>NC_080185.1:100770629-103276763 GCF_950295315.1 Erinaceus europaeus | reverse complement strand
TTTCAGAAACCCATAAACCAAATACTTTCAGTTGTTAGTCTAAACTACAGTTTGTATAGGAGAAAGACACAAAGAGCAGGGACAATGCCCCCCACCACACACATACCTTTAAGAAGATGCTCCAAAAGATATTTTCACTTTAAATATTAATTAGAGGGAACTTGAAATTTCACAAAGATAAAGGCTTCAGGGACAATTCTAAATGTGACATGAGTTGAGCACTTCCCAGTTGGTGAAATAACTATACTACAGCATTACCAACATAATTTTCATATCTGTATTAAATAAACTTCAGAACTCCAAATATGTGTTGTGAACATTACTATGTATATTGTTTTTAGTGAAATTCCAAGGAAGTTTAAAAGAAAATATGTTTTCAAATGAGGAAAACAATAAGCATTACAAGATGCTTGTTTATTTGTGTTTTGAAGATAGTCTGATGCATGGAGAATACTCCTCAAAGAAAAATATTTTCATAAAATTTTGTTATGGAACTTACTTGCAGTTAATAAGAAAAAAAAGTCTCCTCATTTCTCATACTGCAGCCCATGACCTTCCCAACAAAATGTTCCAATATGAACCAGCTGCCTTGATAACAGAACTCAAATCTCCTAGGACTATAGCAGGACTTTGTGAGAAAGAAAACCATTGCCTTCCTCCGAATCCAATCAAAACCTGAATGTACTGTATAAAAATAAACCAAGGTCATCATTATTTCTTCTCATTGTGATTTGGCTTGCTTTCAAATTGCATACCCTGTATATCTGAAATAACTGCACCGCCTCTATTAACTGAGTTTGACATCACTTTAATCAATGTATCTTTTCAGAATGAAAGGCAGAAATGTCAAGTTCTTCCTATTATAAATTCTTTTAACTCTCTAATCTGCATTAAATGAAAGGCTGTCTTTGAGAAATAATATAAGCTTTAAAGAACTATAACTTTCTGTGATTTTATTTTAAAATGTAACTGGGAAAAGAGTAAACCACAATGAGTTTTTTTTCATAAAGGTGATTTCCATGAAACTTCTAAAGTTTAAATCTCAAAACTGTTCACTTACTTTGGTCCATAATAAGATCCCACCTAACTTTGTATTATTTTTCTTGAAAGTTTTTCCTCTTTACAATTGTACAATGGTTGGCTCCATAAAAGGTAGGTTTGCTTTTTCTTTCATGCTCTCCTATGCTTCAGTGTAATGTGTAAAATAGAAAATAAAAATCCTGAGCAGATATGATTTTTTCTATCATGAAGAAAGATCAATTTTCATCTAGCCTATTTTAAGTACTCTGTGATTTAAATGCAGTTATGCCTTTTTATATAAACATACATACTTTTACCAAAATATGTTCTTTGTATTTGCAGCCAAAGAAATATTTAATAAAAGCCATGATAAATCATCTTTATAAGTTATGGAAATATTACAGTAGAAGGTGGACTGGAGAGTTTGGGAAATCACTTTGTTTTACTCTTGTGATAAAGCCATGATGAAAAATAATGAAACAGAACTTAAAAAAAACCTAGAAGACAAGGAAGATTCTAATCTCTTTTATTAAACCACACAAGTGGTTATGAACTTGACAATTTGTTTCACATAACTTGGATACAAGGATTTTAAATGAATACTTCAGAACAAAAGAAGAAGCTGTATTAATATCTCTCTCTGCCTAACTTGTGAACTGATATTTCAATACCATTTAAGTTGAACAGTATCAAGCAGTATCTCTTTTTCTTAAATAATAAAAATTTGTCAGAACACTTTGCAGTCTTTTTTAAAGTTTGAACTATTTTATGACATTATTGTATTTTTCCACAATAATGTCATGTAAGTAGACACAGAAAACATATTTAATTAAAAATTATACTAGCTATTTAGATCATATATATCTTTTTCATAAAGTTCAGAGTTAATCTCTGCAAATGAAATCCACAAGATGACTACTAATTAGATCAAAAGTTAATTTGCATCATTTAAAAATTGAGCAAAATGTAAAATGTATGATGAACAATTTGAATGATTCTTTACAGTGCAACATCTGAGTAGTTCTAAACATAACCAACATTCATGTTCACAGAGTGATCTCTATTAGAGCATAGCTATTTGTTTTTCAGTGGTGATTTGGAAAACTGAATTTAAGTGTCAGTGTAGTTCTTGAGACTCTGAGAACCCAGTCCTAGGCACCACCATAAAGCACAAGAAAAAAAAAAAAAAGAAAAGAAAAGAAAACGAAGGGAAAAAAGAAAGAAAAAAGAAGCATCAATTTATTCAAATAACAGTATGTTGTCAACCAACAAAAGTGCATTTATAATATAAACTAGTGACACTTCATTTCCTCTTAACAAATCAATTGCCATGTAACATAAATATGACCTGAAAGTTTTAAAACATAGTATCACTGGGAACTGGAGGTGATTATGCTTAAGGGAAGATGTGAGAAACTACTAAATGATATCAGTCACATGTAGAACCTAGAGAATTAAAATTCATGAACTAGGGAAAAGTAAACAGTCAACCTGCCTCTAAGACTTTGGGAGAAATATAGTAGTTATCAGTGTGTGTGTGTGTGTGTGGGAGGGGGGGCTTTGTTGTTGGGAGTGGTGAGGAACTATGCCCCATTATCTTATAATCTTGTTAATCACTAGTATAATAAAAAATGTGCCACCACTAAGTCTACCAGGACATGTGCCCTTCCTCCAAAGCTGTTTCATTTTTTTTTCAAATTCTAAGAAGTTAAAATGTTACTAGAAGAGATTACCTTATTTCACTCCAAAGTTATTGTTGTGCTATTCTTCCTAAATGTTCCTATACACTGACTTATGGTTTAATTTTTCAGATAAATTGATCATCAATAGACCCATATGTGAATATGTATTCCAAATGCCAATAATATTTACACAATATTGGTAAGTGGGATGGATTTTGTTTTTCAATCAGGAAGAAACACCAGTAATCACTAAACTTTCTGTAAAATAAAAATTATTTAAAAAATTACTACAAAATCTGGTAGCATCTAGCATGATCTCTCTCTCTCTCTCTCTCTCTCTCTCTCTCACACACACACACACACACACACACACAATCTTCACTACTTTCTAGGACAAATAATTTTCAGAAGCTCAACTTCTGATTCTTTTCCCTGAACTCTGAAGGGTTATTTATTTGGAAAGATTTATTTATGTCCTTCTTAAGTTTAGGTAGTATCCTCATATGTATTTCCAAATGACTATAACCCACAAGTCAAAGGCAGACAAAAACGTTATTTTCATCCATGTCTTTGGGACACACAGCACTCCTCATACATTATTTTTATTTATTATAGTGTTGGGCTACAGTCATTTTGAAATGTTTCATTAGTCATCAGACTTTCTTCAACAAATAGTTGTACTTTACATAAAAGATAAAATGAAAAGCTAGGTTATTATAGACGTGAAGCAACAGGATAACATTGCTCTTAAACATGATTAGAAGTAAGTCCTCATGCTTTCTTCTCAACCAAAGTGCCTGGTCTTTTGCCAGCAAAGACTGTATCATTATTTGAAAGAATCCTTATGATATTCTATAGAAAAGAGTATTGAAAATATCAAAAGTAGTGTGAGATAGGAAATCTTATATGAAATACGTATCAACGCTGTACTTAGCTTCCACTCATCCATCCCCACTTACTTTATTCTTTGTCCTCCACATGATATGCTAGGTTAAAATTTTCTAACTGACGACACACATGTTCATACAGAATAATTGGTTCATTGAGAATAAAATTCAGGTCACTACCTTATATGGAAAAACTGCAAAATATAGAATATTCAAGACAATAATGCAGATTCACAAATGATTTTACAGCAATTAACAGGGGTTGTTATAAGTACTCCAGGCCAGCCATGTATAGTCTATTACTTCAGTGGTCTCTTAAATAAGATTGACTATATCTGAAAGCAAAAAAAATTAAACTATCTAACTTCTAGCCCCCCCCAGAAGTGTGCACACACCTGCATAGACATGTCAGTGCAAATAAACTATTTAGACACACTCACAAACTATTGCAATCATTTAACATCAACCAATCTATTATAGTTAGTGAACTTGTCTAGAACAAAACTATGTCATAGTTAGAAAATAATAAGCTTTTAGTTATTTTGTACTTACAACAATCCTCTACTTCTTCGCACCAAAGCATTTAGGGAAAATATATGTATCAAGGCAGCAATAACAATCTTGGTAATGTTCTCCCAACTTTATTGCTCCGGTAGGTTTAGGAGGGATAAGAAGCTAATAAACTCCAGCAGTCTTTAAAAACAAGAACACTCCACAGTTTTCCCTATCCACTTCCCTCTGAAGCTAATTGCCTCCAAGAGCCGAGTCCTGGAAGGGGCCAGTGAGTGATCCCAACACCAAGTGAGTCAACATAGCAACTGATGCCAGGATTCAGTAGAGGCCCCTGGATAGTTCAAATTCCAGGACCTGCGCAGAAGCAAGGGACCCGCCTTCTCCCTCAAGTTGGTTTCCCATAATAGGATAGCCCATGGACACTACATATAAGGCTGTGCTTCCAGGATGGCAAGCCCTGTGAACTCAAATAATGCTCAACTGTGCTCTGATTAATATCCAAACCAGAATAGCACACTGGACAAAGTGCTTGCTTTCAAAGCCTTTAGGACATAAACACACTCTTCAGAACAACACAGTGTCACTTCTTTCTGCAACTTCTGTGTGCACTTCTAAAATAACACGGGGGAAAATCCTGATTCAGAATAGACTTGTAAATGCCTTTTCTTTCTCTTCCCTCCTCTTGACACCACTGAAAATTTCACTACACTGGAGAGAATGAAATAGCCAGAATAATCTATGCATTACTTGTGTATTCATTGTCTACAGCACTTAATTTCGACCCTGGGGACCCAATCAAGAATTAAGCATTGATGATGCCAAGAGTATAAATAAGAGAAGCAAGAGCCGAAGGCTGCAGCTGAGTTCTGAGGGAAGAACCTGTAAAGGTCTCATGGGAGAAGGTTTCTGCTGAAATAAAAAGCTTTCTTAGAACACAACTGAAAAATCCTCCTTCTACTACTCTTCCTCCTCCTATCCTTCCTCCTTCTACTCTTCCTCCTCCTCCTTCTCCTCCTCCTCCTCCCCCCTCCTCTTCCTCCTCATGCTAAGTTTCCATTGTAGCTTATGAGGAAACTACCAGAAAATTAATAAAATACTCTCTTCAATTTCATTGGGCACAACTGCTAAAGCACTATTCTCTGTCATCAAGTCAAAAAAATCATTCATTGGGCTGTCAAAATAGTTTACTTGGATAGTGTGCTGCTTTGTCATGTGTGTGACCCAGGTCTGAACCCAGCCTCCAACACAATGAAGGAAGCTTTGCTTTGGCACTCATCTCCCCCCGCCTCTCTCTTTCTTTCTCCCTCTGTTAAAAAGAAATACAAATCATTGAAAAAATAAGTGTTTAATGACTCTCAACAAAAGTCTTCTGTACTGTTAAATGAAGGCAGTGTTAAGGTGGTATCATTCAGCATGTTTTGTAAATCACTCTTTGAAAACCGAATCACCATATTTTTCTTATTTAAAAAAGTTTACTAGAGAGAAGGATAGTGTATGCTGCTCAGCTCTGGCATATAGTAATGCATGGTATTGAAACGGGGGCCTCTGGGGCCTCAGACCACAAATCTGGTACGCAACCTCTGTGCCATCTTCCCAGACCTCTTACTTTTATTTTTCAATGCAACAAGTGAGTCTATCATTTTAAGGAAGCACTGGCACCATTTTAGAAAGTTTCCATTTGAGATTATGGTAATTAATGCTAACATTATTTGTTCCAGTGCTTATACAATACTACTTGTTAAAGTGGCAGATTCATTTCCCCATGGTTAACCTTCAATTGCCTCGTACAAAAGTAAATTATAGCTACAAAGAGAAAAAAATGACATGGAGTCATACTAGGATGTTTACCTTAATAGGTAATTATACATTTTATATTTTAGAGTATCATCATCATCAACGTCATCATCATCACTACATTACCTTTCCTCCATCACCATGCTCTAACAAAATGCATATTAGGCTAGGGAGATAGCATAATGATTATGCAAAGAGACTTTCATGCCTGAGGTTCTGAGGCCCAGGGTTCAATCCCCAGCAGCACATAACCAGAGCTGAGCAGTGCTCTGCTAAAAACAAATATTAAACATATTAAATAAAACATAAAGTCCTATTTTGATTTTAGGTAGATTCATCTATATCACCATTCTCCAAAGTAGATGTAAAATGCTTGTCTCCACGTAGCAAGGAAGAGAAGGCGGGAACATAGAGAAAAGGTAAAATATGTTATATATAATATGCATAATTAGAGAAGTAATAGCCCATATCTACAACCTTGGGAGAACTACTGTAGCTTCCAAATAGAGGGAAAGGGGATACAGAACTCCAATGGTGGAAACGGTGCAGAATTATACCCGTTTCTTCATAATTTTGTAAATCAATATTAAGTCATAAATTAAAGAAATAAATAAATGAATAAAATGTTTGCCTCCAAATGCTGTCTTCATCTCCCCTACTTAGTGTGTTGGTCTAAACGTGCATGCAAACAAGTTCCTTAAACAAAGATGCTTAGGGACTAATATGAATCCAAATGTGCATGCTAATGTCAGCATTCCCCTGTGATACGGGGCATACAATCACCCAGAGTGTGCAACAGCTACAGACATAAACCCATGTCGAGGCTGAAGCATATGGACAGTTTGTCAGTGATATCTCTTTTCTATAAATCACTTTATTGGAGGAAATCATGATTTACAAGGTAGTTGTTACCAGTAATTTTCTTCTTTTTTATCATCATCAGGGTTGTCTCTGGGGCTCAGTGCCTACACTATGAATCCACCACTCTCAGCAGCCATTTTTTCCTTTTTGTTTTTCCTAATTTTTTTTATTAGATAGGACAGAGAGAAACTGAGAGAGGATGGGGGGAGAGAAAAAGAGAGAGAGAAAGAGAGAGAGAGACCTACAGAGCTGTTTCATAGCTCCTGAAGCCTACCCCTGGCAGGTGGGGATCAATGACTCAAACCAGGGTCCTTGCCCTTGGTAATATGTAAGTTTAACCAGGTGTGCCACCACCCGCCCTCCATCCTTCTCCCTCCCTCCCTTCCTTCCTTCCTTCCTTCCTTCCTTCCTTCCTTCCTTCCTTCCTTTCAAGACAGGACAGAGGGAAATGAGATGGCAGGGGGACTTAGAGAGGGAGAGAGAAAGACACCTGCAGAACTGCTGCATTGCTCCTAAAGCTGGCCCCCTGCAGGTGGGGAACAGGGCCTTGAAGGCTGGACTTTGTGTATGTTAACTTGTGCACTTAACCAGGTGTGCCACTGCCCAGACCTTTCCTCTTCCTCCTCCTCCTCCTTCTTTTTTTTTGATAGGATAGAGAGAAATTGAGAGGGGAAGTGGAGAGACAAAGGGAGAGAGAAAGACACACTTGCAGTGCTGCTTCATCTTTCCTGAAGCTTCCTCCTCCACCCTCCACCCCCCAGGTGGAGAGTAGGAGTTTGAATCCACGTCCTTCCTCAGGGTAATGTGTGTGCTCAACCAGGCACGCCACCACCCATTACCCTATCAGTGATCTTTAAAGAGTGTTATGAGAAGCAGTATCATATATGAGTTTACTACAAATGTAATCCGCATGAGTCTTGAGAAAAAAGATACTCTGGGATGGGGCCCAACACTTGTTTTCCAGGCAATATATTATAGATGATTCATATGAGTGACACATGCATAGGTAATCAGGAGCAATTTCTAAAAGACAACTATCTTTCCTAACTAAAAAAATAGAACTTGTCCTGGATAATATTTAAAATACAAAACACCAAGAGAACTGAATTCCTTAAGGCACAACCTAATTATCTTTCAGCCTTAGTCAATAATTAGAATTTTTTGGACACCTGTAAGAAGTTCTACATTAATATGGAATGTGGACAATTTCCTTAACGTCATCTGAAATGGGGTAGGAAGACACACTTAAAAGAGCTGGGAAGAATGAAATGTACACAAAATAAAGATCAGTCCAAATACTGTGACTTCTATTTGTACCTTGTCACTATTTTGCTGTGAACCGTAGTCATTTCTCATCTGTCCTCACAATAACTATACTGGGCAGGTTTAGAGGTCCATTGTACATATAATTGATCAAAATATAATCGGTTCAAATTATCAGTGGCTGGCAAGCAGGGTTTTAAGGACTTCTTTTAACCTCTAATTTTGAAATCATTATAAAGTCACAGAAAATTGCAAAGTATTAAGAGGTTACTCATATTGTTCATTACGTTACTCCAAATGTTGCTTTTTTACTTAACTATAATGCCATACAAAATCAGGCAAACAGGGGGCTAGGTGGTGGTGGACTTGGTAGAGAGCACATATTTCAATGCTCAAAGACCTGGAATCAAGCCCCAGGTCCCCACCTATGTGGGGAGGGAGCAGCTTCAGGAGCTGTAAAGAAGTGCTACACCTCTCTCTCTCTCTCTCTCTCTCCCTCTCCCTCTCTCTCTCCCTCTCTCCCTCTCTCCCTCTTTCCCTCCCTCCTTTTCTCCCTTTCTCCTTCTCTCCCTCTCTCCTTCTCTATCTCTCGCCACCTCTCTCTTCCCCTTTATCTCCGCCTTCTTTCTCAATTTATTACTATCAAGTTCCAAAATAAATAAATAAGTATCAATAAAATGCTTTAAAAACCCCAAGAAAGTAATAACATTTATACATTATGTGGATGTTCTTCTGATGATTTCTTCCCTATGTGTACATTTCCATAACCAATCTCAGGCATGATGCACACAGTCATTTTAGAAACACTACAACAACACATCATCACATTTCCATTTTCCCCTCCCTCCAATAACATTAGTAAGGAATAAAATGTAAGGTCCAATTTTATTCTAAAGTAATTCCCTTATTTACTATTATCTGAAATAGATGTAAACTGTCTTCCCCCACAAGTAATCAGCATTTTCTCTCTTGAGTGGTCTTCTTACACTCCCACTAATCACTCATTCCACCCGTTTGGCACTAATTTTCTTCCAGCACTATGATTTTTGACATTTCAGCAATGTTAGATAAATGGAATCATTCAGTACATAACTTTTTAAGACTGACTTTTTTTCTATTTAGCAATATGCCCTAGAGATTTATTCACATTATATGCATCAAAAGTATGATCATTTTTATTGCTTAGTAGTACCCCATGTTATGATAGCACTACAGGTTATTTAATCATTCATTGTAAGACATTCTGTTTCTTTCCAATGATTGGCTACTGCTAGTAAAGTTAAAACGTTTTTAAAACGTTATAAAACATTTTATAAAGTTGATCTGGGATTAATACTCAAGAATAAAACCACTGGGTGACATGGCAAATACAAGGTTACTTAAAAAGAAAAAAGTCAGGGGCAGGGTGGTGGCACACCTAGTTAAGCACACATGTCACAATGCACAGGAACCTATGTTAGAGCCCCCGGTCTCCCCTTGTGGGGGGCAAGCCTTGAAAATGGTGAAGCAATGCTGCAGGTATCTCTCTCCCTACCTCCTCCTTCCCTTTCAATTTCTGACTATCTCTATCCAATAAATAATTAAAGACAATATTTTTTTTTAAAAAATGTCAAGAGCCTGAGAGAGGGTTCAGTGTTAGGACACAAGATTTGCATACCCGGAATCTCAAGAGGGTACAGGTTCAATACCTGCATTGCTAGATGCAAAAACTGAGAAGTGCCTTGGTCTCTCTCTCCCATAAAAATAATTTTTTAAAAAAAAACTGAAGAAAAGGGATGGGTGATAAACCTGGGTGAGTATACACATTACAGTGTACAAGGACCTGAATTTAAGCCCCTAGTTCCCATCAGCAGGGGGTAAAATTCACAAGTAGCGAAGTAGTGCTGCAGGTCTCTCCCTCTCTCTTCTTTTCTCTCCTTTTATGTCTCTTACTTCCCTCTCAATTTCTCTGTCTCTATCCGAAATAACTAAGTAAAAATATTTTTAAAAAGTGAAAAAATACCTGCATTGGGCTAGGTGGTGGTGCATTCAGAAAAGTGCACTTACTGTTAGATGTTAATATCTCAGTTCAACTCCCTGTCCCCACCAGTACGTGGGAGTTTCATGAGCAGTGAAGCAGTGCTGCAGGTGTCTCCCCTTTTCTGTCTCTATTCTTTTCAATCCTTTAGTTGGAAAAAAAGTGCTGGAGACAGGAGATTGAGTCCTGCAAGTACTGTGCCCCAGTGATAATCCTTGGGGGGGGGGGACTAAAATAAAATAAAAGCACTTTCTTCAGAGGGACTGTTCTATTGTATATATCCACTGGCAATGTATGAGAGGTTTGGGTTTCCATAGATAACATAGAACTTAACATGATAAATAAACTGGGAAGAAACTATCTTAATCATTAAGATATTTATATGAAATTCACAAATCATTGATTTCGGGAAAAATAATTCCCGGGCTATTTTTTCTCCCCTTTGCTCTCCTGACTATTTCCCATCACACATACTTTTAAAAAAGATTTTATTTATTTATTCCTGAGAAAGATAGGAGAGACAGAAAACGAAATGACTCTGGTACATGTGCTGCCAGCGATCGAACTCAGGAACTCACTCTTGAGAATCTAAGACTTTACCCACTGCACCACCTTCTGGACCACCCCATATGGTTTTTGTGTACCTAATAAACCTGCTTTTTGATAAACCCAAGCAAAGCCCAACAGAAAATTTTACTTTTTCTATAATGCACCTCACTATTCATCTATTAAATTCCTGATATTAAGAATTGGTTACTATTAATATTTTTATCATTAATTCTCAAAAGTGCATTTGTAATAAAAGGAGCATAGTGAATCAACTGGAATAAGAACACATACCCAGAATACAGTATTGCTATGTGGAACTGTTATGCATGTACAAACTATTGTATTTCACTGTTGACAATAAACCATTAATCCCCCAATAAGGAAATTTTAAAAAAGACTATTAAAAAAAAAGAATACAGTCCAAGATAAAGGGAGAAAACAACTTGTAACACACATAATTACAACACTAAAAATAAAGCCCCCATAGGACCTTAACCTCAACTTGGATCAACAACTGTAGAAAATGTTCCATCCTCCTAAGAGAGGATGGACAACATACTCTATGCTACACCTGAGGAAGATAGGTAGATACTGGGGCAGCTTGGAATGTTCCTACTCATGACCACAGAATGTGAGCTCAGATCTACAGGGATGCAGAGGTCACATAGGCTCCTAAAGCTGAATATGGGCCCCAGACAACATCAAATTGATCGGGTTAACAGTCAACAGTATTTATACTCCTTTCCCATATTAGGGAGTTACTCCCTTCCCTGATCCAGCTTTCTGGTCCTTTTCCAGCAATGATATCACCTCCTCAGACAATAACTTGGATCCACCTGCATATCAGATGTCAGGCTCAGGGAAAAAAAGAAAAAAACTAGTTTAGCCACAGGCCCTTTTGAATATAACTAAAATATGCCTACTAGCTATCTACAAAATGGAGGACCCCCCAAAGAAACTCTTTGTCTATACTATTCCAACCTTTAGGTTCATCATTGGTCAACAATTTGTTTGGTTTTGTATGTTAACTCTTTTTTCAGCCCCCAGGTTCCAGATGCTAGCATGATGCCAACCAGACTTCCCTGGACAGACAACCCCACCAATGTGATGTGTCCTGGAGCTCAGCTTCCCCAAAGCCCCACCCTACTAGGGAAAGAGAGAGGCAGGCTGGGAGTATGGATCGACCTGTCAATGCCCATGTTCAGTGGGGAAGCAATTACAGAAGCCAGTCCTTGCACCTTCTTCATCCCACAATGACCTTGGATCCATACTCCCAGAGGTTTAAAGAATAGGAAAGCTATCATGGGAGGGGATAGGATATGAAGTTCTGGTGGTGGGAATTATGTGGAGTTGTACCCCTCTTATCCTATAGTTTTGTCAATGCTTCCTTTTATAAATAATAAACTAAAATAAAAATAAAGGTTGAATCCTGTGATTGTGGGAAATCAAAACCAACACATGTTAGAAGATTCTGAACTGTGGGATGAATTCTGCATCAAATTCTCATTTAAATCAATAGTACTAGGCCGCATAATTGATGTACATTCATATACCCAGTGTTTACTGGCACTAGATTTTCTACATTAAGTCTATAAGGTAAAATAATTCCTGTTCCTTGTCCCCAATGTGATCAAGTTTGAAGTATAGTAAAAGAAAATAATTACATTTTAATCTAGTCTACCACCAGGGCTCAGCATGCAAGTTAAATAAAGAAATATATTTAAAAAGCATAATGCATATATTAGTAAAGAGTAAGTTTCAAAACAATAATTGAATCTCTCATGTTAAGACTCTAGAAATTAAAGAGTAAACAAAAAATAAAATAAGCAGAAGGAAGGAAATAACAGCAGCAATCATTGAAATTGAGGAAAGAAAAGCAATGGAGAAAAAAAAATCAATGAAACAGAGAGCTCATTCTTAAAAAAAAGATATATAAAATTGACAAAATGCTAACAAGAGTAACAAACTAACAATTGGCAGCACAAGTTAACAATTTTGAGAATGAATCAGAGAATATCATTACAGATTTGACAGACATTAAGAAAGATAACAAGAGGACATAATGAAAAATTACTTACAAAAGATATTTGATAATTTATATGTAATGAGCCCAATTCCTCATAAAGCATAAACTACCATAAAGCATCTGATTATGAGACAGATTATTTAAATATCTCAATGCTTAATCATGAAATGGAACACATAATTCAGCAATTCTAAACAAATAAATCTTCATGCACAGGTTGCTTCAATAGAAACCATGACCAAAAATTTTCAAGAAAGATTATCATCATTTTGTTCCAGAAGTTTTTTCTAGAAGAAAATGACAATGATTCTGAATATATTTGATGACCCCACTAATAGCCAGATATCGAAGTCTTAAAAAACAGATTGCTCACAGCATATGAGAAGATTCTCACATCACTATCATTAGAGAAATGCAACTAAAAACCACAATGAGATATCATGTCACACCTGTGAGGATGGCCTGCATCAGATGGTAGGGGTATGTTCATTTTGTTTGCCCCTTCCAAGACAACCCACAGGTGGGAATTAAAACTTCAATAAAGCTTTTTTTTTTCTTTTTTATTTCATAGCAAGTGCTAATTTTTAAGTTGACAAACTTTTGGTCATTATCTTTTGGTCAGTATGTTACAAATGACTAAATGGCTCTTGGCAGAAAAAAAGGTTCCGTAGCCTTGGTTGACACTAACAAAATAAGGAATGGCAAATATTAGCTTACATTAATAAGAACGGAAATGGGACCAGGGGTGGCACACATGCTTGAATGCACATGCAAAAATGTTCAAGGAACCCAGTTCAAGCCCCTGATCCCCACTTGTATGGGGGAAACTTCTTGAGTAGTGAAGCAGTGCTGCAGGTGCCTCTTTTTCCCCTTTCCTCTCTACTTCTCTGTCTCTATCCAATGCATAAATAAAATAAAAATATTATCAAGGATAGAAACAAGCACTGGAAAGAATGTAGAGAAAAAGGAACTCTGATACACTGTTAGTGGAAATGTAAACTAGTGCAGTCCCTATGCAAAACAGTATGGAGAGTTCTTAAACAAATAAAAAATGGAAATATATTATGATCCAATAATACCTCTCTTAGGCATATATCCAAATGACACAAAAACACTTAAGCAAAAGGATATATACACCCCATGCTCACAACTTTACTATTTGCAATAGTCAAAATAATCACATGTATTGCCCTTCAACAGATGACAGCATAAAGAAGTTATGAGATCTATATTCAATAGAGAACTACTCTGTAACTCAAAAAGATCTGATATCTTTTGGGTGGTAAAATGGATGAACCTGGAGGTGACTATGTTGAGTGAAATAAGGAAAGAGGTGAGAAATGACTGTATGGTTTTGTTCACATGTGCAATACTGATTGATGACTGAAGCAAGTGACTTCTGAAATCAGTAGCAGCCAAATTTTCTTTTAGATTTTATGAGAACCATGGTGGTATTCAGAGAGGAAGGGTAGGTACAGGACTCGGGTGGTGGTTGAGGGGAATTACATACACAGATATGTGGATGTGAAAATATACCCCTCAAGACTCATAATTTTGTAAAAAAAGAATTCTTTTTCTTTTCTTTCTTTCTTGTTTTGTTTTGTTTTGTTTTGTTTTGTTTTGTTTTGTTACCAGAGCACTGTTCGGCTCTGGCTTATAGTGGTGTAGGGGATTGAACCTAGGGCTTTGGAGCCTCAGCCTTGAGAGCCTGTTTGCATAACCATAACACTATCTACCCTCCAAAGAATAATTATTTATGTAATATAAATTAAGAAAATTCAACAATATATAAAACTGGAATGTGGAATCTGCTTCAGCGATGGTTTAATATTTAAATCCCTATTGTAATGCTTCATCTTGTTAGCATGTTAAGAAAAAAATCACATGATATATTATAATACATGGATGTATTATAAGCATTACAGTAACTATTCAATAAATACTTATTCCACAAATGAGCTCTTTGTACAAACAGGAAGGGAGCATCCTCTCCTTAATGATTATATATAAAAGTGCTGACATAAACCCAATTGTAAAATTAGTACTGACCAGTAAAATACTGAATGTTTTTCTTTAACATTGTCAACGAAGTAGGACAGTCCATTATCAACACTCTGAATTCATGTAAAACTGGGAGTTCTACTCAGGGTAACAAGGCAGGAGAGAGATATGAAACTAACATATAAGGGGAAAGAAGACAAAACTGTAGGTAGCCAGGTGGCTCAGAAAGCAGAGTACATGTTCTCAAACAGGAGCCAGTGAGTTTGACATCTGTTACTGCATGCAGCCAGAGCAGTGCTCTCATCTTCCCCACGCCTCCTTCTTTCTCTGACTTACTCAAGTGATAAATATGTAAATAAATAAATCTTTTTGAAGGAGATATAAGGCTGTGTTTACAGGCAGAGGAAAATGAAAATTCTAAGCACGATTAAAAAAAATCAAATATAACTCATAAGTGAGTTCATTGAGGTAGCTTAATACAAAACAAACATGCATAAATCAATTTATCTCCATAGCCAAACAGTCAATGTGTGGACACTGAAATTAAAAATATAGTACTCTCCCTCTCTATCTCTGCTTCCCTTCTCAATTACTCTCTGTTTCAATAAAAAAAAAAAAATACCAGGTTGTTGGAAATGCTATAATATATTTTTTCCATAGAAAAATACATCGGAACTTTTCAAGAACCCAATAAATAAAATTTACAAAAAAATACCATAGAACCCCACTAATTCATATAAACAAATTAAGTGTTAATCTAACAAAACATATATTGAACTTATATGGTGAAAACAACCAAATGCTGTAGAAAAGAACATTCAATACTTAAATAAATGAAGAAACACAGTGTGCTAATAGTTTGACAGACTCAACATAGTAATAATAATTTCCCCATATTCACAAGGCTAGACATACACCTTCCATATGACCCAGGAACTCCTCTCCTGGGGACATACCCCAAGGATTCCATAATGCCCAACCAAAAAGATGTGTGTACATCTATGTTCATAGCAGCACAATTCATAATAGCTAAAGCCTGGAAGGAACCCAGGTGCCCAACAACAGATGAGTGGCTGAGATAGCTGTCTTTTGGTGGTGGGAGTGGTGTTTATGTACATTCCTATTAAAGTGTAAACATTATTCTTCTTCTAGCGTTTGCCCTTCTTCCTTAGCCAGTCAACAGCGTCAGGTTGAGCCTGATGTAAAGTTTCGAGACCTCCTTTGAATCTGGAGAGGTGGCAGTCGTTGACTATGTGGGTCATAGTCTGTCTGTAGCCGCAGGGGCAGTTCGGGTCGTCTCTGGCTCCCCAGCGATGGAACATAGCAGCGCACCGGCCATGGCCTGTTCGATAGCGATTGAGGAGGGCCCAATCATAACGTGCTAGGTCAAAGCCGGGTTGACGCTTGCAGGGGTCTGTGATGAGGTGTTTGTTCTTTACCTCAGCTGACTGCCAAACCACTATTAATTAATATGAGAGGGGGAAATTGATCATATGTCTAGAACTCCTTACAACACAGACTGAGTCTTTGTAATACATAGGCTGTCTTTGATATGTTCTCTCCCAAAAGCCTAGACCAGGGAGAACAGAAGCAACCAATAGCACAGCTATATACAAGATGCTGGGTACTATACCCCAAACCCTATCAAAGGGACTTTCCAAAGTTAACCCTATCACCAAATAATGTGACGATAACAATAACTATCCATTGTCTTCTTGAACCCTAAGACAACAGGAACCTCACATTTCCACTATAGAGCCTATATTTCCCCCAGTCCTGGAACCTTAGGGTGGGGCCCACTTTCCTGCATGCTGCTCTCAATTCAAATCAAATAATATTGCATCCACAGATCGCAACCTAATCAACGCAATGAGTGCCACCCCAACATGCTTCACCTCAGACTATGACCAGAGACTTCAGGTATGGAATGACAACCCTTCAGCTTCATTACTCGGGTGAGACCTTTCCTTTCATAGTATTCTCTAATTCTATTCCAGGTGTTCCACTCCCCACTAAAGTCCCCAAACCTAGATATAGTCCAGGTCCCCTGAGATAGAGCAAAGGTTCACACGTGCCCATAAACTAGGGGAAAAATATATACCTGAAAGCAGAAGTACAGAAGAGCATGCAGGGAATACCCCCCAACACTTCATCTGCACTTTTTCAGTCTTTAGGTCCACGATTGTTCAACAATCTGTTTCGCTTTGTATGTTAACTCTCTTTTCAGCCACTAGGTTCCGGATGCCAGCGAGATACTGACCAGACTTCCCTGGACAGACGACCCCATCAATGTGTCCTGGAGCTCTACTTCCTCAGAGCCCCACCCTACTAGGGAAAGAGAGAGACAGACTGGGAGTATGGATTGACCAGTCAACGCCCATGTTCAGCGGAGAAGCAATTGCAGAAGCCAGACCTTCCACCCTCTGCAACGCACAAGGACCCTGGATCCATACTCCCAGACAGACAGAGAATGGGAAGGCTATCAGGGGAGGGGGTGGGATGTGGAGACTGGGTTATGGGAATTCTGCAGAATTGTACCCCTCTTATCCTATGGTTTTGTTGATGTCTCCTTTCTTAAATAAATAAAAAATAATAATAATTTCCCCATAGTGGCACACAACTTTAACACAGTTCCAG
Organism: Erinaceus europaeus; assembly: GCF_950295315.1. NCBI lineage: Eukaryota > Metazoa > Chordata > Mammalia > Eulipotyphla > Erinaceidae > Erinaceus > Erinaceus europaeus. The sequence continues at coordinate 103,259,513 of NC_080185.1, read as the reverse complement.
TCAAAATCTCAGCAAATGCTCCTCCTCCTCCTCCTCCTTTTTTTGTAAAGACAAAATTACTCTAACATCTACACATAAAGACAGTGGAACTGGAATAGCTGAACACAATACTGCATAGGAAGAAAAAAATGGAAAAAACTTATTTGTAGAATTTAAAAACATTATATAGCTTTAATAATCAAGACAACGAGGCATTGGCTGTAGAATCAACACACAGCTCAGTGAAATGTAACAGGAAATCCAAAAGAGAACCACACAAACATGGCCAACTGATTTGAACAAAAATAGTGCAGTAGAACAAAATAGCCTTTTCAAAAAAAGATGCTAAAACAGTGATGTCTTACTTCTACTACAAAATTAATTAAACACGGTTTGCGAACTTAAGTGTAGAATGTAAAATTCTACGTATTTAAGAACACTACACGGCGGGGCGGGGATTCTTAAGGCTTTAGTCCTAGACAGAGTTCTTAGGTATACACTAAAGGCAGGGTCCTTAAAAGGCACAATTGATCAACTATACTTCAATATTTTTTTATTTAAAGAAATTCAACCAAAGTATGTAAAAGATAATATGCAAATGATGCACAACTCAAAAATTTTACTCTGGTGCCCTAATCCCAGAGAAATAAAGATCCTTGTATACACAAAATCATGTGCTTAGATGTCTATAAAACATATCTGGAATGCAAAGAAACTGGAAACAACCTACATGCCCTCCAACAGGTTCCTGCTGATACTATCTGTGCACATTTCTACCATAAAGTATTACTCAGCAGTTAAGGGGAGCGTATTATTTATACAAGCAACAACCTGCAAAAGCCTCTAGAGAATTAGGCTGAGTGAAGGAAAAAAAAAGTCAATCCTAAAAGGAAACATAACGTATGATTCCATCTATCTACCACTCATGAAACGCAGATAAGTTTCCCAAAGTAGGTGGTGGAAACCATTGAAACAAACGAATTCCATTCACAGATGATTGTACTATTTCTTACATTTGCACATGAATTTACAATGGCCTAAAATAACTAGAATGTTAAATTAAAAAGAAGAAGAAGAAGAAGAGGAGGAAGAAAAAGAAGAAAAGGAGGAGGAGGAAGAAGAAGAAGAATGGTGGCTTAGGTTTGATCCACTGGCAAAAATCTTCAAACACTTTTTATAGGACATTGACAAAGGAGATGTGTTGTTAAAATTTCCGGACGGCTCCAGCTGGCCGGGCTGGCTTCACGGTGGTGAACAGAGACGCGGAGACAACGGCTGGGCAGGGAAGCTGTATTTCTTTACTCAGGAACAACGATTCATAAACTAACACAAACTAATCACCAAACAGAACTCTGCTGTCTCTTTGCGGCGGCGCAAGCACTCTCTCTTTTTCTCTGGAACTCAGGAACCCAGGAACTCTGTCTCTCTGGCACTCTCTCTTACTCTGTAACCCTGAAACTCTCGAACTCAGGAACTCAGGAACTCTGGCACTCTCTCTTACTCTGTAACCCAGGAACCCCTCTCACAAGCACTCTCTCTAACTCTCGAACTCTCGCACTCTCGAACTCCGGAACTCAGGAACTCTGTCACTGGGGAACTCAGGAACTCTCGGACTTTTCCCAGGGTCCCTTGGGGCGGGGCCAAGCAGGCCCGCGAAATTAACAGGACTCATCCAATTCTCTTGGAAGGGGAGGGCTAGAACAAGCCAATGTAAAGCATACGACAATTCCCCCTTTTCTTTTTAACTAAATGACTATAGTATCAAGGGTGTGGGGTGAACAGAAACATATATAACAAAAACCAGCATGTTGCCAAGGGAAGGCCTGAGGGGGCCATATCTGAAAAAAAAACATTTCTTGCCTCTGGGGGGCTACTTGCCTCGACGGGCATTTGCATGGGGGCGGGGAACGGCCTAGGGTCCCAAAGGCAGCTGGCTGCAACTTACTTACTATGAAACAAAACTTGTTATTAGCATATCTACTGCACGATCTAACATTTCTAATAGAGAAGGAATTTGAGACTTTTACATATCAACAACGTCTTTTAACCTTTTGTTACACCCATTCAAGATGGAGACACACCCTAGGTGTGGGCCGGAGAGGAAACCTCAGGCATGAGAATAATTAGCCTAGCCATTGTGCGATCTACTTCATCATTTTTGAGAACTGAGTAATATTCTTTTGTGTATATATAACATAACTTTCTTATCCACTCATCTGTCTCTGGGCATCTGGATTGCTTCCACTTCAGGTCTATTGTAAATTGTGCCTCTTAGAACATAGGTGTATATAGATCTGTTCAGACAGTTATTTTTTCTTCCTTGGATATATCATCAATTTATAGGGTGTGTCCATTTCTAGTGTTCTAAGGAAAATCTAGACTGTTTTCCTCAGGAGCTGGACCAATATATATTCCTACTGGCATTATAGAAGGACTTCTTTCCCCCTACATCCTCCCCATCCTTTGTTTCAAAGACTGCCATGTCTAGGCTACATACTAACTAATGTCACAGTTAATAATTGTAATTCTTCTCTAGATCAGGAAGACTTTTAACCAGTGAGTAAGAATTGTAACTTTTACATAAATAAGCAGAACTGGGAAAACCAGACTTTTAATAACACTTTGCCATTATATAATATTAAAAGTACACTTCACAATTACATGTGTTGAGAGCCCAGACTGTTTACTAGAAAGAGTAAAGGAAATAATATAAATCTATGTGGATGAGTTTTAAATTACAGCTTCAGTAAAGTTGTAGGCTGAAGATATCATTTTTTAAAAATTCATTTATTAAAAATTATAAAAGAGTAACCCACATATTAAAATATTTACTTTGGTCTTGATACTGTTAGTCTCAATCTTTGCCTATAACAAGGCTAGATTTTCATCCTGAGAAGGTTTTTGTTAAGGTTGTATGGGCACAAACTTATGGGGTAAAATGATCTAAGACATGGTTCTCAAAGTTGAAGGAATTGTGAGTGTTGCTATTTTTTTTTCAGGCATGTGATTGCAGGAAAGCTCCCCTAGTGTTTCTTAAGAGCTACACATGTTGAATCTTGATGCTCAGGCTTCATTCATTCCCTGACAAATCTTCTGAAGAGAGAAGTTAGGAAGGACTTGTCTAGTTGATAGAGTTGCTTGTGTTATCTCCCCCACATCTGGAGATGAAGAGAGATTAAGTCTTCAACTAAGTAGTAGTCAAACTACAGAATACTTAAACAGAAAGGAAAACCACCCTCAGAACTCATAATCATTCATATTTTGATCTAAAATATTTCTGAGTCTGTCAGCAAACAGATTTGATCACCAAAGTTTGAAAGAATGTGTGTGTGGAGGAGGGGGTGTCTATTATTGAAAAACAGAAAGTATTTTGCTTGATTTTAAATCAAGTGACACAAGTGGAACTGAAAAAAATGGTTCCTGGTCCAGCAAGCCAGCTCAAGTGGAGAGTGTTTGCATTGCCACGTACATGGCTCTGGTATATTTCCAACTACCTCTCTGTCCCTGTCTTTCTATTTGAAAATGTTGTGCTACAGTGTCAAAGCCCTACTGACAATAACAAAAGTTTTATAATGTTTTATATTCCAAAACTTCATTAAATCTTTTTTCTGTCTGTAAAAAATCGTGACTACTATAAAATAGCCTATAACTCATATTATATTAAATAGTATTTCCATGATATGTTGGTTCAGTGGGCACCTCAAAAAAAAAACACTCATGTTTCTTTAGCAAGCATTTTAAGGATTGAAGCAGTATTATTCTGGTGTTTCATGGTTAGGTATAAATTTTTTCCGGTTTAGATGTTGTCAAGGCTATTGATCTCAGGCTGAGTTTGGGCTTAATATATATACTTTTTAATTATTAACTTATTTTATATTCTAAGTTACTTATTTCTGAGTTAGTGAGGCTGTGAAGAGAAAGGAACTCTGGTACACTGCTGGTGGTAATGAAAATTGGCATAGCTTATATTGAAAACAATGTGGAAATTCCTTAAAAAATAAAACTGAAATGCAATTGGACCCAGTAATACCACTCCTGGCTATTTATACAAAGAATATAAAAAAACACTGGTTGGAAAAGAGACATACCCCTCCCCCATGTTGATAGTATCACTGTTCACAATAGCAAAGATGTGAAAATAAAAGTACATCCATGGGTACCTGGATGAAGACACTACGGTAAAGATACTCAGTGGAATATTACTCAGTTATGTAAGAAGATGCAATTTTACTGTTTACAGCAATGCATGGAACTTCATGAAAAGTGAAGTAAGTCAGCAAGCGCAAGACCAAGACTAGATGTTTTTATCTCATATGTGGCACATACACAACAAAAGCAAGCAAGCAAATCAAAACAAAACTAACCCTAGAACTCCATGAAAAACATGGTGCTTCCCAGAGGAAGAAGGGAAGTGCTGAGAGGAATAGGTAGAGGAGGTGAACATGCTCATAGGATGGTACTAAAACTTTGGTGGTGACAAGGAGGCATGAATCACTACTCATAACATTTATACGGTGTTGTATATCAGTGGTAAATTAACACAATTTTAATTGAAGAAAATTACATGTCCCTCTGAACATTAGTTCTTTCTTAGGATTTCAAAATCTGGACCATGCCTGTAGAAAAATTCAGGAATAGAATGCAACAGGGGATAAGTATAAATCCCTATACTTCAAAGAAAAAAAAAAAGAGGGGGCTTTGGAGAAAGACTACTTCAATAAACCATCAAGTTTAAAACAGGGGGATTTGATCAATATGATTCGTTATTGAGAGTGAGGGTTGCAGACAAGTAGGGATGTGATACATTCTCTCTCCTCCCCAATCCACTCTTACTTTTGCCACTGCCTCCTTGATCGTATACAATGTTGTTATTCATTCATTCTATCCAGAAGCTTTCATCACTTAATTTATTGTTTCGATCATTATTTTGAAGAGTTATTGATTCCAGTATTAGGACCAAGACATTTTTTCAGTTATTCTCCTATGCTCTTCTTTATGTAGATCTGAGTTACACACATCATTTTTTGTCTCTCTGAAGTATTTTTGACATTTCTCGCAATGCAGATTCGGCAACAAACTTGATCAGGGTTCAAAGTGATGTGTGACTTGTTATGTAGACCAGGAATCACATAATGATTTACCTGGAGACAATGTACTTTATTCAATGACAAAAATACTAATAGTGCATGTGAGTGTGTGTGAATGAATGGGTCTACTCACACATATACACATTCCACTGTGCAAGAACATGATTATTTACTGCAAGATCTTTTGACAGTGTGACAGGCTGCATATGAAGTACCAAGCTGCTTGATTCCAACTATCTCCCTTGGAGGGGAGATCTTTACCCCTCCACTAGCCTATAATTCATACCATTGATCTCCTTTATACTTAACTGAAGGGAAAAAAAAATTTGCCTCTAGGGTTATTGCTGGGGCTCGGTGCCTGCACCATGAATCCACTGCTCCTGGAGACTATTTTTTCCCTTTTTGTCCCCCTTGTTGTTTTATCTTTGTTGTGATTATTATTGTTGTTGTTGTTGATGCCATTGTTATTGGACAGGACAGAGAGAAATGGAGAGAGGAAGGGAAGACGGAGATGGGGAGAGCTAGATAGACACCTGCAGACCTGCTTCACCGCTTGTGAAGCAACCCCCCTGCAGGTGGGGAGCCTGGGGATCGAACTGGGATCCTTGTGCTGGTCCTTGTGTTTCATGCCATGTATGCTTAACCCGCTGCACTACTGCCCAACCCCCAAGAGATAGTTTTAAAACAAAACTTAAGAAATACTTGCCTTCACAATATGTGGAATATTTCAGCAGATATGAGCCACTAAAAAGATAAGGGGTAGATAGCAATTTTTTTCATATCTCAGTAAAATTGGGAACACTATCTTAACTATCAAATCTGTTATTTTTCCCTTGTTTCTTACCTGTGAAGTTGTATTAACCTGAATATTCTACAAAAGTGAGTAAATTGGGGGAAATGACTCAGACCTTTCCTCATTTATGTAAAATAATGCCTTTAGGGTTTTTCAATTACCTGAGGATTCATTCCTTGTTCCCTTTTAAATTTAGTGTACTGGACTCTAATTAATTTGTCGTCTGCTTTATGATACAGGGATTATTGGTTAATTTGGAATATAAGCAAGGACCAGTCTTCATTTTACAATGTGTATCATAAAACTGTAGGCTAAATAAGAGTAATTAAAGCACACACTAATGCATGACTTTAATGCAATTAAAAAGACGTTTTGCTTTCCTGAAAATTATAGGTCTCTATCAGTTCCTCCATAAACAATTATAACCTTATCATTTAAAATTATTCCAACATCATACATATATGGTATATATTTAGCAATATTCATTTCAATTATTAAAAGTGTTGTACTTTCAAAACTGTAACTTTGGACCTTTTCCTATTTTCCATTTCTGTTTCAAAATCACATGAATAATAGACAATAACACCATCAAAGGTGCATTAGAAATATGAGCACACAACCTAATCCCAAAATGAAGCACTGTTAAAATGCTCAGCGTGATGAAAGAAGTCAAAGAAGATTTTATAAGTGGAGAGGTATACTGTGTTAATGCATTAGTAGACAACAACGTGACTAAGATGTTAGTTTTGTCCACATTGAGGTATTACAGCCCTGATACAATCTCTATCAAAATACTGGCAAAGTCTTTCTGTAAACATCTATAAGAGGATTCTAAATTTGCATGAAGAAACAAAGCTTTAGTATAACTAAAATAATTTTGGCAAAGAAAGGTCAAGGAGCGCGAAGCGTAAGGACCAGTGTAAGGATCCCGGTTTGAGCATTAATAACTACAACAATAAAGCAACAAGGGCAACAAAAGGAAATAAATAAATATTAAAAAAAGAAAGAAAGAAAGGTCAAGAGGAGATAGGGCAGTGGTGCACCTGGTTAAACACATAGTACTAAGTGCAAGACCTGGGTTCAAGGTTCCTGCTCCCCACCTGTAGGAGGACGCTTCACAAGTGTTGAAGCAGGTCTGCAGGTGTCTATCTTTCTCTCTCTCTCTCTCTCTATCTATCTATCTATCTTTCCCTCCCCTCTCAATTTCTTGATGTCCTATCCAATAAAATGGGGGAAAAAATGGCCACCAGGAGCAGTGGATTCATAGTGCTGGCACTGAGCCCCAGAGATAACCCTGGAGGCAAAAAAAATCAATCCAGAGGAATCATACTATTGAATACTAAGACTTCTTACATAACTATGTAGTTAATACAATGGGGGAAATAATGGTAGCACTTAGATATAGATAAATGCAACAGAGCAGAGAATCTAGAAATTTGCCCACATATATATGGCCCTTAAAGTCTGAAAAAGTTGTGAATGCAGTTCAATGGAGGACTAGCTGTTCATTCAAAAAATGGTTTGGAGCAAGTGGACCTCCACCACAGTGAAACAATGCAAGTTCCACACTCTAGACAAAATTAACTCAAACACTAAATATAAAGCATAAAAATCAGAAATATTTTATATTTTAGAAATACAGTGGGAAGTATTTGTGACCTAAGGACTTTATATCTGAAATACAACACACAAGGCATACATAGCAATCTTAATAAGTTAGATTTCGTGAAAATGTATCTGTTAAGAAGATGAGATACAATATAAAAACTGGGAAGAGTATATGTCACCTGCATGGGCAACTACAAATATTTAGAATATACCGATAATTTGTGAAAGTAAAACTTCATTATAAAATAGGCAAAAACAAAGTTATTTTATAGTGAAGAATCTACACAGATGACAAATAAATACATTGACAATATTAATGGCAGCTAGGCATTATAGGAATGCAAACTAAGATCACAGTGAGGGAAATCTCCAGCTATGAGCATGGCCAAAGTGAAAACAGTGCCACCACCAAATACAATATATGGCAAGGATGTGGAGAAGCTAGATCACTAGTACGTTGCTGGTGAAATTCTATAGCCATTCATGAAAATAGTTTAGTTGTGTGTTTTTAAAAGAACAATGACAAAAAACAAATAACAAAATAAACAAGCAACCATCATATCACCCAGAAATTTCACTTCTGAACATTTTCCCCAGAGAAATGAAGACTTACATCCACACAAATGCCTGCACATGTTCGTTCATGGAAACTGTACTAGTAATTGTTCCAAATTGCAAACACCTCTAAAGACTTAAAATCAAATGGCTTAACAAGTTGTGGGATATCCATACCAATATGTTTGCTGGCAATATGTATTAGCAAAAAATATTTAAAGATAAACAGCTTGTTATCTGCAAAACTTGAGTGGATGCCCAAGGAACTGTGCTGAGTGTGAGTAAAATCAATCAATAAATAAAAATGAGAACACACACACACACACACATGAGTCATAGCTGTACTACTCATAGTAGTCAAAGTATGGAAGCAACCTAAATGCCCACTGATGGAAGACTGGGTAAAGAAGTTATGGGATACATGATATTGTTCCCTTTGGGACAGAATGGATGAAACTGGAGGTGATTACGCTAATTTAAGTAAAAAGTTAAAGACAACTACCTGGTCTTTTTGCTCATATGTGGAGTATAGATAATTAAAAGCACACAAAATTACAAAACAAAACCAAAAAAATAAAGCAACCTGTCTCTTAGACTCTGTGAGAGTTATGATGGTTATGGAGGAGTGCACAGACCTTTGGTGGTGGGTGCAGTGAAAAACTACACTCTGTAACCCTTGAATCTTGTAAATAATTACTAAATCACTAACTAAAATATCCTGAAGTACAGACTAATTGTTGCCACAGGTTAGGAACTGGACAAGGTGGCAGGCAGGAGGTGAGAGTTATTATGAGAAGGTGACAGGAGGGATTCTTGTGGTCATGAACTGATCTAAATTGTTGGAAATACTAACTTGCATATGTTTCAATTGAATTAAAGTGTACACACACGCGCACACACACACACACACACACACACACACACACACACACACACACAGCATGCCATCTATAATTAGCCTACAGAATTCTCTTAAACTAAACATACTGGTTAACAAAAGGTATTCATAGTTCTTGAATTGATTTCAAACTAACCTGACATCCAGCCCCAGATGAATCATTATTCCTATAGTAAAAAATCATCCCATTGCAAAATTTTCAGCAGGAGCAAATTCATTTCTTCCCGAGTTGATCATCACTATGGTATATCACTTGGAAAGGGATCTAAATCAGAATTTCCTCTCAGGGCTGGGTGGTAACACACCTGGTAGAGCCCCAGCACACAAAATAAATTTATGGTGCTAAAGACTGGAGAACAGTTAGCAAGGCCACTAAATGTTAGAGTCAAAACTGAGAAGACTTTATTTACACAACACCCGTGGATTCATATTAAACTTAGGGACATGTATATCCATACAACTGCCATTCCCCAGTTGTAGTCAGAGAAATATATCAACATACTGAACCCTTCATTAAGGGCGGAGAGGGGGGATGTGGGACTTGCCTTCATTTATCCCTTTACGACTTCAGTTCTGAGTATATATTCCTTTAGTATAAGCACTTATTCTTTCAAATTTATAAACTGATTGAATTTGGACACTGGGCTTAAATTTTTAAAGCATTCCCAATAATAATTTTTTTGAAATATTAAATCATCTATAATCTTAGGCCAGGTAGACCAAAAGTAACCTGCCCTGTCAGTATCTAAGATATAGTTATTTGTAAATAGCATTAAATGGCATGAATCATGGTGAGGTCATGTATGGTACAGTAAATCCTAAACATGGAATTTTCAAAGTAAACGAAGCTCTCAAATAACTTGGTTATAATAATAATTATTATCCACTGCCTTCTTAAACTCTAAGACAGCAAGGAACTTCCCTCGTTTTTTTTTAAATCCATATTTCTCACAGTCCTGAAACCTCTGAGACTTTGCTTGTATTTCTTCAAGCTTCTCTTCTTGATCCTCTCCCATGTGATACTGCCTCTGCTGACCTCAATGCAACCAGTGTCACCACGCCACCTTTCCCTTTGAACTATACCCAGAGACATCAAGCCTGAGATGTCAACCCTCCACCTCTAATACTCTGGTGAGACCTTTCATACCATATGGGACTCTCTAGTTCCATTTCATGTGGCACATTCCCTAACAAAGTAACAGAATCTAGGTTTAGACCAGGGCCTAAGGGACAGGGAACAAGTACACATGCATCCATAAGTTCAGGGAAAATATATACTTCAAAGCAAAAGTGCTCAACAGTCTGCAGTAAATAAACTTAGACGCGGTAAGTACAGCAAGAAAGTAGAAAGACCCCCAAAAGACACCATAAAGTACTTATCAAATATATACTACTTAGACCTCAATACCCTCCTTTCCTATCCCCTACTTCACTTCCCTCAATCACTTTAAGCCTAACCTTGTCAGATAAAGTAAGGACTAGGAAAGCTGGATAAGGGGATGCAAGAGAATGGCACACTTTATTATTTTTTTCTTTTATTGAGAAAATGCTGAGATGGAGTGGTACAATTTTGTGTCTCCTCAAATTGATTAAGTGGATCTCACCTTCCACCCAAACACTACTCTCCTTCTACTATCATTCATTGTTCCACCTCCCCTTTCCTCTTAGTAGCTGAAGGTCTGCAGATATAGACCGAGGAATGACTTATGGTGCACACTATCTTTTTATTTCTTCTGTTTCTTAAATCCCACATCTGTGTGAGATCACCTGGTATTTGTTTTTCTGGAACACACTATTAAAATTAAAGGCATGCTATCAAATGCGAGAAAATATTTGCACACCATACATTAAAAGATGAATACCAACACATAGAAAGAACTCTTAAAATCCAGCAGCAAAAAACTAAATAGCTCCATCAAAATATGAGAAGAGTTAGACACAGCACCAAAGATTGACAAATGGCCAACAGATCCATGAAAAAAAAAAGTTCATTATAACTTATCATCACAGAAATCCAAATTGAGACAGTAGTAAGAAGTCACCTCATATTTTTAAAAATGATCTACATCAAAAATGAAAGAAACAAGAGCTGGAGAGAATGTGGAAAGCAAAAAGGAAAAATCCACTTGCACAGTTGGTGAGAACATAAACTGGTGTAGCTCCTGTGGATTACAGTATAAAGACTGTTCAAAGATTTTAAAATAGACCTATCATAAGATCTGGCAATTTCTTCCCTAGGAGTCTTTCCGAAGTTCAAACAAGCAAACAAACAAAAAACATTTATCTGAAGAGATACATACACACTTATGTTCATCACAGCATTATGTGAAATACCCAAGATTTGGAAATAACCAAACTGTCCGATGACAGATAAGTGGGTAAAGGAATTGCAGTGTGAGCTTTTGTCTGCAGAAGTGATTTTAAAAATGATATGTTAATTTTTGAGAGTCCTTAAAGCTTCATGTCAAGATTAAGTAAATTAAACAGATTGAAGTCCTGGTGCATGATGGTGGAGGGGGGCCTATGTTGGGGATGAGGGTGTTTTGCAGACACATATCACAGGGGAGATGAGGAATCATACTTATTTGCCATCAGTCGCTCTATAAATAATTAATTCCCAATAAAATGATTTTAAAAAGTTTCCAGAATCAAATTAACACATTTTTCAAGGTCTATTAATGAGAGAGAAAGAATGAGATACAAAAGACTGGAGGAAAGAGAAGCAGAACATAACTTGTCATATGTGGTGTTGGAATTTGAACCTGGTATCCAAGTTCTGCACTTTACCACTGAGTCTGCTACAAGGCCAACAAATCATTATTTCTTTAATTATTTTTTAAGCTTCTGCTCTTTGGCTAAGTACTGGTATAGATAGGTGATTTTTTATTTTTTTTTAGTAGTGAAGTACACAAAATCAAAATTCTGATGCTACTCATAACATAAAAGACAGGAGAGCAAGAAAGATAGCATAGTAGTTATGCAAAATGACTTTCATGACTGAGATTTCAAATTCATAGGCTCAATCCCTGGCATGACCAAACCACAGCTGAGCAGTGCTGTGATCTCTCTGTATCCTTCTCTTTGTACTTTTCCCTCTCATTGAGAGAGAGAGAGAATGAAAAGCATGCTGCCAGAAATATGATCATCATAAAATTCAAAATATCACTGAAAGTAGATACTACTTTCCCTAGAACTACTTAAGAATGATGTCACATTTGTTTGGTTAAAGCTAGTTAAAAGAAATACTGAATAATAGGAAGATAGGAAAATAAATGGTTTCTATGACTTAAAATTCAGCTTAAGCTGTTCATTATCTTAGTTTACAAGTTGGCCATTTAGATCAAAATTATCCTGTAACATGACTTGCTTTTCCTTGAAATGTTAAGTTATAGAATAATGTATTTGACTTGATTAGTAGTTTATAAATAATCTGGCCAAGTCTCAGAAGTTACTTCTTGTAAATGTGAATAAAGAAGAAATGAGTATACTGGACAGGAACATAAGTTTCTTGAGTACAACAGAGGTTACCTAATGCCTTAGAAATAAAATAAAAGGGGGAGTCGGGCTGTAGCACAGCGGGTTAAGTGCAGGTGGCGCAAAGCACAAGGACCGGCATAAGGATCCCGGTTCGAACCCTGGCTCCCCACCTGCAGGGGAGTCGCTTCACAAGTGGTGAAGCAGGTCTGCAGGTGTCTATCTTTCTCTCCTCCTCTCTGTCTTCCCCTCCTCTCTCCATTTCTCTCTGTCCTATCCAACAACGACAACAACAATAATAACTACAACAATGAAACAACAAGGGCAACAAAAGGGAATAAATAAATAAAATAAATATTTAAAAAAAAAGAAAATGACTCTCCAGGAATCTTATAAAAAATAAAAAAAGAAATAAAATAAAGGTTAAATCACATTTGAGCATATCTTAATGTGATCTGATAAAATCCAATGTTTCATTTTGTGACACTCTACACAATTAAAGCATGCTGGCAAGGTCTTGTGTCTTAATGTTAGACTAACAACAAAGGTTGCTTTCAAATTAAATTACCAACATGTTCTTATGAGTGAAATCATTTTCCCAAATGTATCATGGTGAGTGGGGATAAATGCAACTTTTTGGACTAGTTTACCTGCCGCCAAACACTAAAACCACAATCTTTGCAATCTTGTCTTCAAATACATCACACATTTTTCCCCATTGATTATCTTAATTTATGAAAAAAATATTACAAGAAAATCTCATAATGTCACACTATTAATTTTCTGGAATGCAATTAGAAATCTAGATCTTTTTCTACCTTAATTACAATTGATAACTAATATATTTCAGTATAATCATCTTATTATAAATCAGACTGATATTTAAGCTAAACTACATTGTTAGTTTTAGGGCTCTGGAAAGTAAGAAAAAAAAAAAGATTTCTATGACTAAAACTTAATCCCTGGCAAAAAAAAAAAAAATAATGCAGATCAGAAAGCAAATATTATTGCACTTAAAAACTTAAAATTAAAAACTGCTAAACTAAGGCAATTGCGAATGTTGAAGCTATCATGTTCTTTGTTGATAATTAATTGCTAGCACTATCATTTTGTCGTTCAATTACCACAAGATAAAAGTAAAATTTAGGTGAGTCAGACTTGATTTATGATGTCATATATTAATATTCTCTCTCGTATTTTTTGAAGTCACAATATTTTTTCATGAAATCCAAGTATGGGCATAATACTTGAGAAGTGAGGGACCAAAACAGCTAAGAATTTTAACCAAACTGCAGGCAACATGCTAAGATATCAGTTTCAATGAGTTAAGAGTTCACAGAGGTAATACTAGTAATTCTGCAAATTTTAAAGGAGTTCTGGATGATATTAACAATTCCATGAAAATATTCATCCTCTGTTGATTTTGTAATCTGTGTAGAACACAGCAGAGATTGTGAATGTTTGAAAACACGGTCTCTACTGACATTGGTAGATCAAACGCAAAATTAAATGTGCCCTTTTCCATAAGGAAAAAAAAAAGGCCAATTCAAAAAGATTACAAACCTAGTTTCTGAAAGTAGATACACTGCAACATTGATTTTGCTTTATTATTAATTCATCTGAAAATTCAGAACTGGTAGAACACTAAAATGTCAGAAAGTATTGGTTCTAAGCTTGCTAAGGCCTATGGCTGCATAAACAATAAATGATGTTCTTCACTTCTGTGTAATATTCCACATAGCACTTCAACTACACTATATATCTGCACACACACACACACACACACAGTTGAGTGAGTATGTACACAAAGTGCATATTTTTTCTATCTCCTGCACATATACTTTCGATTTTATATTACAATATTTGGCATGCACCCACTCGACATTTGTCTCAAAGAGGAGAAGCAAAAAATCAGATGAAATTGTTGAATAAAGATTTTAAAAATGTGATGGAGGAGACAGTTCTGTGATAGAGTAAGGCCTTGTAAGCTGAGACCCCAGCCATGTACAGTGTAGCAGATATGTAGGAGCTCAGTGGTACTGATAAATCAAGATTAAGAAAATTCACAAACCTAAACTTAGTGCACAGTCTAACAAACCCTGTTTATTTCTGTCTAACAATACACAATTCAAGTTTAAAAATAATCTAAGTGATGCTGTAGGTGGCTTGTGGTCACATTAAAAAAAAATAGAAGAATTCCAAACAATCACTGTTAGTTTTTAACTTGTGAAAAAAAAAAAAGGCAAAAGTTCATGTGTCAGTTAACAACATTATAGCTGGAGATGTTCTATGGAACTACACTAACAACTAGTATAAGTCTAGCTAAAACAGAATGACTAGCTAATGTTTAAATAACTTAAGAATTTGGAAGTACTGCTAATAATTTAGTCTGTACATTCTAAGGTAGAATTTCTCAAGGGGAAAAACTTGCAATGCTGGTTATATAACAGAAACAACTATCTTGATGTTAATTCTATGCAGCATTTTCTAGTATTCAAGAGTCATGGTACAGAGAAATAATTTCTGCAGGGAAATAAATGGAAAGAGGAAGGCCCAGTAAGCTGTTTTGAGATTCCAGGAGATTTAAAAGGAAGCATAAAATAAACATCAAAATGGCTGTCCCAGAGAGTTGGTGATGATTCTTTTCTCAAGTGTTTCATTTTATCATCTCTATCCATCACAATTGCATTCTTTATTTCAAACTGCCTTTCCTGATCACCACAACTTAGCATACCCCACTCTCTTCATTAACACTTATTCTTTTATCTATGCCCACCATGATTTCTCGTTGTTTTCAAACTTACAAAAAGAGAAGATACTGATCTAACTAATGGTGAGGCAATGAAAAACCCAGTACTGTATATCCTGTCATCTAAAACCTTAAACTTTCTTGTTGGCCTTAGAAAGGGCAGGTCTTCCTGGAGAATTCATGGGGAATTGGAACCCAAGGAAGAGGTTTACTTGTGACAGCTTAGAGAGGAGACATTTTCTTGTGCATAGGATTTCATTTTGATAATGACAAGCCTACCATATCAACTCAGTTGTTTTAAACATAACAGATAAGGATGATTCATTTTGTGTGTCAATGTGACTCAGCTAAATGATCCCCAGATAAATGGATACACATTTTTTCTGAGTATGTCTGTGAAAATATTCCTGGAAGAGACTCATATGTGAATCAGTAGACTGAGGAAAGTAGATTAATTTTCACCAAAGTGGGTGGGCATTTTCCAGTGCCCTGTGGACCAGAACACAATCAAAACATGATGGGAGAGCAAATTCTGTCTTTCTTCTTGAACTAGAATGTCTCATTTCTCCTGCCTACAGACATAGAAGCTGCTATTTCTTAGAGTCTTTGGACTTCAGGATATTCATCAGTGGTCTCTTGGTTCTCAGGCCTTCAGCCTTGGTCCAGGAGTGATACCATCAGCCTTTTAAACTCACGTTGAACTACAATACCTAATTTCTTGGCATTTCACCTTCCATTGGCCAGATTTCAGGACTTCTCAGTTTTCATAATAACCACTTGAATCAATACCAATTTAAAATTCCCCAATTGTATATGGGCTATGCAAATAGCAAAGCAGGCATCCTCCCAGGTGACCTCTCCTGTCAGTCAAAAAAACCTTTTTTTCACCTCAGACTGTATCCAGAGACTTCACGTGTGGAATGACAACCCTTCAGCTTCATTACTCGGGTGAGACCTTTCCTTTAATAGTACACTCTAATTTCATCTCAGGTAGTTCACTTTCTAACAAAGTCCCATAACCTAGACATACACCAATTTCTGTGAGAGAGAGCTTATGTGCACACGTATCCATAAACTACTGCAAAATATATACCTGAAAGCAGGATTACACTAGAGTTTGCAGTGAGTACCTCCCTAACACTTCCTCTCCACTATTCCAAGCTTGGGATCCATGATTGCTCAACAAATTGTTTGGCTTCATATGTTAACTCTCTTTTCAATCACCAGGTTCCAGATGCCACCAGGATGCTGGCTAGGCTTCCCTGGATTGAAGACCCCACCAATGTGTCCTGGAGCTCAGCTTCCCCAGAGACACACCTTACTAGGGAAAGAGAGAGGCAGACTGGGAGTATGGACCGACCAGTCAACGCCCATGTTCAGCGGGGAAGCAATTACAGAAGCCAGACCTTCTACCTTCTGCAACCCTCAACGACCCTGGGTCCATGCTCCCAGAGGGCTAGAGAATGGGAAGGCTATCATGGGAGGGGGTGGGTTATGGGGATTGGGTGGTGAGAATTGTGTGGAGTTGTACCCCTCCTACCTTATGCTTTTGTTCACTAATCCTTTCTTAAATAAAAAATTTTAAAAAATTCATTTGCATACATATTAGAGAAATGCAAATAAAGACAACACTGAGATACCACCTCACACCTGTGAGAATGGCATACATCAAAAAGGACAGCAGCAACAAATGTTGGAGAAGCTGTGGGGACAGAGGAACCCTTCTGCACTGCTGATGGGAATGTAAATTGGTCCAGCCTCTGTAGAGAGCAGTCTGGAGAACTCCCACAAGGCTAGAAATGGACCTTCCATATGACCCAGTAATTCCTCTCCTGGGGATATACCCCAAGGACTCCATAATGCAAAACAAAAAAGATATGTGTACATCCATGATCATAGCAGCTCAATTCATAATAGCTAAAACCTGGAAGGAACCCAGGTGCCCAACAACAGATGAGTGGCTGAGAAAGCTGTGGTACATATACACAATGGAATACTATGCAGCTATTAAGAAAAATGAGCCCACCTTATCTGACCCATCTTGCACAGAGCTAGAAGGATTATGTTAAGTCAGCTAAGTCAGAAAGGCAAAGATGAGTATGGGATGACCCCACACATCAACAGAAGCTGAGAAGGAAGATCAGAAAGGGAAACTAAAAGCAGTACCTGATTAAATCGAGAGCAGGGCACCAATGTAAAAACCCTGTGGTGAAGGGGAGGGTGGCCATTGGGCTTCCCGGCACAGCAGAGGGTGGGGGCGCAGGGGTGGGGGCGTGGGAGTGGGGGGTGGGGATAGGACACAGTCTTTTGGTGGTGGGAATGGTGTTTATGTACATTCCTATTAAAGTGTAAACATATAAACGACTATTTAATTAATATGAGAGGGGAAAAATTGATCATATGTCTAGAACTTCTTAAAACACAGACTGAGTCTTTTTAATGCATAGGCTGTCTTTGATATGTTGATTCTCTCAAAAGCCTAGACCAGGGAGAACAGAAGCAACTGGTAGCACAGCTATATACAAGATGCTGGGTATTATACCCCAAACCCTAACAAAGGGACTTTCCAAAGTTAACCCTATCACCAAATAATGTGACGATAACAATAACTATCCATTGTCTTCTTGAACCCTAAGACAGCAGGAACCTCATATTTCCACTATAGAGCCTATATTTCCCCCAGTCCTGGAACCTTAGGGTGGGGCCCACTTTCCTGCATGCTGCTCTCAATTCAAATCAAATAATATTGCATCCACAGATCGCAACCTAATCAACGCAATGAGTGCCACCCCAACATGCTTCACCTCAGACTGTGACCAGAGACTTCAGGTATGGAATGACAACCCTTCAGCTTCATTACTCGGGTGAGACCTTTCCTTTCATAGTATTCTCTTGTTCCATTCCAGGTGGTCCACTCCCCAATAAAGTCCCCAAACCTAGATATAGTCCAGGTCCCTTAGATAGAGCATAGGTTCTCCCGTGCCCATAAACTAGGGGAAAAATATATACCTGAAAGCAGAAGTACACAAGAGCATGCAGGGAATACCCCCCAACACTTCATCTGCACTATTCCAATCCTTAGGTTCATGATTATTCAACAATTTGTTTGGCTTTGAATGTTGACTCTCTTTTCAGCCACCAGGTTCCGGATGCCAGCAAGTTGCTGACCAGACTTCCCTGGACAGACGACCCTATCAATGTGTACTGGAGCTCCACTTCCCCAGAGCCCCACCCTACTAAGGAAAGAGAGAGGCAGGCTGGTGGTATGGATAGACCAGTCAATGCCCATGTTCTGCAGGGAAGCAATTACAGAAGCCAGACCTTCCACCCTCTGCAACGCACAAGGACCCTGGATCCATACTCCCAGAGAGATAGAGAGTGGGAAGGCTATCAGGGGAGGGGAGGGGATGGGATATGGAGATCGGGTTGTGGGAATTGTGCGGAACTGTACCCCTCTTATTTTATGGTTTTGTTAATGTCTCCTTTCTTAAATAAAAAAAAATTCATTTGTATACATATTAGTGAGAGAGGGAGAGAATCATTCTGCCATATGCAGTGCTGAGGAGAGAACTCACAACCTCACAGGTGCAAGTCCATAGTTGTATTGCACCACCTCCCCAGCTCAGCTCTGGACATCTTTAATATATAATACATCTAGGATTTTGTTAAAAACAATGTACACAGAGATATCCATTAAAATATTATCATACATATAAAAGTTCATCTCTTCACTGTATGTTATCTAGGTATTTCCTTACAAGGAAAACAACCTATGACTGGCCATTTCTATTCATACATGAGACCACTGAATGTCTGTACTAAGGAACACTGCTAAATCTTTTTTCCTGATGAATTTTACTCTAATAATAGAGACTCTCACATACTATATAGTTGAATAATCCAAGATCCTGATGCAGTTTGAAATAAGGCTATGGCTAAAAAGAAAAACTAAAACTAAGAATTACCAAACAACAGAGGATCCATATTCTACTGAGAAACCATATGCACTCCTATTTCATTACTTAAATGTTACCTACTTCAATTATGTAAATACTGTCCTGATAAAAATTACTTAATAATGAACACATGAACCACTTCTATTGATGAAACATAACTAGAGATTTGTGAAACACACGCACACACACACACACACACACACACACACACACACATTTTTATATAAACAGAAGTAGAATAATTTATGGAGTTAAAACTATATTTTTAAAATTACTACTCAAAATGGCTAAGCTTATCTTTTCAGACTTGAACAAATAAATTGCCCATGAATGATTTTTAAGTGATTTAGGACCATATTAGTTCCCCCACCCCAGGGTTATCAAATAGGGCTTGGTGCTGGCACTATGAACCCACTGTTCCTGGTGGATTTTTTTTTCCATTTCATTATCTAGGACAGAGAGAAATTCTGAGAGGAGGAGAAAGAAAGAGAAAGAGAAAGAGAGACACGTGCAGACACTGCTTCACCACTTGTGAAATGTCCCCCCTGCTAGAACCTGGAACATTGCATGGGTCCTTGCACTTATTACTTTGTGCACTTAACCAGGTGTGACACTGCAGACCCCATGACCATGTTAGTTTTGCAAACTAAAATAATCACAGCAACAGCGTTTAAATACTTCTGATACACAAAATAAAACACATGAATTTTAAAATAATGGAAGGAGTTTAAGTAAATTCTCCCATTTATATGCCACAATTCTAATGGACTATTTGATTTTTACAACAGATGCCAGTAAACTCAACTAAGCATATCGGCTTCACTAAAGAGCCTCTATCCACCAAACACTAATGCCAATTATCAAACTACATTCATAGAGACAACCAAAAAATCCCATCTTTAATCAGCAATGACTCTTGATTAATATTTAAGATCGGTTTCAAATAACAGTCTCAATAAACAAAAAGCATTTGCCCTTTAATGAGGAAGTATTCATCATTTTCATATAAGTAAACACTATTTCATAATAGTTAATGCAGAACTTCATGAAAATATTTTTTGTTTTGCTTTTGAACAGTTGAGAATGTATCTCCAATATTCTTTTTATTTTATTTATTTATTCCCTTTTGTTGCCCTTGTTGTTTCATTGTTGTAGTTATTATTGTTGTTGTCGTTGTTGGATAGGACAGAGAGAAATGGAGAGAGGAGGGGAAGACAGAGAGGAGGAGAGAAAGATAGACACCTGCAGACCTGCTTCACCGCCTGTGAAGCGACTCCCCTGCAGGTGGGGAGCCGGGGTTCAAACCGGGATCCTTATGCCGGTCCTTGTGCTTTGTGGCACCTGCGCTTAACCCGCTGCGCTACAGCCTGACTCCCTCTCCAATATTCTTAATGGTTTTTAAAATCCAGATACACCAGCACTTGTAATGATTAATTAAATAATTATGTAATGTTCATTTTCCCTTTACATTTTGTTCAAAACTCACACAACTGTTTTGATTTTTTTTCTCACACGGGGCACATCTTTTCTTATTACAACTTAGATTATTTTAAAATGGCATTGAAGAGGCCAGGCAGTGGTGCACCCAGTTGAGCACATGCTACCATGCACAAGGACCCAAGTTCAAGCCCCCAGCCCACTGCATAGGGGAAGTTTCATGAACAGTGAAGCAGTGCTGCCAGTGCATGTGTGTCTTATTTCTATTTCCTCCTTCCTTCTTGATTTCTGTCTTTATCCAATAAATAATAAATAAATAAATTATTTTATTAAGTTTTAAATGACACTGAAGTATTTGCTCTTCAAATCAACATAAAAATCATGCATTTAAACTCCCCAACAAGAAAAGTCCTGGACCAGATGGCTTCACAAATGAATTCTACAAAACTTTCAGGAAACATTTAGTACCCATATCTCTTAAGCTTTTCCATAAGATTGAAGAAACAGGAATACTCCCTTCCACCTTCTATGAAGCCAACATCACCCTGATACCAAAAGCTGATAGGGACAGAACAAAAAAGGAAAACTACAGACCAATATCTCAGATGAACATAGATGCCAAAATGTTAAACAAGATCTTGGCCAACCGGATACAGCAACATATCAAAAAGATTGTTCATCACGACCAAGTGGGATTCATCCCAGGAATGCAAGGCTGGTTCAACATCTGTAAGTCAATCAATGTCATTCACCACATCAATGAACGCAAAGCCAAAAATCACATGATTATCTCAATAGATGCAGAGAAAGCCTTTGACAAATTCCAACACCCATTCATGCTCAAAACTCTACAAAAAATGGGAATAGATGGGAAATTCCTCAAGATAGTGGAGTCTATATATAGCAAACCTACAGCCAACAACATACTTAATGGACAGAAGCTGAAAGCATTCCCCCTCAGATCGGGGACTAGACAGGGCTGTCCACTGTCACCGTTACTCTTCAACATAGTATTGGAAGTTCTTGCCATAGCAATCAGGCAAGAGAAAGAAATCAAAGGAATACAGATAGGAAGGGAAGAAGTCAAGCTCTCACTATTTGCAGATGATATGATAGTATACATAGAAAGACCTAAAGAATCCAGCAGAAAACTACTGGAAGTTATTAGGCAATATAGCAAGGTACCAGGCTACAAAATCAAAAATCAGTGGCATTTCTTTATGCAAACACTAAATCTGAAGAAGACATCCAGAAATCACTCCCATTTACTGTTTCAGCAAAATCAATCAAATACCTAGGAATAAAGTTGACCAAAGAAGTGAAAGACTTATATACTGAAAACTATGAGTCACTACTCAAAGAAACAGAAACTGATACCAAGAAATGGAAAGATATCCCATGCTCATGGATTGGAAGAATAAATATCATCAAAATGAATAATCTCCCCAGAGCCATATACAAATTTAATGCAATACCCATCAAAGTTCCACCAAGATTCTTTAAGAGAATAGAACAAACACTACAATCATTTATCTGGAACATGAAAACACCTAGAATTGCCAAAACCATCTTAAGGAAAAGAAACAGAAATGGAGGCATTGCACTCCCAGACCTTAAACTATATTATAAAGCCATCATCATCAAAACAGCATGGTACTGGAACAAAAATAGGCACACAGACCAGTGGAACAGAATTGAAAGCCCAGAAATAAATCCCCACACCTATGGACATCTAATCTTTGATAAGGGGACCCAAGGATTAAATGGAAAAAGGAGGCTCTCTTCAATAAATGGTGCTGGAAAAACTGGGTTGTAACATGCAGAAGAATGAAATTAAACCACTTTATCTCACCAGAAACAAAAATCAACTCCAAATGGATCAAAGACCTAGATGTCAGACCAGAAACAATCAAATACTTAGAGGAAAACATTGGTAAAACACTTTCCTACCTATACCTCAAGGACATATTTGATGAATCAAACCCAACTGCAAGGAAGACAAAAGCAGAAACAGACCAATGGCACTACATCAAATTGAAAAGGTTCTGTACATCCAAAGAAACTATTAGACAAACAAAGAGACCCCTCACAGAATGGGAGAAGATCTTCACATGCCATACATCAGACAAGAAACTAATCACCAAAATATATAAAAAGCTCAGCAAATTTGGCACCAAAAAAGCAAATGACCCCATCCAAAAATGGGCAGAGGATATGAACAAAACATTCACTACAGAGGAGATCCAAAAGGCTAACAAACATATGAAAAACTGCTCTAGGTCACTGACTGTCAGAGAAAAGCAAATTAAGATACCACCTCACTCCTGTAAGAATGGCATACATCAAAAAAAAACAGCAGCAACAAATGCTGGAGAGGTTGTGGGGTCAGAGGAACCCTTTTACATTGCTGGTGGGAATGTAAATTGGTACAGCCTCTGTGGAGAGCAGTCTGGAAAACTCTCAGAAGGCTAGACATGGACCTTCTATATGATCCAGTAATTCCTCTCCTGGGGTTATACCCCAAGGACTCCATAACACCCAACCAAAAAGAGGTGTGTACTCCTATGTTCATAGCAGCACAATTCATAATAGCTAAAACCTGGAAGCAACCCAGGTGCCCAACAACAGATGAGTGGCTGAGAAAGCTGTGGTATATATACACAATGGAATACTATGCAGCTATCAAGAACAATGAACCCACCTTCTCTGACCCATCTTGGATAGAGCTAGAAGGAATTATGTTAAGTGAGCTAAGTCAGAAAGATAAAGATGTGTATGGGATGATCCCACTCATCAACAGAAGTTGAGTAAGAAGATCTGAAAGGGAAACTAAAAGCAGGACCTGACCAAATTGTAAGTAGGGCATCAAAGTAAAAACCCTGTGGTGAGGGGTAGACATGCAGCTTCCCGGGCCAGTGGGGGGTGGGAAAGGATGGGAGTGGGTGGGAGGGATGGGTCACAGTCTTTTGGTGGTGGGACTGGTGTTTATGTACACTCCTAGTAAAATGTAGTCATATTAATCACTAGTCAATTAATACGAGGGGGAAAATTAATTGTATGTCTCAAGTTTTTCAAAACACAAACTGAATCTTTTCAATATATAGGCTGTGTAATTGATATACAGACTTTCTCAAAAGCCTAGACTAAGTAGATAAGAAGCAACCAATAGAACAGCTATATACAAGATACTGGGTACTGTACAGCAAACCCTAACAAAAGGACTTTTCAAAGTTAACCCTATTACCAAATAATGTGATGATAACATTAACTATCGAATGTCTTTTTGACCCCTAAGACAGCAGGAACCTCACATCTCCACTATAGAGCCCCTACTTCCCCCAGTCCTGGAACCCTTGGATAGGGCCCACTTTCCCGTATGCCTCTCCCAATCCATATCAAATAATATTGCATCTGCCGATCACAACCTAACCAACACGATTGCCACCTCAACATGCTTCACTTCAGACTGTGTCCAGAGACTTCACGTGTGGAATGACAACCCTTCAACTTCATCACTTGGGTGAGACCTTTCCTTTCATAGTATACTCTAATTTCATCTCAGGTGGTTCACTTTCTAACAAAATCCCAAAACCTAGATATACACCAGTTTCTGTGAGAGAGAGCATATGTTCACACGTATCCATAAACTACTGCAAAATATATACCTGAAAGCAGAAGTACACTAGAGTTTGCAGTGAGTACCTCCCTAACACTTCCTCTCCACTATTCCAAGCTTTGGGTCCATGATTGCTCAACAATTTGTTTGGCTTCGTATGTTAACTCTCTTTTCAGTCACCAGGTTCCAGATGCCATCAGGATGCCAGCCAGTCTTCCCTAGACTGAAGACCCCACTAATGTGTCCTGGAGCTCCGCTTCCCCAGACACCCACCCTACTAGGGAAAGAGAGAGGCAGACTGGGAGTATGGACCGACCAGTCAATGCCCATGTTCAGCGGGGAAGCAATTACAGAAGCCAGACCTTCTACCTTCTGCAACCCACAATGACCCTGGGTCCATGCTCCCAGAGGGATAGAGAATGGGAAAGCTATCATGGGAGGGGGTGGGATATGGAGATTGGGTGGTGGGAATTGTGTGGAGTTGTACCCCTCCTACCGTATGGTTTTGTTAATTAATCCTTTCTTAAATAAAAAAAAAATCATGCACTTAAAAATTTCTGTGATATACCAAGTTTAAAGATAGCATTAGAGAATTCAAAAGTTTATCATTATTCTAAAATAGAGTACCTCTGAGTAGATTAGATATACACCAAGACAGTTATCGGTCTGATACTTGTGCCTTCACCAGACCATTTTCAGTTTCTCCCTTACGTTTCCCCTTGCTTCTAATTCAGAGCGGGTGGGTTATGGAGATTGGGTGGTGGGAATTGTGTGGAGTTGTACCCCTCCTACCTTATGTTTTTGTTCATTAATCCTTTCTTAAATAAAAAAATTAAAAAAAAGATAAATCAGAGAAAAACAATATACTAAAATAGATGAGACAATACTAGCTTATAAAATATGGCTAGAAAATTACAAAATAGGATAAGCTTAGATAACGAAGTTGTATAGAAATTCTTTTTTAACTATTTATTTCATTCCTCTTATATCAGGTGGAGATAATTTTGCATGAAAGAAGCAAGTATATGTGTCACCAGGGTTTGACCTGAAAGACTCAGGCATGCAAGTCCTGTACTCTACCAGGTGAACTATTTCCTTTGCTGCAATATATATATATATATATATATATATATATATATATATATATATATATATATATAATTTCCTTTCTCTTTCCTTCCTTTCCCCCAATAACAAAATTTTTTTAAAAAATAATATATTTATTTGTTGGATAGAGACAGTCAGAAATCAAGAGGGAAGGTGTTCTAGAAAGGGACAGAAACAGAGCCACCTGCAGCACTGCTTTATCACTTGAAATGCTTTCCCCCAGCAGGTGGGGACCAGAGCCTTGAACCTGGATCTTTGTGTATTGCAACATGTACACTCAACCAGGTGTGCCACCACCTGGGCCCTCCATCCTTTTCCTGTTTTCTCTCTTTTCCTTCTCTTTACTTTTCTTTCACTTCCTCCCTTCCTTTCTTTTCCTTTTCTCTGCTTTTTTAAGAGAGAGGCAGAGAGTTAGAGAGTGAAAGAGATCCCAACACTAATGCTTTCTTCAGTGCAGTGAGGGTTCAAGATTGAACTTGAGTCATACACACACCAAAGCAGCACAATATCCAAGTCAGCTATTTTGCCAGTCCTGCATAGAAAATTTGCTTTGCAATATTTGTAAATTTACATGGCAAGAATTCCTTTAACAATCTAAAAATGATTGAATGATACAAATATATACTGATTGACAAAGTGGAAAAGTCAGGAAACTTGTAGTCGTACAACTTTATTAGTTTTACATGGTATCCTTCTGTATGCTTATGTTTTATTCTATGATGTGTAAAGACTTTAATGATGATGATTCCTTAAATATTCATGTACAAAGAGAATGCACAGGAACTGTTAACTTTGGTTCTATATTTAAAGGAACTTTTTGGTATGACACTTTTGATCATGAACAGACAGACCATTTACCAACTACCCCAAATAACTTTAATGTCATAATATTGAGCAAATCACCAAGATCACCTCATAGTTAACAAACTATAATTTGAGGTACGTATACTACTATACTTAAGAATACCATTTGATAACATAACATTTGATCTAAATAAACACATTTATTAAATCCATAAACACATGAGGAATGTGCTTTTAATCTGAGAATAATGATGATAATGGAGCTTACCATGTGCATTTTAGGAAGGGTACTCCCTACTTATTTGTTGGCAACAATAAAATAGCTTAATGTTAGTGAAATTTCTAAGTGCATAATTAACACCATTCATTTTAAAAAACAAAAATAGAAAAGAGACAGATGGGGAGGCTAAGGAAGCAAGATATCTGTCTGGTTCTGATGATCCAATAACTTCAAGCCTTAGGCAAATTATTTAACCTCTTTAAACGTGCCCCCATCCAGTTTCCTCCTCTATAAAGTACTGGGTAATCTCTTAAATCATGACTCTGGCTTGCCTTGAATAATTACTTCTTTAATAAAATCATGTAACTTGTTTACTTCTTGATTTTATGTAATGTTACAGTTAAAAACAAAGAGAAACTTCAGACTAACAAAATACCTTAGAGTCTATGAGTGATTTTCCTTATTTAAGTTATCTATTGGACCAATATCTTCCTTATTTAAGGCACCTATTGGACCAATTCTGCAAGTTAGTCCATATGTGTCTTTTTCTAAGGTCCTGACACAAAGTTTCTAATGGCAGGCAGAACCTCTGTAAAATATGTTAAGCGGCATTTGAAATCTCTAGCACTGTCTTTCCTAATCAAGCTGTGCCAATTCAAAAGACTTAAAGTGTTCACAGTATAAGACAGGCACAGACTAAGCTTTATCAACCTCGTACTTCTTATTCTCCTAGGACTTTTATATAAGTACCAAAAGAATAGATCCTTCTTTATCTACTTCTCTTTCATACTTTGGCTATTGTGAACAGTGCGCCTTTGAACATGGGGATACATATATCCTTTCAAATTAGTATTTTCATGGTCTTTGATTATACAATGGAACACTACTCTGCAGTTAAAAATGGATTTAGTCATTCAGGAGAAAATGGATGGAACTAAAGTGATTATACTAAGTGAAATAAGAGATGAGAGACACCTACAGAATAATTTTGTGAAAACATGGTGTGTATATATATATATATATATATATATATATACACACACATATATATGTGCATATATAGCAAAGAGACTTGCAAAAAAATAGTAGTAGCTAAACTGACTGTGTGAACTATCGTGGGAGCACCAAACTTTATTTGTGGGTACAGAGACTGAAACAAATACATGCACACACATAACTAATACCCCTGAAAATGTATAGTTTTGTAAACCAATATTAAGTCATAATACAGTTTTTGAACACAGCGATCCTATGTTGTCCATGCTAAGTGGGTAAGAGTTAAAGACTAATTTCCTAGTAATTACATATGTAACAAAGGAAAATAAATGTAGAATTATGCTTTTGCCTTTAACTACTCATACTCTCATCTGATGTTTGAGTAAGATATTACAAATTATAGATTATTTGGCTTATTGATAATATGACAAGCCCAGCTATAGTTCATAAGTTTATCTAGCTCAAGGAAAAATATTTTCATACAATTTTATAACAAAAATAAATATTATAATATATGTCTGTCTAATGAATTTCTATATGTGTACACAAGACAACATGCTACAGTAGGGGAAACAACACTTTTCTTCCTATATATTTGCAATCTAGTTTTAAACTGAAGACATTTACTATATAAAACTAAAAAAGAAAACACTGAATAGTCATGATATACTATAGCCTATCAGACATACTTGTTCAAAAATTAGCTTTTTCTGGTCAAAAGAGCTCACCTGGATAGTGTGCTGCTTTGCTATGTGTGTGATTCAAATTAAAATATGGCACCACATTAGAGAAAGCTTGGGTGTTGTGCTCTCTTTCTCTCTCTGCCTCTCTATCTCACTCTTTCCATCTGAATAAGTCATCCCAGAGTCATGAACTCTGGAGAAACCAACAAACACCAGTTTTGGTAGTCACAGACAGGAATTTATGCAACAGGAACACTCCCCAAGCATTGAATATGGCTGTACTTCTTTAAAGATATGTTTTCCTAGGAAAAGTGTGACTTCTAGATTATGTGATCAATGAAAACCCGAAGGCCATTTCATCTGTGCTAGAGCAAAAACAGTTATAACTTTTATTTTTCCAGTCATTGCAGTTTCATTCTTATCTAAAATAAGAATGAATTTCTCAACTGCACGTGTTTATCTGCCATATCTCTGAAGAAAATATACACTCATATTTCCGTTTTTTAATTTCAATCAATTTGAAATTAATTGAAATTTCAATCATTAAATTTTCTGTTGTTTGTTCCATGTGAACTAGCACATGGTTTAAGAAATACTTTTGAGAAAAAGATTATGGTGTGTACTTTACTCAAAATTATTCACTCTAGATTTTAAGGAATGGCAAATGCAACAATTTATTTTTAAGTAAGGGGTCACTGTTAGGAGATTGTGATTATGCAGAATGCTACTATTTTTTTTTACTCCTTCTTATAAATGAGTTTCCTCTTCCGCACTAAGAAAACACTTCATCTAGAACTCCTTAACCCCTTTATAAATACATAGCTGAGGGACACATGCCTTGTCATCATTTTATAAACCAAAACACATTTAGGAATGTAAAATATAACAACATACCTGCAATTTTTCTATTTTCAAAAAGGCAGAGGCTCTCTTTTGTTCTGATCAAGGGTTTTCTGTAGACTGAGATGGGAAAAGATAGGGTTTCTAAGAAACACTCACTGCAGGAAAGAGTGCACTATTTGCATTTAATGTAAACATCACTTCCATTCGCTTAATTAAAAAAAAAAAACAGAAAAATCCTCCTACACTCCTAACATAGAAAAATAAAAGTTTCTTCTTATATGGTAGTTGAATGCAAAAATAATTGTAAGGAGGGTCCTTCGAGCAATTATTTTTTAGCATCATGCTATTTTCATTTAGAAAGGTCAGAGGAGTTGTTTCCTCAAACCAATGTGATTTTCCTAATAATCTCGTCATGCTAAACGATCCAACAGAATTACTCTGTATGTTAATAAGGAGAGTAAATGGCATTGCTTGACAGAATTGTTCTTTTGCTGGTGGCTCAATCCAAGAGAGATTAATTTCCCTGGACCTGTCTAGTGCCACATAGACAACTATTAAATATGCAATGGAGTCTGCCCTTCTCATCAGTTCTTATATGTTGCTGTTTTCATTAATATTTGAAAACAAGATATATCATCTCATCTGTAAGTAATCACAATGATGAAATTGCCATATCCTGGTAAATTGCCAGATCCAGTAGAAGTCAACTCAAGGTTCAGAGTCAAATTCTTTGCAAATTCTAAAAATTCACCAACAGTCTAATCAGTCTAAGAAACAATGGAAAAATTTCCTCCAGGGCTCTTGTAGAAACTGGTAGCAAGAACTGCAATGCAAATAGTCCCATGTCCTACACTTATTAGACTGTTGGTTCCTAATGACTTTATGAATATACAGTGTACTATTGTTTCAGCACAATGTTTTATGCATGATATTTTAAGAACTGTACAAAACACAACATTAAAATTCTAAAGTGAAAAATAATAGCATTATGGCTCATTACATTCTGTATTGTGGTAGTCTAAACTGTGAGTAACTGCACTGTCAGACCATCAACTGACTCTAGAAGATCTACTGGAATGTTTAGCACAATGCCAGCTGTTTCACAGATAAAAGCCTACACCAATTATAAATGTTTAAAAATATTTTCAAGGCCAGGCGGTGGTGCACTAGTTTAAGTGCACATACCACCATGCGCAAGGACCTGGGTTCAAGCCCCCGTTCCTAGTCTGCAGGGGCAACACTTCATGAGCAATGAAGCAGGCTTTCAGGTTTCATTCTTCCTCTTTTTTAACTTACAAAATATTTATTTATACAATAAAAAGGTTTGCAGGTTTCTATCTCTCTCTCATTCTCTATCTTCATTCCTCTCTCAATTTCTGTCCTGTCAAATAAAATAGAAGGAAGAGAGACAGAAAAAAAGGAGAGGAAGAAAGAGAGAGAGAGAAAGATAGGGAGACAGAAAGAGAGAAAAAAAATTGGCCACTGGTAGTGGTGGATTTGTAGTGCTAGCACTGAGCCCCAGCAATAATCCTAGTGGCAAAATATAAATAATATAAATTAAAACACTGTCACATGGTCGCCAGAGAAATACCTTCATGGAAAACAATAACTGTCAATTACTATAAGACCAACGAAATTTCTGCTGCTAATAACGGTTTTGTTAAAACACAGAGCAAACAACACAGCAAACATTTTGATATAATTTTTCTACCTTACCACTACCTTCCTATTTTTTCTTAGACATAGCATGTTAAAGATCTCCTAAGCAAGGAAAGAAAAGGGTAGAAATATTTGTCTAAAAGCTTTACTGTTTTTATGGTGAAACAATTGGCAATAAACAACAGTAGATGCTCCTAGATAAGATTTTTCTCTACTTTATCTTGAGTTGTCTTTAAAGTCCCTGCATAATTCTATCATAGGCTATTCCAAGGCCCTTTGTTGCCATTAGTTTTATCTTTACACAGTTACTCCAACTGAAGCTTTGCTCATAACTAAAGGATGATCTGACATTGATGTGTTGTTTGGAATTTTATTTCTATTATGTAGTACATATTCCATTAAGACTCAAGCTGGGCAGGACTCTCGGACTCTTGACTTTCATAACAGCTTATTAAATAGCAAGATGTTATATATGGAACAAGTAAAAAATTAACAAATGTGTATGAGGCTTTGAAAAGCAGACAGCAAATACTAGGTTGAATTAATTATCATATTAAATGTACACAGAAGGGGAAAATAAAATACATGCTACTATATGAATGCTAAATATACAGATTTGATGCTAAACACTTTCAAAGGAATTATTATATACCCATGAGCACATGATACTGCACTGAGCATATCTTAAAACTATGCTTAAAAGAATATGCTTTGTCCTAGTAAATATTTTTTATGGAATATATCACCTACAGGAGTTTTAGGTTCACAAAAAAAATTGAGAGTGCTGTAGAGAAATTTCCCAGACACCTACTGTGCCCACACATGCATCACATGTTCCATTATCAAACCTCACACCAAAATGGTACAGTTGTTCCAAGTGATCACTTACACTGGATTACTCACAGCCCACGGTTTGCATTAGAGTACATTCTTAGTATTGTTCTTTCTTTGTTCATTCTATGTTTTGACAGAAGTAAAGTTATAACTATCTAACATAACATCAAACTTGAATCTCTATACAGAGTGTCTACAGTGACTACTTCGGCTTGTATATCTACCATTAGCATAACATATTTCCTTTTCGTCACTTCTTCACTAATACTTGTTTCTTGTGTTTTTGATGATTTCATGCAAAATACCTAAGACTAAATTTGATGAAGTGTAATGAAAGTTAAAAGACAGTTTTGAAAGAAATAGGAGGCAGAACGAAATGGAAAGATACTTCACATTCATGGATTGGAAGAATTAATAACATTATAATGATCATCTTACCCAAAGCAATATACAGCTTCAATATAACTCCTACTTAAACACCAATGGCATTTTTCACAGAAATAGAACAAAACACTTACAATTCATATAGAACCACAAAAGACCCCAAATAGCCAAAGACATCCTGATAACCAAGAACAGGGGTACCTTGCCCCTTAACATCAAAGTATGTTCCAGATTAACAGCAAACAAAGTAGCATGGTATTTGGAGTAAAAAAATAAATCAGACACACTAATCAATGCAACGTAACTGGGAAGCCAAAAATGGGCTACACACACAAACATGATTTATGGCAAAGAAGTCATGAACATACAATGGAGAAAGAAAGTCTCCATGATAAATTGTGTCAGAACAATGGATAGCAATATCCAAAGGGATGAAACTCGACCACTGTTTAATATCATACACAAAGTTTAGTTCAAAGTGGATTTATAGAAGACTTGAATGTAAGACTTAA
Organism: Erinaceus europaeus; assembly: GCF_950295315.1. Lineage (NCBI taxonomy): Eukaryota > Metazoa > Chordata > Mammalia > Eulipotyphla > Erinaceidae > Erinaceus > Erinaceus europaeus. The sequence continues at coordinate 103,227,319 of NC_080185.1, read as the reverse complement.
GTCCATACAACTGATAGAAGAAAATATAAGCAGGTAGTGTTTCAACATTGACCTTAGCAATGTTTTCATAGGCAGATCTCCAAGGACAAGGAAAAATAAAGGCAACATGAAGAAATATGACTACATAAAACTAAAAAACTTCCATATTGCGACCTAATAAATGGGAAATGATGTTTACAAAGTTTATATCATACAAGGAGTTAATATCCAAAGAACTCATAAAACTCAACAACAAAGTAAACAACACAATTTTAAAATGGACAGAATATCTGAATAGACACTTGGCCAATGAAGTCATAGAGATGGTCAACAGCCCATGAGAAAATATTCATCATCACTTACTACTAAGAGAATGCAACTCAAAACCACAATGAGTTATCTCCTATGTGAACAGCTGTTATCAAAAGGTCAATTATTTATTTAATGCAACAATCAGCTTGTTTACCTAAAGTGTTATTTTCCTCATTAAGAAACAATGACACACCTGTATAACTCAAAGACTGAACAAGAATTCATTTCCCCCACCCTTTCTCCCTCCCTCTTTTCCTTCTTTCTCTCCCTCTCTCTCCCTCCCTCTTCCCATCCTCCTTCCCTCTTTCTTCCTTCCTCCCATCCCCTCCCTCCCTCCCTCCCTCCTTCCTTCCTTCCTTCTTTCCTTCCTTCCTTCCTTCCTTCCTTCCTTGGGTTTTGGTGCATGATGGTGAAAAAAGATCCAAGTTGGAGGTGAGAGTGTTCTACAGACACATATAGTGGGGAAATGAGAAATGGTACCCATGTGTCAACCACAGTATTGTAACCATTAGCTTGTCAATAAAATTATAAAAAGAATAATGATGAACTTATCCACAGCATAAGGAGGACAATATATTTTTAAAAATGAGTTTAAGGGGAGTCCGTTGGTATCGCAGTGGGTTAAGCACATGTGGGACAAAACACAAGGACCAGCATGAGGAACCGAGTTTGAGCCCAGGCTCACCACTTGCAGGGAGGTCACTTCACATGCCATGAAGTGGGTCTGCAGGCGTCTGTCTTTCTCTCCCCCTCTCTGTCTTCCCCTCCTGTCTCCATTTCTCTCTGTCCTGTCCAAAAACAACAACATCAATAACTACAACAATAAAACAACAGGGGAAACAAAGGGGACTGAATAAATATTTTTTTAAAAAATGAGTTTAATAGTGGTGAAAGATAAGCCCATATAACAAATATTCCTAAAGGAATAAATGACTGCATGGGATTCCAGAGAAGAGAGATTTTGAAATAATAACTGACAGTTTTCAAGGCAGGAAGGAGTATTCAGTTCAAAATGCATTATGGATTCCAAGCAGGAAACAGACATGTTTATATCCAGACTCACTATAGTGAAATTGCAGAACCTTATATTAGGAAAATACAGATTATACCTAAGGAAATGACTATCAGACTATACAAAAGATTTAATCAGTCCCAACTTTCATGACTTAAAGTATGAATGTGAAATACATGAGTTTAATGGAGCACAGTGAAAGATATGTAGACATATAATATTTACCACAGCTAGTATTTAGAATGCTTTCAGAGGATGACTAAGACTACTACCTCCATACATTTAATGATGTAATAAAGGACCAAATCAAATCTAGAGTTCCAGAAGCATTTCAATTAATGTTCAAAGCAAACAAATCAAATAAAATTCAGCTTAAGTTTATTTTTAAAGGTAAGGTAAAGGTGTCCTTTCTTCCTAATTAAGTTCAATAAATCCTAATAAATATACCAAAAGTTTTAAAAATGTCTTTCATAAACTTTGTCTGTGATCACACGCAAATAGAGAAGACTAAGGTTACCTAAGGGGGAAATGGAGAATAAGTTACAGTGCATCACCTTAGTACATGTCAAAGCAAATTATAGATCTGTAATGCTTTAGACTTCGGGCACTCGCACAAAACTGATGAGTGAAAAAATAATAGGAAAGAGTTTCCAGGAATATACACTATGGACATACATTCTACAAAACTTTCAGGAAACAGCTAATACCTATACTTCTAAAGCTCTTGCACAAGATCGAAGAAACAGGAACACTCCCTTCCACCTTCTATAAAGCCAACCTCACCCTGATACCAAAAGCAGAGAGGAGAGAGACACAACAAAAAAGTAAAACTACAGACCAGTATCTCTGATGAACATAGATGCCAAAATATTAAACAAGATCCTGGCCAACCAGATACAGCAATATACAAAGATTGTTTACAGCAATATATCAAAGATTGTTCAATGTTCAGTGGGATTTATCCCAGGAATGCAAGGTTGGTTCAACATATGTAAGTCAATCAGTGTCATTCACCACATCAATAAAAGCAAAGCCAAAAACCACATGATTATCTCAATAGATGCAGAGAAAACCTTTGACAAAATCCAACATCCATTCATGCTCAAAACACTACAAAAAATGGGAATAGGGGGAAATTCCTCAAGATAGTGGAGTCCATGTATAGCAAACCTATAGCCAACATCATACTCAATGGACAGAAGCTGAAAGCATCCCCCCTCAGATTGGGCACTAGACAGGGCTGTCCATTATCACCATTACTCTTCAACATAGTATTAGAATGTCTTGCCATAGCAATCAGGCAAGAGACAGAAATCAGAGTAATACAGATTGGAAGGGAAGAAGTCAAGCTCTCACTATTTGCAGATGAAATGATAGTATACATAGAAAAACCTAAAGAATCCAGCAGAAAACTACTGGAAGTTATTAGGCAATATAACAAGGTGTCAGGTTACAAAATCTATGTACAAAAATCAGTGATTTTTCTTTTTTTATTTTTATTTTATTTATTTTTAAAATTTTTTATTTAAGAAAGGATTAATGAACAAAACCATAAGGTAGGAGGGGTACAACTCCACACAATTCCCACCACCCAATCTCCATAACCCACCGCCTCCCATGATAGCTTTCCCATTCTCTAGCCCTCTGGGAGCATGGTCCCAGGGTCATTGAGGGTTGCAGAAGGTAGAAGGTCTGGCTTCTGTAATTGCTTCCCTGCTGAACATGGATGATGGTGGGAATGGTGTTTATGTACACTCCTATTAATTTGTAGTCATATAAATCACTATTTAATTAATATGAGAGGGGAAAATTGTATGTCTCAAACTTTTTAAAGCACAGACTTAGTCGTTTTAATACATAGGCTGAGTCTTTGATATGTTGACTCTCAAAAGACTAGACATGGGAGAACAGAAGCAACCGGTGGCACAGCTATATACAAATAATTTCAAAGGACATAAATTATGGTTATGTTGGGTATTATACAGCAAATCCTAACAAATGGATTTTTCAAAGTTAACCCAATTACCAAATAATGTGATTATAGCAGTAACTATCTATTCTCTTCTTGAACCCTAAGACAGCAGGAACCTCACATTTCTACTATAGAGCCTATATTTCCCCCAGTTCTGGAACCTCTAGGGTGGGGCTCACTTTCCTGCATGCTTCTCTCAAGTCATACCAAATAATATTGCATCAACCGATTCCATCCTAATCAACACAAGGAGTACCGCCTCAGCATGCTTGACTTCAGACTGTGTCCAGAGACTTCAGGTGTGGAATGACAACCCTTCAGCTTCATTACTCTGGTGAGACCTTTCTTTTCATAATATTTTCTAATTCCATTCCAGGCGGTTCACATCCTAAGAAAGTCCCAAAACCTAGTTATATACCAGGTCCCATGAGACAGAGCATATGTTCACATGTATCCACAAACTAGGACAAAATATATACCTGAAAGCCAAAGTACACAATAGTCTGTAGTGAGTCAGTATCAGTCCCTAATGAAATAGCTAATTAAACTCAGAAGCCCTCCTCACCTACTTCCTATTACAGTTCTTTCACTCACTCCAAAGTTAACCTTAGCAAAGCAAGGACTGCAAAACCTGAATAAGGGCAAGAGAATGGCATACTTTAATGATGACTCTTTAGTCACTATCAGGTCACCCCATCAGCTGGGGCCCTATTCGGGTAGTCCTGGGATTCCCAAACAGATATGATGAGCCTAGACCTCAAATAAATCCCTCTCTCCATTGTTACAGGTCATCTTTATCAGGAACATCAAAAAAGACCCCTTTGTGGGCCCCCATAGGACCTTGCGCTCAACTTGGATCAGCAAAGGTAGAGAATGTTCCATCCTCCTAAGAGAGGATGGACAACATACTCTATGCTACATCTGAGGAAGATAGGTTGATATTGGGGCAGGTTGGAATGTTTCAACTCAATGATCACAGAATGTGAGCTCACATCTACAGGGATGCAGAGGTCACATAGGCTCCTAAGCTGAATATGGGCCCCAGACCACATCTAATAGACGGGGTTTACAGTCAATAATAGTTAAACCCCTTTCCCATATCAGGGAGCTAGTTTCTTCCCTAATCCAGCTTTCTGGCCCCTTTCCAGCCATGACATCACCTCCCCAGACAATAACTTGGAACCACCTGCATATCAGATTTCAGGCTCAGGGAAAAAACAAACAAACAAACAAACAAAAAACAACTAGTTTAGCCACAGGCCCTTTGGAATATAACTAAAATATGCCTACTAGCTGTCTACAAAATGGAGGACCTCCAACTCTTCATCTGCACTATTCCAGCCTTTAGGTCCATGATTGGTCAACAATTTGTTTGGTTTTGTATGTTAACTCTCTTTTCAGCCACCAGGTTCCAGATGCTAGCATGATGCCAACCAGACTTCCCTGGACAGACAACCCCACCAATGTGTCCTGGAGTTCTGCTTCCCCAGAGCCCCACCCCACTAGGGAAAGAGAGAGGCAGGCTGGGAATATGGATCGACCTGTCAATGCCCATGTTCAGCTGGGAAGCAATTACAGAAACCAGACCTTCCACCTTCTGCATCCCACAATGGCCTTGTGTCCATACTCCCAGAAGGCTAAAGAATAGGGAAGCTATCAGGGGAGGGGATGGGATATGGAGTTCTGGTGGTGGAAACTGTGTGGAATTGTACCCCTCTTATCCTATGATTTTGTCAATGTTTCCTTTTTATAAATAAAAAAAGAAAATAATAATCTCACATATAAAATAGTCTACAGTGGCCAGTTTATCACAGTTCCCCCAAGTCTAATTTATCAAACAAAGACATTTTTTAAAAGAGATGGGTCAGTCTTCTCTGCTAGCATTTCTCCTCTATCTTTTTTTTTTTTTTTTATCAATTTTTAATCCATTCTTAGCATGGCTTACCAAGGACACATGAACATAGATAGTATAGCTTTCACTTTACTTGCATATAAATATTGAATCACTATGCTACAACAAATTGTCAAAACTACAGGGTTTTTTTTTCTGAGAGAATTGTATTTGGGGTCCATTTATGGGTTGAGTACCCTCTCTCAGAGAATAAATCTAAAAGCAAACATCAAATTCAAAAAAATGAAATTTTGAGAGGAACTCATGTACCTTTCATGGGCCTCAGTAGTGAAAATAGTGCTAGAATGACACTTACCTTAGGATAGCACATTATATGTTAGGAAGGATGGAAGGATGGGCTTTTGTAAAAGATTTATTTACTTTTCTATTTATCTAACTCTTTACTTAGAGGAAGAAGGAAAACAGAAAGATATCAGAATGCAGCCCAGTTTTGCCTATGGTTGCAAGACCTGCTGACTAAGAGGAAAGTTTACAGTCTAGTTTATTGCTACTTCCTCATATATTTTATTATTATTATTATTATTATTATTATTATTATTATTATTATTACCTCCAGGGTTATCATTGTGGCTCGGTGCCTACATTACAAATCCACTGCTCCTGGCGGCCATTTTTTCCATTTTGTTGTATTGTTACTGTTGTTGTTGCTGTTGTTAGATAGGGCAGAAAGAAATCGAGAGAGGAGGGGAAGACAGAGAGGGGGAGAGAAAGACAGACACGTGCAGACATGCTTACCACTTATTTATTATTTTTTTTTACTACCTGTGGTAAAATTGTATCTAACAATTTTTTCACCATGACCTAATTTTAATCACACCCAAAACTAGTCAGGTCTGGTTCTAGTTGTCTCTAGGATTACAGTGTTATAACATTCCTCTGAAAACTACGTAGGAGAGCAAAATTGAAAAACAGAGGAATCCAGAGCTGAAAAATGGAGTGGGGGGGCTCCACTTTTTTCCACAAATGGAATGTTCCCCCTCATTGTCCATCTTGAAAATACTGATCTTAGTAAAGACAAATAAAAGTTATGTATGTTGATGGGAGGACATCCATAACAACATTTTCAAATAAATAAATTAGACCTAAAGGAATGTAGGGACCAGTGACACTGTATGGCCATACTAGCCTGTAGGAGTTAGCCAGAGTTGTGACTATGTGAGCCTCGTATTTTATAGGGGAACACAGAGACTTATAGTCACAGAGGCACTGAACAAGAAGAAAGGCACTCAGGGAATAAGAAAAAATTATGCAGATAATAGGAAGAAAATGATGTTTTATAAGGGTAACATACTCTCCATGGGACAGGTAGGATGCTATACTTCTTAGTTCAGATTGTGTCTTCAATGTATCAATGACCTCTGAGGTTTAGGAAGCCTCTAGGCTAAGTGTAGGGATTTCCCATTTTCCCCAGAATATCTATTTTAAAATGGACAAGTCTATATTTAGTTTGCTTACTGTTTTTCTGATTCCCCCCTCGTTTCATACTGTCAGCAGTACACATGAATTCAATCCACCCTGGCACTCATATAAGGAACCCCAAAGGATTTCCCAGTATGCTTCTCAAGTCGAAAGATGCCATTACAGAAAAATAAATTACAATACCCAATAGATGCTGGCAAACTATTGCACTTTATTTTTTACTGCAATTGAACATAAACCAACATATATTGTCCCATAGGTCTTTTATAGACTTATCTGTATAAAGAAACTGCTGAGAATTTATATTAATATCTCTCATTTCCTTGCTTTTCAATATAGTGGGATTCCCATGGACCTTTAGCAAAAGATAGTCTAGTAAGGTATTGTTAACTTAAAGATGGATCCCACAAAATTAATAAGGGAATATTAAATTGCAATATCTCATTCTAAGATTTAATTTTTCCAGATATAAACTCATCACTTAAAATTAGTTAAAAGCTCTAACGAGGCATACAAAGTTAAACCTCCCAATTTTTATTGTATATATTCCAGGATATTTAATGAAAAGGTTTTTAAGTTCTAAGGTCACATGCTGGTGAAATTCTTAGCCAAATACTTGACCTTAATATAAGCTTATCAGCAACATAACTTCCAGTGAACATAAAATAAACATATATAATGTTCATAAGTCTTTCTAGCACTAAATATATGTATGACATTAACAATCATTCAGTCTTTTCTTTTCAGATGTAGCATTATATAGGCATTAATGAGTCTGATTATTATTGAGAAATGCCAAACTCCACTGTATTTAAAATACTGATACTTTACTGTGGTGCGTAGACACACACACACACCCACACCCACACACTCACAAATGGTAGTGAAGGATCCATTATGAACTCCTAGCCTTCTTTATGTCAAATAAGCTGGGATCTCCTCTTGTCTCTCTATAGCAATTGTTACCTCCGTTTAAAGTTAACTTATCTTTTCTGAGAAAAATACACCACTATTCATTTCTCTGTTGTCTATTTCCTGCTGCCTCAAAAACATCTGCTAACATCTCGGGAAGAGAAAGGCAGACACAATAATGCGATTTACAATACAGATGATTTTTGGATAAGTGAAAAAGAAATCCAGGTAATGAAAAGTGCAATGCGGAAGGCAAGGTGATGGCATACACCCTGTTCAGAGTGTGCATTACGATGCACAAGGACCCAGGTTCAATGTCCTGGTCACCACCTGCAAGAGGGACACTTCATGAGTGCTGAAGCAGGTCTGCAGGTATTACTCTATCTCTCCCCCGCCTCTAACTCCTTCTTCCATCTCAATTTTTCTAGGACCTATCAAAATAGGAGGAAGAAACAGGAAAAAAGTCCCTGACAGAAGAGGTGGATTCATCTTACAGGCACTGAGCCCCAGTGATAACCCTGGAAGAAAAAAAAAAAGTACATTTTTTTTATTTCCTGAAATGATTTAGTTCCATGAGGTTCATAGGGAAAGCTAAAGCTAAAACTAAAATAAAGGAAATAAAGAAAGAAAAACTCACATAAAAACAACTGCCCCTCCCCATATTCACTGACTCATCAAGTAAGAATTAGATAAACCAAAACTGAAGAGACAAATTGAAATAAGATAATGTTAACACATATAAATACATTTTGATGATCATATGCTTTAGGGAAAAGACAAAGTTTGGATTTACATTTTCATCTATTCATTTATTTTAGATAGAGAGATTGAGAGAAAGATATCATAGTGCTGAAACCTCTTTCTATGTGGTAGGAGCCAGGTACAAACCCAGGTCGCACGCATAGCAAAGCAGTGGACTATTCAAGTGAGCTATTTGGCAGTCCTAATACTTCCCTCCCAGCATCCCTGACCCCCCCCCCCCGCATCCCTCCACTCTTCCCTCTCTCTCTCCCTCTCCCTCTCCCTCTCTCAATAAAGCACTATTCAGTTTAGGATTAAGGTGGTGCTAGGGATTTAACCTGGGGCTCCAGGTATGAGAAAGCCTTTAGCATAACTACTATGCTAGCTTCCTGTTTTGCATTTAGTGACAGGTGAGAAGGGTCTTTGTACATCCAGGTAGTGCCTAGCACATAGCATGAATTGAATGAAGCCAATTATAAAGCACTTCATTTCTATACCAAATAGCATAGAAGATCAGATTACTACCGAGAAGAAATAGCTCACTAAATCAAAAGCAACAAGAAGAAACCATTGAAATGTGAATAAAATGGGCCCATTGTAGAGAAAGGGGCTGAACACATACTACTGAATCTATCATTATTCTTTGCCCTTTGCAGATTTCAATTCAACTGAGATCCTGGTTAAAAGTTATATAGGGTTAATACAGTTGTGTGGGTGTGTGTTTGAAGATAACATGTTTAAATGATAGAATTTATTTCTTTATTTACCTGTCATTGAGGGGGGTCAATGGCTTACAAACAGTTGTTGGAAAGGATATCATATTTCATCTTCTTGTGCTAGGTGTCTATAAAATATTTTCACCCTGAAATTAAGTCTGTGTCAACCATATATATCAGGAATCCCCCCCTCTCCAAGATCATCCCCTTCCCTTCTTCCCTAGAATCCTCTGCTTTGGCGATTTATCCACCAGTTGTTTCTATTATATGGCATTCTAACAGGTCTCTCATTCTAACAGTGGTCTCTCATTGTTGTCTTTATTTGTATTCCTCTGGTAATCAGTAACTTTGAGCATTTTTTCATATATCTGTTGGCCCTTTAGATCTTTGGTTAAGTGTGTGTGTGTGTGTGTGTGTGTGTGTGTGTGTGTGTGTGTGTGTGTGTGTGTGTGTGTGTAGATGTGTGATTAAATGGTAGGTTTTAATGACTTTCTAAAGGACTTGAGTTTACACACCCACTAAGGGCCTGATCAGAGGCTCTATAATTGTTGACTTTTAATTTACTGCATTTTATGAATGGAATTATTGGTCTGTCAGAAAGTATTGACTATTTTTCTGTGCAAAGGAAAAAAAAAAGTGCCATGACTTCCAACAACCCAATGTATGGTTTAGTGGTACTTATAAATCTTTCTAAAGGTCTCAGGACATCTGCCTAGAGACTACTGAGAATTCGTTTTATATAGACATATGTGTGAGCTCCCAGCATCCCCGACCCCCCATATGATCTTATTTATTGTGACTTTACAATCCCTAAAATGGATAGTATATTATAAGTGGTTTTAAGGGGGCAATGCTTGCTCTTTTCTGTCATATTCCTCCCTGTATTTAGTTTATATCTAAGGTATTATGATGGAATGCTTATATTTTATATCTTTTGCTGTTTAAGTTTCTACTTCTTGACTTTTTTTTTTACACATCATAAATAAATGTTCATAGGAAAGAAAGATTATGGTAAAAGGGTTGAAAGTGTCAAGAAACAAACTAACAAAAATGGCCAGCTTTTAAAATAGTTTTTCCCAAATGGTTTTATACAACAAAAATGGTATGTTTTAGTAAAGACTTTGCATATGTCCACAGGACGGGAAACAGAGGAAGAATGAAAGCCTACATCAATCTGACCATAGGCACAGCCATGGAGAACCATCAGGACTGAGGACCTGAACAAACATTATCTTCCTAGCTACCAATAAAATGTCCCAGATGGGCTATTCTGCTTCAGCAGTCTCTTGAGATGATCAGAGCCAACCTGACAACGGAAGGTAAGCACACTGACTTCTAGATGGAGGTGAAGTTTAGAAGGGAAAAGCTCAGCCTAGGCACCTAGAAAGAAACTAAACAGCTTCAAAAGCCAAGTTTTCTTGACGCTTCTTAACTAAAACTATGCTTATCACATTCTAAGACAGCAATTACAAGAAATATCAAAGGGAGCCATTCATGAACAAATAGCAATGCCATTGGGAGCAGCAGAAAAAAAAAATCATTAGCTTGAAGAGAAAGGGTCAACATGAGAGACTGTTATATTCTTTCATTTAATAAATTGAATACATCAACAACACATGACTAGAACTGTAGCTGGATTTTTCAAATTTTCAATAGTGTTCATTGAGGGACATGGTTTTAGTAACCGAAACTAGATATACTAATTACTCTCACATTCTAAAATGTCTTCAAAAGGTGCCATTTGTGGGAATATTTTAATGTTGAGTCTAATTATTCATATTCTTAAAAATCTCAAAAATACAGTCAGTGAAAAGTACATTGCACTGAAAGCTTTACTAATGCTCATGAGCTATATAGTTCTAGTATTTTCATTTTATAATACTAGAACTATATTCTAGTATTATATTTTCATATTATATACATATTATAACTAAAGATATCAAGAACTCAGGAAAAATCAATTTTCCTACTTGCTATTTTCATTAGTGTTACTTATTATTTAATTTTCCACTCAGATATTGTTAAAGGTCCAAAGGATTAACCATCCTTATTTTTACCTAAAACTGTAAAAACAATAAAGCAGTTACTTTATTAAATGTCTGATATTTATGAAGGAATAACGCTAAATATTATAAGGAACTGTCTTTTCACTCTATTTTGCAATCCCTATTCTGAGGATTTCACTCTAATTGATGAATTATTAAGTATGAAAACATTATACAACAAGTCAATGATGTAAGCCAGAACATAAATACTGACCAACTTAGTAGCAAAGAATATTTATACTCTAAGTTCAAAGAAGGAAGCACTTACTGGCATTAGAAAAAACTTGGGAAATGTCGAATGGTTTGCTATTGATCAAGGGAAACCTATTAGTAGGATTCATATATAGGAACTAAATAATCAGTTATTTTTGTGGTTAAAATTGAGGGACATGTTAACTCAGGCAACTTTTAAGAATAAAAGAGTCAAGGAAAACTATAAATAATAGAGTGATTTGCATAATATAGAGTGTAAAATTGAAGTAAGCCATTACATTTTAACAATGCTATTTAATTTTTATCTTACTTATCTATTTTATTTTAATGAATGAGAGAGAGGTGGAGATAAAGATCAGAGTACTGCTCAGCTCCAGTTTACAGTGGTCCTTGGAATTGAACCTAGGACTTTGGGAGCCTCAGGCATGAAAGTCTTTTGCAGAACCATTATGCTATTCCCTAGCCTGTAAGCTATCAATTTACTGGGAGTATTCTGATATAAGGTCTTCCTCAAAAGTCAAGGACAAAACTGTACATATTGCTAGGGAGATGATGGCAATTCTTGCCCTGTAGTGGGATCCCTGTTTAGGATAAGGCCATTAGAATAAGAAAGCAGTACACCCAAATGATGGGAAGTGTAGAGGTGTAGTCAGGCATGATCTGGTCATCTCCACATTGGTCTAGGAAACAGCTGTGACTGTAACAGGTTAAATCATATCTCTGACACAAAAGTGAAAGGAAGAAATGCTGAGTGCATAAAACAAGTAAAAAATTAAAGGTCAGAAAATCAGAGGCAATTGTCTTAGGACAATAACTGTGGGTTTGTCACAGATACTGTTTTTTATATTTTTAATATTTTTCTATCTTTTTTGCATTTTGACAGGACAGAGAGAAATTGGGAGGGGAGAGAAAGAGACAGCAGGAGAAAGAGTGATACCTGTAGCACTGCATCACAACTCATGAAGCTTCCCCCTCACCCACCCACCCCACAGGTGGAGACAAGGGCTTGAACCCCGGTCCTTGAGCATAGTGATGCATACACTAAATGGTGCACCACTTTCTGGCCCAGTCACAGTTACTTTTACCAAATCAATTAACTGAACCTCAGGCAAAAGACAATGACAAAGGTAACTGAGATTTACTTAATTGGGAATATGGGGTGCTAATTACCCTTGGTTTGAATTCCAACAGACGGAGATCAAGGATGAGTGTAAAAATTGGAATATTGGCAAAGGCAGACATTACATTTTCGGAACTGAAAAAAAAAAGAGGAGACAAGTTCTGGCCACTTGCAATGGATCCTTAGAAAATCAGCAGAAGTAGAAATAATTTAAAAATAAAATGGATTGGGCAGGGGTAGATAGCATAATGGTTATGCAAAGAGACTTTCATGCCTGAGGCTCTAGAGTCCCAGGTTCAATCCCCTGCACCACCATAACACAGAGCTGAGCAGTGCTCTGGTACTAAAACAAACAAAAAATGGATTTGAATCACCCTGAGGCAGAAATCTCTCTAGTGCGCCAGTGTATTTCCAATATAGATAGCATGGTATCTAACGGGCTGCAGACATGGTTTAAGCCATGAGAATGCTCTATTGTTTTCACACCCTAAGGTACTTCACCAGCATCTCTCACCTTTAAGCATTTCCCAGAGATGGTACTAGGTGGTAAAGGGAAGTGATCGCAAACTCCACCTCCTTCCAGATTCATACCACAAAAGAGCTCTAACCCACAAACAAAAAGAGCTCAAAACATCAGACATGACCCTCTCATGACATGCTTTGAACTCATCCAAATTAAAGTTCAAAGAGGATTATCTCTAGCCTTTATTAGAATATTGGACTGATGCTTTTAAAAAAAAAATAGGGAAACATTTTTAAGAAGTATTTTCCATGCAAGAGAAAGGACATCTCTGCTTCAGAATAATCACCAGGCAGTAGCATCTTGTTAATGAGACCATTTCTATCCTACTGTTTTCAGTTTAAATGTCAATGTGCATACATATAAACATTTGGAAAAACAGGTTTCAGTAGATCATGCTATGTAAAGGTCATACAGACCTTGCAAATACTGCTGCATCTCTTACTAATCTAATATATTTCTTTAGTTCAAATGTCAATTTATATCCCTTTTCTGCCACCCAGAATTTTGAATGTCTGGTAGTCAAATGTGGGAAAAATCCCACATTTCCTCTATTTTTATGAGTGTATTTAAAGTCACATGCAATTAGCATAATCTATATTGTGGAATGCTCTGTAAACACCAGCTCTCTGATCAACAATGCAGTCAAACTGTTGAATCATCAAAACACTCCAGCAGTATTCTACAACTTCAGTTATGCATAATGTGAAGAAATATGCATGCCTGCCCTCTGTAAATATAAGAGGTAATTTGTTTGCCTCCACATTTTATTTTGCTTTCAAGATTATACTACTCACTTACTTCAACAAAGCCATATAATAAGAAATACTGCCTCACAATACCATCACCCTGTCCATCAATAGCAAAAATTCTCTCTTAACACCAGTGCCAGAAGATGAATCTCATTATGGTAATGCAGTGATAGCTTATGGATTCACACTTTGAAGTATACATAAGAGAATGTAAATCAAACCAAGTTCAAAAAGCAATTACAATAATAAAGTTTGTGTTGTGATATTTAAGGATATGCTAGCAATCATCTAATGTGATATCACCATTAATAAAATACAATGAACATGCTGACTGGATATGATCAGATCAAGGTCAAACAGGTATTTAGTGATAAACCCTGGGAAACGTTATGCACATTCTTTAATTAAATATCCTTACTATCATATTCAATATGCTACAATGATATTAACTGTCACCAGGTCAGCCCTAACTATACCTGACAGCTTTAAAAGAACTGAACTTAAAATTATGTGACCATTTAGAAAAAGAACAAAAATAATTAAGAACTCTAAGATTTAAAAAATCGTTCTGAATGCTCATCTTGCTAGAGTAGTGGCATGAGGTGAGATCCAAGGTGGCCAGGGTCAGAGAGTGAACTCCATCACACGCATGTGGGCTGCATGCTGGAAACTGAGGAGCAACAGAGGCAGGCGAGAAGATAGAGATTTAACGAGGTCAATTTGCCATTAATCTACAGAAGAAGGTGGAAGAAACCTTGCCGTCAGGGAGGTCAAAATGACAGAACTGCATGCATAAATTCATTAGCTCACTAACACAAGCTTCTGTGATTGGAGAACTTCAAAAGAAATGGCACTTTCACAATTACATAAACACTGAAAGTTACCTTTAAAATATTTTAGTACTATTCATCGAAATTTGGGGATAAGGACAAGATGTGTGTTTCAAGTCCCATTCATGAAACCAGCATAACATAGGGGTTTATGACTACGAGCTCATACTGCAATGTCTTTAACTAAAGGACAATCTGAGGGTGATGGGGTTTTGTTAAACCATTGTTACAAGGATGTGTCAGAAGGCCAGGCAGTTGTGCACCTAGTTGATCAAACACATTACCATGCACAAAGACTCAGGTTCAAGTCTCTAGTCCCCACCTGCAGGAGGGGAGCTTCAGGTGCTTCCCTCTCGCTCTCTCTTTAGTTTTTTAAGTTTTTAATTTTTAAAAAAATATCTATTTATTTATTGGATAGAGACAGTCAGAAATCCAGAGGGAAGGGGATGACAGAGAGGGAGAGAAACAGAGAGACACCTGCAACACTGCTTCATCACTTGCAAAGCTTTCCCCCTGCAGGTGGGGACCTGGGGCTTGAACCTGGGTTCTTGTGCACTGTAACATGTGAACTCATCCAGGTGCGCCACCACCTGGCCCTTCTCCTTCTCTTCCCCCTCCCCCTCCTCCTCTCTTTCCCTCTCCCTCTCCCTCACCCCCCTCCCCTTCCTCTCTCTCTCTCCCTCTCTCTCTCCCTTCCTTCTTAATGTCAGAATGTCAGAATGCTAGGGCAGTTGCCTTAATGGTAAAGACATCATTTGGGTCAAGTTCTGGGCAGCATCCTGTCCCTTTTTCATGGATAATAATTTCCTTAGATAAACCTAAGTGCCTAATGTTTATTATTATTATTATTATTATTATTATTATTATATGTATTTTCTAGAGCTGGGATTTCACACATGCAGTTTCACTGCCCCCGGATATTATTATTATTATTATTATTATTCAAGTAAAGACAGAGAGGGAGAGACATGACAACATCAGAGCTTTCCCCGATGTTATGACACTCCCATGTGATGCCAGTGTTCAAAAAGGGGTCTAGTGCATGACTAGGTACACACAATACCTAATGAGCTATCTTTCTGCCCCTAGCTGCCTGATTTTATATAACCTTAACAAGTCTCAGGTTTATATTTTCTTATACAGTAAAAATGGATGAGAGCTTTCTGTTTTCTTACTTCATCCTGCTTCATTTTCTAAGAAGCAAAAGGCAATATTCCATCCCACTTTGTTTTCTTTTCCTTTTATTTCATTCATATATACTGGATAGAGACAGAAATGAGAGGAAAGGGGAGACAGAAAGTGACAGAGAAAGAGAGACATCTGCAGACTTGATTCACTGCTCATGAAGTATTCTCCTGGAGGTGGGAAGCAGGGCCTCGAACCCAGGTCCTTGCTCATGGGACTATGTGTGCTTAACTAGGTGTGCCACTACCCGGCCCCCAGACAACAGTGGTTTTAAAAGTAAAAAAAACCAAAAAAACAAAAAACCTAAAAAGAGATCTCATAAAGCCTAAAACTGCATTCAATTACACTGTTTACCATGAAGGGTAGTGGTTGGTAGCTAAAATGATAAACAAATGTCAGTATTTAAACTTAACAGAGCATAAAACTGGATACCATGTGAGGTGCAGAATGATGGTAATTAATATTTCTTCATTATATATTTAATATTTATGCTAGTGACCTAACTAAAAATGCCAGCAATAAGGACATCTCAGTTCACTGCAGTGCATGGGAAACAACTTATTTATTCCCCTGCTTACTTTTATGAAAGCATATGTCGAAACTATGCAAACAATTCTCACCATCTGAAATGGTTGAGGTGTATACTTGTTATGTATATATATATATATATATTTATTTATTTATTAAGCACACACATTTATAGGCTGAACAAGTTGACAGTTCAATATGCAGTTAATAGACTACCTAGTGTTCTGTATAAATGATTTAATCAAGCTCAAGTCTGGCTATTAATGAGGAAGTAAAATCCTTGAGTCAAGCACATTTAATTTGGATATCAAAATACATAATAATCAATTTTAATAAATAGAATTTTACTAAAGGATTCAGTAACACATAGCAAAAAACTCATGATTCTACGAAGGCTTTGCTCTCCAGATTTCTTCCAGTTAAATGCAGAAAAGAAATAATTTAAACTGTTTTTAAGATAGTTGGATAAAACTAATTTTAGTTCAACCACCTTTATCTGTGACTGTGTTCTCAATTCTACTCTAACCTCTTTATTTCTTCTTCTTCTTTTTTTTTTTCTAACCTCTTTCATATGGTCTACATCAACTTCTATAAATGTGTTACAGCATTTGTATTTACTACTAATGGTTTTTTTTTTTTGTAGTTTTCTTTTTATCCAGTTCTCATGAGACACCCCCCTTCCCCATACACACATCCACACATCAAACCACAAGCTCTTTGATTTCTCTGCTTGAGTTCACTCAGCTTTATGTTATGTGTCTGTAAGTGTCTCTTTCTATTTCATGTCATTGTGTAAGAAACTCAAAAGCCAAGGTTTTCCTAATCACACCACTTCCATGCTTAACACAGAGTAGTACATAGAAGTTCTCAATAGTTTTTGGTTAAATGTATTGGCATCTAGTAAGAAATGTTTTAAGTAAAAGTAAAAACATGAGAGAACAGTATTTTTTTTCAAGAATTATACTTTAAATTCTGTGCTGGGTATTAATGACACCACATGAATGACTTCCTATTTCACTCAATTGTTTAATAAGACCTTTAAAACAGTAATTCATAGCATCCTGCTCTTCAAAGGAACATTTGAGACTCTGTTTGGGTCCTAATAAGTGATAAACAACACCAGGGTTTGGGGCTGCATAAGCACTAAGAAACAAGGGTTGACTAAACTTTTTGCACATATCCCTTTAAAAGCTAAGAATATGATTTTTTTAAAATTAAGTTTACAGTTTAGAGCAGCGAAGAGTCAACTGCCTTCTAAATTAACTAACACGTATATTCCTTAAAATTAAAAGAATGGGGGGGCTGGGTGGTGGCGTACCAAGTTGAAAACACCCATTATGCTTAACCTGCTGCTCTATCCCCGGACTCCCCATGAGAACACCCATTATGATAAGCAAAAGTCCAAGGGCTAGACACTCAGCTCCCCACCTGTAGGGGAAATTCCTTGGGTCGTGAAGCAAATACTGCAGGTGGTCTCTGTCTCTCTCTAACCTTTCTAGCTCCCTCTCCCTTCTCAATTTCTCTCTGTCCTATCAAATAAACCAGAAAGAAATATAAAAAGAAAGTGGAAAATGGCCACCAGGAGAGGTGTATTGATTCACAGTGCTGACACTGAGCCCCAGTGATAGCCCTAGTGGCCATTAAAAAAAAAACAAAATGAAAAAATGTACAAAACCTTTGGTGATGTGACAAAGTGAACTAGGACTATTGTTCTCCTTCTCCTTCTTCTTTTAAATATTTATTTCTTTATTCCTTTTTGTTGCCCTTGTTTTATTGTTGTAGTTATTCTTATTGTCATTGTTGGATAGGACAGAGAGAAATGGAGAGAGGAGGGGAAGACAGAGAGGGGGAGAGAAAGATAGTCACCTGCAGACCTGCTTCACCACTTGTGAAGCAACCCCCCTGCAGGTGGAGAGCCGGGGGCTTGAACCGGGATCCTTATGCCGGTCCTTATGCTTTGCACTACGTGTGCTTAACCTGCTGTGCTACCATCCAACTCCTCTTTTCTTTTTTAATATTTTATTTTATTTATTTATTTGAGTACAGACTGAGGGGAGTAGTTGGGAGGGAAGAAGATGGACACAGGGAGCACTGTTTCACCACTTGTGAAGCTTGCTCCCACCCCCACCCCCATGACCGGGTAGAGGCCTCTCACATTGTAGCATGTGCATTCTACTAGATGCACCACCCCCCAGATTGTTAGTCCTTTTCTCTCTCTCTCTCTCTCTCTCTCTCAAAAACAAAGTTTTACAAAGATTTTAAACTACTCCTTAGTTTTCATGTATTATTTTGTGCAAAGACAAACTTGATAAATTTTGTGCTGTAACACTAAATATCAATGCATTCCGAATTCAAAGTCACGCCATAAGAGGGAAAAAACACACATGAAGCCTTAGGACTGTGTTTTTGTTTGCAAAGATTAAAAAAATATATCTGGAGGGGGGCCGGGCGGTAGCACCTCGGGTTAAGCTCATATGGCACGAAGTGCCAAGGGCCAACATAAGGATACCCACCTGCATGGGGTTGGTTCACAAGTGGTGAAGCAGGCCTGCAGGTATCTATCTTTCTCTTGCTCTTAGTCTTCCCCTCCTCTCTCGATTTCTCTCTGTCCTATCTAACAGCAATTACAGCAATAACAACAATAATGATAACAATAACAATGATAAACAACAAGGGCAACAAAAGGGAAAAAAATACCCTCCAGGAGCAGTGGATTTGTAGTGCAGGCATTGAGTCCCAACAATAACCCTGGAGGCAATAAATAAATAAATAAATAAATAAATAAATAAATAAAAATTAAAAGCAATTTGAAGCAATTTCAGAAGCCAGACCTTCCACCTTCTGTACCCCATAAGGACCCTGGGTCCATAATCACACAGTGTTAAAGAATAGGAAAGCTATCAAGGGAAGCGATGGGATATGGAGTTCTGATAGAGGAAATTGAGTAGAATTGTACTCCTCTTATCCTATGGTTTTTGTCAGTGTTTCCTTTTTTTTTATTTTCCTTTTTGTTGCCCTTGTTGTTTATTGTTATTGTATTAGTTATTACTGTTGTTGTTATTGATGTTGTTGTTGGATAGGACAGAGAGAAATGGAGAGGGGAGGGGAGGACAGAGAGGGGGAGAGAAAGATAGACACCTACAGACCTGCTTCACTGCTTGTGAAGCAACCCCCCTGCAGGCGGGGAGCTGCGAGCTCAACAGTGCTTCCTTTTTATAAACAAAAATTAAAAATTAATAAAATTAATAATCAGTAAAAGAGCCAACATTTGGCATCAATTTTTTTTTTAATTTTTAAATTGAAAAATTAAAAAAAAACCCGGAGGGCAGACAACAAAACTCAAGAATTCTTTCTGTCAAAACAGTGTGATAAATGGAGTGCATTAAGTAAGAGAGACTTGGGAAGGGCTTGCTAGCCCATAATCTCTCTCCCTTTTCTGAGAGTGGCCACTCTACCTCTAGCAAGTCCATAAACAGTTCCTGGTGTTATGTTTGTATTGGGTTACTTTGCCTCTAGCTTGGCTGCCTCATCTCAAGGCATATTAGCTTTCTCCTCTCCTCTTAGATAGCAGCCAAATTTGAATCTGGTGACCATCAATTCAGTCCCATTGTCAGACTGCACACATTTCTATATCCCTAAATGACACTTACCTAAGTGTTTGTTATCCTGAAAAATATATGGAAGTGTTAGCTGTCCTTCACAGAGTTACCTGTTCATAAAAATACACTCACATCTGGTTGATGCAGAGACTGCTTGGCCTGTAAAACTTTCATAGTCCTACTTACATCCAGGTGCAGGTATTAGATTAGTTTCTCCCAGCTGAATATGAATGATAGTAACTTATGACAGTTCTAGGTTTGGGGTATGCACGTACGTATGTATGTATGTATGTATACATTCTATCTGAGAGTTGCTGAACTGTGGCATATGGTGGTGGATCTGGGGGAGGGTGACCCTTGGATTTAAGAGCCCTAGGTATGAAAATCTTCTGCATAATCATTAAGCTAGGTTGCTGGGTGGTAGCACAGCATTTTAAGCTCACATGAAGCAAAGCGCAAGGGCCAGCGTAAGGATCTGGGTTGGAGCCCTGGGCTCCCCACCTGCAGGAGATCCTTTCACAAGCGGTGAAGCAGGTCTGCAGGTGTCTATCTTTCTCTCCTCCGCTCTGTCTTCCCCTCCTCTCTCGATTTCTCTCTGTCCTATCCAAAAACAACAACAGCTATGACAACAATAATAACAACTACACCAAGCTCAACAAGGGCAACAGAATGGGGAAAATGGCCACCGGGAGCAGTGGATTTGTAGTGCAGGCACAGAGCCCCAGCAATAACCCTGGAGGCAAAAACAAACAAACAAACAGAAAAACATTAAGCTGTTTCATCAGCTCTCCTGATTTGGGATTTAAAAAAAAAGTGAATGTTCTATTCATCTAGGTTACCAATCAGGTTTGAAAGAGAGATAAAGAGCTTTTCAGACCAAATAAATGAATAAATAAGTAAATAGATAAATAAAAGCCCTGGGGGGGGGGGGAAAGAACTTTTCAGACAAACAGCAATTAAAGGAATTCACTAACATTAAACCATCAAACCAATTTCCCAAGTGAAAAAAGAGGGATTTACATTGCATAAGAGGAATATAGGGAGGGGGTAGATAGCATAATAGTTACGCAAAGACACTCTCAGACTCTCATGTCTGAGGATCCAAAATCCCAGGTTCAATCCCCTGTACCAACACAAACCAGAGCTTATCAGTGCTCTGTTAATAGTATTAATAATGATAATAATAATAATAATGATAAGGAGAAGAAGCAGCAGCAAATAGTGACTCACCTACTTATAGAGAGTAGATAAGCAAATCAAGGGAACAAAAAAGACAGATGCCTGACTGAATCTGGACTGCAGAGTTGAGCTTATCAGAGGGAATTGGGGAGCAGAGAGTGGGCTGCAAGGGTGGAAAGAGTTCAATAGACTTTTGTAGAGAAATATTGGTATTTGTGGGTTTCGTAAGACATCTTGATTAGTTGTGAAATTGTATTTCTAAATCATTTATAGCCTTGCAAACTTAAGTTACCTTATACAACAAATTAAATATTACACACACACTCACACACACACACACACACACACACATTTATACACACACACACACACACACACACACACACACACTAGTCAGTGTGTCTTTTCTACTCTGTCTACCCCATTCAGTGACTGAATGTATAGGACTCTGAGATCAAATATATGGAGAAGCAATAAGACAGGAGAAATTTAAGAAGCAAGGACAGTAAGGGAAAACTTAAGGTTGAACTTGGACTGGGTTGGTGTAGCCAAAGCAAAGGACTCCTGGAAGGACAGAGAGGATGGGCGAGAGGGGCTCTGCTGTCCTGGTGCATGATGGCCAAAGTGGACATCAGTTAGGGGACAGTGTCTTGCAGACACCTATCATGGGGAGATGAGAGGTTGTATCTATGTGTCAACAACTGCACTGTAATATTTTACCCAACCCACACTCCACCCCCACAAGAGAATGGAGAGAAAAAAAAGATAGAAGTCTGAAGTCTTGCATCACTATATGTAGGAGAGCCATATGCTGTTACAGACTGACATTAGCAAATAATACACATCTACTGTTTGAAGCCACTGAAATTTTGAATTTAGTTTGCTATTGTAGCAAGCATTAAAATGAACAATATATCACATCAAATCAATGGGGTTTACAGTCAACAATAGTTAAACCCCTTTCCCATATTAGGGAGCTACTCTCTTTCATGATCCAGCTTTATGGTCCTTTTTCCAGCCATGACATCATCTACCCAGATAATAACTTGGATCCATCTGCATATCAGATTTCAGGCTCAGGGAAAACAAAAACAAAACAAAACAAAACAAACAAAAACCTAGTATAGCCACAGGCCCTTTGGAATATAACTAAAATATGACTACTAGCTATCTACAAAATGGAGGACCCCCAACTCTTCATCTGCACTATTCCAGCCTTTAGGTCCATAATTGGTCAACAATTTGTTTGGTTTTGTATGTTAACTCTCTTTTCAGCCACCAGGTTCCAGATGCTAGTATGATACCTACCAGACTTCCCTGGACAGACAACCCCACCAATGTGTCCTGGAGCTCTAATTCCCCAGAGCCCTTCCCCAATAGGGAAAGAGAGAGGCAGGCTGGGAATATGGATCAACCTGTCAACGCCAATGTTCAGCTGGGAAGCAATTACAGAAGCCAGACCTTCCACCTTCTGCATCCCACAATGACCTTGGTCCATACTCCCAGAGTGTTAAAGAATAGGAAAGCTATCAGGGTAGGGGAGGGGATACAGAGTTTTGGTGGTGGGAACTGTTTGGAGTTGTACCCCTCTTACCTTATGGTTTAGTCCATGTTTCCTTTTTATAAATAAAAATAAAAAAAATAACTACAGAGAAAAAAAAGAGGGGAGAGAGAAAATAATAAAATGGACAATATGCCAGTATACTTTTCTATCATTCCAAAACTTTCCAACTTTCATTCAAGTTTATGCATTTGGAGTATATCATTGTTGCTACAATCAAACAGACTATAATGTTTCTCAAAAATAATTGACCATACTAGCATTTTGGATTGGATTCCTATTTGTTGTGTGGAGAGTTGACTGACCTGTGCGCTTGTCAGGCAGTCAAAAAGCATTCCTGGTCTCTAGTCACAAGAGGCCAGTAGAATATCCCCATTGCTAGTTGTTACCATAGAGTTTTCAGACATAAGTGGAAATAGTGTCCCCTGTTACGAACCACTGACCAGTATTTTATCATATGCATTAAAATTATCTATGGTGTTTTCACTGTTAAGATATTGCTGCAGTCAACACCTCTGCAACTAATTTTCATATAAACCACATTACTCTTACTAGTTACTTTGAAAGAAAAAGTTGCTTTTCTTAAGTATCAGTCAGTAACAGCAAAGAATTACGTTATACAGGTCTAAAACTAAAGGATAATTAATGAGAGGAACGGTAAGAATTTACAGCACTATTGCAAAAAAGGAAGCTGAATTTCTATATTCAGGCATAATAATGTCTTTAATTAATTAATAAAGTGGAACCTCCAGAGTTAGGGATATTTGCTAAATGGTCCCACTATCCATTTTCTGACATTCTTCTATGCTTCCTACTTTCTTCAAATCAGTCTTTATAATTTAACTCATCCATGAGTGATCACTGAAATTATATGAGGCTACATGTTCCCTTCCTGACTATCAGGACTTCTTGCAAGACACCTGTAAAAGGTAAAAGGGCCTTCTGATGAGAAGACGACTTTCCAGACTTCTGGAAAGCTGAAAAAACAGACACTTTTCAGCCAGTGGTGATGCAGTGACTAATGAATAAAACATTGGTATAAAGACCAAAATTTTTTCATTATTATTATTATTTTATTTCTATTGCCACCAGTGTTATTGCTGGGGCTTGGTGCCTGCATGAGTAATTCATCACTCTTGGTGGTCATCCCCTACCCATTTTCTTTATTAGATAGGACAGAGAGAAATTAAGAGGGGAAGGAGAGATAGGGAGAGAGAGACAAAGAAACACCTGTAGTATTTGCTTCAACACTCATGAAGTTTACCTCCTACAAGTGGGTAGAGGGGGCTCGAACCTGGGTCCTTGTGCATGGTAATGTGTGTGCTTAACCAGGTGTGCTCCTACCCAGTCCCATTCAAATATTTTTATATAAATATTTATTGAAATAAAGTATATAGATTCAAGTTTTTTAACTGACCTGGGATTCTTAATGACAGAAATTCTCATGCCACTGAGGGCTAGGATGGGCAAATGGAATGTGTAATAATCAGTAACATTTTGCTGGTTTCTATGTGGATATCTAGCTTTGGAAAATTCTTGATTTAAGGGGCTAGTAGGTGACTCACCTGGTTAAGCACATACATTAGAGTGCTCAAGGACCCAGGTTCAAGCCCTTGGTCCCCACCTGCAAGGGAAAACCTTCAACAGTGGTAAAGCAGCAATCAATATAGGTGTCTCTCTGTCTCTTTGCCCTCTCTATAGCTCCCTCTCCCCTCTCAATTTCTTTGTCTCTATCCAATAATAAAAAAGAAAAAGATTAAAAACTATTAAAAAGAAAATTCGATTTAATGGAATATTTTATTTAATCATTTCACATAAGCACAACTTTTTAAAAATATTCTTATTTATTATTAGATAGAGACAGAGAGAAATTGAGAGGGGGGGTATAGAGAGGGAGAGAAAAAGTGAGACACCTGCAGCCCTGCTTCACCACTCAAGAAGTTTTCCCCATGTAAGTGGGGACCAGGGGCTTGAACCTGGGTCTTGGAGCACTGAAATGTGAGCACATAACAAAGTGCGCCACCACCTGGCCCCCAGCACTTCTTATAGATACTCTATACTGGCCTGTATCTCACCAATTAGGAGGGTGATCCCTTAGAAAGACTTTTAAATTCTTCTAAAGTCAATCAGGAACTACTCAAGGACTTTCCAGAATGTAAGGGTGGGATGCACACTTTTAAGAGTGTCACTCTGGACCCTGGTTCAAACCCACAGTGGTGAAGCAGTATTGTAGGTTTCTCTCTCTCTCTCTCCTCTACTCCTGCTCTCAGTTTCTCTGTACTAGCTAAATAAATAAATGCATAAATAAACTTTATGTATTTATTTTTTTAGAGTATCATTCTGATGCTATTTGCAACAAGGAGGACCCAGACCTGCATGAGAATCAGAAGACCAGAATTTCCTGTCAGGCGCAGACTAGCTGGTTGGTGGTGGGTGTAGTGTGACCACACAATTTGAAGAGAAATGAAATGATTCACTCAAAACATACAGTCCTAAAAATCAACATAATCTCAATAAACGCAGCACAGCAAAACAAATAACACTTTTCTAGACTCCAAAGTACCCTGTCAAACTTTCATATTTAATTTCTTGGCTCCTGGCTCAGGCAACTGGCCTCTTTCAGTCACAAAAATTCAGGAAATGTTTCAACCCTGAGGGACTTTGCATAATAATGGCAGGTCAAAACCAAGAGAAACAAGCCTCAGGCCTCCCCTAGCTATCTCCCTAAATGTTAAGAGTTTGGAAATTCTCAGCATAACTGTCACCTTTTCAGAAAGGTCATTACATCATTGAGGATTCTGAGCTCTTCAATGGTTTGGTGGGTTCATTGTTTCATCAGTGTGGTATGGACTGACTTCCTCCTACTGTGCCAGGAGCCCAGCAGGGCTGGGTTCCTGTAAACACAAGTAAGTGTGACCTGAGCTGTAAGCAAAATCCATACCCAAAGACTCTAGGGAAAGATGGAGCTTTTGTGTATTCAAGGTCAATGAGGAAGTCTTTAGATTTGTTTCTCTGTATTTTGACCAGCAAGGTCCTTTTCCTTTTCCCCTTTCCCCTTTCCCGTTTCCCCTTTTTCTTCCTTCCTTCCTTCCTTCCTTCCTTTCTTTCTTTCTTTCTTTCTTTCTTTCTTTCACCTCAGAACAACAAAAATATCCGTAGGGCTCTTTAACTAAAAAGTCTTCATTGTTGAAATTGCTGCAGGAAAAATCACTCTGCATAGAAAGTGTAAATAACATTTTTCTGGGTCCTAGATTTTCATTTATTTCCTTGAAAACAACTGTTTTTATAACATGATTTAAAAATAATGTAAAAACATTCTTTCATAGAAGTCATGCTGCAATAAATGCACAGGATATGATTTTTGAGTGGAATTTTTTTCATACTAGAAAAAATTCAGAATAAGATATTTTTGGAGGTATATATTTTTTGTTCACTTACACACAAAAGGCACTACTTCCATTCAATATATTAGGTTGTAGGAAAAGTCACGACACGTTTTTGCATAGAAAAATATGTCATGACTTTTAGAACAGCCCTATATTTAAAAAAAAAAGTATCTCTTCTATAGCATTTTCAGTATTTTTTCACACATAAAAAATCACAATATTCCAATTTGGTTGACAATAAGGACATTCATTCTTGAGATGGTATCTCAAGAAAGATCACACTTTTCAATAGACTACGTTATGATGAGTCTATAACACAAGATATTTTTATATCTGTCAACAAAGACTTTGTCATTGGAGAATAGTCATTCAAGGTCTGTATCTATTTTTTTTTCCCAGGGTTTTTTCACTGTGATTCAGTGCCTACACTACGAATCCACTGTTCCTAGTGGCCATTTTTTCCATTATATTAGGAAGGACAGAGAGAAACTGAAAGAAAGGGGTGATGGAGATAGGTAGAGAGAAAGACAGACACCTGCAGATTTGCTTTACCTCTCCTGAAATGTCCTCCCCATAGGTGGCAAGCAGGGGCTTGAACCCGGATCTTTGTGCAAGTCCTTGAGCTTAGTACCTATGTGCATTTAACCAGGTGTACCATCGCCCCTGTATCTCTAAGCATAGCATATCAGACACATTTATGTTTAACACACCATAAATTCTCTACTTTATTCTTTTAATAGCAGGTACTAAGAAAACAACAGGTTTGTATTAGGCAACTTGTTTCCTGGTATGATTTCAAGAACAATTTCTTTAGGAGGCGGAAAACAAAGCCTTGTGGCTTGTAGAGTCAGTATCATTTTTCTGAAGAAGCAATACTTTCAGAGGGAATGCTATTTTTAATAATCTGTGCAATTTTTGTGGTTGTTGTTTGCTTCCCAGGTTATCACTGGGCCTTTGGTGCGCCAGTACTAATCTACTGCTCCCAGTGGCTATTTTTTTTTCCTTCTTCTTCCATTTTATCTGATAGGACAGAGAGAAATTGAGAAGGGAACAGTGATAAACAGATAGATATATAAATAGATAGAGGGATACCTGCAGACCTGCTTCACAACTCATGAAGCAACCCCAGCACTCTTTGCACATGGCGATATGTGAACTTAGCCTAGGGCACCACCTTGCGGTCTTCAGGAAATAATTTTTTTTTAATGAACTCCATACAATTTGTTTTTTAATTACTAACTGAACAACTCCTCCTCAAAGTAAACAGGAGCAATATTCAAAGTGTAGTGCATTCTACTTAAAAGTTATTCCTCCCCAGGTATATGTGACATTCATAAATGGCTCCTATAATTTAGTCAATATTTCCTGTCAGATTCTTCAAGTTACCTGAGACCTCTCTCCCTCCCACCTGCCACCCCCCACTCCCCATGGTGATATAAAAAAGCTTCAACACATAACAGATTTTACAGCCAAAAGTTTTACATATATATATATTTATATATATATATATATATATATATATGTCAATGTGCTTGCTCACTTCAAATAATAAGACTTTCATGACTAGGCAATTCTAGAACTTCCTCCACTCCTCATCCTCACAAAATCCTTACATATGTATACCACACTGCCAAAAGAATCATACATGGAGATCATACTGTGCAAAAGGAGGGGGAAAAAATGACGTCATTCCACGGAATTAAAACTCACCAGTGCGCTTCTTGGAATAAAATTCAAACAGTAACCACAATCTACAGGATTTCCATAAAGTAGTCTTTCATTAGCCCTCCAGGTCCATATGAGCCTACTAATTCTCCCGCAGCCTATTTGTGTCTTCAAATACCTCGTTCCTTTACACATCAAGTATTTAATATTTGTGTTTTAGAGAACAGAGCACAACTTAACCACCATCCTTAAAGTACTACATACAAAAGCGTACATGCCATGTCTTTAAGTCATCGTCAATTTTGACTTGAAATCACCACAAACTTTCCTGTTAGTGCTTAACTTTTGTTAATGAGGCATTTCCACTCTTGCGTAGTTTAAGGGATTACCACACAATGTAAAGTTGCCCAAACTTTAAATACGTCTTCTATCAAATTAAAAATACACGGAAAATGGCTCACCTGGGAAGCTGCCTGCTTTACCATCCTTAAATCCCAGGTTTGTGCCTGCCCTGCACTGTAGGAAGAAACTTCCGTGTTGAAGTGTCTTTTCCCTCTCTCCCTTTTTTCTGTTTCTGTCTCTTTCTTTCTATCTGCAAATGCCAGGCTGGAATAGTAACGTCCAGAAAACGCACACGGGAGCACAAGCACCAGCACGTGCACAGCACATAAGGACTCACACGGGGCAGCCCATGAGCACGTGGGCCCGAGCACGTGGCCCCGAGCACGTGAGTGTGAGCACGTGAGTGTGAGCACGTGAGCATGAGCACGTGAGCATGTGAGCATGTGCAAATAGAGCTTCCCTCTTAAAGAGAAAAACACAAATATCCATAAACTGTGCAACCTCATTTTAATAGCAAAATTATTTTTCTCAAATAAGTTTTCTATTTTCAATACAGTCTCCCATTACTCCTTATGTACTGCCTTCAAATTACATGTAAGTTATTTTAGTGTGTAATCGTTTTTATCTCAAAAGTAGTTTAAAAATTATGTTGAAATAATTATGCCACTGGGTGGGGAGATAGCATAATGGTTATGCAAACAGATTTTCATGCCTCAGGCTCAGCTTCATTCCCCCTCATCACCTTACACCAGAGCTGAGCAGTAAAAGAAAGGGGGGGGGGTAAAGAATTGTGTCCTAGAAAAGCTGAAGTATAAAGAAAACAATTAATAGCTTTATCACTGAGGTAAACACTCAACTCTTTTAGGGCCATACTATTCAGCTGTATATGAGGTTGAATGCAATGTTTGTGCTTTACATTATTTTTTAAATATTTATTTATTCCCTTTTGTTGCCCTTGTTGTTTTTTCACTGTTGTAGTTATTACTGTTACTGATGTCATCATTGTTGGATAGGACAGAGAGAAATGGAGAGAGGAGGTGAAGACAGAGGGGGGAAAGATAGACACCTGCACACCTGCTTCACCGCCTGTGAAGTGACTCCCCTGCTAACTCTGTTTGACTTTTTTTTAAATTTTTTAATTTTATTTATTCCCTTTTGTTGCCCTTGTTGTTTTATTGTTGTAGTTATTATTGTTGTTGTCGTTGTTGGATAGGACAGAAAGAAATGGAGAGAGGAGGGGAAGACAGAGAGGAGGAGAGAAAGACACACCTGCAGACCTGCTTCACCGCCTGTGAAGGGACTCCCCTGCAGGTGGGGAGCCTGGGGCTCCAACCGGGATCCTTATGCCTGTCCTTGTGCTTTGCGCCACCTGCGCTTAACCCGCTGCGCTACAGCCCGACTCCCTCTGTTTGACATTTTTTTCAACTACAACTTACCCTAAAAATCATACTGAAAATACTTTGTTTGTAATTCACTTTCTTTCCTATGACGAATGACAATTTTCTACTTTTATATGTAAAATATGTAAATATTGTAAATTCAAAATCAGAACAGCTATATATTTTCCTGTTCTATCCCTGTGATTGCATGATATTCTGAACTTTTTATGGGAATATTTTGCATCTAATCAATATACATACACATGTGCAAGTTTTAGATGTAGGTCCAATCTTATATTAGGTCAAGTAAACATTCTCTCTTACCAAAAATGAGAGTTTTTGTTTTCTTCAATCTCTCTCTCTCTCTCTCTTCCCCTTCAGGGTTATCTCTGGGGCTCAGTACCGGCTCTAAGCTCTCTGAATCCATTTTTTTCCCCATTTTATTGGATAGGACAAAGAACTAGAGAGGGGAGGAGACAGAGAGGAATAGAGACAGAGAGACAACTGCAGACCTGCTTCACTATTCATGAAGTGTCCTCCCTGCAGGTGGAGAGCGGGGTTCAGATCTGGATCCTTGCATGGGTTCTTGCGCTTAGTACTGTGTACGTCTACCTATCTGCGTCACCACCTCTGGCACCCGCTTTCCTCAACCTTGTCAGCACAAACCTTTACTGATTTCTAAGTCCCTGCCTCAAGCTTCCATAAGGATCTTACACAATATTGTCAGTTCCTTCTTCACTTCTACAATGTCTTTGAAGCCACAGAATTAATGACACACTTGAAGTCTTTCCTTAAGATCTTACAGTTAAAGTATATTTGCTACCAACGATATATGAACATTCACCCTCAATGTTTACTGGTTACTGGAACCTCAAAACTATTTAAACATAATATTTTGACAAAATCTATGTTGAATTGTGTCAAACAGACATGTCCGAATGTTGTGTTCAATAATGAGAAATGGCTCCTCAACAAAACATCAGAAGTTAACAGTTTGGAACACATGTTATTTATAAGCAAATATACATATTCTGATGATGGGTGTGCGAACATGCACTCACTGTGCTTGCAGTTTAAGAAATACTGTACTGCATATTCAATGTTCTCAGAGAGTACATTCCTTGCTATCTGTCCTAACCTTAATAAAACAATAGTAGTAATAAACAAAGTAAAAATCAAGTCTTGTTGTAAACAGGAAACAGAATAAACTGAGAGCAATGACAGTATGTATCCGAAAACAACATCTACAACTGTGTATACAGGGTAAGTGCGAAATTAACTTAATAGACAATTATTGAATTGGGGGCCCACAAAGGGGTCTATTTTGTTGCTCCTGAGATGACTGGTGACAGTGGAGAGAGGGATTTATTCAAGGTCTAGGCCCATCATGTCTGTTTGGGAACCCCAGGACTCCCCTAATAGGGCCCCAGCTGATCGAGTGGCCTGATAGTGACTAAAGGGTCATCATTAAAGTATGCCAGTCTCTTGCCCTTATTCAGCTTTTGTAGTCCTTGCTTTGCTAAGGTTAGCTTTGCAGTGAGTGAGGAAAGTGTAATAGGAGGTAGGTGAGGAAGGTATCTAAGTCTAAGTAGACACTATTTCATTAGGAACTTTATACTAACTCACTGAAGACTATTGTGTACTTTTGCTTTCATGTATATATTTTGCTCTGATTCATGGATACATGTGCTCTATCTCAGAGGACCTGGTCTATATCTAGGTTTTGGGACTTTGTTATGAAGTGAACCACCTGGAATGGAATTAGAGAATCCTATGAAAGGACAGGTCTCTTAGGGCTCACTGCAGAATGCACATAAGGCAAAACCAAAACTTATTTGAAAGCAATATTAATTCCAGTTTTATCATCACAAGAAACTAGAATATGAACTTTAAAAGGCATAAGATTCTCTGACTTGTCAGTTATCACTACATTTAGAAAATAGATAATTTGTGGAGTCTTACAGATTGAGCACTCTATTTGGAATACAATTTATCTTGTAGAGAGATGGCAACAATATTATAAAGGTGGACCCAATTATGCTCTTCCTTTAAAATTTTTTTTATTATCTTTATTTGCTTATTGGATAGAGACAGCCAGAAATTGAGAGGAGGTGGGAGATAGAGAGGGAGAGAGGCAGAGAGACACCTGCAGCACTGCTTCACCACTCACAAAGCTTTCCCCCTGCAGGTGGGGACCTGGGGCTCAAACCCAGGTCTTTGACCACTGTAACATGTGTGCTCAACCAAGTGCGCCACCACCCGGCCCCCCAAATTATGCTTTTCAATTGCAGAATAATTGGTGATATGCCATTATTTGGTTTTATATGCATACATGTGCATTATGCATGCACACAAATATCTTCAGCATTTATTAAAGACTTGTGGTGAAATTTGTTCACTCCTTGAGAAAATAATTTTACTCCTTGAGAAAGTAATTCAAACTTATGAAGGCTTCTATTAACATTGGTGTTTTTTTTTTTTTACATACTAAAAACACACTTTACTAATTTTATTCTAGAAGAGAAGGCTGGCAAGTACAATTGTTGGGAGTAACAGCTCCAAAGTGACATTATTAAAGAAGGAACCTCTGACTGCTTTGGGTAACATCTGTTTACTTCAGTTTTCCATCTCTGTATACAGATGGAATGTACTATTAATAACTACTTCATAAACAGTTTGGCATGTTAAGAACTTATTTTTTATCAATAACATACTATTCAGCTGTTAAAATGGAGTCCTCATCTCCTTTGCCTCATCTTTTTTTTTTTTTCAAATTGCGGGGATAAACACATACATGTGTCTGGTTTCTCAGTTTTGCCTAGCAAGTATCTGTTACATACTCTTATTACCCCCCATCAAGAACTCCAAACCCCTCTGCCCACAGACCTCTTATTCCATTCCCTCCCCCAGAGTCCCTTGCTTTGGTGCAGTGTACCATCCCCAGTCCAGGTTCTATCCCATCTTCTCCTTTTCTACCTCTGTCTTTCAGGTTCCACCTACATGGGGAGTTATCCAGTATTCATCCCTCTCTTCCTGATTCATGCCACCCAACACTTTTCCTTTTGCTTCCGGTGAAGGTGATCTTGGATAGAACTAGAAGACATCCTGTTAAGTGAGATAAGTGAAAAAAGAGAAGGACAAATAGTGAATGAGATCACTTACAGGTGGAACTTAAGAAATAAGGATAGAGAAAGAGAACACAGAGGCACACTTGGACCAGACATGGTGTATTGCATCGGAACAAAGGGCTGTGGCGAAGTAGGAGGAGGGTGGGGGTGAAGAGAACATTGGGATCCTGGTGCATGATGATGGCAAAAGACCTAAGTTGTGGAGGAGACTGTTCTGAAGAGAACTTTCACAGACGAAAAATTGTACCCATGTGAGAACAACAGTACTGTAAACCATTATCCCCCCCAATAAAATGGTAGTAAAATAATTGTTCTGTACAATTAATAAACATACCTTCATGTGGTCTAGGAGATGGCACCTTGAATAGAGCACTTAACTTATAAGCACAGAGGTGCCAAGTTTAATCCCCAAGTTCTTAGTAACAACTCTGACATATGTAATACCACTGTGATACTCTGGCCATCTTTTTTTCTCTGATAAATGAAATAAATTCATAATATAGAATAAAATATGAAATACAAAGGAACACATGTGTTTATATTCATCTATTTGTTATTTTTTTAAATCTTAAGTTAGATAACATAGTGTTAAAGGAATGGATTCTAACACCAGATAATTTACTTTTGAAAAATTTGGTCATCTAGATCCTTGTTTCATGTTTTTAAACACAAAGTCAAAAGCAAGCTCTCATAACTGGCATTTAAGAAGAAAAGCACACCCTAGATAATTTATATTCTAGTGACCAAGCATGTCATATAGCCAGACCCAACATCAAGTAGTGGGATCATGTTCACACATACCAGAAAGGAGAGGTAGAAGTTTGAACAGTCCTAATTATCACCATTTTGACATTATTAGACAGTTATAATTCAGCACAACATATTACATAACAAATACAGAGAATATTTAAGCATATCAAGCTTCTGATTTAATAAAAATCAAACACTGAAGTTTTTTTCTCTACTTAAATAATAAATGAGTGAACTACTATGTCTATAAACTTTGATTCTATTTTCCCCCAGCAACAAAATGGTTGTCCTGTTAACCTATAACCAGAAGACAAGGAAAGAACAATGACAGACTGAATGTCAGAAAACTCTAGGTAAAAACCCTGGCTTTTCCTCTTGATCTTTGTAGGACTTTGTAGAAGATTTTTAATCAGATTGCCCTAAATATCCTTAGGGACATGAGAATGATAACCATGTGCTTGAAACACATCACCGCGGTGATTACATGAGCAGAAGTTTACATATAGAGAACCTACTAGAGGTTTTCCACACACAATCATCTCCCTTCTCCTTTGCCTTTTAGTTTCTTCTTACATTTAAACAATAATGGGAAGTACCCTTTAAAAGGAACTTTGAATTTGACACTGAAGACAAATTACAGTGATACCTAATGAGAAAAGGGAGGCATGCAGATGCTCGATTTCTCCAAGTTATGTGTTAGAGTTTAGTTTTTAATTACTATTTTTCAGATAGAGGCGGAAAGGCTGAGAGAGAAAGACAAGAGATAGAGAGAGAGCCAGATACTGATACAGAGAAAGAGACCACAGAGAAAGAGCCCTTCAGTGTGGTGGAGACCAGGCATATGGCAAAGTATGTGTTAGAGTCTAAAACTGAAAGATCTAAGAAAGGTATAGCTTTGCGGGAGACAGATACAAAATAGGGACAAATAAAGGTAAGATATGCTTTCACAGTCATTGTCACAGTTCGTGGGGTATTTGACATTGCCATTTTTTCAATGAAGAACTGTTATGTCCCATTTAATTTTCCCATCATGTAACACTCATACTTAATTTGGGATATGTTTTTAATGATAGTGAATTCCTCTTCCTGGACTTTAACTTTCTACAGTTTCGCATTCACTTTGGTATTATTCCTGATAACTCTTTAATAATAAAAGCAATTGCCAGCTCCCCACCTGCAGGGGAGTCACTTCACAAGCTGTGAGGCAGGTCTGCAGGTGTCTTATCTTTCTCTCCCCCTCTCTGTCTTCCCCTCCTCTCTCCATTTTTCTCTGTCCTATTCAAAAACAACAACGACATCAATAACAACAACAACAGTAACTACAACAATAAAACGACAAGGGCAACAAAACGGAATAAATAAATAAAATAAAAGCAATTGCACTTTGATACAATTTCTACAGTCTGAGACAGTTCTTTTACTTTTGCTAAACTTTCCCAACTGCAGACAGCAAACTAAACATGGCGCATACAATTCGAAGAGGCTAATGGCATTGTTGTGGTCATTGCCTAACAAGACTCTCCTTTGATAGGAGGCATCTGTTTTATTTTTTTGTTTGTTTCTTTTTTTTATTGACTTAATAATGATTGACAAAACCGTAGGATAAGAGGGGTACAATTCCACACCACTCCCATCACCAGAGTTCCATATCCCATCCTCTTTTGGAAGCTTTCCTATTCTTTCTATGCAAAAATACACCACAATATTCCCAGCACCCCAACAGAACCACAGAATCACTCTTACACATGAAATGCTGGGGACTTAAGACCTGGAACCTCACCCATACTAGAGCTTTACCACTGAACCAACTCCCTGGAAGCAGCACTGATATTTTTGAAATACTTAAATCCTGAGGAAAAAATGACATTTTCTCTTCTACTATAACATGGATGAAGCCTGAAGGGAGAGTGAAAAAGCTAAGTGAAAAAGCCAGGAGGAGGCAAATACTATATGTTCTTACTCATACATAGGCTTTCATAAACAAAGAGGGAAAACAAAGGGGGAAAAACATTAATTCAGATATGGTTTATTGTAGCAGATCCAGAGAAATCCAAGGGAGGGAGGAGGGAGTGAACAAAAAAAATGGGGGGTATTTTCTGGTGGAGGAAGAGGTCAGTTAGTGGAGGCTGTGGTGTGCCAAAACCTATGGAGGGGAAGTGTGAAATTGTACACCTGTGGGAACAACAGTCCTATAAACCAACATTTCCCCAAGAAAGGGATCTACTAAAAGTAAATAAATGATCAACCCCTCTATAAAATGAAAAAATAAGCAAATAAAATAAAAATATATGTATGACCATATCATACAGATTTTTAGCTTGGTACTAGGAGATCAATATCCAATCCTCTTATTAAATATTCTTGAAAACAACATTTCAATAATTGCATGATTTTGCATCACAATGATCTATCCAGCTTTCTTCAACCTTTTATTTGTCAACAACTTAGTTGTTGGCTCTTTCTCTCCTCCCACCATTAAATATAACACAAAGAATAACCTCATTCACTTTATTTAATCATGTCCTCAGGGAAGAGCTGCAGAAGACAAATTACGGGGTCATAGGATCAAATATGCTCTTTATGCATATTGCCAAACTGCTTCCAAAAACCATTAGACTGATTTATAATATCACCAACAAGAAAGGGCATGTCCACCTCACTAACTCCTCTAATGACCATTCCAATTTGACAGGTGGAAAAGTACTCTCCTTGCTTTAGTTATTTTAACTATTTGTGCACATGTTGCTAATCACTAGGTATTGATATATGTTTGTGAGCCAATTGTTCCATCCACTTTTTGGGGGGGGTATATTTTCACATTTGTGTGATTCATTAAATAAGTCAAAGTGAATAAGGACAAAAATACGATTCAGCTAAGAACCAGGGCTCTCCTACCTTGCAATATTAAAATGATAAAAAGTCAATTTTCAAATAGGACAT
Organism: Erinaceus europaeus; assembly: GCF_950295315.1. Lineage (NCBI taxonomy): Eukaryota > Metazoa > Chordata > Mammalia > Eulipotyphla > Erinaceidae > Erinaceus > Erinaceus europaeus. The sequence goes on along the minus strand of NC_080185.1, from coordinate 103,191,222 downwards.
CTATTTGAAATAGTACTAATTCCTGGGTAATCCAAATATGAGATAAGAAGAATTACAAATGGATTAAGTAGCTAACATTTTGCAATATCTGCATACTTAATAAATTTACTTGATGTCTACGTCCACTGTATATTTTTTCCTCTTTTTTTTTCACTGTATTTTTCAAGTCATATTTTTCGTTTGTTTGCTTTGCCACCAGGGTAATTGCTCGGAGCTGGGGTTCGGTCAACACATTTTTAATTGGGTTAACTCTACTAAACCAGTGCATTGTTCTGTAATCATATATTATAAATACTAATAAATGCCTTTCAAAATGATGCATACACATGAGTATAGAATAATCCAAAAATATTCAAATTATATGTAGCTATACTTATAAGGGACACTGAATCAGTCAGTAAAACAAAAAAAACCAAATTATATATAGCTATACATATAAGAGGGGCACTGAGTCAGTCAGTAAAACAATCACTTTAACAATGAGAAATTTTAAAAAATCATTTTATACAAAAAAAAAGAGATTGAAATCTTCTTGGCCTGGAGAGAATCTCACTGGTAGAGTACAGGATTTGCATGCACAAAGAACTGGGTTCCAGGGGCCAGGTGGTGGTGCACCTGGTTAAGTGCACACATTACACTGAGCAAAGACCTGGGTTCAAGCCTCTGGTTGCCATATGCAGGGGTGCTTCTCTAGTGATAAGACAGTGAAGCAAGTGTCTCTTTCTCTCCCTTTCTGCCTCCCCCTTCCCTTTCAATTTCGCTCTATTTCTATTCAAAATAAAAATATAAAAATAGGGGCCGGGTGGTGGCTCACCTGGTTGAGCACACATGTTACAGTGTGCAAGGACCTGGGTTCGAGACCCTGGCCCCCACCTGCGGGGGGGGGAAGCTTCACAAGTGGTGAAGTAGAGCTGAAGATGTCTCTCTGTCTCTCTCCCTCTCTATCACCCCTCCCCTCTTGATTTCTGGATGTCTCTATCCAAATAAATAAATAAAGATAATTAATATATATATATTAAAATATTTTTAAAATATAAGGTCCTGGGTTTATCCTTGGCAGTACATATGTCTGGGTGATATTCTGGTTCTCTCTCTTATGACAATTATGTATACATTTACTAGTGACTACAGGGAAAGAGAGAACTAGAGAATCAGAGCATCAATCTGGCAGATGCAATACTGGAAATCGAACTCAGGTCCTCATAATTGTAAGTCTAGTGCTCTAGCCACTGTACCAACTCCTGGACCTCAGCCAGTCTATATTATTTTAGAAAACTCATTGATAGATACACATATTTCAGTACAGGTATACATTCAAGAGTTTTCTCTTTCATTCACTCCTTTCTATGCTATGAGAAAACTGCGGCATCATAGGTTTCATTACAAAGCATGCTTTTCTCTCCCAGGATGAAAAAGGTTTAATTTTAGCAATATCTCAGGATACATGTTATTCACCATTTCTCTCTCTCTCTCTCTCTCTCTCTCTCTCTGTGTGTGTGTGTGTAAATACCTCCTGTTTGAATGCCTGTGTACAGAGGCAAATTTCAGAAGTCTGTGCTCAAATGTAGCTCATGTAATCTTGAAAAATACAAAAGGAAATTTAGTGAGAAAGTGAGGCAGAGCATAGCTCTTTTTGGACTACAATACAAACACATTTTTTAAGAACTAGACCCTGGGGATCATAATCAACTAGCTTGAGCCACACACAATGGCTAGGTATTTCTTTTTTTTTTTTTTTTTTCCCTCCAGGGTTATTGCTGGGCTAGGTGCCTGCACCATGAATCCACCGCTCCTGGAGGCCATTTTCCCCCCTTTTCGTTGCCCTTGTTGTTGCAGCCTCGTTGCCGTCATTATTGCCATTGTTGACGTTGCTTTGTTGTTGGATAGGACAGACAGAAATGGAAAGAGGAGGGGGAAGACAGAGAGAGAGGGGGAGAGAAAGATAGACACCTGCAGACCTGCTTCACCACCTGTGAAGAGACTCCCCTGCAGGTGGGGAGCCGGGGGCTCGAACCGGGATCCTTAACGCTCTCGAACCGGGATCCTTAACGCCGGTCCCTGCGCTTTGCGCCACATGCGCTTAACCCACTGCGCCACCGCCCGACCCCCGGCTAGGTATTTCTGACTGACACTTTTTCGCTGTGAGGCATGGAATGGAATGGGGATGAGAAGGCACAGAGACAAGCATCCAGCTTAACTTTTCTTTCCATGCAGGGATCTCCTTTCCTGTCACTGACTGCTGGCCATTTAGTTTCTGCTTTAACACTTGATACCCTTGCTTGAGATTATGTCTTTTCCACTCACTTCGACAGTTTTAAATTCATTTACTAATCAAAGTCCAAGATACACAAATGAAAGAATGTCACTCTTGAGGGCTCAGAGTTGCCAGACAGACACAGACATGTGTTAAGATGCTATATGGTCAGAATAGAGCTGAAAATGGGATCCTTTGGCCAACATGAAGAGTTGCTAATGGTGGCTGAGGTTTTTAAGGAAGTTTTATAGAGGCAGAACAAGTGCATGTGCAAGTTGTGAGGTGTTGCCATATAGAGGATGCCTGAGAGTAAGACAGTGGCATGTGAAAAGGGACAGAGACACTGGAAGGAAAACTGCAAAAACTCCAGGCATGTTTAAGAGGAAAGTGACAGATTCCATTAGTCTGAGTCAGAGGAATACGATGGAATATTGGCAAGAGGCTAGGGAAGTCAGTTGGGGCAAATAATGAAAACTCTTAAGTAGCTGTAGGCTCCAAGGAGAGCTTTTATTACACTGAGTGCAAAGACCTTGGTGCAGATTTCATCTGTTACTGCTTCAGGTTTTCCAGTTTGTGCAGGAACCTTAACCTCATGAAACTCTGGGGGACATATAAAGATATGCTCACCTATAATTGAAATGTGTATATAAAAACCAATTGTGATTTCTACAAAAACCCTTTAGAATTGTCAGGTGCAAACTTATTATCAATTGTCAAATATATTAATATATGATTTTTCATTGTTCTTATGTAATGATATATATATATATATATATATATATATATATATATATATATGCCATGTGCCTTTTCTCATTTTATTCTCAAACAGCTATAGCTAATAGGCCTTGTTAGCAGTCTTATGCGACAAATAACAACATGGCATTGCCCAGAAAGTTGTGCTAGGATACAAGGTTAACCTTTCTAAAAATCCTGCTTTTAATTAGTGTGAGTCAGCATATTACTTTACATTTGTCTGGATATTCTAGAAATTAATTATTAACCTTCTTAATCATGAAATCTGGTAGTGTCTATATAGTTCCTTCAGTCATTTAAAATTTTATTCTAATAATTAGCTATCCAGAAGTATAACAATTCTCAAAATTACTCTACTGTTTTTCAGGGTTATTTTTGTTTATTTTTGTATATTGTAATATTGAGTCTGGCAAGGGTGGGAATGTATTTAAATTTCAGTGTTCTTTTTAAAACTTATTTATAAAATAAAAAATAGAAAAAATCAACAAAACCATAGGATGGGGGGTAAAATTCCACACATTTCCCAAATTTCAATGTTCTTATAGCTCTAGTTCTAAATATGAGATCCAAACAATCCCATTATATCTTATATATCTATGCTTTGCAAATTGTTTAAAATAATAAAATGGAAAGTCACAATAAATAAATAAATAAATAAATAAATAAACTGTGACAGTGTCTGCATGTGTCTTGTTGCTTTGTCCTTCAAGGCAACAGTTTATTTAACTGTAAAAGTTAAATTAACTTTAGTACTAATAGTTTTTAGCTTGCTGGGTTGCTAGGAAGCTATATGACTTAATTTTTGTAAAGTGCTTAAAACAGTTATCTCCTAAAGACAGCGTTTATTAAATACATGCCAAGTGTGAATTGGAACAGAGATTCTAGAATGATTTTCCCAGAAATCCAATGTATTAAAAAATAGGAATGCAAGCTTATTTCAGCTGGAGACATATCCTGTATGAGTCTTCTTTCTCATAGCAAAACCAAACCCGTTTTTTCATCCAACTAACTCAATTTCTGCATACTGATTCCAGTGCCACCTTTTGCCTTACTAGACTTACATGTAATAGCAAGCTAGATATTATTGGGTTGTCAGAAAAGTCATGACATATTTTATATGTTTTTCTATACAAAAAGGCATCATGGCTTTCCCAAAAACACAACATAATGTCTAGCAATTGATGTTTACTTGCTTAGTTTTGAAAAACAAAGCAATGATAAGAGTTTGACATTAACTCATGGGTCATCTTCAGAAAAAAGACAGGATCAGATATGCACATTAAATTACCTATGATTCAAACAGACAGACAAGAGGTTGGATGGTGGCACACCAGGCTGAGTGCACAAGTTACAATGTGCAATGACCCTGGTTCAAGCCCCCAGTCCCCACCTGTCGGGGGGAATCTTCATGAGCAGTGAAACAGGTCCTTTCTATTTCCTTTTTCTACTCACCATTCCCTATTGATTTTTCTCTGTCTCTGTCCAATAAATAAATAAATAAATATTTTTAAAAGACAGAAGTCCATAAAAAGACAAGAATACAGTCTTTTAGGGGCTGGGTGGTGACACACCCAGTTAAGCACACATAGTACTATGTAAAAAACCTGGGTTTGAGCCAAGTGGTGAAGCAGGTCTGCAAGGGTCTCTCTTTCTGTCTCCCCTGCCGCTCTCAATTTCTCTCTGTCTTATTGAATAAAATAGAGACAAAAAAGGAAAAAATAGCTACTGTGGATTCATAGTGACAACCCTGGTGGCAATTAAAAAAAACCCAGATATTTTAGAATTTCAATTACTTACTACAATAGTTCTTTCTGCAATATCTTCTCCAAATTCTGTAATATTCAGGGCAAACACCAAAAGTTTTAAATGCCATCGTTAAAACAGGAAGCACAGACAAATGCAAATCCACAGACTGTCCAATAGAGAATAGTCTGGCTGTTGTCTTACTAGGAAACACCTGGACCAAGTGTATATTTAAAGTCATATCTCTGGTACCTCTTCCAATCAAAAGTTGCTGTGTGCTGTCACTCTCTATGAGAGTGCCAGACTACAAGCTACCTCTGACACTCTAGTGGATCATTATTTGTTCAAATGTCTTTTTGTCAGGCATTGTTCTAAAGACTTCACAAATCTCAGCAGCACAGTGCTCCCCTATATCATCTTCTGATCTGAACCCCTAACTCCTAGTTTAGTCCCTGCTCGACCTTGGAATTTTCCAACTGAGGATCTTATTTCAAGGTTACAATTATATGTATATGCATGTGTATATGTATTTGGAAATGTTTTGAGACTGTAAAATAAACAGTTCTTCAAAGAGTCAATTATGATGAGTTCTATTTTAAATAAAAATAAAACTAAAAGAAGAGCAATATTTAACTCTAATATTTAGAGGCAGAGTTCTCAATGATCAAAACCCTCTCAAAATGTTTCTGCAAGCCTTTCCTTAGAGGAAAAGGCAAGTGTTTCTTGCAGAACAATTTACAGTGGTCTGTTCACAGATCCAGATATTCAAGGCTCTTACCAACCTTGCATCTTTAAACGTTCCAATTTGGAAAAGCTTTTCTTGCTATTTTTCCACATCATTCTATAAATGGTGAACAAGTGCATAGATATTAGTCATCACTATTCCATTAAATGCTCTGTTGTTCCTTAGTACTGGAGAAACATTCATGACACGTTAATTTTGAAAGTTCTAATATTTTATGAGATGCAACAAGACTATTACATGAAGCTTAGCTTCACAGCAGGGAGTATGCTATTTACAAACAGAACATCAGCCACTGCAGACTAATATTAGCTTAAAAGAACTGAGAAATCTTTGGTATAAACAAACAAGTAGAGCCATACAATCAGTAAACATTTTATGGACAAAGGGAGAAATCTAGTGGCATTTATTTGGACTTTGGAGAAGATGCATTTGGGGCAATTTTATTTTACACAGGAGAACTGAATCCAAACATGGTTCATATGGGAACAGTAAAGCTCTAAAAGTACATAAGAGGGCCAAGTCAGACTTTTATATGTTCTTTTAGGGGAATTGTTCTGGTTCCTGCAGATGATTAATAATACCTGCTGTATTTGCATAATTCATGGCTTTAAATAATTAACAGGATTATAATTATATTCATAATTCTTTATCAATTGAAGTTAATAACTTTGGTCTGCTGTAATGTGCTATGTTATTGAACTAAAATCTGTACTTCAAAACAATGATTCTAGTTAATATTAGCAACACAACATATATATATATATATATATATATATATATATATATATATATATACATACACACACACACACACACATATATATATATATATATATATATATATATATATATATATATATCTTTTTATGTCCAAGTCAATTTCCATTAGTGAGTATCTGGTGTGAATCCTTTGCATTCAATGAAAAGAATAATTGTGTTTTAAAATCTGGAAATTTTACTTTAAGAGCAACTATAAATGCATATCTTTATATAGATGTCTTTATATGCATAGATCTACAGAAAAATATTAAAGATAGTTATGCATTCCTGCTTTATTTTTTAAAAAGATGCTACACTTTCAAAGTCAGGAGAAGTGACCAATGGGGGAGCTGAAGACATTTTTAACTCTGAAAAATTAAGGATATACAGGATGGTGGTGAAAGCATAGTGAGTATGCAGACTCTCCTGCCTGAGGCTCCAAAGTCCAGGTTCTATCCCCAGACCTACCATAAGCTAGAGCTGAACTGTTTTCTGGGAAAAAAATACATAGCCATAGCCATAGCCATAGCCATAGCCATAGCCATAGCCATAGCCATAGCCATAGCCATAGCCATAGCCACAGCCATAGCCATTTTCACACACAGGGTGCAACAGAGTACATAAAACCTACCAGTAATGCGTCACTCACTGATCATTTATGAAAAGGTTTATTAACTTCAGGGACTGCTCAACTTGTTCAAAAAGAATATCATTATTTCATTATCTATGCATGGACTGACTTTTATTATAAAAAACCACAAATAATATAGAACTATATCTGAAGTCTTCAACTTCAATTCTCTGTTTCTACAACCACAGATGATGAAGTTTGGAAGTATTCAGCATTCTGTTTACTTTCATTTAGGCATTATGTACAATGGCAACATGTAAAACTTAAATTCAAAAGCAGACCACATCTTATTTATTTTAATTATTTTTTTTACTAGAGCACTGCTTTGTTTCGGTTTATGGTGGTGATGAAGACTGAACCTGGCACATCAGAGTCTCAGGCATGGAAAAATACATTTCAGATTTAGAGAAGGTAATGAAAATTAACATATGTATTCCTGGGGAAAACTCAAGCTGAAACTAAGGCATCTTTTTCTATTTAAAAGATATATGACTGATATTAACAACAACAAAAAGCTTCTGCACAATCCATTCTCACATAGATAACTTTACATAATACCTTTCATTTTTCTTTAAGACATCAGTATCATTAACAAGATATTTTCAATAGGAAAATAATTTACTCTGTACAAACATTATTTAAAAATGCATAGGGTCTACATTATCTGTCTAATGGTTTTATAATATTTCTGTTAAAGTGATTTCATAAGTACAAAGATATTAATTGCTTATTATAAAAGTTAAATATTTTATATAACAAATTAAATTAGAAAATATGACCCACCATAACTACAATAGTCCAATGATTGTAGACAATCTGAGTCAACTCTCTTATTAAGAGATTCTGCCTCCAAAATTAGCAAGCATTATTATATTCCACGAAAACTCATAAAGTCTATAATGAAATTTAACCAGTGAGCAAACAATACTATCTTTCTTTCTAGAGAAGATAACTTAAAAAAAAGGATTATGAAACAGAAAATACTACCTGAATAATTCATTTTAATTAAGCCATTTTCTGATTTTCTTAGTTTTTACAGTGAATTAAGAAATCATCGATGTGAGTTTTACATTCTAAATATGCTCTTGATTCTTTTTTGTATTATCTGTATTTATTTACTGGATAGTGATAGTCAGAAATCGAGACGAAGGGGGGTACAGAGAGGGAGAGAGACAGAGAGACACCTGAAGCCTTGCTTCACCACTTGCAAAGCTTTCCCCCTACAGGTGGGGTCTGGGTGCTTGAACCCAGATCCTTGAGCATTATAACATGTGCACTCAATCAGGTGTGCCACCACCCAGCCCTGCTCTTGAGTCTTCAAAAATGAGTTATTCTTTCATTGCATTCTTCTAGGTTGATAAATAACATCAAGACAAATTTAAAGTAAAGATCACAAGACTGGGGAGATGACACATGGTTACCATTAATGAGGACCCAGCAAGAAGCCTGTGATCATCGCAAAGGATCACCTGCAGGGGGAAGCTTCACAAATGGTGGAGTGGCGCTGCAATGTCTCTCCTTTCTCTCCTCCTCCTCCTCCTCTCTCTCTCCCTCTGTCTCTCTCTCTCTCCCTCCCTCCCTCCCTCCCTTCTTCCCTCCCTAAAAAATGTCCACCGAGAGCAGCAAAGTCATACAGACCCTGAGCCCCAGTGATAATCTTATGGGGAATGAATGAATAAATAAATAAATGTCACAAGGCTAAGTTTAGTATTTTAATATACTTGTTATTTTAGTTCATAGATCTCGAATCGAGGCTGGGGAGATTGTGCAGCAGTAGCACAAATGGCTTGTATGTGAGAGGTCCCAGCTTCAATTCCGAGTACCACTAAGAATCAGAGCTGAGTGGCAGTCTGTTCAATGAACAAACAAATAAAACCCCCCAAACCTCTAGATGTTTAAAAAAACATGCAGATATATTTATTGTTACAATATTTACAGTATCTGGGTTGGAATCTGAAGAGTCTGATGACAGGGGAAAATGTCTTTTTTTATAAAAGGGAAAAGGGCTTCTATATTGTTTAGTGCGCTAGAAAAAATGATTGAAAGGGATTTGAAGAGTGGCAGATAGATTAATAGAAGGAGCTTTGCTGCAGCCTGGCAAAATAACTGACTTGGATAATAACTGCTTTGCCATGTATGTGCCACAGGTTCAAGCCTGGCCCTCACTGCCTTGAAGCAAGCTTTGGTGCTATAGTCTTTTTCACTCTTGTTTTCTCTCTGTTCCCAGGTTGCTGCTTCCTCTATCTGAAAAAATCATCCCTGAGCAATGAAACCCTGATGATTAAAAAAAAATAGACAAGTATGAGATGATCCCACTTGTAAACAGAAGTTGAAAAAGAAGAACAGACAGGGAAATACAAGCCGAATTGGACTGATTTTAGAGTAATGCACCAAAGTAAAAAAAAAACTCTGGGGAGAGGGAAAGGGTAGATTTTCAGCTCCTCTATAGGGGGGTGGGGGTAGGGACACAGACCTTTGGTGATGGGAATGGTGTTAATATGCACTCCTATTAATTTATAGTCTCATAAATCACTATTTAATCAATATGAGAGGGGACAATTGAAAGTATCGCGCTTTTTAATGCATAGACTTCAGTTCTGAGTGTATATTCCTTCAATCTAAGCACTTAAGGTTTCAAATTAGTAAACTGATTGAATTTCAACACTGAGATAAAATTGTTAATGCATTTTAAGAGTGACTTTTAAAAAAATATATTAAATCACCTATAATCTTAGACCAGGGAGACCAGAAGCAATCAGTCTTGTCAGTATATAAGATATAGTTATATGAAAATAGAATTAAATGGCATAAATCATGGTAAAGTCTTGTATGATACAGTAAATCCTAACCTTGGGATTTTCAAAGTAAACTAAGTTCCCAAATAACTTGGTTATAATAATAATTATCTATTTTCTTCTTAAACTCTAAGACAGCGAGGACCTTCCTCATTCTCTATAAAACCCGTATTTCTCCCAGTCCTGAAACCTCTGGGGCTTTGCTCATTTTCCTTCATGCTTCTTTTGATCCATATAATTTTTCACTGCATCAGCTGACCTCAACCAAATCAAGGCAACAAGGGCCACCTCCAACTGTTTCATTTCAGATTGTGTCCAGAGATGCCAGGCCTGCAGTGTCAATCTTCCAGGTCCAATACTCTGGTATACACCACTTTTTTTTTTTTTACATTTTTTTCATTTATAAAATGGAAGTATTGACAAGACTACATTATAAGAGGGGTACAATGCCCACACCCAGAGCTCTATATCCAGTCTCCTCCCTTGATATCTTCCCTATTCTTTATCCCTCTGAGAGCATGGACCCAGGATCATTGTGGGGTACAGAAGGTGAAAGGTCTGACTTCTGTAATTGCTTCTCTGCTGAACATGGATGTTGACAGGTTGGTCCATACTCCCAGCCTGTCTCTCTCTTTCCCTAGTGGGGCAGGGATCTGGGGAGGTGGGGGTATATACCACTTTTAAGCAAGTAATTTAAAATGCTCACTCAGGAGGACAGGTAGGTGTCTCAGTGTATGGAGGACAGGATTTGAATGTACGAGGCCCTGGAGGAAGTACTTGGCAACACACTAGTAGTCTATCTGTCCTTCTTTTTCCTTCTTCCTCATAAAATACATCTTTTTTTTTAAATCCACTTACCAAGTAACTAGTATAAGAAAACAGTACAGCATAATTCCAAGAGCATTCTTGTCACCAAATGAAGTACTACATTATTCATTTAGTCACATATAGGACTACTTAAAACTTCAGTGTCTTCTTGTAAAGCAAAGCATATGTAAGGAAAATATAAAAGAATGTAATAAATGCAGCCAAGACAAAGCTGAATTTCCCAAACATGAAGCTTGCAAATTCACTGTAGGTGCAATTTACTTTGAAATAGGTATGAAATTCAAATTTTAATAGCAACAGTCACTTTATATACTAAAACCTGTTCATCAATGAAATGAAAAACCTAGATATCCATCTGCCTTGATGATGTTTACCATGAATTTCATAATCTCAAGTCAAACCCAATGCATTTTATCTACAAATCTGTGAGCTGTCATTGGAGGAAGATAGATATTGAATATGGTGTGTTTCGTACATTCATGCAAGAAAGCATGTGCATTGGGTCTGCAATAACCCAATTTTTTGTTTGCCTCAAGGTTAAGGTGAACAAGTAATTAGATAAGCATTAGAATGGCTTGCATTAGATTACTCATAGATGTGTGCATGTGCACGTCAAACACACACATATGAACATTTTTACATATATATTTATAGCCCACTGGATTATTTTTTGGTTGCCAGGACTGTTTTCTTATCCAGACAGAGAGACAGGGAGGGGTACTCCAGCACCGGAACATCTCTCAGTATCATTGGCACTCTTATGTGGTAAGCCCTGACTTGGGCAGCACTCATGACATGCACAAGCCTCATCAGCCAGCCTGCACTGCTTTGGTCTATGGCCCCTTTCTTCCATCTTGAAAGCCAGAAGCATAACATCTTCCAGTCTACCACATATTACTCTGACACTTTCATCATTTTCATGTCTGTCCCTACTCTGTCTGTGATCTCTGTGACCATATTGGGCTCCATCTAGATAAGTTAGGATAATATCTCTTCCAGGTCTCTGATCCAGTCACATGTACACCCCTCCCTCGCTATTATACAGTAAACGATTAGCTCAGTAGACATAGGTTGTCTAAACTCTGAACATTTCAAACTAGGATTTGGCTCTTGACTGGCTTCTGGAAGATCACTGTTAATCCCTTAGAAAATTCTGACTAGGGGGCCAGGTGGTAGCACAGTTAGTTAAGCGTATATGGTGCAAAGCACAAGGACCGGCACAGTGATCCTGATTCGAGCCCTCGGATCCCCACCTGCAAGGGGGTCACTTCGCAAGCAATGAAGCAAGCCTGCAGGTATCTTTCTTTCTGTCTTTCTCTCTGTCTTCCCCTCCTCTCTCGACTTCTCTCTGTTTTTTTTTTTTTTTTCCTCCAGGGTTATTGCTGGGCTCGGTGCCTGCACCATGAATCCACCGCTCCTGGAGGCCATTTTTTTCCCCTTTTGTTGCCCTTGTTGTTGTAGCCTCGTTGTGGTTATTATTATTGCCATTGTTGACGCTATTCGTTGTTGGATAGGACAGAGAGAAATGGAGAGAGGAGGGGAAGACAGAGAGGGGGGGAGAAAGATAGACACCTGCAGACCTGCTTCACGGCCTGTGAAGCGACTCCCCTGCAGGTGGGGAGCCGGGGGCTTGAACCCGGATCCTTACGCCGGTCCTTGTGCTTTGCGCCACATGCGCTTAACCCACTGTGCCACCGCCGGACCCCCTCGACTTCTCTCTGTTCTATCCAACAATAGCAATAACAACAGAGGCAACAAAAATGGGAAAAATGGCCTCCAGGAGCAGTGGATTCATAGTGCAGGCACAGAGCACCAGCAATGACCCTGGAGGCAAAAACAAAAAATTCTGACTGGAGAAAAAGTACCTTTGCTTATCTTAGATTTGGGGTCATAATGCAAAGCTGATTATATATATTATACTTGGCCCTTGAGTTGTGCAACTTTTGAATCCCACCAAAAAACTCAACTACCTGATGTTGATTAGAAGGTTTACCAATAACAATAAAGGTCAATTAACACATATTTTTAATTTTATATACATCATATACTGCATTCTTACACTATAATAAACTAGAAGAAAGAAAATGCTATTAAGGGAATCATAAGGAAGACAAAATATGTTTATAGTGCTGTTTTGATATGGTATACATATTTACAAGATGAATTGTCTGTTACAAAATATTGACATATAAGATACAAAACATTGTAGATAACATAAATACTACCAACACCAGACATCACAAATGAAGAAGCAGTATAAGAATAATTTTTATGGACCTGGGAGATAGCATCATTGCTAATGCAACAGATCTGCATGCTTGAGGCCCCAGAGGTCTCAAGTTCAATCCTCAGTACCACCCTATCCCTGAGTTGAGCGGTACTCTAGGAAAAATGTATCTATTTGCTAGCATGTTTCATGAACTGGTAAGTAAAATTCCAATATATTTACTGAAACAAATCCACATTAGTTGACCTGCACTGTGCAAACCCATGTTGTTCAAAAATCAGCTACACTTTTTAAGAGAAGTAGGTGCTGGCCAGATGACTATATTGTAAAAGGATATCCGGAAGTTAGCATCTACTTGGTTTCTCCTGGACTGTCTTATGCATCTTTGTCTTTGTTGATTTTATTTTCTATTGGGTTGTTGTAAAAGTCATGACACATTTGTTCATAGAAAAACATAAGAGGTAATTGATTTTAATTAGGAAAGGGAATTAAATTACTGTATTAACATTGCTAGCATAATTATCATGAAATATTATTATTACTTTAATTTCTTTATTGGGGAATTAATGTTTTACAGTCTACAGTAAATATAATAGTTTCTACATGCATAACATTTCTCAGTTTCCCATATAACAATACAATCCTCACTAGGTCCTCTGTCATCCTTTTTGGACCTGAATTCCCCCCCTAACCTCCACCCCTCACCCCAGAGTCTTTTACTTTGGTGCAATATGCCAATTCCAGTTCACCTGTGAAGCGACTCCCCTGCAGGTGGGGAGCTGGGGGCTTGAACCGGGATCTTTACGCCGGTCCTTGCGCTTTGCGCCACATGCGCTTAACCCACTGCGCCACTGCCCGACCCCCAAGCCTCATACATTTAACATTCAACATGGGGAATAAAGTTAATGATAAATTTCCTTACACAGGCATAATCCTAGTCATATTTTATGCTTCAGAGGACCCCTTTAGTCTGTCCTGTTCTTTCATGCTCTCTTCTGGTTTACACTTTTCTCTTCCTAACCTTATTCCTATGCAATTATAATTATTTTAAAAAGAATGAGATACTTTATATTTTCTTCTCACCCAGTATCCCCCAATGATGGCATCTAAAATAAAATTTAAAAAAATGAAGAAATTAACACTGACTCCATCTACTAATCTTATTTAGGTATCAGTGAAGGGCCAACAGACAAGTGACAAAATGTTCTGATGATCAGAGAAATTGCCAATAAAGACAATAACGAGATACCACTTCATTCCTGTGAGAATGCCATATATTAGAAAGGACAGTGACAACAACTGTTAAAAAGGTTGCAGGGGTTAAGAAAACCTTTTACACTGCTGGTGGGAATACAGATTGATCCAGCCCCTTTGGAAAGTAGTTTGGAGAATTCTCAGAACTCTACAAATGGACCTACCCTATGACCTGGCAATTCCTCTCCTGGGGATATATACTACTGAAACAAACATATCCATTTGAGGAGATCTATGTACACCTATGTTCATAGCAATATAATCTGTAATAGCCCAAACTGGGAAGGTGTCCAAAGACGATGAGTAGCTAAGACAATTGAGTACCTATTAAAAATGATGAACTCACCTTGCTTCATCTCAAATGGAGCTTAGAGGAATAACGTTAAGTGAGATAAACCCAAAACAGAAGGATAAATACCTGAGGATTTCACTCACAGGTGGGACTTAAGAAACAAGGACAGAAAAGGAAAGCAAGGCAAAATTTTGATTGGGCTTGGTGTATTGAATCAAAGCAAAGGATTCTGGGGAAGGAAGGGGAGGGAGGCTGGGGGACTTTAGGCACCTGCTGCATGATGGTGGAAAAGGACCTAAGTTGGTGGTAACAGCGTTTTGTAGGCACCTATCATGAAGTGATGAGAATTTGTATCCATGCATCAGCAACTGTGCAGTGAACCATTAATCCCCAATACAATGACAAAAAATACATATTGAGCATCCCCATGATAAGGATTCCTTTTTCTCATTTACATTCACAGCCACTAGAAAATTTCACCCTACACTCTAAAAGTTTATCATCTCAAGAATGTTATAGGCATGGAATAATAGTGTGTGCCCTTTTTGAAATAAGCTTTTTGCATTCAGTAAAACTCCCTTGACATCCATCCAAGTTGCCACATGCACCTACATTCCTCCTCTTCCTCCTCCTCCTCCTCCTCCTCCTCCTCCTCCTCCTCCTTCTTCTTCTCTCTCTCTCTCTCTCTCTCTCTCTCTCTCTCTCTCTCTCTTTTCTCTCTTCTTTTTATATCCACCAGGGTTAGCACTGGGGCTGGGACTTGGGGCTACCAGTACAAATCCACCACGCCCAGTGGCCATTTTTTTCCTCCTTTCTATTTCATTGGTTAGATCAAAGAAAAACTGAGAGGGCAGGGGAGATAGAAGGTGAGTGAGAAAGATAAACACCTGAAGACCTGCTTCAGCTCTTATGAAGTGTCCCTCCTGCAGGTGGGGAGTGGGGGCTTGAACCCTAGTTCTAGCCAACGATAATGTGTGTGCTTAACAGGGTGCACCACAGCCAGCACCTATACACAGTATTTTAGGGTCTGAGTGTACCAACTTATTCACGATTCATTCACTGAACAATACATAGCTTGTTTCCAGTTTGGATTATTGTAGAGAAAACTGCTATGTACATCAATGTACACACTTTCATCTGAACATAGATTTTTGTGTCCTTGGGATAAAAGCTCTGAGTCATATAGGAAGTGTACTTTTAGCTTAGAAAAGCTACTATCCTCACCTTGGGAGAACTATGGTGGTTATTATGTGTGTGTGTGTGTGGGGGCACACACATAACTCTGGTGGTGGGAGTGGTGTGGAGCTATATCCTTATAATAATCTTGTAAATAATTAATAAAAATGAAATAAGTAAAAAAGAAAATCTACTATCCTCTTTTCCAGAATGATGATAACTTTTATATTCCTATTAGTTTTTCGCTATTCTCACTAACATTGTTATCATCATTATTTTTAAATTTTTAGGTATTCTGATAGATGTGTGGTAGGTAATATTTCATTGTGTGTGTGTGTGTGTGTGTGTGTGTGTGTGTAGGTGACTCCTGGGCCATTTTTTCTCAAATCTCAAAAGAGACGGGTGTGGGGGGAGAGAGAAGACACGGAACTTCCTCTGGTGTTGTGGTGTTCCCATGTGGTACTAGTGCCTGATGATGGGCATCACACATGGCAAGATATATGTCTTCCCCAGTAAGCAAAATCCCAGAATCTTGGTTTTAGTTTTAAGTTTGAACGTATTTAATGGTAGTGATGCAGAGTATTTTTCACTAGCATTATTAAAATTTTTAACTGTTCTCATTTTATGAGAATGGAACATGGCATCACTTTGGCATATGCAATTCCAGGGATCAAACTGAAAATCTCATGCTTGCAAGTTCTGTACACTGCCATGGAGACACTATTTTTACATCTCTCTCAGTGAAATGTCTATTCATATCATTTGTCCAATTTTTATTTGGATTTTTTCTTAATGGTACATATAGAGAATTTTCTATTTAAAAGTCAAGCTCTTTTCAATAATAATGTAAAAAATATTTTATACATTGTAATATTTTTTCTCTTCCTACAAATGAGATTTAACAACAACAATAAGAAGAAAAAACAACTTCAGTATTTCCTGGAAGAGAATAAGAGCTATAATTGCTCTTAAAATGGTTATATTGCTTCTTTGCCAGATTCCAAAAGAAGACTAGCCACAGGCAGGCTTTATATCTTAATAATTAATTGCATATTATCACAAATAAAACTTTTTGGTGCTACAAATACTGCAATTTATTTCTGCTGTATTAACTAAAAACTTTATCATTTTGCCTGTACTCTTGTTAGAAAACAGCAGAGTTTTAAGGAAGCAGTTTTTTGTTTAATTTTTCTATATATTTTTTTATCTGATAGGATAGAGAGAAAATCAGAGAAGGGAAAGATAGAGAGGGAGAGAGAAAGAGATATCTGCAGCACTGCCCCACAGCTTGTGAACATTACTTCCTGTAGGTGGGGACCAGGGACTTGAATCTGGGTTCTTGAGTCTAATAATGTGTGCTTTCAACCAGGTGTGCCCCCTGCCAGCCCCCAAGGCACTATCTTTTTGGATAGCATTGTTTCTACCACATACCATTGTTTCTACCACATACCACATATGACACATATGACACGATAAAAAATTAACTCCCTTTACTAGTGCTCCTCTATACTTTAGTAGCTCATACCTACAATCTAATAACATACAGTAACATTTAGCAATTCTAAAGAGTAGATGATTTAAGTCGAGTATTTTTTTTACTGTGTATTAAGAATTATATTTTATATCAATCCCTCTTCCTTTAGTCTGTTAGCTTAAATGCACATAAGTGGCATTTGCAAAATTAATCATAATGTTGTCTAGGTAGGCACAGCATTTAATAGAGCCCAGTCTCATCAGGGAAAAAAAAAAACTTTGCCTGGTTTCAGCTGAATTTATTTGATTTAGATTTGGGTAACTTAATTAAGTATAGAATATATACATCCATATTTAACTCTCGTTATCCATTTCTTCAGAATCCAGTCTATTGCTTAAAGATCATACGGGATTAACAATGTTGCTACCGAAGGTAGATTTACTGCTTTGACTTAAGCAGACAAGAATATAGAATTTCTATTATTAAACTATCAGACTGCTCTCCAAAAAAACAAAACAAAAAAAATCCATCACACTTCTCATATTTTGTTGTTAGTGTGCTGATACATAGTTAATATATTTATATAGAGAGGGGCTTAGGAGTTAGTATACAGATTACTAGGTGAATTAAGGGAAACTGTATTGAAAGACAGCACATTCTCTGGATTTAAGTGTTTTGCTAAAGCAAGGCAGTTATTTTGGTCTTTTCTTTATACGTGCATTTTGTTTTTTCATTAAGTTACAAAGTTTTAAAAGCTAGAAATAAGTTTGGAAGCTTAAAAACAGATTTTACTTAATAAAATAATAAGTGAATTAATACTGATTTCCAAAATTACGAGATAACAGGGATATAATTCCACACCATTCCCACCACCAGAGTTCTGTGTCCCCTGCCTTCCTTTCCTTTCTAAGTCATATCTACACCTATTGCTACTTTTGAATGTCCTTCCTTCTTTTCTTTTTTTTTTTTTTTTGTTTCTTCTTATCTCTCCAGGTCCTGATGGAATTGGATCTCAAAGCCCTCTGATCATCTTCCCCTAAAAATTCTCACCATCTGGGAGTATGGACCAGAATTCTTTATAGGGTGCAAAAGGTGGAGATCTGGCTTCTGTAATTCTTTCTTCACTGGACATGGGTGTTGGCAGGTTGATCCACCTCCAGTCTAAAAACAGAGTTTTTTAATTTACACATATTCTTCCTCAATTATAGTGATAAGCTCCTCTCAAAAATTAGGAAATTAAGCCAGGAACACAGCTCACCTGGATAGTGTGCCTGCTCTGTCAAACTGGACTCAGGCTTGATCTGTCTGACCATTGCACTGCAAGAAGCTTCAGTGCTATGGCATTCTCTTCTCTCCCTCTGTGTCTATGCCTCTCTCCATCTGTCTGAAAAATTCAGCTTGAACTGGTGAGGCCCCAAAGAGGAAAAAGGAAAAAGGACTCGAATATTGAGGACTCTCTTCTAAATTTGAATGATTCTTGCCTTTACATTATCATACTATCCACAGAACACTCTATTATTCTGGCTTCATTTACTATGTTTTAATTCAATGATAGTTATCTCACAGTGAGCATTATGAAAAGAATCATTATCAAAGCATTATCAAAGGAAGAGAGAGTCATATCAGCATGATATAATATATGCAGGAATATGGGACGTCATTTCATGAACTGAGTTTAGTATCTCTCCCTAAACACACACACACACACACACACACACACACACGTGGTGAATAATATATATATTAGAAAAATGTCCAAGAGACAGATGAAATTATGGGGTCCCCTAGTCCAAACTCAGTCAAATCCTCTTTGAGTTTCAAAAGTAAACATCTCTGGGATGAGGGTGAGGGTGGGTGTTCAGCTTCACTGGGGGGGAGGGGGAAGGGGAAGGATGGGATGGGACACAGTCTTTTGGTGGTGGGAATGGTGTTTATGTACACTCCTATTAACTTGTAGCCATATAAATCACAATTTAATTAATATGAGAGGGGAAAAGCTGATTGAATGTCTCCAACTTTTTAATGACCAGACCATAGGCTGAGACTTTGAAATGTTGACTCTCTTTAAAGTTTAGACCAAGGAGAACAGAAGCAACTGGTGGCATTACTCTATAAGACACAGCTATATACAAATAATGTCAAAGGTCATCAATTATGGTGATATTCTGTATGATACAGCAAATCCTAACAAAGGTGTTTTTCAAAGTTAACCCAACTGCCAAATAATCTGATTACAGCAATAACTATCTATTGCCTTCTTAAACCCTAAGACAGCAGGAACTTCCCGCTTCCTCTATAGAGCCTATATTTCCCGCAGTCCTGGAACCTCTAGGGTAGGGCTCACATTCCTGCATGTTTTTCTCAATTAATACTAAATGATATTGCATCCATCAATCTCAACCTAATTAACGCAAGGAGTACCACCTCAGCATGCTTCACTTCAGACTGTGTCCAGAGACCTTAAGCATGGAATGTAAATCCTTCACCCTCCTTACTTTCATAGGACCTTTCCTTTCATAGGATTCTCTAATTCCATTCCAGGAGTTTCACTTCCTAAGAAAGTCCCAAAACCTAGATATAGACCAGGTCCCATGAGATAGAACATATGTTCATATGTATCCATAAATTAGAGCAAAATATATACCTGAAAGCAAAAGTGCACAATAGTCTGCAGTGAGTCAGTATATGCAGCAAGCAAGAAGAAAGACCTAAAAAGACACCATAAAGTTCCTAATGAAATAGTTTCTACTTAGACTTACATACCCTCCTCACCTACTTCCTATTACACTTCCCTCACTCAATCCAAAGCTAACCTTATCAAAATAAGGACTACAAAAGCTGAATAAGGTCAAGAGACTGACATGTGCGTTTCTTTTTTTTTTTTTTTTTATTTAAGAAAGGAGACATTAACAAAACCATAGAATAAGAGGGGTACAATTCCACACAATTCCCATAACCCGATCTCCACATCCCACCCCCTTCCCTGATAGCCTTCCCATTCTCTATCTCTCTGGGAGTATGGATCCAGGGTCGTTGTGGGTTGCAGAGGGTGGAAGGTCTGGCTTCTGTAATTGATTCCCCGCTGAAGATGGGAGTTGACTGGTCGATCCATACTCCGAGGAGACTGACATATTTTAATGATGACTCTTTAGTCACTATCAGGCCACCCCATCAGCTGGGGCCCTATTCGGGGAGTCCTGAGATCCCCAGACATAATGGGCCTAGACCTCACATAAATCCCTCTCTCCATTGTTACTGCTCATCTCTATCAGGAACAACACAATAGACCCCTTTGTGGGCCCCCATAGGACCTTGCCCTCAACATGGATCAACAATGGTAGAGAATGTTCCTTTCTTCGAAGGGAGGATGGATACCATACTCTATCTTCCACCTGAGGAAGATGGGTTCTGAAATTGGGGAAGCTTGGAACGTTCCTACTCATGACCACAGAATGTGAGCTCAGATCTACAGGGATGCAGAGGTCACATAGGCCCTAAGCTGAATATGGGCCCCAGATCAGATCAAATTGATGGGGTTTACCGTCAACAATATTTATACACCTTTCCCATATTTGGGAGCTACTCTCTTCCCTGATCCAACTTTCTGGTCTTTTTTCCGGCCATGATATATCTCCCCAGACAATAACTTGGATCCATCTGCATATCAGATTTCAGGCTCAGAAAAACAAACAAACACTAATACAGTCATGGGCCCTTTGGAATATAACTAAAATAGGCCTACTATCAACAAAAGGGAGACCCCCAAATCTTCATCTGCACTATTCCAGCCTTTAGGTTCATGATTAGTCAATTTATTTGGCTTTGTAGGTTAACTCTTCTTTCAGCCACCAGGTTCCAGATGCTAGCATGATGCCAAGGGGACTTCCCTGGGAAGATAGCTCCACCAATGTGTCCTGGAGCCCAGCTTCCCCAGAGCCCCACCCCACCAGGGAAAGAGAGAGGCAGGCTGGGAGTATGGATCAACCTGTCAAAGCCCATGTTCAGCGGGGAAGCAATTACAGAAGCCAGACCTTCCACCTTCTGCAGCCCATAATGTCCCTTGCTCCATGCTCCCAGAGCTATAAAGAATAGGAAAACTATCAGGGGCGGGGATGGGATAGGGAGTTCTGGTGGTGGGGATTGTGTGGAGTTGTACCCCTCTTATCCTACTGGTTTTGTCAGTGTTTCCTTTTTATAAATAAAAATTACATATATAAAAAAGAAAATATGGGGCATCCTCATCTTATTCTAAAGACCCATGATATTTACCTATCATTAAATTTCTTTCATTATCTTTATTTATTCAATAGAAACAGCCAGAAAATGAGAAGAAGTGGGAGATAGGGAAAGAGACAGAGAGACACCTGCAGCACTGCTTCATCACTTGTGAAGCTTTCCCCCTACAGGTGGTGAAAAAGGGCTGGAACCCAGGTCCTTATACATTGTATCATGTGCGCTCAACCAGGTGTGCCACCACCCTGCCATTCATTTAATTTTTTGTACTTTTCACGTTCTACTAGCAATTAACATAATCCACTGTGCAGAATATTCATCATCATCACCTCTACTAACATCATTATTGACAGAACAGATGTGAATCCCATGGAAAACAAATATTCTAGGAAAATGGGAGAATCACTGAGATACAGCAGCTTCCCATTGTTTCTCTCTATCAATATCTGACGACTTGACTTACATGGGTCAGGCGTGTTCAGAATGGCTTCTTCCACCCTTTTAACTTTCCCAGATAATTATACTGTAATATTCCCTTTAAAGTGAGATATTGTATTGGTTGGGGTCAGTTACAGGACTCACATGGATAGTAGGCAGAAGCTTAAATGTAAAAAAAAAAAAGCATATATACTATTTTTAAAGCAGAAATTTTGATAAATAGGTAAGAGAGCAATTTAAAGCGTGTATGGAATTTAAAATCCTCCAGTTCTAATCACAGCAGGCTGTATCAAGAGCCTTTCCAGTAGCTTCTGTGGTATTGTATAGAAACATAAAAGCAGCCATGCAAGCATTAATACTAACCACATAACTTGTTGCTTTTAAAATCTCAGTGGAAACATTTCTATGTCAGGTTTGAACAAAGAAGGTGATGACCTGGTTGTGTGTAAATGCCACTATAAAATTATTACTTTTATAAATCCTATTCCTTTCCTACAATGATTTTTGGGTGGTCATGGTGTTAATGACAATAGCTACAAGTTCAGGAATAAGGAGTTTAGAGAGTCAAGGAATTAAGTGGATATATATCATAGTAGATGAATACTCTCTGAGTGTAACTGCTTTCCCCTAAACACTGTCAGCTTCTTGAATGCAAAACTACTTTCTTATTAACCTTTCTATTGCTCTCAGTGCTCAGGCTAAGACCATCCACATTGTTTTTCTCCAATAAAAACATGAAATGAATGAGAGATGAACTAGATAAATGTAATTGAATATGAAAAGTCAACTAAGAAAGAAGATACTTTGGTGTCCAACTCGAAAAATAATGGAGATACTTAGAATTTTAACATGTAAGCTGATCTCAAGTAACTCAATATCACTATGCTAGAATGAACTATACTATTACCATCCCTGATGTGATATGATAGTTAACTTTCTAAGAAATCTCTCCGGGGGCTGGGTGGTAGCGCAGCGGGTTAAGCGCATGTGGCAAAAAGTGCAAGGACCGGCATAAGGATCTGTGTTCGAGCCCCCCGGCTCCTCACCTGCAGGGGGTTCGCTTCACAGGTGGTGAAGCCGATCTGCAGGTGTCTATCTTTCTCTCCTCCTCTCTCTATTCCCCTCCCTCCATTTCTCTTTGTCCTATCCAAAAAAAAGAAAGGAATCTCTCCATGGCAAAATGGGCCTTGATGGCTAGGCTGTCATGGGTTAAAAACAAAAAAAAGCCTTGAGATTACCCATTATGTTTTATCCCTATGGTGGGATAACACATACTATCTGTATCATAATTATTCCTATTAGAGTACTATTTAAGTATTTTCCCAATTATCAGTATCTGCATTGCTAACCCAAGGACAAAAATCACTTATGTAGACAAATCATTTGCTTGGCGATCTTGCTCCTGCCATAAGCCACTATAATAATGGGCAGGTGACAGGTCCATAAAAAAAGAAAGACTTTTTAAGCTAGAGCTTCACATAAATACGATTTCACCACTCTATACTGCTGTTCTATTCACCCAGAGAGACAGAGAGACAGTCATCAGCACACTCCCACCACTCCCATGTGGCACCAGGTCCCAAACCTAGGAGACAGGCATGGCAAAGCAGACACCCTAGCCAGTAGGCGGTCTCCAGCTCAAGTCTTCCTTTGGGGAATCCCTTTTATATGTATTTGGAAAACATGACATCCATTCTCGTATATGCTAAAGATAATCAAAACAGAGCAATTTTTTTCTATTTCCACTGCACAGGTGCTAGGCATATGTGGCATTAAACATGGCCCCTTTCACAGTAGCTCTGGATAGTCTGAAGGTTTGTCATAGTACTCCTGGAAACTACTACTCAGCAACTGTGCATGGTTTGAGAGTAGCTTTCAAATCATCAATTCTATAAATCCCTGTCTTTTCTTTAACTATCTGTGATTTAATGCTTCCATTTATTTTTCAGATGGAAAGCAAAAACAAAACAAAACAAACAACAAAAAAAAAAACACCAAGATACAGTGAGGTAAAATTGGTGTGCCCACTTCTGACAGTCTCCTTTAACTCCTAAACCAATGCTCCTGCGTTTACCTCAAATCACTTCTTTGATAGAAAAGGAATAACAATTAAATTAGAAACGAGAGGAGTCTGAGAAGATGGCGGACTGAGAAGTCGCTGACAGCGAGCGCTCTGACTGCATCGTCGGCAACGGTAGGATTTTCTGCCTTTAGCAGGCCAGTCAATAAGGGGTGACACCAAAAAGTGAGTACAATTTAATTTGGGTTAAGAATTAGAGTAAAGGTGACACGGACTAGCGGGGCTCCAGAATTCCCAGGGCTCCAGGCAAGGCGAGTGCGCCGGGCATTGTCCTCCGCCCGCCCAGGAAGGCGGCTCCTCCGCCGGTTGCAGAGCACAGCGGGAAGAGGACCCCGAGAGAGCACTTTAGCTCGGGGGCTTCCTCTTGGGAGTCTGCAGGGTCCACTGCGACCCTGAGGGCGGATCCAAAGACTTCTTGAGTATAGCTCTCATTGGATCAAAGGATTTGGAGCTAGTTTTCATTTTTGAGAAATCCTTTAAAAAAGTCTGGAGGGAGGGGTTTCCCGGAAGATGGCGGACTGAGAAGCGGCTAGCCTTGGAGCTCCGGACACATCTCGTGTAAACAATAGGATTTTCTGCCTTTAGCAGGCCAGCCAATAAGGGGCCATAGCGGTCATACCAAGGAGGTGTCTATAACTTAATTTGGGTTAAGAATTAGAATAGGGGAAAAGATTCTTTTTTCTTCCTTTTAATTTTCAAGCATACATCCTTCCCGCCCTCCCCCCCCCCATAAGCAGTGCCTGGGACCAGCTACTAGCAGGATACCCCATACCATCAAACAGGGTTTTTTTTTTTTTTTTTTTTTTAAACTCACTGATACACATTTGGGAAGTTCCTCGCACTGCTCTTTAATTACAACCCTTCTTCTTATCTTCTCCCTTTTCTCTCTCTTATCTCTCTCTATCTCTTTTTTTTATTATTATTATTTTTTTTTTATCTTGTCATACACTTCTTTCTTCTTTGCCTTTCTGAATTTGTGAATTACTTTGGGGAAGAAATCTGACCCAGAGTGGACTCTCTATGTGTGTATCTCTGCTCTAGTTCCCTTTACACTCTTGTTACCCCTAGAATATACACTGGATAGTAGATTTGCATAACTGTCTATTCTTGCTATCCTCTCTTTCTTTTCTCTTTCTTCACTGGGATTTGGTTACTATTTTTTCACGGACTGGAGAAATTTTTTGGCTAACTGGTAATGATTAAACTCCTTCAATACTTACTTCAGTTGCTACTGTAATTCTGGAGGTTGGTGAGTGCAATTGTCATAAAGGTATTTAGTACAGTGTTACTTGTGCTCAAATCACAACAACTGAGGAACAACAGAGCATTTAAAAAAAAAGAGAGAAACACATAAATAAAAAAAAATGGGTAGATTAAAAACAAATAAAACTGCTACCCCAATGAATGAAGACAAGAGCCCAGAAGAAACCACAAATCAGTCAGAAGTAACCATAGATAAGAAAAGTATGCAAGGAATAATAAACTTATTAATCACAGAAATGAAAACAACATTGGAGGAAAGGAATGGCAGTATTAGGGAAACAACAGTTGAGACCCCCAAGGAAAATACTGATTATCTTGAGGAAATTAGAGAACTGAAACCTCAAATAGCTCTAATGAAGAAAGAAGCTGAGGCAAGGGAAAGCAGACTAACAGAAGCAGAAAACAGAATTAGTCAGACAGAGGATGAGTTAGAGAAAACTAAGAAAGAGGTGAAAGAGCTTAAAAAGAGATTGAGAGACACTGAAAACAACAACAGAGACATATGGGATGATCTCAAAAGAAGTAACATTCGTATAATTGGCCTGCCAGAGGAAGAAAGAGAGGAAGGGGAAGCAAACATTCTAGAGGAAATAATACAAGAAAATTTCCCAGACCTGAATAACAGAAAGGATATCAAGGTGCAAGAGGCCCAGAGAGTACCAAACAGAATCAACCCAGACCTGAAAACACCAAGACACATCATAGTCACAATGAGAAGAAGTAAGGATAAAGAAAGGATCCTAAAGGCTGCAAGAGAGAAACAAAAAGTCACATACAGGGGAAAACCCATAAGACTTTCTGCAGATTTCTCAACTCAAACTCTAAAAGCCAGAAGGGAGTGGCAAGATATCTATCGAGCCCTGAATTAAAAAGGGTTTCAACCAAGGATAATATATCCTGCTAGACTTTCATTCAAGCTAGATGGAGGGATCAAAACCTTCTTAGACAAACAACAGTTAAAGGAGGCAACTATCACCAAGCCGGCCCTGAAAGAGGTATTAAAAGACCTCTTATAAACAAGAACATCACTATAATACTTGTAATATATCAGAGTAAACAAATCGTTTTTTAGAACAATGGCACTACAATACATTAAATCCATAATATCAATAAATGTCAATGGCTTAAACTCACCCATCAAAAGGCACAGGGTGGGGGGATGGATCAGAAAACATAACCCAACCATATGCTGCTTGCAAGAATCCCATCTGTCACAACAAGATAAACACAGACTTAAAGTGAAAGGATGGAAAACTATCATACAGGCTAACGGACCACAAAAAAGGGCAGGAACAGCCATTCTCATCTCAGACACGATAGATTTTAAATTAAATAAAGTAATAAAAGATAGGCAAGGACATTACATAATGATTAGAGGATCAATCAGCCAAGAAGACTTAACAATTATTAACATCTATGCACCCAACGAGGGACCATCTAAATACATTAAACACCTATTGAAAGAATTTAAAAAATACATCAATAGTAATACAATAAATGTGGGAGACTTCAATACCCCACTCTCACACTTAGACAGATCAACAAAGCAGAGAACCAATAAAGATACAAGAGAATTGAATGAAGAGATTGACAGACTAGACCTCTTGGACATTTTCAGACTCCTCCACCCCAAAAAACTGGAATACACCTTCTTTTCAAATCCACACAACACATACTCAAGGATAGACCACATGTTAAGCCACAAAGACAGCATCAATAAATTCAAGAGCATTGAAATCATCCCAAGTATCTTCTCAGACCACAGTGGAGTAAAACTAACTTTTAACAACAAACGGAAAATTATTAAAAGACATAGAATTTGGAAACTAAACAACATGCTCCTTAAGAACCACTGGGTCAGAGACTCACTCAAACAGGAAATTCAAATGTTCCTGGAAACTAATGAAAATGAAGACACAACCTATCTAAATATTTGGGACACAACGAAAGCAGTACTGAGAGGGAAACTTATAGCTATACAATCACATATTAAACACCAAGAAGAAGCCCAAATGAACGACCTTACTACACACCTCAAGGACTTAGAGGAAGAGGAACAAAGGAACCCTAAAGCAACCAGAAGGACAGAAATCACTAAAGTTAGAGCAGAAATAAACAACATCGAAAATAAAAGAACCATACAAAAGATCAATGAAGCCAAATGTTGGTTCTTTGAAAGATTAAACAAAATTGACAAACCCCTAGCCAGACTCACCAAACAAAAAAGAGAGAAGACTCCAATTAATAGAATTGTAAATGATGCAGGAGATATCACAACTGACACCACAGAAATCCAGAGAATCCTGCGAAACTTCTATAAAGAACTATATGCCACCAAGCTAGAGAATCTGGAAGAAATGGAACAATTCCTAGAAACCTATGCACTTCCAAAACTGAACCAAGAAGAACTACAAAATCTAAATGCACCAAGCACAGACAAAGAAATTGAAACTGTCATTAAGAATCTCCCCAACAACAAAAGTCCTGGACCAGATGGCTTCACAAATGAATTCTACAAAACTTTCAGGAAACAGTTAATACCCATACTTCTTAAGCTATTCCATAAGATTGAAGAAACAGGAATACTCCCTTCCACCTTTTATGAAGCCAACATCACCCTGATACCAAAAACTGATAGGGACAGAACAAAAAAGGAAAACTACAGACCAATATCTCTGATGAACATAGATGCCAAAATATTAAACAAGATCTTGGCCAACTGGATACAGCAACACATCAAAAAGATTGTTCATCATGACCAAGTGGGATTCATCCCAGGAATGCAAGGCTGGTTCAACATCCGTAAATCAATCAATGTCATTCATCACATCAATAAAAGCAAAGCCAAAAACCACATGATTATCTCAATAGATGCAGAGAAAGCCTTTGACAAAATCCAACACCCATTCATGCTCAAAACTCTACAGAAAATGGGAATAGATGGGAAATTCCTCAAGATAGTGGAGTCTATATATAGCAAACCTACAGCCAACATCATACTCAATGGAGAGAAGCTGAAAGCATTCCCCCTCAGATCGGGGACTAGACAGGGCTGTCCACTGTCACCGTTACTCTTCAACATAGTATTGGAAGTTCTTGCCATAGCAATCAGGCAAGAGAAAGAAATCAAAGGGATACAGATTGGAAGGGAAGAAGTCAAGCTCTCACTATTTGCAGATGATATGATAGTATACATAGAAAGACCTAAAGAATCCAGTAGAAAATTACTGGAAGTTGTTAGGCAATATAGCAAGGTATCAGGCTACAAAATCAATGTACAAAAATCAGTGGCATTTCTTTATGCAAACACTAAATCTGAAGAAGAAGACATCCAGAAATCACTCCCATTTACTGTTTCAGCAAAATCAATCAAATACCTAGGAATAAAGTTGACCAAAGAAGTGAAAGACTTGTATACTGAAAACTATGAGTCGCTACTCAAGGCGATAGAAACTGATACCAAGAAATGGAAAGATATCCCATGCTCATGGATTGGAAGAATAAATATCATCAAAATGAATATTCTCCCCAGAGCCATATACAAATTTAATGCAATACCCATCAAAGTTCCACCAGGCTTCTTTAAGAGAATAGAACAAACACTACAATCATTTATCTGGAACCTGAAAACACCTAGAATTGCCAAAACCATCTTAAGGAAAAGAAACAGAAATGGAGGCATCAACTCCCAGACCTTAAACTATATTATAAAGCCATCATCATCAAAACAGCATGGTACTGGAACAAAAATAGGCATACAGACCAGTGGAACAGAATTGAAAGCCCAGAAGTAAATCCCAACACCTAGGGGCATCTAATCTTTGATAAGGGGGCCCAAAGGATTAAATGGAAAAAGGAGGCTCTCTTTAATAAATGGTGCTGGGAAAAATGGGTTGAAACATGCAGAAGAATGAAATTGAACCACTTTATCTCACCAGAAACAAAAATCAACTCCAAATGGATCAAAGACCTAGATGTCAGACCAGAAACAATCAAATACTTAGAGGAAAACATTGGTAAAACACTTTCCCACATACACCTCAAGGACATCTTTGATGAATCAAACCCAATTGCAAGGAAGACCAAAGCAGAAACAAACCAATGGGACTACATCAAACTGAAAAGCTTCTGCACATCCAAAGAAACTATTAAACAAACAGAGAAACCCCTCACAGAATGGGAGAAGATCTTCACATGCCAGACATCAGACAAGAAACTAATCACCAAAATATATAAAGAGCTCAGCAAACTTAGCCGCAAAAAAGCAAATGACCCCATCCAAAAATGGGCAGAGGAAATGAACAAAACATTCACCACAGAGGAGATCCAAAAGGCTAACAAACATATGAAAAACTGCTCTAGGTCACTGATTATCAGAGAAATGCAAATCAAGACAACACTAAGATACCACCTCACTCCTGTACGAACGGCATACATCAAAAAGGAGAGCAGCAACAAATGCTGGAGAGGATGTGGGGACAGAGGAACCCTTTTACATTGCTGGTGGGAATGTAAATTGGTACAGCCTCTGTGGAGAGCAGTCTGGAAAACTCTCAGAAGGCTAGACATGGACCTTCCATATGACCCAATAATTCCTCTCCTGGGGTTATACCCCAAGGACTCCATAACACCCAACCAAAAAGAGGTGTGTACTCCTATGTTCATAGCAGCACAATTCATAATAGCTAAAACCTGGAAGCAACCCAGGTGCCCAACAACAGATGAGTGGCTGAGAAAGCTGTGGTATATATACACAATGGAATACTATGCAGCTATCAAGAACAATGAACCCACCTTCTCT
This sequence comes from Erinaceus europaeus, assembly GCF_950295315.1. Classification (NCBI taxonomy): domain Eukaryota; kingdom Metazoa; phylum Chordata; class Mammalia; order Eulipotyphla; family Erinaceidae; genus Erinaceus; species Erinaceus europaeus. The sequence goes on along the minus strand of NC_080185.1, from coordinate 103,161,473 downwards.
GACCCATCTTGGACAGAGCTAGAAGGAATTATGTTAAGTGAACTAAGTCAGAAAGATAAAGATGAGTATGGGATGATCCCACTCATCAACAGAAGCTGACTAAGAAGATCTGAAAGGGAAACTAAAAGCAGGACCTGATCAAATTGTAAGTAGGGCACCAAAGTAAAAACCCAGTGGTGAGGGTTAGGCATGTAGCTTCCTGGGCCAGTGGGGGGTGGGAGTGGGCGGGAGGGATGGGTCACAGTCCTTTGGTGGTGGGAATGGTGTTTATGTGCACTCCTAGCAAAATGTAGACATATAAATCAGTAGCTAATTAATATGAGAGGGGGAAATCAATTGTATGTCTCAAAGTTTCTCAAAAGACAAACTGAATCTTTTTAATATATAGGCTATGTATTTGATATGCGGACTCTCTCAAAAGCCTAGACCAAGTAGATCAGAAGCATCCAATAGCACAGCTATATACAAGATACTGGGTACTGTCCAGCAAACCATAACAAAGGGACTTTTCAAAGTTAACCCAATTAACAAATAATGTGATGATAATATTAACTATTGATTGTCTTTTTGAACCCTAAGACAGCAGGAACCTCACATCTTCACTATAGAGCCCCTACTTCCCCCAGTCCTGGAACCCTTGGATAGGGCCCACTTTCCCGTATGCATCTCCCAATCCAAACCAAATAACATTGCATCTGCCGATCACAACCTAACCAGAGCAACGATTGCTACCTCAACATGCTTCACCTCAGACTGTATCCAGAGACTTCACATGTGGAATGACAACCCTTCAGCTTCATTACTCGGGTGAGACCTTTCCTTTAATAGTACACTCTAATTTCATCTCAGGTAGCTCACTTTCCAACAAAGTCCCATAACCTAGATATACACCAGTTTCTGTGAGAGAGAGCTTATGTGCACACGTATCCATAAACTACTGCAAAATATATACCTGAAAGCAGGACTACACTAGAGTTTGCAGTGAGTACCTCCCTAACACTTCCTCTCCACTATTCCAAGCTTTGGGATCCATGATTGCTCAACAAATTGTTTGGCTTCATATGTTGACTCTCTTTTCAATCACCAGGTTCCAGATGCCACCAGGATGCTGGCTAGGCTTCCCTGGATTGAAGACCCCACCAATGTGTCCTGGAGCTCAGCTTCCCCAGAGTCACACCCTACTAGGGAAAGAGAGAGGCAGACTGGGGGTATGGACTGACCAGTCAATGCCCATGTTCAGCGGGGAAGCAATTACAGAAGCCAGACCTTCTACCTTCTGCAACCCTCAACGACCCTGGGTCCATGCTCCCAGAGGGATAGAGAATGGGAAAGCTACCATGGGAGGGGGTGGGTTATGGGGATTGGGTGTTGGGAATTGTGTGGAGTTGTACCCCTCCTACCTTATGCTTTTGTTCACTAATCCTTTCTTAAATAAAAAATTAAAAAAAATTAGAAACGAGAGAGAGAGAGAGAGAGAGAGAGAGAGGGAGAGAGGGAGAGAATGAGAATGAAATATATTGCGCTGAGTTGGTTTTCCTTAGAACTAGACATGGAGAAAAAGATTTGAGTGCTGATGATCTGTTTCAGAGGCAATCCCAAGAAACACAGTAAAGAAGTGGGTAAGTGATACTGAGAGAGGAATGAAGTGAGCACAGTGCTAGTTGTTGAGCGCTTTGTCAGTGTTATCAGCTAAGGCACAGTGCCACTGGGAACCTCTAGGATACTTAGCTCACCTGAGAGACAAGGAAGATAGAGGACTTTCTACTCCCTTCCACTTACACATTTTGTAATGTGTAAGAGCAGTTTCCCCCATAATCTCAGCACCCCAGCTCTTTTAGGTCAAAAGCAGACAAAAGCCACAAGGCAAATGCTCACAGGGAAGGAGGGAGTTGCAAGCATTTAAAGAAATGGTTTCCCAGATTGTAGGAATGGCACAAAGACCATCTTTACGAAAGCTCTAGTAGTATTTTCTGTGTTCTTAGACATATGGCAATAAAATACCTTTCCACTCAATGAAATCAGCAGTCAAAACATTTTGGCTGAACTGACTGTGTGCTCTTAATCAAATCTGTAGACCAAAATTATTGTTACAATGCTAATTATTTATTGATTAGCTACATTACTATAGTTTTATTAGAATGAGTTTTTTCAAACAGGTTTATGTATTTATTATGAGAGAGAGAGAGAGGAGGGATACAGTGCACCAGAGTACTGTTCAGCCATGACATAAAGTGCTGTGCCTAGGTTTGAAGGTGTGCCCTCAGGGGCCTCAGACATGCAAATCATGTGCTTTAAAGGGCCAACTTGGCTCTGGAATGAATTTTTTAGAATATTTTTAAAAATATTAGAAAGGGAGGGAGACAGAGAGATACCTGTAGACCTGCTACACTACCTGTAAAGCTTCCTCCCTGGAGGTGGGGACTGAGGGCTTGAACCTGGGTTCTTGCTCATTATAGCATGTTTGCTCTACTAGCTGTGCCACCACCTAGCTTCCCTAGAATGAGGTGTTTATTTATTTATTTATTATATGTATTTATTCCATTTTGCTGCCCTTGTTGTTTTATTGTTGTAGTTATTATTGTTGCTGATATTGATGTTGTTGTTGGATAGGACAGAGAGAAATGGAGAGAGAGGGGAAGACAGAGAGGGGGAGAGAAAGACAGACACCTGCAGACCTGCTTCACCGCTTGTGAAGCGACTCCCCTAGAGTTGAGGAGCCAGGGGCTGGAACCAAGATCCTGGTGCCGGTCGCTGTGCTTTGTGCCACCTGTGCTTAACCTACTGTGCTACTGCCTGACTCCCCCTAGAATGAGTTTTAATGAATACATGTTTTCCCAACCCTCAGGGCAATGTCAATGCACATTTGAAATTTTTTTTTTTCTGATGAAATGGGATCTACTTTCAACTAAAGGTTTCAGGAGATCCTCCTGCTGGAGAAAGTTTCTATCTATAGCTATTATTGGCTGAGTGGTACCATCAAAGTGGCTAATGCAGTGGTGAAGGCAATTATTTGTATATATGACCAATACTTTCACTTTTTCCACATAACTGAAATCAGCATTTACTCTCCAGTTTTGCAATGTTAAAAAAAAAAACAAAACAAAGACTTTCCCTTGATTAAGCTAGAAATAAATGAACACTGGCACTGTTTTCTCAAAAATGGAAACAGAAAACAAGTACCATTCATAACATGGTCCTTGAATAGGAACGTGTTCTGCATATATCCATACTGTGTATTAGCATTATTTCTCACCTTTCACCTAACCAGCTATACCTAAGATGTTTATTTATTTATAAACTAAACAAATTTCACTTTTACAATGGCATGTAAATTGTAGAACTAGTATCTGATCTTGTTGGATAATATAATAGTAAAACATGTCCCCTTCTGGCTACTGCAACCCTACAAATGCTTGTTTCAATCAAATACGCTAATACTGCTTTGTGTACAAGTGAATTCTGTCAAGTCTTGATATGTTTTTTAAAAGTGCATTAAATTCCACTATGTATTAAAAATGGCTGTATTTAAATATCAGTAATGAATAAAGATTTCCTTGAGAAACATCAAATCAATAATTAAGTGCACACAGCTTTGCTGCTTGGCATCCTGTCACAGAAAACTATGATTTTAAAGAATGGGCACATTTCAGAACCAATTTGCTCTATACTTGTGCATCTTTTGAGAATTTTTTCCTTTACAGAAATAATTAGGGCGATTATAAAATAACTAGATTTGCTTAGTCATTTATTAATATTAATTCCATAGTCACAGAATTTTGAGTAAATCAAGCAGAGTGTGACAACCTCTATCACTGGATTTTTCAGATGTGAACCTGAGGCTTAGGTAATAAACCAAGCACACTTCAGCTGTTTTCCTATTTCTGGCATTCTTTTAAAAATGTGTTTTCTTTTTTTGTCATTTGGTAGGACAGAGAAATATTAAGAGGGGAGAGGGAGAGAGGGAAAGAGGGAAAGAGGGAAAGAGGGAGGGAGGGAAGGAGAGAGAGATAGAGATAGATAGATAGAGAGAGAGAGAGAGAGAGAGAGAGAGAGAGAGAGAGAGAGAGATGCAAATCTGCTTCTCCACTGGTGAAGGGTCCCTTGCTGCAGGTGGAGCAGGAGTTTTAACCCAGGATTTTTCAGATGTGAACCTGATGCTTAGGTAATAAACCAAGCATACTTCAGCTGTTTTCCTATTTCTGGCATTCTTTTTAAAATGTGTTTTCCTTTTTGTCATTTGGTAGGACAGAGAAAAATTAAGAGGGGAGAGAGGGAGGGAGAGAGGGAGAGAGGGACAGACAGAGAGCGAGAAAGCTCAAAAGGTCCAGCTTTTTAAAACCCAAGCCCAGAGTCCACCTTTCTAAGCCACACTTTACTGCTTCTGATGGATTTTTTTCCAGGAGGGAGAGGGAGAGGGAGAGGGAGAGGGAGAGGGAGAGGGAGAGGGAGAGGGAGAGGGAGAGGGAGAGGGAGAGGGAGAGGGAGAGAACAAGTGAGTGAATGAAGCCATTTTTGTTTTGTTTCTGTCACTAGGGTTATCAATGGAGCTCAGAACCTGCATGACTCAACTGCTCCTTGTGGCATTCTTCTTCTTTTTTAATATGGAATTAGAAACAGAGTGGGGGGGGCAGAGCGATGAAGAAGAGACAACACAGCAATGCTCCACTGTCCTTATAGTTTCTCCCCAACCACCATCCCCACCCCACCCCCAGCCCCTGGGGTTTCCTATGTCATCCCATGGGTACTCCTCTGTGGTGAATCCGGACTCAAACCTGGGTCTTCATGTATGATAATATGAATGCTCTACTGGGTAAACCATTTCCTGGTCCCCAAGTTCATCACTTTTTAGAGATGAGAAAAACGACCACATTTTAGCCTTGCATTAATTTATGAATTTGACTGTTTATTTATTTCATAAGATTGTTATTTTACTCTTCTGTGGGTTTAATTTTTTATTCCATTAAATTTATCTGGTTGTTTTCTCAGTGGATAATTTGAATTCATTAAGATATCAGAGGAAATAATTATGTCAATGACAAGAGAAATAAAACTTTAAAGTACTAATATGTAGTACTATTGTCATAGTACAGTTACTAAGTATCCCAACTCTTACTAACACCAAAAAAAAAAAAAATCAAGACAAACAAACAAAAAGCCACCAAAGTCATAACTTAGATCAGTGAATTTCCATAAACAGAATATGTAGAAGTCCACCAAATCAGCTATTTTTGTAAAATGATAAGTTAACACTGGAGGAAAGAAGGCAAACAGTGCATGGCAAATAGTGCTACCACAGAAGAAACAAAAGCCTTGTTACTGCTAGCTGTAACTCATTGCAACTTTTAAGAAAAATTTGAGTCACCTCTTCACAAGAGGCTATGCAAGGGGTAAAGTGAGAATAAAGAATTCATGGTTGTTGGATGTGAGGGCAATCTGGCTGCGACATCTGTCACCCCATTGATCGCCAGGGTTAATTCGGCTGATCTGGCTGGCTAGGCGGGTGTCCCCTTCCTCCCTCAATGCTCCATGTGTGTCCCTCTTAAAGCTGCGCGCTTGGTGGAAGAGGACAGCCTTCCCCGAATAGAGACCGACCGATCTTTATCGAGAGTATAAGAGTAGCTGTGCTCCCCTGCTAGAACCTCCAAACAAGCCCTCAAGAATTCATGGTTGAGAGGCATGAATACTTTACAAATAAATAACTTGTGAAGTACAGTACAGAAAGACAAGAGGTGACATAATACGAGGAGAGTGCTCTAGGTGTATACACAGGAGTCTATGATCAGTCAAAATAAAATGATGTGTCAGCCAATTCCTTACCTAAGTATCTATCCAAAGAACCCAAAAACACCTGTCTGAAGAGGTCTATGTGTGCCTATGTTCATGACAGTACTGTTTGTTACAGTAGAAATTTGAAATAACTCAAATGCCCAAGAACAGACGAGTGGATAAGGAAGTTGTGGCATATATCTATATCTATATCTATCTATCTATCTATCTATCTATCTATCTATCTATCTATCTATCTATCTATCTATATGCCCCTTGTTAAAAATTGGATGTTCATAGGTGTGGTGGCTTATTTATGGACTCTAATTCTATCCCACTGGTCACGGTTTGGTGTACTGCACCAAAGCAAAGGACTCTGAGGAGGTAGTCAAGGAGAGGGGTGGAGGGAAAGGGGATTTCCAGGTCCTGGTTCATGATGGTGGAAGACAAAGTATCAGTGACTACAGGTAACATTACATTGTGCATTTGAAAACTGCTCTTTAAATTTCTCATCACATGAAAAAGTGTTATTTTATTGGCATTGAATATTAACTAAATGTATTGATTGTGGTAATGATTTTACAATGCATAGGGACTATCAAGCTATAAACCCAAAATCAATACAATGCTATATGTCAATATATCACAATCTAAAAAGTCAAAATAAAGCAAATAGATGAGAAATAATCATAGCCTATAATAAACTGTTGAGCAGATTGATAACAAAGGCTAATATAATTGCTCTGGGATATCACTACTCCAGGCTAACTTATTTAGATAGAGAGAGGCAGAGACAGAGATAACACTACTACACTGAAGCTTTTAGCAGTGCAGTGGGAGAGGGGTTTGAACCTGGGTCAGGTGCATGACAAAGCAAGTGCACTGTCCAAGTAAGCTATCTTGCTGGCCCTGTCTGGTCACTTAATGCAGAAAACTGCAGCTACAACCTGGTCCTTGGTAATTATACCTGTCCATGTTTAAGCGATAACCTTATAAAAGCTTCACTATTAACAGTTCAGTTTAGTTAATAGTATGAATCAAGTCAAACCCCCTCCCACAAAAATGACAGCTCTGATAAACACTTTAGAAAAGGAAACCAAAAGGGGTTTATTTAATAGGATTTGGATATGGGAATATTCATGTGTATAATGTAATACACTGTCTTAGCAAAAGGAAATGGTAATCATGATTATATCATAGATGTAGAGAAAGTGCCTGACCAAAAGTTCACTATTTATAATAAAAAGGTCATCAACAAAATGGGGAGAGAAGCTACATAACTAAGCAAAATGAAGAACATCTACTATAAATCCACAGCTAATATCACATCCAATGGTGAAAACAGCAAGCTTTTCCTTTAAAATCAGAAACACTAAAAGCAGGTAGTGACCCAAATCTCTATGGTCAAATCAGTTTCCTGCCAAGCAGGTAAGAATGGTATTATGAAAAGAAAGAGATGTCTGAAATCTGATAAATCTAGTTCATATTCCAGTTGCCTTGCAACCAGCTTAAACTCACAGAGGCTCAGTTTCTAGATCAATAAAGTAGGGATAATAATAATGGCTTTTAAATCTTCAACAGTCTATTTAAAATAATGCATAAAAGCACCTGGTGATATTTCTACAATGTAAAAAAAAATCCAATAGTCCGTAATATTAGCAATTACATTTTGTAGCCTAAATTTACTGTTTGAAGAAATGAAAACACTGGAAAATTGCTGGTCCCTTTAACACATCCTAAGAAAACGGAACTTTCTTCAATTTGAGCCAAATGTGGAATGAGAAAACAAAAATGGCATGAAGAAATGTTACAAGAAGCTTAATGTAATAATAAAACTATGAAAGAGGAAAACTATAATCTAATAACAAAAGGAAAACATAAGCTTAAAATTTGCATGGCCACGCTATTTAATGTCTGGTTAACTGGGTATGTTCTTGTTCTGGAAACAAAATAGATTAATTACACATCACTCTGCTTTTACAATAGCTATGTCATAAATTCCTTGTCCTTCCCAGACTGACAAAGGAGATTAAGGTAGCATATTAAAAATACTAGAGCCTATGTACAGTTTAATAGAGAACGTTATTACTTCAGCATTTGGAGACTCCTGTTCTGTTTCTGGTCTTACTACTCTAGATATTTTAAACAAGTGACTTTATCTCTGCAAGTTCATGGTTTCTAATCTCTCAAGCTGAGAGATTGGACTAAGTATTATTTTGGGTCTCCAGGGTTTACATTCTAAGCTTCCACAAAACACACATTTGCAATAAACTAAACACGAAGGGAATATCCAGAAGAAAAAATAATAACTCTAATAGTCAATAAAAACCATATAAACTCTCAATAGAAAAAAGCAAGCATGAGGCTTGAAATGCCTCCTTACTAAAGAAAATACTGATAGTCAATATTGTCAATATTTTCTTTAGTCAAAATATGGAAGCAATCTAGGTGTTTAACAACAGATGAGTGGCTAAGAAAGTCATATATATATTGGAATACTACTCAGCTATTTAGAACGATGAATTCATCTTCACCTCATCTTGGATGGAGCTTGATGTAATCATGTTAAGTGAGATAAGAGAAAGAAAAGGATGATTGTGAGATGATCTCACTCATGGACATAAGTTGAGAAATGAGAACAGAAAGGGGAAACACAAAGTGGAACTTGGACTGAACTTAGTGTACTGTACCAAATTAGAGAACTCTCATGGGGAGGGAGGGCCTCTCAGGTCCTGGTGCATGATGGTAGAGGAGGACCTATGCTGGGGGGGGGAGAGTGTTTTGCAGAAAATTGAGAAATTTTACACATGTATCAACAACTGTATTTACTCTAAACCATTAATCCCCCTATAAAGAAGAGGAAAGAAAAGGAAAGGAAAGGAAAGGAAAGGAAAGGAAAGGAAAGGAAAGGAAAGGAAAGGAAAGGAAAGGAAAGGAAAGGAAAGGAAAGGAAAAGTAAGGAAAGGAAAAGAAAGGAAAGGAAAAAGGAAAAAAGGAAAAAAGGAGGAAGGAGGAAGGAGGAAGGGAAGAGGAGGGGAGGGGAGGGGAAGAGAGGGGAGCGGAGGGGAAGGGAGGGGAGCGGAGGGAAGGTAAAGAAACCATTGACAGGGCCAGGGGAATGGTATGGTGATAACACTGAGGACTTGCATGCAAGAGACTCTAGGTTTAATCCCAAGCACCACTAATTCAAATGGGCTTTCCAACTCATCAGCTAGTAGAAAAAACACAACTCACCAGCCATTAGAAAAAATAAACCTCATTTCTGGGCTCTCCATTCTATTCCACTGGTCAGTGTGTCTATTCATGTTCCAGTACCAAGCAGTTTTGATGACAATGGCCCTATAATACAGTTTGAGATCTGGGAGTGTGATGCCTCCAGTTCTGTTATTTTTTCTCAAGGTTGTTTTGGCAATTCTAGGTCTTTTCTGGTTCCAGATAAACATTTGTAGCATTTTTTCTATTCTCCTAAAAAAATGTGCTTGGGATCTTGATGGGGATAGCATTAAATTTGTAGATGGCTCTGGGTAATATATTCATTTTGATGATGTTAATTCTTCCAACCCATGAACATGGAATATCTTTCCACTTCTTTGTGTCTTTTTCTAGTTCTTTGAGTAGTGACTCATAATTTTCAGTATACAAGTCTTTCACTTCTTTGGTTAGGTTTATTCCTAGATATTTTATTGTTTTTGTTGCTATAGTAAAATGAATTGATTTCTGGATTTCATGTTCTTCTAACTTAGTGTTTGCATAGAGGAATGCCACTGACTTTTGAATGTTAATTTTATAGCCTGACACCTTACTGTATTGCCTGATGATTTCCAAAAGCTTCTTGCTGGATTCCTTAGGTTTTTCCATGTATAATATCATGTCATCTGCAAATAAGGAGAGTTTGACTTCTTCTCTTCCAATCTGTATCCCTTTAATTCCTTGCTCCTGCCTGATTGCTATGGCAAGAACTTCCAACACTATGTTGAATAGTAATGGTGATAGTGGGCAGCCCTGTCTAGTACCTGATCTGAGGGGAAATGCTTCCAGTTTTTCACCATTGAGTATGATGTTGGCTGTAGGTTTGCTATATATAGACTCTACTATCTTCAGGAATTTCTCATCTATTCCCATTAAGAGCCCAGAAATGAGGCCCCACACCTATGGACATCTAATCTTTGACAAAGGGGCTCAGACTATTACATGGGGAAAGTAGAGTCTCTCCAACAAATGGTGTTGGAAACAATGGGTTGAAACATGCAGAAGAATGAAACTGAATCACTGTATTTCACCGAATACAAAAGTAAATTCCAAGTGGATCAAGGACTTGGATGTTAGACCACAAACTATCAAATACTTAGAGGAAAATATTGGCAGAACCCTTTTCCGCATAAATTTTAAAGACATTTTCAATGAAACGAATCCAATTACAAAGAAGACTAAGGCAAGTATAAACCTATGGGACTACATCAAATTAAAAAGCTTCTTTACAGCAAAAGAAACCACTACCCAAACCAAGAGACCCCTCACAGAATGGGAGATCTTTACATGTCATACATCAGATAAGAGTTTAATAACCAACATATATAAAGAGCTTGCCAGACTCAACAACAAGACAACAAATAACCCCATCCAAAAATGGGGGGAGGACTTGGACAGAATATTCACCACAGAAGAGATCCAAAAGGCCGAGAAACACATGAAAAAATGCTCCAAGTCTTTGATTGTCAGAGAAATGCAAATCAAGACAACAATGAGATATCACTTCACTCCTGTGAGAATGTCATACATCAGAAAAGGTAACAGCAGCAAATGCTGGAGAGGGTGTGGGGTCAAAGGAACCCTCCTGCACTGCTGGTGGGAATGTCAATTGGTCCAACCTCTGTGGAGAACAGTCTGGAGAACTCTCAGAAGGCTAGAAATGGACCTACCCTATGACCCTGCAATTCCCCTCCTGGGGATATATCCTAAGGAACCCAACACATCCATCCAAAAAGATCTGTGTACACATATGTTCTTGGCAGCACAATTTGTAATAGCCAAAAGCTGGAAGCAACCCAGGTGTCCAACAACAGATGAGTGGCTGAGCAAGTTGTGGTATATATACACAATGGAATACTACTCAGCTGTAAAAAATGGTGACTTCACCGTTTTCAGCCGATCTTGGATGGACCTTGAAAAAATCATGTTGAGTGAAATAAGTCAGAAACAGAAGGATGAATATGAGATGATCTCACTCTCAGGCAGAAGTTGAAAAACAAGATCATAAAAGAAAACACAAGTAGAACCTGAAATGGAATTGGCATATTGCACCCAAGTAAAAGACTCTGGGGTGGGTGGGTGGGGAGAATACAGGTCCATGAAGGATGATAAATGACATAGTGGGGGTTGTATTGTTAAATGGGAAACTGGGGAATGTTATGCATGTACAAACTATTGTATTTACTGTTGAATGTAAAATATTATTTCCCCAATAAAGAAATAAATTAAAAAAAAAAAGAAGAAATAAACCTATGGCAAGATACTACAGTATACTATCAAGATAGTTAAAATTAAATAAAATACTGCCATTACTAGGCATTTGGTACAATATCCAGCACTTTCACATATTGTTGAGGACAAGGTAAGTTTGTTTATCTACCTTAAAAAACTGCTTGAAGGGGCTAGGCAGTGGCACACTCAGTAGAGCAGACATGTTATATGCAAGGAAAGACCCAGGTTCAACTCCCTGAATTCCACTCGTGTGTGTGTGTGTGTGTGGGGGGGAGACTAGCTTCACAAGCAGTGAAGCAGTATTGCCGGCGTCTCTCTTTTGCTCCCTCTCTTGATTTTTCTCCGTCTCTATCCAATAAACAAATAAACCAATATATTTTTTCATTGTTTGGCACAAATGAGGCAACTCAGTGGTGGAGCATTTGGCTCACAGCTCCTGGTATTCACAAACCAAAGGTTTACGCACATGTGTGTACATGAATGCTCAGAGTAACATTTTTTTGAGGCTCAAAAGAGAACCAATCTACATGTGCATCAAGAGCAGATGGAACAAGCAAACTGTGGTATAGTCCTACAATAGCATGCTACACAACAGCAAAAATGGCTAAAGAAATAGAATCAATGAATCTCACTGACAGGATGTTGAGAAACAGAAGTTCAAAGGAAAAGAGCACATGTTACATGCTAACAGTAAAATGCATTTCAGAAATACTCTACCCTTACCTGTAATGTACTAGTAGTCAATGTGGTAGTTATCTTTGAGGGAGTTTGATAATAATAGGTAAGAATAGGATTTAAAATTGTTGGGAGGGGCAGGTGGTGGCACAGCTGATTGAGCACACATGTTATAATGTGCAAGAACCTGGGTTAGAGCCTCCAGTCCCCACCTGCTGGAGGAAAGCTTAGTGAATGATGAAGCAGAGCTGCAGGTGTCTCTCTGTCTCTCTCCTCTACTACCTCCTTCTCTTCTGATTTCTGGCCATCTCTAACCAATAAATAAAGGTAATCTAAAAAAATAATAAAAATCAAATTGTTGGTAATCTTATTCTTGTTTTGAGAAGTAACTTGGACATGCTCACTCTGAAAATTCATTGAGTGGTATACATTGATTTGTTCATTTTTACATATTTGTATTAAATTGAAATACTACTTTAAAAAAACAGGGAGTTGGGCTAAGGACAGGTGGCGCAAAGTGCAAGGACGTGCATAAGGATCCTGGTTTGAGCCTCTGGCTCCCCACCTGCTGGGGAATCACTTCACAGGCAGTGAAACAGGTCTGCAGGTGTCCATCTTTCTCTCCCCCTCTCTGTCTTCCCCTCCTCTCTCCATTTCTCTCTGTCCTATCCAACAATGATGACATCAGTAACAACAATAATAATAACACAACAATATAAAACAATAAGGGCAACAAAAGGGAATATATATATCAAGCCAGACAGAATTGCCTGCATACACAAAGGAAAATTACTCCAAGAATGAATCCTGGAAGGAGATTTCCTTAGCCTTTACCCTATAGATTTTAATTATTTTACTTCATCTTGGATGAGGCTTGAAGGAATCATGTTAAGTGAGATAAGCCAGAAAGAGAAGAATGAATATGAGATAATCTCACTCACAGGCAGAACTCAAGGAACAAGAACAGAAAGAGGAAACACAAAGTGAAACTTGGACTGGTCAGGTGTGTTGCACCAAAGCAAAGCACTCTGAGGAAGGAGGACAGGGACAGGGGTGGCAGGAGGGGGGCTTTCAGATTCTCAAAGATAATGATGGAAAAGGGCTTAATATGGGGGTGAAAATGTTTTGCAGATACCTATCTTGGTGAGATGAGAAATTTTACCTATGTAAAATTTAACTCCTGTACTGTAAATTGCTAACTTCTCAGTAAGAAAAAAAAGTAACAATACATTATTTCACAGAGTCAAATAGAATTGGATTAGGGCAATACACACACACACACACACACACACACACACACACAGGATAATTCCTATCTATGAGGATATGAGAGCAGGGAGAAGGAAGTTAAGAGGGGAGAAGGAGAGATAGAGGAGAAAGGGATCAGAGACAGTACAAGAAAAACAGATATTCTGCCAGAATGACTTTCTAGACAATTCAATTCCTGCCATGAGGAAGTGAGAGACTATGCCTGGGTGTCCACAAATATACTGTAAATCATTAACCTCCCAGTAAAATGGAAACAAATTTTTAAAAACGAAAAAAGAAAAATCCCACCTATCTGTGGTTCCAAATTACAATGAAAATGCATGTTATTTTTTTTTTTAAGTTCCTATGAGTGAAGCTGTAGACCCAATAAACTGGATGATATTGAGGATGGATTAAACTTTTGTGACTACCTCGCAATTTCCTAAGGTTACAGGTTTATATAGCAATGCACCTATCATAAATGAAACATTATCCTTGTAGTCCTCTTGTGTAATCGCTGAGGTCCCTTCTGTGATTTATTTAATAAACAGAGGTGAAACATTTTCAGCCACCTTCTAATTAGATATATACTGAGGTGAAACAATATGGCAGTTTCTCTGAAGTAGCACAGGGGAGAATTTCCAGGGGTAGAGTGTGCATATACTGCCAAGAATCACCTGTTTTATTTGAAATCCTCTGGAGAGAAAGTTCGCATGGCCACACTCACGGAGGTTTCAAAAACACTCAATTGTATGGACTGATGGACTTTCACAATAGTCTCAACCTTTTCTTTCTTGATTAGATTTCAGTGAAGATGAGCAATGGTTGCCAGGCATGCTCCCTCTTATTTCTAGTGAAACTTCGAATACTTTGCTTTAACCGTTCCTTTGAATTCCTATTTTTCACTGGGTTTTTCTCCCCTTCAGCTATCATCTTTGCTCATGCTGTTTTTTTCATGAACTCACCAGTTCTTACACATCACTCATACTAGGAACCATGGAAGCTTCTAGCTCATTCCCAAACTGGCTTTTCTGTCTGGCTTCACAGCTGCTCCTGCCCTCTGGGAAGCCATCACTGTAGATATTTCCCCTGTCCTCATCAAGCAAAGCACATTCATCTCTAAATTCCTCAGGGGTCATATCTTACTCATCGTGCTCTAGCACACAGCCTGACAGTTCAAATGCATCAATAAAATTTTTTTTGGGGGGAATGAATGGAAAGCAGCAGAAACAAAAAGCCATTTCAGCTGGTGTGCTCGATCCTGTTCTAGATTATATAATGGAGATGCGGGCTCTAACTCTTACTCTCACAGTAGCATAGCTGGACCCAGTAATGAGTTGGGTCAGCAGCCAAAGAAAGAAGAACCTGCGATTCATACTCATTACATTAACATTTCCACCACAGCCAGGCAGGCTCCTACTCAATATCTTCCTCTCCACACTTGTTGCAGAACAGAAATAAATCCCATCACTTGCCTAAAAACCATGAGAATCCAGATTAACATTAATGATATTTTCCATCATATGTTTTATTGTTGCCGTAATGCACCATTCTACCTAGAATATGTAAAACACAAATCTGTGATGGTAAAGTAAGAATGTGATGGTTTGTACCATGTTTTATTCTGAACAGCACTATTACTAAATTTAAGAATTACATGAGCATAGCATAAAATACTATTATTATTATCATTATTATTATTTGCCTCCAGGGTTATTGCTGGGGCTTGGTGCCTGCACCATGAATCCACTGCTCCTAGAGGCCATCCCCCCACCCTTTTTGTTGTTGTTGTTGGCTAAGACAGAGAAAAATCGAGAGAGGAGGAGATGACAGAGAGGAGGAGAGATAGATAGACACCACTTGCAAAGCTACCCCCCTCCTCAGGTGGGGAGCCTGGGGCTCAAACCAGGGGCTCTAACCAGGATCCTTGAGTGGGTCCTTGTGCTTTGTACTATGTGCACTTAACCCTGTGAGCAATCCTCCAGCCCCCACATAAATTATTTTTCCTACCTCTTCTTTGTTCTTTATATTTCTCTCCAGATTGGTAGGTAGTAATGATATTTCCTTCTTTAAGAAAATAAAGTTCAGGGGACCAGGCAGTGGTACACTCAGTTGAGTGCACACATTGTGGTGCACAAGGATCGAGGTTCAATATCTAGTTCCCACCTGGGGGGTGGGGGGGGGTGGGAAGCAATGTGAAGCAGGCTATAGTTGTCTTTCTCTCTCCCTCTCCCTCTCCTCTCAATTTCTCTCTGTCCTATCAAATAAAAATAGAAAGAAAAAGGAAAATAAAATGGCCACTGGCAGCATGCAGTGGATTTGTAATGCTAGCACTGACACACACACACACACACACACACACACACACACACACACACACACACACACAGAAGAGAGAGAGAGAGAGAGAGAGAGAGAGAGAGAGAGAGAGAGAGAGAGGAAGAACAGTACTGCTCAGCTGTCTTGAGAGCTTGTTTGGAGGTTCTAGCAGGGGAGTGCAGGTACTCTTATACCCTCGACTGAAGACCTGTCCATCTTCTCTATTGGGAGAAGGCCATCCTTTGACCCAGAGCACGCAGCTTTGGGAGGGACACACATGGAGAGGTGAGGGAGGAAGGTGACACCTGCCTAGCCAGCCAGATCAGCCGAATTAACCCTGGCGATCAATGGGGTGACAGATGTCACAGCCAGATGGCCCTCATATCCTGATCAGCTGTCTTATTGTGGTCCTAGGAATTGAACTTGGGACCTCAGAGCCTCAGGCATGAAAATCATTTGCATAGCCATTATGCCATCTCCTTTGGGCAAGTTGCTATTCATTATTTGTGTTCAAATGTACATGGTTGGTCTAAGCTCTATGTGCCACTCAGCCTTCCAACTCAGCCATTCCCAACTTGCATAATCAATGTTTGCCCAGCAAATTTTCTTATCTTCCTAACATACTTCCATCTACATTATCTTCTTAATCATTTGATTATTCCCTATAATATAATGTGGATTATGTTTAAGTCAAAAGTTCAACAAAGTAAAAATTTTTCATAGGTTTGTCATGCTAAATTTCGGGGAATATCTTACTTTTAAAATTAAAGCGAGGCGCGGGGGGGGGGGAAGCGGACCCAGTTAAACGCAAATAGTACAAAGCCTAATGACCTGCAAAAGGATCCTAGTTGGAGCGCCCAGTTTGAGCTCCTTGCTCCCCACCTGCAGGGGTGTTGCTTTACAAGTGGTGAAACAAGTCTACAGATGTCTATCTTCCACTCTCCTCTCAATTTGTCTTTGTCCTATCCAAAAAAAAAAAAAAAAAAAAAAAAAAGGACACAGGAGGAGCAGTAGATTCATAGTGAGTGTAGGCACTGAGCCCCAGCAAATAACCCTGGAGGGAAAAAGTAAATTAAAGTTAGATTTCCAAAAAGCAGTACATATATTTTAAAGTTGCATGGTTCAACTCAGAAGTCATGTTTTAAATTGCAACTACCTTCTATGGCTCAAAATGTACAACATTAGAACCAAAGTTTTCTTTAAAAATTGGTTTCCAAAATTATTAAAGATTCTACCACAACATAACAGCTCTTTCTCATTTAATTTAAAGTGAGTAGGAACGAGGTTTTGAAAAGGTTGTATTAGCTTTTATTAATATCTACCGAGTAGATTAAATTTGTGAAAAGTCATATTTGCATAGAAATCTAAATTTCTCAAAGAAAATAAAAACTACAAAAGAATTAAATCATTTGAAGATTTAAGCACTATGAACTGTGAATAATAAATATCTACTGATGTACTCTTACAAGTACAATGTAAAATATTTGTCTTCAGCTCACAAAATCTTAAGTCGATTTCTTCAAGTTATGTTTACTTACTTGCTGCTACTTTACTGCTTTTCTCTTGGACTCTAACATATAAAGACATTAGGGAAAGTGAAAGACCAGTACTTGTATTAATGATGGCAATATGAATAAGAATTTCAGAGTAAGACAGTCATCTCACCTCTCTGTGACTTATATTTTCCAGAAGGATGTGGAAATGACATAAACATTTGAAGTACCTTTGGCAATCTGTTAGCCCTTTAACCATATACTTCAAATCAAATGGAAAAGAGAAGCCTATTTAATGTCCTTTCTAAAACAACTCAAATATGGTCAGTTCTTATTTGCTAAGTTATAAGAAAAACATACAGAGAAAGTAAAAGAAATGAAAACACAAATATTTTTAAATAAGTGGGTTCGGGGCTAGGCTGTTTCCTTAAGATCAACCTGAGAGCATAGGTATTGCATGCCCTAGGCTCCAGAGCCCCCTGGTTCAACTGCTGGCACCAACATATGCCAGGTATGAGTGGTATTTTAGTCTCCCTCCTCTATCTCTCATGCAAATAAATAAATAAATGCATATTTAAAAATAACTTTTTTGTTTGCTTTTACTATTTTAATAAGAAAAAACAGTCAAATGCAGAAACACAAAATCTTACTGGGAACCCTCTAAAAACAGTTTTCAAACAAGCTGCACATTATCGTAATAGAAATCGAACTTAAAAGAATATATCAGAGGACAGTGGATGGGATGAATATTCAGAATACCTTGGGAAGCACAGTGATTGCAAGAAACATCAACCAGAGCTCAAAACCCTTACCCTGGGAATCAAGAAAAAAGAAATGCCTTTAAAAGATCAAGATCTTTGATAGAAATAACAAGAACTAAATTTGCCAGGGGTAGAGCCCTACCCTTATCACTTTCAGGTAAGAAGTAATCTTTATCTGCATAGTGAAAAGCAAGTCAATAAGGGAAAATCTTTGGAACTTGAATTACATAAAATTGACAAGTTGGGGTGGGGATAGATAGCATAATGGTTATTCAAAGAGACTCTCATGCCTGAGGCTCCAAAGTCCCAGGTTCAATCCCCTGCACCACCATAAGCCAGAGCTGAGCAGTGCTTTGGTTAAAAAAAAAATTGATAAGATGTTTGTTCAAAAACACTTTTTAAATGATCTTTTCTCTTTCTTCGAATTTTACTTATATGTTGTTTTTGTTTTATGCTCAGGCATATCAACAGGCTATGGAATAGTTTTCAAACACAAAACAGCAGCCTCATGACAATTTCTTCCCAATCGCCTCTTTTGCCTCCCCTCAGCTTTATCTTCTTCCTCAGTGAGTCTCCTTCATCGCTCCATATTCCTAAACCAATAGCAAGACTTCCCTTCAGATCCTTAAGCCTTGTATTGGTTACCATAGAGACAGGCATTACAAGATAACTGCTCCATTACATCCTCATGGAAATAAAATAAGAATCCTATGGGTTTTATAGGAATTTTCAGTGCTTTCAGTAAGCAGGAATGATACCATTGCCTAGATAAAAATGTAGGAACTTTAGTTTCATAATGGTGAAATTACAAGTATTGTCATATATGATGTTAAGTCCATAATTCCTTCAATTTATTCTTAGAATCTGATTGTGGTTTCTCATATAAGCTGGAAAAAAAAAAGTCCTTTCTTTTCAATCTACAAGTCCAGAGGAATATCTCACAGCTAACTTTTAATTATCATTTTGAATCAAGCATTTACTAATCATTTCAACTGTTATTTTACAGTACAGTGCATATATATATTTTTAAATATTTATTTATTTACCCTTTTGTTGCCCTTGTTTTTTTATTGTTGTTGTAGTTATTGTTGTTGTTATTGATGTCATCCTTGTTAGATAGGACAGAGAGAAATCAAGAGAAAGACACCTGCAGACCTGCTTCACCGCCTGTGAAGCGACTCCCCTGCAGGTGGGAGCTGGGGGCTTGAACAGAGATCCTTACGCTGGTCCTTGCGCTTCGTGACACATGCACTTAACCCGCTGCGCTACCACTCAACTCCCCATTTTATTTTTCTATTCATTTGTTACCCTGTAGATCATATTTGACCAAGAACACCCTTATCTTCTTAAGAATCTGACTTTGAGTATCTCTTCAGAACTCAGAAGAATGAAAATCACTTAAGAGAGTTTATAGACCTGAGAGGAAAGTATAGTTGCAAGAAACAATTTCCACCCACTTTAATTTGTTTTATATTGCACTTTCTTCTGCACTTTTAGTAAATGTACTGAGAGCCCACAATAAGTAATTTAAAATAAAAGAATCAGTAAATACTTAAGTCTAGCAAGAGCAATGAACTTAAGCAAAGCCAAACAAATATATTTTACATATATATATATATATATATATATATATATATATATATATATATATATATATATATATACCTCCAATTTTCTTCTAATGATCTTAATATACATCCCCCAGCAAGTTAAAAAAAACTGTCAGTAAGTATTATTTGAACCACTTTTAAAAGTCTGTAGTACTTAAATATTATGGCTCTTTGCAATCTTTGTCTACTGATAGATCCTTGATTCAATGAGCCAACAGTATAAAGATGAGGTCTACACACTTTTACCACCAAAGGCCAAGCAGTAAATGTTTATGGCTTTGTGGCCCATATGGTCTCTGTCAGAACCACTTAACTACTGCATTAGCATGAAGATAGCCATGGACAATATGGAGACAAATAGGTGTGGCTGTCTCCCAGCAAAGCCTTACTAATGGATAATTAAAAGGAAATTTCACATACTGCTCACAGGCCAAAAAAAAGTTATTTGTCTTTTTTAAAAAATAAAACAACATTTAGAAATGAAAAAGCCACTCTTAATGGTCTGGCCAAGCAGAAACAAGCATGAAACATGGGTCATAATTCCTGACTCCTGGCCTGCAGGACTACAGAGGGATAAGTGGGCGCACACAAACACACACACACACACACACACACACACACACACACACACACACACACACACCCTCTCTCTCTCTCTCTCTGAAAAGGGGATTATTTTTTTAGGAAGTGATTTGACAAATAGAGTCTTAGAATTAGAAATTTTGTCAGACACTGCTTCCAGTTTCTCTTTCTCACAGGAACTCCAAACCCAGCACTGAACACTTAAGGAACAAGCAGTAAGGTAACTTAGAAAGTAGTCCACCCTCTGCTCAGACAATTAATTTTTTGCTATAAGAGAGGCATACTTGAGTTTAATCTCTTTGCTACATTATGGTTGTTCAGTGTCTGAAATATGTTTGATTTTTTATATTATTGTTTCCTCAAAGAATTTATTTTTTCATATATATATATATGCTATTCCTTTCCCCCAGTAATTTTCAAGTTCTGCAAATGTTATTATAACTTCTAGCACTTTTTTTTTACCAACCAGGCTTTTTTTTTCTGAGAACTCTGCCAAATATTAAAGTGCATCTTAGATTATGGTATTCTTCTAAGAAAATATTTTCTCATATTCGTTCTATTTCTTGTTTCCTCCCTGGAAGGGTAGATCCTCAACATCATTATCTTGCTTTCTTTTTTTTTTTTTTTCCATTTTAAAAGTGTTTATGAGAAAGAGAGAGGGAAAAAGAGAATGAGTACATCACTCTGACATGAGATGCTGGGAATTAAACTCAGGATTTCATGCTTCGGGTCCAGCTCTCTATCCATTGTGCCATGACCCAGACTATTATGCTGACGTATTTTAAAAAACTAATTAATTTACTCATTTTGATCAGAACATCACTCAGTTCTGGCTACTCGTGGTAGCAAGGATTGAACTTAGAACCTCTCACATACAAGACCTTTGTCCTACTGCTGTACTAGCTACTCTACTCGGTCCTTCTGTTTTGTTTTGAAGTAATTTGAGACAATAGCTTTCTAAGATCATGGCCAAATTCTTATTTAATGAATTATTAAACTTGAACTTACACACTGTACTTGCTAGTTGGTTTGGAACCTTAGTGAGAAAAATCATTTCTATTTAAATTCATCTTTTTTTTTTTTTTTTTTGCCTCATCACATTTCCTAGGTGGTTACCCTATTAATTAATGTATTTGTTTTCTTTCCCAAGTAGGTAAGTGATTTTGGTTTTCCTTTCATGCTTTGAGGACTCATATTTCAGAGATCGAGTGGGGCCAAGGTCAAAATTGCAGGGTATCCTTGGAGAGATCTGGCCCAAGTCAGCTATAGCTAGTTGGAGAGAACAACATCAGCATCTTGTGGGAGGCCCCTTCCTGGCTCACTATGACTCATTAACTGACACACCAAAGGCAGAATAAATTAGCAAGTCAATTAACCTATTAGATGTAGCAAATGTTAAACACTTTCCATCTTGACCACATCATAAAAACTGTCAACAAATTTCATGCCATAACCAAGACAACATTTAATATCATGCACTCTTTCATAACTCTTACCGTAACATTTTCCTTAAGAATTCTTGGTTATTTCCAATGTGGGTAAATGCATGCTTATTTCTCTCCCATTATGACCTGTTCTTTTATCTCCTGACCCTAAATATGGACTTTCCCCCCTTATCACTTCATATTAGATGGTTGTTGGTTCCTTGGTTTGTTCCATATTCATTCTTAAAAGAGAGGTGACATCTATAGACACCCGATGGATAAGTTTGTAAAAGGAAAATGAGAGAAAGGTGCAGACTTCTCAGGAAGCACATTTCTTAAGGGATAGTGTCTCCCCTACTCAGTTTTGGGTGAACAACAAATGCATCTAAGTGCTGGCCATTCCATCACCAGTGGTAATTTTCTTTTTTTTTAAATTTTTTTATTATCTTTACTTATTTATTGGATAGAGACAGTCAGAAATTGAGAGGGAAGTGAGGGATAGAGAGGGTGAGAGACAGAGAGACACCTGCAGCCCTGCTTCACCACTTGTGAAGCTTTCCCCCTGCAGGTAGGGACTGGGGGCTCGAACCTGGGTCCTTACACATTGTAACGTGTGCACTCAACCACGTGTGCCACTACCTGGCCCCTCAACCAGTGGTAATTTTCTCCAGACAACTTTATTATTCAAGGAAAACTGAGAATTACTGAATTTAAAAATTGATGCTCACAAAGATATCTTTTACCTAGGAGAGACAAATATTGACTATACTATTTGCTTTTGTAATACAAATGTCTTGGGGGAAAAAAAGCAATCTGTGCTTTAAAGAGCTAAAGGAAACCTCAGTGGACTTTACTCATTTCATACTTTCGAAAAAGGTTGTGACATTTATCATCCCTTTCATTTTCTCCCCCTTTTCCACCATTTCTATTTGAATGCATCTCTTCATCTTCCCCCAGCCCTGAATATCTTCAGAAAACAGAATTAAACAACTATGGTTTCAAGACTTCACATGTTCTCATCAGCACACATCCTAACTGTGGTCTAGAGTCAGAAGGATCTGCAAGCATTTCCAACTCTTTTTTTTTTTAATTTATTTTCCCTTTTTGTTGCTATTGTTGTTTTTCATTGTTTTTGTAGTTATTATTGTTGTTGTTGATGTCGTTGTTGTTAGATAGGACAGAGAGAAATGGAGAGAGGAGGGGAAGACAAAGAGGGGGAGAGAAAGATAAGACACTTGCAGACCTGCTTCACCGCCTATGAAGTCACTCCCCTGCAGGTGGGGAGCCGGGGGCTTGAACCAGGATCCTTACGCAGGTCCTTGCACTTTGTGCCACGTGCCCTTAACCCACTGCGCTACTGCCCGACTCCCGCATTTCCAAATCTTACAAATGAATCTATCCATAAAGCTATGCCTGCTCTTCAGGTGTGTGGCCTAAAGCCTTTAAGATTTCATTAATAATCAACAGCTGGTGCCACCTAGTGTCTGTCCTTTCTATTCATCAGCAGAACCAAATACAGAACACTTCCTAGTCACCAATGAAGCTACTTGAAGTATAAACAAGCAAAAACACCTATGATTTGATAAGTCCAGTGGCTGATTTGAATTGCACCATTTTTATTGAATAACACACCCCCTTTTTATTAAGTAACTATGGTAACAGGAGTATGGGATGAGCAAGAAAGTCAGATTTTTCTCACAGGAGATAATTCACAAAAGGAGAGTCCAACTACAAATGTAAAAGAGTTTTACCAGACTTGAATTGTCACTTAAAATGGCTATAAAAAGTTGAGAAGATAAATATAAAAAAAATGAGAAAGCATTATTTGTCAAAAAAAGAAGTTGAGAAGATAATGGAAGAGAGCTGTATTGAAACAACAGCACAGCTATAGGCGACGTTTTCAACCCACTGAAAATTAACCCTCTATTATTTGGATGTAAAATTGTCGGTCATTCAGCTTCCCAAATGTTAAACCAGTACTCCATGAGACTGTACAAAAGAACTGAAATACTCAAAAGCATAAAGAGGAGATGACTGCATTGCCCAGACTACATTTTAAAAAGATGTTTTAGGCTAAATCTCTACATCTAGAAAACTATTTGCTTTCCAGCTAGACATATGAATCATGAACTATATATTCAACAATAGGTATATATGCTATTCTTCAAGGTTACCAAGTATTCACCCAGATCTCTTTTTTTTCAGAGCACAAGTTAGTAAATTAATATGAAGAAACCCAAATAGCACAGCTACCCCATCAGTTTCTAACTGACTCACTGCTATTTAAATTCATGTTGTTTTAAGTCACTCTTTGTAAGAGCAATATGTAATTGAAAAGCATGGACTGGCAGGGGGAAAAGTTATATAACAGCTGGTAGTATTCTTTGACCAGACGGCCTGGGATATTACAATCGCTATAGAAAATGTATAACACATCCGAGCAATACTGTGCACACTGAAGGTCATATTAGCTGTTTATACAGGACAGTCTATTAACTTGGGTGATTTAGCTGTTTGGGTTATTGGGGAGCTAGACAGAGAACTCAAAGCTTCTTTACTAAATAGATAGTTAGCAATCATGCTGTTCTAACTCAGAAAATCTACTTCTATATTATTTGACATCTGTTTTAAGCAATCACGTGCTAGAGACAGCTTTGAATGTTTTATTTTCTTGTTACCCTAGTGGTGATAAAAATTATTTCAAAATGTTCGGGCCAGTAATATACTTACTGACAGAACCTTATGACAGCATATGAAGAAAGACTGTGGGAACACAGAGAGCTGAAATTGTTTCTCTTTTCCCCGAAACTTTATTTTTGGCATCAGATACAGTCCAGGCTCCTGCTCTATTTGTTTTAAAGTACTTATAAGTATGAACCTCTGATTGTATTAGAAAAAGAGATTGCAAAAGAGCAAAAGGATTTCTGAAATTGTAAGTAGGAAAGAAATAATGAGACAAAACTCATTAAGGGTCCAAAGTCATTAATTAAATAAATGTTCCAATTTTTCAATAATGTATCGGTCTCTGTCATTTTTCATTAACAGCTTTCCAGGCTCTATCCCAAACGAGCTGATACAGAGAAATTAAGAGCAGTAATCAAGCGAGAAATGATAGACCAGCTGGGTCGACATCAACTTGGCAAAACGTGAATACAGTTCAATAGCTGAAACAGATGCTAGAGTTGTTGGGGGGTGGGAACCTGCAGGAGATATTGATGCATTTTCTTCATATAAGGCAGAATGACTGAATAAATGTCAAAAACTAGAAACTGATGAGGAGAGAAGACTGACAGGCAAACTCCTTATAAAATAGAAACCAAATGTAGCAATTTTCAACCTACCCCAAACATTCTGTACATTCTCTTTGCTCTCTGTGCCTGAATATGCCAATATAGCAATCGGTCCTAACTAAATCACGAGCCACTGAGCTGGGGTAGATTTCCCCATAGAACCCTCCCATGCCTCTCCCCCGTCACCATCTACCTGGAAAAACCAAGACTCTTGAAAAAATACTTTATTCTCAAAATTTACTAACACTGATTTCTATCCCAGAAGTAAGTCCCTGAGTCTGGAAGCAAGCAGCTCCCTCCCCCCCCCCCCCACACACATACACAACCTAACATAGCACAAGGCAATTTTAAAATACATTCTGTAAAAGCAATACTGTTTGCAGAGTTTGAAGAGCTCGGCAACAAACCCCAGCTACCAACAGCTGCTTGTTCAAACATATGCTTTGTCATGGTCAGCTTCTAATTGTATTCATAATGATGTAATAGCTTTAATAATCCTACCTTCCATGCCAGCTGTTTTTCCTGTCACTCCATCATGCCAATAAGTTGGCTGCTGTAACAAATCAAGATAGTGCAAAACAGCATCTTTCCCCTGATTCTGTCATCTTCCTGAAAGCATTCTATTACTGCCGACTGCTGGGAACCAGAAAGTCTATTTGAATTCCAACAGCTCCCCTTTCGCATGATTCAAGTTAGGTTAGGTGGGCATGCCTAACATGATTCTCTCAGTCATTTATTATGCAGCTGCTACAACGTCGGTGTGGTAACCACTCTGACTATCTGATACGTCAGTCGAACAAAACCTACACCTCGGAGCAAGCACATGAGCCAGAGCAGCGTTCTGCATTTAATGAGCATTCTTCCTGCCTAAAAAACAGTGGATCTGCAAATATCTTTCAGTATCTACTCAGTCCTACATATAGATGCAAAGCCTTTGGATAAATTCTTTTCCTAACTGGAGAGTAGAGTTCCTTTGTCACACATCCAATTATGCACGCAGAAATTTTGACTGAATCTCAGTCTCTGAAGGGAAAAAAAAAAAACTCTTTCAATTCTACTTTTGGAATAAGGATGCTCTGTGCCCGGCTCCACAGCTCTGCTTGACTACAGAATAGAGCATGCCTGCTCCCAAAAGGAGTTTGCCTTATGTGAGTCTATGGAATTTTTTCCAGTAACAGTTTTTCAAGAAAATATTTATTTTAAATATTAGGGACATTTCAAGTCTGGCATTGTTTGTGTTTCTCCCAAGGGTGAAGTTTATACTTGATATTCTGACTTGAGAATGCTTTCTTTTGAAAATAAGAAATTAGATCAGCTGATTCCTTAATACAACTTGTTTACCAACTGAATTATTGTCATTTCAGGAAAATACATTTTATATATTTGAAAGTGCCATGCAGGAATCAGTATCTAAAAATATGTATATAAGTAGTATAGTAGTGATTTTATCTAAGACTTGTAAGTATTCCTTTCTCTTGGAGCACTAATATGTATAATTTGGAGTGATGAAATGGGAAACTTAAGTGTTTCACAAAAAAAATGTTCTGAAAAGGGGAGTGGATAAAAGTGTGTTCCTATTCAGCTATCTATCAGACACCCAGTTTGGTGGAAGAACTCTCCCCACTCCCCACAAAAGTTAGTAGTTTGTTTTGCAAAAACATTATGAAATTATAAGCAGTGATTCATTTAGCACATGCTAAATACATCAATGTCACTGCCCCAAAATACTGTTTCCTTAGGGTCTGTGTGAAAATTTTAGGTGTTCTACCACTGCCATGCAGTAAATACAAAATGCCTTTATATATTAGGCTATGCATATTAATAGGAGTACCCACATACATGCATAATAATAGCAGCATAACTTATCATGCTTAATTTGTAAGTGTTAGGAATAAACCAGAAAGACAAATTTGGCTCATTTGAGCACACCAAAGTTTCCTTAAAATAATATGCAAATCACTTGATATTAAAAGTGTGTTTTCCAGCTACCGTTTTACTGTTATTTTATTAACAATCACTTTGGCAGATAGCATATCTTCAGGACTGTGAACATCAATCAATACCCTGTGGTTTTGTTTCCAACTCTAACTTCTGCTTACCTTTCCAGCTTCAACTCCTGCCTCTCTCTCCTCTCCCCTTCAGGCTTTGTTCTAGTTGTAAACTTTTTGAGCTCTAAAGCACTGTGCTGGCTTACTGCCTCGGAGATACTGAATGTTCTGTTTCACCTTTCCATATGACTCCCCTTACTTTTGATTGCCTACCTTCTATCCAATCTCCCAGTATCATCTTGAAACATAATTTGCTATGTGAGGAATTTTTCATCCCCTAGATAAAATTATATCCCTCTGCCACACAATTTCATAGCACCTTGTAACTTCCTTTGTATTCATCATAATAATGACAAATGCTTATAACAGAGGGTGACAGCCACTGTTCCTAAACATGTACCTACATATATCTAAACATAAAATGTTTGTATCTATAATGACTATAGAGATACTCATTTGATCCTCATAATGAACCTATGAGGGCAACTGTTATTAAAGGCATTCTATAGAAAATCATGACTCTAAAAAGTGAAATACTTGTCAGGGTCACACAAGCTTATTTAATTGCATGCATTTTCTGATATATGATTGGCTCTTAAGATCAGAGATCATGTTTGTCTTGGCAACTGCCAAATCATAATGCTCAGTGTTGTCACTGGAAAATGATATCCCATTCATCAGGCAACCATTAGAATCTACTTTATGCACTGCGTTTTACCAAGCACTGTCCATATAGGGACAATCACAATACACAAGGGCTCTATTTTGAGGAAGTTAAACAAGAGGATAGAGCTCTAAACTCTGGTCCAAGGGTTCAAGGGTAGAGTGAATGCAACTGATATTTTAGATGAGAGAACACATTTTATTGTATTTTTTTAAAAAATTTAATATTTATGTGATAGGACAGAGAGATATTGAGGGGGAGGGGGAGTGCCTGTAGCACTTGCCTCACTTTTCATGAAGCTTCCCTCTGTGGGTGGGGACTGGGGGCTTGGACCTGGGTCCTTGCACAGGGTAACAAGTATGCTCAACCTGGTGTACTACCACCTAGCCCTGAAAACTTTAATCATTTATTTTCATTAACTTCTAGCAAAAGTGTAGCATGCTTATCAGCTATCTCTTTAGCCTCTAAACCATAGTAGCAATAGCAATGCCGGTGATTTTGTCCCTGGCAATAAATCACAAAATGCACATATCATTTTATAGATGCTGCATAGATCTCATAACATTTTTTTACCACTTTCACTACTTTGAAAGTAGATCTTTTAGGAGGTTGGACGGTGACGCACCTGGTTAAACACATATATTATCATGCTCAAGGACCCGGGTTTGAACCACTACTCCCCACCTGCAAAGGCTCTTCATGAGCTGTGAAGCAGGTCTGCATGTCTGTCTGTCTGTCTGTCTGTCTGTCTGTCTGTCTATCTCTCTCTCTCTCCCACCCCTCTCTATCCTATCATGTATAAAGAAAGAAAAAAAGAAAAGAAAAAAAAAGAAAGGAAAAATGGGAGTAATGAATTCCTAGTGCTGCCACCTAGGCCAACTGATAACCCTGGTAGCAATAAAAAAGTAACCCTAACCCTAACCCTAACCCTAACCCTAACCCTAACCTATTAAGCCCACCTGTATAGCATGCTGTCTAATGTGTTAATGAAGTTTGTATATTATGCCAAAGCATTAAAAATATTTAGTGAAAAACAATTCAATAGAGCTCATTTCTGTTATAATCCTGAATGTTTTATTTGGCATTTTTAAATAAAACTCAGGTAAATTTCACCACAATCATAGGTTTTATAGCTTCAGAGCTTTAAGGTTTATCGGATATTAAAAGGGTTGAAGTTAGAATCTTATCTAGAAGTTGGGAGGAAACTGAATATTTTTCAAGATTATTGTTTTCAAAGTCCAACAGCCTAGGTTTAGCTCACAGATCCATGACTTAAATACTTAAATCTGATGTGTTCTAGGGCAAGTTAGTTAGTGTCAGTTTATTCTTATAAAATTCAAAATAAAAAGTGATCTTTTGCATTTTTTCCATTACTAAGGGATTCACCTCTCTGGGCCAACTTTTCCAGAGAGAGAGAGATAGAGAGAGAGAGAGAGAGAGAGAGAGAGAGAGAGAGAGAGAGGAAGGTATCACAGCATTAAACTTTACCTTAATGTTAGGGTCTAGAAATTGAGACCTGGGTTGCAAACATAGCATAGCAGGCAACTTCCCAAGTGAGTTAGCTTGCTGACTACTGAAACATTCTTGCAGTAAGGACTGAATAAGAGAATAATTTTGAAGTATTTAATGCTAAGAAAAGAGAGGAAAGGAAGGAAGAGAAATTTATACATACCGGGATGGGAAGTTAGTTTAATGGCTATACAAAACTACTTTCATGCCTGATGCTCTAAGTTCACAAGTTCAGTCCTCAGGACCACCATAAATCAGAGCTGAGCAGTGCTCTGATAAAGACAAATGAAAGAAGGAAAGAAAGAGAAAGATGAAAGGAAAGAAGGAAGGAAGGAAGGAAGGAAAGGAAAGGAAAGGAAAGGAAAGGAAAGGAAAGGAAAGGAAAGGAAAGGAAAGGAAAGGAAAGGAAAGAAGGAGGTAGGAAACTATAAGAGCTATTCTTCCCATGCCAGGAGAAGTGAAAATCTATGCCCAATACAACATATGCTGAATATCATGACAGCTTTATTTGTAATAGAGCCAAGCTGCAAACAAATCACATTCCATCATTATGTGAATAAGCAAACTACAGTTCATCTATACAACAGAAAACTACTGGATTATTGTCACATGGGCCACCATATATTCATTGCAAATAAACTATGATAGTTGAAGAGAAGATCCCGCAAATGCACTGACAAGTAGACGAGTGGCTGCCTAGTGCAGGCAGAGCTGGGGAACAGGGGAGCATGACTACAGTGAAACATCCAGAACGTTTGGGGATGGTGGATATAGTCACCACCTTTATTGTGGTGATGGCTTCATGAATGAATGCATAGGTGGCCGTGTGTGTGTGTGTGTGTGTAGAGAGATGACAAAACATAAAACAATTGTACATTTTAAATGTCTACTATATCTCAGTTGCACTTGTTGATAGCTTTTTAATTAGAATTTACAATTTCATGTTGACTTGATTGCAAAAGTTAATGCACTTCATTATTACTCAAAAAGAAAAGTATCAGCCAGGGAGATTGTGCAGTGGTAGCTCACTTCAGTCACCAGCACTACCATCTGCTAGAGCTGAGAAGTGCTATGGTGTCTCTTTTATTCTCTCTCTGACTCTCTCTCTCTGACTCTCCCTCTCTCTCTCATGAAAATAAACAGATCCTTAAAGAAGAAAAGTTAATTAATGAAAAGTCACAATAATGCATGCATCTTCTAAGCAATTCTATCAACAAGTAAACAAAAATTTCCATCATATACCATTGCAAGACTGCCGCTATCTGAGCTGCTTGACACAGTACCAGCTTCGCAGCAAGTTCAGCACGGTTGGACTCTCCAGGCCAAACTGAAACCATCTTGCCTTTTGTCATGTATCAGGCTTGGGATTAAGCTCTGTGTGGTCTTAATATTATTTACCTATTGGTCAGGCTCCAATAACAAAAGTAATGACAAAACCTGCACTACACTCTGTAAGACTGATCATAATGGAACAAGCAATATCAGTAATGCAGAATTTTTCAGGAGGGAAAAAAATGTTTCTTCCATTATCTACACCACTTCCTTTAGTATTCCCCCTAAAATACAGAGAAATATTGGTGGTTCCCACAGTGGAGGGGCCACCTTACATAGCATAATTAATAAATGGAAAGTTATGGTATCTGCCTAGATACAATGGGCCTTTTAATCTACCACCCACCACTATGCTCCCACTTCCTAATGCAGGAATAGTACACAAGAACCTAGGTCATATAGTGAGCATACACAGAAGATGGATTCCAGCTAGAGTTTAACTTTATGGAGAGCCTGGCAAGGTCAGCTCCACCTTGGTGCCTTCTCAGTAAGGAACAAAACTCCTTGATCAAACAATGGAACATATTTTATGAAAAATGGGCTGCTCAATTTGTTTAAGGCCCCTAGAAACATAACAAGCTTGAACTTTCTATGAACCATTGGCTTTTGATGCATAGGGGCAAGAGGATGGCATAAACATAGAGGTAGAATATTAATCAATAGGACATTTGCCTAGCACACAGGTACAAGAATAACAAAAAACTTAGAAACTGTGATGTGATCTCTAGGGAGAAAAGTGCCCCTAGAATGTGAATGTTCCACAAAGCAGGATGTGTTCCCTACCTGTGCTGTTCTTACTTGGTGATTTTTGTTTTAATAATCAAAGCCTTGGTGATTTTTGTATTAGTGACCAAAGCCTTGGTGATTTTTGTTTTAGTAATCTATACCTTGGTGATTTTTGTTTTAATGATCTAAGTCTTATGAGACTATAAAAATAAAGTTCTGCTTAAGTATGACAGCGATGTCTGCTTGAGCTTGATTCAGCATCAACTCACTCTTCTCTCATTCTTCATTCTTCGCCGACGCCCCTCCTCCTTCAGGATACCCTAATAACCTGCTGGGGCTGGCCCCCAGCACAAGACATAACTGAAAAAGATGGAAGCCAACTTTTGCTCAATAACAGAGAAGAATTATGACATATCCAATATGTTCAATGCTGTTTACTTACTAGGAACACTTAAGTAAAATAAACTATTAGGGCATTAATAAATCATCAGCTATGTAAAATTCAAGGTACTGGTCAGTATTTGCTTGTTGTGATACAATTACACATTAATCAAGCCTCTGAATAAACTTCTTGTATTAAGTGTTTTTAAAATATTAAATGATTTCATCTTACAAGTAATTCTTATTTCATGGCAAAGGATAATGGTAACATCAAACTCAACAAATAGTATGAAATATAGATGCCTTAGGAATGGCTACATGACAGTAATAGTAATAATAATAATAATAGTAAGAATAACAATAACATTATCTTGTTATGTGTTATCACATCTATCTCTGACTCTGTTAGAAATGTACTCATATGGACATCTAATCTTTGATAAGGGGGCCCAAAGTATTAAATGGAGAAAGGAAGCTCTCTTCAATAAATGGTGCTGAGAAAACTGGGTTGAAACATGCAGAAGAATGAAACTAACCACTTTATCTCACCAGAAACAAAAATCAACTCCAAATGGACCAAGGACCTGGATGTTAGACCAGAAACTATCAAATACTTAGAAGAAAACCTTGGTGGAACACTTTTGCACCTAAACCTCAAGGACATATTTGATGATACAAACCCGATTGCAAGGAAGACTAAAGCAGAAACAAATCAATGGGAATACATCACATTGAAAAGCTTCTGCACAGCCAAAGAAACTATCACACAAATAAGGAGACCCATCACAGAAGGTCTTCACATGCCATACATAAGATAAGAGACTAATAACCAAAATATACAAAGAGCTCAGCAATTTAACAACTAAAAAGCAAGTGACCCCATACAAAAATGGGCAGAGGATATGAACAGAACATTCACTACAGAAGAGATACAAAAGGCTAACAAACACATGAAAAACTGTTCCAGGTCGCTGACTGTCAGAGAAATGTAAATAAAGACAACATTGAGATGCCACCTCACTCCTTTGAGAATGGCATACATCAAAAAGGACAGCAGCAACAAATGTTGGAGAAGCTGTGGGGTCAGAGGAACCCTTCTGCACTGCTGGTGGGAATGTAAATTGGTCCAGCCTCTGTGGAGAACAGTCTGGCGAACTCTCACAAGGCTAGACATGGACCTTCCATATGACCCAGTAATTCCTCTCTTGGGGATATACCCCAAGGACTCCATAGCACCCAACCAAAAAGATATATGTGTACACCTATGTTCATAGCAGCACAACTCATAATAGCTAAAACCTGGAAGCAACCCAGGTGTCCAACAACAGATGAGTGGTTAAGAAAGCTGTGGTATATATACACAGTGGAATACTATGCAGCTATTAAGAACAATGAACCAGGCTCCCCACCTGCAGGGGAGTCACTTCATGGGAGATGAAGCAGGTCTGCAGGTGTCTATCTTTCTCTCCCCCTCTCTGTATCCCCTGCTCTCTCAATTTCTCTCTGTCCTATCCAACGACAGCAGCAACAACAACAATAATAATAACAACAATGATGAAAAAACGAGGGCAACAAAAGGGGAAAAAATGGTTTCCGGGAGCAGTGGATTCTGTGGTGCTGGCACAGAGCCCTGGAAATAACCCTGGAGGCAAAAAAGAACAATGAACTCACCTTCTTTGAGCCATCTTGGATGGAGCTAGAAGGAATTATGTTAAGTGAGCTTAAGTCAGAAAGATAAAGATGAGTATGGGATGATCCCACTCATAAACAGAAGTTGAGAAAGAAGAACAGAAAGGGAAACTAAAAGCAGGATTTGACTGAATCTGGAGTAGGGCACCAAAGTAAAAACCCTCAGGTGAGGGTGAAGGTGGATGTTCAGCTTCCCAGGGCAGCAGTGGGGGTGGGGGTGGGGGTGGGATGGGACATAGTCTCGTGGTGGTGGGAATGGTGTTTATGTACATTCCTATGAATTTTTAGTCATATAAATCACTAATTAATATGAGAGAGGATAAACTGATTGTATGTCTCAAAATTTTTAAAGCACAGACTGCGTCTTTTTTTTATTTATAAAAAGGAAACATTGACAAAACCATAGGGTAAGTGTGGTACAACACTATGAAATTCCCACCACCAGCTCTCCTGTATCCCATCCACTCCCCTGATAGCTTTCCTATTCTTTATCCCTCTGGGAGAATGGACCCAAGTTCACTGTGGGATGCAGAAGGTGGATGGAGTCTTTTTAATTGATAGGCTGAATCTTTGATATGTTGACTCTCTTAAAAGCCTAGATCAGGGAGAACAGAAGCAACCGGTGGCACAGCTATATACAAATAATGTCAAAGGACATGCATTATGGTGATGTTGTGTATGATACAACAAATCCTAACAAAGGGATTTTTCAAAGTGAACCCAATTGCCAAATAATGTTATCATAGCAATAACTATCTATTGTCTTCTTAACCCTAAGACAGCAGGAACTTCATATTTCCAATATAGAGCCTACATTTCCCCCAGTCCTGGAACCCCTAGGGTAGGGCTCACTTTCCTGCATGCTTCTCTCAATTCATACCAAATGATATTGCATCCGCTGATCCCAACCTAATCAATGCAAGGAATACCACCTCAGCATGCTTCACTTCAGACTGTGTCCAGAGACTTCAGGTGTGGAACGACAACCCTTCACCCTCATTATTCGGGTGAGACCTTTCCTTTCACAGTATTCTCTAATTCCATTCCAGCTGGTTCACTTCCTAACAAAGTCCCAAAACCTAGATATAGACCAGGTCCTGTGAGATAGAGCATATGTTCACATGTATCCATAAGTTAGGGCAAAATATATACCAGAAAGCACAGTACACATTAGTCTGCAGTGAGTCAGTATAAAGTTCACAATGAAATACTATCTAATTAAACTTAGAAACCCTCCGCACCTATTTCCTATTACAGTTCTCTCATTCACTCCAAAGCTAACCTCATCAAAGCAAGGACTGCAAAAGCTGAATAAGGGCAATAGACTGACATACTTTAATGATGACTCTTTAGTCACTATCAGGCCATCCCATCAGCTGGGGCCCTATTCTGGGAGTCCTGAGATTCCCAAACGGACATGATGGGCCTAGACCTCATATAAATCCCTCACTTCATTGTTACTAGTCATCTCTATCAGAAACAACAAAAAAGACCCCTGTGTGGGCCCCCCATAGGACCTTGCCCTTAACTTGTATCAACAATGATAGAGAATGTTCCATCCTCGGAAGGGAGGATGGACAGCATACTCTATACGACACCTGAGGAAGATGGATCAATATTGGGGCAGCTTGGAATGTTCCTACTCATGACCACAGAATGTGAGCTCAGATCTACAGGGATGCAGAGGTCACATAGGCTTCTAAGCTGAATATGGGCTGCAGACCAAGTCAAATTGATGGGGTGCATAGTCATCAATATTTATACCCCTTTCCCATATTAGGGAGCTCTTCTCTTCCCTGATCCAGCTTTCTGTTCCTTTTCCAACCATGACATCATCACTCAGACACTAACTTGGATCCACCTGCATATCAGATTTCAGGCTCAGGGAAAAAAAAAAACTAGTATAGCCACAGGCCTTTTGGAATATAACTAAAATATGCCTACTAGCTATCTACAATTTGGAGGACCCCCAATTCTTCATCTGCACTATTCCAACCTTTAGGTTCATGATTGGTCAACAGTTTTTTTGTCTTTGTATGTTAACTCTCTTTTCAGCCACCAGGTTCCAGATGCCAGCAGGATGCCTACCAGACTTCCTTGGACAAACAACCCCACCAATGTGTCCTGGAGCTCTGCTTCCCCAGAGCCCCACCCTACTATGGAAAGAGAGAGACAGGCTGGGAGCATGGATCAACCTGTCAATGCCCATGTTCAGCTGGGAAGCAATTACAGACAGAAGCTAGACCTTCCACTTTCTGCATCCCACAATGACCTTGGGTCCATACTCCCAGAGTGTTAAAGAATAGGAAAGCTATCAGGGGAGGGAATGGGATACGGAGATCTAGTGGTGGGAATTGAGTGGAGTTGTACCCCTCTTATCCTATGATTTTGTTAATGCTTCCTTTTTATAAAAAATAATAAATAAAAAAGAAATGTACTCATAAGTGTACATGGAGGAAAACACAAGGACAGGTATAAAGATCCAGGTTCAAGCTCCCAGCTCTTCACCTGCAGGGGAGTCTCTTCATAGGCAGTGAAGCAGGTCTGCTGCTGTCTATCTTTCTCTCTCTCACTGTCTTCCCCATCTCTCTCCATTTCTCTCTGTCCTATCCAACAACAACGATATCAATAACAGCAACAATAATAACTACAACAATAAAAACAAGGGCAACAAAAGGGAATAAATAAGTAAATATTAAATAATAATAATAGAAATGTACTCATTATTTAAATTATGTGCTTTTTGTCTAGTTTGTTCATTTTTACAATTCAAAGTTAAAATCACTAAATAAGTACTACTATGGGGCCAGATTGGTGGTGTAGTCGGTTAAGTGCACAAATCACCAGGTGCAAGGACCTGGTTCAAACCCCTGCTCCCCACCTGCATGGGGGGTGCTTCACAAAGTTGTAGCAAGTCTGTAGGTATTTTTTTTCCCTCTCCATGTCAATATCCCCTTCCTTCTCAATTTCTCTTTGTCCTGTCAAATAAAAATAGAAAAACAAGAAAAAGAAAAAAATGTCCACCGGAGTAGTGGATTCCTAGTGCAGGCACTGAGCATCAGGTATACCCTGGTGGTAAAAGAAAAGGAAAGGAAAGAAAAGAACAACAACTTCTCCTCCTCCTTCACCTCCTCTCTCTCTCTCTCTCTCTCTTTCTCTCTTTCTCTCTCTAACACACACACACACACACGCACACACATATTTCATATGTCTGTGTTCATTCATACATATGTGCAGAAATAAGATCATGCCATTGTCCCAGAACCCTGAGTGACTTCTAATCTTCCCTAGAACAAGAGCCCAGTAGTCTCTGAGCCCCAGAGTGATATGCCTCCTGATGATTCTATGTCCCCTGAGCTCCCATGCTGCCCAAATAGCACTCCCTAGTCTCCTCTAATCATCCTGACTGATTTTATATCCCTTCACATATACCACCATTTTGCCCATCCCCAAGGTGGAAAAGATTTTCTCTAGCTAATTCGTCCCACCAGAAATATTTTTCTGCAGATATTATAATGCTCACTTCTTTTCATCAAGCCCACTGTTCAGATTCCATTCTAATAGAAGTTCCTTACTGGACTTTTCTCTCTAAAAATAACACTTTGCCAATCTTAAGACTTTTCTATTTGTCTTCTTTTGTGTGTTGCTGAACTAGGATCTTGCAATATACAATTTGGCTGCTCCTCAGTTGACTCACTCTTTTCATTTTAGACATATAGACAGGGAGACGTACTAGCACCAGAGCTTCCCCTGATGTCCTCGCACTTCCATGTGATGCCAGGGCTCATATATGTGCAGATTCAGGTGCCCTACATCACTTATATGTCTAACGCTAGCCTTCTGCATTATGTGTAGGAAATATATATCTACCTGCCATCAGTTCTTTTGTTATCATGGAGGCTTCACTGCTCAGGGCTGATTTTTCCAGATAAAAAGATAGATACAGTGACAAAGGAGAGAGGGAAAGACACCATAGAACTGAAGTTTTCCCCATTGCAGAGAGCTCTGAGCTTGAATCTGGGTCATGCACCTGGCGGCTGGAATATGGGGGGTGATGAGGAGGAGAAGGACTCATGCTGAAGAGGATAAGAGTTTTGCTACTGTCTGATTTTATTTTATTTATATTTTTATTGGGAGGGTTAATGGTTTACAGTAAATACAGCTGTTGGTACATGTGGAAAATTTATCAATTTCCTGCAAAACACTCTCAACCCTAGCCTTCAGTCTTCCTCCAACATCATGCACTAGAACCTGGAAAACCATCCCGCCCCCAACCCTTTACTTTGCTGCTATATATATATATATATATATATATATATATATATATATATATATATTGACAGAAGGAGGAAGAGAAGGTGAAATGAAGAGGGAGGAAGAGGCAGAGGGACAGAGACAGAAAATTCCCATAGTACTACTCCACAGTTCATGAAGCTTCCCCCTCCTACAGGTGGGGACCAGGGGCTTGAACCTGGGTCCTTGAGCACAATAATCTACAGTCATCTTTTAAATCAAATGGGCTCCTTTGCCAGTCATGTTAAAGACCCAAAAGTCCATTTTGAAGATGCTGACAAGGCCCTGCAGGGTAGTAAGTAAATCAGATACGATCAGATTGTATATCAAGTAGATAAACCTTAGACTTGGAAGAATTAACTATAATAGGGTAGGGCTCTTTCTAGTGGTATGGTGGTCTGTTCAGAACTAATTTCTTTTTTAAAAAAATTATATTTATTCCATTTTTTTGCCCTTGTTGTTTCATTGTTGTAGTTATTATTGATGTCATTGTCGTTGGATAGAACAGAGAGAAATGGAGAGAGGAGGGGAAGACAGAGAGGAGGAGAGAAAGAGAGACATCTGTAGACCTGCTTCACTGCCTGTGAAGTGACTCCCCTGCAGATGGGTAGCTGGGGCTCAAGCCGGGATCCTTATGCTGGTCCTTGCGCTTTGCGCCACCTGCGCTTAACCCGCTGTGCTAACACCCGACTCCCCAGAACTAATTTCAATCCAGCAGGTCCTCAAATAATATCACTTGATGTCAGTTATTTAAAATGCTGATGAAAAACCAAGGATTCACTTTTGATCATTTACCCTTTGGTATGTCTATGGTATGTCTCTCCTCCCATCCCCTGAATATGTGCCCATTAGCTGTGAGAACTGGTGTGTACTATGCACTCTGAAAGGGTATCCTGTCCAAGGTGAGTAATGCCTTGTCCTTCAAGCAGGTAGGGGAACCTTCAGCCACCTGTGACACTAAAGTAGAGTAAGTCGGTTGGCAAATGAATAGATGAATGAATGAATGAATGAATGAATGCATGGGTTAGGTAGTGACACATATATCACCATGAGTAAATGAATGAAAAACACTGCTTAATATTAGAAGAGTTTGGGGGCTCTTGATATAGATCGCTAGTGATATATTTTTAAAAAATAATATTTTTATCTTTATTTATTGGATAGAGAATTTAGGAAGATATAAGCATTTGACATTTGCCAGCATTTTCATGAGAAATTAAGCCATAAACACAAGAAAATGACTCAGAAATGGTATAAGTCATGGAGACAAGAGCTTAGGATGACACCCTAAAAAACCCTAAAATGACTGATAGGAAAAGAAGGCAACGGTGAAGGAATCCCCAAAGAGAAAGGATAAAGAACCAAGTACAAGGTGCAGCACTCTAAAATTAAAGGGGAAGGTAGTTCACAGAAAGAGGATACTGTCAAGACTGCCAAATATGGTTGGGAGATACAGTAAGATCTTACTAGTTCTGAGTTTAGAAACATAAAGAACATAATGGGAGAGGGGAACAGCATAATGGTTATAAAAAAGACTTTCATGCCTGAGGCTCTGAATTACCTGTATTAATCCTCAGCACTACTATAAATCAGAGCTGAGCAGTGTTCTGGTCTCTTTTTCTCTCTGTATCTCTTACTCATTAAACTATAGAAAATGGTCCAAAAGCCACAAAAGAATACCGTGAAGTAAAG
Organism: Erinaceus europaeus; assembly: GCF_950295315.1. NCBI lineage: Eukaryota > Metazoa > Chordata > Mammalia > Eulipotyphla > Erinaceidae > Erinaceus > Erinaceus europaeus. Next base: position 103,122,490 of record NC_080185.1, on the reverse strand, counting down.
ATAAAAGTTCAGTTAGAATAGGCTGAAGACTGAGTGGGCCAACATAAAAAGGTAGCTATAGGAGGCTTCAGAAGCAAGGTATTTCTGGACATGGAGGACTGGCAAGATAACTAACCTAGATAGTGCACCTTCTTTGCCATGCACGTAACCCAGGTCCCAGCCCAGATCTCATCTTACTGGAGGAAGCTTCAGTGCTGTGGTGTCTTTCCCCCCTGGCAGTTTCTTTGTCCCTGTTTTTCTAAAAGTCAGCCTGGAGAGATGAAGCTCTGGAGATGACTCCTCCATTTTGTTTTTCTACTTCACAGGCTGAAAAAAAATATCTATATGGGAAACTGAGTTGATTCTTAAAAGATGTATACTTTCAAAACTAGGTAATGAATACTAGTCTGTTATATAGCACAATTATCTTCTCTTTTATTATGTGTGTATTTGCAATGAGTATTGTGACCACTAGAATTCAGCTATAAAATCTTCATCATCAGACAAAAATTAGTAAGGTCATGGGCCCATTGGAATATACCTAAAATATACCTACTAGCTTTGTACAAAACGTTGACCCCAAATCTTCATCTGCAATATTCTTGCCTTTAGGTTCATGATTAATCAACATTTTTTTCTGCCTTATATCTTACCTCTTTTTCAGCCACCAGGTTCCAGATGCTATCATGACGCTAACCTGACTTCCCTGGACAAAGGACCCCACCAATGTGTCCTGAAGCCCCGCCTCTCCAGACCTCTGTCCCACTAGGGAAAGAGAGAGACAGGCTGGGAGTATGGATTGATCTGTTCAGCAGGGAAGAAATTACAGAAGTCAGACTTCCCACCTTCTGCACCCCATAATGATGCTGGGTCCATACTCCCAGAGGGACAAAGAAAAGGAAATCTTTCAAGGGAGGGGATGGGATATGGAGTCCTGGTGGTGGAAATTATATGGAATTGCAGCCCTCTTATGCTATGGTCTTGTCAATACTTCCATTTTATAAATAAATAAACAAATAGATAAATAAAATCTTCATCATCACCAAAATCCCTACTACACCAATGTAATTACCCCCACCTCCTTTCTCCACAAAATCCCTCACCCTTGGCAACAAAGTGTTTTCCATCTCTATAAGTTTTTTCATTTCCACACTGTAACCTAAATAGAATCATGTGTGTAACTATAAAACTAACTTCTCCATCTCGGTATAAAGCGAAGATGCATCAATTAATCTTTATCAATAGTTTACTACTTTTTAGCACTGAGTAGTTTCCAAGGAATGCATGTACAGAGTTTGGTTGAGACAGGTGTGTTACAGCACATTTTAATGTTAGCAGTTTGGGACTATTGTAAATAAGATAGCTACAGACAATCACATACCCTCTGTGTTCTTTGGTTTTGCCTGTGGACTTTCCTCTGGGATAAATGTCCAAGAGCTCAATTGCGAGGTCATGAGGCATTTGCAGAGATTTCAGGTTTTAAAGAGAAAATCCCAAAGCATTTTTCAAAGTGACAAGTGATGATACCATTTTATACTGACACCAGCAACGTATGAGGAATGGTTTCTTTGCATTCTCTAGCAGCATTTGTTACTGCCTTTTAGGAAAATTAGCTCCTCAGATAAGTGTGGGGTGATATCTCATCGAGATATTAATATATTGTTCTCTGATGGTTAGCAATGGTAGGCACATTCATGTATTTATTTATCATCTGTATATCTTCTTGAATAAAATAGTTTTATACCCTTTGTCCTTTTTAATTAGATTATTTGTTAAAATTTGAGGATTTTAAAATATTGTAGATAAGAGATTCTTCCCCCCCCCTTTTGCTGCCCTTGTTGTTTTATTGTTGTGATGGTTATTATTGTTGTCATTGATGTCATCATTTTGGATAGGACAGAGAGAAATGGAGAGAGGAGGGGAAGACAGAGAGGGGGAGAGAAAGATAGACACTTGCAGACCTGCTTCACCGCTTGTGAAGTGACCCCCCTGCAGGTGGGGAACCAGGGGCTCGAACCAGGATCCTTGTGCAGGTCCTTGCACTTTGTGCCATGTGCACTTAACCTGCTGCATTACTGCCCAACCCCCACTAAGAGATTCTTTTTAGTTGAATATGATTTGTACATATTTTCTCTCTGTCTGGAATTTGTATTTTCAGAGGGTCGTGGAGACAGCAAAATGGTTCTGAAAAAGACTTTCATGCTTGAGATTCTAAGGTCCCAGGTTCAGTCCCCAGCACCACAATAAACTAAACCGAACAGTGCTTTGGTGCCTCACTGCCTCTCTCTGTATCTCTCTTATTAACATAAGTAAATAAGATACTTTAAAATCGCTTTTTGCAAAACCATTAGTTTTATATTGTGGTGGAGTCTGATATATCAATTTGTTAAATGTTATGACTCATGCTTTTCATGGCATGAGTAAGAACACTTCAGCAAATCCTAGGATCCAAGGACTTACTCCCATGTTTTATCCTGAATACTTTAACATTTAACTATATGATTCATTTTGAAGTAATTGTTTAATAAATGATGTGATTTAGTTAAAGTGCTCTTTTTTCCAGCTCTATAAAAACTCAATTGCTCTAAAATCATTTGTTGAAAAAGACCATCCTATTATATTGGATGGAAATGTGAAAATTGCAAAGGCATGCCAAAATACTTTCATAGTTCTGTTAAGTATAACTTGGCCATACTTGTGTGATATATATATGACTGGCTTTATTATTTTTTAAATTTCTTTATTGGGAGATTAATGGTTTACAGTCAACAGTAAAAGGCCATAGTTTGTACATGTGTGACATTTTTCAGTTTTCCACATAATAATTCAATCCCCACTAGGTCCTCCTCTGCCATCATATTCCAGGACCTCCACGCCCCCCCCCCCGAATCTTTTACTTCAGTGCAATACACCAACTCTATTCCAAGTTCTGCTTAATGTTTTCCCTTCTGTTCTTATTTTTCAACTTCTGTCTATGAGTGAGATCATCCCATATTCATCCTTCTCTTTCTGGTTGATCTCACTTAACATTCTCACAGGAGTGGAATAGTATCTCATTTTGTCTTTATTTGTATTTCTCTGATAATCAATGACTTGGAACATTTTTTCCTATGTTTGTTGACCTTTTGGATCTCTTCTTTGGTGAATATTCTGATCATACCTTCTCCTCATTTTTGGATGGGGTTATTTTTTGTGTTTGTTTTTTGTTGTTGCTGAGTTTCGTGAGCTCTTTATATATTTTGGTTATTAGCCTATTGTCTGATGTATGTCATGTAAAGATCTTCTCCCATTCTATAAGGGGTCTCTTTGTTTGGGTGGTGATTTCTTTTGCTGTGCAGAAGTTTCTTAATCTGATGTAGTCTCACTGGCTTAGTTGACTGACATAATTTTTAAATAAATTTTTATTATATCTTTATTTATTTATTGGATAGAGACAGAAATCAAGAGGGAAGAGAGGGATAGAGAGGGTGAGAGACAGAGAGACACTTGCAGCACTGCTTCACCACTTGTGAAGCTTTTCCCCCTGCATGTGGGGACTGGGGCTTGAACCTGGGTCCTTGCACACTGTAATATGTGTGCTCTACCAGGTGTGCCACCACTCGGCCCCTGACTGATTTTCATTTTTTATTGTACTTTATTTATTCATTCATATTTTCATCACAGCATCATCAGTACTTTGGTTTATACAAATGACATTCATGCTTGAGGCTCAGGTCCCAGGTTCAACCCCCAGCATCGCCATAAGCCAGAGCTAAATAGAGTTCTGGTCTCTGTATCTTCCTTTCCATATCTCTCATTCAAATAAATAAATAAACACACAAATGCATACATACATATACCTTTTTAAAATCATGAGGTCCTGAGTTTGATCCCTGGCACTACATGGGCTAGAGTCATGTTCTGGTTTTATTTCTCATGTTAAAAACAAATCTGTTAAGTCTCAGCATTCGGAGAGGTTCCTGTTAACTTTCTGATACTGCTATCTACTTTAACTGATGACAGCATTGTGTGGGAACACTTTATGCATGATTTCAATGAATGTTTTTGTTGTCAAGGCTTTTTCAATGAGCCAGGATAACTTCTATCTTGGTGTGTGTGTAGAATAGACAACTAAAGATACAACATATGCTGCATTTTCAATTGTTTTGCAAATACAGGGTAGATCCTGTTGATTCATGGTTTTGTTAAGTTCTTCCATTTTATCAATGATTTCTGAGTATTCTATTAATTAGTAAAATGGGGGTTTGTATCTCCAAATGTAATTGCAGATATATCCATTATTCCTTCCATTTCTTTAAGTTCTAATCACTCAGTGTGTAGCTCAGTCGTTTGGAGCATACACATTTAGAACGTCCTTTTATGTTCCTAACACTTTTGTCATATATAACTCATTTTTGGTGGCCTGGGCATTTCACAAAATGTAGAACACTTAACTTGAAAGCAGAAGATACTAAGTTAGATTTCCCAGAACTACATATGCCAGAGCAATGTTCTAGACTGTCTCATTTTCCCTTGGTTCAAGTGTGTGCCTCTCTCCTCCTCCTCCTTCTCCTCTTTTTTCTCTCGCTCAATAAATAAAATAAACCTTTAAAAATATCATTTTTGCCTTACTATTTTTTGTCCTGAAGTTTATTTTATTAACATAAGTGCTCTTTTAATTAGTGCCGACTAATTAAAAAAGCATGCATCTTTTTGCATGCTTTCACTTCAGTCCACGTAAATCACAATCTGAATTCATCTAGATCACATATTGTTAGATCATTCTTCTGTATCTACTATGCCAATATCTGTATTGCATTTCTGACCATTTACACATAAAGCAATTATTAAATATGCTATGGCTGAATTCTGCCAATTCAATTGTGTTTACTTTCTCTACTCTCTTTTTTACTTTGCTTTGGCTTAGTGGAATGCTTTTATTGTTTTTCATTTTAAAAATCATTTTTATTGGGGAAGAGTTAATGGTTTACAATGCAGTCACTGACACATGAACACAATTTCTCATCTCCCTGTGAAAGTTCTCAGCAAAACATTCACACCCTTAGTCTTTTTACATCATCTCCTCCAGGGTTCTCTTCTTTGATGCAAAACAGCAGGTTCAGTCCTAGTTTCATTTTGTATTTTCCCTCCCTGTCCCTATTTCTTTTTTATTTTATTTTAAATAATCCTTTATTGACTCATCTTCCTTTGTAATTCTTAGCTAGCTGGGCATTCTACAGTACCACTGTTGATGTCATGAGGATGGTGATCATCAACATTGCAACCTACAGATTGAACAGTCCCCAGGATTTCTTTGATGGTTCCAGAGAGTTCTCTAGCCAAAGACAGGTGCCTCAATTGTCATACAATGTTGACAATTTCATCAAAAGTGATGTTTCCACTGTGCTTAATATGTTTCTGTTTCTTTTTGTCTCTTGGTGGTTCCTTGAGGGCTTTAATAATGAGGACAAAGGCAGAAGGCACCGCCTCAATCTCAGCCTGTCTGTTCTGGGTTGTCAGTTTTACTATAATCCTCAGACCTTTCCAATCACCAGTAGCCTCAGCAATGTCATCATCAACTTTTTTGGGAGACAGACTGAACGGCCCGATCTGGGGGCCAGCGCAGAAGTGGCGATGAGTTCCCCACCGGTTTGGTGGCATGGTGAAGGCAGCTGGTGTCCGTTGAACCCGGATTTGACACAACCAAAGAAAGTTGCATCTTGGCCTCCTCCTCGAGCTGAAAACCGAAAGCCTTGTCCCTATTTCTTAAGTCAAATCTGTAAGTAACAACATTGGGTATTTGCCCTTCTCTTTTTGGCTTATCTCATTTAACATGATGTCTTCAATTTCCATCCAGGATGAGGCAAAGGAGATGACTTCATTATTTTAAACTGCAGAGTAGAATTCCACTATGAAGATTTTACTTACTCATTTGCTGTTGGACATTTGGGTTACTTCCAAGTTTTGGCTATTATAAATAGTTTTGCTATGAACACAGGTGTGCATAGACCACTTCTGAAAGGTGTTTTTTTGTTACTTTTGGGCAAATCCCTAGGAAAGTAATTTCTGGGTCATGGAATAGGTCCATTTCTAGTGTTCTGAGATATTGCCAGACTGTTTTCTACAAGGGTTGGACCAATTTACATTTCCACTAGCAGCACAGAAGTATTCCTTTTTCCTACATTCTCCCCAATATTTGATGTTACTATATTTTCAAATGTATGGCATTTTCACAGGTTTAAAATGGTATCTCATTGTTGTCTTTATTTGCATTTCTTGACAGTCAATGAATTTGAAAATTTTTTCATGTCTCTGTAGGTTTACCGAGTCTCTTTTTTGGTGAGGTGTATGTCCATATCCTTGTCCCATATCCTAATGGGTCTGCTTGTTTTCTTTGGTGGTAAGTTTACTGAGTTCTTTATGTATTTTGGTTTATTAGTCCTTATCTGAAGTATGTTGTATAAATATTTTCTCCAACTCTGTAGTTTATCTTTTTGTTTGGGTTATAGTACCCTTTGCTGTGCAGAAGCTTTTCAATTTGATGTAGATTTAAATTTGTTTTTATTTTCTTTGTTGTTTGGATGGAATGTACTTTTAAGATTCCATTTTTTTAAAAGTTTCTTGAGGGGTTATTGGCTTACTGTATAGTCCCATTTTAGTCCATAACTATTTCTTAATTAGGGGATTAATGTTTTACAGTTGACAGTAAATGCAACAGTTTGTACATGCATAACATTTCCCAATTTTCCACATAACAATACAACCTCCACTGGATCCTCTGTCATCATGTTCCAGGACCTGAATCCTTCCTCTCACCCCAGAGTCTTTTACTTTAGTGCAATACACTGACTACAGTATAGTCTTTAACACATAGGTACAACTTCTCATTTCCCCTTGAGTGGTGTCTAAGAGACACAAGAAGATTCCAATGTCCCTCTATCCTGTCCTTTTCCCAACTTCACCAGAGTCCTTTGCTTTGATGTAATATGCCACACCCAGTCCAAGTTTCCCCTTATGTTTTCCTTTACTGTTCTTTGTTCTTAAGTTCCACCTACAAGTGTTCTTTCTCTTTGAGGTCCATCTCATCAAACATGATGCTTTAGAGTTCTGAACACAATATTGCAAAGGAGATTACCTCATTGTTTTTAACAGCTGCATCCATTTGTGCTTTTAAGGTACATTTTAGTGTACCACTCTGTACAGTGTACTTAGTGGTTGCTTTAGGTAATTTGAGGTTGCATAAAGTTTTGCAATCTATTGTTTTTGTTCTTTAATTATTTTTTAATATTTATTAATTTATTCCCTTTTGTTGACCTTTTTTTTTTAACTGCTGAAGTTATTATTGCTGTTGTTGTTGATGTCCTCATTGCTGGATAAGACAGAGAGAAATGGAGAGAGGAGGGGAAGACAGAGAGGGGGAGAGAAAGATAGACACCTGCAGACCTGCTTCACCGCTTGGTGCTGCAAGTTTTGCCTCAATAAAAAAATTAATTTAAGAATCTAGTAAGAGGGAAGATGGTGGATTGAGAAGCTGCTAGTGGCTGAACTCTGACCACATCTCCTGGAAATGGTAGGATTTTCTGCCTTTAGTTGGCCAGTCAATAAGGGGTCCTAGCGGTGACACCAAGGAGGTGACTATAACTTAATTTGGGTTAAGAATTAGAGTAGGAAAAAAGGGGAAACATTTTTTTTCTTCCTTCTAATTTTTAAGCATACCTCCTTCCCCGCCCCCCACCCCATAACCAGTCCCTGGGGACCAGCTCCTCTGCTAGGAGCTCCTTTTCTTTACCAAATTCCTGTCCGACCAGGGAGTATCATTAATTCTAAGTCTATACCCTTCTGAAACCTCTGGCCTTTTTTCGTTCTAAGTAGCCAACCCCCCCCACCTCATCCAGCATAGCTAATTAAATAATTTAAAAAAAAAACCCTTTCCTTTCACTGCCCTTTTATGACTGTTCTTTTTCTTATCTTTTTCTTTTCTCTCTCTCTCTTTCTTTTTTTCTTTTTCTTTTTCTTTTTCTCATTCTTGTCATCTTTTCTTCCTTAATCCTACAGCATCCAAAGTAATAGCCCCCAGACCCTACAGCACCAAACAGTGTGCTGTTTTGAATTCACTGATACACATTTGGGAATTTCCTTTCACTGCTCTTTAATTACAGTTCTTTTTCTTATCTTTTCCCTTTTCTCTCTCATGTCTCTCTTTCTTTTTCTTTTCTTTTTTTTTTTTATCTTGTCATACACTTCTTCCTTCTTCTTTGCCTTTCTGAATTTGTGAATTATTTTGGGGAAGAAATCTGACTCAGAGTGGACTCTCTATGTGTGTATCTCTACTCTAGTTCCCTTTCCCCTCTTGTTTCCACTAGAATATACAGTGGATAGTAGATTTGCATAACTGTCTATTTTTGCTATCCTTTCTTTCCTTTCTCTTTCTTCTTCACTGGGATTTGGTTACTATTTATTCACGGACTGGAGAAATTGTTTGGCTAACTGGTAACGATTAAACTGCTTCAATACTTGCTTCAGTTGCTACTGTAATTCCTGAGGTTGGTGAGTGCAATTGTCATAAAGGTATTTAGTACAGTGTTGCTTGTACTCAAGACACAACAACTGAGGAACAACAGAGCATGAAAAAAAGAAACACATAAATCAAAAAAATGGGTAGATCAAAAACAAATAAAACTGCTACTCCAATGAATGAAGACAAGAGCCCAGAAGAAACTACAAATCAGCAAGAAGTAACCATAGATAAGAAAAGTATGCAAGCAATAATAAACTTATTAATCACAGAAATGAAAACAACATTAGAGGAAAGGAATGGCAGTATTAGGGAAACAACAGTTGAGACGCCCAAGGAAAATACTGATTATCTTGAGGCAATTAGAGAACTGAAAGCTGAAATAGCTGTAATGAAGAAAGAAGCTGAGGCAAGGGAAAGCAGACTAACAGAAGCAGAAAACAGAATTAGTCAGACAGAGGATGAGTTAGAGAAAACAAAGAAAGAGGTGAAAGAGCTTAAAAAGAGATTGAGAGACACTGAAAACAACAACAGAGACATATGGGAGGGATGATCTCAAAAGAAGTAACATTCGTATAATTGGCCTGCCAGAGGAAGAAAGAGAGGAAGGGGAAGCAAACATTCTAGAGGAAATAATAGAAGAAAACTTCCCAGACCTGAATAACAGAAAGGACATCAAGATTCAAGAGGCCCAGAGAGTACCAAACAGAATCAACCCAGACCTGAAGACACCAAGACACATCATAGTCACAATGAGAAGAAGTAAGGATAAAGAAAGGATCCTAAAGGCTGCAAGAGAGAAACAAAAAGTCACATACAAGGGAAAACCCATAAGATTATCTACAGACTTCTCCACTCAAACTCTAAAAGCCAGAAGGGAATAGCAAGATATCTATCGAGCCCTGAATGAAAAAGGGTTTCAACCAAGGACAGTATGTCCTGCTAGACTTTCATTCAGACTAGATGGAGGGATCAAAACCTTCTTAGACAAACAACAGTTAAAAGAGGCAACCATCACCAAACCGGCCCTGAAAGAGGTTCTAAAAGACCTCTTATAAACAAGGACATCACTATAACACTGGCAATATATCAGAGCAAACAAAAAAAAAATTTTTTGAACAATGGCACTACAATACATTAAATCCATAATATCAATAAACGTCAATGGCTTAAACTCACCCATCAAAAGGCACAGGGTGGGGGGATGGATCAGAAAACATAACCCAACCATATGCTGCTTGCAAGAATCCCATCTGTCACAACAAGATAAACACAGACTTAAAGTGAAAGGATGGAAAACTATCATACAGGCTAACGGACCACAAAAAAGGGCAGGAACAGCCATTCTCATCTCAGACACGATAGATTTTAAATTAAATAAATTAATAAAAGTTAGGCAAGGACATTACATAATGATTAGAGGATCAATCAGCCAAGAAGACTTAACAATTATTAACATCTATGCACCCAATGAGAGACCATCTAAATACATTAAGCACCTACTGAAGGAATTTCAAAAATACATCAATAGTAATACTATAATAGTGGGAGACTTCAATACCCCACTCTCACACTTAGACAGATCAACAAAGCAGAGAACCAATAAAGATACAAGAGAATTATAGGAATAGATTGACAGACTAGACCTCTTGGACATTTTCAGACTCCTTCACCTCAAAAAACTGGAATACACCTTCTTTTCAAATCCACATAACACATACTCAAGGATAGACCACATGTTAGGCCACAAAGACAGCATCAATAAATTCAAGAGCATTGAAATCATCCCAAGTATCTTCTCAGACCACAGTGGAGTAAAACTAACATTTAACAACAAACAGAAAATTATTAAAAGTCACAGAATTTGGAAACTAAACAACATACTCCTTAATAATCACTGAGTCAGAGACTCACTCAAGCAGGATATTCAAATGTTCCTGGAAACAAATGAAAATGGAGACACAACCTATCAAAATATTTGGGACACAGCTAAAGCAGTACTGAGAGGGAAACTTATAGCCATACAATCACATATTAAACACCAAGAAGAAGCTCAAATGAACGACCTTACTGCACACCTCAAAGACTTAGAGGAAGAGGAACAAAGGAAACCAAAAGAAACCAGAAGTACAGAAATCACTAAAGTTAGAGCAGAAATAAACAACATCGAAAATAAAAGAACCATACAAAAGATCAATGAAGCCAAATCTTGGTTCTTTGAAAGATTAAAAAAAATTGACAAACCCCTAGCCAGACTCACCAAACAGAAAAGAGAGAAGACTCAAATTAATAGAATTGTAAATGATGCAGGAGATATCACAACTGACACCACAGAAATTCAGAGAATCCTGAGAAACTTCTATAAAGAACTATACGCCACCAAGCTAGAGAATCTGGAAGAAATGGAACAATTCCTAGAAGCATATGCCCTTACAAAACTGAACCAAGAAGAACTATAAAATCTAAATGCACCAATCACAGACAAAGAAATTGAAACCTATATTAAGAATCTCCCCAACAACAAAAGTCCTGGACCAGATGGCTTCACAAACGAATTCTACAAAACTTTCAGGAAACAGTTAGTACCCATACTTCTTAAGCTATTCCATAAGATTGAAGAAACAGGAATACTCACTTCCACCTTCTATGAAGCCAACATCACCTTGATACCAAAAGCTGATAGGGACAGAACAAAAAAGGAAAAATACAGACCAATATCTCTGAAGAACATAGATGCCAAAATATTAAACAAGATCTTGGCCAACCGGATACAGCAACATATCAAAAAGATTGTTCATCATGACCAAGTGGGATTCATCCCAGGAATGCAAGGCTGGTTCAACATCTGTATGTCAATCAATGTCATTCACCACATCAATAAAAGCAAAGCCAAAAACCACATGATTATCTCAATAGATGCAGAGAAAGCCTTTGACAAATTACAACACCCATTCATGCTCAAAACTCTACAAAAAATGGGAATAGATGGGAAATTCCTCAAGATAGTGGAGTCTATATATATCAAACCTACAGCCAACATCATACTCAATGGACAGAAGCTGAAAGCATTCCCCCTTAGATCGGGGACTAGACAGGGCTGTCCACTGTCACCGTTACTCTTCAACATAGTATTGGAAGTTCTTGCCATAGCAATCAGGCAAGAGAAAGAAATCAAAGGAATACAGATAGGAAGGGAAGAAGTTAAACTCTCACTATTTGCAGATGATATGATAGTATACATAGAAAAACCTAAAGAATCCAGCAGAAAACTACTGGAAGTTATCAGGCAATATAGCAAAGTACCAGGCTACAAAATCAATGTACAAAAATCAGTGGCATTTCTTTATGCAAACACTAAATCTGAAGAAGAAGACATCCAGAAATCACTCCCATTTACTGTTTCAGCAAAATCAATCAAGTACCTAGGAATAAAGTTGACCAAAGAAGTGAAAGACTTGTATGCTGAAAACTATGAGTTGCTACTCAAGGAAATAGAAACTGATACCAAGAAATGGAAAGATATCCCATGCTCATGGACTGGAAGAATGAATAGCATCAAAATGAATATTCTCCCCAGAGCCACATACAAATTTAATGCAATACCCATCAAAGTTCCACCAAGCTTCTTTAAGAGAATAGAACAAACACTACAATCATTTATCTGAACATGAAAACACCTAGAATTGCCAAAACCATCTTGAGGATAAGAAACAGAAATGGAGGTATCATACTCCCAGACCTTAAACTATATTATAAAGCCGTCATCATCAAAACAGCATGGCACTGGAACAAAAATAGACACACAGACCAGTGGAACAGAATTGAAAGCCCAGAAATAAATCCCCATACCTATGGACATCTAATCTTTGGTAATGGGGCCCAAAGGATTAAATGGAAAAAGGAGGCTCTCTTCAATAAAAAACCTGGGGGCGGAGCCAGGATTGGTTGAAAGGGGGCACTCTAGGATTTAGCGGGGCATAGAAAAACCTGGGGGCGGAGACTGCATCAGAATAAGTCCTCAGCAACATCTCCTCCTATCCCTTTATATCTAAATGGACACAGTAAAGAAAAATGGAGCAGGCTTAAATGTTTTAGAGGAATGCCATGCTCAGGTGGGAAGATGTAGGACTTTCTGTGGAGGAGGGAAGGCTTAAATGGCTGCCAACCTTGTGAGATTTATGCGTCCTCCTGTGCTAAACCCCTCTTTAGAGAGAGAGACTTACCTGGAGAGACTCATCTCATAGGTGGGAATTGTGTGGAACTTTGGGTCCATGATTGCTCAACAATTTGTTTGGCTTCGTATGTTAACTCTCTTTTCAATCACCAGGTTCCAGATGCCATCAGGATGCTGGCCAGGCTTCCCTGGATTGAAGACCCCACCTTGTGTCCTGGATCTCAGCTTCCCCAGAGACACACCCTACTAGGGAAAGAGAGGCAAATGCTAGAAGAAGAAGAAGGGAAAGAGAGAGGCAGACTGGGAGTATGGACAGACCAGTCAACGCCCATGTTCAGCGGGGAAGCAATTACAGAAGCCAGACCTTCTACCTTCTGCAACCCTCAATGACCCTGGGTCCATGCTCCCAGAGGGATAGAGAATGGGAAAGCTATCAGGGGAGGGGGTGGGATATGGAGATTGGGTTGTGGGATGTGTGTGTAGTTGTACCTCTCCTACCCTATGGTTTTGTTAATTAATCCTTTCTTAAATAAAAAAAATTAAAAAAAGAGAATATAGTAAGAGAGTATTTTATATTTATATTGATTCTTACTCCATTACTCCTGTTTCTACTCTGATATTTCAGGTCCTTTTCTGTTATTTCCTGTTTACACAATTTCCATCATTCACTGTGAAAAGATAGGACTGTGTCCCTTACAGTTTATTTGGGAGGGTGTGTCTAATGGTTTACAGTTGTTGATAAATAGGAATAGCATCTCATTTCCCCATGACAGGCGTTTGCAAGACACTCTCTCCCCCAACCAAGGTCCCTTTCCATGATCATGTGTCAGGAACCAAATATTCCTCAGTCCCATCCCTCCCCCTCCTTCCCCATAGTCCTTTACTTTGGTGCAATACAACACACTCAGTCCAAATTTCACCCTCTGTTTTCCCTTTCTGCCCCTGTTTCTAAAGTTCCACTTATGAATTAGGTGATCCAATATTCACACTTCTCTTTTTGTGTTATCTCACTTAGCAGGATACCTTCAACAATTACCCTTAAAGAATGAAAGTACTGCTAACAAGATTACCTTAGTCTCCCTTCATCTGAGAGTGAAACTTTTTTTTTTTATTGCTAGAACTTCACTGCTCTGAGATGGCTTTTTCAGGTAGAGAGAAAGAAAAAAAGAGAGAAGGAGGTAAAACTGAAATTTCCATCAATGCATTGAGAATGCCTTTACGTCCCCTTAAGTCCTTAAGGAATTTCTCCCTTGCTACGATTATGTATCATATAGTCTCTTCTATTTGAATTCTCATATTTTAGATGCTATTTATAACTGTTTCTGTTATAAATTTAATGCTGAATCACTATTAGTTGTATGGATTAATGTTCTTTCACTTTACTATTATAATCACTGCTTTAATCAAGGCTGTGATAATCTTTCTTCTGGACAAATTCTTTCTTCCTGGTTTATTCAAATTAAGTATTAGAATATCCATTCTTGAATTTTCTGTAAAAAATGCTATTTCTACATGAATCAAATAGAGAAATGTTGAAAACATATGATGTACTTGGACACTTAGGATTAGTTTTGACATGGAAAAAAAGAAATTGTGCATTTCATATTACTACACTATAGTCAGAGAAGAATGCAAAGAAACATAAAATGATATGCAAGTTCTTTTTTATTTAATTTTTTATATTTACTTTCCCTTTTGTTGCCTTTGTTTTTCATTATTGTTGTTGTTATTGTACAGGACAGAGAGAAATGTAGAGAGGCGAGGAAGACAGAGAGGGGGAGAGAAAGATAGACACCTGCAGACCTGCTTCACCGCCTCTAAAGGGACTACCTTACAGGTGGGGAACCGGGGGCTCGAACCAGGATCCTTATGCCGGTCCTTGTGTTTTGTGTCACGTGTACTTAACCCGCTGTGCTACCGCCCCACTCCCATGCAGGTTCTTAAATCACAAAGACTATTTCCTCACTTGAAAAAGAGCTTTACATAAGAAAATGCACATTCTCTTGAGTTCTAAGGTCAGTTTAAGACATGGCATGGAATGCTTAAATGCCAAAGCTAGTCAATATAAGCAACAAATCAAAAATCCACATATTCTGTCTCCAAATCTTTACTTTCTCCTATCCAATCATTATTGCATCATACTCTGAAGTAAATTTTCTTGGTATTTTTTTTAATGATAAATTCATGCAAATCCCCCCCATTTTACTGGAGAGGGGTAAATGGTTTATAATACAGTAGTTGACACATGGGCATAATTTCTCAATTCCTGTTGGTGGGTGTCTATGAAACATTTTCACCTCCACTTTAGGCCCTTTTCCATCATCATACACTTCTCATCATTAAGAAGCAATATTTATAAAAATAACAATTACTCTAGTTTCACATGAAACATTGCCATAATATTGCATAAGCCTAATGCTAAAGTTTCCCCACCGTCCTCTTCCTTTTTTTTTTTTTCTGGCTATTATCCCTACTGTTTGTTTGAAAGGTAAGGCAACACACCTTTGCATCCGAATTGCAATACTCACCATTTAACTAGTGACTCTGCCACGCTAAGTAATGTTCAGCCTTAACTAAGCGGAAAACCAAAGTAATGTTCTTCTCATTTTACAGGGTCAGTGTACTGTCAACTACTATGCTGCAGGAGATAAAATTAGGGTGTTAGAGGCAAGTCTTTCCCACACATATTGTCACCTAGTCTTTTGCTTATCTCTGTCTTTAAAGGTCCTTATAGGCTTTCCTCTTCTTATCTCTGCCACTAAGCACCTTCATCCTAGCATCACCCCAGGTCCTAATACTTGTTCACTATTAGTTCGTCTTCTCCGACAGTTCCAGACTGAGAACTTGCATACTTTAACACCAAATTGTACCAGTATACTCCTATCACTTAGTTCTGGCCTCTAGGCCCTCCAGTGTAATAACTACCCTAAACTTATCTCCACCAGTAGAAGGAAGATTCTTGAGTCACTGATAACACTAGCCAAGGTATTTGTAAGTAGTCTTCTAGACATGAACTGAGTCCCCCAACCTTTTTTTCCCAAACATAGTAGGTGATTCCAGGCAGTTAGAAAAAAGTAAGATTGGATGGGGAGGCTGTGTCACACAGGTTTGAAACTCTGTGGTCATCCACTAGCAACATATTTAAAAAAAAAAAGGTGCCAAGGATGATAATTCAAAATCTCCAAAACATGTATAGTGTCACTGTAAGTTAGGCATTTGTAATAAATAGACCTCTTAAATGTCTCTCTAATAACAGGACATATAGAGTGTTAATTTGACCAGCATCTCGGGGTGCCTTAATTCAAGCACAATTAATTTCGATGGAACAGTCATTTATAAGTTTGTAATCACTTGAGAAATCACCCAAAATTCCCCAGTAAATATTGAATTGCTTTATGTCTCAAGTGTTGGCTTATTGATTTAATCTAAGTATTTTTATACAAGCATTTACTCTTTGAAATTTCTTAAGAATGAATTTACTAACAATCATACCTTCTTACTACAAACCAGTAATATATCATATCACTCTATTCTTACGGTCACAGTAACCACTTTCATATTTCTTGAGTTTGACCTGTATATTTAAATGTCATCCATGAACAGATTTCAGCAGGGGAGTACAATCATGTATATCACTTAGAGTAAAAGACAACCGACTTTCTCCTAACCTTTCAATATTTCAATGAAATTCAACAGACTGACCTAGAAAAGCATGTACATATCTTAGTAGAAGAGAGTGTCAGTTCTTTTCTACAGACTTTCTTGGAACTGTAGAGTCCTTTTGTGACACAGAATGGCAATTCTGGTAAAAAAAATACTAATAAACTCAAAACAAGGAGTAAATTACCACTAGCCATGGATGATTTGTATATAACAGTTCCTTTACCTTTCATTTGTTAGTATTTATAAATGAAAAAAAATGGTCCTTATCTTCAGATCACTGATAAAATTACAGTTATTATAATAAATCTAGTATATAATTTTGACTGAGAGGGAATTCCTTTATGTACATTTTCAGCAGCCTGTCACTATACTAAACTCTATTATTTTCCCTTTTGGTCAGGAATGAATTTATCAGCTATCTGAAATCTTTTATCTTTTTTGCAGCCCTCATCCATTACTCTATTATAATGGGGTTTACAATTGTGCACTGGGTCATTTACCTGAAGACAATTTACTTTTTGGGTTCACAGCTGTATCTCTTTGTCCCTTTCCTGCTTTCTTTGAGCTGAGCTGCTAATGATTCATGAAAGAAAAGAGTAAAAATTCACAGGGAAATAACTTAATGCAAGGACATTTGTGTTTTGTTCCAAATGCTCAAGGCAATAGTTTATGCGTGGTTTCTGAAATCTAAAGCAGCATCTCAAAAATGAAAGGCATGCTAATCCGTCTTCACAAATGATACTTTCCCCATCCCTTCATTTTAATATATTATTTATTTATTTTTCTAATAGGAGAGAGAGGGGGGGTGGGGGAGAGAGAGAGAGAAGAGACTGCCCAGCTCTGGCTTATGGAGTGGGTGGTGCTGAAGATTAAACATGGGATCTCATACCTCAAGAATGAAAGTCTTTTGCAAAACCATTCTGTTCTCTCCCCAACATCCTTTTACTTTTGAAATCAATCAGAAAGTAATGCACTGTGATTAAATCTAAGATAAAACACTTGAAGATGTGTGTATGGGCCATGTCCTTTAGTTAAAATAAAAATAAACACAAAATACCACATTTCATTTGCTTTCCAAATATGTTGGTCATTTGAATGAATACCATTTTGTCACTGGTGTGATGTTGAGACTTTATTTCTTCTCAAAAGTGAAAGTGTTACTTTCATGAAGCACGGTTTTTCATAACTCTAATGTATGCAACAAATCAGGCATTTGCTTTTCATTTGAAATATTAGAGTCTAGATACTTGGCATGAATAGTTTTGTTGCAAAAACCATTAAATATATGCTCATTGTCCTTTTGTACAGCCATAGGCTGAGGGGCTCCAGGAATTCACTCCATGCATATCACAGCTACCAATAGAGGCAAAAGTGAAGACAAAAAGTCACTGAGCAAAACACTCCCTTATGCCAAGTATTATTCTTTAAACACAGAATTAAAGGGACACACACACACACACACACACACACACACACAGCACTGAGCTTTTTGAGTACTTTGCCTCATAGAGATACGATCAGAGGATATTACAAAAAGAATGAACTGACCTTTCAGATCATCTCTCTCAACACTATTTATGGACGAGAAAACTAAGACCCATAAAGAAAAGGAGAGCCTACAATAGGGAAGAGCTAGTTGCTGGCTGAGACCAAAACTGTGAATGCCAGCCCAATGCTCTTTACCCTTTGGCAACTTCCAAAGACCATGATCCTTTAGGACTATGGGTATTAACTCCCATGGTTCTAGGTATCTGCACTGTCTGATAATACATATATATATATTTTTTTTCCTAAATAGTCTAAGTACAGATGAAGTGTCCTCAAGCTATTACAAGTGTTTTTTGTTTTGTTTTGTTTATATTCTGACTAGTGACATGGTAGCTCAGGCATAATACAAACACACTGAGCCTCATTTTTTAATATTAAAATAGTGTTGATGAAAGTAAAGACCTCACAGGAATCAAATGAAAACTGGTTAAGATAATGTATACAAAATGTTATGAACAAAATGCTTCACACATGATAGCAGACAGCTATCATGAGGAGATGAGATATTTTAGCCATGTGTCAACAACTGTACTGGAAACCACTGACCCCCCAATAAAATGATTAAAAAGAGATTATGGGATATATAAACACACGGACACACACATACATATTCAGAGAGCTTGGTTTTAGTCACCACGGTATTGATCTCTTCCATTTTTATAAAACTCATATTCATAGAAAGCTTGGTTTTAATCACCATGGTATTGATATCTTTCATTATTTTTATAAAACTAAAGTGAACAGCTGATAATTTTTTTAAAGATAGACATTCTCCCATCAAAGTGAAAATCTACATGTATCAAAATAATAAGACCAGGAGCCACAGCAATAGTTCACCCAGTAAGACACATGACTTGACTTGCAACTCAGGCTGGAGCCGTGGTATGACGTGGAGAGTGCCAGAACATTGGGGAAAAAAGTCTCACCTAGAATGAACAAAGTTGTCTGAGAAGTGTTGAAGTCACACATGCATACGGCACTGGCTCCAAAAATCAGTAAAGTAATAATAATAAGCCAATACATAAAATAGGTATACTTAATTATAATTACCTAACTTCTACTTTTTTGAGAGAAAATAATCATTTTCCTGGAATGTCATAGAAATAATAGGCCTCCTTAATTCCATTTCAGGTGGTTCACTTCCTAACAAAGCCCCAAACCCTAGATATTAACCAGGTCCCATGATATAGAACATATATTCACATAAATTAGGGCAAAATATATACCTGAAAGCAAAAGTGTCCAATAGATTTCACTGAGTCAATAAATGAAGCAAACAAGTAGAAAGACCTAAAAAGACACCATAAAGTACCCAATGAAACAGTTTCTACTTAGACCTCAACTACTTCCTATTATACTTCCTTCAATCACTACAAAGCTAACCTTATCAAAGTAAGAACTACAAAAGCTGAATAAGGGCAAGAGGCTGGGATACTTTAATGATGACTCTAGTCACTATCAGGCCACCCATCAGCTGGGGCCCTAGTAAGGGAATCCTGGGATTCCCACACAGACATGATGGGCCTAGACCTCGAACAGATCCCTCTCTCCACTGTCAGTGGTCATCTCCATCAGGAGCAACATAATGGACCCCTTTGTGGGCCCTCATAGGACCTTGCCCTCAGTGTGGATCAACAATGGTAGAGAATGATCCATCCTCTGAAGGGAAGTTGGATAACATACTCTACCTACCACCTGAAGAAGATGGGTCCTGAAATTGGTGCAACTTGGAAGGTTCCTACTCATGATCACAGAATGTGAGCTTGGGCCTACAGGGATGTAAAGGTTACATAGGCTCTTATGCTGAATATGGGCCCCAGATCAAATAGATGGGGTTTACAGTCGACAATATTTTTACACCTTTTCCATATTTGGGAGCTACTCTCTTCCCTGATCCAGCTTTCTAGCCCTTTTTCCAGCCATGACATCATCTCCCCAGACAACAACTTGGGTCCACCTGAATATCAGATGTCAGGCTCAGGCAAAAACTAGTAAAGTCATGGGCCCCTTGGAATATACCTAAAATAGATCTACTAGCTATTTCCAAAACAGAGACCCTAAATCTTTATCTGCAATATTCTTGCCTTTATGTTCATGACTAGTCAACAATTTGTTTGGCTTTATATGTTAACTCTTTTTTCACCCACCAGGTTCCAGAGGCTACCATGATGCCAATCGGACTTGCCTGGGCAGAGGACCCCACCAATGTGTCCTGGAGCCCTACTTCCCCAGAGCTCTGCCCCACTAGAGAAAGAGAGAAACAGTCTGGGAGTATGTCAATGCCCATGTTCAGTGGGGAAGCAATTACAAAAACCAGACCTTCCATCTTATGCACCCCATAATGACCCTGGCTCCATACTCCCAGAGGGTTAAATAGGAAAGTTATCAAGGGAGAGGATGGGATACAGAGTTCTGGTGGTAGGAATTGTGTGGAATTGTAGCCCTCTTATCCTATGGTCTTGCCAGTGCTTCCATTTTATAAATAAATAAAAAAGAAATAATGTCATCATGAGATAAAGCCATATACATAGTTACACAGACGTGATTTATTTTGCAGCAAGTCAAATTTTGCCACACACTCTAGTTGCATATAGGCACATACATGGCTTAGGTCTCATTTTTCAGACAGCCAATTTCTCCCCTTGTTTTTTTTTTTTTTTGCCTCCAGGGTTATTGCTGGGGCTCAATGCCTGCACCATGAATCCACTGTTCCTGGAAGCCATTTTTTTCCCCTTTTGTTGCCCTTGTTGTTGTAACCTTGTTGTGGTTATTATTGTTATTGTTGATGCCTTTTGTTGTTGGATAAGACAGAGAGAAATGGAGAGAGGAGGGGAAGACAGAGAGGGGGAGAGAAAGACAGACACCTGCAGACGTGCTTCACCGCCTGTGAAGCGACTCCCCTGCAGGTGGGGAGCCGGGGGGCTTGTACCTGGATCCTTACGCTGGTCCTTGCGCTTTGCGCCACATGCACTTAACCCACTGCGCTACCGCCGACCCCCTTCTCTCCTTGTTTATTTCTCTTACTCCACAGGCCTACTGCCTTTACTCACTGAACCACTGCCATCTGTCACATCACATCACATTTGGCCTCTGAGTTACAAAACATTTTGAAGCCCAAGGCAGAGAAAATGTTGAGAACCAAGTTGTTTTTATTTTTAAGAGCCAGGTATTTGTCAACATAAAAGGCTAAGTCTGAACAGAAACTAGGCCTGCAGTGTGCACACTGGAGGAAACATTCAAAACAAGATTTAAATGAGTTTTTTTTTTTTTTTTTACAAATTACAGAAAGGTTAGGGGAGCTAAACTGAGTTTCTGAGAAAGAGAGAGGGAGGGTCTGGCATCATTTCATGCTGGAATGCCGAAAACCCCAGGCAGACTTGGCATGAACTGCGGGCAGACACGTGTAATTCACTCCCTGGGTGACATCTACAGGAAGAGAGCGTTTTCCTAGTGTTGTGGTGTGGTATCTGGTGTGGCTGGACTTGTACATTAAATGCCTGAACATCTAGGGTGGATGAATGCATGGTCTCTCTGTTTCTTGGGTCATCCAAGAAAGGTACAAAATGTCCGAGGCCCAAGAAGATACATTTTCCGCATCAAGAAATTAGCTTTATTAGGTCTGGCAGTGGCATACCTGGTTAAGTACACAGGTTAACCATGCACAAGGACCTGTGTTTGAGCTCCCATGCCCAACTGGGGAAAACTTCATGAGAAGTGACACAAATGCCACAAGTTCCTCTCTCTCTCTCTCTCTCTTCTTCTCTCAATTTCTCTCTATCCTATTAAATAAAAAAATGAAAAAAGGAAGAAAAAATGGAAAAACTAGCTACCGGAAACAGTAGATTTATACCATAGGCACCAAACCCCAGCAATAATCCAGTGGCAATGATAAAAGGTGGCTTTTCAGCAAGCTACCCACCACTTATCCCTATTTATTTATTTACTTATTTATTTACTTATAATAGAGACAGGGAGAAATAGAGAGTAAGAGATAAAGAATGACACCTGCAGTATGGCTCCCCCACTCATGAACCTTCCCCTTACAGGTGAGGACTGGGGACTTGAACCTGGGTCTTTGTGCATGGTAACTTGTGCACTACTTCCAACACCTCTCCATTTTTTTTAAACAACTGAGCACTATCTTTACTCCTGCAACCTGCGACTAACCCTGGCACGAAAAATCGCCATAATGACTGAATACAATAATTTATTGTCCTGCAGAGTAAATCAACAAAGTAAATTCCTAAAATACAGCATAGTAATTAACCTTGAAACAGGTGGAAGGAAAGGCCTTTTCTTTAGCTAGAGATTTGTTAGACTATAGAGGCAGAATTTTCAGATAACTGTTTCAGAAGAGGTTGCTCTTTATGGATAGGTACTTGAGGGTACACAATGGGCGTGCCAATCTTCCCTTTGCTCCTGAAATCACCTAAGCTATGCCTATTTATTAAAAAAAATAAATAAGTCTCTCCCTTCTTTCTCGACCCCATCAACACTCTCACTCACCTCAGCTCAGTAGCATTTACTGGGATGTGACTATAATAATATAATGAAAGTAATTCACATCAATTTATGATACTGCTGAATCTCAAGTGAAAAGAGAATGACAGGTCTACTTATGTGGAACACTCAAATAGAAATACATTTAACTAAAACTGGGGTTTATGGTTTCTTATTTACCAAAGTCTCCACACCACTAAACACACAGAACATATAAAGGAAGAGTCACTGCTTTTGAATTTGTAGATCACAAACAAACAAATAATTATTGTTTGGTAAATCATTCTGTGGGCAGGGGCAGAAGATAGCTAACCCACTAGAGTGCCCACCATACTAATGCAAAAATCCTGGCTTCAAAGCCCAATATCACATAAGAACACCATGGTAGTCTCCATGGATGGTAAAGCAGTGCTCTGGCATCTCTTCCTGTCAGTATCTCTCTCTCTCAATGTCTCTGTGAAATAAAAAAGAGAATTTAAACACACACACACACACACACACACACACACACACACACACACACCCCGAGAAGGTAGAATTAGTAGAATTACTCATGGGTGAAACTGCAGCAATGAAAAAACCAAGATAAAACAAACAATTCCACAGCTAAAGTTAATGAGTGGAATATATGAACATCTGAGATGTGAGTTTCTTATCTGTGAAGACAGAATAACAACAATGCCTGATTCAGTTGATTTGTTAAGAATTAAATGCGATAGAAAAAAATCAGTTCAAATGTCTTAGGTCTTTACCCACAAAATGTCTCTTTCAAGCTCAGAAAATTCACATATTTTAAGTTTTTATTCAGCTGGACCAGTAGATAGAATGAAACAGAATTAAGGATTATCTAGTTGATTGTTTTGTGAGAAACTATCTAGGGGCTATGACAGCTGTGATTGTAATTATGTAAACTAGTGTGTGATAAGAAGTATACTGGATAGACCTGCCAATGCCCATGTTCAGCGGGGAAGCAATTACAGAAGCCAGACCTTCTACCTTCTGCATCCCACAATTACCTTGTGTCCATACTCCCAGAGGGTTAAAGAATAGGAAAGGTATCAGGGGAGGGGATGGGATATGGAGTTCTGGTGGTGGGAATTGTGTGGAGTTGTACCCCAATTATCCTATGGTTTTTGTCAGTGCTTCCTTTTTATAAATAAAAATTAAAAAAGAAGTAGACTACTATTCAAAAAGAAAGAAAGAAAACTCCAAGGTGAGCAATTAATACCATAGCAAGTATATTTAGAGAATTTGAAGGGGGAAAAAAAAGAAGTATCTAAGGAGTTTGGAATTTCAAGGTGGATACTTACATTGACTTTCTTCCAGAGGGGAAAATATAAAAGGTCAGTTCTCCATTTGATTTCGTAAAGTACGTGAGGTTAACTTGATTTCTGGATGTCCAACCAACACCCCAAAAGTTTAGTCTGATGGGTCACACGCTTTGGCACCTTTATTGCAAAATGTCTACAGAACTGATGAGGAATGGTTGGATGAAATGCTTATTAGCGAGTCCTTTGAATGTGCAGGCATCTCAAGAACAAATAAACATGCAGTCATGGGTTACTGTCCCACCTTCTCCCCCAATTTCTGATGTTGAGCAACCCAGACATTTAGAAACGTTTTGCAATAGTGGAGAAACTCACTATTGTGGAAGTAAAAATTCTGGCACCAACATTTTTTAACTAAATGATCTTGGTAAGTTATTTTGACACTCTACCTGCCAACTTTCCTAACGTGTCAAATGGGAAAAATAATACATCATATGGTTGTTGTGGAAATAAATACAGCCTTTGATTTAATGCCAGGCACAGAAAGAACAGCCAGGATTTTCTTCCCCCTACTAGTTATGTTGAAAGAACAAAATACTTTCTACTAAAATTTCCTTGGTTTTGAAACATAATGAAACCCAATAAATGTTAATAACATAAGTAGATGTATAGCATAGCAAATGAACAAAGAAATACAACTAGGAAGGATATTTTTAATAATATGCCATGGAGTTTTCTTTTGGCTACATCTTGTTCTTGCCTTAATTGACTAGACAGGAGAATACACTGTGGGCTTTCATAACTTCTTTATCATCTTTTATGTAACTATCAAAACAGAAGTTTACCAGGCACCTATTAGACCCCAGATTATCAGTGGTTTAGAAAGTCTCTTCCAATGTATGTTCTAAAATATTCCAATTAATTGTTTACAGACTCATTTTTACATATCCCTTAAATATGGAATTGACTCCTACTGAAATAAAAAAAATCCTAATAGAAATCAATACTTTCACAGAACTGGTTGGTGGCATACCTCGTTGACCCAGGTTTGAGTCCCTGGTCCCCACCTCCATGGGGAGAGCTTTGTGAGTAGGAAGCAGTGGTGCAGGTGTCTCCCTGTCTCTCCTCTATCACCCCCTTCCCTCTCGATTTCTGGCTGTCTCTATCCAATAAATAAAGATAATAAAAATATCACTACATTCATGACTAGAGAGATAGCTCACTTGATAAGGTGTGCGCCATTCCATGGCCATGGTACATGTTGGAGCCCCACATGGATTATGTGAATCGTACTGGGAGAAGCTCCAGTACTGTGATTTCTCTTTACCCCTCTGTGTGTCTATATATAAATGAAAAATAAGTCACCCAAGAGTGGTGAGATCATGCCTGTTCTTGGCCCATACCCGCCTCCACACACCACTTTCTTCAAGGTTTACAAGTTGTTATTTGTTATATTTCAAGGTTTACAAGTTGATATATATATATATATATATATATATATATATAGCTAGTAGGCATTTTAGTTATATTTCAAAGGTCCTATAGCTATACTAGTGTTTGTTTGTTTGTTTTTACCTGAGCCTGAAATCTGATACGCAAGTGGATCCAAGCTTTTGTCTGGGGAGATGATGTCATGGCTGGGAAAAGGACCAGAAAGCTGGATCAGGGAAGAGAGTAGCTCCCCAATATGGGAAATGGGTATAAATATTGTTGACTGTAAATCCCACAGATTTAATGTGATCTGGGGACCATAATTAGCTTAGGAACCTGTGTGACCTCTGCATCCCTCTAGATCTGAGCTCACGTTCTGTGTTCATGAGTAGGAACATTCCAAGCTGCCCCAATATTGACCCATCTTCCTCACGTGTAGCATAGAGTATGTTGTCCATCTTCCCTTTGCAGGATGGAACATTCTCTACCATTGTTGATCCAAGTTGAGGGCAGGGTCTTATGGGGGTACACAAGGGGTCTATTGTGTTGTTCCTGATAGAAATGGCAGGTAACAATGGAGAGAAGGATTTACTCGAGTTCTAGGCCCATCAAGTCTGTTTGGGAATCTCAGGGTTCCCCAATTAGGGCCCCAGCTGGTGGAATGGCCTGATAGTGACTAAAGAGTCATCTTTAAAATATGCCAGTCTCTTGCCCTTATTCAGCTTTTGCAGTCCTTGCTTTGATATGGTTAGGAAGTAGGTGAAAAGGGTATCAAAGTCTAAGTGGATGCTGTTTTATTATGAACTTGATACTGAGTCACTACAGACTATTGTGTATTTTTGCTTTCAGGTATATATTTTGCCCTAATTTATGGATACATGTGAACATATGCTCTTCATCTGCACTATTCCAGCCTTTAGGTCCATGATTGTTCAACAATTTGTTTGGCTTTGTATGTTAACTCTCTTTTCAGCCACCAGGTTCCCAGATGCTAGCAGGATGCAACCAGACTTCCCTGGACAGACAATCCCACCAATGTCCCTTGGAGCTCCACTTCCCCAGAGCCCATCCCCACAAGGGAAAGAGAGAGGCAGGCTGGGAGTATGGATCGACCTGTCAATGCCCATGTTCAGCTGGGAAGCAATTACAGAAGCCAGACCTTCAACCTTCTGTATCCCACAATGATCTTGGGTCCATACTCCCAGAGGGTTAAAGAATAGAGAAGCTATCGGCGGGGGGATGGGATACGGAGCTCTTGTGATGGGAATTATGTGAAGTTGTACCCTTCTTATCCTATGGTTTTGTCAATGTTTCCTTTTTATAAATAAAAAATTAATATATATATATATGACCCGGTGGTGGAACACCTGGTTGACTGCACATGTCACAATGCATAAGGACCCGGGTTCGAGCCCCCTTTCCCCACCTACAGGGGAAAGCTTTGCAAGTGGTGAAGCAGTGTTGCAGGTATCTCTCTGTCTCTCTCCCATCTCTACCACCCCATTCCCTCTCAATTCCTGGCTGTCTCTATGCAATAACTAACTAACTAAATAAAGATAATTAAAAATTTAAATATATGTACACATATGTATATTTGTTTATTTATTTAGATGAGACAGAAATTGAAAGGGGAAGGAGAGATAGAGAAGGAAAAGACATCTGCAGCACTGCTTCACAGTTCATGAAGCTCTTCACACTCTCCCCACACCAATCCCCTGCCCCCCACCACTCAAGTGGGCAACAAGGCTTGGCTTGAATCTGGATCACTGCACATGGTAATTTGTGTGTTCAACCAGTTGTTCTGCAGTCCAGTCCTTTAGGTTTACAAGTGTTTAGGCCCATGAGTTTAAAGGCTTACAAATGCTCTATACTAACTCATATCTTATATTTCAGACAAAATGGTGGGCATTTTCATACTATTTATTAATTTTTTCCAGCTAGGACCCAGTGTCTATCCAATTCTACTGCTTCTAGTGAACATTTTTCCTCTTTAAAATTTCAGACAGAGAGGGAGAGAGATACAGAGAGAATAGGAGCTTCTCAATGCGGTGTGTATGCTACTCCCATGTGGTGCTTGGGGCTCGAACCTAGTCTTGGCAAATACTGAAGCATGTGCTCTACTTTCTAAGTTGCCTTCTGCCTCATAATAATAAAATTTATAATAATAAATTTATAATAATAAAAATTTATAATTTTTATTATAAATTTAATTTAAATTTTTATTATAAATATAATAAATTTTCATATTGTTGGCACCCACTTCCTGAATACAAGGCTAATCTTAATGCTTTAATGTGTGTGAGGACTTTATTTTTGTGAATTGTACATAATATTCAGAAACACTTTCCCTGTGGAACATATATGTATATAACTATTGTAAGATAAATAAGTCTAGCTTAGGAGCCTATGTGACCTTTGCATCCCTCTAGATCTGAGCTCACATTCTGCAGTCATGAGTAGGAACATTCCGGACTGCCCCAATATTGACCCATCTTCCTCAGGTGTAGTATAGAGTATGTTGCCCAGTCTAACTTCAGAGGATGGAATATTCTTTATCATTGTTGATCCAAGTGAGGGCAAGGTCCTATGGGGGGGCCCACAAAGGGGTCTATTTTGTTGTTCCTGATAGAGATGGCCGGTAACAATGAAGTGAGGGATTTATTTCAGGTCTAGGCCCATCTTGTCTATTTGGGAATCTCAAGATTCCCAAAATAGGGCCCCAGCTAATGGGGTGGTCTGATAGTGACTAAAGAGTCATCATTAAAGTATGCCAGTCTCTTGCTCTTATTCAGCTTTTGCAGTCCTTGCTTTGATAATTCTAGCTTTGGAGTGAGTGAGAGAACTCTAATAGGAAGTAGGTGCAAAGGGTATCTAAGTCTAATTAGATACTATTTCATTAGGAACTTTATACTGACTCACTGCAGAATAATGTGTACTTTTGCTTTCAGGTATATATTTTGCCCTAATTTATGGATACACGTGTACATATACTCTATCTCACGGGACCTGGTCTACATCTAGGTTTTGGAACTTTGTTAGGAAGTGAACCTCTTGGAATGGAATTAGAGAATACTATGAAAAGAAAGGTCTCACCCGAATTATAATGAGGGTGAAGGGTTGACATTCCACACCTGAAGTCTCTGGACATAGTCTGAAGTGAAGCATCCTGAGGGGGTACTCCTTGCATTGATTAGGTTGGGATCAGTGGATGCAATATAATTTAGTATGAATTGAGAGAAGCATGCAGGAAAGTGAGCCCCATCCTAGAGGTTCCAGGACTGGGGAAAATATAGACTCTATAGAGGAAGTGGGAGGTTCCTGCTATCTTAGGGTTAAGAATACAAAAGATACTTATTGTTATAATCACATTATTTAGCAATTGGGTTAACTTTGAAATATCCCTTTTTTAGGATTTGCTGTATCATACACATCACCATAATTTATGTCATTTGACATTATTTGTATATAGCTGTGCCACTGGTTGCTTCTGTTCTCCCTGGTCTAGGCTTTTAAGAGAGTCAACATATCAAAGATTCAGCCTATGTATTAAAAAGACTCAGAATGTACTTTAAAAAGTTTGAGACATACAATCAATTTTCCTCCTCTCCTATTAATTAAATAGTGATTTATATGACTACAAATTAATAGGAGTGTACATAAACACCATTCCTACCACCAAGAGACTGTGTCCCATCCCATCCTCCCCACCACCCTACTGCCCCAGGAAGCAGAACATCCACCATCATGCTTACCCTAGGGTTTTTACTTTGGTGTCATACTCCAGATTCAGTCAAATCCTGCTTTTTATTTCCCTTTCAGTTCTTCTTTCTCAACTTCTGTTTTCAAGTGGGATCATCCCATACTCATTTTTATCTTTCTGACTTAGCTCATTTAACATAATTCCTTCTAGCTCCATCCATGCTGAATATGGGCCCCAGACCAAATAAAATCAATGAGGTTTACAGTCAACAATATGTATACCCATTTCCCATATTAGGGAGCTCTCCTCTTCCCTGATCCAGCTTTCTGTTCCTTTTCCAGCCACGACATCATCTCCCCAGACAGTAACTTGGATCCACCTGCATATCAGATTTCAGGCTCAGGGAAAAAAAACAAAACAAAACAAAACAAAACTAGTATAGCCACAGGCCCTTTGGAATATAACTAAAATATGCCTACTAGCTACCTACATAATGGAGGACCCTCATCTCTTCATGTTCACTATTCCAGCCTTTAGGTCCATGATTGTTCAACAATTTGTTTGGCTTTGTATGTTAACTCTCTTTTCAGCCACCAGTTTCCTGATGCTAGCATAATGCCAACCAGACTTTCTTGGACATACAACCCTACCAATATGTCCTGGAGCTCTGCTTCCCCATTGCCCCACCCTATTAGGGAAAGAGAGAGGCTGGGGATATGGATAGACCTGTCAACGACCATGTTCAACTGGGAAGCAATTACAGAAGCCAGACCTTCCACCTTCTGCATGCCACAATGACCTTGGATTCATACTCCCAGAGTGTTAAAGAATAGGAAAGCTATCAGGGGAGGGGATGGGATACGGAGATCTAGTGGTGGGAATTGTGTGGCGTTGTACCCCTCTTATCCTATGGTCTTGTAATTTTTTTCCTTTTTATAAATAAAAAATAACTTTAAAATAAAGATAAATAAGTCTACAGGAAGACTGAAAAAAATTACAACCCTTCTAGCATAATCATGGTATAACATTCATGCAGGCAAAGACAGTTATCTAACAATAATAAGCACTGCTACCAAACTTCCGAAGTTGCCTTAATTATATTTTTTTCACATAGAGCTTATATTCTTTTCAAAGTTGATCCAATATTTAATCAGTAACCACTTCTCCTCTGGATCTGTTGTCAGTGATGTGCCTGAGGCAGTTGCCAAGAATCACACAGAGGTAACAGCTGTCACTGAAAGCTGAGGATTTAGGGAGCACATAGCACCAGAGACTCTGCCATTTAGATGGAATTGCAACTCATGCCAGGGTGTGTCACTTAAGCATGGGTGGGCCAGTGTATGTGTGTACACTTAGCTAGTCAGGAACCATTCAAGGGAGGATAATCGTCACAATGCACATTAACTATATAATTAACTTGAGAACTGTTTCCAGAATCAAAGGTCAACATATAAAGTCCTGGACTCCTAGCCTTTCAGCTGAAGATGGTGTTGTATAAGAAGGCTCTTGTTGCACTCAGCTCTTGAACACAGAATGACCTAGTTTTATGATTGAGGAAATAATCTCATCTGCTGGAGAATTGAGTGGACAAGATCATTAAAGCTCAGATATAAATACTCAGAAACTAATCAGCTAGTTAAAGATACTTTATCACTAATTATTCATAAATTAAGGTCTGCATTATGTTAAAGAGCAGCTTGATCAAAGTGGAACATTTCGTTACGTCAACACTTCCACTCATCAGGATGCTGGCCAGGCTTCCCTGGACTGAAGACCCCACCAATGTGTCCTGGAGCTCCGCTTCCCCAGAGACCCACCCTACTAGGGAAAGAGAGAGGCAGACTGGGAGTATGGACAGACCAGTCAATGCCCATGTTCAGCGGGGAAGCAATTACAGAAGCCAGACCTTCCACCTTCTGCAACCCACAATGACCCTGGGTCCATGATCCCAGAGGTAGAGAATGGGAAAGCTATCAGGGGAGGGGGTGAGATATGGAGATTGGGTGGTGGGAATTGTGTGGAGTTGTACCCCTCCTACCCTATGGTTTTGTTAATTTATCCTTTCTTAAATAAAAAAGAAAGAATTTAGATCTACAGATAGCTCTGATGGCTGTCCCCAATGCCTGCCATGCTCTGTCTTCCCCAGCTCATTCATCCATTTGTCAGAGAAGCAAGGCAACTGTTCTCTTATTTTTCTAAGATGCTTAGAATAATTCAAGTCAAATTCTAGTGACTCATAAAAATCTGTGTCCTTAAGTTTGTTGAAATAAGAACAATGTTCTCCTTAAGTTGATGTTTAGAAATAATATTTTTAAAAACCTTAATAGTTCACACTGCATAAGAATATGATATAAACCTGATATAGAATCTGCCATGCTGTAGACCACAAACCCCTGGTATTGAATATTGGTACTCATTATGGTTGTTATGTAACATTTCTTATTGTACATATAAAGACAGAAAATAGAGTTCAGGGCTGGGGAAATTGCATAAGGGTTATGCAAAAGATTTTCATGCTTGAGCTCCAAAGCCTCAGGTTCAATCCACAGGGCCACCATAAGCCAGAGCTAATCAGTGCTCTGGTAAGTAAGTAAGTAAGTAAGTAAATAAATAAATAAATAAATAAAATACATCAAGACTTCCTTTAAAAAAATTGGCATTATCGTTACTTACTTATTGCATAGAGATAGCCAGAAATCAAGAGTGAAGGGGATGACAGAGAGGGAGAGAGACAGATTCCTGCTTCACCACTCACAAAGCTTTCTCCCTGCATGTGGGTACTGGGGGATTGGAACCCGGGTCCTTGTGCATTGTAACATGTGCACTCAACCAGGTGCACCACCGCTTGGCCCCTTAAGCTTTCTTTAAAATAAATATTTTAACAAGGAAGTTAGGGTTCATAACTTATTCATGATAACAATGCTAATTACACAACATCAAACCAAGAGGTAAGATACCCTGGCTCTCAACTCAGTGCTCTTTCCAAAAGTCTTTTCAAAACTCCTCTATAAGATGCATCCAGGAATAAGGATATTCAACTTTACATCTGAAAAATGACCAACACTTAGTTCACAGGAGCAGTGAACATATGAAAAAAAAAGAGGCACTGCTGTAAAAGTGATGTCAGTAGGGAGGTAACTAAGGTATTTCATGCAATCTGAAGACATTACATAAAAGGCTCATTAAGTGATAATAAACCATATACTGCTTAATAAGTGTGTATACGTAACAACACCTACAGCTTAACAAACAGCACAGCTTCAAATGTACTTTCTAAGTAAATTCTGGGAAAACAAAGTATCTGGTGGTTCATGCAAAGAAGCAGCGCCATCAGTGGGCGTTTGTTTCCCAATTAAGGGAATGGTTTCCAATCTACTAAACTGTTTTAAATCAGGTATTTTCCCACTTTTATGACCACAGTGTCTGATTTGCATGCTTGCCTAACAACTGTTTATTTCAAGAGGAAGATGAAATAAAAGCATGGACAAAATGGAAGGACCCTGAGGTTGGGTCTCTAAATACATCTGTGGTGTTCAGGTCATGAAAGGTTCTCCCTATGCTTACTTCTTCTTCTTCTTTTCTTTTTAGTGGATATTTATTATTATCAAGAGCAGACATCTAAAAAACTGTTCACACACATCAAGGTATTCACCTGCATTATCAGTCAGCCCCCCATCCTTTATTTTTTATTTATAAAAAGGAAACACTGACAAAAACCATAGAATAAGAGGGGTACAGCTCCACACAATTCCCACCACCAGCACTCCCTATCCCATCCCTTCCCCTGATAGCTTTTCTGTTCTTTAACCCTCTGGGTGCAGAAGGTGGAAGGTCTGGCTTCTGTAATTGCTTCCCAGCTGAAGATGGACACTGGCAGGTCGATCCATACTCCCAGCCTGTCTCTCTCTTCCCCTAGTGGGGCAGGGCTCTGGGGAAGCGGGGCTCCAGGACACACTATGCATTTCATAGATGCAGGTCTAATATCTAGGTCTGTAACCCATTTTGGTGCCTAGTGGTGGTCTAGTCTCATTCCTCTGCATATAGTTCTCCAGTTTTCCTAACACCATTTGTTAAAGTCTTTTTTTTTTCTCCCACTGAATGGATTTGGGGGTCTTTGTCATTTAATAGATTCCCATGTATGTGTGGTTTTATTTCTGGGCTTTCTGTTCTGTTCCATTGGTCTGAGTGCCTGCTTAAATGACTGGATAAAGAAGTTGTGGGCTCTGTACACAAGAGAACATTACTCTGCAAACAAAAAGGATGAGATTGTCACATTTAGAACAAATAGAGGTGATTATGCTAAGTGACCTAAGTAAAGAGGTAAAAGACATACCAGATGGCTTTTCTTTTTTTAAGTATCATTTATTTATTGGCTAGAAACAGTTAGAAATCGAGAAGGAAGGGGGAGATAGGAAGGAAGAGATATAGAGAGACACCTGCAGCACTGGTTCACCACTCACAAAGCTTTCCCCTTGCAGGTGGAGACCAGGGGCTTGAACCTGTGTCCCTGTGTGTTGTACCGTGCTCTCAACCTGGTGATGCACCACCTGCCCCCCCCCCCCCAGTGGCTTTTCTAAGCAGCACACAGATGACTAAAGCAAAGGAATTTGCAAAAGGGAAAGGGAGAGGGAGAGGGAGAAAGAACAAGACTGTCTTCTGTAAAATGTGAGAATGAGGCTATGGGCAGGGGTGGTGGGGATAAGCTGGGCACAGAACTTTGGTTTGGGGAGCAATTATTTGTACTAAATACTCCTGAAATCTGATAATTTTCTAAAACTATGTTGAGTCACTAACACAAATACTCAATAAAATTAAATATCCTTGATAATAAAAAAAAAATACTGAAGCAAAGAGAAACAGCCATGCCAGATCTATTGATTATTAAACTCTGAGGTCAGAAACAGATCATCGCTAAAACTAACAACACAGAAAGGCTATTTTTTTTCTAGTCCCGTCAACAAAAAAATAATTTTGCTACAACCATGGAAGTTTTAAAACTGTATCATCTGAGAGATATGGGAGGTCTGTGTATTCTATAGAAAATAAGACCAAAAAGTTGTGGAACTACAGGGGACACCAGAGTGGTATTCTGAGTAGGCTTGGAGGTGACAGCCTCAAATAGTCTTGGAAGTTCCTCAGATATGTCCCCTCAGCCCCTGCTCTTCTCCCCTGAAGTCTCTGCATGGCCAAGATCATCTCAGAAGCAGGCAAGAAATTAATATGATTTGTATCAGAGAGCAGTCATAGTATGGCTATACAGCCTTTTGTGAGTTGACTCCAGAACTTCACAGCTGAAACGTTCAGACAAGTGGCTCAGAGTTGAAAGCCACATACACATGCTATGTTGACTCAAAAAGGTTCCCCACAGGGAAATGCATGGGAGAGAAGGATGGCTGCCATAACTATTTTTTCCCTTCATGTATGAACCTGCAAAATTCAGACAGAGGTGTCAGGAGAAAAAAAAAACAAGCAAGAAAACAAGGGCCTTCGAGTTGTCTGTATTGAAATGATGTGTAAATAACTGCAGCACTAGCACAGTCACTCGCAGCCTAGAGAAACAAGATGCATTTATTTTCAGCATAGATATTTCAACAAGGACTCAGGTATGCATATAAAACATAACAATATCCAAGGCTAGTTGTTACAAGGTTTTCTTGTGAAGAAACTAAGGGATGCCAAGAATAAATACACCCAAGCATAAGCATTCTTCATAGACATAAGCTCCTATTTTAGTGTTTAACTTTGAGTATTTGTGACAGATCTTAATGGCTCCCAACCAAAGAATCATGCATTTTGAGCCAACAGTAACTGTTAATCTGGCTTAGAAAAACAGCACACAGGCTTTTGATGATTATAACTCAGTTTATGAGTAAAAGCTAGCATGCTTATAATATTAGTGCATTAAGTCTCTCACTGCGAGCCCTTCTCCTACACAGAGAAACACGGTTATAAAGAGTTTTTAGTTCTAGTTTGGGGAATCTTGTTATTCTTGTCCTGGGAAATTGCTGAAAAAGTTGTGCCAAGGTCACAGTTGTTTTGGATGAAACATTTACAACTGGAGAAAGATCAAAATCAACACCTTGAACTGAGCCTAGGATCTGATTGGTAACTGATGGGGATATAATTCACAGGTGTTCCGTGCTCTGTGCTTTTGGACCTTCCATCTGTTTGGCATCATTCTGCTTCTGAATAGTTTGCACTTCACTCAGTTCAGGATACTCCAATATTCCGAATTGGGCAGTAGGATCATAAGCCCAAATAATCAGTCTTAACGGAGTGAGACCAACACATCTAAGGAATGCATGACTAAGCAACTAAACGTGCATGGTGCCAGGTAGAAAGTGTCTTAGTCTTTTGATATTTTTTACAATAAAAAAGTCAGGACATTGGACTGGTAAGATAGCTCATCTGGAAGGGGTGTCTGCTTTACCATCCACAAGGCTGAGGTTTGAGCCTCAATGGAAACAAAGCTGATGCTGTGGCATATCCCCCCTCATCTTTTATTTATTCATTTATTTACTGGATAGAGACAGAGATAAATTGAGTGGAGAGGAGATAGAGAAGGAGAGAGAAAGAGAGACAAATGCAGCACTGCTTCATCCCTGGATTGAGGCTACACAGAACCTTGCATCAGAATATGCTTTATATCTCCCAAACGGTAGGCGCCACGCTGTGTTTGAACCCAGACCTAATTCCAAAGTTTAAATATCATGCTTCATAATTTCGAAAGTTTAAAAAATAGCTCACCTGGATAATGTGTCTGCTTTGTGATGACTGAGAATCAGACCCAAGCGTGTCCCCTAATGAATTGTGAGATTCATTCTTCAGTATTGTGAAATCTCTCGTTAGTATTGTGAGATCTCTCTCTCTGTATCTCTCTCTCTCTCTCTCTCTGAAAAAAATCAGTGGGGAGTAGTGAAGCCATGGCAATGAGAAGCAAATACCCACAGTCTGGGTAAGATAAGACAGAAGACAGATTTCACTGAAGAAGCTACAATCAGGAAGAATTAAAAAGGGAGATAATGTTTTTTTAAGAGGAAATTCTTTCTCTTTCTAAAAAGAGAACATTGAGAATGCTAGTCTAAGGGGAGAATACAGACACACCTACAGACACTGTGACAGCAACACTATTAGAATGCACCGGAGGGACACGGGTACAGTTTATTTCAAGCAGAACAGGAACTGTCTCAGTAAATGCTAAATCAAACACATTAAAATAGAAGATTTTTATATTTTAATTAATTAATTTTGGATATAGACCTAAAGAAACTGAGAAGGCCGAGAAAGACAGAGAACTGCAATACGGCTTCATTGTCCTGAAGCTTTTCCCCTGCAGGTGAGGACTAGGGGCTTGAACCTATATTCTCTTGCACTTTAATGGGTGTGCTCAACTAGATGCATCACCACCCTGTCCCTTTTGTTTTTTATTATTAATGATTTAATAATAATTATCAGGACTGTAAGATAATGGGCATAATTCCATACAGTTCCCACCACCAGAGTTCCATATCCCATCCTCTCTACTGGAAGCTTCCCATTTCTTTATCCCTCTGGAAGTATGGACCAAAATTCTTTATGGGGTGCAGAAGGTGGAAGGTCTGGCTTCTGTGATTGCTTCTCTGCTGGACATGGGTGTTGACAGGTCGATCCATACTCCTAGCCTGTTTCTATCTTTCCCAGTTGGGTAGGGCTCTGGAGAGGTGAGACTTTGGGACACATTGGTGAGGTCATCTGTCTGTCAGGGAAGCCAGGATGGAATCATAGTAGCGCCTACAACTTGGTGGCTATAAAGTGGTAAGATACAAAGCAGGAAAAACTGTTTAATAAACAAGGAACCCAAAGGAATAGAGAGATGGAATTAGGGGTATTTGGGTTGGAAAAAAGCTAGGAAGTCTACTGTAAGTATGTTCCTAGTGGCTTATGACTTTAGTGATTTTTACCTGAACTTGATAGCTAACATGCAGGTGGACTAAAAATATTGTTTGGGGAGATAGTGTCAGAGCTGAGAACAGGGACAGAAAGCTGGATTAGGGCAGAGAGTGGCTCCCAAACATGAAGAAAGTATATAAATACCATTAACTGTTTACCCCATTGATCTGACCTAGGGCCCATATCTATTCATATTTTTGCTTTTTTTTCCTGCATGAACCCATGGCATCATGAATACATGTACCATTGCTAAACAGACTCCCTGGGGAAATTCTTTTCACCTTTTCATTAAGTATCACAGCAGACCATTTTATTTAACACTATAGATAATGGTGAGTTATTTAAGGGTGCTGAGCAAAAGGCTGACATAACGATTCCAGTGACCATAATAAGCAGGGGTGGGGGGAAGCAATTACAGAAGCCAGACCTTCTACCTTCTGCAACCCTCAACGACCCTGGGTCCATGCTCCCAGAGGGATAGAGAATGGGAAAGCTACCATGGGAGGGGGTGGGTTATGGGGATTGGGTGTTGGGAATTGTGTGGAGTTGTACCCCTCCTACCTTATGCTTTTGTTCACTAATCCTTTCTTAAATAAAAAATTTAAAAAAAAACCAAAAAAAAAAAATAAGCAGGGGTGGTAGAATATTAAGAAAATTATGGATGAAAGTAATATCCTGCTCTCTCTCTCTCTCTCTCTCTCCATAGATATATATTCACCACTCTGGGCTACTTTTTCATTCAGAGAGAGAGAATGAGAGGGAGAGGGAGAGGGAGAGGAAGAGAGAGAGAGAGAGACAGAGACAGAGAGAGAATGAGAGAGAATGAGAGAATAAGAGAGAGAGAGAATGAGGAGGAAGGAGAGGAGAGGAGAGGAGAGGAGAGGAGAGGAGAGGAGAGGAGAGGAGAGGAGAAAATAGGAATAGCATCAGAGTTTCCTCCAGTGCAATACACCCTTCCATGTGGCATGTGGTGCCAGGGCTCAAACCTGGGTTGTGTATAACAAGGCATACAATCTACCTGGTGATCTATTTCTCTGGATATATACATATACATATACATATACATATACATATACATATACATATACATATACATATACATATACATATACATATACATATACATATACATATACATATACATATACATATACATATACATATACATATACATATACATATACATATTCAGAAGCAGATTGTCTTTATAACTATTAAGATCATTTGAAAGTTTTTGAGGATATACTACAGCTTGATGACACTGGCTGTGGCAAAGAAGAAGACTGAGAAATATTAAGGTGAATTCTATGAACTTTGGCAAATGAGTTGGAGACTACAAACAGAGGTATTATGAAATTAAGATATGGAGATGCCCATGGGCCACCAGCTCTTATCTTGACTTACTGAGTATTAAAAGTGACTTCTTCTGACTTCAGTAATGAATAACATTGTCAAAAATCTCCCAGTGATATTGAGCTAAATGAGGCCCTTTCCTAAATGAGGAAAAAAGGAGGTAACACCCATCTCTCCCCCAAACAAACACTGCTTTACAATCTATTAAAGAGACACAGATACTGATAATTTGCCAGGAAATAAAAACGAAAAACATATTGGGATGATACCATTTGTAAGTACTTGTAATGGCTTAAGTAGAAGGCATGCCCAAATTAGCTACAAATATCAGATGTTGAAAAAAAAGAAATTCACATTTTCATTTCCAGTAATGTACCAGGACCTCAAAGTTATCCCTTCCTCCATCCCTCTTCTGGACCTCCCTCCCCAGAGTCCTTTGCTTTGGTGCAATAAACCAAACCAATCCAAGGTTTACTTTATGTTTCCTCTTTCTGTTCTCCCTTCCTTTCCTTCCTTCCTTCCTTCCTTCCTTCCTTCCTTCCTTCCTTCCTTCCTTCCTTCCTTCTTTTCCTTCCTTCCTTTTTTTCCTCCTCCTCCTCCTTCTTCTTCTCTCTCTCTCTCTCTCCCTCCCTCCC
The DNA here is from genome assembly GCF_950295315.1 of Erinaceus europaeus. Lineage (NCBI taxonomy): Eukaryota > Metazoa > Chordata > Mammalia > Eulipotyphla > Erinaceidae > Erinaceus > Erinaceus europaeus. Next base: position 103,083,816 of record NC_080185.1, on the reverse strand, counting down.
TTCCTCCCTCCCTTTCTTTCTTTTTTATAGGACAGATAGAAAATGAGAGGGCAGGGGCATATAGAGATGAAAGAGAAACACCTGCAGACCTGCTTTACCACTCATGAACCACCTCGTGCAGGTAGGGAGCAGAGGCTTGAACCAGGGTTCTCACATATGGTGATGTGTATGCTTAAAGGGGAAGCCAACACAAGGTCCCTTGTCCTTGTTTCTTATGTTCTGCCCATGAGTGAGATTATCCCATATTCATCCTTCTCTTTCTGGCTTATCTTGCTTAATGTAATTCTTTCAAACTCCATCCAAGATGAGGAGAAGAAGGTGAACTCACCATTTTGGATAGTTGAGTAGTATTCATATATATCACAACTTTTTTAGCCAATCATCTGTTGTTGGACACCCAAGTTGCTTCCAAGTTTGCACTATTACAAATTGTTCTGCTATGAACATAGGTATACATAGATCTCTCTTTTTAAAAAATTTTATTTATAAAATGAAAATACTGACAAAACCATAGGATAAGAGATGTACAATTCCCACAACCAGAACTCAGTATCCCACCCACTCCCCCTGATAGCTTTCCTATTCTTTAACCCTCTGGGGGTATGGATCCAGGGCCATTATGGGGTGCAGAAGGTGGAAGGTTTGGCTTCTGTAATTCCTTCCCCGCTGAACGTGGGCATTGATAGGTCTATCCATACTCCCAGCCTACACAGATCTCTTTGGATGGGTGTGTTTGTTTCCTTAGGATATATCTCCAGGAGAGAAATTGCTAGATCATAGTGTCAGGAGATGAGCACAAGGACTTGTAATGCACCCCCTGAATTGCCTCCCTTCACAACTTTTCATTATTTATTTGGGGGGATACATAGATACAGATCGAGACATCACCCTCTTCAATCATGGCTGACTTGTAACACAACACTACCACCCACAGAGCAGCCATCAGTGCCACCCATGGTGCTCCCATGTGGTGACTGGCCTCAAACAGAAGATCTCTTGCTTGGACCGAGTGGACCCTATCTGGAAAGCTGTCTCCTGGCCTTTGACATTTTCTTAAAATATTTATTTTACCCCAGATGCTTAACCATATAAACACTGATTTTAATATTATAGAAGTTTATCATGCCTAGCATTATAATTCTGCATCTAATGCACTATATATGTGTGTGTATGTATGTATTTTTAAATTATCTTTATTTGATGGAGACAGAAGTCTAGGAGGAAGTGGGGAGATACTCGTGAAGCTTTCCCTCTGCAGGTGGAGGCCAGGTGCTTGAACCTGGATCCTTGTGCATTATAACATGTGCTCTCAACCAGGTGTACCACCACCCAACTCCTTTTCACTATAGTTTTTAATGTTTTATTTGTTCATTTGTTTTCAATATAGATACAGAGAAATAGAGAAGGCAGATACAAAGAGAGAGAGAGAGAGACCTGCAATACTGATTCACTGCTTGTGAAGCTTCCCTCCTGGAAGTGGGGACCAATGGCTTGGACCTAGGCCCTTGAGCACTGTAACATGTGCACTTACCAGTTGTGCCACCACCCTGCCCATATATTACATTATGGTTGTCTCATTTCCATCTATCTCCGTATCCTTGATCAACCTATCTGCCCCCCCTCCCCACCCCCATCCCTTTCCCCTTTGGAAATCAGCAGTCTGTTCTCTGTACCTAGGAGTTCATTTTTGTTTAGTTGGCTTTGATTTTTTTCCAGACTTGAAGTAGCACTGCATTATAGCATTATGCAAGTTTCAGGTGCGCACCATTAAAAAATCAACATGGGTTTGTAGTCAATATATGAGTGGAATCAAAGGATATTTGATAGTTACCTTCACTGTTCTTACCAAGCAAAAATTGTAACTGTGAAGTGATAGAAATGCTAATTAGCTTGTTTGTGATTTTAGTTTCACAACCTATACATATATCAAAACAGTATGCTGAACCCTAAGAGCTATACAGCCTTATTTTTTAGTTGTCTCTTGGTAAAGCTGGGGAAAATAAATATCTTCGCCACTTAAATTCTGTGACAATACTACTCATGTGAGTTTAATAATCAGATTCAATCACAACCCCAATAAATATGGAACATATCACAGTACCCCCCTCAAACTCTGCACGGGGAATATTATAGTCCAGTGAGACAACAAGGTCATAGAAAGAGGAATGTTGGCTCTGTACCAGAAATTTTGCAGAAGTCTGTGTTGAAAAAGTGAGTGAAATGATTTGATCATGGCAATGCATGTTCACAGATTACCAATGAGAGTGGGGAATGGACTTGATGGAGTACAAATTCCTGCTCACATATATGATTCAGTTTTCCCAAGAGAGAACTGAATGGCACACAGAACAAAACTGACATGTGAATATCACAGCTTGACCTTCCTTTTGGTATTATCATTTCTTTTACTGCTACTCTTTACTATCATCTAGACTTTTAAGAATTGCCTATACAAAAACTTGATCTCAACACACCGAGAATCTATGGAGGAAGGAAAGAGATGGCACCAGAAGCTTTGTTTAACCTGTCTGTAGCCAGTTGGAAGTCACTAACAAAATGAGGACTCCCACAAGGCATGCCCACTTCTAATAGTTTTTTCTTTTTTTTTTTTAGATACAAAATAATGCAGATACAAACAAAATATGGATGGGCTGGATGGTAGTGCACTCAGTTGAGCACACACAGTACCATGTGAAAGGGCCTGGGCTCAAGTCCTGGTCCCCACCTGTAGGGTGAGGAGTTTCATAAGCAGTGAAGCAGGGTTGTAAGTCAGTCTCTCTCTCTCTCTCTCTCTCTCTACTACCTAACCCTCTCAATTTTTTATGTCCTATGAAATAAAAAATAAAGTTTAAAGATTAAAAAACATATTAAAATAAGTATTTTTTAAAAGGCTGGGGAGGCATAGAACTTTGGTGGTTGTGTGGTGATTTATAACTATCATGTGGGGGGATATGAAACACCCATGAAATCTGATATTTTAAACAATACTATACCACTAATAAAAATTTTAAAAAGCTGTTGGAGAACATCTGAAAGCCTAGTAGTCTACCACCTTTAATTTATCAGTAAACTATACTATCATCCTGAATAATTTTGGAGTGACTCTTCTGAAAGAACTTTGAAAATTCCTATATCTCAAATTAGAATGAGACAATCTGCTCTGCAGTTTCAAACTTTACATTCATTTTGTTTCTCTTAAAATGTTATAGATAACAACATATTCATATTAATGTTTACATTTTATTTTATCCTCAAACTTCATAACGCACAATTCAGTGACCATACTCAAAACTCTGATTTTTATGTACTCATGATTCTGCAATCAGTAACTGGCATTATACATATACTTTGTGAAAAGCCTTATATTCTATAGTTAAAGGAATTGGGGCCTGGTGAGACAACCTATGGGTCATGCAAAGAGACTTGGCCTGAGACTCTCAAATCCTGAGTTCATTCTCTAGCACCACCATAAGGCAGAGCTGAACAGTGCTCCAAGTCACTGTAAATACAATTTTTAAAAAAGGAATTTAAGGGTTCCTGGAAGATGGCAGACTGAGAAGCTGCTAGTGGCTTGAGCTCTGATCAAATCTTCTGGAAATGGTAGGATTTTCTGTCTTTAGTAGGCCAGTCAATAAGGGGTCCTAGCGGTGACACCAAGGAGGTGACTATAACTTAATTTGGGTTAAGAATTAGAGTAGGAAAAAAGGGGAAACATTTTTTTTCTTCCTTTTAATTTTTAAGCATACCTCCTTCCCCGCCCCCCCCCCATAACCAGTCCCTGGGGACCATCTCCTAGCAGGATCCTCTGCTAGGAGCTCCTTTTCTTTACCAAATTCCTGTACCACCAGGGAGTATCATTAATTCTAAGTCTATGCCCTTCTGAACCTCTGGCCTATTTTCGTTCTAAGTAGCCAACCCCCTCCACCTCATCCAGCATAGCTAATTAAATAATTAAAAAAAAAAAAACCTTTCCTTTCACTGCCCTTTTATGACTGTTCTTTTTCTTATCTTTTTCTTTTCTCTCTCTCTCTTTCTTTTTTTCTTTTTCTTTTTCTCATTCTTGTCATCTTTTCTTCCTTAATCCTACAGCTTCCAAAGTCATAGCCCCCAGCCCCCACAGCACCAAACAGTGTGCTTTTTTGAATTCACTGATACACATTTGGGAATTTCCTTTCACTGCTCTTTAATTACAGTTCTTTTTCTTATCTTTTCCCTTTTCTCTCTCTTGTGTCTCTTTCTTTTTCTTTTCTTTTTTTTTATCTTGTCATACACTTCATCCTTCTTCTTTGCCTTTCTGAATTTGTGAATTATTTTGGGGAAGAAATCTGACTCAGAGTGGACTCTCTATGTGTGTATCTCTACTCTAGTTGCCTTTCGCCTCTTGTTTCCACTAGAATATACAGTGGATAGTAGATTTGCATAACTGTCTATTCTTGCTATCCTTTCTTTCTTTTCTCTTTCTTCTTCACTGGGATTTGGTTACTATTTATTCACGGACTGGAGAAATTGTTTGGCTAACTGGTAACGATTAAACTGCTTCAATACTTGCTTCAGTTGCTACTGTAATTCCTGAGGTTGGTGAGTGCAATTGTCATAAAGGTATTTAGTACAGTGTTACTTGTAATCAAGACACAACAACTGAGGAACAACAGAACATAAAAAAAGAAACACATAAATAAAAAAATGGGTAGATCAAAAACAAATAAAACTGCTACTCCAATGAATGAAGACAAGAGCCCAGAAGAAACTACAAATCAGCCAGAAGTAACCATAGATAAGAAAAGTATGCAAGCAATAATAAACTTATTAATCACAGAAATGAAAACAACATTGGAGGAATGGAATGTCAGTTTTAGGGAAACAACAGTTGTGACGCCCAAGGAAAATACTGATTATCTTGAGGCAATTAGAGAATTGAAAACTGAAATAGCTGTAATGAAGAAAGAAGCTGAGGCAAGGGAAAGCAGACTAACAGAAGCAGAAAACAGAATTAGTCAGACAGAGGATGAGTTAGAGAAAACAAAGAGGTGAAAGAGCTTAAAAAGAGATTGAGAGACACTGAAAACAACAAGAGAGACATATGGGATGATCACAAAAAGAAGTAACATTTGTATAATTGGCCTGCCAGAGGAAGAAAGAGAGGAAGGGGAAGCAAACATTCTAGAGGAAATAATAGAAGAAAACTTCCCAGACCTGAATAACAGAAAGGACATCAAGATTCAAGAGGCCCAGAGAGTACCAAACAGAATCAACCCAGACCTGAAGACACCAAGACACATCATAGTCACAATGAGAAGAAGTAAGGATAAAGAAAGGATCCTAAAGGCTGCAAGAGAGAAACAAAAAGTCACATACAAGGGAAAACCCATAAGATTATCTACAGACTTCTCCACTCAAACTCTAAAAGCCAGAAGGGAATGGCAAGGTATCTATTGAGCCCTGAATGAAAAAGGGTTTCAACCAAGGATAATATGTCCTGCTAGACTTTCATTCAGACTAGATGGAGGGATCAAAACCTTCTTAGACAAACAACAGTTAAAAGAGGCAACCATCACCAAACCGGCCCTGAAAGAGGTTCTAAAAGACCTCTTATAAACAAGGACATCACTATAATACTGGCAACATATCAGAGCAAACAAAAAAATTTTTTTTGAACAATGGCACTACAATACATTAAATCCATAATATCAATAAACGTCAATGGCTTAAACTCACCCATCAAAAGGCACAGGGTGGGGGGATGGATCAGAAAACATAACCCAACCATATGCTGCTTGCAAGAATCCCATCTGTCACAATAAGATAAACACAGACTTAAAGTGAAAGGATGGAAAACTATCATACAGGCTAACGGACCACAAAAAAGGTCAGGAACAGCCATTCTCATCTCAGACACGATAGATTTTAAATTAAATAAAGTAATAAAAGATAGGCAAGGACATTACATAATGATTAGAGGATCAATCAGCCAAGAAGACTTAACAATTATAAACATCTATGCACCCAATGAGGGACCATCTAAATACATTAAGCACCTACTAAAAGAATTTCAAAAATACATCAATAGTAATACAATAATAGTGGGAGACTTCAATACCCCACTCTCACACTTAGACAGATCAACAAAGCAGAGAACCAATAAAGATACAAGAGAATTGTAGGAATAGATTGACAGACTAGACCTCTTGGACATTTTCAGACTCCTTCACCCAAAAAAATTGGAATATACCTTCTTTTCAAATCCACATAACACATACTCAAGGATAGACCACATGTTAGGCCACAAAGACAGCATCAATAAATTCAAGAGCATTGAAATCATCCCAAGTATCTTCTCAGACCACAGTGGAGTAAAACTAACATTTAACAACAAACAGAAAATTATTAAAAGTCACAGAATTTGGAATCTAAACAAAATACTCCTTAAGAACCACTGAGTCAGAGACTCACTCAGGCAGGATATTCAAATGTTCCTGGAAACAAATGAAAATGAAGACACAACCTATCAAAATATTTGGGACACAGCTAAAGCAGTACTGAGAGGGAAACTTATAGCCATACAATCACATATTAAACACCAAGAAGAAGCCCAAATGAACGACCTTACTGCACACCTCAAGGACTTAGAGGAAGAGGAACAAAGGAACCCTAAAGCAACCAGAAGGACAGAAATCACTAAAGTTAGAGCAGAAATAAACAACATCGAAAATAAAAGAACCATACAAAAGATCAATGAAGCCAAATGTTGGTTCTTTGAAAGATTAAACAAAATTGACAAACCCCTAGCCAGACTCACCAAACAAAAAAGAGAGAAGACTCAAATTAATAGAATTGTAAATGATGGAGGAGATATCACAACTGACACCACAGAAATCCAGAGAATCCTGCGAAACTTCTATAAAGAACTATACGCCACCAAGCTAGAGAATCTGGAAGAAATGGAACAATTCCTAGAAGCATATGCCCTTACAAAACTGAAACAAGAAGAACTACAAAATCTAAATGCACCAATCACAGACAGAGAAATTGAAACCGTTATTAAGAATCTCCCCAACAACAAAAGTCCTGGACCAGATGGCTTCACAAACGAATTCTACAAAACTTTCAGGTAACAGTTAGTACCCATACTTCTTAAGCTATTCCATAAGATTGAAGAAACAGGAATACTCCCTTCCACCTTCTATGAAGCCAACATCACCCTGATACCAATAGCTGATAGGGACAGAACAAAAAAGGAAAAATACAGACCAATATCTCTGAAGAACATAGATGCCAAAATATTAAACAAGATCTTGGCCAACCGGATATAGCAACATATCAAAAAGATTGTTCATCATGACCAAGTGGGATTCATCCCAGGAATGCAAGGCTGGTTCAACATCCGTAAGTCAATCAATGTCATTTACCACATCAATAAAAGCAAAGCCAAAAACCACATGATTATCTCAATAGATGCAGAGAAAGCCTTTGACAAATTCCAATATATATTCATGCTCAAAACTCTACAAAAAATGGGAATAGATGGGAAATTCCTCAAGATAGTGGAGTCTATATATAGCAAACCTACAGCCAACATCATACTCAATGGACAGAACCTGAAAACATTCCCCCTCAGATTGGGGACTAGACAGGGCTGTCCACTGACACCGTTACTCTTCAACATAGTATTGGAAGTTCTTGCCATAGCAATCAGGCAAGAGAAAGAAATCAAAGGGATACAGATTGGAAGGGAAGAAGTCAAGCTCTCACTATTTGCAGATGATATGATAGTATACATAGAAAAACCTAAAGAATCCATCAGAAAACTACTGGATGTTATCAGGCAATATAGCAAGGTACCAGGCTACAAAATCAATGTACAAAAATCAGTGGCATTTCTTTATGCAAACACTAAATCTGAAGAAGAAGACATCCAGAAATCACTCCCATTTACTGTTTCAGCAAAATCAATCAAATACCTAGGAATAAAGTTGACCAAAGAAGTGAAAGACTTGTATGCTGAAAACTATGAGTCACTACTCAAGGAAATAGAAACTGCTACCAAGAAATGGAAAGATATCCCATGCTCATGGATTGGAAGAATAAATATCATCGAAATGAATATTCTACCCAGAGCCACATACAAATTTAATGCAATACCCATCAAAGTTCCACCAAGCTTCTTTAAGAGAATAGAACAAACACTACAATCATTTATCTGGATCATGAAATCACCTAGAATTGCCAAAACCATCTTGAGGAAAAGAAACAGAAAAGGAGGTATCACACTCCCAGACCTTAAACTATATTATAAAGCCGTCATCATCAAAACAGCATGGCACTGGAACAAAAATAGACACACAGACCAGTGGAACAGAATTGAAAGCCCAGAAATAAATCCCCATACCTACGGACATCTAATCTTTGATAAGGGGGCCCAAAGGGTTAAATGGAAGAAGGAGGCTCTCTTCAATATATGGTGCTGGAAAAACTGGGTTGTAACATACAGAAGAATGAAATTGAACCACTTTATCTCACCAGAAACAAAAATCAACTCCAAATGGATCAAAGACCTAGATGTCAGACCAGAAACAATCAAATACTTAGAGGAAAACATTGGTAAAACATACACCTCACATACACCTCAAGGACATCTTTGATGAATCAAACCCAATTGCAAGGAAGACTAAAGCAGAAACAAACCAATGGGACTACATCAAATTGAAAAGCTTCTGCACAGCCAAAGAAACTATTAAACAGAGAGACCCCTCACAGAATGGGAGAAGATCTTCACATGCCATACATCAGACAAGAAACTAATCACCAAAATATATAAAGAGCTCAGCAAACTTTGCACCAAAAACGCAAATGACCCCATCCAAAAATGGGCAGAGGATATGAACAAAACATTCACTACAGAGGAGATCCAAAAGGCTAAAAAACATATGAAAAACTTCTCTAGGTCACTGATTGTCAGAGAAATGCAAATTAAGACAACACTAAGATACCACCTCACTCTTGTAAGAATGGCATACATCAAAAAAAACCCAGCAGCAACGAATGTTGGAGAGGATGTGGGGACAGAGGAACCCTTTTACATTGCTGGTGGGAATGTAAATTGGTACAGCCTCTGTGGAGAGCAGTCTGGAAAACTCTCAGAAGGCTAGACATGGACCTTCCATATGATCCAGTAATTCCTCTCCTGGGGTTATACCCCAAGGACTCCATAACACCCAACCAAATAGAGGTGTGTACTCCTATGTTCATAGCAGCACAATTCATAATAGCTAAAACCTGGAAGCAACCCAGGTGCCCAACAACAGATGAGTGGCTGAGAAAGCTGTGGTATATATACACAATGGAATACTATGCAGCTATCAAGAACAATGAAACCACCTTCTCTGACCCATCTTGGACAGAGCTAGAAGGAATTATGTTAAGTGAGCTAAGTCAGAAAGATAAAGATGAGTATGGGATGATCCAACTCATCAACAGAAGTTGAGGAAGAAGATCTGAAAGGGAAACTAAAAGCAGGACCTGACCAAATTGTAAGTAGGGCACCAAAGTAATAACCCAGTGGTGAGGGGTAGACATGTAGCTTCCTGGGCCAGTGGGGGGTGGGAGTGGGTGGGAGGGATGGGTCACAGTCTTTTGGTGGTGGGAATGGTGTTTATGTTTACTCCTAGTAAAATGTAGTCATATACATCACTAGTTAATTAATACGAGAGGGGTTAAATTAAGTTTATGTCTCGAAGTTTTTCAAAACACAAACTGAATCTTTTCTCAATATATGCAGTGTAATTGGTAAGCAGACTTTCTCAAAAGCCTAGACCAAGTAGATCAGAAGCAACCAATAGCACAGCTATATACAAGATACTGGGTACTGTACAGCAAACCCTAACAAAAGGACTTTTCAAAGTTAACCCAATTACCAAATAATGTGATGATAACATTAACTATTGATTGTCTTTTTGAACCCTAAGACAGCAGGAACCTCACATCTCCACTATAGAGCCTCTACTTCCCCGAGTCCTAGAACCACTGGATAGGGCCCACTTTCCCGTATGCCTCTCCCAATCCATATCAAATAATATTGCATCTGCCGATCACAACCTAACCAACGCAACTACTGCCACCTCAACATGCTTCACTTCAGACTGTGTCCAGAGGCTTCACGTGTGGAATGACAACCCTTCAGCTTCATTACTCGGGTGAGGACCTTTCCTTTCATAATATACTCTAATTCCATCTCAGGTGGTTCACTTTCTAACAAAGTCCCAAAACCTAGATATACACCAGTTTCTGTGAGAGAGAGCATATGTTCACACGTATCCGTAAACTATTGCAAAATATATACCTGAAAGCAGAAGTACACTAGAGTTTGCAGTGAGTATCCCCCTAACACTTCCTCTCCACTATTCCAAGCTTTGGGTCCATGATTGCTCAACAACTAGTTTGGCTTCGTATGTTAACTCTCTTTTCAGTCACCAGGTTCCAGATGTCATCAGGATGCCGGCCAGGCTTCCCTGGACTGAAGACCCCACCAATGTGTCCTGTAGCTCAGCTTCCCCAGAGATACACCCTACCAGGGAAAGAGAGAGGCAGACTGGGAGTATGGACCGACCAGTCAATGCCCATGTTCAGCGGGGAAGCAATTACAGAAGCCAGACCTTCTACCTTCTGCAAACCACAGTGACCCTGGGTCCATGCTCCCAGAGGGATAGAGAATGGGAAAGCTATCAGGGGAGGGGGTGGGATATGGAGAATGGGTGGTGGGAATTGTGTGGAATTCTACCCCTCCTACCCTATGGTTTTGTTAATTAATACTTTCTTAAATAAAAATTTAAAAAAATAAGTGAGAAAAAGAAAGGAAGTAAAAAAAAAAAAAAAGGAATTTACATGACCAGTATCAGAATCAAGATTTGACATTTGGTGTAGAACTGAAGCCTCTAAATTCTTTTCCTTTCTACATGGTGCCTATGCTATTCATTTCAAATAACACACAGGTGTACACTGTAAAGTTTCAACAGCATGAGTGTTCCTATTGCTTTTGGTATACTTGCACACTTAGCATACGATTAACTCAAGTATTTACTGTAAATTAAGTGGAGATACAATTTCTCAAAGGATTTACTAACTTGTCTATAGTGCTAATACAAAGTCAGAGAGAAGGTTAAAGAGATGGCCTTTGGATCCTGAGATATTTGGAATGAGGCAATGAGGCCTTCATTTACTTCATAAAGGGAGGCCTTTCTAGTCCTCACACCATCCAGTTAATGCCTAAAGTCAGTTCTCTTTATTTTTGCTTTTCTTTTTTGCCCAGCAACACTCTAATTTTCTTCAAAACCATTTATCTTATTTCTGTATGATACCTGTGCTCTTGATTCCACAAACCTACAGGCATTTCTCTTGCTCAAGTCAGTCATTTCTCTCCATAGAGAAAACTTTTTGCTTTCTTTTTACCCAATTCCTTATATACTTTTTTTCATTGTAGATATAAGCTTTCTCACCTCAGGGTCAATTTCCAATAACTGTATTCCTATGACTAGACTTTTACCATTGCCTCCTCCACAGAGCACATTGTTGAATTAAATTAAAAGCTGTGTTCTGAAACCAATATATTTTTTAAATCACATATCACTTTATTTCTTACTCAGCACTGCCTCTGACAGGAGTAGAGGAGCAGGTGCTCAGAAAGCACTTCAGTCTCTTAAAATTCTCAGTACCACAGAGGCATCTGCTTTGCCATTCCTGGGAATGGCAAGGTCATTCAATCACTGGGTGCCTGAATCCCCTAAAATCAGGAAGAATCTGGAACTATGTAGAAGGGAAAGTGGGAAGACAGGAGGCTATTTCACTGGTCTTTCCACTATTGTATAAAAATAATCTAACTTTGGTTCTTCTGTAGTTAAAGTACTGATTAAAAATAAGTGTAGAATAAATCACATATGAGTAGTTTTTAATTAATCTGAGATATAATAGAAGTGGTATTATTATTTGCAAAGCCTATACAAATTTTTCAGCAAATTAGATGATAAATTCTGAGAAAATCCTAATTACATTTAGATAGCAAGTTGACTCGATGTTGAAGTGACTATGCAGGGGTGTCAGGAACACATTTATCTTAAATTTTGCCAAAAGATAGACTGCATTCTACTATGTTTCTTTCACATGGGGAAAAAGATCTTTCTAGTTATCTTATAAGTTGTTACTAAAGAAAATTTGTGGCAGTTTAAAATGATATTTTTAGTAGGGCCAGGATCTCATAAATGTGCAATTTTATCATTCCAGAAACTATATTTCTATCAATTTTATTTCAGCTAGAAAGGCAAGGACACAGAGGGAGACAGACAGACAGACAGAGAGACACAACATCATATGGATCAACCTGCCAATACCCATGTTCAGCGGGGAAGCAATTACAGAAGCCAGATCTTCTACCTTCTACACTCCATAATGACCCTGGGTCCATACACCTAGAGGCATAAAGAGTAGGGAAGCTATCAAGGGAGAGGATGGGAGTTCTGGTGGTGGGAACTGTGTGGAATTGTACCCCTCTTACCCTATAGTTTTGTCAGGTTTCCCTTTTATAAATAAAATAAAATATATATTTAAAAAACCTTCCAGTCTGATAATTAGCATCTACTCCACAGAAATTAATGAATTCCACCCCTATAAGATCCAAATGACATTTTCTTTTTCACAGAAAAGAAATCCCTGAAATTTCATGTGGACCCACAAATGACTTTAAAGTCAAAGCAATCTGGGGACAAGGCGGTGGCGACCTGGTTAAGCACACACATTACAGTGTTCAAGGATCCAGGTTCAAGCTCTTGATCCCCACCCGCAGGAAGAAAGCTTTCAAGTGGTAAAGCAGGGATGCAGGTGCCTCACTATCTTTTTCCTTCTTTAACTCCTCACCTCTCAAATTTTTGTCTCTAACCAATAGTAAATAAATAATAAATAAAATTAAAAAGTAAAACTTAAAAAAGGCAAAACAATCCTGAAAAAGAAGAACAAAGCTGAGTACATAGTACTTGATGATTTCAAAGTATTTTATACATATTTGCAATCACGAAAACAAACACATAAGCCAATGGAACAGAATTGAGAGCCCAGAAGCAAATCTTTCATATTTGTCTATTACTGCTTTGTCATGCACATGACCCAGGGAGCTTTGGTGGGTGCTGTGGTATCCTTATTTTCTCACCTGTTTCTCTGTTCCTCTCCATCTTTTTTTTTTCCTCCAGGGTTATTGCTGGGCTTGGTGCCTGCACCATGAATCCACCGCTCCTGGAGGCCATTTCCCCCCTTTTTGTTGCCCTTGTTGTTGTAGCCTCGTTGTGGTTATTATTATTGCCATTGTTGATGTTGTTCCTTGTTGGATAGGACAGAGAGAAATGGAGAGAGGGGGGGAAGACAGAGAGGGGGAGAGAAAGACAGACACCTGCAGACCTGCTTCACTGCCTGTGAAGCGACTCCCATGCAGGTGGGGAGACAGGGGCTCGAACCGGGATCCCTGCACCGGTTCCTGCGCTTTGTGCCACATGCGCTTAACCCACTGCGCCACCGCCCGACCCCCATATTCCTCTCCATCTGAGAGAAAGAAAGAAAGAAAGAAAGAGTGAGAGAGGAAGGAAGGGAGAGAAGGAGGAAGGGAGAGAGGGAGGGAGGGAGGGAGGTTGGAAGGAAGGAAGGAAGGAAGGAAGGAAGGAAGGAAGGGAGATCTGAAGCTCAGAAACAACAAAAAAAATCTGAAAAATATACTTCATCATATATATCAAGTAATAGGTGACAAGAGACCCAAGAACACACAGTGGGTGTTGAAAAACAAAATATGCACATGGAAAATAATAAAGCTACAACTCAAAATGGACCAGGTGTGAAAATGCCAAACCTCAAACCATGCAATTCTTAGAAGAAAATTCAGGGGAAAAGCTCTCTATCACTGGTGTTAACAAAGATTCTTCAGCTATGTCATTAAAATCAAAAATAGAAAAGTAAAGCAAGCAAGCAAACAAACAAACAAAGCAATAAGTGAAACTAAAGCAAAGTAAAAAGCTTCTATATGGAAAAAATACCATCAGAATGAAAAGTAAGCTACAGAATGGGAGAAACTATTTGCAAACCATATACCTGATAACTATCCAAAAAGCCTTATATATATATATATATTAGTGAATTTTTAAAATTTATTTTCCCTTTTGTTTCTCTTGTGTTTTGTTGTTGTTGTTGTTATTGTTGTTAGTATTGATGTCGTCATCATTGTTACATAGGACAGAGAGAAATGGAGAGAGAAAGGGAAGATAGAGAGAAAGATAAGACACCTGCAGACCTGCTTCACCACCTGTGAAGCGACTTCTCTGCAGGTGGGGAGCCAGGGGCTTGAATCTGGCTCCTTCTGCTGATCTTTGCGCTTCGCGCCACATGCACTTAACCCACTGCGCTACCACCTGACTCCCCCAAAAATACTTTTAATATTTATCTACTTAATAAGGAATTGATGAGTCAACAGCACAAATTTTAATATTTTGACCTAAAAAAGACATATATTGTCACTTGACAATGTTATGGAACAGAATAATTTCATTCCATAGATCAATGAAGTCATGCTCAGAAGGAAACATGGGTGAAAAAAACTAAAAGACTAAAAAGAGGAGAGATCAATGTCCACTGCTTTCTGGAATAGACAAAATAACATGGTGACTGTTTTCATTTTGCTATTCGGAACAATTTAATATGAAGACTAATTCAGTTTTACTGTAACACAGTTAAAGTAGAATACAGAAAAATATAGATTTTTGACATTCTATAATTCAAACAATGCCAATGTATCTGATGCACCAGGAATGTACAGCCCAACATGCCTTAGTAAACTCATGCAGGAAAAGTTAAGGGGATGAGAGGGAAAAATTCAGAGTTAAAGGGAGAAAGGAAAGGAGTGAAGACTTAGAGAAAAAAGAGGGGGAAAACAATCTACATTATACAATTGACAGAGAGAAATGGAGAGAGGAGAGGAAGACAGAGAGGGGGAGAGAAAGATAGACACCTGCAGGCCTGCTTCACTGCTTGTGAAGCGACTCCCCTGGAGGTGGGGAGCTGGGGGCTCGAACTGGGATCCTTAAGCCAGTCCTTGCGCTTTATGTCTGCCACCTGCGCTTAACCTCCTGTGCTACCGCCCAACTCCCACATGCACAGTTTCTTATCTCCCCATGACAGCTGTCAGGACACCACACCCTTCACCAATTAACATCTTCCTCCACCACAAGACATTGGGTAGAATTAGCAGCACTAATTTTCTGCTTTGCTCTGTGACTTTGTGATTTTAATGTACTTTCTACTCTTAAAGAATATAAATAAAATTTTAGGAATTAAATAGATTGTGTAGAACTTCATTGTACACTGAAACTACAAGGAGATATTTTGATTTTTCCAATCATTAAATCAGATGAAACTGGTCTCACAACTAAAAACCAATAGCCCAATTATAAAATGGGCAAAAGATCTAAATAGTCAGTATTTTAAAGAATATAAATATGGCCTACAGACATACAAAAATGCTGTTTAATTTAGCACTAGAGAAATTAAAATTAAAACACATTGATATTCTACACTACTCCTGTGAGAATAACCGAAATCAATAAAACAGGAAATGGCAATAAAACAGGAAATGGCAGGTGTCAGTGAGGATATATAGAAAAAAGAATGTTACGGGAGTCGGGCGGTAGTGCAGTGGTTAAGTGCATGTGGCGCAAAGTGCAAGGACTGGAGTAAGTATTCCAGTTCGAGTCCCCGGCTCCCCACCTGCAGGGGAGTTGCTTCATAGGCGGTGAAGCAGGTCTGCAGGTGTCTATCTTTCTCTCCCCGTCTGTCTTCCCCTCCTCTCTCCATTTCTCTCTGTCCTATCCAACAATGACAACAACAATAATAACTACAACAATAAAACAACAAGGGCAACAAAAGGGAATAAATAAATAAATAAAATTAAAAAAAGAATGTTACTACACTAATGTTGGGGTAGGAACTGTTGAAGCCACTTAGAAAAACTGAATGGGGAGTCTTTTAACAAATACAAATCAAAATGCCTTGTGATCCTGTAATATCATGTAAAGCCCTTAGGCATACAGCCAAAGCACAGGAAAGCACTAATTCAAAGGGGTGTATGCTGACAGCTGCATTATTCACAACTACCAAGGAGTAGAAGCAACCTAAATGCCCACTGTTAGATGACTAGATACAGAAGTTTGGAACATGCATTCAATAGAATAGAACTCTACAACTGAGATTATAATATTGTATCCATTGGGAAAAATGGATAGAACTAGAGGTGATTATGCTTAGTGAAATGAATAAAGAAGTGAAAGACCACTACCATATAGTTCAGGCCATATGTGTATTATAAAGAATAGAAATACATGAATTTGAGAAGAAGAAGAAGAAGAAGAAGAAGAAGAAGAAGAAGAAGAAGAAGAAGAAGAAGAAGAAGGAGAAAAAGAAGGAGGAAGAGGAGGAGGAAGAGGAGGAGGAGGAAGAGGAGGAGGAGGAGGAAGAGGAGGAGGATGATGATGAGGAGGAGGAGGATGAGGAGGAGGAGGATTAAGAGGAGGAGGAGGAAGAGGAGGAGGAAGAGGAGGAGGAAGAGGAGGAGGAGGATTAGGAGGAGGAAGAAGAAGAAGAAGAAGAAGAAGAAGAAGAAGAAGAAGAAGAAGAAGAAGGAGGAGGGGGAGGGGGAGGGGGAGGGGGAGGGGAAGGAGAAGGAGGAGAAGGAGAGGTAGTGGTAATGGTAGTACTAGTGGTGGAAGAAGGAGGAGGAGGAGGAGAAAGTGTTTGAGAGAACTCTGGTTGCTCTTGCAGGAATAGACACAGAACTTTGGAGGTGTATGTGGTGCAGAACTATACCCTTGTTATAATTTTGTAAACCATTGTTAAATCAATAATAAAAATTAATACTGGTCTCCAACTATTTTCTGGGGGAATAGAGTAAGCTAATATATGCTAAGGCTTTGGCTCAATACTTTACCAATAAAAATGAGAATATTATTTGCTGCCAGATTATTATTTTCTTCTATAATAGAACAGATTTATAACATGCCTAAAATAAACTACCTGAGCATCATCTTTCAAGTTTATTTACCGTGAACTTAAGAGTCAGGAAAGGGTTTCTCAAAATATATTACCAATTTGCACAATTTATGTTAATTGAAGGGCTACTATGTTTTTATTCTCTGCAATAAGATCTTTATAGTTCATTTTGTTTCATCTTATTAGTGCTTTTTTCCCAGACGAAGCTTTTGAGATGTAGAAAACTTTAGCAACATATGTAAAGTCAAAGCTATTAAGTGGCAACTGGTATCTATCTACTTTTAAAACCAGTGCTTAGTGTATAATTTGCCTACAACATTTGATTTGACTAAATACATAATCCCATAAGGAGTGTCTATGCATCATTCCAGGGTTAGTTTTTATGCTTATTGTTAATCTCTACCAATATTTTTATAACACAAAAATGTTTCTGTTATACTGAAAATGGAATATAGCAGTCCTTCCTTTTTTAAAAAAATTAATGTCCTATAGTGAATACTATGATTTACTGGTCATTTCCTCAGTAAGTACCAGTAGGTCATTCTATTTCAAAGAGTTTATCCTGCATTCTGTCTTCTGCATTATCACTTCAGCAAAATTCAGCCAGATAAATGGAGAGAAATGACCATGAGTGTTGTACTTATATTAAATTGAATCTTTTTTCTAGTACAATAAAAAAGTGAATTTACATTTTCTTGGCATGTTCTACTGAAACCAAAGATGTCAGATGTGGGAGGCACTAATGGTTCGCACATTATTTCCAATTTTTCTCATTCCAGGGTGACAGCATATATATATATATATATATATATATATATATATATATATATATATATATATATATATATATATCTTCCCACTCGATTGAAGCTAAGTGAGACTGCATGGATTGCTTTGAGCAAGAAAATACAAGCAGAATGTTTTCCAGTCTTGATTCTGCCCTTCTTCTGCCTTGGAAACTCCATACCAGTCACGAAGTGCATGCAGCCTTCAGCCTTTGCATGCTGCCAAGAGGCCTGCATGTTTGGTTCTCTAACAGGCTGAGGCATCTCCCCAATGGTATTCATACTTTCTACTTATCTATTTGATACTCTTGCTGTAAGAGGATGTTGCATCAGCCCAGGAAAACAGGCATTATTATGTAGGAGGTGAAATTATTCAATAATTGTGACAATAATTGGAATGCATAATCACATGTTTCCATGAAGATACTCACTGATTACAATTTCTCACAGAATCTACTCTAAAGTATGGCAAAATATTAGGAATACATTAAATATTCTATTTAGCAACATTTTAACTATGTGGACATGTTTCCCTAGTTCTTCCCATGTTCTTACAAGGTTTTTTTTTTTTTTTGCAGTCTACAATTTGTTACAATAAAACTTCTTATTTTAATCTTTTTTTTTATTTATTGGATAAAGACAGCCAGAAATCGAGAATGGGAAGCAGTGATAGAGAGGAAGAGAAAGAGAGAGAGAGACACACCTGCAATACTGCTTCACCACTCAGAAAGCTTCCCTTTTGCAGGTGGTTCAAGCCCCTGGTCTTTGTGCATTGTAACATGTGTACTCAACCATGTGTGCCACTACCAGGTCCCACAATAAATTTTCTCATTGATATAAAGATCAAATATCAAGAGAGACTGGACTCTGAGATGTGTGTATGGGGGCATGTGCACACACATGCATGTCTATTAGTAAATTATCTTCCAAATAAAAGGTGACAAGTTTTTTAATAAGTGTATTACAGTGAAAAAGCAACTAACAGAAGCCTACCAAATAATTGGTTAGAATAAATTGTCATCATCTAAATATTTCTGTAAAAGGCTAACATCTTAATTGATAGTAAGTATCACAGTAGGCAACAATAAATCACAGAGGTTTTTTTAGAGTCTAAATAGTAACAATCTTGAACTCTAAATAATCCTTCAGCAGCAAATTGACATATCAAAAATTTTATTTATAAGGATCACAAATCATTATATTAGGCTCTTCACAAATGTTTCTGTGTCCAAACTAAAAAACCATAAGCAAGTCCAAATCCTAACTCATTCACATACCTTGAAGGAAGGAAGGGAAATATTCATAATGAAATAAAGTTATAGTCTTCTAGATATACCTGTAATGGGTTCCTGATTATTATTTTCTTCACACTAACGATGTTATGACCTCTTCTAATACAGTCTACTGCAAATTATTTGCTATAAAAAGGAATCACTGATGTGGTTAAACTGCCACCTCCTAAGAATTAGCTATACATGACAGTCCTATCATGTGTGGTGAAGGAAACATTTCCTGCAATGAAGGTGATCTTGGTGTTTGAGGAGACTTGAATCAAGTAGTTATTTCATCTTACAGAAGTCCTCAAGACTGCACTACCAGAGTCTACCATTTCAAATGTCAGAAGACATGTTAGCTTGCAACATCAGTGAAATTTCTTTTTTCCTACATTAATAACCTGCCAACACTCTAGAAATCTAATAAAGTGTCAATGACAATTTTTCATTAGAAATGCCAATGAACAAAGGTAACAGATTTCACCACACCTTTCCTAAATGATACATAATATTGGGTTGAAGTTTGCATTGGCTGGTAAAGAGCAAAGATTTTGTTCAATGCTTATGTTCACTATTAAAAAAAAAAAACTTAGTTAGAGCCCCTGGCTCCCCACCTGCAGGGGGGTCGAGTCACAGGTGGTGAAGTACGTCTTTAGGTGTCTATCTTTCTCTCCCCCCTCTGGCTTTCCTTCCTCTCTTGATCTCTCTCTGTCCTATCCAACAATGACAGCAATGACAACAACAATAATAAACACTATGATAAACAAGGGCAACAAAAAGGAAAAAAAAAACCCTCCAGGAGCAGTGGATTTGTAGTGCAGACACTGAACCCCAGTGATAACCCTGGAGACAAAAAAAACAAAACAAAAACAAAAAATCCTTATTTTTTTCAATGAGATAGAGAACCCGAGCATTATTTTGGCACATGTGATGCCAGGATATAATTCAGGACCTCATGCTTGCAAGACCAATGTTTAATCTACTGGCCCATCTCACTGGGCCCCTCATTCTTATTTTGAACATGCTTTATCTAGCACATGAGATTAAGTATATCACAAAGTATTCTGACTGAGTTTTTAAAGAAATTACATTTCCCAGGGATAGGTGCCAGGAATTACTGTGCGACTAGAGAATAATTTCCCTATTTCACTTTCTACCGGGCAGACTCTTAAACATGACCAAGGCATCTGTGGGCCACTAGCCTTCCTTCCCGTTGAAATCTGGTGTATTTCCTAAGTGAGAAGCACATCGTTACCATGGAGACAAGCCTTACATAAACAGGTCTATAAAGCACCTACTTAGTCTAGCATTTGCTAATAAGCACTGAATGAAAACGAAAGTGATATTCATACCATCACATTCCAGAAATATATATACCCAAACACACACTACATTGCCACACACATACACAAATGTAGGTTACAATTTAAGAGCAAATCAACATAAAGTACAATGGAACATTAATTCTAAGTAAATCAGAGCCTTGCTATTTCTGTCCGCTATTATTTTTAGGTCTCCATAAATAAAAAAAAATGGGACTACATATCCTTGGAGGACACACAGGGGATAGATTTAGAATCATGGAAGTCAATATCTGCTTATATTTCTAAAGAAATGAAGACAGCAAAAGAAAACAAAGCAGTGATTTATACTAAAATGGAGCTATACCTTTAAACTAAGAGTGGCTATTAACTCTTTTTTTGCAAAGACAAAAAAACAGTACTTTAAAAAAATCCCTTTGGAAACAAACAAACCAGAGCTACTTCCAGTCAGTCTACATTCTGGTATGTCAAATTTTGAGAGTATTGCTTAGGTGATGAATGCAAGGAGCCACCAAGATCTCTCTTCAAGGTAGGAACTTTGTGCCCCAGCTTTCATTCATCATGTACTTCAGTGACCACCTCTGCAGTAAAGCAATGCATTTTTCATGGCTACACTGCCCAGGTCAGCTCCAGCCCAGTTACTAATGGAGGCAGGAGAGTAAAGCACTGGCTTTTTAGGCCCAGTGCACACTGATTCTGGCTCTCCAGAATGCTCCTGTGATGACAAGGCCCAGATCCACAAACCACTAGATTTCTGCCTTCTCTGTTACCCTTACCCAAGATTCTTTCACTAGATCAACCCTTATAAACAACTCTGCAAACTAAAATCTGCATTAGAGTGAGAGTCTTTAGAATAACTAAGAGAATTATAACAAAGAGAAGCATAACAAAGTCTCAGCAATGACTTTAATACTTTGGATGACTATTTACAAAGGCAAACCAGTTTAAGTCCTTCAGTAGCAGGCCTTGCCACACAACAGGTAATGAATATAAAGGAAACTCTCAGTCATTAAGCCACACTAGGAGAGAAGTTAACCTAAATTTGAAATATTGAAAATGGTGGCAAAACCACGGAGCAAGGGGTCCACATGGTGGCAATCACAGGAAAAGGAAAGTTGTCTGTACCATCAGGGTCTTCGTCTTGGACTACGGGGCTCCAGTGACACGACACATCTTAATTTTGCTAGCATGGCTTCTTTCCCTGTCAACTGCAGAGTTCTGGTCCTGATCTTTTGCTTATTCCCAGATTTCCACATGTAGGCAGGCAGGCAGGCAGGCAGGCAGGCAGGCAGGCAGGCAGGCAGGCAGGCAGGCAGGCAGGCAGGCACATTAAAGAGCTCAGCAGATGGTGACAATGCAGCTGAAGCCATTCTGGGCCTCTTGTCTCACATTATGTGACCCAGCTAACTGAGTGGTATTTGGAAGAGGTCATTACCTGACTGTTCCCGTTTGTGTTTGATGGACTCAGTCACAAAATCAATTTCTCTCTCTTCTCTTCTCTCTCTCTCTCTCCCCCTCCCCCTCCCCTCCCCCTCCCTGTCTGTGGTGAAAACTGTTAAGAGGCGCCTGGGTGGTGGCGCACCTCGTTGAGCACATGTATTACAATGTGCAAGGACCAGGGTTCGAGCCCCCGGCCCCCACCTGCAGGAAGAAAGCTTTGCAAGTGGTGAAGTAGTACTGCAGGTATCTATCTCTCTCCCCCTCTTGATTTCTGGCTGTCTCTATCCAATAAATAAAGATAATAACATAAATTAAAAAAAAATAAATAGAAAACTGTTAAGAAACGAGTTGCTGAGCAGCTTGCCCAAAGGGACAATTTCTCAAATTGCCTACTTGAATAACTATCATACTTAAGAGTGACAATGAAAAAAAAAAGTGATCTCAGGTTAGGGAAACAGCATAATAGTTCTGCAAAAGACTTTCAAGCTTTGAGGTTTAAACCCCAGCACCACCATAAAGTCAAAACTAAGCAATGATCTGATCTCTCTCTCTGTATTTCTCCCTTTCACTAAAATAAAATACGTAAAATATTAAAAAATAAAGACACAGAAATTTATTAAAAATATGACTTAATGCAAAAGTACTGAGTAGCAGTTGTATGATAAAGAACATATTTCTGACACCTGCACAGTGACAGCCTTTGGAGAAGTAGACATTTTATAAGGAAGAAAAGAACTTCAGTGCCCAGCTGTTTAGTGCATAACTTGTCAGACACAACTATTTCTCCCAAAGCAGCCTCAAGAAGAAAGCAAAATTGAGAAATGCATACCTGACATCAAGAAAGACATAGATTAATAAAAAAATACAGACATATCAGAAGCAACCAAGCACACATGAATTATCCATTAAACTGAATGAAGTAACTACCAGGGAATGCATTTCAAATGACTTGAGCCAGGAAGAAAACACTTTGAGTGAGAAGAGATGTCCAACACCTCCGAGACCAAAGGCTTCCAGTTCTCTAGAAAGTCCATCAGTTTATATACATAATATGTGTCACATAAATGAAACCTAAGTGCTTATGGCACACAGACTGTACTGTAATTATTTATCTACTTAAACCTTGATTGTGACTACATACTAAAGGAATCAGTTCATACATAATATTGATGTTGACAACTGATTGTCACTTACTAGAAAAGTTATGTTAGTTGCACAAATGCATTCAATAGCAACCCAGTTAAGACTACTGGGCTGTAATTATCACTTTGTGACACTAGAACCCTGCAGAGAAAATGCTGCTCTTCTTTTTTTAAATTTTTTTTTTATTTAAGAAAGGATTAATTAACAAAACCATAGGGTAGGAGGGATACAACTCCACACAATTCCCACCACCCAATCTCCATATCCCACCCAATGCTGCTCTTCTTATCTGCAGTTTTGGAATGGGTGGTACAAGTTTTAGTCTGTGTTCCTGCAAGGAATTCAGTTGGTGTAGCCAGATGCCACAGATTGCACTTTTCAAACTCTAATGACTCACTGTCTTTCAAGTCATCACTAGAAGTGATCACAAGTGTAAGGCTAAGGAAAATATTCCAATCACTGCCCTCTTCAGTCAGTATTGTCTCAGGCTTGATGGGCACAGATTTTCAAGTTTGAAGGTGACAAGTTTGAATTTAAGGAAGGCTATCAACCAGATGAAAATGCACACTAAGTCCCGTTGCCAGAAGAACACCTTCAGGAACTGTTCCGATGGATTCAGTTGTTTATTTCATTGGCATGTGCAGAAGTCATGCTGGTCACCAGGTAATTTGGTATTTGGAATTGTGATTTAAAATTACTCCCTACTATTGGATATCGATAGCCTCTGTAAGAGGTTACATTCATTTTTCCCTGAGTTAAAATTGGCATTGAAATAGTGCCCTGCTTTCTGTGAACTTTTTTTTTAAGTCTGCTTTGACAAATAATAAGTTTATCTTGTAACATTTACTATGCAATAAGGGTGACTTCACTGAAATAGTGGTGTTATATTTCTATTACATTAATATTTGTAGAATTAGAACTATAAAGCAAGGTAAAGAGACTAGCACTAATCAAACTGATTATTTTTTTAAAGAATTTTATTTTATTTTAAAAATTATTTTTATTTTTTTTTTTACTGAATAGAGACACCAGAAATCAAAAGGGAAGCATGTAATACAGAGGGAGAGAGATAGACACCTGCAGTACCGCTTCACACTTGCAACTCCCCCTCCCTCCGCAGGTGAGGACTGGGGGATTGATCCTGGTTCTTTGCATACTGTAACGTGTGCACTCAAGTAGGGGTGCCACTCCCTGATCCAGTTTCCTATAAACTTTTATTAATGATAGATAGATAGACAGACAGACAGATAAACATACAGATAGATAGGGAGAGATATTGTTTTACCACTGCTCTATCTTCTGAGCCATTAAACTGATTCTTCTATCATTCATCACTTTATGATTCTGGTTGTTGAATTCTTCATTACTTACTCAGACTTAAGCCTTAAGCAGGTAAAGTCTGGGGTTCTAACACCTATAAATGAGTAAAGATATTTAAACTTGATATCTTGGAATATTTAAGGGATTTAAAAAACAGGAAAGTACATTCTAAAGAAAAATTACTTCATAGGTGAGAATACAAAATCCTAAAATCAAGTATTCAAAACCAGGACAGCCATGTTTCAGAATGAGCTGTACAGCACAAAATTCAGGCATTTACATACTCAAGTGGATTACCTTGTGTCAGCTTTATGTTCTGCCATTTAAAAAACATCATTTAAAATATTAAAATGGGTGTCATGCTAATTCCTTTTTGTAAAGTGATTTTCAATATTTTTCTTGAAATTCAGGATGGCCCTGCTTTTCATATTTTATTTCACTGTAATTATTTTTAAAAGCATTTAAATTAATTAATTAATTTTAATGAAAGATAGATGTAGAGGATACACACACACGGAGAGACAGAGACATATAGAGATAGAGACACATACACATGGAGAGAGAGAGTGAGAGAGAGCAAAGCATTGCTCAGCTTTGGCTTAAGGTGGTGCTGGGGATTGAACCTGAGACCTCAGAGTCTCAGGCATTAAAATATTTTTATGTAACAATTATACTATCTCCCCAGCCCTTCACTGTATTTATCTATCTAAATCTTGGTTGTGACATATATATAAAGTATCAGTTACACAAGGCTGTTTGTAACTATGCTGACAAAACTCTCAATTATCATTGATCTATGAACCAGACACTATGCAATTATATTTGCATCTACTATATTGGATAATTTCTTTGTACTGTAAATATGCATTTTTATCATTTCATAGATAAAGGCAAAGTGACTGGTTATATAGTTATGTGGCCAGGGATTATGTTGGCCAGAGTTTGAATCCCTATGTTATTAACTTTATTGCTCAATAGCAAAAGTTTTTTTTTCCACTTTTGTAACACTGTTTCTTCTTTTTTTTTGAATAATTGTTCATTAAATGTTTTAAAATATTTCAAGAAATATCTTATTTTAATGAGAGATACAGAATGAAAGACAGAGAGAATGACCAGAGTACTGCTCAGCTCTGGTTTATGGTGAGACTGGGGACTGAATTTGGGACTTCAGAGTTTTAGACATGAAAGTCTTTTTGCATAGACATTATGCTGTCTCCCCAGCCCACAGCACTGCCTCTTTTAATACTGATGGAATAGTGATATACTTCTACTAATTAAAATTTTTATATGCTCCTAAGTTAATACAGTTTCTATTTTCTAGCCCTAATGTGGAAATATCTTCATAGTGTATTCAAAGTACTCACTAAAGCAGTCCACTGCTCCATCATCCACTGGACCATTTCTACCTACCTATGGGATCTTCCCTCTTTACCTTATGCTTCAAGGCCAAACTTGATTGTATTTCCCTTAAAATGCAGTTTCCTAAGCATTCCAAGGCTCTTATGTCATATTAGCTTACTGAATTCTGATCTGTTGCCTATTTCTCCTCCACCCCTCTCCCAAATGTTTGTTTCTAAAGGAAGAAAAGGTGAGAGGAGAACAAAGTGTAGAACCCACAGTGGCAGCTGTGTCCTTAAAAGTTACTGCTATACTTTCCCCATATTTAGGAGCCCTGGGTTCATGCAGGAAAGAAAAGCAGAAATATGAAAATATGTGGGCCATAGGTCAGATCAATGGGGCTTACAGTTTATATACTTCCTCCCATATTTAGGAGCTACTCTTTACCCTGATCCAGCTTTCTAATCCTATTCCCAACTCTAACACCATCTTCCCAGACAATACTTTCAGCCCACCTGCATGTGAGCTGTTGGACTCAGGCAAAAATTTTAAAAAATCATGGGCCTCTTGGAATATACCTAAAATAGACTTCCTAGTTTCTTCCCACACAAAGACTGTTAGTTCCATCTGCTCTATTCTTATCATTAGGTTCCTGATTATTAAACAATTTGCTCTGCTTTTCAGCCACCACGTTTCAGACGCTACCATGATGCCAACCTGACTTCTCTAGGCAGTCAACCTCACCACTGTGCCCTGGAGTCCTATCCCCTCAGAGAAAGATAGAAACAGGCTGGGGATATGAATCGACTTGCCAATGTCCATGTTCAGCAGAGAAGCAATAACAGAAGCCAGACCTTCCACCTTCTGCACCCCATAAAGAACTTTGGTCCATACTTCCATAGGAATAGAAGAATAGGGAATCTTCCAATGGAGGGCATAGGATATGGAACTTTGGTGGTGGGGTTTATGTGGAATAGAACTCCTTTTATCCTATATAATATTGTCAATCATTATTCAACCACTAATAAAAAAGAAAGAAGACATAAAATCAATTATAAAATATATGTGGGGATGGAAGACAGGTGAAGTCAAGGAAATTTATCCTTCAATTTTGTGTGTGTGTGTTCAAAGACTCTTACTGCTATAGTTTATATCTGATACTAAATGACTTACATTTAAAGCAGCTACCAGATGGTTTTGCTCATATGAGCAATGATGAAAATTGAAACACATGAAGGTTTTTTTTTAATGGCCAAGTCATTTTTTTTATTTATGATTAATAGTGGTTTACAAGATTGTAGCGGTATCCCCCACCAAAGTTATATGCCTTCCACCCTTCCAAGAAACACAAAGACTCGTAAAAAAAAATAGCCAAGCTGTCTTGTGGAACTACCCAAGTAATTTTATGATTTTGTAAACTGTTATTAAATCAACAATTTAAAAGGAGGGAGGAGAGGAGATATGCTGCCCCACTGGATTCCTGCCATTGCCTGAACTGCCTGGCATCTTTCGGTCTCCCGTATACTCTGAAAGATTATATTTTCCTCACTATTGGGATTTGTGTGACTACCAGATGAAAAAATGCTGGGTCAAGGGCTCATGTGCTTGAAGTCCTGGTGTCCTGAGTGTGTGTCTGTATAGAAATTGTGGTTTTTTTTCTTCCAAGAGATTATGTAGAACAGATCCCAGAGGACACTAGTAGTACAGGCATGAAGTTGTACCTCAGCTTCCTTTTCCATAACTTGATATATGAATAGTAACACTTCTCTAGGATTATGAGATAGTGTTTGTAAGGGGCTCAGTACAGGCCCTCAATTAGAGTGCTCCAAGGCTGTGAATCTTCCCGCCCACAGATGCTCCTATGTGGTGGCCCAGGACTAAAACCGGGGACCCGGTGCATGGTAACATATGTTCTCTCTTTTTAAAAATTATTATTGGATAGAGACAGAGAGACATTGAGAGGGGAGAAGGAGGGAGAGAGACAGAGAGATGCTTGAAGCCCTGCTTCACCATTAATGAAGCTTTCCTCCTGCAGGTGGGGACCAGGGGCTTGAACTTGGGACCCTGTGAACTATAATGTGTGTGTTTAACCAAGTATGCCACCGATGGCCACTAAGATAAAGCTTTTTTTTTAATAGGACAGAGAGAAATAGAGAGAGGAGGGGGAGACAGAGGGGGGAGAGAAAGATACCTGCAGACCTGCTTCACCACTTGTGAAGTGACCCCCTGCAGGTCTAAGATGAAGTTTTAATAATGATTTATGCTTCCCTAAAAATAAGTTACAGTATCTGCTGTGTGATACTCTGCAATGGTAAATTGCTTTTTATTGAAAAGAGATATGCTCAAATTTTACAATTTGGGGCTGGAAAAAAAGTAACAGATGCATCATACTCCCTGATTTCAGACTATATTACAAAACTACAATAATCACAACACTATGGTATTGGAACAAGAGTAGACACATAGACCAATGCAATAGAATTGAAAGCCCTGAAATATACCAACCTGACTTCCCTGGGCAGACGACCCCACTAATATGTCCTGGAGCCCCACTTCCCCAGAGCCCTGCCCCACTAGGGATAGAGAGAGACAGGCTGGGAGTATGGATTGACCTGACAACGCCCATGGTCAACGGGGAAGCAATTACAGAAGCCAGACCTTCTACCTTCTGCATCCCATAATGACTCTGGGTCCATACTCCCAGAAGGTTAAAGAGTAGGGAAGCTATCAAGGGAGGGGATGGGATACGGAGTTCTAATGGTGGGAATTGTGTGGAATTGTACCCCTCTTATGCTATGGTCATGTCAGTGTTTCCTTTTTATAAATAAAAATTAAAAAAGGAAATCCCTGAAAAAATTGTTGCATATGTGGTCAGCTAAATTATGAAAATGGAGACAATAGCATTAAATAGAGAAAGGGATCCTCTTCAATAAATAGTGCTGGGAAAATTGGGAGTCACATGCAAGAGAACGAAGCTGGATCACTATCTCACATCAGGCACAAAAGTTAACTCAAATTGGATTAAAGTCTTGGACAATAAGCCTGAAAACATATTGAAGAAAATGTAGGCAAAACACTCCACGATGTTGGTGCCAGGAATGTCTTTGGTAATTTGATTTCAATGGTACTGGAAGCAAAAGCATGCATTAAAAAATCAGATCACACTAATCTAAAAAGCTGCACACCAAAGGGAAACTAAAATAAAACTAAAGACAAATAAAACAAACAAACAACAAAAAACACCCTACTGAATGGACAAAAGAAACACAAAGCATTGTAGGCAGAGACGAATGTTGAAGGTACACTGGACTTTTGATTACACTGGCACTGGAATACTATGACACTGGGAGAAACTTTGGTGCTACGATGTCTGTCTGTCTATTTATAAATCTATCTGGGAAAGACAGCATGGAACTCTGAATAAAGTCATGGAAATGACCAAAAACTAAAATTCAGTTTGGGAATTTTTGAAAAATTCTAGAGACAGATGTTGATAATTGCTGCACAATAAAGCAAATGCCACTCACTGTACACTAAAACTTGATAAAGTGATAAATAATTTTGATTTTCCACATTTAAAGTAATTTAGTATTTGATAATATATTTTGTTATTTATAATCTATCATAATGAAAATACATACATAATTGATATTTAAATATGAATAACTATAGTTAAGACAATTTGACCCATAGGAGAAGAAATAAAACATCGGTACATATCTAATACTTTTGTTAATTTTAAAGCCAAGATTATCCTGATATCATGAATTCAGCTGACACTGAAAATCACATAGTTACAACCAAAATTCTGTTAAAGCACAAGCAAATACAAATATATATATAAAGATACATACTGTTTATTTAGGAATAACTTTAAAGAGCTCTTTCAAGTGGTGATGAAATTTGTGAGGAGTGTTTTACTGACACCCATCACAGGAAGATCAGAGATTATACTCACGTATTAACAGCTACACTACAATTCAGTAACCCTCCAATAAAGAGAGAAAGCAAAAAGAGAAAAATTAAAGAACTTTTTTTCTGGAGTCCGAGAAAGGAGTCACTGACAGTAGGAGCACGGAACTAGCACAAAATACAAGAGGTAAGTGGGGAAGAGATGGAAATAGTAAAACCAGCGGGATGAGGGAGAAAGAAAAGAAGGGAGGTCTTTCTCACATATATTTTCAGTTTAGAACTTCATTCCTTTGTCTCCTTACTCAAGGGCAAAATTATTCCATTTCCTGTTGCAGTCTCATCAAACTAAACTTGCAGTGGTTCTCACAAATCTATTCTTATTGTATCAATGTTTTGCTACACTTTAATTTAATCATATCTCTTTAATTAAATTTTCCAGTCATTAAATTACCTTTACAAAGTATATTACTTTTATTTCAATTATTAATCCAATGTAATGAACATTTCAAGCTCTCTTTCCTGTATTTTTCCTTAAGCTATCATATGTGCTTCCTTACATTTTACTAGTTCTTTTTAATTTCCAATGAGCAATAAACTCAAGACATAAGTGTAATAAACAAGCAAGTGAACTTCAGCATATCTTGAACCCTGTTAAAAAAGAATGCTCATATTAGTGGAAAATTCCTTAGAAATTACTGCAGATTAGAGTATGTTCATAATATACGTTATGTTTGGTGTCATGCATTTGACTGGCAGTGGATATAATAATTAAAGTTTCTAAATCTCACGAATAAGAGGAAACAAGACAGCAAGGAAGCAACAGGAAAAAAAACAACAGGAAATGAAGCCATCACTTCTGTAAGATTTCTAAGAGATGCTGTTTAGTCAGAATAATGAAGGTGTTTGTAAAGGTGAATCCAGAAAGCATTTAAAAGTTAACACAGGTGGCCAGGAAATAGCTCACCTAGTAAGAGTGCACACTTCACCATACACAGGGATCTGGGTTAGAGTCCCTGATCACCATATGGGAGCACCTCTGCCCAGGGTATGATTCATCTGCTCCCCCCCCCCCCATAAAGAGAACAGTCTACTAGGAGAGGAGGAATATGTAGGTGTGGAGATCCAATGATAACACTGGAGGCAAAAATAAAAATAAATGGTTAAAAAAAAAGGACCTTTGTGGGGCCCTACAGGACCTTGCCCTCAACATGGATCAAGAATGGTAGGGAATGCTGCATTTTCCAATCTGACACCATCTCCCCAGAGAATACCTTTGGCCTATCTGCACTTCAGCTGTCAGGCTCAAGCAAAACTTAGTAAAATCATGGGCCCCTTGCAATATACCTAAAATAGACCTACTAGCTTTTCCCAAAATGGAGACCCCAAATCTCATCTGTTATACTTCTGCCTTTAGGTTCCTGGTTATTAAATAATTTGTTCTGCTTTATATCTTAATTCTTCTTTGTTGCTTTGTTTTTATTTTTCAAATTTATCTAAAAAATAGAAACATTGGCAAGATTCTAGGTACAGTTCCACACAATTCCCACTTCCAGAGTTCAGTATCCCATCCCATCCCTTGAAAGCTAACATGCAGGTGGACCAAAGGTAGATGCCTAGGCAGATGGTGTCAGACTTGGGAAAAGGGCTAAAAAGCTGGATCAGGGAAGAGAGTAGCTTCCAAATATGGGAAAAGTTTTATATCTTAATTCTTTTTCAGCCACCACATTGCAGATGCTATTATGATGCCAATCTGACTTCACTGGGCAGATGACCTCACCAGTGTAACCTGGTACCCCACCTCCCCAGAGTCCTGCCCCACTAGGGAAAGAGAGAGACAGGCTGGGAGTATGAATTGACCTGCCAACGCCCATGCTCAGTGGAGAAGCAATTATAGAAGCCAGACCTTCCACTTTTTGCACCCCATAATGATTCCAGGTCCCTATTTTGAGAGGGATAAAGAATAGTGCCAGCCTCGCTTCTCGGGCAGGAGAGAGACGATCAGGGACTCATGGCTGAGCTGGGAAGCAGTTCAATCTTTACTGAAGAGCGGGGATGCAGTTCAACAATCTAATCTCTATTCATTAGAAAATACTGTCCTTTATATCTCCCGAGGCGGAAGTGTCAGGAAGAGGAAGTATGTAGGATAGGGGGTGGGGAGGAGGAAAAAGCACAAGAACCAGTGGGGATTAAACCAATGAAAACAATGATTATATAAATAGACCACAGCGTTAAGCAATACAAGGGAACCTAATGTGATGATCAAAACAGAACCTAATGTGATGATATAAGCAGAATTTAGAAGCATACCAACAGAATAGGAAAACTTTCAGGGGATAGAATGAGATACGGAACTCTGGCAGTGGAAATTGCGTGGAATTATACCCCTCTTATCCTATGGTCTTGTCGATATTTTTATTTTATGAATTATTAAAAAATTAAAATTAAAAAGGGGGGCTGGCACTGTGAATCCACCACTCCCAGAGGCTATTTTTCCTTTTTTTTTTTTCTTTCTAAGTTTTTGTATTGGATAGGACAGAGAGAAATTGAGAAAGGACAAGGAGATAAAAAGAGGGGAGAAAGACAACTGCAGACTTGCTTTGCTGCTCACTTGTGAAGTGGACCCCTTGCAGGTGGGGAGCAGGTAATAAGCTCACATATTACCAAGCATAAGAATGTGGGGGCTCAACCCACATTCTTATGCTTGGTAATATGTGAGCTTAACCAGGTGCGTCACCGCCTGGTCCCCACTCCAAACTCTTTGACCTAGCAAATTCACTTCTAGGAATTTATCACATAAACAAATACATTTCAACAGACACAAAGGTACACAATAGTGAATATAACATAGTGCAGCATTTAAAATTTAGAAAGCTTAATTTACATGTATTTATATAGTTAGGCTATATCTGTATTTGTAAAAGAACAAGGAAGAAACTTGTTACTTTGGTTATCTCATCCCCTCTAGGAATGAAACTGAGAAATCGCTTGATAGTACAAGAGGCTACATTACCCATTTGCAAATTTTAAATGTCTTTTCTAAGAATAATTTTTGTTATTCATAGTTTGTTATAAGATTACAATGTAGAATTCCACACCACACCCACCACCCAAGTTCCATATCCCACCTTCCTGCCTCCTAAAGATAACCACCATAGTTCTCACAAGTATTACAGTTTGCTTGCTTTTGTTTTTTTTTTTCTTTTGTTATGATTTTTTTTGGGGGGCAAGTGTATCCCAAACCTACAGAAATCACCTTTATGCTTATTATTCCAAAAGCATAGTAACAGTCTGGCACCGCATGAGGACACAGTGGATAGTAAAGCAACACTTTGTTGTCCCTCTTTCTCCTCTGTCTACTCTGATCGTTTCTCTTTCTCTTCTAATGATAAAAAATAATTTAAAAAAGAACTTCAACAGGGAGGCCACTCTGCAGGACTGCACATATGCAAACCCTTGGCTCATTCTCTGGGGACAAAGAAACACTATAAAACCATGCATGAAAGGAGGCCAGGTTAAGTGGTTAAGTGCACATAATATTAAGAGCAAGGACCTGCACAAGGATCCAGGTGTGAGCCCAGGCTCCCTACCTGTAGCAGGGATGCTTCACATGTGGTGAAGCAGGTCTTCTGGTGTCTTTCCCTCTCCCTACCTCCCCCCACCCCTTTCTCAATCTCTCTGTCCTATACAATAAAATGAAAAAAAAAAAAAGACAGCCAGGAGCAGTAGATTCATAGTGCTGGCACTGAGTCACAGCGATAACCCTGGAGGAAAAACAACAACAACAACCTGCATAAGGAAAAAGATAGTTACAGACTGAAAAAGAGCCAGCCAGGTAATCATACAGACTTTTTTCTCATTCTTAAAAAGAGGAGTTATAAATTAAATTATATCAATAGGTATCACATATAATTATAATTTATAATTTCATATAATTTGTATTATATTTTTATTTTATGCTAAATTATTTTTTCTTTTTTATATTTATTTATTTCCCTTTTGTTGGCCCTTGTTTTTATTGTTGTTGTAGTTATTATTGTTGTTGATGCCATCATTGTTGGATAGGACAGAGAGAAATGGAGAGAGGAGGGGAAGACAGAGAGGAGGAGAGAAAGACACCTGCAGACCTGCTTCACCGCCTGTGAAGGGACTCCCCTGCAGGTGGGAAGTCGGGGACTTGAACCGGGATCCTCACACCAGTCCTTGTGCTTTGCAACACATGCACTTAACCCTCTGTGCTACAGCCTGACTTCCTATGCTGAATTCTTACACCACAGTAACAGAAAGCATGGATAAAGGCCTCTCAGGAGAATACTCAGCCAGCTGATATACACTTATACTGACAGTTCTACATGATTTTTATTAGTAAAACTTGTAGCATCTAAGTTATCCTGTCTTGAAGATTTGTCCAACTTTTTGTGGGGGATGGATATTATGGAGGTAGCAATGAGGCACTCAAGGAAAATCAAGACTTTCAAATAGTACCAAAGTATTGGAAACCCATACACTTAAATCCCACACTTAACTTCTCAGCAATAATTCAAATATACTAGCTCTTCTACTAGCAAGGAACCCTTTACTTCCAACCTGTTTATTTTGACCATGGAAAATGCTTGTTTTTTTTTTTAAAGTTTCACTAAGGATCAATTAATACCAAGATATTCGACTGTGATGCTTAAAACTGTCATTGATATTTGAAAAAAAATATTGATTCCAATCTTTTTAAAGACTTTTCTATATTTTTAATTTTATTTATTTTTATTTTCTTTGATTCAATAGGATAAACAGAAATTGAGTGGGAAGGGGGAGACAGAGAGGGAGAGAAATAGACACCTGCAGCAGTGCTTCACCATTTTTAATGCCTCCCCTCCTGCGGTTTGTGTGAACTTACCAAAGAGTGCCACCCCCTAGCCCCAGATTCCAATTCTGATACTAAAGTACTTTATTTATTTATTTATTTATTTATTTATTTATTGCCTCCAGGGTTATTGTTGAGGCTTGGTGCCAGCACTCTGAATCCATCATTCCCAGTGGCCATTTTTCCTTTTACTATTATTTTTTTCTATTTTATGCAATAGGACAGAGAGAGATTGAGAGTGGAGGGATAATAGAGAGGGAGAAAGACACTTGCAGCTCTGCTTCACTGCTCATGAAGCATCCTCACTGCATGTGGGGATCTGGGGCTGGAACCCAGCTCCTTGCACAGGTCCTTGTACATGGTACTAAGTGCACTTAACCAGATGCACCATACCTGACGCCCCTAAAGCACTATTTTTAATTAAGTACTAGCCATTTATTGTGTAGAGGTGACAATCACATTTTTAGATCATGAAGAGATTTTTTGAAATTTCTTTTTTTATAAGTTTGCTTGATTTTTCATATAACTGAAATCCACAAAATTCCTGAGAACAACCAACAAGTCAATGTTCACAACCTACATTCTAGTGCCCAAGCTCTTATTACCATCTGAAAATGATGTCTTAAACAGGACCTCAAGGTCTGAAATTTCAGATTTCAACCTAGAAAATTAAACCTATTTTTTTCCCTCCAGGGTCATTGCTGGGGTTCACTGCCTGCACCATGCATCCACTGGTCCTATAGGTCATTTTTCCCTTTTGTTGCCCTTGTGGTTTTATCATTGTAGTGGTTATTATTATTGTTATTATAGCTGTTGTTTTTGGATAGAACAGAGAGAAATGGATAGAGGAGGGGAAGACAGAGAGGGGCAGAGAAAGACAGACACCTGCAGACCTGCTTCACCGCTTGTGAAGTGACCGTCCTGAAGTTGGGGAGCCGGGCGCTCGAACCAGGATCCTTAAGCCATCCCTTGAGCTTTGCACCAGGTGTGCTTAATCCACTGCGCTATCGCCCGACCCCCGTCTCCTATTTTCTTTTCGTCAACCTTTTGTTTGTATTTATGGACTGATTCCAAGCTTCCCTGGCTAACATGCATACTCTTTCTTCTGCTGAGAAATTGTTTTTTCCTCTCAAAACAACAACAACAACAACAACAAAACATCTTTAAGGCATACATCAAAAGCTGCCTTTTCCATAAAGCATTCAAGACTCACCCAAAGGTAAGTGGACACTTTCTTCATACCTGTCATTACTCTCAAGGATAGTATATGCTAAGTTCTATCTTATAAACAAATCATATGCATATATATCATTGTACCAATCATCTGATCTTGAAACAATTTTCTGCATCTGTCCTGTATTTATATCAAGTCAGGAGTCTAATATAGTCCTTAAACATAGCTATTGTTTCTCCTTTCCTTCTTCCTTCCTCCTGCTTCCTCCTGTTGCTTCCTCCCTCTCCTCTTGGAGCTGCAAAATCCTCACACATGTACTATTTCATTGCCCCAGGATGATTTTTTCCAGATAAAGAAAGATTG
Organism: Erinaceus europaeus; assembly: GCF_950295315.1. Lineage (NCBI taxonomy): Eukaryota > Metazoa > Chordata > Mammalia > Eulipotyphla > Erinaceidae > Erinaceus > Erinaceus europaeus. The sequence goes on along the minus strand of NC_080185.1, from coordinate 103,047,829 downwards.
AGAGAATGGAACACCACAGCACCCAATCTCCCCCTGGTGCTGAAGCACTCCCATATTGTGTGCCAGGGTATTGAACCTGGGCCATGCACATGACAAACAGGCAATGTACCAGGTGAGTTATCTCATTGACCAAATACAGAAAGGATATAGTGAGGATATAAATCAAAGCAACCTCTCTAACTCTAACTGAATGTAAGAAAAAGTATAACTGTATTTTCCCCAAGTGAGAGATTGTTAATGGATGTGCATGTGAATTAATTTACTTTCAAAATTACTGTTTTGTTGTATGTAGAGTGGGTGAATTGATTAAAAAATACCTATGTTTACTGTATCATAAAGACTCAGCATTCAAATGATACCTTCGTTCATAAACAAATACAAACAAATTGAAGTAATATCTTTTTGTTTTGTTTTTACCAGAACACTGCTCAGCTCTGGCTTATTGTGGTGTGAGGGATTGAACCTGGAACCTTGGAGACTCATGCATGAAAGTCTTTTCCATAACTATATGCTGTCTTCTATGCCCAAACTGAAGGAGTATATGATAATAAAGAAGAAACTCAACTTCAACAGAACATAGACTGAATTCATTAGCTAAAGTGACCATGTCTAAACATAGCATGAGAGGACACAGAATGGAGTGGTAAAAGTTTCTGGGACTTTATAACCATATACCATAACCTCAGTCTCTCATATAAACCACATGACATGTCTCATGACATTACTAGAGATTCTGCCTTAAAGAAAAAAAAAATCACACTTCTGTAATAAGAAATTAATTAGTCAAGACAGTCCCACTCAAGAGTATTTCTTTCTTTTTTTTTTTTTTAAGATTGAGACAGCAGAGCAGAAACTCTAAGTTTTATAGAAGAAAATATTTGCAAAGCATTGTAGGATCTTAACAACAAAGACATTTGGAGACTCAAATCCATGGGCATGTGAAATGAAAACAAGAGTAAATAAATGAGACTATATCAAATTAAAAGCTTTTATATATCAAAAGCAAAATACCCAAGGATAACCAGGTAACTCAGTAACTGAGACAATATACTTATAGATCAAACATCTGACAAATGATTGATACCAACTCTTCATATGAACTTCTCCAGCCTTTAGGTTCATGACTAGTCAACATTTTTTTTTTGGCTCTATATGTTAACTCTTTTTTCAGTCACTGGGTTACAGATGCTAACATGATGCCAACTGCACTTCCCTGGGCAGAAGACCCCACCAATGTGTCCTGGAGCCCCGCTTCCCCAGAAATCTACCCCACTAGGGAACGAGAGAGATAGGCTGGGAGTACATGCTAACGCCCATGCTCATTGGGGAAGCAATTACAGAAGCCAGACCTCCCACCTTCTTCACCCCATAATGACCTTGGGTCCATATTCCCAGAGGGATAAAGAATAGGAAAGCTATCAGGGAGGGCACAGGATACGGAGTTCTGGTGGTGGGAATTGTGTGGAGTTGTACCTCTCTTATCCTATGATTTTTGTCAGTGTTTGCTTTTTATAAATAAAAATAAAAGAACTGGTACAACTTAACACAAAAGAAGCAAACAATAACTCAATAAAAATGTGGGCCAAAGAACTGAACAGACAATTCTTCAAAGAACAGATACACATGGTCCACAGACATACGAAGAATACTCCACATTACTTATTATAAGAGAAATGCAAATAAAAACCTCACTTAGAAACTACCTTGTACCAGTGAGAATGGCTTACATCAACAGAATAGGAAATGACAGGTGTTGGCAAGATTGTGGAGAAAAAGAGACTCTTCTACACTGCTAGAGGGAATGCAAAGTGGTACGACTACTTTGGAAGTCATATTTGAAGACAATATGGAGAGTTTTTAAACAAATAAAAATGAAGTTACCATATGAGTCAGCAATACTACTCTTAGGCATTTACCCAAAGGATACACAAACACTTATCCAAAAGAACATGTTTATCCCCATATTCATAGCAGCAATATTCACAATGAGTAGACGCAGCCAAAGTGTCCTTTGACAGATGACTGGCTCAAGAAGCTATGGGGCATATAGTCCACTGAATATTACTTAGCAGTCAGAAAGGATGATACAGTGTCCTTTGGGACAAAAATGGATGGAACTGGAGGTGATTATGTTTAGCAAAATAAGCAAAGAGATGAAGGACAACTACCAGATGGTTTCCCTCATTTGTGGAGTCTAGAGAATTGATGCAGATGAACTTGCATGAAATAAAAAAGAAAAAGAAAAAAAGTAAGCAAGCAGATTGCTTATAAGATTTGTGAAAACAATGGTGGTTTTTTTGGAGATTAGAGGGGAACACAACTTTGGTGGTGGGTATGGTGTGGAACTATACTCTTTAATACTACAATCTTGTAACCTAATTTGTTTTTATACAAAATAGGGCAGGGGCAGATAGCATAATGACAATGCAAAGAGACTTTCATACCTGAGGCTCCAAAGTCCCAGGTTCAATCCCCTGCACCTCCATAAACCAGAGCTGAACAGTGCGCTGGTAAAAAATAAATGAATAAATGAATAAATAAATGAATAAATAAATAAATAAAAGGGATTTAGGTGAGATTGGTCAGGTTTGTATCAAAATGAGACTTTAGCAATACTAATCTATTACTGTAGGGTAATTTATAGAAGAAAATTTAGGAACATTTATTACAACTCATTTCATATTGCCTCCTATATTGTTTCTTCCCATTTCACAATGTAGACATTATCCCATTACATGTTCCATATACATTCCCCATTACATCTAACTACATGCCACAGCATACCCACTTACTACCCAGTCCCAGTAAAATTGAATTAATAGAAAATAGTAGAATCAGTATGTAGCATAAAAAATGAAGAATGAAAATATGATTGTCAAAGTAAATGCTCAAAAGAACTTTCAAGACAATTCAATATTCTCTCATGATAAAAGCACTCAGCAAATTAGGGAGAAAAGAAAAGGAAATTATATCAACATAGCTGAAAAAAATTACAGCTAAAAATCATTCTCAATCTTGAGATTATTTTTTTCTTTGCCACCAGGGTTATGGCTAGGTTCAGCTCTGGCACTACAAATGACAATTTTGGGGGGGGGAAGGGGAGAGGGATATAGAGGAGAGAGAAAGACAAAAGCCAAAACATCTATAGATCTGCATTACCAATGAATGGTTAAGTGTCTTCCTGCAGATGGCGAGGGTGGGGGTGGGGAGGGGTGGGTTTGCAAGTTTGACCTTAAGGGCATGCTTCACCACCCAGACCCCTCAATGGTGAGGTTCTTTGCAAAGCTTTTCTTGCATGATAAAGAACAACTAAAGAATGCCTCTTCTCATTACTTTTATTCCTATGGTACTAGGAGTCCTAGCCAGAGCAATAAGGCAAGAAAATGAAGTAAAAACCATATGAACTGGAAAACTAGAAAAAAAAATTATCTCTGCTTGTAGCTGACAAGATCTCATATTTATAGAAAACTATGGAGTTAAGAAATGATAAAACTAAATATATTTTCAATATACAAAATCACATGAAGCTGTTTATACATGAATGATGAATAATCTGGAAAGGAAAGAGAGAAAACAATCCCATTTACAATAGCATCAAAAATAATTAAGTGGTTAGGAGTAAACTTAGTCAAAGAAATAAACTGTAAACTGTAAAGTGATGTTGAAAGAAACTGAACAGAAAATGGACTTTATGACTTTATGGACTGAGAAATTTAATATTGTTAAATGTCCACATAATGCAGCCCCAGTCAATCTCCTTGTTCTATTTTTAACAATTATAAAAAAATAATCTTAAAATTTACATGGAACTATAAACGACTCTGGCATAGTGGAAGAAATCCTGAGAATGAACAAATACACACAATATCATTAGAAAATCTGTAAAGACCTGCACAGAGACTAAAGATATACAAGTGACCAACAACTATGTGAGAATTTTTTTCAATGTCACTATTTATCAGGAAGATGAAAAGGAAAGCCATAATCAGATGTCATCTCATTTTCATGTTAGCCACTATCAAAAAGCATAAAAAGGTGTTGAGAAGGAAATGGAGAAATTGGAGAACTTGTAAGTTATACTGCATAAAATATACTTGTACTTACAAAATGGTACAGTTACAATGGAATACAGGGTGCACATGCCACAAAAAATTTAAATGTATACCTTCCAGATGACCCAACATTCTCATTTCTAGGTACTTCTCTAAATATTTGATATGTTTCTTAAAGAGAGAGCTGCACTCTATTGATAGCCATTGCAGGTATACTGATAAAAGTTAAAAGAGGTAGAAATAAAAGATAATATTGTATACTTTGTTACAAAAATAGTTGGAACTGTAGGTGATTCTGTCTAGTGAAATAAATAAAAAACAACTACTGAATGATTTCACTCACAAATACCAAACAAGTATACTCTTTAGTTCACTGATACTTCAGTGAAGGTGACAGAAAAAAAAGCAAAAAACAGCATTTAAAAAATCCTATCCTCCGTTCTTGTCAATCATTATGAAATCAATGATTGGGGGAGCAACTTAAAGTAATACTTATTGGCAGCAATAATAAAAAAGTGAAGGATTGGAGCTTCACCTAAAACCAAGTATGTTTTCCTGCAAATGCCTCAGAGGTTCAATGTAAGTGTTGATCCCTCTCATTTCTCTCTAGGGATTCTTCAAGTTACGACAGTATCATTGGCTACTGTCTTTTCTTCCTGTCTAAATTACTGGCAGAATCAGATCCTCACTCCAGAACAGTATTTATTTGGAAATAAAACCAGAATTCAGATCTTATAACCCCTGTAAAGGAGATCCTGCATTATATGAAAGTTTTTGCTTGTCAGACTAGCACAAAATCAGTAAATATAGGATGAGCGTAAATTACCTTTTTTTTTTTTTGTATAAGGTGCTTAACAAAGAATGTAGAATCTTGCCACTTGTTAGATGTGAGGTCTTAAGATAATTCAACTAATCTGCATGGTTTATATCTATGTATCCACAAAGTAGGGATATTATCAGGTGCTGGCTTATTGCAAGGAAAAGTGATTTTGTGTGCTGTTATACTTGGCTATATTGAAAATACACATTTTCCCCCACTCACTATAGCTAGTATGCCATAATTATCATTTGTGTGAAGAGATTTTGCCCATTAACAGTCTTTTCCATCTTCAATTTTCACAGTATTCTCTAACTCTAAAACACACAAACAACAACCAAACAACAACAACAACAACAACAAAACCTTAATTTTTGAGATTCTGAAAGCAGCTCAATTTCCCTCCATTTTATTGGGGTGGGGTGAGGTTAATGGTTTACAGTATAGTTGCTGACAACTTCTCATCTCATTGTGATGAGTGTCTGCAAGATAATGCCTCCCCCAATCCAGGCCCTTTTCCATCATCATCATCACCAGTGCCCCTTCATCCCATCCCTTCCCTGCCTTCCCCGGAGTCCTTTGCTTTATTAGCACAATATATTACGCCCAGTTTAAGTAACACATTATATTTTCCTTTTCTGTTCTTGCTTCTAAGTTCCACCCATGAGTGGCATCATTTGGTATTCTTCCTTCTCTTTCTAGCAGCCCCACATTTAAAGAGATACTTGTTATTTCTGTTGGCATTCCTACTACCTAACACTCTTTGTCTTGGTCCATTTCTAGTAGGCCTGGGTGCTATATTCAAGTAATCTTGCCTGACACAAATATTCTCTGGTCTGTTTATCTTTATTGACTCCCAAAGGAAAATACAAGTTTCTTCGGGTATTTATGTTTATGTCATTTGTGTGTGTGTGTGTGCACGTGCGTGTGTGTGTGTGTGTGTGTATGTGTGTGCGTGTGTGTTGAAGGAGGTATAGAACTTTTGATTTATAGAGAATACTTTCATTATGTGAAAGGATATCCACAGATATATATTGCCACCAGGGTTATCCTTGGAACTCAGTGCAAGCACTACAAATCCACTGCTTCTGGATGTCACTTCCCCCGCCCCCCCTTTTTAAAAGTTCAATAGGACAGAGATATATTGAGAGAGGACAGGGTGCTAGGGAGGAAGAGATACACTTTGGAGGTATTGTGTGACTATTGCTTTTTCTCTTTGCTTCCCTGGAGAGAACTGCATATATTTAGACTTTTTTTTTCTTTGCCACTGGTTATCATTGGGGCTCGAGGCACTACAAATTCACCACTCCTGGTGGCCATTTTTTTTCTGTATTTTTTAAATTATTTTTTCGACAAGACGGAGAAAAACGAGGAGGGAAGGAGGTGATAGAAAGGGAGAAAAACCTGATTCACTGCTCCTGAAGTGCCTCTTCTGCAGGTGGGGAGCAAGGTCTCAAGACCTGGTCCTTGAGCATGGCAAACCGGGTGCACCACCACCCCCCAAAAATATTTTGTATTAGTTCACTGCTTGAACCATTCCTATTGTACCTTTCCCTACAATTTTGTGTGCATATGCTGACCATTGTTTGCAGATGACAAAGACTTACTATCCTTTTCTAGAGATAACAGCATGAGTGGTGCTTTCTTTAATATAATGATTGATTTTTTAATGGACAGCCTATCTTTAACTTTATAATTTATGGTGGTAATGCTATTTAAAGTTTATTTTTTTCATATCTGAAAAACCTATTTTGAATGAATTAAACATTTCTGTGGTTATCAAATTTTCTTATCAAAGTGGTCCTAAATACTTCATTAGTTGTATCAAATATTTCACTCTGGTAACAGAAGTCCTTTGTTATTTGTGTTAACGTTAGCTTTTAAATCAAATCAGCAAGAAATATTTCTATATAATTGAAATGTTATTACTTTCATTAATTGACTCACCAGATGAATATAAAATAAAAGCCTGTTCATTAATTCTAATAAACATTCATTTCATTAGTAATTTGTTTGATGGCATAAAGTTTTGGTAATTTCTGTTCTACTGCTGCATTTTCATTTCTTGATGGACAATATTTCTGTCAAGTTTGTGGTTTTTGACTGCTTGCTTTCGTTTCACTGTAATTTGACAGTTACTTGGACATTCTCTTATTCCATTAATGAAAAAAAATCAGATAACAAAAGAAGATACATTTCATGCATTATAAATATGGAACCTATTGTTTTGTCACTTGACCCTCCTTGTTTTCTACCTTCCATCCATCCATCCACCATGACATATATATGCCAACACTAGGATTTGACTGCTTCAAGCTGACTTTTTCAACTGGGGGTGGGGGGACCATGGGCTGAGTAAACAGTATAGTGGTTATGCAAAATGCCTTTCTGGCTAAGGCACCAAAAGTCCCAAGTTCAGGTTCAAAACCCAGCACCATCATAAACATGAGCAGTGCTCTGGGAGAAAAAAAAAACAAAACAGGTGTTTTGGACCCATGTCTTTGGAGCACCTGTTTGAGTAGTCATTCATGCTCAATGACCCAAGTTCAAGCTCCCAGTCTCCACCTGCAGTGAGACAGACCCTTCATAAGTGGTGAATAGTGTTACAGGTGTCTCTCTTTCTCTTTCCCTGTTTTCCTCTTCCCTATCGATTTCTGTCTCTATCAAATAAATAAATGAACTATAAAGAGGGGGCAGGTCTCAATGCCTGCAAATGTGGTGGTATCCAGGCTTGAAACTGGGTCTTGCAAATGGCAAAGCAGGAATACTATCCAGGTGGGCTATTTTGTTGGTTCACCCCTTCCAATTTTAATGCTTTAGGTTGACTAGCTAACTTCATGGCAAATTTCACTCCACTGCCTCCATCTTGAAGATCTGTAAAGTGGAAATATAGCTTAGATGCCAGGATAAAAGGCCCTTTCCTTTTGCAAACCTCCTAAGTCTTATTTCAGTCATGCCCTTCACAGTCAAGCCTCATTAAACTCTCAACCTGTTACCATCTGCCTTCTGCTCTTGATTATATATATCTGAACTTAACATAGATTTCCTACTTAGAACATCCAGCATACTGTTTTTTCACTCTCATAAAATCTGACAAGACTCTAGCAGCTTCTTAGATCTCCCTCTCTCTTCCCTTTATTCTCTGGTTGCCTAATTTATTGCATTTTTTCTTTGTTTCCTTTACTTAGTTTTCTTTCATTACCTTTCTTGAGCTAGAAATTTCTCTCATGACTCTTAATCTTCTCCTTTCCTCACTCAAAACTTTCTTTTTTTAAAATTTATTTTTTTATTTAAGAAAGGAAAAATTAACAAAACCATTCCATTTCTTTCCCTTCCCTATTCATCTTTACCTTTCCTTCCCTCATGCATGAAAAAGTGGGTGCTTTATTAGGTGAGCTATCTCCTGGCACCTACTTGTAAAGTCCTTCACCCTTACTATTCAACACAGTGTTGGAAGTTCTTGGGAAGCAATCAGGCAAGAGATAAGAATTAAAGGAATACAAATTAGAAGAAAAAAGTCAAACTGTCACTACTTGCAGATAATACGATAATATACATAGAAAGACCTATAGAATCCAGCTCTTAGAAACTATCAGGCAGGGAGTCCAGCAGTAGTGCCTCTAGGGTTAAGTGCACGTGGCACAAAGTGCAAGGAGTGGTGAGGATCCCGGTTCAAGCCCCCGGCTCCCCACCTTCAGGAGAGTCTTTTCACAGGGGGTGAAGCAGGTCTGCAGGAGTTTCTCTCTCTTCCTCTCTATCTCCCCCTTATCTCTCAATTTCTCTCTGTCTCTATCCAGTAACAAATAAAAAAAAAAAAGAAAGAAACTATCAGGCAGCATAGTAGGGTGTCAGGCTACAAAATTAACATTAAAAAGTCAGTGGCATTCCTGTATGCAAAACATGAAGTTAGAAGGAGACGAAATCCAGAAATCAGTCTCATTCACTACAGCAGCAAAAACAGTTACATATCTAGGAATAAACTCAACCAAAGAAGTGAAAGACTTGTACAGTGAAAGTTATGAGTCAGTATATTCAAGGAAATAGAAAAAGACATAAAGAAGTGGAGAGATATTCAATTCCTGAATAATTTATAAAATTTGATAAACTGTTATATATCAAAACATACAGTAAGAACTGCCCTTTAACAAGCAAACTTGAGACACATTCTATTTAAAATTATAAACAAGTGAAAAATGACACCTATCATTATTCTTTAATATGATAAGTACTATGTTTATGACCATTGATATAAGACAAGAAAAAGGAAATTTTTTTAAAAAGGAACCTTAGGATCAGACAGTAAAAATCTCTTAGTTCTCTAAATGGTATTATAACCATATTTGGTCACAGTCCAAGATTTTACTACTAGGAATTATTCTATGCTTATATTAAAACAGATTTAATTCTCATAAATTAATATGTATATGGAAAATAAATCGTGGACAGATAGAAAGGTGCTTGAAGAATTCATTTTGAAGAGATCGCAAGATCAGGTGAAAGACGGCACAGTGATAGCTTCAAGTGGAAAATGAGAAAAGGTTTGCTTTATTTGTCCCAGAGTATCTTCATATGGTGATGAGAATTATTTTGGATGACAGAAGTCAGGAGGGAGGGAGGAAAGGAGAGAGAGAGAGAGAGAGAGAGAGAGAGAGGCACATCCACAGGAAAAGCAAAGGCATAGAGCACTTAACTGAGGGAAGACAAGCATGGAAGCAGATGGATAAGATGGATAGATGTGTCACTGTGTTGTGAGAAGCCCAAGCAAAATATAGAGGTCATGCTTATGTTTTCTAGTTGACTGTCATAAGTGTTTTGATCTGATAGATGACACCAGCTGTCAGCCATGTGAGTAAACCATCTCGGATATGGACATCAGTCTCCAGAGCCTTTGTACATTTCTGCCCCTGTCCCTTCTCCATTTTTCTTTTATTATTTTAATTGGTAAACTGATTATCAAATCACCATGGCTTCCTTCAAGTTTGGAAAAAATGAGAGCTTTAGGGTAGTGAACTCCAATTATATTAGACATGTCCATGTTTTATATTTCAAATTCTATTTCAGCTTTACAATTCACCTATAAAATTCTGGAAGCTGATTAAATTTTAGCAAAGTTGATTTTGTCAAATGTTGAATAATCCAGTTAGATGGATTTGGCATCTGTGCTGACATCCATCTATCAGTATCTCCTTCTGAACCCCCCCAAACAGATTTTTTTTCTAAAAGCAGGGCGTGTAGCTCATTTCCTTGTGACATCAGTATGAACGTCTGCTAATCTAAGTATCCAGAAACATTGTCTGAGCAAAGCTAAACAGTTGGGTCAGAGCAGTCAGCTGTCACAATGTATACGCCAGTAACTAAGGGATGAGTTCAAGGCCAGCTCTACTAGTGGACAGAACATTTGGCTTTCTCATCATGTACAATTTTCAGTATGGTCACAGACTTGCTCAACAACTACAACAGTCTAATTATGGAACATTTCCCTCACCCTCAACAAGATCTCATTTCCACTAGCATTTACTCTTCATTCCTCTCTCCAGTCAAAGCCTTAGGAAGCCACAGATCAATTTTCTGTCTCTATAGATTTCTCCATTGTGCAGATTTCATACAAACAGAATTAAATAATATTTGGTTTATGGTGTGTAAATTCGTCCACTTTATAAAATGGTCTCAAAATGTTCACCCATATTACAGACATAGCAACATTTCACTGTCATTTGGTAACTAACTATTCCATTGTGTACATATAGTAGTTTGATTACCTAGGTCATCAGATGTTGGACTTTTGGTTTCTACCTTTTAACTACTGTGAATATGCTGCTATGAACACTTTGTACATATTTTGGTTTAAAATACTAGTTTTCAGGCTGAGGAGACAGCATAATGGGTCTCTAAAAGACTTTCACGCCTGAGGCTCTGAGGTCCCAGGTTCAATCCCCTGCATCACCATAAGCCAGAGCTGAGCAGTGCTCTGGTGTCTGTCTCTACCCCACTCCATCTCCCCTTCTTTCTCTCATTAAAGTAATATAAATAAAAGTTATTTAAAAATGCTAGCTTTCAATTTTGTTTATATATCCTTAGGAGTAGAACAGTAAATATTATGTTTAGCACGTAGAGGAACTGCCAAAATGCTTTTTTAAAACAGTTGAATAATCAATTTCCAAGAACAATGTACAAGTGATCTGCTACCTCTTTATCTATACCAACACTTGCTACCACTTATCCTTTTTTATTCATTATAGACTAGGGGGAATGACTTGGCTTTTCCTAGTTTCCAAAGCATTTCCCTAATAATGATACTTTGCACTGACTATGTGTATATATCCTTTGGAGAAATCCCTATTCATATGATTTGTCATTTTCATTGGAGTTTTTTTTTTAACTGTAGAAATGAAAAAATGTTCTATGGGCTCTGGATATATGTCTTTTATCATATATATATATATATATGTAATATATTATATGATTACTAATGCTTTCCCCATTCTTTAAAAACATTTTTATTATAAACTTTTTATTTTTTAAAAGATATTTTTATTTAATTATTATTGAATAGAGACAGAGAGAAATTGAAAGGGGAAGGAGAGATAAAGAGGGAGAGAGGCAGGAAGAAACCTGAAGCCCTGCTTCACAACTTCTGAAGCTTTCCCCTGGGGGTGGGGATGAGGGGCTTGAACTTGGGTCTTCGTGCACTGTAATGTGTGCACTCAACCAGGTGCACCACCCCTGGTCCTCTTCCCCCATTTTTGGTGGTATTTTATACTTTTGAAGTAAAAGAACTTTTAACTAATGAAGATCAATTTATCTAGTCTTGCTATTGTCAATTTTGCACCTGGAGTCATATCTAAGTACAAGTTCCCCAGCTCATGGTCACAAATATTTACTTTTAAATAAAGCTTTGTAGATTAAACCTTTAAAGTAATCTTTGTTGTGATTCCACTGGCAACTGGTCTCCAGTGTTCTTGATCATATGCCCCCTATTATTATTATGGATACCTGAACTTTATATGTCAGTTTTTGTTATCTGAAAAGTGCTTATTAGTTTTTCAACATTTTGAACATATTTGTTTTTAATACTTATTTATTTTGGATAGAGGCTGAAACTCAAAGGAAAGGTGGAGAGAGACGAAGAGACACACATACTGCACTATTTCGCCAACTGTTAACCCCCATCCCATAGGTGAAGTCAGGGGGCTTGCACCCTGAATATGATTTTTCTAGTTGTGGGTCTTGCACTTATTTAACTTTGATCTTGTGAAGTTCCTCAAGCATCTATTTCAACACTTTTCACCAAATTTGGTAAGTTTGAAGTCATTTTTCCCCTTTTTCTCTTTATTCAATAGAACAGAGAGAAATTGAGAAGGAAAGGGGAGATAGAGAGGGAGAAAGATAGACACCTACAGACTTGCTTCAAGACTTGTGAAGTGTTCCCCTTGCAGGTAGGGAGCAGGGCTGGAACTCATGTCCTTGGGCTTAGTATTATGTGAACTTAACTGGGTATGCCACCACCCAGCCCCCTGATGTCATTATTTGTACACTTTTCCAGCAACATTTTTTTAAACCCCTTCCATTCTTAGTATTCCCAATAATAGTAGGTTGGTGTGCTTTAAACTGAGTTCTGTTATTTGAGCATATTTGTAATTTTTAAGTCACTTCCTGCTAAGCTTAACATATGGAAACCTTAAAAGGTGGCTTATATTGTCTTTAAAATAATAAGTATGGGTGACATGCTTATGGATGCCTAAAATAGTGTTCATGTGAATATTTTAGGTAGTATATGGTGAGATTATTAATCCCCACAGATCTCGTCCAGCTGGTGCTTTCTTCTCTATTTCTTTGTTGAGTTGGCTATTTCAATGAATTCCATTTCTTCAATAGAGTGAAAGTTCGATATTTTTCACAAAGGACCATGCTTCCACAGACACACTATTTTCCTGGAAAGCAGGGTTTTGAATGTGCTCTCTCTGAGTAGGCATCTCCTTGATCTCTACATTAACATCTTAACTGGTTATCTAACTGTAATAGTAGCCTCCAATATCTCCAGTTGATTTCTCTATTGTCTTCAAGAATGTCATTAGCTATTGTTCTCACTGAATCTTAGTCCTTTGGCAAGGGCATTCTATTGGTAGTCTTTGAGACTTTTCCCAACACACTCTTTAGTAGATCCCTGTACTATGGCACAGCTGCTGAGTAGAAGAAATTCTGTTTTGGGGGCCCAGGCAGTGGTGCAGCTGGTTAAGTACACACATTACAGTGCTCAAAGACCCAGGTTCTAGCCCCTGGTCCAACTGCTGGGGAACAGCTTCACTTCATGAGTGGTTAAATAGCGCTGCAGGTGTCTCTCTAGCTCCTCCTTCCCTCTCAATTTCTGTCTTTATCCAATAATATATAAAATATTTTTAAAAAACAAAGAAATTCTGCTTTTCACAAGTGGCTCCCACATGGGTATTGGGGACAGGAATACTGGTGTTATGCTTTGATTCCTGCCACCACCATATGGCCCTTCCTCAGCTCAGAGTCAGATGATGGGATATGTAATGGTGACCATAAGCTAAATTGAAATTGACCCTTAAGAGGTCACTAACTGGTATTTGAGAATGAGAAGAACTGCAACTTATGGAAGCTGTCTCCAGAAACTCTCCTGATCTAATATTTGCTAGTGATTCCAATCATCCCAAAGAGCTCTTCATCTCCAGGATTCTGTGGGAGATTGGAACTGCCACTTGGCCACTGAACTTACTAGAACCACAATTCTGCAAGGCAGAGATGTGGTAATATAACTGCAGTTACCAAAACTCCCAGGCCTCCCATTGCCTTTACTATGCCTCCACAGATTTTGTTTTATGAAAATTCTTTTCAATTCATTGTTTTCCCTTGGGTGAGCCTCCAAAGACTTTACTAATTGTTATTAGTTTCATAGATATCTTTCCAAAACAATGTGCTCTCTAAGATCCTCTCACTACCACTGCAGAAATTCTATCTACAGGTCAGAATGACCTTGGTGAACCTAGTTATCACACAAAAACTGTCAGAGATAATAATTTATTGTTGTTTTTAGCAATTAACTTTTCAGTTGTTGCTCATGTGGTGATAACAATAGATAGCTAGAGTACATTGGCAGACTTCTATTTTTTTCCTATTGTCTATAGTTATTATTGTATGAGTCAAGGCTAAAAATCTTTATGAAGAAAGGAAACTCCAGCATAATAATTATTTTGCATGCATATTTTAAAATAGCTGCATTCTCATATTTTTAAAAATTAATTATCATAACTAGATGTTTTGAACATTAATCAAAGCCAAGGGATATTTATAATCTTGTTTTAAGCAACATACTCTCAGTTGCCCATGGGATCAATCATAGATAGTGCCAGGATTCTTCCGAATAGTTATCATTCTTTATTCTCTATCCATCTTGCCTCATCCATTACAACAAAGGGCACAGTGACAGTATTCTCTCTCAAAGAAAAAAAGAAAGAAAGCCCTTTTTGATATGGATCTCATGTATTTCTTTTTCCCTTACTATGTCCTGTAGTTTTTGAGGGCAGCAAACAGAATTTCCTCTGGAATATACCTCTCTGCCACTTTAAAGGGGCACACAGAGACTTTAACTGCCTATTAAATGTGAATGGACTCCATTTTGGCAGAAAGTAACTAATGCATTCAATTTTAATAACATCTTTTCTCAACATTTCCAAATCCCTGCAGATCTTAATGTAAATTAGGTAGTATAGAATCAAAATATACTCTGTTAATTTTGAAATTAATAATACATATTAAAATTATTTTAAATTCTGTGCATATATTTCCTACCAAGAAATTTCAGATATAGTGAGTGTATTTTTTTTTTCTGACACTGTATTTCCCCTTTGAAGTAAATCAAGTGCTGACAGCTGTGCTGTTAGTGAGTTTGTGAGCAAGTCAGAGAGCGAAGGATTTTTTTTTTTAAGAGTGAAGATTTTGATCATTATTTGGAGTATAGCCTCCAATTTATTATTCCCTCTTCTTTGACTATATTCCTTGCTAATGAGAAAAATTAAATGTTTTTGGATAGCCATGCCAAGTTAGTTATATTTACACATGTGTAAATAGTAGACTTCAACTACTTTAAAGTATGAATCTAATATAATCAATTTATGTGACTCGGGGATGCCAAAATGCAATTATTAAGAGTCTACAAATATAACAGTTTTCAAAATTGTCTTTGAATGCCATTATAACCGACCCATTCAAATTCAGAAAGAAAAACATAATTCTATGGTTGTCAGCAACAACAAAAATATTGAGAGGAACAATATTACAGGAAAAGTAATTTCTCTGCCTAATAGCTAACTATATCCATCTTAGTTTCCAGTACTGTGATTTTTCATACGAAACTTTTATAACTATAAGAATGACTATATACATTAACATAAAGATGTGAAGCTTGAAAAGGAGGATAATATAAAAAGTTGTCTGCCTAGGTAAAATATGGTTTCCTGCAAGATTCTTTTTATTTATTTATTTTTTTCATGTCAACCTTGATCAGATGAAATTTGTTACCAAGTGAGGTGAGAATATTCAATTTTTCTCTACAATATCTGTCAGATGTTGATTTAAAAAAATACATTTCAGTTATCCAGCACCATAGATTTTACCAAATCTGAGAGGTAATCATATATCACAAACATTCCCAGGAACCCAACCCACTTAAAGCACAATAGTTACAAGTAGAATATTTCCTTAGACTTATTCAAATGATTGAAATTTCATGAACAATTTTTTAATGATAATTTGATGTTCCTCTAAAAGGGGTATAAAGTTAAAGGAAAATATTTATTTAAAACAGCCTTCCCTCTCATGGGGTCATATGCAATTTCATATTATGACAACAACAGTATTATAAATAGACACTTCCCCAATAGAGTGATTTGAAAAAAAAATAGAGACATTAAAAAAAAGATCACAATGTTCAATAATAAAATGATATGCTATTTTCTAAAGATAACAACCAAAGGAACACTAAGACCTAAAAACAAACAAAAAATCACCTTAATAAGGCACACACAGTTCTTCTTCCTATATTCAAATAGGTTACACTGGAAGTCTATACTCCCTAAATCTAGAATATGAAATAAAAATGTCTGAAATTCCAAGAGGTGTTTGAAATCTTGCCACAATGAGAAAAATGGAACTATGATGCTACAGAGATCAAGCTGACTAGAGCTGGCAGGACATTATACTGGGAAGCAGAGAATCTGAAGGAGTAAGTTGTGGAGCTGTGCAGTCATCTTTGAACATTCAGTGAAGTATTGATCAGTAGACACAATTAAGAACAATAATGAAGGTATGGGCAAGCATAAGCCGGAAGGATTGGAGGAGACAATAAAGGGTTAGTAACAGTTTATATTCCCTCTGGGCAGAGTACAAAATCTCATCAGTCACAGGACAGCAAGCAGAGTACTCAGTAGGATATTGCATTAGCAGTGAGAGAAAATCAGGTCATTGAGAAAAGGCTGTTCTAGTATTTCAAAGCAAAAATCACAAGTTATACAAAAGGGTATAACTTTTAAAAGCAACTCAACACATTTTGGACAAAAGGGCAAGCAGAAATACATGTATGAATTTACATGAATATAAAAACGAAATATATTTGAGGCATGCATAAGCTTTATGAATTAACAGCCAAAATAATTGTCTGCAACAACTGTTTCTAATTGAAATGACATTGATTTATAAAATCATAAAGGTTTCAGAAATACTAAAAAAAATGCATTTCAGGCAAAAGGGCAATATTACCAGATTAAAACCATAAACACTAGAAACAATGACTATGTGCATAAATACAACATAAAAAATAATTTTTTATTATTTCAACATATTTTAAATAAAATTCATTCTTTAGTACAAAAGTGATTTTGGATTTTATAACATGTACAAAAAATATGACGATAGCACAAATACTGGAAGGAGAAAAATGATGGTTCTAAGTACTTTCCTCAGCAAAATTTAATGTTTCTCAGGAAGTCTCAGTTTCACATCTAAATGAAGGCAAGGCACTGAATTTCTATTAAGCTCTACCCCTCAGCTGATATATGACCAGGCTAGTAACTGTCCATGAACTGGAAATAATGAAACCCTTCAAAAGTGCAAAGGTTTCTAATATACCAAAATATACAGTGTGAGATGTATAAAGTAAACAATATTTTAACTCAATGACCTATTTCCAGTAAAGTAACACTCTAACTAATAACCTTTGCACTTCTCTGTCCTCAAATTGTATCTGCTTCTCTGAATGCAAAAGTATTTTTCATTTTAAATGACTATTATTGTAGGGCTAGTATTCAAGTTAAAGATTTAGAAAAAATAAGACATGGAGCCATAAATTGTTACTATGAAGTTGGATCACAGACCTCATGATGAGAAGTCTGTAGTTACAAGTATTAGAGAAATGACAGTCACAACTTTTTAAAAATTAAAGGTACTGTCTAACAAACTGGACACATGAAGAAACTCAAAAATTATTTTCTATATCATACTAGTTGCACATTACCCTATAAAACATTCAATATCGTTTAGATCAAAATTTATTCCAGCACTGCACAGAAACTTCTTCTCTATGGAAGTACTCATATTTCATATATTATAATAGAATGAAAACTTAAAGATTGGGAATCCTAGCCATTACTCAAGAAAGATCGATATAGACCTTGAAGTCAGAGCGTTAAAAATAAATCTCTGCTTCACTGATGTTTCTTTTTTCTGTTTCTGAAATAACTATTTAAACTCCCTTATGGGATTACTGTAAGTACACACTAGCTTTTTATAAGTCCTAAAAAGAAGTAAAAAGAGATATTTGTGTAGGAAAGTGTTTATCAGTTTCTAACACATTGCAAGGAGTAACAAACATGTTTAAATGATGCTAGGTCTTCCCACACACATGCTGCATATAATCTACATGGTTGGAGATGCTATATATTTTTTAGATAACTTTCCAAGATACATGTAATTCATACTATTATAAATTCTTATTTTAATTGTTTGACCTAGATGCAAGTACTATTCTTATTTCATGGGGTACAGAAAGAATGTGACAAATCAAGCCTAAAGGAACAGAAAAAAGAAATAAGATAAAGGAAAAAAATAACTTTTTCAGCTTACTTAATATAACATTTTCTTATTTGAGAGGGCAGAGAGAAACTGAGAGGAAGGGGAGAGAGAGAGAAGGACAGAGAAAGAAAAACTCCTGCAGCACTGCAGACATTACTTGTGAAGTATTCCCTCTGCAGATGGAGACGGGGTCAGAACTTTTGGTCCTGACTTCACTGGACAGATGACCTCACCAATGTGTCCTGGAACCCCACCTCTCCAGTCCCCTGCCCCACTAGGGAAAGATAGAAACAGGCAGGGAGTATGGATCAACCTGCCAAAGCCCATTTCTAGTGGAGAAGCAATTACAGAAGCCAGACCTTCCACCTTCTGCATCCCATAATGATCCTGGCTCCATGGTCTCAGAGGGTTAAAGAATATGAAAGCTCCCAATGGAGGGGATGGGATATGAAAATCTAGTGTTTGGAATTGTACCCCTCTTATCCTACAGTCTTGTTGATCATTATTAAACCAATATATTTTTTGAAGTGTCAATCATAACACTCCTAATGAAGTAAAGCAAGATACTCTCAGAATGAATGGAAACCCGGGAAATGCCACCACTACCAGAAGTAAAAAAAAAAAAAAAAAAGAATATAAAGGTCCATCCAAGATATGGCAAAGGGTATTGTGTTGAGTGAAATAAGCCAGAAAGATGAATGATGATCTCATTCATAGGTGGAAATTAAGAAGCAAAGACAGTCAGGGAAAACAGAAGGTGAAATGGGGACTTGGTGTGGTGTCTATCACCAAAGCAAAGGACTCTGGGAAAGGAGGGAAAAAGTTTAGGATGGAGGGGTGCTGGGGACCTGGTGCAGGATGATAGAAACAGACTTAGGTCAGGGGAGGAAGTGTCTTGTTGACACCTATCATGGGGATATGAGAAGTTGTACCTATGTGATAGCGACTGTAATGTAAATCATTAAACCCACAATAAAGGGGAAAAAAAGAAAAATAAACTAATATAGAAATCCTTGAATAAGGAGGCTGGGTGGTGGCACACCCAGTTAATCACACACAGTACTATGTGCAAGGATCCAGGTTGGAGCCCCCACTTCCCACCTGCAGGAGTGATGCTTCACAAGTAGCGAAACAGGTCTGCAGGTGTCTACCATTTTCTCCCTATCTCTATCTCCCTCTCTCCTTTTAATTTCTCTCTGTTCTATCAAATAAAAATAGAGAGGGGAAAAAAAAGGCCACCAGAAGTGGTGGATTCACAGTGCCAACACCGACGCCAGTGACTGGAGGTAAATAAAAAATTTTTAAAAATAAATATAATAATAAAATAAATCCTTGAATTAAAGTTGTGCAACTAAATAAGTTAACGTGTTATCAGACAAAAGAAATCACAGTGAAAAGGATGCCTAGGAAAAATCAGTATAAATTATAATTTGTGCAGAAGAAAGATATAAAAAGATTTTAAATGAGTAGTATTTAAAAAGATTATTTTATAAATTAATTAATCAATTAAACAAAAATAAAGAAAGAAACAAAAGGTGATATCATGTCCTTCAGGAAACAATGGGTGGAATTGGAGGTGATTATGCTTAGTGAAGTAAGGAAGTGAAACGCAACAGTTGGAATAAAGGGAACAGACACACATGAACATACAAGGAAAAAATGACTTAATTAGCTCTAAGAGTTTGTAATAAATGTTTATATGTACGGTGGTTCTCATGGAAGACAGGGGTACAGAGAACTGTAGTATAGGTGCCTAGTGGAATTTTAACTCTATAAACTGATAATCTCACAAACCATTATTAAATCACTGTAACTAGAGTGATTATTTAATTATTTTATATTATTTGTTTTATTTTAATAATGGAGATAGATACATAGAGATAGATAGATAGACAGATAGACAGACAGACAGACAGACAGACAGACAGACAGATAGAACGACCAACCAGCTGGCCTAGAGCAGAGAACTGCTCAGCTCTGATTTATGGTGATGGTGGGGATTGAACCTGGGACCTCAGAGCCTCAGTCATGAAAGTCTTTTTGCAGAACCATTATGCTGTCTCTTCAATCTGATTATTTAATTATTAGACTTAAAAAAAAAACTACAAGTGGAGCCAGCCATCAGGTGTCTGGATAATATTGTGTAACATACCTCCAAGAGCTCTACAGTAAATATTGGAATATTGGAAAGATCATGACATAGTTTTCTATGCAAAAGTATGTATGACTTTTCCAACAACCCACTAGCTGAGAATTTACCTCCTTCTAGTATGAAAATGAAACATCTAGAACTTTCCAGACAAACAGTACCTAAAGAGTTTTTATTATTACTAAGCCCACCTCATAAAAAATACTAAAGGTATTTACAAAATGAAACTATAGAGTGGCCTTACTCATATGGAAAAAATAAATAAAGCAAGGAAAAGAAGCAATGTCACATGATGACAAACCTTTCGATATGCATTACAGAAGTGTGGTTATAAAAAGGAGTTGCGACAGTGGAACATTGGGCTGATTGGTTGGAGGGGGTTTAGTGGACTTTGGTGGAGGGATATTGGCATTTTGTTGTTAAGTGTAGTATAGTAGCATATTTTGAGCAGGTATAAAGTTTTACTTCTACAACATTTATAATCATGTAAACCAGGGTTACCTCAAAAGCAAATTAAGTACAAATCCTTGAAATTAATTTATATAATAAAAATAAATGAGCAGAGCCTTAAGGACATATTAAGTAATATTAAACAGTTTGTCCTATTTGCAGTTGTAATTGTAGAACAAGAATGAGAACATTAAGACAGAAAAAAACTGAAGCAAACATCATGGAATGTTCTTCCAATGATTATTTCATAAAGAAGCCACCTAGATGCCAAATAACACATAATGGTTAAGATATGCATATGTATATGTATAAACACACAATGGGAATACTATTCCATTATTTAAAAAGTATGGAATCATCTTTGCCTCATCTTTGAGTTGAAATTAAAGGAATCATGCTAAGTGAGGTTAGAAGAAAAACAAAATACCAGATGACTTCAATTACAGGTTGGATTTAAGAAATGAGGAGGAAAAGACAACACACAGGGTGAAACTTTGTGGACTAGACATGGCCTGATGCAACAAGGCCAAGAATGGGGGGGGGCAGAAGAAGGGGGCTGAGTGGGCATTGGTGATCCTGGGCACAATGGTGAAGGAGACCTAAATTAGTGGTGGGAGTGGTGTGCAGATACCCTGCAGGAAGGATGTGGAATTGTACCCAGGTGGAAATAAGTATCTGCCAACCATCATTTCCCTAAAATATTTTTTAAAATTTCTGAAAACATAATGTCCAATATTGCCCAAATCTAATTAATATAAACTAGACACAACAGACAGAACACTCACCAAACTGTTGAAATCACAAAGAGAAAATCTTGAATGTGAGGAAAGAAAAATACTTATTTATAAAGCCACAGCCATTCAATTAACAGTTGATTTTGCTAGATACTATAGAGTTCAGTAACTAATATCACAAGTAACTGGGGAAATAAGAATGCCTTTACTTTTTCTCTTCCCATTTCATGTTATATATGAGACTGATAAAAGAAAACATTTTGACATCATTTTGTGGGTTATATAATACACGACAACATAACACATATACAACATATGTAACGTATAAAACAGTCACAAAGAGTTCTGTTGAAACTTTACTATTATAGCAAAACAGGTTGGGAGCATAGGAGAAATACTGAGCAAAAGATAAAAAACTTTCCATTACAATTGATTAAGCTCTGGAAACTGAATGTATAGCATGGTCATTACAACTAATGGAAGCATGCTGTATACTTGTAGTTTTCCTAGAGGGCAGATTTTAGGTACTCCTACCATTAAAAAGAGTAGCCATGGAAGATAAGAGATATGCTAATTAGTTTGAATGTGGCAATTATTTCACATGTAATACATATATCAAAACATATATTGTGTGCCTAAAAGTACAATTTTTATCAAACATAATTTAGAAAAATTGTAGGAAAATTTAGTAGACATCTAAAGAGATCATACATAGAAAAAAATTATGAATTTGGTTAGTATATGTAACTCAATATGTAATATTCACTATATAAGCATATATAATGCTTCATAAACCATATTTCATATGCACTATATAAGAATAAATACATACTATCTTTTACTTGAAATGACATATTATATAAACTATACCTTTACAAAATTATATATTTGTAGCTCAACCACAATAATATGATACAGACTATTTGGGTGTGTTAGTAGTATGTCACTGTGAGAAGAATATATTAAGTGATAAATCAAGTTTCAGTATAGTACTTTCTTCTCTTCACTGTTTTTCTCAGATTAATTTGTTGCTTTCTTTATATGAAAGAGGACCATAGCAGGAATCTTTTCTTTTTTCTTTTCCCTCCTCTTCCCTTCTCCTCTCCTCTCCTCTCCTCTCCTCTCCTCTCCTCTCCTCTCCTCTCCTCTCCTCTCCTCTCCTCTCCTCTCCTCTCCTCTCCTCTCCTCTCCTCTCCTCTCCTCTCCTCTCCTCTCCTCCCCTCCCCTCCCCTCCCCTCCCCTCCCCTCCCCTCCCCTCCTCTTCTTTCATTCTTGCCACCAGGGTCATCGCTGGGGCTTGGTGGTACCAGCACTATGAAACTACAAATATTTCGCTTCTGGTGGCCTTTCCCCCCCCCCACTTTAACTTTATTTGATAGGACAGAGAGAAATTGAGAGAAGAGGAGAGAGATAGAAAGGGAGAGAAAGATATACACCTGCAGACGAACTGCTTCACCGCTCATGAAGCATCCTCCCTACTTAAAAGGGTGTGCCACCGCTGGCCCCCAGGACTCATATTTGTATAAGGTATTATTGGGGATTGAACCTGCAGTTTCTGGGGTATCAGACATACAAGTTGGTCTTCCAACAGGCTAACTGTCACCCTGACTTTATATTATGGTTTAAAGAATCAAATCTTTCAGAACACACAATATATTTAAATATCAGTATAAATAACTAGAACCCCCCCAAATAACTGGAAATTAAAAGCTATTAGTAAAATTTATTAGAATGAATACTGATTCATATTGTATATATGCAATAATTCAGTAAAATGATATAAAATGCTTTGTAGTTTCCAGTGCCTTTGTTTCCATGGTTGTGATTCCTGTTTGTTTGTTTCTAATATTCTGGTCTGAGTATTGTGATTATTATTTTCTTTTCATCTCTGAGATGCCCCCTCTCCCTATCCTGGTAGCCTCATCAATTTCAGGGTTTCAGCTATTGAAATCATCATTTCTAGGCCACAAGGCTCACATAATGACCGTGGCTCATATATAACTCTACGGCATTTCAAACTCAACCTTTAAAAAATAAAAACTGAAACCAAGCTAGCCCCCCTCCTACTAATCTCCCCAAGTACTGCCAGTAGGGTCTTTCCAAACAGCTTCTCTCCTCACTCAATTCCCATTTTTAAAAGCATCAGTGGCTCCCTGAAGCTCTCCGGATGCCTTCTCCTCTCCTCCAATCATAAATAGTAGCCCCTTTCTGATTTTGATTCGGACTTAGCTCTTTATCATCTACTTCAGTTTCTCCCTGTAGGATCCCTTTCATCGCAGGTCAACAACTAAAACGCTTCAGGGTGTGTGTTGGAGAAAGCAGCATGAAAGGAAAACAGTAGCATGAATGCATTTTCCTGGTCTCCTGTGTGCAGCTGACATTGCAAGTGAAGCTCTTATTTGAGGACCTTCTGCAACTGCTCCACTGCTCTGACCAATGCTGCCACTGGGGCACAGGTTGAATCATCATCACACCTTTCCAAGATTTGGATTTTATGCAAAATACTGTCATCAAATATTTGGAGACAGTGTTTACAAATTTAAACTAGTATCCAGAAAAAAAAAAAAAAACACCAAACTTTTCAGCAGTCTAAGTCTGCTTCAGAAATACCGGAGCTCATTCGTTTTCTTTCTTTCTTTCTTTTTTAACTTTAGTTTAAATAGTCTGTGAATATTCTTATTCATTTAATCTAGCTATCACCTCAGAACAACCATTCTACAACTTCCTCACCTTCAGAAAATAAAATAAATACAAGGTGATTCAGCTTATCTTTGGTTACATTTGTGTTTTCAGTATAAATACCTAATAATCATTATTTACTCTTGCCAAAATTTACAGATACTGGCCCATTCTGTCTTTTCAACAACACATGAGACAGGTACCCTAATTATTCCCATTTTACACATGGTACAAATGGGGCACATAGAGGTTTAGTAAAATTCCCATGGCACAGCTCATAACTTAAAAAATAAAAAGCCAAGATTCAAATCTATATCACAGATTCCACCTTACTACCCACAACAGTGTAATGAGTATAAGATTCTATAACACAGTAGTAGAATCATCACTGTGCCTGTATCTTTGCTCGGTAAACTATTAAATACTAAAGGACACATAGTATAATCGTGTAAATTGCTATTTAACCATTAATAAAAATATAACGAATGAAAAAGTAAGCCCAGAGAAGCCAAGACCCAGTGTTGACAAAAATGATTAAACGAACAAGAACTCCTATATCTTGAAGGGACTGTGGAGGTAACATAACCAAAAGCTGGACTTCAATTAGAGAAAATATTCAGATTAAAGTACAACTCTCAGGTGGGACATACATGGGACTAGAATAAACCATGCGGAATTGCTAAGATTAATTTTTTAGAGGACTGCTGAGTTCTAGCTTCAGGTATTGCAGGGATTGACCCTAGGGCATCAGAAATGAGTCTGTTGCATAACCTACCATGCTATCTCCCTGGCCCAGGAGAGGGGTGACACAGAGATGAAGTGTTAGACTTTCAGACATAGTAAATCTCAAGTTCGACACCCCCCAAGCCAGAATGATGCTCTTGTTCTTCTCTTTCCTCTTCTGTCATAAATACATAAATCTTAAAAATTAAAGAAAAATCTCTCCCCTTTTAAAAAGAGCTATTTTAAACTAGTAAGAAGTCATCTGTAGCTTACTGGAATATAATATGTAAGGACATTAAACTATGGTGCTGGTTTTAACATCAACAATGATATGAGATTCACACTGAAATTGAACTGATGTAAGGGAAGACAGTGTAACATTTACCTAAACCACACTGAAAAGCATACCTAGTGGGTATGCAGCGATATATGAAGGGCGAAGCAGAAGCAACGGCTTCAACTGTTGCCATTTAGCACATTTCAGGCTTGAGTCAGATGATGAAAAAATGCCAAAGGACTTTTAGTATGTAGACACTGGAAGGAGAGTGGAAATTATTCTATTTCTTGTAAATAATTTACTTAGTCTAACAAGAGAAAGACAGGGGGAGACAAAGCACTGCTCACCACTGGCTTATGGAGGTCCTGGGGATTGAACCTGGGACTTTAAGAGACTCAAGCATGAAAGTTAATTGCATAACCATCATGTTATCTCCCAAGCCCAGCCCAGCCCAGCTCCAGGTGACAAGTATTTTATAAATCTGAACAAGATTCCACATAGCCTGCAAAAGACTCTATGGAGGGGGGGCTTGGAAGGGTGTGAAAACGGTCTTGAGATACTGATGTACCCCTATGCCAACCACCATAATGTTAACCACTAATTCACTAATTCAGGGCTGGGTGGTGGCACAGCTGGTTGATCACACACATTAACAGTATGCAAGGACATGGGTTCGAGGTCCCACTCCTTACCTGCAGGGGAAAAGCATTGTGAGTGGTGAAGCAATGTTTCAGGTGTCTCTCTTTCTCCCTGTCTCACCCTACCCTCTTGATTTCTGGCTGTCTTTATCCAATAAATAAAGATAATAAAAAGAAAAGAAAAAACAACTACCCCTCCCCTGATATAAAGACAAAAATGATAAAGAGCTGGAAATGTTTGGGGCCAGGTGGTGGCACACATTACAGTGCACAAAAAGCTGGGTTAAAGCTCCTGGTCCCTACCTGCAGAGGGGAAAGCTTCAGGTGTGGTGAAGCAGGGCTGCAGGTCTCGGTCTCTCTCTCTCTCTCTCTCTCTCTCTCTCTCCCCCTCTCTATCTCCCTCTCTTTTTCTTCCTCCCTCCCTCCCTCTCTCCCTTTCCCTCTGTTTCCCTCTCCCTTCTTGATTTCTCTGTCTCTATCCAATAATCAAAATAAATAAATAAAAAAATATATTTTTAAAAGACCTTTCTTAAAAATTAAAAATAGAGCTTTCTAAAAATAGAACATGCTTGGGTATAAGGCTGGCACATGACTGTTTGTACTGCAGCAAATTCATAACCCAGTCCTCAGTGTGATGATATCTGGAAGTCGGGCTTTGAGAGGTGGTTACATCTTGAGTGACCTCATGAATAGCAATAAGTGCCCTTGTGAAAGAGGATCCACATTGTTCCCTTGCTCATTCCTCCAGGAAGACAGCAGTATATGAATCAGGCAGCAAGCTCTCACCAGACACCAATGCTGCTAGGAAGGAAGTTGATGTTGAACTTCTCAGATTTCAGTAGTACAGGAACAAAAAAAGTCTTGTTTTGAAGCCAACAAGTCTATGATGTTGTGTTAAAAAAGACCAGATGGACTAAACTGCCTTACATAAGAACCCGGTGGACAAAACCTTATAGGAATAATAATACTTACTCTGTAAGAGCAAGGCAGTTTCGCCACTAAATCATATCTCCAAACACCAGCAAATACAACCTACTCCTCTAGAGTGTCAAGGTCTGAAAGAAGCTGAAATATATTCAGCAGAGCCTAAAGTCTGACTGACTGACTGACTGACTGACTGACTGACTGACTGACTGACTGACTGACTGACTGACTGACTGAGTCTGCCCATCAACCAGTCAAGCAATTATTCCCCCTACCCAAAGGGTTCCTTAGTCTGCATTCACAGAGAAGTAGAACAATTCTACATCTGAGCAGGAGAATGTGTCAGATACATTACATCATCAAAAAGAACGCAGAGTCTGCCATGTGCATGCCTTGGATCTAAAGAGTACTGCTCTCTTTTTAGTCAACAATACATATAATCAACGCTTTGGGCTTCTGTCAGGCATCTCAACCATAAACTGACAGAATCCAAGGTTTGCCAAAATCTTGTTGGCAGCATCTGTTAGTTGTGGGAGACATTTAAGTATTTAGTAAGTGTCAATTAGGTATCCAGCCACATACTGTGAGAAAGTATTAGGTATTATGAGGGTTCAAAATTCTAGGAAAAAGAAGAGTTTAGATTGATACTGTTTTGAGGAAAGGCACAAAGGATGAGAAAGGCCTGATCTCTAGGGGGGATATATGTTTCACGGTAATGCTATCATTAATTTTAATTAGAGTGCCAAGAAGATAAGTCATTGCACAGTTTTACTAGGAACATTAAAGTAGAACTTTTGATGTGCCTGAAACAATGATTTTGCTAGAGATTTAGCCAAATATATGTATACTTTTCCTGTGGATATGATATATATGCGACACTACTCCTCTTTTTGCCCAACATACTGCATAAGGAACTTATAAAAATGAAAGAAATACTCTTTAATAAAAAGTAGATGTTAATTAATATTTCTTGAAAGCATTTATTCATTCCACATGTTTGCTAGTCTCCAGTGTTGACATGGCACTCTGTCATGTCTTGGGTGTAGAGAGATAAAACACACTTCCTTTTTCAGGAAACTTACACTTTACGGATGGAGACAAATAGTGTATGATGGCAGCCAATGATGGATGCCATGAAGGAAAAGCATCACTATAGTCAGCAATACTTAAGTAAAGCTGAGATAATGTGTTCACACCAAAGCACAGTGAACAAGGAGAGTAACTTGGAGGTAGATGTGGAGGGTGGGGTATGCAGACCCCCTTCATAGGGAGATAAACTGTACTCACGTGGCAACAATGAACTTATATATCATTTCCCAATAAAGTGATTTAAATATACCCCCCAAAGAGAACAGAATCAGTATATATGGCTACTTACATAAAAGCTAGAAAAATGAATTTACCTGAATATATAGTTGAAAGTTATTTAATGATACAATAAATAAAAATACTAAGACATAAGAACAGAAAAAAAAAGCACAAGGTAAAACTCGGACTGAGTGTCCAAGCAATAGACACCGGGGGAAGAGAGGAAGGGAGGGGTTTAGGGGAGGCTTTTGGGACCCTGGTGCACAATGGTGGAAATGGAGTGAAAGTGCTTTGCAGAAACCTATGCTGGGGAGATGAGAAATTGTACCCATGTGTCAACAACTGTGCTATTAACACCCGCCCCCCACAGCCAATAAAATTGTTTAAAAAAAAGACCAGATAATTTTTGGGTGCTGAAGATCATAATAAATCCACATGATCATATACAAAATATGCACTCTATCATAAACCTACATGTCTAGGCCCTAGCCCCCGCCCCTCTTTTTTTTTTTTTTTTTTTGTAACTGCAATTCATTACCTAGAGAAAGTGTAACAATTCTGGAAATGATGTCTAACTAGCATATTTTGTATCTGAAGAAAAAATATACTTAGGAAGTGTGCTAACGGAGATAAACATGCTATGCCAATGCCCACACTGTTTCTTACCTCACGGGGTTTGGCATCACAACAATATGTGTTGAAGAGAGATGCAGATTTTGCTGCTACCGGGTATTTCTCCCTAGTGATATAGTCAGCATGAAAGAATAGCAAAGCTTAAGGTTCGAGAAATGAAATTTCCATCTGGCATCTGCTGACATTTTTAACAGGAGGATATGTTGAAATTAATTCATGGTTCCTTCTTACTAATAAATATGGTTTCCCTGTAATAAATTATTTAATTATTTGATCTTGAGCCTATACCCAATATATTGACGTACTCTCCATGCATGCATGTATGGATATAAATATCTCTTTAGATAAATATTCTCTTTTCTAATAGACTAGAAGATTCGTAAAAGTAAGTAAAGGGTTTTATTTTTAATCCTGTAAAAAAAAAGTCCACTGTCTGTAGAAAATTGTTACTTCTCGGATAGTAGCTACCACTGAAGTAATTTGACTAAGTGCAGAATAATTTTTATAGGAAAACAACTTTTATTAAAGGCATTTTGTTTCCCAAGTAGGAAGACTATAACTTAGAAACAGAAAAGTCTCTCTGTGTGTTTCATTATATATGCTAAAAATTCTGTAGGTTTACTTCAAGAGAGGGAAATTAGACTTTCTTTCTCTCTTATTTGCTTTTTTGCTACCATTTTGGCAAATATAAAATTTACAACTGGTCTCTCTTATGCTGTCAGAGTGATTTAGCTTTTTCTCTGTGGATTTGACAAGAGGGAATATTCTTGTCTTGATTGCCACTAATAGCAATGTTACACATGTACGTCAACTATGAATGAATTCCAAATGTTTTAAATAGGTCCATGTAAAGAAATGCTTGAAACAAAAGATGAAAACAGAGTGCTACCCAGAGAAGGGGAATCGCTTTTCATGCTGTTAAGTTCTTAGATACCAGTAGATATTAAAGTCTCTCAACACTTTAAAAAAAAAAACACCCAAGTCACCTTCTGTGTATGAACTACTATGTGACAATTACCTTAGGAATGGCTGTCTTGTTAAAACAAATATTTAAAAGACATTAAAGTGAAAACTTGAATAATGGTCTTTGTTTTAGGAAGGAAAGTCCAGGTTCTTACATCAAGTTTGATATAATAAACACCAGGATTTATCATTCTAAGCTGTCATTCCCTACAATCTGGCCAACTGACTAGTATTTAGTTTTAGTATTTTATTTGTTTGTTTGATAGAGATAGACAGAAATCCAGAGGAATAAAGAGCCCTGCTTAGCAAGCTTTCTCCCTGCAGGTGGGGACCAGGCGGCATGAACCTGGGTCCTTAAGTATTGAAGACTGTGTGTTCAACCACGTTCACTACTACCTGGCCCTCCATCTCTGTTTCATAATT
The DNA here is from genome assembly GCF_950295315.1 of Erinaceus europaeus. Classification (NCBI taxonomy): domain Eukaryota; kingdom Metazoa; phylum Chordata; class Mammalia; order Eulipotyphla; family Erinaceidae; genus Erinaceus; species Erinaceus europaeus. Next base: position 103,017,973 of record NC_080185.1, on the reverse strand, counting down.
ATTTTTAGAGATGTGGGAGGACAACACTGCATGCCCTGATTTGGACAATCAACGTTTATACCAAGTCTCTTCTGACTAGTCACATCTGCCGGATTTAGAACCTAAATCTTTGTATCACTGTTTCCTCACCTATAAATAATGGGAAATGCCAGTAACTTTCCCCATGAGGTAGCTGGAGGAGTTAAGATGACAGGAGAGATGAAAAGTTTAGGGAATGATAATCATAAATAGATATGAAATTATCTTCCATCATATCTCTCATTATAAATTAAAATGGGTAACATAACTTGTATCTATAGTCAGAGTATTTTCAAAATTTATAGCTATATTTTAAAAATAGTGATTTTATAGTGATTTACAAAGTGATAAGATAATAGCGACAAGGTTCCACATCACTTCCACCACCAAAGTTCTATGCCCAACCCCTAATATAACCACTAAAGTTCTCCCAAAGTCTTAGAGATGGGTTGCTTTTTTTTTTGCAAGTCAACACAGCTACACTCTTATTTTTACCCAATAAATATAAGACAGTCTAATAAATGTTAGGAAAATAGTTTGAAAATAATCAGATTTTAAGTGGTTTGTTATGTGAATATTGCTATATTTAATATTTATTAGAACTATTTAAAAATTTTTTATTTTATTTATAAAAAGGAAACACTGACAAAACCATAGGATAAGAGGGGTACAATTCCACACAATTTTTACACCAGAACTCCGTATCCCATCCCCTCCCCTGATAGCTTTCCTATTCTTTCACCCTCTGGGAGCATGGACCCAAGGTCATTGTGGGATGCAGAATGTGGAAGGTCTGGCTTCTGTAATTGCTTCCCTGCTGAACACAGACATTGACAGGTCGATCCATAATCCTAGCCTGCCTCTCTCTTTTCCTAGTGGGGCGAGGTTCTGGAAAATCAGAGCTCCAGGACACATTAGTGGGGTTGTCTGTCCAGGGAAGTCTGGTTGGCATCATGCTAGCATCTGGAACCTGGTGGCTCAAAAAAGAGTTAACATATAAAGCCAAACAAATTGTTGCTTAATCATGAACCTAAGGGCTGGAATAATGCAGATTAATTAAACCACTATTTAATTAATATGAGAGGGGAAAATTGATTGAATGTTTCAAATTTTTTAATGCACAGACCATAGGCTGAGCCTTTGATACGTTGTCTCTCTTAAAAACTTAGACCAGGGAGAACAGAAGCAACCTGTGGCACAGCTGTATACAAATAATGTCAAAGGACATAAATTATGGTGATGTTGTGTATGATACAGCAAATCCTAACAAAGGGATATTTCAAAGTTAACCCAGTTGCCAAATAATGTGATTATAGCAATAACTATCTATTGCCTTCTTAAACCTTAAGACAGCAGGAACCTCCCACTTCCTTTAAAGAGCCTATAGTTAATTCCCCCAGTCCTGGAACCTCTAGTATGGCGCTCACTTTCCTGCATGCTTCTCTCAATTCATACCAAATGATATTGCAGCTGCTGATCCCAACCTAATCAATGCAAGGAGTACCACCTCAGCATGCTTCAATTCAGACTGTGTCCAGAGACATTAGGCATGGATTGTCAACCCTTCACACTCATCACTCAGGTGAGACCTTTCTTTTCATAGTATTCTCTAATTCCATTCCAGGTGGTTCACTTCCTAACAAAGTCCCAAAACCTAGATATAGACCAGGTCCTGTGAGAGAGAGCATATGTTCACATGTATCCATAAGTTAGGGCAAAATATATACCTGAAAGCAAAAGTACACAATAGTCTGCAGTGAGTCAGTATAAAGTTCCTAATGAAATAGTGTCTACTTAGACTTAGATACCCTCCTCACCTACTTCCTATTACAGCTCTCTCACTCACTCCAAAGCTAACCTTATCAAAGCAAGGACTGCAAAAGCTGAATAAGGGCAAGAGACTGGCATACTTTAATGATGACTCTTTAGTCACTATCCGGCATTATGCTATTCCACTGCAGAATACTGTGCCCCAGTATGGTTCCGTAGCCCCCATGTCCACTTGGTCAATTCCAAATTATATTCCTCCATGAGGATAATTTCTGGAACCATCCATTCCACCCCGGTTCCATGACTGCCAGTTCTTAGCCATCGCCCCGCCAGATATTCGTCAGGATGCGGCATCATCTAAGTTCATTTCCCATGTCTACACTTGACCGGACCTGCCAATATACGCGGATATCTTCGCCCACCCTGTCCAACGCTTGACGTCTCGTCACCCAATCTGGTCCCCTACGCCTACACTGAACTTCTCTGTTCCAGTCTCTTGGAAACAGAGTTGGCAGTCAGCTGAGGTAAAGAACAAACACCTCATCACAGACCCCTGCAAGCGTCAACCCGGCTTTGACCTAGCACGTTATGATTGGGCCCTCCTCAATCGCTATCGAACAGGCCATGGCCGTTGCGCTGCTATGTTCCATCGCTGGGGAGCCAGAGACGACCCGAACTGCCCCTGCGGCTCCAGACAGACTATGACCCACATAGTCAACGACTGCCACCTCTCCAGATTCAAAGGAGGTCTCGAAACTTTACATCAGGCTCAACCTGACGCTGTTGACTGGCTACCGAAGAAGGGCAAATGCTAGAAGAAGAAGTCACTAACAGGCCACCCCATTAGCTGGGGGCCTTATTCAGGGAGTCCTGCGATTCCCAAACAGACATGATGGGCCTAGACCTTGAATATCAGAACTGTTTTTTATTTCAAGAGTTTAATTCTTGGTATGAAAAGCATCAGATCCTATAAGGACTCTCATTCTACATAATATTGATGTTTAAAGTGTAATTTAGTTTATTTTTCAGAAAAGTAGAGAATATTATCAATATTCTTATTTCCACCAAAGCTTGCCCATTTCCTCTCTATCATGTGCATAATATACAAGTTAACTTCTAAGTAATAAATATTTTGGCTTTTTATCGAGGCAGGGAGAGGGAGAGGGAGAGGGAGAGGGAGAGGGAGAGGGAGAGGGAGAGGGAGAGGGAGAGGAAATTAGACTACCCATAGCACGGAAACTTCCTTCAGTGCAGTGGGGGCCAGACACTCATGCATGACAAAGCAATATCTACTAATCATGGTGTTCTCTGTTTGCCACACTGGCTGAGAAAAATCTCTGGAACTTATAATGATTATGTGTCATTTCTCTCCCAGACAATAGTGCTGACTGTTAGTACCATAGATCTATATAAAGAAATTGCTGTATTCTGTCAATTCTGCATGCAGTCTTCTGAATTTCTATATTTCTCTAATCCTTACAATGTCATATATCATGATTATGCACTGCCATAAAACTTTTGTTTAAGTTGTCTCTTTTTAAATAAAGCATTATAATTTCTTAACTGCCAGGCCTGGTACATTAAGATCTCTTTTTGCATCATCCACATATCTGTGGAATGCTGGCCTCTGCAGGTCTAAATAATATTGCTGGATGATTATTCCTTAAGCCTATATTTAATGTCCTGTCACTAGTACCCAAGATGAGGCGAATGATTTGGAATTTTATTTTTCTTCAGCAGTGGGAATGCAAGCATGCATGTGAGATCTCACTCAACTCAATTTTCATCCAAAATGTTTTGAGACAACAGCTTTTATTCTGAAGGTGCTAGCCAGGATGCAAAGTGCATCCTTACAACAGAAAGCAGTAAATCCCACCCAAAGAAATTCACTTCCTCAACCTCAGTGTTAAAAAAAAGCTACTATTGTGGAAATTCAGAAGCAAGGGAAAACAAAAAGGTGAAACTTGGACTGGATATGGTGTATTTCACCAAAGCAAAAGACTTTGGGGAAGGAGGGAGAGGGACGGAATTGAGGGGTGCTGGAGTCCTGGTGCAGGAAGATGGAAGGGGACCTAGTTTTAGGGATAGAGTGTCTCCATAACTTCACTATTGTGAATTATGTTGTAAATAATATAAAGATTTTCTATCTCTTTGGGACCACGTTTCTGACTCTTGTGGAATTCTTTCACAATGTTGACGTGTACACTAATCATAGGACTATTAATTGGAACAACCACTACTTAAAACACTATGAGGGTCCCTCACAAAATACATAGATGGGCTGTCATATGACTCAGCAGTCCCACACCTGGGTATTAATCCAAAATAATTAAATAGATAATCTCAAGATAGCAATATGAATTTTGAGAATTTTAAGGAATAAGACTCAATCCTAAAAGCTTCTATAGAATAAAAATCTGCAGATAAAAAAACTACCACCAAAGATGTAAGAATTGGTCTAAAATCAGATTTCTAACTAGCATCATGCATGATTGCCATTGAAGCTCTCATGACAATGAATTTGAAATTGGATTTTACATACATATAACATATCTACCAAGTATATTATGAAATTAGGACATCCTATATATTTAAAAACTAATAAAGTTATATCTCAGGCATCCCCCTCTGAAGAAAATGCCTGAGGTTACATTGGGCAATTAGAAAATAAAAAACCAAGAGCCAGAAAGGGTATAGGATTTAGCAAATTGTAGGAATCCTTGAGCAGTTAAGTTGCAAAACATTCCAGTTTGATATCTCTACAGTGAAAGCTAATAATTGCCAAGTAAAAAAGAGATTTCAATATAGTCACCAAATACACAAACCCAAGAAAGTCAGACTTGCTGACTTATGAATACTGTACCACTGAAACTTGAGCAGTGTTTATAAGTGAGGGAAAATGCCCTTTATTCAGAAATATTTTAGCTAGTCCCATATATACAGAATCATTGAGTTACAAGGCCTTGTTTTCTCTGATGTACACACGACTCGACTTAACTGTTTAGTCCTTCGACTTAGCAGCTGCCAGAACCTACTCACCCTTCAACATTATTAGTCCCTACCATTTTCAATCAAACAGAAAGAACTGTCCACCTCTAAATTCCTTTTATCTGGTATCCAATTTGTCCTAACCCGAAAGCATTTCAGTTACCAATGCAAAAATGTTCTCTTCCTATATTCATTCATTGTTTGTCACCTCGAGTCCATAGTTACTTTCTGAGAATGACCTCCCTAATAAACTTCATAACCTAAAATAAAGACAGAAAATAATCACAGCAAGTTATGTGGACGGTTAAATGTCTCTAAGAATAATTTACTCAAGATGTGGGTAGAAATTACTCCGTAACAGATAGAGCATGGATAAGAATATGCATGCTATCAGTAATGCTATAAAACAGAAGCCCCCATAATCATAAAATAGTAGATGAGAAATGCAGTAGATATAGGGGTAGGAACGGTCAAAAGGAATGTTACATTGTGAAATAAATGCATCGTGACCAACTGAATTGAAGAAAATAAATTGGAACTGGAAGTGTGGAGTGACATAAGGATTATGGTATTAGATATAAACAGATAAAATATAATCTTAGCCCATAAATTCATTGTGTAGTATGTCATAGTTACAAAGCAAAATTCATGTCATTAATTTAATCATATGTCTGGGAACTGTTTTTTTTTAAATCAGCATAGAAATCAGAACTAGGTTACTGACATACAAATTCAGACATATAAAGAAATACTTTTAACCCAGACGAATAAAAGCAGTGATAAAGGTGAGAGGAAATGGGAAACAGGAAAAATACAAGAAGTGCCTGGAAGGGTAGGGTCTCTGAGCACTATCACTCCTGGTATAGAACTAGAAATCCTGAAAAAAATATTGTTGACTGTAAACCCCATCAATTTGATGTGATCTGGGGCCTATATTCGGCTTAGGAGTCTATGTGACCTCTGCATCCCTGTAGATCTGAGCTCACATTTTGTGGTCATGAGTAGGAATGTTCTAAGCCCCACAGAGCACTTCCCCACTAGGGAAAGAGAGAGGCAGGCTGGGAGTTGGATCGACCTGTCAACGCCCATGTTCGGTGAGGAAGACAGAACTTCCACCTTCTGTACCCCACAATGTCCCTTGGTCCATACTCCCAGAGGGATAAAGAATAGGAAAGTTATCAGGGGAGGGGAGGGGATACAGAGTTCTGGTGGTGGGAACTGTGTGGAGTTGTACCCCTCTTATCCTGTGGTTTTTGTTGGTGTTTCTTTTTTATAAATAAAAATAAAAAAATCCTGAAAAAAAGGAATTAACAAATCAAACAATTGAATTCAATATTACCAAGTATATGAGGTAGAATGAGAGATGAAAGTACTATGAAACATATCTTTAATTCTGTAGCATGGTGTTTAAATTAGTAAAACTAAGTGTAATAATATTTAGAGCGTTAAAGCAAAAGTGACAGATTCTCATATGAGGAGACAGAGTAGATAGAGTTGGGCGGGCGGGGGGGGGGTCGCACTTGATGAATGCAATACCTCATGCCTTTATTACTTTGAGAACTATTTCTACTTTAAGTAGAAACACATACAATGCATTGTCCTATTTAACCTGCTAGGCAAAGCTGAAGGCAAAATCTACACTTTGTGATATCCCATATTATGAATATGTCTTAACCAATTCATGTTTTGTACATATCAAATTGCCTTCATAGACACATCTCTAACACAGTGGAATTCTAAATAAGTAAGAAGCTGACTCTCAGAAATATGCTTTAATAAATATATGTCAACTTTAAAAACACTAACTGTACACCACAGGGAACTGTTTTCATGGAAATAAATCGTGAAGTATTTTCTTTTGGAGACTCAGAAGGGGGGGTCCATGGAGGAGCACTAAGGGGAGGTTGTGGGTCTAAGTCCTTATGATGAAACAGGCTTGGTGGAAGGCAAAAAGTATTTACTCCTATTTCAGGAAATGCAGAAATGTACACTTGTGCACTTGTAATAGACATTTCTTAAATAAAGCAATACTTGGGTAATATTTTCTTTGTGAAAGTGGACATGTATTGACATTTTAAAATGTCTCAGGCATAGAAATGAAGCAAGGGTGATTAAAAAATATTTTTTAAAGGCTAGTGAGATGGATCAGCTTGACTGAGCACCAACTTGCATCTCTGAGGTCCCAGAGGCGTTGGCTTTCATCCTCAGCCCTGCTATATGCCAGAGTTGAGCAGTGATCAGTCCCACTTTTCCCATAAACCATTCCTTTTCTTACAATACATAAGCACACACATATAAAGTAAATAAATATATGTTAAAATATAAATAAATAAATTTGAATTAAAATTAAACAACCTATTTATAAAATATATAAGTGCTAATATCCATAAAGGGAAATGCCACTCAAAAACATAAGTTCTTAAATCAAATACTTAATTGAATATATATTTATGTATTTGTAATTATTATATGCATATGCTTACTATACATGTACGCACAGCATATACACATTTGAATGTGTGTTTGCAGGTATGCATACACATAACATGTATACACACATACATATGTATACATACATATAAGTGTGCAGGCACATATATATTCATTATGCATAGAGAGCAATTATACTTCAAGTTTTCCTAACCTATGCTTTCTCCTCTCAAATTGCTATAATCACAACAATGGGTCAGTAAAAACAGGAACAGTTTTTCAAAAGTTCTGATTTTGAAGGACACATACATGATGATTTCACTCAAATGTGAAACAAAGCAAGGGTGGGCCAGGAAGACAGCATAATGGTTCTGCAAAAGACTTTTATACCTTAGACTCTGAGGTCTCAGGTTCAATTCCCAGCATCACCATAAGTCAGAGCTAAGCAGTGCTCTGGTAGTACATGCATGCATGCATGCCTGCATAATATATACACATATACATATGTTAAGCAAATAAAGCAAGAAAACAGACACGATTAAACAACACACCCAGAGATTCTGTCTCAGAACTGAGATTAGAAAAAGAGACAGAGACAGACAGAGAGAGATGCCACAGCACTGAAGCTTTCTCCAGTGTAGTGGAGTGCACACAAGGCAAAGTAGGCCCCCTCTGAGGTGAGCTTCCAGCTTCCATGTTCCACTCTGAACATGCCTGATCTCCTCTGATCTCAGAAGCTAAGAAGGGCTGGGCCTGGTAATTACTTGGATGGCAGACAAATGTATATGCCCCTATGTATGGTGCTATTTTTATAGCCAATTTGCATCCCCTAAGTAAACAAGTGTGGACTCTCAGAGCAAGTCATTTTGAAATATTACCGAGAAGGAGAAGTCAAAAGAAAGAGACACAGATAGAGACAGTGGGAGAAAGAGAGAGAAAGAGACACTGACTCTTGAGGTTAAAATTCTCTGTATGTAAGTTGTGAGCACAGTGGTAAGTTTGTAGAAGAATGTAAACTTTGTCACTACACAAAAAAGTTCAGCTTTCCCACATATGGAATTCCACATATACAAATGCTGTCCTATATGCCTCATGGAATACTACACCATTACACTTTGCCTTCACCATGATCTACAGCAGGAGAGAAAAGAATCCTATACAGCACCGACATGTGTAGGAATTGACTCAGTGGTAAAGTGAAAAGTTCGTGGAGGCTGTAAGAACTCATGGGGAAGATTTATGATTTCATATGAATGCTCATGCACTCACAAGAGAAAGTAACTGAAACAACAAAAAACATCTCTGGCTTATGAGAGCCCACGTTACATAAATCCTTCCTCTTTAACGAGTTTCTCTCTGTTTTGAAGATAGATGCAGAGCCGTACACATACACTACTGAGTAGCACCTACCTATATGTGAATTATGTTGATAAATCCTAACTTCAAGGCATGCTGAATTCTTTTGTCAGGGTATCTGGCTGCAGTAAAGTGACTCTATAAATGAAATTCCTATTTTGATAAGTATCATCTAAGTACTTTTTTTTCCTAACAGACAATTCAGATAATCCATTTGCCTGAAAAAATGCAAGTTGAATTGACAGAATCATAATGGTTCTAAAATATTTTACTCCCACCCCGAAAAGTATCTCACAACTTAGTAAAAAAAAAAATAATGATAATACATTGTTCTGACTAATTAGTAAGAAGCAAGAGACACTCATCACTATTTTAATATGTTCTCCAGATACACACAAACTTTGAGAACTGCATTTTTAAATACTTTTTTTATATTTATTTTATTTATTTTTTCCCTTTTGTTGCCCTTGTTGTTTTATTGTTGTAGTTATTATTGTTGTTGTTGTTGTTGGATAGGACAAAGAGAAATGGAGAGAGGGAGGGGAAGACAGAGAGGAGGAGAGAAAGATAGACACCTGCAGACTTGCTTCACCGCCTGTGAAGCGACTCCCCTGCAGGTGGGGAGCCGGGGTTCGAACCGGGATCCTTATGCCAGTCTTTGTGCTTTGCGCCACCTGCGCTTAGCCCGCTGTATTACAGCCCGACTCCCTAGAACTGCATTTTTTAATGAATTATCAGGTTCTGGAATTTATCAAATGTTTTTATTGGGTAGAAAGAGAGAGACAGAAACACCACAGCAGCAAAGTTTCCTTCAGAGGGCTGGGCTTGAACTTAGATGGTGTACATGGCAAAACAGCACACTATACAAGGGAACTATTTGTCATTCTGAAACAATTTCAAATCAAACTAAAAAATCATTTTCAATTCTTTTCAAAATTCTTATGTATTTATTTATTTGTTATTGGATAGAGACAGAGAGAAATTGAGAGGGGAGGGACAGATAGAGAGGGAAAGAGAGTGGTTTGGGAGATAGCGCAGTGGATGGGGCATTGGACTCTCAAGTATGAGGTCCTGAGTTCAATCCCCAGCAGCACATGTACCATAGTGATGTTTGATTCTTTCTAGCCTCCTTTCTCATTAATAAATAAAATATTTTTAAAAAGAGAGAGGGAAAGAGACAGACACCTGTAGCCCTGATTCACCATTAGTGAAGATTCCCGTCTTGAACCTGGGTCCTTGCTCACTGTAATGTGTAAACTTAAACAGGTGCACCACTGTCTGGTTCCTCAAATCAAACATTGAGCCTTTACTGGCTAAGTGAAGTGAGGCACATTATTCTAATTATGTATACCATCGTTTCTTAATTATAAAATATATACAACAATGTGAACAGTTAAGAATAATTTGGAAATTCTATTTTATATGTTTAGATATATTTATTTCTATATTTACATCCCTAAAGTATATATGCTTTGAAGAAGATTATAAAATCAGAACACTGCAAAGGACACCAATAAGGATTATAATGGGGTTGAACAGCAAAGCTGCACAGGAGATAATGAACTCAAGACTGTAAGAGAGGTTCTAAAGTGGTCGATGGGTGATGCATCTGTTTAAGTGCACATGTTATACACAAAGACACAGGGTCAAATCCCTGGTCCCCACCTGTAGGAGGGAAGCTTCACAAGCAGTGAGGTAGTACTGCAGGAATCTCTCTCCCTTTGTTATCTCCCCTTTCCCTCTTGATTTATCTCAGTATGCAATAAAATACAAATAAGTAAAATATAAACAAAGAGGTTCTAAAAAGAAAAAACGTGGTATCAGGGAAATAGCATAGTGGTTATTCAAAAGACTAACATGCTGGAGGCAGCAATAGGCCAAGATTCAAGCCCTGGCACTACCATAAACCAAAAGTTCACCAGTGCTTTAGTAAAAAATAATAATTATAAATATCTGTACATAGGTGTGCATAGATCTTTTTGGGTAGGTGCTTTTGCTTTCTTTGGATCAATTCCCAGGAGAGAACTTCCCAGGTCATAGAGTAGATTCATTTCTAGTGTTAAAAAAAAAATCTGCAGATTGTTCTCCACAGGGGTTAGACCAATCTATCTACATTCCCACCAGCAGTGTAGTAGGGCTCCTTTTTCACTCATATCTTCACCAAGATTTGTTGTTTCAGTCCTTCCTAATGTATGGCAATCTCACAGGGAAAAAGTGACATCTCATTGTTGTCTTCATTTGCATTTCTGATTTTTAGTGACTTCGAACACTTTCTCATATGTCTACTAGACTTCCAATAAAACTATTAAAATTCCATATTTTCTTTACCTTCCCCCAGCAGAAAGAACTATGGTGTGTTTGTTAGAGATTATTTACAAACTAAAACTCCTGAGTACCTTAAACAAATAGGGTAACTTGTGGACACTCTCAAGAACATGTACAGACTCTTTTGGTTGGTTATCTAAAATACCCTCTACATTCATATCCAAGAGTAGATACAATGAATTTGATCTCTCACAGATTCATCTTTTACATGTACCTTGGTTAAATCTGTGAGCATAACTTAGGTTCCACAGAGTCTAGGTGGCATTAGACCTAGTCCCCTGCCTCAGTGTATACTGTTTGAGATGGATAGGAAACCAGAAAATGTTAATACACAGCAAAACATGCTGAGGAATAGTTTCATAGAAAACAGAGAGAAAAGGCAGTCAACTCAGGAGATTTGGAACAGGTTCTAACAGGAAACACAATATTTCACCTGACCCTGGAAGATGAAATGGGATTTGCCAAGCCAAAAAAAAAAACAAAAAAAAACCAAGAATGAACACATAAAGTAGCACATGCAAGGCAGACACGAAATGCATCCATGAAGTGATTTTATTTTATTTTATTAATTTATTTATTTTTACCTCCAGGGTTATTGTTGGGGATCGGTGCCTACACTACGAATCCACTGCTCCTGGAGGCCATTTTCCCCATTTTGTTGCCCCTGTTGTCGTTATTATTGTTGCCACTGCTGTTGTTGTTGGATAGGACAGAGAGAAATCAAGAGAAATGGGGAAACAGAGAGGGGGAGAGAAAGACAGACACCTGCAGACCGGCTTCACTGCCTGTGAAGTGACCCCCTGCAGGTGGGGAGCCAGAGACTCAAACAGGGATCCTCAAGCAGGTCCTTGTGCTTTGTGCCACACCCGCTTTAACCACCGGACCCCCCATGAAGTGATTTTATTAACAGAACCATTCTTTCTCATCACAGGGTAAAAATCAGAATCCTTTGTCATGAGATTCTGGGACACTGAAAGCTTTCCTACTCAGAGGCTCAGTAGGATCTGGGTTCTCGATGTGGTTCTGGACATGCAAATAAGTAAACACTATGGTAACACCAGAGATGGCTAAGAGTACATGCAGGTCCACAACTTTAAGAAATTTGGACTGTGGAAATGAAATCACATCAGGCAGCTAAAGGGAAAAAAGCTAGGCTGTGAAAAGAGATATATTCTCCAGTCCCTGTAAGGCCCTACACTGTTATCAAGAGGAAACATATGGCCAATCATATTATCAGGAACAAATCTTCTAGACAAAGGAAAAATGCACAGATTCACAGCTGTACACTGACATGTGTGACAGATACATGGCTTCACAAACACAAGCCATCATTCATATTCTGTTTGATTGCTTCAAAAAACCAGGTCAGGGAGTCGGGCGGTAGCGCAGGGGGTTAAGCGCACGTGGCGCTAAGCACAAGGACCAGCGGAAGGATCCCGGTTCGAGCCCCTGGCTCCCCACCTGCAGGGGAGTCGCTTCCCAGGCGGTGAAGCAGGTCTGCAGGTGTCTGTCTTTCTCTCCCCCTCTCTGTCTTCCCCTCCTCTCTCCATTTCTCTCTGTCCTATCCAACAACGATGACATCAATAATAACTACAACAATAAAAAAACAAGGGCCACAAAAAGAATAAATAAATAAAAATAATAAAAAAATTTAAAAAAAACAGGTCAACGGAACCAGGTGAGGATCCAGTGTGGAAGGGAGGGGATAAGATTCTCATGACTTAGGCTGAGGTTTTTCAAACTTGACCATAGAACAGAATCAGCTGGAGGGCTTGTGAAAACAAAAAACACATGCCTCACCAGAAGTATCCATGGCTAATTCAGAAGAATATGCATGTTGTTGTCAGTGGTTTGCTGGAACTCTACATCTGCGTGATTCTACTACTCCTGGGAGATAGTTTAATTTAATTTAAATTCATTTAATTTAATCCAATTTTATTTATTAATGAGATAGATAGAAGGAGAGAAAATAAGAGAGCCAGGACATCACTCTGGTGAATGTGCTGTCGGGGACTAAATTAGGGAACTCACACTTGAGAGTCCAGTGTTTTATCCACTGCACCAATCCTGGACCACAAGATTGTTTCATTTATCCTGATACAGGGAGAGAGATGGAGAGGGAGAGACAAAGGAGGGAAAAAGAAAGAGAGGAGAGACATCCCAGCACTACTTAACCATTCCACCATTGCATCATGCTTCCACCTAGTGACCAGGGGCTAAAACTGGGTCCTTCTACATGGTATGTGTGCACTCTCCTGTGGCCGCTGAATACATACATGTAATACCCACTCTGTATGTTCATGCTCCATCTCTATCCCTTCTGAATTTGCCATTCCTACTCACATTGATGACGTTTGTTGTTAAAGCCTGCCCTACTATGCCGAGGGGCCTGTTAGGTGCAAGCCTAGTGCTGGCCCATAATACTAACCTATGAGCACTCCAGTAACAATCTCTAGCCAGTGATGCCTAGAAACTGGGCAAGTACACCATGGCTTCCTAGTCCTTAAGTGAGATGCTTCTTCCACATGTTCTCAATAGTGGCTCTCAAAGTGTGGTACCCATACCATCTCTCAACACCTGGGAACTCTAATGCTCAATTTCAACCCCATAGCGAATCACTCCTTATGAGATCACCTTTATTAAATCACTGCCTCCGTGATTTACTAAACACTCCAGGTGACTCTGAGGCATGCCAAAATTTGAAATCCATGATTTTGCATCATCTTCTAGCAACCAAGACCAGGAATGAACTCAAGATGCTCCAAGCAGCTACTTGCTTATTAGAATGTCTTTATTTTTCCTAGTTACTTTTAAAAAATATTTATTTATTTATTTCCTTTTGTTGCCCTTGTTGTTTTATTGTTGTAGTTATTCTTGTTGTTGTCCTTGTTGGATAGGACAGAGAGAAATGGAGAGAGGAGGGGAAGACAGAGAGGAGGAGAGAAGACAGACACCTGCAGACCTGCTTCACCCCTTGTGAAGCGACTCCCCTGCAGGTGGGGAGCCAGGGGCTCAAAGCGGGATCCTTACGCCAGTCTTTGCATTTGCGCCACCAGCACTTAACGCACTGCGCTACTTGCCAACTCTCCCCTAGTTATTTTCTTCCATGCATTAGCTCTACACTCCCCAACTGTGTTTTCTAGAATCACCATACACATACGCACAAACATAATGATTACGCAGATTCTTGTCTCAGGTTCTGTTACTGTGAGAACACAGTCTATAAGTAATATTCACAATACTTGGGTTTGATAGAACTGTTGTGACAAACAACTAGAGAATACATAAGTGGGAGCTGCGTGGTGGCACACCGGGTTAAACGTTCATATTACAGGGCACAAGGACCAAGGTTCAAGTCCCCGGTCCCCACCAGGAGAGGGAAAGCTTCACGAGTGGTGTGGCAGGGCTGCAGGTGTCTCTCTGTTTCTCTCCCTCTTTTTATTTATTTTTATTTTTTAATTTATTTATAAAAAGGAAACACACACAAAATTATAGGATAAGAGGCATGCTCTCTCCCTCTTTATCTCCCCCTTCCCTTTTCACTTTCTGTCTGTCTCTATCCAGTAAATAAAGATAATAATAAAAAAGAGAATACTTTTTAAGTTTTTATTTATAAAATGGAAATAATGACAAGACCATAGGATAAGAGGTGTACAATTCCAACCACCAGAACTCTCTATCCTATCCCTCCTCTTGATAGCTTCCCTATTCTTTAACCCTCTGGGAGTATGGACCCAGGATCATTGTGGGGTGCAGAAGGTATAAGAATGATGAGTGTAATTCATTATTCATCTAGGAATTGTCTATTATAAAAAAGAGGTTTCGAGTGCCATTATAAAGACCTTTGCATACCCAGTCTCCATAATGAAATTGATTACTGCAAAAAACATACCTGTAAGTAGAATAATTTATATCAATCTGCAATACCACTAGAAAGTGATTTTAATTGCCTAGAAAAAAATATTCTAAGAACAGTTTTGTAACTTAAATATAAAAGCAAATTCTACAAAAATTTAAATATATATATATAGAGAGAACATAAGTATTTAGAACAATGCCCAGTACAAGTTGAGCTTTTAAGGAAAGCTACAGTTGTGATTATGACTACTGTTAGATATTAATCTAACAAAGACAGACTTACATTTCGATGTACTAAACATAATAAAAACCAAATGGAAATATCTTTGGTTTTTGAAAATTAGGAAACGTCATTATTTAATCATCACATCATATTTGGTTATTTTCTTGTTATAAGCTCTTTTTTCTATTAAATAATATAATTTATAGTTCAATTAACACTCTTTTGCTTCTACCAGCATTCTGGAATATATTAATTTTGTCCATTTCCAAGGGGGGTGACAATCCATAAGCATTCAGCTATATGCCTCTGTACAAACCAGAGCCCATCCCAATGTATTTAAAGATCTTCTTCACTTGGGAAATTTGCTCTTCTATCACTGAAGTATTGCTAAGGAATAAAGCCCAGGGCAATGTCACTGTGGCTTTCTAAATGCATCTGATATTTGGGTAATTTAACATGATAATAAATAATAATTACCTTTTACGTAAGCCCCAAAGTAGTCACATCTTTTCTGACAGAAGGATACATTCTTGTCAGCTCTGGCTTGAAATCCTCCAGAATTCATTTGCCAGAATGAAGATTCACCACTGGGAATCATCTCCAGCAGTGGTCTAGCATTTATTTCATCAACACAGATGACTCAAATAAAATGCACTGAATTTGCCATATGAACAAATCCTCCAGATTCAGAAATGGATTTTGAATTTAGCAGCTTAAATAATATAGGCTATATTGAGAAATGAGAATTTTATTTGGGGATTTTCTAAAAAAGTAAAATGAATGCATCTACTTCCAAACTAGATTCACCAATTGTCATCAAATTGGCATCATTACTACTTTCTTTGTTTCCTTTATTGTTATTTTTTGCTGAGGCATCAGTGTTCTGCCTTGACTTTTTTAATATAGGAAGAGACATAGGAGACAGAGACACCACAGCACTAAAGCATTCTCCTATGTAGTGGGTGCCAGACTTGAAGTTGGTGCACTCATAGAAAATCGGCCACAATATCCAGATGGACTATTTCCATTCCCTAAGTACACACACACACACACACACACACACACACACTTAATACTTCTGAACCTTCTGAAAAGTAAAATATATCATGATTATTTCCCTCTAAATTCTTGAAAATTTATCTTTCAAGAAAAGGACATTCTCACTTTTCTTTCTTTCTTTCTTTCCCTTTCTTTCTTCCTTCCTTCCTTCCTTCCTTCCTTCCTTCCTTCCTTCCTTCCTTCCTTCCTTCCTTCCTTCCTTTCTTTCTTTCTTCTACCAGGGTTTTCACCAAAGCTCAGTGCTGGCAGTATAAACCCACTGTTCTCAGTGGCCATTTTTTCTCTTTCTTTTTATTATACTTGATAGGACAGAGAGAAATTGAGAGGATAATGGAGTTAGGTAGAAGGCGGCAAAGACACCTGCAGACCTGCTTCACTACTTTGTGAAGAATCCCTCTCTGCAAGTGGGGATCAGGAGCTTGAACCCTGGTTCTTTCACATATGTGCACTTAACCCAGGGTGCCAACTACCTGGCACCCTCTTCTCACTTTTTAAACAAACATTTTATATTAACATAAAAACATGTCTACCTATGTAAAAATTTAGAAAGGAAAATATGTTTCCATTGTTCTATTATAAAAATTAGATAAAAATTCAAAAACTGGGTTGGAAAGCATAATGGTATACAAAAGGTTTTCATGCCTGAGGCTCTGAGGTCCCAGGTTCAATATTCAATACCCAGCACCATCATAAGCCAGAGCTGAGCAGTGCTCTGGTATATCTATCCTCCTCTCCAATCCTCTCCTCTCCTCTCCTCTCCTCTCCTCTCCTCTCCTCTCCTCTCCTCTCTTCTCCTCCCCTCCCCTCTTCTCTCCTCTCTCTCTCTCTTTCCCTCTCTCTCTCTCTCTCTCTCTCTCTCCCTCTCTCTCTCTCCCTTCCTTGCTCATTAAATAAGTAAATAAAATTAAAAAGATAGTTAGGTATGCTGGATTTAAATGAAAAGTTATTCTTTGTGATTTAAATATTATATTCTGTGTTACTATCACTAGTGACATTTTCAATAATGCTTACTTGATACATTTCTGAACAAAATAAGACTCTCTCTTATACTATCTGTTACAAATGAATTACTGGAAAATCCACAGAATATTTTAAAGTGCAAAAATTCTTTGCCTTTACGTATAAAACCTGAGTGCCTGTGCTTAGGTATATATAAACAGGTTTCTCAGCTACATGGGAATTGGCAGTAGGATAGTAGAAAGAGTGAAACGGGGGGGGGGCTGTGCTGTAAAAGACTGAGCTGGCATTCAAAAGAAAGTGCCTATCATATGTGACTCACTCACTTATTTAGCCATAACTTCCCATATGCCTCTGAGGTGTACAACTTTCAATAAGAAAAGGCAACTTAGACAAAACAGAACACATCATTTTAAGCTATATGACACTGTTATTAATTAACGCTGGCTTTCCTGAAATATTGATTTCATTTATATACTTTTGAATTTCATAACTCCTTTAACAAAACTAAAATTATATTCAACTGACAAAAGTAAATCTGGGGGTCGAACTGTAGCACAGAGTTAGGTTAAGCACAGGTGACGCAAAGTGCAAGAACCGGGAGAAGGATCCCAGTTCAAGCCCCCGGCTCCCCACCTGCAGGGGAGTCACTTCACAGGCAGTGAAGCAGGTCTGCAGGTGTCTATCTTTCTCTCCTCCTCTGTCTTCCCCTCCTCTCTCCATTTCTCTCTGTCCTATCTAGTTGTTATTTAACTTAAAATGGGTTTTGTTTGTGGCTGTTGTTCCGTGTAAAAGGATTCACAGCGGGAGCTGGGAACTGGTTTAAACAATACAAGGTTTATGAGGGTGAAACCTATAAAAAACAAAATAAGCACTTAACATCAAGGATTTAAAGTAAGCTAGGTCCATAAAGTCTGAGTACAGTTATCAAAAGTTTAGTCCCATAAGATAAACAATTATCAGCTCTGATAAAGATTGTTCGTGGGTTGTAGAGGGGTCTAAAAGTTTACAGGCTAGCAGAGTCACATGTATTCATTTCCCAGGAGAAGGAGCCATGGCGGATGGATGCCTGAAGCACCTCTGCAGAGATGCTTCTGACCAGGAGAAGCAGCAGCAGCCAAAAAGGGCGGCCTGCTCAAAGTCCAGTGCTTTTACACATTCCCTTCTCTGAAGCACCTCCTCAGGGTGACGTCATTTGTATGCTAATAGTCCCAAACTCCTTTTGGGGTCACAACACTATCCAACAACGATGGCATAAATAACAACAATAATAATAACTACAACAACAAGGGTAACCAAGGAGGGGACCAAATTAAAAAAGAAAATTAAATCTAAGGCCTGAAAATTCTACCCTTTAATGTCTCCTGCAACTAATAGCTACAAGCGGAACCCACAAAACTAAGATCATAAGTACCAGAGAGGAGTCTTCAGATGGACCATTAATACACAGGATTCAAGAAACATAGTAGTTCCTTCAAGTTCCCGTGATATGTTTGCTAAGCCCAGGTCCTCCATCACCCCTTCCCTGTAACAAATTCTTCAGAGTATCACTGCAAAAGGAAGACAGAACCAACTCTTCCTTAGCTTCTGTGTAATTCCAATGCCCAAACAGTAATGTGGTCACAGAATTATGGCAATTATATAAAAATTTAGACTAGTAATTTATCACTAAGACATTAAAGTATGTCCTGAACTTGTAAATATCAGTTACACGTTTTCTTAAATCACAACCATATTCTTGATCATAGGCAATAGTGCAGTACTGGGTTCAAGGCAATATACAAGCTATCTGAAATTGACTATTTGAATTAGGATGATTTTATATAATGTTTCCTCTCAAAAGTGCATTGTAAAGCTAGTTTCAAAATACAAAGTAGTTCTATGATGACCATTTAAAAAAGAAAGAAAGAAAGAAAGTGTACAAAAGGTAATGTTATAGTAATGTGTACTTATCTAAAAATATCAAGGGCTATATTTGTGAAAGCCAATTTGGAAAATGGTCATTTTTCTCTCTCTCTTTCTCCCTTTCCTTCCCTCCCTAACAAAGCACTGTTCTGCTAATGGCTTATGGGGTAACTGAACCTGGGACTTTGAAGCCTCAAGTATTAAAGTCTCTTTCCATAAACATTAGGCTATCTCCCCTGCCTTCTAATGGCCATTTTCAAATCTAGTTACTAAAACCACAAGTTCCTGATAGAATTTAAATGGCAATCTTAATTACAAATAGGTCAAACGTGTGTCTCTCAGACCTAAGTTAGGTTTGAATAGATAGCACACTTTTTTTCTCTGCAATTAATATACTATATAAAAACAAAAGAAAAACTTATAAGAATTTTTTATTCAAAATACTCAAAAGTATAAACTGTTGGTGGTGTATTTAGCCACTGATCTTTATTCACTCCTAGTTACAAATAAGAAAAAGATATCTCTACAAATGCAAGGTATATCCTTTGTCAAATAGGTTAATGATCCAGACAAAAGACAAAGGTATACACACACACACACACACACACACACACACACACACACACACAAAGCACATGATAACTGCGCCTTTCATTCATTATATGGAGTGACTTCCTTCATAAGTGACAAATATGGTTGTGTCATGTTAACATTGGATAGTAGATTGAGTGCAGCAGGTTTTAGAGCTCAGGTTGTGATGAAATTATCAAATACCAACCAGAATCACTTTTGAATTTACAGCCTAGAATTGAAAGGTCTTTTCAACCCCTTGAACCTAATATGGAAAGCAAGATGTGTAGAATGCATTTTGATTTTTTAAAATATTTTATTTTTGAGAGAGATGCAGAGAGACAGTGACAGAGAGAGAGAGAGAAAAACACAGAGAGAAACACCAGAGTACTGCTCAGCTCTGGCTTATGGTGTTGTGGGGGATTGAACCTGGGATTTTTTGGAGCCTCAGGCATGAGAGTCTGTTTACATAACCATTATACTATCTTCCCCACCTGCATTTTGACTTTTAAAATCTGATGTATTGGGGGTCAGGTGGTGGAGCAGTGGGTTAAGCGCATGTGGCGCAGAGTGCAAGGACCGGAGTAAGGATCCCAGTTCGAGCCCCCGGCTCCCCACCTGCAGGGGAATCGCTTCACAGGCAAAAAGCAAGTCTGCAGGTGTCTATCTTGGTCTCCCCATCTGTCTTCCCCTCCTCTCTCCATTTCTTTCTGTCCTATCCAACAATGAACAACAACATGGCAATAATAATAACCACAATGAGGCTATGACAACAAGGGCAACAAAAAGGGGAAAAAATGGCCTCCAGGAGCGGTGGATTCATGGTGCAGGCACCGAGCCCAGCAATAACCCTGGAGGAAAGAAAAAATTTTTTTTTAATCTGATGTATTAAAGCTCTGTTAAAAGAAATTAACTGTTGAGCTGGCAAAATAGTTCAGCCGCATAGCGTGCCTACTTTGCCAAGGATGTGACCCAGGTTGGATTCTGGCCTCCACTGTACTGGAGAAAGTTTCAGTTCTCTTCCTCTGTCCCTCCCTCTCTTTCTATCTGAAAAAGTCAGCCTGGAGCAGTGAAACGCTGGCAATGACAAAAAAGTAGCTGTGAATAAAATATATACTCTATGACGTGACTATAAGACCATTTCTATTTTTTTTTAAAGATTTTATTTATTTATGAGAAGGACAGGAGAGATAGAAAGAACCAGACATCACTCTGGCACATGTGCTGCCGGGGATTGAACTCGGGACCTCACACTTGAGAATCCAAAGCTTTATCATTGCTCCACCTCCCGTACCACCAAGACCATTTCTATTTATGGGAGAACATCATTTATTATTACAACTCTGAAAAGTTTGTGACACAAATTTTAACAGTTAAAAAAGGTGGGTGTTATTTGCTTAAAGTTGAAAAAGAGGGGGTATGGCTATGGAGTAAGAGCCATTTCAGATCGTGTTCCTCATAAACTAGGGAAATAAAGGAAAGAAGGAAGGAAGGAAGGAAGGAAGGAAGGAAGGAAGGAAGGAAGGAAGGAAGGAAGGAAGGGAGGGAGGGAGGGAGGGAGGGAGGAAGAAAGGAATGACACTCAGAAGTAGTAGGTGTGACTTAGAAAGGAAGACAAGACAGCACCATAGGGAAATAATGGACAGATATATATGCATATATAAATATATAGACAGCTACAGAAATAATAGTCAACCACAGCAGTTTTCAATGGAGGAGGGAATGGGGACACAGAACTTTGGTTGTGGGAAAGGTGTGGAATTATACCCGTTACCTTATAATTCTGTTAGTCTATATTAAATCATTAAGAAACAGCAAATTAACCTGGTTGAGCACACATGTTACAATACTCAAGTACTTGGGATCAAGACCCTGCTCTGCTGCAGGTTCACTCTCCATCACCAGCACTAACCAGAGCTGAGCATTAATCTGGTATCTTTCTGTCTCTCCTTGTCCCTCTCATTAATAAAAATCAAATATTAGAAAAAAATGAAAAACTAGATAATTTAAGTCCAGGGTGTCCAGAACATCAAAGGGAGAAAGGTTTCAATAAATGTTCTGGGAAAATTAGACTGTAACATTCAGAAAAATGAAACCGGGCACTATACCATGCACAAAAATCAACTTCAAATGGGTCAAAGACTTAGATGTGAGACCAGAAATCATCAAATAAAAGAAGAAAACACTAGCAGAATAGTCCATGATGTATTCTTCATAAATGTTTTAGACACTCAAGTCCAATACAAGAAAAACAAAACCAAAAATAACCCACTGGGACTACAGCAAACTGAATAGCTTCTACAAAGTGAAAAAACTATCAGGAAAACAAAAAGACATCCTTTGCATGCTACACATAAGAAAAAGTGCTGATAATGAAAACAGACCAAGAATTTGTACAACTCAGCAACAAACAACCTCATTAAAAACAAACAAACAAACAAACAAACAAAAAAACAGAGAGGACATGTACAGACTCGCCACCAAAGAAACCAGAGGGCCAAGAAATATGGAAAAATTCTCAAAGTCACTATCAGAAAAATGAAAATCAATACAACTATGAGGTAGTGCCTCACAATTTTGAGAGTCTAATAGGACAGAAGTAGTGAGTGTTTGCAGGGATGTGGCTATGGTGGGGGAAAGGAACCCTTTTACACTGTTGGTGGGTTATTTAGTCTCTGTAGCAAACAGATTGGAGATTCCACAGAACAAGAGAAACGAAACTTCCATATGATCTGGCAATTGTGATATATCCAAAACAATACAAAAACACGTATCTGAAGAGATCCATATATGCCTATGTTCATAGTAGCACTATAAGTCTTAAACTGATAAGAATAGATATTATACTTGATCTTAGCCAAAAGGCTGAGAAGTGATGCACTATTAGTTTTAATTTGGAAATGAATCAAATGCTCAAGGATAGTGGCATGGTTAAGAAACATCACCAAAAACATGCCATATATATCATAACACTTAGAAAAAATTAGAATAATGGCATTGAAATATCTTTAATCCATAATATCAATAAATGTCAGAGGCCTAAATTCTCCTATGGAAAGGCACAAAAATAGGAAGATGTATCAGAAAACACAATATGACCAAATATTTTCTAGAGGAATCCCATGTAACTCAACAGGGCAAATACAGTTCAAAGTGAAAGGATGGAAAACTATCATACAAGCTGTTCCTTCCCTTTTTTGTAGTCCACTAGCTTGTATGATACTCATCTTCAATGATATGAATCCAATTGCAAGGAAGACTAAAACAAAAATAAACCAATGAGATTACATCAAATAAAAAAAAAAAAAAAAACAACTTCTAAACAGAAAAAGGAACTTCTACCCCAAAGAGACTCTTACAAAAAAGGGGGGAGCTAATAATCAAAATATATAAAGATCTCGGGGAGTCGGGCGGTAGCACAGAGGGTTAAGAGCACGTGACAAAAAGCGCAAGTACCAGAGAAGGACCCCCACCTGCAGGGGAGTCACTTCACAAGTGGTGAAGCAGGTCTGCAGATGTCTTTCTCTCTCCCCTCTGTATTCCCTTCCTCTCCCCATTTCTCTCTGTCCTATCCAACAATGACATCAACAAGAATAAGAACTACAATAAAACTACAGGTGCAACAAAAGGAAATAAATATAAAAAATTATACATATATATATATCACCAAACTTAACAACAACAAAAAAATGACCCCATCCAAAAATGAGAAGAGGATATGCATCAAAGAAATTCATGTGTAAGAATATTCATGTGTAAGAATATTCATGTGTAAGAATATTCATCAAAGAAAAAGCCCAGCAGTTATAAAACAAAAATGCTCCAATTCATTGATTGTCAGAGAAATGCAAATAAAGACAAGGAGCTACCACTTCACTCCTGCTAGAATGTCATACATCAGAAACAGTAGTAACAACAAATGCTGGAGAGGCTTTAGGCGTAAAGGAACACTTCTTCACTACTGGTAGGGATGAAATTTGGTTCAACCCCTATGAAGAGCATTCTGGAGAACTCTCGGGTGGTTATAAATAGGCCTATTCACTGCCCCTGTGACTGCTCTTCTAGGGATGGATATATCCTAAGGAAACAAAACTCCCATCCAAAAAGATCTGTGAATACCTATGTTCATAGCAGGACTGTTTGTAATAGCCCAAACCTGGTAGCAATGTAAGTGTCCAACAACAGGTGAGTTTCTGAGAAAGTTGTGAATACTACTCAGCTATCAAAAATGATGAATTCACCTTCTTTACTTCCTCTTGGATGGAGCTTGAAGGAGCCATGCTGAGATAAGCCAGAAAGAGAAGGATGAATATGGGGTGATCCCACTCAAAGACAGAAGTTGAGAAATAAGAACAGAAAGGGAAACACAAAGCAGAACTTGGACTGGGTTTGGTGTATTGCATTAAAGTAAAGGACTCTGAGGGCTGGTAGGTTCTGGTGCACGACAGTAGATGAGGACCTAGGCCCCTGGGGGGTTAGAGTGCTTTGCAGAAAACTGAGAAATTTTACACGTGTACCAAAACTCTATTTAATATTCACTATAAACTATTAATCCCTCCAATAAAAATTTTATAGAAGCATACGGCATACACACACACACACACACCATGGAATACAATTAAGTGGAATAAATGACAGAATCTCTTTTGCTATATCTTAGATAGAACTTGAAGAAATCTTGATAAATGAGCTAAGTGAGAGAAGAAAAAGGTAAATACAGGATGATCTTATTCATCAGTAGAATTTAATAAGTTAAGGGAAGATACAGGGTACAAGTTAGACTCACTGTGTCTATTGCAAAAGAATTAAGAATTCTTTTTTTATTTTTAAATAGTTTATGTATTTATTTTGGATATAGACAGAGGGAGGGAGAGGGAGAGGGGGAGAGGGAGAGAGGGAAAGAGGGAGGGAGGGAGGGAAAGGGAGAGAGGGAGAGAGGGAAAGAGGGAGGGAAAGGGAGAGAGGGAGAGAGAGGGAGAGAGGGAGAGAGAGGGAGAGAGAGGGAGAGAGAGGGAGAGAGGGAGAGAGAGGGAGAGAGGGAGAGAGAGGGAGAGAGGGAGAGAGAGGGAGAGAGGGAGAGAGAGGGAGAGAGAGGGAGAGAGGGAGAGAGAGGGAGAGAGAGGGAGAGAGAGGGAGAGAGAGGGAGAGAGAGGGAGAGAGAGGGAGAGAGAGGGAGAGAGGGAGAGAGAGGAAGAGAGAGGGAGAGAGGGGGAGAGAGGAAGAGAGAGGGAGAGAGGGGGAGAGAGAGGGAGAGAGAGGGAGAGAGAGGGAGAGAGAGGGAGAGAGAGGGAGAGAGAGGGAGAGAGAGGGAGAGAGAGGGAGAGAGAGGGAGAGAGAGGGAGAGAGAGGGAAAGAGAGGAAGAGAGAGGGAGAGAGAGGGAAAGAGAGGGAGAGGGAGAGGGAGAGGGAGAGGGAGAGGGAGAGGGAGAGGGAGAGAGAGTGAGTGTTGCAGCACTGTCTAGGGCTATACCACCCAAACAATCCCGATCTTGTCTCCTCTGCTCTCCAAAGCTAAGCAGGGTTAGGCCTGGTTAGTAGTTGGATGGGAGAACTAAGAATTCTAAAGGGGTTGGGGGTGGGTGGAGAAGGTATTGGGAATCCAGTATATAATGTTGCAGGAACACATCAGTTGGTGATGGGATTCATTGACAGACACCTAACATGGGGAGATGAGAAAACAAACATAAAACAGGGAACTCATGAGACCCAGAAAGTGGAAATTGGATGATGCATTAACCCCACAAGCATTAGGTTGCAAGTTCTATTCTTGGCTTTGCATGTGCCAGGGTAATGCTCTGGTTTTCTCGGTCATAAATCAATACATACACGTTAAAGAGTGCAACTGCAATAAGTGACAGCCACTACCTTATAAATCGTTTCCCTCAATGATGTGATGAAAAGGAAAATACTCCTTAACAGATAACTTTGGTTCTGCAAGCACTGAATACACATCACATAGACTTTTAAATGTTTTATAGAATACTGATGTCAAGTATACAGATGTTACCATTCAGTTCCTATGGAAGACCTTAATTATTCATTATTTTTTCTAATATTTTTGTTTTATCACAGCAATAAATACATGTGATTAATAAACTAGAAAATCAAAATGTAAAACATTTGCAAACATATTTTATATACATATTTAGTCATCTTATTTTAGTTGTAACTGATGTGTTTACTCCTGAATACTTAAAAGTAGTACATATTAGCAGTATTAAATCAATAATAATTTAATTAAGTGTGTGATTATGAAACTACATGCAAAGCATAGTAGTTAAAAACATCAAAAATGGGCGGGGGTAGATAGCATAATGGTTATGCAAATAGACTCTCATGCCTGAGGCACCGAAGTCCCAGGTTCAATCCCCTGCACCATCATAAGCCAGAGCTGAGCAGTGCTCTGGTAAAATAATAATAATAATAATAAATAAATAAATAAACATCAAAAACTATGGAGAATATATAACATACAGTAGAAAACAGAAACATCAATAGAATCTCCACATGGTGGTGAAATTATAGGTGATCTTTCTTTTTTAAAAGATTTTATTTATATACTAATGAGAAGAATAGGAAAAAAGGGAGAGTCCAGACATCAGTCTCCTACATGTGCTGCAGGGGACTAAACTCAGGACCTCATGCTTGAGAATCCAATACTTTATCCATTGTGCCACGCAGCCTTTTTTTCCCTTTTCTTTTCTTTTCTTTTCTTGTCTTGTCTTGTCTTGTCTTTTCTTTTCTTTTCTTTTCTTTCATTTTCTTTTCCCTTTCCTTTCCTTTCCTTTCCTTTTTTCTTTCCTTTCCTTTTTCCTTTCCTTTCCTTTTTCCTTTCCTTTCCTTTTTCCTTTCCTTTCCTTTCCTTTCCTTTCCTTTCCTTTCCTTTCCTTTCCTTTCCTTTCCTTTCCTTTCCTTTCCTTTTCTTTTCTTTTTCCTGTTGCTTATCTATACTGTTAAATGTTTCCATAGTAAGATCCCATTTCTTTGGTAGTAAGCAACATGGGAATCACATAAATATCCTTGAAATTTTATTCTCTGGACATGCAAATTTCAAGTCTATCACTAGTTGCTAATAGCTCTGAAAATATCAAGGACATAGGGGGGTGGGGGTGGCACACCGGGCTGAGCACACACATTACAGTGTGCCAAGACCCTGGTTCGAGACCCCGGCCCTCACCTGCAGGGAGAATCTTCATAGGCAGTGAAGCAGTGCTGCAGGTATCTCTCTTTCTCCCTCTCTATCCCCCCCTTCCCTCTCAATTTCTCTTTGCCTCTATCCAAAGTAAATAAATAAAATTTGAGAATGAAAATATCAAGGACACAGAGGAAACCATTTTTTCTATCTCTACTACTGCATGGATTATTGCCTCTGGAACCTGAACAATAATTATAAAACAATAACATTTAAAACTTTTTTTCTTCTTCACAAGCTAGAGTCACATAGTGTTTTTTCTTCTTTCTATGTTACATCCTGCATCAGTCACACTTCACCCTCCCTCAATTAGGTAGCTCTCTCACCTTTGGATCTCTGCTAGTAAACTGTTGTCTTTACTTAGATTAGGAAGCAATCTTTCTCACACCTTAAGAGGAAGCCTAAATGGTATCTAAAAGACAGAAGAAAAAGTGGAACTATTGCAAAAAGGCCTCTTTTAGTGCATGGAGTGGAAGGTTGGTTAAGTCTTAGCCATTTCCTAAAACTGATTTTAGTATTCACTCCACCACTGGCTTACAGGAAGATGAAACAAAGTTTGATCTCCAACTGAACAACAGGATCTGAAGCAGCTTGAACAGAAGTTGCTGTGATGGCGAATATGTTCTATAAATGCCTTGTCCAATAAATCATTCATTAGATTTATTAGACACATGTGGCTACTGGGTATCTGGTATGTGACTATCACTGAAATTTTAACTTAGTATAATTTTCATTAGTTTGCATTAATATTGGCACATGTGGCAGAACTTGTAGCACAATGATAGTGCATAAGACACTAAATTTCCACATGCCGCTAGCATTTCCAAACAGCCCTTTATTACAATGCCCCAATGAAAGGAAAATCGTGACTTTTGGGATAAAACATCTAAATAAAATATCAATATATATGCATATGTACACACATATGTACTTTTAAAAAAGCATTACTGAAAAATAGTTTGTGTATGTGTGTGTGTATACATATAATCAAAAGAATAATGCAGTGGTTTCAGGACATTCAGAGAGATATGCAATCATTTCCTCAATCTACTTTCAAAACATTTCATCAGTCTAAAAAAAAAACATACTGTGCACCATGACCATCAAACCATACTTCATCCTCAAGGTCCAGAACTAGGTAATTCTACCCCACTTTCAGCATCTATGGTCTTGCTTATACTGGTGATCTCATAATGAAACACAGAGTGCATGAACTGTTGCTGGATCCTTCACTTAGCATAATAGTCTCAGGGTTTAACCGCACATGGTGTCTCATGTATTAGTAGTTCATCCTTTTCATTGCCAAAATTTCAGCTTTTTCATTTGTTAGTTGATACATAATTAGGTTTCCACTCTCTTATTAACATGAACACACTACTATGAATATCCCTGCACATGTTTTATGTTAATAAGCATTCTCACTGTCTTGTATGTACTTGAGTGGTGTTTCTGGGTCATGTGGCATTTTAATTTTTAATATTTGTTGGAGAGCCACATATTTTCTGCAGATTTTAATACAATGTATGTGATTCACAGTTTTCTTTATGTTCATCAATATTTAATTTGTGTATTTATTGGTTTATTGGATAGAGACAGAGAGAAATTGAGAGGGGAGGGGGGAAAGAGCTGGAGAGAGACAGACACAAGTAGCACTACATTACTGCTTGTGAAACTTCTCTCCTGCAATCAGAGGTTGGGGGCTTGAACCTGGGTCCTTGTGCATTGTAACATGTGTGCTCAACCAGATGCACCACCAGATGTGGTGTACAACCAGAAGTCTTTTATTACACCTACTCTAGGTGTGAGGAGGTATCTTGCAATGTTTTTAAATCTATAATTGAAAGACCTCACACTGCTTTTGATTTACAATTTCCCATCAAAATGATATTTAGCATTATTCGTGTGCATATTATAGAATTTCTAACTGAAGACATTTCTCTTCCAAGTATTCATTTAATTGAGTTCTTTTTCTTTTTATTATTGAATTCATAATTCTTCATATAAGTACAAATTCATCTTCCTACATACTTACTCATTCTGCTGGTTGATGTCATTTTCAGTATAAGAGTTTTACATCTGGAAGTCCAATTCATTTGATTTTTTATTTTTATTATCTTTATTCATAGGATAGAGACAGCCAGAAACCCAGATGAAGGGGGAGATAAAGAGAGAGAGAGAGAGAGACAGAGAGACATCTGCAGCACTGCTTCACCACTGTAAAACTTCCTCCCCGACTTGGGAACTGGGGGAGGGGGTGAACCCTAGACCTTGTGCATTGTAATATGTATGCTCAACCAGGTGCACCACTAGCTGACCCCTGGAAGTCCAATTCATTTGATATTTGCCACTTGTACTTTGTATTTAAGAAGTCACTGCCTAACCGAGATCATAAATGTTTGATCATACAATTTATTCTAAATGGCTTATAGTCTCAGTTCTTACATTTACGTCTGACAACAATTTCGTTAAAACTTGGAAGTCGAATCATTACAGATATGATGTTATTAATTTCCACATGGAAATTCATTTCTCCAGAACCATTTTCTGAGAAGGCAAATCTTTCAGTTAATAGTCTTGGCACCCTTGTTGATAATCAGTTCATCGTACATGTAGTATTTTATATCTGGACTCTTATTTCTCCTTCACCATTCTTTATGTCTAATCTTACGCCAGCACCACACATCATGGTTCCTGTGCCTTTTTGATAAGCTTTGAATTCAGGAAACATGAGATCTTCATCTTGCATTCTGCTGGCAAAATTGATTTGGTTATTTTAAGACCTTTTCATTCCACATGGTTTTCAGGATCATTTTTCCAATATCTTCTTAAAAAGCCAACAGGGGAATTGGGAGTTTGTTCAGTGGCTATGGGCATAACTTACAGAAGCGGAGTCCTGGGTTTAATTCCTGGCACCACATACCAATGAGAAAGACAGAAGCAAACAGAATATCCTAACTGGCTGAGTAGTGGTCTGGTCTCCCTCTTTTTTTCTTAAAATATAGTCATCTGAGACTTTGTTAAGGAATGCTTTGACTCTATGTTAATGGAAGTGTCTTCTAATTTATTAACATGAGTATCTTTCTGTTTATCTTGATAGTCTGATTTTGTCTAGTAATGTTTTACCATTTTCAGGGTAGGATTTTGCACTTATTTGCACTTATTTGTTAGGTCTCCTGTAAGCTTTATGGCATGCCAGAGACTTTTCAACTGCAGGATTTCAGCACAGCCAGTGAAATCATTCCTTTTCTTTTCCAGTGTCAGAAGGAATCAATTCTGAGCAATAGTCAAAGTGAGAGGCCTACTGAAAAAATATTGATATTTCCAGCTTCCAATCTAGCAGACATAGAGAGAAGGAGGCATATGGAGAGGAAGAGAGACAACAATACCTATTGTAAATGGTGTCTCCATGTGGTTCCAGGGACTGGGCTTGAATTGAGATCCTCATAGATAACGAAGTGTTTGCTTACTGGATGAGCTATTTCCTCCCCCGTCCCCCCACCACCTTAGATCTAGTCCTAAAATCTATTCTTGAGGTTATCACAAAGATGAACTTTTCATTTTTCACTTTATTCAGTACTAGAATATAAGTATAATAAAAAATTGTGTAACGGTATCTTACCACTTTGCTGAACTCACCTATTAGTTCTAATGTATTTTGGTGTGGATTTCTTAGAATTTCCTATGTACAAGATCAAAATATATGCAAATAGAAATGGTTTCCTTTTATTTTAAATCGGGGTGTTTCATTCCCTTTTCTTCTCTATAACCAGGACTAAAGGCTCCAACATAATTCTGAATAAAAGTGCTGGGGGGGGGGGCAGCCTTATCATGCTCCAAATCTTTGGGGGAAAGTGTCTCTTTCTTCATTAATTGCAATGTTAGTCATAAGTTTTTCCCAGATGCTCTAACAAGTTCAGGGAATCACTAGCTGGCAAAACTCCCCAGAACATCAAGATAAAAGAGATTACAGTTTCTGGTCATTGAATATGATATTGGCTATAGTTTTGCTATACATAGACTCTACTAGTCTGAGTAGTTTTTCATCTATACCTATTCTTTTTAGATATGAAAATACTCTGGAATCTAATAACTCTGAAAAACAATTCTAAATCATTAATGATTTAAAAATATATATTGCCACTTAGAAAATAAGGAACACAGGGCTGGTTGGTGGCAGACTTCATTAAGTACCCATATTATAATGTACAAGGACCCTGGTTGATCCTCTGTTCCCCACCTGCAGGGGGAATATTTCCTGAGCGGTGAAACAAGTCTTCTCCTGTCTAGCTTTATCTATCTATATATCTATCTATCTTCCCTACTCTCTCAATTTCTCTCTGTCCTAGCCTATAAAAATGGAAAAATGGAAAAAATGACCTCTAGGAGTAATGTATTCGTAGTGACAACACTGAGCCCTAGCAATAACCCAGATGGGCCAAAAAAAAAAAAAAAAAAAAAAAAAGGAAAGAAGGAAAACTAAACGGCTAAGAAATATAGTAAAATGGCAGGCTACAAAAATCAAAACATGAAAATCAGTGAGCATTCTTGTAAACAAATACTAAACTAGAAGATCTCATCCTGAAAATGATCCCATTTCTGTAACAGCAAAAAAAAAAAAAAAAAAAAAAAGAAAAGAAAAAAGAAAGAAAAGAAATCAATGTCTGCGAATAAATTTAACAAAGGATGTAAAGACATACACTGAGTCACTATTCAAGGAAATAAAAAGAAATTCTAAGAAATGTAAAGATATGGCATGTTCATGGACACAAAGAATTAATATTATCAAAATTCCCATCCTACCCAGAGCCATATACAGACATAATACAATTCCTGTCAAAGTTCCACCAAATTTTAACGAACAGAGAAAAAATTATGAAAGTTTACCTGGAACCAGAAAATACTTAGTCTTGCCAAAGCAATATTGAGAAATAAAGAATAGGAATAGTGGCATCATATATCCTGACCTCAAATTCTACCACAGGACTATTATAATAAAACAATTCTTGGTAATGCAACAAAAACTGACACACAAACAAGTGGAAAAGAATTGAGCGTCTAGAAATAAATCTCTACACCTATGGACAAATAATTTTTGATAAGGGGGCCTAAACATGAAATGGAAAAAGGGGAGTCTTCAACAAATGGTGTTGGGAAATTGGATTGAAACATAGAGGAAAATGAAACAAGACCCCCCCACATATTACCATGCACAAAAATCCACTTTAAATGGATCAAAGACAAGGCAATCGAACAGAAACCATTAAGAACATGAAAGAAAACACTGGCACAACACTCCACCATCTATGCTTCAGAAATACCTTTGAAGACTCGAGTCTACATGCAAGGAAAACAAAAACAAAAGTAAACCAATGGGACTGCATCAAACTGAAAATCTTCTGCACAGCAAAAGGAACCACCACCCAAACAGAAATACTTTATTGAATGGGAGATATTTATACACCATACACCAGAAAAACGAATGAATAACCAATATATATATATATATATATAAACTCAGCAGCATCATTATCAACAACAACAACAAAACATTAAAGAACTGGGAGAAGACATGGACAGATGCATCACTAAAGAAGCCAGACATATGAAAAAGCAAGAAACTTTAAAAAAGCAATATGACCCACATGTGAGGATGTTCAGTTT
The DNA here is from genome assembly GCF_950295315.1 of Erinaceus europaeus. Taxonomy (NCBI): domain Eukaryota; kingdom Metazoa; phylum Chordata; class Mammalia; order Eulipotyphla; family Erinaceidae; genus Erinaceus; species Erinaceus europaeus. The sequence continues at coordinate 102,985,661 of NC_080185.1, read as the reverse complement.
CTACAAAGAACAGGCACTCTGAAAAGAACTGAATGCAAGGTGCAGTGGTGTAACAATAAACACTGCATATGAAAATGAAACCTTATAATTTAAATCCATCTTTATGTAACTAACAATAAAAAAACTATTTTAAAAGAATTAACATTGAAGGACTGGCTTAAGGGTCCCGGTTCCAGCCCCAGGTTTTCCACCTGCAGAGGGGTCGCTTCACAAGTGGTGAAGCAGGTCTACAGGTGTCTCCTTCTCTCCCTCTCTCTGTCTTCCCCTCCTCTCTCCATTTCTCTCTGTCCTATCCAACAACAACGACATCAATAACTACAACAATAAAATAACAAGGGCAGCAAAAGTGAAAAAATAACCTCCAGGAGCAGTGGATTCATAGCACAGGCACTGAGCTCCAGCAATAACCCTGGAGGCAAAAAAAATTAGCATTGATTTTTTTAATGTTTTATGCATATATTAATAGAAATCATGTGTTTTTAATCCTTTATCTATTGGCATGCATTGATTGCTTTTTGAATACTAAAGTAATCTTGCATATCTTGGCGAATTTTGCTCAATTATGGTATAAAATCCCTGCTGCATTTCTCTCACTATTTTGCTAAGGTTTTTGCATCTGTATCCATTTTATGTACTGACATGCCCTTTTCATGTGACATCTTTGTCAGCTTTTGCTATCAGGTTAATAGTTGTCTCTCAGAAAAAGGAGACATCCTTCCCAAATTACACTCCTATTGAAGATTTTTGAGTTGCTGATGGTAAATGGCTAGTCTGTACCAGCAAAAAGAAAAGCAAAATGTTTTGGGGATTCAGATTACAAGGCAAAGTAATTTAAGCACAACCATTCTGGGAAGTCAGAAATTCCTTTCTCACTTTTGCCACGAATAGCATTTAAAACTAGGATGAAATGTAAAAGTAATAGACACAAAACCCAGTAGCAAACACACCCCTTAATTGAGGGAAATTATTTTTATTATTTTTTATATTTATTTATCACCTTTTGTTGCCCTTGTTTTATTATTGTAGTTATTACTGTTGTTGTCACTGATGTCGTCGTTGTTGGTTAGGACAGAGAGAAATGGAGAGAGGGGGAGAAAACAGAGAGGGGGAGAGAAAGATTAATACCTGCAGACCTGCTTCACTGCTTGTGAAGCGATCCCCCTGCACGCGGGGAGCCGGGGGATCGAACCGGGATCCTTCTGCCAGTCCTTGCTCTTTGCGCCACCTGCACTTAACCCGCTGCACTACCACCAGACTCCTTGGATGAGGAAAATTCTAAACAGAAAGGCAAAAGATTTCGTTTGTGCATTATTTTTTTTTTTTATGAAATGCACTGAAAAATCTACTGGATCTTTAAATGGGGCTGGAATTTAATGTAAAAAAGGGGGGGGCAGGGAGTATGGATTGACCTGCCAATGCCCATGTTCAGTGGGGAAGCAATTACAGAAGCCAGACCTTCCACCTTCTTTACTCTGTAATGATCCTGGGTCCATACTCCCAGAGGAATAAAGAATAGGAAAGCTATCAAGGGAGGGGATTGGATATGAAGTTCTGGGGGTGGGAATTTTGTAATTGTGTGTAAATGTACCTCTCTTATCCTATAGTTTTGTCAATATCTCCATTTTATAAATAAAAATTAAACAGGGAGGGCAAGGGGCGCACTAAGTGAGCACTACAAACTGTTGGCTACTTTAAAATATATCACCATAACTATTTATGGAAACTCATTTTCTCATGTATTCAGTGTGTAATTAGGCAATGAATGAAGACAAAATATATTATGAAGCATTTTTATTTTAATTTATATTTTATTATGATGGAGACAAAGAGAAATAGGGTGAGGGGCAAAAGAGAGAAAGAGAAGAAGACACCTGCAGCCTGCTCCACAACTTGTGACGCTTTACCCTGCAGGTAGGGACCAAAATCTTGAATCTGGATTCTTGCACACAGTAATGTGAGCATTCATCCAGGTGTGTCAATACCTAGCCCGGTCTAGGACCTTTTCCACCAAAGTGGGGACAGTCATTGGTTATTCTTGCGCTTTACTAGTTCAGCCACCACCCAGTTCCACGAAGCATATTTAACCTGCCACAAATCACTTCAGGATAATCTGTACTATATATTTTGCATGTATCTGACAAAAATATAAACATAAACTTTACAACAGGAAGAGAAAAAAATCTTACTGGCAACATACATGTCCGGTTACTGAAAAACGCATATATGAAGAAATCACTGTTTTCAGGGCCTAGACAAAAACTCATGTAGGAATGTGAGACTTCAGGGGAGGGAAACACAAACTGAGCAATTGCACTACCCCCATCCATCCCCTCAGCCCAACTTTTCTGTCAGAAAGCACATTCTTTTAAGAGGGTAACAAACCAAAGGATTATGGGTGTAATTGAGCAGAAGAAGCAGAGGTTGAGATCCCAAGCTTCTGGGCAGCAGCTAACAGAAGAGAGGGAGCTTTGTAGAGTGAAGACCCCAGAAATCTGCATAGGGATTCCCCATCAGGCCAGAGTGTGGAGTAGAGTTCCACACGTGTGAAACTCTGGGAGCCAAGGTAAAAATGACGTGTTGTTTTGGTTCCTGCTAAACAAGTGATGTGAGAGTGTGTATAATGCCAGGAACACTGGCATTCAGTCTGAAAGGCACTGAAGAGACCTCGAAGAAGACCTTGATGCTCCAGAAAGGTCTAGCCTACACTCTAGTCTAGTCTACAACCCAGAATATGTCTCATAGTCTAAAGGTTCAAGACCAAAAGTAGTATCAAGTTATTAAAGAACAAATCCAAGTGTAGCATAATTCAAAGGATCCACAACTAACTGAGTAAATTCCAGTATTGTTTATTTTTTACTGGAGAGCACAGTTCTATTTCTCATCTCTCTGTAACAGATGTCTGCAAAACACTCTCAACCCTGACTTAGGTCCTTTTGCTAGTTTTTATTTTATTTCTTTAGGATAAAGACAGAGAGAAATTGAGAGGGAATGGGGAGATACAGAGGGGCAGTGAGAGAGACATTTGCAGCATTGCTCCACCACTTATGAAGTTTCCTCTGCAGGTGGGGACCTGGATCTTTAATTCATGTCCTTGAGTACTCTAATGTGTGCTCAACTAGGTAAATCACAGCCCAGCCCTAATTTAGGTAATTTCCACCACAAACCAGGACTCCAAGACCCTTTCTGTCCTCTCCCTTTCCCTTTTTCCCCAGAATCCTTTGTTCTGGTGCAAGATACCACACCCAGTTCAAGTTTCACTTTGTGTTTTCCTAGTCTGTCCTTGTTTCGTAAGTCCTTCCTATAAAGGAGATCATTCAGTATTTGTTTCAATTTTCCATAGTACATCACTCACAATTTCTATACAATTTTATAAAATCCATGGCAAATAAAAGCAGGAAAATGTGGCTCATGGTCAAGATCTAGAAGATAATACCAGTGTAGCTTCCAAGAAAACAAGTCATGCCTATATTTTTTCCCACACATAAGGGTTTCTTTTCTGGTAATAGTGTCACAATTGCTTGTCATGTCCTTGACCTCCTTTTTTAGCAGCTAGAAGTATTATCTGGTGAAAGTCTGTATTTTCTCATTGAATACACTCACTTTTGCTGAATCATTGCTAACATATTCTTTATGGAACCCCTAAGTCATGTCAGTGAGTTACTACATTTGACGAAAGTATTATACTCTAACTTGAACCTTGACTTTCCAAAGGAAGGTACTTCGCCATTTCTCCCCATGGAAATTTCTTTAAATTTTTCATGCCAAGAAACATTTACTCCATCTAGTACTTAACATCTGTAAGTAGAATTCCAGTACACAGATAGTAGCCATGAAACTATTTAAGAAACCATGTTCCTACTACTTATGTAGAAGACTACTGTGCTTACTTTATGTAACAATTACCTATTACAATATGCCACAGAGAGGATATCAAATAGACTGCAAATTATTTAGATTGTGAATGCATGTTTCTGTAATCAAAAATTAACTGTTTCAAATTTCTGCTGCTTCCCAAATGCTGTACTCGTCCTTGAAGCCTTCCTTTCTAATGTATTGTTCTTTCTGCAAATAATCTCACCACTCAGCCTCAACGAACACTACTTCTCCCCTAATTTGACCACTAAGTTGATATTTACATAAATAAAATAGAAGTAACATTCAATATATGATGTATCTCAAAATTTTAGATAAACAGATCAGGTTCTTATAGATCCTTATATCTCTGAGAGTAACAAAGAATAGTGCATTGAATGCCTGTCTCTAATACGCATATACATGGCTCAGACTGATTAAAAGGTTTGAAAGTCATTCAAAAGCAAAATCTATGCTATGCTTAACAAAAAAATTTAACATCAATTTCACTTAAAATAATATCTAAATTAAAAAGGATAAACTAAATCTTGTCTATTTGTCATCAATATCCACAAAATGGAAAAGTACCTACTTTGAACAAGATAACACGTTATTTTGTATTACTTTTATCCTTTACTTAACTAGATTTCTCTATTATTCTCAAGGTTCTATAAACAAAGGCAACTTTTAAAGTTCAAAACTATAATAATGAGGTGGTTAAAATATACCATAGTTGGTGCCAGGTGGTGGTGCACCTGGTTGAGCACATATGTTACAATGTGCAAGGACCCAGGTTCCAGCCCCTGTTCCCACTTGCAGGGAGAAAGTTTCACAAGGGGTGAGGCAGGTGTTCAGGTGTCTGTCTCTATGTCTCTCTCTATTCCCCCTTCCCTCTCAAATTCTCCCGGTCTCTATCCAGAATGAATAAACAAAAATATACTAAAAACAAAACAAATAAAAATATATTTTAAAAACCACTAAAACAGAACATACCACATAGTTTCTTTTAGTAAATTCTCTGAGTAAAATAGTTTAAAAATTCTTGTGGTATGCTCTTTTTACGCAGAATTGAAAGGCCAGCTTTCTACTAATAATATTGATAGAACTTGTACATACTAACTGATAAAACTGAAAGCTTTCTAACCTCTTTTTGTTCAATTGTCTCTCATCAGACAGCGGTATTTTTTTTTCCTCATTCTGATCTGCTATTCCATCTCAGTAGTCTACCCAGGTTTCAAGTGCTCTCCACAAAAAGTTAATTTTATTCAGCATTCAAGATTTTCTTATCTTCTCCTTAAAACTAACTTATTTTAGTTGTTTTTTCTGGAAAAAAGACTATCAATTATGAGGAGTATATTGCCTTTTTTTCCTTTCAGTTTCCCATCAGGAAGACAAAACTCAGTAATCTTTTTGCATAGCAGAGGTAAAAACAGACAAATGTAGTCAAGCCAGAACGCTCTGCAAGGGAATTCAATTTGACATCACATGAGAGCCACTGAAAATAGATGCATGCATTCTCTCTGCTCAACAATTTAGATCCAATCAAGGCATTTACATTTACATGAAAAGATATGGTAGATAAAACAGGGTACTTACTTTAACTTTCCAAATGTTTCAGATGTAGGGATGGCAGGGATATTAGCCACAATATACTTCAAAATATAATCCATTTAACAAGCCCTTACCATAACACTCTAAAGCCTCTCAAAGAGAATATTTTGCAGATTTTGAAAAACTAATTTGAAGCATGCCTTTCATGCTGAACTCCTATGCTCTTTAATGCACATGGTTAACATTCAATATTAAAGAATCACTCAAACTATTCCACATTTCACAATATACTTTCTCCAGCAAATCTGACCCACCCATAAGTTAAGCTTTAGAAGAAACATTATCTCAACAGGAGAAAAACAGACCTTTTATATTTCTTTTATTCCACTTGGGGAAGATCTGAAAAATGTCCATTCCTCCTGCGAGCTGTCTTCAGTGCTCCCTTTTAGTAAATTACCATAACAGCCAAACCTGAATGAATCAAGGGACTTTACCCAATGTATTAGAAGTGCTGAAACACAGACAAATAATAAAGCATCACAAGTCATCAATAATAAATTAGTTTGTCTGCAGTAGTGACGTCAGGCCAATGTGAAAAAAGGATTTACTTCAGAGTTACTTAGCTTCTATAGAAGAATGATTCCACTGATGCAAGGCTATTTTATTTGTTAAAATATTTATTTTCAAATATTTATGTAATGTATGTGAGACAGACAGAGATAGATAGAAATGAGAACATCACATGGTCACACTCAATGCCAGGGATCAATCTTGGGACCTCACACATGCAAGTCCTCTGCTCCACCACTGAGACACCTCCCCCCCCCCCCCGCAAAAAAAAGACAATTTAAAGATAATGCAATGCCAATGTCCATTCATCATATTTCCTCTTGCCTTTATCACCTTATTTCATTTAAAAAGTATAGCCTTTTTTCCCACTCAACTTTCTGTTTCAGGCACTTTTCCTAAAAGCAACTATGGCATGAAAGAAGACTCACAACACAGTTTCTAACATGAATTTCATCAACAACTGTGAATTCATTGAAACCACACTGGCATGAGGGTAGATTTGGAAGTTCACAAGGAATCAATGCATTGAAAAAATGGTGGCTGCAGGATTGCCTTCAAAACTTTAAGACACATTAGAAACTATTAGTCAGAGATGAGTAACTAACTGATTCTTCTGAGCAAAGCATATAATCATCTCTCTGCTGTGAGTCACTCTCAACTTGTCTGAAATTGCCATCAAGGTTTTATTTAGTACTCTAAACACAAGTGAGATGATAGACAACATAGCTAGGGGGTGGCAGGTAGCACGACTGGACACAGAATTATGTTTATATGGTTTGTTTCAGATGCTACATTATCACACACTTCATACTCTTGCAATTTCCGAAGCAAGTAAAGTACAAGTCTTCCAGGTCCTTGTATTACTCATTGATATCATGTCCACCAATTTCTCTCAAATTCGTCTTCTGTATTCTGTGCTCAGAGTCCCTAAATATGTATTCCACAGGGAGGGATTTTCTATATGCTCTATCTCTCAAAATGTTCCTTTCTTCATTCTTTGAATTAACCCTGGTTTCCTGGAAGGAGCTGGTTTACGATGTGTCACCCAAATATAGAGTCTGTCTCACCTAAACCTTACACCTCAAAAACTCTTAGTTCTGTAATTTTTATAAACATTTACTTTATTTATTATGAGAGAAAGAGAGAGGGGCGGGGAGGCCAGACTAATACTCTGGTACCTGTAGTACCAAGAATCCAGTCAAGAACCTCAGGCAAAGAAGCCTGATACTCTACCACTTGCCCTATTCCTTCCAGCCACTATAGTTTTTTAATGATAAGCTTCTCAAAGCCAACTTCAGATTATTTCTCTTTTACTCTCCTATAAAATATCTTTGAGAATGTGGTAACATAATTTAATAATGATGTTGGTGACTCATTCTCCTTATTTTTGTCTTTAAAAATTCTTGGGTCCACCTGCATGTTAGCTGTCAGGCTCTGGCAAAAACTAGTAAAGTCATAGGCCCCTTGGAATATACCTAAAATAGACCTACTAGCTTTTTCCAAAATGGAGACCCCAAATCTTCATGTGCAATATTCTTGCCTTTAGGTTCATGAGTAGTCGACAATTTTTTCTTCTTTGTATCTTAATTCTTTTTCAGCCACCAGATTCCAGATACCATAATGCCAACCCAACTTTCCTGGGCAGATGACCCCACCATGTGTCCTGGAACCCCGCCTCTCCAGACCTCTATCCCACTAGGGAAAGAGAGACAGGCTGGGAATATGCATTGACCTGTCAATGGCTATGTTCAGTGGGGGAGAAATTACAGAAGCCAGACCTCCCACCTTCTGCACCCCACAATGATCCTGGGACCATACATACTCCCAGAGGGATACAGAATAGGGAGGCTATCAAGGGAGGAGATTGGATATGGAGCTCTGGGGGTGGGCAATATGTGGAAATGTACCCCTCTTACTCTATAGTCTTGTCAACATTTCCATTTCATAAAAAATAAATTAAAAAATAAAATAAATTTTGTTATTTCATCTTCTTCTAGAACTTGAATGTTCAGACTGTAGCCTTTCCAGTAACTCCATCTCCTTCCATCAACACAGTGTGTGCGCGCACACACTGTAATTCCATCCTCAACTGTCATTTAGTCCTTAATCCACTAACATTTGTTACTCCACTGACAATTTTTTGTCAGTAAGATAATTACTTCCATTTGTTCAATCTGATACCTACATTTAACTGTCCGAGTTCTCCTCTCTGAAACATCTGTTTATACTGCAGGCCGTAACTTCTTAAAACTCTCCCATTCTTTTGATTTTCCTCCTTCCCAGATGACTACACCTTCTCAGTTTCATTGCTGGTTTTGCTTCTAATAAGTCAGAATTGACAAGTAGTCTTTCTACAGATTTTATCTTTACTCAATCTATACATATCTTTTTTGTTGTTCTTTTTAACCCAAAGCTATAGAAATCATCTTTATGCTTATTATTCTACAAGCATAATAACAGTCTTCCCCTTTTTCTGAGCTTCAGATATAAATAACTTAACAAAAGAGTAACTCCGTTGAAGGGATCATGGGGTTATAGAAATCCACATGTACAAGCCTGAGTTCATTCTACCTGTTCCATCTGGGTATAATTATTTTAGGAGTTGTGAGCTCCCTGTATCGCAGATCTTCTAGTCATGAAATAATATGGTGAGCTCTGGCAAAGGATTGTAGAAATTATATTACCCCAGTGGTATAACTACTTAATAATAATTTCATACGTGTCTAGTTTATCTACTAAAAAAGAGCAGTTAACTAAATGTTGACCTTTATTAATGAAACTTCATAGACCACAACTACTAATAAAGCCATAGTTCATTTAGTTAAATATAAGATACATAATGCAGAGCTCACAAGGAACTATGGTATTCTCATTCTCAGAACTAACTAGTCCATGTTTAGAAAAGTAGCATCAGTTTTTGTTTCAGCTGTCATTTTACAAGTCTGTCAACCTGGATGAATAGCTGAGCATGTGAGAAGCTGAAAGGTGTTTATTAAAAGAGAGAGAGAAGTTTCAAACACTGGAAGTGAATATATGCAGCTTTGAATGTATCAGAGGAATCACAAAGACAACTGCAAATGTAGGAGGGATTATACTTTATATAAGAAATAATTCATTCACAGAGTACTGCCCATCAAAATACCATGATTGGCCTTATTATCTCCCCAATTCTCTTTCTCTATGAAGTTGTTCAAACAGAGGCAAGTCAACATCTGCACGGCTCACTGTGGAAGAATTTGCCTCTCTTTCTATGAGTCTGACTAAATGGCTTGAAAGCCATCTCATAAACACAGACTATGTTTCTATTCTACACATGAATCAGTATCATTTTACTACTCTGCATCCTACCAAATTTAATGAAAATGGCATACAAATGAACACATTTCCAGAGGTTTTTCTAAAAGCATTCATTTAAGATTAGAAAGCAATTTAGTTACGACTAAATTTTAGCTACAATTCATGATATGTAATTTTAATTCACTACCATCTCCACCTTCCCTTGCCAATACTTTAGAATAGCTTTGTGGTCCTTTAATCAAAATTTGGTAACTCCTTCAGTTTACTGGTTAAGGGTGAAAAATAAAAGTTTTTAAAACAAAACAACAACAACAAAAAAGTACCTTTGCCTCTAGTCATTCACTTCACCAGCAATTCCAATAGTTCATCGGTACCTATGAACAAAACAGAAAGCTCAGAGGACAGCCATTTAATCTATCCTGTCTGCACTAAGGTGGAAATGCCTTACTCAACCATTTTAGACTCTAGAGAAAGAAAAGTTATAGTCCACTTTACCAAAACATTAGCCAGCTAGTACTTTACCTTGAATTTATTTCTGAATCAATTTCTTTAAGTGTTATATTCCCTGAAATACTCACTGGATAGAGAATTATGGTTGTGGTGTGTGTGTGTGTGTGTGTGTGTGTGTGTGAGTGTGTGTGTGTATTTCTCATTGTGCTATTTCACAAAAACATTGCACTTCTCTGTCTTTGATAACAACAATGAATTTTAAGTACAGGAACATCAGTCTTTTAAAAATTTATTGGTGAATTGATGGTTAAAGTAAACATTAAATACAATTATTGGTACATGTGTAAAATTTCTCAGTTTTCTGCAAAAATCGAATCCCCTGCCTAGGTCCTAGATGAGCATCAACCTTTATTTAATATACATTTAGCAAAATACATGACTTCTCCCCTTGGATTAAAACTAAAATCAAGTGCTTTGAGTTGTGCTTTTAAAGTGACTTCTGCTGTCATTTGTGCATGCAACAGACATTATTAATGTAAAAGTTATTTTTACTGTTGATTAGAGCTGGGGAAGAAAGTATGGTTAAGCAAAGATACTCTTACTCCTGAGGCTCTAAAGTGTTGTGTTCAATCCCTTGCACTACCATAAACCAGAACTGAGCAGTGCTCTGGTAAAAAAAAAAAAAAAAAAAAAAGGAGGAGGAGGAGGAGGAGGAGAGGAGGCGGAGGAGGAGAAGGAGAAGGAGAGGAGGAGCAGGAGGAGGAGGAGGAAGAGGAAGAAGGAGAAGGAGGAGAAGGAGGAGAAGGAGAAGGAGGAGAAGGAGAAGGAGAAGGAGAAGGAGAAGGAGAAGGAGAAGGAGAAGGAGAAGGAGAAGGAGAAGGAGAAGGAGAAGGAGAAGGAGAGGAATTCAGATTATAACTTACAGTCCCCACTCACTCCTTTCATCAACTTTGTCCTCTTCTAACCTGTGTTCTTTGGTCCTGCAAGCAGGGGGGTTATCTCTAAATTGACAGATCTAATCAAGTTCTATATTGTTTAAAATATTTTCAATAGCTTGTTGTTCTTCAATGTATCCACACAACCACATATATGGAATAGTTTCACCTATTCATTAGCCTCCCCTCCTCTTTTCAGTTCCTGTCTCATTGCTGTCAATTTCTATCCCCTCCAACAATTAGTCCTTCTGACTGGACTCTGTCTCCCCACAACACATGCACGGATCATTTTATCCTTTATACTTTATATTTATATTTATCCTAAATACTTTAACTATGCACCATGCTCCCTTTTCAAATGCCTCTCCCACTGCTTGGAAGAACATTTATTATAAAAATCTTCAGAGAAAGGGAATTTTTTTCTGTGTTATTCCTCAGACTTCACTGCTCCTGGCCAACAACTAGTCAACAGATAGATACCACAGCATTGAAGGTTGGTCCAATGCAGTAACGCAGAGAGGGCAAGGTTCGAACCGTGGTCATGCACATGACAAAACAAGCATACTATTGAGGCAAGTTACTTTGATGGCCCTGCTAAAAGGTAAAATACACTTAATTTCTGCATATTCCTTAGTTCAATCTGATTTTACAGTAATAAGCTGAAGCTTATTTTCTCCATGACTGGGTACAGAGATTAAGTTTGGGTTACTAAAATTAGTAGCTGGCTTAGTCAGTGTTTAAAGCTGTTTTTTTTTTTTAAATTTTTTAACATTTCTCTACTGAAGCAAAGACTAATACTACACCTAAAGGGAATTATGCCTTTACACTATTTCTTCTGTTAATTCAAAATAGAAGTTCACTAGTATCCATAAAGATACTTTTAAAAAATCTAATGTTGTTAAACTTGGACTGTTATAAGAACAATTTTAGTAGTCTATCTTTTAAAACAACTATGAGTGGAATCTAGTTCTTTATCACACACACTACCAACATTCTGTGACCATAACACTCTCCACCTAGGATAATTATCTTATTTCTCCCAAGGTCTTAGAGATGGCTTGGATACTTTTTTTTTTTTTTTTTTTTGCCAAGTTTTTATGTGTCAAGTCTCTGTACGCCACATTAGAGTGAAACCATCCCACAGTTGCCATCCAATTTCTTCTTAAAATAATTTTATTGTGTATGTGTGGGGGGAGGTGTTACAGAATGGTTATTGGCATGTTTCTTTTCTCTAGGTGACAGGGTTTCTGCCGACCATTCACACCCATCATAGCTCCTTTTCTACCATCATACACCAAGTCCTCAAGGTCCTCTCTATCTCCCTCACTCCCCCTTATTGCCCAGAGTCATTTGCTTTGGTGCAATACACTCCATCCAGTCCAAGTTTTGCTTTGTGTTTTCCCTATCTGTCCTTGTCTCTCAAGTTCCACTATAAGTGAGATCATCTGGTATTTGCTTCTTTCACTTTGTTACTAGTTGACTAAGCATAATACCTTCTAGCTTCATTGATTTTGTCCTGATGGATGTGGTATCATTTTTGTTTTGTATTGCAGAGTAATATTCTATCATCTATCTAAAAACAATTACAATTTTTTAAATTTTATTGAGGGGTTAATTATTTACATTATAGTCTTTAACACAGACACAAGCTCTCACCTCCCTCAACTGGTGTCTAGCAGATACAACAGAATCCCAAAGTTCCTTCAACCTCTTACCCTCCTTCCCCAGAGTCAGAGTCCATTGCTTTGGTGCAATACATCTCGCCCAGTCAAGATTTACCTTCTGTTTTTCCTTATTGTTCTATTCTAAAGTTACACCTCTAAGTAAGATGTATTGGTATTGGTCTCTTTCTGGCTTGTCTACCTCAATAAGATGCTTTCAAGTTCTGATCTTGATGTATTATATATTCTAAAACTTCATTCAGTCATCTGTTGATGACCATTGCAGCATTCTATATTTAAATAATCAGAGAGGACTCGGCATTCTGGAGTTGTAAATATAAGTACTGCAATATATTTGAATACATCCACTCAAACTATTCTCCAAAGTCCATTATTACTTATATAATTATAACAAATATAATGATATCCTTTTGTAATTGTTTGGTATTCAGAATGGGATTATCACTTCATACAAAACCTACTTTAAAAGTAAGTGAGAATTTCTGGCATAAAGCATGAAATCTCTTAATTTAATATATACATGGACACTTATCCTTGGAAGGATCATCAGAGACAGTAAGACATTAATATCTCACTTGGACGGTCCTGGCCCTCATTGCACTGAAGGAAGCTTTGGTATATGGCGCCTTTCCTTCTTTCTCTCTCTGTCTCTACATGAAAAAGTTAATCTTGAGTGGGGAAGCAGCAATGATGATGAATATTATATATGGATGATCTTCTTGAAAGTAAGGGGCTCAACTATATTTTCTAGGAGTGCACTTAAGAGTAAGGAAGGAGTCAAAAATTAGGAATCACATTTCTCTTCTTATTCTATCAGATTTAGATGCTTTACAATTTTCTTAAAGAGTTAAAACATGCTATCTAACATTAAAAAATCTCTGATTTGTCAGTAAGTACCCAAGGGAGTTAGTATACAAATAAACCACATGACCAGTAAGACACAATACATATACTACTTTGTAACAGTTATTTTTTTTACAAGGGAAATGCAGCAAAGTCTTAACAAAAATGTTACGTTCTACCACCAAGTAAAGGAAATATAAACATTTTAAAATTAGCATTAAATTGCCTTAGAAAACTGTCAAACAACCAACCTTGCAAACCAATCTCTTAATTAGGGCACCATATTGAAAACCAACATCTTGCATCAAGTGCCACCAGACAAGTTTTCCCTTCACTATGGTACAGATGGCAGCGATTCCATGGGGTGCCAGAAGGAATAGTCAGTCAGTTGATCTGGTCTTAGGAGCCATGCTGTGAGTGACTCACACTCAGGAAAGCAAAGCACTCCAATTGTGAGGCGCATGTGGAAATTGCTATTCTGAGTGAACAACTCCACATGGTTTGCTTTAGCTTCCTTTCCTCTAGGATATGCACTCAAAAATGAGAGCAAGATAAAGGACCCCTGAGTAACATTTATATTTTACTTCAGGCTTTGATCTATGGAAATGTCCATTTACTAAATGCATGCTATCCCAAGCTCCAGAGTCATGGAAGTGGGTGCATCTTCATGTCTACCTGTTGATATAAATTAAAACTGGCAAACTCTATAAATCAAAACCAGTTACCAAGGTGAAAGCTGAATCTGAGGTTCATGATTTCACATGTTCTAAATTTGCCTCCATAAACTCTAGAATTCAATTAGTTACATGATTATAAAAAACACAGATCTTTATAGCTTTTAATCTAAATTTAGTTTATTTGCATTTTCCTAACCTTAAATATTTCTTTCTGAAAGTTCTATTCCACCCTCCTCAGTTACTTACTAGTTTTTATATGCTCTCCTCCATCAGTATACTTTTTTTTAAGATAGAGACAGAGAGACAAAGGCAGAGAAAGGAAGTGAAAGAGATCACAGCATCAAAACTTCCTTCAATGCAGTAGGGACAAGGCTTGAATTTGAGTTGCACATTTGGCAAAGCAGCACACCCTGCAAGTCAGCTATTTCACCAACCCCATGAGTTCACTTCTGAACTATGCCTTTTGGCTTTTTGCCTCCTATGACTTGACCCTAGATCATACGCTAATATTTCTACATATCAAGATGCAATGTTTTGGCTCTCCAATAATCACCCACATTTTTATTCCTTGTATTTTCCACTATGTGTTTAGCCAGTCTATTTGATTCTGAATCGTCTCTTTATCATTAATCCCTGATTCTTTCCATTATAATCAAAGCATGCTATATGTCTTCTAATTATAATACAGAACTTTCCTTTTCTTAGTTCATAAGATGATACTAATCAATGTCTCTTCCTTTTTTTTTTTTTTTACAAATCTAAATCCCAGGTAGAGCCAGATGTTTTTTTTCTTTTTTCAGATATATTTTATATATTATTTCATAAAATCCTTAAAACAGTGAAATGCAAGACTGAGTATTCTCACATAAAAATGTGAAAATCCAGGCAAATTGAAAAACTGACTCAGTTTTTTTAAATCACTTATGTAGATATGATATGCCAGGAACCAAGAATTCTCTGACACTATAACGATAAGTTTTACATATACCAGGAAGCATCATATCCTCCCTGCACCTTTCATTTTGCTTTATTAAAGGTACCTCTGTTTTTTTTAGCTTGTTTCATGTGCATAATTTTCTTTTTTTATTCTAAAAATATTTTTATGAATAGAGACAGAGACACATTGAGAGGGGCGGGGGAGATAGAGAAGGAGAAACGCAGACACCTCCAGCTCTACTTCGGTCTAAGCTTTCCTCCTGCAGTTGGGGATCAGAGGATTGAACCTGGGCCCTCATGCACTGTAATATATGTGCTTTACTAGGTGCATCACCACCTGGCCCCTCATGTGAATAATTTTTATCAGATAGTCACGGCTTAATTAGAAATTTAAAAGGTCATCATAGAAAGACAGGGAAAGGGGCCAGGTGGTGGCACACCTGTTTGAGCATACACATTACGGTGTTCAAAGACCTGGGTTCAAGCCTTCAGTCCCCACCTGTAGGGGGAAAGCATTATTAAGTGGTGAAGCAGGGCTGCAGGTGTCTCTTTTTCTCTCCTTCTTTTCCCCTTCCCTCTCAATTTCTTGCTGTCTCTATCCAGTAAACAAAGATAACCAAAAACATTTTTACAAATTGAAAAAAAATTAAAAAGACAGGGGACATGATTTAAAATTTAGCTGGATCACTAATTTTTAATTTTTCCCCCTTTCTTATATGATGAAGTCCTTTTCATAAGACTATCATCTCAGGAGTACAACTTTACATTTTCCAAAATATGTGATAGTGTACTAAGCCCTGCACTCAAGTACCATCCTCTCTCCACTTCAGTTCACTGTGTCCTTTTTCCTCTTCTAATGCCCCCCACCACTCTCCACTTGCCTGTTTGGCAATCCAAATCTGCAAGGCTTGACTTTTCACTTGTTTTGTTTCTTATATTCCACTTATGAGTTTGAGCACTTGGTATTTGCTTTTCTCTTTTTAGCCTATTCCATTTAGCATGCTTTCTTTTGGTTCAATCAATGCTACAGCAAAAACAAGATCTCATACATTCTTATAGTTGAGTAGTAATCGGTTGTGCCTACACACTGCATCCAGCTTTATTTGGTCATCTGTCATTAGTTATTTGGGTTGGTTTCAAGTCTTGGCTATGGTACATAATGCTGCCATGGATATAGGTAAACACACCTCTCTTTTGTGTTCTTTGTATAGACAACTAGGAGAGAAATAACTACATTGTTGAACCATCAACCTCTAAAAAGACTATATAGAGTTGATGTTTCTTTTCTCTTCATTATTTCTCTAACACCATGAGTAGCAGAGTCTAATTCATTGAGCAACAGCATAGAATGAAAAGTCCTTACAGAACTCTCTAGATTTTGTAGTCATTTCCCCCACGAGATTTCAGATTTGTTACTAGTGAAATGAGCTTACTTCTATAATAATTTCAACTTTAACAATTCCCAGTTGAACTCCCAGGGGGAGTTCAGATGAAACAAATAGAAACGAAGTTGAAAATTAAAATTATAAAGACAAATAACTGATATTAATCATGTACAGTTTTGGTAAGTAAAAATAACCAATTAATTTGCAATATTTGTTAATATTTTTTAATAAGAAATTAAAAATATTGGGGGTATTGGGTCCTTGTGCATGTACAGTTTTACTTACCTTGGACATTATTTTTTTGTTCATTTTATTTCAGATGAAGAGCTGGAGGAGAGAGGGGGAAGATATCTCACAGCATTACTTCATCATCAGTGGAGTTTTCCCAGGCACCATGACGCTCCCTTGTGCTCCTGGGGATCAAACTCAGTTCTCACACATGACAAGGCATATACTCTGCAGGAAAGCCTATCTCCAGGTTCCTTAGAAGAAAAATTTTTTATGTATTCTGTGGCTATAGTTCTCAAAATGTAACTGAACTTTTGAAGATTGAATGATATTTTTAAACTGAAATGTCATGAAATCCAATCACAATTAGATTAAATTCTAGGCATACTTTATTAACTGTTATGAATTTTTATGTTAGATATCAGAAAACTTATACTGGCTATCATAGTTTCCCCATTACTTTAATTACATGGTGGACATAATTGGAACGCAGAGAACATGTTGGTTTCTAAACTTCTGGAAATTAAATTTTTGTACTTGCCCTTTTTGGGTGAGCTTTGCTTATTTAATAAAAATTTCCTGTGGAGAAAAAAAGCCCCAAGTCTTCCTTGAGAGCTTGACTTTCTCCTTTGATTTTAGTACTTTGTGTGTGTTAGAAAAAGAGCTATTTATGCAAATTCAGTATTTCATATTTCAGTGATCAATCAAGAGCAATGGATACTGCACAACCAGCATCTTAAGAGCGCACTTAGGTATCTTATTGATCTCCAGAACATTAAACCTCTTACCAGGGTTATGAATATATTTTGCTCTTGGATTCATGCACTGTTCCCAGTGATATGATCTTATAAAGAGTTGTATTCATATAGTCAAGGGCAAAATTATAGCCAAAGAGGGCCTCTTACTGCCTGTAAACATATTGCAGGAGTTTGTATTTTATCATCTTTCTGGAATATAGCATGTATACTCCACTTGGAAGTTGTCAAATTTGGTTAAGATGAAGTTATATGTAAACAAATAAAGTGCAATAGCCTATACACACACACCAGAGATATTTCTAATATAAGATGTATATTAAAACTGATATTATTTGAATTTGACACAAGTCTGTGCATGGTATTCTACTGAAAATATAAATATGAGTATATCCTATTCCCTTGGTGAATTGCTTCAGAAGTTGTTGAGATTGGAGAGGAAAAAAAGGGGGAGCTGTAATCAGTTTTGCTAAAACATTTGTTTTGAGAACATAAATTCTTTTCAACGGGATTGACATATATAAACATAACACAAATTACTTGCTCCATTGGTACAATTTCGTCAGTGGGAACTCCTAAGTGAACTCAAAAAAATCACATCTAACTGAATGGAACAATGCAGGAATACATGAGATACATGCAAGCACACAATTCAAACATATGCCAGCTACCTTGGTTCAGACTTCTACACCCACCTATTATTCAGTTTTTTTTGTTTTTTGTTTTTTTATTTTTTAAATATTTATTTTATTTATTTATTCCCTTTTGTTGCCCTTGTTGTTTTATTGTTGTAGTTATTATTGTTGTTGTCGTTGTTGGATAGGACAGAGAGAAATGGAGAGAGGAGGGGAAGACAGAGAGGAGGAGAGAAAGATAGACACCTGCAGACCTGCTTCACCACCTGTGAAGCGACTCCCTTGCAGGTGGGGAGCCGGGGTTCGAACCAGGATCCTTATGCCGGTCCTTGTGCTTTGTGCCACCTGCGCTTAACCCGCTGTGCTGCAGCCCGACTCCCCCCACCTGGTATTCAGATAGCTTTGATTTCAGGTTGACCGTCTTCTCCTACTTCACAGGAACTAAGGAATGCAGACTCTTCGAATTCACATCCACAAGCAAACACCAGGTTCTTTTTTAATAGAGTGCCTCATCTTTTGAAGAATGCATATGCATGTGTGTGTGCCTGTGTGTGTGCGTGTGTGTGTGCGCGTGCGCCCATGCACTTAGGCCAAGCAGATCACTGCTTAGCTCTGGCTAATTGTGGTGCTGGGGATCCAACCTGGGAACCTCAGGCATGAGTCATTTGCATAACCATCATGCTATCTTCCCAATCCTAATTTTACATATATATATATATGGAGAGAGAGAGAGATGGACATACCATACTACTGTTCTGTCAAATCTAGGGCCTCATACATGCAAGGCATGCACTATGTTGAGCCATGCCTTTTGCATCTATTAATTTCACTATTTCAGATACATCTCATTCAAGTGTGATCCTACATACAGTCCTCAAGTCAATCATATTGTTGAATGTGTAGTTTCCATTTTTAAGTTTAAACAGTATTTCATCATATGGGCATACCGCAGTCTTTAGTCACTCATATGCCCACAGGCATTTAAATTATTTTCATATCTCACTTATACTGTAAAAAGTACTTTGAACAGAACACAGAAGTGCCAACTTCAAAATCCTGATTCTGATTTTCTGGATACTCAGGATGGTTGGAGCACAGGGTAATTTTATATTAGTTCTTTGCTAAATTCTACATAGAGGTTTCTTTTTTTTTAATTTAAGAAAGTATTAATTAACAAAACCATAGGGTAGGAGGGGTACAATTCCACACAATTCCCACCACCCATTCTCCATATCCCACCCCCTCCCCTGATAGCTTTCCCATTCTCTATCCCTCTGGGAGCATGGACCCAGCGTCATTGTGGGTTGCAGAAGGTAGAAGGTCTGGCTTCTGTAATTGCTTCCCCGCTGAACATGGGCGTTGACTGGTCGGTCCATACTCCCAGTCTGCCTCTCTCTTTCCCTAGAAGGGTGGGTCTTTGGGGAAGCGGAGCTCCCGTATGCCTCTCCCAATCCATATCAAATAATATTGCATCTGCCGATCACAACCTAACCAACACAACGATTGCCACCTCAACATGCTTCACTTCAGTCTGTGTCCAGAGACTTCATGTGTGGAATGACAACCCTTCAGCTTCATTACTCGGGTGAGACCTTTCCTTTCATAGTATACTCTAATTCCATCTCAGGTGGTTCACTTTCTAACAAAGTCCCAAAACCTATATATACACCAGTTTCTGTGAGAGAGAGCATATGTTCACACGTATCTGTAAACTACTGCAAAATATATACCTGAAAGCAGAAGTACACTAGAGTTTGCAGTGAGTATCCCCCTAACACTTCCTCTCCACTATTCCAAGCTTTGGGTCCATGATTGCTCAACAACTTGTTTGGCTTCGTATGTTAACTATCTTTTCAGTTACATAGAGGTTTCTATAGCAGCTGCACCACATTATGACACCAGCATCCCAGGGATCCATATCTCCACCTGCTCATCAGCATTCGCAGTCCTTAATTTTTTTAGAGCCATCCCAACAGATGTGAAGTTATAGCTCATTGAGGGGTTGCTTTACATTTTCCAGAAAAGTGATGCATTTGGTTCCTTAAAACATAATAATTATTAAAGGGCTGGCAATATGGCTCAGATGTATAGTATGCCTCCCTTGTCATGTGTGCAATCCTGATTTGAGCGCAGCCCCCACAGGATTGATGGAAGCTTTAGTGCCGTGTGTGTGTGTGTGTGTGTGTGTGTGTGTGTGTGTGTGTGTGTGTGTGCATCTTTCTGCTTCACTCAACAGAAATGAACAATGAGAACAATACAATTTCAATCCAGAGACAATTTTGCAATTATCTGTGGGTAAGACAGGAAATTTTATGTTTACAGCAAATTTCTGGTAACATTTTATTTTCAGTAACATTTGAGTATTAAGTAAATATATATATATATATTTCTTTTCAAATCATTTTAGTGAAGAAATGATGCATTCTAAAAAAAAAAAAGATGCACTACCAGATAGTTGCTATTTGAGAACTATTCTTATCCCCCCCATGATGGATGCCTGTGTGCCAATCCCACTACTAACTTTGCTTTATTGTAATTTTGAATTTATTGACTAGTTATTAGCACATATCAACACTTTCTTTCTTTATCTCATATGATTCTATAATTCATTCCTTTTTCTGTCACATTTTATCTTTACACAATATGGAATGGGATCAAATGTAATTTTAAAAAATCCCAACTCTTAAATGCCCTTATTTCTGGAGTTTAGCACTTGAAAATAAAACATGATGATTATATATGTCAAATTATTAATTTAAACTTCAAATGAAGGATGCTTTCATATATGTTCACATAATTTCCAGTTAGTTTGTTTTTATTCTTTAATTTTTTGTATTAAACTTATTTATTGGGTAGAGATAGCTAGAAATCAAGAGGGAAGGGGTGATAGAGAGAGACAGAGACAGAGAGCACCCGCAGCACTGTTTCACCACTTGCAAAGCTTTTCCCTTGAAGGTGAGGACTGGGGACTCAAACCCAGGTCCTCGTACACTGTAACCTGTTCTCAACCAGGTACACCATCACCTGGACCCCAGAATTGCCATTTTCAATTCATTCAGGATATGTTAAACATTATGCTAGTAACAAATATACAAGTTTAAAGATGTACAATTCAAAATACATACTTTGGGTCCATGGAGACAGTTTACCTGAAAAATCACCTGCTCTGCTATGCACCTGACCCGGGTTCAACTCCCTGACTACCATCAGCATACTGAGTTGTCTATCTCTACCTATCTATCTCTATCTCTGTATCTGCTTTCAAACTTTATTTATTTACTAAAAACTGAGACAGGATGGGGAGATAGAGAGGGAGAGACAGAGAGACATCTGCATCCATGCTTCACCACTTGTGAAGTTTCCTCACTGTAGGTGGGGACCGGGAACTTGAACCCAGGTCCTTGTGCACTGTAATACATGCAGTTAACAACAAAAAATACATACTCTATTGCACCAAGAACTTTATTTTAGAAGCCTTGTAAATATTTGAAAGTTTGAATGTAAGCATGTCATGAGGTTTGTCAAAATATTAAACCATAAAATATGAGAGTTGTATTTATTTCTAATTTATGACAAGTATTTTGTCACCCAGAACTAGGTTATCGCATATGCAAAAATATTGTTATAGAATAGTAACATAACTCATAGAAAATAACTCATAAAAAATAGTAACATAACTCATAGAAAAACAATTCACAGACAGCAGCACATAGATTTTAATAATGCAACTTATTCAAAACCTATGAAGACTGAGTAGATGCACTTAACACCTATCTGATGAAAATGAAAATAAATGCGAATGAGACTAAATTATCTTACATTAACAAATAGTAAAATATTTAAGCACCTTCCTCCTAAAATCTTGTAATGTTTTCAGGAAATTCCTGAAGTCTCACCTCCCCAAAGCCCTACTCCAATAGGGAAAGACAGAAACAGGCTGGGGGTATGTATTGACCTGTTAAGACCCATGTTCAGCAGAAAAACAATTACAGAAGCCAGACCTCCCAACTTCTGTGCCTCATAAAGTTCTTGGGTCTACACTCCCCAAGGGATAAAGAACAGGGAATCTTCCCATGGAGGAGGTGGGATGCGGGACTCTGGTGGTGGGAATTGTGTGGAATTGTACTCCTCTTAGCCCACAATTTTGTTGAACATTATTAAATCACTAATAAAAAACAAACTCAGAAATGCTAGCTAATGAGCGGTCCAGCACCGAGCTCTTAGTCTCAAAAGTTTCATTCACATGGAAATAATATTAACTTATCTCACTATTACTACATAAAATAAATCATCTCATTCACTGATTTCTGATGCTGAGTGAGATGTTTCCTATATTGATGCTAAATTTGAAGGACTAACACAATTTCATCAAAATCTACTTAGATAGTTAAAAGAGAATAAAGTATGTCCAAGGTGATCTATTGTATGTTTATCTTTTTAATAAAGTGCTTGGAATTCAACCTAATACATGGAAAACATGTATACACCACCACACACCCCACCCATTTCTATTCTACACTTTAGAGATAGGAGGGAGAAAAAGCACTGCTCCCATGGGTTTCTGCAGATCAAACCCAGGGCTTCACACATGATAAGGCATGCATTTGTCTTAAACAATATTTCAGGAAAAAACATATTTAAAACATTTAAATGGAATAAAAATGGATTTGATAAATTGCCTAGAACAGTAAAAAAAATTAATCATGGGTATGTATTTTACA
Source organism: Erinaceus europaeus (assembly GCF_950295315.1). NCBI lineage: Eukaryota > Metazoa > Chordata > Mammalia > Eulipotyphla > Erinaceidae > Erinaceus > Erinaceus europaeus. Next base: position 102,963,144 of record NC_080185.1, on the reverse strand, counting down.
GGTCAATATGAGAAAATCAGTCCCAAGACATATAACATTAGGCAACTTTTAGATTTTATATACTTTTTACTATGTACAATTATTTTACCGGTATATTTAGTATCCAGAATCATTTATTATTTTTGTAAGTATAAATTTATTGATTATGAAAATATAATATTAAGCATAAACATAACTAAACAAAAGCTGACGTGCCATCAGTTTGTATATAGCTAAGCAGATTCATTTACTTAATGTCAGCTAAGTCTTCTACATATACAAAACACACACACACATACACACACAGACAATTTTGTATGTAGCCAGAGAGTACTGCAATGAAATTAAAGTTTTCACTGCATTTATTAAACCATGTAAAGTCTCCCAGTGACTAAATGAAATCCAATATATTTTCTTTCACCTACAAGGCCTATGAGATCTCAGTATTCAACTTTTCTTACACCATACTCACTACTCCCTCCTGCATGTCCTCCTCCCATTCTTTTCTCTAGAGATCATTGTCTCACTGCTTGAAAATCCTCAACAGTGACTTCACATGTTTATCTCTTGGTGTATGTTAACCCACATTTAATTTTTCTTTTAGTTTCTGCATCTTTATTTATTTACTGGATAAAGACAATTAGAAAATGAGAGGAAAGGAGAGGTAGAGAGACAGAAAGACACCTACAGCACTGTTTTACCACTTCCAAAGCTTTCCCCCCCTGTAGGTGGGAAGTGGGGGCTTGAATGTAGGTCCTGGTGAGCTCAACCAGGTGTGCCACCACCTGACCTCTTATTATTTGGAATTAAAATGTCTATGGAAAAGTACTTACAAAATGAGTGAGTAACCAATAGCTCATTATTTTCTAAAATGACCCTAAAAATTAATTTTCCTGTTAACAGTTCCCAACACTCTACTTCCTCATTATCACTTGGCATTATCACATTTTCATAAACAACTTTTGTTAATTTGATGAAGGTAAGGTAACATTGCATGATGGCTTTGTTGCATTCTTGGGGTTTTTTTTTGTTTTTTTGTGGGGTTTGGATGTCCTTGTTGCAAAATTCCAATTCAAGCATTTTCTCCTTTCTTAGTGAAGATTTGTTAGGAGTCCTTTTTAATTCTGCTACTTGTCTTTTCTTGCTTTTAAAAATTTCCTGGTCTCATCAACAATTCTTTTCAATAGATCATTTTATTGGGAAATGTTGATTTGCCAGACTGTCAAACAATTTCACATCTCCCCTTCATAGGTGTCAGCACACCACATTCTCTATCAGCTTTTCCAATTTCTCCACCATAGGACAAGTGTTGAAATTTCTTCTACTTATGAATGGCTTTTCCATTTTAATATTATCTCCCTATAAATAAAATCTCACAATTTACCATTAAATTATTTATTAAAATATTTCCAATTGTTTACACCTGGAACTTATATAATGGTACAACACCGCTCAATAAAAATAGTTTTATTTTATGCCACAGCTTTTAAAGCATTTTTTTGGTATCATTTCCTTAGAGCAGGGAGCTTGAGGTATACAGTACAGTTTTTGACATATGAGTATAATTTATCTCCCTGTGATAGGTCTCTGAAGATTTTTAAGTTGTGGTTTTTAAGATATTTTATTGCACACAGTGAAAGATACAGAAAGAGAGAGAGACAGAGACATAAACAGACTCCAGAGCACTACTCAGCTCTGGTGATGCTGGAGATTAAACTTGAGAGCCTCAGAGTCTTAGGCATGAAAGATTTTTGTATAACCATTATGCTATTTCCCAGATCTTTAAAGTTATTTTTTAAGGCAAGTTTATCTCTCCTCTTAGATTAAGAAGTCAGTGTATATATTCTGCAAAAAAAAAAAAAGTCAAGGTTAATTTCCTACCTTTAGGTCGTTAAATCTACTTGGGGTTATTTTTATTTTTTTTTTTTTTTAATTTTTTTGAAGGTGCAGTATGAACCCAAAGATCATATTTGTTCTTTTCATGTGGGCAGTGAATTTTCTCACCTATATCTGAGAAAGAACATCCACTCTCCATTACTCTACAGTGCCACTTCTGACAAAAAAAATCAAGTATCACTTAAGATATGTTGAGATATATTTCTATGCTTTCTAATCTCTTCACTGGTCTACTTGTCTACCCGCTGGTGAATAACACTGCTCATTATTACAGTTTTATCATATACCACATCACACTTAAGAAAATGTTCCTGTTGTCCTTCAAGTATGTCTTTGCTTTCCTATGTCAGTCATGTTACATAAAATTTGGTATGGTGCTAGCTGAATTGAAATATAAAATCTCTGTTTTGATTCTTATTTTGATTGCTTTACAATCAGTTTTCAGGGAATACTCATTTTTTTAAAAGATTTTATTTATATCTGAGAAAGATAGGAGGAGAGAGAAAGAACCAGACATCACTCTGGCACATGTGCTTCCGGGGATCGAACTCAGGACCTCATGTTTGGGTGTCCAAAGCTTTACCACTGCGCCACCTCCTGGACCACAAGAACACTAATCTTTTAATACTAAGTATTTCCGGTCACAGACAAGGGATGTTCTTAGAGTTCAACATCTGGGTTTATCCATACAGTTTATACTAGTTTTTCCCTTTCTTCCTCAAGGTTACAATCTATACACTTGTGTTTCGAATATCGAGTTCATATAATGTGACAACCGTGGAAATGAGGTTCTCTTCCCTCACAGAAGCTTTTTTTCATACCTGTTTATTCCTTTGTTTCCTTCCTTAGTGAGTTCTCTGAACTAATTTTGAAAAGCTGGTATTCTTTCTGAACACTTGAGTCTCTGTTGAGTCGGCTTTTTGCTAGCCAGCTAAAGATTGGACTGAATGTTCCTTAAATGTATCAGACCAATAAATCTAATCATTCTTGTGGGGAGGAGGTCCTTTGCTTATGTTTACAATACATTCCTTACTGGCTTAACAAGACTGTACAACTGCTTTTTTTCCTTCACTGGTTGAAGTCTAAGTCTCTCTGAAGTTAAAGACTAGTTTATCATCTTCAGGTCTCTCCTGTCCTATATACAGTTCAGGGTTTGCACAAAATTATATACATGTGAATACCATTCATAATTCTCAGTTAAGAAATTGGAGGAGGACTGGGGAGATAGAATAATGGTTATGCAAAAGACTTTCCTGTTTTAAGCGCCAAGGACCAGAGTTCAATTCCTGGCACCAACATCAGTCAGATAAGATTTATAGCAAAGATTTTTTTTTTTTTTACATTTCAATTCACGTTCCCCTCAATTCTTATTATCTACCATAGACAACTGTGATACTCAATGATTGAGTCAAGACTGTTTTTGGAAACCATTCCCAGAAAAGTCTGTTCACAGTATGTGAACTCTGAATTAGATCAAATAAAGATAGTATGATAAGTGAGAGGTTTTTATGAAACCATTGGACATGGAAAATAATGACAATTCTCTCGGAGTCGGGCTTTTAAGAAGAAAAACCCTTTTTTGACACCTGGTGTCTGGCTTTAAATATTAGCTCATATAAAGGAGCAGAAGATGGTTATAAGGCAAGCAAAAATACCACAAATTGCTTTCCTTACCAAGATCCAATCACTATTCTTGTGCAAACACCTGCTGGATTTCTGAAAGCCTTTGCTTAATCTCCAGCCCTTAGCACATTTTGATTCTGAGGCCATTTTCCACTTTCTCATTGATTTTACAGAGAAGATTTATGGAAGTGCTTATTTGGCAAAATTTTGGTCAAATTCCTATATAAATTTACTTTAATGATTTTGAAAGTACAGAAACTCTATGATTTGCATGCAAGAGGTCTCAAATTCAATTGCTAGCACCACCTATAACCAGACCTGAGTAGAGCTCTAGTAAAATAAAATATTAAACAACAAAATAAGGATAAATCACAGAAAACCTGCTGAACTTTTAAAATTAAAATTAAAATTGTTTGAGAAGATTATTTTGTTTTATGGAAACATGACTTACAAATACAGTTCTTTTCTGATATAAGGCATGTTTATGATCCTGTGATTGTTATAAGAAACCTTTCAGAACTTCTTGCAGGGCAGGCTTGCTGATAGTTGATGCCTTCAACTATTGATTATCTGAGAAGGTTTTTATATCTCCATCTAGTTTGAATGACAGTCTAGCAGGATACAGTAGTCTTGGTTGAAAGCCTTTCTCATTGAGCACATTGATATATATCTTGCCATTCTCTTCTGGCATTTAGTGTTTGTGTGGAGAGATCTGCTGCTAATCTTATAGGGTTTCCTCTTTAGGTGACTCTTTGTTTTTCTCTTGCAGTTTTCAAGATCCTTTCTTTATCCTTATTCCCATTCATTCTAAATATTATGTTTTTTGGTGTCTTTAAGTCTGGGTTAATTCTGTTTGGGACTCTCGGAGCTTCTTGAATCTTTATGTCTTTTATCTTGTCTAGAGTAGGGAAGTTCTCAGCCACCATGTATAGAATAATGGCATTAAACTATCTTCATTCTATAATATCAATAAATGTAAATGGCCTGAATTCACTTATTAAAAGGCACAGAGTAGGAAGATGGATCAGAAAACAAACCCCTAACTCAACAAGTCAAACACAGACTAAAAGTGAAAGGATGGAAAACTACCATACAAGCCACTGGACCACAAAAAAGGGACAGGAACAGCTATTATCAATGTGAAACAATATACCTTTAAACATATGCAACCTTCTTTTGTTAACTTTATTATTTATTTATTTATTCCCTTTTGTTGTTTTATTGTTGTAGTTATTATTGTTGTTATTGAGGTCGTTGTTGTTGATAGGACAGAGAGAAGAATGGAAGACAAAGGGGAAGAGAGAAAGCTAGACATCTGCAGACCTGCTTCACCGCCTGTGAAGCGACTCCACTGCAGGTGGGGAGCTGGGGGCTCAAACCAGGATCCTTAGGCCAGTCCTTGTGCTTTGTGCCACCTGCGCTTAACCCGCTGTGCTACCACCCGACTCCCAAAATGTACCCCTCTTATCCTATAGCTTTGTCATTGTTTCCTTTTTATAAATAGAAATTTTAAAAAATCCCTAACAATAGGATTTTCAAAGTTATTCCAATTGCCAAATAATTTGATTACATCAATAACTATCTATTGCCTTCTTAAACCCTAAGACAGCAGGAACCTCCTGCTTCCTCTATAAAGCCCATATTTCCCCCAGTCCTGGAAACTCTAGGATGGGGCATACTTTCCTGCATGCTTCTCTCAATTCATATCAAATGATACTGCATCTGTTGATCCCAACCTAATCAATGCAAACGGCACCACCTCAGTATGGTTCACTTTGACTGTGTCCACAGACATCAGGCATGGAATGTCAACCCTTCAACCTTATTACCCAGGTGAGACCTTTTCTTTCCCATAAGATTGTTTAATTCCATTTTGGGTGATTCACTTCCTAACAAAGCCCCCGAACCTAGATATAGTCCAGGTCCCATGAGACAGGGCATAGGTACACATGCATCCATAAATTAAGGCAAAATATATACCTGAAAGCAAAAGTGCACAGTACTCTGCAGTGAGTCAGTAAATGAAGCAAGCAAGTAGAAAGACCTAAAAAGACATAAAAAAATACCTAATGAGATAGTTTCTACTTAGACTTAGATACCCATCTCACCTATTTCCTATTACACTTCTCTCACTCACTTCAAAGCTAATCTTATCAAAGTAAGGACTACAAAAGCTAAATAAGGGCAAGAGACTGGCATATTTTAATGATGACTCTGTAGTCACTATTAGGCCACCCCATTAGCTGGGGCCCTGGTCAGGGAGTCCTAAACAGACATGATGGGCCTAGACCTTGAATAGATCCCTCTCTCCATTGTTATCAATCATCTCTATCAGGAACAACAAAACAGACCCCGTTGTGGGACCCTGTAGGAACTTGCCCTTGCCCTTGCCCTCAATGTGGATCAACAATGGTATAGAATGTCCCGTCCTCCGAAGGGAGGCTGGACAACATACTCTATGTTCCACTTGAGGAAGATGGGTTCTGAAATTGAGGCAACTTGGAACATTCCTACTCATAACTACAGAATGTGAGCTCAGACCTAGAGCGATGCAGAGGTTACATAGGCTCCTGCCCCAGATCAAATTGATGGGGTTTACAGTCAACAATACTTTTATACCTTTCCCATATTTGGGAGCTACTCTCTCCCCTGATCCAGCTTTCTAGCCCTTCTTCCAGCCATGACATCATCTCCCCAGACAATAACTTGGGTCCACCTGCATATCAGAGGTCAGGCTCAGGAAAAAACTAGTATAGTCATGAACCCTTTGGAATATACCTAGAATAGAACTACTAGCTATTTCCAAAATGGAGACCTCAAATCTTCATCTGCAATATCCCAGCTTTTAGGTTCATGATTAGTCAACAATTTGTTCAGCTTTATATGTTAACTCTTTTTTTATTCAGCGACTAGGCTCCAGATGCCAACTGGACTTCTTCCCTGGACAAAGGACCCCACCAATGTGTGTGTCCTGGAGCCCTGCTTCCCCAGATCCCCACCTAACTAGGGAAAGAGAGAGACAGGCTGGGAGTATGGATCGACTGGTCAACGCCCATGTTCAGCAGGGAAGCAATTACAGAAGCAGACCCCATAATCTGCATCCCATAATGACCCTGGGTCCGTTCTCCCAGAGGGTTAACGAATAGGAAAGCTATCAAGGGAGGGGATGGGATATGGACCTCTGGTGGTGGGAACTGTTGGAATTGTACCCCTCTTATCCTATGGTTTTGTCAGTGTTTCCTTTTCATAAATAAAAATTAAAAAAAAGAAATGTTCCACCTCACTTACCATTAAAGCAAAATTAAATTAAAACTACACTGAGCCTCATACCCGAGAGAGTGTCTTTCATCAACAAATCAAGAAATGACAGGTTTGGTGAGGTTTTGGGGAAAAAAATCTACTACACTGCTAGTGGGAATGTAAACTGGTGCAGCTCATTTGTAAGACTGTATGGAGAATCTTTAAACAAATAAAAATGACATTACCTTATGATCCAGCAATACCAACCACTCTTAGGAAGTTATCCAACAGACACTCAAACACTAATTGGAAGGGATATATATGCCCCTTTTTTCATAGCTACATTATTCACAATAGTCAAAGATGGGAAGCAGCCTAACTGCCTATCATGGGATACATACTCTATGGAATATTACTCTGAAATCCAAAAAGATGTTTTCATTTCCCAAAGGATGTGACTGGACATAATTATGCTTAGTGAAATAAGTAGAGATGAAAGACAACTGCCACATGGTTTCACTCGTGTAGAATCAAGAGACTAATAAGCAGTTGTCACTTCTCGGAATAGGTGGGGAAATAAATAGCAAAGAAGAAGGACAAAGGAAGTTAAGAGAGCTGCTCTCTAACTTCACTATAGTGATGGCTACACAGCTATGCATCTCCAAAGCTCAAAGAAACTGCATCAAAATGAATACTTTCCACCACTTGAAGTGTTTTGATTACTAAGCAACTAAAAGAAAAGCCACAGTCTCGTGCTGGAGTCATAGTACTTGACTTTCCTGACTTTACTTGCACTCCTTCCCTGGTGCTGGCTCCAAGGACGTTCCAGAGAATACAGAGATCCATGTACATTAGATTCTGTAGTAGTGTGTGTTGAATGTGCGTGTGTGTGTGTGTGTGGTGAGTGTGTGTGTGTGTGTGTGTGTGTGTGTGTGGTGAGTGTGTGTGTGTGTGTTTGAAGTTACAGCGATTAGTCATAGAAATAAAGAGATCCAAATTGGAAAATTTAAAATAAATTACCATAAATTACCATTTTTGTAGATGACTTGACAGTGCATAAAGTAAACATAAAAGTCTACAAAAAAGCCCTTAAAATTTAATAAAATGACAAGTTACAAAATCAAAACACAAAAATGTGTTGCATTTCTACATGCAAGCAATGAATTTGAAAAACAAGGGGCTAAGGAGAATGTACAGTAGCAGCATACCAGACTGATATGCCTAAGGTCCCAGGTTCAATCCTCAGCTCCACCATATTGCAGAGCTGAGCAGTTTGATGGTCTCTTGGTTTCTCTCTGTAGTAACAACAAATAAGCCTTAAGAAAGAGAAGAAATCATGAAAACCATCCTAATTACAACAGCATCAGAAAAGAATTCGGTATACTTTACAGGTTAATGCAATTCCCATCAACAATCCAATGATGTTGAGCAAATAGGTAATTGTTATTGAAATCTGTTTGGAACTACAAAAGATCCTGAGTTTCCAGAACAAAACTGAGGGAAAAAAAGAGACAAAAACAGAAGCATCACGTTCCCTGAATTGAAAATATACTACTATATACCAGTCAAAACTGTGGTGCTGGAAGAAAAGTAGTCACACAGATCAGTGGAGCAGAGTTGAGTGATCTGGGGGTGAGGTAGGCAGGTGGTGGCACATCCAGTAGAGCATATGTGTTACAATGCTCAAGGACCTGAGTTCAAGCTCCCAGTCCTCAACTTCAGGGACAAAGCTTCACAAGTGGCAAAGCAATGTTACAGGTGTCTCTTCTCTTTCCTTCTGTCTTCCCTTTCCCTCTCAACTTTTCTCTGTTTCAAATATATATTTCTTTTTTTAAAGAGCAATACTGAGAATTGAGGGACCTGGATATGTGTGACCTAGGTTTGAACCTAGCTCCCACAGCACTGGAAGAAGCTTCAGTGTCATGGTATCTTTCCCCTTGACTCTGTTTTTATCTGAAAAAGGGATCCCTGTGTGGTAAAGTCCCAGAAATAATGAAAATAATGAAAAATGATGGCCTACCAATAAAGCCTCACATATATGAACTTTGTAAGCTATTACAAAGGAACCAAGGCCATCAAAATCATTAAAATGGGAAACAACTGTTGTTGGGAAATTACTAGATCACTATCTCACACCAAATGCGCATTAACTCAAAGTTAAAAGCAAGGAGGGTGCCTGCTTTGTCATGCATGGGAATCAGGTTCCAGCATGGCTGCCTCACCCCACACTGGGAAAAGCTTTAATGCTACAGTGTCTTTCTCTCTCTCCCTCTGTCTCTCTTTCTTTATATCTAAAAACATCATCCCAGAGCAGCAAAACTCCAGAAATGAGAGGGAGGCGGAGGAGGGGAAGGAGGGAGGGAGAGAGGGTGGGAGAGAGGGAGGAAAATACAAGGATATGAAGGTTAAACTAAAAAACGTTAAATGCATATGGAAGAAAACAGGCAAGACCACATCCTGATATTGCTTTCAGAGGCATCTTCAGAAAAACTCAGTTTCAAAGGCAAGGGGAAAAAATAAGTAAGACTAGATCAAACTGAAAAACTTCTACACAATAAATAAATTATCATTAAGATGAAAAACTTCTAAGTGGGAAAATATGTGCATACTATAATCAGACAAAGGACTAGCATTCATAAATAACAAGACTCATAAACAGCACATATAAACCCCCAAAGAGAAAGCAAATAACCTGATCAAAAATAAGGGAAGAATAGTCGAACACATATCTCACAAAAGAAGTCATACAGATGGCTAAAAGTTACATGAAAATATGCTCTCTTTCATTTTTTCAGGGAACTGCAAATGAAAACAACACTAAGATACTGCCTTGCAGCTGGTGAGGATGTGGAGAAAAAAAAAAGAATCCTTTTCACTTATGATGGGGATGCAAATTGACCCAGCCCCTATAAAAAGAGTATGAATAATTTCCAAAATATTAAAATGCAAAATATTAAAATCCACTATATGATCTAGAAACCTCATTCCTGAGTTCTATGCAAAGAATATAAAGATGAAGAGCTGAAATGATATGCGTACCCATGTTCATGAAAGCACTATCAACATTTACAGCTGTTATGCCACAGAACTCATCTGCAAGTCCAGTGACAGATGACAGAGGAGTGGGATTTCTAGTACATCAACTTATGGAATATTACTCAGCTATAAGGAAAAAAGATGAATTCTTAAAATAATAATAAAAAGAAAAAACGGGGCTGGGCGGTAGCGTAGAGGGTCAAGTGCACATGGCGCAAAGTACAAACAAGGAGCAGGTAAGAATCCTGGTTCAAGCCCTGGACTCCCCACCTGCAGGGGGGTCGATTCGCAAGCAGTGAAGCAGGTCTGCAGGTGTCTACCTTTCTCTCCTCTCTGCCTTCCCCTACTCTCTCAATTTCTCTCTGTCCTATGCAACAACAGCTATAACAACAATAACAGTAATAACAACTGCAACAAGGGCAAACAACAAAATGGGAGAAATAGCCTCCAGGAGCAGTGGATTTGTAGTGCTGGCACTGAGCCCCAGCGATAACCCTGGAGGCAGAGAGAGAGAACAAAAGGTGAATTTTTGCTTTTAGTTACATGTGTTACACTGAAGGTATCTAGAGGGAGTCATGCTAAGTAAAGTAAGCAGATCACTAGGTGATCTCACTCAAATATATATACTAACCAAAGGAACAGACAAAAACTAAATTTGAGGTTCTAAAGCAGAACTGAGGTAACTAAAGCTGGAGGTGGTGAGGGCTCCAGGCGCTGTGGTTGAGGAAGACTGACTCTTGGTTATGGGTGTGATGGGACAACACACTATTTGCAAAGAGTGAAATACCTAAAGCATAGTCTTGTAACCCATTATTATCTCAATAATGCAAAAGACCATGATGTAACTCTAGACTTCATAAGTGGAATGTGCTTTTCACTTTCCTTATTCTACAAAATCAGAGTTATTAAGTAGAATTTAGCTCTATCCTCCCACTGATTTAGTAAAAGTACAATATATGAACTTAGGAAATTTTCTGCTGGGTTTGACACAGTGATATTATTAGAGGCTTATTTATCTGCTGATTTCCATTAATACACTAATATTACTACTTGAAGTCTCATGTGCAGTCTTGGAAGATAAGCTTTTACACTCTTTTTTTGTAATTAAGTAGTATCTATTTTTTAAAATAATTTATTTATTCATGAGAGACATATTAGGAGAGAGAGAAAGAACCAGACTTCGCTCTGGTACATGCACTGCCAGGGATTCAACTTGGGACCTCATGGTTGAGAGTCCTCCTCTGGAACACTTCCTGGACCACTCTAAATCTATTTTTGCTTTGTTACACAACTGGGAAATGAAATCTCAAGTGTCTACTTAAATAGATCCACTGATATAAATTATATTTTCACTTTCTGCTTTGATCTGACCTATGACTGACATTTATTCATTGAAAAAGTCTACTTGCTAAACTCTTAATATATACCAGTGGGTGGTATTTACAATTTAAAGCCTCATTGTACAGGACATAATTTGGATTTTAGCAGCAACACAGTAACTCAAAGAGGTTGACTGCTTGAAGTTAAAGCAGTAACACTCAAATGCCGTGGTTGATCTTTTGAATCTCACAAATACTCAAATTATTCCTTCTTCATCCTCACTCTACCTGTATTATCTTTCCACTAGTTTCTTAAATACTTGTTCCTTCTTAAAACTCAGAAAACTGGGAGTCGGGTGGTAGCACAGTGGGTTAAGCGCATGTGGCCCAAAGCGCAAGGACCAGCATAAGGATCCCGGTTCGAGCCCCGGGCTCCCCACCTGCAGGGGAGTTGCTTCACAAGTGGTAATGCAGGTCTGCAGGTGTCTCTCTTTCTCTCCTCCTCTCTGTCTTCCCATCCTCTCTCCATTTCTCTCTGTCCTATCCAACAACAACAATAACTACAATAATAAAACAACAAGGGCAACAACAAGGGAATAAAAAAAATCTTAAAAAAAAAATCTCAGAAAACTGACTTATGAAATATCCCTGACAGTGCTATTCTCTTTATTTAGCTACTCAACGGGTTTCTTAACTTAGCGGCTTTATTAAAAGACAAATTATTTAAAAAAATATCCCTTACAACATGTATGCTCAACTTTTGTCTCATAGTATCAACAAAACAAATCCAGAACAAGAAAAGTCACAGTTAATAATTGTCACTGGATTTGCTCAAAGATTTGCAGTGTCAGATGAAGTATCTGGCATTTTCTTTTTCATAAATCATTTCACTAAGGAGTTTTGTTTGACTCTGACATTTTCCTATAGAGCGGTGAATTTTTATAGGCATTGTGTCAGAGTTCTGTCTGTCATTGGTTTTCCTGCTTCTTCTGTTGGTTATTTCCAAAAGGCTTTGCACCATACTCAAGTGACATAATATTTCATTACAAAAGGACTGGTGGAAGAAAAACAAGAGACCTAAAATTTAAGTAATCTACCTGATAAATAAGTAAACCTCTATTTTATCTGTCTGTAATAAACTGTGTTCAACTATAGATATACTTCAAATAACAAAAACAGTTTTGTCTCAGAACTGAGATTTCTAGAGCATAAGGATTTTTTTCCCATTCAATACAGCTTGACAAAGTAGAAACAACAGAAATATTTGAGTCTCTAACTTGGCTGTGACATAGTCTTCTGTGTTATAATTGAAAGAATTATTATCTCCCTAGGTGTCTGTCTATCATGGCGCTTACAGTGTACAGGTGGCACACTTGGGCTAAGTGAAGTGAGGTGGGCTGGCTTAAATTAACCAATATGGACTGTGAAGCACGCAGGGGCTGGTAATATTAGAAAACCCTTATTCCCTCTCTAGGCCTCAAGGGATAATGGGAATAAATGTTAATACTGGAGCCCAGTGAGATCTGAGCATTGGAGGAAGTGCTGCAACTACAGTTGTGATCTTAGATGGAAAATTGATTCACAATAACCTTATAGGTCACCAGGGAGTGAGGCCAGATAATAAATACCTCTTTTTTTCCAAGGCCCTCCTCTCTAGCAAGTAATTTCCATTTGGTTGGATACATCCAGAAACCACAGCACAGAGATCATAGTTGGCAAAGCCCATAGGGATAGGTGTCCTGGGTATTAAGTAAACAGAATGGAGACAGAGAGTTGAGCAGGACGGGCAAGTGCAGAGAAAAATTGTGCATGGTAAATCATGTCTAGTACCTAGGAGACAGTAAAGATACTACTTCCCTGAGTTGCTTGGCTTACAGAAAAAAATTCTAGACAAAAATGGTAGGCTTAGGGTGGTTATTTATAAAGTCTAAATCATTTCACAATAATGAAGTGTCAAAAAAAATCTGTTTAGCAACTCAAAAAGACAAGGCCAGGGCCAGTGATGGCTTCCCTGTTAAGAGTGCACATTATCATGCCTAAGGATCCTAGTTCAAGGCGGGGAAGCTTCAGGAATGGTAAAACAATGTTGCAGATATCTCACTTTTTCTGTTTCACCCTCTATCAAAGAATGGACACAAGTAATGATGGGCCTGCAGTTGCCTTGGCAGGGTCAGGCCAAATTATTCCACAGGCCACATGAAGCCTACAGGTCAGACGTTCCCCAAACTGGCTAAAGAATGATTTGTTTTCTGACTGATAGTACTTATTTACTACATTACAAAATCTTGAATATGAGTGGTTTCTACACTACAGGTAAAAGAAGGGCACTCTATTCTATCCATGCCGTCATTTATGGTACACTGTGGTTTTTTGTTTGTTTTATTTAATATTTGAATCATTTCATATCTGAAAAAGACTAGAACTTTTACAGAAAAAAACATAACAAATTGATTACTTCTATTATTTTCTTCTAATTAAAATTTAGACATTGTTCCAATGACTTCTAGTGTTAATATTGTGGAGCATCTAAAACCTTGATTATTTTTCATTAAGTATACACTTCTCGATGATTTATTAATTTCTTTTAGCTAGATATTTTCAGAAAATAAACGTTTAAAAAGCAAAACTAGTTTTCAAGAAATATTACTTTTTTATATAGCTCAATTTGAATTTCTTTCCTGCAGTTAGTTATGTTTTTGTCTTGGCCAAGAGCAGTTGTAGAATGGAACATGCTCCCTCCACTTTCCCATATTACTCTCAGATACATATTCCTTTTTCGTCTGGATTGTGATGTCGTTTCTAAACTGCATCTTCTACAAATTCAATTTTCTCCGGTGAGATTTGTGTTATAAATGACCCCATGAAGTTTTTAATTCCACAATTATACTGTTAGCTTTCTGTCAGACTTTACTTAATGTTATTGAAGTTTCTTTTAGTTTCCACTTATATTTTTTTCCACTTATATATGAAAGTTAGGATCTCTATAAGTCATTTTGGAATGTATCCCTGGAATCTACATTTATTTATTATTTGAAAATACAGAGAAGCTGTCTTTTACCTAAAGTTTTAATTTTAAAATAAATGTTTGATAACATACTAATTTTCAAAACCTTTGAAACTTTACCAAAGACACTGGACTGTTAAGTTTGTTTTCCTCTATGGAACAATGGGCGATTTCCAGAGATACTGTTTGCCAATTTTTGTACTGCCCTTGATGTCACTCACTGTCCAGTAGGATGTTGATGTAATCCCCTCTTAAATTGAAAGCTGAAATGTAGGTGGATGTACACATCTTCAAGATCAATTTAGGGTTTCAATCAAAGGTTTAGCACTATGATTTTGCAAGCTTCAGGTGGACTTGTCCTGACAGTTCTCAATAAGACTAGGATAAGCAGTTTTCACACCATGCATTAGAGATCTTTTGGAGTTCTCAGCAATGCTCTGGGCTGCCCCAGGGAGCAAGCCCAGGCCTTGGGGAAATCCTGCTTCCACTTTAACCAGAACTGCTCCATTTTTATACCTTTAAGTATGTGATTTATATGAAGGATTTGATGAAATGATTCTGCTACTAAAAGCAATATCTCATAGAGCAATGTTGCCTAGAATCTTTATCACCTAGTAAGCTTTAGATTTCTTAAGTAACACTGCATTATACTATTATAGAAGATTCAGGTACATGTCAATAAAAATCAATACTTGTATGTAGCACATTCATTTCTCCACTTCTATTACCAATACTACTATCCTTCACTATTAGCCTCCTATTAAGATTTTAAGTTGCCACCTGATTTGTCCATCTGACTAAGGTTGGGATTATGCATTTCTAACAAGCTGATGCTACACTTCTATGGGTCACACATGGAGTCACCGAGAACATTTGAGCCATCTAAGCTTTGCTTTAATCAGTCATTACATATACAACACTATATACCTGCTAGAGAGCACTCTTCCCAGAGATCTTTCTGTCTGATAGAGGGATGTTCTGTGAGAAACAAAGTGCTTTTTTTTAAAACGCAATATACTGTGAGTTCTGCTCTTAGCATCGTATAGTGTTCCTATACTAGGACATAGTGAAACTATCTCATTATCTTTAACTAAACTATGAATTTCATTCCTCCAACATTGAAACAAATTACTAGTCAGGAGCTGTGGATTTGTAGAGCTGGAACTGAGCCCCAGCAATAATCCTGGTGGGAAAAAAAACAATCTCCAAGTATGAGGTAGTACCTATGCATTCTTTTTTCTTTCCTTCCATTTTATTGGGGGGAGGTTTACTGCTTTACAGTAAAACATTGTTGTTGCTACATTGGTACATTAATACCCTTAGGTCCTTTTCACACCCTCCCACTCCCTCCATCCCCAGAGTATTTTTGCTTTGACGCAACACACTTCACCCAGCCCAAGTTTCACTCTGTGTTTCCTTTTCTGGCCTTGTTTCTTAAGTTCCACCTATAAGTGAAATCATCTGGTGCGTTCCCTTCTCTTTTTTGGCTTCTCTAACTTAACATAATGCCTTCAAGTTCTGTATTCTGCACAAGCGTGAAAAGTCTAGGTTCTACGGTAGAGGCAGAAGGTCCACTGATGAAACCAACAGAAGCACAGCTTCATAATTCATAGTATTTCACAGTGCATGCCCTCTAAACCTGGCTCTGTTCTGTTCTCACTTTCAAAAATTCTTCCCAGTAACTAACTGGAACATGTTGATATCTTTGAACTAATCCTTTGTCCACTTCAACAACCTAGCATGGCTTCTATTAAAAACAAATACTACTACCAACAAATTCAGTTTACCCAGTAGAAATAATAGTAATAAGAACTATATAGTATTATTTTATTTATTTGCCTCCAGCGTTACTGCTGCAGCTCAGTGCCAGCACTATGAATCTACTGCTTCCAGAGGCTATGTATTTGATATGACAGAGAAAAACTGAGGGTGAGATAAAAAGGGAAAGAGAAAGAGAAATACTTGTAGACCTGCTTCACCACTCTTGAAGCATCTCCACTGCAGGTGGGGAGTGGGAGCTCAAACCCAGGTTGTTGTGTTGGTCTTTGTGCTTGGTACTATGTGTGCTTAACTGGGTGAACCACCACCTGGCCTCTGAAAACATAATTTAAAAAAAATCTTTGCTCTATTAAGTAGTAATGACACTGCACTATGATATAAACACACACACACACACACACACACACACATATGGAATACTAGTAGTTTACCTTTCAAAAATCTGTGCAATATGTTTAAAAGTAAAAACAGGGAAAGCAAGAGAAATCACTGATAGCAAGAACAAAAAAAAAAAAAGAAAGAAATGGAAAATAGATACATTCTTCTGTATAAAATGTATATGAAATTAATTTGGTCAGCTACTTTACAAAGCCTTTTGCTGAAAAGAGGCATTCTATACTGTTATATCATTATATATTTCCAGTACTTTTCTTTTATTTAATTAATTCCTATTGGATCTCATGTCAGCACAGTTCCATTGCTCCCACTGGAGTTCCCCCCACCCCCAATTCTGCATAGAATGAGACAAAGAAGGAAATAGGGAAGGGAGAGGGAGAGGGGGAGGGAAAGGGGGAGGGGAGGGGGAGGGGAGGGGAAGGAAGAGAGAGAGGAGGAGGAGGAGGAGGAGGAGAAGGGGAAGGAGAAGGAGAAGGAGAAGGAGAAGGAGAAGGAGAAGGAGAAGGAGAAGGAGAAGGAGAAGGAGAAGGAGAAGGAGAAGGAGAAGGAGAAGAAGAAGAAGAAGAAGAAGAAGAAGAAGAAGAAGAAGAAGAAGAAGGAACCAAAACAGCACTCTCATACCCTGCAAGGTACTCCTATGTGATGCCAGGGACTCAAACATATGTCCTTGTGCATAGTTATGTGTGAACTCCAGCAGGTGAGCCCCTTCCTGAACTCTTGTTTAATTTTCTTAAACAGGTATCAACTAAACTGCAGATTGCCTAAAAATCAGCATACTCAAAATATCCATAACAAAATTTATATAAAAAAACAACTTCATAATGACTATATATATATATACATATATATTATTTCATAATAATTTAGTGGGTAGAGATAATAAGGCATTTATTTTGTGCTCTGAAAAAGAAATTAGGGGACTGGGTGGTGGCTTGCTCTGGTTACCATGCGTGAAGATCACAGGTCACCACATAGGACTGTCTGCAGCGCTGAGCTTCATGAGCAGTGAAGCACTGCAGTGTTTCTCTTCACTCTCTCATTTTCTCTCTTTCTCCCTATCTTCCTCTGTCTCTCACCTTCAGTCTGAAAGAAAAAAGTGGCTTCTGGGAGGGAACAAATACATTCAGATCAGCAAAAATGAAAATAAAACACTAAATATACTTTAATTGCTGTTTGTTAGTGTTTCCCCTCCTCCTCCACAAACGTAGGGAGAAATGTTTGCATTAATTGTGGCTTTCTTAAAATGGTCTCATCTCCAGTCAGCACTTGAAATAATCCAGAGAATACTAGAAATAATCTCTTTAAAAAATGAACATTAATCCCCACAATGAAAAGGAAGGCCGAAAGACAAGTATGATCATCATGTATTACTCAACTCAGGCCCACTTTCAGCTTTCCCAAAATGTGTGAGAAAATGAGGTAGAAAGAAATGATAAATATGCACCCACTTGTCATTTTTAGGGCAGAAATTAGCAACAATTTCCAAATCCTTATTGCTTTTTGGAACACCTGACATAATATCCACTGAAAAATTTGCTATTAAAGATGTCACTTGCAAGTATGAGTGAATTATGTCTTGCCTACAATCAATTTAACTGAAGATTTTTCAAAGAGAAAGAATTAATTAGAGGAAAATATTTAACCATATATGTGTTCTTGTTACATGTATTTTTCTCAAGGTGAACTGGTGTTTCAAAATGGGTGAAGAGGTTCACTTTCATTCTATGAAAGTGAACCTCTTCACTATACTTGTTTTCCACAGTTTTTAATTGTACAATACATAATGCATTAAATGAGTACAGAAATATTCTAGTCTTTTTTTTTTCGACACATCAAGGAATAGTGAAAATAACAAGTTTCTTGACTGGCAAGATATCTCACCTGGGAAGGTGCCTGCTTCACCATGCATACAACCCAGGTTCGAGACCTGCCCCCCACTGCACTGGGGGAAGCTTTGGTGTCGTGGTGTCTTTCCCTCTCTGCCCCCCGCCCCCACTGCCCCGTCTCACTCTTTCAACCTGAAACAAAAAGTTAGTTCAGAGAAGTGAAGCCTTGAGGAAAGCTTTTAAAAGTAATGTCATCAGAAATGGAAGAACAGCAAATGAGACTCTGAAACAAAACACTAATTATCTCCAGAGACGTGAAGCATCACTGATGACCAAAAAGCCAAAGTTAATGACTAAAAAGCAAATGATTCAAAGCTATAAAAGACACACCATCATTCCTATTGTGATATTTGGTCATTCCTTTGAGAACTGTTTCATTGATGATACCTTTATAATAGTGTTCTATGAACTGATAATATTCTTTTTTTCTGTGGGATCTTTCATGGGTGTTTGTATTTACAATTTCACTGTTACCTCATTCAAACCTCTAGTACTTTTACAAAAGATACACATGAAATTTCATCTTCCATGGCTGGTAAAATTGCTTATTTGGATAGTGCACTGCTCTCTTAGGTTCAAGCCTGGCCTGCAACACATTCTATGAAGATTTTTTCCTATGGTCTGTCTGTCTGTCTGTCTGTCTGTCTGTCTGTCTGTCTGTCTCTCTGTGTTTCTGCCCCTACCTCTGTCCCTACCCATACCCCTACCCCTACCCCTACCCCTATCTCTGTCTTATTCTATCTATTTATCTGAAAAAGTCAGCCTGGAGTGGTATAGTCCCAACAAGACAAATACAAAATTCTCTCTTCCAATGAAGTCAAAAGTCTCTGTCTAGAAAAACTTCCACTTAAATTAAGAAAGAGATGATATTCAGGGTGAGGGGATGAACAATTGGTTGCCGTCGAGTTTGTGTCTTGGTCTTCACCTATCTAGAAATAGGACAGAAAATCAAACACCAAAAAGAAAGGAAATGTTCACAGAACTCAGAATGAAGTATTACCTCATTTTGTGAACATTTTAATGGGCATTCTCCTTCAACAAAAGGCACACACTTTTAAAAAGGTGAATTCACTTTCTACTTTTTTGATGTTTGATTTTTACTGGGGTACTGAACGCCAAAAGAAGGCACAATAAATGTTCACATGATGTGTACAAAAAGCTTTATAGTTCCATTAAACTGTGATATAGAGGTTTCTTGTTCACAAAAGGACAAGGAAATATAGATCTATTATCTGCTATATTTCCCCAAGTATGAAATCTGTCAAAATTCTTACAGAACAGTCACTATTATTTA
Organism: Erinaceus europaeus; assembly: GCF_950295315.1. Classification (NCBI taxonomy): domain Eukaryota; kingdom Metazoa; phylum Chordata; class Mammalia; order Eulipotyphla; family Erinaceidae; genus Erinaceus; species Erinaceus europaeus. Next base: position 102,943,692 of record NC_080185.1, on the reverse strand, counting down.
TTTATTATTGAAAATAACTATTATGCATAAACAATTGGACTATGAAATGGTGCAGGTAAAAGTTATTTCTAAGAATACTACATTTGCTAAAGAAGCTCTAGCAGTTTAACTGGTGTATATAATTCTCCTTAAGCAAGATGTGTAAATTGGGGAGCAGGAGATATTTCACATGTAGAGTACACACCCTGCCATATATGAGGAATCAGTTCAAGTCCCCAGTCTTCAGAGGGGAACAGCACCACGCATAGGGGAAACAGTGCTGTGCCATGCTGTCTCTCTCTTCCTCTGTCTCTGCTTCTGTCTTTCACTCTCTATCTGGAAAAAGAAAGTGCCAGGTATTGTAGCAACACGAAGGTATGAATTTCATTAGGCCTCAGAAAAGCTGCAATGTCATAAATAACAATATACATGTGTGTATGCGTGTGTGAAATGTGTCAAGTCAAACAGTCAACATTTTAATTTTAATAGATTATTCTAAAAATAGTTAAAATGTTTATATTATTCATCTATTTATAATTACATAATTATAAATAAGTTCAAATGTCATTTTTTAATAGAAGTAATTCCTAGTTTCTAATTAGGTGTGTTTTATTTTCTCTTCATCCCACTTTTTCCAGACAGTGATAGAGGGGGCAGAGAGAGGGGGGCAGAGACGAACTGAAGCTTCCTTCAATGTGATGGGACCAGTCTCAAACTGGGTCATGAGCCTGATAAAGGAGTACATGATCCAAGTACTGGATTCTGCTGGACCCTACTTTTATTTTTTTTAAACTAATGCACCCAGAACGGACAAACTCAGGTCCTTGCATAGCCATGATACCACTGAGTGACCTCACCAGCCTATTTTTCTATTAGTTTTCATTTTATTTTTTTAAGGAAAGGAGAAATAGATACACTCAAGGAGAATAGAACACCACTGCATCATCCAAGGAGCTCCCCTGGTGAGGTCAAAGGTGTTGCCATGTGATGGCAGTGCTGGAACATGGTCTCCTTACAGGAATCTTGTGCAGTGCTCAGTAAGTTAGGTCCCAGAGCCTCCCAATGCTACATTATCTCCTAGCATTTGCATTTATACTCCCCCATTAAGCAATCAACTCCCAAGAGGAACATCAGAGCTCTGATACACTACTCACTTTTGAGTCACCTAGTTGTGATAGCTTCCACCAATACTCCCCATGTAACATTGCCCCCTGTCCCCACATCCTTTCCTATGCAATTTTGCATCTACTTCCAGTCCCAGGCAGGATGTTATGACCTACCATTTAACTTTGGGCTTAAACATGACACTTCCTTCACATAATACAATAGGATCAGACCTGGTGCAAGTAAAGGCTTTAAGAAAACTCACATATGGAGTTTGCCTCTTTCTTGTGTCTCTACTGGTAACTTTAAAACACAGCCAGTTTTTATTTTCTAGGAGAGAAGAGGTGAGGATAGCAGCTCTAGCTCGTTTAAATGATCAAGGTCAGCCGAGTTCAAATGATAGACAGCTGACCTGCAAATCTGTCAGGAAGTCCAGTCACAAACAGCAGAGCTATTCCAGTGACCCCCCCCAAAGAGAGTAACTAAACTCTACAGATAAATGAGGGGGAAAAAATGTTAGTTTGGAGTCATTAAGCTTAGATCTGATTTGTCACAAAGCCATGAGTTAACAGGCATTTTAGTGTATATTTAGCTATTTACTAAGTTGTAAGTGGTTTGTGGTTTTAAAATGTAGAATTAAAAATAACTTCTCTGGGAACTGGCAAGCCAGCTTATCCAGACAGTGCACCTGCTTTGTTATACACACCATTCAGGTTCAAGTCAGGCACTCAACACACTGGAGACAGCTGAGATAGTGTCGTCTCTCTGTCTCTCTCTCTCTCTCAAAAGTTGATTTAGGAGCTGAAAAGCCTCAGCACATGCACGCGCACGTGTGCGCGCGCGTACGCACACACACATACATAAAGAAAAAAACATACAAACAACAAAATCGTCTTTGATGCCAGTGACACGCCTTGTGGCAATAAAATAAAACATTCTTTGAGAAATTTATTTTTAAAACAACAATAAATTAATTAACAATTTAAATGAGTCACCAGATACAAACAAAAATTTGCATTGAACTGTGACTTGAGTCAGTTGCTAAGACTCTGTAAAATGATATGACTTAAGAGTCATTCAGCTACTGGGATTTCCAAATGACCCATTCGGCCAGGCTGTTCTCAAACCTGTATGTGTGATGGGCGGGGCTCCCACTAATTTTTGTTTCCTTTTGAGATGTTTTATCTTCAAGATATCAATAAAATGAAATATACACAGATGGTAAAATTTTTGCCACTTCAAGAATCCATAAACTAATGATACAATACATTCCCTAGGAGACCTGTGTAGCCATTGAGTAATATTTGTACAAAGAAAATTATCATGAAAGAGAGACAATGGCATGCCAAAGATGTGCAGAAGTTAATGAGAGACAGGAAGAAAAACTTACAATATGTATTGATAACCAACAGAAGTAAAGAAGTAAGACACATGGAGAGAAAGACTTCTAACAATATTATTTGAGCCAATGTACCAAGCCCTGACTGAGTTCTGCTTTCAGGTTTTTGGAGCTATCACATCCTCGTCTCTTCATAACCTAGCTAGCAAGTGATGGGTAAAACTGGACAAACAAATGGAGGGTTTTTGTTACAAAGAACTGAGGTCTTGGGGAGTCGGGCTGTAGTGCAGTGGGTTAAGCACAGGTGGCGCAAAGCACAAGGACCGGCATAAGGATCCAGGTTCGAACCCCGGCTCCCCACCTGCAGGGGAGTCGCTTCACAGGCAGTGAAGCAGGTCTGCAGGTGTCTATCTTTCTCTCCTCCTCTCTGTCTTCCCCTCCTCTCTCCATTTCTCTCTGTCCTATGCAACAACGACGAAAACAACAATAATAACTACAACAATAAAACAACAAGGGCAATAAAAGGGAATAAATAAAATAAATTAAATAAAGAACTGAGGCCTTATTCTTTATTCTTTACACAATAACAAGTAGACAGTATATTATGTGTCAGGCTACAGTACAAATACAGAGGGTAGCCTCTCACCAAAATTTCAGTTTAAATCTCTACTGTAGCCTAAGATTAGAAAAGGTTGCATTGCACAAATAAATTTTGATGCAGAAGAAGGAGGAGGAAGAGGAAGAGGAGGGAAATTGGGGAAAGGTAAAAGCCAAGAGTTCTGTTTTGTCCCAATTATGACAAAACATAATTGACTTGATTCAGGGCCCAGTGAGTTATGTATAAAATTTTTCAACACAGTGACTTTATAATAACTTGTATGCAAAGACACTATAAATCCATCAGGTAGATAAAGTAAGAAAGCAGCATTATGAATTTTTTAAACTCTATTCTTATATAAGAAAATATAAAAATTACAGACCCTTCATCTATTGAGAGAGAAAAATAGTAAAATACAACTTGATGTGGGCTATATAACAGAAATATAAATATAATTATGCAACTCCTGATTTCTAAAAACCATTCTCAAATTTAAAATGCACCTATCCAAAGATATATATATATATATATATATATATTATCTTCTTAGTTGTGCAGTTTGTAATAACCCATACCTGGAAGCAACCCAGATGTTCAACAACAGATGTGTGGCTAAGAAAACTGTGGTGTATATACTAATAGAATACTATTAACCTGTTAAAAAAATGATGGAATCTTCTCCTCTTCCATATCTTTGCTGAAACTTGAAGGAATCATGTTAAGTGAAATAAGCCAGAAAGAGAAGGTCACAGAACAGATGATTTCATTTACAGATAGAATTTAATAAGAAAGGCAAGGGAAGGAACTGGGTGGGTTGTATTGCAGAAAAGTAAATGACTATGAAATAAAGGGAGACTGGAGGTTAATGTGTATTGATAACCAGTATCTAGTACATGATGATGTGAGGCGACTTGGGTTGGTGGTGGGTGTGGCATGCAGACACCTGTCATGGGGAGACAAGAAACTGCATTCATGCAAGAGATAAGCTAAAAAGAGAATGAATATGGGATGATTCCACTCATGGGCAGAACTTAAGAAACAAGACCAGAAAGGGGATACAAAAAAGTAAAACTTGAACTGGCTGGTTGTACTGCACCAAAGCAAAGGACACTGGGGAAGGACAAGAAAAGGAGAGAGATGGTTTCAGGTCCTAGTGCATGATAGTGGAAACGTATCTAAACCAGGAGTGAGAATGCTTTTCACACACCTACCATAGCAAGATGGGAAAGTTTACCCAAGTGAGAACCGTATTGTAAAACTTTCAATAAAAGAAAAAAAAGAAAGAAAGAAAAATGCAAAAAAAAAAAAAAAAAAAGAAAAATGCACCAAGGTCTCTCAGAAAAAACGGTTTTAAAAAATGGCTAATCCTAGGTAGTACTGGGGTGAGTAATATAAAAGATGAGCCTGGAAAAAAAAGTAAACAAGAATCAGCCCCTCATCCCCCTACACACACACACACACACACACACACACACACACACACACACGACACCAGAGCCAATAAAAAGATTCCAATGGTCAAAGTTTCAACGACAAAGTAAAAAATGCTTTGTTATTACAAACAAATATCCATCAGTTCAAGATTATATATATTCCCATTTTGTCAATTGTCCAGCTTTTACTTTCTTTCTAGTTCACACTTATACCTATTACTATTTCCAATATCTTTCTTTTGTTCCTCTTCTCTCTCAGATAAGCAAAATTATATCTGACTTCCTCTCTTGTTTTCCAGATTCACTTTGATTTCATTGATGGTATAAAAACAAGCTTCCTGGTGAGAAACGCTTCAGGTCCTGGTAGAATGGGGCTCTATAGCCCTCTGGTTTACTTCCCCTATCATTTACCCCTTTGGGAGTATAAACCAAAATTCTTTTTGTGGTTCCGGAGGTGAGAGTTCTGGCTTCTGTAATGGCTTTTCTGCTAGTATGGGCATTAGCAGGTCAATCCATACCTCCATCCCATTTCTATCTTTGCCTAATAGGGAAGGGTTCTGGGAAAGTGGGGTTTCAGGAAGCATTGGTGAGGTCCTCTGCCCAATAAAGTCAGGATGGAATCCTTGTAGCATTTGCAACTTGGTAGCTGAAAGGCAGTAAAATAAAAAGCAGGATGCTGCCCAAGTCCATTGGAGAAACAGTTACAGAAGCCAAACCTTCCACCTTCTGCATCCTAAAAAGACCTTTGGTCCATACTCCCAGAGGGATAAAGAATAGGGAAACCTCCAATGGAGGGGTGGGGATATGGAACTCTGGTGGTGGGAATTGTATAGAGTTGTACCTCTCTTGTACCACCATCTTGTCAATCATTATTAACTCACTACTAAAATGAAAAAGCAGGACAAAGTATTTGATAAATAGGAACCATAAAGTAGGAATAGAGCTAATGAAAGTAGGGAACTTAGGGTGGAAGGAAGCTAAGAAGTCTAATTACGATTGTTGCTAGAAGTCTATGTCTTAGTAATCTTTGCTTATGCTTGATAGCTAACATGGGGGTGGACTAGAAATATTGTCCGGAGAGATGCTATCAGAGTTGAGAGTAGAAACAGGAAGCAGGATTAGGGAGAAAGCTGCAAGCCAACTTGAAGAAAATATAAAAATGCAATTAATCGTTTACCACAATGATCTAACCTGAAGCCCGTATCTATTTATTTTTTAGCACTGGAGCCTGTACAATCTCTGAGTCCCTGTCAGCGTGAGCTCATAGTCCATAGTCACAGATGAGAACATTCTAGGCTGCAATCACTTCAGAACCAGTCTTCCTCGACTGGCAAAGTAGAATGACCCAGTTTTCATTAGGAGAGTGGGGCAGTCCCTACCCCTGCTAGTTCATAGTGAGGTTACGGTCCTGAAGAAGGCCACAAGTGGTGAAGAAGTGCTGCGGGTGTCTCTCTGTCTCTCTCCCTCTTGGTGTCCCCCTTCCCTCTCAATTTCTGGCTGGCTTTATAAAAAAAATAAAGATAATAAAAAAATCTAAAAAGTGATATCTGTTATGAAAGAGCACATATATGGGATAAGGATATTGAACTGAGTCTCACAGAAACCAAGGCTTAGAACTAACATACTGGCTCTTTTGCGGTCATCTTTATCCCTTTTCTTATAACCTCAAACTATTATTGTCTCTCATTTCCTGCTTAGATAATACCACTAGTAGTAATATCTGCCTGATAAATCAAACTTAATTCCAGATCCCTTAAACCGACTTTTCCTTTTTTCCATCTTTGACATTTATCCTCCAAATATCATGAATGCTGCTGGTGAAACGGCTTCCAAATCTAGCTCAGTAGCAGACCTGCAGTTCATAATCTCTTTATTCCCCACTCAGAAAGCAGCAGAAACATCCTAAGTGAATTCTCACCCCTCCCCAGGTGCTCCTCTTCAGTGCTGTTATGGTTACAGTCTAAAATAATCACAGTCTCCTCCTCTGATCCAGAATAGCTGTCTGGTCTACTGTGTTGATAGTGAAGTCCAAACTCTTTATCGCAGCATACAAAATATTTCACATAGCTGGTGACTCTGAATATGCCCTCCTTCTCTAAACCATCTCTCCTTGTCTCTCTCTCTCTATCTCCCCTCCCCTCTCTATTTTTATCTCTATCCAATAAGTATATAAATATTAAAATAAAGAAATATGTCAACAGTCACAGGCTGCTGAGAAGATTGCAATATAACCAGGAACACACACATTGCTCAGTAATTAACAATTTACTGCTATACTAGTACTAGTATTCTTTGAAAGTTCATCCAGAAATAAGGAAAATTACAGCTGTACAAAATATTTTAAAAATAAATTGCGGCAAAACTTCACAGTGCAAGATGAACTTCCATATACATGAAGCTGTAAATTTCCTTTCCAACAGACCTACTTGATATACACAATGGGTTATGTTATCTCCAATTTATAGGCATGGCAACTGAAGCTCACAGTGCATAACCTAGTGGTTATGAAAATTGTAAGCTTACACAACAGTAAGGTTACAAAAACAGTAATAAAGCCAAGTGGAGACCCTATGCCTTCTGTATCCTGTTTTTTAAAAATTAACATTTATTTATTTACTTATATCAGATCACTGCTCAGCTCTGATTTATGGTGGTGTTGGGGAATAAACCTGGGGCTTTGGAGCCTCAGGCATGAGAGTCTCTTTACATAAGCATTATGCTATTTATCCCTCCCTGAACTGAGCCCTTTCCAACTCAATTAACTTTACATTTTAAGATATATTTTCAAACATAAGGAGAAAGATATAACAGGAAATTTCATCTTAATAATAATAATAATAATAATAAAAAGCTCAGTGGGGCTGGGGAGATAGAATAGTTGTTATGCAAAAACAAAAAACGTTTATGCCTGAGGCACCAAAGGTCTCAGTCTTCAGCAACACCATAAGGCAGAGTTGATTAGTGCTCTGGTATTAAAATAATAATAGTAAAATAAAATTTAAAAAAGCTTAATGAAAAATAATTGTTGTAGTTATTTTACAAATTAAAAAGGGGAAAAGGAGAAACATCAGTGAGGCAATTACACTGCAAAATTCTTTTTCAAAAAAATGGGCAGAGGATATGAACAGAGCATTCACTACAGAAGAGATCCAAAAGGCTAACAAACATGAAAAATTGCTGCAGGTCACTAATTTTCAGAGAAATGCAAATAAAAACAACCTGAGATATCACCTCACCCCTGTGAGAATGACAAACATAAAAAGGACAGCAGCAACAAATGCTGGAGAGGCTGAGGGGACAAAGGAACCTTTCTGCACTGCTGGTGGGAATGTAAATTGGTCCAACCTTTGTGGATAGCAGTCTGAAGAACTCTCACTAAGCTAGACATGAACCTTCCATATGACCCAGTAATTCCTCTCCTAGGGATATACCTCAAGGACCCCATAACACCCAAGCAAAAAGATATGTATACACCTATGTTCATAGCAGCACAATTTGTAATAGATAAAACTTGGAAGCAACCCAGGTGCCCAACAACAGATGAGTGGCTGAGCAAGTTGTGGTATATATACACAATGGAATACTATGCAGCTATGAAGGACAATGAGCCCACCTTCTCTGACCCATCCTGGATGGAGCTAGAAGGAATATGTTAAGTGAGCTAAATCAGAAAGACAATGACAAGTATGGAATGATCCCACTCATAAACAGAAGTTGAGAAAGAAGAACAGAAAGGAAAACTCAAAGCAGGATTTGACTATATCCTGTTCTATCCATCCTTTTTGAATTTCAGTTTTTGCCCATGATAACAGAAATTAAATACAGTAGAGTAAATCATTGGTATTTGTTTGTCTAGATTTAGGTTTTTTTTTTTTTTTTATCAAATTGATGCTGAGAAGGTGATTCTCTAAAAACATGATTAATCTGCAAATAGTATATTTGACATTAAAACTGTAGGGATTGATCAAAGTAGTACAGGTAAATCAGGCCTGAGGATGTTTCTATCTTTCCCTTGTGAGATAGGATCTGGAGAGGCAAGACTTCGGGACACACTGGAGAGGTAGTCTGCCCAGGGAAATCAGGATGGAATAACAGTAGCATCTGCAACTTGATGATTGAAAGGCGGTAAGATATAAAGCAGTATAAATTGATCAACTTGCCAATGTCACTATCCAGCAGAGAAGCAATTACAGAAGCCACCTTCCACAAAGATCTTTGGTCCATACTCCCAGAGGGATAAAGAACAGGAAACCTTCCAATGGAGGGGATAGAATGTAAAAGTCAGTTGTTGGTAAATATGTGGCATTATACCCTTGTTATCTTAATATCTTGTAATCATTATTAAATCACTAATACAATTAAAAGAATACTAAAAAATTAAAATTATACTTCTAAGCTAAAAAGATAAAAAAGTAATATTGTCGGCATATATATATATATTTAATATTATTCTTACATAAGTTTTCTAGCACAGATCTTATCTCTATAGCATGACAATAACTGGCTTGCTTAAGAATGAAAGGTGTTGAGTTCTAAAAGAGAAACATAATTATCCAACCACTAGTATTCTTCGTAGGATTGATTGTATGCTCACAAGTGGCCAGCCAGTTATTCTGAACAAGCTACAGTGAATCATGATCATTAATTTCACTCCCATTTCTATTATTATATATAAGAAACCTAACAGATACCTTGTATCCAGGGCAATCATTATAAGCGTGAGGATCACACGTTGTATAGTACATGACCCCTGATTTTATACTTTAATAAGAAAATATCAGAAAAGCTACTTTGGTTCATTAGCTTCTCAGTTTGTGTCACTGGCCACTTTACCACCATCTCTTCCTAAATTAACATCCCTGATGAAATGCCAGCTCAGAGGTGGCATTCTATATAATACAGTTATGCTTATCGCAGGGAAAAAATACTAATTTCTATCCAACATCCCAACTGTAGTGGAGACAGCCTCATTCTTTTGATTACTATTGATAAGATTATACATTTTTTAAAATAGTACATTTAATGTATTTTAGCATATTTAACTATATGTTATTATATGATGTATAATTTAAGCATATTTTAACATTTTATAAATATAGATGTATTTATAAATATATTAAAACAACATATTTTAATGATTTTTTAAAAATAATTTTTATTTAGAAAAAGCAAACACTGACAAAAACCATAGGATAAGAGGGGTACAACTCCACACAATTCCCACCACCAGAACTCCCTACCCCCACCCCTCCCCTGATAGCTTTCCTATTCTTTATCTCTCTGGGCGCATGGACCAAGGGACATTATGGGGTGCAGAAGGTGGAAGGTCTGGCTCCTGTAATTGCTTCTAAACTGAACATGGGCATTTTTAATGACTTAATTTGGATAGAGACAGAGAGAGAAATAGAGTCAAGAGGGGAGACAGAGAACAAGAAGAGACTCCTGTAGCCCTGATCCACTACTCAGAAAGCATCTCCTCTGCAGTCAAGGAGGGACCAGGGGCTTGAACCCAGGTCCCTACACAATGCAATGTGTGCTCTCAACCAGGTGTGCCACTCACTGCCTGGACCCAAGAACACACATTTTAAAATGTACAGTAACAAAGCACACTCATCCTTTCTATATTTTCCCTTTCCCACATGAATTTATGAAAAATATATGGAGAGAAGCTTTTATGAAACAGGTTTTATGCTACATCTAGTTTCAAAGATGCCTAACACATGATCTCAGTACCAAAAAGACTTGTCATCTAGGTGGGAAGACACAAGATAAAGTGCAGAGTGTGTACAAGCTAAGAGAAATTGGGGTCAGGAGAAAGATCACACAGTAGGGTATATATCTTTCCATGTTTATGTCCTGGGTTTAAACTGTATGATACATGGAGAAACTCTCTTTGTCCCTCTTTACCTGGTGTAAATAGAAGGGGAAAAAAAGTTGGCGTGACGTCTCAGAGCCAGGGAGAAGGAGCTAAGAAGAGTCAATTTAGTTTGGAAAGGGGAATATTTCTCTCGGACATGTTCATGAATCTGAATGTTTTTGTTTGGCCTTGTCACGTTTTAAAGCAGGTCAGGTGTTTCATGATGCCAGTGATTGTCACAGGTGACAGAATTAATTGATCTCTGTAAACACAACGTGGTCTTTGTGTGTGCATGTGTGTGTGTGTGTGTGTATGAGTGAGCATGATGGTTATGATGGCTATAAATATGCAAGTTTTCAGTATGTGCCAGGCACTGCACTGCTGCTTGCAAGTCAGTATATACAGTGACGTGATATATGAGGTGTGCAGCCCTAATGTGTTCATGTCATTGTCTGTCTCTATCTCCACCTTTCCTTTCAGTTTTTGTTTCTCTCCAAAAATAGATAAGTAAATAAATGGATGAATAAATAAAAGATGAGTAAACATTCTACGACAAGGATTAGATGACAAAATGACATGACTGAAGTTGCATAATGATAAGGTCAGGGAGTCAGCATTCAGAAACACAGAGAGAGAGTGCGATTCCAGCACAGGATTCTGGTGGTCGGAGATGCTCTCCTAAAATAGGTACATGTAAAAGGGCAAAAGGAAGCCGATCCCAACAGCAGTGCCAGGCTGCCCCAGTCCCCCAGGCTGTTCACAAATAAGGCTCAGGATGTAGTTCTCCCCATTTCCTTTTTCTGCATCGCCATAGTCTGCTAGCACATACGGGAGTGACATTTAGGCTGCATTATGCTCTTTTATCAATAACAGCTCATTATCCAGCCCAGTATTTACAATGGGTCTTGTGCAAGTTGCTCCTTCCCTAGCATACTACTGGTGTATGTGAAAATGGAGCGCTGTTGCAAAAATAAGCTTGAAAAATGCTGCTATATAATGAACTCAACATGCCTCCTTTTGGCAGTATTTCTCATAAACTTCAGTATACATTAGAATTTTCCATAGAGGGAGATACTCTGTGACCTATGTTAACCTTACTTAACAAATGCGTTTTAATGTCTATGTGTATTTAAAGGACCTACTGCTTTGTGGGTCTTGTTGTAGAGGAGATTGTACTATAAAGTTCATTATAATTTCAAAAGATCATAGGAAGTGTTCATATTCTCTCTGTGTGATAAATCAGGTGTCCTATAGGTCTTGTTGCTTAGATACAAAGTAACCAGAAGAGCTTAATGAATCATCTGAAAATCAACTTATCAATAAAGGACATTATCACACTCTATTATTGAGATAGTCATTTGGCTTTTTTCATTATAAAGAAGAAAAGAGCATATTCAAAATCTTCAAGGTAACACAAGCTGCCTGATAACTTGATTAAAGAAGCATTAGAGCACATTTTGGGACTGCTTTATTGTAAATAACAGAATTGACAAGTGTTACAGGATCTACATGAACTATTCCTGTAAAAGAGCTTCTCTAGAGGATTGCAAGTAGATACTTATCCAAATACTGAGTAGCACACATTTTCTGAAGGGGGAAAAGCTATCAGAAGCTTGTGTCTTGCAAGCAGGATATGAATTATTCGCTTCCATTAACATTTCTTAAACTTGTCAGCAAGTTTCCCTTTCAGAAATCTGTTATAGTTCTTACAGAAAACATTCTGATTATTTTGTTAGTTTAATTAGTATTTCTTCTAATCCTATATGCTACCAGATTTTCTTAGTTCCACACCTGACCAAACAAGCAGGTGCTTATTATTAAAGAAGTATACGATTTATATTTTTCCATATGAAAACCTTCAGTAACTACTAGTATTCCTCATCTGCCTACAATGCTATGTCCTCAGTTCTCACACAGCATAATGCCTTGTGAAAACTTCCTTCCCCTTTACCCTCAGTAGCACTGCCAATACTTGCTCTCAAGATCTTCTCCTAGTTATCACCATGGTCTGACCTATTTAAATACTAGTGAAAGGGGGGTCAGATGGTAGCACACTTGGATGAACACATACATTGCTCTGTGCAAAGAGCAGGGATCGAGCTCTTTGGTCTCCACCTGTGGGGGGAAGCTTTACAAATGAAGCAGTGCTATAGTTGTTTCTTTTTCTCTCCCCTTATCCTTTCCATCTCACTTTCTCTCTCTAACCAATGAATGAATAAACAACATATTAAAAGTAAAACCATCTAAAAATACCAGTAATATCAGCATTCTTTTGTAACAGACAAGAACCTGAAGCAACCCAAGCATTCAAACTGCGAATGACTAAGCGAACTGAATATGAGATAGTATACTGTAAAAAGTGGAGTGCAGATACACACCACCATGAAATGAAACTTGAAAATAACACGTTAAGTGAAAGCAGTCCTCAACAAGACACCGCTTACTTTATTATTGCATTTATATAACATGATAAGGGAATTCTAACTTTACAGGAAAAAAAAAAGGGATTAGTGGCCACCTGTGGTGTAAGGAAGAAACTGCAATTAACTACAAATGGACATGAGGGAACTTCATACAGTGGAAATATTCTAAAACTCTGTGGTAATAGTTGCAGAACTTGGCAAATTTACTAAAAGTAATAAACACACATGGCTGGATTATTGTAATGCTGATCATACCTCAATAAAGTTGTCAAACACTAGTGATTACCACTACACTTACTCAAAACAAGGGCACTTACTGTGCATCACCAGTAGCTCATGAATGAACATGTCTCTATTTACATACAACTTCCCTTTGTACACAGAACTTCTTTTTGCCATAGGAATGCTCTTGGCATTACTATGCTAGCACCTATTTGATGAATGTGATAAGGAATGACTCCTTGAAAGCTACATTGCACTATTACACATGCACACACACACACACACCCCAAATCAAAATATAAAAACAGAAAAAGGAATATTTTATAATAATATACATACCCATGATTAATAATATATATGCTACAAAGTTGCAATTAAGAAGGTATTTTTTAAACTATAAATGACATGGAGACTAAATCCATGACATTTTGTACACAATAAAATGTCTTAACTCTTTTTCAGCCACCAGGTTTCAGATGCTACCATGATGCCTACCTGACTTCTTGGAGCCCTGCCTCCCCAGAGCCCTGCCCTACTAGGGAAAGAAAGAGACAGGCTGGGAGTATAGACCAACTTGTCAACACCCATGTTCAGCGGGGAAGCAATTACAGAAGCCAGACCTTCCACCTTCTGCAACCCACAGTGATCCTGAGTCCACACTTTCAGAGGGATAAAGAACAGGAAGGCTATCAGGGGAGAGGATTGGCTATGGAGCTCTGGAGGGGTGGGCATTGTACCCCTCTTATCCTATAGTCTTGTCAATATTTCCATTTTATAAATAATTTTTTAAACTCTTCAAATATATTAAAACAGCTTATCTGAACACGATTTTGCTCTCTTTTTAAAAATTATCAGTGATTTAATATTGATTTACAAAATTACAAGATAACAGAAATTGATAAACAATTAAAAAACAGAAACTGATAACCAAAATTACTAGATAATTCTGCACTGTTCCCACCACCAGAGTTCTGTGTCCCCATTTTCTCCATTGGAAACTGCAGAAATTCTCCTAATATTGCAGATATGGGTTAACTATTATTTCTACAACTGTCTATATTTGTGTATATTTGCCATTTTATTTCCATGGTCCCATCTTCTCTCCCTTCCCAAGTCACACATACACCTATTACTACATTCAAATGCCTCTCCCTTTTTCCTATTCTCTCTCTGGCTCCTGATGGAGTTGGAGTTCAGAACCCTCTGGTCAGCTTCCCCTATCATTTCTCTTCCTTTGGGAGTAAAGATCAAAATTCTTTTGGGGGTGCAGAAGGTTCTAGATTCATAGACATTGGCAGGTCAGTTCATATCTCCCATCCTGTTTCTATCTCTCCCTAGTAGGGTAGGGCTCTGGAGAGGCCTCATGTTCCTCCTCTTCTCTCTTTCTCCTCCTTCTCCTTCATCATCATCATCATCATCATCATCATCATCATCATCACCTTCTTCTCCTTCTTCTCCTTCTTCTCCTTCTTCTCCTCCTCCTCCTCCTCCTCCTCCTCCTCCTCCTCCTCCTCCTCCTTCTTCTTCTTCTTCTTCTTCTTCTTTTCTCTCTCTCTCTCTCTCTCTCTCAGGAAAGGTGCACTGAAGTACTGCGATACCAGGTCGATGCATGGAGTGGATAGAGCAAGCCCCTATTCTGATGATCAGATGGTGATACAAAATGTTTTATTTTATTTTATTTTATTTATTTATTCCCTTTTGTTGCCCTTTTTTTTATTGTTGTAGTTGTCGTTGTTGGATAGGACAGAGAGAAATGGAGAGAGGAGGGGAAGACAGAGAGGAGGAGAGAAAGACAGACACCTGCAGACCTGCTTCACCGCCTGTGAAGCGACTCCCCTGCAGGTGGGGAGCCTGGGTTCGAACCGGGATCCTTATGCCGGTCCTTGTGCTTTGCGCCACCTGCGCTTAACCCGCTGCGCTACAGCCCGACTCCCTAAAATGTTTTTAAATCAACATCGTACAAAAACACAAGTTTTTCACATATATAGCTTTTAGAACCTGAAAGTGAAAGCAGTAGCTTATTCACCATTTTCCTATGCTAGAATTCTTTTTTTATCAGGAAGCACTTAATCCATTTGTCTGTTGGTATATGCTATTTTCCTAAGAGCTCACTTTATCATTTATACAAACTGTTTTCCTAGTTCATGGCACTGGGCAAAACTCTGGTGCCATGGTCCTCTCACTTTGTCTCGGTTCTGTCTGAATGAAAATAATTATTCAGTAAAATCATTCATGTAGGAAGTCCCTGATCTGGGAAAAAAAACTTTAAAGTACCACTCCACTTGGGGATTAACAAAGCCACATTCGTTTATGGTACAGTATCAGGCTGACTCCAAATACAGTTGACTAGTTGACTCTTGAAAAATATGAGCTTGGACTATCCAGGTCTACCTATACTTTGACTTTTTTATGCTTGTGTGTTCTGCCATCACAGTACCTGCATTGTGGGTTGGCTGAATCTGAGAATATGAAACTACATACTCACCTTTATACGCACATTATATGCACTTGTATGCACATTTCCAGAGCCCTCAATCCTCACAGTGTTCAAGGGTCAACTGTATATCTTTCAAGACTTACTCTTTTCCCCCATAATACAAAAGAACCTTTCAATTAAAACAACAACAACAACAACAACAACAACAAAATCCTAAAAACAGTCAGGAAAAGAGTGACTGAGACTATCAAAGCAATGACAACCTAGATAGGTCAAATTAAATATTTAATTGAGGTATTTCTTGTTTATGACCCTGGCTATATTCTTACCGTTCAACTATGAATGCCAAGTCCTATGGAAAAAGAGTTAATAGAGCTGCAATAAGGAGTTGATGACATAAGATAGCACAGATTCAGCATATTACCTGGTATGTGGTGGTATTTATTAAATGCACAAGAATGTCCTTCATTGACCATTAAATAGTTAAGAATCATAATTTAGAAAATGGGTCTTGGCAAATCTAAGCAACCTATGACATAAATTTCCTCTCTGACGTGAATATTCAGGGAGGACACTGTATCTAGTAAACATAAACATTCTCCAACCTAGTTCAAAATATTTATTGAAACAGCATTAATGGGATAGATAGTTTATCTGGTAGTACATGTGCCCTATCATGTGCAAACTCCAGGTTCAAGCCCTGGGAACACATAGGAGTGTCACAACAGGGGAGTAATTTCCAATGTTGTGTTGTCTCTCCCTTTCTCTTTGCCTCTCTATTTGAGAAAAGCAGCCCAGAGTGATGAAATCATGTATACAAGAGGTTCTACTGATGACAGAAAAAGTAAATATAAATAAAAAGCAGTGCTAAGTGACTGCCATACATGGACAACTAAAGTTAAAGATTTTCTTGTTCAGGGGCCAGTTGGTTGCACACCTGGTTGTTCAAACATGTTACAACGAGCAAGGACCAGGATTCGAGAACCCGGTCCCCACCTGCAGGAGGAAATCTTTGCAAGTGTTGAAGCACTGCTGCAGATATTTCTCTTTATCTATCCTTCTCTATCTTCCCCTTCTCTCTCAATTTCTAGCTGTCTATTTCTAATAAAATAAATTAAGATAAAAAAGATAGTTCATAACCAAAAGGTATACTATAAACAGACTCTACTTCTCATGATATCCTCCCTCCAATTTTCCCCTCTTCCCTACTCAGGACTCTAGTAACTTTTAAATATATAGAGAGTAGATAACATTAAGTGGCAGAATTTTGTCCCCTAGAGTTTACCAGAGTTTGCTTCAGAATTTGGAAATCAGAAACTGCATGTGTCATGAAATATATGATCAGAAACAGTCAACAATCTTTCAAAAGACACATTCTCATGGTTACTCTTTTACTTCACTCCAACTCAGACACCTAATGAAATATTTCCAAAAAATTCCAAGCCAGTGCCAGGGATTGAATGTCAAAATGAAGTATTATGCATGCTTTCTCCAGCCACTCATTTTATTGAATGATTGAGGTTTATGTGAACAATATGCCTGACAACCATAAAGAAACGAGAAACAGTACACTCTTGATTTATGGTCTGTTATCATAATGTAGGTGGGATATACACCTTTGCAGCAGCATTTCATGAGAGGTGATAGATGCATAACTTTAAGATGACCATTCAAATGACAGACTACTTATGATAAATCTATTTGCTCACAGTGATACATTTACCACGAAAATCCATCCATTGCCTTAACGATCACATTAGAAACATTAGTGTGATTTATACACCCTCTATTTCTAAATTTCACAGGAAAGCTATTGCTTTCCAAGCCAATTGATTATGGTTTTGGTTTGTCAAACTGAGTATGTATTGAAAGCTTATGTGACTTACTTTTCCAAGGGTCTTAACGGAAGGAAGATGAGCTATAATTCAGAATTTCTTCCATTCTGACCTATGTTTCTTAATCTTCAACATTTTTTAAGTTCATCTGTTGACCTTATCAAGTTTATATTCTAATTCAGTGTATTTAGGATAGGACCTGAGACACTGAATTTCTAATAAACTCTCTGGTGATGCCAAGGCTACTAGTTTACAGACCACATGGGCACATGGGTCAGACGTTATCAACAAATTAAGGAAGACTGCAGAGAGTCCATTATGGTGTAATTTCACTGTTCCAGGTTGACTGTTCAGACAGAGAGAAGCAGGGAGGCAGAAAAAGAAAGAAAGAAAGCGAGAGGGGGGAGGAAGGGAGGAAGGGAGGGAGGGAGGAAGGAAGGAAGGAAGGAAGGAAGGAAGAAGGAGGGGGGCACAGTGAAGAGGAAAGGGAGGGAGGGAGATTAAGGATTCCTCCAATGCAGTGGGGGTCTGGTGTGAAACTGAGTCACCCACGTGGCAAAGCAGTGCACTAGCCAAGTGAACTATTTTACTAGCCCTGTTTATGGTATTAATATTAACTCCTATGAAACAAGAAAAGAAAAAAAAATATTTGAGTGACATCAAAGAATACTGGTTGCCTGACTGATGGGAACTCTTTTGTGCTTTTTTTTTTTTCATTACTCTGCAGGATGAATTACAGATTCTTTTCTCTTTGCACATCTGCAGTCCATCTAAATCAACTCTGCAAACCCTACAAACCGAACTTTGATACATTTTGATGGAGATACAATACTTTTTTTTTTTCTTCCACCATGGCTATCTCTGAGGCTCAGTGCTTACAGGATGAATCCACTGCTCTTGGAAGCCATTTTTTCTAATTTTTTGATAGGAAACATAATAATTGAGAGAGCCAAGTATAGCAAATGGATTCTTTTGGATGGGGGAGATAGCATAATGGTTATGCAAACAGAATCCCATGCTTGAGGATCCCAGGTCCCAGATTCAATCCTGTGCACCACCATCAGCCACAGTTGACCAGTACACAAGTAAAAAAAAAAATGGTGGGTATTTTAGCATGCACATCAGTGGCTTCATCTCTAAAACCATTGTGAGCTGCCAGTAATATATTACGTTACTGTTGAAAACCAGTGAGACAGCTAGGGTGTCTTTTATGTTGACGCACTGCATTGTATTCTTCCTACTCTTCAAAGTATTTCAAGAACTTTATGATTATGGTAGGCCAAATGTCACTTGAGAACAACACAAGATACTATATTCTGCATGGTATTCCAAAGATCACTAATGCTACATGACATGTGGGAAATGAGTCCTACACTCAAATAACAAAGAGGGTCCCATTGTATACTGTGTCTCTCTGAGTCCAGGATCAGAGACAACTTTGTAAAAGGTCATAGTGTGAGCATTCATCTTTGCAGGTCATATGCTCTCTATTCCAACTATTAAGAGCTATCATTGTAACAGGAAAATAACCACCGACAAGATGTTGAATTTGGCTGATCCTAGTTATTTTTCTCAACCTCTCATATACTCTATCATAGGAATGGCCAGTTATAAAGGACAACCTTTTACATTTTTTAGAATGCAGCATTCTCAAATGTATTAGGCTGTCAGAAAAATCATGATGCATTTTTCTATGTTTTCCTATGCAATAATGCATCATGACTTTTCTGACAACCCGATATTTGAACCTACAGCAATTTGTCTTTTTCAACCTAAGAAGAGGATGCAGAGTCTAAAGTATTCAATAGCTATGTTTCCAAATACATGTTTATATGTGGTCCAGACCTGGAATTCCATTTAGATTGTGTGAATCATTACAAAAATACTTTTACTCAAACTATATTTAACTAAAAACTACTGGAACATCCATTATACTGCATGATAAGCACTATTTAGTTCTTAAATATTATGTAAAAATTAATTATGAATCTCTAATTCTGCACTGAAAATTTATGTCTATCCAGAAGTTCATAAAAATAAGAACACACATTTTTAGTTATACAATTAGATTTCAATTTAAAAAAACTGCGATGCATAGAACAGATTAGATGAGTACAGACTCTCACAATTTTTATCCATAAATCTGCCCAATGCTCACTGACTTTCTCAGAGTCAAATAGTTGAAGTCTAGAAAATGACTTCCTCCTCATTCCAGAGTCTATTTAAGGCTCTATTCTCTCACACTGAATCTCTCAATATTTCCATCTCGTGTAGCTTTGGCTTAATGTCATGCAAATAGAGTGACTTGCCACATAAGAAGACTGTCTCAAAGAAAGTTCCTATTTTTTTCTTTTTTTTTTCTCAGTGAAAGAGAAGAAAAGAGTAAAATTGAGGAAGCATCTATCTGTATGATACCTGGGAACTAAAGGATTTTATCCAGATGCAACCCATTTAGACTAAAGCAACATCAAAACTCCTGTTCAGGGACTGACATAATCCAGATATCTGAAGCCACATATCTAAATTCGTAATTCTCAATTTATCTTGAAATTAATCTCCATGGTAATTTTTTTTCTGTTTTCTATGCTCTTCCTTCTCCCAAAATCTGACATGGCCTTTTAATTGTGCTTGCTTCTGTCCCATCTGGATCTTTTGATCGTGGAACTCTACTTTCCATAAAGCAGACAAATGGGAAAAAGTGGATCAGTTGTATCACATTAACAGAGTGGTGCTTTTCATTAGAGTGCCCATTGCATACAAATTATTACTAGGGCTTTGAAAGGGAAATGGGGAGGTAGGAACTTAATATTCATATGATGAATGCTGTATTTCTTCTCTTTTCTCCCTTCATTTCCTTCACTCTTTCTTTCTTTCTCTCTTTCTTTCATTTCTTTCACCCTTTCTTCCTCTCTCTCTCTCTCTCTCTTTCTTTCTTTCATCATAAGGATTATCACTATAGCCGGGTACCTGCACAGCTCCACTGCTCCCAAAGACCTTTTTTATTGCCTGAATTCTACTAATGGTCTTTGTAATTTTTTTTTTACCTCCAGGGTTATCGCTGGGGCTTGGTGCTTACACTATGAATCCACCTCTGCTGGTGACCTTTTTTTTTGTTGTTGTTGTTTATTTTTTCATTTTTATAGGATAGTATAGATAACTTGAGGGGGGAGAGATAGAGAAAGAAAAAGATAGACACCTGTACTATAAACCTGTTTCGCTGCTTGTGAAGCATCCCTGCTGCAAGTGGAGAGCCAGGGGCTCGAACCTGGATCTTTGTGTGGGTCCTTGCACTTTGTACTATAAGTGCTTAACTGGGTGCACCAACACCCGCCCTCCTCCTTTGTAATTTTCTAATGTTTTATTTCTTAATTAGTGACTTAATATTTATTTACAAGATTATGCAGGGTATAACTGTAAAAGGGGTGTAATTCTATACAGTTCCCACCACCAGAGTTCTGTGTCCCATCCCCCCACTGGAAACTTCTCTATTGTTTACCTCTCTGGGGATATGGACCTCAGTTCTTTTTAGCATGCGGAAGGTGGGAGTTATGACTTCTACAATTGCTTCTCTGCTGGATATGGACATTAGCAGGTCAACCCATATCCCAAGCCTGTTTCTCTCTTTCCCTAGAGAGGTAGGGCTCTGGAGAGCCGAGGTTCCTGGAAACATTGGTAAGGCCATCTGCCCAGGGAAGTCAAGATAGATCATAGTGGCATCTATAACCTGGCGGCTGAAATGTAATAAGATGGGAAAAAGTACTAAAATATTTACTAAACAGGTATAATAAAGTAGAAATAGAGCAGATGAAAGTAGGAATCTTTGGGTAGAAGGAAGCTAGAAAGTCTAATTTAAGAATGTTCCTAGGAACCTATGTCTTAATAATCTTTCCTTGAGCTTGATAGCTAACATGGAGGTGGACCAGAAATATTGTTTAGGGATATGGTGTCAGAGTTGAGAGTACAAGTAGGAAGCAGGGTTAGGGCAGAGAGTTATTCACAAAATTAAAGAAGATATACAAACACAATTAACTATTTACCACAATCATCTATCCCAGGGCCCTCATCCATTCATATTTAGCACAAGGGACTGTGCAACCTTCAAGTCCCTGTCAGATAACTCACAGTCCTTAGTCACAGCTGGGAACATTTTACACTGCACTCATTTCCAGACCAGTCTTCCTCGAGTGGCAGAGTAAGATGAACTAGACTTTTTTGAGTGAGTGGGGCAATCCCTACCACTGCTATTTAATAGTGAGGGTCCATCCAAAGATTTTTTTTAAGAGAGAGAGAGAGAGGAGAGAGAAAGAGAGAGAGAGGGAAAGAGGGGCAAAAAGAAGATATACGTACAGCACTACTCAACTGCTTGTGAAGTTCCCTCCTCGCCGCTGCAAGTGAGAACTGGAGACTTGAACCCTAGCCCTTGAAGATGGCTACATGTGCATTCAACCAGGAATGTCACTGCCTAGTCTGTCCTAAAACCAAATATTTGTAGGTGAAAAGTTCTATGAGTTTCAAGACAACGTACTCAGCCCTATAACCTACCTAAGACTCAACATACATAATGCTTCCTTTACCTCAAGGCACTCTCTTATACCTCTCTATGCTAATTTTTAGGCATAATTCCAACTCTTAATCTAGTTTTTGTTAATCTAGTTTTTGGTTCTATATATTTTTTCTAAAATGTTATATAAATTGAGGTATACTATATATACCTGTTGCATCAAATTTCTTCACTTAGCATAATGTTTTTGAGATTAATCTGTTATTGTAAGCAGTGTTAGTTTCTTTCCTCTTTATTGTTACATAGAAAACTCTTTTAAAAATCAATTTTGTTGGGAGTCGGGCTGTAGCGCAGCGGGTTAAGCGCAGGTGGCGCAAAGCACAAGGACCGGCATAAGGATCCCGGTTCGAACCCAGGCTCCCCACCTGCAGGGGAGTCGCTTCACAGGCGGTGAAGCAGGTCTGCAGGTGTCTATCTTTCTCTCCTCCTCTCTGTCTTCCCCTCTTCTCTCCATTTCTCTCTGTCCTATCCAACAACGACAACAACAATAATAACTACAACAATAAAACAACAAGGGCAACAAAAGGGAATAAATAAATTAAATAAATAAATAAATAAAAATCTATTTTGTTGAAGTAAACACATGTGTGCAACTCTATATTTTAACACAAAGCAACAGCCTTATATAAATATCATGAAAGACAAGAAAAGTAGACAGTATCACTGGAAAGATCACAAAGTAGTTACACAATAGACTTCTTTACTTAATAGGCCCTGGGGGTCCCAGGTTCCATCCCTGGCACCACAAAAAAATAGAAATTAGACTGTTGTAGCTATCATCTGATTCCACCACAGGGACTTAGGTTCCAATTTGAATAAGTTTAGTCAAATATCTCTGTCCTTTAAGTATTAGACTCACATCCTAGCCATTAAGGTTCAGTCATGTTTACCTCTTTGTACTAATAGTGAAAGTGAATTTACCACCACCCCCAAACTCAGTATTGTGCATATTTGATATTATATACATGTTTAAGTTATATGAACAGCCAGCTTGATTTTAAAGTATATATTATTTATTACCTTACTCTTTGCAGGCTCTTGTTCAAGCGCTATATTTTGGTAATCAATACAGTTACCCCTGTTCATATAAATTTACTCAGACCATGGATACCAGGCAGATCAAGAATCCAAGCTGAGTTACTTTAGAATCGAAAGTCAACACATCTTAGCCAAATCATCATCACTGAAGTGTTGGCAGAGACATGCCAATGTTAACTGAGGAGATTTAACATAAAATGAAGGCAGTATGGCTCAAAAGCTAATTTACCTGAATAAAATGCTTTCTAAAGAAGAGCTGGTTCTTTCTAATTTCTAGAGAGGTAATTTCATAACCCCAGTCAAAAGGAAAGGAACTTGCATTTATGTCATTAAACATATATTTGACAGAATTGCATTGGCAACCTCTATTAAAAATGAAATATTGAAGTCAAAATTTAGAGAAATTCAAAAATTACAAGGTGTTATAGAGACATTTAACCTAAAAACACAGATATATTTAACAAATTTATTTAAACATAAACCATATTTGTATATACATACATATGCAAATACTATACTAACACACGTAGCTTCTAAAATTATAGTACTTATTTGAATCTTAAAACTAGAAGAATACAACCTTTTTATCGGAATAATTTAACACCTCTTGAAATTCGAATCAAACTTCTTTTTTTTTTAAACCCTGTTTGTTGTATTTATAGGGAAACAAAATAAGGGAGGCATCTATGCTTTCTCACACACACTAGCCAGGTATGAACAAGTCTACAGTCAATAACAAGCAGGTGTAAGCTGAAGGTAAATTGGTTAGATTAGATCAGTATTACAGATTATGCAAAGGTGCTTTAAGTTTTCTCATACTTGCTTAGTAATTTCTGGGAATTATCATGGTGCTAGGTTCTATTTAACTACAGTTTGTGACAAAAAGTAACTTTAAGTGTTTTGCCCATTATGGAAAGTAAAATATTGTGCCTTAGTATCAGTATATGTCTTAACCCTGTACAGGGAACAGACAAAATGTCCATTAGCAATACAATACATATGTACTATATACAATATACTACACCCACGGGGTGGGATGCTACACAGTAATGAGGGTGAATGGACTGCAATATGTATGCATAGGAATTAACTGTACAAATAACAGACTGAAATGCTGCAGCCACAATATAGTCTCTATGATTCGATTCACGTAAATTTTAAATTAGACAATTATGATTTTTTATCTTGGGAAAATGTGCTTTGTGTAAAATTAGCCGTTTAAACTATAAACGTCAGCGGCATTAAGTGCATTCATAATGTTGTGCATCAGTCACCACTATCCGTTTCTAGAACTTTTCACCATTCCAGACAGAAGTTCTACAACCATTTGAATTTTTTTAGATACAATTATTAAATTTTATTATCTTTATTTATCAGATAGAGGCAGCTAGAAATCAGAAGGGGCAGGACAGAGAGGGAGAAAGAGACACATTTGTAGCCCTGCTTCACCTCTTGTGAAGCTTCCCCCCTGCAGGTGGGGGAGGGGCTTGATCATAGGTCCTTGTGCACTGTAACCTGTGTGCTCAACCAGGAGCACCACCACCCGTCCCCAGAATTTTATTTTCCATACATCCCCATACACACAACCCCAAGCCAAGTCACTTATACTTTCTGTCTGAATGAAATCAGTCACCATTTCTAAATACCTCATATATAAGTGAAATTATAAATTATTTGACCTTTTGGGTTTTGCCTTCCAAATTGTAGCTTGCATGGAGACATCATTATTTTTTCATGGCTGAGTAGTATTTCTCTCTCTCTCTGTCTCTCTGTCTCTCTCTCCCTCTCTCCCTTCCTCCCTTCACAAAACTCCTGTGAATTAACATTTACTCAATAAAGTGATACTAGAGATGGAAAAAAAATAGAGAACCATCCTTGCTAATACATTGCCAACTCTGGAAAGCACCAGAAGGAGGCAAGTTAATGTTATTTTGCAATTACTCACTTTCTCTTTCCAAATAGAGGGAAAGAATAATTCACCACCTTCCAGTCTTTGATTTTTCTTCACTAAGTAGATTTATTCTGGACAGTGTCTGGTGAGCAAACAAAATATCTGAAACATCCAAAGATAAATGTACAGAAGTATTGCGAATTTTCACCTGCATTCTTCCCATCAGCACTCTGAGTGGGACTTGCACATTTCATACTGGAGATCATCTGTCAATCTAGAGTCTGGAATGAAAAGACATGTGGAGCAGATTTGATCCTGAGTCACAGGCTGAAATGAGTTGATCAAAGGGTATGCAACAAAAGAGAGAATTTAAAAAAAAATCTGTTGTTACAGGTTACTACGACTTTTCAGTTAATTGTCGCATATCATAACCTATAAAACAGATTAATGGATAAGATTAAGTAATTCAACAAATGAGTGTGTGAAAATTCTACATGAGACTGCAACTGGATGCAGAAAAGCTACAATAAACAGAAGACTTGAAGAAGCTGATATCCCCTCACTTCCTCTTTTGTTTCCTGCTTACATTTTTACTATCCTTAATATTTTGTTCACACATGAAATAAAAGTTAAATGAAAATATGTCAGGATTTTTGGAACATATATTTTCAAATTTACTTCTGTCTTATTATGTCAACAGAATCAAGACATCACTTATAGATTTCAATGTTTTGGTTTATAAGTTATGATTTAGACTTTCTTATAACTACAAAGATTTTCCCCCAAATAACTCAAATTTTTAATATATTCTGTACACACTTTAGCATCTTCTGCTTTTTAAGAGTAACTTTTAGGAGAAATTTATTAGTAACAAATATACCTCACATAAATATGAGAAGGTAAAAGAGAAAAAAAAGTTGAATAACACAGCAAACTAACTTCTGCAGGAAACTTTAATTTAGCTAAACAAAGGATTGAAAAAAAGGAAAAATCAGTCAGTACTGTCAGTCAGGTGTCCAAAATGGAGAGGTTTACAAGTAAGTATCTCTTAAAAGGTTAATGTCTATTTAGTCTTCAGGGCACCTCTCAAGAAATCAACCTATCCTCAAAGTCATACATTAAGTTTAGGAAATTTCTGTCTTCCTATATTTTCTTAGCTTTTCCTGTTAAAGCCCAAATTATTCATTTTGATGAGGTCTAATATATATATAGTTTTTTCTTTTGCTGCTTATGTTTAGAGCTTATACTGAAGAAAATATCAGCACATGTAACAACTAAGATTTATTGCTATCATAACTTTACATACTTGAGTATCTTAACAAGCCCATTCCACATTTGTATTCTTTATACACAAAGAAGCAAGGTCAGCAAATTACGCCACCTGGATAGTTTGCCTGCTATACCATGTGTGTGGCCCAAGTTCGAGCCAGGCCTCCCCCCCCCCCCCACTGCATTGAAGGAATTTTGGTGCTATTTTTTTCCTCCCTATCTGTCTTCATCTCTCTGAAAAACAGTCAGATATGAGTGGTGAAGCCCTGATGATGATTTTTAAAAATGCAATGAACAAAGTTATCTCCATTCCTTGGGCAAAAGTATATGACAATTGGTAATGGAGATGTGGAAAATACAGTATTGGGAAATAAGCTTATGCTTCTTAGGCATACATAAAAGCCTGGGTGATCTGAAGAAGACACTCGAGGTGTAGAATAATGAGGAACTAAGGAGATAAATTAACCATGAAGATTACTGAAAAGTATGAAGACCCTTCATATTGTTTCGTGCAGAATTGTTTAGTTTAAAAGTCTCACCACCAAAATGTGCAGATGCAGCTACTACATTTTTTGTTATTTCTATAAAATCACTCAGAAATACTGTTATATTCAACTAACTCATCTGCGTCAGCCCCTAAAAGTGAGAACTGACCATACCAGGAGCCACTCTTCTACTTAATCAGTTATATAGCATTAGTATGTTCAACGCTTAATATGTCTGGTTGTTAGCTTTGATTTTTATTTCTAGTATTAATTTCAATTTTCTCTAACTTTTAATTTTAATTGTGAATGACCAATTTTAATTTATACTAATCTAAGTTTCCAACAGATGCAGTCTTTATTTATGATAAGATTTTCTCTTTAGTCTATAATCTTTATATATGTACACACACACACACACACATATATATATATGATTTTTTTCTCATTTTCCACATACCTGTTTATATAGGAAGCTATATTTTCTGCATTATCAGAAGGGGAAAACTCCAGTGCACTTAGTTTCCAATTTGGAGCTCACTGGGCCCCAATCTACCTTACCATTCCTCAACAAGAATATTTTTTGAGCATTACTTAAAGTATGTTAAAAGTGTATTTTTGTTGATCTAAGCAGATTAAAACATTTACGTTGTTAAAGTACTATATATACATATAGATAGATAGATAGATCAATATTTTTTCATTGTATATTATCATACTGCTAAGTATCAATAGTTTCAGCTTAAAGGGTCCTATAGGTCAAGAGTTCTTAAGCTTTGGGGGTCAGCTACTGATTTTTAAAAATAAAATAATGCATCTTTTATTCCCTAGCCATGGATTAGGCACAAGATAGAAGTGATAGAGGCTGGAAGGAAGCATGAAAACTCTAAATAGTCTTCTTAACTTATAGCTCACTAAAAATAAGTGAGTGAATTAATGGACGGATGAATGAAGAAATAAAGTGAGGGAGAGGAGAGGGAGAGGGGAGGAAGAAGAACAAACAGTTTCTAAGAGTTTGTAGAAACCACAGAGGTTTAATTGGGGAGTGTGTGTGAGGGGTTGAGGGTGGAGAATAGCATTTTGGTGTCAAGTGTGATGTGGGGAACTATACTCTTTATTCAGGAAGTAATCAGAAAAGTATCTATTAAACTCTGGTTTTTAAACTATTTTAATTAATTAATGATTTCCTAAGGTTTACTTAGTATAAGATAACAGGGATATAGCTCCAGTTGCTGAAGTTACCATATGCCCTAGAAAGCACACATGTATTTTATTTGCTAGAATTCTCTTACATGTAGAAAAGATTATTTTAATGGAACAACATAGAGATCTACCACCTATTTATCTAAAACTCTAACACAGAGTGCAGAGAAAATAGTAGATTACCAGTCATTTCAGCTTCCAGTGATAAGCACCAAGCTCCACACACTAATTGTATATTGCATGGATATAAATCATAAGAATATATAACTTTGAGATGAGTTATAGATTACATTGTATCATTGTTTATATTGCCTGAAAGAATTTTTAAGTCATTATAAGCCACTATGCATAATAACATAATTGTAGACAAATTCCTTAGCAGTTTAAGGTATTTAAAATTTAAATCTGAAAATAGCAAATCTTTGTTAATATTCTCTAAGCACAGATTCTAAAAACAGCCTATACAGTTAGCTATTCTCTAGAATAAATTCACAGTTACAATCAAAGGGATTAAGTCAGCTGCAAAGTGAAAAAACACATATTTCAAGCACCACTTTCTATATAGATTATTATAATTTCATAAAAACAAATGTAACTTGTTTAGTAAAATCAAACATCCTCATTCTAAGTTACATTTTACAACCCCCAATAGAAATTTATCAGCATAAAACATATGCTCATGCTACTGCATTTTACGCTCATATTTGCTTTACACAGGAAAAGATACATGATTTTACATATGAGGTCTTGCCAGAATATATGGTAAATGTCCCTTGAAACTAAAGGAAGATCTCTGGTAATAAAATGCATGTGATTCATCACTCACAGGTGACAGGTCTGCTTATAAAATCAATAAATAGTATGTAGAAAGATTTCTCGTGTTAAATGTATAGTATAAAATAATATTTAGATAAAACTGAAGTTATGATATCACTTATGAAAATGTTGGGCTTTGAGGTTAAATATTGTTTAATATCCAAGTGGCTATGCCTTTGATTTTTTTTTAATAAAGGCAATTATGACTCCTCTGAGAATTCAGGTAAATACTAGCAAACATGTTTTTTTCTCAACAATGTATAGTGGGGAGATTGGCAGTAGAAGAATAATTACATTTAAAAGCAATGTTTATGGGAGTAGGGTGGTGGCACAGAGGATTAACTGCATGTGGTACAAAGCGCAAGGACTGGTTTAAGGATACCGGTTCGAGCCCCTGGCTCCCCACCTGCAGGGGAGTCCCTTCAAAGGTGGTGAAGCAGGTCTGCAGGTATCTATCTTTCTCTCCCCCTGTCTGTCTTCCCCTCCTCTCTCCATTTCTCTCTGTCCTATCCAACAACAATGACATCAAGAACAACAAATAATAGCTACAACAATAAAACAAGGGCAACAAAACAGAAAACAAATAAATATATTTTAAAAAGCAATGTTTATGTTTGCTACAATATCTTTCTCTCTGTCATTTTACTATTATTTGAATGTATTAGTATTTATTAAAGTGCATAATTATGACTGTCTCTATCACTATATGATTTACTTTCTCGAGAATAAAATATGGCTTAAAATAAAAATAAAACAGAGGCTGGACAGTGGCATACTTGGTGAAGCACACACTTTTAACATGTGCAAGGACTTGGGTTCAAGACCCTGATGCCCAAATGTGGGTATGGAAGGAGTTTCACAAGCAGTGAAGTATTGCTGCAAGCGTCTCCCTCTCTCCATCTCCCCCTTCTCTTTCAATTTCTCTGTCTCTATCCAATAAAAACTAAAGGGAAAAAGGCCTCTAGGAGTAGTGAATTCATCATGTACATACCAAGCACCCGCAATAACCTGGTGGCAATAAAAGTAAACTAATTAATAAATGAATAAATAAAAAATGGCATTACAGTTCAAAAAATAATTATGGTTCATTAAAGTTTGACTATTCAGACATTGTTTTTGGGAAATGAGGTTACTTTCTAGTTGCAATGCATGGTTCAGATACCTTTAGTTTGGTTATTTATGCCATTACATAAGGGTGAAAAACTGTATGAGGCACAAAACTCCTGATTTTACTTCCCAAACTGTTGTAATCTGTTAGCCTGTTCTTCCACACCTCAATGTCTGGGACAACTGGAAAAAGTGTGTAGGATCATGACGCTAACACTCCTTTTGTCTACCTAGATATGAAACAAGAACAAAACAATTTATGATTGAGGACTACTGTAAACTAAAGTATTTCATCACAGCAAAAGAAACTTACATTAATACAGGCATTCTATTGAGTGGAAAGTATGTTTAGGAACAAAGGGGACAATATTCAAAATATATAATTACAAAACTCAGCAACAATAAGACCAAACAACCCTACCAAAATGGACAGAGGATATGAAATGGACACATCCCTAAAGAAGATATACAGATGGCCATGAGGCACATGAACAAATGTTCATCTCTTACTATTAGGATGATGCACATTACAACAATGAGATATAATCTCACATTTTATGAGAATGACCATTATCTAAAAGAGAAGAAACCCATTTCAGAGATGGTATAGAGAGAAGGAAAACCTTGCATATTTTGGTGGGAGCATAATTTTGTGCAGCCAATATGGAAGGCAGTATGGGAAACAATTCAAAAAATTAAAGATAGAACTAATATATGATTCAATTATCCCACTTGTGAATATTTACTCAAAGAATACAAAACACATATATGTATCCTATATTTGCTGCATCATCATTTAGATAGTCAAACATTAGAAATAAGAGCCACACCTATCAGCAATTGATCTTTGACTTGGGGGGGGGACATTAAATAGAGTAAGGAGAGTTTCTTCAGAAAATAGTGTTGGGAAAGGTGGGTTGAAGCAAGCAGAAGAGTGAAACTTGACCAGCACATTTCACCATGCACAAAAGTCAATTCCAAATTGATCAAAGTCATGGACATTAGACCAGAAACCATTAACTATGTAGAAGAAAAAATTGACAGAAAACTTCCAGATCTATACTCTAGAAATGTCTTCAGAAACTCACATTTAACTACAAGGAAAACAAAAACAAAAATAAACCAATGGAACTAGATCAAATTGAAAACTTTCTGCACAGCAAAAAGGGACCATCACCAAAATAGACACCCTACAGAATTGGAGAAGAGGTCCACATATACATGCATCAGATAAAGGATACATAGCACTAATTTAAGCAAAAACAACCAACAGCAACATTAAAAATGGGATGAGGAGGGGTGTTCGCTTCAGCAGCACATATACTACAATTGGAACGATACAGAGAAGATTAGCATGGCCCCCTGCGCAAGGATGACACGCAAATTTGTGAAGCGCACGCACACACACACACACACACACACACACACACACACACACACACACACACATTTACCTGCAGAGTTATTACTGGGGCTCAGTGCCTGCACTACGAATCCACTGCTCCTGGAGGCCTTTTTTTTTCTTTCATTTTGTTGCCCTTATTATTATTGCTGTTGTCATTGCTGTTGTTGTTGGATAAAACGGAGAGAAATCAAGAAAGGAGGGGAGATAGAGGGTGGGGAGAAAAAGACAGACACCTGCAGACCTGCTTCATAGCTAGTGAAGTGACACCCCTGCAGGTAGGGTGCAGAAGGCTCGAACCCAGGATGCTTACTCTGGTCCTGGTGCTTTGTGCTTAACCCCATATTTAAAAAAATAAAATAAAATAAAATAAAATGGGATAAGTGTATGGACAGAGTATTAACCAAAGAAGAGACTTAGAGGACTGACAGACATATGAGAAAGTGCTCAAAGACAATATCAGAGAAACACAAGTAAAGACAGCAATGATACCACTTACATCCATACATCCATAAAAGTGTTATACACTAGAAAGGACTGCAACAATAAATGTTGGTAAGGATGTGGGGGAATAGGAACACACTGCTGGTGGGAATTTAAATTGGTTGACCCTCATGGAAATCAGTCTGAATACTTCCCAGAATGCCAGAAATGTACCTACTCTATAACCTCTCCTGGAGATTTAACCAAAGGATACAAAAACACCTGTCCAAAGTGACCAATTGGGTTGTGGAAAAATCATGCTGTTTTTCTATGTTTTTACATGTAAAAGTGTATCATGAGTTTTCTGACAACCCAGTAGGCACACCTATGTCCATGGTATCACAATTCATAATAGCCCAAACGTGGAAGCAACCCAGATGCCCAAGGACAGATAATACTACACACCTGTTACAATGAATACACCTGTTATTTCATCTTGGATGGATCTTGAAGGTATCCTGCTAAATTAGATAAACTCAGAAGGATACATATCAGATGATCTCACTTACAGATGGAACTTAAGAAACAAGATAAGAAAGGGTGAAACGCAGGATGAAACTTAGGCAGGATGTGGTGTATTGTACCAAAACAAAGGATTTGGGGGGGAAGAAGTGAAAGATGGGGTTGAAAAGGGTATTAGTGTCCTGCTAATGTGGGAAATGACCTATGTTGGGCACAGGCATGTTTTCCAGACACCTATTACAGGAAGATGAGAAATTGTACCCATGTTTCAACAACTGTACTGTAAGCTACAGTCCGCCAATAAAAATATGTTTAAAAAGTAAAGTGCTGACCTCCAGGAACAGCAGATTCATAGTGCTGACACCAAGCCCCAGCAATAACCCTAGCGGCCAAAAAAAGAAAAGTAAAGTGCTTTAAAAAGAAGCTTGCTTACTCACTCTCATAGGTTCCCGTTTTTGAAACAGAGTCATACTGCCTCTTTGAAAATACTGTTTTTAATTTCTGCTGATTTGATCTTTTTTATTAATATTTATTTATTTATTCCCTTTTGTTGCCTTTGTTGTAGTTATTGTTGTTCATGTCGTCACTGTTGGATAGGACAGAGAGAAATGGAGAGAGGAGGGGAAAACAGAAAGGGTGAGAGAAAGACACCTGCAGACCTGCTTCACCGCTTGTGAAGCGACTCCCCTGCTGATGGGGAGCTGGGGGCTCGAACCAGGATCCTTATGTGGGTCCTTGCACTTGGCGCCACCTGTGCTTTACCCACTGCTCAACCTCCCAACTCCCTGCTTTGATCTTTTTATTTCCTTAGCCCCACTTTTGTTTTTATTTCAACTTAATACTATTCTCAATTATTTAAAGGTCTGAAAAAAAGTTGTCATCAAAGATATGAGTTTAACTATATTTTATCAAATACTTAAATAAAAATAAGTAATTGTACTATTTAATTAATGTTATGCTAATTTTCTTCTCGAGTATTAAAATTACCTGCTAGAATCTGAATATTAAATACTAAATGTGACTAATTTTTTACTAGAATTTTTAAAACATTGCTTATTAAATATTTTTACAAAGTAAAAAAAATGCAATTCCAAAGAAAAAGGAAGGCAAAAACTAAACATACCACTATTTGAGTATCTTAAGTCGACTTGCTCAAAGAGTTAAAAGTTCTTGTTCATTCACCCATTATGCTACAATTTTGTACAAAGACTTTAAATTATTTGTCAGTGATAGATTATATCAAGGCTGTTGAATTATTGATGCCATTTATGGGCATAATTGATGTCATTTATGGACATAAATCTGCAAGTATTAAAAGGTCACACAGGTATTTTGATTTTATTATTAATGAGTTAATATAGCCTAATTTAGTTTTTGGTGGCAGTAAATTCTTAAATTCTTCAAGGAAATATTTCTTCTACAAAGTATAATAAGAAAATCATAAAATAATTCAAATACACTTTCCTCTGTAACATTATTTTTAAGAAAATAATATAGGGTTAGTAAAATAGCTCACTGCGAAAGTGCTCTACTTTAGCATGTACTTGACCCACTTCTGAAGCCAGTCTCCACCATATTGAAGAATGATTTGGTGATGTGGTCTCTTTCACTGCTTTTTCTGACTCTCACTCTCACTTTCAGTCTCTAACTAAAAATGAGAGAACAATATGTCAAATATTCTAAAACATCATATTTAACACGAAATCAGTACTCTGAGTCACATAAAAAGTTTTAAGCTCAAATCTTACACAATTAACAATATTAGACTCTCTTAACCAAAATGACAATTTTATATGGTTTAGCCATATTAACTTGTAAGTAGCAAAAGCACTGGGGGTTAAGTAACTACGTTCTAATCATTAACTTGTAAGTAGCAAAAGCACTGAGGGTCAAGTAATTACGTTCTAATCAACAATCCCCCCAAAGTTCTTATAGTAGAATATAGTCTAGGGCAGAACTTATATTTTCAGAAGTGCAATAAGGAATGGAGAAGGTCTCAAAAAGCAGCAAAGATCAGAGGGAATGGCTATGGTTACTGAGGGAGTCCCCAGCTAAAGCTCTTTTTTTTTTTTTTTCTATCATTTGATTTTTAAAGAGGTTTACTTATTTATTTTTGGACAGACACAGAAAAAAAAATGTCAGGGAAGGAAGAGATAGAGAAGTAGAGAGACACCTGCAGCATTGCTTTACCACTTGTGAAACTTCTACAGATGGGGACTGGGACTTGAACCTGGGTCCTTGTGCACTCAACCAGTTGTACCACCACCCATCCCTGAGCAAAAAAGATTTTAACTTGGCTTAATATTTTGTTTCAAAACTTTCCATTTTGCTATTGCTGAACAAGTTCCTCTGATTCCTTATGTTCAAATTCTTTTTTTTTTTTTGCCTCCAGGGTTATCACTGAAGCTAGGTGCCTACACTACTAATCCATTGCTCCTGCAGCCCCCCCTTTTTTTGATAGGACAGAGAGAAATTAAGAGGGGAGAGGGAGAAAGAAAGGTAGACACCTGCAGACCTACTTCACCACTCTTGAAACGACCTCTATGCACATGGGGAGTTGGGGGCTTATATTAGGATCCTGTGTGGGTCCTTGTGCTTCATGTTATATATGCTTAACCCTGTGCATCACCACAAGGCCCCCTGAATTCACTTTATTTAATAAATAAACAGATCCTACCCAGTAAAACGACTATCACTGATGACTTCATTCATAGAGATAAATACTAATACTATAGGTTAGCCTTTTCTTGGAACAAGGCCTGTTCTAACACGATTTTATGCTACTCTCCCTGAACTATTTGGTAACTACTATAGTATTTTCTTTCCTAAATTAGAACTCCCTTACTATGATAATATAGCTGTAGACTAGAAAGGATTGTTCTCTCTCTCTTTAAATTTCATTGCAGTTCACATCACTTTTCTGAAAGCAAAACTAATGCTTGGTGTCTTAGTGCTGTCTTGACACGGCGAAATCTGGGACAACTGTAATCTACTTCTGGGGTTAGCCGAATCCAAAAACCCCATATATCATACTCTTGTATAAACTTTATCCTTTAAAGGCTAGAAGAACATGTGAATTGCTTCTAGCCACAGAATATGGCAAAAGTGATGGGAACATTACTCCTTTGATAACATGTCATGATTTAAGACTTATTTTTAGCAGACAGACGCAAGGAGATCACAAGTGGTCTTGGAAAGGACCATTTAGTCAGAACTATGGAAAGAGAGAACCTCGGTGCTGCTATAATACAAAGAAACAAAAGGAATTTTGCCAACTATCATATGACTTTGGAAAATAACTCTAAGCTCTATATGAAAACACACACAAGCTAATTCTATGACGACAACCTTATGAGACACTGACCAGATGCTTCAGGTCAATCACACAGGAACTGCTTAATCTACAAAAACTGTAGATGACAAATAGTTTTTTTTTTAATTAGGAAATTAATGGTTTACACAAGTTGTTGGTACATGGGTACAGTATTTCATCTTGCCATATAAGTGTCTGTAAAACACTCTCAACCCAGCTTAGGTCCTTTTCTATCATCATTTCCAAGGACCTGAAAGCCCTCTCTCCCCTCAGCCCTCTCTTTGCATTCCTTCCTCAGAGTCCTTGGCTTTGGTGCAATACACCCAACCAATCTAAGATTTACATTGTGTTCCTCTTTCTGTTTTCATTTCTCTACTTCTGCCAAGAGTGGTATCATCCCATATTCATTCTTCTCTTTCTGGCTTTTCTTACTTAACGTGGCTCTTTCAAGCTCCACTATGTATATACACCACGACATTCTCCCTTTTTTATTTTCTCATTTTTTTTCTGGGACACTCTAGGCATGTTCACGTGTGTCCAAAAACAGTCTGTTCATTTATAAACTAATAGCTGTATAAGCAGGACCACACAATAGCCTCAATCTGAAAATCCCACTAAGTTATCAATCTGTACTTTCAACATTTCTCCCACTGTCCATGAATACAAGCTCTCTCTTTCAAAATGGCAGGGAAAAAAAAACTGGGGCATCCTCTCTCACTGCAGCATCAACTATCACTAGGAGGTAAGAAATAAACCCTGATGTTGAAGCATGTGAAGCTGGGGATTTTCAGATCTTACTGTGTGATAACTGACTTCTGTTGCTAGTGGGGACTTAGCTTTGATTTTTAAATTCTAATCTCTAAGAATAGAATCAATCAATAGCCGCCCCTTCCTGTTCTCAGTAGATCCTTATTAATCAATCCAGTTTCCACATTAAGAGAGATTGGTCCTTGCCCCAGAGATTATTTTATTTACATTGTTTTAGCAGTAGATTCACAGTAGACCTGCCTACACCCAATATCATCTGGTTTTGTTAGCTCATACTTATGCCTACACCCCAATATCCATCTCTTCTCAAACACTCTGGCTTTTTATTGTGAATTTCCTCTCCAAAAGTTTATCTCTTTATATTCAAACTTCTTCTGGGACTGCTTCTATTAACCAGAAAATTTTCCATTCCAGAAACCTAAAGGATATCAGAGCTCAATGTATTTATTCCTTTATGGAGCCTCTTGGTATTTCCATGTGTATGTTTAAGTGGGAATAGACAGAGAGTGAACCATGCTCCCTGACCCCTCTGTCCTGCATCCACATGCTAGTTATGTCCCACTGGCAAGTCCAAATGAATCAGTGGAGAATAATTCTCTCTAATGCAATAGTCTCCAAAGTGAATTTTACAAGATGTTTGGAAATACAGAAATTTGAATTTCTGTTTTTTATCTCACACTTAAAATTTGTGTGTGTGCACATTTTACACACATATACAAATGTTACAATCCATGGTCAAACATATTTCCTAATGGGGACCCACATATCTATATTGAGAACAATATTGGTGTGTTTGGTTATAACCTTGTACCCCATTAGGAAACATGTTTTTTATTTATAAAAAGTAAACACTGACAAAACCATAGAATGAGAAGGGTACAACTCCACACAATTTCCACCACCAGAACTCCGTATCCCATCCCCTCCCTTGATAGCTTTTCTATTCTTTAATCCTCTGGAGTAAGGAATTCACTGCCTAAGTGAAGTGTGCAGCTCAGCAAGACAGCCTTGAATCTGTCAAGTCAGCCACCTCAAAGAATAATGCACCTTGACATGGAAAGATACAGTTCAAACTACCAAAGTCATGGGCCCTGAGGAACATACCTAAAATCGACTTCCTCCATTCTTTTTATCCTAAAATCCTTATGCTTTGTCTGCTCTATCCCTATTTTTGGTTCCTGTTCATTAATCATTTTTTATGCTTTATTTCTTACCATCTTTCAGCCACCAAGTTGCAGAAGCTATCATAATTCTGTCTTGACTTCCCTGGGTAGACGACCTCACCAATGTGTTCCAGAACCTCACCTCTCCAGAGCCCTATCCCACTAGGGAAAGATAGAGACAGTCTGGGGTATAGATTGACTTGGCAGTGCTCATGTCCATCAGAGAAGTAATTACAGAAGCCAAAACTCCAACTTTCTGCACCCCAGAAAGAATCTTGCCATACTCCCAGACGGGGAGAAGTGACAGGGGAAGATGACCAGAGGGCTCTGAACCTCAACTCTATCAGGGCCTGGCAAAAGAAGAGGAAAAAGAGAATGACATTCAGAAGTAGTAGTAGGGGGCAGGGGTAGATAGCATAATGGTTATGCAAACAGACTGTCATGCCTGAGTTTTCCAAGTCCCAGATTCAATCCCTTGCATCACAGTAAACCAGAGCTGATCAGTGCTCTGGTTAAAAATAATAACAATAAAATAAAAAAATTAAAAAAGAAGCAGTAATAGGTGTAGGTATGACTTAGGAAGGGAAGATAGCACCATAGGAACAAAATGGACAAATATATATAAATATACACAGATACTTGGATAAATAATAGTCAACTAATATCTGCAATCTTGGGAGAACTCTTGTAGCTTCCAATTGAGGGAGTGGGGATACAGTACTCTGGTGGTGGTAATGTTGTGGAGCTATAGCTCTCTTATAATTTGTAAATTATTATTAAGTTAGTAATAATTTTTTAAAAGAAAGATAGAATTCAGTTTACTGTATGTTACTATCCATGGTCAAACATGTTTCCTCCCAGCGCTGGGAGTATGAATCTACCTGTCAACACCCATGTTTAGCAGGGAAGCAATTACAGAAGCCAGACCTTCCACATTCTGCACCCAATAAAACATGTTTCCTAATGGGGTACAAGGTTATAACCAAACACACCAATATTATTCTCAATATAGATATGTGGGTCCCCATTAGGAAATATGTTTGACCATGGATTGTAACATTTGTATATGTATGTAAAATGTGCACACACACAAATTTTAAGTGTGAGATAAAAAACAGAAATTCAAATTTCTGTATTTCCAAACATCTTGTAAAATTCACTTTTGAGACTATTGCATTAGAGAGAATTATTGTGACTAGTTAGAAAACTTCATGATGTTGAAAATGGACCCAGGTTGGGAGTGAGAGTGTTTTCCAGACACCTATCACAGGGAGATGAGAACTTGTACCCCATGTGTGAGCAATATACTGCCATCGATTAATTGCCTCCTCAAGAAAGAAAAAAAATCCCACATAAATTGCAACTGATCAGTAACTCTTCTTGTCTTAAAGAAAAAAAAGTGTTAAGATAGAAAAAAGATATGTGTGTATGTATGTATTTTTAAGAGCATGAGACCAGAATACCACTCAGCTCTGGATTATGATAGTAAAAGGAATTGAAACTCTATCACCTTGATTTCACTCTCAGACCCAGTTTGAATACTTCTT
Source organism: Erinaceus europaeus (assembly GCF_950295315.1). NCBI lineage: Eukaryota > Metazoa > Chordata > Mammalia > Eulipotyphla > Erinaceidae > Erinaceus > Erinaceus europaeus. The sequence continues at coordinate 102,904,960 of NC_080185.1, read as the reverse complement.
ACCCACCTCACCTAGATCCTATTTCACTTCCCTCAATCACTTTAAGCCTAACCCTGTCAGATAAAGTAAGACTACAAAAGCTGGATAAGGGCAAGAGACCGGTACACTTCAATGATGGCTTTTTTGGTCACTACCAGGAGACCCTATCATCCAGGGCCCTAGACAGAGAATCTTTGGATTTCCATATAGATAGGATGGGCCTAGACCTCTAACAGATCTCTCTCCCCATTGTCACTGGTCATCTCCATCAGGAAAAACATCATAAACCCTCGTGTGAGCCTCTACAGGACCTTGTCCTCAATGGAGAACAACCATGGTAGAAACTGCCCCACTCTCTGAAGGGAGGCTAGGTGGGTCAACATACTCTTCCACTCGAGAAAGATGGGTTCTGAAATGAGTGCAACATAGAATATCCCTAGCTATGACATGAGCCCTGATGGTCAGATTGATGGGGGTTACAGTTAATGATATTTATAGACACTTTCCATATCTGGGAGCTACTCTCTGCCCTGATACAGCTTTCTAGTACTATTAGCAACTCTGACACCATCTTTCTAGAGGATACTTTCAGCCCACCTCCATGTTAGCTGTCAGGTTCAGGCAAAATTAGTAATGTCACAGACCCCTTGGAATATACCTAAAATAGACTACCTAGCTTCTTACAAAATGAAGACCCCAAATCTCATCTGCGTATTCTGATTATTAAACAATTTATCATGCTTTATATCTTATACTTTTCAGTCACCAAGTTGCAGATGCTACCATAACGCCAACTTGCCTCCCTGGGTAGATGGCCTCACCAATGAGTTCTGGAACCCCACCTCCCCAGATCCGTGACCCACTAGGGCAAGACAGAAACAGGCTTAGGGTATGGATTGACATGCTGGCACCCATGTCCATCAGAGAAACAGTTACAGAAGCCAGACCTTCCACTTTCTGCTCCCCATAAAGACTTTTGGTCCATAATCCCAGAGGGATAAAGAATAAGGACACTTTCAAAGAGGGGATAGGACATGGTGGTGAGAATTGTAAGTAATTATAGCCCTCTTATCCCACAATTTTGTTGATAATTATTAAATCACTAATTTAAAAAGTTTATAAAAAGAATACTTCTAATTCATGACTTTAACCCTATAGCTCCATATGCTACTAGTCCTTAGCTGATGTTACCCTGTTTGACCCACTGATTGTCAAACTTGACACTAGTTAAATTACAGGAGGGATTCTTCAAAATCCTGATGCTCAGGGTCCAGAGAGCTCATGAGATGAGAAATCACTCAGAAAGGCTTTGCATAGTTGAAGTTCATCAACATAGAATCAGTAACTGAAATGGAAGCAAATGACAAAGATCTCTTAGTGTGAAAGGGTTTTTAGAAGACATCCTTGAGTAACGCCAAAATATAAAGGTTAGACAAAGTAATTTTAATTATAGAAATGTAAGGCAAATTGAGAACCACCAAAAACAGAATGAAATCAGGTTAGAATAATTTTTCATAGATATCAGAAAATAAAAGCTTCCCAAGGAAATTTCTGTAGAAAATATATTGCCATTTTACCACCCACTATGCATTTAGCTCATTACTAGAAAAACACACACTATTTAATTTGGGATATTAGTATCACTCTCAGAACGGAATTTTAAATGATGTTGCCACCTACCAACATACTTCTAGTTTCTTGGTATATGTCCGACTTTTGGCTATTTGAGAAATCCATTCCTTACGTCAGGGTTATCGATTTATGAATGATCATGTTACATAGTCAAAGCCAGTGAAACTATTATGAATCTTTAACAGAGAATTCTCCCATATAGGGCACTGCTGTGATTTTGTAATCATTAGAAGAGGTCATGCTGTTTTGGTGAACCACTAGATGGAGCCAGAAAGGAAGCCAGCAGGGCCAAACACATTATCTCCTGCCCTGATGCTGCTGGTTTCATTATAGGGATCAATATTTCCACTTTTGAGTAAATCAGCATGAAATGGATTTTTTTAAGAAGAACTATTTATATATTTAATAGCAAAGAGAAAGAGCAAGAGACAACAGAGTGCCACTCCAGTATATGTGGATTGGGCTCTAATGCACTTAACAACCTCCCCAGATTCATTCATTCTTCCTTCCCCTTCCTTTTCCTTCCTTTTCCTTCCTTTTCCTTCCTTTCCTTTCCCTTCCCTTCCTTCCCCTTCCCTTCCATTCCCTTCCGTTCCATTCCGTTCCCTTCCTTTCCTTCCCTCTCCTCTTTCCTTCCCTCCCCTTCCTGTCCTTTCCCTTTCCACTCCTTCCTTCTCTCTCTCTCTCTCTCTCTCTCTCTCTCTCTCTCTCTCTCTCTTTCTTTCTTTCTTTCTCATTTCACCTTTGTAGTGGGATTTATTTTTAAAAGGATGTGTTCTACAGTATAAAAGAAAGGAAACACAAGTAGCTGGAAAGACGGAAGGTTTTCATAGGTTGGGAACCTTAATATTGTTATTACTGCCCAGCCTTAATATACATTCATATGGCTCAAAGTAGCCTATAGATCATGTAAGTACTATCAAAATTCTGATGACTTTTTTTTTAAATTCTAGCTTTGATGATAAATTTTTTAAAAATGCCATGAACAGCCAAATCAATTGTAAGAAATGAACACAGCTGGTAACATCAGATCTGATTAAAATATAATTCAAAGCTACTGGCATAAAGTCACACATATAGATCAATGTCAAAGAATAGAGATCTCAGAAATAAGTCGACCCATATGTGGTCAAAGGATCTTCAATAAGGACATAAAAATACACAATGAGGGAAAGGAGACTTTCTTCAACAAATCAATCATCCTAGGAAAACTGGATGTCCACAGACAAAGAAATGAAATTGTGTGCTTATCTTATATTAGAACTCAAATTATAACTCAAAATATATTGAAGACTTAAGTGCAAGATCTAAGACTGAAAATCAATAGGAAGAAAACTTCACTGCATTGGCTTTTTCAATAATTTCATGGATGTGACACTGTAATTATAGGCAACAAAAAGCAAATCATACATGTGCAACTACATGAAGCTAAACGGCTTCTACCCATCAAAGGAAACAGAAGGGAGTTAAAAGGCAACATATTGAGTGGGAGAAAATATGTGAATCACTTATCTCAAAAGGGTTAATCTTAAAAAAAAAAAAAAATATATATATATATATATATATATATAAGGAATTTATACAACTCAGTAAAAAAACCAAGCAAAAAGTGAAACCCTGGCAATTGGATTTAGAAATGGTCTAATAACTTGTATTGTTATTTATCCAATAACACACACACACACACAAAGGAATAAATGCTGAATATCATTAACTAGCTGCAAAATGCTATAGTGAGAAACCACTCCACACCTGTCAGGTCAGAATTCATATAATAGAAAGAAATTTGTGATTCTACTTCTGTCTTCTTACCTTAAGTACTTTGTCTTAGGATAATTGGTCATTCAGAAATATGCATGGGGGGGGCAGGCGGTAGTGCAGCAGGTTAAACACACAGGGTGCGAAGCACAAGGACCTACATAAGGATTCAGTTCAAGCCCCAGCTCTCCACCTGCAGGAGGGTCGTCTCACATGAGGTGAAGCAGGTCTGCAGGTGTCTTTCTCTCCCCCTCTCTGTCTTCCCCTCCTCTCTCGATTTCTCTCTGTCCTATTGAACTACACCAATAACAACAAAAATGGGGAAAATGACCTCCAGAAGCAGTGGATTTGTAGTGCAGGCACCAGCAATAACCCTGGAGGCAAAGAGAGAGAGAGAGAGAGAGAGAGAGAGAGAGAGAGAGAAGGGGAGGGGAGGGGAGGGGAGGGGAGGGGAGGGGAGGGGAGGGGAGGGGAGGGGAGGGGAGGGGAGGGGAGGGGAGGGGAGGGGAGGGGAGGGGAGGGGAGAGGAGAGGAGAGGAGAGGAGAGGAGAGGAGAGGAGAGGAGAGGAGAGGAGAGGAGAGGAGAGGAGAGGAGAGGAGAGGAGAGGAGAGGAGAGGAGAGGAGAGGAAAAAGGGAAAAGGGAAAGGGAAAGGAGAGAGTGAACACAGCGGGTTAAGTGCAAGTGGCGCAAAACGCCAGTACAGGCGTTAAGGAACCTGGTTCGAGCCTTCGGCTCCCCACCTGCAAGGGAAGTCACTTCACAAGTAGTGAAGCAGGTCTGCAGGTGTCTTTCTCTCCCCCTGTCTTCCCCTCCTCTTTCCATTTCTCTCTGTCTTATCCAACAACGATGACATCAGTAACAATAATAACTACAACAATAAAACAACAAGGACAACTAAAGGGAATAAATAAATATAAAAATATTTAAAAAAATAAAAAGAGAGAGAGAAAAAGAGAAAGAGAAAGAAAGATGCACCAGGCATTTCAACTCATCTGTTGTTGACTGTCATATATCTCTATACAATTATTACTCATTGGTTCATTTTAATGTGTCTTTTATATTTTACGCTAGCATCATTTCAATATATTTGAGGATATTCATAACACTATGTGCTGCATATCTGTCTATCAAGTATAAGACGGTGCTTTGGTTGTCTTTCATAACACTTTCTTCCCTCTTTTATCTTCACTTATAGGTGAATATCCCTCTTCTTGTAGCTAAAGCTTTGCTAATAACTCACATTAAGTAATAAGAATTAAAACTCTTCTTAAATTTGTGGTCTGCCTAGTGACTTTATTGGTGAAAGCTGAAAATATATTTTAAGATGAAATGCCTCTGGGCTCAAACAGCTATACCTATTGTTTCTTGTCACTGATGTTATGTTTTTAAGGGCATTTGCCCCTAATCTTTCCTCTGGAGGGCGATGTTTGCTGTGGTATGGTTAAGAGTGATACCCAGGGAGATGGCAAGCTTGCTTTCTCCTGTTATCCACTCCTGCTGTAATTGCATTGAAGAGTCACTTCAAATCTGTTAGCAGTACTAGGCTAATTCTGTTCTTTCTCTGTCAGGTGGACTTAAAATAAAGGAGGAAAATTTATAATGATCTATGTAAGGTATTACATTTCAATCCAAGACACATTTAGACAATATTTAATAAATTTACATCAAATAAAACTTGAAAGGAAATACTGGCATTCTATTTTATAAATAAAAATTTACAAAAAGCTTGAAAGGTATTTTGATCAGATGAAGTCATCCTGAAATTCACTCGAATGCAGTCCCCTTACAATTAAGTGAGGTGAAGGAATGGATAAAATATTTACCTTTACATAAATAAATGAACAACCTAAAATTAAGAATACAGCCTAAAACTCAATCCTCCAACTATCACAGCTGGAAAAGTCATTATCAGGCAGCTGGTGACTTAAACCCTGCCAAATTGAATCTATCATTCCGTTTTTGTGGTATTAGTGGGAAATCTAGTTCTCAATATATAGCCTCTCCAAATCCTACTACAGTGTTCCAATTTTCTGACCTTTGAACATATTGGAACCTATTGTCTTTCTTAAGTCATTTGATTAGTTTGGTTTTGATGAACTTTGGCAAGTATAATATTAAGGCATCAGGCTCATCACTTAAAACTCTACAGTCAATTTAAGCCTACAGTCAATTTAATAACTACAAAGTCAGACTGCTGCCATAATTGGATGAATATATACTTAAAATACATACCATTGTAAATAATGTGGGTTTTTTATTTGCCTTTCCAAGGTATAAATTTACTGTTATGTTATGTACTGAATATATACCAAAAAGGACTTGGGAAATGACAGATATGAACAGAACATTCACTCCAGAGGAGATCCAAAAGGCTAACAAACATATCAAAAACTGCTCTAGGTCGCTGATTGTCAGAGAAATGCAAATTAAGACAACAGTGAGACACCACCTCACCCCTGTGAGAACGGCATACATCAAAAAGGACAGCAGCAACAAATGCTGGAGAGGCTGTGGGAACAGAGGAACCCTTCTGCACTGCTGGTGAGAATGTAAATTGGTCCAACCTCTGTGGAGAGCAGTCTGGAGAACTCTCACAAGGCTAGACATGGACCTTCCATATGACCCAGTAATTCTTCTCCTGGGGATATACCCCAAAGATTCCATAATACCCAGAAAAAAGATATTTGTACACCTATGTTCATAGCAGCTCAATTCGTAATAGCTAAAACTTGGAAGCAACCCAGGTGCCCAACAACAGATGAGTGTCTGAGCAAGTTGTGGTATATATACACAATGGAATACTACGCAGCTACTAAGAACAATGAACCAATTACAGAAGCAATTACAGAATGAAGCAATTACAGAAGCCAGACCTTCCACCTTCTGCAACCCACAACGACCCTGGGTCCATACTCCCAGAGGGATAGAGAATGGGAAAGCTGTCAGGCGAGGGGATGGGATATGGAGATTGTGTGGTGGGAATTGTGTGGAACTGTACCCCTCTTATACTATGGTTTTGTTAATGTCTTCTTTCTTAAATAAATAAAAAAAGAACAATGAACCCACCTTCTCTGACCCATCTTGGACAGAGCTAGAAGGAATTATGTTAAGTGAGCTAAGTCAGAAAGATAAAGATGAGTATGGGATGTCCCCACTCATCAACAGAAGTTGAGAAAGAAGAACAGAAAGGGAAACTAAAAGCAGAATTTAACTGAATCTGGAGTAGGGCACCAAAGTAAAAACCCTGGGGTGAGAGTGAGGGTGGATATTCGGCTTCCCAGGGTAGTGGGGGGATGAGGTGGGTGGGTAGGATAGGACACAGTCTTTTGGTGGTGGGAATGGTGTTTATGTACACTCCTACTAATTTGTAGTCATATAAATCATTATTTAATTAATATGAGGGGAAAATTGATTGTATGTTTCAAACTTTTTAAAGTGCAGACTGAGTCTTTTTAATACATAGGCTGAGTCTTTGGTATGTTGACTCGCTCATAAGCCTAGACCAGGGAGAACAGAAGCAACTGGTGGCATAACTATAAACAAATAATGTCAAAGGACATAAATTATGGTGATGTTGGGTATTATACAGCAAATCCTAACAAAGGGATTTTTCAAAGTTAACCCAATTACCAAATAATGTGATTATAGCAATAACTATAGTAACTTAATTCTAAGACAGCAGGAACCTCTCATTTCCTCTATAGAGCCTATATTTCCCCCAGTCCTGGAACCTCCTATGTGGGGTTCACTTTCCTGCATGCTTCTCTCAGTTCATATCAAATGTTATGGCATCTGCTGATCCTAACCTAATCAATGCAAGGAGTACCACCTCAGCACACTTCCCTTCAGACTGTGTCCTGAGACTTCAGGTGTGGAATGTCAACCCTTCAGCTTCCTTACTCGACCACCAGGTTCCAGATGCATGATGCAGACCAGACTTCCCTGGACAGACGATCCCACCAATGTGTCCCGGAGCTCCGCTTCCCCAGAGACCCTTCCTACTAGGAAAAGAGAGAGGCAGGCTCGGAATATGGATCAACCTGTCAATGCCCATGTTCAGCGGGGAAGCAATTACAGAAGCCAGACCTTCCACCTTCTGCACCCCACAATGACCTTGGGTCCATAATCCCAGAGGGATAAAGAATAGGAAAGCTTTGAGTTTCCCTTTCTGAATAACAGAATATTAGTCTGAATAACAGAAAGGGAAACTCAAAGCAGGATCTCACTAAATTTGTAGTAGGGCACCAAAGTAAAAACCCTGGGTGGAGGGTGAGGGTGGATGTTCAACTTCATGGGGTGGGGGTGGGGGTTGGGGGGAGGGGAGGGGACACAGTCTTTTGGTGGTGGGAATGGTGTTTATGTACACTTCTATCAAAAACAAAAATAGAAAAAAATGAAAAAAAAGAATAGGAAAGCTATCAGAAGAAAAAAAGGGCTTGGGATGTTGAAAGAGCTAGCCTCTATAGACAGTTTTTAAGTAACCAAATGTGTAGTTAGTTCAGTTGGTTGCCTGCATAATTCATTTGAGTCAGGTCAGGTTGTGGGTTCAGTTCCCAGTACCATATATGCCAGAATGCAGCAGTGCTCTGGTGACATCTCCCATATTATATAAACCTTTGTAAAACTTAATAAAATAAGTATATTCAAAGCAACACTTAATTTTGAAGTAATTTATCTATACAAACATAAAGAAATCATAACTTGTGCAGATGGTATTCAACAAAAATCTATATTCATAAACAGTGGCACATGGAGGCTTATTCTAAGACATTTCACTAATAAAATGTTGATTTAAACTGATACTAAAGTTAATATGATTAACTCTACAGATATAATTAACAATTTACCATTAAAGAAAGAATTTCAGTATTTTAACTCTAAAATATGGGCTTGCATTACATTTAAAGGCAAATGAGAAAAAGCAAGAAAATTACAAATGCATATCCACTACAACATATTGTCTTCTCTATACTTCATTTTTAGGTGAAAGGTTTATTATTAATTCAAAAACACAGCATGAAAATTATTTCAGCACTTTTATTTTAATGTTTTGTAAATAGTTTCATGGAAGTCAAATCAATGTAACAAAAACCTGGACATGATTAACATAAACAATCTGATCAATTTCCGCCGGTCTATTTCTTTTGCTTTTTGGGGTACCCAATACTGATTAGGCAGCATGTGGTAGAGCACATCTCTAGAGCGTTTGCATCTTACATATGGGAAACATTACACACAGAATTACTCACAGAAGCACCCTACTTTCCTCTACCTCCCAGCTCCCGGCAATGATGATTTTATTCTGCATCTATGAGCTTCACTGTTTTAGTTCTTCATATAAATGAAATATCACAGTATTTATCTCTTTGTGACTGGTTTATTTCACTTAGCATAGTGTTTGCCAGATTAATCTTTACTGTCACAAATGGCAGAGTTTCCTTTTCAAAGATAGATAATATTCCATTGGATATATGTATCACATTCTCTACTAATCTGTCAATCAACACTTAAGTTTTAGCATTTTCTTTATCTAATGTCTTGTCTATTGCAAATACTTTTGCATGGCCAGAAAGATAGCTCACCCAGATAGAGCACCTGCTGTACCATGTGTATGGCCCACATTTGAGCATGATCCCTGCTACAGTGGAGGAAGCTTCAGTGCTGTGCTATTTCCCTCTTTCCCACTGTATATAGTATCTGAAAAAACTCATTTTAGAGCAGTGAATCCCTAGTGATGACCAAAAAACAAACAAACAAACAACAACAACAAAACTCTTGCAATAAGCATGGGAGTACATCTTTCTGAGATCCTTACACATCAACAGTAGAAATGGCTTCCAATTTCCCCACATTCTCATGAACATTTGTAAGGTTCTTCTGAACAACAGTGCTTCTAAAAGGTGGAAGTGTATGCCTTATTGTGGTTTTGATTTTCATTTCCCTAAATATTACTGATACTGAGCCCACTGACAATATTTGTGTGTATTTTCCTTTTGATTTTTTAAAATATTTAACTTGTTTTATTTTGATTACAGAGATAGAGAGGGGGAGAGGGGGGCAGGGGGAGAGGATAGAGGGAGAGAGGGAGAGAAGGAGAGGGAGAGGGAGAGGGAGAGGGAGAGGGAGAGGGAGAGGGAGAGGGAGAGGGAGAGGGAGGGAGATTGACAGGCCAGAGCACTGCTCAGCTCTAGCTTATGGTAGTATGGGGACTGAACCTGGGACTATGGAGCTTCAGGCATGAAAGTCTTTTTGCATAACCATTATGCTACCTCTCCCACCCCCTGCTGACTATTTGTAAATCTTTTTTGGATTCAATGTTATGTATATCAAATTCCAATCTATGTATGTTTTACAAAATATGAAGGGCATGCATATATTATATATTATTGATGCTTAATAGATATATAATAAATTTTGTAAAAAATACTCCTGTATTAATGGATCCTTTACATGGTTCATCATTCAATTTGCATATGAGTAATTTATATTTGCAAAATAATTATACTCCAACTTGGAGTACTTTACGTGATACATTTGTTTGCTTATTCATTTTAAGTTAAAGTATACATTCCCAAATTTATAATAAGGAAGAGGTGGCTGTTCAAACGTCTATTTTTCCTTCAAACTTAGTTGGCCAAGCTATTAGAAAATTACCAAACAGCTTAACAAAAAGCACTTAAACTGAAAGTCTCAATCAAAACATGATCAACAGGAGCAGCATTTCCACAACTGAACATTTATTTTCTCCTGTGTAAACTAAATACCGTTTCTTATTAAAAAGCCAGTAGCATTACAGGAATCTCTTTCCCCTTGCAAATGAGGAACATTTATCTCAAGGTAAACTGTAGAATATTACCATCCTGATTTCAGAGGAAAGAATGCAACGCAAACATAATTCATCAAAATACTCAAATGGGGCTTGTGTTCACCACAAATCCCATTTCCCTGTTAAAGTCATTTCTAAAATAAACTGAAAACTAAGCCATTCATATAAGAATAAATACTGATTTAGTTAAATCAGGGGAAATCTGCCATTTCCCCTGATTTAACTAAATCAGTATTTATTCCACGACTTTTAACCGTACTAATTCTTCACACTTTCCACAGTTAAATATTATAATAGGCAGACCAACGAACATACAGATGTAGGGTGTGAGACTTCCTTCTACAAAGGAGTAACCACACAAACTTAAATAATTTCAACTTAATGCCAACCTCTCAGAAAAGTTGTAGAGGGGAAAATAGCAGAATTGTCCAACATATGAGGTATCTAGGTCATATAAACCTACGTATACTCAGGTAAAGATTAAGAAATCATGGTGCACCTGATTAAATACACACATTACAGTGCACAAGGACTGGGCTCAAGCCCCCGATCCCCACCTACAGGGGGAAAGCTTCACAAGTGGTAAAGCAGTGCTGCGGGCACCTCTCTATATCTCTCCTATCTACCATTCCACTCTCAAATTCTCTCTGCCTCTATCCAATAACAAATAAACATATAAAAAGAAATCCCATAAATCTTAAAAGCCAGATTGGGGAACACCTTAGAGGAAAGAACAAACATCTGGGTTTGGGAGGTGGTGCAACCGGTTGAGTGCACATGCACCTAATTGAGTATACATCTTAAAGTGTGCAAGAACCCAGGTTCAAGCCCCCAGTCCCCATGGCAGGGAGGAAGCTTCCCAATTGGTGGAACAGGCCTGCGAGTGTCTCTGCCCATCTCCATCTCCTCCTCTCTCAATTTATTTTTGTCTCTATCCAATAAGTAATAAAATAAATATATATTTTTAAAAAGAAATAATGACAAGGGATAGGGAGACAGCATAATGGTTCTGCAAAAGACTTTCAAAACTGAATCTCTGAGTTTCCAGATTCAATTCCCAGCATCACCATAAGCCAGAGATGAGTAGTACTCTGGTCTTTCTCTGTCTCTCAATAAAATAAAATAAGTACTAAAAAAATATGACAATGAAAAAAGTCAATTAAAATACAATACTGATCTCAACTGTGTAAATCTGGTAAGAGGTGTCAAGTATATGATGAAGAACTGAATTTTCAATGGTAAATGTAATGAGAAACATTCAGATGTTGATTTTAAAATGATGCATACCTGAGACTTACATATAGAAAGAAAACACAAATTACCAAAGCAGAAAGAATTAATTAAAATATAAATGTTGCTTTATGAAAGAAATTATTTTTTAAATTTCTTTAATGGGGGATAACTGTTTATAGTCAACAGTAAAATACAATAGTTTGTACATTTCCCAGTTTTCCGCATAACAATTCAACCCTCACTAGGTCCCCTTTTGCCATCATGTTCCAGGACCTGAACCCCTCCCTCCAGAGTCTTTTATTTTGGTGCAATACACCAACTCCAGTTCAAGTTGTGCTTAGTGATTTCCCTTCTGATCTTGTTTTTCAACTTCTATGAGTGAGATCAACCCATATTCATCCTTTTGTTAAAGAAATTGATTCATTCTCTTCCTACAAAGTAAGGCCTATGTCCAGTCAACCCTTATGTTGAATGAACAAATAACAGACTTTTTTTTAAGGACAGGAGAAAAGGAAACATTCCCCACTCATTTTCCAAAGCTGGCACAAGTGTGTTCTCAAAGTGAGAACACCAGAGAGATGGCTTACTGGGGGCCAGGGGTAGATAGCATAATGATTATGCAAACAGACTCTCCTGTTTGAGGCTCTGAGGTCTCAGGTTCAATCCCCTGTACTACCATAAACCAGAGGTGAGCAGTGCTCTGGGAAAATACAAAAAAAAAAAAAAAAAGCAAGAAAAAGAAAAAGAAAAAAGGGAGAAAGAGATGGCTTACTAGTTGGGACATGTACTTTCCATGTGCATAGCCAGGGTTGAGTACTGGGAGGACACGGGAGCATTGAGGGCAGTTCCAGTGTTGGGATGTTTCTGACATTTTGTTTACCTATCTGAATAAAAAAGTTGACCCAGGTGCAGTGAAATCACAGATGTGCTATGTCCCAGCTGTGGAAAAATAAAATGCTGTGAGCGCACTTTCTTCCTTTTTAAGTTAATGTACAAAAAAAAAGTAATCTCAAAGGAACTAAGAAAACAATCACAAAAGATTTGTGAACACAACAGCAATTTTATAAATTATAATAATCTATGGAAACAAAGTTTTGACTTATGAAAAGAATGAAAAGTTATTTTACCAAGCAAGACAGACCTCTTTCATCAGCTCAATTTAACTTTGTACTGTAAATGGAGAAAAAAATTGTCATAAAAATTGGAAAGGATATAAGAATTCAAATCCATCCTAAAATTAAATGAATCATAGCAAGATTTTTACATTCGAAGTTAATAAAGTATAAGAATGGCATTTACTTGCTGTTGGATACATAATTAAATTCTATTTAAAAAATATTAATATGGGGAATGAGAAAACAGTGATATTAAGAGTTGTATAAGCATTAAAACTAATGCTGAATAAAGACATACTGTTATACAGATTGAAAGCTCAAATTTTTGTATATGTGGAAGTAATTATAAATATAATTAAAATGTAAGAATCAGAAAAACTGTAAACTCAGGATTACAATGATTCTATAGAATATTATTTGAGAAAATATATTCACATGATTCTAAATGGCATGACAATGTCACAAAAGAATTCAGGACAGGACCACCATAAGGTTTTTAGAAGTGTCTTATCAGATTTAGAAAACAATTACAGCTGGGGAGAAGTGCAGAAGTAGCGCAACAGACTTTCATGCCTGAGATCCCAGAGGGCATAGATTCAATATGCAGCAGCATCGCAGCTGAGCAGTGTTCTGGTATTTCTCAAGAAAGAAATTCTACATTATATTCCGTCTGAAGCCAAATAACTTAAGGTTAACTTTCACATTTGAAGAGGCATGAAATCACACTTATAAGCATAAATATAACCAGCTATATAAAACAATGCTGCCTCAAAAAAAATGAAATAACAAAAATCGGGAACAAGTGATAAGGAAAATATGGAACAGAAGAAACTCTCGTGTACAGTTGGTAGGGGCAAGTTGGTACAGATTCTATGAGAAATAACTTATGATCCTGCAGTATCACTCCTAGTCATTTACACAAAGGATATGAAAACATTAACTTGAAAGAATAGGCACATCCCTTTATTTACAGCTGTACTATTATTCACAATCAACAAAATATGGAAGCATCCTAAATGTCCCTTAACAGATGATTGGATAAGGAAGCTGAGGGATATATATATATTCAAAAGAATACTGCTATCCTTTAAAAAGATGAAATTTTGCCTCTTGGGGAAAAAGTAGATGAAACATGTGGTAATTATGCTAAGTGAAATAAGCAAGCTGAAAAATGATAACCAAAATGATTTCATTCATATGTAGATCATAAATAACTAGCACTAGTAAACTCAAGAAAAAAAACAAAAACCTAGAAACCTTTGACCCTGAAAATGATGGTGATTTTCAGAAGAAATGGAAAGGGGTGTGGGTGGAGATATAGGGAGGTCTTTTGTGTGATGGTGCTGGAACTTTGGTGGTGGGTATGGCAAGTCCTATATACATAAATGTAAGAGGATCACTTCAACAATTTATAGCAAGGCTAAATCAATAAATCAAAATAAATTCAAAGGGATGAGACAGTGGTAAGCCCAGTAATGTGTACATGCTACAATATACAAGGACCAGAGTTCAAGCTCTATGTCCCCACATATAGGAGGCAAGCTTCATAGGCAGTAAATCTCTCTTTCTATCTTCCTCTTGACCACTTCATTCTCTCTCAATATTTCTGTCCGTTTCCAAAATAGACAAATGAAAATACAAAATTTCAAAAAAAAATCTTCTTTAGCTATAGTAAAATCAACTACTCAGTTTTTCTATGAAACAGCTATAACTATGATTATTTTTGTGTAAACCTTTAAAATATTCACCATTATAAAACTGAATCTGTATCTGAATAAAATGTTCCATTAAAGTTTCAAGACCATACTTTGTAAGTAATGACAACAAGAAATGATAACAAGGACCTCCTGGCAAATTATTGAAATATATTCACAACAGAGACCAACACTTGAAAGCCAGATGTTCATAAACATACTACTACAACAAATTGGTGCATGGGTCCCTTTATTTCTTAGTACTGATTTAATATGTATATCATGAAGGAAGCATTTCAGACTAGAGGGGAAAACACATACATGTGTATGCACACACAGGATTGTATTAAATTTTCAATCTCTCTAGCCATAGAGAACTTCAGCAGAAGCTGAGTAGCTAAGCAGGCCAACATTAAAATTAAGACTGACTTCCTTAAACCAAAGATGTCCAGGGGGAAAAAAAAAACATTACTCATGGGAACTTTTCATTTGATAAGAGACATTTAAATTACTGCTTCCCTTTTAGAGCTTGGGATTTGTATCATGGTTCTAGAATCTATATCAACAGTGCATGTTCTTCTAATGTGTTCTTCTAATATATATTTTGTAAATATATACATTTAAAAAAATGGGTTCCTCAGTGTTTCAAATCAACTCATTAAAATGTCACATCAATCATCAAAATAAAGAAAACTAGTATTGAGGAAGGCTCGATTAGAAGTTTTCTCTCTGAGACAGACTGGGAGTATGGATCGACCTGTCAGTGCCCATGTTCAGTGGGGAAGCAATTACAGAAGCCAGACCTTCCACCTTCTGCATCCCACAAAGACCTAGGGTTCATACTCCCAGAGGGCTAAAGAATAGGAAAGCTATCAGGGGAGGGGATGGGATATGGATTTCTGATGATGGGAATTGTTGGAGTTGTACCCCTCTTATCCTATGGTTTTGTCTATGTTTCCTTTTTATAAATAAATAAATAAATAAATAATAAAATGAAGTTTTCTCACTGCCTATAATGTCCATTGGTCCATACTCCTAGAGGGATAAAGAACAGGAAAGCTATCAGGGGAGGGGATGGGATACCAAGTTCTGGTGGTGGGAACTGTATGGAGTTGTACCCCTCTTATCCTATGGTTTCTGTCAGTGTTTCCTTTTTATAAATAAAAATTTTTAAAAAGAAGTTTTACTTCTGGTATTTTACTACTCTGGAAAGATTATTTCCCAAGAAATACCTGTCTAATATTCTACAGAATATGCCTTTCATATGACATTGCTGTAAATAATTTGAATTTTACCCTTGATTCCTAAGAATGTTAGGTGGGGAATTATGAGGACAGGGCATACGTAAAACACTGATTTTGCTCTGGAGAGAACTGGCTTCACTGTGTTTCATCAAGAGCTTGCTTTATTTATATATTCACATATTCAACCAATTATTTATTTTATAGAGTCATGGCCACTTGTGGACTTTTTCATCTAGTTGGGAAGAAAGAACTCCTCCAGTGTGACTGTGGCAGTACATGTAGTGTGGGAACTTGAACCTAGACCACACTTAGAGAGGGAATACAAACTGACCACTGAGCAATATCTCCAGCCCACCCATAAGCTTTTATGATAAGGAACAGCATCAGCAACATATTATTTAAGTGACAGTACGCAGTTGCTGAGTAGTGTTAACCAGCACATAGTATATCTTCATCTCATTACCTAGAAAGGTAATGTCCCACACTAGAAGTTGATTTCAAACTCCTGAATATTATGAACCTCTAAAATATATCTATTTGTTTTCTTTGACTGATAAGAACTCAAAGCCTAATTTATAATGCATCTCCAGATCACATATTTTATACTAAACTTAGATCTAGAGATACCCATTTCTCCATCTTTCTCTGTACCAACTATTTTATGAGGTGCCTCAAATTACTTCTGTGATGACATGGTCTATAAGAATACACTCACACTGGGAGTCGGGCTGTAGCGCAGCGGGTTAAGTGCAGGTGGCGCAAAGCGCAAGGACCTGCGTAAGGATCCCGGTTCAAACCCTGGCTCCTCACCTGCAGGGGAGTCGCTTCACAAGCAGTGAAGCAGGTCTGCAGGTGTCTATCTTTCTCTCCCCCTTACTGTCTTCCCCCTCCTCTCTCTCCATTTCTCTCTGTCCTATCCAATGACGATGACAACAATAATAACTACAATAATAAAAAAGGACAACAAAAGGGAATATATTAAAAAATACACTCACATGTTTGCATTTACATTATATATTGTCTTACAATGCATTAATTCCCTGCATTGCAGATGTGTATACATATTGCTTAGAACTGAGTTCCATCCCAAAGTAAAAATAGGGTCATCCTAATAAGCTGATACAACAAAATGATCATGATGCCAATTTCTTTATTCAAAGAAAGCCAACAACAACAAAAAGCACACCGGATGCTGTTTCTATGGGCCTTGGTTTGAAGTTCAAGTTACTGATGCAATCAATATAAATCAAGCAAAAGAGTAGGTGTGAGGTACACCAATGGGAAATGGGTTTTTGAGATGTTTCTTCTCTTCCCAGAAAAGCTTCAGGAAGTTCAGACTTTGATCAAGCTTTCTTGTAGAGTCCAATAATGGGCTTTTTAGCCAGAAGTTAAACAAAGGTTTTCTTCAAACCTATAAGTATTATTTTTCTTTAAGTTTTAATGATATATAACTGGCATATAGAACTCTAAGTTTACTGTGTACAATATAATGACCTGAATTATACAATGCAATATGTTTACCACAGTGAGTTAAGTGTCAGTCATTTAGTAGGGAGAAGAATTTTGTGTGTGTGATGAAAACTTTTAGGATTTATTTTAATCATAACTTAAGGTGCCTTCTAATGAAGTCCATTTAGAATGATATCTCTGACCTATTTGAAGTAATGATAATCAATCCTGTGTCTTATGTGTTTCAGTCATTTCTGTGGTAGTAAATTATTTTGTGACAAAATAATTACAAAATATGCAGATTAAACACTTAACAGTGTACAAACCAGATAAACAAATAAAATGTAATCTAAATTTAGCAAATAGAAAGTATAGCATATTCCTAGAAACCTACACAAAATTAGAAAAATAAAACTGGATAGTCTCAGTAAGCAACCTAATATTTGCCATATGTTTCTGTCCATGACTTTTAGAACTGAAATTCCTCATGAACATGTCTGGAATCCCTGAACTGGTTCACAATTAATGGCACTATGGTCAAGTGGTTAATATAGCTCTCTCCAGCCTCACAATGTTGCTAAAATATACACAGTATGACACTGGTTGTATAGTTCTGACTTTTATATGTAGATTCAATTATAAGTAAGAATTGTCAATGTTATAAATGTTTCCTTCTGTCAACTGAAATATATAGTATAGAAAATGTAAATATTTAATTATAAAGTTTAAGGCCAAATTAATTGATTACAGTTGTAAAATTGATGATGTGATGTTAATTTAAGTGAGATATTAGTAAGATTTAAACAGCAAGCAAAGAAGTTAATTCTAAGCTGACAAACTACAAGATTACATTCTAGATAACTTTTGATAGCTGAAAAGTATTTGTAGGCATTTAATATGATAAGAGGGACTAGACTACACTATATAGCTCTAATTTTGTAGTCTTGATGTCTTTTTATCTTCTCAATTTCACTAGAATAACACTCTTCATAACATAGTTTTGTGTGCTAACAGTAATAATATTAAGATAACTTATTTTTACTTTTTCCTTTTATGTTTAGTTATCACCAAGGTTAATACTAGGGCTTGGTACCAGGATAATGAATCTACCACTCCTCTGTTCTTTCTTTCCTTCTTAGATAGAGGGGAGGGAGGGAGGGAAGAAAAAGGGAGGGAGGGAGGGAGAGAGAGAGGGTGGGAGGAAGGAAAGAAGGGAGGGAGGGAGGGAGAGAGGCAGAGAGAGGGAGGATGCTTTACCACTTGTGAAGCTTCCCCCAGGGGCAGGGAGCTGGGGCTTGAACCTCAGTCCTTGTGGATGATAATCTATGTGATCTACTGGGTGCATCACTGTGCAGCCTCCTTACTTTGTCATTTTAATAATTTATTTGTTTATTTTTACTGAGGTAGTGGTTTATAAAGATGCACATTTTAGGTAAAAATGGGAATTTTAAAATCTGACTTTACTGTTTATTTTAGTGCATTTAAGTCATGGTTCTCAAGAAAATGTCTTACTTGATAATTATTTATTTTAAAGATAAAAATAGGGCTGAAGGAGTAGTTTGCTGAACAATGTATGTGTGCTCTGTCACGCATACAGCCCAGGTTTGAGTCTCTGCAACACATGGAAGGTGCCAATGCACTGGGAGTGGCTCTGATCCTGTTATGTCTCTCCTTCAATCAATGGACAGATGGGTGGGTGGATTGATGGATGGATCGATGGATGGATCGATGAACAGTCTAGAATAGTGGAGTCACACATGGACAAGACCCTGGTTCTTCATGAATAAATTACATGGGGATACAATTAAGATAGTCAACTTCACTTTAAATAAGTGAAGAAATTGCTATTTATTAAATCATGCATAGTGACATTAAAATCGCCTTGATCAAGAGATAATGAAGAACCCAAAGTAAATGAAGTATATCTAGTAGACAAGTTGGGTTGCCACCAAATAGCTTTCTCCTGCATTATCTGGGTTGATAATACATAGCTTGATATGATACTATGAGTTACAGTAACTGTGATAGAAGGTAGGAGTCAACAGTCTTGAAAACAGAGTTGCAAAACTTTAAAAGAGATTTCTAAAACAGCTAATACAACGGTTAATAAAAACCATAAATTTTAGATAAATGTGCAAAAAGAGCATCCTATGAGAGAGATATGTTTCCTTCCCTTTTATTTCAGTGGAACATTGATTTTAACACTCAATACTTAGTAAAATGTTCATTATGTACAACTCTAAGAGTGACATCATTGTTTATTTATACTTTAAGGAACCTTCATTCTACTAAGTTGAGAGCATTTGTTCAAGTATTACCTATATTGTGCTACAACTCCAACTGAGAGGAGAATCACCAGGAAAGATAGTCAATGGTTTTTAAATGCCAAGAAGGGACACCAAGCTTAATATATGTATGTATGTATATATATATATATATATATATATATATATATATATATATATATATATGAAAATCAAAGGCTGTGCAGTGTGGCAACTGGTAAAGTGCAAAAGTTACAGTGCACAAGGATCCAGGTTCAAGTCCCTAGTCCCCACTTACAGTGGGAGAAGCCTCATGAATGGTACAACAGGCTGTAGGTCTCTATCTTTCTCCCTCTATAGAATCCCTCAATTTCTGTCATAATTTAATAAATAAAACTTAAAAAGAATATTAAAGATGAAGTCGTTTGTCATTTTAAAAATATATACTTAAGAGCATACTTAAGAAAAAGTCACATAAACTTTAAAAGCATGGATAGGCAGTGTGTGATTATAAACTTGAAACTTTTAAGGTCCTTTAAACCATGTAAATTGCTATGAATATCTATTTCTAGTAGATATTTAGGTAAAACCATAGAAGAAAAGATGAAGAATTTCAGAAAACGATATAGTCACCCTAAGATTTCTTATTAGCTAAATAAGTCTTAGAGACCTAAAGTAAGGTGTAGGAAAATTATGTAAAAGAAATATGCATAAGAAAATGGTAAATGCACTATAAAAGCGTGCACCAAGAAAGGTAAAATACAAAAGGACTAGACAATCAATCACAGTGATGTGATAAGAGAAATGAGATGTATCAAAGAAATGAACAAGAGCAAAGCATGGGATCAGTTGTCAAAAAAAAGACAGTCTATGTGAAAGCAGGGATAATGAAGCATAGTCAACCCTTAGTGCTGTGACCTATTGTTACCTAGAAAGAGCAAACTTTGAATGCTGGAGTCTAGAACAAAATAAGGTAAGACAATCAAGACAAAAAGAAGTACTTGGGAGCTGGGTGGTAGCACAGCGGGTTAAGCGCACAAGGTGTGAAGCGCAGACTGGCATAAGGATCCCAGTTCGAGCCCCCAGCTCCCCACCTGCAGGGAGTTGCTTCATAAATGGTGAAGCAGGTCTGCAGGTGTCTATCTTTCTCTCCCCATCTCTATCTTCCCTCCTCTTTTGATTCCTCTCTTCCTATCCAACAACAATGACAACACTAACAAAACAATAAATAACTAGGGCAACAAGGGGGAAAAAATAGCTTACAGGAGCAGAAAAACCTGCAGGCAAAAAAAAAAAAAAAAAAAAAAGAACTTAAAGAAGTACTCATCCTCTTCTAGTTAGTACAGAGTTCCAGGTCTCCATTAATTAGATTACACTATCAAATCTTTCTATAAATGTATTATGGATTATCTATATGATATCATGAAGTCTCTCACAAAGTATTCATTCTAGAAATATCAATAGAAATGTTTTCAACAGGGAAAAAGAGCTAGGAGAAAGCTTAATTGATAGAGCACATACCTTACCATGCACAGGGACTAGGGTGTGAGCCCCTAGCCACCACATGGGAGCCTCAAGAAAACAGGAAGCTTCAGGCATGCTGGAGCAGTGTTGTGATGTCTCTCCTTTGCTCTACATCTCTATATTACTCTCTGCCTCTCATGCTTTATCTAAAATAAGAACAGTCCCAGAGCAGTGAAATGGTGTAGGAGTGAAGCCTCGGTGAAATGACAGCATAATACTTTTCCATAGTAGAAAAGTTTTGTGAAATTTCTTTCATAGTATAAAGTGATATAACAGAAGAAATGAGTTCAACCTGCCATAAGAGTTGAAACAGAGGCTTTGAGTGAAATTTTTAAAATCAATTTACAAAAAGAAAATCAAGGGAAATGCCTCATGTTCCTTCCTTCATCAAAAACAAAACAAACAAACAAAAACCAAAACACCTATTTTGGAGGGCTGGGTGGTAGCGTACCTGGTTAAGCTCACATATTACCAGGCATAAGGACCTGGGTTCACACCCAGCTGTCCACCTACAGGTGATAAGCTTCACTAGTGGCGAAGCAAGTCTCCAGGTGTCTATCTTTCTCTCCCCTTCTTTGTCTCCCCTCTTCTCTCAATTTCTCTCTCTTCTGTCAAATGAAAATAGAAAAAGATGGAAAAATGGCTGCCAGAGTTGTGGGTTCATAGTGCAGGCACTGAGTACCAGAGATAACCCTGGTGGCAAAAAAAAAAGAAATAAGAAAAAACTATATTTGATACCAAGGATATATATTTTAAAATGTTTTCAGGATCACTGCCAACATTAACACACAATTCTTTTTTCAACCATGTACCACTCATAGCAAGGAGTGCTAGGGATTAGGCAAATCACAAGTTCTCAAATCAGACTATTCTGGTTCAAGTCCTGTTTCATATTGCCTTGCTGTGCAAATACAAACTTATTAAAACTTTTTTTATCCACACAGGACTGTGTAAAATGGCCCATTGCAAGAATTCCCCCTTCAAAAAAAAAAAAAAAAAGGATACTATCCTTACAACTTTGTTCAATATTCATTTAAGCTTCACAAACATAATCACACACATCATATCCTATTTTATATGGAAAAAAACTAATTAAGTTTGGAGAGGCTATAAACTTGTCCTAGGCTACAGAGGAATCTAAGGCTCCATTCTGAAGTACTTCCTATGATTTGACAGCATATTTTTCTGTAACAGCTAGCAAAAATGAAGTTGTAATTCTTAAGCTTACTTACACTAATTATAGTACTCTTAGAGTTCTCATTTCTGTGTGTGTGTGTATATATATATATATATATATATATATATATATATAACCATTTTGCATGCCAGTAGATGTTTTCTTGCATTTTCCTTAAAACTATGATAGACAAATATAACTTTGATCAATGTTACATACCAATAACTGAAAACTGATATTGACTTTGCTTCCTTAAACCATTAAAATCCTAAGGAGTGGCTGATAAAGTTGTGATACACACACACACACACACACACACACACACACACACACACAATGGAATACTACTCAGTTATCAAAAATGGTGGATTCACCTTCTTCATCTCATCTTGGATGGAGCATGAAAGACTCCTGCTAAGTGAGATAAGCCAGAAAGCAAAGGATGAATATAGGATGATCCCACTCATAAAAACAGAAGTTGAGAAATAAGAACAGAAAGGGAAACACAAAGCAGAATTTGGACTGGGTTTGGTGTACTGTGCCAAAGTAAAGGATGCTAGGATAAGTGGGGGTTCAGGTCCCAGTGCACATTGGAAGGAGGACCTAGGTAGGGGGTTAGACTGTTTTGCAGAAAACTGAGAAATGTTACACACATAACAACAACAACAACTGTATTTATTGTTGACTGTAAGTCATGAGACTCCCAATAAAATAAAAAACACTGTTTATTTACATATATGTTTAAACACTTTATAGTTACCTGAATAAAGACACCACACTTGTTTCCCTCATTGCTATTATTCTTCACTGGTGACTGAAATAGTATGGCGGGATAAACAGTTAAACTATTCCTTTGTGAAAAATGAAGACTTCCTGTTTGACTTCCATTAAAAATTGAAGACACCATTGGTAAGAAGTTAGAGTAGTGTGGGGATCCCTGGCATCCTTTCTTAGCTCTCCTGCCATGCTTCAGTATTTGTCACAGTGGAAGTTCTATGCTTGTCTGAGATTGGGGGAGATTGCTGAGCTCTGAAATATAATTATCTTCCTGCTCCTTCAAACAAAATTAGCATTCACTCACAGGGAATTTGGCCAAGTACCATTCCTCTCTACAGAGTGTATACGTGGCAGAAGCACAAACTGGGAATCTCAGATTAGATAACTCCTTAGACTCTGAATCATCAACACACACTTGCTCAGATTCCAGAGCTTGTAGGCAGAAACTGAAACACATACAGACCCAGGAAAAGGACAGACCTCCGCTTGACGACCATTTTTACAGTGAGGCTGGGTGACAGCACACCTGGTAGAGTGCGCATGTAACAATGCACAGGGACCCAGGTTCAAGACCCTAGTCCTCACCTGCAAGGGTAGAGGGAGCTTCCCAAGCAATAAAACAGTGCTATAGGTGTCTCTCTATACCCCCTTCCCAATTTATTTCTGTCTCTAGCCAATAAATAAATTAAATATTTAAGAAAGAAATTTTATTAATAGATCACTTTACTGCAGAGGTGCTGAGCTCTGTTCACACTCAGCTCTCCACCTATAGGTGATACGTTTCACTAGTGGCGAAGCAGGTCTACAGGTGTCTATCTTTCTCTCCCCTTCTCTGTCTCTAGCTGCTGTTCTCACAGGTGTACAATGGAAATCATTTCACTTGCTAGTTTGGCATTTGTATTTGCTCCTTAAACTGGGACTGGGCAGATTTACCCGGAAAATAAAGGTGATGAACAATGCTCACTTTAGAGAAAGTCTGAATAAATCAAATGGTAAGAAAAATAGTAGCTGGGATACAATAGAAAAGGCCTCAGCACTGGCTAGTTTTTTTTTTTTCAATTCCTTGTCTCTTCCTCTGATGAGATGTTAACCAAGTAGCAGGAAATAATTCAGAAACTAGATCCAGAGAGGTAAAACTATTCAGAACAATTATTATATTACTAACTATGACATTTACTTCAGTTGTACTATGAGTTAGGAGATTTGACAAGTAATACACATGCATCTAATGTTTCTTTCAAAATCCCCAAGCTCAAATGATGGTTAATTTCTATTTATAAACTAATTGTACCACAAGGTGCTTATGAATGGGGTCATGCTTTATTCTGAGTGTGTCTGTGAGGGTATTTGCAGATGAGATTTACATTTCAATCAGTTGACTGGGAAAGGCTAGAAGCCTTCTCAGTGTTGGTGGGCCATATGCAATCAGCTGAAGACCTGGAGAAAACAAAAAGGCTGAGTAAGAAGGAATCTGTCCTGCCTATTAACTGGCCGCAGATCTTTTATGGCTTTCAGACTCTCAGAGAAAAGGTTTTTAGATCATGAGCCTTTTGGCTTTCAGATGGGAATTTGTAATTGAGACTGTCCTACTTTGTAAGCCATTGTTCCTGGAAAGGAACTATATCAGTGGCTCTGCTGATTCTCCATTTCCCAAATACAGATATGAGGTCTTCTTAGCTTCTATAATCTCATGAGTAAATTTCATATAACTAACTTCTTTACACACACACACACACACACACACACACACACATGCACACACACCCCTCTATTACAGGGAACACTGACTTGTAGAGTTAACTACTATTGTAAACTTAACTTGTAAAGATATCCCTAAAGAGATTATAGATCACAGCACCAGGAAGAGGCATAGATTGAGCTACAACTGCACCTTCAATCAAATTTCTATGTTCACAGCTGCATTATTTCCAATAGCCAAGCAACAGAAACAGACTAAAAGCCCATTGACAGATGACTGGATAAAGAAGCTATGGAATATATACTTAACCGAATACTCTGCAATTAGAATGACAACATTGTGCTTTTGGATCAAAATAAATGGAGCCGTACATGACTGTGCATAGTGACGCAAAGAGGTGAAATAGTCACTGCAACCACCAGATGGTTTTGCTCATATATGGAATATAGAGAACTAAAACCTGTGACACTGAAAACAAACAAACAAACAAATGATGAAGTAGCCTATCTAAGACCCTGTGAGGAGCACTATAGGGGTTATCACTGGGTTGCAGGGGCCAAAGGCACAGAACTTTACTGGCAGTTACAGTGATAATCTTGTAAATTACTGTTAATAAATTCACTAATAATTCTTTTTAAATTTCATGTTTTGGACAGTGTAAACCCCTCAGCCAAAGTAGCTCACGTGAACCTCAATGCATTTGTCTTTTCAGTGTCAAGAAGCTGGATCCTACAGATGTCATAATGTTACAAGAAAAACAATAAAAGTTTGAGTACAAGATGCAGACGCACTCAAATGCAGTGGTAAATAATAACATGCAAGCAACCGTAGCAAAGGAGGGGAACAAAGAGTGGTGGAGTTAATGGAAAGCTGAGCCACTTCTCACCTTTATAAAGAGTTGCAGAACTCCTTAAAGCTCCACTCAAGATGAGGAAAAGGAGATGACTATGTTTTTTTTTTTAAATATTTATTCCCTTTTGTTGCCCTTGTTGTTTTATTGTTGTAGTTATTATTGTTGTCATCGTTGTTGGATAGGACAGAGAGAAATAGAGAGAGGAGGGGGGAGACAGAGAGGGGGAGAGAAAGACAGCGGTGCAGACCTGCTTCACCGCCTGTGAAACTACTCCCCTGCAGGTGGGGAGCCAGGGTTTGAACCTGGTCCTTGTGCTTTGCACCACCTGCGCTTAACCCGCTGCGCTACAGCCCAACTCCTGACTCCATCAGTTTTCTAGCCGAGTAGTATTCCATTGTGTATATATACCACCAGTTTCTTGAAAGCATCATGATATGTGAGATAGCCAGAAAGAGAAGGATGAATACCAGATTATTTCACTCACAGGCAGAATTTAAGGAGCAGGAATAGAAAGAGAAAACACAAAGTGAAATTTGGACTTGCCTGAGCCTATTGCATCAGAGCAGACCTTTCTGGGAAAGGAGGATAGGAAGGAACTGTAGTGATTTCTATGCATTCTAAAAAGAGAATCACTGAATTCAAGAAATAAACTCTTCTTCCACTCCTGACAGTGAGGGCAGTTATGCAAAAGCTATTTCAAGAAGAAAACTACAATGTCCTGAATTAAAATTTAAAGGACTAATTAAGAAAATTATAGTTTTAATGTTAAATAACCTCTTGTACAAGAGATGACTGAACCAAAAATGTCAGTGACATTACAGACGGTCACTCTATTTTTCAGAAGTAAAACTACAAACTCTTAGCAACCACTTAGAACATCATTTGCTTTGAATGCAGCCTTTATGGAAAGCAGTTATGGAGAGTTCTTAAACAAATAAAACAGAAATGATTCAGCAATACCACTCCTAGGCATATATCCAATAATATGAAAGCACTGATTTAAAAGGATATCTGCATCCCTATTCCATAGCTGCACAATTCACAATAGCTAGAATATGGAAGCAATCAGAATACCCAGGATAAATAAGTTATGGGATATATACTCAATGGAGCACTACTCTGCAATTGAAAAAGATGAGATCACCTCATCCGGGACAAAATGAATGGACCTGGAGATAATTACACTAAGTAAAGTAAGAGGTGAAAGTCAAAGACTGGATGGTTTGGCTCATATGTAGAATATATTGGCTTCAATAAATAAATTACTAAAGAAAAAGTGTGACATGGTCTCTTTCACTGTGAGCACTATGGAGGTTATTGGGTGCAGGGGGAGTGTGGTTTGTTGGTGGGTCCGACATACACATTTATGATGTGAAGCTGTACCTCTGAAATCTAATAGTATTATAAATCGCTGTTAAACTACTGGTGATGATCAGTGAAAAAAAAGAAAAGTCTTTTTCTTGGGCTAAGTAGACAATGAATGAAGAGAGGGCACCAAATTTACATACCTAAGGGCACAGAGGTTGCAGTTTCAATCTCCTGAACCACCATAACCCAGAGCTGAGCAGTGTGCTCTGGTTGGCTGGGATCTCCCTCTCTTTCTAAGAAATACTTTTGAAAATATTTATTTATTTATTATTTATTTTCCCTTTTGTTGCCCTTGTTGTTTTTTATTGTTGTGGTTACTATTGCTGTTGTTGTTGTCATCGCTGTTAGACAGGACAGAGAGAAATGGAGAGAGGAGGGGAAGACAGAGAGGGGGAGAGAAAGAGACACCTACAGACCTGCTTCACCGCCTGTGAAACAACTCCCCTGCAGGTGGGGAGCCAGGGGCTCGAACCCGGATACTTATGCAGGTCCTTGCTCTTCGCGCCATGTGTGCTTAACCCACTGCGCTACTGCCTGACGCCCTGAAAATATTTATTTTTTAAAATATCTTTTGCTTTTTCAACACTGAAGAGATATTTGAGAAGCAGGTTCAACTGTCTATCTGTAGATACCAACAAGTTAAATGACTGTAGCAGACATTCGTGGTAGGCTACCCAGAAACTAAAACTATTTCCACCACCAACACCACCACAACTTCTTACTAAATGAAAACCAGTATTTGTTTGGGTATCAACAATCTCTTCTAGAGAACTAATGACTCTCCTTAAATAAAAGGTGAGTCTTCACTGGTTTATTTTGATCAACAAAATCATACCCACTTAGTAGTTATTAGTTTAGAATGGGCCATTTTACAGTATTGCAACAAAAAGAAACAGAAGAACACGTGTTGGGAGTATCTTCTGGCCTCTAGACACTGGGGAGTGAAGGTATGATACTGGAATCTGTGGCAACAATGTTGTAACAAGGGAAGCCAGCCTAGAACACAAAGCCATAGTTACAAGATGGTAGCTGAGGGAAGAAGGAGTCAGGGTAAAGCAGGGGTGAGGTAGAAACAGAAAGAGTGAAAAAGGTCAGGGGTATCAATGAACCTCTGAGTTAAACACTGAACACACCTACCTGCCGCATGATTTTGTAGGTCCCAGGAGGAGAAAAAAAGTGAAGTAGCTGGATTAGTATCTGTTGCCTCCCTTTACTGAGAGGATGCTTCTAGATAATGAGACGTGACACAATCCACTTCTTTGTACTTATATTTATGACTACGTCTATTTGTACACTAACTAGTACCCTAACCCTAACCCTAACCTAACCCTAGTGATGAAGGGGACCCTTAATAGCTAGGATTCACTTACCAGGATGTCTCCAGATGAGGTTCATTTATAGGAAATAAACCCATAATCTGTGGAGTTGTAAGGTATGACTTCCTCACAAAAATCTTACTTAACCTAAACTCTAAAATGAAGACATTCATAACCTTTGCTTTTAAGTTAGCAATGAATCCATTTGAAACATCTGCATTTACTGTGTATGCCCAGTGCAAGAAGGCAAAGACACAGGGAATCACTGATGTCTCAGATTTCCATCTTATTTTTATTGTCTGCATTTTTGAAATTATTAGTAATGATACAGGCTAAGACTTTTGGCTCAGAATATTCTGCTCGGCAATCATGTCCTTTGTATTGGCTCATTTCATTAGGCGAGTTAATATATGAGAGAAAGAAAGAGAAGCTTCCCGAAATGCTGTGGGGGCCATGCTGGAATCTGGGTTGTACACATGGCAAAGCAGCACACAATTTAAGTGAGCAATTTTGCCAATCCTTTGATGAGGTAATACTCCTCACCGCCCAAGCCATTCTGAGTAAGGCCTTCTGCACTACGAATTAGGATGTCCACAGTAGAAAGCCATAAAACTAAAAGGGTCAGTGAAACACATGCTATACAAGAATAAAAGCAACGGCCACAGCAGCAGAAGCAGAGGAGGGGTGGGGGAGAATATCAGGAAGAGAGATTACTCCAAGAACTCTACTCATCAACATTACTATGAAGCAGTATCATATCTGTAATTTTCAAATTTACTAGTATTGAGGTACTCTTTAGATGTTATTTCGGCCAATAAGTACAGTTCTTTTTCTTCTATTTACACAGATGGGTTATCATCTTGGTCACAGATCATCAGAGCATATCTGATATCTGAAAAATGTGGGCTAACAGAAACAGGCTGGGGTAGGGATCGACCTGTCAATGTCCATGTCCAGTGGAGAAGCAATTACAGAAGACAGACTTGCCACCTTCTGCTCCCCATTATAAAGAATAGTGAAGCTTCCAGTGGAGGGGATGGCATACAGAACTCTGGTGGTGGGACTCCTGTGGGATTGTACCCCTCCTATCCCACAATCATGTAAATCATTATTGAATCACTAATAAAAAGTTGCACTGGGTAGTAGTGCACTTTATCAAATGCACACATTATTACGCACAAGGACCCTGTCTCAATTCCTGGTCCTTATCTACATGGGGCAAGAACTGAAGCAGTGCTGTGGATGTCTATCTCCCTCTGTTTATTCTCCCTCTCCCTTCACAATTTCTCCTTGTCTTATCAAATATGAGAAAAATAAGATAAAAAGTAAAATAAAGCAAAAATAATCAATAAATAGAAAAATGTGGGCTCATCAGTTAATGCTTTCCTGTAAAATTTTAAATGGGTCTAAATCTGCAACTCATCTTGGTGCATTGTTGGATGGGTAGCACACAAACATGGGGCATTATTTTCTTGTTAAGAGACTTACTAGAGAAAGTTGATTTGCTAAAAGCAAACAAAAAATAGGTGCACCATCAGAAAGAGAAATGAGAGATGGACTGACAACTCAAACAACTCTGAATTGATTACTATTTCAGACATTTTTTTTTACATTTTTCACCAATATAGCAACAGGGGGGGAGGAGGGACAGACAGGGAGGAAGGGAGAGGGAGAGCAGAGAGAGAGGTTTAACACAAAATATGAAACCAAGTGTGTTGATTCAGTTAGCTCAGTATGGCTTCAATTCTCCTCAACAAGTCATTTAGTTTTCCCTATTAAGCACTGATTTCAAAAAATTCATTTCCAGTATTGCATTGGAGATTTGACATTTTCCTGGGGACTGAAATGAGTTGACCAGGCAATTTCTCCTTACAGTCAAGGACAATTTGTGTTTGCATGAGCTAACTCATGAATAGTGTTTGACTCTGAATTCAAATGTATAGAGAGAAACTACCATGAGTGGGTTGTGTATAAATATGCATAGATTTTCAAAATATTAAGACAAAAATATGGAACTGGAATATTGTAAATATAAAGGAATAAAATATTTTTTGTAGAAGAGTGTCCTGATTGTGTGTATGTGTGTGAGAGATTTAAACAGATCTTTAAGTGGGGAAGAATAATGCTAGAGGCTGCAAATAGAGACAGGAAAGGCATCAAGATGACAGAGTAGTTGCTCCTAAGATCAAATATTGTGGTTTTGCAAACTCAATTTATTGCATTAAAATAGACTTTAGCTTTACTCAACACCAGGAAAGTAACACAATGTCCTCTGCCAGCCCTTCATTTATCTCCTTGGTAGAGAAAATTACTTATAAGGTTTCTTTGGTCATAGTTGGCATAAATTCTAAACTTTAGGGAAATACACTGGGGCTCCAGGTTCATGCCTGATCTGCAAGCCAATACTACTGCCCTCAAACAATGGCCTAAGAAGAATGCAAAAATAGCCAAGGATCTTAATCACGATATAAAACAAAGGAAAAGACACAAAATGCCTGGAAGAAAAATGCTTTAATTAAATGGTGTAAAATAGAAAGCCCAACACAGGGAATGGAGAAAAGGGGAGACAATAAGTAATGCATATGGAGACAAATGTGTTCTATCCAGATATTCCAGATTTGAAAAACAAATTGCATCAGAGTGAATTCCTATGCTGTACTTACATTTATATTTCTTGTAATGCAACAAAGGTGACCATTCTATTAATGTTACTGAAGAACATTCATTTAACATTCAATATATGGTATATTACCATCAATATAATAGCACAACTGTAGCTGGGGGAGGGGGCTAAGTTTGTGTTCTGTTTTCTGTCATTATTATTGACATTGGGTAAAAGTATAGAGTGGCCGCTATGAACATAGGAGTACACACCTCTTTTTGGTTGGGTGTTATGGAGTCCTTGGGGTATAAGCCCAGGAGAGGAATTACTGGATCATATGGAAGGTCCATGTCTAGCCTTCTGAGAGTTTTCCAGACTGCTCTCCACAGAGGCTGTACCAATTTACATTCCCACCAGCAATGTAAAAGGGTTCCTCTGTCCCCACATCCTCTCCAGCATTTGTTGCTGCTGTCCTTTTTGATGTATGCCATTCTTACAGGAGTGAGGTAGTATCTTAGTGTTGTCTTAATTTGCATTTCTCTGACAATCAGTGACCTAGAGCAGTTTTTCATATGTTTGTTAGCCTTTTGGATCTCCTCTGAGGTGAATGTTTTGTTCATTTCCTCTGCCCATTTTTGGATGGAGTCATTTGCTTTTTTGGTGCTAAGTTTGC
Source organism: Erinaceus europaeus (assembly GCF_950295315.1). Classification (NCBI taxonomy): domain Eukaryota; kingdom Metazoa; phylum Chordata; class Mammalia; order Eulipotyphla; family Erinaceidae; genus Erinaceus; species Erinaceus europaeus. Next base: position 102,873,775 of record NC_080185.1, on the reverse strand, counting down.
TGAGCTCTTTATATATTTTGGTGATTAGTTTCTTGTCTGATGTCTGGCATGTGAAGATCTTCTCCCATTCTGTGAGGGGTCTCTCTGTTTGTTTAATAGTTTCTTTGGATGTGAGGAAGCTTTTCAATTTGATGTAGTCCCATTGGTTTGTTTCTGCTTTAGTCTTCCTTGTAATTGGGTTTGATTCATCAAAGATGTCCTTGAGGTGTATGTGGGAAAGTGTTTTACCAATGTTTTCCTCTAAGTATTTGATTGTTTCTGCTCTGACATCTAGGTCTTTGATCCTTTTGGAGTTGATTTTTGTTTCTGGTGAGATAAAGTGGTTCAATTTCATTCTTCTGCATGTTTCAACCCAGTTTTCCCAGCACCATTTATTGAAGAGAGCCTCCTTTTTCCATTTAATCCTTTGGGCCCCCTTATCAAAGATTAGATGCCCATAGGTGTTGGGATTTACTTCTGGGCTTTCAATTCTGTTCCACTGGTCTGTGTGCCTATTTTTGTTCCAGTACCATGCTGTTTTGATGATGATGGCTTTATAATATAGTTTAAGGTCTGGGAGTGTGATGCCTCCATTTCTGTTTCTTTTCCTTAAGATGGTTTTGGCAATTCTAGGTGTTTTCAGGTTCCAGATAAATGATTGTAGTGTTTGTTCTATTCTCTTAAAGAAGCTTGGTGGAACTTTGATGGGTATTGCATTAAATTTGTGTATGGCTCTGGGGAGAATATTCATTTTGATGATATTTATTCTTCCAATCCATGAGCATGGGATATCTTTCCATTTCTTGGTATCAGTTTCTATCTCCTTGAGTAGCGACTCATAGTTTTCAGTATACAAGTCTTTCACTTCTTTGGTCAACTTTATTCCTAGGTATTTGATTGATTTTGCTGAAACAGTAAATGGGAGTGATTTCTGGATGTCTTCTTCTTCAGATTTAGTGTTTGCATAAAGAAATGCCACTGATTTTTGTACATTGATTTTGTAGCCTGATACCTTGCTATATTGCCTAATAACTTCCAGTAATTTTCTACTGGATTCTTTAGGTCTTTCTATGTATACTATCATATCATCTGCAAACAGTGAGAGCTTGACTTCTTCCCTTCCAATCTGTATCCCTCTGATTTCTTTCTCTTGCCTGATTGCTATGGAAAGAACTTCCAATACTATGTTGAAGAGTAACGGTGACAGTGGACAGCCCTGTCTAGTCCCCGATCTGAGGGGGAATGCATTCAGCTTCTGTCCATTAAGTATGATGTTGGCTGTAGGTTTGCTATATATAGACTCCACTATCTTGAGGAATTTCCCATCTATTCCCATTTTTTGTAGAGTTTTGAGCATGAATGGGTGTTGGATTTTGTCAAAGGCTTTCTCTGCATCTATTGAGATAATCATGTGGTTTTTGGCTTTGCTTTTATTGATGTGGTGAATGACATTGATTGACTTACGGATGTTGAACCAGCCTTGCATTCCTGGGATGAATCCCACTTGGTCATGATGAACAATCTTTTTGATATGTTGCTGTATCCGGTTGGCCAAGATCTTGTTTAATATTTTGCATCTATGTTCATCAGAGATATTGGTCTGTAGTTTTCCTTTTTTGTTCTGTCCCTATCAGCTTTTGGTATCAGGGTGATGTTGGCTTCATAAAAGGTGGAAGGGAGTATTCCTGTTTCTTCAATCTTATGGAATAGCTTAAGAAGTCTGGGTATTAACTGTTTCCTGAAAGTTTTGTAGAATTCATTTGTGAAGCCATCTGGTCCAGGACTTTTGTTGTTGGGGAGATTCTTAATAACGGTTTCAATTTCTTTGTCTGTGATTAGCTAAAACCTGGAAGCAACCCAGGTGCCCAACAACAGATGAGTGGCTGAGAAAGTTGTGGTATATATACACAATGGAATACTATGCAGCTATCAAAAACAATGAACCCACCTTCTCTGACCCATCTTGGACAGAGCTAGAAGGAATTATGTTAAGTGAACTAAGTCAGAAAGATAAAGATGAGTATGGGATGATCCCACTCATCAACAGAAGCTGACTAAGAAGATCTGAAAGGGAAGCTAAAAGCAGGACCTGATCAAATTGTAACTAGGGCACCAAAGTAAAAACCCAGTGGTAAGGGGTAGACATGCAGCTTCCTGGGACCGTGGGGGGTGGGGGTGGGAGGGAGGGATGGGTCACAGTCCTTTGGTGGTGGGAATGGTGTTTATGTACACTCCTAGCAAAATGTAGACATATAAATCAGTAGTTAATTAATATGAGAGGGGAGAAATTAATTGTATGTCTCAAAGTTTCTCAAAACACAAACTGAATCTTTTTAATATATAGGCTATGTATTTGATATGTGGACTCTCTCAAAAGCCTAGACTAAGTAGATTAGAAGCATCCAATAGCACAGCTATATACAAGATACTGGATACTGTACAGCAAACCATAACAAAGGGACTTTTCAAAGTTAACCCAATTAACAAATAATGTGATGATAATATTAACTATCGATTGTCTTTTTGAACCCTAAGACAGCAGGAACTTCACATTTCCACTATAGAGCCCCTACTTCCCCCAGTCCTGGAACCCTTGGATAGGGCCCACTTTCCCGTATGCATCTCCTAATCCAAACCAAATAATAATTGCATCCACCGATCACAACCTAACCAACGCAACGATTGCCACCTCAACATGCTTCATCTCAGATTGTATCCAGAGACTTCACGTGTGGAATGACAACCCTTCAGCTTCATTACTCGGGTGAGACCTTTCCTTTTATAGTACACTCTAATTTCATCTCAGGTAGTTCACTTTCTAATAAAGTCCCATAACCTAGATATACACCAGTTTCTGTGAGAGAGAGCTTATGTGCACACGTATCCATAAACTACTGCAAAATATATACCTGAAAGCAGAAGTACACTAGAGTTTGCAGTGAGTACCTCCCTAACACTTCCTCTCCACTATTCCAAGCTTGGGATCCATGATTGCTCAACAATTTGTTTGGCTTCATATGTTAACTCTCTTTTCAATCACCAGGTTCCAGATGCCACCAGGATGCTGGCCAGGCTTCCCTGGATTGAAGACCCCACCAATGTGTCCTGGAGCTCAGCTTCCCCAGAGACACACCCTACTAGGGAAAGAGAGAGGCAGACTGGGAGTATGGACCGACCAGTCAACGCCCATGTTCAGCGGGGAAGCATTTACAGAAGCCAGACCTTCTACCTTCTGCAACCCTCAACGACCCTGGGTCTATGCTCCCAGAGGGCTAGAGAGTGGGAAAGCTATCGTGGGAGGGGGAGGGTTATGGGGATTGGGTGGTGGGAATTGTGTGGAGTTGTACCCCTCCTACCTTATGTTTTTGTTCATTAATCCTTTCTTAAATAAAAAATTAAAAATTAAAAAAAAGTATAGAGTGGCCATAATCAATGAAGTGACACTAGAGACCCCTCATGTATGATTCAACGGTGTGCATTTTAATTCCGCAAAATATATGATAGAGCTATACTGTAGGTAGGATGCAAGAAAAAATGAATATCAGCTTCATGAAATTTGGAAAGATTGGCTAAGTAATTGATGAATCCAATTTTTAAAGAAACTGAATGAGCTCAATACCTTAATGACTTATAAGTCAAGATCAGCATGCAAGCTGAAAATAAGCAGTTTAGTATCAGGGAGACCTGAACATTCGAGCACCATGGTAAAACCATAATTTTACTCTGCATCCTTCTAAATTTTCCCTAGAACTTTCTCTAGTTCAAAGCAACAATTGTGGATGTGATCATTCACACATTCTAATATTTGATTTAAGAGGCGCACATTTTTCTTAGGAGGTACTACTATCCTTTGGAATGTCCCAAATTTCAAGTGAGTCAAAAACATATACAGCTTGGAGATTTTGTGATTCTAACAAGCAGCCACAAAGAATAGCTCCTAAACAGCAGCAATCCCTTCCTAAGACTTTCGTTTAACAAAACAATTAAGCAATCCTCTTGTCTGTAGCATCCCAAACTTCCATTCCCGTTTCCACTGTTTATCATCATGCTTATTTAGCCACTCATGTATCATGACATGGAACTTGGAATGGGAAGGGCCTTGAGAAGAAGTGTATAGGAGTTCAAACTACATAAACCGTTAGTTTTTGTCCTAGGCTAGAGATTTTTTCCATATACTAATAAGCTCTACAGATCTTGAACCAGTTGGTTCTTAAGTTCTGAATAACTTAATCTAAAATCCATATTTTTGTGTTTATATTTCATGTCCATTTATGGGTCAGAAAGGAGATGTTACCCTAAGGAGGCTGGGTAGTAGTTCACCTGGCAAAGCACATGTTACCATGCAGGAGCACGTTCAAGTCCCTGGTCCCTATCTGGACCAGGGACCAGTTCAAGTCCCTGGTCCCTATCTGCAGGGAGAGAAGTCTCACAAGTGGTGGAGTAGTGCTGCAGGTATCTCTCCTTCTCTTTGTGTCTCTCTGCCTTTTTATCTCTCCCATCTCTATCAAAAAAAGAAAGAAGATCAGTGGCTACTGCCAATGTTGGAGTGGAGTCACGGACATGAAATATATTGAGTCCCAGTGATCATGCAAGTGAATATATATATACTCATACACATACACATACATACAAAATATATTAACCTACCAAGTAAAAGTCACTAGGGCAGAGTGAAAAAAACTATGTATTTAGTTAAAAGCACATGTTTGAACAACCTGAGTTTGAATCCTAGCTCAATGATCTGACAGCTGTGCAACTTTAATACATGGTTCATTTATTCTGTGTCCCAATTATTTTACTGTAAATTAGAAAGAAAACAATAATATGTTGTCCGGAGGTGGCACAGTGGATAAGGCATTGAATTATCAACCATGAGGTCCCAAGTTCAGTCCCTGGCAGCACATGTACCAGAGTGATGTCTGGTTCTTTCTCTCTCTCCTCCTATCATTCTCATGAATAAATAAATAAATTCTTTTTTAAAAAAAGAAAACAATAATATATCCATCCTATAATATGTGAAGACTGCATATGATTATATTGACAAAATGCTGTGAAAAACACCTGACAAATTCTTATGAAGACAATATGAGTAATATTTAGAAGAAGAGAAAAAAGTTATCACATGATGATGCTATGAGGTTTGCAACAGTTACAAAATCTTTGAAAGTTTCCTAATAACTTGTTAATTAACTTAATGTTGACAGATACTGCAATCTATCTTTGGAGTGATGTGTTCCTTATAGTGATATCTATAGTACAATAACTCTTGACTAAACAAATGTTAAAGGTAAATTCCTATAAACCAACACAACAACAACTCTGGACACTGACAAAGTAGCCTAGTAAGAACTACTTCCAACTGAGGAGTTAATCACTTTGATGAATAATTGTAAACTGAATCATTTGTTTTTTACTAGTTAAGTTCACAGAGAACTGCTGTTTTGTTTCCATAATTGCAGAGAGCCAAGGGGAATGCTACATTTGAAAGGGGAGAAAGAGAAGGAAACATCTACTGAAGATTGAAAGAAGAGCCCTTAGAGGTACAGTATGTCCAGAAGACTTCCAGTACATAGCTATCATAACTGATGTACATGCTCTTACCTTGTGTTATTGTTACTTCCAGTTGTTCTGGAACTTTCACAGACATCACAGCCTGGTGTTAGTTAGCATGTGAGAAAGGAAGGAGAGCTGTTCTTATGCTTGCAAGAGAGTACCTTTGGAGAGAAAATACAACAGTCTAGAGAAAAATTCAAAAATGAGCAATGGGGAAACATGGGGCAGCAGACTGGGAAAAGATGTGACAAGCAACATGGAAGATGGATTTGTTACAACTCCAGGTATGCCTTGGAATCACTAAGGGTGAATAAACTAATGAAGGATAAGAACAAGAGTACCTGAGATTATATAATTAGGGAGACATGGGTGAGGTTCTTTTAATTGGATTATTGGGTGCAGGATGCTTTCTAGTGCTGGGAACTTGACTATAGCACACATAAAATGGACAAGGAGATGCAGATTGCAGGCACAGCACACAATTTATCTGAGAGTTCAAATTTCACACTACTTAAACCCATGACAACATATGGAAAATTCCACATAATTAAATCAAATCTGCATGTGTTCAGATTACTCACGATTTGAGATTTTTATCTATCATTGTCCTTCCATGAATAAAAAAATAAGACAGAAGGAAAAACAAGAGCATTTAGAAATTCATGCAAATAGGATTACATGACAGGGCAAAAGTTTAGATTTCCATATCATATACTTAATCTCACAAGGGGAACAAAAAAAATGAAAACAAGTATCTAAGCATCACATGTGACTCTTGTAAAATGTTGATGATACTCTATATTCAGCTTTGTTTTAAAAATATCCAGTGGCCTATACATGCTTAATAGCTTTCCTCAAGCTCAATCAGATCAAAAGTCAATGAAAGCAATAACAAACTTTCAAACTTTCAAAAAAAAAGAGAGAAAGAGAAAATAGCTAATATCGTGTCAACAAAATCCTGAGAGCTCACAAAGCAATTGAATAGACTTATCAACGTGATTTCGACAAATAATAAACAAGTCTCCATTTTACAAGGAGGCAATATACAAGGTAAAGTGAACACAAAATCAAACCAAGTCTCACCACAGAACTCTCAATGTGAAGGAAGTTGTGCCTCAGAACCTATGGAGCTGTATGAATGAGATTGAACAGTTGAAGTCAATCAACAATCTTCTTTCCCTGCTCAAAGTCAGATTCTGGCAGCCAAATTACTATCCACAAACCCTACCCTCAGGCAAGAAATCAGATGGCTTCCCTCTGAATAAGCAGCTGCCCTAACAGAAAAGAGTTTTATTTTAGACAGACCCTTGGGGACCACCTGGGGAAACAATCAAACACCCAGGCGCTCTATAGCAAGACGGACCCTTAAGGAGACCAGCCCACACATACGGAGATGAGAAATAACACTGTAGTCTCTGTCTTAACCCTAAATTGGCAGCCAATGAAAACAAGGTATTTCAGGAGAGCCTCAGACTAAATCTCAAAACATACAAACAACAAGTATATTTGCAATAGAAAATTCACTGTAAACATTAGACTATTTAAAAGCAGGTGCAATCTAAGCAGATAGGTAAAAAGAAGGCATCACACTAAAAGAAAAAGAACATACTATAAAAAGGAATGAGGAGAAAGCTAACATAATTCTTATACACTCCACATATGATAACAAAAACGAGAAAGCTAAAATCAATAGAAATGTTCAGACATAAATTGTAAGGATGCCACCCAGCAGGCAATATAAAAAGATAGATGAAAACTCTCAGAGAAAAGTAAGAAACTTAAATGTATTTGTATAGACATAAACATCCAAATAATGGGACATTCAGAATGAAAGGGGGGATGCAGGGAAGGGATAAGAATACATTTTAAGTTATTATGATTTTACCAAAAGCGTACACGTCCGGCCTCAAAGGGGTTATAGGAAGTGAGCACAATGAATAGAAAGTATGTCTTTTGACTGCTGAGATAGCTCACTGGGCAGGGCAGCTGCAACCTAACTGGCAGGTATTACCCCCAGGTAGGAGGGGGGAAGCTCTAGTTCCGGGGTGCCACTCCCAGCCCAACCTATTTAAATTTTCAAAAACTGATCCAGAAAGGTGAAAAAGTACATTCCCAGGTCCTAACATGAAAAAAAAAAGAATAAGTAAAGTGAGTCCAAGAAGCACAATCATGCCATTTCAGGACAGGAGAACTAAAATAATAGCCTTAAAGAGATAATCATAAGCCCATTTTTTTCTTTTCTTTTCTTTTCTTTTTTGCTGGGGGTTTAAATGGTTTACAGTAAATATAGTTGTTGGTACAACCTTTTTCTTTTTTAAAATTTATTAGTGATTTAATAGTGATTAAGGCTGTAAGATAACAGGGGTATAATTCCATACAGTTTCCACTACCAGAGCTCTGTGTCTCATCCCCTCCACTGGAAACATCTCTATTTTTACCCCTCTGGGAGTATGGACTAAAGATCTTTTTAGGGTGCAGAAGGTGGGAGTTCTGACTTCTGTAACTGCTACTCCACTGGACATGGATGTTGGCAGGTCGATTCATACCCTCAGACTGTTTCTACCTTTCCCTAGTGCAACAGGGCTCTGGAGAAGTGAGACTTAAGGACCCATTGGGGAAGTCATCTGCCCAGAGAAGCGCTCAGTTCTGCTTATGGTGGTGTCAAGGACTGAATCTGGATACTTGGAGCCTTAGACATGAAAGTCGTTTTGCATAATCACTATGCTATCTCTGACCCCCCCCCACCAATTCTTTACTTCCCCTTTGAAGCTATAACCACTATTAACTATGTTTTCTTACAAAAGAGTAAGAATCGTCTTTTTAAATTTTTTTATATTTATTTATTCCATTTTTTGTTGCCCTTGTTGTTTTATTGTTGTAGTTTGTTTTATTATTTAGCATATGTAGCATGTGAAGCGACTCCCCTGCAGGTGGGGAGCCAGGGGCTCGAACCAGGATCCTTACACCAGTCCTTGTCCTTGCGCTTTGTGCCACGTGCGGTTAACCTGCTGCGCTACCGCCCAACTCCCAGAATCGTCTTTTAAAGATGTGGTCTTCCTAAAGATTGCCTGAATATTAAGATAGAGATAATCTTTCTGACTTTATGATTCCACAGATCTGCTGCAATATAACTCAGAATTCTGTACTTAATTCTCCATAACATAAAAGAACTCAATTTTTTCTTCAAAATAGCTCACTTGGAAAGTGTTCTACTTTGTCATGTGTATGACCCAAGTTGAAAGCTTCTGTGCTATGGTCCTTCTCTCTCTCTCTCTCTCTCTCTCTCTCCCTCTTTCTCTCTCTCTGCCTTTCTGCCTGCATCTATGCCTCTACCAAACAAAGAAATCTTGTATTTCTCACTCAGTGACAGAATTGATGCACATGAATTACAACTATTTTTAGTGGAAATTTTTGAGCTATTTTTTTTTCTGTTTCACATTTAGACTTGACTATTGTTGAAGTCGATATATGTATACATTCTCTTCTAGCAATTCAGTATGAAATTCTCATTTCATATTTACTATGAGTTCATATATTTTTAAGTTAGTTTTGCCAGTTTACGAAGAGCATATTCACCTTTTTACTCCAGAGACTTAAATGTTTACTATCTTCCAATCTATGCTTGTCATAGATAACCACTGATATCAATTAACCATCAATATGAGAAGCAAAGAGTCATAGTCTGTTCACAGAGTTTTACTCTGAAGACCAACATTCACTTAAAACTGAGGCCAAGGTGGCAAAAAGAGTCATCTACAGTAAATTGCATTGATCGAGCATTTTCTAAGCCACTATTCTCTTATCAACGCTTCTAAGAAAATTTCCATGTAAGCACAGGGTTAGTTCCTAAACTTGAGGAAGATTTTACTGTAAAGTTTGTCTTCTAGTTACAAGGAACAAGCACAGAAAACCATAATGAAATGTTTATACTAATATTTAGATGTATCAAAGCACAAGAGGCAGGCTTTGCGCTATGCGAAAGATCTACTTTATCAAGACAAAGTTTAAATAGAATTGTTCAGCTACTGAAAACCATTTATTTTTCCAAACCCTGCACCTAGATTCGTGGTCTGACAGCAGGAAAGGTTTAAAATTGAATTTATCCCAGAACATTTGGGAAGTGTAATTACCCTATCAGTAGCTATATAAGAGGCTCACAGACAGTTTCCCAAGTGATTTTTTTTTTTAATAGAGAAGATTTAACCAAGTCCAAGTGTAAAAGGACTTGGGAAAAGAAAGATACACAGAACTCCAAGGTTCAAGTAGTTTCCTTATCATAAGCTCCAGATGTCTTCATTCTTGGTCCTGGGACATGCTGATCTCTTTGTGCTATCACATCAGGACGAAGACAGGAACCATTTATAGAAAAAAGAAGTGCCAGCATAATGGCTCTGCAGCCAGATAATGCAGAGATCGCAAGTCATGTTCACAGTGCAAAAGGACATGCGTTTTCTAAAATAGGAATCTAATCCCACTAGGTTTCTGTGTGTATGAATTTAACCTTTAGAAGTGAATGTCTGAACCTTTGGAAATGAACTAATGCTTTGTGTAAACTACAGAAAACAGATGGGAGTGTGTTCCAAGCAGGACATTTAAATATAAAGACCATTTCTGTACCTGCAAATGCCTGGAAGGATAAGTCCATGTTGGAAAAAAAAATGAAGCTACCCTACAACACAGCTCAGATTCAAAGATGACAAGGACCTCCATGAAATCCAAGCATTCATATTAGGACAGAAATGAGAAGCATATACTTGCTCTAACATAAGGAAAATTTGATATTGTGTTAAAACCAGACCTTCATGGTGCTACAAAAACTTAAGTTGCTTTGTCAAAAGATGAATTACAGAGTATTTATTAATTTAATGCTGTTTTCAATATTATAGCAAGAGGAAAATATGCATTGCACCAAAGCAAAGAACTCTATGGAAGAAGGGAAAGGGAAGGGCAAGAGAGAGCACTGGGTTGCAGTGCATAATGAGAAGATGAAAAACTGTATCTACGTATCAACAACTCTACTGTAAACCATTAAGTTTCCAATAAAATGAGAAGAGGAATTAGAGTTACTTCTCAAAGAATCTTATGTGTCTAGAAAGATCATTGGCCAGGTTGAGCTCACGCACTGCCATGCATGCATCCCAGCTTAGAACCACAGCACCAGAGGAGCAGTGCTATGATACCAGAGGAAGGTCTGGTGCCATGGTTTTTCTCCCTCTATCTATTTGAATGAAAAAAAAATGACTCCTGGCTATGAATATTGGTGTGCACAGATCTTTTCCAATAGGAAATTATGGAAATACTTATTCTGTACCATATCCTACTAGTCAAGTATTATATATTCACTCAGGAATTTTGCATTTGAAAGAACAACTCACATTTAATAGTTGAAATATGTATTTTCTCTGAAATTCTTATGGCATCCTTATGCACAAGACAGAATAATCTTTCTCTGGATCATTCCAATTTTATCATGTATGATGCCCAGTGAGTTACTTTAACCATGTTAGTGCATAATTCAGTGGTATTAATTGCTTTAATGTTGCTATGCAACTATTCCCCTTTCCAGTACTCAACCTAAAACTCTAGCACATTTACCTTCCATTAAAATACCATATCAAGGTCAGTGTAAAGGCCATACATATTTTTGAATCAAAATTCCCAGCAGACATTGTTTTTCTATTTTATTCAATAGGACACAGAGAAATTGAGATAGAGAAGGAAAGAGAGAGACACCTGTAGACCTGCTTTGCTGCTTGTGAAGCATCCCCACTGCAGGTGGGGAGTAGGGAGCTCAAACCCCAGTCCTTGAGCAGGTCCTTGCACATAGTATTATGTGAGGTTAACTGTGTGCCACCGCCCACCTTCGCCCCTCCACCTCCCCTCAATAAACTATTTTTACTGTGATTCCTCACACAAAGAATCTGTAATTCCAAAAGTTTAAGAACCAGAACAATGCAAATACAATGCATGGAACTGAATCTTTAAAATCCAAAATGTACTGTAACACTGTCAAGTGTCAAAGACTGAAAAAGTACTAACAGAAAACAGGAAATCATATTTCATGTGGTATATGTGTGAAAGATATCACAGTTTTGGCAATTACTCCCTGGCTCTCTATGACTTGTTGCTAGTTGAGTTTCCAACTTCCCCTCAGATATGAGTCAGAGGGTCTAAGAATAAGTATCAGAATTCTCTAGAAACTTCATAAACTCCTATATTCAAGCTCCTTTTACTTTATACTCCTAGCGTCTTGTCAGAGGAGATACATAAAAGATATGATTAACAAATTAAACAGTATAAAGATGACAAAGAAACAAAGCTGGTACTACCTATTAAGAAATGGAAAAATGCCAGTGAGTTGTATTTTATAGTCTTTTTTGAATAGACAATAATAAGATTTCCTAACAATGTAATCACCAGCAGAACTACACAAATTCATGCCTTGAAACTTCAGTTGAGACAGTATTCCCAGAACAGGATTTAGAGAATTTCTGTAAAGTATATTATGCATGTAAACTATTAATATTTTATTTGCAATGATAACTCATTAGCTACAGTTATAGTCGGGCAATAGCAGAAAGACTGACCCAATCAGGACCAAGCTTCAATACATATTTTTGTTTGTTTGTCATAACTGGGACTTCATCACTCTCAGTCAACATTTTCAGATAGAGAAAGAAGCAGATAGAGGGAGAGGGAGAGGGAGAGGGAGAGGGAGAGGGAGAGGGAGAGGGAGAGGGAGAGGGAGAGGGAGAGGGAGAGGGAGAGGGAGAGGGAGAGGGAGAGGGAGAAGCTATACCACAACATTGAAGCTTTCCCCAGTGCAGTGGGGTCTGGGTTCAAACCTGAAAAAGCAGGCACACTATCCAAGTGACCTATCTTTCTGGCCCTCCACAAATGTTCTTAAGCTGGTTCCCTGAAATGCCAGCCTAACCTTCTGACACAAGAGTCTGTATGTCCTGCCCTTGTGTGATCTCCAATTGGTTACACATGCTTCAAACTTGTCATACATCTATATTATATTTTAAGCTTTAACTCTGAGGTAAATTATAATGTACTTTTCTGTACTCAAAATTTCCTGATTTTTTTCTTATGATTTCAGTCTCAGCAACACACATGCACACACACACACATACACTCATACACACACACACACACACACACACACACACACACACACACACACACACACACACTCCCTCTCTACCTCCCTCCTTCCCTGAAGAAGTGCTGGAGAAACCTGAGAAATGTCCCCCATGGAAACAATAGAAGAGCCTTTTGTAACTAGATGGAAACATGTCCTTTGTGATTAGCTGGGTCAATTTTTCAGTCATTAAAGAAAGGCTTCCACTCAGCAGGTTTATCTCTTAGCTCCATTACAAAACATGTCTTTTTTAAAAAAGGCAGTTATGATTCAGACAAATTTTTTAAATTCTAACCAAGAGAATTCATCTCTCTTTGAAAATTGAAGTTACATAGAGAACTGAGGAAAATACAGTACTGTAGCACTTACAACTTCACTATCCTGGAATATGCCACAAACACGTCATTTTCTGTGTACTTCACACATAAAAAAGTTATGCATGTTGATTCATTACAAATTTGGTTAATGAATTTAAAACTACAAGAATAGTGTTTGTGATTGTAATGCATTTCATAACATAGACAACAAAATAATTTATAATGTTTTCACATATTAAAGTTATCATTATGAAAATCTTTAGAAAACATTAATCTTGTGGTCCGGGAGGTGGCGCAGTGGATAAAGCATTAGACTCTCAAGCATGAGGTCTTGAGTTTAATCCCTGGCAGCACATGTACCAGAGAGATGTCTAGTTCTTTCTCTCTCCTATCTTTCTCATCAATCAATAAATAATATCTTTTTTAAAAAAGAAAACACTCATATATCTGAAACCATTTCTATGTTGCAGATGATTTTCAGTGTTCACTGAAAAGGCATTAAAACATATTTTTCTCAAGCATTTTAAATAAGAGAAAAGTCAATAATTATTTTCATTTTCTTGGTATTCCTGCTCTAATTATAATTGTCATTTCTATGAAAGTCATAATTTTGGGGGAAGTGATTTGAGGAGGGGCCTTTCATCTTATTTATGACAGTTTGTGTCAAGTATGTATTTTATTTGGTAATAAGTTGAATTATATTAAGTATATTGTCACTTTAATATGATTCAAGAAATACACTAATTTTATATATTCTATTTACAATTATAATTCATATTTACAAGAAGAGGATATCTTAGAGTAATAGTTTCATATTTGTTATGTATTTCATCTTTTCTCTTTAGATTTATTTTGTAAAACTATATGGCATGCAGGAATAATTTCACTTTTAGATAAAAGGCAGAGGACCATATTTATGTAAAACAACACAAACTGTAAATTACCATATTTACTTAGGCAAGTAGGGGCAATGAAAGTTATTTATAACTGTAGATTAATCAGTAATAACATTTTAAGATGTCTAAGCATATGCTTAATATGGCAGGTCTGGGCTGTCATGAAACATTTATTGCCTATAAGAAATGATAGTTGTTTTCCAGGATATAAACTTTTGCCTCCTAGAGAGTAGAGCACATTATGAAAATGTTTTTAATAGGACTTCATTTTCTGATGATGACTATAATACAAATATGTGCTCCCTCTCTTTCTGCCCTAGGCCAAACACCTTTGGATATTACAGATGTTTCAGGATAAAAAAACTTTCAACTGACTTGAGAAGTAGATCATATCTAATTATAATGCAGATCTTATACTATTTAAAAAATTAAAAATAGCAATGTATAACAGAACAAATGAATGTCTAGAGACTTGAGAAGGGGAAGAACTGAAAAGGAGGATGTTGAATGAGCTCCTGAGTGATGTGGATTCTCTACACAGGGTCTCTTGATGACAAGAACACTATTAGTCTAGGAAATAATCAGTAAGAAAAACCTTTAAGTAGGCAAGGGTCAATCCTAGGTCAAGGAGGAAACAATAGTAAAAGTCATGTGCAGTACAGTTTATACTATCCATATCTACCATTCTGTCTGTGTAATCATATTGACTTTGGATAGGAAAGTGTGGAGTGGGCAGGCCTAGCACAAAATGGAAGACTAAATTTTCCATAGTCTATTATGTTTTATGTCAGGCCTAATGCTAATTTATATTGGAATATAAGAATTACTTTTTTTTAATGCTGCAGTTTGGGTTCACTGGAATTCCAACTCTGAAATGAAATTAAGTTTGTTTATTTGTTAAGGAGTTGCCTTGGGTGCAACACCAAAAGAGAGGAAGGAGGACAGAAGGGAAGCCAGGAAAGTAAAGAATCTACCAGATGGTTTTGTCCATATGTGGTATATAGATAATCAAAGTGTACAAACTTGCAGAAGGAGGGAGGGAGAAAGGAAGGGAAGGAGGGAGGGGGAGGGGGGAGAGAGAGAAAGAGAGAGACAGAGAGAGAAAGAGAATGAATGTAACCAAACTGCCTCGCAGATTTTGTAAGAACTATAATAAAGATGCAGATGCTCCAGAGTCGGGTATGAGCACAGCGGGTTTAGGCCACGTGGAGCTAGCAAAATGGCAGCCTCCCACTATGCACACCAGCCCTTCTCCAGGTCTTCTCCAGGTTGGGACGCAGAAGAGAAAGAGAGAGAGAGAAGAAACAGGAGTGACTTTTATAGGAGAATTCCGGAAGTGACAAGTTGGGACAGAATTGGCTAGGAAAGGGGGTGGAGAAAACAAGGCACTCTGGGAAGGTAGAAAGCTTCCATAGCAATGGTTGCTATAGGTTTTTTTTTTTTCTTAGCTCTCAAGAATGGGTGATGCACTGAGGGGGTCATGTGGTGGCAGAGGAGTCTTTTTTAAAACAAGGCAGAAGATTGATATGTAAATAATAATACTTTCATGGAAATATGGTGGTTTGTGGGTCCTGCCTAACTCAACCACATCTGTACAATATCCCAACAAAGGAAGAGGAGGAAAAACAGATGAAGGGAAATCCACTATGCTATCAGTCCAAGAGCAACTTCAACCAGCCTGACAAGAAGTTCTGGAACCGTAACAGCCCTAGAGAGTTTGGTCTAAGATGAGAGGACCTTTATAGTCCTTCACAGATCAGTCTTCAATGTGGTCAACTCAAGAACTGGGCATGACCCAAGGTCTTCCTCTGCAGCTCAGAAAACCTATGAAAGACCAGATAGCCACAGGCTGTCAACCAACAAGTGCTTCCATCAATTTTTCTAGAATGCCCTTCTCCAACTGGGAATCCGGGCAAAGCAATGTTTACCCACTACACAGATTTTATTTTTAACACCACAGATCTTTCCTATCAGTCCCTTAATAGTTCACATTTTTCCCCTCAGGAGGAGGATATCAAGAATAATGTGAAGTAATATGCATATGTTTTCCTGACTACACTCTATGATGTGATAAATTTTTTTTCTTATAGAGTTTTATTTAAATCATATTGTGATAATCCTGGTAGAAGAGAGGAGAGGAGAGGGGGAGGAGGAGAAGAAAAGTAATTCTTCAGGCAAAGTTCAGTTTAATCACATGCATGACATGCCATTCCTCCCTCAGAGGGCTTCATCTCACAGCATCAGCACCCTCAGCAGCAACGGGATCTTCAGTGTCAGGAACAAGTTTGATCATCCTTTTAGAACCTGTTAGTTTATATCTGGGGGGGTTCTTTCTTCTTCCTCTTTCCCTTGCCCTTTCGCTTCCTCTCCCTCTCCCTCTCCCTCTCCCTCTCCTTCTCCATCTTTTTGCCTCCGGGATTATCACTGGGGCTCAATGCCTGCATTACAAATCCACTGCTCCTGGCGGCAATTTTCCCCATTTTTATTGGACAGATCAGAGAGAAATTGAGAGGGGAGTGGAAGACAGAGAGGGTGAGAGAAAGACAGACACCTGCAGACCTGCTTCTCTGCCTGTGAAGCTGCCCTCCCTGAAGGTGGGGAGCTGGAGGATCGAACCAGGATCCTTGTGCTTTGCACTATGTGAGCTTAACCCAATGCACCACCACCCAGCCCTATCTGTGGGTTTTCCAGCTGCAAGTGGATAAAAGAAGTAAGACTTTAAAATGCAAAATGGCAGGATCATTCACAAAAATTAAAATGAAGGAACATAAAATTACAAGTTCTTTCTCTACATATAGAAGAATTCTCACTTTCAGAAATAGCGATCTCTAGACTCCTGCCTACTTTCCAAACAGTAAACACTTTAAACTACCTCATACCAGATTATCTCCCTTATAGACAGAACTTCAGAAACAAGGAGAGAAAGAAAAAAATTTAAAGTGAAATGTGTTTTTTATGTACTGCACAAAGGACTTTGGGGCCACATGGCAACACACCTGGCAAAGCACACACAATACAGTGCAGAAGGATACAGGTTCAAGTCCTTGGTCTGCACCTGCAGGGGGAAAGCTTCACACATAGTGAAGCAGAGCTGCAGTTGTCTCTCCGTCTCTCTATATATATCCCTTCCCCTCTCAATTTCTCTCTGTCTCTATCCAATAATAAATAAATAATATAAACAATTTAAAAAGAAAAATCAATAAAGGACTTTGGGGAGGGTAGGAGAGGTGTTTGGGTTCTGGAATGTGATGATTTAAAAGGACCTAAGTTGGTGGTGAGAATCTTCTATAGACACCTATCACAAGGAGAAAATAGATTTTTAACCATATGTCAACAACTGGTTTCTAAACCATTAATCCCCAGGCAGCTACAAATGGACCTACCCTATGACTTGGCATTTCATCTCCTAGGGATACATCCTAAAGAACCAAACACACCCATCCAGAAAGATCCATGTTCACAGAAGCATGATTTGTAATAGCCAAAGCCTGGAAGCAACTCAGGTGTCCAACAACAGTTGAGTGGCTGAGAAAGTTGTGGTGTATATATACACAATGGAATATTACTCAGATATAGAAAATGGTGAATTCACCTTCTTCACCTCATCTTGGATGGAGCTTGAAGGAATGATGTAAAATGAGATATGCCAGAAAAATAAGGATGAATATGGGATGATCTCACTCCTGGACAGAAGCTGAGAAATAAGAACAGAAGGAGAAACACAAGGTAGAACTTGGAATGTGCTGGTGTACTGCGCCAAAGTAAAAGACTTGGGGGGGGGGGTGCTTTCCGTCTCTGGTGCACGATGGTGGAGGAAGACCTAGGCTGGGTGTGAGAGTGTTTTGCAAAAAACTGAGAAAATTGGGTATGTACTGACAACTGTGTAACTGTAAACCATCAATCTCTCCAATAAAAAATGTTTAAAAACATGAAACCTCAATAAAATATTGTTATTTTATTTTAATTTTTATAATCTTTATTTATTGGATAGAGACAGCCAGAAATCAAGAGGGAAGGGGGAGATAAAGAGGGAGCTAGACAGACACCTGTAGCCCTGCTTCACCACTTGCAAAGCTTTCTCCCTGCAGGTGGGGACTGGAGGTTCATACCTGTGTCCTTGTGCATTGTAACGTGCGCTCAACCAGGTGCACCACTGCCTGGTCTCAGTTATTTAATTTTAAAATAAGGCAATCTTCCTCTTTGCCTGAGCGCTTTTAAATAAAAGATCTCAAATCCTGACCTGTATCTCATTTCACTGACATTGCCCATTTTCTTTTCATGAAACCTGACAGGACTATTTTGTTTGTCTTTCCGTCCCCTTTATCCACATTCACTGCACTGAAGCTTTCCAAGATGTCTCTTTTTTTTGACACATTAAGAACTTCTTTAGAACTGGGGGTGTCATGGTTGTGACGATAGCTAAAAAATCTCCCAGAAAATACAGGTTTGGACTTCACTTATTCAACATCATGTTGAGACTGTTTGTCCTGGTTTGGTAGGAAGTACTTTATGAATGCTTAACAGGGTTCACAGACTCACAGCGAGCACTTCCACACTACAATCATCCTCTCTGGCATTATGCTATTCCACTGCAGAATACTATGCCCCAGTATGGTTCCGTAGCCCCCACGTCTACTTGGTCGATTCCAAATTATATTCCTCCATGAGGATAATTTCTGGAACCATCCGTTCCACCCCGGTTCCATGACTGCCAGTTCTCAGCAACATCGCCCCGCCAGATATTCGCCGGATGCAGCATCATCTAAGTTCATTTCCCACGTCTACGCTCGACCGGACCTGCCAATATACGCGGATATCTTCGCCCACCCTGTCCAACGCTTGACGTCTCGTCACCCAATCTGGTTCCCTACGCCTACACTGAACTTCTCTGTTCCAGACTCTTGGAAACAGAGTTGGCAGTCAGCTGAGGTAAAGAACAAACACCTCATCACAGACCCCTGCAAGCGTCAACCCGGCTTTGACCTGGCACGTTATGATTGGGCCCTCCTCAATCGCTATCGAACAGGCCATGGCCGGTGCGCTGCTATGTTCCATCGCTGGGGAGCCAGAGACGACCCGAACTGCCCCTGCGGCTCCAGACAGACTATGACCCACATAGTCAACGACTGCCACCTCTCCAGATTCAAAGGAGGTCTCGAAACTTTACATCAGGCTCAACCTGATGCTGTTGACTGGCTACGGAAGAAGGGCAAACGCTAGAAGAAGAACAGACTCACAGACATTGATGTTTTAAAACAGTGTGCACAGAAACCTCAGCATTAGCTTGACCTAATCTCAAGCCATTCTACTCCTCAACGTATGAACTTTTATTAAATCAAATCCCCTACTATTCAAAGAACATGCCAGTAGCAATTAATTTAGTATGGGTACTCAAGAGGACAAGATGGGTGCGAAAGAGGTGAGACGGCGGGAATAAAGTAGAATATGGAAATAATTGTTTTTCTTAAAACTCCCAGACATCCTGAGTGAAGTTTTCCTAGGGTTGACAGGTGACTAAATTGGTAACACTGATTTATTTTGTCTGAAATAATTACTCCCACTAAATGGCAGTTACATTAAACATTTGATTCTGAAGAATAAGAAAGAAAGAAAGAAAGAAAATCAGTTTTTCCATATATCAGCATATCCTTTGTATTCTCCCCAGCCCCTCCCCAAAATGTGTCATTTCAGGGACTTCACCACATCTGGGCAACGTTTTTAAATGGAAAGAGAAATACAGAGCAGAGAGAGAAAGGCACCACACCACCAAAGCTTCCTTCAGTGTAGTGGGGGTAGGCTTGAACCTAGGTCATGCACATTGCAAAGCAAACATACTATCCAAATGGGCTATTTTGCTGGTTCTTTCTTTATCTAGTTAAAGTACATTCAAGAAAGAATTGAGTTGCTTTATAAGATGATTTGTTCAATGTTTAAAGCTGTTTCTATTATTTTGATTCAATGAATACATTAAAGTGAGTTTTATATATAGAATTCTAATCCAAATCTATCAGAAATAGCTATAATATGACCATTACCCTGAACTAAATTGCAATTGACTTAAAATGTTAGAGAGCATAGTGGATATTCTGTTATGAAACTGCATTGCTATGAAATGAAAAAGTTAGCATTTCTCACATTTGACTAGCTATAATCAATAATCTTTTTTCCCTCATGACTTATTTTTAAAACGTTATTCATAAGAGACTTTCCATTTGCAATTAAACAGCAGTTTATTCCTAACCTATAGTTAGTTACATGATCTCAGTAAACTTCTAAGCATAAATTTGAGAGAAAATTAATTTAGAGGTTTATAATGATTGATATAGGTTCACAAACAGCATATTTTATATTAGGTATGACTTAGGATGAGGAAAACATTGTCATGACTGCTTAATTTTAAAATAAAATTAATACTATAAAATAAAATAATACTATAGAGTATCAGAATATATAGGCAGAGAATGGATTTAATCAATCCTAGCGGTGACAAAATATCAGTAAAACGTGTAATTTGTTTTATTTTTCATGCTTGCAGGTAGACCAACTCTGGATTTCCTATCACTATATTATTAAACTGTATGTAGAGCACACCTATACAGCTACTGAAAGGATACTCAGCATCAGGGGAAACTTCCTTGAATCACAACAAGAAGCTAACCGTCTCAGAAAGCTCACACAAGTTACCACTAGAGGACATCTAATAAATCCAAACACTTCAACTTTTTAAGATGAGTACCCCAAAGTCTGTGGTATTGGTGGAGTAGGAAGGTCAGAGATCTAGCTATTGCCTAGACAAAATAAAAACAAAAACAAAGACATGAACAAAAACTGTGGAGACAAAGTGGGACAAAATTTGTAGACCAAACAGTTCAGTTGTCCAGAACCCCTGTGAGCTCCCTAGTAAACAGTAATAAAAAAATTTTTAATCTAATTTAAATGTGCCAAGAATGAAAGATGGTGGTAATTATGTTGGGCGGGTGTAGCTAGCATAATGGTTATGCAAACAGACTCTCTTGTCTGAGGCTCCAAAGTCTCAGGTTAAATCCCCTGCACCATAATCCAGAGCTGTGCAGTCCTCTGGTGGGGGGGGGGGAGATAGTGATTATGCTGTAAAATAAGGAAAATTTATCTGGAAATTGAAAGTTGGCATAATGAAACTTGGAACACATTTCCCCATCAGCCCTATACTACAAAAATCTGACAAAGAAATGAAACCATTTCAAAAATGTCTATTCACAGAGTACTTTAATCATGCTGCACAGTGGAATACTACTCAGCTATTAAGAATGATGAATTCCAGAGGTCCTGGGGAAGATGGCGCCCTGAGAAATCGCTAACAGCGAGTGCTCTGATAGCATCGTCGGCAACGGTAGGATTTTCTGCCTTTAGCAGGCCAGTCAATAAGGGGGGGGCACCAAAGAAGTGATTACAGTTTAATTTGGGTTAACAATTAGAACAAAGGTGACACGGACTAGCGGGGCGCCAGAATTCCCAGGCGGCGCCAGCCAAGGCGAGTGTGCCCGGCATTGTCCTCCGCCCGCCCGGGAAGGCGGCTCCTCCGCCAGTTGCAGAGCGTGGCGGCCAGAGGACCCGGAGAGAGCACTTTAGCTCAGGGGCTTTCTCTTGGGAGTCGCCAGGGTCCACCGCGACCCTGAGGGTGGATCCAAAGACTTCTTGAGTATAGCTCTCATTGGATCAAAGGACTTGGAGCTAGTTTTCATTTTTGAGAAATCCTTTAAAAAAGTCTGGAGGGAGGGGTTTCCCGGAAGATGGCGATTGAGAAGCGGCTAGCCTTTGAGCTCCGGACACATCTCGTGTAAACAATAGGATTTTCTGCCTTTAGCAGGCCAGCCAATAAGGGGCCATAGCGGTCATACCAAGGATGTGTCTATAACTTAATTTGGGTTAAGAATTAGAGTAGGGGAAAAAATTCTTTTTTCTTCCTTTTAATTTTCAAGCATACATCCTTCCCGCCGCCCCCCCGCCCCCCCCCCCCCCCGTAAGCAGTGCCTGGGACCAGCTACTAGCAGGATACCCCATACCACCAAACAGGGTTTTTTTTTTTTTTTTTTTAATTCACTGATACACATTTGGGAAGTTCCTCGCACTGCTCTTTAATTACAACTCTTCTTCTTATCTTCTCCCTTTTCTCTCTCTTATCTCTCTCTCTCTCTCTCTCTCTCTCTTTTTTTTTTTAATCTTGTCATACACTTCTTTCTTCTTTGCCTTTCTGAATTTGTGAATTACTTTGGGGAAGAAATCTGACCCAGAGTGGACTCTCTATGTGTCTATCTCTGCTCTAGTTCCCTTTACACTCTTGTTACCCCTAGAATATACACTGGATAGTAGATTTGCATAACTGTCTATTCTTGCTATCCTCTCTTCCTTTTCTCTTTCTTCACTGGGATTTGGTTACTATTTTTTCACGGACTGGAGAAATTGTTTGGCTAACTGGTAACGATTAAACTCCTTCAATACTTACTTCAGTTGCTACTGTTATTCCGGAGGTTGGTGAGTGCAATTGTCATAAAGGTATTTAGTACAGTGTTACTTGTGCTCAAAACACAACAACTGAGGAACAACAGAGCATTAAAAAAAAAAAAAGAGAGAAACACATAAATTAAAAAAAAATGGGTAGATTAAAAACAAATAAAACTGCTACCCCAATGAATGAAGACAAGAGCCCAGAAGAAACCACAAATCAGTCAGAAGTAACCATAGATAAGAAAAGTATGCAAGCAATAATAAACTTATTAATCACAGAAATGAAAACAACATTGGAGGAAAGAAATGGCAGTATTAGGGAAACAACAGTTGAGACCCCCAAGGAAAATACTGATTTTCTTGAGACAATTAGAGAACTGAAAGCTGAAATAGCTGTAATGAAGAAAGAAGCTGAGGCAAGGGAAAGCAGACTAACAGAAGCAGAAAACAGAATTAGTCAGACAGAGGATGAGTTAGAGAAAACTAAGAAAGAGGTGAAAGAGCTTAAAAAGAGATTGAGAGACACTGAAAACAACAACAGAGACATATGGGATGATCTCAAAAGAAGTAACATTCGTATAATTGGCCTGCCAGAGGAAGAAAGAGAGGAAGGGGAAGCAAACATTCTAGAGGAAATAATACAAGAAAATTTCCCAGACCTGAATAACAGAAAGGATATCAAGGTGCAAGAGGCCCAGAGAGTACCAAACAGAATCAACCCAGACCTGAAAACACCAAGACACATCATAGTCACAATGAGAAGAAGTAAGGATAAAGAAAGGATCCTAAAGGCTGCAAGAGAGAAACAAAAAGTCACATACAGGGGAAAACCCATAAGACTTTCTGCAGATTTCTCAACTCAAACTCTAAAAGCCAGAAGGGAGTGGCAAGATATCTATCGAGCCCTGAATGAAAAAGGGTTTCAACCAAGGATTATATATCCTGCTAGACTTTCATTCAAGCTAGATGGAGGGATCAAAACCTTCTTAGACAAACAACAGTTAAAGGAGGCAACTATCACCAAGCCGGCCCTGAAAGAGGTACTAAAAGACCTCTTATAAACAAGAACATCACTATAATACTTATAATATATCAGAGTAAACAAATTGTTTTTTAGAACAATGGCACTACAATACATTAAATCCATAATATCAATAAATGTCAATGGCTTAAACTCACCCATCAAAAGGCACAGGGTGGGGGGATGGATCAGAAAACATAACCCAACCATATGCTGCTTGCAAGAATCCCATCTGTCACAACAAGATAAACACAGACTTAAAGTGAAAGGATGGAAAACTATCATACAGGCTAACGGTCCACAAAAAAGGGCAGGAACAGCCATTCTCATCTCAGACACGATAGATTTTAAATTAAATAAAGTAATAAAAGATAGGCAAGGACATTACATAATGATTAGAGGATCAATCAGCCAAGAAGACTTAACAGTTATTAACATCTATGCACCCAACGAGGGACCATCTAAATACATTAAACACCTATTGAAAGAATTTAAAAAATACATCAATAGTAATACAATAATAGTGGGAGACTTCAATACCCCACTCTCACACTTAGACAGATCAACAAAGCAGAGAACCAATAAAGATACAAGAGAATTGAATGAAGAGATTGACAGACTAGACCTCTTGGACATTTTCAGACTCCTCCACCCCAAAAAACTGGAATACACCTTCTTTTCAAATCCACACAACACATACTCAAGGATAGACCACATGTTAGGCCACAAAGACAGCATCAATAAATTCAAGAGCATTGAAATCATCCCAAGTGTCTTCTCAGACCACAGTGGAGTAAAACTAACTTTTAACAACAAACGGAAAATTATTAAAAGACATAGAATTTGGAAACTAAACAACATGCTCCTTAAGAACCACTGGGTCAGACACTCACTCAAACAGGAAATTCAAATATTCCTGGAAACTAATGAAAATGAAGACACAACCTATCAAAATATTTGGGACACAGCTAAAGCAGTACTGAGAGGGAAACTTATAGCTATACAATCACATATTAAACACCAAGAAGAAGCCCAAATGAACGAACTTACTACACACCTCAAGGACTTAGAGGAAGAGGAACAAAGGAACCCTAAAGCAACCAGAAGGACAGAAATCACTAAAGTTAGAGCAGAAATAAACAAGATCGAAAATAAAAGAACCATACAAAAGATCAATGAAGCCAAATGTTGGTTCTTTGAAAGATTAAACAAAATTGACAAACGCCTAGCCAGACTCACCAAACAAAAAAGAGAGAAGACTCAAATTAATAGAATTGTAAACGATACAGGAGATATTACAACTGACACCACAGAAATCCAGAGAATTCTGCGAAACTTCTATAAAGAACTATATGCCACCAAGCTAGAGAATCTGGAAGAAATGGAACAATTCCTAGAAACCTATGCACTTCCAAAACTGAAGCAAGAAGAACTACAAAATCTAAATGCACCAATCACAGACAAAGAAATTGAAACCGTTATTAAGAATCTCCCCAACAACAAAAGTCCTGGACCAGATGGCTTCACAAATGAATTCTACAAAACTTTCAGGAAACAGTTAATACCCATACTTCTTAAGCTATTTCATAAGATTGAAGAAACAGGAATACTCCCTTCCACCTTTTATGAAGCCAACATCACCCTGATACCAAAAGCTGATAGGGACAGAACAAAAAAGGAAAACTACAGACCAATATCTCTGATGAACATAGATGCCAAAATATTAAACAAGATCTTGGCCAACCGGATACAGCAACACATCAAAAAGATTGTTCATCATGACCAAGTGGGATTCATCCCAGGAATGCAAGGCTGGTTCAACATCCGTAAATCAATCAATGTCATTCATCACATCAATAAAAGCAAAGCCAAAAACCACATGATTATCTCAATAGATGCAGAGAAAGCCTTTGACAAAATCCAACACCCATTCATGCTCAAAACTCTACAAAAAATGGGAATAGATGGGAAATTCCTCAAGATAGTGGAGTCTATATATAGCAAACCTACAGCCAACATCATACTCAATGGAGAGAAGCTGAAAGCATTCCCCCTCAGATCAGGGACTAGACAGGGCTGCCCACTGTCACCGTTACTCTTCAACATAGTATTGGAAGTTCTTGCCATAGCAATCAGGCAAGAGAAAGAAATCAAAGGGATACAGATTGGAAGGGAAGAAGTCAAGCTCTCACTATTTGCAGATGATATGATAGTATACATAGAAAGACCTAAAGAATCCAGTAGAAAATTACTGGAAGTTGTTAGGCAATATAGCAAGGTATCAGGCTACAAAATCAATGTACAAAAATCAGTGGCATTTCTTTATGCAAACACTAAATCTGAAGAAGAAGACATCCAGAAATCACTCCCATTTACTGTTTCAGCAAAATCAATCAAATACCTAGGAATAAAGTTGACCAAAGAAGTGAAAGACTTGTATGCTGAAAACTATGAGTCGCTACTCAAGGAGATAGAAACTGATACCAAGAAATGGAAAGATATCCCATGCTCATGGATTGGAAGAATAAATATCATCGAAATGAACATTCTCCCCAGAGCCATACACAAATTTAATGCAATACCCATCAAAGTTCCACCAAGCTTCTTTAAGAGAATAGAACAAACACTACAATCATTTATCTGGAACCTGAAAACACCTAGAATTGCCAAAAACATCCTAAGGAAAAGAAACAGAAATGGAGGCATCACACTCCAAGACCTTAAACTATATTATAAAGCCATCATCATCAAAACAGCATGGTACTGGAACAAAAATAGGCACACAGACCAGTGGAACAGAATTGAAAGCCCAGAAGTAAATCCCAACACCTATGGACATCTAATCTTTGATAAGGGGGCCCAAAGGATTAAATGGAAGAAGGAGGCTCTCTTCAGTAAATGGTGCTGGGAAAACTGGGTTGAAACATGCAGAAGAATGAAATTGAACCACTTTATCTCACCAGAAACAAAAATCAACTCCAAATGGATCAAATACCTAGATGTCAGACCAGAAACAATCAAATACTTAGAGGAAAACATTGGTAAAACACTTTCCCATCTACACCCCAAGGACATCTTTGATGAATCAAACCCAATTGCAAGGAAGACCAAAGCAGAAACAAACCAATGGGACTACATCAAATTGAAAAGCTTCTGCACATCCAAAGAAACTATTAAACAAACAGAGAGACCCCTCACAGAATGGGAGAAGATCTTCACATGCCAGACATCAGACAAGAAACTAATCACCAAAATATATAAAGAGCTCAGCAAACTTAGCCGCAAAAAAGCAAATGACCCCATCCAAAAATGGGCAGAGGAAATGAACAAAACATTCACCACAGAGGAGATCCAAAAGGCTAACAAACATATGAAAAACTGCTCTAGGTCACTGATTGTCAGAGAAATGCAAATTAAGACAACACTAAGATACCACCTCACTCCTGCAAGAATGGCATACATCAAAAAGGACAGCAGCAACAAATGCTGGAGAGGATGTGGGGACAGAGGAACCCTTTTACATTGCTGGTGGGAATGTAAATTGGTACAGCCTCTGTGGAGAGCAGTCTGGAAAACTCTCAGAAGGCTAGACATGGACCTTCCATATGACCCAATAATTCCTCTCCTGGGCTTATACCCCAAGGACTCCATAACACCCAACCAAAAAGAGGTGTGTACTCCTATGTTCATAGCAGCACAATTCATAATAGCTAAAACCTGGAAGCAACCCAGGTGCCCAACAACAGATGAATGGCTGAGAAAGCTGTGGTATATATACACAATGGAATACTATGCAGCTATCAAGAACAATGAACCCACCTTCTCTGACCCATCTTGGACAGAGCTAGAAGGAATTATGTTAAGTGAACTAAGTCAGAAAGTTAAAGATGAGTATGGGATGATCCCACTCATCAACAGAAGCTGATTTAGAAGATCTGAAAGGGAAACTAAAAGCAGGACCTGATCAAATTGTAAGTAGGGCACCAAAGTAAAAACCCAGTGGTGAGGGGTAGACATGTAGCTTCCTGGGCCAGTGGGGGGTGGGAGTGGGCGGGAGGGATGGGTCACGGTCCTTTGGTGATGGGAATGGTGTTTATGTACACTCCTAGCAAAATGTAGACATATAAATCAGTAGTTAATTAATATGAGAGGGGGAAATCAATTGTATGTCTCAAAGGTTCTCAAAAGACAAACTGAATCTTTTTAATAGATAGGCTACGTATTTGATATGCGGACTCTGTCAAAAGCCTAGACCAAGTAGATTAGAAGCTTCCAATAGCACAGCTATATACAAGATACTGGGTACTGTACAGCAAACCATAACAAAGGGACTTTTCAAAGTTAACCCAATTAACAAATAATGTGATGATAATATTAACTATTGATTGTCTTTTTGAACCCTAAGACAGCAGGAACCTCACATCTTCACTATAGAGCCCCTACTTCCCCCAGTCCTGGCACCCTTGGATAGGGCTCACTTTCCCGTATGCATCCCCCAATCCATACCAAATAATATTGCATCCGCCGATCACAACCTAACCAAAGCAACGATTGCCATCTCAACATGCTTCACCTCAGAATGTATCCAGAGACTTCACGTGTGGAATGACAACCCTTCAGCTTCATTACTTGGGTGAGACCTTTCCTTTTATAGTACACTCTAATTTCATCTCAGGTAGTTCACTTTCTAACAAAGTCCCATAACCTAGACATACAACAGTTTCTGTGAGAGAGAGCTTATGTTCACACGTATCCATAAACTACTGCAAAATATATACCTGAAAGCAGGATTACACTAGAGTTTGCAGTGAGTACCTCCCTAACACTTCCTCTCCACTATTCCAAACTTGGGATCCATGATTGCTCAACAAATTGTTTGGCTTTGTATGTTAACTCTCTTTTCAATCACCAGGTTCCAGATGCCACCAGGATGCTGGCTAGGCTTCCCTGGATTGAAGACCCCACCAATGTGTCCTGGAGCTCAGATTCCCCAGAGACACACCTTACTAGGGAAAGAGAGAGGCAGACTGGGAGTATGGACCGACCAGTCAACGCCCATGTTCAGCGGGGAAGCAATTACAGAAGCCAGACCCTCTACCTTCTGCAACCCTCAACGACCCTGGGTCCATGCTCCCAGAGGGCTAGAGAATGGGAAGGCTATCATGGGAGAGGGTGGGTTATGGGGATTGGGTGGTGGGAATTGTGTGGAGTTGTACCCCTCCTACCTTATGCCTTTGTTCACTAATCCTTTCTTAAATAAAAAATTTAAAAAAAAAAAAAAAAGAATGATGAATTCACCTTCACCTCATCTTGGATGGAGCTTGAAAGACTCATGTTAAGTGAGATAAGCCAAAAAAGAAAACAAGGAATATTGGATGATCTCATTCCTTTACAGGAGTTGCAAAATAAGAACAGAAAGGGGAACACAAAGTAGAAGTTAGACTAGGTTGGTGTATTGCACCAAAGTAAAAAGACTTGGGGCGGGGGGGCTTTAGGTCATGGTTCACGATGTTGGAGGAGGACTATGTTGGAGGTGAGTGCTTTGCAGAAAACTGAGAAATTTACACATTTAGAAAAAACTGTATTTACTATAAAACATCAATCCCACCACTTAAAAATACAGAGAGGAAAAAAGAAAAAAAAGAAGAAAATTCAATAGTATTTTTCCCATATTAAAAAAAAAGAATTAAAGTTACATGTTCGAAGGAACCTCTTCTTTTATGGTATTACATATCCAACAAAACAAAACACATCCTTGTGCTTATCTTCATTAACCGACATGTTGTGAACTCTGCAGCAAAAACAAACAAACAAAAAAACCTCTCTTCCACCTACCCCATCTAAAATTCCAATGCAGGCTATTTCAAAATGAATGTTACTAAGAATGCAACTGAAATTAAACAACTATTCTACATTTAGGTCTGATGGACAACTAACTGATATATGCAGGCTGTTATTCCTGAATCTCTGGTTATTCTCTACTTTCCAATAGAGTTTTAATTCTAATTCTTAGCTCTGATTTTTTTTAGCATATCTGATATACTGAATATTTGCTGATATATTCAGACAATCTAGACAATCTAAAGGAGGTATACAGATAATCTTTCTAAGTATAAGTCATTTAAAGTGTATTCCCTCTACAGTGGAAGGATTCTGGCACTTTGGTGGAGGGTGAAGTGTACTAACACATATTGAAGAAGCTGTGAAATTGTACCCCCAGACAAGAGCCTTATAAAAACAGCATTTCCTCAGTATACTGGATGTTAAAAATAAAGCAAATGGGTTCTCACCAACTATATCCACTGGTAAAACAGGTATCCTCGGTTACCACAGAGCAAAGTGGAAGGTCTCTGTGATGATTTTTATAAGTGGAATGGGGGCCACAAAAGCCAGAATTGATCAAAAAGAACTTCAGAATTCTTAATGAATAGTCAATCCTCTAGTTTGTCACGTTCTAATAAAAATAAATCCTAGGCTCAGGTGGGATGTGGACATTCATACTAAAATAAATAATAACCTCAAGCAGATAACATTGCTCAGGGTAGAGACTTACTGGAAGGAGTATCAGAATTACTCTACCCTCCTAAATGAAGTCATGCATCAACTTTCATTATTGCTTGCTGGTTTTAATATTCTTCAGTTTAGAAAACAGAACTAGACATCCAGTTACTTTTGCATCAGATCAAAAGGACTGCTAGTTATTTTTGCTCCTTGATTAAAGTCAGTTCCTCTTAAATCCTTTGTAAACTCATACCACAGACACAATCCATGTTACTATTTACTTTGATTATATATACCTTAAATTTTTTTGCCCCCAGGGTTATTGCTGGGGCTCAGTGCCTGCACTATGACTACACTGTTCCTGGGGCCATTTTTTCCCACTTTATTGAATAGGACAGAGAGAAATTGAGAGGGAAGGGGAGGGAGAGATAGAGAGGGAGAGAGAAAGACACCTGTAGACCTGGTTTGCCACTTGTGAAGTCTCCTACCTCCAGATGGGGAGCCAGAGGCTCCAGCCTGGATCCTTATGTGGATCCTTGTGCTTAGAACTATCTGCACTTAACCAGGTGCACCACTGCCTGGCCCCCTATACTTTAAATTTATTTAGTTATTTATTTTCTACCAGAGTTATAGTTGGGGGTTGGTGACTGAAAAATGACTTCACCGCCTCTAGTGATAGTTTTTTATTTTTGTTGTTGTTTTCCTTTTTCTTTCAGATAGTGGGCAAGAGACAGAGAAGGAGGGAGAGGAAAGATCAAGGTGAAGGGGGGGAAAGAGACAGAAAGGAGAGATTACTGGGACACTACTCCACTGCAGGGGTTGAACCCAGATCCTTACCAATGGTTACGTGTTCTACCTGGTATTACATCACCCTACCCCTATACTTCAAATTTAACATACTCATGTAAAATTGTTATACTTAAAATATATTCAATTCACAAAGTATATTCTTTTTCCACTTTCTACTCATTTTGTGATGCTTTAGCAAGTGAAAACAATTCCTCTGTATAGGTAATGTTGTGATCATAGGACTTTTCTACTCTAAGTAATACAAATTCAGAATTGATAGTTGAACCTCAGCACGTCAAATGATGCTATAAGAAGGGGTCCTGGAAACAAGGTAGTGTGGAGGAGGGCCAGGACAGATGAAGGTATTTACAATAAAAACTGCTTCTCAAGTACACCAATTTTCAGTTAATGCAATGACAGGACAGGTCCTGAAGGTGTTTGCAAGCGCTCATTTTCAGCCAGATTCCTTAGATTAAAATACAGTCCAATGTCATTTTGATGTACCTACTATACTTGTCATTGGGTATGCTTGCAGTTGCAGTCATCTATCAGAGTGATATTATGCCCATTCTCAAAATAGCATGTCAGTTCTATGGAATTATAAAGGTTAGGTTTCACTGGGGAGCACAATTGAAAGAGTGACTTAATGTCCTTTAACCAGGGATATGGGAGTCACAGCTATTAAATCTTCATGTCTACAAATTACAATAAAATTCACCTACATTAAGAGAACATCAAGTGAGCACTCATGCCCTCTGACTAATGGAATTTATGACTGAATAAAAAGGAACTCCTGAGAATTTAAACTGTACTACATCCATTACTATAATAAAGCCTTAAAGGTTGGGGCTGGTTGAGCGCATGTGTTATAATATTCAAGTACCCAGGTTCGAGCCCCAGTCCCATCTGCAGGGGAAGCTTTACTAGCTGTAAAGCAGCTGTGCAGGTGCCACTCTTACATTCTCTCCTCCTCTCCCTCCTCCTCTCAATTTGTCTCTGTCCTATCAAGTACATAAGAAGGAAAGAAAGAAAGATAGTTTTAATGGTTATGAACTGAACTAATTCTTTTTAAATTTTATTTATCTATTCCCTTTTGTTGCCCTTGTTGTTTTTTATTGTTGTAGTTATTGTTGTTGTTATTGTTATTGGATAGGACAGAGAGAAATGGAGAGAGGAGGGGAAGACAGAGAGGGGGAGAGAAAGATAGACACCTGCAGACCTGCTTCACCGCCTATAAAGCGACTCCCCTGCAGGTCGGGAACCTGGGGCTTAAACCGGGATCCTTCCACCAGTCCTTACGCTTTGCACCATGTGCGCTTAACCAGCTGCGCTACCACTACCGCCCGACTCTCCTGAACTAGTTCTTATGACTAGATAACCTAACTTCTATCCCATCTCTGTACCAAAACTCATTAGAGACTATAAAAGCTAAATATTCAAAATCTGAGCATCATCTCCCAAGAATGGCTATACCATACAGTACTATTCAAGAAACATGAGCAGCAAGCAGTCCACTGGAAAGAGTCTGAAATAGACACAACTGGTGGCTTCCCTTACCCCCCCTTTTCACCCCAGCCCCCAACACACATATTTTTCTAATGTTCCCTAAGGGCATCTGAATAATGAGTGTCAACTTGTGCTGAGAACTGAAAGGTCAGAAGAATAGCAAAGATGCCAGACTCAGTGTCACTGAGGTCAGAGGTCAGCAAGGTCAAATAATGGTCAGATGTCACCAACTTTCTGATACATTGTTGGGTAAATTTAAGGTCACAGGGGTCCAGTTGGTCATTGTTACTTTCAGTGGACCATATGACTGATAGCTTCTTTTTCACTCAGAATTTCTCTCATTACTTCCCCTGGCAACAACTAAGAAACCTTCCCTCAAAAAAAGTTAAAAAAATACTTATTAGTAACATTTGCTAATTGCTGTGATAAAAATAATGCCACCCTGGAAATTCCAAGAAGTCAAGGTAAGGTCACTGAGCTTAGGGATAGGATGAGATGACTCTCATGAGCCTGCGCAAACCATCATGGGGCAATTCCCTAATAATTAAACTACATTTTCACAAAACTATTAGAGTTAAATAATACTAATTTACATATCACTATAATATAGAACAGAATTTATACAGAGAGAAATGTAGAGCTCAGAATCATGGAGCGACAAATTGGCTAAATTTATTAAATTGGAAGCAGGTATCAACTTCATGAAAAACTTAAAGTAGAAATTTGGGGGCTGGGTAGAGGTGCAGGGACCTGGTTAAGTGCAAGAACTACAAATACACATGGACCCAGGTTGAGCCCTCGGTCCCTACCTGCAGGAGGAAAGCTTTGGGAGTGGTTCACCCCTGAAGGTGTCTCTATCTCTCCCTCTCTATCACCCCCTTCCATCTCAATCTCTGGCTGTCTTTATCCAATAAATAAAGATAATAATAAAAAAACTTTAGGGAGTTGATCAGTAGTGCAGCGGGTTAGGCGCACATGGTGTGAAGCACAAGGACCAGCGTAAGGATCCCAATTCGAGCCCTAGGCTGCCCACCTGCAGGGGAGTTAATTCACAGGCAGTGAAACAGGTCTGCAGGTGTCTATCTTTCTCTTCCCCTCTCTGTCTTCCCTTCCTCTCTCCATTTCTCTCTGTCCTATCTAACAACGATGACATCAATAACAACAACAATAATAAACTACAACAACAAGGGCAACAAAAGGGAAAATAAATAAATATAAAAAATTTAAAAAATAAAAATAGTAAAACCCTTAAAAAAAAGAAACTTAGAATAAGTTTTTCTCAGTCTCAAACCAAACACACATTCATTCATTATGTACATTACTTATATTTTCAAAACCCTGATCTCCCTGCTCAATTTAACTCGTGGTTTATCCTGACAATATCCATTGTTAGTGGCACAATACTGTAAAGTTAACTTAAGGCCATTAGCTCAAAATGGAAAAGTAAGTTAAATAACAGGACATTCTTGTTTTTAGAAAGACACCTAAAATAATAAATGTATGTGTCAAAAATAGTCATTTAGACTAATTTACATATTATTCCTTACAATAGACTCTGTATAAGTATGGATGAGAAAAATAAATAAATAAAGGGGGCTAGGCGATGGAGAACCTGGGTAAGTGCGAAAATCATGTGCAGCAAGCAACCAGATTCGACCCCCACTCCACACCTGCAGGGGGGAAACTTCATGAGTGTTGAAGCAGGTCTGCAATGCTTTATTTTTCTCCATCCCGCTCAATTCCTCTCTATCCTGTCATATAAAAATAGAAAGGAAAAATTAGTGTGGGGAGCTGTGGACATGTAGTGCAGGCACTGCGTTCCAGCAATACCCCTGAAGGTATTAAATAAATAAATAAATAAATAAATAAATAACAAGTCAATACTTGGAACTTTGGAAAAATGCATCAAGTTTATCAATGCAAATTTAGTTACCCAAAAGAGTATATTATAGCAGACTATAAGACCAGATAAAGAATAATCCACTTTATTACTCCTTTTTTAGAAAACAGCAGTATTGCTAGTTTTCTTTTAAAAAAATAAATTTCAGTATTTAAGAGGCGTAAAAGTTTTTCATTGTAAGTCATAGGGAAATTTTTCCATAAGTATTGATGTGTTGTTCTAGCTAATAAACATCTAAAGATGTGCCGCCAAATGAACACAAACCACACAAAGTAGTCATTACAGAAATCAGAACTAGTTAAATTTACATCTGGTTAAAAAATAACAGTTTAGAAATGTCTAGAACCAGCTATTTCTGATTAGGTTAAACATTTTCTAACAGTTCTCATCTAAGACATGCTTCTCATGGGTGGTACTCAAATTATGACTACTGGGATCATTTTTGTAAAATCATAAAGTAAAAAATCTGGGGGGTGAGGGGGCTTTCACGTCCTGGTGCATGATGGTGACAAAGGATTGAGGATGGGGGTGAGAATATTTTGCAGAAAACAGAAATTTTACATGTGTACCAATAGTTGTATTTACTGTAAACCATTAATTTCTGCCCACCACCCCCCACAAAAGTAGCAAAATATCCAGAGTTAAAAATATGCAGTTGGAGGCCAGCCAGAAGTTCACCTGGGAGGATGCCTGCTTTGCTGTCCAGGTTTGAGATGAGCCCCCACTGCACTGGAAGAAATTTAAGGGCTATGATGTTTTTCCTTTTCTCAGTGTCTGTGTCTCTGTTTCTATTTTAAAATGCTGAACTAGAACAGTGAAACCCCAATGACAACAACAACAACGACAAAAAGAATGTGCTCTTTCTGATGGGATAACCAATATATAATACTCAAAGTCATCCAAAGTTGTGACTTCTCATTCACTGTATGATGAACCAAGAATATCACACAAAATCAGTCTAACATGTCACAACCCTGTATTATAAATGCATATAAGAACCTTCATTGTGTCCTCAATTTTAAAAAGAAAGTTCTGCTTATTACAGTGCAAGAAAGAATGGCCAACAATAAAATATAATTAAATATCTTACATAAAGTTTATTTTTATATTTTTTGAGGCGTCGCAATAACACACACTAAAATTTCCCTTGCCATTTAACCAGGTCTAGAAACAAGCTGATATGTGAGAAAGAGAAGGGTGAGGGAGAGAAATAGGTAATGCTGGTTTAACAATTTCTTAGCTTTGCTTTTTCTGGCATTACCACTAGCCCCACATTATTTTTTTTCCATGTACAGCAGTTGGATACAAAAGGTATTTATTAATAGCAGCCACTTCTTTTTCATCAGAATTTTTAAAAAAGCAAAACAAAATCATAACAAATAACACAGAAACAAAAACCCTGGTTTGGAAAAGGCAGAGAAAGTAAAATATTCAGAACAAACATTGATTTTTATTTCATTTGTCTCTAATCCTTTAAAGAAAGGACCTATCAAAAAAGATGAAAGTTAAGTCTGAAAATCAGGTAAACTGTTGGAAGTCTAGTTCACTACACCTGCAATTCCTAAAGACTTGTACTCAAAGCTTGATTTTGCAAATGGAAAAAGCACTATTAAGCCACTGCATTTTTAAGATTGCCTCCCAGCAGCAGTCCAAAGTCATATAAGATTATATTGAATCTTTAGAAACCACTAACAAAGTGCATGGACATACATAAACTACTCTTTGAATGGTTTCTTTTTTGCTATCAACCAAGTGTAGAAATAGAACAGTGATAAATAAAATTACTTTGTGGACTTAGACTTTTAGTTAACACATTTTTTGCAAAAAACTACTTTGAAATAGACTTATCATAGATGTCCTTCCGCATGCTTCAGATAACTATACCTACAAGTTACTAAGAAAATATATTAACAACAATAATTATAAGCAATATCTGAAGGTGTTCAATATAATTATTGTCAAACTATTATCTCAGCACAACTGATTAAGGCCAACATCTATTACCTTTAGGTGCCAGATGAGAAAAGATACTACTCCAGTTAAGAATTTAATCAACTTTTAGCATTCTTCCCTTCAAAATCTGAGAAATATGGTAGGCTATTCATAGGATGAGGAAAAGGTTAATTTTAAATTAAAAATAATAATTATTCTTCCCAGGCACTTTGTGATGCTCTTTTATTTATTCATTTTAAAAAAATCATTGTTTTTAATTAATTTTAATTATTACCAGCTAGAGACAGAGAAATTGAGAGAAGGGAGAAAGAGAGGGAAAGAGACAGAGAGACTTCCGCAGACCTGCTTCACCACTCCTGAAGCTTTTCCCATGCAGATGGGGTCCAGGGGCTTGAAACTAGGACCTTGCACAATGTCATGTGTTCACTTAACCAGGTGTGCCACCACCTGGGCCCAAACCTATTGTTGCATTGTCAACAACTACTATTTGTGAAGCAAATTTCTGCTCTCACACCTTTCAGATTGTCTGCCGGCCCTAAATTTGTCCAATCCCTGTGTTTCTTACTAAATTTTGCTTTTGACTGCCATAGTTCCTTCCTTTTAATCTTACTTCAGAAATGCACTTGGGCATGGCTTTACACCCCCTGTCCTCTTCAGCATCCAGCAATGAGTGAAAGGAAACGTGCCCAGATCCTATTCCTCTTCTGTACATAATTTGGCACGTCTCTAAGGGCAAGAAGTGCATATTTCAAGCGGCAGAAACTTCATCCTTTGGAAGAGTGTACCAGCTGCTTACATTTACAGCTTTAAAGATCTATCCTGATCTACAAATGTTTGCATACACAGGCCAGACTCCAAGCACCAGGAGATCATCACTAAGGAAGTTTACACACTGGGGAAAGCGCACTGGGGGAGCACTGCACAACCCTTCCTTAGACTTTTCTTTCTTCTAGTTGTACAAGTTTGCATCTCATCTAGTCCTGCTCCTGGGAAGCAAGCTTTCAAGTCACCCCCCTAACATTTCCCTTCAGCACAGAAAGAAAAGGGAGTTAGAAGTTCTCTCACTTCTTAACTCTGCCTTTGGCCACACCCAAACAAAGATTGCCTGTCCTCCTCACACCTTCCCAGTCCTCCCCCCTCAAAGGTTTGCAACAATGTTCTCTGTCAGTCTGGTCAGTTCTTCATGTTGTAAGAACAGGTACCGTTCTATGATAAAGCCTGAAGCTTGCTTAAGAAAGTAACCCCCAGTTTCTGTGAGAGAGAGCATATGTTCACACGTATCTATAAACTACTGCAAAATATATACCTGAAAGCAGAAGTGCACTAGAGTTTGCAGTGAGTACCTCCCTAACACTTCCTCTCCACTATTCAAAGCTTTAGGTCCATGATTGCTCAACAATTTGTCTGGCTTCGTATGTTAACTCTCTTTTCAGTCACCAGGTTCCAGATGCCATCAGGATGCCGGCCAGGCTTCCCTGGACTGAAGACCCCACCAATGTGTCCTGGAGCTCCGCTTCCCCAGAGACACACCCTACTAGGGAAAGAGAGAGGCAGACTGGGAGTATGGACCGACCAGTCAACGCCCATGTTCAGCGGGGAAGCAATTACAGAAGCCAGACCTTCTACCTTCTGCAACCCACAATGACCCTGGGTCCATGCTCCCAGAGGGATAGAGAATGGGAAAGCTATCAGGGGAGGGGGTGGGATATGGAGATTGGGTGGTGGGAATTGTGTGGAGTTGTACCCCTCCTACCCTATGGTTTTGTTAATTAATCCTTTCTTAAATAAAAAAAAGGAAAAGAAAGTAACCCCCACCCAAATCCACTTAGCTCCAAAAGAAAACGTGGGAGTCTGCTTTCCCAGACAGCAGCGCCCCCTCCTCCACCGGTCGCGCCCTGAGTGGTCCCCCCGCAAGCGACAGGGCATGGTAACAGTCCCCTGCGGCTTCTCAGCTCAGTATAGGAATAACTTTCTGAAGCCCTGAAGCCCTGCACTAACTTCCAGAGCTCAGGCTCTGAGGCGAGGAGCGGGGCTTGCTCTAGACGCCCCCACCCCCCCCACAACACACACATACACACACACACACACACACACACACGCACACACACACACACACACACACACACATACACACACACACCACACAAAAGCAAGAAAGCTAGGTCCTACCAGCACGGCTCTTAATAACGTCGGAGAAATGGTCCCCCGCAGCAGCGTCTCCGGTCCCCTCAGGTCCCCCCAGCTGAGCCATAGTCTCACGCCACATGCCCGGGCTCCCAGGCGCCCCAAACTTTGCTAGGCAGGTGAGTTGGCGGGGTCCGCAAGCTGTGCTCCAAAGCAGCAGCCCACTGAGCCGCTGGTGCCGCTGGTGCCGCTGGTGCCGCTGGTGCCGCTGGTGCCGCTGGTGCCGCTGGTGCCGCTGGTGCCGCTGGTGCCGCTGGTGCCGCTGGTGTAGCCGGTGTAGCTGGTGTAGCTGGAGGCGGTTTGCTCTCTGCCCGCCCTGGACACTCAGCTACGTGCAGCAAGGTGGGGGTGGGGGGTAGTTGCAAGGGGGCGTTGACAAAATGCCCAGCCCATGAGTGGAGAGAAGGAAACAGGTGCTACTCACAGCCCTTGATTCTAGAATCAGAATCGAATGGGCGAGGCCTGGAAGGGGAACGCTGAGCAGGAACCCGGGGTCAATAAATCCGCAAGCAAGTTGGGGACTCACTTTTCCACGCTGAGCAGAATCGATGAAAAAACAGCAGCAATTAAGGAGCCTCTTGCCAAAAGCAGCACATGAGGTCATGAATGATTTACCATCGCCACTTTTAAGATGACTACACTGAGAAGGGTCACTTGCTTTCCCTAACATATAATACACCTGTATTCCCCTACTCACAGCTATATGCTGACGTGAATGCACTGACCAGAACTAGAGAATATAGGCAGAGCATAATCATTTCTTAGGAGATTTCACTAAAGCTACCCATTCTTCTTTCAGTGTGTATGTTCACTTTGCCTCCTCCATTCCTTCCTCCCACAGCTGAGGCTAGAATTAGATTGGACTATAAACAGCTCATATGACTTTATTTCCTAAAAATTTCAGAAGTGACTTTCATTTTAGTTAGTATTTTCACTCCCCTCAGACAATCCCTACACACATGTAATTCAAGTTGTACTATTTCCTGTAGTCGCCCAGTTACCCTAAATAATGTCAATTACCTACCAAAGGGGGGGTGAGAAACACAAGAACTTGGCAAAGGACCTACTGGAAGCAGAGTTTTCTTTCCTAGTTTTTCTCCTGCATTTTCATTCAAAGTACAGCCTTTTTAATTAGAGTTCATTTACTTCCTATGAGATAGTGAAAGAAACTAGAGTACCAGTCCAGAACATGTAGCCACAGGATCTAACTAGAAGCCTTAGCCATGTAAGTCCTCTGCTCTACCAGCAGAGTTATTTTCTGAGCAGCCACTGTAGATTCCTATACTCTTCTAAAACAATACTTTTCTGTCATTGGTGGACAGTATAACCATCCAGGGAACTTTACAAACCTCTGACATCCCGCTTTCTTCTCCCACAGATCGTAATAAGTTGTTTTGGGTGTTCACTTGGGCACTGGGGCCCTGGAAAGCTCCCAAATGATTTCAATGGACATGGCATTTGAAAAACTGTAAGGTAAAGGGAGTTGTAGAGAGTCAATTACGTGTCTTCATCAAGAAACTTTGACCAGTCTGCATTCCCATGACAATGCCTTAAATTAACAACAACATGCTCACAATTTCCCTTTCCAGATTGACTGTATGACTCTGGATAAAATATTTTGATAAAAACATAGTAGTTATGTTCAACTCCAGAATTCTCTTGGGTTCAACATAGAGCGACTCTTAGTACAAGTTCTCAACTAACTACCTTTGAATTAACTTCCTCCTGAGAAGTTAGGTCTATTAAAAATCTTTGTTGTTTACAGGCAGACAGTTTAGGTTTACCAAGTACTTATTCCTTTTATATAAAACACTCACTTTATAACAAGTGGGAAATATATAAATATATGATGAGTGGAGAATATTTAAAGGAAAAATACATCTTCTATTTCAGGGACAAAGAGTGTGTGAATTGTCCAGAAATTGTTTATAAACCACAAATGTTCCAGAATGCAACAACTTATATTACGATGCTATTGTGATCATTATTGATCAATCAGTATGGTATTGGGACAGGGATATAAAAATTGGTGGTGGGAGCTGGGCGATAACATACCAGGTTAAGGATTAAGCACACATAGTACCAAGTGCAAGGATCCTGGTTCGAGCCCCCAGCTCCCCACCTGCAGGGGGGTCACTTCACAAGCTGTGAAGCAGGTCTGCAGGTGTCTATCTTTCTTTCCCCCTTCTCTATCTTCCCCTCCCCTCTCAATTTATCTCTGTCCTATGCAATAAAATGGGAAAAATGGCTACCAGGAGCAGTGGATTCTTAGTGCATGCACTGAGCCTCAGCAATAACCCTGGAGGCAAAAAAAAAAAAAAGAAAAGAAAAGAAAGAAAAATTGGTGGAACAGAAGACTTGAACAATAGGCTCAATCAAAGAAGGTGCACTAAACATGACACTTCAGTTCTGTAATTTAAAAAAATCTAAATAAAACCAAGCAACTGTCATGGAGACTTTTGTATTTTTATTTACTTATTGGGGGATTAATGATTTACAGTTAACATTTCCCAGCTTTCCACATAGCTGTTCAACCCCCAGTAGGTCCTCCTCTGCCATCATGCCCCAGGACCTGAACCCTGCCCTCTCACCCCAGAGTCTTTTGCTTTGGTATAATACACAAACTTCATTCCAAGTTCTGCTTGGTGTTTTCCCTCCTGATCCTGTTTTTCAACTTCTGCCTATGAGTGAGATCATCCCATACTCATCCTTCTGTTTCTGACTTATCTCACTTAACAACATTCCGTCAAGCTCCATCCAAGTTGGGTGAAGAAGGTGATTTCATTGTTCTTAATAGCTGAGTAGTATTCCATTGTGTATATAGACCAAAACTTACTCAGCCACTCATCTGTTGTTGGACACCTGGGTGGCTTCCAGTTTTTGGCTATTACAAACTGTGTGGCTATGAACATTGGTACACACAAATCTTTTTGGATGAGTATGTTTGGTTCCTTAGGATATATCCCCAGGAGAGGAATTGCAGGGTCATAGGGTAGGTCCACTTCTAGCTTTCTGAGATTTCTCCAGACTACTCTCCCCAGGGTTTGGACCAATTTACATTCCCACAAGCAGTGCAGGAGGGTTCCTTTATGTGAAATTTTTTAATAAAATACTAACACTTTATGATTTTTAAGAGACTATCGTAACTTTCATATAATATAGCAAAATTCTATAAAGCCAAGACATAGTAATAGTGATTACAGCACAGACATAAAAGCATTTGAAATACCTATAACAAAGGCTTAATATTTCTGTATTAAAATTATGTAAAGTGATACTAGAGAAAATCCATAAAATCAAATACATATATTGAATAGAAAATACATACAATAACATATGTAATAACCAAGAATTTAGTTTAAAATCATCAACCTTCTCAAAGTCATAAAAAGTCAAAAGGAGATACTATTTTCTGCCTGTCTGACAGAAAAATGAAAAGAAGAAATGATGGAATAACATTCAGTGCTGAAAAGAGAGTAAGAATAAAAGCAGTCCTTATTCTCTACTGCT
Organism: Erinaceus europaeus; assembly: GCF_950295315.1. Taxonomy (NCBI): domain Eukaryota; kingdom Metazoa; phylum Chordata; class Mammalia; order Eulipotyphla; family Erinaceidae; genus Erinaceus; species Erinaceus europaeus. The sequence continues at coordinate 102,832,038 of NC_080185.1, read as the reverse complement.
GAATTATTGATACATTTTAGGACAATAATCTAAGAGTAGCTATTAAAATGTACACATTCTTTCTTAAAATCTTTCTTTATTCTTTTATTTGATAGGACAGAGTGAAATTGAGAGGGGGAGGGGAGGTAGATTGAGATAGAAACACCAGCATTGCTTCAGTGATTCTGAAGTTTCCCCCTGAAAGTGGGGACCAGGGGCTTGGATCTAGGTTCTTGTGCATAGTAACATGTGTGCTCAACCGGGCATGCCAGTACCTAGTCTGAGGGCTCAAGTAAACTCTTTTCATACATGAGACTCTGCCTGATATTTCTCTCCATCATTCTATTAATCACCATAATGCTTGAAACCCGTAGTAGATAAATTGGGTTACTATTAATGTTTGCAAGTTCTTTAGTCTCTGTTGCCTATATTCCACATATGAGCTAAACTATCTGGCAGTTTTCTCTCTTCTTTACTTACTTCACTTAAAAATTCATCCACTTTGTTCCAAACAATACAATCTCATCCTTTTAAATTGTAGAACAGGGGTAGGGAGATACTATAGCATTTATGCAAATGAATTGCATGCCTGAGACTCCTGAGGTATCCAGGTTCAATTCCCAACACCATCATAAACCAGAGTGAAAACAAAATATACATATATATATATATATATATATATATATAGAGAGAGAGAGAGAGAGAGAGAGAGATAAAGAGAGAGAACTATTTCTTTGAATATATGAATATATATTCCCAAACTCACTAAGTCATTGAAGCATTTAAAAACAATTTCACGGAATGAGTTCTTTCTTTTTCTTTCTATTTTTTTTTTAGTTCTGGGGGGTCTCATGAATACACAATTTCACTACTCCTTCATCAATTTTCTTCACTTTGTACTTCAGAGACACACAGAGACATGGGGAGGTACCACAGTACCAGACCTTTCGCTGGTGTTGTGGTACACGCACGTGGAGCCAGGCCTTGAACTCAGGCCACATGCAAACACCCTACCAGGAGAACTAATCCTCAGCCCCTCTAAATGTCTCTTAATCAAGAACCCATTGATGCAATTATATTCAACATTGACTTATTATGCAATTAGCTTAATACAGGAATCTGATATATACCCTAAAGACATTATTATTAAAACTTTAATAAACTGTGTTGAATTTTACCAAGTCAAAGGATCTGAAGGGGTGGAGGAAGGGGGTGGGGGCATTCAGTGCCCTAAGGTGAAGGTCAATGGCAATGTTATGGTGAGCAAGGTCGGCAGACAACTCTTGTGGAGATGTAATACTGTACTCCTATGTCACAGTTTTGAAAAAAAACAACAATTTCTCAATAAAATTGAAAAATTAAAATAAATATCTCTGGGAGATCTTATTTACATAAACTTTCAAAAAAATAAAAACAAAACAGAAGCAAGCAAGCTGTTTGTAAAACTCATGAGAATCATGGTGGTTATCTTTGGAGTATAGGAGGGTGGGATACAGAACTCTGGTGATGGGTGTGGTGTGGAACTATAAATTAGAATCTTACAATCTTGTAACAAACCATTAATAACAAATAAATTAAAAAGATCTCTGGGTTGGAGAGCTATTTCACTGGGTAGAGCAGCTGTTCTGCTACGTATATATGCTAGATACCTGCCCTGTCACAAGGGAAGGGGCTGCTAGGGCACCAGAGCACTAATATGTGGTGTTTTCCCTCCTCTCTCTGTTTCTTTCTCTGTGTGAAAAAAAGTAGAGCAGTGAAATTACATATGTGTGAGGTCCACCATTCCACACGCAAAAATAAGTCATCACCAAGAGAATAAATTGTAACTACAGGCAACTAGGCTTACTGAGGTGATCATTTCTTAATATATGAATAGTTAAAACCTCACATTGTATACTGGAAACTGAAATAATATTGCATGCCAATGAAAAATGAATGAAAAGTCAAATCAACTTAAAAAATTCAATATGCTATACTATATAAGCACTATAGTATAACAAAATTGATTTTATTTGAGGTGGGAAAGGTTCATTTTTAACACTTAAGACCCAATTGCTATAATTCATGACACAAAGAGCAAAAATAAAAGCTAAAAAGGTTTTTTAAAAAATTAATTTGTAAACACACATTTCACAATAGAGTAGAAAGAAGGTTTGTTAATTTGCCAAAATGTGTTTATACATAACCTGCACCAAACTGCTATATTTGATTATTATATCAGTCATTATAACAATCTGAGAAACAAAGTTCAGGGCAAGGCAGATAGCATAATGATGCAAAAAGACTTACAAACTGAGCAACTAGTATATGTGTCTTCTAGAATAAGACAGAAAATTTATAAGAATGCCTAAAATACCCAGCTTTCTCTATCACTACCAATTGATTTTATTAATCATTTTTGTCATCACTGGAGCTTCACTGCTGCAGACAGACTTTTCTTTTAGACAGAAAGAGAGGTGAGTGTGGGTGGGGGGAAATGGAAAGACACAGCAGCACTGAAGTTTTCCCCAGTGTGGTAGGGGCCAGGTTGGAACCTGGGTTGCAAGCAATGGCAAGGCAGGTAGCCTCCCAGAAGAGCTATCATGTCAGCCAGGTCTTGCCTATTTTAATCTTAAAAAAAAATAGCATAGCATAGTATGCATCTTTAATGTTTAATTTCCTTCACTCAAATTATTGCTGTAGAACTACAAGGATGTTATCACATCTAGTGGTAATCTGAAGGTAATGTCTAATATGACTATTATGGGACATGTTTCAATTCTTCCCATTTTTGATATAGCTTTATTTTATTGATGATAATGTACATGTACCTATGATGGTATTTATGTGCCACGCAGTAGGCATCAGTTTTACCAAACTAGATAAAACTCATGAAACATCATTATAAATCTTGGTATTATTTAACTCATTTAAATCTTTATTGATTTATCAGTAGTGTATAATACCGTAGAATCTAAAAAAAATAGTTTTCTCTCTCCATATGTACAAATGACTCCCTTGGGGCCGGGTGGTGACGTACCTGGTTGAGCACACATGTTACAATGCACAAGGACCTGGGTTCAAGTGCCTGGTCCACATCAGCCAATGGTCATTGAGATATAGTTGTGTAGATTTTACTCCCATGAACACTATGCAGGAATTCCAACCAAAACACATTTTCATCAATATTTAGTATTTTATTTCATTTGTTTGTTTTCTTTGATTGGCAATATTCCAGTGACTGAGCAGGTGTGTTTGCTTTGTGGGTTAAATCTCAGTATCTTGATGTTTTTGCAATACTTAACATCTTTCATATTTTTTTATTTTAGGTAGCTTCTTTTATAAAATTTACAATGTTTCATTTTGGTAAATTAACTTTCTTATTTATTTGTTTGGAAACATTATTCATTTAGAATACTAGTAATTGTTTTAAATAAAAACACATATTATTTACCACTTGGTGATGTTCTTTTCCAGTTTTTCTTTGAGATATAAAATTTTTAATTCAATGAAGCCATTCTGCCAATATTTTTCTTAAATTTCAGTGCCTTTATAGTCCTATTTAACAAATACTCAGCCCATGGCCATAAAGATATTTTCTCTGCTATCTTATAGCACTTTCATTGTTTTTTCCTCTAACAATTTTCACATTTAAGTCCAAAATCTAATCTCTAATTGACTTCACACTGTTTATTGAAATAAATTCTCATTCCCTACTGAATTACAGTGCCACCTTTGCCACAAATCAAGTGACAAAATATGCGTGAACGTGTATTCTCAGTTTGGTCCAAGTACAGTATTTGTTTATCCTAACACTAGCACCACACTTTGAATTACAATAGAGCCATCATAATTTATGATATCTGCTAATGGAAATAATCCAACTTTGTTACTTTTAGAATCATCTTGACTATTTTGCTCCTTTGCATGTCCACATAAATATTAGAATTTACACATACATATGGACAAACACACACACACACACACACACACACACACACACACACACACACTCCTTCACTGGGGCTTTGTCTGACTCTACAGATCAGTTTGGGGGAGTTTACGGCTTTTGCATATTGAGTATACCAATCCCTTAGCCTAGTCAGTTTCTCTAATTTTTTAGATTTTTCTTTCATTTAATTATATTGTTGTTTAGAGTTTTCATGCCTATTTTATATATTTGATGTTTTTTTCCGGTTGATTATAGATGTATGATTAATTTTTAGATTATATTCCATACAGTACTCTATCATGATTCTGGGCAGTGACAGCAAGCCACAGCAGACAAAAGTAAAGAATGATACTTTACAGGGGCTGGGTGGTGGCACACTCAGTAGAGCACACATGGTACAGTCCACAAAGACCTGGGTTTAAGCCCCTGGTTCCTATTTCCTATATGCAGGAGAGAAACTTCAGGAGCAGTGAAGCAGTGCAGTAGATCTCTCTCCTCTCTCCTCCTCCTCTTTCTCCTCCTCCTCCTTCTTTATCTCTCTCTCTCTCTCTCTCCCTCTCCCTTCCCTCTCCCTCTCCCTCTCCCTCTCTCTCCCTCCCTTCTTCCCAACCCTGCTTCCTTCTCAATTTCTCTCTATCCAAAATTTTAAAAGGAATGATACTTTACAGTGTACTGCAGGTTAGTAGTGGGAGCATTCCGATCATTTTGTTTTTAATTCTCAATAAGATACTCAACACTCTATTATAAAATTAGCTTTGTCATAGATAAATTTGTCCAACTGCTGCCTGATGTGGATGCTCTGAGCATGTTTAAAATAGAGGAGGTGTATTAAATGTATTTTTACTTAGGGACAGAGTGGTGGTGCACCTCGTTGAGCGCACTTGTTGCAATGTGCAAGGACCCAGGTTCAAGGCCCTGGTCCCCACCTGAAGGGAGAAAGCTTTGTGAGTGACTTTATGTATTTTAAACCTGCAATAGGGTTATTAAGATGCAATTCTACCATGAATTCAGAAAGTCACTTCACTCCCCTCCCCTCCTATTCTTCCCCCTTTTCCCTTCCCTTCTTTCTTTCCTCTGCTCCTTGTCCTCTCTCTCTCTTTTTTATTTTTCTTCACCAGAGCACTACTCAGTTATAGCTTTTGGTGGTGCTGGGGATTGAACTGGGAACTCTGAATCTTCAGTTTGTAAATATTAAGTTGTGCATTTATTATGATTAATATATTTTATGTAGATATACATGTTAAATTCCATTTAAAAATTAGCATAGGTTAAATTTAATGTGCACATATTTATATCTATATTATCACATGAAATCCATAAATTATAGTTTAACATTTATAGCATCTCATTGAAAAAAATTAATTTTGTGAGTTTACATACTGTTTATATAAGCAAATGTAGAAAAGCATTATGTATACACTAAAAGTAAACTATGACTATTTTTAATGAAGCAAGATTCTGTGAAATCTGAGATGCTAAAGCTTTGAAAGATTGAAAAAGCAGGTAGCTAGAAATACTGCTCATTATTTCATTCTATTACAGACATCTTCAAAAGTTAGTTTGAAGTCTTCCTGTACTCTCTAGTGTAAATGATCAAGCAATAAAAAGGAAAGGAAGCCATTACATTCTTATTTATCCCAAATCCATAGTATGGTATTTATTTCAACAACCATAAAAGATGAACTCCCTAGCATTTTTTATTAAAAATGTTTGAGGTTAGACAGAATAAAATACCACTTTCTAGATGCGCAAGTTACATCTATATGTCTCCTTAAAATGCCCATGGAAATCTCAGATATTGTTCACTCAGGGTATTATTCCAAGTAAAGCAACTCACTGAGCCCCTCTTAACCTTGAAGTTATTCTGTACCAGAAAGTATTTGTAACTAAAGAAATAAAAGACATTCAAATAATATCATCCCAAAGAGTTTCAGATTACCAGCTGAAACCATCATTTTATGAATATCCCAACATGAATATGAGTAACTAAAATCCACCACTTTAATTCAGAATAGCTAATGGCATCCTAGATGTTCTCAAATATGGCACATCTCCACTACATTGAAAATAAGAATCGCCTATGTAGTTTCCTTTAGCAAAACATGCTTGAACATATTTTAGATGTACATTTGATGAATCATCACATTTATATAGGAGTATCCCTTGACTTCAAAAGAGAACTTCATGAATCAATATGACTATTAATTGATGTTCTCTTAACAGAGATATTTTAGAAAACACAGTTGGAAATAATGTATTCAAGGGATGCAGAGGAAGCATTTCCCCCCTAAGAGACTGGGAGTGTAGTGATATTTTTAAATATCTATCATGAATTTTGGAGAATTTTCTAAGAAACATTTTCTTTTCTTTTTTTCCTCCTCCAGGGTTATTGCTGGGATAGGTGCCTGCACCATGAATCCACCATTCCTGGAGGCCATTTTTCCCCCTTTTGTTACCCTTGTTGTTATAGCTATTATTATTGCCATTGTTGATGCTGTTCATTGTTGGATAGGACAGATAGAAATGGAGAGAGGAGGGGAAGACAGAGAGGGGGAGAGAAAGACAGACACCTGCAGACCTGCTTCACCGCCTGTGAAGCGACTCCCCTGCAGGTGGGGAGCTGGGGGCTCGAACAGGGATCCTTAAGCCAGGCCTTGTGCTTCCTGCCACATGTGCCTAATCCACTGTGCCACCGCCCGACCCCCCATTTTCTTTTTTTTAAGATTTTATTTATTTATGAGAAAGATAGGAAGAGAGAGAAAGAACCAGACATCACTCTGGTACATGTGCTGCCAGGGATTGAACTCAAGACCTCGAATTTGAGAGTCCAATGCTTTATCCATTGTACCACCTCCCAGACCACAGAAACATTTTCTATAGAATCAAGGATAATTCAAATCACAGGACTTTATCATTCTTTCCAAAGATTTTTTTAGGGATCTCTGAAACATTTGACTACTATTATAATCTAAATTTAAGCATTCTCTCCTAGTAGGCTCTCAGATTGTAACTATTTAAGAGAAGAAATACTGCCTCAATATTGAGGATCTTCTGACATCAAAAGTACACACACGTTTTCCTGTTCACTCTCTGGAATGCCCCTATATTACATACTACTCAAGATCAGCTTCTTAAATTGGTGTATTGTACCAAAGTAAAGGAATTGGGGGGAGGGAGTGTTCATCCACTGAAACATGATACCAGAGGAAGACATAGGTGGGGGTTTAGACTGTTATGTGGAAAACTGAGAAATATTATATATGTACAAACTATTATATTTTACTTTTGACTGTAATCCACTAATATCCCCAATAAAAAAAAAGATCAGCTTCCCAGGCCTATTATTGTGATAATGTTAATTGTCCTCATCCTTGTTACCCATCACACTGAGTTCCCAAGTAAAGACTCTCATGAAGGTCTATATTAGAAGCAGATACTATCTGCTCACACAAACTTAACACATACCCACATAAAAGAGACAAGCACTAAGGTTTTCCACAGGTATCCTCACACTAAAACATTTTAAAGTAGCAAATAAGTAGGTTTCTGGAAACAATTTATTTTATTATTATTTATTTATAAAATGGAAACACTGACAAGAACCATAGGATAAGAGGGGTACAACTCCACACAATTCCCACCACCAGAACTCCATATCCCCTCCCCTCCCTTGACAGCGTTCCTATACTTTAACCCTCTGGGAGTATGGACCCAAGGTCATTGTGGGTTGTAGAAGGTGGAAGATCTGGCTTCTGTAATTGCTTCCTAGCTGAATATGGGTGTTGACAGGCAGTTCCATATTCCCAGCCTGCTTCTCTCTTTCCCTAGTGGGGTGGGGTTCTGGGGAATCGGAGCTCCAGGACACATTGGTGGGGTCGTATGTCCAGGGAAGTCTGGTTGGCATCATGCTAGCATCTGGAATCTGGTGGCTGAAAAGAGAGTTAACATATAAAGCCAAACAAGTTGTTGACTAATCATGAACCTAAAGGCTGGAGTAGTGCAGATGAAGAGTTGGGGGGGGGGGTGTCTCTGTTCTGTAGATAGCTAGCAGGCATATTTTAGTTATATTCCAAAGGACCTGTGGCTATACTAGTTTTTTTATTCCCTGAGCCTGAAATCTGATATGCAAGTATTTTCTTAGGGGTTTCTGTCATTTATTGTCTGGGGAGATGATGTCATGGCTGGAAAAAGGACCAGAAAGCTGGATCTGGGAAGAGAGTAGCTCCCAAATATGGGAAAGGTGTACAAATATTGTTGACTATAAACCCCATCTATTTGATCTGACCTGGGGCCCATATTCAGATATAATTTCTAACTTCCTTCAAAAATGGACTAAAGAACATGGAGTCCACTCCTCATCTCTTTAAATGATTTTCTTGCAGACCCGAACACCTAAATTTCAATTTGATTGTAGCCCTGTGTGATACTGATGAAAGCCCATTTCATTGTAAATTACAATACTAATGCTTGTGTAGTCCATGGCTGGTGTTCATAAAATGGCCTTGGTATGGTTCATTTCACTGGGGAAATCATCTCTCTCTTTCTCTCCCCCACCCCCAGTGTACCAAAGGCATTATAAAAAATTCTAGAGGGAGTGGGCAGTAGCACAGCGGGTTAAGCGCATGTGGCTCCCCACCTGCAGGGGGCGTCGCTTCACAAGCGGTGAAGCAGGTCTGCAGGTGTCTTTCTCTCCTCCTCTCTGTCTTCCCCTACTCTCTCCATTTCTCTCTGTCCTATCCAGCAACAATGACATCAATAATAGCTACAACAATAAAAAAACAAGGGCAACAAAAAGGAATAAATAAATATTTTAAAAAAATTCTAAAGTAAGTGCAAGTGTACCAAAGGCTGCTGATGTCTTATATATCTACTTGGCATAGTTATCCCTATATTGTACCCATGACCACTTACAGGAAGCCCAAGAAGCTTCCTTCCTTCCCTCCCTCCCTTCCTATATCCTTTAAAATATTTTATTTCAATGAGAGAAAGGCAGGCACACACACACACACACACACACAGAGAGAGAGAGAGAGAAGGAGAGAGAGAGTGAGAGAGAGAGAGAGAGAGAGAGAGAGAGAGAGAGAGAGAGAGAAACTAGAGTACTGCCCAGCTCTGGCTTATGGTGGTACTTGTGACTGAACCCAAGACTTTGCAGTCTCAGGCATGGTCTTTATGCATAACCATTATCCTATCTTCCTTGTCCTCAAGGAGCTTTCTGTAAGTGCATTTTCTGGCATTTGCAGTATTCTAGATCCATACACAGAGCAAGCCAAGCACACCAAGTAACTAATGGATGTTCTGGGATCAACCTAGTCAATGACAGATATAATGGATACTCCAACTTCTTGCTCCAAGATAATTTAACTCTGAGGAAACTAGTATATTAGTTTTAAACATTTTTTTCTGGTTTAATGACAAAACTAAGAAAATATGTTGTTAAGTAAAAGAATCCCAGGAAAAGAAATGATAAAATATTGTTTTAAGAAAATATAGCTACCCAAACTAGATAAAACTCATGAAACATCATTATAAATATTGGTATTAACTCATTTAATATCTTTATTGATTTATCAGTAGTGTATAATACTGTAGAATCTAAAAAAAAATAGTTTTCTCTCTCCATATGTACAAATGACTCCCTTAGGGCTGGGTGGTGGTGCACCTGGTTGAGCACACGTTACAATGCAGAGGGACATGGGTTCAAGTGCCTGGTCCACACCTGCAGGGGGAAAACTTTGCAAGTGGTGAAGCAATGCTGTTCTTTCTCTCCCCCTCTCTATCTCCACTACCCTCTCAATTTATGGCTGTCTCTATCCAATTCAGAAAGATAATTATTTTATTTTATTTATTTATTAATGAGAAAGATAGAAGGAGGATGAGGGAGAGAGAGAGACAGAGACAGAGAGAGAGAGAGAAAGACATCACTATGGTACATGTGCTGCAGGAGACTGAACTTGGGACCTTATACTTGAAAGTCCAGTGCTTTATCTACTGCACACCTCCTGGACAAGTCTAATAATTTTTAAGGTTTAAAAGAACTTTTCCAGCCTTTAGATTCATGATTAGTCAACAATTTTTTGGCTCTATATGTTAACTCTTTTTTTTCAGCTACCAGGTTCCAGATGCTAACATGATGCCAATAGGACTTCCTTGAGCAAGATGACCCCACCAATGTGTCCTGGAGCTCTGCTTCCCCAGAACCCTGCCCCAATAGGGAAAGAAAGAGGCAGGCTGGGAGTATGGATCCACCTGTCAATGCCCATGTTCAATGGGGAAACAGTTACATAAACCAGACCTTCCACCTTCTGCACCCCATAATGACCCTGGGTCCATACTCCCAGAGGGATAAAGAATAGGAAAGCTATCAAGGGAGGGGATGGGATACGGAGTTCTGGTGGTGGGAATTGTGTGGAGTTGTACCCCTCTCATCCTATGGTTTTTGTCGGTGTTTCCTTTTTTATAAATAAAAATAAAAAAGATAAATAACTCTCTTCATGCAGCACCAAAGGTCTAGTGTAATGTCACTATGAAAGTAAGACCTCTTCTTATTCCTCACACTCCCTCCCCCCTTTCTCAAGCAGCCATCATAGTTTCCACTTAGTATAAGAACTAGTTTAGTTGTTTTGAGACAAATCTCCTAAAGGTCCCCAACAAAATTGAGATCCAGTGGTCCACAGGAGAAACCTGCCCATTAATATATGCTACATTAGTTTTCTTGGCCTTTGTTGCATTCCCATTTCCATACTTGTGGCATCTCTTCCGAATTTAATCATTTCCTTTGAAATGGAGTATTTTCTTAGGGGTTTCTGTCAGTTATAATTTGGCATTAATTATCAATATATAAGCTAAAAAAACTTCTGGATGGCATTTATTTACTGAAAGACTGAAATGGAAATTTAGTAACTAGTCACAATCTTAAAACCGTACTTGTTTGGGGACCCAGTGTTTGTTAGAAATTACCAAATGCAAAACATATTCCTGAAAACAGAAGTACACTAGAGTTTGCAGTGAGTACCTCCCTAACACTTCCTCTCCACTATTCCAAGCTTTGGGTCCATGATTGCTCAACAATTTTCAGTCACCAGGTTCTTTTCAGTCACCAGGTTCCAGATGCCATCAGGATGCTGGCCAGGCTTCCCTGGATTGAAGACCCCCACCAATGTGTCCTGGAGCTCAGCTTCCCCAGAGACACACCCTACTAGGGAAAGAGAGAGGCAGACTGGGAGTATGGACCGACCAGTCAACGCCCATGTTCAGCGGGGAAGCAATTACAGAAGCCAGACCTTCTACCTTCTGCAACCCACAATAACCCTGAGTCCATGCTCCCAGAGGGATAGAGAATGGGAAAGCTATCAGGGGAGGGGGTGGGATATGGAGATTGGGTGGTGGGAATTGTGTGGAATTGTACCCCTCCTACCCTATGGTTTTGTTAATTAATCCTTTCTTAAATAAAAAAAAGAGAAATTACCAAAATGCTTAGTCATGTCTAAATAATTAAGGAAGAAGAATTAAACTCTTTTCTTTTGAGGTAGTTATAGCAAAATTGTTTCCAGAAGATTGCAGTGCCAAGTGAAATGTCAGCCTAGCATGCCACAGAAGGAGACTTACTAATTTTTGACTGAAAATTTCTGGCCAAAATAAAATTATAAATATTAGACTTACAAGCTATAAAGTCTCTTCAAAATGGTCTTCATTATTATGTTACATAAATTTGGCAAGGAAAAATACAGAAAAGTATAGTTCATCATACATTTTTATCATGGAAGGAGGCCTTATAGCACAATCACCAGTTTCTTCTATAAATTGACTCATTTAATAAAATATGCACATGCTTTTGCCCAAATTTACCTCTTTTTATCTTTATTTTATTTACTTGATAGAGACAGCCGGAAATCTAGAGGGAAGGGCATGATAGAGAGGGAGAGACAGAGAGACACCTGCAACATTGCTTCACCACTCACAAAGCTTTCCTCCTGCAGGTGGGGACTGGCAGCTCGAACCCGGTTCCTTCAGCATTGTAACTTGTGCTCAATCAACCAGATGCGCCACCATCCAGTCCCCCTAATTTACCTCTTAACCACAATGAGCATCACCTTTTTTTCTTTATCTATGTGACAGATTGCATTTCCAAAAAAAATTATTTCAGTGATAATTTTGTTGCCAGATTCTACCAGAAACCTGGCACTACTAAATCAAAGAGTCTCGTTTTCCTTCCCTTGAAACTGAAGGTGCCTTCATCATTGTCTTGATAAGTGCAATGTGGTTAAAGTACACTGGATGGCTTCTGCCTGGTTGTCTCCTTTGGGATTTTCACCCTTGGAACTTAGTGACCATGCTGTGAAGAAGCAAGCAGTAACTTAGAAAAACTATGTCTGGATATATATATATATATCCTCCAAGGTTATTGCTGGGGCTCCATGCCTACATTATAAATACACTGCTCCTGGTGACATCTGTTTCCATTGTTGTTGTTATTGTTATTGTTGCTGCTACTGCTGTTGTTATTGGATAGGACAGAGAGAAATTGAGAGAGGAGGAGAAGACAATGAGGGAGAGAGAAAGACACCTGCAGACCTGCTTCACCACTTATGAAGCGACCCCCCTGCAGGTGGAGAGCTGGGGGCTTAAACTCAGATCTTTTGCTTCAGTCCTTGCACTTCACACTATGTGTGCTTAACCGGTGTGCTACTGCCCTGTCCCATATATATTTAATAATAATCAACAAGACCTTAGGATAATAGGGGTATAATTCCACAAAATTCCCACCACCAGAGTTGTGTACCCCATCCCCTCCACTGGAAGCTTCCCTATTCTCTGTCCCTCTGGGAGTATGGAACCAAGATCACTATGGGATGCAGAAGGTGGAAGGTCTGGCTTCAGTTATTGCTTCTCTTCTGGACATGGGCATTGGCAGGTCAATCAATGCTCCCAGCCTATCTCTATCTTTCCTTAGTGGGACCTGGTTTTGGAGAAGTGGGGTTCCAGGACACATTGATGAGGTTGTCTGCCCAGGGGTGTAAGGTTGGCATCATGGTAGCATCTGTGACTTGGCAGCTGAAAAAGCATTAAGATATAAAACAGAACAAATTGTTTAATAATCCAGAACCTAGAGGTAAGAATAGAGCAGATGAGAATTGGATTCTTCATGTTGGAAGGATCTAGGAAATCTATTTTAGGTATATTTCAAGTGGGGCCATGACTTCACCAATTTTTGCCTGAGCCTGATAGATAACTTGCAGGTGGGTTAAATGTATTGTCTGAGGTGATGGTGACAGAGTTGGAGATAGGTCTAGAAAGCTGGATAAGAAAAAGAGTAGCTCCCAAATATGGGAAAAGTATATAAATACCATTAACTATAGGCCCTGTCGATCTGATCTGGGGTCCATATTCAGCACAAAAGCCTGTGTAACCTCTGCATCCCTGTAGATCTTAGTTTGCATTCTGTGGTTACAACTAGGAACAGTCTAGGCTTTACTCAATTCAGGACCAGTCTTCCTCGATTGGCAGAGTATGCTGACCAGCCTCCCTTCAAAGAGTGGGAAGGTCCCTACCATTGTTGTTTCACCTTGAGGGCAAGGTCCTCTAGAGGCCCACACAAGGGTCCACAATGCTGTTCCTGATGGAGATGACCAGTGATGGTGGAGACAGTGATCCGCTAGAGGTCTAGGCCCATCATATCTATGTGGGAATCTCAGGCTTCCCCTTGTCTGTATACTTTGATCACAGACAGCAATGTTCCCAACACACAGTCAATCTCATCCACCAGTCATGACTAAGGGAACAAATATTTGGGTGGTTCCAACTCTTACTCTTTGCCACTCTCTACGATATCAGATGTTCTTGTTAAACCTTGCTCAAACCTCTAGATCCATGAGCCAAGTAAATTCTATAACTGTATCAGACCACTGCATTTTGAGATAGCTTGACTGCAGAAAATATTATCATTTCAATTGGCAAACAGAAACATTCACCAGGATTTCAAGGATTAATAAAATAATGTACGTGAGAACAATTTGTTCCTGTGGAATGGCACACATATAAGGAATTGTGATTTAGTGCTTGCCTATAAATATTTGATAAGTGCCATGACTGCTTTAAAATGGTTTTTTGAAGATGCTATACACAGCAAAATGGGGGAAAGACAAAGTCTCTATGTGACAAATATATGTGAGAGATAAGGAAAGAGAGAACATCTGATATTGTAGGCACTTTGGTAAAAATATAGTGGTAAATAAACATTCTCATCCTAATGGAATATTTAGTCATTTGTGGGAGGGATGGAGGGAGGGGAGCATTGATCAAATTCTCATACAAACAGATGTAAACTTGAAGCTATGTCATAGTGATATATGTTGCTTCGGTATCTTTAACAGCAGCACTGGGATTCCTTGGGTAGGGTAGAAAGGGCTTCTGTGAGTGAAAAATTATTCACTTGAGGTAAAAGTTAACTAGTTAAAGGATCTCTCTTTTAAAGTTTTGTCTGCCAGAGCCAATGGTCTATTCATAGTCTCTCTCTAATAAAAAATGCACATTCTAAGATCAGTATGTCCAAAATATTGCTCTTTATCTCCCCTACTTACTTCTTTTTATTCTAATTCCTCAGGTCACAATATTTAATGTCATTTAATTTGTCCACTTTTTCCTCTTTCTTCCTTCATGTCCTTTCTTATTTATTTATTTATTTATGTATTTATATCAGATCACTGCTTACTATTTAGCTCTGGTTTATCATGGGTGCAGGGGATTGAACCTGTGACTTCTGATGATTTAAGCATCAGGTCTGTTTTGTAAATTGCTGTACTATTTTCCCATTTAATTTAAAAAAAATATCCAAATTGTATATTGGTCCAACCCCTGTGGAAAACAATATGGAGGTCTCTTAGAAACATTTGGGAGCTGCTCCCTGCCCTAATCCAGATGTCTAGCCCTATTCTCAACTCTGACACCATCTTCCCAGACAATATTTTTAATCCACCTGCATGTTAGATATCAGTCACAGGCAAAAATTACTAAAGTCATGGGCCCCTTGGAACATACCTAAAATAGACTTCCTAGCTTCTTTCCTCCCAAAGACCCCTAATTTTATCTGCTCTATTCCTACATTTGGGTTCCTATTTATTAAACAATTAGTCCTGCTTTATATCTTACATTCTTTCAGCCACCAAACTGCTTCTATAATTCCATCCTGACTTCCCTGGACAGATGACTTCACCCGTGGGACCCAAATTCTCACCTCTCCTGAGCCCTACCCCACTACGGAACAGGCAAGAAACAGGCTGGGGATATGGATTGATCTGCAAATGTCCATGTCCACTGGAAAAGCAATTACAGAAGCCAGACCTTCCACCTTGTGCACATCATGAAGAATTTTGACTCATATTCTCAAAGTAATGAAGAATAGGGAAATTTTCCAATGGAGGAGATGGGAAATGGAACTCTGGTGGTGAGAACTAGGTAGAATTATATCCTTGTTTGTTGGTATGCATGAGACCCCTTTTGTTTCATTTGGTTTAAATCCCCCCTGCTTAACACTATTCTATTTACATAACCACTGCATTCTATTTACATAACCGCTGTTAACAAGCACCACCCTCCCTCCAGGGCATTGGTGGTTCAGTGATAGGATTCTCGCCTGCTCCGCCCCCTCCTTGTCACATTCTGTTTTTCACCAGTCACTTTTCTCTCCACCCTCTCTATGTCACATCCTGTTTCCACCCTACTTGGCAAGTATATATAAAGACAGCATTGTGAGTTTTAGGGTACTTGAGTTTAGCTTAGCTCATCTTAGATTGTGCTGCGTCCTGCATGAATAAAGAGATACTGCCTACAGCTCAACCATGAGTCCCTGGTCGTCTGTTACCCGCCCGTGAAGCCAGCCTGGTGAAAACAACATAGCCCGTCGAAAACAACACTTGTTATCTTACAATTTGTAAATAATTATTAAATCACTAATAAGAAAAGAAATGGAACCTGTGTGCCAACAACTGCACTGCAAACCATTAAGCTCCAATAAAATTATTTAATTTTTTTAAAAGACAAGATTATAAATTAACCCAAGTGCTCAATGGAAGAGGAGGCTATGATGTACATACACAGTGGAATAACACACAGCTATAAGAACAGATTAAATACATTTAAAAAATTCAATCCCTAACACTCTTTTTCCAAATCTTAATATGTTAAATATGCCCATAATAGTATGGCTTCCTTAATTATTTTTACCAGAGCACTACTCAGCTCTGGCTTATGGCTGTGCAGGGTATTGAGCCTGTGGCCTTTGGTGACACAGACATAAAAGTCTATTTGCATAATCATTATGCTATCTCCCCAGATCAATAGTCTGAATTTCAAAAAAATAAGATGTGTAAGCTTTATGAGTTGTGAAGCAGGGCTGCAGGTGTTTCTCTGTCTCTCTCCCTCTCTATCATCCCCTTCCTCATGATTTCTGGCTATCTCTATCCAATAAACAAAGATAATACATTTTTTTAAAAAATAAGATGTGTTTAAAAACATTATTTCCTTTGTCTCCTTTCTATTTGTCTCTATAGAAATTATCCTAAACATATAAGAAGGACCAAATATTTAGCCAAAATTTAGCCAAGGACCAAATATTTAGATACTACTTACTCAGGATTCTATAACTTTCTAACAAAGAAAACTTGGACCCTGCTTTACAGTGATCTGGTTCTATGACTATGATTTAACAAGTCATATTATTTTTCTGACCCTCAGTCTCCTACCTGGTAAAGTGGGAGTCAACTCAAGAAAGAAAAACAGGACCATTTGTGTTGAAAACATCAACTGCAAGTGATTGAGGGAAGTGAAATAGGAAGTATGTGGTACACTTACAGAGTCACTGTAGAGTACCTTTGCACTTTCACTTTAAGCTATATATACTGCCCTATCTTGGGCCTAGTGTCTCTGAACAAAGTCCAAAGTGATACATATTTAGGTGTCACTGGTTGCACTGATATGGTTGAGATCAGTAGTATAAAATGGTATGGATCAAGAGAAGCATGAAGAAAAATTAGAATATCCATCGAGGTTCCAGGACTGGGAGAAATACAAGTTTTATAGAGAATGAAGAAGATCCCTTGATGTCTTAGAGTTTAAGAAGGCAATAGATAAGTATTATTATAACCAAGTTATTCTTACCTTTAGGTTCCTGGTCATTAAAAAAAAGTTCTGTTTTATATCTAATGCTTTTAAAAATATTTATTTATTTATTTATTTTCCCTTTGGTTGCCCTTGTTGTTTAACATTGCTATGGTTATTGATGTCGTTATTGTTGGATAGGACAGAGAGAAATGGAGAGAGGAGGGGGAGACAGAGAGGAGGAGAGAAAGACAGACACCTGCAGACCTGCTTCACCACTTGTGAAGCGACTCCCCTGAAGATGGGGAGCTGGGGACTTGAACCAGGATGCTTCCACAGGTCCTTGTGCTTTGCGCCATCTGCATTTAACCCTCTGCGCCACTGCCCGACTCCCCTTAATGCTTTTCAGTCACCAAGTTGCAGATGCCAACCTGACTTCCCTGGGAAGATGACCTCACCAATACGTCCTGGAACCCTACCTCCCCAGAGCCCTACTCCATTAGGGAAAAACAGAAACAGGCTGGGGGTATGGGTCGAACTGTCAATGTCCATGTCCAGTGGAGAAGCAATTACAGAAACCAGGTCTTCCACCTTCTGCATCCCATAATGATCCTGGGTTCATACTCCCAGAGAGATAAAGAATAGTGAAGCTTCTAATGGAAGGGATGGGATGTGGAACCAGGGTGGCGTGAATCCTATGGAGCTTGACCCCTCTTATCCCACAATCTTTTCAATTATTATTAAATCACTAATAAGAGTAAATAAATAAGTAAATAAAATTTCAACTCCAACTTCAATCTTATCTGAGCCTTGCAATAAATTTTAAAAAATAATATCTGAGGCCCAGAACCTAGAGGACTTAGAATAATACATCTAAGGAGACATAACAACAAAATAACAAGGAGGCTAGTTGAGTATTTAGAAAGGCCCCGAAATGAGGGGCTTTTAGCTACAACATGAAAGAATTGGAAGGAAAACATATTAAGCAAACTAAACCAGAAAAACTAAGATACAAACTGGATGGTCTCATTTATATGCAGGATATAAAGAGACAAGGAAATAGAATTGGCCAAGTGAGGCGTAAACAAATCCTTAATATATCACTACAGATATAAGCTTCCTATATGAATAAGGAGAAGTAGGTGGAAGTGAGGAGAGAATCCAGTAGTCCATGGTAGAGGGCGGCTGGCATTTTGGTGAGGGGTGAAGTCTGCTAAGACATATTTTGAACAAGCATGATATTGCCCTCCCTAAAATAGGAACAGTTTTGTAAAATGGCATCTGCTTAATAATAACAATAGCAAAAAATATATACATATACAGGACCCAGGTTCAAGTTTGGACCCTCAACCACACTGCATGAAGCTTCAGTGTGGCAGTACATTTCTCTCTATCTCTCTGTCTCTATCTGGAAAAAGTTAGCTGAGAGTGGTGAAGTCCCAGAGATTATAATGAATGAATAAACGAATCCAAGCACATCTTTATTGTTGTAGTTATTATTATTGTTATTGACGTCATCATTGTTGGATAGAACAGAGAGAGATGCAGAGAGGAGGAGAAGACAGAGAGGGGGAGGGAAAGACAGACACCAGCAGACCTGCTTCACTGCTTGTGAAGCAACTCCCCTGCAGGTGGGGAGCCAGGGACTCAAACTGGGATCCTTACACTGGTCCTTGTGCTTTGCACCACCAATGTTGTGAGAAGATGACCAAAGAGCTCTGAATTCCAATTCCATCAAGAACCCAATACCCAGAGAGAGAAAAGACAAAAAAGGAAAGACAAGAAGTACAAATAGGTGTAGGTGTAACTTAGACAGGGAAGGCAGGACCATAAATAAATGGAGATATATAATAGTCAACCCATATTTGTGACCTAGAGAGAACTACTGCAGTTTCCAATGAAGTGAATGTGGATACAGAACTGGTGGTGGGAACAGTGTGGATTTCCACCAATTTTATCCCACATCTAGTTGATCATTATTAAATCACTAATAAAAATATGCAAACATTTACATGCTTTATATTACCAATGTGTAAATACTGTGGCAGCAATTATTTCTGACATGCAGACAGATGCCTAAATGCTCATAGTTACTCATGCTGTGAAGCAAGGACATTTTGAAGGAATTTTTCTTATAAAATTTTTATTTGGAGTGCTGTGCATCACACGCTGTAATATCTAGCTTCACTTCAGCAGTCCTTCACATCTTTATTCTCATTTACAAACAAATCTCTATTTCTCACTTGGGAGGGGGCCTGCTTTGCCATGCATGCTTCCTAGGTTTGATCCAAGCCCCCACAGTATTTCAGTGCTGTAGTGTTTCTCTCTCTTCCTCTCTTTCTCAACCTCCCTCCCTCCTCTCCACCTCTCCTATACCTCTATACCTCCCTCTCCCCACCTTTCCTCTAATTCCATCTTTCAGAGTTAAGAATTGTATGTTGACTGTTCTAATGTTTGGGAAAAATATAAATATGAAAGAAACTTTCAATTTCCGAATGCAAACAGCTAATAAGATATTTTAATTTTGTTTTGAAAAGCCCACACCCAAAATAGAGATATTTAGAATACTGTGGGTTTCCCCAAGTTGTATCATCAGAGATGGTGTCTCCTTCTGAGAAATAGTTATTGGCACTACACAGATTTAAAGCTCACTGTATGTGAACTGGTGTTCGTCCTCATATTCCATGTAGTCTTGTTGCAATAATTTACTGGAGGCAAGTAGCTGAGAAGGGAATGGAATGCTAAAAGAACTTGTACAGAGTACACATCTCATGCAGTAGCACACTAAACAATAACAGTATGAACTTGATGTGACACTGTATAGACCTCTAGGGAGGGTGACTAACCAGAGAGCAATAATCTAATGTAATTTAGCAGTAGTAAATCAGAAGTGTGTGGGTTAGAATTAACAAAAAGGATAGTGAGAGGAGGGTTCTGGAACTGTGTTTCCATGTCCTCGTCCTAGGGCTATCATAATGAGTCTTTTAACAGGTGAGTGACTTAAAGCAATAGAAACATGTGCTTTCATACCTCCGGAGACTAAATCTATGAAATTAAGGACTGGCAGGACTTTGCTTGCTCTGAAATCAGTAAAATCAGTCCTTGCCCTCTTGCTGCTTCTGTTTTTTCATAATTCTTGATGTTCCTTGATTTGCAGCTGCAATCTTCCAATCCCTGTATCCATTATTGAATCATATTTGTTCTGTGTGTCTCTTTGCCCAAAACTTCCCTCTTCATAGAAGATCACTACTAGCCAATGAAATAGGGCCCATTTAAATGAGTATAACTACATTTAAACTTGATAACATATTCAAAGACTTTATTTCTAAAGTCACACAAGTACTGGTGGTTGGGACTTAATTGCATATTTGCAAGGGACAACATTCAGTCTCCATCAAGAACAACATAATGGACCCCTTTGTAGGTCCCTATAGGACCTTGACCTCAATTTGGATCAACAAGGGTAGGGAATGTTCTATTCTTTGAAGAGAGGTTGGATAATATACTCTACCTATCACCCGAGGATGATGGGTCCTGAAATTAGTGCAGCCTGGAATGTTCCTAGCCATGAGCACAGAATGCCACCTCAGACCTACAGAGATGCAGAGGTTACATAGGCTCCTGTGCTGACTATGTGCCCCAGATAAAATCGATGGGGTTTACAGTTAACAATATTTATATACTTTTCCCATATTTGGGAGCTAGTCTCTTCCCTGATCCAGCTTTCTAGTCCTTTTTACAACTATGACATCATCTCCCCAGATAATACCTTGGGTCCACCTGCATGTTAGCTGTCAGACTCAGGTAAAAACTAGTAAAGCCATGGGCCTCTTCGAATATACCTAAAATAGTCCTACTAGCTTTCTCCAAAATGGAGACCCCAAATCTTCATCTGCAATATTCTTGCCTTTAGGTTCATGATTAGTCAACAACTTGTTCTGCTTTATACCTTAACTCTTTTTCAGGCACCAGGTTCCAGATGCTACCATGATGTCAGCCTAACTTCCTTGGACAGACAATCTCAGGAATATGTCCTGAAACCTTGCATACCCAGAGTCCCGCCCCACTAGGGAAAGAGAGAGACAGGCTGGGAGTATGGATTGACCTGCCAGTGCCCATGTTCAGTGGGGAAGCAATTACAGAAGCCAGACCTTCCACATTCTGCACCCCATAAAGGCCCTGGGTACATACTCCCAGAGGGATAAATAGGAAAGCTTTGAAGGGACAGGATAGGATAGAGTTCTGGGGGTGGGAATTGTGTGAAAATGTACCCCTCTTATGCTATGGTTTTGTCAATATTTCCATTTTATAAACGAATTTAAAAAATGTTAAAAGATTAAAAAAATTCAATCCACAAAGGGGTAAACAGGAGGTACTTCCTGCATGAATTTCTCCTTAGATTAAAATAAATTGATTTGTATACTTAATGGAGGTCTGATTTATTTATTCTTCAATTCTGCTGAATCTTGAATAAGCCAAGAGTTCTATAATAGAATCCGTTGTCATTGATTCTCAGTGAGAACTCATCAAAGAACTGAATAGTTAAGGTTGAACGAAAGTGTATACAAATCAAAGGCATTATGTGAAATAAATAAGAATATTGTTAACTTCATGAGGTTACTTGGAAAAACAATTCTGTATTTTGAAAAATTGTCAGTGCTAGTATTCATTCAATTATTTCTCTTTATAAGACAGAAATAACAAGTTAACATTTATATGAAAAATAATATCAAAGATGAAATATAAGCCTTATTTATGAAGGTAAAAACTAACAGTGGAATTTGAGTGTTAGTGATTTTATTCTAAAAACCACAATTCATATTATGTAGTATTTATTTAAATGCCATATGTTCACTGGATAGTGCCTGACTGCCCTGGGGAGTTAGACAGTTAGAGATTATTATTTTCACTAAAAAAAAAAAAGGCAAAGTTTATAGCAAAGTAAATCGAGTTAATAAAGATTACTAATTCAGCAGCAAACTTAGAACTAGAAAATGCTTCTGGTCCAAATATTGTGTTCATATTTTATTAATAGTTACTCAATACTTTCTATAGTTGAATTTACTTTCTGGTTGGATATAAGCGGAAAATGATGGCCTTTACTTGGGCAAGCAGATGTCCTGATCTATGGGGACAGTACCAATTTATGCCAACTGCTTAACTGTAGTAATTGATAATGCTCTCTAGTCTTTTTTTAATTTTTTATTTACAAAAAGGAAATATTGACAAAACCATAGGATAAGAGGAGTACAGCTTCACACAATTCCCACCACCAGAACTCTGTATCCCATCACTTCCCCTGATAGCTTTCCGATTCTTTATCCCTCTGGGAGTATGGACCCAAAATCATTGTGGGATGCAGAAAGTGGAAGGTCTGGCTTCTGTAATTGCTTCCCCACTGAACATTGACGTTGACAGGTCGATCCACATTCCCAGTCTGTCTCTCTCTTTCTCTAGTGGTGAAGGACTCTAAGGAAGTGGAGCTCCAGGACACACTGGTGGGGTTGTCTGTCCAGGGAAGTCTGGTCGGCATCACACTAGCATCAGGAATCTGGTGGCTGACAATAGAGTTAACATACAAAGCCAAACAAATTGTTGACCAATCATGGACCTGAAGGCTAGAATAGTGCAGATGAAGAGTTGAGGGGTCCTCCATTTTGTAGATAGCTATCAGTCATATTTTAGTTAAATTCCAAAGGGCCTGTGGCTATACTAGTTTTTTTTCTCCTTTTTCTTTTTGCCCCTGAGCCTGAAATCTGATATGCAGGTGGATCCAAGTTATTGTCTGGGGAGATGATGTCATGGCTGGGAAAAGGACCAAAAAGCTGGATCAGGGAAGAGAGTAGCTCCCTAATATGGGAAAGGGGTATAATATAAAACTGTAGTAATTTATAGTGCTCTCTAGTCTTGAGTCTATGAAACTGTATATGTGTACCCTAGTGTTAGCCATTTTAAACAGTTCTTTTTACCTCAAATAATGTTAAGCCTCACCTTGATAATTTCACTGCTTAAAGCATGAATAGTCTTTAAGCAAACTCCCAAGTATTAAAATAACTACTCCATAATATTCTTAAAATATTTACTCATTTTATCATTATAAATAATAATAGTTTCAGGTTTCTATGTATATTACTGCAATGACAGTTCTTATAAATTATTATTATTATTATTATTATTATTATTATTATTATTATTATTGGGTTTCACTGCCCCAGATCTTTCCCAGATAGAAAGACAAACAGAAGTAGGAGACACGCTTTAGAAAGACACTACAACACCAAAGCATCCCTCAAGACAGTGGAGACGGACTTAAATCTGAGTTGTTCTCATGACAAAGCACTATCCAAGTGAGCTCTCTTGCCAGTCCTAACATTTATTTTTATTATAGATAAATACAAACATCTTGAATTTTAAAAATTCAATATAAGTTATTTCATATATATATATATATATATATATGAATGTTACTTATCACTAATAATATTGACCATTAGAATTAGTGTTACAGAGAGAGAAAGTACCTAAAGTTACTGTTGGTTTCTCATATTTTAAATTTAAATATATAGAATGATTATTAGTCGTATATTCCCTGATGGGATCCAAAAAATAATGATGAGCTTTCTTTTAGATGGATGTGTTTTCACTTAAGGCAATTAATGAAAAAATAGGTAGTAGTTTACCAAGCTTTTATTTAGGAGAAAAGTAGTGTCGAGAGAGAACATATGCCTTTTATTCTATTATTAATATCACATTACAAAAGAGAAAAAATTCACTGATGTCTTAGAGACCGGGATCCTTATGCCGGTCCTTGTGCTTTGTGCCACCTGCGCTTAACCCGCTGCGCTACAGCCCGACTCCCCTAAAAGTTGACAGTTTTTTTTTTTTTTTTTTTATTTAAATTTTTAATTTAAGAAAGGATTAGTGAACAAAAGCATAAGGTAGGAGGGGTACAACTCCACACAATTCCCACCACCCAATCCCCATAACCCACCCTCTCCCATGATAGCCTTCCCATTCTCTAGCCCTCTGGGAGCATGGACCCAGGGTCGTTGAGGGTTGCAGAAGGTAGAGGGTCTGGCTTCTGTAATTGCTTCCCCGCTGAACATGGGCGTTGACTGGTCGGTCCATACTCCCAGTCTGCCTCTCTCTTTCCCTAGTAAGGTGTGTCTCTGGGGAAGCTGAGCTCCAGGACACATTGGTGGGGTCTTCAATCCAGGGAAGCCTAGCCAGCATCCTGGTGGCATCTGGAACCTGGTGATTGAAAAGAGAGTTAACATACAAAGCCAAACAATTTGTTGAGCAAACATGGATCCCAAGATTGGAATAGTGGAGAGGAAGTGTTGGGGAGGTACTCACTGCAAACTCTAGTGTAATCCTGCTTTCAGGTATATATTTTGCAGTAGTTTATGGATACGTGTGCGCATACGCTCTCTCTCACAGAAACTGGTGTATGTCTAGGTTATGGGACTTTGTTAGAAAGTGAACTACCTGAGATGAAATTAGAGTGTACTATAAAAGGAAAGGTCTCACCCGAGTAATGAAGCTGAAGGGTTGTCATTCCACACGTGAAGTCTCTGGATACAGTCTGAGGTGAAGCATGTTGAGATGGCAATCGTTGCTTTGGTTAGGTTGTGATCGGCGGATGCAATATTATTTGGTATGGATTGGGAGAAGCATACGGGAAAGTGAGCCCTATCCATGGGTGCCAGGACTGGGGGAAGTAGGGGCTCTATAGTGAAGATGTGAGGTTCCTGCTGTAATTTGATCAGGTCCTGCTTTTAGTTTCCCTTTCAGATCTTCTAAGTCAGCTTCTGTTGATGAGTGGGATCATCCCATACTCATCTTTAACTTTCTGACTCAGTTCACTTAACATAATTCCTTCTAGCTCTGTCCAAGATGGGTCAGAGAAGGTGGGTTCATTGTTCTTGATAGCTGCATAGTATTCCATTGTGTATATATACCACAGCTTTCTCAGCCATTCATCTGTTGTTGGGCACCTGGGTTGCTTCCAGGTTTTAGCTATTATGAATTGTGCTGCTATGAACATAGGAGTACACACCTCTTTTTGGTTGGGTGTTATGGAGTCCTTGGGGTATAACCCCAGGAGAGGAATTATTGGGTCATATGGAAGGTCCATGTCTAGCCTTCTGAGGGTTTTCCAGACTGCTCTCCACAGAGGCTGTACCAATTTACATTCCCACCAGCAATGTAAAAGGGTTCCTCTGTCCCCACATCCTCTCCAGCATTTGTTGCTGCTGTCCTTTTTGATGTATGCCATTCTTACAGGAGTGAGGTGGTATCTTAGTGTTGTCTTAATTTGCATTTCTCTGACAATCAGTGACCTAGAGCAGTTTTTCATATGTTTGTTAGCCTTTTGGATCTCCTCTGTGGTGAGTGTTTTGTTCATTTCCTCTGCCCATTTTTGGATGGGGTCATTTGCTTTTTTGGTGCTAAGTTTGCTGAGCTCTTTATATATTTTGGTGATTAGTTTCTTGTCTGATGTCTGGCATGTGAAGATCTTCTCCCATTCTGTGAGGGGTCTCTCTGTTTGTTTAATTGTTTCTTTGGATGTGCAGAAGCTTTTCAATTTGATGTAGTCCCATTGGTTTGTTTCTACTTTGGTCTTCCTTGCAATTGGGTTTGATTCATCAAAGATATCCTTGAGGTGTAGATGGGAAAGTGTTTTACCAATGTTTTCCTCTAAGTATTTGATTGTTTCTGGTCTGACATCTAGGTCTTTGATCCATTTGGAGTTGATTTTTGTTTCTGGTGAGATAAAGTGGTTCAATTTCATTCTTCTGCATGTTTCAACCCAGTTTTCCCAGCACCATTTATTGAAGAGAGCCTCCTTCTTCCATTTAATCCTTTGGGCCCCCTTATCAAAGATTAGATGCCCATAGGTGTTGGGATTTACTTCTGGGCTTTCAATTCTGTTCCACTGGTCTGTGTGCCTATTTTTGTTCCAGTACCATGCTGTTTTGATGATGATGGCTTTATAATATAGTTTAAGGTCTGGGAGTGTGATGCCTCCATTTCTGTTTCTTTTCCCCAAGATGGTTTTGGCAATTCTAGGTGTTTTCAGGTTCCAGATAAATGATTGTAGTGTTTGTTCTATTCTCTTAAAGAAGCTTGGTGGAACTTTGATGGGTATTGCATTAAATTTGTATATGGCTCTGGGGAGAATGTTCATTTTGATGATATTTATTCTTCCAATCCATGAGCATGGGATATCTTTCCATTTCTTGGTATCAGTTTCTATCTCCTTGAGTAGCGACTCATAGTTTTCAGCATACAAGTCTTTCACTTCTTTGGTCAACTTTATTCCTAGGTATTTGATTGATTTTGCTGAAACAGTGAATGGGAGTGATTTCTGGATGTCTTCTTCTTCAGATTTAGTGTTTGCATAAAGAAATGCCACTGATTTTTGTACATTGATTTTGTAGCCTGATACCTTGCTATATTGCCTAACAACTTCCAGTAATTTTCTACTGGATTCTTTAGGTCTTTCTATGTATACTATCATATCATCTGCAAATAGTGAGAGCTTGACTTCTTCCCTTCCAATCTGTATCCCTTTGATTTCTTTCTCTTGCCTGATTGCTATGGCAAGAACTTCCAATACTATGTTGAAGAGTAACGGTGACAGTGGGCAGCCCTGTCTAGTCCCTGATCTGAGGGGGAATGCTTTCAGCTTCTCTCCATTGAGTATGATGTTGGCTGTAGGTTTGCTATATATAGACTCCACTATCTTGAGGAATTTCCCATCTATTCCCATTTTTTGTAGAGTTTTGAGCATGAATGGGTGTTGGATTTTGTCAAAGGCTTTCTCTGCATCTATTGAGATAATCATGTGGTTTTTGGCTTTGCTTTTATTGATGTGATGAATGACATTGATTGATTTACGGATGTTGAACCAGCCTTGCATTCCTGGGATGAATCCCACTTGGTCATGATGAACAATCTTTTTGATGTGTTGCTGTATCCGGTTGGCCAAGATCTTGTTTAATATTTTGGCATCTATGTTCATCAGAGATATTGGTCTGTAGTTTTCCTTTTTTGTTCTGTCCCTATCAGCTTTTGGTATCAGGGTGATGTTGGCTTCATAAAAGGTGGAAGGGAGTATTCCTGTTTCTTCAATCTTATGGAATAGCTTAAGAAGTCTGGGTATTAACTGTTTCCTGAAAGTTTTGTAGAATTCATTTGTGAAGCCATCTGGTCCAGGACTTTTGTTGTTGGGGAGATTCTTAATAACGGTTTCAATTTCTTTGTCTGTGATTGGTGCATTTAGATTTTGTAGTTCTTCTTGGTTCAGTTTTGGAAGTGCATAGGTTTCTAGGAATTGTTCCATTTCTTCCAGATTCTCTAGCTTGGTGGCATATAGTTCTTTATAGAAGTTTCGCAGAATTCTCTGGATTTCTGTGGTGTCAGTTGTGATATCTCCTGTATCGTTGACAATTCTATTAATTTGAGTCTTCTCTCTTTTTTGTTTGGTGAGTCTGGCTAGGGGTTTGTCAATTTTGTTTAATCTTTCAAAGAACCAACATTTGGCTTCATTGATCTTTTGTATGGTTCTTTTATTTTCGATGTTGTTTATTTCTGCTCTAACTTTAGTGATTTCTGTCCTTCTGGTTGCTTTAGGGTTCCTTTGTTCCTCTTCCTCTAAGTCCTTGAGGTGTGTAGTAAGTTCGTTCATTTGGGCTTCTTCTTGGTGTTTAATATGTGATTGTATAGCTATAAGTTTCCCTCTCAGTACTGCTTTAGCTGTGTCCCAAATATTTTGATAGGTTGTGTCTTCATTTTCATTAGTTTCCAGGAACATTTGAATTTCCTGTTTGAGTGAGTGTCTGACCCAGTGGTTCTTAAGGAGCATGTTGTTTAGTTTCCAAATTCTATGTCTTTTAATAATTTTCTGTTTGTTGTTAAAAGTTAGTTTTACTCCACTGTGGTCTGAGAAGATACTTGGGATGATTTCAATGCTCTTGAATTTATTGATGCTGTCTTTGTGACCTAACATGTGGTCTATCCTTGAGTATGTGTTGTGTGGATTTGAAAAGAAGGTGTATTCCAGTTTTTTGGGGTGGAGGAGTCTGAAAATGTCCAAGAGGTCTAGTCTGTCAATCTCTTCATTCAATTCTCTTATATCTTTATTGGTTCTCTTCTTTGTTGATCTGTCTAAGTGTGAGAGTGGGGTATTGAAGTCTCCCACTATTATTGTATTACTATTGATGTATTTTTGAAATTCTTTCAATAGGTGTTTAATGTATTTAGATGGTCCCTCGTTGGGTGCATAGATGTTAATAATTGTTAAGTCTTCTTGGCTGATTGATCCTCTTATCATTATGTAATGTCCTTGCCTATCTTTTATTACTTTATTTAATTTAAAATCTATCGTGTCTGAGATGAGAATGGCTGTTCCTGCCCTTTTTTGTGGACCATTAGCCTGTATGATAGTTTTCCATCCTTTCACTTTAAGTCTGTGTTTATCTTGTTGTGACAGATGGGATTCTTGCAAGCAGCATATGGTTGGGTTATGTTTTCTGATCCATCCCCCCACCCTGTGCCTTTTGATGGGTGAATTTAAGCCATTGACATTTATTGATATTATGGATTTAATGTATTGTAGTGCCATTGTTCTAAAAAACAATTTGTTTGCTCTGATATATTACAAGTATTATAGTGATGTTCTTGTTTATAAGAGGTCTTTTAATACCTCTTTCAGGGCCGGCTTGGTGATAGTTGCCTCCTTTAACTGTTGTTTGTCTAAGAAGGTTTTGATCCCTCCATCTAGCTTGAATGAAAGTCTAGCAGGATATATAATCCTTGGTTGAAACCCTTTTTCATTCAGGGCTCGATAGATATCTTGCCACTCCCTTCTGGCTTTTAGAGTTTGAGTTGAAAAATCTGCAGAAAGTCTTATGGGTTTTCCCCTGTATGTGACTTTTTGTTTCTCTCTTGCAGCCTTTAGGATCCTTTCTTTATCCTTACTTCTTCTCATTGTGACTATGATGTGTCTTGGTGTTTTCAGGTCTGGGTTGATTCTGTTTGGTACTCTCTGGGCCTCTTGCACCTTGATATCCTTTCTGTTATTCAGGTCTGGGAAATTTTCTTGTATTATTTCCTCTAGGATGTTTGCTTCCCCTTCCTCTCTTTCTTCCTCTGGCAGGCCAATTATACGAATGTTACTTCTTTTGAGATCATCCCATATGTCTCTGTTGTTGTTTTCAGTGTCTCTCAATCTCTTTTTAAGCTCTTTCACCTCTTTCTTAGTTTTCTCTAACTCATCCTCTGTCTGACTAATTCTGTTTTCTGCTTCTGTTAGTCTGCTTTCCCTTGCCTCAGCTTCTTTCTTCATTACAGCTATTTCAGCTTTCAGTTCTCTAATTGTCTCAAGATAATCAGTATTTTCCTTGGGGGTCTCAACTGTTGTTTCCCTAATACTGCCATTTCTTTCCTCCAATGTTGTTTTCATTTCTGTGATTAATAAGTTTATTATTGCTTGCATACTTTTCTTATCTATGGTTACTTCTGACTGATTTGTGGTTTCTTCTGGGCTCTTGTCTTCATTCATTGGGGTAGCAGTTTTATTTGTTTTTAATCTACCCATTTTTTTTTAATTTATGTGTTTCTCTCTTTTTTTTTTTTTTAATGTTCTGTTGTTCCTCAGTTGTTGTGTTTTGAGCACAAGTAACACTGTACTAAATACCTTTATGACAATTGCACTCACCAACCTCCGGAATAACCGTAGCAACTGAAGTAAGTATTGAAGGAGTTTAATCGTTACCAGTTAGCCAAACAATTTCTCCAGTCCGTGAAAAAATAGTAACCAAATCCCAGTGAAGAAAGAGAAAAGGAAGAGAGGATAGCAAGAATAGACAGTTATGCAAATTTACTATCCAGTGTATATTCTAAGGGTGACAAGAGTGTAAAGGGAACTAGAGCAGAGATACACACATAGAGAGTCCACTCTGGGTCAGATTTCTTCCCCAAAGTAATTCACAAATTCAGAAAGTCAAAGAAGAAAGACGTGTATGACAAGATTAAAAAAAAAAAAAAAAAAGAGAGAGAGATTGAGAGAGATAAGAGAGAGAAAAGGGAGAAGATAGGAAGAAGAGTTGTAATTAAAGAGCAGTGCGAGGAACTTCCCAAATGTGTATCAGTGAATTAACAAAAAAAAAAAAAAAAAAAAAAAACCCTGTTTGGTGGTATGGGGTATCCTGCTAGTAGCTGGTCCCAGGCACTGCTTATGGGGGGAGGGGGGGCGGGCGGCGGGAAGGATGTATGCTTGAAAATTAAAAGGAAGAAAAAAGAATTTTTTCCCCCTACTCTAATTCTTAACCCAAATTAAGTTATAGAAACATCCTTGGTATGACCGTTATGGCCCCTTATTGGATGGCCTGCTAAAGGCAGAAAATCCTATTGTTTACACGAGATGTGTCCGGAGCTCAAAGGCTGGCCGCTTCTGCTTCTCCGGGCGCCATTTTCCGGGAAACCCCGCCCTCCAGACTTTTTTAAAGGATTTCTCAAAAATGAAAACTAGCTCCAAGTCCTTTGAACCAATGAGAGCTATACTCAAGAAGTCTTTGGATCCACCCTCAGGGTCGCGGTGGACCCTGGCAACTCCCAAGAGGCAGCCCCCGAGCTAAAGTGCTCTCTCCGGGTCCTCTGCCCGCCGCGCTCTGCAACTGGCGGAGGAGCCGTCTTCCCGGGCGGGCGGAGGACAATGCCCGGCGCACTCGCCTTGCCTGGCGCCGCCTGGGAATTCTGGCGCCCCGCTAGTCCGTGTCACCTTTGCTCTAATTGTTAACCCAAATTAAACTGTAATAACTTCTTTGGTGCCCCCCCCCCCTTATTGACTGGCCTGCTAAAGGCAGAAAATCCTACCTTTGCCGACGATGCTATCAGAGCAGTCGCTGTTAGCGACTTCTCAGGCCGTCGCCATATTACCTCCCGGCCCCTTCCAAAAGTTGACAGTTTTAAAAACATTATATATGGCCAAAAGAAAAGATAAACTATGGGTTTAGTTGTAATACAGAAAATGGTTAATTAGAGCAAATTCTTTAACCATCCAATCTAGATCTACTTAAAACATCAAAATAATATAAAGTAACTTCCCTTACAGATCTATCCAAAGAATACAAAAACACCTATCCAAAGAGCATTTTGTACACTTATGTTCATAGCATCAGTGTTTGTAATAGCCCAGACACGGGAGTAATCCAGATGTCCAATCACAAATGTGTGGTCAAGAAATAAAGAAATCTGTCATATATATATATATATATATATATATATATATATATATATATATATATATATATATATATAATCAAAATGATGGAATTATCTCCTTTGCCTCATCTTGGGTGAATCTTGAAGGAATTAGGTTAAGTAACATAAGCCAAAAAGAGAAGATGAATACTGGATGGTCTCACTTATAGGTCAAACTGAAGAAAAAAAGGAAAGAAAGAGAGAACAGCAAGTGAAACTTGGACTGGATGTATTATACTAAAGCAAAGGATTCTAGGGAAAACATTTAGAAAAGCGTGGAGAGGATATCAGAGTTCAGGTAAAGGATTCAAATTGGGATTTGAGGGTGTTTTTAGACACTTACCATGGCGAGGTAAGAAAATGAATTTGCATGTCAATAACTGTATTGTAAGCCACCATCTTCTCAATAAAATTACTTGAATAATAAAAAAGACAAAGATCCCATATTTGAAACATGGCATTGCTTGTGGCAATGATTCTCTGATTCTCTCCAACTTCCTCACATTAATAAAAAAAACAAGTCTTAAAAATACAGAGAAAAAGGGGGTCGGGCGGTAGCGCAGCGTGTGAAGCGCACATGGAGCAAAGCGCAAGTACCAGTAAGGATCCCAGTTTGAGCCCCTGGCTCCCTACCTGCAGGGGAGTTGCTTCACAGGCAGGTCTGTAGGTGTCTATCTTTCTCTCCCCCTCTCTGACTTTCCCTCCTCTCTCCATTTCTCTCTGTCCTAACCAACAACAACGACATCAATAACAATAAGACTAACTACAACAAGGGCAACAAAACGGAAAACATATAATAAAAAATTTAAAAAACATTAAAAAATACAGAGAAAAAGGCAAAATACTGGGTGACAATTGTACCAGTCGTGATCTGTTACAGCATGGTCTAGGACTGGTAATCTAGATCATAGGCTATAGTAAAGCAAAAAGTTTTTCCTTAGGTTAGTAATAGCTCACCTAAATAGTGTACCTGATAGCCATGCCTGACAACTAGGTTTGAGCCCAAGCCTCATGACATTTAAGAAAGTTTATGTTGCTGTGGTGTCTTTCTTTCTCTCTCTCTCCTTCTGTTTGAAAAAGTCAGCCTGAAGCATTGAATCCCTGCAAGAATAAAAGTCTAGCCTTAGTTTATGTTCAGGTTATTTTTGTTTGTTTGTTTGTTGTTGTTGTTGTTGTTTTTTAACCAGACCCCTCTTCAGCTCTGGTTTATGGTGATGCTGGGAATTGAAGCTATGACTTCATGGTCTTAGGCATGAACATCATCTTGTATAATCATTGTGTCCCTAGTCCATATAGTTTTAGTGTTGCCATTTGCAAGCCAACTATTTGCTATCAAAAGAAATTTATCACATAATCTCCTGCTAACATGGTTCCTTAGTTTTAAAATGTAAAGGCTGTTATTTATACATATGTAATACTATTTATCCTTCCATTAAAAATTAATATTTATCAGAAAAAGTGTGTAATCTAACAGATTGTTAATCTAAAATGCATAATTTCCAGTCTTTGAATAAAATTTTCTCTAGTTTTATTTATACAGTAACACATTTTTGTCTCAAAGGAAATACCAGTTTTCATTAAATATTTTAAGACTCATTTCTTTATTTTGATGAAAGAGCAAGAGAAAAAAACAGTACATTATTCTATTCTGGGACCTACACATACAAGTCCTGTGTTTTATCCACTAACCTTCCTCCATAGCCACTACCACACTAATTTTGAGGAGAGTGAACAACTCCTGGTCAATCTGTCTCATGTCCATGGCATTCATCTTGAATAATAATGTTTGCATATGTGTGTAATAGTTTATTCAAGTAACTTCACTGTCTGGGTTCTGGCAAAAAGTAACTAGGTATACTAAAATAACATAAGATAAACTAATTACAAAGTTGTGCACAGAGTCCGTTAAGATTGGGTATGGACTGACATCGAGGTTGTCATGCCCATCTGAAACTATAAAGCAACACTAGAAAATGTAGACTGAAGGGAGTCAGGCGGTAGTGCAGCGGGTTAAGTGCATGTGGCACAAAGCTCAAGGACCTGCTTAAGGATCCCGGTTTGAACATCCGGTTCCCCACCTGCAGGGGAGTCACTTCACAGGCAGTGTAGCAGGTCTTCAGGTGTCTGTCTTTCTCTCCTCCTCTCTGCTTTCCTCTCCCCTCTCCATTTATCTCTGTCCTATCCAACAACAACATCCATAACAAGAATACAAAAAGGGCAACAAAAGGAAATAAATAAATGAATATTTTTTAAAATGTCTGGAAAAAATTTTTTAAAAAAAGAAAATGTACCCCACATCTATGGACATCTAATCTTTGATAAGGGGGCCCAAAGGGTTAAATGGAAAAAGGAGGCTCTCTTCAATAAATGATGCTGGGAAAACTGGGTTGTAACATGCAGAAGAATGAAATTGAACCACTTTATCTCACCAGAAACAAAAATCAACTCCAAATGGATCAAAGACTGGATGTCAGACCAGAAACAATCAAATACTTAGAGAAAAACATTGGTAAAACACTTTCCCACCTACACCTCAAGGACATCTTTGATGAATCAAACCCAATTGCAAGGAAGACTAAAGCAGAAACAAACCAATGGGACTACATCATATTGAAAAGCTTCTGCACATCCAAAGAAATTATTAAACAAACAAAGAGACCCCTCACAGAATGGGAGAAGATCTTCACATGCCATACATCAGACAAGAAACTAATCACCAAAATATATAAAGAGCTCAGCAAACTTAGCATCAAAAAAAGCAAATGATCCCATCCAAAAATGGGCAGAGGATATGAACAAAACATTCACTACAGAGGAGATCCAAAAGGCTAAAAAACATATGTAAAACTGCTCTAGGTCACTGATTGTCAGAGAAATGCAAATTAAGACAACACTAAGATACCACCTCACTCCTGTAAGAATGGCATACATCAAAAAGGACAGCAGCAACAAATGCTGGAGAGGTTGTGGGGACAGAGGAACCATTTTACATTGCTCGTGGGAATGTATATTGGTACAGCCTCCGTGGAGAGCAGTCTGGAAAACTCTCAGAAGGCTAGACATGGACCTTCCATATGATCCAGTAATTCCTCTCCTGGGATTATACCCCAAAGACTCCATAACACCCAACCAAAAAGAGGTGTGTACTCCTATGTACTCCTATGTTCATAGCAGCACAATTCATAATAGCTAAAACCCAGGTGCCCAACAACAGATGAGTGGCTGAGAGAGCTGTGGTATATATACACAATGGAATACTATGCAGCTATCAAGAACAATGAACCCACCCTCTCTGACCCATTTTGGTCAGAGCTAGAAGGAATTATGTTAAGTGAGCTAAGTCAGAAAGATAAAGATGAGTATGGGATCATCCCACTCATCAACAGAAGTTGAGTAAGAAGACCTGAAAGGGAAACTAAAAGCAGGACCTGACCAAATTGTAAGTAGGGCACCAAAGTAAAAACCCAGTGGTGAGGGGTAGACATGCAGCTTCCTGGGTCAGTGGGGGGTGGGAGTGGGTGGGAGGGATGGGTCACAGTCTTTTGGTGGTGGGAATGGTGTTTATGTACACTCCTAGTAAAATGTATTCATACAAATCACTAGTTAATTAATACGAGAGGGGGAAAATTAATTATATGTCTCGAATTTTTTCAAAACACAAACTGAATCTTTTTAATATATAGGCTGTGTAATTGATATGCAGACTCTCTCAAAACCCTAGACCAAGTAGATCAGAAGCAACCAATAGCACAGCTATATACAAGATACTGGGTACTGTACAGCAAACCCTAACAAAAGGACTTTTCAAAGTTAACCCAATTACCAAATAATGTGATGATAACATTAACTATCGATTGTCTTTTGGAACCCTAAGACAGCAGGAACCTCACATCTCCACTATAGAATCCCTACTTCCCCCAGTCCTGGAACCCTTGGATAGGGCCCACTTTCCTGTATGCCTCTCCCAATCCATATCAAATAATATTGCATCTGCCGATCACAACCTAACCAACGCAACGATTGCCACCTCAACATGCTTCACTTCAGAATGTGTCCAGAGATTTCACGTGTGGAATGACAACCCTTCAGCTTCATTACTCAGGTGAGACCTTTCCTTTCATAGTATACTCTAATTTCATCTCAGGTGGTTCACTTTCTAACAAAGTCCCAAAACCTAGATATACACCACTTTCTGTGAGAGAGAACATATGTTCACATGTACCCATAAACTACTGCAAAATATATACCTGAAAGCAGAAGTACACTAGAGTTTGCAGTGAGTATCTCCCTAACACTTCCTCTCCACTATTCCAAGCTTTGGGTCCATGACTGCTCAACAACTTGTTTGGCTTCGTATGTTAACTCTCTTTTCAGTCACCAGGTTCCAAATGTCATCAGGATGCTGGCCAGACTTCCCTGCACTGAAGACCCCACCAATGCGTCCTGGAGCTCTGCTTCCCCAGAGACCCACCCTACTAGGGAATGAGAGAGGCAGACTGGGAGTATGGACCGACCAGTCAACGCCCATGTTCAGCAGGGAAGCAATTATAGAAGCCAGACCTTCCACCTTCTGCAACCCACAATGACCCTGGGTCCATCCTCCCAGAGGGATAGAGAGTGGGAAAGCTATCGGGGGAGGGGGTGGGATATGGAGATTGGGTGGTGGGAATTGTGTGGAGTTGTACCCCTCCTACCCTATGGTTTTGTTAATTTATCCTTTCTTAAATAAATTAAAGAAAAAAAAGAAAATGTAGACTGAAGTTTCTTGGTATCAGTCTTGTCAATTTTTTTTAAATCAGTCACTAAGTACAAAAATAAACAAGCAGGGGGGCCGGGTAGTGGCTTGTCTGGTTGAGGGCACATGTTACAGTGAGCAAGGATCTTGATTTGAGCCCCACTCCCACCTGCAGGGAGAAAGCTTTGTGAGCAGTGAAGTACTATTGCAGGTATCTCTCTCCCTCTCTAATACCCTCCTCCCTCTCTATTGCTGGGTGTCTTTATCCAATAAATAAAGAAAGATAATACAAAATATTTAAAACAGATTTAAAAAATAAATTAAAATAAGTGGACCAACATGAAACTAACAAAACTTTTTTTCCTTTTTTATTTTCATTTTTTAATGACTACAAATTAATAGGAGTGTATATAAACACCATTTCCACCACCAAAAGACTGTGTCCCATCCCACTCCCCCACCCCCCACCCTGCCCCATGAAGCTGAACATCCACCCTCACCCTCACCCTAGGGTTTTTACTTTGGTGCCCTACTCCAAATTTAATCAAAACTTCTATCCGATAAAGGAAATTGCCAACAAAAAAGAAAAGAAAACCTACTATAAGAGGGGCCATATTTTCAAATAATACATCTGGTTTGGGGTTAACATACAAAATATATAAAGAACTCATAAAAGTCAATAGGAAGAAACAACTTACTAAATAAATTGGCAGAAGATCTGAATAGACATTTTTTTCCTAATAAGATGAACAGATGGCCAACAGGTTCATGAAAAGCAACTAATCCTCATTAGACATCAAGGAAATGCATTTCAAACCCTTAATAAGACATCATATCACATCTTTTACAATGAAAATTATCATAACGGTAAGAAATCCCATGCACTGGTGAGGACATGAAGAAAAGATAACCCTTGCGCACTGTTGGTGGGAATGTAAATTGTGCAACCACTATGAGACACACTGAAGTAGCATCTCAAAAATCAAAAACAGAACCGCCAACTGACTCAACATTCTCACTTCTAGGTATTAACTCAAAGAACAGGAAAACACCATTTTGAAAAGATGCATGTACTATTATTTACAAATGGAAGCTTCCATCAACAGATGAATTAAAAACAAAAATGTGGCATATACACACATAAATTTATACCCACACAACCTCATTAATATGTGTAATTCATTAAAAAGAAAAGAACTAAATAGATACAGAAAACAGACTGGTGGTCATAAGAAGCAGAGGTAGGCTGGGGCGGGGAGGTGCTGTACCCGGTTAAGCACACATAGTACAATGAGAAGAGATCCAAGCAAGAACCCAGGTTCCAGCCCTCTCTCCCCACCTGCAGGGGCAATGATTCAGAAGCAGTGAGGTAGGTCTTTAGGTGCCTATCTTTCTCTTTCCCTCTCTATCTCCCCTGCCCGTCTCAATTTCTCTCTATCCTATAGAATAAAATAGAAAAAAAGAAGAAAGGGGGGATGGTTGCAGGGAGCAGTGGATTCATAGTTCTGGCACCTATCTCCAACAATAACCCTAGAGGGAAAAACAAAGAAGAAGGAGAAATAAGGAGAAGGAAGGAGACTAGATGGAGAAGGAGGGGGAGGAGGAGAGACTGAGAAGGGGAAGAAGAAGAAGAGGGAGAGGAAGTGGCAGCAGCAGCAGCAGGGTGGGAAGGAGATGAGTGAAATGACTGAACAGTTTCAAACGGTACAAACTTCCCACTGTAAAATCAAATTAGTTATGGCATATGTAGTGTGCACCATGCTGACTATAGTTAACACTGTATTGAATATTTAAAAGTTGCTAAGAGAGTGAATGATAAAAGTTCTCCAGGGAAATGGTGTCCGAGTTGGAAATAGGATTAGAAAGCTGGATCTGGGCAGACAGTAGCTCCCAAATATGGGAAAAATATATAAATATTGTTAAATGTAAATTCCATCGATTTGATCTGGGGCCCATATTAGCACAGGAGCCTGTTTGACCTCTGCATCCCTGTAGTCACATTCTGTGGTCATCTCCCCAATGTCTTTAGCCCACTTGCATGTTAGCTGTCAGGCTTAGGCAGAAATTACTAAAGTCAGGGGCCCCTTGGAATATACCTAAAATAAACCTACTAGCTTTTTCCAAAATGGAGACCCCAAATCTCATCTTCTATATTATTATCTTTAGGTTCCTGATTATTAAGCCATTTGTTCTGCTTTATATCTTAATGTTTTTTCAGCCACCAATTTGCAGATTCTACCATGATGCCAACCTGACTTCCCTGGGAAGATAACTTCACCAGTGCACCCTGGAACCCCATTTCTCCAGAGCCCTGCCCCACTAAGGAAAGACAGAAACAGGCTGGGAGTATGGATCAACCGGTCAAGGCCCACCATGTTCAGTGAGAAGCATTTACAGAAACTAGACCTTCCACCTTCTGCACCCCCATAATGACCCTAGGTCCATGCTCCCAGAGGGATAAATAACAGGGAAGCTTCTAATGGAGGCGATGGGATACGGAACTCTGGTGGTATGAATTATATGAAACTATATCACTCTTGTCCTACGGTTGATCATTATTTAATCAATTTTAAAAGAAAGTTCTCAGGAGTCGGACAGTAGTGCAGTGGGTAAAGCACAAGTGGTGCAAAGCGCAAGGACCAGCGGAAGGATTCCAGTTCGAGCCCCCGGCTCCCCAGCTGCAGGGGAGTCACATGACAGGTGGTGAAGCAGGTCTGCAGGTGTCTTATCTTTCTCTCCTCCTCTCTATCTTCCTCTTCTCTCTCCATTTCTCTCTGTCCTATCCAACAACGACGATATCAACAACAACAACAATAATAACCACATCAGTAAAAAACAAGGGCAACAAAAGGGAATAAATAAATATTAAAAAAAAGTTCTCATAACTTACTGTCTTTCAGAAGCCAAGTTGAAGATGCTACTGTGATTCCTTCTTGACTTCACTGGGTAGAAAAACTCAACTCTCTAGCCCTACCCCACCAGGGAAAGATAGAAACAAGCTGGGGGTATGGATCGACCTGCCAATGGCCATGTCCAGTGGAGAAGTAATTACAGAAGCCACAACATCCCCAAAAGAATTTTGGTCCATAGTCCCAGAGAGGGATAAATGTTAGGGGAAGATGAGCAGAGGGCTCTGAAACCCAATTCCATCAAGATATAGAGAGAGAAGAGGAAAAAAGGAAGGACATTCAGAAGTAATTAACAGGTGTGTGTGACTTAGAAAGAAAGATAAGGCAGGACAATAGAATAATGGGCACATGGATATATAAATATAAATAGTTACATAAATAATGGCCAACCCATATCTGTGACCTTGGGTGAACCACTACAGTTTTCAATGAAGGGGATGGGGACACAGAACTCTGGTGGTGGGAATGGTGTTTAATAGTACCCCTGTTATTTTGTAATTTTGGAAGTCAGTAATAAAAAAAGAAAAATAGCTATGGGTGGTGATGGTTCCTGCTTACTGTTTTGACCATATTTCAAAGTGTATACAAATATTGAATTGATATGTTGCGTGCCTGAAATTAATGTAATGCTATATGTGAATTAAACTGCAATAAAAATATGGGACAATGAATCCTCATATGCCCGCACCCAGATCTGACAATTACTGGGTTGTTGGAAAAGTCATGCCATATTTTTCTGTTTTTCTATGAAAATATTAATAGTTTACCATATTTTGGGAGTCAGGCGGTAGCACAGTGGGTTAAGTGCACATGGTGCAAAGCGCAAGGACGGACATAAGGATCCCGGTTTGAGCCCCCAGATCCCCACCTGCAGGGGAGTCACTTCACAAGCAGTGAATCTGGTCTTCAGGTGTTTATCTTTCTCTCCCCCGCTCTGTCTTCCCCTCCTCTCTCCATTTCTCTCTGTCCTATCCAACAACGACAATATCAATAACAACAGCAATAATAACTACAACAATAAAACAAGGGCAACAAAAGTGAATAAATAAATATTAAAAAACTTTTTTTTTTAGTTATTGTTGTACTTGATGTCGTCCTTGTTAGATAGGACAGAGAGAAATGGAGAGAGGTGGGGAAGACGGGAGAGAAAGACAGACATCTGCAGAACTGCTTCACAGCCTGTGAAGGGATGTTCCTGCAGGTGGGGAGCTGGGGGCTCGAACCGGGATCCTTATATACTGGTCCTTGCTTTGCGCCACGTGCACTTAACCTGCTGCACTACCGCCCGACTCCCTAAAAGAACTTTTAAAAAAATATTTTACCATCTTTCATCTATTTCTCTTTGCGTATATACATACATGCACAGTGGCACACAATTTATAAGGAAGGCAAAAGAAAAATGGCACTTAATGTCACAATATTTAACATGGATCGCCTAAAAGTAAAGATATCCTCCTACATGATTACAATGCCATTATTACAACAAAGAAAGTAACAAAAAATTAACTTGATCATCAATATCCAACTTTATTCAATTTCCATACCTAAGCTGTCTCCAAGTGAGTGGCAAGTCATCTCTTTGAGACTCAGTTTCCCTATGTATTTTTTAATTTTTATTTATAAAATGGAAACACTGACAAGACCATAGAATAAGCGGGGTACAATTCCCACCACCAGAACTCCTTATCCCATTCCCTACCAATAGCTTTCCTGTTCTTTAACCCTCTGGGAGCATGGGTCCAGGGTCATTATGGGGTGCAGAAGGTGGAAGGTCTGGCTTCTGTAATTGTTTCCCCAGTCCATACTCCCAGCCTGTCTCTCTCGTTCCCTAGTGGGGCAGAGGTCTGGGGAAGTGGGGCTCCAGGACACAATGGTTGGGTCGTCTGCCCTAGGAAGTCTGGTTGCCATCATGGTAGCATCTGTTTCCCTATTTATAAGACAGGCAATAAATCTATGAATAGCAACTATAAGATTTAAAAATTGTAAAATGGCCACCTGCAGGAGAGAAGCTTCAAAAGCACTGAAGCAACTCTGCATCTGAATCTCACCCTCTCTATCTCCCTTTTCCTTCTCAATTTCTCTGTCTCTATACAATTAATTAATTAATTAATTAAACTGTGAATTGAACTGACTTCCCATGTGTGTGACTCAGGTTCAATCCTGACCTCAATCACTCTGAAGGAAACTCTGGTGCTATGATCTCTTTCACTCTCACCTTCTATTTCTCTCCCTCTCTGTCTTTATCTATAAAAGTAATTAATTAGTTAGTTAATTAAAATTGCAATTCATCCAGTCATCAAGTATTTACAGATTGCCTGTTATATGAGCACGTCAGTGCTTTAGAGATTGGGAATAAACTAATAAAAAGACAGACATGAAAATTATCATCACCCTACTTAAGGAGGAATCAGTAATGATTTTTTAAGGACAAGTCAAGATAATTCCTCTTTCCATAATTTAGATCAACAATTGAGTAGTTAGTGAAAATGCCAGCTGAAGACTGCAGAGAAAACTCACAACTTAGGATGCCCTGTATGAGGACTAGGTTCAAATCCTGGCACTAAATGCGAGGTGCCCTGGTACCTATAGAAATTTTGTTGCCATAGTGTCTCTCCTTTTCTGCCTCTTATTAAAAAAAAAAATACAGGCAAAGGAACAGTGAAAAAAAAATGGTTCCGACTCACAAAACTCAGTTAAGAATTATTTGCATTCCTAGAACATTTTATGCTAATCCAAAACAAATCTTCTGATGTTAGTCTTTCTTTTAGCACGAGTCTGCCCACTGGAAAGTAACATCCACTTTCTCACACAGACTACACTCATGAAGCATTTAGATTCAGTTTCCTTTATTTACAGAATAGTGAAGGGGCTGGAAGGTGGTGCATCTGATTGAGCACACATGTTATAATGCTCAAGGACTTGGGTTCAAACCCCTGGTCCCCACCTGCAGGGGGAAAGCTTTGTGAATGGGGAAGCAAGACTGCTGGTGTCTTACTGTCTCTCTCCCTTTCTATATTCCATTCTTCTCTCAATTTCTTTCTGTCTCTATCCAATAAATAAAGACAGTAATTTTTTAAATGTTAAAAAAAAAACAACCGGTTTAAAAATAAAACAAAGAATAGTGAAAGATAAAGATACTCATGGGTAGTTATGATTTAAACTGGTGGATTGATCACATGAAAAATATCAAATGGCAAATTTTTCATTTCTTTTCTAATTTCCTAATCTCACCAAAGAGACGGCAATGTATAAATAGATGATGAAAGATTACAAGAGACAATTTAGAGATGAAAGTGGGAAGAGGAATGGTAGATGACTTATAAGTGTCAGGGCAGTGATGTACTGAGTATCTGCCAACAATGGAGGCCTTTGCTCTGCAATTCAGGAATTCCAAATCCACTGGGAGGTTGAAAGGGTGAATCTAAGGACAGGAGAGAAAAGGAGTGAGACACCAGAATGAACATAGAGGAGCTAAGTAAAGAACACATATGCAAAATGAAGTGTCAGCCTTTTCCATATCCCACCGCTGAAAATGACAGACAACATGTCCTACTTCCCCTTGTCCAAGTGCTATTAAGATTAAACAAAAGAGTGTTCAAGATCATAGATTGGAACATACTACTTTACCTGTTACCTTTGCTACTTATGAGACAGGAATTATATGGGTCTCACCTTGAAACGCTAAACTGTTAACAAACAAATGCTTAGACTATTTCTATACTCCTTTTAAAGTTCAGATAGAGGAAGAGGGAGATGGGGGAAACAGAGAGAAGAAAGAGGAAGAACACTTTTTATGGAGAATATTTTGGGACTCTCGATAAAGAAATCAGATGGTCTGCTTTGTAGTAAAGCCACAAGCAACAAGGTCACTTCACACACACACACACACACACACACACACACACACACACACACACACACCTTCCAATCTTTTCAATCTATCACTTCTCTTTTTATGGATATAGACAACTAAGGAACATGAATCTTTGAAATAAAAGAATTCAATGGTATGTGAGCTACCAAATCAATAGCTGGGGGCC
Organism: Erinaceus europaeus; assembly: GCF_950295315.1. Lineage (NCBI taxonomy): Eukaryota > Metazoa > Chordata > Mammalia > Eulipotyphla > Erinaceidae > Erinaceus > Erinaceus europaeus. Next base: position 102,789,081 of record NC_080185.1, on the reverse strand, counting down.
TAGCTGTGGCACACTGGTTGAGCACACAGGTTACCATGCATAAGGGTTCAGTGTTTTGCTCCCCACCCGTAAGGAGAAATTTTTACCAACAGTGAAGCAGTGCTGCAGGTATTTCTTCCTCTCTCCCATTCTGTCTTCCCCTCACCTCTCAACTTCTCTCTGCCCTATCAAAAATAATAAAGGAAAAAAGAAGTAACAAGATGACCACCAGAAGTGGTGGCTACAACATGCAGGAACCAAACCCCAGCAATAACCTTGATAATTTAAAAATAAATTACAGAGGGCCAGGCGATAGAGCAGTGGGTTAAGCACACATGGCGCAAAGTGCAAGGACCAACATAAGGATTCCAGTTCAAGCCCTCGACTATCCACCTGCAGCGGGGTTCCTTCAGGGGTGGTGAAGCAGGTCTGTAGGTGTCTATCTTTCGCTCGCCATCTCTATCTTCTCCTCCTCTCTGGATTTCTCTGTCCTATCCAACAACAACAACAGTAATGGCAACAATAACAATAAGAACAACAATTGGAAAAATGGCCTCTAGGAGCTGTGAATTCGTTGTGCAGGCACGAGCCACAGCAATAACCCTTGAGGCAAAATAAATAAATAAATAAATAAATAAATAAATAAATAAATAAATGAATCAACAGCCAACATAAAGATCTCTGAAGAAATGGAGTCAATTAGGTTAGCAATTAAAACAAAACACAAGCCACTATAATCAACATATTAAAGTTATGAGGCAACTTAGATAATACATCTGAAAAAGGAATGGAGGGAGGATGGATGGATCATGGCACTAAGAAGATAGGTTAGCATGTGGAAAATAGATCCTCCCTTTGCTGTGCTCATGCTGACAACTTTGATTTTTGAGCACCTTAAATGTAATATTAGCCAGGTTTAAAAAAAAAAAAAAAACAGTGCAATCCTGTAGTCCAGCTAAGAGATGGCTTTAGTCTCATGATGAAAGAAATAAATATTTTTAAAAAAATCATTAGCATGAACTGGAGAATTTTTACTACCTAAAATTAAATATAGTATTAAAAGCTTTATTTCTTATAGCACAAGTCCTCGGTTCCTTCCACTTTCTTTAGGACATTACATAATCAACATGAGTGTTAGGTTACATTTGGGGAGTTTTAGCCCAGAGGTATAGTAAAGTATATTAGAGAAATTATATAGAGTGCCTTAAGTTCACAGTGGTTTCAAGGTAATTCCCAGCATAACATATCCAGGTTATCACATCTTGTTTCTCTTTGTGTAGATAAACTGTCTATTGAGTATGCTTTCTACATGATGAATATTATCAAGTTCCCTTTTGTGGAATTTTCTTCAGCTTTTAAAGAGCTTCTCATCTAATAGGGTAAAATGGAAGCAGTAATAATAATGCGTGTTTGACTTTCTTATTTATTTATTTATTTATTTAATTTATTTATTTATTCCCTTTTGTTGCCCTTGTTGTTTTATTGTTGTAGTTATTATTGTTGTTGTTGTTGGATAGGACAGAGAGAAATGGAGAGAGGAGGGGAAGACAGAGAGGAGGAGAGAAAGATAGACACCTGCAGACCTGCTTCACCGCCTGTGAAGCGACTCCCCTGCAGGTGGGGAGCCGGGGTTCGAACTGGGATCCTTATGCCGGTCCTGTGCTTTGCGCCACCTGCGCTTAACCCGCTGCACTACAGCCCGACTCCAGCGTGTTTGACTTTCTTAAATAAAAATGTGGGAGAGCACATTCTTTCTATAATGGTAAAACAGGCAGAGAACTAACAACAAATTAAGTTTAACATTTTACTTAAAATTGTCTTAAGTGATTTTAAAATCATGCTAAAAATATTAATAATCATTTTATCATGTCAACACATTAACTATTCACTTTCTATAACATAATAGTATATTTTAATAAACAAAGAGCCTTCTAAAATCATATTAAGGTACTTAAGCGAATTCTAATCATTGAGTTATCAATTCTAGTAAACTTCTAACTTGGTACAAGTTTTTCTTCCTCTTAAGTAGATAATTACAAATACAGTCTTCATGTGAAGAACCTGCTGCTCATATGGTAAGATTTTAAACTAAAAGGTTTTCTTTTCATATATTTTATTCATGGGTGCATACTGACGTTATGATTGGGCCCTCCTCAATCGCTATCGATAAGGCCATGGCCGGTGCACCGCTATGTTCCATCGCTGGGGATCCAGAGATGACCCGAACTGCCCCTGCGGCTACAGACAGACTATGACATAGTCAACGACTGCCACCTCTCCAGATTCAAAGGAGGTCTCGAAACTTTACATCAGGCTCAACCTGACGCTGTTGACTGGCTACGGAAGAAGGGCAAACGCTAGAAGAAGAAGAACTGACTCCTAAAGTCACTCATATACTTAAAAATGTTTATATACTTCTATTTTACAAGCCTCTCAATTTTAACTCTTGCCCTGCCATAGTGAGAACACTTTACTGGCACCTCCTTTGCTAAGTTTAATTCAAAAGTCTGCTATTCAAACATTAGGAGTTAATCCCCATGGCTTCAAAGCCAGGGCTCTTTGACAGATCAATGGGACTCACCTGCCTAGTTTGGTAAACAAAAATATATTTTTTCTCAATTGATACTTTTTCTAAATTTATGTGGGTTACAGCTCAAACAGGTAAAAATTCAAAAAGCTTATGAGCCACATGCTCTCCTGCTTTGCTTCAATAGACATACCCATTTCAGGTATTTTTGTTCTCTTTAAAACATTACTCTCGGGGGGTTCCCAGAAGATGGCAGACTGAGAAGCTGCTAGTGGCTTGAGCTCTGACCACATCTTCTGGAAACGAGATGAAAACAACATTGGAGGAGAGGAATGGCAGTATTAGGGAAACAACAGTTGAGACCCCCAAGGAAAATACTGATTATCTTGAGGCAATTAGAGAACTGAAAGCTGAAATAGCTGTAATGAAGAAAGAAGCTGAGGCAAGGGAAAGCAAACTAACAGAAGAAGAAAACAGAATTAGTCAGACAGAGGATGAGTTAGAGAAAACTAAGAAAGAGGTGAACGAGCTTAAAAAGAGATTGAGAGACACTGAAAACAACAACAGAGACATATGGGATGATCTCAAAAGAAGTAACATTTGCATAATTGGCCTGCCAGAGGAAGAAAGAGAGGAAGGGGAAGCAAACATTCTAGAGGAAATAATAGAAGAAAACTTCCCAGACCTGAATAACAGAAAGGACATCAAGATTCATGAGGCCCAGAGAGTACCAAAGAGAATCAACCCAGACCTGAAGACACCAAGACACATCATAGTCACAATGAGAAGAAATAAGGATAAAAAAAGGATCCTAAAGGCTGCAAGAGAGAAACAAAAAGTCACATACAAGGGAAAACCCATAAGATTATCTGCAGACTTCTCCACTCAAGCTCTAAAAGCCAGAAGGGAATGGCAAGATATCTATGAAGCCCTGAATGAAAAAGAGTTTCAACCAAGGATAATATAGCCTGCTAGACTTTCATTCAAACTAGATGGAGGGATCAAAACCTTCTTAGACAAACAACAGTTAAAGGAGGCAACCATAACCAAGCTGGCCCTGAAAGAGGCTCTAAAAGACCTCTTATAAACAAGAATATCACTATAATACTGGCAGTATAATAGAGCAAACAAAAAAAACGATTTTTTTTAAACAATGGCACTACAATACATTAAATCCATAATATCAATAAATGTCAATGGCTGAAACTCACCCATCAAAAGGCACAGAGTTGGGGGATGGATCAGAAAACATAATCCAACCATATGCTGCTTGCAAGAATCCCATCTGTCACAACAAAATAAACACATACTTAAAGTGAAAGGATGGAAAACTATCATACAGGCTAACGGCCCACCAAAAAGGGCAGGAACAGCCATTCTCATCTCAGACACAATAGATTTTAAATTAAATAAAGTAATAAAAGATAGGCAATGACACTACATAATGATTAGAGGATCAATCAGCCAAGAAGACTTAACAATCATTAACATCTATGCACCCAATGAGGGACCATCTAAATACGTCAAGCACTTACTGAAAGAATTTCAAAAATACATCAATAGTAATACATTAATAGTGGGAGACTTCAATACCCCACTCTCACACTTAGACAGATCAACAAAGCAGAAAACCAACAAAGGTACAAGAGAATTGAATGAAGAGATTGACAGACTAGTCCTCTTGGACATTTTCAGAGTCCTTCACCCCAAAAAACTGGAATACACCTTCTTTTCAAATCCACATAACACATACTCAAGGATAGACCACATGTTAGGCCACAAGGACAGCATCAATAAATTCAAGAACATTGAAATCATCCCAAGTATCTTTTCAGACCACAGTGGAGTAAAACTAACATTTAACAACAAACAGAAAATTATTAAAGTCACAGAATTTGGAAACTAAACAACATACTCCTTAAGAACCACTGGGACAGAGACTCACTCAAACAGGAAATTCAAATGTTCCTGGAAACAAATGAAAATGAAGACACAACCTATCAAAATATTTGGGACACAGCTAAAGCAGTACTGAGAGGGAAACTTATAGCCATACAATCACATATTAAACACCAAGTAGAAGCTCAAATGAACGACCTTACTGCACACATCAAAGACCTAGATGTCAGACCAGAAACAATCAAATACTTAGAGGAAAACATTGGTAAAACACTTTCCCACCTACACCTCAAGGACATCTTTGATGAATCAAACCCAATTGCAAGGAAGACTAAAGCAGAAACAAACCAATGGGACTACATCATATTGAAAAGCTTCTGCACATCCAAAGAAATTATTAAACAAACAAAGAGACCCCTCACAGAATGGGAGAAGATCTTCACATGCCATACATCAGACAAGAAACTAATCACCAAAATATATAAAGAGCTCAGCAAACTTAGCATCAAAAAAAGCAAATGATCCCATCCAAAAATGGGCAGAGGATATGAACAAAACAATCACCTCAGAGGAGATCCAAAAGGCTAACAAACATATGAAAAACTGCTCTAGGTCACTGATTGTCAGAGAAATGCAAATTAAGACAACACTAAGATACCACCTCACTCCTGTAAGAATGGCATACATCAAAAAGGATAGCAGCAACAAATGCTGGAGAGGTTGTGGGGACAGAGGAACCCTTTTACATTGCTGGTGGGAATGTCAATTGGTACAGCCTCTGTGGAGAGCAGTCTGGAAAACTCTCAGAAGGCTAGACATGGACCTTCCATATGATCCAGTAATTCCTCTCCTGGGGTTATACCCCAAAGACTCCATAACACCCAACCAAAAAGAGGTGTGTACTCCTATGTTCATAGCAGCACAATTCATAATAGCTAAAACCTGGAAGCAACCCAGGTGCCCAACAACAGATGAGTGGCTGAGAAAGCTGTGGTATATATACACAATGGAATACTATGCAGCTATCAAGAACAATGAACCCACCCTCTCTGACCCATTTTGGTCAGAGCTAGAAGGAATTATGTTAAGTGAGCTAAGTCAGAAAGATAAAGATGAGTATGGGATCATCCCACTCATCAACAGAAGTTGAGTAAGAAGACCTGAAAGGGAAACTAAAAGCAGGACCTGACCAAATTGTAAGTAGGACACCAAAGTAAAAACCCAGTGGTGAGGGGTAGACATGCAGCTTCCTGGGTCAGTGGGGGATGGGAGTGGGTGGGAGGGATGGGTCACAGTCTTTTGGTGGTGGGAATGGTATTTATGTACACTTCTAGTAAAATGTAGTCATATAAATCACTAGTTAATTAATGCGAGAGGGGGAAAATTAATTGTATGTCTCGAAGTTTCTCAAAACACAGACTGAGTCTTTTTAATATATAGGCTGTGTAATTGATATGCAGACTCTCTCAAAACCCTAGACCAAGTAAATCAGAAGTAACCAATAGCACAGCTATATACAAGATACTGGGTACTGTACAGCAAACCCTAACAAAAGGACTTTTCAAAGTTAACCCAATTACCAAATAATGTGATGATAACATTAACTATCGATTGTCTTTTGGAACCCTAAGACAGCAGGAACCTCACATCTCCACTATAGAGTCCCTACTTCCCCCAGTCCTGGAACCCTTGGATAGGGCCCACTTTCCCGTATGCCTCTCCCAATCCATATCAAATAATATTGCATCTGCCGATCACAACCAACACAACGATTGCCACCTCAACATGCTTCACTTCAGACTGTGTCCAGAGACTTCACGTATGGAATGACAACCCTTTAGCTTCATTACTCGAGTGAGACCTTTCCTTTCATAGTATACTCTAATTTCATCTCAGGTGGTTCACTTTCTAACAAAGTCCCAAAACCTAGATATACACCAGTTTCTGTGAGAGAGAGCATATGTTCACATGTATCTGTAAACTACTGCAAAATATATACCTGAAAGCAAAAGTACACTAGAGTTTGCAGTGAGTACCCCCCTAACACTTCCTCTCCACTATTCCAAGCTTTGGGTCCATGATTGCTCAACAATTTGTTTGGCTTCGTATGTTAACTCTCTTGTCCGTCACCAGGTTCCAGATGTCATCAGGATGCCGGCCAGGCTTCCCTAGACTGAAGACCCCACCAATGTGTCCTGGAGCTCTGTTTCCCCAGAGACCCACCCTACTAGGGAAAGCGAGAGGCAGACTGGGAGTATGGACAGACCAGTCCACGCCCATGTTCAGTGTGGAAGAAATTACAGAAGCCAGACCTTCCACCTTCTGCAACCCACAATGACCCTGGGTCCATGATCCCAGAGCAATAGAGAGTGGGAAAGCTATCAGGGGAGGGGGTGGGATATGGAGATTGGGTGGTGGGAAGTGTGTGGAATTGTACCCCTCCTACCCTATGGTTTTGTTAATTAATCCTTTCTTAAAAAAGAATAAAAAACATTACTCTCATTAAAGTATTCCCTATATTTTAATCTTTAGGTTCAATTAAATATAAAAATAAGGGGATTGCACCGCCCAATATTCAGTTGGCTAAAGTGTGAATAGAGTTAACTACACTAAACCTTTCAATGCTTACAAAAATTCAGATTGTCCACCTATTGTAGCTCATTGGCAAACAATGCCCACCCTTCCAGCTATTAAAGTCAAATGGAAGGATCCCTTAGATGGCTCATGGAAAGGGCCAGTTTCTCTATGAATCATGGGGAGGTTTGCTTGTTTTTTCCCACAGACTGCTTCCAAGCCTGCAGGGTTCCTGCACTCAATGTCCGGTATTGCCCAGAAGATGTCGCGGCTTCCCTTGAGGAAGAACAAGAGACACTGAAACCGCAGAGCACTTCAGAGGAGATGCAGAAAATAAGATAGGTTCAGTTCTTCTTATCAGGGAAATTCTGAATGTAAAGGACTCAAGAGCCCCTTCTTCCTCTCTCTCTGCCTTCCCTCCTTCCTTCCCCTCTAGCATCCAATCCTACTCCCTCTTCTTCTTTTCTCCCCCTCCCTTTTCCTCCTCCTTTCCTTCATATTTTTCTTCTGTCTCTTCACTGTGTTCTTAAATAGAATTCATTGTTAAGGCAAGCACTTAACTCCTTGACAGAAATAGAATAGCTTCTTGACTGGAAAAAAATGTATATCCCATTGAAACATTTAACACCAAGCTAGAAATCAACCCACATCAGACAACTGATAGCGTTGCTGAGTTCAGATGAACTGAATTTTTGCATTACAGAATGCTTTTCACAGCACACCTTTACAGACACATGTGGCAAAGTTAAATTTTTAATGACCCTAAGATTTCTTAATATCGATTTTATATATTTTCACTTCTCCTTGAAACATTTTCCTTTTTCACCTTCTCCAAAGTTGGGACACAAAACTCATCCTCTAAGTAAACGAGAGAAATAATGACCTATTTATTTGTTTTGCTCTTGGTCCAAGTCCCCGAAGGGAGGTGACACATGTTAGAGAACAGAAAAACTAGGGATGGCATTTTATTACATGTTGCCATGTAAAGGACCCCTACTTCTATAATACTCTGGCACTAACTTGGGGTTGGGGTCCAGAGCAGAGAGAAAGTTGCATCATGTGGGCTGATTAAGTCAGAGAAGTCAGCTGTGGCTAAAATTTTGGGATTGAATTTACTCCAAATCCAAGGTTAAAAGGCAGTCATCCAGAATAATAATCAGGAAATAGGAGATCTGGAATTTCAGACACTAAAATATTCTGTTTTTTATGTAACAGGAGCTGATTAGGACCAGAACTGTCGATGGCATGAAAACGAAAAGTGTCTTTCTGTGTGAGATGAAATCCTGAAGAGGATTAAATGAGGAGTCCATGTCTTCTTTGCACTTCTGAGTATAGTGATATTACATTTGTTAATCTACAACATGTCAGGACTAGCCTGAGCACTCTAAGAATCTAAGTGAAGCAAGAATTTATATGCACCATGAGTTAGATGAAACTTCTAAACTAAAATTATTGAGAGACTTTTCACCGAGGCCTTGGCTACCATTGTAAAACAGATGGTTTCATTTGCAGTGTTACATATGGATAGAAACAGTAGAAGGGTCATCTTTAAAAATATTTTCTAATTCTGTGTTTTTGAAAGAGATAAATTCATTTTCAGAAATCAAAGTCCAATTCTGGCAGCAGAAGCTCTTTCATTAGTGCAAGGGTTGTAGTAGTTTCTGTTGTGGTGAGAGAAAGCAAAGTAAGAAGAAATGAGAAAACTGGTCTAGGCAGAGATGATCTCAGCAAATGACCACTTCCCTCTCTACCCAGAAAGAAGAAGATACAGAGACCATATGCTGACTCTTGGGGGAAACGGGGTTGTGGCTAGAAATTGTGTTGGTTGAAAGTGTGCACTTAGTTCTTTCTAGTTTTTTTTTTCTTCTTAAGTAGCTGCAAATGCCCTGATAATGCAAACCCAGCTGAGGTTCATTTCCATAAAAAGGAAACCATTTGATATTTAAGATTAGATTAGGCATTAAATAAGATATAATTTATGCATCCATCGGAATATATTGGATTATCTGGTACCCAACAATTTATTTGTCGTTAGTGCCTCCCTTCTCTTCATATGGCAGTTTTTATCAGGGTCTTCACATAAACTCACTATGAACTTTGATCTCAATTTGAAGGCCAGAGTCAGAAACAGAAGAAGCAGTATTATTACTGAAAAATATGAGTAGAATTTAATTAAGGATAATGACTGAAGAGACAGATTTTTTTCCCTAAGGATATGGCATGTCTTATGAAACAACTCATGAATATGTTACAAACAAACTGAAGTGGGGGGGAAATGGGCAAGGGTAACTCAAGCCTGGAGCAGTAGGGATCTTCAAGCGCCAAGCAGCTAAAGCCAAAATCAGTGAAGAATTGCCTGGAACCCAAGTTAACACAGACACTATCTCATTCAAAGCTCAAGGACCCAGAGCTGCGATGCCACCAAAGCAGAGCATAGCTGAGAACTAGTGTAGACAACATGGCAACTACAGCTGAAAATAAATCATTAAATGGATTTTATGAGGAGCTAACATTTCCCCCCAGGAAGCACAGAGGTATAGGAGATATGAGTATTTTTCAGGCTAAGAATCTGAATAGCCGGATGGTGCTCAAATCAGTTTGAGTCAAAGAAAAGAATTGCTTTGCTGTGTTCAGAAAACTGTAGCAGCCAAGGCAAATGATGGCCAAATTTTTTGTTCTTTTAAGAAGAGCCACTGATTCTTACTCTACCATTTTCCTTGTTTTTTTTTTTTTTTTTTTCTCCAGGGTTATTGCCGGGGCTCGGTGCCTGCACCATGAATCCATTGCTCCTAGAGGCCATCCTTTCCCCTTTGTTACCCTGGTTGTTTTACCATTGTTGTGGTTATTATTATCATTATTATTGATGTCGTTGTTGTTGGATAGGACAGAGAGAAATGGAGAGAGAAGACAGACGGGGAGAGAAAGAAAGACACCTGCAGACCTGCTTAAACACCTGTGAAGCAACTCCCATGCAGGTGGGGGGCCAGGGCTCTAACCAGCATTCTTCCGCTGGTCCTTGCGCTTTACGCCACGTGCACTTAACCCACTGTGCTACCGCCCGACCCCCCATTTTCCTTGTTTTTATCTGCCCCCTTCTATTTTGATTATTTAATCTTTGCCTTGTATATTAGATAAGTCCTTTTACAAGCATGTATCTACTTTTAAGCTTATCTGAAAAGAAAAACATCTTGTCCTCACACTAACACAAGATACTTACAGAGTAAAGTAGCAAATAGGCTATGTTAGAAGTTAAAGTAAAGGGTATCCCTTTTCCTGACCATGGAGAGCGTGCAACTTATGTTACTATTCATATTCACAGTGGAAGTATACTTCTGGAGCTGATCACCTTTTATGCCATTCAGAGTTAGCTAGGTTTTGCTTGCCTGATGCAATCCATGAGCATTTTGAATTTGGACAAGTACTGTCAAATGTAGCCATGTTCATTGCTGACTATGCTTTACATTCTCTTGCCTACATGTTTTCCTGAAGGAATTTGGATTTACAACTCTCAGTATGTTAACACTTCTCACTCCACTAAAATGTAAGCTCAAAAGGGACAAAAATTTATCTAAGATTATTTCAATACTGTACTCCACTATAATACTACTAGATGTTTGATGCATATTAATTATGTTAACAAAGAATAAGTGACAATATCTTAGCTTTACAAATTAATTTCCTCAAGGGGCAAGTGACTAACTTACTTAATGATGGCCATTTTGGAAAATGCCAGGCCACCTCATCACCTGGGATCCTAGTCTGGGAATCCTTGGATTCCCCCAACAGACACTATGGGCCTAGTTCCCTAAGGGACTCCTGTTTTGCCTTCACTGGTAACTTCCATCAGGAATGTCATCATTAGCCCTTAGCCCCTAGCTCTTTTGTGGACCACTCTAGGACATTGCCTTCTCTACAACTACCACTGGTAAGGAATGCCTAAGTCTCTAATGGGAGACTGGGACACCCTACTCTGTTACTCAAGGACTGGTCCTACAACATGTACAGCCTAGGCTGTCCCCATCTGTGATCACAGGTCCGTGAGCTCAAACTAATAGGAACCTGGAATTCATACAGGCTCTGAAATATTAATATTATCAGTACTAATATACATGGACCTGAGGAGGTCAGATAGATGCAGTAAACATTACACACACACACACACACACACACACACACACACACACACACACACACACACACACACACATGATTTCCAAGTATGGAAGTATGGAAACCACTCTAAGTCCTAATCCATTTTTCAAGTTCCATTCTTCACTTTGACACTATCCTCTCAGATAATGTTTCTAGTCCATATTCATGTTAGCTATTTAGCTCAAGCAAAGATTACTAAAGGAAATGTCAGGGGGAGATTACTAGAGGGTCCTGAGCCCCAGGACCCATAGCTTTAATGACCCAAGAACCTTTATTTTTGTCTACTATTGAGAGGGAAAAGAATTTAGAGAACACCTGAAGAATTCAGTCCCTGTTTCTCTCATCTAAGAGGGAAAAGGAAAAAGTAAGAACACCAGAACTTGTAATAAGTGTAGGTGTGGCTTAAAAAGGAAGTGAAGGAGGGCCTTAGAAGTGAATAACAACAATGGGCATCTGTCTGAATGGCCTGCATGTGGCTATAGCATGTGCCTTTTCACTTGCCTGATTAAAAGTTTAAAATATCTGGGGGCAAAAAACCTATAAGGAATATTTTGATGTAAAATAAAGGGGAAAAACCTTTAACAATAGAATAAAAATCACTTATTTCAGCCTTATAAATACAAAAAAAGTAATAGGTATATACTCAATGAAGTACTATACAGCAATTAAAAATAGTATAATGTGTTTGTTGGACAAAATGGGTGAAACTGGAGGTGACTGTGCTTAGTGAAATAAAGAAGTGAAGGCCATCTACCAGGTGATTTCACTCATATATGGAATACAGAGAACTGAAACTATATATATATAGTCAACCCATATCTAAGACCTTAGAACTGTGGTGGCTATTATTGGAGGAGTGGGTGGCACAAAACTTGGGTGGTTTTAGTGGTATAGAAATATATCCCTATTATCTTGCAATCTTCTAAATCACTATTAAATCACTAAGAAAAAAACAATTAATTTTCTGCAGTGGTTGAACTTCTAACATTATGGATAAAGTTCTTATTTGACATTGTAGGGGTGACTATATTTCAAAGTACAGTGTATCTGAATATATATATTCATATATATATGAATACATATAGTCAAAACTATAATTTCTTACCTACTTATTTGTCAAGTAAAATAAAAAACATATGTTTTATAAATGTGCACTAGGATTTTAATACTCTGATAAAGCATAGGTATATAGGTATTGAAGTAATTAAACCATGAAATGGCACGATCTGAAAGGTTAGGATATTTAGTCCAAAATGTATAAAATGACAATCTTCTATAACTAAAAAACAAAATGCATTGAATTGACTCCTTTGCTTGTAACAGAAAACAGAGAGTCTGTAGAAATTAATCAAAGAAATGGAATATCAAGGAGCACTATAAGTACATTAGCCTGGTAAAATCTAACTGACAAAATCGTATCACAAAGATAGTTGAACATAGAGAAATCAATGTGTTTTTAAGTATTTGCATTCATGAAATACATCTAGTTAATAAAAAAAGAAAATTTATACAGAAGTCTAGTCTAGTCCTGGAATTCATACAGTAGTCCTAGCCTGAGAGGAAATCAATGGAAGAATCAGAACTGATACCTGTGACAGCTAACATGTCTTCTTAATTTTTTTTCAAACCATTTTATTGGGGGGAAATAATGGTTTACAGGATAGTTGTTGATACCTGAGTAGTTTCGCCCCATGATTGCCCCACCACCGACTCATGTCTCTCTTCACCATTGTGTTCTGGGAACATGCCAACCTTTTCCCTCACGCCCATCTCCTACCTAACTCTGAGTCATAACATTTCTCTTTTTGGTCTTTCAAGATCTTTGTTGAGCTAAATTCATGTAGTGATTTAAAAGAGGTCAGTACCCTCATGAGATTTTTTCAGAGAGGAGTAGATTTGGTTTCCTTCCTTAATTATGTTGTCAATAAAATTTGATGCTAACACAAAGCTGAGAAACTGTGATTTGATTTTACAAATAAACTTGTACCCCTTTGACTAAAAAAGCGAGACAATATAATTGAAACCTGTTTCAGTAAAGAAACAATAAAAGTCATATCACAGATTCAGAATAGTTTAAATATAAAGAGTATAAGCAAATGTTGAGTTCCTTGTACACTTATTTGTTTTGTCTTATTTGGAGGTTATTTTTCATTCTAATATTTTTTTATGGCATACGGTACTCATTTAACTACAAATAACAGTAAACTTTCTTTTGATGCAGGGAATTTCCCCATGACCCAGGCTTGGACAATTAAACTTACTAATGTAAATATTTATTTATTTATTTTATTTATTAATGAGAAAGATAGGGGGAGAGAGAAAAAGAATCAGACATCACCCTGGTATATGTGCTGCGGGGATTGAACCCAGAACCACCTCCCAGATCACCTAATATAAACATTTAGAAATAGGAATAAAAATGTCCCAATGACACACTTGTTGAATACTCCAGGCTGGTTATGTATGGTTTCATGAACAAATACATTTTCTTCCTTGTATAAGTTAACCTTGGTTGATTTTTCTGTCATGTGTAACTGAGACAATCCTGAATAATGGAAAATATCAGTACCCTGTTTATACAGAAGACAAAATTGAGCTAAGAAAAGTTAGGGAAATCACTGTATAGCACTCTAGCAGTCAGTGAATAATTAAAAAAAAACAACAAAAAACAGAGAGCCTAGTATGCTGTCTTCTTTAGAATTCTTGTAAACTTCCTTTGCTTTTTTTCTTGATTCTGCCATTTTCCTTCCTTTGTGACAATATCTACTTTGTACTATTCTTGTGTTGTGATATTGATACTACTGGGTCCTTTTGCTTAATAACAACTTCTGCCAGCTCTGTGGCTTCATGACTACTTAGTGGATTCAGTAGCATCCAATGTCTCCAACCATCTGTTTGTAGCTTATTACAAAAATGGGATTAATTTGCCATAGGGGATTCATAAATGATCTCCAGAAAATTCTAGTTGTTCTCTCCATTTGGAACTTTTTAAAACCAATTCTCTTTTCTCATATATTTTTTACTTTCTTTTTCAATGACAGAATATAGACATAGCCCACCACCATCACCAACTATGGCATTATCACTCTTTTCCCTTCCTACTTTCATTTTTTTCCTATTTTATTTTATTTTAATGTTAAAGCTGTTTAGGGAAAATATCTATAAATTATTTTAGCTATGTATAATAAAGACTTTTACTGGCCAATAAAATCAATGCCTTCTCTCACAGCATACAGTCCTGTGAAGCAGCTGGCTAATATAAATCTATATCTACATACAGCCATCTAGGTGTGACCGTGTGACTGACTAGTTTTCATCAACAGATTCCAAGTGGAAAAATGACGGTGACTTCTGGGTTAATACTTTGACAAAAGAAATATTTCTTTCTCTTTTCTTTTTCACCACACACTGACAGGATTTCTAAAGTGACTGGTCCTAATTGCTATATGGGCTGATATAGTAGTAGTTATCAATAAATGGCTATTTGAATACAAAATCATTAAAATGAAATATAGTTAAAATTAGCTCCCTTATTCTTACCAGCCACATTTAAAAGGTTCAATAGCTGCATTCTCAAAGTTGGATACTATGCTATTCAATGGCACTGGCAGAGACACAAGATGGAAAGAGTTTACCTTGGTCACAGGATCGTACTGATATAAGCCATCTAGCCAGTCCCTGGCCACCTGTAAATATGTGAAATAAACTTCTGATTGAGTCAAGTGTGCATTTACATATTTTAGGGTCCATCTTTTAAAGTATCTTGGTCTATCCTAATCAATGCAGCCCGATGGTGGACAAGGATGACTGCTGGCTAGAGGGTAAGGTAGCATGCTTTGAGGACATGTGAAATTATAATAAGTAGCATGTAGTATCAAAGCAGATAAGAGTGTACTATGAGATATCAGATGAGTTCAACTTAGAATCTGCCTTCAAACTTTTATAGACTCGTGTTTACAACATGTATGTAAATATTCTATGTCTTTGTAGAAAGTAATGTCTCATAATGCAACATAAAATTCAGGGCTTTGAGAGTTCAAAGGGTAAGTCTTTTCTGCTTTACAGTTCATAGAAAATGCTATTTTGAACTGTGGGGTTGTTGTGGAAGCTAGAAAGTATCAAGGGAAGCTTGAAAGGAAATAAGTATTAATCTCATTTCTAGGAAGAACTTGAGAACAAAGAAAAGAAAGGGAAAACATAAGGTGAAACTTGGACTGACTGTAGTATATGATACCAAAGGAGAGGACTCTGAGAAAGAAGGGAAAGAGACAGGATAAAGAGAGGAAATTGGATCCTGTTATGTCTCCAAGCAAGGGGAGATAAGAGGTTATGCCAATGTGCCAATGTATTAAAAACTATACTGTTAAACCATTAATCCCCCCCAATAAAGTGAAAAATAAATATTGAAGGTTGGTGAGATAGCTTACTGGACAGTGTGCATACCTGGTCTTGTGCAAGACCCAGGTTCATTCCCTGGGAGCACAAAAGGAATACCACAGCATTGAAGGAAGTTCAGATACTGTGATGTCTCTCTCTTCCAGTCTTTGTCTTTCTCCCTGTTTCTTTATTTAAGCAAAAAAAAAAGGTCCAACGCAGTGAAATAGTGCATGTATATAGCCTGAATTTCATGGAAAACAAACAAGTCAGCATGCAGGGAGATTGTGGGGATATGGTGGAGCCTGGCAGGGTTTGATCTGAGAGATGAGTTCACCTGCTAAGTCTCCCTCTACGAAGGGGTTGAGCAAAAAGGGGGACACATAAACTTCAAAAGGTTGGCAGCCATGTAAGTCTTCTCTCTCCCACATCCTGCATCTTCCCACCAGAATCCCGACAGTCTTGTTAAGCCTGCTCCACGCTACATTCCCTGCTATGATGGCCCATCCCTTGATTATCTACATTAACAATCTTCTGCTTTGTCTTACAAATGACTAAAGGTCTCCTTACTATATCCCTGCAGGGTATTACTAATCCTGTCAGTTGAACCCCTAGCAACAGTTGCTGGGGAGTTTCATACCATTCCCAGCCCTTCTCCACCCCTTTCCTAACTATGTATGGTACTGTCAAGCCACTTCAGTTTCTGTCTTTTGGCTCTTCTGTGTCGCAACCTGGAGGAGGGCAGGCATGCAGACTAGGAGGCTGATGCTGGCCATTGCGGTTGTTGCCACGTGGCTTAACCAGGTGTGCCAGTGCCCGACTCTGGGGTGCTAGGATGAATAAAGATTTGTATTGCTTTGCCGCTACAAGCTTAGTCCCTGGGTCATCTCGCTAGCGCACGACGCTAGCAAGACACCAGCAGGTATCTTTGAGTTACCTAGAGGTAGGTCAACAGTTAGATCACTTTGCCTGCACATATAAGACCATAGGACTGAATATGAACAAGTAGTTCTCTGGTCTCTCACAAAATAATATTTTAACATTGGTTTATTTATTTATTTATATTTTTTAATATTTATTTATTCCCTTTTGTTGTCCTTGATGTTTTATTGTTGTAGTTATTATTGATGTTGCCATTGTTGGATAGGACAGAGAGAAATGGAGAGAGGAGGGGAAGACAGAGAGGGGGAGAGAAAGACACCTGCAGACCTGCTTCACCACCTGTGAAGCAACTCCTCTGCAGGTGGGGAGTCGGGGGCTCAAACTTGGATCCTTACGCCAGTTCTCGCACTTTGCGCCACATGTGCTTAACCTGCTGTGCTACCGCCTGACTCCCATCTGTTTATTTTTTTAAGTAGATTTGGTTAAAAAGCAAAGACATGAAATAGTTGTATGAAGTTTCCGAAGTGTTATGTTATATGTTAATAGTGAATTACCCTAAATGCTGCTAATTCTTCATAGACAGGAAAGAAGTGTAAGTGTAAAAGTGTAAGTTATGAGCAGCTGGTGAGAGCTCTGACAAACAGAAGCTTGTGACCTGGGATTCTCTGGACAGTGTAAGATACTGGGCCATCAGCAGGAGGGTGAATAAGAGGTTCTCAGGGTGACACCAAGGAGGAGTCCTATAATTTACTCAAGTTGGAAAGTGGAGTCCAGGGGGACCAAGAAAGAAAATTCTTTTGATTATTTCTGAGCTCACTCCCCACCCCAGAACCAGCCCCCAGGGGCAGGACAGCTGCTCCTAGCAGGCTTCCTGCTGAACTACTTTCTTTACCAAGATTCCTGGCTTACCAAGGGTGTCATTCCAAGCCTTTCCCTTTTTGCTTTCCTTTCCTCTCTCTTTTTTTTAAGTGGCTGCAGCTCTATTTGAGTGACAAAATACCTGACCAATCACAGCCTCATCCCTACCTGGGAAAGAATACCAGGAGGCTTTGTTTTTTTTTTTTTTTTTTTTAATACTTCTTACAATTGGCTGTCTTTGCTCAGGCTGCCTGCAGCCAATCCAGATTGGTCCAAGTTGCAGACTATTAGGGTTTTTTACTCTACTTTTATTTTATTATTAGTATTATTATATATGAGTGTCCCACAGTAGAGTAAAACTAACATTTAACAACAAACAGAAAATTACTAAAAGGCACAGAATTTGGAAACTAAACAACACACTGCTTAAGAGCCACTGGGTCAGAGAGACAGAGAAGGGGAGAGAAAGACAGACACCTGCAGACCTGCTTCACCACCTGTAAAGCTACTCCCCTGCAGGTGGGGAGCCGGGGTCTAGAACCGGGATCCTTAAGCTGGTCCTTGCACTTCGCACCACCTGTGCTTAACCCGCTGTGCTACAGCCTGACTCCCGATAGTAAATATTATTAAGTTTAAAGAAAGCCTTTTGAGTTTAGCATTTTGTTTGAAATATAAATTGTTTAAAAAATTAAAAATCCCAGGGAGATGGTTCACCTTGTAGAATACAGAGCACACACCTTACCAGTGCACAGGGACCAGGTAAGAGCCCATCACCTCATGGGAGCTCCATGCAAAATGGTTGAGTAGTGTAGTAGAATATCTCCTTCCCTTTCTCTTTCTCTCTCTCTCTCTCTCTCTCTCTCTCTCTCTCTCTCTCTCCCTCCCTCCCTCCCTCTGTCATTTCTTACCCTCTGGAAAAAGAAAAGCGCAAGACAAATTTTGGAACATGACAGCTGTGAAGGTGTTAATCCCACTGAAATCTTGTTGGGAAAAAAAGTAAAAATTCAAGAAACTTTATAAACAATTAAGTAGAAGTTCAGTTTTTGCCCTTTTATGTTAGAGAAATAAAATAGATATGATAGGCAAATATATGCATGCACGTATGTCCGCCCACACACACAAGCATATGTAACTTCAAAGGGACACTTAGAGACAAACTGCAAATTTTTTTTTTAAAATCTAACATAGTTCAAATCGTTCTCATCCTTGAAGTGAAGTTTATCAACACAAAGACAGTATACTCAGTTTAACATAGTGACTGTATTTCAACTGTTTATAATTTGCATACTTTATATGCAATACTGAAGTATGTATAAAGTATAACACTAAGAAAATATCTATGTTTCTCTCCACTGACTATATGATGAAATTGAATAAGAAACAAATAATTCCATCATGTAAAACAGAAGGTAAGCAAGTACTAGACTGAAATCATTCAATGTTTCTTTGAACAGTTCCAACCATGGCAACATATCTAGAAGTACTATCTCCATTTCTTCTGTTCGATGACCCCTCTTTCTGTTTCAAGGATCTTCAAACATTTGTTCCCTCTAAAGGGATTGTGAAAAACATTTTAGTCTTTACATATATATATATATATATATATATATATATATATATATAATGTTACATTTTTTAATAACTAGTTTTAAACAGTAACAGTTTCTGAATATCCAAATACCAATAGAAATACAGCATTGGCAAAAAAAATAATGCAGAACAAAACTCTTATTACACAGTGAGAAAGTTTGCATTATTCATGATCTTTTTGAACTAATATTAACATTGTACTCTTCCACATAATTTTAGTATACTGTATTTTATCTATGAAAGAAATTTATCATTGATCATAGTAAAATATTTTTGATGCAAAATATTTACCTAAATGGACTTTTAAAAATAAAATTTTGTGATCATAAATCTCTAAATGTTACTTTCTTCCTTTGTTACCAATTATAAAATAAAAGTAAATAATCAAAGGTATATATATATATATATATGTATATTTTATACATTATGAGGAAAAAATCAATCTACAATTATTAGACACATTATCAGAAGTGTATTCCTCAATGAGAGGAATGGGTTATGTATTTTGGTTTTTTAACTGATCCATGTATCTGTAAATAAATATTACTTATTTTAATGTGATTCATGTTAGGAAACATTCATATTGGATGTGTTAGTGCCTCAAAGACAGTTTCTAGTAAGCTATCTGAAGATTGCTGAAACATAGCTAGGTTAACAGGCCACATTTAATGTCTTAACCTTTGATGTGGAAGTGAGATTTTTATTAACTATTGGTAAGCAGAAGTCATTCATATGCTGAGTTTGACCTGCTATCTTGAGGTTTAGTTACCACACCCTATGTTTTAAGGTTTTTGTTTGTTTGCTTGCTTGTTTTTTTGTTTTTTGTTTTTTGCCTCTAGGGTTATCAGTGGGGCTCAGTGCCAGCACTATGAATCCACTGCTCCTTGAAACCATTTTTTCCTTTTTTTCTATTTCATTCAATAGGACAAAGAGAAATTGAGAGGAGAGGGACAGATAAAGAAGGAGAGAGAAAGACATCTGCAGACCTGCTTCAATGCTCCTAAAGATTCCCTGGTGCAAGGGGGAAGTGGGGACTCGAACCTAGGTCCTTGTGCAGATCTTTGCATGTGCTCTTAACTGTGTGTTCTGAACTAGGTGCACCACTGCCCAGTATCTTTAATCATTTACCCCCCTTATGCCTCTGCTTCCCATCCAAACTTGCCTCTTTGTGTCTTAAATTCCTGATGTTTTATAAACTTTATTTATAAAAGGACCCTGAACCGAGCACCTTTTTGCTAGCCTGCTTTCACTTATATAATGGTGAAGGTCAGTGGAAGGATGTCTCCAATTTCTCAATTAGGCACAGAACTCTAACCTCTTAATAAAATTTTGGATACCCTATGTCTCCATCCCCAACAACATGACAGACTCAAAACAATATTAATTTAGTTTCTTTTTTACATTTTAGAGATGTAAGTTATAACTGACTCTCAAACTTCTGATTTTTGTACTTCAGTAGTTGAGGATATGGACATTGTTCTGCTTACCGTTATCTATATAGCTACACCCCCCCCTTTGAAAGATCTTATGATACCTCCTGATAACTGCTTCTCTAATTATCTTTTTCCATTACCATTATATACTTAGATGACAGGAATGAGAGCAATAAAGTCAGGTGGAGGCACTTAACCGCCAGAAGCCAAGTGGGTGTGATTATCATATGAGGCTTGAACCTTGGAGATTGTATTATTATTCAGCTTGTACCATAAAAATGAAAAAATTAAGATGCATTGCGCCAGACATGAACTAGTTTACAGTTTTTGAACACACTGAAAACAAGTGATGATCCCTAAAAGGAAAGGAAAATAGATGTTATTAATACTAGAGTCCCTGCATTAGAGTAAGCTTCAGTACTATTCTTTCTCTCTCTCTCTCTCTCTCTCTCCCTCCCTCCCTCTCCCTTTCCCTCTCCCTCTCTCTGAAAGAAATGAACTCAGCAGTGAAGTCCTAGTGACTACAAAAAATGTTATCACTTTAGGGGGGTGTTATACAGTTACATTATACCCCACCCCCTGCTAACTCCCATTTTACTCAATTATAATATGGAAAAAAGAATACGAAAACATTTCATGTAAGCTGACAATAATATCATGGAGGTGCATCATTATGTATACCCTCTCAATAGAGTGGGGTCTTGTGGGGAATGTGAAAATAAAATCCTAGCTGACATTCAGTTTCCAGTAGGTACCCTGGGGCTGTGAACCCACCTGCTGGTCATGCCCCTTGTATCTGAATGGATCCAGCAGTATATTAAAAAGATTGTTCATCATGACCAAGTGGGGTTTATCCCAGGCTTGCAAGGTTGGTTAATATACGTAAATCAATCAATGTGATCCACCACATCAACAAAAGCAAGACCAAAAACAACATGGTCATATCAATAGATGCAGAGAAAGCCTTTGACAAAATCCAACATCCATTTATGATCAAAACACTACAGAAAATGGGAATAGATGGAAAATTCCTGAAGATAGTGGAGTCTATATATAGCAAACCTATAGCCAACATCATACTCAATGGTGAAAAACTGGAAGCATTTCCACTCAGATCAGGTACTAGACAGGGCTGCCCACTATCACCATTACTATTCAACATAGTGTTGGAAGTTCTTGCCATAGCAATCAGGCAGGAGCAAGGAATTAAAGG
This sequence comes from Erinaceus europaeus, assembly GCF_950295315.1. NCBI lineage: Eukaryota > Metazoa > Chordata > Mammalia > Eulipotyphla > Erinaceidae > Erinaceus > Erinaceus europaeus. Next base: position 102,767,600 of record NC_080185.1, on the reverse strand, counting down.
GATACAGATTGGAAGAGAAGAAGTCAAACTCTCCCTATTTGCAGATGATATGATAGTATACACAGAAAAACCTAAGGACTCCAGCAAGAAGCTTTTGGAAATCATCAGGAAATACAGTAAGGTATCAGGCTACAAAATTAACATTCAAAAGTCAGTGGCATTCCTCTGTGCAAACACTAAGCTAGAAGAAATTGAAATACAGAAATCAATTCCTCTTACTATAGCAACAAAAACAGTAAAATATCTAGGAGTAAACCTAACCAAAGAAGTGAAAGACTTGTATATTGAAAATTATGAGTCACTACTCAAGGAAATAGAAAAAGACACAAAGAAGTGGAAAGATATTCCATGTTCATGGGTTGGAAGAATTAACATCATCAAAATGAATATACTACCCAGAGCCATCTACAAATTTAATGCTATCCCCATCAAGATCCCAAGCACATTTTTTAGGAGAATAGAACAAATGCTACAAATGTTTATCTATAACCAGAAAAGATCTAGAATTTCCAAAACAATCTTGAGAAAAAAGAACAGAACCAGAGGCATCACACTCCCAGATCTCAAATTGTATTATAGGGCCATTATCATCAAAACTGCTTGGTACTGGAACATGAATAGACACACTGACCAGTGGAATAGAATTGAGAGCCCAGAAGTGAGCCCCACACCTATGGACATCTAATCTTTGACAAAGGGGCCCAGACTATTAAATGGGGAAAGCAGAGTCTCTTCAACAAATAGTGTTGGAAACAATGGGTTGAAACATGCAGAAGAATGAAACTGAACCACTGTGTTTCACCAAATACAAAAGTAAATTCCAAGTGTATAAAGGACTTGGATGTTAGACCACAAAATATCAGATACTTAGAATAAAATATTGGCAGAACTCTTTTCCAAATAAATTTTAAAGACATCTTCAATGAAACGAATCCAATTACAAAAAAGATTAAGGCAAGTATAAACCTATGGGATTACATCAAATTAAAAAGCTTCTTCACAGCAAATGAATGTATAAACAGACTGACACAAATGGAAGCTATCACTGCCAAGACTGGTTGCTTTATCTGTGTGGATAAGGACTAGCAAAATGGGTTCAGCTAAGCAATAAGCTTTAGAACTGTTCTAAGTCACCTAACATACAATATGGAAAACAATCTTGTATTTTGGGTGGTAAGTGGTTGAAATTACTGTCATCTTTTTAGATATAAAGAATTAAAACTGGCTGTCATCATATACCTCCATTTAATTTACTAGTCTTATCCTAACAGAAAGTGCATGAATTTTGGATAATGATGACAAAATTGTGAAAACTCAACTGAGTGGCATTCTCAGTTACAACTACTGTGCACAGCAGACCATCACAGCCTCAGGTACACGATGTGGGGCCAGTGATGTGACAAATACATTCTTTTCCAGTAGTTTTTACTCACATGGAGTGAATAAAAATATTTATAGGTTTGCTCCAGGGTTATGTTAACTCGTTCTCCATATGCCATGGCATAGTACAAAGAGGGCCAAACTATCTGGAAATCTTGTAGAACATTGCATTAACCCACTGTAATACTTCACAAATAAGTGTATATGTGTAAAAAGTGACCAGCATGCAGAAAGCCTTGGTGATCTTCCTGCACTCTAGAGGGTGAGAGATACACTCAATGAGATTTTCAGCAGTTACTTTTCTATCCTTCAAATTCCAGGGGCATGTTTTGATCACTTTTCCAAAGTGAAAGGGAAATCATTGAAGTGGACACCTAATATCATGGATAAAGAAGTGCAACACTACATCTTTATGCTATGAGGGGCATACCAGTCCCAGCATTATCTACCCTCACTAACAGGAAACATATACTATCCATCATTGCCTCATTTTGATCTATGCTAGGTATTATTTCTGTTCTTCACACAAAACACTGTGCACCAAACAGAGCCAGCATTTAATGAAAGTTTGGGTATTATGGGAAGATTACTAACATGTCAATACAATTTGCAAACAATGTCACTCTTTACTTCTTTTTTAAATTTATTTTTATTTTTTTAATATTTATTTTTTATTTATTCCCTTTTGTTGCCCTTGTTGTTTTATTGTTGTATTTATTATTGTTGTCATTGGATAGGACAGAGAGAAATGGAGAGAGAAGGGGGAAGACAGAGAGAGGGAGAGAAAGCTAGACACCTGCAGACCTGCTTCACCGCCTATGAAGCGACTCCCCTGCAGGTGGGGAGCTGGGGGCTCGAACCAGGATCCTTACTCCAGTCCTTGTGCTTTGTGTGGCGCCACCTGCGCTTAACCCGCTGTGCTACAGCCCGACTCCCACTCTTTACTTCTAATAAAAAAATTAGCAACATTTCCCAGCCATGGAAGTTTCCCATTGGCTGTGACCATAAATATGTGCCTGGCTTCATACCATCTTAAAAGACTGTGACTCACTATAAATGTGTCATATGTAGCTGATATTGCTGCTCATTTATAAACACCTTCTTCTTTAGCCACTCAAGAAAGAGCTCTCAAAGCCTTGCTGTATTCTAAAGTACACCAAATTAACCAGGTCTTTGCTTTACTATCTTTAAAAAACTGTGCGTGTTAGTGTGAGGAAAATGCTTTTTTTTTCCCCACCAGGGTTATTACTGGGTCTTGGTGCCCCCACAATGACTTTGGGGGATGTCTGCCTTTTTGGATGGCTGGATGGCTGGCGTGTATCTCTCTCTCTCTCCCCCTCCCCCTCCCCTCTCCCTCCCCCACCCCCTCCCCCTCTCCCCACCTCCCATTTTTCTTTTTCTGATAGAGGGTTAGGCAGAAAGAGACAGAGATGGAAGGTGTGAGAGAGACACCTGCACCACTGCTGCACCACTCATAAACCTTTGTCCCTGCAGGTAAAGAATGAGGGCTTGAACCTGGTCCCTGCACATGTTATAATGCTAACAGGAAATATCCTGTTTTCTTACAAGAAAACAAATAAAAATTATCCCCCCTGAATTCAGTCTTTGTTTTTATGACATTTTATGTAGTAAACACATATAGATTTCTTTTTTAAAAATTAAAAAGAAATGTACAGAGAGAGAGAATGAGAGAGACAGACAAACCAGAGCATTGCTCAGCTATTGATTTATGATGGCACTAGGGAGTTCAGAGCCTCAGGCATGAAAGTCTTTTGCGTAACCATTATGCTATCCCCAGTCCATAAATATACATATAAACATTCAAAAATACTGTATGAATATACAATCTAACACACATAGAATTGCTGTCTTCCTAAGAATTATTTACATTGCTCTTAATTCTTTTGTACCTAGTATATTGCAATTGTTCTAATTGTAAGACGTGTTTTATTTTTAGGGGCAGGGAAGATAGCATAATGGTTATGCAAAGATGTGTTTCATTTTTAAAGGAAATGCCTTCTTCATTATTGCTATTTACCTAAATACTAGTATCTTTTCTTACCCATGTTTCTACAGTATGACTCTATAATGACTTTTAATTTAAAAAAACCCTGTTTAGACTGTCCTATTAATAATTTCACATTATTTCAGCTATTTGATATTTTCTACAATAATATAGTCCATATATGATAGAAATGGTAAGGATTAGGGGGCCCGGCAGTAGCACACCAGGTTAAGCCCACATAGTACAAAGTGTAAGGACCTGCGTAAGGATAGAGCCCTTGGCTCCCCACTTGCGGGGGCTCGCTTCACAGACAGTGAAGCAGGTCTGCAGGTGTCTATCTTTCTCTTCTCCTCTCTATCTTCCCCTCCCCTCTCAACTTCTCTCTGTCTTATCCAAAAAAAAGAAATAAAGAAATCAAAAAAATATATAGCCACAGGAGCAGCGAATTCATAGTGCAGGCACCGAGCACCAGCGATAATCCTGGAGGCAATAAAAAAAGACAGAAATGGTAAGGATTATATGATTAATAAGCCTGCTAAATGTATGGTTTATGATTAAAATATTCAAGCTCTTCTTGACCATCCACTGGATAAGAACTTATGCAAGTTACTTAGTATCAGTGAAACCTTCCTGGCTTATCTGTAAATAGTAATTGAGTTAAGAATCCATGTAATAGCATAACCTTTGACATGTAGTGAGTAAATGTTATTATTATTATCATTAATCCCACAAGTTCAATAAGTGTTATACTTTTTCTAAATCTCAGATTAAATAAAACAAATGTAAGCTTTGTGCAATAGAAAAAATAGATTTACATTGTAAAGATCAGCAAATTTAAACTAGATACTTCAGAACTCTGGTGGTGGGAATTGTATGGAATTGTGCCCTTCTTAACCTACAATCTTGTCAATAATTATTAAATCACTAGTAAAAGTGTTTTTGCTTTTAGATTACAGTATATAAGTTTGAAAGGACAGAAAATCTATGAGAAGAGCTTTTGAATATATTTTACTAAGCTTCCTGACTACAATATGAAATCCTGCCAAGATTTTTGGAAGAAATTACATTGTAAAGTAAGAAGTCAAACTTACTGGGCTCTGGTTCATTTTTTTAAGCCATCGATATTACATTGCTAATATTTATATTGAAAGAGATCCTTGTCTAAAATTGATATTTATAGTATTCAATTATACTCATGTCTAGGTAAATTCTTGAATAGGTTGCATACCTATGTTTTCTTGAAGAGTAAGGTCACATCATCTAAATGAATTAGCAATTCAATGATTTTAAGTACATGACCCAATAATCTAATACTTCAGTTAGTTATCTGATTAAAATAAAAAACAAACAGTTGAGTATCATTAACCCAGAAAGTCAAATCTTGGTGAAATACAACTTTTCCCAAGAACCGATATGGTATTTCCATTAGAATGATTTATTTTCTTGGATCTAATTAAAAAATGCTTGTTCTTACACCTCCATGATCAAATTAGACCACAGGTTACCTGCCGGGGTACTTTTCCATGCTGTGGCATGCTATTATGCTATTATCTCACTGCTAATGGTAGCCTTAGCGGCTTCCCATTGTGCTTCTTCCCAAGTTTCCAGGCCATTGTTTTAAAAATGTTTAGATCTTTTATAGCAAATGATTGTTAACACATTGCTTGGCGAATAGAGGATAACTAGAGCACCATAGTCTGTGCTGGTGGAGAGCCAAGCTTTGTTATTAACATGAAAGAATTTTAACAGTTTTGTAGAAAATTTAGTCCATTTTACTCAACTCAATCTCTGCGGGATTCTTAGAATCTTCTTCGGAGGATAAAATCTTCAAAAGAATAAAAAGAGGTTTGCTGTGAGATTATAAATGGCACTTAAATGAGTATATTATGTGTTTTCACTTTATGTATATAGAGACTTTAAATAAAAATGATATTATCAGTTAATGACCTTATGACTAATTGCAATTTCAGAGATGAATTTATATTGTATAAAGAACAAGGCAAATGTCGTAATTGTAAACATAGTATACATCTGAAATTTTAGAGTGTTGCTGAGGAGTTATTCTGATGCAGTCTCCGCCCCCAGGTTTTACTACGCCCCGCGAAATCCTAGCAGTGCCCCCTACAACCAATCCTGGCCCTACACGTCACCCCTGGTTGTCCCCCTGGTTGTCGCCCTATAAAAAGCCCCCTCACCCCCCCCCTCTCTCTGGGCTCTCAGCTCTCCCTCTCTGAGGTCTCGCTCCCTGCTCTCCCCCCGTGGTCAGGTAGTGGGGACAGCCATTGCCGGCTGGCTCCACGTGGTCTGAACCAACCCCCCCCATCCTATAATAAAGATTTGTGTACCCTTTTGCTCTGGACGTCCGCTCTCTTCTCCGCGGTGCAGCCCGACACCAGACCGCCACAACAACATTAGAGCATGTAGAATATATTTAGAAGGTAGTGTTGACTTAGTTAACAATATTAACACATACTTGCAGCCAACTACATGGATCTTTTACAACTCACAATAGTTATATTTGAACAATAGTTGCTTATATGACATACATGAATAAAGTCATATAGTGTATTTGCCTTTCTCTTCCTGACTCAACATAGTTCATATGACAAAATTTCAACTTTTGGGTCTGGGTGGTGGCACATCTGGTTGAGTGCACATGTAATAATGTGCAAGGACCCAGATTCGAGCCCCATGTCCCCACCTGAAGGGGGAAAGGTTTGTGAGTGGTGAAGCAGTGCCGCAGTTGTTTCTCTGTCTCTCTTGCTCTCTACTTCCCCATTCCCTTTTGATTTCTGGCTGTTTCTATACAATAAATAAATAAATATAATTAAAAAATTAAAAATATTTCAACTTTTATAGTATCAGTTATTTGTAGTTTATATAATATTACAGTATTATATTGTGTTTATGATATGTCTCATTTAAATAAAACAAAATATGCATTATTTATCTTGTGACAATCATATAAAATTGAAGAGAGCTAGCATGACTGGGAGACTAGAGCAGTATTTATAGTCTTTGCATTTGCCCTAAAGCATGGCCTTTCCCTCGGTTTAGAGAATAGAGTACTTATTGTTGCTGAGAGCCCAGTCTGTGGGTAGCAGAGATAGCAGGTGGGTGTCAGATGATATCAACTCTATGTAGTACCAGAAAATAAACCCAGGGTCTCATGTATGCAAGTTTGTGGCTCTATCACTGAAACACCTCCTAGGCCTCTGCCACATCTTAATTATCCAGTCATCTATCTGTGGGCAAATGGGTTGTTTCCAACTCCTGACTACTGCAAACAATGCGACAGTAAACAAGCGGATGCATGTATCTCTTCATAACTGTGTCATGGTATAAATACCCAGAAGTAGCAAAACTGGGTGGTATAGAATTTCTATTTTCAAAGTTTTTAGGCATCTCCATGGTATTTTCCATGATGACTACACCAATTTACATTTTCACCAACAATGAAGACATACTTCCTTCTTTTTTCTTTTCTTTTGCCTCCAGGGTTATCGCTGGAGCTTTGTGCCAGCACTATGAATCCACAGCTGCTAGATGTCATTTTTTTGTCATTCTTTTTTTTATTCGATAGGACAGAGAGTAATTGAGAATAGAGGGGGAGATAAAGAAGGAGAGAGAAAGACAGACACCTGTGCAGCATACTAACATTTGCAATATGAGGAACACTTTAGGTCAAGCTCCAGTGACTGGAAAGCCAGCACGGGAAAGTTGAGCTCCCACACGACTAGAAAAATAGCCTGGTGAATCACTCCCTTTGGGTCATTTCTTTGGTATTCTACCTCCTTCAGATACTTTCTAGATAATAGAGTATTAACTCGAGGTATTCGATCATTAGGTTAATGACACAAGCAGATGTCTTAATCTTGAACTTTGCCCACTTACACAGATTTTGTAACTTTGATCTTTTGTTAAAGAAAAGCCTAACTCAAAAACATGTTACTTTGGTTTCAAATGTATGTCAACATATACTCCGCTGTGATGATAAAAAGCTGTCTGAATCTTCCAATAAACAGATAATTTTCTGAATGTTTCCAAGGATGTCTGGTGGTGGTTTCAGTCCTTCTCTTGTAGGCTAGAGTGCAAAAACGCTACACACCTGCAGACCTGTTTCAGCTGTAAAGCGGTCTCCACTGCAGGTAGAGAGCAGGGGCTGGAATATGGATCCTTTTGTGGGTCTTTGTGCACAGTACATCCTTCCAATATTTGTTTCTTGTATTTTGGATGATAGCCATTCTCCTCTGAAAGAAGTCTGAATGCTTTGTTCTTTCGATAGTTAAGTATCCAGACATTACTGAAGATCTCACTCATTTCTCTCTGCCTCTTATCAAAAAGTAAAATAGGGGGAAAAAAGGCTGATGTGAGCAGTGGACTCCTTATGCAGACACCTAGGCCCAGCAATAACTCTCGTGGCCAAAAGTAAAGATATATGAGGATATGAACTATATATTGCCAATATTTCCTTATATGCTGTGTCCAGAAAAATACATATTGTCAGTTTTCAGTATTTGTTGAAATGACATCTTTATGGAAAGAAAATAAGCTGGCTCATTTATGAATCACATACTATAAGAAATAAATTGCACTTGAAAATCATGTGGCAGTATAATACGCTCTAATTTACCTTCTTGTAACATTCCAAATGCATACAAAGAGAGACTTTCTGGTATAATCATTTCATTAAAACTACATTAATAAAGATTTGACCTTTAATTTTTGAACACCAAGATAATTTCATATACTGAGCTAAGTTCTCAGATATACTATCTGATTTATTTTTCAAATGAAACTATAAAGTAGGTGCTTTTTTGTACTTTAAAAGTGAGGAACTAATAATTAGCTTGCCAAAGTCCCAAGATTGAGACACAAGATAACAGGACCTTCATGAATTAACAGGAAAATTCTATAGAGCATAATAAGGATGAATTCCCCTACTATTGGAATTGCTAGCCCACAAAATGGATCATGAAAATTTAGCAGTTTGTTTAAGATCACACAGCAAGAAAGAGACTGAAATAAACTTAGATCATTACATAGCATGAAGACATTACCACCAATATTTACCAAGTAAAAGATTTAATTACTGTGGAAACTATCTTCCCATCTCAGGCAACTAGAAAAGTAGACAGAACACATCAAGCCTCTGTTTTGAAGCATTGATTAGTGGACAGTGCAAGACTGTATTTAGGGCAGAAAGAATACAAATAAATTAAGCCCTAGGCAGATTCTAAGTCATTTGAATTAAGAAGGTTGGAATTTCAGCATCAGAGAACTAAAGTAGTGGAAGCTGTTGGGGAACTGTTATATTAGATGTCAGATATCCATAATTTCAGGATTAGTCTGTTAAATGTCTAGCTCAGCACCTGGAGAACTCTGTACCTGTAAGCTACTTGCAAATTCCTTAGACATGGATGGGTCAACAGGCCTGTCCCACTTGCTGCTTAATTTGCCCCTTTGAAATTTGGAATTTTGAATGTATTGTAAAACTTGCTAACAAAAAAACCCTGACCCGTACTGGGTACAGGTGTACATCTATAAGCAAGAGGCAATTATATAACTCAAAGTAATAGTATTCAATAGTCCTTAGTGATTAGACTTAGGTCTAATAAACCTAGAATCCTAGTTGAGGATTCTAACTAATTTATGATGCCTAAAAAAGGTATCATAAATTCTCTAATTGATTAGACTTAGACCAAATTAGCTTGGCAATCTAGCAGAAAGAAGACAGATCCCAAAAATCTAATTCTGGTTGAGTTCAACAAATGACACTCAATGCTTAAACACCTGAGAGAAAGTCTAAGGTCAACAGATAAAGAGAGGACTACAAAAATTGGATAATGTAAGAGATTGGCTCACTTAATAATGGCCCTTTTGGCCAATACCATGAGTGACTTGGAGGGGAAGAGAGGCCTGGACCTGGAAGAAAAGGGGGACCATTATGTACAAATGTAGATAGATAGTTATAGAGATGATGATTAACCCGTCTGCAACCCTGGGAGAACTTCAGTGGACCGCAACGAAGGGATAGGGATTCAGAACACTGTTGATGGGAATGGTGTGCAATTATACCCCTGTTGACATGTAATTTTGTAAATCAATATTTAACCACTAATGAAAAAAGGAAAGGAAAATCCTTGGTACATATTTGATATTCCATGTTCATGGGTTGGAAGACTTAACATCATCAAAATTAATATATTACCCAGAGCCATATAAAAAACTAATTCGAGGATTTGGGCGGTAGCACAGTGGGTTAAGCGCACGTGGCACAAGTGCAAGGACTGGTGTAAGGATCCTGGTTCGAGCCCCCGGCTCCCCATCTGCAGGGGAGTCACTTCACAGGAGGTGAAGCAGGTCTGCAGGTGTCTATCTTTCTCTCCCCCTCTCTGTCTTCCCCTCCTCCTCTCCATTTCTCTCTGTCCTATCCAACAACAACAACATCAAAAACAACAATAAATAAAACAAGGGCAACAAAAGGGAATAAAAATAGTTTTTGTTTATTAGTCCATGCTAGTCTAAAAAAAAAAAAAGAGGGTTATTGTATAAGAACTCTTTGAAGGATGAGATGTTAGAACAATATACCAGACAGACTCAACTATTTTTCTACAGAAACTTTCATGTGCATGTGAATTGGTTAACTATACAAACTATTTTTAATTTTCTTAACAAGTCCTATTACTTTTGACAAACTAATATTAACATTGTATCTTTTTTAAAAAAAATTTCTTTTTTTAATATTTATTTATTCCCTTTTGTTGCTCTTGTAGTTACTATTGTTGTTATTGATGTCATTGTTGTTGGATCCTTGCACAGGTCCTTGTGGTTCACACTATGTGCACTTAACTGGATGCTTCGCTGCCTGGCCCCTGAACTTTATTTATTTATTTATCTATTTACCAAAGTACTGTTCAGCTCTGGCTGGTGGTGGTACAGGGGGTTGAACCTGGGACTTCGGAGCCTCAGGCATGAGAATCTCTTTGCATAACGATTATGCTATCTACCCCTGCTCACTTTACTTTTTAAATTGTTTTTAAAACCAAGTAACTGCTCAGCTTTGGCAAGTGCTTTGAACCTGAGACCTCAGAGCCTCAGGCACAGAAGCTATTTTGAATAACCATTATGTATCCATCCAGCCCAAATTAAGTTAACTTTAAACTCCATTGTTTTCAAGTAACTTCTAGTTCTGTTTACTATTTCACCTGGATCTTTTCGGTTTGTGTCAACTTAATGTCAGAAGTCTTTGGAGACTTTTAAAACTGCTGTCCTTGATCTCAGCAATAAGAATGAATAATTCACAATTTACTGAGTATTTACTGTGTGCCAGTCAGATATACTATACTATTGATTCCTTGCAATATATTTAAACAAAAGTTGCAGTTACATTCCTGACACCATGGCCCCAAAGGGGTAGGATTGCCTGACATACCCTGGAGCTATAGATGACCCAAGGTTCACAAACTCTGGACTAGGGTTACAGTAAAAAGCCGAGGCATGGTGTAGATGGAAAACAGATGATACCGTTTTTGCAGTGCTAGGGTTTAGTTGCCATTTTTTACAGTAATCAGATATCAGAGACATGTCTTTCCTGAGTGTTTCCTCGAGGATGTCGAACTTTGATGCCTGAGTTGCACAGCAGATGTCATCGGCGTAGATGAACTTCCTTGAAGAAGTTTCTGGGAGGTCATTGATGTAAATATTAAATAGCATAGGAGCCAGAACAGAGCCCTGGGGGAGGCCACTTGAGACAGGTCTCCATCTGCTAGACTTGTCACCCAGATGCACCCGGAATCTTCTGTTTTGGAGAAGAAACGATATAGTGTTGGCCACCCATGGAGGCAGGCATCTTGAGATCTTGACTAGGAGACCAAGGTGCCAGACCGTGTCATAGGCTGCTGTGAGATCAACAAAGACAGCACCCGTCTTTAAATTCTTCTGGAATCCATTTTCAATGTAAGTTGAGAGGGCCAGGGCTTGTTCGCAGGTAGATCTTCCTGGGCGGAAACCAGCTTGGGCGGGTGATAGGAATTTCTCTGTAAGATGAGAAATACGTGACAGAAGCAGCCTCTCAAGGAGTTTGTAACACACAGAGAGGAGAGAAATTGGTCTATAGCTGGCGGCCAGTGTTGGGTCTTTCTTTGGTTTCAAAACCACTATTATCTTGGCACGACGCCAAACTTTGGGCATAGACTCAGATTCCAAGATGTGGGATAGGAATGAAGTGAGCCACTTCTTTGCCGCGGGACCCAGGTTAAGAATGAGTTCTGGGGTGATGTTATCATAGCCAGCAGCTGTTCCCGGTTTAACCCTCTTCAAAGCGTCTTCCAGTTCAGACAGTGTAAAGGGAGAGAGTTTTGGAGATGGACAAGATAACCTGAAGTGGGATGACCACTCATGGGAAATTTCTCTTTTCCAGACTGGGTCGATCTTAGCACGTCCAACTTGAGTTAGGTGACTGGCCACTGAGTTTGGAGATACGGGAGGATGGGAGACGGGAGGGGGTTGGCTACCGGCACCCAGTCTGTGAAGAAGTTTCCAGGCCTTCCTACTTGAGTGGGTGAAGTTCAGACTTTCCGTGAGTTGTTGCCAGCGGGCTTGGCGTGCTGCATCCAGGGAGGCAATGAGATGGTCGGCCACATCTGAGTCGCCCGACTCATCATACTGCTTTAGTAGTTGCTCGCATTCAGCATCAAGACAAGGCGTATAGTTAGCACGTCTCCCACGAGGAATGGCTTGGGAAGCTGCTTTGAAGATGGCTTGGCGGAAGCGCCTGTAGGAATCTTCAGAGGGGATAGAGTTCATTGGAATTGCAGGAATAGATTTGTTGGTAAGATCACTGAACAGACGCCAGTTTGCTTTCCGAAAGTTCCATCTTAGTTTCTCCGAGCACAGAATCAGTGGGAGCTGGAGACCAATGTGGATGATAGCTGGGCGGTGATGACTGTGCGGGAAGATCTTGAGAACTTGTCTCGTAGCGGGAAAGGCTTGGCCGTTGACTGTGCTACACCATGCCTCGGCCTCGCGTGAGCTTAATGTGCAGCTTGGCTGTATGAGAATCCGGCATGAAGTCCAGCCAGTCTATCTTGGCGTTACTCTCGATCGCACTCTGTCATTTCACAAACATCTCATAAAAACTGCAGCAAAGGTGGGCGCGAGGAATAACATCATTGCAAGACTGGCCAGCTCCTCATGGGGCGCGAGCGCTTCCACACTACGATCATCATCTCTGGCATTATGCTATTCCACTGCAGAATACTGTGCCCCAGTATGGTTCCGTAGCCCCCATGTCCACTTGGTCGATTCCAAATTATATTCCTCCATGAGGATAATTTCTGGAACCATCCGTTCCACCCCGGTTCCATGGCTGCCAGTTCTTAGCAACGTCGCCCCACCAGATATTCGTCGGGATGCGGCATCATCTAAGTTCACTTCCCACTTCTACACTCGACCGGACCTGCCAATATACGCGGATATCTTCGCCCACCCTGTCCAATGCTTGACGTCTCGTCACCCAATCTGGTCCCCTATGCCTACACTGAACTTCTCTGTTCCAGTCTCTTGGAAACAGAGCTGGCAGTCAGCTGAGGTAAAGAACAAACACCTCATCACAGACCCCTGCAGGCGTCAACCCGGCTTTGACCTAGCACGTTATGATTGGGCCCTCCTCAATCGCTATCGAACAGGCCATGGCCGGTGCGCCGCTATGTTCCATCGCTGGGGAGCCAGAGACGACCCGAACTGCCCCTGCGGCTACAGACAGACTATGACCCACATAGTCAACGACTGCCACCTCTCCAGATTCAAAGGAGGTCTCGAAACTTTACATCAGGCTCAACCTGATGCTGTTGACTGGCTAAGGAAGAAGGGCAAACGCTAGAAGAAGAACAGTAAAAAGCTAATCCTCAGCCTGGAGGAACTGTTTTGCAATGAAGTTAATTAGCTGAAGCTAAATTTGGAAAACCAAAGGTCATTGTTAAAAAACTCCTGCCCTCCACCCCATTCCTGCTTGACTTGGTCCCTTAGGATAATGAAAAGGCTATAAACTTTTGAAAACATGTTGCAAACTTTGTTTTAGGAGAAAATTAACAAAGAACTTATCAGGGTCCAGGGGGCATCTCTCTGGGAGGTTGGTGCCTTTGGGAGACATTCTATTTACCCTAAAACCCACTTCCTAGAATTCCATATCTCCTTCTACCTGAGTAAGTAAATGTTCCCTGAGGTCTGGGAATGGAGAGGTTGATTTCAGCATTACTCCTGCTCCCACTGCACATTCAAATACTCATAAACAAGCCATTCTTTTCACGCAAACGCTGCTATGAGTACCTTGCTCTGAAATAGTGCATCATGCCCAAATTCTCAGTTGGATGAGGAAAAACACAAGTTAAGTAATTTGCCCATATATACTTAATTACTCTTCCCAGTAAAGGAAAGATACAAAGGGGGGTTTGTATTACTCCAATGATCATGAACCATAGGGCTCAAACTCCAGTGTTAACTGGATAAATAATCTTAGGAAAATTTCCTTTTTGTGCTCAATTCATCTCTGAATGTGGTAAAAGAGTTATGTTTAGAATTATATGAGACAATGAAAAGTTTAGCAGTGTTCATACAGAGTGAAAGCTCATGGGATGTTAAGATTATCACCATTACTGTAACATATAATTGGTATTATTTATATTCCTTGACCTGAACTCTTGACTCTTTGTTCTAGGGCTAAGCAGAGCACCTCCCTACAGAATTAGTTGTTAAATGTGATACTGTTCTACCAACATTTTAAACTACAATTAAGATTTATCTTTGAGCTAATTTCTAGGTAACTTCAAGATCCCTCACTCCCTTAGCAACTACCTATACTATTGTATGAAGATAAAAAATTAGCATTAACTAATTGCCTCTGTTCACTTGGAATAGTATGTAGGTTAAACCAACCAAAATTTAATGCTCTGACATCATATAGCTGAACTTCATATTCTGTATTGCTATTCATGGGGGAAGTCTCACTTTAATTATTTTGTTCATTTTCAGTCTAGTTCAAATGATACTATTTTCTTAATATTGCCTTTCCTTTTAAAATTTTTATTATCTTTTCTTATTTATTTATTGATGGATAGAAACAGTCAGAAATCGAGAGGGAAGGGGGAGATAGAGAGGAAGAGAGACAGAAAGACACCTGCAACACTGCTTCAACTTGCAAACCTTTCCACTTGCAGGTGGGGCTCATAGGCTCCAACAAGGGTCCTTGTGTATTATAACATGTGCACTCAACCAGGTGCGTCACCACTCAGCCCCCTTAAGATTACCTTCTACAATTAATTTGACACCACTTTTTAAAATCTTATACTAAGGGTGCCGGGCAGTAGTGCAGCAAGTTAAACACACATGGCACAAAACCCAAGATCCAGCTGAAAGATCCTGGTTCAAGCCCCTGGCTCCCCACCTGCGGGGGAGGGGGGTCACTTCAAAGTCGGTGAAGCAGTTCTGCAAGTGTTTGACTTTACCCCTTTCTGTCTACCTCTCCTCTCTTGACTTCTCTCTGTCCTATCCAACAACAACAGCAATAACAATAACAACAACAACAATAAACAACAAGGGCAACAAAAATGGAAAAAACAATACCTTCCAGGAACAGTGGATTCATAGTGCAGGCACTGAGCCCCAGCGATAACCCTGGAGGGAAAAAAAAAAAATATATATATATATAGAGAGAGAGAGAGAGAGAGAAATATATATATATATATATATATATATAGAGAGAGAGAGAGAGAGAGAGACTTTTTTCAATTAGATAGAATTTGAGTTTTGTGTTTGAGTCAAGGGTATTTATTTATCTATCTGGAATAAAATAAAATAAAAAAAGAAGAAGGTGCCCAACTAGTTAACCACAAATGCCTTGACTATTTTCGCCTAAGCAATTTTTTTTTTTGCACATTCCCTTTTTAAAATGCTTGCTTGAGTCATCTATTTTAAGTAAGTCTTCCTCAAATAATATCAACATTTCAGAGTGTGTGAAGGTAAAGGCAAAACTATAAATCACTGCCACCACTCTTGTCATGGTCTACACCACAGGGATATACAGTAGAAATATCCTGTGTGCATAGCACAAACATTATGTTATTTCTATTTGTCAAAAGAAACTCAAAACAGAATTTACTTTCCAAATAGTTTCCAAGTGGGAAGGATAATAATGTCAACAGACGTTCACTGCTTTTGCAACAGATTTCCAAATGCCCTTCTTCCTATATGACTAAAACCATACATTCACCCAACAACCCAAGTTTCACTTTTACCTCTCCATCTTTTACATAGGTAACATTCTGTCTTCTGTTTCTATTACTTTCAAAATTTTATATGCCTCATATAAGTGTTATCACAAAATATTTTTCCTTCTGTGGAAGATTTACTTCACTTAGCATAATCTAAAGTTCTACCATGTTGTAGCATTTGAGATAAGCTTAATATTTCCCTATACGAATATTCCACATTTTCAGTATCCCTTCACACACTGATGAACATTTATATTGCTTCTACCACTTGATATTGTGATATACAACAGTAAATATGGAGTGCACATATTTCTTCAAGAACTCGTTATGGAGACAAACCAGGCAGGAAAACTTTGTATTTCCTTGTAAGCCATTAATAAGCACAGGGGCTAACAACCTGAGATGTCCTTCTAATAATTATGTATAACCAGGCTTCTGTGAGTGGTTTCTCCTCTGGTATGCTACTTATCTAAACTGAAGGCTTTGTGGGCCCAAGAGATTAAAAGAAAGTCATCTGTCTCCCCCGTTTGCCAAAGTAAATGACATCATTCATCATTGTCTTTCTTCTACTTCAACATGAAATGGTTTTCATTTTCTGGGAACTGCTATATTGAGCCATTGGGCCCCCTCTCTTCTCTTCAACTCCCTGAGGTCACCTAAATGCTAACTCCCTCTTTTGACATATTACAATAGGACACGATTTAAAATTCCATCAAGAAATCTTCCACTAAGAAGTAGCTAGAACTGTTTGCAGGGGGCCATTTCTGACACCTGCAGTTTGTTATAGTAAGTTTTATAGTGACCACTTCTAAGAGGTAAAAGATACTTCCCTGGACCCATACACTCCCTGCCTTATAGTAGGTGAGATAACAATTCTGGTCCTTTACATAGGGTGCCTCCTAGAAATTAAAAAAAAAAAAGTTTTCTCTGCAAAACCCCTCAGGTCTCAGTTCTGCTTTCTATGCAGCGAAGAACAGATTATTGGTAACATTTGTTTGCAAATATCTACTGAAAATGTTATTTGATTTATATGTTTAATAGTTCATATTCTTTCATGGTTTTCTCCTTGAAAACATTAACCTACATTTTTTAATAATTAAAACAATATACTGCAGCATTTTAATCTTTGCACTTAGTAGGCAACTGTCTGGTATTTACATTAAAATTATATCTGTGTACAATATATGTATATGGATTTGCAAGAATTATTATTGCCACTTTTTACATGTTGGCTTTCATAATGCACTTAGTAATATAGGCTGGTAAATATATTTAATATACATAAATGCACAAAAATTCATTGTTTCAGTTTAATTATATTAATAAAGGATGAATCAAAGAAGAAACATGCAATTTATTATAAAAATCATATCTTCTAAATATGATATGAATATCATCTTGTGTTTATTGTAATATCCTGTCATTTGTAATACATATTAAAATCTTGATTGTATGAGGACAGCAAAGGACTGAGGTTGGGAGAGATAGTGTCTTGCAGACAGTTATTATGAGGAAATGTGAGATTGTACCTATGTGTCAAAAACTATATTGTAAACCATTAACTCTCCCAGTGAACTTCCCCCCTTTTAAATAAAAAATGGAAAGAGAAAGAAGAAAGGAGAGACACCAGAGCACTGCTCCACCATTTGAGAATGTTTCTCCTTGCACATGTTTCACCCAAAGTTCTTGTACATAATAAAGTGAACACACTACCAGATAAGCTATTTCCTGGACCCAATAGAGTTTTGGTTTTTAGAACTGCTTACATTCCAATATAATTAATTTTCTTTGTTCAATAAAGGTCAAATACACACACACACACACACACACACACACACTCAGTATATGCATGTTATTACCCTATGTCTACCTAACATCTTTTTAAGTCTTTTGCATTATTTCATCCTCAGGACTGGACCATTAGGCACCATTTTATTTTACAAGGGAATATTCTTAGATCATTGGCATGTACAATCAGATAACCTTTCAGTTCTCTAGAGAATAGGGTAATTGACAATCATATTCTGTTGTCCCAAGAATCTTCACACGGAAGACATTTAAATAAGCTTCAAAGTGGTTTGCCCAAGAGAAAAAATTTTCTTGCAATTAAGAGAAACACTTATCATACTACCATCTGTGCCTTCTGTCAGGTTTTTATGAATACTGCTTTTGGATATGCATCTTCCATTTCTAATTTTATTTATTTACTGCTTTATTGAATACAGATTTTCTCACAATCAGTGAATATTATCCTTATTTTAAATGAAGATAATATTTTAACATCTTGACTATAAAAAGATAGTATAAATATTTATCATTTTAAAATTGGTCAAATGCACAAACATCCAATATTTTTGAACAAAATATAAGATTAATATAAGTAGTCTAAATTCAAAAATAATGATGTGGAAAGTTCAGCATCTTTCATGCCATATGATACTTATTTTGTACTTTAAAATTTGAATAGATAATTATCTCAATACATATAAATATAACAGATCCAATTAAGGTTTTCTAGAACTCAGGAGTAATTCATTCTGTATGATTTTTAAATGCAAAGTGTCTAATTCAATGTTTTTAGTAAATTATATTTGTTTTTCTAAATCACAATATTTTTCTAAATATGACCCTCCATCCCACAGTCACTGACATCTACTCTAATACGTGAATTTCTGGATTCAGCTTTTATGAATAATTGTTACTTAATGAAAATCAAAGATTACACATATAAAATCAGCATTTGAACTGTATTAATATTTGAGACTTGGTACATAAAAATCCCTATAGTCACTTTCAAAATAGCCAAATTTGACTATCAATCTTTCTGAGGAATAATATTTACAATCTTATCATACTTACAACTTTAATTGCTTAACATTCTTGCTATAAACATAGTTTCACCTTTATAATATTGTTTGAGATTTGGGAGTGTGATGCCTCCATCTGTTTCTTTTCCTCAAGATTGTTTTGGCAATTCTAGGCATTTCCTGGTTCCAGATAAATGATTGTAGTTTTTGTTCTATTCTCTTAAAGAAGCTTGGTGGAACTTTGATGGGTATCCTGTTAAATCTGTATATGGCCCTGGGGGGAGGGAATATTCATTTTGATGATATTAGTTCTTCCAATCCATGAGCATGGGATGCCTTTCCATTTCTTGGCATCATTTTCTATTTCCTTGAGTAGTGACTCATAGTTTTCAGTATACAAGTCTTTCACTTCTTTGGTCAGATTTATTCCTAGGTATTTTATTGATTTTGCTACAACCATGAATTGGAGTGATTTCTGGATATCCTCTTCTTCGGATTTAGTGTTTGCATAAAGAAATGCCACTGATTTTTGTACATTGATTTTGTAGCCTGACACCTTGCTATATTGCCTAATAACTTCCAGTAGTTTTCTGCTGGATTCTTTAGGTTTTTCTATGTATACTATCATATCATCTGCAAATACTGAAAGCTTGACGTCTTCCCTTCCAATCTGCATTCCTTTGATTTCTTTCTTTTGCCTGTATGGCAAGAACTTCCACCTGCAGACCTGCTTTACTGCCTGTGAAGCGACCCCCTTCACATTTACTCTTTACTCAACAGACCTTTAAATTTAGGGCTTTAATGTTTCAGCACCAAAAATGTGAAGTCTTCCAGTGGATTTGGTTTAAAATTACACACAGTATAGTTTTTAATGGTTTGTGTCCTATTTATTCATGTGTTTGAAATACTAATGCATTAAAAATTTCCTTTCTCTACTGTGAATAAATGATCCTGGAACCTTATTTTTGCCAGCCCAGTGGTCTACCTCTGAACTGTTGTCCTAGCTCTGGGGGTGAAGCCTTCTTCTCTTCTCCTAGTCTTCTTTCAAAGATGACTGAAAGTTGTGTCAGTGCACTGCCCTTAACCAAAAATTGAAAGAGAGATGGGTTTATGTCCCTGTCAAGACAATGGGCCAAAGTAGTTCTACACTCAATATGCCCACTTGATACAGTGATGATTCACTAATGAATAACGGTGAGCAACATACTTTTTATACCTGGCAGAATAAAATCAAGATCTTCTGGACCATATTTCAAATTTAATTGAGCTGTTTCTGTAATTTTAGTGGTGAACTAGTGTAGGAACTAAGTAAAAAGTAATAAATGCAAGATGGTAAAATAATGGGACAAATGAACCTAGCCTTAGGAAACCTAAGGGTTAAGCAGGCAATTGTAAGACAGGCCTGTCCCTGAGGAAGAAAGCAATTCTCAGGAGTTGAAGCTGTAAACAGAGAATCCTGGGAGTCGGGAAGGCAGGAGATAAATCCAAGGACAGACTCTGGGAAACAATCTGGGAGCCTAGGTTCCGGAAAAAGGAGATAACTTTGAAGTCAAGAAAAGGACCTCCTCCCCTTCCCTGCACCTGGGACCATAGATAACCACTGTTGTAAAACTGTCATGATGTAGCTGAACCCTGTGATGTAGTTTGTAATCTGAAATGTATATATATCCTAGTAGGACTTGGGTACGGGGTCGATTACCAGAGAGCTGGTGTGGCAGCCCCTCAGTAACTCGACCCTAGCTGGCTAGAATAAAGGCTTATTGCTTTTACATCACCCCAGTCTCTTGGTGCTTCCTTAGATTTGCAGTCCAACAATAGTCCTTCAGGTTCCTTCTCAACCCAATAGACTTTAGAAAGTGCTTGCATGTTTCAGCATCAAATGTAAGGAATTAGGCAATGCAGGATTAAAAATATTCATAGGGCTGGTGTGACACACTAAATTGTAAGCACATGTTACAATGTGCAAGAACCCAGATTCAAGCCCCCAATCCCCACCTGCAGGGGGAAAAGCTTCACAAGATGTGAAGCAGTGCTGCAGGTGTCTCTCTTTATCACTCCCTCTCTATCCCCCTTCCCGGTCAATTTCTCTGTCTCTAAATAATATCATCAACAAAATATTAAAATAATAATAAAATTATGCATGTAACGATTATGATTTTGTTTTCCAAAATTCACTGTATATGATTTATTCATGCATTTAAATATTTTAATGTTTTTATTATCTTTATTTATGTATTACATAAAGACAGCCAGAAGTCAAGAGGAAAGTGGAGACAGAGAGGGAGAGAGACAACATCCATGTCTAGTGGAGAAAGGATTTCAGAATTCAGACCTCCCACCTTCTGCACCCCATAAAGATCTTTGGTCCATACTCGCAGAGGGATAAAGAATAGGGAATCTTCTAATAGAGGGGGATCTGATGTGAAACTCTGATGGTGGGAATTGTGTGTAATTGTACCCCCTTATCCCACAATCTCATCAATCATTATTAAATCACTAATAAAATTTTAAAAATAAAAAAGGAAAAACGTTAGCTTGGTAGTGGAAAACGATACTCTTCAAGACAGTGAATATATTCAAGGCACAAACTTTGCAACACAAACTCGAGGAAGACAAAGTTTTCATCCTGTTTCAATAAATAGTTCTGCGACTGAGTCCTTCTAAAACTCAGTAGTATACAACTGAACCTAGACCACTGTATTACACAGTTAACTCAGCATTTTTTTTTCTTGGTCAATTCAGGATTTTCTACTTTAGGAAAGTATTTTCCCTCTCATTTCCCTGAGGCAGTATTTACTTTTGATTATATAAGAGATGTTTATATAAAATCATGAATATGCTAATGGGAGGGCTATCTGGTTAGAGATTAACATATATCCATCTCACACATCATTTGGAAAATATGGTGATCTCTTATGCTCTCAGCTATAATCATTTCCTGTTTGGACATTTACTGAGGTAGTCACCCTTTCTCTGAATTCCTATATATAAGATTTGTACTATTTTCTGCCATACTACCACTTCTTTCAATAATGAGACCCTTAGCATCTTCCATCCAGCACTCTGGCTTGTTTGCAGTCTCTATTTTCATCTTAATTTTAAGCTCTTGGTGAAAACAAATTAAAACCTGTCATCTTTCCCTTACCACTGTGGCATCACTAGAATATCTACAGACTATCTCAGATGAGACTTATCATTGATACCTAGCAAAATTTCAACTTCTTGCTTAATTTCTCTGTTCTTGCACCATTCCGAAGTTAAGAAAGATGCAATCTCTAAACTCTCTGGGTCATATGGCAAATTAAACATAGGTTGTGATTTTTTCCCCATTTTCATTGTTCTATTTCTTTTTCACACCCACCAAATCATGGAGTACCTTGAAGGGCAAATGCTCAAAAATTCACTCTAGTATCCAATGTGATGATTAGTTATTTTCGGACACTGCTTCTTTTCTCAGTGGAAGTTTCTAGTTCAGTATCTAATATGGCCTCTATTTTTTGGACAGTCATAGTTAGAGTCTATATTGACCAATAATCATGACTGGAGAAGGGAAAGCTATCTTAAGAAGATGAACAAAGGCATATGCCAGATAGACATATAAGTATATATTTCAAAATATTACATTGCCAAAGCTAATTCTACTCCAATGTTGCATAAAGATAACTAGAATTTGAAAAAAAAAATGACATGGGCTCAGTAAATTTCTAAATGAAAACATGTAATGGCTATGTTATTTACCAGTCAACTGTATTAAGTATGATTTTATACATTTCTATCTGCACAAAATTACTATGGATCAAAAGTAAAGCAGAGGACTAGAAAATGGTTACCCCCATAGAGGATACACTTTACCATGTGTGAAGACCCAGGCTTTGAGCCCCTAGTCATCACATAGGACCAGCATACATACAAAGGCAAAGTTCTATTAGTAGCAAAGTGGTGTTGTGGTATCTCTCCTCTCTTTCTGTCTCTTACCCTCTGTCTGGAAACAAGAAAAAAAAGGAGTCCATCAGGAATGTTGAAATTGCACAGGCATGAAGCCTCAGCAAATTCCTGGCAGAGAAAATAACCATAGGTATAGATATAGATCACGCATTATATATTAAAGTAGAGGTCTGGGATACGATTCACCCAGAAAAGTGCACACTTTATCATATGAAACAATCCAGGTTCCAGTCACCTGCTGCCACCTTGCTACATTTGCACCATGGAAGCTTCACAAGTGGTTCTGCAGTGTTTTATATTTTTCTCTCCTGCTTTCTCTCTTTCTTCCTCTCAACTCGATCAAAAATAGAAAGAGAATCCACCGGGAGTAAAGAAAACTGTTCAGACATGGAAACCAAGCAATAAGTCTGGTTGAAAAACAAACATAAAAACAAACAAAAACACTTAAAGCAAACATAGGAGGGCAATTGATTCAGAATTACAGCATATGCCTTTCATGCATGAGCCCCTGGGTCTGATCCTCTGTACCAAACTGAAAATAAAGATGAAAGTAAAACAAATAAGCAATGTATGTCAAAGAAGTGCTCAATATCTCGAGGAAAATTAAGATCAATTGTGACATAAAATCTGCCCTCGAAGAATTTATGCAATGACAGAGACATTTGTTCACATATAACTCCAACACAAAACAGAAGTGCATTTTAATATTAAGACCTATTGATAGCTACACATTGTATTCCATATCTGCCAAACCCATTGCTTGGCACTTTACACCCCAAGGTTTACTTATTGCATATGACAACCAATGAAGAACTGGCATCACAGTTCATCTGGTCGATATGCCTAATTTGTCAGGCATGTGACCCAATTTCAATTTCAATCCCACACCACACTGCACAGGAGGAAGTTTTGGTGCTGTGGTATCTCTCTCTCTCTCTCTCTCTCTCTCTCCTCCTTCTCTCTCTGCCTTTCAGTTTGAAAAAGTTGGTTCAGAGCACTGAATCACTGACTATAAAAAAGAACAAACAAACCCAGTGAGGCGGTTCTTTATTACTTCAAAAACAAATATAAAGAATTCTTAAGGAAGTAAAGCTGTTTCCTCTTAGAAGCTCCATTGCATAAGGACCCACAGAGGTACAAGATGTGTGCTATAGAGTGGGATTCAAGAACTGTCTCACTAGAAAAGAAGCACTTAAACCAGATCTTCTTGAAAATGGTAGGAATTTCACAAACATATTTGCAAAGTAGCTCAAAGACATCAAGATAATAAAGAATTTGCAGTGAAGAGGTAACAATTAGGACCATATTTTGATGACAGGTTTGATAGAGAATGTGAATAAGAGATTAGAGAATACAAATATTTTTTATCAAGGGAGGAGAAGATGCTAAATACATCTTGAATGAAAACTGAAATTTTAATTAAGAATAGTATATTTTAATAACTACGAGTTTCCTATAATTGTAGCAAGTCTATAAAAACCGAAGTCCGACTAAACACCAACACTAAATAGTAAGGTAAATTTAGAAGTCAATATCTACATCCTGAAAGATCCTGAACACTTACGTGTCTCTTGCTTACACCCATACACAACCTAAATGCAATTATTTGAGCATTACACTAAATCAATTACTGGATGAAAATGTAATACCTATTTTTCAGTCTTTCTAAGAAAAATCAATACTATCGTCATCTAATAGTGATTTAAAGACTTACTATGAGGCTTATCTGTTAAACCAACAAGAGGTTCATTTATGGACTTTGATGGAATGCACAGAGGCATTGTTTTTCCCATCTCAATATGATGTTACCAGTGTGATAGTATGTAAGAAACTGGAACATAATGTCAGAGAGATCATACATTGTATGGGCCTACTTTTATCTGAGTTAAAAATAAAAATTTTCAAGGACTCTTTGTTGGCAGTATCACTTTTCAATGTAGCCAATACATTTATCAACTAATTACCAATGCCTGAACAGTTTTGTGTGATTAGCAAGGTTATGGGCATAATGAAATCAAGATTATATATTTTTTATAATTGTATAGGCTAGTTAATTTTCCACAAATGAACACACAATGCTATTAGGAGGATCTTGTTCAACAAAAACAAAAAAAAGATTTAATTGCTTATCAACTATAATTAAGTTAAAGTATCCCTGGTCAAATTATCTTGAGAAGTATTAACATCAAAGAAAGCCAAACATGGTTTTTATTTTTTACTTGTAATATACTCACGTGCTGCAAATTTTAGGAATTAGAAAACAGCATTTCTTAAAATAATTATGACAGAGTTCTTTATTTCACAAGCATTCCTCCAGACAAGTATGCTATAAAATGCACTTCTGTGAATCTTGCTATATGCCATATTACAAAGTGTTTTGTAATATGTGCTGTTTTGTGTTCAGATTCAAATAACCATGTCACATAAGGGACACTGCATGGTTACGTACATGTGCACATCTGGTTTACTGCTTTCATCAAAGAATACTTGCAGGCTTACTGAACACATTTCTCTTTTCTTACTGTATACACTTTTTCTTCTCCTTTTCCTTCTCCTTCTTCTTCAATTTATTGGGAGAATTAATGGTTTCCAGTGCAGTTGTTGACACATGGGTGCAATCTCTCTCGCTGTGAACTTTCACTGCAGAACAATCTCACCTATAGCATAGGTCCTTTCCATCACCCTGTGCCAGAACCCCAATAGCATTTCAACCCACTCCCTCCCCTTCATCCCCAGAGTCCTCTGCTTTGCTATAATACACCACATTTAGTGCAAGTTTCCTTTTGTTTCTCCCCTTCCTCTCTTTCTTAAATTTCATCTATAAGTGAGATCATCCAAGTATTTGTCCTTCTCTTTTTGGATTATCTCACTTAACTGCATGCCTTCAAGTTCCTTCCAAGATGAGACAAAGGGGATGATTTCATCATTTTTAATAGCTGAGTGAGTATTCCAATGTATAATATATACCACAACTACTACTTTGTGATTTAGCAAAATTCCTTTTGGGGATTTAACTAAAGGAAGCAAAAATAACCTATCAAAGAAACCTGTCTTCTTCGTACAAAACCCATGTACAAAGAAACAAAGTATACCTATGTTCATAGCACCACAAGTTGCAGTAGCCCAAATTTAGACACCTTTTCTAACACAATAACTTTCTGGTGACTTGTAATTGCCTAGTTTGGGTTCTCACAAAATCAGAGATTTAAGTGCACACATTTTATTTGGATGGGCAGAGCATTCCATAACTGGGGTAATGTAGAAGCATGTATTTTCCAACTGTTTGCCAGGATTGTTCTCATAGAACCACTAATGATCCACTAATGTTAGGTCTAAAGGGTGCAATGTGACTGATTAAAGAAATCAAAGTTTAATACATGTGGACTAATTCTGTTAGAACTGCAGTCTCGGAGCCAGTTCACACCAGAATGGAAGAGAGTCCTGAAGTATACATTAGGATGACTAGTTAGGGGGCTTTGTTTGGAGAAGCTATGCTTGTTTTTTCTTCTCTACCTTTTATTTATGCTAAGAGCCTAGAAGGTAGTTGCAGGTTAGAGCAGTGGGTCTGAATACTAAAGGAGGAGAGAAAAAGCAGAGAGGTCAGATTTCCATTAGACAAATAGGAGTGCGGTGGGGTCTCCCACAATCAAAGACACTGCATCAAGGGCACCTATCTTTATTCAGACATAGCAGAGATCATGGGGAAAAACTCAGCAGAAGAATGGAGGTGTTAAAATGTACCCCTCTTATCCAATGGTCTTGTCAGTGTTTCAATTTTATAACTAAAGATTAAAAACAAAACAATGGTTGGCCCTCGAATATGAATAACCAGATATTTGAAATAACTATCATAGATAGTAAAAATCTGAAATCAAGCAAGAGTATATTTAATTTTTTCTACCTTCACCAAAGGGGGGGCAATAATTCATGATGGAATAGCAGAAATGAGTCACCTAAGGAAGGAATTATTAACAGTGAATCAAGGAATTCATTATCAAAGTAAGTTGATGGAGTAAATGCTGGAAAGAAAAAAATATAAACTAAACTTTAGCAAAACAGGTTCATATGTATTACTATGTTTTTCAGGCTGGCCTTCCAGAGAGAAAGGTTAGAGTAAGTAAGTAGAGAAATTAATTCACAGAATGCCCCAGAACTAAAGGGAGATGTACCTGCCCCAGATAAAATTGATGGGGTTTACAGTCAACAATATTTATACACTTTTCACATATTTGGGAGCTACTCTCTTCCTTGAGCCAGCTTTCTAGCCTTAAAAAAAATTAAATCTTCATTTATTGGATAGAGACAGCCAGAAATCAATAGGGAAGGGGTGATAGAGAGGGAGAGAGGCAGAGAGACACCTGCACCACTGCTTCACCATTTGCAAAGCTTTCCCCCTGCAGGTGGGGACCGGGGCTCAAACCCGGGTCCTTGCGTATTGTGATATGTGTGCTCAACCAGGTGCGCCACCACCTACTAGCTATTTCCAAAATGGAGACCCCCAATCTTCATCTGCAATATTCCAGCAGTTAAGTTCATGATTAATCAACAATTTGTATGGCTTTATATGGTAACTCTTTTTTCAACCACTAGGTTCCAGATGCTACCATTATGCCAACTGGACTTCCCTGGGCAGATGACCCCACCAATGTATCCTGGAGTTCAGCTTCCCCAGAGCCCTTCCCCACTAGGGAAAGAGAGAGACAAGCTGGTTATAGATAGACCTGTTAACGCCTGTGTTCAGTGGGGAAGCAATAATAGAAGCCAGACCTTCCACCTTCTGCACCCCACAATGACCCTGGGTCCATTCTCCCAGAGGGATAAAGAATAGGAAGCTATCAGAGGGTGGGATGGGATATGGAGTTCTGATGGTGGGAGTTGTACCCCTCTTATCCTATGGTCTTGTCAGTGTTTCCATTTTATAAATAAAAATAATAATAATAAAAAAGATTTACCTTCCCAACAACCAACTGGATGGAAAACAGGAAGACTTTATTGAGCACAAGTTACCATGAGCAAGGACCCAGGTTCAAGACTGCTGGTTCCCACCTGCAGGGAGAAAGCTTCACAAGCTGTGAAATAGCGCTGCAGATGGCTCACTTCCTTTCTTTCTTCCTTCCTCTCTCTCTCTCTCTCTCCCTCTCTCTCTCCCTCTCCCTCTCCCTCCCTCTCCCTTTCCCTCTCTCTCCCCTGTTCACCTAGGTTTTTCTCTGTATCTATTCAATATATTCATAAATAAGTAATCTGTTTTAAAAAAGAATAAAAATAAAATCTTTAAATCAATGAAACAAAAAAATATGCAGGGACTTCACAAAGGAAAAGTATTCATATTGCTGTCAGACTTCTTACTACAGCATGAGATTCCTATATACAGAATAGGAATGCTTGATACTGAACAAATATTGGATAACAACAATATAAATATCAAGAAAAGTTCATGATGAGAGGAACAGCATTTCTCCAGTAAGAGAAGACATTTGATAGTACCAAACGTTATGTACAGAATCCAGATCTTGTGTTTGAAAGAATATACTAGCTTAAAAAAATTAGTAAAGACTATCTAAACAAGGAGAATTTCTTCATCCTTTGAGAAAAGCAGCCACTAGGAAATCCAGAAGGAAAAAAATGACACAGTGCTATTATTAAAAATAACTGTAAAAAAATCACACAATCCATGGGAGGCACTGTTGTGACAGTTCAAGACTGAGATTAAGATTAAAATAAGAAAAACAAAGTTATATTAGATATGACACCATGGAGATTTCAAATCCATAGGCAATGAATTATCTCTGCTTGCATTAATTAACATTATATATAACAACGTAATATATACTATGCAAGTACTTTTGTACTCAAAATAAAAGGTATAATAGAAAGGCATTTCTGCCAACATTCACAATAAAGCAGAAACAACAAAGAAATTTAAGCAGTTTTATTAGCAGGAGTTGATGCTCTTCTGAGCAACAGAATCAGTTTGGGAGCCATAATACTGGAGCTAATGCTAATAGCATGGCTGGCAGCCAACCACAATCCAGGATGCATACAAGGAGCATGACAAACATCTTACTGCAGAGTGCTTAAACCTGCAGCACCAATCATCTCATTAAGACCAATGAGGAGGACAGATAGCCCAACAGAAGTTAACACTTACACTGGAGCACATGTAATACTCTGCAGGCTTAAAGGCTGCAATCTGTTTCGGCTTAAAAACAAATGCGATTTTTAGGATAGTGGAGGTAGTCTAACAATCGAACTTAGGCTAGTATGTGTGTGGGCCTAGATTCAACCTCCAACACGATGTACGCCAGTGGTTCTCTGACACAACTCCCCCCTCTATCTAAATAATTTTTAATAGACACATGCACTACCTTCAGTAACCAAAGGGACTTATGCCCTTTGTATTAGTTAATTTGTACAAAAAAAAATAGAGTC
The DNA here is from genome assembly GCF_950295315.1 of Erinaceus europaeus. Lineage (NCBI taxonomy): Eukaryota > Metazoa > Chordata > Mammalia > Eulipotyphla > Erinaceidae > Erinaceus > Erinaceus europaeus. The sequence goes on along the minus strand of NC_080185.1, from coordinate 102,738,765 downwards.
ATGGAATCATAAATAGTTATGAAGAAAAATCTATTTGTCATTTTGGTAAAAACAGTTTCTAAATATGTAAAACTATTACCATAATTTTGTAAGATTTTTTTTACATAAATACACACAAAATAATTACCTAAACTATCACAGCTGAATGATAAATGAAACAAATAAAAATATAGAAGGAAAAATATGAAAGAAAGCATTAGGGGGCATACATGACCCATACATCCTAAATTTTATCTAATCTTTGACAAAGGTGCCCAGATTATTAAATGACAGTCTCTTCAGCAAATGGTGCTGGAAAAATTGGTTTGAAATATGCAGAAGAATGAAACTGAACCACTTTATTTCACCACACACAAAAGTAAATTCCAAATGGATCAATGACTTGGATGTGAGCCCAAAAACTATCAAACACTTAGAGGAAAATATTAGCAGAACTCTTTTCCATTTAAATTTTATAGGATCGGCAATGATAAAAATCCAATTACAAAGAAGAATAAAAGAAAAATAAAGCAATGGGACTATATCAAATCAAAAAGTTTCTGCACAGCAAAAGATACCACCACCCAAATAAATAGACCCTGTACAGAATGGGAGATCTCTGCATGTCATACAACAGACAAGACAACCAACCTCAGAAACAAACAAACAAACAAAAAATAAATAACCCCATCCCAAAATAGGGAGAGATATGAACAGAATATTCACCCAATAAAATATCCAAAAGGCCAACAAACATATGAAAAAAATGCTCCAAGTCATTGATGGTCAGAGAAATGCAGAAGACAACAATGAGATACCACTTTACTCCTGCAAGAATGTCATACATTATAAAAGTAGCAGCAACAATTGCTGGACAGGTTGTGGACAAAGGAAACCTCCTGCACTGCTGCTGGAAATGTAAATTAGTCCAAACCCTGGGGAGAGCAGTTTGGAGAATTCTCAGCCTTTAGGTTCATGATCAGTCAACAATTTGTTTGGCTTTATATGTTAACTTTCTTTTCAGCCACCAGGTTCCAGATGCGAGCATGATGCCAAACAGACTTCCCTGAACAGACAATCCGCCAATTTGCCCTGGAGCTCTGCGTCCCCAGAGACACGCCCCACTAGGGGAAGAGAGAGGCAGGCTGGGAGTATGGATTGACTTGTCAATGCCCATGTTCAGTGGGGAAGCAATTACAGAAGCCAAACTTTCTACCTTCTGCATCCCACAATGACCTTGGGTCCATACACCCAGAGGGTTAAAGGATAGGAAAGCTATCAGGGGAGGGGATGGGATACAGAGTTCTGGTGGCAGGAACTGTGTGGAGTTGTACCTCTTATTCTATGGTCAATGTTTCCTTTTCATAAAAAAAAATAAAGAAGTGGACCTTACCCCTTGATCCTGCAATTCCTCTCCTGGAGATATATCCTAAGGAACCAAACACATCCATCCCAGAAGACCTGTGTATACCTATGTTCACAGCAGCACAATTTGTGATAGGCAAAAACTGGAAGCAATCCAGCTGTCCAATAACATATGAGTGGCTGAGTAAGCTGTGGTATATTATACAAAATGGAATACTACTCAGCTATTCAAAATGGTGAATTCACCTTCTTCACCTCATCTTAGGTGGCACTTGAAGGAATGATGTTAAGTGAGATAAATCAGAAAGAGAAAGATGAATATGGAATGATCTCACTCATAAGCAAGTTGAAAAACAAGATCAGACAGGAAAACACTAAGCAGAACTTGGACTGGACTTGGATTTGTATTGCACCAAAGTAAAATTCTTGGGGAGGGGGAAGGATTCAGGTCTTGAAACATGATGGCAGAGGAGGACTTAGTGGGGGTTAAATTATTATGTGGAAAACTGAGAAATGTTACACATGTACAAACTATTATATTTTACTGTCTACTCTAAACTATTAATTCTCCAATAAAGGGAAAAAAACAATGTTTTCTGAAAAAGATGGTAGAAGAATGCAGAATTGAAAAATACTTTTAGAATTTATGAATGATCATTCCCTAGGTATGCATGCATAGGTATACATGGATCCTAATATTGGAAGACCATGTTATATACAGCACAGGACACCTAGAGCCCTTTAGTTTAAACTTGGGTCAATAATAAGGAGAAATGGACCAAAGTACAGCTCACCTGGATAATGCCCTGCTTTGCCAAGTACACCACGCAGATTTTAGAGGAAGATTTGGTGCCATGGTGGCCCACCTCTCTTTTTCTCTCAGTCTATCTGTCTCTAAGAAAGAAAAAATCTTCCTAGAATAAACACTATTAGAGATCCCCAATTCCCCACTAGAATTCCCTAAAAAAAATTCTCAACAAAAGTGACAATATTTTAACATTAACTGAGTAAGAAATGTTGGACTTGTAATACAAATGAAAACTGATGAAGCCCCTTTTACTTTTCCCCCTTTCCTTCTAGAATAGAAAAGTAATGCTTAAACAAATTAATCACATTTAGAATTCTTTTGAATTATTACCATAAAATTGCTGTGGCAATTAAAGGATGATTTACTATATGAGATCTTATGTCACAGATTTGAAGATTATTTCTGCAGGAGATCAGCAACAATATATTTTAATGAATAGAAAACATTATCTAAATATATTCTGAATTTTTTATAGTCTTTCTACTCAGTTATATTAAACTGTATGAGTTATTGATGAGAGAAAAGTCTCATATGTAAATAGGAACATAGGATAATGCTTATATCAATACACCGATACTGTTTTTCTCTTTGTCATAAAATACACTGTTACAGGGAGTTGGGCGTTAGCACAGCGGGTTAAGCGCACGTGGCACAAAGCGCAGGGACCGGCGGATGGATCCCGGTTCGAGCCCCTGGCTCCCCACCTGCAGGGGAGTCGCTTCACAGGTGGTGAAGCAGGTCTGCAGGTGTCTGTCTTTCTCTCCCCCTCTCTGTCATGCCCTCCTCTCTCCATTTCTCTCTGTTCTATCCAACAATAATAACTACAATAATTAAACAACAAGAGAAACAAAAGGAAATAAATAAATATTTTAAAAATATACTGTTACATTCAATAAAATGAACTATATTTGTATATGTGCCTGCCTATAATCTTGGAATCTATACACATACACCCCACTTATATATATATGAATATGTAAACTATTTCCATACTGTCCCATAAAATTATTACCATATTTGAAATCATCAATTGTTTTTAGAAAATTTATACAAATGTTGAATTTAAAAATGCTGGAGATGTTGAAATCAAATGTATTATCCAAGATGATGTCAGTGGGGCCATCTATATAAGTTTGTATTTCAATCAAGCATCAAGAATTATGTCCTTTAGAATTTAAACTCAGGCTCTCAAGTGTAGCTTATAGTTTCTTTACTTTGTCAAGTATCTCTACCTTTCTCATACATTTACCCACTCAAATTGAAGTTTAAAGGCAAAGTGTCTCAGTGTGTAAGTCAAGTATATATAATGAAACACCTATCTCTGGAAAATATAAAGACAGAGAAGATCTGTTGAAGAAATATGAATAATGATTAAACAGTTTACCCTTCTTCGTATTAGCACCACACTCTAACCAACTGAGCTAACCGGCCAGCCTTCTTTCTTCATATTAAAACAGCCAGAAACTTATTTCTTATCTAGATTTCTGCTACTTTTATGCACATATGATAGATATTAGTTTAAAGTTAAAAAAAAAAAAACCTAGCAAAATGTCCACAAACCAAGTACAACAACAAGAAAATTGTACATCTCCTCCTCAAAATGTGGGAGAAGGATCTTAAATTGTAGGGCTAGCATCACTGGAGGGAGAGATAACCCAGGAACCAAGTTCGTGGCGGTAGCAATACAAATCTTTATTCATGTGGGTGCCCCAGAGCAGGGTGTATAGGCACCTGGTTAAAACCTTGTGGAGCCAAAACCTCAATGGCTGGTCGCCTCCCCCTGCATGCACCCCTCTTTCCCCTCCCCCGGGACCTAGAAGAGCCAAGCCTGCCTCTGAAGTGGCTTCACAACCCATACATAGTTATGAGAGGGGCAGAGAAAAATGGTAGGGGCTGGAAAGGTAGAACCTCCCTAGCAACTGTTGCTAGAGATTCAATTGGTGGAATTAGCAATAACCTGTGGGGATTTAGGAAGGAGACCTTTAGTCATTTGTAAGACAAGGCAGGAGATTGATATGTAAATAATTTAAAGGGACTGGCCATTAGTAGCATGGAATGTAGGGTGCTTTTGGGGCAGGGAGAGGATGGATGTCCTCTCAAGTCAAGCCCTGCCAAGCTCAACCACATGCTCACAATTTCTCAACAGTAAATGACAGATTTGTATATGTAGCTATATAATGTTCAAGGATAGTAACCCTGCTTTATTAAAATTATTAATCTTGATACCGAAATCAGAATATCTGTCAATAGTAGGACTTCATAAAACTTATCTTCTGGAGTCGGGCAGTAGCGCAGCGGGTTAAGCACACATGGCACCAAGCACAAGGACTGGTATTAAGGATCCCAGTTCGAGCCCCCGGCTCCCCACCTGCAGGGTGTTCGCTTCATAGGCCCTGAAGAAGGTCTGCAGGTGTCTTTCTCTCCCCCTGTCTTCCTTTCCTCTCTCCATTTCTCTCTGTCCTATCCAACAACGACAACATCAAGAACACCAATAATAACTACAACAACAATAAAAAACAAGGGCAACAAGAAGAGGAAATAAATAAATATTTTTTAAAAAACTTTCACAGTTCAAGTTGTCCATATGAACCAAGACTCAAAGAAAAGTTCACAGTTATAAAATTAAAATAATTTAAAACAAAACCTAATTAAGATTTTTATATGCCCACTAATTTATAATAGGTACCCTAGAGTACTAGCATAAGAATCAGGAAGGTTATTTGGCAGAATTATTGGTTGGAATGACAGAAAGGCAGAGAGAATCTTGGGATGCATTGGATCGACCTTCTCGTGGTGCATCCCGTGAGTACCCATTCGTCTGGGAAACTGATGATCCTTCCTAGCCGACTGAATCCACATGGATCCCAGTCACTTTCAAAGCCAGCAACAAGCAGCTCCTGACAGCTTTCAACCTGACCTGTTGACTGGCTACGGAAGAAGGGCAAACGCTAGAAGAAGAAGAAGAGAGAATCTTCCTGATGAAAGTTTACTTAAAACTCTAATATCTAAGTGTGTGTGATGAGTATCCTGGAAAAGGGAAATAGTGTTAGCGAGCAAAATCAAACCACCATCCACTGCAAGGAAGCAAAAGATGTTTATTCACGAATTCGAATCCGGGTCAAGAGGTGACTGGCAGTAGTCTACGAGGCTCGACCCTGAACAAGGCTCAAACCACACAATTTATAGGATTTCAGAATACACTCAGGGAGGGGGAATGTATAACCTTATCACTCTACAACCAATAACATGCCATAAAAGCGTGGAATCCAATCATTTTAAACATAGTGAAGCGTGGGGTCCACTCAAAGCAAAGCGCGGGCTTATTTTAAACATTGCACCACCACACAACCAATAGGACTTAGCCAGAGTAGCTGTCCCCACATCCTTCCGCCATCAGTTGCAACCATCTGGTAAACAGCTTTCCTTAAACCCTGTGCAAAGGTCCTGATAAGCCTTGCCCTTATGCGGGGTCTTGCTAAAAATCTAGTGGTTTACTGGTTGGTTCCTGTTTTTCTTTAAGGGGGAAAGTACAAGGCATTTTCCACTCCACAAATAGGTTATATTTTATGATAGTGTGCTTTACTAAACATGAGGTCAGTTGATAAATTTTTTAAAAGGCTATAGATTAACTAGTGTATTTATATATTTATCTTTTTAAAATTCTGGTACAAAGAGAAATAGAGTGAGAGACAGAGACGGGGTGTGAGGTGAGAGGGGAAGGGACTTCTAACCTGTCTAGCACTCATAAAGCTTCCTCTCTGAAGGGGGGGTGGGTGGGACTCAAACCTGGGTCCTCATGCGTGAAAATACTATATATATTTTTAATTTAGACAATACAATATATCGATATATAAGAGAACATTCTCATTTTGTGAGGAAATGTTGAAATATACAAAAATATAGAAGCATCATGCTTGTAACATGAAAATAAATAGAGAATTTGGCAAAATAGTCACATTTAAAGAATTAGGTGAAGAGTATACAAGAACTATCCTTGCAATATGAAATTACTTTTATTAACTATAAAAATGATATATTTCACTCATGCTATTTTGATAGGTTTATACAAAACAGATTTGACAAAAACTATTACTAAGATTTTCAAATCTTTTAAAGGATTGATTCATCATTTCAGTGGGGTGGGTGGGCAGTGGCACAACTGGTAGACCACACATACTATGTTCAAGGACCCAAGTGCAAGTTCCAGATCTCCACCTACAGGGGGGAAACTTCAGTGATGCAGTGCTGCAAGTGTTTCTATTTTCCTTTCCCTCTCTATCCCCACCTTCCCTCTCAGCTGCTCTCTGTCTAGATCAAATAATTAAATAGTTTTCAAAAAGAATTTTAGTAAGTAAAGAGAACCAATACATAAGATGTAAACTATGATAATATTTGCATATGTAATTTCAAAAAAATTACTGAGCAGAAAGTAGCTGCAGTTTTGACATATATAATCTTTTCTACCTCGAGTGACATGCAAAACATCTATTAGTTTTAGGACAATAATCATCCTACTACAGATTGCAAAGAATATGTGTCTTGGTAGGATGAATTAATGTGCAGATTAGAAGCATAGTTCTAGGCCAGCAAGCCAGCTCACCTGAATAGTGCACCTGCTTTGCCAGGCACGTCTCTCAGGCTTGAGTCTAGACCCCATCACACTGGGGAAGCTTCCATGCTATGGTGGTCTTTTCCTCTCTTCCCTCTCTCCTTTGTCTGTTTCTTTTGTCATACCCCTCTCAAAAAAAAAAAAAAAAAAAAAAAAAAAAAAAAAACAAGTGCAGTGAAAGCAACTACATAAATAAATAATAAAATACAGTTCCAAAATGGTAGTAATTTGTAGGTAAGCTTAATAAATTGGGGAGGAAGCAGACACAATAAAAAATGCTTGGAAGATTTTCAACAGCAGCAGTCTTGACAGTCTGTGCTGTAGAACAAGGATGCAGTGGCTGCTTTCCCCTTGATGTGCTGGTATTGTTTTCATTGGGCCTTCAAGGGGAGAAAGTGGATGCGTGCCAGTTTTTGTGTTCTCATCCAGATGTTCAGAGAGCTAAAGGACTTAAGTGGTGAAGGTTAAGGTCTGGGCTGTCATTCAGTTTGCCTCTGAGATACAGTAAGCACCTTATTAGGCTATTTACAAATTTATTTTAAATGACGGTTATTAGTACTCAGAGACAGAGAAGACAATGTTCTTTCTTAACCAAAAACATGATCAATAAACTAAATACTCAAGAGGTATTCCGTGTTTTTTTTCTCCCATCTTTTATTTCTTGTTACTATAGCAATGTGAATTCTCACAGGTCAGAATTTAAGAAAAGAGTATTAGGTAAGTTTACTGAAAGTTTGAAAAAATGAAACACACACACACACACCTTTGTATTATAGACTTTTACATTGTCCCTATAGGTTGACTTCCCACCTTTAAAATTTATGGGCAATAGAAATGAATTAGACTTTTTAATATTTATTGTGACAACCTAATAAGCAAAACAATACATACATTTAATTCATACAACTTTCTTGTATGAATGAATAAGCATGTCTGTCACCTACAACAGATTTCTTGTGTCTCAGTCTTTTCACTTTGTTCTAAGACAATGTCCCAGGAGATCTACCCTCCTGATAGATTTAGGGGCCAGAGGGGTAGCTCACCGGGTAGAATGCTGCATCGCCAGGTGCATGAACTAAATTAAAGACAAGCACCACATAAGAAGTGCCATGACAATGGAGAAAGTTCTTAAGAATATTTTATTTATTTATTTGAGACAGAGATACTGAAATAGAAATGGAGAGGGAGAGGGAGAGGGAGGGAGAGGAAGAGGGAGATGGACAGGGAGGGAGGGGGAGAGAGAGAGAGGGCAAGAGAGAGAGAGAGACAGGATGACCTGCAATGATGGAGACCAGGGGCTCGGGGCTTGAACCTGGCTCCTTGCACATGAACCTGTGCTCTACTGGGTGCACCCTCCAACTGCCTAGCTAGCTCACTGTGGAGGCTGGTTGAATACTCTATCAGTTGAGCTATTTCCTTGACTGATTTTCTCTTTTAAAGGTTGAATGGTATTTTACTGCATGTATAGACCACATTTTATTTATCCATCATGTGGATTCCTTCTGAGTCTTGACTACTGTAAATTATGCTGCAATGAACACAGAAGTGTAGGAACCAAGTCTAGATATTCATTTCAACTTCTGAATAGGAGTGGGATTAAGGAATCACATGATAGCCCTGTTTTTATTTTGTTGAGGAAAATTGGAATTTTTTTGATACTAGGTGAACTATTTAAAAATTTCACTAACAGTGTACAAGGGTTCTATTTTCTCCATACCATCACCAATACAGTATATGTGTGGGGTGTGTGTGTGTGTGTGTGTGTGTGTGTGTGTGTGTGTGTGTGTGAAAAGTGATGCTTAGAATAGTCTAACTGGGGGCTCATTGGTGGAGCACCTGGCAAAGGGCACAGGTTACCAGACACAAGGACCAAGGTTTAAGCCTCTGTTCCCAACTGTGGCAGGGGAGGGGGCTTACAAGTGGTAAGCACTGCTGCATCTTCTCTCTTTCTGTCCTTATCTATATAACCCATTCCTCTCAGTTTCTCTCTGTATCTGAAAAGAAAGTTATGAAATGCTTTAAAAAATCTTTCTTTAAAAAGAAAGGAATAGTCCAATTTACCTACTCTAGAGCTTCTCAATCTGAATTTATTCAAAGAGTAAACAAACAAATTTCCTCAAATATCATGTTATGGATACATCTGATACTATTTGTGAATAATTAATATTTAGATGATCAAAAAATCACTTGTACTTTATTACCTGAAATATTATGCAGAAAAATATTTCAAGAGTAAATAAAATATGAACTATTAAGCATTTTCATAATGTAACTAAAATATTAAATGCCAGGCTAAACTAACTCTTTTTAGTAAGGTTGTATACACTTTCAATTAAGCACCATAATTTACCCAATTTATTTATTATTTGTTTATTTATTTATTGCCACCAGAGCTATTGCTGGAGCTTGGTGACTGCATGACGACTTCACCAGTCCCATCAGCCATTAAAAAATATAGACAGTGAGAGAGAGGGATATAGAGAGAAAGAGAGTGAGACAGAGGAGAGATACATGCAACAGTGCTCCACCATTTATGAAGTTTTCTGTAGGTGGTCCTGGGGTCTTGAACCCAGGTCCTTGTGCATGATAAAGTGTGTGTGCTCCTGGGTGTATCATTACTTGACCCCTTACCCAAAGATTTCTATAATTAACTCATCAACCTCTCACAATTAAGGGAACACTAAACTAACAATCTCTTCTTCAGGGGAGAGGTTATTTTAGTAGATCTGTTTTAATGAATTGATTTTAGGCTGCACATCATCTATCAAAGATATATACCATGTCATTAAGATATCTATAATTTTCTTAAAATGTATTTTACCATAGGCAATTAAATTATACATTTACTAATTAGCTCAACTTTCAATTTCATGGGCAGTCACTTCTAATGGAAAATCCATACGCCAGGATGGCCTACCTGGCATTTTATCAGAAAAGTCACACCCCAGAGCTGGCTACATTTATGCTGCTGTCTGTATCTCAATTGACATCATGCATTTTATTAAATTCTACTCTGTTAAAAAATATTGATGAAATAAAACATTTTCACTGGTGAAAAATTTATTAATGAGATATTGTTTATTAAATAAAAAATTGAGTTACCTCAGCTGTTGATATAAATAGGACATAATGTAGTAAGTGCCATTGTTATAAGACATGGAACCTGAGACATGATCTTCTAAATGACCTTGCATCCAGAGGGCTGTGATTTGACAGATCTTCCTTAAATGAGCCCTCCATGTGCTCACATGACTGAAGCAGTTATGGATTCTTTAAGTTCTTAGAAACTGTTTTAACTTATTAAACATATAAACATATTCTTTGCTTAATATTTTAAGTAGGTTTCTTTTTTGTTTGAAACACTATTTCATTGCAACCTAGTAGAGAATTTAAGAGAGAAATTATCCTTACCTATCTCCAACTTCTTTAGTTTCTGCAGTTCTGTACCAAAATACAACTAAGAAGAACCCATTACAAATTGACTAATTTTGTAACTTTACAAATTTATCTGTGCTCTCAATGTCTTTGGGCTTACCAAGAGATGCTCCTTTTCTATTTCTTAAAATATAATAGAGACCATTTAAGACAGAATACAAACTCTTAAGTGTACTGAAGAGATACATATTTGCCTAAGGGACCTTATTTATTTTTTATTTATTTATTTATTTATCTCCAGGGTTATCTCTGGGGCTCGGTGCCAACACTACAAATCCACTGCTCTTGGTGTCCATTTTTTTTCCATTTCATTGGATAGGACAGAGAGAAATTGAGAGGGAAGGGAAGATAGAGAAAGACAGATAACACCTACAGACCTGCTTCACCTCTTGTGAAGTGACACCACCCCCTACCCCTCCATCCTCCTGATGGGGACCCTGGGTTCAAACCAGGATACTTGAGCAGGTCCTTGCATTTTGTATTATGTGCACTGAACCTGATTCGCCACTGCCCGACCCCAGGACCTTACTTTTATTTATTTTTTCAACTTCATGCCTAATGATTCTAATTGGTTTTTGTCATTCTCTTTGTTTTCTGACTTCTGTTCTTCCTTCCTCTTTTCTCCGTTTCTCTCTCTACTCTCTTCCTCCTCTCTCTCCTATTAAGTACATCCCTATCTATGGACCTACCTAACCATCATCTCACTGTTCCCTAAAGATATATAAAGGCTTTCCTTGTATTTATCGAAATGATTTTCTGTATTATGGCCTATTAAGTCTATTCTTACCTACCTACCCACCATTCTGCCATTCCCTGGAGATATATAGATGTTTTCCACCTATTAATCATTAATGACTTACTGTCTATGGCCATACCACCCGAACATGCCCAATATCATCTGAAATTACTTTTATTGGTTACATTATAAATTTTTCTTACATGTGAACCACATGAAGTTGGCTCTGGTGTTTCTATTAGAAAAGCTTATCTACCTCACACTAGGAACACTGAGCTGTCACAGAAGGACTGTTCTGAGTTTAAGTAAGAAGAAATTAATTTATCTTCCACCGTGTTACACAATATGGCATATGAACTATAAATGAGGCTTATGCTATCACATAGACCTTTATCAATTTCATTCCTTCATTTTTTCTGTAACCTGTATTGCTGAAAAGTATAGTAATAGTAATAATAGTAGTGTCAAAAGCAAGCAATGGTTTTGCTTTATGGGAATTCAAGAGGTATATTACAAAAAATAAAATATTTTAATTGTAAAATATAATGGGACATTAAAGAATTCTAAATGTTTTCAGACAATGTTTCAATAAATACTTTACATTTATATACCTATAAGACTGGAGAAAACATAAACAAATTTCTAAGAAATACATACATTATACTTCCTCACATTAAAAGAATGACATAAACATGAACTTGACAAGATTCAAGATGAGCTTCAGATAAACACTTCATCAAACTTTGGGATATTAGGAAAAAAGGAGGTGGTATATTAGCTCAATTAATGTTAATGTTAAAGAAACATGATTCTCTAGTTGGAATGACTATATAACTTTTCAAAAATATAAATTTAATATATAAATTATAATCACAGCGGTTGCATTTATATTTTTGTATATGAGAAATTTAAAATTGTTTTTATCATTTTTAGATCAACCGAGTTTCACTATGCTCTATCAATGTATAAACTCTCTAAAGTGGAAAAATAATGCTTTTTGCCTTTGATTTTTGGAAAACAATTTAGGAGAATAAATTATTTTAAGAACATACTTTCTTTCTTTCAGGAAATTGAGGCTATTTGTACATTTCTATTCTGGTTTTAGGGTAGCTATGGAGATTTCTGATTTACTTTATTATTAACATAGTCTGTGATTTTGTTTTTTATACTTAGATTGCAGTAGAATGCATTCATTATTCTTGAAATTCAATTACTTAACAGGAAATGCCTTGATGCCAATTGTTCTGAAGGAGTTTCCCTGATACATTATATGCAGATTCAATTCTTCCTTTTTTTCAGTTAAAATTTTCTGTATTATATGTTAGAGTGCCTTTTCTGATTTATTTATAGAGATATTATCTTTAGAGATGCCAGTTCTCCTAATACTGGTTCATTGTTGACTGATGTCCAAAAATTCTAATTGGCTTTTATCATTCTATTTCTGTCTTTCCAATTCCCTTGTTCATTCTCTCTCTCTCTCTCAATCTCTCTCTCTCTCTCTCTCACACACACACACACACACACACACACACACACACACACACACACACACACACACCTATTAATTCCATACCTATCCATTTACCTAACCATCTACCTATCACTTAGTTATACCCGGAAGCTATATAGACGCTTATCCCTATTAATTTAAATGACTTTCTGTCTATGGCCATCCCACTTTGAATACACTCAATCTTGTATAGAGTGACTTTAACTCAGTTTTTTTTTCATCTCTGATGAGTCTCATTTATTTACTAAATTTGTAGTGGTTCTCCTTTGGTTTTCAATCTGTTTCACTAGCTCTTCAGTCTCTGTATGTTATCCTTCTCACAGTTATTTATTATATCATCTTTTCAGTTTTGCTTAATTAGTTCCATTTACAGAAGCAGATGATTCAATAATTCACGTACCAATTTTCACAAAGACCACACTATATGCTATTCCAATTTCAGGATATATATATCAATACTATGTGTAAGAAAAAAATTAAAAAATAAATTGAAAGGGCAGGAGATAGCCCACACAATAGAGCACATACCTTGTTGTGTGTGAGGCCCTCGGTTTGATCCCCAGAACTACATGGAAGCAGCATGGATGGCACCAAGGGAGTTCCACAAATGATGAAGCAGTGCTATGGTGTCTTTCCTGCCCTTCCCTAGTTCCCCTCCTTCAAATAAGAAATGAAAAACTTGACTTGGGAAGGCTGCTCAGTGATGCTACCAAACATGCATCAAGTCCTGAGTCCATTCCACTGGGAACAAACCCTTGCTTCCCCCCAAAATAACACACACACACACACACACACACACACACACACACAAACACACACACACACACACACGGAGAGAGAGAGAGATCATATATCATGTTAAAATGTACCATTCTGTTAACAAAAAGTGATATTGGAGTTTGAAAATTAAAATTAAAAATGCTTCTGGACAACAAAGAAACAAAGGAAAGTTACCATGAAAATTAAGTAAACATTTTGGGGCTGTCTCTTTGCATAACCACTGTGCTATCTCTCCCATACCCTGTTTTATCTTTAGGTTAGGAGTGAGTAATTAATCTAAAAAATCTACTTATAGTTAAAAAGCCTGGAGGCTCCCATAGCCTACAGGGAAGATAAAGATAAAAGGGTTTAACAGCCACGTGCTTCACCTCAAGAATTAAGACAACATTGAAACATCTGTTAATTTCCACAGCTGTGGACTCTTTAAGCACCTTATTTGGACACAAGTCAATACAGGCAAGTGTAACTAGTGGATTAAAAAGTACTGAGACAGGGACCTCATAACACACCATATACAATGGTTAAACCAAGAAAAAACATTGGAGAAATAAACCAGGACAAAAGCCCAGATAAACCCTCCCCCAAAGGTAGGAGCACATAAGAATGAGGACAAGATCCAAACACTAATTGAGGCATTAGTCAGAGGAGTGAGGAAAGAGGTTGAAAGTAATATCATCAGAAATGGGGAAACAGCAAATGAAACTCCTCAAGAAAACACTATCGCGTAATAATATGAGAGCTGAAAGTTGAAATAGCTAAGCCAAGAGCATAAATAGCTGAACAAGCTAATACAGTATTAGAACAGAGTAACAAAATAGCTGAGCTACAGAAAACAACAGGGGAGAGAAAATAGAATAAGTGAGGCAGAAAATAGAATTAGCAAGATTGAGGATGAATTACAGAAAACCAAGAAAGAAGTAAAAGACCTCAAAAAAGAGATTAAGAGATACGGAAAATAACAGAGACATATGGGATGACTTCAAAATAAACAACATATACATTATTGGCTTACTAAAAGAAAAAAGAGAGGGAAGGGAAGACATTATACAGGACATAATAGCTGAGAAATTCCCCTCTCTAGAAAAGATAAAGACATAAAAATTTAAGAAGCTTATAGGGTCCCAAACAGAATTAACTCAGAATTAAAGACACTAAGACACATTATATTTAGAATGAAAAGGAATAAGGATAAAGAAAGGATCTTAAATGCTGCAAGAGATAAACAAAGAGTCACCTACACAGGAAAACCCCTAAGATTAGCAGCAAACACTAAAGGCCAGAAGAGAAAGGTAAGTCATATATATATTGAGCTCTCAATGATAAAGACTTTCAACCAAGACTACTGTATCCTGCTAGACTTTCATTTAAACTAGATGGAGGCATAAAAACCTTCTCAGACGGGAGTCAGGTGACAGTGCAGCGGGTTAAGCGCACATGGCGCCAAATACAGGGATTGGTGTAAGGATCCCAGTTCGAGCCCCAAATCCCCACCTGAAGGGGAGTCACTTCACAGGTGGTGAAGCAGGTCTGCAGGTGTCTGCCTTTCTCCCTCCCTCTCTGTCTACCCCTCCTCTCTCCATTTCTCTCTGTCCTATCCAACAGCAACAATGGCTATAACAACAAGGGCTACAAAATGGGGAAAATGGCCTCCAAGAGCAGTGGATTCATAGTGCTGGCACTGAGCCCCAGTGATAACCCCGGAGGCAAAAACAAACATTCTGACAAGTAACACTTAAAGGAATCAACTATCACCAAGCCTGCCCTGAAAGAAGTTCTGAAAGGTCTCCTATAAACAATCACATCATCATAAACATGTCACATGTTAGAACGCTCTAAAATTTTAGAACAATGGCATTAAAATATCTTCATTCTATAATATCAATAAAAGTTAATGGCCTGAATTCATCTATTAAAAGGCAAAGAGTAGGAAGATGGTTCATAAAACACAACCTAACCATATGTTGTCTGCAGGAATCCCACCTAACTCAACAAGACAAACACAGACTCAAAAGTGAAAGGATGGAAAACTACCATACAAGTCAATGGATCACAAAAAAGGGCAGGAACAACCATTCTCAATCTGAAACAATAGACCTCAAAATAAATAAAATTTAAAAATATAGTGATGGACATTACTTAATGCTTACAAGATCAGTCAATCAAAAGGTCTTAACGATTATTAACATCTATGCACCAATGAGAAGACATCTAAATACATCAAACATCTACTGATAGGGCTACAGCAATATATTAACAGTGAAACAGTAACAGTAGGGGATTTTTACATCTCTTGGATGTTAGACCAGAAATTATGAAATATTTAAAGGAAAATAATGACAGAACTCTTTTCCATATAAATTTTAAAGGCATTTTCAATGAAATGAATCCAATTACAAGCAAGACTAAATAAAAATAAAGCAATGGGATTACATCAAATTAAAAAGCTTCTGCACACCAAAAGAAACCACCACCCAAAGAGACCTCCCACAGAATGGGAGAAGATCTTTACATGCCAGGCATCAGACAAGAGGTTAATAACCAAAATATGTAAAGAACACACCAAACTCCTCAACAAGGAAACAAATGACCCCATCCAAAAATGGGGAGAGGATATGAACAGAATATTCATCATAGAAGAGATAGAAAAGTCCAACAAACACATGAAACAATGCTCCAAGTCATTGATGGTCAGAGAAATGCAAATAAAGACAACAATGAGATATTACTTCACTCCAGTGAGAACGTCATACATCAGAAAAAGTAGGAGCAACAATTGCTGGAGAGGTTGTAGGGAAAAAGGAATACTCCTGCACTGCTGGTGGGAATGTAAATTGGTCCAACCCCAGTGGAGAGCAGTCTGGAAAACTCTCAGAAGGCTAGAAGTAGACCTAGCCTATAGCCCTATAATTCCTCTCCTGAGGATATATCCTAGGGAACCAAACATACCCATCCAAAAAGATGTGTAGACTTATGTTCATAGAAGCACTGTTTCTAATGGCCAAAATCTGGAAGCAACTCAGGTATCCCACAAAAGATGAGTGGCTTAGTAAGTTGTGTTCTACATACACAATGTAATACTACTCAGCTATTAAAAATGGTTAATTTACCTTCTTCACCCCATATTGGATGGAGTTTGAAGAAGTCATATTAAGTGAGATAAATCAGAAACAGAAGGGATGATTTTACTCACAGACAGAAATTGAAACATAAGTTCAGAAGAAAAAACACTAAGCAGAACTTGGACTGGAGTTGGTGTATTGCACCAAAGTAAAAGTCTCAGGGGTGGGGGGGAAGGTTCAGGTCCTGGAACACGGGAAGAGGAGGATCTAGTGCAGGATGAACTGTTATGTGGAAAACTTGGAAATGTTATGCATGTACAAATTACTATATTTCACTGTCAACTGTAAACCATAAATCTTCCAATAAAGAAATATATATATATATTAAACTTAAAAATGTATAAAACTGAAAAGGAAATAAAAATATTTGTCAAATCTTTAAAAAAAATGAGCAAATACATACAAATATAGACAGATAGTTGTAGAAATAATAGTTAACCCATATCTGCAACCTAGGAGAACTGGGATTGGGGATTCAGAACTCTGATGGTAGGAATAGTGTTGAGTTGTACCCCTTGTTATCTTATAATTTTGAATATCAATAATAAATCACTAATAAAATCACTTTAAAAAGATATTGTGTACTTTAGGACAAAACAGATGAAACTGTGGGTGATTATGCTTAGTGAAACAAGTAAAAGATAAAAGACAACTCCCAGAATGTCTCCCCCATATGTGGAATCTAGAAATCTGATTTAAACGAACTTACCAAAAAAAAATGCAAAAAAATAAAAGCAATCAAACTGTAAGACTTGTGAGAACTATGATGGTAATCTCTGGGAGGTGTGAGGGTGAGGATATAGAACTTTGGTGGTGACTGTGGTGTGGAGCTATATACTGCAATCTTATCTGTAACAAACTATTAATAACAGATAAATTATTTATATAAAAACATAAAAGAAAATTGTGAGTTTTGTTAAGCAGGTGTCTGATGGAGATAAGCGGTTAATATGTATCAATTTGTCCGGAGTTCTTTTTTTACCTATATTTGAGAAATGATGAATCTGGAATGCACAGAGTTTAAATAATTTGTTGAAAAATATGCAAATAGAAAAGAGTCGAATGAGATACTAGTTGTACTATTTATTATTAATTTATAAATATTTCCTTACTCATATTCTCCTTTGTCACAAATTGTACAATATACCTGGATATGTATAAATGTTACTGTCAGGCAAAATAGATTATCAGTGCCAATATATTTATTAAAGATAAGGAGGCTAAAACAATTAAGTTCATGATGTAAAGAGAAGGATAAGAGTAAATGGATATAAATAAACCATAAATAAAGTCGTGTTAGAAAAATGAGATTGAGAGTTGTAGGGTGAAGATGATACACTACTACAAATAGTATCTGCATGATTTTCATTAGGACAATCATGACAAAATGGAGCTCTGTTTCATATTTCTGTCCTGTGTCTGTTCTACATACAAAAACAGTGATCAATACAAGTGTGTGTGTGTGTGTGTGTGTGTGTGTGCGCGTGTGTGTGTAACAGACATCTGAAAAACAGTTCATTGTAACATAATGTCTAGATTAAAAAGAATACTTTTTCAGTAACCATTAGAAGAAACACTAAAAAGCAGTATATATATCAATACCGACATAACACATTAAAGTAAATAGAATAAAAAGAGCAGTGAGAAAAAAAAAAAACCTCCGTTTGTTTTGTAAGTATTAAACCAATCTTCTTTCCCATTACTTGCTCCTACCCTTACCCTTCACAGCCTTCCTAAATTGTAGAAGCAAGGTGAAGCAAAGGAATAGGACCAGTGTGATATTCAATGATGAAAAATGGATTTGGGGCACTGTTACTTGAAATTCTGATTGATTTTTTTTCAGTATCACTGTAATTAAAATATAATTTATATACCTTGTGATATGAAATGGTGTTGTGAGAATTCATGAGAATTCGTGCAAACATAAAAGTTAATCGCATAACCTTTTTATAAGGAAAAGTGAAAACTAGATTACAAAACACCAGTCTATGAATCTTTAACAAGACTTCTGATCAAATGTTGACATCTGTCTGTCCGTTCTTAAATCCTCTGCTGTTTCCTGTCTCTAATTCCATTATTTAGATGATGTCTATCAGGAGAAAATGAAACTTATTTTGGATCTTAAGGAGTATAGTGCTTTAGAATAAGAGAGTATTTCATTATTATACCTTAGGAAACTGATATTTTCAACAACCTGAATTCTTCTTTGCAAAAAAGTAAATGATGACAGCTGCATTTTCAAAGTTAAAAGCTAAGTCCTTATGAGCTTCGTTGTATTTAAACATTTCAGGACAAAAGTTTTGAAAAATCAATTGCTGCAATAATTAAAAAAAAAACACAGAATGGTCATTTGATAAAGTTTGGAAAGTCAGAAACAACTTGCATGTATTATTTTTAAAGATATCAATAGAGCAAACCAAAATAGCAATAGACGAGAATCCTGTGTCACTATCCCTCCACAGTAATCAACAACTAAACAGCTATAAAAATATAAATTTGGAACTCTAGAGTCCTCTTAAGAAACTTTAAGCAGTATGGAATAAAAGAACAATCACACGAGAAGAGAGGGAGAACAGGTTCATTTTGCCTGTATCAACAAACACCTGAGCACACTTTACCCAGTGTCAAAAGGGAACTACCTATCTAGAGTTTTCTTTGCTGGGAAAAGAAAAGCTTAGAGAATGACTAGCTTCTCTTGCACTTCAGGACACCACACAAAGGGTCTGCTTCTCAATTGGATTTGCATAGCCGAAATTACAAAGAAAGCTAGGAATAGGGCAGAAAAAAGCAAGGCCTACTTGCTTTTTAGTAGTAGGCACCAGAGTGGTAATTGTGATTCACAAATATCAACTCTGCTGACAACTCAACAGAATTCACTACTGCTAAAATCAACAGGCAGCACAGCTATCACTGTAAATTCCTGACACATTTAGGAGATTTCTGCTTCACAGGTATTCACATTCCAGAATGGCTACCACTGAATCCAGCCGTGTTTCCTCCCCTCTGCAAACTCACTGAAGTCCAGGATGCCAGGAACCACAGTGGCAATTAAGTCAGGTCTCTGCAGTTGAATGAGTACAAAATGCCAGCCTGTGAACTCTCACCACTGTATGCATGCTCAAGGCCCCTGCTTGCCATCAGTCCCATATAGAGCAAAAACTTGGAGGGAGAGTTAGCTGCCATGGGGTAGCTTGCTGTCAGTTTCCAAGGAGCTCATAGTAGACACTAGCTGATATCCTCTGCCCTGAAATTTACTCCATGCCCCTGACACAATATAGGTACCTGCAGCTGAGTGTGTGCACAATACCAGCTTCAGTCACCATTTGATCTGGTTACCAGCTACAGAGCCGGAGGCACCACTGAGGACCCCACCATTCCTTGCAGACAGACCACAAAGTTGTCAAGACAGTGAAGACCATCAGCCTTCAGGAATCACACTGGCAGCTATGTCAGGATTCTGTAGCTGAATGAGTATAAGAGCCTAGAAACTCCCAGTAATTATCCCAACACTCAGTATACACCAGTGTGCCCCCAGCTGAAGGTTAAATTATTTCTAAAAGTTAACACTCCTTACAGACTCCGTCTTGTTCTCCACATATTTATTTTTAATCAGAAGCCTGTCACATATATCTCCGGGAATATATGAACCTTTTATGCAGCCCTTGGGGAAAAGGAATTGTTCCTTGATAATGATACTATCTCAAAGTTTACCAACCAGTTATCTCAAGAGATTAATTTGTTCCTTGTGACAGGACCCCTTTCTGTCAGACAGATAACCTTGTGATGAGATCCACTCCACCCAGATGGACAGCCTTGCAACAGGACAAAGCTCCTTCTCCACCACAGGTCCACTAGCCTCTAGAAGCACTGAACACCATACTCAGAAGAAGAGAGTCTTTTTAGACTTGAGTCTGCTATCTTCCCAGCTCCATTCACAACCCAAGTTACTTATTTCTCTAGCGCTAACTCTTGTCTCTTGAATAACTGGCATTTTGAGTGGCAGGCAATAAACGTTTGATTTAGTAACAGGCGTTCCGTGACAAGATGGAAGTATTAGCTAATCATTTTGCAGTGTATAACATCAGTTCACTGAACACTTATGTTAGATTAATTATATTTCAAGAATTATATCAATAAATATGAGAAAAATAAAATGTCCTTACATGTTATACATAATATCATAATAAATGATACACTGTAAGAATATAATCAACATGTGATAGCATGAAATATTTTTTTAGTTAAAATAAGGGAACTTAACATACCCTTAAATTTATGATTAGTAAAAAAATATTCCTCAGGATATAAAATAAGTTCACACATAGTGCGCAACTATAGAAAATTGAAGAATGGGGAGTCGGAAGGTAGCGCAGTGGGTTAAACGCATGTGGCGCAAAGCCAAGAATGGGTGTAAAGATCCCAGTTCCAGCCCCAGGCTCCCCACCTGCAAGGGCGGGGTCCCTTCACAAGCAGTGAAGCACGTCTGCTGGTGTCTATCTTTCTTCCCCCCATCTTCCCTTCTCTTTCCATTTCTCTCTGTCCTAACAACAACGACACCAATAACAACAACTACAATAACCATGAAAATCAACAAGGGCAACAAAAGGGAAATAAATAAATATTTAAAAAAGAAGAAGAACTTTAAAAAAAAGTTGAAGAATGAACTATGACTTATTAGGTTCAAATAAAAGGCACTCTATGTAAGCCTATGCGGGTATATATAAATCAAATATTGAGATAAAGAATCTGGGAGATAGCTCAGTGGTTGAGTACAGGGACTTGTAATACTCAGGTCCCAGTCTGATCCCTGGCACTATAACTAAACTGAACTAGAACTAAGTGGTACTCTGGTCTCTTCTCTCTTGCTCAGAAAATATATACCTCCTTAAAAAAAAAATTTGGCTATGGCTGGGATTCTATCATTCTGGGGCTACTTTGTCAGATAGTAAAAAAAGAGACAGAAGAAGAAAGACAGGATAGCACTGAAATGTTCCCCGACTGGGCTGGAACCCAGGCTACTTGCAGAACATGGGAGGCACCCACTCAGGTGAACTATCACACGGGTCCTAAAATATATTTTTTTCTTATCACTTTATTGGGGCAGGTAATTGCTTATAGTACAGATGTTGTCATAGGGCACAATTTCTCATCTCCCTGTGACAAGTGTCTGCAAAACACTCTCACCCCCAACATAGGTCCTTTTCCATCATCATGCACCAAGGCCCCCAAGCCCCTGCACCACTCCCTTCCCACCTTCCCTAGAATCATTTGCTTTTGTTCTGGTATACTGCACTTGAATACATAACAGAAAAAGAAACCCTGAAACAAATGTATAGGTATTAATTACAAAAAAAATGCCTTTCATACTTAAATAAAAATCAGAAGAAGGAACTTGGAAGGTTTGACTTGTCTAGAGATAGCAAGTTAGCTCACCTGGGATAGTTTCTGCTTTTGTCATGCTTGAAACTCAGTTCGAGCCTGGCTCAAAGCACAGTGATGAGGTGTCTTTCTCTCTTTCTCTTTGCCTCTCTGTCTCTATCTGAAAACATCTGACCAGGATGAGTGAAACTTTGACGATAAATAAAAGAATTAATTCTTTAAAATTTTTTATTATCTTTATTTTTATTGGGTAGAGACAGACAGAAATTGAGGGGAATGAGGAGATAGGGAGAGATACAGAGATACATCTGCAGCCTTGCTTCACCACTCGTGAAGCTTTCCCTCTGCAGGTGGGGACTGAAGACTTGAACCCAGGACCTTGCATACTGTAACATGTGTGCTTAACCAGGTGCGCCACCACCCTGCCCCGCATTAATTAATTCTATGAAAATACTACAAAGGACTATGTGCTAACACATTTGTTCACTTAGATAAAAATACTATAAAGATTCATTTTGCGGGAGTCGGGCGGTAGCGCAGCGGGTTAAGTGCACGTGGCGCAAAGCACAAGGACCAGCATAAGGATCCCAGTTTGAGCCCCCGGCTCCCCACCTGCAGGGGAGTCATTTTATAGGCGGTGAAGCAGGTCTGCAGGTGTCTATCTTTCTCTCCTCCTCTCTGTCTTCCCTTCCTCTCTCCATTTTTCTCTGTCCTATCCAACAATGACGATGACATCAATAACAACAACAATAATAACTACAACAATAAAACAAGGGCAACAAAAGGGAATAAATAAATAAATACTTTTTAAAAATTCACTTTGCTTAAACTGACAAAGAAATATGAAACCTTAACACTCTTATTTATATCTATCAATATAATATTATATACATATATATTCAACAAAATTCACCATTCCAAATGTATGCATTTGCTAGGTCTATGTATTTCTTTTTTTTATTTATAAAAAGGAAACACTGACAAAACCATAGGATAAGAGGGGTACAACTCCACACAATTCCCACCACCAGACCTCCGTATCCCACCCCCTCCCCTGAAAGCTTTCCTATTCTTTAACACTCTGGGAGTATGGACCAAAGGTCACTGTGGGCTGCAGAAGGTGGAAGGTCTGGCTTCTGTAATTGCTTCCCTGCTGAACATGGGCGTTGACAGGTGGATCCATACTCCCAGCCTGCCTCTCTCTTTTCCCTAGTGTAGCAGGGCTCTAGGGAATCTAGAGGACACATTGGTGGAGTTGTCTGTCCAGGGAAGTCTGTTTGGCATCATGCTAGCATCTGGAACCTTGTGGCTGAAAAGAAAGTTAACATATAAAGCCATGCAAGTTGGTGACTAATCATGAACCTAAAGGCTGGAGTAGTGCAGATGAAGAGTTGGGGGGGGGTCTCCGTTCTATGGATAGCTAGTAGGCATATTTTAGTTATATTCCAAAGGTCCTGTGGCTAGTTTTTTTTTCAAATTCAGTAAGAAAACTCAAGATTAATCTTGAACTTATAAAAGACTAGTTAGGCCTAATACCAAACTCTAACAAAGACATTAAAATAAAACTAAATTACAAATTTTACCCATTATGCATGCAAATGTGATTAACAAAATATCAATCCAGCAATTCAAATATATATGTTGTAAACAGGGACATAGTTCAGGAAAGATATCTTGATTTAACACTTAAAAATCAATCAGTGTAATTACTACATTCATAGACGAACAGACAAAATCAAATGAACATCAAAATGTATGATAAATTATATGACACATTTCAAAACTTGTTCATATTGAGAACCCTCAAATTGTGAACAGGAGGAAACTTCTTCAATCTGACTAATTAATAGTATCTATGAGTATTGCACAACTGATATTATACTCAAAGACGAACTCTTAAAGTATTTTTCCTAAGAGTAGGAACAAAGTATATCTCCCTAAAGAAAGGACTACAAAAGCTGGATACGGGCAAGAGACCTGCTCTTTAACCATGGCCTTTCTGGGCACTATGAGCCCACCCAGCACCCGGGGTCTTAGGAAATCCTTGGATTCCCCCATAGATTATATGGGCCTAGACCTCTAATCTCTCTCTCTCTCTCTCTAACACCATTGGTCACAGCTGCTGGGAATGTCATCCTAAGCCCTGTAGTAGGTTCTTTTTTAAAATTTATATCTTTATTTATTAGATAGAGACAGCCAAAAATCAAGAAGGAAGGGGAGACAGAGAAAGAGAGACACCTGCAGCATTGCTTCACCACTCACAAAGCTATCCTCCTGCAGGTGGGGACTGGGGGCTCAAACCTGGGTCCTTGCTGTTTGTAACATGGGTACTCAACCAGGTGCTCCATCGCCTGGCCCCCTTGTAGGATTCTTCAGGATCTGTACCCTCACTATGAACTAGCAGTGGTAGAGACTGCCCCATTCTCTAAAGGGAGGCTGGGTCATCCTACTCTGCCACTCAAGGTAGACTGGTTCTGGAGTAAGTGCATCCTAGTCTATTCCCAGCTGTGACTATGGTCTGTGAGCTCAGTCTGACAGGGACTTGGAGGTTGTACAGGCTCCGGTGCTAAATATGAATAGATATGGACCCTGGGTAAGATCATTGTGGTAAACAGTTAGTCAAATTTATATATTTTCTTCAAGTGTGTGAGCAACTCTCTGCCCTAACCCTGCTTCCTAGTTCTACTCTCAACTCTGATGCCATCCTCCCAGACAGTATTTCTAGTCCACCCTCATGTTAGCTATCAAGTTCAAGTAAAGATTATTAAGACATATGTTCTTAGAAACATTTCTAAAATAGACTTTCTAGCTTCCTTCCACCAGATGTTTCCTACTTTCATCTGTTCTATTCCTTCTTTATTGTTCCTGATTATTAAACAACTTCTCCTGCTTTCCAGCTTACTGCATTCAGCTATCAAGTTGCAGATGTTACTATGATTCTATCTTACTTCTCTGGGTAGATGACTTCACCAATGCTTCCCGGGACCTTATCTTTCCAGAACCCTACCCCACTAGAGAAAGATAGAAACAATCTGAGGGTATGAATCAAACTGCCAACACCCATGTCCAGCAAAGAAGCAATTACAGAAGTCAGAACTCCCATCTTCTGAACCCCAAAAAGAATTTTGGTCTATATACCCAGAGGGTAAACAATAGGGAAAATTCAATTGGAAAGGATGGAGCATAGAACTCAGGTGATGGGAATTTAGACCCTGTTATCTTACAACCTTATAAATCATTATTAAATCACTATTAAAAATTAAGAAAATAAAACAAAATATATCTATTATTCTCAATACATTTACTTAATAACTGGAAGTTGTTTAATAAAGAATAAGCGGGATATAGACTTGTAAGAAAGAAAATGGTCTTTGTTCACAACATTTTTGTATAGAAAAACCCTAAAAATTATATAGAATGTGTTATTTACTTAAACCAAAAAAATCCATGTGTCTGTGATAAGACACAGACCAACATAAAATAATCATTTTTTAAAATTTTGCCACTGGGGTAATTCTGAGGGTTCAGTGATGCAGAGCAAATCCAGTACTCCTTTTTTGTTTTGATTTGGTTTCGTTTTTGATAGACTGGGGGAAATTGAGAGGGAAGGGAGAGAGAGAGGGAGAGAGAAAGAGAGACACTTGCAGCACTGCTTCAACACTCCTAAAGCATCACGCTGTTGGTGGGGCCGAAAAATGTTAATTAGGTTCTTTGGGCATGGCAATGCTTGCTCTACTGGTGTGCCACTGCCTGCCCTTAACAGAATCAATTATAGTATCATAAAAAGAATTCGAAACTAGCATTAAATGAAAGTAAACTAACAAATATAAATAAAATATTTAATAATAATTTTAAATAACAAACAAATCTACACAGAAAGTGTTGTTGAGAAAAATTAAATCTAAATAAATGGAGAGCATGTGGACTGGAAAGCAGTACTGTACTGTTAAGAAATTCATTTTTGGGAGTCAGGCGGTAGCGCAGCATGTTAAGCGCACACTGGCTCAAAGCACAAGGACTGGCAGAAGGATCCCAGTTTGAGCTCTGATTCCCCACCTGCAGGGGAGTCACTTCACAAGTGGTGAAGCAGGTCTGCGGGTGTCTATCTTTCTCTCCCCCTCTCTGTCTTTCCCTCCTCTCTCCATTTCTCTCTATCCTATCAACAACAACAACAGCAATAATAACTACAACAACAAAACAACAAGGGCAACAAAAGGGAATAAATAAATATTAAAAAATTAATTTTTGGGACAGTGAAACAGATCACTTGGATAGTGTGCTGCTTTAACATGTATGAGACCCTGGTTGGAGCCTGGAAGCCACTACAGTAAGGAAGCTTTAATGCTGTGGTCCCTGTAACTATCTCTACCTGTCTCAAAAAAAAAAAAAGGAAATTCATTCATTTTCCCCTAAACATGTCCATGAGTTCAATATACTCCTAGTAAAATGTTCAGCATACATTGTTTGGTAATTGGCAATGTGTGTTACTTGGAAATGCAAAAGGTATTTACCAATAAAATCAGTTGGAAAAAATAGCAGCAAAGCAGCAAGCTGGAAGTCTCATATTATCTGGCCTCAAGACTTATGTTCTTTATGAAAATAATTTTGAGAGAGAGAGAGAGGTGGAAAGAATGAGAGAGATAGATGGATATATATGGAGAGAGAGAGGGAGAGAGAGAGAGAGAAAGAGAAACTGATTCGTACGGATCCAAAAGTGTTGTTGATTGTTGAGCTGAGGAGTTAACACAACAAACCTTCTTGCCTGAAGTCCCAGGTTCAATTCCTGGCACCACCAAATGCCAGAGCTGAATCATGCTCTGGTCTTTTTAACTTTTCCTTGCTATTATATTGACATGATTTTAAGCTCCTTAAATGTGGAACAGGAAACTCTTACCATATTTGTATGTAAGACAAAAAATGCAAAAGCATATTTTTTATGGTTAAGTATAATAGTAGAGAAAGTATGTATGCTAGAGTTGGTGTCAATTATTCTGTAACTTCCTCCAGTTAGACTTTACACTGAAGAAGGAGAATATTTCAGTAATAAACAATTAT
Organism: Erinaceus europaeus; assembly: GCF_950295315.1. Taxonomy (NCBI): domain Eukaryota; kingdom Metazoa; phylum Chordata; class Mammalia; order Eulipotyphla; family Erinaceidae; genus Erinaceus; species Erinaceus europaeus. Next base: position 102,711,990 of record NC_080185.1, on the reverse strand, counting down.
TTTAAGACAGGCACTGAGAGTCTTATTTAATGTTGAAAAGACTTGTCCATTTATTTTTATGTGAAACAGATAATGACAGAGACAAGAGTACTGCTCAGCTCTGGCTTATGGTTTTGCCTAGGACTGAATGTAGAGTCTCAGACATACAAGTTCTGTGCTCTAATACTGAACTAGCTCCCTGGCCCTGACCTAAAAGTAGTATTTTAACATCACCATCACACATTATATTTTTAAATAATATCCATTTAAATATCAAGCATCTATAACTGCAAATTCTTGAAAAGAGGCCAATATATAAATTCAGTGATAAAGTAAACTGAAAACATTTTTCATCATAATCTGAAATAAAATATCAAATTCTTCTACATTTTGTCAAATCAAACTTAACTTAGACCATGGGGGCTTTGAATACCAAGAGAAGTACATTAGCCTAATAGTCCACTGACTGTACTGTCGTTTGCACTAAGTTTAAATATCCTTTGATTTTGATTATTCCTTTAAAAGTGGAAAAAAATTCAAATATATCAACCTGGCGTTATAATCTCAGAAAACGATTACAGAACGTTTCTCCAGATTGTATGTCTACACACCAGTTAGTTAGCAGCAGCTTTTCTATTTGAATTAGAAATACAAGGAACTTCTTAAACTGGTCTTTTTAGAGAAAACATGCAAATACACTATTTAAAAAAAAACTATGGAAGGGAACTGTTCTGAAGTGGTGTTTCATATTGTAATTTCTAATGTGCATCACCCATTATATCACCGCTTTCCTTTCTTTAACCAGGGAAAAAATAAGGGGGTGGGTGGTGGTTCCACTGGTAGAGCACACATGATTCCAAGCTCAAGGACCTGGGTTCAAGCCCTTGGACCCCACTTGCAGGAGGAAGCTTCACAAGTGGTGAAACAGAGCTGCAGGTATCTCTCTTTTCCTTGCCCTAGCTCCCCCACCCGAATTTCTCTCTGTCCTATCAAATCTAAGAAAAATAAACTAAAAATATTAAAATAGAAAACAATGCAGACCACACACACATACACACACACACACACACACACACACACACACGAGATAATATATGGCTTTATTTATTTTTATTCATTTATTTATTTTTATTGGGGATTAATGTTTTAGAGTCAACAGTAAATACAATAGTTTGTACAAGCGTAACATTTCCCAATTTTCCACCTAAAAATACAACCCCCACTGGGTCCTCAGCCATCATGTTCCAGGACCTGAACCCTCCCCTCCATCCACTCCAGAGTCTTTTACTTTAGTGCAATAACACGAACTCCATTCCAAGTTATACTTAGTGTTTTCTCTTCTGATCTTGTTTTTCAACTTCTTTTTTTTTTAATATTTATTTGATTTATTTATTCCCTTTTGCTGCCCTTGTTGTTTTATTGTTGTAGTTATTATTGTTGTCGTTGTTGGATAGGACAGAGAGAAATGGAGAGAGGAGGGGGAGAGAAAGATAGACACCTGCAGACCTGCTTCACCGCCTGTGAAGCAACTCCCCTGCAGGTGGGGAGCCGGGGTTCGAACCGGGATCCTTATGCCGGTCCTTGTGCTTTGCGCCACCTGCGCTTAACCCGCTGCGCTACAGCCCGACTCCCGTGTTTCAACTTCTGCCTGTGAGTGAAATAGTCCCATATTCATCCTTCTGATTCTGACTTACTTCACTTCATATGATTTCTTCAAGTACCATCCAAGATGGGCTGAAAACAGTGAAATCGTCATTTTTAATAGCTCGTATTCCATTGTGTATATATACCACAACCTGCTCAGTCACTCATCTGTTGTTGGGTAGCTGGGTTGCTTCCAGGTTTTGGCTATTACAAATTGTACTGCTATTAACATAGGTATACACAACTCTTTTTGGATGGGTGTGTTGGGTTCCTTAGGATATATCCCCAAGAGAGGAAATGCAGGGCCATAGGGTAGGTCCATTTCTAGCCTTCTGAGAATTCTCCAGATGGCTCTCCATAGGAGTTGGACTAATTTACATTCCCAGCAGCAGTGCAGGAGGGTTCCTTTGTCCCCAGAGACTCTCCAGAATTTGTTGCTATCTTTTCTGATGTATGACATTCTCATAGCAGTGAAGTGGTATCTCATTTTTATTTGCATTTCTCTGAACATTAATGACTTGGAACATTTTTTTCATATGTTTCTCAGCCTTTCAGATATCATCTGTCATGAATATTCTGTCCATGTTCTCTCCCCATTTTTGGATGGAGTCATTTGTTTTCTTGTTGAGTTCGGTGAGCTCTTTCTATATTTTGTTATTATTAGCCTCTTGTCTGATGTATGGCATGTGAAGATCTTCTCCCATTCTGTGAGGGGTCTGTTTGTTTGAGTATTGGTTTCTTTTGGTGTGCAAAAGCTTTTTAATTTAATGTAGTCCCATTGGTTTATTTTTGTTTTAGTTTTCTCTGTAATTGGTTTCATTTTATTAAAGATGTCTTTAAAATTTATTCAGAAAAGAGTTCTGCCAATATTTTACTCTAAGTATCTGATAGTTTCTGGTCTAATATTCAAGTCCTTGATCCACTTGGAATTTACTTTTGTATTTGGTGAAACACAGTGGTTCAGTTTCATTCTTCTGCATGTTTCAACCTATTTTTTCCAACACCATTTGTTGAAGAGACTCTACTTTCCCCATTTAATAGTCTGGGCACCTTTGATGTCCATATATGTGCGGGCTTACTTCTAGGCTCACAATTCTATTCCACTGGTCAGTGTGTCTATTTATGTTCCAGTACCAAGCAGTTTTGATTACAGTGGCCCTATAGTATAATTTGAGATCTGGGAGTGTGATGCCTCCAGTTCTGTTCTTTCTTCTCAAGATTGTTTTGGCAATTCTAGGTCTTTTCTGGTTCCAGATAAATATTTGTAGCTTCTTTTCTTTCTCCTAAAAAATTGGGTGGGGTGGGGGAGTCAGGCTGTAGCGCATCCGGTTAAGCGCAGGTGGCGCAAAGCACAAGGACCGGCATAAGGATCCCGGTTCGAACCCCAGCTCCCCACCTGCAGGGGAGTCACTTCACAGGTGGTGAAGCAGGTCTGCAGGTGTCTATCTTTCTCTCCTCCTCTCTGTCTTCCCCTCCTCTCTCCATTTCTCTCTGTCCTATCCAACAATGACAACAACAATAATAACTACAACAATAAAACAACAAGGGCAACAAAAGGGAATAAATAAATAAAATAAATATTTTAAAAAATTGGGTGGGATCTTGACGGGGATTGTATTAGATTTTTATATGGCTCTGGGTAGTATATTCGTTTTGATGATAATTCTGCCAACCCATGAACATGAAATATCTTTCCACTTCTTTGTGTCTTCTTTTATTTCCTTGAATACAAACTCACAATTTTCACTTCTTTGGTTAGGTTTATTCCTAAATATTTTATTGTTTTTGTTGCTATAGTAAAAGGAATTGATTTCTGGATTTCTTCTTCTTCCAACTTAGGGTTTGCATATAGGAATGCCACTCACTTTTGAATGTTAATTTTGTAGCCTGACACCTTACTATGTTGCCTGATAGTTTCCAAAAGCATCCTGCTAGATTCTTTAGGTTTTTCTCTGCATACTATCATATCATCTGCAAATAGAGAGAGTTTGACTTCTCTTCCAATCTGTATCCCTTTAATTCCTTGCTCCTGCCTGATTGCTATGGCATGAACTTCCAACACTGTGTTGAATAGTAATGGTGATAGTGGGCAGCCCAGTCTAGTACCTGATCTGAGAGGGAATGCTTCCAGTTTTTCACCATTGAGTATGATGTTGGCAATAGGTTTGCCATATATGGACTCCACTATCTTGAGGAACTTTCCAACTATTCCCATTTTATGTAGAGTTTTGATCATAAAGGGATATTAGATTTTGTCAAAAGGCTTTCTCTGCCTCTATTGATATAACCCTGTGGTTATTCTTGTTTTTTTCTGTACTCTTTCTGATCACTCTAAATGATGAGATCAACTGTCTTTCAGGTTTACTATTTTAACTAGAGTAACCTTTTCTGTCATTAAGAGAACAATCCAAAAATCATTTATACATAATTGTGAAAACTTAATTCACACATGTCAGATAAAAAAATGCCCTTTCCTTTATTTATTCATTTATTTATTTATTTTGGTTGGATGATTCAGAGAGCACCAATACAATTTATATTTGAGAGGACACAGGGGCATCATTTAATCAGAGACTTCTTTAACTCACTCTTGTTAGTGAGCAAGCATTGCAAGTTCTATTTTGTTCTTCATATTGAGAAGCTATTTCTTAAATTCTCACCCTTCCTTCTGTGTGGACCTGTCATATAGAAAAATTTTTAAAGGTATTAAGGATGATTTTATGCACTTTGTCTTATCTTTTGCTACCTGAGGAAATATTGTTTAAGGATGTTTTCTCAAAGTACTAGACCACTAAGTTATAGTTTTATGATATTTTCTCAAATTTTCCAAGGAACAAGACTCTTGAAATTCATATGGATCATTTCTGAGTGACAGAACCACTTTCCAGCAGCCAGAAAGTTGCAAGCATTACCCACTCAGGTAAAAGCATGACTGCACACAAACACACACACACACACACACACACACACACACACACACACACACGCATACACACATCTTCTTCTTCACTGATCTACTCCACTTTCCATACCTGGACACCTAAACTTAAGAGTAAGATTTTTTTCTTTTAGAAATGAATTTGATATCTTCTCCTGTTCTGGTATTACCTGAAATAAACTTGTTCTCCTTACACCAACACTCACTTCTTAATTACATGGCCTTTCAAGTTGCAAGCATCTAACCTTCCTTTCAGTAACATTAGCATAGCATAATTTTTTTTTTATCAAGACTATTATATGTTGAAAACAGTTTAAATTCAGAGCTCATTCTGCAAAATCCCTGTTAAAATTTAAGCACTGAAAACTTTTCTCTAAAACTTTTGTGATTCTACTAAACTAGTAAAACTACTTTAACTAGGTCAGTGTAATTAGTAAGTAAAAAATTAGTGCAGTAACTACTTTTCAACTACAAATTATCTTGACATGACTAGGTATAATCCACTAACAAATTTTACTTCTTAATAGTCACGTATGAATAAGATAAAATTAATTTGTTGTAAACATAAATTTCCATGGAGGTAGACAGCATAATTGTTATGCAAAGAAACTTATGCCTAAGGTTCCATAGTCCCAGGTTCAATCCCTCACACCACCATAAGCCAAAGCTGAGCAGTGCTCTGGTAAAATAAATAAATACATATAAATAAATGATATAAAATTCCCAAGGAATGTCAATTAACACACATATATAAAACTACTTTCTTTGACAGACTTAAGTGTTAAGAAATTACTTTTTAGCACCTAATTCAAGTAGACAAATTATAAAAGCAAACATACCCTTACTGTGTTCTATACAAATTAAATACTTGCTCCTAATTTAAATATAGGTGGAATATCAGTCAATTCACACTAAAAATTAAGTAGTATCTTAGAGACCAATATAGTTAGATATGCAATTTGTTTTGCATTAATGACAAGTGTTCAGAAATAGTTACTTGTGACTTTCTAAAACAAAGGTAGTTTCTCAAATCAAGTGATATTGTACATGTGAACCTACAATCATTAAATTCTACTGGCATCTATACCCACTCTGTGAACATGCATAGACATACTCAAAAGACCAGTTATTGCTATATAAAACACTTTTTCTCAAGATTTTTTTTTAGTATGTATGCAATGAATATTAAACAGGTTAGTAAAATACCGGGTCAGGTTTACAAACGGCAATGTTTCTTATTTCCCATTCTCCCATACACTCTACATGCACCAACCCAAATATGACTGATAATGTAAACACTAGAGAAACTGATTTCATATATATATATATCCACTCTCAGCAACACAACCTATTTCTAAGAATTTACTTATCACTTCAGATTACAAGACCCACAGAGCTTCTCAAGTTATCTCATAACAATTTAGGAAAGAGCAGAAAGGGGAACATTCTACTTTTCCCCCCTTATTTTTATCCCTCTATGGTAAGCAAGTAAAATAATACTCTGTCCTCCAAAACAACAACACCCATTTTGCATCCTAATCCTTAGGACCTGAATGTAAGTCATCTTAATTGACAAAGAAGGGACTTTAATACTGAGATGGGGAGGTAGTCTTGATGATTGCAGTGGACTCAATGCAATCACACGCGTTCTTAAAATTGGAAGAGGAAACTAGAAAAGTGGGTAAGGTAGGGATCAACAGAAGCAAAAGGACAGAAAGCATAATCCAAAAAATTTTATCATGTTCTAGAAGCTAGGAAAACTTTCATCTGATAATTAACAAGTAAAGGAGGATCTCAGCCCTACAACCATAAGGAACCGAATTCTTTTAAAAAATAATTTATTATAAAAATTTATTATAATTTATCTTACCATAAGATAAGAGGAGTACAATTCCACACAATGCCCACTGTCAGAGTTTCTTATCCCATCCCCTCTCTTGAAAGCTTTCCTATTCTTTATCTCTCTGGGAGCATGGAACTGAATTCTAATGACAGCCTATATGAGCAAGAACATGTGTTTTTCCTGAAAGTCACGGGGAGAGAATACCACTCTGTTGAGACTTAGATTTAAGCCTTGTGAGATCTGTGTCAGATATACAAATACAAGACTGTAAAATAATTAGCCATGCTGTTTACGGTCCTTATGTTTGGAGCACTAACAAAAGGCAAATCTACTAAATGTATACATCATTTCTACAAAAGGCTTTCAGTGTATTGTACTCATTTTCAGACAAGAAGGGACTTGCAAATTTCAGCTAAATATTTTGAAGTAAGTTTTATGATTTTAATGTTTTTCATTATGAAAGAGAAACCAGAGCATCTTTATATTTAAAATATTGTTATTTTTAATGTGATCCCATGAATTGACCCCACAGCCTTATACATTCAGAGCACAGGTTCTATGGTTGAGTCACCTACTCGGACCAAAGTTTTGATCTAAGGACATTCTAAAATAACATTTCTCTTTAGAAAATGAGTATTATCTTGTTTGAACAAATTAAATTCATTTTTATCTTACAGTCTAAGTCATCGTAGATTTGAAAGATGGTCCCATGCCTCATTTTATTTACTGGGCTTCCTTGTCATTTCAGAGTATACAATAATGAAGTCCCATTGTTTCTGTCACTTAAACTTGATTCTCATTGTGTAAAATCAAATAACAATCCTTCAATTTTTAGTTTTATACTCAGATGTTCCCTTCACAATCTTTGCCAAATTACAGTGGTAATGGCAGTTCCTTTTTCATAAGCAACAGGGCGTCTTTAGCAATGATTATCAAGTGGTTCTGAAATTTCCATTTCTCACACAAAGTTCTAAGAAGACTTTGAGCACCATAAACTAACTACAGTATTCATTCATCAAGGGAAGGATCTACACTTTTATCTTAAAAGATCACAACCTACCTTTTTTTTTGTCTGCTTCTGCAACAATGATTTCCAGTATAAAGTAATGTGATTTAGTCAGCTTTATCTAAGTCAATTTTGTTTTAGAAAAAATATGTAAGAAATAGTCAAAGTGGGGGGGGTAAGGTTATTTCAATTAGCTGTTTGGTGCTCTATTGCTGATTAAAGACTTCTTGGGTCTTTTTTTTTTTTTTAAAGAATTTATTTATTCATGAGAGAAATAGGAGGAGAGAAAGAACCAGACATCACTCTGGTACATGTGCTGCCGGGGATCGAACTCAGGACCTCATAGTGGAGAATCCAGTGCTTTATCTACTGCACCACTTCCCGGACCACACTTCTTGGGTCTTTTACTGTTTTTTCTTATGTCAAGTGAAAACAGTGAGTATTACACATACTTAAAATTCATAACTAGTCACAGAATTGAAACTATAACCAGTAAGATAATTTTGATCATTCCAAAAAGACAAAAAGTAAAAACATAATGTCTTGTAGCGATACCCACTATAACTGATCACTTAGTGTATGAATTATAGCAAGGCATATACAATATAAATTTTTCTGAAAATTTAGAGCTTGAACCTTAAAAGAAAAGTCATACAATTAGGACCTTAATTCAATGATTAGAACTGAAGAAATGAGCACACATAGGCAATATTATCTTATTGACTGCAGTATAATCTGTAATAATTTTAAAATACAAACATGATTCTCAAAATAAAGAAACTGCTGATAAATTTTGTCTACAAAATGTAAATTATAAGGGAGGGGGAGGTTGCCTAATTGTTATTCAAAATATTTTCATGCCTGAAGCTCCCGGGTTCAATCCCCTGCACCTCTATAAGATAAGAAATGGAGAGCTGGGCAGTAGCATAGTGGGTTAAGTGCACATGGTGCAAAGCACAAGGAAGGTGGAAGGATCCCGGTTCGAGTCTCTGGCTTCCCACCTGCAGGGGAGTCGCTTCACAAGCCCTGAAGCAGGTCTGCAGGTGTCTATCTTTCTCTCCCTGTTTCTGTCTTCCCCTTCTCTGTCCTATCCAACAACGATGACTCAATCACTACAACAATAAAACAAGGGCAATGAAAGGGAATAAATAAAGAAATATTTTTAAAAAGATTAATAAATGAGCAGTACTCTGATGAACAAATTATTAGACGGAAAGGGTGCCAAGTGGTGGCACATCTAGTTAAATGCACATAGTGCTAAACACAAGGACCTGCACAAGAATCTGGGTTTGAGCCGCTGAGTCCCCCACCTGCAGGGGGGCACTTCACAAGTTGTGAAGCAGGTCTGCAGGTGTCTGTTTTTCTCTCTCCCTCTCATTATCCCTCTCCCCTCTCAATTTCTCTCTGTCCTATCTAATAAAATGAAAAGAAAAAATAAAAGGAAACAATGGTGTGGTGGATTTGTAGTGCTGGCACCAAGCTTGTAAGCATTGCTGTAGATTAACATTAGAGAAAATACATAATACAGTTAGGGTTATCCATAAGAAGATCACTAGGAGAATTTTTCTTTTAATGTGTGTGTGTGTGTGTGTGTGTGTGTGTGTGTGTGTGTGTGTGTGTGTCATCTGGTCATCTCCATGACTTGACCAATCTGGCCTGATTTTTTTCAGAAAGTAAGAGATGGAGGAAACAAGATCAGAAGAGAAAACACAAGTAGAACCTGAACTGGAGTTGGCGTATTGCACCAAAGTAAAAGACTCTGGGGTAAGTGGAGGGTGGGGGAGAATACAGGTCCAAGAAGGATGACAGAGAGGACCTAGTGGGGGTTGTATTGTTATATGGAAAACTGAGAAATGTTATGCATGAACAAACTATTGTATTTACTGTTGAATGCAAAACATTAATTCCCCAATAAAGAAATAAAAATAATAAAAAATAAAAAAATAAATAATTTTTTTAAAAAAGAGATAGGGGTGGGGAGAGACACCCCCAGGACTGATACGTCTGCAATTCAGTGTAAGCCTCAAACATAGGTTGCAAGCATAGCAAAGCAGGCTTACTAACTATTCAAGTAAACTATTTCACCACTCCTAGAAGAAATTACTAAGTAAATTAATAGGAATTTGGACCAGGGAGATGATTCAATGATAGATAACATGCTTTGAAATGTGTGAGGCCCTAGAGTAGATCATTATCACAACATAACACAACAAATGGTGCACTGGTATCTATTTATAAATATAGTATTACCTAATATGAATTAAATATAATTTGTGGCTTGTATATGGTATTCAAATTTTGTTTATGAATTTTTGAACTTTCTAAGTTGAACAGATATAAAAAAAATCATTCTGGGGTTCTCTGGATACTGAGGAGAATAGTTTTGTTCAAATCAAAGGGTTTACAAATAAACTTCGATGCACCATCAGTAATGAGAGAAAAGAGGGGATATGGAGTGGTGACACACTATGTACATCACACAATGAGTTTCTGCCAAGTCTCCAGAGGCCTCTCTGATCTCCTTCTCAGATTCACTTTCTATTTATTGGATATGTATACATACAGCTATGTCTATGTCAAGTATAAACATCTTAAGGGTATACATAAAAATCTTAATGAAATCTATAATTGAATGACCTTTCTCCTATCATGTAGACCACTTTATATCAGACTCGTTATGTCTACTTCTAGTGATTATATCAGATTTTATGTTTACTCTACAAATCCTGACCTTACCCAGAGGATTTATGCATAATTCAGGGATATCATATGTGGCCTCTGTTAGCCTGAAGGCCATCTGACCTGTATTTAGCTTGATATTGGCAAAACACCACTGAGGCTGCAGGCAGAACTACAGAGATAGCAACAAATTTCTGACATGTCTGGTATATTACATGGCTACCATTATTTAAAAAAAATACTTCAGCAGAGAAATAACAGATGCTATAATTCAGGAGTCTATCGAGAAATCAGGTATTTTCCAGTGGATACCACTTTTATAAGAGAAAAGAAATTTGTTAATTAGCAAATTACTAGTATATGCATAATCTGTTGATTCACATTATTCCCCTCCCACCCACACAAAATCCCTATTATTTCTCTTAGAATTTTGATATTATAATTTTAGTGTTAATCAATGAACTAATCTAAGCTGGGATTGGATGCAATCTTTTCCACTCTCATTATTAGTTGTTGTTTTTTTTTTTTTTTTCTGAGAAGACTGAAGGGACTCCACCAAGATGCCCCTGCCTACCTCCCTGCCAGCAGAGAGAGCAAATGCTGAAACTCTGAGTTTTTGTCTTTTATTAACATGTCTTAAAATAGATTAATTTTTTTCCAAAAGGCTTGTTCAAGCAGAAAACAGAACAGAAAAGGGAAGTATGTAAACAGCTCAGGCTAGTGATAAATGGTATCTACAATTCAGTGTATTAATTCAATGTCTATACTTTCCAGATCTAATCTCAGCATTTTCTTTTCAATTTTATTAGGGGGGGTTAATGGTTTACAAAGCAGTTATTGATACATGGGTACAGTTTTTCAACTCCCAGTAAGAGTCCTTGCAGAACACTTTCACCCATAATTGGGTGTTTTTGCATCATCATGCATCACACCCCTAAGGTTGTCTCCACCTCTTCCCAGCCCTTTCTTCCCTTAAATTCTTTGCTTTGGTGCAATACACCACACCCAGTCTGAATTTTATTCTGTGTTTTACCTTTCTGTCTTAATTTCCATCTATAAGTACAATCATTTGGGTATCTGTCCTTCTCTTTTTGGCTTATCACTTAACACACTATCTTCAAGTTCCAGCCAAAATGAAGCAAAGGAGATGACTTCATCAATTTTAACAGTTGAGTAGTATTCCATTGTGTGTATACACCACATTTTTTTTGTTAGCCATTTATCTGTCATTGGACATCTGGGTTGCTACCAAGTTTTAGCTACTACAAACAGTGCTAGTATGAACATAGTTGCACATAGATCTGTGTGAACTTGACAGACTATAGAGTGAGTAATGGGAGGTTCTAGTTATAAATACCAGCTATAATCAAGTGACCAGTCTGTGGACAGGTCTGCAATTTATGAGCAATTCTTATTTCCTCTGTTTTCCCACTCATTATCTTTTTTAAAAAAAATAAATAGTGTATTTATTCATTAGAGACTGAGAGAAATCGAGAAGGAAGGGAGGATTTAGAGTTGAAGAGAGAGAGAGAGAGAGACCTGAAACACTGCTTCACTGCTCCTGAAGCTTCCAGCTTATAGATGGAGACCCGGGGTTTAGAGCTGCACATTGTAACATGTTTATCAAGTGCACCACGACCTGGTCCCCTCTTATTAACTTCCAAGGCAGCATATAGTGTACTAAGTTTATATTATAGCAATCAAGCATTGCTAATTTTATATTATATAACCTGAATTATAGTGCATCAAACTTATTTATCAATGTCTGAAAATACCTAGTGAAACTTAGGTTTGCAAACCATGGTATATCAATAGAAATATGGAGTATAAGAGAGTAAACCCACCCTTTATATCTGGAGAAGGAGCTGTTGCATTTGCAATCATTCTTAAGAGAGTTGTACCATGTTAGGCAGAACTATGGACTTGTTAATGTCTGCATTTGGAGATAAAGAGTCCTTAGTAAACACTAAATTGAAAAGGGGTATTTGCATGATAGTTAATTTTATATGTCAAACTAAAGTTTCAGCCCACCACTTAGAGGGAAAATTGGAATTAATTAATTAGTTTAGGCAAAGGTTGTTAATTCCTTTGCCCAATGTATTCACAAGATCAAACTTATTAGCATTGTGGTAAATCTGTCTCAAGTTTCTATTAACAAAGACAGAGAAATTTACTCCCTTGTTTCAGCTCATTGTTTACCTTTCAAAAACCATAAAATACTATAAAGACATAAAACTAGAAATAATGATTGTAAATACTGTTTTAGAAAGGAGTAGTACTCAGAGAAAAGTGTACCATCCAGAATGTCAGATAATTTAATGCCATTAAGTCAAGGTCTTGCATTCTGATTTCTTTCTTCAACACTTTCAGTTCTTTGAATGATTTCCCTAGGCAGAAAGAACCTACCTTTCACATTAACTTGAGGGGCCTCAAACTGTAGTGTTCAAGTTAAACTTTATTTCTGGGAGTGTCAGTGTAGGTGTTTTAGGATGAGATTAACGTAAGAATTAGAGGAGCTGATTGCCCTTTCTGGTGGGGTTGGGCAACCTCCAATCCCTCCAGGGCCTAGTGGACACTTCCTGTCTCATTCCACTGGGACATCTCATTTCATGGTTTCCTAACCTGGGTTGTGGCTTTGAACCATTAGCTTTCCCATTTCTCAGGGTTCTGAAGGTAGGCTAAATTCCATCACCAGTTTTCTAGAGTCTCCAATTTGCTTTTAGTAAATTACGTGGATTCTGTGGATTCTCTGAATGCATAATCATAATCTCATGAAATTATTCTTTATATTTTACAAGTTCTGTTTCTCTTTCATTTAATTTTAATGTACCAAATGCTTTATTTACATGCCATTTTAAAAATAAACTTTATGGATGTGGAATATATATATATATATATATATATATATATATATATATATATATATATATCACCGATATGTGCTGAAGTTGATGAATTTTGCTAAAATGAATGACATTTTAAGTGTATTTATTTATTTTTGCATAGAGACAGTGAGGAATTGAGAGGAAAGGGGAAAAACAGAGAGGGAGAGAACAGAGAGAGACCTGCAGCACTGCTTCTCTGCTCCCTGGATGCCTCCCTTTTCCACAGGTGGGAACTGGGAACTTGAGCTGGGGGCCCTTTTGTATGATAATGTGTGAGCTCTACTAGGCCTACCACTGACCAACTACTGAATGTCATTGTTTTCATGTGCCAAATTTAAAATTAAAGGGTGAATGACAATTTCCCCCCAAATTCAAGTACAATATCAGAATCTCAAAATTCTGATTAGGATGAATTCCTGTTTCTTCTTCTCTTTCATTTTTTTTTCCCTCCAGGGTTGTCACTGGGACTTGGTGGCAGCACCATGAATCCATTGCTCCTGACAGCCATTTTTCATTTTTATTGCATAGGATATAGATAGACTGAAAGGGGAGGGGAAGACAGAGAGGGAGAGAGAAAGATCGACACCTGTAGCCTGATTCACCATTTGTAAAGTGACCCCCCCCCCCCGCAGGAGGGGAGGCAGGGGCTCAAACTGGATCCTTTTGCCGGTCCTATGTGTGCTTAATCAGGTGTACCACCGCCCGTCCCCTTTCTTTTTGGTTTCTTCATAACTTCTCGTAATATTTGGAAATCCTCCTGGATTCCCAATATCATTGACACAATGTCCTATTTTTTTCCTTAGTCATCCCTGCAGAGGTTACTTGATAAATTTACTTTCCGTGACGAATCTGAAAGCCTTCAGGTATCACCAGAAGTCAACCTGCAAATCTGGGAGCTTATTGTAAGATTAAGAGGCACAAGGATTTCCTCAGTCTTGGTACTGAGTAGTCATATTACAGTTGGTATAATGGAGATGTACAGTCCAATCATTTTCAGGCTTTATGATGTGAATTACTATTTTACTAGTATCCTCACACTCAGTCTCCAAACATCACAAGACTTTCTGGTTCTTCAAGTATGCAGGGGGGGGAGTAGAGCCTGGATATAAGACAAGTCAGAAACTGAGAAGCTAAAATTAGAAATTGGAAGTCACTGGAAACAGATTTTTTGCAATTCAAGAAATCTTGAAGATAGCTCAGGGCTTATGAGGAGGATATTGAACGGGAATTGAAGCAATTTTACTGAGATGGCAAGAGGGAGACTTCAAAGATGAACCCATTAGCAGCCTGGCAATTTATGAAAAGACTTGTAGAAGAGGTTGTATAAGTATTTTGCTGAGACTTTCAAGAATAAAACTGGAAAATAAGATAACAATGGTTAGAAAATTTAACAAGAAATATAATTTGCATAGAAAAACCTCTAAAAACTATTAGACTGAGCACAAAAGGAAAAAGTCACAGACATTTTGAGTATGCAAAGTGTAACATGAAAAAAAGGAGCAAGTAGGTTAAGGCAAATAAAATTATTTTTGAAACTGAAGCTTTAAATAAAATTTTATTTTGAAAAATTTTACTATAGTAATGTATTCATTGTAATGGCTTTGAGAGTCCTTTAAACTCCTATTTCCGAAAATCTTTGAATGTTACTTTTCAGAAATAAGTTTGTTTCCTCTTCTATAAAGTAAGAACGATGGTGTTCCATACAGGGCAATTTCATGAGGATTGAAAGTTTCTATGGGTTTTGACTGTAAACTATTAATCCCCCAATAAAAAATTTGAAAAAAAATAAGCTTCTATGGGGCCAGTAAAAGTGCATAACGGCTATGGAAAAGACTTTCATTTATGAGGTTCTGAGGTTCTAGGTTGAATCCCAGGAACAACCAAAATCCAGAGCTGAGTGGTAGTCTGAGAAACAAATAAATGAACACATTTGAATGCATGTAGAAACTGAGGCTTAGGGGCTGTGTGATGACACACCCATTTGCACACACATGTTATAATGTGCAAGAACCTGGGGTCAAACCTTGGACCCACCTTCAGGGGGAAAACTTCATGAGGAGAGAAGCAGTGCTTCAGGTGTCTCTTTCTCTCTCCCTCTCTATATCTCCTCCTCCTCAATTTCTCTGACTCTATCCAGTAAAATAAATAAATAAATAAAATTGAGGATCTGCTGTTACTATTATTTTGTCATTATTATTACTAACCTCATTTACCACTTAGAGACATCAAAAACATTTACATTAGTTTGTTATAGCTAGTTGATAAAAAGCTTAAAGTAGCTGGAAAAGTGTAGCTGAGGGCAATAAATAGAAATCTGTTAAGCTTCTACCTGGTGAGATACTAGATTTGGAATACAATTTAAAAAGAATGCAAAGCAAAGCTACCAACTTAAAAATATGGAACTTGCTCCATAATGGTGGCTGCTCTAAAGTCAATTAATAACAGATATGGGATCCAGGTGGTCAGGGTGTGGGGGAATCCTAGTATTATAAGATGACAAGATAACATTCACCAGAATTCACAGACACCTAGAGTTTTAAGGAAATATCTGGACCTACGATTAGAATTTTATATTTCAGGTGCATGATGATGATGATGATAGTAATCATATATTATTTTGCCATACTGGGGCTTCTACCTTGCATAGTTTCATCATTATGGCCAAGTTTTTCACTTAGACTTTAAGGTAGACAGAGAGAAGAGACACCGCACCCTGGTGTTTTCTTCTATGCCCTGACACTTTCAATATGGTGTCAGGGCTCAAACCTAGGCCAGAAGCATGACAAAGTATGTGTCCTACTCAGTGAGTTACCTCTTAGACTCCACATTACTTTTTTGACACAAAATGCTGTCTCTCGAATACCTGAGGATACAAAGAATAGGAGATACAGATATGAACTCAACCTATGCAGCATTTTATCTATCACTGCCCTCTTACAGTTCACTCTCACTTGTCAGGCACACACTAACATTATTATTTAAGTGGCAACCTAGTATATGCATTTAAAAATATCATGCCAATTTTTAGGATGCGGGCCACTACAACATTTTTACTAAGAGGGAAATACTGAAAATGCATTTACTCTACAAATAATGATCCAAATTTGAATCAGGCGAGATTTTCAAAAATAATGGAATTTTATTTTTTTTTAACTTTTATTAGTTTTTAAAATCTATTTGGAATAGTCAGAGAGGAATCGAGACGAAAGGAGGAGACAGACACCTAAAGCACTGTTCCGTCACTCATGAAGCTTTCTTCCTCAGGTGGGGCCTGGGGCTTGAACCCTTGTCCTTGTGCATGGTAACATATACACTCAACCTGGTGAGCCACTGCCCAGCCCTGAAAAATCATGATTTACTGTTGCACATTACGCCAGCTCCCCTGCATTGCTTGATACTATGGCCTATTTGCGTAATCATTGTTTTGCCTGAAAGATCCTCACCCATGCCTGCAAGGTACATAAAACCCACCAGCCTTCTACCTTCCCAGAGTGCCTTGTTTTCTCCACCCCCTCTCCTAGCCAATCCTATTCCCGACTTGCCACTTCCGTTTTTACCCTATAAAGCCCGCTGCTGTTCCTGGTTTAACTCCCATTCTCTTCCGCATCCCAACCTGGAGAAGACCTAGAGAAGGGCTGGCATGCATAGCGGGAGGCAGCCATTTTGCTAGCTGCATGTGGCCTAAACCCGCTGTGCTCACACCCGACTCTGGAGCACCCGCATCAATAAAGAATTATATTACCACGCCGCCATGAGTTCCTCGTCTCTCTCTCTGGCGAAGCTAGCCCAGCAATTTACAAACACCATTGGTTAATAAGAATTCCAAGTTTATAAATGATTTGATGTATTACCATTATTCATTTTCTTCTTTCATTCCATGTGCCTGATGTGAATTGTTATCGACAGCAATAACCTCTCATGCTATTTGACTTGATTGACCTAGCAGGGGAGAAATCACAAAGAGACAGTCCCAAATTTTTGTTTCTATGGAAACAGTTTCTTCTACTTCAGACCCAAGATGAATGGATTAATGGGGAGTATTAGTGGTCTTTATATTCATAAATACCAAGTTGGAATTTTCTTGCTTCTGACCTACCTTCCTTCTTTCCTTCCTTCCCTTCCTCCCTCTCTCCCTTCTTTCTTTCCCTTCCTCCCTCTCTTCCTTCCCTTCCTCCCTCTCTTCCTTCCTTCCCTTCCTCCCTATCTTCTTCTTCCTCTTCTCCTCCTCCTTCTTTTTTTGTCTGCCACTAGGGTTACCATTGAGGTTCAGTGCTAGCACTAGGAATCCACCACTCCTGGTGGACATATTTTCTTTTCTTTCTATATATTGTTTAATTGGATAGGACAAAAAGAAATTTCAAGGGGAAGGGAAGATAGACAGAGATAGAGATAAGAGAGAGACACCTGCAGACCTGCTTTACTGCTCATGAAGCATCCCACTCTATATATTGGGAGGGGGGCTTGAACCCAGGTACTTGTGCATGGTAATACATGACACTGCCCAACCCCTTAACTCTACTTTCGGTGATAATTAGGGGCGTGCTCTGTGAAATGGTCTTGCCCCATATCTGACCTTGAAGGGTTAAAATTACTATTTAGAAAAACAATCATTTTTGATGAATTAAGACATATAAAAAATCAACATTAAAATGTAGTCACAAAAACTTTACATTGCATTCGTATACAATGTTTTTATAATGACAATTAGTCAGTGAAAATGAGATCTTAGCATATACTGTGATTTCAGCTCAGCAAAATCTGTGAAAAGACTGAAAAAGTTCTCTTCCCAATTAAAGGCGCAAGGAACAAATGTAGTTTGGGTCGCTGATCCTTATCTATAGTAAGTTTTTGGAAATCGATGTTAATTGTTTGGTAATGAATAAAGGCTCAGGTTATTACAGATTTCCATACATTCTACGTTGGAAATATTTAGTAGGAAAAAGAAAAGCTATGAATCAATGAGTTAGATGCATGAACAAATGTTCTTCACACATCCCCCTATATATACACATAGTCACACAGCCAATACCTTTTTCAGCTCTTTCTGCATTTTAGTGTCAGGAAATAAACAAATGACTAGTATGTATTCTTAATGTAACTTTTATATGAACATTTTCAGGACAGAAATAATTTATCTTTAAATAGATGTTATTTTTTTATTTATTTATAAAATGGAAACACTGACAAGACCATAGGATAAAAAGGGTACAATTCCCATCACGAGAACTCAGTATCACATCCCCTCCTCTGATAGCTTTCCTTTTCTTTAATTCTGTGGGAGTATGGACCCAGGGTCATTATGGGGTGCAGAAGGTGTAAGGTCTGGCTTCTGTAATGGATTCGCCAGTGAACATGGGCATTGACAGTTTGATGGTATTTTATATACCAGTCATTTCTTTTTTTAAAAAAAATGTATTGTCTGATAGAACAGAGAGAAACTGAGAGGAGAAAAAGAAAGATACCTGCACCCTGCTTTACCTCTTGTGAAGCTTTTCCCCTGCAGGCAGGGACTGGGGGCCTGAAAACAGGTCCTTGCGCAGGGTAACACATGCGCTCAATCAGATGCGCCACCACCCGGCCTCTCAACCAGACATTTCTTGAGCAAATAAAACACAACAAAGGTTGCATCCTCGCTGAATTTTCAGGGTAAATACATTGCAGCATGTAAGATAAAGCATTTTAACAAAATAGTCATTTATGCATTTATGCGGGGGTAGACAGCATAATGGTTATGCAAAGATACTCTTGTGCCTGAGGCTCTAAAGACCCAGGTTCAATCCCTGGCACCACTGTAACCTAGAGCTGAGCAGTGCTCTGATTTAAAAAAAAAGTCATTCATTGGAATAATAGCTCAGCATGTGCAATAATGGTCAGGGATCTGAGACACAAAATATGTCCAGGACAACAGCAATGGTTTGTCTTAACTAGTTTAGCCTGGAATTAACAAATGGCATTTCCACTCTTGTTCTGTCAGTGAAAAACAAAACAAATGACCATATTAGTTGCAAGAACCTGAGGAACATAGTCTAATTGCTTAGGGAAACAAGGAAGACCAGATATTGGTTAACACCGTTGCTGCCATATTCAGAAAGAAATAATGTTCTAGAGATAATGATTTCTAGTGCCAACTAAAAAATCATTTAACTCTCACTAAAGGGGCACACATGCATTATACGAAGAGAAGTGTGATAATAAAAATAAAGTGCTACAAACTAAAAGAATAGCTGTCAGAAATAAGTATTTCTCCTCCATTATTTGCAAGACAGGAAGTTCAATTTCTGATTTTATATATATATATATATGGTAGTCATAAAGCTTGTCAGAGCACACACCTGCACAGTTGGAATTACATTAAAAAATTGGTCTCTAACTCAGTTCTAAAAAATAAAAAAAAACCAAAAACAATATAAATAATATTTGAAAACTTTGACTCTAACAGATTAAGTTCCCTACTCTGCAGCTGCCTTCTACATATTAGGCAGCAGTTAACACATTTTTTTTTTCTGTATTCATTTGACTTGCAAGATTTCTCCCAAACTGCTGAAAACAGTTATTTCTTTTCTAAGTATATTTAGCCCATTTTCCTGAAATACTTTTCCTCCGTTTTGTCGTAGTTTTTGCTACTGAGGCATCCCGAAAATGTTTAACAGTTCAAGGGATGTTCTTCATGCTTTAGTGTTACTATTTAGACCATTGTCCATTAAAATGAAAAGGTTACCTCTGCTTAGGTAAGGCTATTAACATTTTAGTTCCTGGAGTCTCAGTGGAAGTGTGGGACTCTGCCAAATACCATTATATACAGGGTGAGAAATGAAAGGAGCATGCCTTTTACAGAACTGGCCTTCTACTACTTCCAATACATCTTCCTCTCTGCAAATACTGGCTGGTATATTCAGCAAAGGCCTATTGGAAACTTTGTATTTGAGTTGATATTATTTTCAGAAAAGAATACTTAAAGATATTTGAATTTCTTGGATCATTTCTCATAATTAACTCAATGTTTCCCCTGAACTAAGACAGACGTCAACTATTTCCCCAGACTATAAGAATCTGGTTATTTGCTCTAGTCTTGAAATCCCAATGCCATGACATGTGGTATCCATAATCACAAAGTTGACATTTGAAGTAAAATAGCCAAACACTTATTGGTCTGGCCCTTTAATAAGTACAGTAGTACTTGCTGTGGCAACTCACTTGATTCAACATGAATCAAGTGTAAAATAGACTTGAAAGTTATCTTGGGAGTCGGGCGGTGGCGCAGTGGGTTAAGCGCACGTGGCGCAAAGCGCAGGGACCGGCGTAAGGATCCCGGTTGGAGCTCCCGGCTCCCCACCTGCAGGGGAGTCGCTTCACGGGCAGTGAAGCAGGTCTGCAGGTGTCTATCTTTCTCTCCCCTCTCTCTCTGTCTTCCCCTCCTCTCTCCATTTCTCTCTGTCCTATCCAACAACAAAGCAACGTCAACGATGGCAATAATAACCGCAACGAGGCTGCAACAACTAGGGCAACAAAAAGGGGAGAAAATGGCCTCCAGGAGCGGTGGATTCATGGTGCAGGCACCAAGCCCAGCAATAACCCTGGAGGAAGAAAAAAAAAAAAAGAAAGTTATCTTGACATTGACAAAAAAATGGTAAGTCCACTTAGCAAAGGGAGATTCTTCTCTTTTCTGACTCTTTTCAAATACTGAGTTTCTTTGTAGAGCTCTCTGCTACTTTTCCCCAGAATAGTGAGCCACACTAATATTGCAAAGCACTGAATATACTGTATCAACACTTTAAATTTGAAAGGGTTCACATTAAAATTCCTATGAATTAATCAATAATACTTCACTTTGGTACATGAACTTATATTTCCAAATAAATGACAACATGCCTCTTTCTTACACTACAAACAGTTAAACAAACGTTTTCCCTTCCCAGAAGTGCCCTAGTGGTAAAGAGTAATCCAACATATTCAAGAATGCCAGCAATATATAGGATAACTACTTGGCAGTAACAGTCTTTGTTACCACCTTTACAGTCTTTGCATAAAGGATTCCAGAACGACTTTTTGAATACCAGTTGTCTGCTTCCTTTCATCTTGATTTCATATTAGATTTTAATACCAAGCTGATAAATTAAGTGCAGCTCATGAGTTGGGTTGACAAAGTAGAAATTATCCCTGACAAAAAAGTAACAACCTACTCTCTCCATTTCTCTCTGTCCTATCGAATAATGGCGACATCAATAACAACAATAATAACAACAATAAAATAACAAGGGCAACAAAAAGGAATACATAAATACATTTTTTTAAAAAAGTAACAGCCATTGAAGCACACAAATAAGCATGGGATAATATTTAAGTAAGTAAAGGAAGAGATCATTTCTTCTGTTTTTATAAGACTTAATTTCTCCCCCCCCCCAGGGTTATTGCCAGGGCTCGGTGCCTGCACCACGAATCCACTGCTCCTAGAGACCATTTTTTCCCCCTTTTGTTGCCCTTGTTTTTTTTATCATTGCTGTGGTTATTATTGTTGTTGTTGTTGTTGTTGCTGTCGTTGGATAGGACAGAGAGAAATGGAGAGAGGAGGGGAAGCCAGAGTAGGGGAAAGAATGATAGAAACCTGCAGACCTGCTTCACCACCTGTGAACCGACTCCCCTGCAGGTGGGGAGCAGGGGGTTCTAACCAGGATGCTTACACTAGTCCTTGTGCTTTGTGCCACATGTGCTTAACCTGCTGTGCTACTGCTGGACTCCCAATACTTAATTTATTTTCATAAGGGAGGGACAGAGAGACAGATGGACAGAATGAAAGACAGACAGGGAGAGAAAGACAGACACTAGAACACTGTTCAGTTCTGACATATGGTGATGCCAGTAATTGAATCTAGCACCTCTGGGATCCTCAAACTTGCAAGTCTTGTGCTCTTAATACTGAGCTAGTTCTCTGGGCCCACACCATTTGTTTTTATTGACATGATATGTAGGAACATTTAGATCAAGCGGCCTGGAAAGACTTACCTGAATAGAACACAGCAACCTGATATTTGAATTTGATTGTACAACGTGTTCACAGTGCTGGGAAAGCAGTATATTACAAGCAGAGGGTATATACAAAGAAAAAAAATCTCCGATAGAAAAGAGTTCTCCATATTAAAAGAATAAATGTGAGTAATGTGCTTAAAGAATAATGAAAAAATGAAGAGTGGCACGAGATTTGTTTAGAGATTAACCAGGCAAAGTACAAAACAGGCACCCAATACTTAATAAAAGTAATGCCATATGAGAAATCATTTCAACAATCACTGCATCTGCTATATAGAAAATTAATGGAAATTAAACAAACATAACAAGGATGTTTTTAAGTACTTCAACTGTTAGAATAAGACAAATATTATGGGAGAATGGTTATTAAATATTTCACTTTGGGACATACTTTAGGAAGCATAATATATATTGAAGTTGACAAGTTGACACATCTAGCAAGCTATCTGACACATTTGTCTGGAACTCGAAAGAGTTTGCAAGAGATCAAAATGATGTTCTGGGAGTTGGGGCGGTAGTGCTGCAGGTTAAGCGCACACATGGCCAGAAGGGCAAGGACCGGGGTAAGGATCCCTGTTGGAGGCCCTGGCTCTCCACCTGCAGGGGAGTTGCTTCACAGACTGTGAAGCAGGTCTGCAGGTGTTTATATTTCTCTCCCCCTCGGTGTTTTACCCTCCTCTCTCCATTTCTCTCTGTCCTATACAACAACAACGACAGACATCATCAACAACAATAATAACTACAACAACAAAAAAGGCCAACAAAAGGGAATAAATATTTTAAAGAAACGTTCTAAGAATTTCTGATATTTAAAATATTTGTACAAACAATATAACATAAATTTAGAACAGAAATGAGAGAATATCTTTTGAACTATTTTCAGTATTTAGAATTTGAACTATGTCAATGTAAGCTAAGATATATAAATAATAGAACAGAGAAGAATATAAATTTTTAAATATTTTTTATTTATAAAAAGGAAACATTGACAAAACCATAGGATAAGAAGGGTACAGTGTCCACAATTCCCACCACCAGACATCCATATACCATCCCCTCTGCTGATGCTGATAGCTTTCCTATTCTTTAACCCTCTGGGAATATGGACCCAAGATCATTGTGGGATGCAGAAGGTTGAAGGTCTGGCTTCTGTAATTTCTTCCCCACTGAGCATGGGCGTTAACAAGAATATCAATTTTAACATCAAGGAGAATGTTTGTGACATTGTATGAAGCTGCGTCAATAGAATGGTGATGCAAGTCATGCTAGAGTGAGTTGGCCAAACTAGTACTAACATAGTACAAAAACAAACAATTTGAATAAAGCCTTGTCTAAAATGAAATGAGAAACAAATGACATGGGATACAGCACGCTGTGTAGATTTATCACTAAAAATGATTTTTAAAACAGAAAATAACATAAAAGCATAGGTACGCTTCATTCCAGTAATATATTAGAGTATTTTCTACAGGACTCCCCAGCTACCATGTAATTATAGAGGGAGATGAACCTTCATCAACATACTAATTACTACTATTTGTGCTATACTATTTGTGCTAGGCCATATGAAGTTAAATGTCAATTTGTAGATTTTTATCTGATAGAGATGAAAATGATTTCTATCTGGTATAAACAAAGCAATATGATTTCACTATCCTGAAGGACAGTAACTAGCTTTCTGTCTAACACAGCAATCTATTTTTTATATTAAAATGCATTTTTTAATAGAACAAGAACTGATGGCGGATGACTTGCTAAAACAACATAGTGGTGTTACATTAGTATAAGATATTGATTTTTATTTTTTTAATATTTATTTTCCCTTTTGCTGCCCTTGTGATTATTGATGTCGTTGTTGTTGGATAGGACAAAGAGAATGGAGAGTGGGGAAGACAGAGAAGGGGGGAGAAAGACAGACACCTGCAGACCTGCTTCACCTCCTGTGAAGCAACTCACCTGCAGATGGGGAGCCGAGGGCTCGAACCGGGGGCTCTGACCGGGATCCTTACGCTGGTCCTTGTGCTTTGCACCACATGCGCTAACCTGCTGTGCCACCACCGACTGCAGATTTTTTTTCTTTTTTAAAACTTATAGTAGAGAACTCATCCCTCCCCACCTTCCCTAGAGTCTTTTGCTTTAATACACCTTCACCAGTTCACCTTTCACTTTGTTCCTTCCCTCCCATTCCCCATATATTAAGTCCTGTTTATAAGTGAGGTCAATCAGTATTTTATCATGTATATATACCACAATCATTGCTGGACATCTGGATTGCTTCCAGGTTCTAGCAACTACTAAAGTGTGTTGCTATGAACATAGGTGTACATAGATCTGATAGAATTTTTTTGTTTCCTGTTAGTAAATACCCAAGAGATGATTTGCTGGGTCATAGGGTATCAATTCCTAGTGTCCTGATGAATCTCCATATTGCTTTCCACAGTGACTGAACCATTTTTCACTAACACCAGCAGTGAAGAAGCATTCCTTTTTCTCCACGTTCTCTCCAACATTTATCATTTCTGTCCTTTCTGATGTACACCATTTTCACAGGTGTAAAGTGGTATCTCACTGTTGTTTTTATTTTAATTTCTCTGATTAACAGTAACTTTGAACACCTTCTCATTTATCTGTTGGCCCTCTGGATCTCCTTCCTCCTCAGTGAAATGTCTGTCCATGTCCTTGTCCAATTTTATAATTGGTTTTCTTTAATTTATTTATTTATTGGTGTTAAGCTTGCTGAGCTCTTTATGTATTTTGGTTAGTAGTCCTTTGTCTGAAGTATGTTGTGTACAGATTTTCTCCCACATTGTAGGATGTCTTTCTGTTTGGATGGTGATATCCTTTGCTGTGCAGAAGCTTTTCAGTTTGATGTAGTCCCATTGGTTTATTTTTGCTTTCGTTTTCTTTGCTGTTGGATTTGAATCCTTGAAGGCTTTTTTGAATCATAGGTCATGATGTGTCCTGCCAATGTTTTCTTCTATGTATTTGATAGTTTTTGGCCTAATGTCCATGTCCTTGAGCCACTTAGAGTTGACTTTTGTGGCTGCTGATAAATGATGGTTCAATTTCATCTGCTTGCATATTTAAATCCAATTTTCCTAACACCATTTGTTGAAGATACTCTCCTTTTACCACTGAATGGTTTGGGTCCCATTGTCAAAAATTAGTTGGCCACAGATAACATAGCAATCTTATTCTACAAGTCTTCCTCATATGGCAACAAACACACTTCTAAAATGTTCTCTGAACCAGTTATATCATTCTTTATATATCGATTTTAATGAATTCAATACATTTTTGATATGTGTTTATTCATATTTGTTTGGTCATAGATTTGGCCTGGGATGTCATCATGAAATGTCACAAACTAGGTGGCTTAAACAGCAGCAATATATATTGTCATAATTCTATAGAGTAAATGCTCAGTTATCAAAACATTGGTATGACTAGTGTTTCCTGAAGTGCCTCACTACGGATCACAGACAACAGTTTTCTTGCTGGGTCCTTGCATGACATTTCCTCTGTGTACATGAATGTTTGACATCTCTCTGTGCATTTAAACTCCTTCTTCTCATAAGAGCATCAATCAGATTGGACTGAGATAAGCTTGTATGCCTCCTTTTACCTTGAGAAGCCCTATCTCCAAAAACTCATATTTTGTTTTTAAACACAGTTTATTTGTTTTATTCTAATGAGAAAGAGAGGAAGAAAAAGTGGGAGATAGATACAGAAAATGATAGACCAGAGTACTGCTCAGTTCTAGCTTATAGTGGTGTAGGGGACTGAACCTGGGACCTGGGAACTTCAGACATGAATATCGTTTGCCATACCATTATGCTAGTTCCCCTCCCAAAATCACATTTTGAAGTTCTGGAGGTTAAGTCTTCAACATATGAATTGTAGCAGTAGTAACTGAATCAAAGACTTATAAGAATATTTTTTTCTTTTTTAAAAAATTTTTATTATCTTTATTTATTGGGTAGAGAGAGCCAGAAACCAAAAGGAAGGGGGTGTTAGAGAAGGAGAGAGACACATGCAGCTCTGCTTCGCCACTAATAAAGCTTCCCTCCTGCAGGTGGGGACTGGGGGCTTGAACCCAGGTCCTTGATCATTGTAACATGTGTGCCCAACCAGGTGCAGATGTGCTAACCACCCTACCCTCCCTCCCTTCTTTCCTTTATTTAATCATAATTGGTACTTTTTTATTATACAATATTTGATACATTCAGCTTCCATCTTCTGTTATAAAGTATACTTTATCAGACTATTTCAAAGCTTATGTAGACCATTATTTTCAGATACATGCAAAATGGAATTGGACATTTGTTGTAATTGAGTGCTTTGAGGAGTAGATGCTATGATGGAGTTATGAGTAGAAACATTTACTGTGAAGTAGCATATGGGGAAATAAAAGGGAAATAAAAACACAAGAAGCTATCAGAACCTGATTAAGATTTGATGTACTTTCTATCCCCCCTCTGCTGGGAGATGAAGAGCAAATATTACTCAATAAGGAGATCCCTAATGGCATGTTGGCTAGAACCTCAGACCACTTACTACCTGTGCCACCTTATTCAACTGTTCTTAAAGGTCACATATTGACTCACAAGTCAACATAGATACTGATGAAGCTAAGATGAATGCTCTCAACCACAATTCTTGAGCTGGAAAAAAAAGCTCTTTCTTTTTACAAAATATTTTAATATATTTACTTACTGTTAATTTTTGAAAGAGAAAGATATTGAGAATGAAAGGGGAAGGAGAGAGAGAGAGAGAGAGAGAGAGAGAGAAGAGAGTACTTCAGCACTGCTTTAGAACTGGGGATTAGAACCAGGGTCCTTACACACTTAGAAAGCTCTTTGTTGAAGAAGGAAATGAGTGGTATGTGTCTGGATATGTATAAAGTTCAAATTGCAAACATTTACCAGCCAATTGAAAAAGGAAATCAATGTTAAGTCTGTTTAAACATTGGAGCAGCAATAACAAAAACTAACATTTTGACCATATATGTTCCACAACATTTAGCACTTGAGCACCATCTAAATTTCCTCATCTTCTCAGACACAAAGAAGAAAAATATATATAAATGTACAAAATTAATCTTTTACTGTCAGTGATCATAATTCTCATGTCTGAGCACTAAAAAACAAAAAAACAAATTTCCAACTGCATTGCTCAGAAGGGAACATCAAATTTTAATTGCAGCATATGCTGATTTGAAAAGATTAAGTTACTTTGAGAGTAGCAATTCATTTATAATAATATGGCATAATAGTATAAAATTCCAAATATATATTAATATATGTCTGGCCAGAGAGCTAGCACAGCAGTGATGCATCTAACTTACAAGCTCTAGGCGATAAGAGGACTGGGATCATCCCAGTCTAGACTACCATATGGCTGTTCTCTGGCCTCTGTCTCTCTTACTCAAATTCCAAAAAAGAAAAAAGCACATAAGAAGTGCCTAGCATATTATAGGTACTTAAAAGGCAAGGCAGTTAACTTGGTGGGGGGGGAGGGTCATGCCTGCCTTGCTAGGTAGGCAACCAAGGTTCAAGCCCCTAGTACACCACATGGGCAGTGCTATGGCACTGGGGGCTGCTTTGATGCGATGGTGTCTCTGCTTCTATCTCTTTGTCTCCTTTCTAACTGGAAAGGTTAATCTTGAGCAGAGGGTCTTGGCAATGCCAAACCTGTAAAGTGACTTAAAACAAGAACATTTTTCTCAAGCAAGATTACTAGTGGTATTTTTTTGTTAAGTTTAAATAAGCATGAGAATTAAAAAAAAAAAAAGGAGAGAGAGAAAACAACATGTCTGTTCAGTGGAGGGTGAAATGTATTAATCTTTATATTGGGGAAATGTGGAAATGCACCCTTGTGACAACAAAAATCCTGTACATATGCCTTTCCTCAATAAAGTAGATACTAGAGTTAGAAAAAAAAAAGAATACAAGAAAAAAGTAAACTTCTGTAAAAATTAAATATATGCACTAGAACAACTATATTTCCAAAACTGCTTTATAATAGCTTATAAACATCTCTCCTCTCACCCTTTTGTCAAATAATTACCATGGGAAAATTCAGTTTAGACAATGAATAATAATTAAGGGAAGTTCTTAGCTTCTAGAATAACTCATTTTATATGGTACAGACTCTCCCTACTAATCCCTGTCTCTAAATTGTAATCATGGTAAATTTGTCAGTTAGAGAACAGTATGTCTACTGGCACCTTATCATCAGTTATCTTTTTAATTAGTCTCTAGAGCAAAAAGTTTCAGAAGTTATTATGCTTCTCCAAATATAGCAAATTTTAAGCAGAACTTTAACTCCATATATAGTTTTCTAAAGCACACTAGTTCTGTGCTATGAAAACTTTCTCAAACACAAATTAGGTATATTTTATATCCCCAATCTTTAAAAATAGTGTTTTGTTTTAATTTTTGGTAGATCTTCAAATCAACTCTAATCCGGAAATACATGTAGGGCCTCATTATCTGCATTCAATAGTATTATGGAATAAAACGGTAAAATATGGCGAAAATGCAGTCTGGTTTTCCATCTTCAAATTATTATAAAATTTCCAAGACTCAACCAAATTGTTCAGTTTTTTGAATGAAGCTAGAACTGTCACCTGCCAAATGACAAAGCACTAACATAGATGTGATGACTAGTAATTCCAAAAATGAACTAGTGCCATCTGTTGTAAAAATGCTTCATGACTTTTCCAACAACAATATAATCTTGGCAATATATCTGAAATTAAAACATTTAGGGTGCTGATGCTTATATCTTACCTGACAGAGCACTTGCTTTGCTGTGTGGCCCTGGGTTTGAGGCACAGCACCATGGATGTCACCAAAATGAATTCCATGGATGGTGTTATTTCTCTTTTTTGTTTCTCCCTCTTACCTCTCTCTTGGAGAATAAAGATAGGAAAATTGGGCAAGGGTGACAATCCAGTGATACCAGACATGGAAGGCCCTGTGGTCATTCCATAGTACCACATAAAAGTAAACTGATAAAACTTCCAAATATCCATTTTAACTTCTCAAGAACCCCTTCCCCAATACAACTAGTTAAATATTGCAACATTCTTGGAGCCGGGCGGTAGTGCAGTGGGTAAAGCACAGGTAGCTCAAAGCTTAAGGACCAGCGGAAGGATCCCGGCTCGAGCTCCCATCTCTCTACCTGAAGGGGAGTTGCTTCACAGGCAGTGAAGCAGGTCTGCAGGGGTCTTTCTCTCCCCCCCTCTGTCTTCCCCTCTTCTCTCCATTCTTCTCTGTCCTATCCAACAACAATGACATCAATAACAACAACAATAACTACAACAACAAAACAACAAGGGCAACAAAAGGGAGTAAAGAAATAAATATTTAAAAAATATTGCAACATTCTGTAGAAAGCTAACATAAAATATCTATTTGCCTGACCATGGCATCCATGGTGTCCAAGACCTGTCTTTCCAGAATAATCTCTCAACACATAATTTAAGCACTAATTCCTTTCTTCTATATTGCCATCTTGACTCATCTTTTCTAAATTTTTAAGGGCAGGAATCCATTCTCATTCTGCTGCATTCTATGCATGCATGCCTATATAATTTTACTCTCTCATTTTATTATTATTATTATTGGTTCTCACACAAAATTTTGCTTCATCAACGACCCAGGTTTAGGTTGGTCTCCACATGCAGGAGGGTGCTTCACAAGCACTGAGGCAGTCCTTCGGGTGTCTCCCTCACTTTCTATCTGCCCCCCTCCTTAATTTCTTTCTTTCTTTTTTAAACTTTCTTTTTAAATATATATTTATTTATTCTCTTTTGTTGCCCTTGTTGTTTTATTGTTGTAGTAATTATTGTTGTTATTGATGTAATCGTTGTTGGATAGGACAGAGAGAAATGAAGAGAGGGGGAAGACAGAGAGGGAGAGAGAAAGACAGACACCTTCAGACCTGCTTCACTGCTTGTGAAGCGACTTCCCTGCAGGTGGGAGCCTGGGGCTGGACCAGGATCCTTACTCTGGTCCTTGGTCCTTGAACTTTGTACCACCTGCACTTAACCGGCTGTGTTACCGCCCAACTCCCCTTAATTTCTTTCTGTGCTACCAAATCTAGGCCGTTTGAGATTATCTGTAACAAATTTGCTTCAAAGGGGTCTATGTGTTACAGATATTCTTTCTTTCCAATTTACAATAACCACAAAAACATTTCAAATTGCTCATGTACATTTCCCTACATAAAATATCCTGAGCATTCTGATAACATTTTGATAACTATAGGTTAAATAATAGTGAATATTTCAAATGGAGTCATTTTTTTCATTTCTTTCACAAAAGGCAACTTTCTTCTAATATTGCAAGAGATAGAGAGACTGAATTAACTTTAATGAAAAGGAAAGAAAAGCATCAGTAGTACCTTTTCCTTCCATTAGCCTCCTACTGATAGCTAGCATTGTATGTACAATATATTCGCTATGTTTTTCTAATGCTGGGCTTGGCTTATCAGAGCTTTTTAGAATTCCTTTAAAGAGCAATTCTATTTATTCCCTGTACTAGCAACCTAATATATCTTATCTTGTCAAGTACTAAGTATGGAATAGGTTGCATTTCTAAATGCATTACTACTGAATCTTAGCTTCATGAAAATTTCCTCTAATGCTTTAAATTGGCCTTCTTATACTGCACTTGGATTTTTGCTTACACTTTTGTGTTATAGTTGGATCCTTATTTAGCTTTCCTCTACTAGGCTTATTTTTCTGTGCTAATGTATCATTTGATTTTCATAATTTAGAGAAAATACCAGAAAGCTACATTTACATTTTTATTTATAGCATCATCCTAACTACACTATAACCATCCGAGTCTTCTGTTTTTGATTGATGATAGATTAGTGAAGTACATTGTTTCAGAAAGCTTAGCTAAATTAATAAGCTATTCCAAATTAACACCTTAAAGTAATCACTCTAAAACTCCCCCAGGTCACCTAATTTAGATCAGAATCTGGTGAGTGGCTTTGCGTTGGTTTCCTTTATATATCTACGGTTGATTGGTGCACTCTGCATCACCGAGAGCCAAGAAGCTTATTTGTGAAGCTCATTTCCACATGTGGTAAAATCTCCAAACTTTCAGCAACCCTAACCAATTCAACCCCACACAATCCAGATAAACAATGTATAATTTTAGAAGAAGCAGACAGAAGATGGTTTTGGACACAAAGGAGATTATTATTATTATTATTATTATTATTATTATTATTATTATTATTATTATTATTATTTGCCTCCAGGGTTATTGCTGGGATTGGGTGCCTGCACCACGAATCCACTGCTCCTGGAGACCATTTTTCCCCCTTTTGTTGCCCTTGTTGTTTTATCATTGTTGTGGTTATTACTGTTGATGTTGTTGTTGCTGTTGTTGGATAGAACAGAGAGAAATGGAGAGAGGAGTGGAAGACGGAAATGGGGAGAGAAAGATAGACACCTGCAGACCTGCTTCACCACCTGTGAAGTGACTCCCCTGTAGGTGGGGAACCGGGGGCTTGAACCAGGATCCTTGCGTTGGTCCTTGTGCTTTGCGCCACATGTGCCAAACTCCGAAAGATTAATTTAAAGAAATATAATTCTGAAGGATAGAGAATACTAGAAGTAGAATAAGGTGAAGAGAGAATGGAGACTGCAATACAGGTTTGAACCCTGCAAAAATACAGGAAGGAACATTTGGTAGAAGAATAACTGCAATGTTGCTTTGAGAAAGAGATAGGAAATTTATATCAGAGTTCCACAATAAAGATTCTCATTTGAGGGATGCATGTTGGGAAAGGGGATGTTTTGGCTCTTATGAATCTACAGATTTCAGTCACTAGCCTGACTCAGTAGAAGAGCACAGTCCTGGCAAGAATTCTGAGACAGACTCCAAGGGTGTGTCAGCTGGAGGCTTTCAGATAATTATTCTTTTGTTTTCAACTACTCAATTGAAGGGAAATTTGAGAGGCATAAGTTAATGGTGAACACTAAGATTCATTCCAGAAAATGGAATGTTAGAAATTCATTTTATCAGTCAAGTACAGACTAATGGATTTATTCTGTATTAGCCTGGCTGCAAAATTAACACATTCTGATTAATAATACCATAAGATAATGTAACTTTTTTCCCTTGAAGAATAACAGCATACATTTCTTTTTTAAAAGTTTTTTTATAATTTATTCATTTTCCCTTTTGTTGCCCTTGTTTTTTTATTGTTGTTGTAGCTATTACTGTTGTTGTTATTGATGTCATTGTTGTTGTATAGGACAGAGAGAAATGGAGAGACGAGGGGAAGACAGAGGGGGAGAGAAAGATAGACACGAGTCGACTTGCTGCACCACTTATGAAGCGACTCCCCTGCAGGTGGGGAGCCGGGGGCTCGAACTGAGATCCTTCCTCCAGTCCTTGCGTGTTGGGCCAGCTGCGCTTAACTTGCTGTGCTACCACCCAACTCCCCATACACTTTTTTTATTGTAAGTTCTCTTTACTGGTAAGTTATAAATGAACACCTATAATACACAATTCAATACTAAAGAAAAACATTTTGAAGACTAGTATTACCTAATCTTAGACCAACTATGAAATTGTAGCAGTAACAGTTGTGTGATGTTGATAAAAGAATAAACAAATATACCGGCTGAACAGAATAGAAATAACAAAAATATCCATGCTAATATAATAAACTCACCTCTGACAAAAGAACAAAAGTGATCTCCTGGGGGGGTAGTCCTTTCAACAAATGACACTAAAATTGGTATGTACATACAAAAAAAGCAATTCTAAAAACTACTTTATACTTTTCACAATAATTTACTTGATATGGATTATATAACTCAATCTAAAATGCAAGATTTTAAAATTTCCAGTAACTAGCATGGGAGAAAACGTAGGTGGTCTTGGGTTTGACTATGTGTTTTTAGAGAAAACACCATAAGTACAGTCCATGAAGAAACAGCTGATGAGTTGAACTTCATTGAAAAATAAAATGACTGGGCCAGGGACATAGCAAAGATGTTGAACACTTTCATGCCTGAGTCCCCAAGGACCCAGGTTCAAACCCCGACACCACCATGAGATAGAGTGAGCAATGTTCTGCTTTCTTTCTCTTCCCTCTCTGTGTGTTTCCCTCACTAAAATTAACTAAAGTTTTTTTTTAAAGAAAATTAATGATGTATTGCACCAAGGTAAAACATAACTCTGGGGTATGGGTGAGGGGTTCTGGTCCTGGAACATGATGGCAGAGCAGGACCTAGAGGGGATCAAATTGTTATGTGAAAAACTGAGCAATGTTACAAATATACAAAATACTGTATTTTTAATTTTTTAATTTATTTAAAAAAGGAGACATTAACAAAACCATAGAATAAGAGTGGTACAACTCTACACAATTCCCACCACTAGATCTCCATATCCGATCCCCTCCCTTGATAGCTTTCCTATTCTTTATCCCTCTGGGATTATGGACCCAAGGTCCTTGTGGGATACAGAATGTGGAAGGTCTGGCTTCTGTAATTACTTCCCCTCTGAACATGGGTGTTGACTGGTCAATCCATACTCCCAGCCTGCCTCTCTATTTCCCTAGTGGGGTGGAGCTCTGGGGAAGCAGAGCTCTAGGACATATTGGTGGGGTCTTCTGTCCAGGGAAGTCTGGTTGGCATCATGCTAGCATCTGGAACCTAGTGGCTGAAAAGAGAGTTAACATACAAAGCCAAACACATTATTGAACAATCATGGACCTAAAGGCTGGAATAGTGCAGATGAAGTGTTGAGGGATCCTCCATTTTGTAGATAGCTAGTAGGCATATTTTAGTTATATTTCAAAGGGCCTGTAACAATAACTATCTATTGTCTTCTTGAACCCTAAGACAGCAGGAACCTCACATTTCCACTATAGAGCCTATATTTCTCTCAGTCCTGGAGCCTTAGGGCGGGGTGCATTTTCCTGCATGCTTCTCTCAATTCATACCAAATAATATTGCAGCCGCCGATCCCAACCTAATCAACACAGCAAGTGCCACCCCAGCATTCTTCACTTCAGACTGTGTCCAGAGACTTCAGGTGTGGAATTTCAACCCTTCAGCTTCATTACTCAGGTGAGACCTTTCCTTTCATAGTATTCTCTAATTCCATTCCAGGAGGTTCACTTCCTAACAAAGTCCCAAAACCTAGATATAGACCAGGTCCCGTGAGATAGAGCATATGTTCACAGGTATCCATAAACTAGGGCAAATATATACCTGAAAGCAAAAGTACACAATAGTCTGCAGTGAGTCAGTATAAAGTTCCTAATGAAATAGTATCTAATTAGACTTAGATACCCTCCTCACCTACTTCCTATTACAGTTCTCTCACTCACTCCAAAGCTAACCTTAGCAAAGCAAGGACTACAAAAGCTGAATAAGGGCAAGAGACTGGCATACTTTAACAATGACTCTTTAGTCACTATCAGGCCACCTCATCATCTGGGGCCCTAATCAAGGAGTCCTGAGATTCCCAAACAGACATGATGGTCCTAGACCTCGAATGAATCCCTCTCTCCATTGTTACAGGTCATCTATATCAGGAACAACAAAAAATACTGTATTTTACTGTAGACTGTAAACCATTAATCTCCTAATAAAGAAAATATCTAAAAAAAAAAAAAGAAAAGAAAATTAGAACTACTGTTCTTCAAAATACACTGTTAAGAACTGAAAATACAATCTACTAACTTGGAAAATATATTTGCAAATCATGTAACAGATAAAGGAATTATATCTAGAATTCATCAAGAAACCCCAAATTCAGCAATGAGCAAATAAACAGCACAGTTAAAATATCAAATTGCCTTTTGGTCTTTGTGAGAATCAAGGTTATCATGGGGAGGGGTCTACAGAACTTTGGTGAAGGGTAGAGTGACATACACACATACACACACCATGTGCGGGTATAAATATACTTCTGAAATCTTATAATTTTATGAAACACTATTATACCACTAGTTTTCAAAAAAGTATCTGGAAATCCTACAATGGAAGTTAAGTAGAAAACAAAGATGGATACATGGATACATACTCAATATTATATGTTATTATGGAGTTGCTTTGCAAATTAAAATAGTATCAATAAAATACATACTGATGTTTGATGGAACATTAGAAAATTGATTCCTGGGCCCAGGTGGTTGTAAACCTGGTTAAGAGCACACACTACAGTGCAAAAGGACCCAGGTTCAAGCTCCTGGTCCCCACCTGCAGGGGGAAAACATTATGAGTGCTGAAGTAGAGTTGCACATGTCTCTCTGTATCTTTCTGTCTCTATCCTACTCCCCTCTCCATTTCTCTCTGTCTCTACCCACTAATAAATAAACAAAATTAAATTAAAAATAAAATTGAATTATTTCCAGTGGGAATTCAAAATGGTACATCTACTATGGAAGACAGTTTGGCAGGGGCCAGGAAATGGCGCACCCTATTAAGCACGCACAGTACTAAGTGCAAGGATTGGCCCAGGGTTTGCCATCTGCAGTGGGGATACTTCAAAAGCTGTCTATCTTTATCTGTCCCTCTTTATCTCCCCATTACTCTCAGTTTCTCTCTATCCTATCAAATAAAATGATGGGAGGAGATAAAAAGAAATAAAGGACATCTAATTTTTACAAAGGGGCCCAAATTATTAAGTGGAGGAAGGAGGCCCTCTTCAATAAATAGTGCTGGAAAAACTGGGTTGAAACATGCAGAAGAATGAAAATGAACTATTTTATTTCACCAGAAACAAAAGTCAACTCAAAATGGAGGAAGGACCTGGATGTTAGACCAGGAACTATCAAATACTTAAAGGAAAACACTGGTGAAACACTTTCCCACCTAAACCTCAAGGACATCTTTGATGATACAAACCCAATTTCAAGGAAGACTAAAACAAAAACATATCATTGGGACTACATCAAATTGAAGAGCTTCTGCACATCAAAAGAAACCATAATCCAGGGAGTCTGCACTAGCGCAGCTGGTTAAGCGCACATGGTGCAAAGCACAAGGACCAGTGTAAGGATCCCAGTTCGAGCCCCCGGCTCCCCACCTGCAGGGGAGTAGCTTCACAGGCAGTGCAGCAGGTCTGCAGGTGTCTATCTTTCCCCCTCCCTCTCTGTCTTCCCCTCCTCTCTCCATTTCTCTCTGTCCTATCCAACAACAATGACAATAATAACCACAACAATGATAAAACAGCAAGGACAACAAAAGAGAATAAAAAAAATTTAAAAAAGGAATTATAACCCAAAGAGACTCCTCACAGAATGGGAGAAGATATTCATATACCATACATCAGACAAGAGGCTAATAACCAAAATATATAAAGAGCTCACCAAACTTAGCAAAAAGAAAACAAATGATCCCATCCAAAATGGGCAGAGGATATGAACAGAATATTTACTACAGAAGAGATCCAAAAGACTAACAAACATGAAAAATTGCTCCAGATCACTGATTGTCATAGAAATGCAAATGAAGACAACACTGAGATACCACCTCACCCCTGTGAGAATGGCATACATCAAAAAGGACAGCAGCAACAAATGCTGGAGAGGCTGTGGGGACAAAGGAACACTCCTACACAGCTGGTGGGAATGTAAATTGGTCCAGCCTCTGTGGAAAGAAGTCTGGAGAACTCTCACAAGGCTAGAAATAGACCTCCCATATGACCCAGTAATTCCTCTCCTGGAATTAGTCCCAAGGACTCCATAACACCCAACGAAAAAAAAAGAAATGTGTAGAGCTATGTTCATAGCAATATAATTTGTAATAGCTAAAACCTGGAAGCAACCCAGGTGCCCAACAACAGATGAGTGGCTGAGAAAGCTGTGGTATATATACACAATGGAATACTGCACAGCTATTAAGAACAGTGAACTCACCTTCTCTGACCCATCATGGATGGAGCTAGAAGGCATTTTGTTAAGTAATATAAGTCAGAAAGACAAAGATGAGTATGGCATGATACCTCTCATAAAGAGGAGTTGAGAATGAACAGAAAGGGAAACTCAAAGCAGAATCTGACTGATTCTGGAGTAGGGCATCAAAATAAAAATCTTTGGGTTGAGGGTGAGGGTAGATGTTCTGCTTCAGGGAGGTGGGGGGAGCACACAGAAATTTGGTGATGGGAATGGTGCTAATATACACTCCTATTAACTTATAGTCTCACAAATAACTAATTAATATGAGAGGGGAAAACTGGATTGAATGTCTCAAACATTTTGATGCAAAGACCATAGCTCTGAGTATATGTTGCCTCAATCTAAGCACTTAAAACTTCAAATTGGTGGGAGGGACGGGGAAGATGGCGGACTGAGAACCTGCTAACAGCGTGTTCTCTGATCACATCGTCTGGCAACGGTAGGATTTTCTGCCTTTAGCAGGCCAGTCAATAAGGGGTGACACCAAAGAGGTGATTATAATTTAATTTGGGTTAAGAATTAGAGTAAAGGTGGCACGGACTAGCGGGCGGGCTGCTCCAGACTTCCCAGGCGGCGCCGGGCAAGGCGAGTGCACCGGGCATTGTCCTCTGCCCGGGAAGGCGGCTCCTCCGCCTGTTGCAGAGCGCTGCTGGGCGGCAGGCAGAGGACCCAGAGAGAGCACTTTAGCTCGGGGGCTTTCTCTTGGGAGTCTCCAGGGACCACCGCGACCCAGAGGGCGGATCCAAAGACTTCTTGAGTATAGCTCTCATTGGATCAAAGGACTTGGAGCTAGTTTTCATTTTCGAGAAATCCTTTAAAAAAGTCTGGAGGTGGGGGTTTCCCGGAAGATGGCAGACAGAAAAGCTGCTAGCCTCTGAGCTCCAAACACATTCCCTGGAGACAATAGGATTTTCTGCCTTTAGCAGGCCAGCCAATAAGGGGTCATAGCGCTGACAAGGAGATGACTATAACTTAATTAGGGTTAAGAATTAGAGTAGGGGGAAAAAATTGTTTTTTCTTCCTTTTAATTTTCAAGCATACATCCTTCCCGCCCCACCCCATAAGCAGTCCCTGGGGACCAGCTCCTAGCAGGATACCCCATACCACCAAACAGGGTGTTTTTTTTTAATACACTGATAAACATTTGGGAAGTTCCTTGCACTGCTCTTTAATTACAACTCTTTTTCTTATCTTCTCCCTTTTCTCTCTCTTGTCTCTCTCTCTCTCTCTCTCTCTTTCTCTCTTTTTTTTTAAATCTTGTCATACACTTCTTCCTTCCTTCTTCTTTGCCTTTCTGAATTTGTGAATTACTTTGGGGAAGAAATCTGACTCGGACTGGACTCTCTATGTGTGTATCTCTGCTCTAGTTCCCTTTCCCCTCTTGTTACCCCTAGAATATACAGTGGATAGTAGATTTGCATAACTGTCTATTCATGCTGTCCTCTCTTTCTTTTCTCTTTCTTCATTGGGATTTGGTTACTATTTTTTCACGGACTGGAGAAACTGTTTGGCTAACTGGTAATGATTAAACTACTTCAATACTTACTTAAGTTGCTACTGTAATTCCAGAGGTTGGTGAGTACAATTGTCATAAAGGTATTTAGTACAGTGTTACCTGTACTCAAGACACAACAACTGAGAAACAACAGAGCATAAAAAAAAGAGAAACACATAAATAAAAAAATGGGTAGATTAAAAACAAATAAAACTGCTACTCCAATGAATGAAGACAAGAGCCCAGAAGAAACTACAAATCAGCCAGAAGTAACCATAGATAAGAAAAGTATGCAAGCAATAATAAACTTATTAATCACAGAAATGAAAACAACATTGGAGGAATGGCAGTATTAGGGAAACAACAGTTGAGACCTCCAAGGAAAATACTGATTGTATTGAGGCAATTAGAGAACTGAAAGCTGAAATAGCTGTAACGAAGAAAGAAGCTGAGGCAAGGGAAAGCAGACTAACAGAAGCAAAAAACAGAATTAGTCAGACAGAGGATGAGTTAGAGAAAACTAAGAAAGAGGTGAAAGAGCTTAAAAAGAGATTGAGAGACACTGAAAACAACAACATAGACATATGGGATGATCTCAAAAGAAGTAACATTCGCATAATTGGCCTGCCAGAGGAAGAAAGAGAGGAAGGGGAAGCAAACATTCTAGAGGAAATAATATAAGAAAACTTCCCAGACCTGAATAACAGAAAGGATATCAAGGTTCAAGAGGCCCAGAGAGTACCAAACAGCATCAACCCAGACCTGAAGACACCAAGACACATCATAGTCACAATGAGAAGAAGTAAGGATAAAGAAAGGATCCTAAAGGCTGCAAGAGAGAAACAAAAAGTCACATACAAGGGAAAACCCATAAGATTATCTGCAGACTTCTCCACTCAAACTCTAAAAGCCAGAAGGGAGTGGCAAGATATCTATCGAGCCCTGAATGAAAAAGGGTTTCAACCAAGGATAATATATCCTGCTAGACTTTCATTCAAACTAGATGGAGGGATGAAAACCTTCTTAGATAAACAACAGTTAAAGGAGGCAACCATCACCAAGACGGCCCTGAAAGAGGTACTAAAAGACCTCTTATAAACAAGAACATCACTATAATACTTGCAATATATCAGAGTAAACAAATTTTTTTCTTAGAACAATGGCACTACAATACATTAAATCCATAATATCAATAAATGTCAATGGCTTAAACTCACCCATCAAAAGGCACAGGGTGGGGGGATGGATCAGAAAACATAAGCCAACCATATGCTGCTTGCAAGAATCCCATCTGTCACAACAAGATAAACACAGACTTAAAGTGAAAGGATGGAAAACTATCATACAGGCTAACGGTCCACAAAAAAGGGCAGGAACAGGCATTCTCATCTCAGACACGATAGATTTTAAATTAAATAAATTAATAAAAGAAAGGTAAGGACACTACATAATGATTAGAGGATCAATCAGCCAAGAAGACTTAACAATCATTAACATCTATGCACCCAACGAGGGACCATCTAAATACATTAAGCATCTACTGAAAGAATTTCAAAAATACATCAATAGTAATACAATAATAGTGGGAGACTTCAATACCCCACTCTCACACTTAGACAGATCAACAAAGCAGAGAACCAATAAAGATACAAGAGAATTGAACGAAGAGATCGACAGACTAGACCTCTGGACATTTTCATACTCCTCCACCCCAAAAAACTGGAATACACCTTCTTTTCAAATCCACATAACACGTACTCAAGGATAGACCACATGTTAGGCCACAAAGACAGCATCAATAAATTCAAGAGCATTGAAATCATCCCAAGTATCTTCTCAGACCACAGTGGAGTAAAACTAACATTTAACAACAAACAGAAAATTATTAAAAGACACAGAATTTGGAAACTAAACAACATGCTCCTTAAGAACCACTGGGTCAGAGACTTACTCAAACAGGAAATTCAAATGTTCCTGGAAACTAATGAAAATGAAGACACAACCTATCAAAATATTTGGGACACAGCGAAAGCAGTACTGAGAGGGAAACTTATAGCCATACAATCACATATTAAACACCAAGAAGAAGCTCAAATGAACGACCTTACTGCACACCTCAAGGACTTAGAGGAAGAGGAACAAAGGAACCCTAAAGCAACCAGAAGGACAGAAATCACTAATGTTCGAGCAGAAATAAACAACATCAAAAATAAAAGAACCATACAAAAGATCAATGAAGCCAAATGTTGGTTCTTTGAAAGATTAAACAAAATTGACAGACCCCACTAGCCAGACTCACCAAACAAAAAAGAGAGAAGACGACTCAAATTCATAGAATTGTAAACGATGGAGGAGATATCACAACTGACACCCCAGAAATCCAGAGAATCCTGCCAAACTACTATAAAGAACTATATGCCACCAAGTTAGAGAATCTGGAAGAAATGGAACAATTCCTAGAAGCATATGCCCTTACAAAACTGATCCAAGAAGAACTACAAAATCTAAATGCACCAATCACAGACAAAGAAATTGAAACCGTTATTAAGAACTTCCCCAACAACAAAAGTTCTGGACCAGATGGCTTCACAAATGAATTCTACAAAACTTTCAGGAAACAGTTAGTTCCCATACTTCTTAAGCTTTTCCATAAGGTTGAAGAAACAGGAATACTCCCTTCAACCTTCTATGAAGCCAACATCACCCTGATACCAAAAGCTGATAGGGACAGAACAAAAAAGGAAAACTACAGACCAATATCTCTGATGAACATAGATGCCAAAATATTAAAGAAGATCTTGGACTACCGGATACAGCAACATATCAAAAAGATTGTTCATCATGACCAAGTGGGATTCATCCCAGGAATGCAAGGCTGGTTCAACATCCGTAAGTCAATCAATGTCATTCACCACATCAATAAAAGCAAAGCCAAAATCCACATGATTATTTCAATAGATGCAGAGAAAGCCATTGACAAAATCCAACACCCATTCATGCTCAAAAATCTACAAAAAATGGGAATAGATGGGAAATTCCTCAAGATAGTGGAGTCTATATATAGCAAACCTACAGCCAACATCATACTCAATGGACAGAAGCTGAAAGCATTCCCCCTCAGATCGGGGACTAGACAGGACTGTCCACTGTCACTGTTACTCTTCAACATAGTATTGGAAGTTCTTGCCATAGCAATCAGGCAAGAGAAAGAAATCAAAGGAATACAGATTGGAAGGGAAGAAGTCAAGCTCTCACTATTTGCAGATGATATGATTGTATACATAGAAAAACCTAAAGAATCCAGCAGAAAACTACTAGAAGTTATTAGGCAATATAGCAAGGTATCAGGCTACAAAATCAATGTACAAAAATCAGTGGCATTTCTTTATGGAAACATTAAATCTGAAGAAGACACCCAGAAATCACTCCCATTTACTGTTTCAGCAAAATCAATCAAATACCTAGGAATAAAGTTGACCAAAGAAGTGAAAGACTTATATACTGAAAATTATGAGTCGCTACTCAAGGAAATAGAAACTGATACCAAGAAATGGAAAGATATCCCATGCTCATGGATTGTAAGAATAAATATCATCAAAATGAATATTCTCCCCAGAGCCATAAACAAATTTAATGCAATACCCATCAAAGTTCCACCAAGCTCCTTTAAGAGAATAGAACAAACACTACAATCATTTATCTGGAACCTGAAAACACCTAGAATTGCCAAAACCATCTTAAGGAAAAGAAACAGAAATGGAGGCATCACACTCCCAGACCTTAAACTATATTATAAAGTCATCATCATCAAAACAGCATGGTACTGGAACAAAAATAGGCACACAGACCAGTGGAACAGAATTGAAAGCCCAGAAATAAATCCCCATACCTATGGACATCTAATCTTTGATAAGGGGGCCCAAAGCATTAAATGGAAAAAGGAGGCTCTCTTCAACAAATGGTGCTGGGAAAACTGGGTTGTAACATGCAGAAGAATGAAATTGAACCACTTTATCTCACCAGAAACAAAAATCAACTCCAAATGGATCAAAGACCTAGATGTCAGACCAGAAACAATCAAATACTTAGAGGAAAACATTGGTAAAACACTTTCCCACCTACACCTCAAGGACATCTTTGATGAATCAAACCCAATTGCAAGGAAGACTAAAGCAGAAACAAACCAATGGGACTACATCAAATTGAAAAGCTTCTGCATAGCCAAAGAAACTATTAAACAAACAAAGAGACCCCTCACAGAATGGGAGAAGATCTTCACATGCCATACATCAGACAAGAAACTAATCACCAGAATATATAAAGAGCTCAGCAAACTTAGCACCAAAAAAGCAAATGACCCCATCCAAAAATGGGCAGAGGATATGAACAAAACATTCACCTCAGAGGAGATCCAAAAGGCTAACAAACATATGAAAAACTGCTCTAGGTCACTGATTGTCAGAGAAATGCAAATTAAGACAACACTAAGAAACCACCTCACTCCTGTAAGAATGGCATACATCAAAAAGGACAGCAGCAACAAATGCTGGAGAGGTTGTGGGGACAGAGGAACCCTTTTGCATTACTGGTGGGAATGTAAATGGTACAGCCTCTGTGGAGAGCAGTCTGGAAAACTCTCACAAGGCTAGACATGGACCTTCCATATTATCCAGGAATTCCTCTCCTGGGATTATACCCCAAGGACTCCATAACACCCAAACAAAAAGAGGTGTGTACTCCTATGTTCATAGCAGCACAATTCATAATAGCTAAAACCTGGAAGCAACCCAGGTGCCCAACAACAGATGAGTGGCTGAGAAAGCTGTGGTATATATACACAATGGAATACTATGCAGCTATCAAGAACAATGAACCCACCTTCTCTGACCCATCTTGGACAGAGCTAGAAGGAATTATGTTAAATGAGCTAAGTCAGAAAGATAAAGATGAGTATGGGATGATCCCACTCATTAACAGAACTTGAGTAAGAAGACCTGAAAGGGAAACCAAAAGTCGGACCTGACCAAATTGTAAGTAGGGCACCAAAGTAAAAACCCTGTAGTGAGGGGTAGACATGCAGTTTCCTGGGCCAGTGGGGGATGGGAGTGGGTGGGAGGGATGGGTCACAGTCTTTTGGTGGTGGGAATGGTGTTTATGTACACGCCTAGTAAAATGTAGTCATATAAATCACTAGTTAATTAATACGAGAGGGGGAAAATTAATTGTCTCAAAGTTTTTCAAAACACAAACTGAATCTTTTCCATATATAGGCTGTGTAATTGATATGCAGACTCTCTCAAAAGCCTAGGCCAAGTAGAGCAGAAGCAACCAATAGCACAGCTATATACAAGATACTGGGTACTGTACAGCAAACCATAACAAAAAGACTTTTCAAAGTTAACCCAATTAACACATAATGTGATGATAACATTAACTATCGATTGTCTTTTTGAACCCTAAGACAGCAGAAACCTCACATCTCCACTATAGAGCCTCTACTTCCCCCAGTCCTGGAACCCTTGGATAGGGCCCACTTTCCCGTATGCATCTCTCAATCCATATCAAATAATATTGCATCTGCCGATCACAACCTAACCAACGCAACTATTGCCACGTCAACATGCTTCACTTCAGACTGTGTCCAGAGACTTCATGAGTGGAATGACAACCCTTCAACTTCATTACTCGGGCGAGACCTTTCCTTTCATAGTATACTCTAATTTCATCTCAGGTGGTTCACTTTCTAGCAAAGTCCCAAAACCTAGATATACACCAGTTTCTGTGAGAGAGAGCATATGTTCACACGTATCCGTAAACTACTGCAAAATATATACCTGAAAGCAGAAGTACACTAGAGTTTGCAGTGAGTACCTCCCTAACACTTCCTCTCCACTATTCCAAGCTTTGGGTCCATCATTGCTCAACAATTTGTTTGTCCTCGTATGTTAACTCTCTTTTCAGTCACCAGGTTCCAGGTGTCATCAGGATGCCGGCCAGACTTCCCTGGATTGAAGACACCACCAATGTGTCCTGGAGCTCCGCTTCCCCAGAGACCCACCCTACTAGGGAAAGAGAGAGGCAGACTGGGAGTATGGACCGACCAGTCAACGCCCATGTTCAGCGGGGAAGCAATTACAGAAACCAGACCTTCTACCTTCTGCAACCCACAATGACCCTGGGTCCATGCTCCCAGAGGGATAGAGAATGGGAAAGCTATCAGGGGAAGGGGTGGGAAATGGAGATTGGGTGGTGGGAATTGTGTGGAATTGTACCCCTCCTACCCTATGGTTTTGTTAATTAATTCTTTCTTAAATAAAAAATAAATAAATAAAAGAAAAAGAAAGAAAGAAAGAAAGAGAAAAAAAGGAAAAAAGGAAGACAGTTTGGTAGTTT
This sequence comes from Erinaceus europaeus, assembly GCF_950295315.1. Classification (NCBI taxonomy): domain Eukaryota; kingdom Metazoa; phylum Chordata; class Mammalia; order Eulipotyphla; family Erinaceidae; genus Erinaceus; species Erinaceus europaeus. The sequence continues at coordinate 102,667,155 of NC_080185.1, read as the reverse complement.
CTGAGGAAGTTAAATATAATGTTACTATATAATGCAATAATCACACTCACAGATACTGATACTCATCAAAACTTCATATCAAAACAGTTAAAAACTTACTGCTACATAGAAATCTTTTACATAAATGTCCTTTTCAGCTATGTTTACAACCTCCCAAATCTGGAAAAAACAAAATTGTCTCTTAAGAGATGAATCAACAAAAGTTGGTATAGCCATATAGTGGAATATTACATAGCAATAAAAAATAAGTGACCTATCAAGTCAAAAGAGATCTTAAACTTATGATTGTATTGCTGTTGCTTTCGCTATCTTCACTACTCTGAGCTCACTTTTTTGACAGAAAGAAAGAGAAACAGAGATAGAAATGGAGCACTATCATACCAATGAGTACTTTAATTTGGTGGGGCCTGGGTCTGTGCCTGAACCTGGGTTGTATGAGGCTAAGCATCACACTATCCAGGTGAGCTATTTTTCCAGCTCTTTAATTTAAATCTTATATGATTTCAATTGTATGATATTCTGGAAAAGAAAAAACGATAACGGCAGAAGAATCAGATTCTGGTGGAGAAGGAAATAATGAACAGGTTTAATAAGGGGATGTAACAGTGCTGAACCCATTTCATTTTGCATGCCAGTTTCAAAGCTGATACAACTGTACCACACAAAACAAAGGTTTTTATTACAATTCTGATGTACACTGTTTTTCCTTTAATAATATGTGTGAATATATTTTTAAACAAATTCATACATTGAAGATGCTAGTTAGCAATAGTGGAAACTGAGGCAGCAGAGTTTTTGGGAGATTCTCTGTACTACTTGCAGTATATTTCTGTAAATCTACTGTAAAAGCAAAAGGCTATTCATCTAAAAAATAATCTCAGCATTAATTTATTCACATCACTGTGGTCTTTGTCTTTTCTTTGACAGAATTAGAAAGACATACATTGTCTACTTGACTCTTTCTCTTATTAGATCATTATATTGGCCAATTCTCTGAATGTTTGCTTATATGTGGAGAGGGCTAGAGATATTAAACACGAAATACAGTAAGAATACCCAAATCCTCAGTACGTGTTACTTTCCTCATTTTTTTCAAATAGTCTCTTCTATTGCTAAATGATAACAACCTGATGCAAACATTCCTTGCCTTTTTTTTTATCATTCTACTATGTTTATCCAATCACTCACTTCCCTTTCCCCTGCCATTATTCAAACATATCAATTTTATTCTTCCTTTTGCATCTTTCTCAGCTCCCAGAGCACAACTTGGAAAATAGCTGGGAGGTTCACAATAAGATAGAGGTGAGTTGCTCAGCATTCTAATAAGGAATTCATTTTGTGAAGTTGTTGAGTAGTGAGACTACAATCTAGATTTAGCACCATGAGTAGTCCTGAAACTAATCATGAATAAAAGATGGCTCTTGCCTTTAAGTAACTCACAGTTAGAAAGAGGAGATGCAAGTGAAGAAACCATACTGATATAGTTATCAACACCTCAGTGTGAATTCATTTTAGATACTTTTTTCAAACTATATTGAAGAGGACGAGGTTGCCTTAGTATAAGAACACTGGGAGTTAGGATGGAAGAAAGTGCCTTTTAAAGGGAGGTGAGAGATTTCGAGAAATCCAAGTTTACTAATAAATGGCATTCCACTTATTTTGAAGTTCTATTATCTGAATGGTTATACTTCAAAATGCAGTATCAGTTACTTGTAACAGTGAAAACCAGGAAGAAGTAATTGTTCAAGTACATTAAACACTGAAGAGAATTTTGGTTTTTAATCATTTCATGTGGTTTCTAAGAAACTCATTTCAGTCATATTGCTCTATAAAACTAAGTTTCCTGGAGTTTGTCTGGGCTTGATGTTTCTCTTGTGTGGGGATGTTTGAATATGAATTCCTAAGGAAGTAATTTTGTTTTATTTTACTCTTTGCTAATTAAGATATAATTTATAACCAAATTGTGAAGGTGGGGGAGACAGCATAATCATTATGCAAAAAGATTTTCATGCCTGAGGCTCTTGAATCCCAGGTTCAGTCTCCAGCACCACCATAAGCAAGAGGTGAGCAGTGCTCTGGCATCTCTCTCTCTCTCAAATTACAAATAAATAAAATTTAAAAAATTAAATTGTGTGACATCACAAGTTATGAAGCTAAATACCTTTTTGTGTTATTATTTTTTAAAGAGAGACAGACAAAGACCATACTTATATCAACAAATGTTCCTCCAGTATAGTGGGGGAGGACTTGAACATATGTTGTACACATGACAAAGTAGGGGCGCTATCTAGGTCAATTATTTTGATGTTTCTTCCATTAAATAATACAGCAAATTTTATGTGGTTTTATATTGTTCCAAAGTTAAAAAAGACTAGAAAATAATCTGCACATTCCGTGAAATTATTATCTCCCTTTCAGAGTTGTCCATTAAGCAACTTTCTGGTATTCCTGACTTTAAAACTCCTAAAAGATATAACAGAATTCAAATCATTATGAAAGTATTACCTGCACACTTTCCTCCAAAGCAACTCTTTTCATCACCTTTATGTACACTGGATTTTACTGTTTCTCACTATGTCTTAAGATCTTATTCTTTTAAATAGTAGTTCTGTTTTGGGATATAAATAGGTATTATTTCAGTGCATAGACTTTTACAAAAACAATACAGTAAATATTGTTATAACATATTAGGATAGATTCTAGGTAAATATTCTTTTACAGTGAATAAGGGTATGTTTATAAATCTATTGCATCACAGAGATTAAAATTCCTATAATACTGAGTACTTACTAGTAGACACATAAAGGGAGAATATATTATGAAGAATAAAACTCAATTTCACAGGAAATTTAGACTTCCTATACTGAGTATATCAGCAATAAAACATAGAGCTAGCTTTATCAGTAGCAATAGTAAACTTTAGACGGAGAGAAGCAACTGTGAAGCAAATGCCTCGGAAGGACTTTAGTAGTAGCATCATAACAAATACTGGATACTCTTCTATATCTCAGTTGCATATATTTGTGATTCAATGACTGTGTGACCTCAAAGTTTCCAAATATGTAACCTATATCTGGTAAACTAATTATAATAATACTTCCCTTCGCCCTAGGGATGGTCTCTGTTTCAGGGTTACAGCATAATTACTCTATTAATAATGCTAATTGACTGAAATATAAATAGTCAATGAGGGAGGTGATGTTGACCTAAATGATTCTAGAGATCAGCAACCAAGCTTCAACTACAATATTAAAAAATATAAGAACTGGATGCTAAGGCCTCATGTAAAAGGGTAACAAGCTGCGTTTCAGGCTGAAGAACACTTGGGTGAGCTGACATTTAGGACCACCAACAATATGTGACTTTGGAGTATGCTTGTAGGAATTCAAGCACAACTAGCAGGGAAATAACAGCAAAAATAAATGAATAAATAGGATTGCATCAAACGGAAAATTTTGCTTATAATAAAATGACATCCTACTGAATGAGAGAAAATATTCAAGTATCATAAATTAGACAAAGGGCTAATATCTCAATATTAATATTAAGAACTCCCTAAACTCAGAAACAACAAAAAAATCAAATGTCTCCATCAAACATGGGGACAAGAGCTGAGCAGAAACCTGACCAAAGAACTCATAAAGATGTTCAACAGAAGTGTGTGAACACACACACACACACACACACACACCTCTCATTATCAGGGAACTGCAAATGCAAAGAGCATCGAGACACCACCTTTTACTTATGATAATGGCCTGCAATACTGAAGATAGAATCAAATGTTGGCAATGATGTGCATAAAACAGAATTCTTATATACTCTTGGGGGGATGTAAATTCATCCATCTCCTATGGAAAACACCATGAATATTTCTTTAAATACTAAGAAGATATTTACCATATGATTCAGAAATCCAACTGCTTGGTGTCTATTTCAAGAACACAAGAACACTGCACTATATGTAATAGATTTGGAAATAGCCCCAGTACCAAATACCTATTTAAAACAATAAGAGAGCAACATGTAAGTAGAAGAATTTTGCTAACAGAAAATATGGAGAAAACCTTAAAATAATAGAAAATCCAAGTATGGAAGAGAAAACACAAATAAGATGATTATTGGATGATTGGACAAAGAAATTATGGGCTACTATCCCACTAGGGAAAGATAGAAACAGGCTGGGTATATGGATAGACCTGCTAACACTCATGTCTAACAGGGAAGCAATTACAGAATCCAGAAATCCCACCTTCTGCACCCCCTTCAATTTTTCTGTCCATATTCCCAGCTGGAGTGAAATGATAGGGGAAGATGAGTAGAGAGCTCTGAACTCCAATTCCATTAGGACCTAGAATAAGAAGAGGAAAAAAGAAAGGACACTTTAAAGTAGTAATAGGTGTAGCTGTGACTTAGAAAGGAAGAGAAGGCAGGGCCATAGGAAAAAATATGGGCAGGGGGCCAGGTGGTGGCACACCTGGTTGAGTGCACATGTTAAAATGCACAAGGACTAAGGTTAGAGCCCTCAGTCCCCACCTGCAGGGGGAAAGCTTTGTTAGTGGTGAAGCAGTGCTACAGGTGTCTCTTTTCCTCTCTAACTCCCCCTTCTCTGTTGATTTCTGGCTGTCCCCATCCAATGAAGATAATAAAAAAGAGAAAAGAAACAAAAATGAAGAAAAGTGGGTATATATATATATATATATATATATATATGTAAATGAGAGAGAGAGAAGTATAGCAATAATAGTTAATCCATATCTGCAACCTTGGGAGAACTACTGTAGCTTCCAATAGTGAGAGTAGGGATGCAGAACTCTGGTGGTAGGAATGGTGTGGAATTATACCCGTTATCTTATAATTTTATAAATCAATATTAAGTCACTCATAAAATTTAAAAAATAACAAAAATGTGAGCTATCACAATTTCTATGTGCATAATAAATAGGTTCTACAGATAAAAAATATGGGCCTTATATTTAAAGTAATATTACTCTGCAATTAAAAAAGAAGATTGGGAGGTAGATTTGCTAAGTAAAGCAAATACCTTCATTCATATGGGGAGTGTAGAAAACTAAAGTAAATGAACTTTCCAAAAAATATCAACTAAACTAATGGTGACCAAACAGTCTCTTGAACTTTGTGAGATTTATGGTGGTTATGGTGGAGGATGAGCACAAATTTTTATAGAGGATGTGGTGAATTACATAAATCATATGAGGGTGTGAAATTATAGTCCTGGAAAATTGCAATTCTATAAAACACCTTTAAGTCATTAATACAACTAATTAAATATTAAAAGAGAATATATATATATATATATATGTGTGTGTGTGTGTGTGTGTGTGTGTGTGTGTCTGGGACAAAACAGATCAAACTGGAGATGATTGTGCTTAGTGAAATAAGTTAGGAGGTGAAAGACAATACTGGATGGTTTCATTCATATATGCAATAGAGATGTTTAAAATAAATGAACTTGACAAAATTATATCTAAATTTTCTCTTAGACTTTATGAGAATTATGTTGGATGGGTGGGGGCACAGGACTAAACCACTATGAAATCACTAATAAAAATTATTTTTAAAAGGTCAAAGAATCATTTCCCCAGACAATAATTAGGATCCACCTGCATATCAGATTTCAGGCTCAGGCAAAAAAACTAAACAAAATAAACAACAACAACAAAAATCCACTAGTATAACTACAGGCCCTTTGAAATATGACTAAAATATGCCTACTAGCTATCTACAAAATGGAGGACCCCCCAACACTTCATCTACACTATTCCAGCCTTTAGGTCTATGATTGTTCAACAATATGTTTGGCTTTGTATGTTAACTATCTTTTCAGCCAACAGGTTTCAGATGCTGGCAGGATGCGACTAGACTTCCCTGGACAGACAACCCCACCAATGTGCCTTGGAGCTCCTCTTCCCCAAAGTCCTTCCCCACTAAGGAAAGAGAGAGACAGGCTGGGAGTATTGATCGACCTACCTGTCAACACCCATGTTCAGCAGAGAAGCAATTACAGAAGCCAGACCTTCAGCCTTCTGCATCCCACAATGACCTTGGGTCAATACTCCCAGAGGGATAAAGAATAGGAAAGCTATCAACGGAGGGGATGGGATACAGAGGTCTAGTGGTAGGAATTGTGTGAAGTTATACCCCTCTTTTCCTATGGTTTTGTCAATGTTTCCTTTTTATAAATAAAAAATAAAAAAAAGAATTTTTTTAAAAAAAAAAAGGTCAAAGCAAAAGATTGCCATGTTTCCTGACAAAACCTCCATAGAAGTTTTAGCTCTATGGCACCCCTACAGTAATTATACTTTCCCCCATATTCTTAGTCGTTTAATATTGATTTACACAATTATAAAATAAGAGAGGTATAATTCCATGTAGTTCCCACCATCAAAGTTCTGTGTCCTTATTTCCTTTGTTGGAAACTGCAGTAGTTCTCCTATGGTCACAGATATGGGTTGACTATTATTTCTATTACTATCTATATTTATACATATTTGATTTTTATTATGGTCTGGCCTTTTCTTCCTTTTTCTTTTTTTGCCTCCAGGGTTACTGCTGGGGTTTGGTGCCTGCACTATGAATCCATTGCTCCTGGAGGTTATTTTTTCTATTTTGTTGCCCTTGTTGTTGTCATTATCATTATTATTGCCCTTGCTATTGTTATTGTTGCCATTGCTGTTGTTGGATAGGACAGAGAGAAAAAGAGTGAGGACGGTAGACAGAGGTGTAGAGAAAGGCACCTGCAGACCTTCTTCACCACTTTTGAAGTGACTCCCCCTGCAGGTGGGGAGCCGGGGGCTCGAACCAGGTTCCTTACTCCAGCCCCTGGTGCTTCACACCATGTGCATTTAACCCACTGCTCTATAGCCCCACCCCCCTCTCTCTTCCTTTCTAAGTCACACCTACCCCTATTACTACTTCTGAATGCCCTTCCTTTTCTCCTCTTCTCTCTCTGGGTCTTGATAGAATTGGAGTTCAGAGCTCTCTGGCCATTTTGCTGGCCTGAACTAGTTTCTGTTTATTTGCATTGGAGTCATCATTAATTCTCCCCTCTCATACCCGACACCCAAGCAGTAATCTTCAAAATATTTATAAACTCTGAAACAGTCTTATAGCATTCAAATGACCGCTATGGCCCAAGCACAACTCTATCTCTGGTTTATCTCTTGTTTATATCATAGTTTCCTTGTTGCCTTGCTTCTGCCTTTGCTCCTTTAAAGTCTATTCTACAGCACCAGCCAGAGAGATCTTTATAAATGGATGACTTACAGACAAGTATCATTTTTCTGTCACTCACAGTAACTAACATTTTTACAAAGGTTTTCAAAGGCCTATATGACCTGCCTCACCCACCTCTGCCACCTCTTGTGACCTTATCTCTCATTTTTTCCACCTTTCCAACTCCATTCAAGTGCGCTGATCCACTTAGTCATCTAGAAATCTTGTCAAACAGGTCTTGCACCTGTTATCTTTACCTGTTTCCATTGTGTAGACACCATCTCGTCACGCTCTTCACTTTCTTTCTTTTTGGGAGAGATGGATTTCACTTTCAGCCTTCAGCAGAACTTCCTGTTCCCTTCAGCTTGTTAGTACTTTTATATCAGTTATTACGATTTGATGCATCATGTTTTAATTTATCATGCTTGTAGTCTGCTACCTCTCATTATTATAGATGCTCTAAGATTGATGGTAATTTTTAGGTGCTAATTCCTAGAGCCAAGATATAACAATAGGTATTTAACAATACTCAATAATTTTTTGTTGGATGACCTTCATGAACAATGGATCTCATAGTATATGATCTGAATCACAGAATTTTACATAGGAGCAAATGTATGATGATTAGAGAGGATAAAAGAGCATGAATAAACATTGAGAAACTCAATTAAAAATAAAATGTGTAATTATATCTTCACAATGACAACTAAACTTTGCTACCATTTGTCTAGAGGTTCATCGCAAATATCAGGAATAAAGAGCAACATAAATGAGAATTATAGGAAATGACATTTAATAATGGTGACTAATTTAAAATTTCAATATGCTAATATTTACTTAGAATTAGTAATATAAATTCAGGGAAGAAATATGAAATGGAAGAAGTGATTTGGAATGTATACCAGATAAAGTTTTCATTATTAATCAAATATTATTTTTCCTTATTTTTCAGTACTTTTAATTTCCTACTCATAATTCAGTTTCATCTCTTATGTACTCTTTGTTTTATGCACATTTGACAGAAATTATGACCAAGAAAAAACACATTATGATATTATCAAACTGTTGGAAAAACACTCAAACAAAAAGTAATGTTTTTTCAAATACTTTTTGTAGAGGAAGTACAGTTTTACTAATGAAAATCAAAACACTGTTCAAAGTCAATCAGCAAACTGCTTCATGTCTGATTTCTAAGACCCCTAAAATTGTTTTAGTGTTTATGTCTTTGTTTTAAAATGTTTGCTCAATAGGAATGAAACAGATATCAGTCTGTGGTTTAGGATAAATACAATTGGTCAGAAAATATATAATATTATATTTTCAGGAATTGAGAAGAATTCGTAATGATCAATTCTTCTTTTAATCCTCTTCTCTACACTATCTTTAATTTTTAACAAATAGTTTTGAATAATGCACCAATACATTGATTAGGGACACATATAAAGAATCCCACCCCTTATAAACAGACTGATCTGATTTATTTTCTCCCTCCATTTTCATTTTCCCATTTTTGCTTCTCTTTCCATAAATTGTACAAGTAATGCAGAGCACACAATTTATCCTTATTTCCTTCCACAGGTTATGCAAGAATGCATGTCCTTTAAAAAGGCGCAAAGGACAGAAATGAGAATCACAAATGTCTATCTTTACTATCCTCATCATTCACTGCTTAGACTATCACATCTGATGAGGACAACATCTAGCTAAGATCACTGATGAAGATGACTACACTAAACAGATTCCCATTTTAGATAAACAACTCTTCTGCTGAAAGGAGATGTCATCCATCTAAGAGAGGCTTCTAGAGAGGAAAAGTCAAAGTCTTGCTTCAAGACTTCCAAGAACAGACTGAATGACTCCCTTCTTAGGGGCTAATGTAGTCGATGACTTTAAGCTTAAGTCAATGTCCATTTACCATCCTGAAAATCCTAGGGCCCATAAAAATTATGGTAAGTCTACTCCTCCGGTACTCTATAAATGGAACAACACAGTCTAAGTAACAGCATAGTCACTTACAATATGGTTACTGAATGTCCTAAGCCCACTATTGAGTCCTACTTCTCAGAAAAAAAATCACTTCATTGCTCATTGACAGTGCTTCTGGTCACCTAAAAGCTCTAATAGAAATATATTCAATACAAGGAAATAAATGTTTTCACTTCTATTAAAACAACATTGATTCTGCAGTCCATGGATCAAGGAGTAGATTCGACCTTTATGCCTGATGACCCAAGAAATACATTTCATAATGTCATAGATGCCATAAACAGTGACTATGATAATGGGTCTGGGCAAAGTTAATTGACAGCCTTCTGTATAGGATTCATCATTCCAGATATCATTGTGGGCATATGATTCTTAGGAAGAGGGTAAAATACCAACATGAATAGGTATTTGGAAGAAGTTGATTCTAATTCTGCTATATGACTTGTAGGGATTCAATTCTGCAATGGAAGCAGTATATGCAGATATACTGGAAATACCAAGAGCACTAAAATTAAAAATGCAGATTATAGAATGTAATTAATTACTACAACCCCATGATCAAATTTTAATGCATGAAGAGTTATTTTTTGTAGTAAAGAAAGTGGTTTCTTGAGATGAATTTTATTCTTGGTAAAGATGATGTAGATAGTGTTGAAATGACAGAAAATATTTCAGAATATAGGGGCTGGGCAGTGGCACACCAGAGTACACACATTGCAGTGAGTTAGGGCACAGGTCCAAGCTCCCAGTCTCCATCTTCAGAGGGGCAAGCTCCACGAGCAGTGAACAGTGCTGCAGGTCTCTCTTCTTCCCTACCTCTCCCTTCTCCCTTTCTACCACCCCTTATCTCACAGTTTCTCTCTGTCTCTATCCAAAATAAATATAAAAAAGAATTTAGAATATTACAAATACTTATTTGATAAAGCACTGGTAGGATTATGGAGGATTGACAACAGTGCTGAGATAAGTTGTACTATGGGTAAAGCGCTATATAAAAGTGTTGTGTGCTACAGAGAAATGCTTTATGAACCTAAGAGTCAAAAAGTATGTGGATAACTTAAAGTAATATCACTTATTAATTTTAAGAAATCCTTGGAGGTGCAGGACATAGCTTACCTCGTAGAGTGTACATGGGACCATGTGTAAGAACTCAGGTTCTAGTCCCCAGCCACCACATGGTGGGCCAAGCAAAGAGTCCTACTAAGATGTTCTCTCTCTCTCTATTTCTGTCTCTCTCTCTCTCGCTCGAAGAAGAAGAAGAGGAGGAGGAGGAAGGAGGAGGAGGAAGGAGGAGGAGGAAGGAGGAGGAGGAGGAAGAAGAAGGAGGAAGAAGGAGGAGGAGGAGGAAGAAGGAGGAGGAAGGAGGAGGAGGAGGAAGAAGGAGGAGGAGGAGGAAGAAGGAGGAGGAGGAAGAAGGAGGAGGAGGAGGAAGAAGGAGGAGGAGGAGGAAGAAGGAGGAGGAGGAAGAAGGAGGAGGAGGAGGACGAAGGAGGAGGAGAAGGAGGAAGAAGGAGGAGGAGGAGGAAGGAGAAGGAGGAGGAGGAAGAAGGAGGAGGAGGAGGAGGAAGGAGAAGGAGGAGGAGGAAGAAGGAGGAGGAGGAGGAGAAGGAGGAGGAGGAAGGAGAAGGAGGAGGAGGAGGAAGAAGGAGGAGGAGGAGGAAGAAGGAGGAGGAGGAAGGAGAAGGAGGAGGAAGGAGGAGGAGGAGGAGGAGGAGGAGGAGGAGAAGAAGAAGAAGAAGAAGAAGAAGAAGAAGAAGAAGAAGAAGAAGAAGAAGAAGAAGAAGAAGAAGAAGAGACTATAGGAATAGTGGAATCACATAGGCAAAAAGTTTCATTGAAGTTCTGGAGGCAAACTCAAAGTAAACTTGGACTGGGTTTAGTGTACCGCACAAAAATAAAGGACTCTGGGGGTGGGGTATGGAGGTTTCAGGTCCTGGAGCACCATGGTGGAGTAGAAGCTAGGCTGGGGGTAAGGGTGTTTCACAGAAAACTGATAAATTTAACACTATACCAACAACTGTATTTACTATAAACAATTAACACTCCAATAAAAAAAGAAAAACAAAAGGAAAAAAAAAAGAAATAAACCACTCTATTCCTCTATTCTAGACCAAAGATACTGCCATGAGTTCCGTGATTACTATTTTCTGGCTTCAGTAATATATGTATACGTGCAGTTCTGAAGTGTAATTTCCTTCATCATCAAACCCTTTCTTTATTCAATAATTCGACTAAGTTTCATTTTACCTAATTTAAGTTTAATCTGGAAAAGTCTAGCTACTGCAGATATACACATTCCCTCCTTTCAGATGTGTCTAATTTAAGAAAATTCTATCACTATTTCAGGCACTATTTATTTAAGTTACATCTTCATGACAGCATTTTAGTTTGATGATTCTCTTTATAGACTACTAAATATTTTCAGGGTCAAAAATTCAGCTTTTCATTTACTTCTGAAACACTACTATGTAAATATTGCAAAGGCCATTTCCCAAAGCACATATTGATAAAATCTACCTTGAAAAATACTGTTTCTCAAATTAGTCCTGCTTTTGCTGCTTCACAACTAAATGAAATAATATTTTCTACAAGAAAAATTAAAATGACTGTACCAATTATAACTGAACATATGATTGCTACATATAAAAACAGTTCCCTTAAAATGTAAATTGGTTAAGTTTTTTTCAGTGCTTTGTTGTCCAAATATTGATAGACATTTTAGATTCTTTTTCTGCATGATTTTTAACTTTATTCCTACTAGTAAAAATATGAAAACAGAATGTGCTTAAAGTATATAATTATCCTTATGTTTATGAGGAAATGGCTTAATTGTTAATAAGGTAAGAGAATGATAAATGTAAGAATCAGAACATCTAGTTTTGTTATAATATATTTTATGAAACATGAGGTATCCTCTTGCTGTCTACAAATAATTAGTTGGTAGTCACTCTACAAAGAGTTAAAGTATTACATGTTAATGACTGTGTGTATTTAACTGTATTTAAACTTTGTGAGACAGTATATATCTTATAATAGATTCTAGTCTCCACTCCTTAGTAGTAAGAATTTTTAGGATGTTTACTGGTTTAGGTATTATAATCTCATATATTGGGGAGAAGTGAAATTGTACTCCTGAAATGGCAACTCTCTCTATGTAAAAATTAAAATTATGAAAAACGTAATATTATAAAGATTGCTCAAAACATTAGAAATGGAGCTAACCATTTGTCTCAGTAATTCCTCTTCTAAGGATCTACCCATAGAATGTAAAAAGACCCATCTGAAGAAATCTATGCATACCTATGTTTATAGCAGCACTATGTAAAATAGCTCAAATGGAAAACCACCCAACTGTCTAAAAGCAGATCACACTGGTTAAGAAAAAATTGTAGTAGAGGGTCAGGCAGTAGTGCAGCGGGTTAAGCACATGTGGCACAAAGTGCAATGACCAGCATAAGGATCCCTGTTAGAGCCCCAGGCTCCCCACCTGCACGGGGGTTGCTTCAGGAATGGTGACGCAGGTCTGCAGGTGTCTATCTTTCTCTACACCTCTCTGTCTTCCCCTCCTCTCTCGATTTCTCTCTGTTCTATCCAGCAACAACTACAGCAATGAGAACAATGATAATAATGACAACAAGGGTGACAAAAAGGGTAACAACAAGGGCAACAAAGAAATAATAAAAATGGCCTCCGTGAGCATTGGATTCGTAGTGCAGGCACCGAGCCCCAGCAATAGCCCTGGAGGCAAAAAAAAGAAAAAAAAATTAAGAAAATTGTAGTGGATTACTAGTCAGCTGTAAGAAATAATGCAATCTCTTCTAGCTTCAAGGAGTCATGTTAAGTGAGGTGAGCCAGAAGGAGAAAGACACATACTAGGTGTCTTCACTCATAAGTGGAACTAAAGGGTCAAATAAATGAAAAATATAGGTGAAACATAAAAGAACCCTGGACTACTGCAGCTGAGCCAAGGACTCTAAGGGGGCAGGCAAGAAGGATCTGGGAGGACATTAGGAACCCAGTGGAGGAAGATGTTAGTTGATGGTGGGTGTGATATGCAGACACTGAGACTTTCCCTAGCTCATAGGACTACTTAATTCCATTTCACATTGTGCACTTTTTAACAAAGTCTCAAAACCTAGAAATAGACCAGGGCCTATGACATAGGGCATATGTACAAGGGTAGCCATAAGTTAGGGGAAAGTGTATACCTTAAAGCAAAAGTGCACAACAGTTTACAGTGAGTCAATAAATGCAGCAAGCAAGTAGAAAGACCTAAAAAGACCTTAAAGTTCCCAACGAAATAGTTTCTTAGACCTAGATACCCTCCTCATCTACTTCCTATTACACTTCCCCAATCACTCCAAAGCTAACCTTATCAGTGAAAGTAATGACTACAAAAAGCTGAGTAAGGGCAAGAGACTGGCATACTTTAATGATGACTCTTTAGTCACTACCAGGCCACCCCATCACCTGGGGCCATAGTCAGGGAGTCCTTCAATTCCCACACAGACATGATGGCCCTAGACCTCTAACAGATTCCTCTCTTCACTGTCACTGGTCATCTCCACCAGGAACAACATAATGGACCCTTTTGGGGGTCCTTAGGAGACTTTGCCCTTAATGTGGATCAACAATGGTAGGGACTGTTCCATTCTCCCAAGGGATGGTAGGCAATATACTCTACCTACCACCCAAAGAAGATGGTTCCTGAAATTAGTGCAGCCTGGAATGTACCTAGCCGTCACCAAAGAATGCAAGCTCAGATCTAGAGGGATGAAGAGTTTACATAGGCTCCTGTGCTCAACATGGGCCCCCGATCAAACAGATGGGAGTTACAGTTAATAATATTTATATATTTTCCCCATATTTGGGAGCTACTCTCATCTCTGATCTAGGTTTCTAGTCCCTTTTTCAACTCTGACATCATCTCCCCATACAATAACCTGGGTCAGCCTGCATATTAGATGTCAGGCTCAGGCAAAAAAAATAGTCAAGTCATGGGCTCCTTGGAATATACCTAAAATAGACCTACTAGCTTTTCCCAAAATGGAGACCCCAAATCAAATCATCATCTGCAATATTCTTGCCTTTAGGTTCATGATTAGTCAACATTTAGTTCTGCCTTATATCTTAACTCTTTTTCAGCCACCAGGTTCCAGATGCTACCATGTTGCCAACCTGACTTCTCTGGGCAGATGAGCCCACCAAGGTGTCCTAAAGCCCTGCCTCCCCAGATCCCTGCCCCACAAAGGAAAGAAAGAGTCAGGCTTGGAGTATGGATCAACCTGTCAATGCAGGTTCAGAGGGGAAACAATTATAGAAGCCAGACCTTGCACCTTCTGTGCTCCATAATGATCCTGGGTCCATGCTCCCAGAGAAATAAAGAGTAGGAAAGCTTTCAAGGGAGGGGAGGGGATGTGGAGTTCTGGTGGTGGAATTGTGTGGAATTCTATCTCTCTTATTCTATGGTCTTGTCAACATTCCCATTTTATAGATAAATTTTTTTTAAAAGAATAACATCAAAATAAAAAACACACTCTCACACCCAACTTAGGTCCTTTTCAACTATCATACACGATGAACTATCATACACCATGACCTCAGTTGTACTTAAATATATACATTTGTGAGAGAAAAGCTTCCCACAAGTTAATACCAGTTTCTTAAAAGGATTTCTTCTTAAGGAAAATATAAGTCAAAATTATTAACTGAATTTCAACTTTCAACAATGGCCTACAACAATAATGTCCTCAGGCATATGTGTTTTTTATTTATAAGTTATAAATGGTAAAAAGAGAAGGATGGAAGGATGAGGAGTAAGAAATGGAGAAAAAGAAGGGAAAGAAGAACTATGGAAAGAGGAGGATGTATACAAAAAAGAAAGGGTAGTGAAATAGCATAATGTTTATGCAAATAGTTTTCATGCCTGAGGCTTTGTGGTACCAGGTGCAATCCAGTACCATCATAAACCATAGCTGAGCTTATCTCTGTATCTCTTTCATTAAATTAAAATAACATATTAAAAAAAAGAAAGAAGGAAAGAATGAATGGATACTAGGTAGGCTTACACTTCAGGAATTTGTGTAGGTGAGTTTTGTTTCTTAAATTAAGTTTTGAATTTTATATTTTTAGCTGTATCATTTAATTAGGATCACCTGTTTCTATCATTATTATTTTGTTTCACCTTTTTGGGTAATTATTATATACATTACACCAAATAAATATCCTAACATGCATAGGGGCATACATTCTTTCTGAGCACAATCCTCCTACCAATATTTTCCTATTCTCACATTTTAAGGACAATTACATCTAAGTGTGTGCTGTGTAATTAACTAAATAAATTCCATCAGTATTCAAATACATTTATGTTAAAGATAAGATGTGTGTTTTATATATACATTTGATTATATAATTCTGTGTTAAAATAATTTTTAAATGCCACTAAGCATTTTCCCACATAGATTTATTATTATATTCTTCAGCTTGCACTTATTTGTATTGTAACATACCTGTACCTAGCAGTTCCTGTCCAGCTTTTAATTTAGTCGGATTTTATACATCAAAAAAATCTTACCATTTATAATTGTGCTATATTTACTTTTTTGGGTATGAGTGATTGCATTAAACATTCTCTTATCCATCACTTAACATTTTCCTTACTTCTTTCTTTCTTTCTTTTAGATAGGACAAAGAGAAATTGAGAGAGGACAGGAAGACAGAGTAGAAGAGAGAAAGATAGATACTTGCAGACCTGCTTCACCACTTGTGAAGAGACTCCCCTGCAGATGGGGAGCAGTGTGCTGGAACCGGGATCCTTGAGAAGGTCCTATGTGCACTTAATTTGGTGCACCACCACCTGGTCCCCTGAATATTTTCTAAGAAGGTGTGTTTGCCAGTGCTCACTCCTACTTCTACCACACTTGGTGTATTTACTGCACAGTATTTTGTACAATAAGGGACATGTGTTTACTTCTTTATTGTCACTAAATTGTAATCAGACAAATGACTTTGTGTCTTCTTTTTGATCCATTTCTCAATGGCTGGAAAACTTCCCTGACATGATATAACTATTCAGTAAATATTGGTTGAAAGATTAAATGGGTGAATGGTTAGTCTCTATTATATGACCCTGTACTCAAAGATGGTGCCCCACCCTAAGTTTTACCCTATTCTCTTACATTATGGAAAGATAAGAATGCCATATTAGTGAAATCTAAGAAAATTACCAAGATAAGCTTAAATAAATTCATGCAAAATGCTTTTGAACAGTGAAAGAAAGAAAGAAAGAAAGAAAGAGGCCAAGAACTAAAGTGAACTGTAAGATCTGTACTAAAAAGATTAATTCATGAAAGATAAAATGAGAATGAGTTCAGGCTTGCAAAACTTGATTAACATACAGTGTTTGAAAATCATTTTCAGAGGGAGACTTTCAACAATAAAAACCAGCTTAATTTATTGGTGGTGCATGGGGCAATGTTGTGAGGTGACAGAAAAAAGTGAAGTGTCTTAGCTTCTATATATTTTTTCAACTTTTCTGTCAGACTGAAAGAGCATTAGATTGGAGGGAATAAAACAAATATTGCCATGGAAAACTGAATTTGGATAAAAGGGGAGAGATGAAGAGAATACTTTATTTAGAATGAGCAGTCTTATGACTGAAGTTGGGGTCTTTGAAGGATGCCCCTAAAGTTAATTTTTAACAGTAGGACCCTGCTTCTGTGTCTTGCTATTTGAAAAGATATTTGACTCACAACTGTGAATTCCAATGATGAAAAAAAGAGAACGATATATATATATGACAGAGAGAGACTGAGGGAAATTGTAGCACCAAAGTTCCCTCCAGTGTGTGTGTGTGTGTGTGTGTGTGTGTGTGTGTGTGTGACAGAAACAGAGACATAGAGAGAGACAGAGATACAGACTGAGGACATTGTAACACCAAAGTTCCCTCCAGTGTGTTGGGAGCCAGACTCAAACCTGGTGCTAGCTCATGGCAAAGCAAGTGCACTATCCAGGAGAGCTATTTTGCCACCCTATAACTGTATGCTTTTAAAGTGTGTGTATTATATGAGGCTGGGTGGTGGAACAACTAGTTAAGTGCACATAGTACTAAGAGCAAGGATCCAGGTTCAAGTCCCCAGGCCCCACCTTCAGGGGGAAAACTTTTCAAGTGGTGAAGCAATGCTGCAGGTGTCTCTGTCTCCCTCCCTATGTCCCCCTTCCCTCTCCATACCTGGCTGTCTCTATCCAACAAATAAATACAGAAAATAAAAACAATTAAAAAATATATCCTTTAAAGAAGAGATAATATATTCCACCAGGCACATTTTGGACATGCCCTTTTAACCATAAGTTTAGTAGTATTGCATGAAGGTGATCTGTTGAACAACTGAATTTTTAAAAATGGGTTTCATTATTACATCTTTAAAGTCTCTCATAGACAAAGACAAAGATTCATATGCATATGTGTTTCACCCTTGCAATAAAATGTTACTGTAATTCATGCATACTTTAACATAGAATGCTTTATAGATGAAGCTTTATTGAAAATCGTGGGTGCTTCAGTTTCAAAAATACTTGAAACTCCCCTAAATAAGTAACATTCTTAGTCACACTAATTTGGAAAGCTTTATGATGTTTGACCCTCCTTGTCCAAAAGTCAAAAGTTAAATTTTATTTATACATAGTGACTTTTAAAAAAAACTCTATTTTTTAAATATTTTTATTATTCCTTTCCATGGATCACATATTGTCTTTTCTGTACTCTCATTGCATTCGGGTTTTAGCTTCACTTCAGAGATATGGCGTAGGAAATAAACTTTATAAATGGAATTTTCTGTCTCTTACTCATTTTTCAAGTTTCTAGACTATCTGCAATTATGCCCAGACTCCAATCATTCTGTGGTTTTTATTCTGAGTCTCAGCAAGGGCTATTTTTTTCTCCTCAAGAAACCTTGCCATTTGAGTAGAAAAATTCTTCCTTTCCAAGCAAAGGTATCAGAACAGCATCCATTCCCCCACCCCCTCATCCATCTTTGCATGAAAGAAATTCCCAATAACAGAGCATCCTCTGTAACAGAATGATTGCAAATGAAATCATGATAACAAGATTTTGCCTTAAATCCTTTACTAAACAATTGTGTGTGTGTGTGTGTGTGTGTGTGTGTGTGTTTCTTTTCAAGTCAACTGTAGTTTTCATGTATGATTTCCTTTTGAATGTCTGCTCTTGCCAAGTTTTTAAGAATTGGATCAACTGTTTCTTTTTTGCCCTTAGGTGTATGCATTTGTGTCCTTCCTTTGTTTGGTCCTGAGTTACTAGGTATTTGTCACTAGAAACTACATCCCGGGAGTCGGGGTGGTAGCGCAGCAGGTTAAGCACACATGGCACAAAGTGCAAAGACTGGTGTAAGGATCTTGGTTCAAGGTCCCGACTCCCCACTTGAAGGGGAGTCGCTTCACAGGCAGTGAAGCAGGTCTGCAGGTCTCTCTCTTTCTCTCCCCCTTTCTGTCTTCCCCTCCTCTCTCCATTTCTCTCTGTCCTATCCAACAACAATGGCAACAACAAGAATAAGTACAACAATAAAACAACAAGGGCAACAAAAGGGAATGAATGAATGAATGAATGAATGAATGAATGAATGAATGAATGAATGAATAAATAAATAAATACTACATCTCATATTCCCTTGTCAGAAGGTTTCCTTGTTGGGCAAATAAGAGGCAGAGTTTGGAAACATGGAGAGAAGAAAAAGTCAGTGTATTTTCACTCCCTACCACTGATTTAGTAGTGTCTTTATGAAGGTGGTACTTCGGCAACATGGTGCTGCTGAGTCCTGATTTTAAAAGTGGCTCTTCATTTTTTATCTTAGCACATATATGTCAGTGCCAGTTATATAACACCACTTATAAAAATGAAGACCTTTGGCCTGGTGAGACAGCATAGTGGCTATGCAAACAATGCTCTGGCCTGAATCTGTGAAGGGTCGCAGGTTCTACAACCAATACCACCATAAACTAGAGCTGTTCTCTAGTCTCTCATACTTTCTTTCATTCATTGAAAAATAATGCATAACATATTTTATAAAAAATAACTTACAACCTGTATTTTGACTTTGAAAATAATTCAGCTTTACTAAGTTTTGAGATTTAACACTAAATAACTTCAATTGTTGAAATTATATATACATGATTATATATATTTTACACAATGGCCACAGTAAGGCTAGTTAACATCTTCACCAAAACATAATTATATGAAACATGCATTTTTCCTGTCTTTATTTTTTTTACAAAGCATTTCTAAACTCTGACTTATGTTGGCATTGTGGATTGAATTTGGGAGCTCAGACTCAGGCAGGGTATTTATTTGTGTAACTATTACACATACTGTCTCCCTGTCCCAGAAAAAAAGTTCTTTACTGTCTTTACTGCAGTTCAGTGTGCAATGATGCAGGAAAAATGTTTAGATCTACCTACCTTCATTTTGTTTTTGAAGGAGAAGCTCCATACTTGTAGCTTGTCTGTTTCTTGAAAAAAAAAAAAAAAACAGGAGCTAGATTTGAGGATAAAAAGGGTCGGACTTTGAGGCCATTAGTTCATTTGAATTTTTGAACATGGTGGGTTTTTTTTCTGTTGTGGTGGTGGTAGTGGTTTATGTTGTATTGTTTTCTTGTTTTGCATTTCTTCTTTCTACAAATCTTAAATTATGCTGCTTGCCCTGAATGTGCTTTTCTGCTCATTGTCTTTCCTTTACAAATTCAGTTTTAATACATTTACTATTCCTTGAAAAATAGTTCCTACAGACAGAGAGTTATTATCTTTTGCACAACCCATTTTGTCAATGTTATGTCCCCCTTTACTTCTAGCTAAGGTCAAATTCCATTGGTGCCATAGTGCCAATATTGTAGTCTTATTTTCAATTGTTTGAAGAGACTCCATTTTGTTTTCCATCTTAGCTTTATTAGTTTACCTTTCCACCAAAAATAAAAATACACAAGAGTTTCCTTTGCTTCTCATACTTGAAAGAACTTATTATCTCACATCTTTTGTTATTTGTCTTTCTAATAGGTGTGAAGTGATGTTTCACTTTAGTTTTGACTTGCGTATTCCTTATGATATAGACATTTTGAACATGCACACACACATATACATTTTACTGAGAGAGGGAGAGACAGAGGCAGAGACAGAGACAGAGACTAGAGCACTGCTCAGCTCTCTCTAATGCTTATGCTGGGGAATGAACTTCAGACCTTGGAGCCTCAGTGCTCTAACACTGTGCTCTAACAGGCTGAGCTAGTCAGGCACTGAGTCTCAGGAATAACCCTGGTAACAACAACAACAACAACAAAATTCTAGTTCACATCATATTCTGTGTGTATTTTTTATGTTCTCCAACAAACACAAAGTTCTATTATTTAAACTTCCTGGTAAATGATTTTATTTCTTACTGATATGAGAATTTAAGTATTAATTTAAGGAATACTTTTCTTAAATTCTTGAGGAACTTATTATGTTCAGATTTTTGAATAAAAAATTTATACAATGTGGTTTTAAATGTTCCCTAAAATGATAACCTATCAAGATTGGTTCTTAAGTACAAATCTATGAACACAAACATATTTCTGACTGCAGTTTGGTTAGAAACATACTTGAATACATAAGATGCATATTTACTAATAAATTATAAAAACTCCTTTTACACACACACCTGCATATATAAAGTGGTCTTTTAAATTTTTACTATCTTTATTTATTGGATAGAGGCAGCCAGAAGTTGAGAGGCAGGGGGAGATGGAGAGGGAAAGAGACAGAGGCACTTGTAGCCCTGCAGGTGGGTACTGGGGAATTGAACCCAGGTGCCTGTGCATTGTAACATGTGCATTTAACCCGGTTCACCACCATCTGGACACCTATAAAGTAGTTTTGGTGTGGTTTTACCTCAAACTAAAGGTATAAAAGGAACTTATTTTCAACACAAATTTCATATTAAAACATTGGGTGTGTTTCTTTCATTGTACTGGTTTTCCAAATTCACAGAAGAAAAATGCAAACATTTCACCAAGTAATAGCTAAGCATGGCAGATAATAGTTGGCATTATGGCTAAGAATCATTGATGAAATATGCAATTTAACATTTGCTGCTGATGTTTAAGAAATTTTGTTCTGCTGCTGCTGGGAATTAGCTTATTTCCCATGCTACATGTATACCTCCCATTTCATTTAGATAAACACTTAAATATGAAATGGCCTCACCAGTTATAATTTTCATTTATCTTATACAAGAATGAACACCAGTGCTTGGCTCAGATAGCTGGGCTTTCTTGCTAAGTTTACTTCTCTTTCTTCCGGAACTAAGATGTTCACAACAAAACATGGCAGATCAGGGAGAGTATATGTTTAAAAATTAGTGTCACTGAAGCAATGAAAATGGACACTCTTGACTAGTTAGAACTTAGCATTGATTTTTATCACCAGGGTGATTGGTACAGAATCTATTCAGAAGTTTCTTTTTCATCAAAAAGGACTTAAGGTAGACTTAGACAAAATTATTGTATTAAGACCGACTTCCATAGAGAGAGGGGAGCTTAGAACACAGGCTTTCACAATGTTATTAAAGTATTTAGGCCATATAAGTAATGGAACCCACATCAAAAAGGGGATTTTGAAATGTCTTTTTAATTTTGAGTTTCAATCAATGGATTTATTTTTATTTCTTTTTCAAAGCATTAGTTATTAAAGAAGCCTGTAAGTAGTGATGCCAATAGTTGGAAAAGTAGGAGCAGAAATGCAGAATTGGAAAGTGAATCAGACGGTCTTTAAACTCAAGACAAATTTATTAGATTTTTTTTCACTTAGCTACTTTTTAGTAAGGAAATGAGTCATCTCCTCTAACCTGTCCTGATGATTTTAAAGTCTACCTTGGGGGAGAAAAATCCTCAAAATAATGTTTTTAGAGCTTAAGTAAAACACACTTTATTTTTTTATTTATTATTATTTTCCCCCCAGGGTTATTTCTGCTTCTGCAGGGCATTTTCCCCATTTTGTTGCCCTTGTTGTTGTCATTATTGTTATTTTTGCCATTGCTGTTGTTGTTGTTGGATAAAACAGAAATCGAGAGAGAAGGGGAATACAAAGAGGGGGAAAGAAAGACAGACACCTGCAGACCTTGCTTCAGCACTGTTAGAGCGACCCCTTTCCCTCCCAGGTGCAGACCCGGGGGCTTGAACCAGTCCTTGCACTTTGTGCGATATGCACTTAACCCATTGCGCTACTGCCTGATCCCCAACACACTGTCATTTTGACTGTCTTCACTTTTAAAATTCTATTTCTGGAAACAGAGCTTACTTTTGTCTGTTAAAGTCAAGTTTGCCTTTGTTTCTATGGATAAAATCACTGAAGAATGTAGACTGTTTCAAACATCATGAAATACTGATGTCTACTTGCCTAGAATATGTTTAAAAGTCCCTGTCTTCCATATTTACAATTTCTGACAATACTTAAAGAACACAAAAAGGGGACCTGCAAACAAACTAGGCATCTAATTACAGATAAACAAAAATAATACTGACTACCCTCAAAGACTGAAGCAGATATGCTGCTTGGTTGTTGTTGTCATTGCTGTTTGTTTTTTCCCAGAGTACTATTCAACTCTGGACTATGATGCTATGTCGGGAACTGAAAAGAAACTAACTTTAAATACTTATTTCCTTGCCTCAGTGAGTGGCTGGCTGCTGGTTATTTTTAATTGATATAACGGTGAATATTTTAAACTTAAATGTTAATTTGTGTCTAAAATTATATTTGAAGTGGAGATGATTTCATTTCCTGAATTAATAAGATATTTAAACAAAATGAAGTAGGCATGCTATGGAAATAAAAATTTCCCAAAAATCTTATAGGAAGAACTATCTCTGTCCTACTTTTCGGGTGTGTTTAGATTTTCTTGGATTTTTTTTGTCTTATTTTTCCAGAAAGAAGAGAAAAAAATATGAAGACATTGGCAATGCTCTCTTAAAAATTTGCAAGGGTACATGACTATAATAAAACAAAACAAACAATCACTAAGAAATAACAAAATAGATTTCTGCTTTTAAAGTGCATGTCCCAAGTTCTAGCCAGGCCCCTACCACACTGGAGGGTACTTAGGTGATGTAGTAACTTCCTCTCTCCAGTTTCTCTGTCTTTCTCTTTCTTTGTTATTTTTAAAAAATAGTATTAGTCCATACTCCCAGAGGGAGTAAAGAATAGGAAAGCTATCAAGGGAGGGGATGGGATACGGAGTTCTGGTGGTGGGAAATGTATGGAGTTATACCCCTTTTATCATATGGTTTTGTCAGTTTTTTCTTTTTATAAATAATAATAAATAGTATTAGTTATTTAATAATGGTTTACAATATCATAAGATTACAGGGGTAGAGTTTCACTCTGCATCCACCACCAAAGTTCTGTCTTTCTATTTCTGTCTGAAAACAAGTCAGTTCAGAGAAGTGAAATGATGTTTAAAAAGAAAGAAAAAAACAATAAGAAAAAGGATGAAAGGAGTAATAACAAATGCATTGAAACCACACAATTTGTGTAGAGGAAGAAACAGTTGCAATATATGGTGGCATCATCCTTTCCCCTAAAGTTTCTCGACTTAGGACCAGTGAAATAACTCAAATGGATCATATCAATGGTATGGGTTTGAGCCCGGCCCCTCACTGCACTGAAGGAAGCTTTGGTTTTATGATATCTCTCCTCTCTCTCTCTCTTTTTTGGTTTTATTATATCTCTCCTCTCTCTCTTTAGTTTTATGGTATCTCTCTCCCCTCTCCCTCCCCCCCCCTCTCTCATACACTCTCCTGCCCCCTCTCTCGTCTGCTTTCTGTATTAAAAAAAAAATCTGTTTCTCAGCTCCAGGCATTTTTACCCTTAAGAACACTTTACTGATCTTTTCCTGACCAGAAAAATGAAATTCACAGAAGTGAATTCATTTGAACAACAGGATGGACAGAGTGGGATGCATTGGATCGACCTTTCCGTGGTGCATCCCGTGAGTACCCATTCATTGGGGAAACTGAAGATCCTTCCTAGCCGACTGAATCCACATGGATCCCAGTCACTTTCAAAGCCATTAACTGGCTATGGAAGAAGGGCAAATGCTAGAAGAAGAAGAATGGACAGAGTTGGCATAATGGGCAGGATATATAGCTGGTGTATAATGTGCAATGTGTCATTATAATATCAAGCAAAAAGTACAAAGTGGGTCTCAGTTTCAGTCTTTCCCCCAGGAGAATTTCATGAACTCTGGTCCAGGTGGGAAGAGGATTTCCAGGGGTCTGAGTTTCCCGGGTTCTACTGAGCATGGATGAGGGTGAAGGTTGCATGATTTGAATTGATCTGAGCCTCACAAATGTTAAGTTTTGGGAAACCACTTTAAATACACATGTATCTGACCAGCTGGCTACAGCAGAAAGTAAACCACAATGTAAAATAATGCCTGCAGCTGAGAATTCCTGGTTTGTTGCTTGTTTTTTTTTTTTTTTTTTTTTGAGGGGATAAAGAAGATGGCACGTAATCTTCTTAATGGATTTGAAACTGCAGAATTTTTCAGTAAAGGCACAGTGTTGTCCAGCAGAACTTTGGAAATAGTTCACCCTATGTAACTAGAGCTATGTACCCTTGGAAACTCCCTACCACACCCTCGCCCAGCCCTCAAACCAAAACAACCACATCTCAAAGTTATACATCTTAAGAAAGCCTGTTCTAAACAAACTATGAGAGAGTATGAGGTCGTGACTACTGAATAAAAAATTCAATTATCAACTTTTTTTTTAAAAAGTTGAAATAGGGAGTCAGGTGGTAGTGCAGCGGTTTAAGCGCAGGTGGCACAAAGCACAAAGCATCAGCGTTAAGAATCCCAGTTCGAGCCCTCTGCTTCCCACCTGCAGGGGAGTCACTTAATAAGCAGTGAAGCAGGTCTGCAGGTGTCTATCTTTCTCCCCCCCTCTATCTTCCCCTTCTCTCTCCATTTCTCTCTGTCCTATCCAACAACAAATGGCATCAGTAACAACAACAATTAACTACAACAATAAAAAAAACAAGGGCAAGAAAAGGGAATAAATAAATAAAATATATAAAAAGGATGAAATAGAATAAATTGTAATGTCTGAATCAAACACAACCAGAAGTGAAAAATGCAACCAAACTTAACATATGTATTTATTTATTTATTTATTAATCCATTAGAAAAGTAGAGATTTAGAGAGGGGGGAGATGGTAGCACACCAGGTTAAGCACACATAGTACAAAGAGCAAGGACTCCTGCAAGGATTCCAGTTGGAGCCCCAGGCTCCCCACCTGCAGGGGGGTCACTTCACAAGAGGTGAAGCAGATCTGCAGCTGTCTATCTTTCTGCCTCATTCTCTATCTTCCCTTCCCCTCTCAATTTCTCTCTGTCCCATCCTAAATAAATAAATAAACAAATAAATAAGAAAAATGGCTACAGCAACAATGGATATGTAGTGCAGGCACTGAGCCTCAAGTGAGAGATAAAGACCAAAGCACTGAAACTTCCTTGAGTGTGTTGGAGACCAGACTCAAACCTGGGTCTTACGCATTGAAAAACAGCACACTCTCCAAGTGAGCTATTTTACCAGTCCAAAGGTAACTATGTATAGCTCATCCTGTAGAAATTATGGAATTGGCAAAAGAAGTGGTATAAAACTTGTTGTAAAGAAAAAACGGTGTATTGCACCAAAGTAAAAATCTCTGGGGTGGGTAGGGGGGAGTACAGGTCCTGGAAAAAGATGACAGAGAACCTAGTGGGGTTTGTATTGTTTGTGGAAAACTGAGAAATGTTATGCATGTACAAACTATTGTATTCACTGTCAAATGTAAAACATTAATCCCCCTATAAAGGGAAAAAAACATGGACTTTGTGAGAACTATTCTGGTTATGAGGGGGGAAGAACTTGGGAGGAAGGTGTGATGATTTACCCATGGTAGGCATTTAAAGTAATACCCTCACCTATACTAGTTTTTTCATGAGCCTGACATCTGATATGCAGGTGGACCCAAGTTATTGTCTGGGGAGATGATATCATGGCTGGAAAAAGTTCTAGAAAGCTGGATCATGGAAGAGAGTAGCTCCCGAATATGGGAAAGGTGTATAAATATTGTTGACTGTAAACCCCATCAATTTGATCTTGGGCCCATATTCAGCACAGGAGGCTATGTAACCTCTGCATCCCTATAGTTCTGAGCCCATATTCTGTGGTCATGAGTAGGAAAGTTCCAACTGCCCCAATTTTGAGACCCATCTTCCTCAGGTAGTAGATAGATTATGTTATGCAACCTCCCTTCAGAGGATGGGACATTCTCTACGATTGTTGATCTGCATTGAGGACAAGGTCTTATAGGGGCCCCCCAAGGGGTCCCTTATGTTGTTCCTGATGAATATGACCAGTGACAATGGAGGGAGTGATCTATTCAAGGTCTAGGCCCATAATGTCTATGTGGGAATCCCAGGACACCCTGACTAGGGCCCCAGATGATGGTCATTCTCCCAGAGGGTTAAAGAATAGGAAATCTATCAGGGGAAGGGATGGGATATAGAGTTCTGGTTGTGGGAATTGTGTGGAATTGTACCCATCTTATCCTATGATATTGTCTGTGTTTCCATTTTATAAATAAAAATTTAAAATAATTATACCCTCCGTATCATATAACAACGCTACATCATCAATTATGATGAAAAAAGAGTAACTATGGGACAGAAAAAATTTTCCCAGTAATCACTTCTAAAACTCACTGCAAAATTGTTTTGATGAGTATTTTAAAGTTTCATAAAAGAAAATCACCATAAAGAGCAAACAAAATGGTGAGTCCTCACTTTATGTTATATAAATTCTGTAAAGCTGAGACTCACAATGATGCACATCTGAAACTCATATTATGTGAAGTAATAACGTTAGTTCAATGAAAAAAAAAAGAGAGAAAAGGTGAGAATCAAAAAGAAAATTACTGACCAAACATACTTACAAAGAAAGATGATAAAAAGCCAGATGTGGCATACTTTAATGATGACTCTTTAGTCACTACCAGGCCACCCCATCACCTGGGGCCCTAGTCAGGGAGTCCTTCAATTCCCACACAGACATGATGGGCCTAGACCTCTAACAGATTCCTCTCTCCACTGTCACTGGTCATCTCCATCAGAAACAATATAACAGACCCTTTTGGGGCCCCGATGAGACCTTACCCTCAATGTTGATCAACAATGGTAGGGACTGTTTCATTCTCTGAAGGAAGGGTGGGCAACATACTCTACCTACCACCCAAAGAAGATGGGTCCTGAAATTAGTGCAGCCTGGAATGTTCCTAGCCATGAACACAGAATGTGAGCTCAGACCTACAGAGATGCAGAGATAAGCTCCTGTGCTGGAAATGGGCCCCAGGTCAAATTGATGGGGGTTACAGTTAACAATATTTATATACTTTCCCCATACATGGGAGCTACTCTCTTCCCTGATTCAGCTTTCCAGACCTTTCCCCAACTATGACACCATCTCCCCAGACAACAACTTGTGTCCAGCTGCATATTAGATGATAGGCTCAGGCAAAAAAACAAACAAACAAACAAACAAAAAAACAGTAAAGTCATGGGACCCTTGGAATATACCTAAAATAATCCTACTAGCTTTTTCCAAAATGGAGACTCCAAATGTTCATCTGCAATATTCTTGCCTTTAGGTTCATGATTAGTCAACAATATGCTTTGCTTTATATCTTAACTCTTTTTCAGCCATCCAGATGCTACTACAATGCCAACCTGACTTCCCTGAGCAAAAGACCCTACCAGTGTCCTGGAGCCCCACCTCCCCGGAGCCCTGCCTCACTAGGGAAAGAGAGAGACAGGCTGGGAGTATGAATCGACCTGCCAATGCCCATGTTCAGTGGGGAAGCAATTACAGAAGGTAGACTTTCTATCTTTTGCACTCCATAATACTCCCAGAGGGATAAAGAATAGGAAAGCTAGCACAATAGCACAGCTATATACAAGATACTGGATACTGTACAGCAAACCATAACAAAGGGACTTTTCAAAGTTAACCCAATTAACAAATAATGTTATGATAACATTAACTATCGATTGTCTTTTTGAACCCTAAGACAGCAGGAACCTCACATCTCCACTATAGAGCCTCTACTTCCCCCAGTCCTGGAACCCTTGGATAGGGCCCACTTTCCCGTATGGATCTCCCAATCCAAACCAAATAATATTGAATCCGCCGATCACAACCTAACCAACGCAACTATTGCCACCTCAACATGCTTCACCTCAGACTGTGTCCAGAGACTTCACGTGTGGAATGACAACCCTTCAGCTTCATTACTCGGGTGAGACCTTTCCTTTTATAGTACACTCTAATTTCATCTCAGGTAGTTCACTTTCTAACAAAGTCCCATAACCTAGATATACACCAGTTTCTGTGAGAGAGAGCTTATGTGCACACGTATCCATAAACTACTGCAAAATATATACCTGAAAGCAGAAGTACACTAGAGTTTGCAGTGAGTACCTCCCTAACACTTCCTCTCCACTATTCCAAGCTTGGGATCCATGATTGCTCAACAAATTGTTTGGCTTCGTATTTTAACTCTCTTTTCAATCACCAGGTTCCAGATGCCACCAGGATGCTGGCCAGGCTTCCCTGGACTGAAGACCCCACCAATGTGTCCTGGAGCTCCACTTCCCCAGAGACACACCCTACTAGGGAAAGAGAGAGGCAGACTGGGAGTATGGACCGACCAGTCAACGCCCATGTTCAGCAGGGAAGCAATTACAGAAGCCAGACCTTCTACCTTCTGCAACCCTCAATGACCCTGGGTCCATGCTCCCAGAGGGCTAGAGAATGGGAAAGCTATCATGGGAGGGGGTGGGTTATGAGGATTGGGTGGTGGGAATTGTGTGGAGTTGTACCCCTCCTACCTTATGTTTTTGTTCATTAATCCTTTCTTAAATAAAAAATTTTAAAAAAAAGAATAGGAAAGCTATCAAGGGAGAGGATGGGATACGGAGTTCTGGTGTTGGGAATTGTGTGGAATTGTACCACTCTTATCCTATGCTCTTGTCAATATTTCCATTTTATAAATAAAAAATGAAAAAATAAAGTCAGATGTGAGGTTACTTAGGAGCTTGATGGGGGCCAAGCGGTGGTACACCCACACCCTCTTGAGTGCACACATACCATCCACAGACATCCAGTTTGGAGCCCCCATTCCCAACCTACATTTGTCTCTTTCTCTCCCTTTCTATCCTTCCCTCTCCTCTCAATTTTTGTCTTAACAAATAAAATAGAGAGGCAAAATATAAAGGGAAAAATGGCTACCAGGAGCTGTGGATTCATAGTGCTGGCACAGAGCACCATTGATAACCCTGGTGGAAATTTGAAATACAACAAAACTAAGTAACTAAGTAGTGGGGGTCGAGTGAAAGGGGGTCTAATGCCTGGCAGAGGAGGAAAAGATGTGCTCAGACGTATTTTGGGGGAGGTGTGAAGTTGCACCAGGAGACAGAAACAGCCATGTGAAGATTTATTTAAAAATACAGTTTACAGGGGCCGGCCAGTACAGCAGTGGATTAAGCACACATGGTGCAAAACACATGGACTGTTGAGTCCCTGGCTCCCTACCTGCAGGGAAGTCACTTCACAAGCGGTGAATAAGGTCTTCAGGTGTCTATCTTTCTCTCCCCTTTCTGTCTTTCCCTCCTCTCGTGATTTCTCTCTGTCCAAACAATAACAACAGCAATGACAACATATCAATAAATAGAACAACAAGGGCAACAAAACTGGCGAAAATGGCCTCCAGGAGCAGTGGATTCATAGTACAGGCACCGAGCCCCAACAATAACCATGGAGGCAAATATAAATAAATAAATAAATAAATAAATAAATAAATAAAATAAAGTTTAAAAAATATTTAAAAGCCTTAGAAATTATCATAATTGTACACATAACTTTGTTCTAATACCATGGAGATACGGTATTATACAAATAGTAATACTAGGGTAGAGCCCACTTTCCCTTATGTTTCTCCCAATTCTTATCAAATAATATTGGATCAACCGATTGCAACCTAATCAACGCAACGAGTGCCACCCCAGCATGCTTCACTTCAGACTGTGTCCAGAGACTTCAGGTATGGAACGACAACCCTTCAGCTTCATCACTCGGGTGAGACCTTTCCTTTCATAGTATTCTCTAACTCCATCCCAGGTGGTTCACTTCCTAACAAAGTCCCAAAACCTAGATATAGACCAGGTTCCAGGAGATAGAGCATATGTTCACAGGTATCCATAAACTAGGGCAAATATATACCTGAAAGCAGTAGTACACTAGAGTTTGCAGTGAGTACCCCTCAACACTTTATCTCCACTATTCCAACCTTTGGGTCCATGATTCTTCAACAATTTGTTTGGCTTTGTATTTTAACTCTCTTTTCAGCCACCAAGTTCCAGATGCCATCAGGATGCCGGCCAGGCTTCCCTGGACTGAAGACCCCCAAATGTGTTCTGGAGCTCAGCTTCCCCAGAGACTCACCCTTCTAGGGAAAGAGAGAGGCAGACTGGGAGTATGGATTGACCAGTCAACACTATGTTCAGTGGGGAAGCAATTACAGAAGCCAGACCTCCCACCTTCTGCAACCCACAATGACCTGGGTCCATGCTCCCAGAGGGATAGAGAATGGAAAAGCTATTGGAGAGGGGATGGGATATGGATATTGGGTGGCGGGAATTGTGTGGAGTTGTACCCCCCCATCCTATGATTTTGTTAATGATGTCTCCTTTCTTAAATAAATAAATTAATTTAAAAATAGTAATACTGGGGTCCAGGCAATATAGCAGCAGGTTAAGTGCACATGGTGCCAAGTGGAAGGACAGGTGTAAGGATCTCAGTTCAAGGCCCCAGCTTCCCACCTGCAAGAAGGTCGCTTCACAGGGTCTGTAGTCTATCTTTCTATCCCTGTCTCTGTCTTCCCCTCCTCTGTCTATCTTTCTTTCTCCCTCTCTGTCTTCCCCTCATCTATCGATTTCCCTCTGTCCTATGCAGCAACAGCAATGGCAATAACAGTAATGGCAACAACCACAAGGGCAACAAAATGGGAAAAGTGGCCTCTAGGAGCAGTGAATTCATAGTACAGGCACCAAGCCCCAGTGCCCCAGAAATAACCCTGGAGGCAAACAAATAAATGAAAAATAAAAAATATTCGGGGCAGGCAGTGATGTACCTGGTTAAGCACACACATTACAGTGCACATAGACATAGGTTCAAGGCCCTAGTCCCCACTTACAGGGGGAAAGCTTCATGAGTGGTGAATCAGAGCTACAGATATCTCTTGGTCTCCTTTCCTCTCTATATCACCCTATCCTCTTAATTTATCTCTATCTTTATTCAATAATAAATACAAATATTTAAAAATTTTAAAAGTATATTGTTTCATATGTTAAAAACTGTAATATGATACTATTTTTGTTGATTTCCAAGGAAGAGAAACATTCTCAACAGATACCAAAAACTGAATTTGTGCTAATACATTTTATTGAGTGTTTATCAGAGAAAGGTTTCATGTTCAGACAAGTTGAGAAATAATTTTGGTCACTTTCATTTTGGAACCTGCATTAGACACTTCCTTAGCCAATCATGTAACCCTTGCTGGGCTAATCATACTACCGCTGACAACAGTAATCATTTTAATGACAAGAACAAGACTAGTTAATGTCTAGTTAATGTCTTTCTCTGTATGTACATGCACATTAATAAGTCAGAAAGAATGCAAATCAACATATGTTAGTGGTATCTTTCATACTGCAAAAGAATCCCTTTGTAAAATGAAGCAAACATATAGAAATGAGAAAAGAATTTAGAGAATTACAGCATCTTTTTTTCCTGTTTGCTCCTGTTTTTTTAATTTTTATTTATAAAAAGGAAAAAAAGACAAAACCATAGGATAAGAGGGGTACAACTCCACACAATTCCCACCACCAGAACTCCATATCCCCTCCCCAACACTGATAGCTTTCCTGTTATTTAACCCTATGGGAGTATGGACCCTGGGCCATTATGGGGTGCAAAAGGTGGCAGTTCTGGCTTCTGTAACTGCTTCCCAGCTGAACATGGGCATTGGCAGGTCAATCCATATTCCCAGACTGTCTGTCTCTTTAGTGGGGTGGGGCTCTGGGGAAGCGGGGCTCCAGGACACATTGGTGGAATTGTCTGCCCAGGGAAGTCCAGTGGTATCATGGTAGCATCTGGAACCTGGTGGCTGAAAAAAAGAGTTAACATATAAAGCCAAACAAATTGTTGACTAACCATGAACCTAAAGGCTGGAAATACAGCATTGAATCTAAGTTTTGCTCTTGAATCCTAGCGTCCAACTATCTCCTATGAATTAACTGATACATTACTCTTTTTCTACAGAATAATTGTGCCTGTTTAACTTAAAACAACGTTTAAAAGTTCTGAATACTATAATTCTCTGACATACGACACCATAAAAACTCTTAGTAAGTTTTTAAATTTTTAATATTTATTTATTTCAAATAGAGGCAGAGAGAAACTGAGAGGGAAGTGGGAGACATAGAGGGAGAAAGAAACAGAGACACCTGCAGCACTGCTTCACTCCTAAAACTCCCTCCCTGCAGGTAGGGGACTGGAGACTTGAACTGAGGTCCTTGTGTGTTGTAACATGTGTGATCTATCAGATGTCCTACTGCCTGCCCCCCCCTACAACCTTTCAAAGATAATTTTCTTTGTGAATCTCCAATAAGGTTTTTTTTTGGGGGGTAAGGATTTCTTTCTCTGGGGTAAGCACATGCTAGCTACCTCTACTCTATTTCCAAAAACAAGCAAGCTTGAACTCTAGAATCATTTCACTGTCCATCTGCTTTTCTACTCCTTTGCTCAGAATAAACTAGTATCATTTATGATCTGTGAATATCATTTTTATTGCACTCTGAAATACCTTTGCTGAAGATAAGGCGGGGGATTAAAAACAAACCTAAGTAACAATTTTAAAAATGTTTTGTCTTAGTTACATCCTTGACTTACTACTTTTTATTTGGCATAGTTCATTTACACAGCTAAGGGGTACCACAATCTGACCTGCATCCTCTCCAGCACCTACTTTGTAGCTTCATAATAAAACATGTTCAAAATAAAAAGCATATCCATGTTAAAGCATTAGCTGACATATTGAAAAACAGGAAAGATGGCAAACATGGATGCTATTATTAACCTTGGAAACTAATGGGAAGTTTGGTCCAAAGCAATACTATTTCAAAAAACATAAATATTTCTGCTGTATAATATGTGTTGAAATACTAAAATAATTCCTGGAAACGATTGATAGGTAATGTGTGCAGCACAAATGACATAGGTATTAGGTAAACAAATCTGGAAGTAGCACAGGTGTCAACAACAAATGAGCGGTTAAGCAAGCTGTGGTGCTTTAGACAAAATGGGATATTACTCAGGTGTTAAGAACAATGAAGGCATCTCATTTACGTCATCTTGGATGGGACTTTGAGGAATCATGTTAAGTGAGAGAAACCAAAAAGAGAAGGGTGTATATGGGATGTTATTGTTCATCGGAGTAACTGAAGACACAAGAACAAAAAGGGGAAACATTTGGCAAGGGTTTGGTGGCTGGTTTGGTTATTATGCCAATGCAAAGGGCTCTGTGGAAGGAAGGAAGAGAGGGGACTGAGGGGATGCTTTGGGTTCCTGGTGCATTATGGTATCAAAGGATCTAAGCTGAGAGTAAGAGTGTTTCACAGATACCTATGATGATGATATGAGAAATTTTGCCCATGTCCCAACAACTGTACTGTAAACCACTAACCCACGCAATAAAATGACAAAAAAGAACAACAGAGTTAAATATATAATGTTAAGTAAAGTTCTAATTCTTCAGGGGGCTGGGTGGTGGCATATGTAGTTGAGTGCACATGTTACAGTGCACAAGGACCTGGGTTCGAGCCCCCAGTACCTACTTTCAGGGGGAATACTTTGTGATTGTTGAAGCAATGCTGCAGGTGTCTCTCTGTCTTTCTCCCTTTCTATCTTCCTCTA
Source organism: Erinaceus europaeus (assembly GCF_950295315.1). Classification (NCBI taxonomy): domain Eukaryota; kingdom Metazoa; phylum Chordata; class Mammalia; order Eulipotyphla; family Erinaceidae; genus Erinaceus; species Erinaceus europaeus. The sequence continues at coordinate 102,632,818 of NC_080185.1, read as the reverse complement.
CCATCTTGATTTCTCTTAAATAAAAAATATTGTAATAAAATATTTTTAAAGTTATAATTTTTCATATTTATTACTGAATTAAATTATATTGTAACTCAGAATATAACTAAAATAGGCCTATTAACTATCTACAAAATGGAGACCCCCCCAACTCTTCATCTGCACTATTCCAGCCTTTAGGTTAATGATTAGTCAACACTTTGTTTGGCTTTTTATCTTAAGTCCTCTTTCAGCCACCAGGTTCCAGATGCTACTGTGATGTCAACTGGACTTTCCTGGGCAGAGGACCCCACAAATGTGTCCTGTAGCTCTGCTTTCCCAGAGCCCCGCCCCACCAGGGAAAGAGAGAGACAGGCTGGGAATATGGATAGATCTGTCCATGCTCATGCTCAGTGGGGAAGAAAATACAGAAACCAGACCTTCTACCTTCTGCACCCCATAGTGTCCCTTGGTCCATTCTCCCAGAGGGATAAAGAATAGGAAAGTTATCAGGGGAGGGGATGGGATATAGAGTTCTGGTGGTGGGAATTGTGTGAAGTTGTACCCCTCTTATCCTATGGTTTTTGTCAGTGTTTCCTTTTTATAAATAAAAATTATAAATAAAATAAACAAATAAATAAATGGAAAATAAAAGAAAAAAAAGATGCTAGACTAGAAAGGCATATGTTTACAATAATTATGAAGTTGCTTATCAAATATTTTGTTAAAATGGCAGCAACACCACACAATACATGAATTAATAACATGTCAAATACATAAAGACTAAATGTTTACATTAGGACCAATGAAAAATGATAAGATATAATATACTGAAAACAGCAAATAACTGCATACACTTATACATATATGTGCCAATAATTTATATGAGAAGTAAACTTCACTAGATTGTAATTATTATCAATGTAAATCTTGGCTACATGATTCATAAGTTTATTTCATGGAGATAAATGAATTAAAATATAACTTCTTGAAAATGAAGACTGATATTTCCCTTTCTGGCATTAAACTATTAAATACACTGCAGGATACATCCCAGGACCTGTAATACGACATGGCAGAACCTACAAAATCTGGCTCACAGAGACCTCTCTCCTACCCTTTCCCTGGATGTCTTATGTTATAACTGGCCAGTTATTTTTGTGAGTGAGTGTGTTGAATAACAAAAAAAAATTTTTTTTGCATGACCCATCTGCTCGGAGTACTCTAAAAGGTAATTGGCTTTATATAAAAAAACTAGACGCAGCAAAAGTTTCTGGAGACGTCCAGAAACATTCCAAAATTTTTTTTCTTTCTCCCTCTTTTGATTTTTATATATAGTTTTGGTATATATATAAGTGTTTAATCTTAAACTGTGTGAAGAATTACAGATATAAATTTGTTTTTAAAATAATATGTTTTTATAACAAAAGTTCTTTTTCCTCCAGTTTGTCATAACTAAATGTTTCTGGGTATGTCTCAAGTTTGGTAACACTAACTTAACGGTCAAAAATGTAACCCTACAGCTACACTATTACCAGACAAGGTAAAAATTAATTTGTTAAGGTAAGTAACTATTTAGGTAAAAGTCTAAATGTTCAACGTGACTATTCATTCCCAAAACTAAACTATATAAATTTTATATACAGGACACCTTTGAAGGGCCCCCAAAGGTGCCCTGTAAACTATCTTGTGGAAATTAATCCACAACAGATCTGGCATCAATCTGGCACTGTAAACGTTAAAATCATTGTCACGAATATGCGTTAACTCTCTAAGCAATTTGAGTCTGTTTAAAATATATATTTTAGCTAAAATTGGTCTCAAGATCCTGCGGTAGAGGCTGCTACAGGAGGTCACATTAGATGACCTTTAAATAAAATCATAAAGATATTTTAAACCAATTATAATCATCGAGGTATCAACTATAACAAACCTATAACTTGTTACAAGTTCAAATTAACCACGAGAAGCAGATTGTTTGTGTTTCTTTCACAGGAATCCCGGAAAAACCATCTGAAGCCCTGCACACCCTGACGTCACCCACTAGATGGCACGCTACCGTGGCACACCCCCCGAAAGAAACCCTAGATGTCACTCAACGCGATCTGAAGAACCTGATACACAGACTCCAAGGACAGAACTTTCTTCATGCCTGGTTGCCATTCCTGCTTCTGACCTGCCTGTCACTTGTTGGCGGTTCCAGCTGGCTATCTACAGAAAAGCAACATTCCAGCGGCTGATCTCCCTCAATTCCAGCGGTTGACCCCCCTCATGCAGCGTCGCATCCCCTGCCAATTCTTCCCCTAGCCATCTACTTCGCACTGAGACTTGTATCGGACTTTCTGACATACCCTATATACATTTTACACAATTTTAAAGCAGCTTATTTCCCTTCACGCTGCTGGTTTTTTATAGACTGATCCTGAGTAATTCATAGACTTTACAGACTGTTGCCTTGAGGACTATACAATGCCAAATAGCCCCTCTGTTTGGTGGGTCATGCCCTCCCGCCTCCCCTTCATTATGTACCATTGCCCTTCCCCCACCCCAAGCAGGGAATGTTCCTTTACACACCAGTCCTTCCGTTCACACCACACTGGCTTTTACTACTCCCCTACTTGTCCCTTCCTGTTTTGTTATATCATTTAGGCTTATGCCCAAAAGGTTTCTGCTCCATGATAGTCTTTTACAGACTTTGAACATCTTATGCTATTACTAGATAGAAAGATAGGAAAGATGTAGAGATATTGTGAAGAGATGGTTGAGCAGGCTGCGCTTAAACCTATGAGATGAGTCTCTCCAGGTAAGTCTCTCTCTCTAAAGAGGGGTTGAGCACAGGGGGACGCATAAATCTCACAAGGTTGGCAGCCATTTAAGCCTTCTCTCCTCCACAGAAAGTCCTACATCTTCCCACCTGAGCACGGCATTCCTTAAAAACATTTAAGCCTGCCCCATTCCATTTTTCTTTACTGTGTCCATTTAGATATAAAGGGATAGGAGGAGATGTTGCTGAGGAGTACTTCTGATGCAGTCTCCGCCCCCAGGTTTTACCACGCCCCGCGAAATCCTAGCAGTGCCCCCTTCAACCAATCCTGGCCCCGCACGTCACCCCCGGTTGTCGCCCAATAAAAAGCCCCCTCACCTCCCCCTCTCTGGGCTCTCAGCTCCCCCTCTCTTAGATCTTGCCCCCTGCTCTCCCCCGTGGTCAGGTAGTGGGGACGGCCATTGCTGGCTGGCTCCACGTGGTCTGAACCAACCCCCCCATCCTATAATAAAGATTTGTGTACCCCTTTGCTCTGGACGTCCACTCTCTTCTCCGCAGTGCAGCCCGACACCAGACCGCCACAACAACAATACACTATAAAAATAGCATATTTGACACTCACATGAGCTCCTACAGACTGACTGGAAAGAGTCACTAGTGAAAATGCAGTTGTCAGTTTTCTAAAGGCATTATGGTACAATAAAGGAAGCATAAAGAAGTAATGAAAGAAAAACGGACTAGACTAAAATTGCCAAAGGCTGGTTTCTCCTGAAATAGATGCCACAGCACCATTTAGGATAGGAGATGCTTAATCCAGATCAGTATCTGTAATGGGCAGGATGTGGAAACAATAGAACAGAGGTGGGATTCAAGCTGTGATGGAGACCTAACAACTTTTAGCAAGAAATTTCTGGGACAGAGAAACCTACAGTTTGATGTTTAGAATAGTCCAAACCTCAATAGCAGACATGCACTGTCACAGTAAAGTGAAAAGTATCAGAAGCAGTAAAGCAGCTCGCAGCAACAAGCACAGACCCTAAGGCAGTTGAGAATGGGAGGCCTTCTGACACTCCCAACAGCTTGGCAACAAATACTTCCTATAGAGAGGTCTAGATGGTGCTTCTTCATATCTCCAACTAAATGACCAGAAGACTTATTTTTAAAAATCAAGTAACTGTGGATACTGACAGTCATGGGTCTGGGATGTTGTGGGGTCCTGGTGCATGATAGTGGAAAAGCACCTAACTTGGGGGTGAGAGTGTTTTACAAAAACCTATCAAGTGGGAGATGATGAGAGGCTGTACCCATATGGCAACAAGTACACTGTAAACCATCAATTTCCCAATAAAAGGAAAAATAATTAATTCAGTAACATTCAATACCTGAATGTTTCCCCACATGAAATACCATGTTCAGTCCATGTTTCACTTTGCGTTCTCCCTCCCCATTACTGTGTATTAAGTGAGATAATTTGGTATTCACTCTTCTCTTTTTGGCTTATCTCACTCACTGTGATATTCTCAGTTTCACCAGAGGATGCAAAGGAGACAATTTTATTGCTTTTTAAAAAATTAAGCTATTTACTCTTTTTTCTATTAGTGATTTAATAATGATCGACAAGATTGTGGGATAAGAGGGGTACAAGTCCATATAATTGCCACCACCAAAGTTCAGTATCACATCCCCTCCATTTGGAAGCTTACCTAGTCTTTATCCCTCGGGGAGTATGTACCAAAGATCTTTATGGGGTGCAGAAGGTGGGAGGTCTAGATTCTGTAATTGCTTCTTCATAGGCATGGGCATTGACAGGTTGATCCATACCCCCAGCCTGTTTCTATCTTTCCCTAGTGGGGTAGGGATCTGGGGAGGTGGGGTTCCAGGACTCATTGGTGAGGTCCTCTGCCCAGGGAAGTCAGGTTGGCATCATGGTAGCATCTGCAACTTGGTGACTGAAAAACATTAAGATATAAAGTAGAATAAGTTATTTAATAATCAGGAACGTAGAGGTAAGAATATAGTAGATGAGATTTGAGGTCTTCATGTTGGAAGAAGTCAGGTAGTCCATTTTACATATACTCCAAGGATCCCATGACTTTACTAATTTTTGCCTGAGCCCAACAGCTAACATGCAGGTGGGCTGAAAGTACTATCTAGGAAAACGGTGTCAGAGTTGAGAATAGGATTAGAAATCTGGATCAGTGCAGAGAGTAGCTCCCAAATATGGGAGAGGTATATAAATACCATTAACTATAAACCCCATTGATCTGACCTAGGGTCCATGTCTATTCGTATTTAGCACAGGATCCTGTGTAGCCTCTGCATCCCTGTCAGTCTGGCAACTTCATTGTTTTTAACAGCTGAGTAGTATTCTATCTTGTATATATGCCACGACCTTTTTAGCCACTCCTCTGTTCTTGGACATCTGGGTTGCTCCCAGTTTCTGCTAATTACAAACTGTACTGCTATTAACAGAGGTATACATATATCTCTTCTGATAGGTGTGTCTGTTTCCTTTGGGTAAATCCCTAGGATAGGAATTGCTGGATCATAGGATAGGTCCATACCCAGTGACCTGATAAATCTTCATATTGTTTTCCAGAATGGCTGGACTACTTTGCATTAATATCAGCTGTGCAGAAGTGTGCCTTTTCCTCTACACCCTCTCCACTATTTGTTATTTCTGTCTTTTCTGATGTATGGCGCTCTCACAGGTGTATATGGTATCTCACTGTTGTCTTTATATGCATTTCTCTGATGATTAGTGACTTTGTGCAGCTTCTCATGTATCTATTGGCCCTCTGGATCTCCTCCTTGGTGAAATTTCTGTCCATATCCTTGCTCCATTTTCTAATAGGGTTGTTTGTTTTTTTGGTGCTTAGTTTGATGAGATCCTTATATATTTTGGTTCCTAGTCCTTTGTCTGAGGTGTGTTGTATAAGGATCTTCTCCCATGCCATAACACATCTTTCTATTTGAGTGGTAGGTACCCTTTGCCGTGAAGGTTTTCAGTTTGATGTAGTCCCACTGGTTTATTTTTGTTTTTGTTTTCTTTGCTGTTGGATCTGAATCCTTGAAGACTTTTTTGAAGCACGGGTCATGCAGTGTTCTGCCAATGTTTTCTTCTATGTACTTGACAGTTTCTGGCCTAATGTCCATGTGCTTGATGCACCTGTAGTTGAATTTTGCACATGGTGATCAGTGATAGTTCAATTTCATCTGTTTGCATGTTTCAATCCAATTTTTCCAGCACCGTTTGTTGAAAAGACTCTCCTTAATGGTTTGCCCTACCCCTATCAACAGTTAGTTGGTTATAGATGTGGGGGCATATTTATGGATATTCAATTGTACTCCACTGAACAGATTTTTTTAAGCAGTGGAAAAGAAATCATCCTGGAGACCAGAGAAATTGTAACTGAAAGTAGAAAATAATAGAGTCAGAATTTTCAAAGACTACTCAGTCAGTATATAGTAGGTGAAAGAAATCTTTCCACTGTCACAAGGAAACAGCAAAGAAATCTGCCAGTCTTGGCTTGGGCTCAGAGTGTTGGTGGGTGAGGAGATAGATATTTTCTCATTGAAGTAAGATCACAGACATGTACACTAGAGAGTATTCAGTCCAGTTTTTACTACTTCAAGTAAAAAGCCATATCCAAGACAGAGAGGAGAGAGAGAAACATGAACATAAAATAACTCTGGGATGCTGGTACTGATAAGGCATTAGGAGGAAGGTAATATAAAGCTTTTCAGGACAATTTCTCTTATTCCAAATATTTAAAACAAACAAGCAAGTATTAAATTTTTCAACATGGATTAAACTCAAGAACACACTTGTTCATGAAAAACAGAAGTTTCAGAAAGTTATAGTAATAGATAATGTATTAACAAATTCAAAACAAGTAAGTCAGTATCTCTGCATATATTGCATAAAATCATGCTTAAGAGTTTGTACCACCAACTCTGGATGTTGGTTTACTTGAGAAAGGGAGAAATGGGGAATAAAATGAGTGCAGGAGGGATACTAAGGACTTTCAAGTCTATCATGAGTTATTTACTTTAAAAGTTTTGGAGAAACTATGGTAAAATATGGCTATGCTTTGGTTTATAGCATATTCCTTTTACTGTTGTGAGTATTTGGTGAAAAGTATCTTTGTCAGTGACAGAAAAAAATATCCCACATCATTTCCTTTAAAATTATCTCTGCTTCCCTCTTCTGGAGCTTCTAATAAATGGGTAGAGAGGATTGATAGTCTAGTCATTCAAAGTCCTTTGAATAGTAGCTGTCCATTTAAGTGTCATATTTGTTGGTAGGTATTATCTTTATTATTTCATTTATTTAAAAATCATTAGCTATTTACTATATTTTCAGTAGGTTTCTTCAACTCTATCTTTCAACACTTAGTGAACAGATTACTTCAAATAAATTCTTATTTACATCTAGATTTTGTTATTTTACAGCACATGCACTTAAACTTTTACTGTTGCCACTCAAATACATTACTATTTACTTTTGTGGGGCTTTTTCTTTTCAGTATTTTTTTTTCTTTAAGAAATTCACTCCCATAGATTGGCCTGGCAATGTCCATGTTCAGCAGAAAAGCAATTATAGAAACTAGACTTTCCACCTTCTGCACCCATAATGATCCTGGGTCCATACTCCCAGAAGGATAAAGAATAGGAAAGCTTTCAAAAGAGGTGATGGGATACAGAGTTTTGGTGGTGGGGACTGTACCCCTTTTGTTCTATGAGCTTGTCAATATTTACACTTTATAATTAAAAATTAAAAAAACTCCTCAAAATAAGGATACATACTTTTATTTTGATAGAGGTTCAAAGAATTCCAGCACTGTTATCCATTTACTATCATACCTTTCATTGCTAAACTCACTTGAATTTTATTTTGGCAAGCTTCTGAGTATTGATGCCAGGAAGGAAAAAGGTGGTATTTTTTCCCTAAATCACTGTATGTCTAAGATTCTATCTTTCTTGTTCATAGGAAAACCTGTGTAATTCTATAATATCTGAATTATATTTGCCATCGAGTTTGCATGTGTGTTCCCACTCTGATCACATTTATGTCTCTCAGTGCAGATCTGTCACATGGGATTCAAATAACAGGTAGAAATGTCCCAGAACTGAATAAACATTAAGATTTCTAGCTGAAAGTACAACTCTCATTTTGAGGTAAAATCTTACATATTTTCAAATAGTAAGCAGAGTACATAGAAGACATATTGGGACCATGGGAATGGCAAATTCAGTAACAGAAAGAGTGAAGTTACAGAAGAATATTGGGGATAAGTGCAGGAAAGTTGTCCAGCCACCCATGACCTTAACCTGGATCAACAATGGTAGAGAACATTCCATCCTCCAAAGAGAGCCTGGACAACATACTCTATGTTCCACCTGAGGAAGATGGGTCCTAAAATTGGGGCAACTTGGAACATTCCTACTCATGACCACAGAATGTGAGCTCAGATCTATAGGGATGCAGAGGTCACATAGCTGAATATGGGCCCCAGATCACATCAAATCAACAGGGTTTACAGTCAACAATATTTATATACCTTTCCCATATTTGGAAGCTACTCTCTTCCCTGATTCAGCTTTCTGGTCCTTTTTCCAGCCATGACATCATCTCCCCAGACAATAACTTGGATCCACCTGCATATTCAGCCACCAGTTTCCAGATGCTAACATGATACCAACCGGAGTTCCCTAGGAAGACGACCCCACCAATATGTCCCAGAACCCCACCCCACTAGGGAAAGAGAGAGGTAGGCTGGAAGTATGGATCTACCAGCCAATGCCCATGGTCAGCGGGGAAGCAATTACAGAAGCCAGACCTTCCACCTTCTGCATCCCACAATGACTTTGGGTCCATAATCCCAGAGGGATAAAGAATAGGAAAGCTATCAAGGGAGGGGATGGGATACTGGGATACGGAGATCTGGTGGTGGGAATTGTGAGGAGTTGCACCCCTCTTATCCAATGGTTTCTGGCAGTGTTTCCTTTTTTACAAATAAAATTCAAAAAAGTATTTAAATTAATAGAGTAAGAAAGGAGAAGAAAGAGATGAAAGCATAAGTTTGACATGCAAACACAATGTTAGATACCAAATTCAGGACTTCATGCCTACAAGTCCTATGCTCTATTCACTGCAAACTCATTACTTCCTGCTCCTTTCAACAAGTGCTAATTCCAAATTAAATACAACATACAAGAATCTTTGTCTCTTTGTGTTAGAGTCTGTATTTGAGGGAACAGAAACCTCAGATGTAGAAAGGACATAGTATGTATAGATGTCACTAGGTAAATTTAGCAAGTTTGGTTTTATTTCAAAAAATCAATGTAATTCAAATGAGTTTTCTTAATTTATGGTGGGTAATGGTTCATAGCACAGTTGTCTGTCTACACATGGGCACCATTTCCTAGTTCTGCATCATGGGAATCTACAAAATACTCTCATCCCCAACCTAGGACCCCAAGCCCTCCCTAAGTCTCCTTCTTCCATTCTTTCCCCAGAGTTCCTTGCTTTGGTACAATATATCGCCCTCAGTCCAAGTTTCTCCCTCTGTTCCCCTTTCTTATTCTGTCTCCCAAGTTCCACCTACATGTGAGGTTATCCAGTATTCATCCCTCTCTTGCTTACTCATCTCATCCAACACATTTAGGGTAGTTTCCAACCAAGACGCAGCAAAGACTGGGATTTTCAAGTTTCTTGTCTAGTATTTAGGTCTTTGATAGTTGGCCTTGGCTAACTGACACTGTTCATATTACTGTCCATTTTGCCCTCTACTTTCCAATATATTGGTTTCTTTTGTTACTGTTCTTTGTGTTCCCAGTTTTATTCTACCTCTGATAAACTCCTTTGGAGTTGGAGTTCCTTTGCTTCTTTTCATGTAGGACTTCTTTCAGTAATTTTTGCAAGGCAGGATTCGTGGTGGTGAATACTGATAAACATGCGGTGCCCAGTGATCTCTACTGTCACCACTATACAACATTTCACACTCATTAAATAATAACTGAATCACAATCAAGAAAGTGTTCTTTTCTTTGAAGTAATCAGTGTTAGTTTCATAAAATTTTCTGGTTCTTGTTTAGACTAGTATTTAAAGAGAACCTGTTTTGGGGCTGGGTGGTGGCAAACCTTGCAGGGAGGACACTTCACAGGTATGGACCTGGTCTGCAGGTGTCTATTTTTCTTTTTCCCTCTCTATCTCCACTCTATCAATTTATATATGTCCTGTCAAACTAAAATAGAAAGGAAGGGGAAATGAAAAAAAAAAAAAACGGAAAAAATGGCAGCTGGGAGTGGTGTATTCACAGTGCCAACACCAAGCCCCAGCAATAACCCTTGTGGCAATTAAGAAGAAGAAGAAGAAGAAGAAGAAGAAGAAGAAGAAGAAGAAGAAGAAGAAGAAGAAGAAGAAGAAGAAGAAGGAGGAGGAGAAGAAGAAGAACTTGCTTCATTCCTTTTATGTTCCAGATAACACTCTAGAGCCTGAAGATGGAATGATGAAAATAATTGTCTTGACTTGGCTGTCTAGAAAAGCTAATAAATGACAAATATTATTGAAAAACGTCTCTGTCCCTATCATCCTCCCAGCTCTCCATCCCCCACTTTTCCTCCCCTGCTGCAAATTTATATTAGAGATTCCATTCAATTCAACACATAATTATTTACTATGTTTAAAGGACTAGGATGCACTGACCTATCTATTGAGAACACAACAATGGTCTTGTGCTCTTATAAAGAAGTATTTACCTTGAAAATTCCATGAGGTTTCTTATATCTGATCTATAGAATCTTTCCAAAGGCTTGGTGGGTTTTTTGTTCACTATTTCAAGAAAAATCTGAACTGTGTTGCTTTTGCTCTTACTATGATTGACAGTAAGTGCCTCTGACTTATGGCAGCAATCTGATGCAAGAGAAACACCTAAAGCACACACTCCTTTATGATCGCTGATTGAAATAGTATGTGTGTGAGAAAGAGATAGCATAATGATTATACAAAACAACTTTCATGCCTGAGGCTCTGAGGTCCCAGGTTCAATCCTTAGCATCACCATAAACCAGAGCTGATGATGTCTCACTCTGGTCTCTTGACTTCTTTATGTGTATCTATCTGTCTGTCTTTTTTATTAAAAATAAGTAAAGTGAGGGCCGGGCGGCAGCACAGCAGGTTAAATACACAGGGACCCAGGCAAGGATCTGGATTCAAGTCCCCGGCTCCCCATCTGCTTCACAAGTGGTGAAACAGGTATGCAGGTGTCTTTCTCTCCCTCTCTCAGTTTTCTCCTCCTCTCTTGATTTCTCTCTGTCCTATATAACAATGACGACAGCAATAACAACAACAACAATAATAATAACAATGATAAACAAGGGCAACAGGGGAGAAAGAATGGCCGCCAGGACTGGATTTGCAGTGCAGGCACTGAGCCCCAGCGATAATGCTGGAGGTAAAAATAAATTAACTCTTCATCTTCAAGCCTTTAGGTTCATGATTTGTCAACAACTAGTTTGGCTTTATATTTAACTCTCTTTTCAGCCACCAGAAGCTAGCATGATGCCAACCAGACTTCCCTGGACAGATGACCCACCAATGTGTCCTGGAGCTCCAACTCCCTCAGAACCCAGCCCCACTAGGGAAGGAGAGAGGCAGCCTGGGAATATGGATCGACCTGACAACGCCCATGTTCATGGGGAAACAATTACAGAAGCCAGACCTTCCCCCTTCTGCTTCCCACAATGACCTTGGATCCATACTCCCAGAAAGTTAAAGAATAGGGTGGATCAGGCAGTAGCACAGTGGATTAAGCACACAAGGCACAGGACCAGTACAAGAATACTGGTTCGAGACCCCAGCTCCCACCTGCAGGGAGGTCGTTTCACAAGCTGTGAAGCAGGACTGGAGGTGTCTATCTTTATCTCCCCCCCAACCTACCTCTCCTTTCTTAATTTCTCTCTGTCCTATCCAGCAATAACAACAACAAGAACAACAATGGCAACAAAAATGAGAAGAAAAAAAAAAAAGCCTCCAGGACCAGTGGATTCATAGTGCAGGCACTGAGCCCCAGCGATAACCCTGGAGGCAAAAAAAAAAAAAAAGAATAGGAAAGCTATCAAGGGAGGGGATGGGATATGGAGTCTGGTGGTGGGAACTGTGTGGAGTTGTACCCCTCTTATCCTATGGTTTTGTCAGTGTTTCCTTTTTATAAATAAAAAATAAAAAATAAGAATAAACCATTTTAATAAAAAATAAAGTATTAAAATACATTGTTAACAAGGACCTGCTAGGATCTCTTCTACTAATTCTCAAGTTTTGAAATCAGATAGAAAAATGTTAAATAATCAGGATATACATAAATGGTAATGAAAACCAATAAACTGCACTAATGTGATTCAAAATGGGTTACTAAACATATTCAAACCAAGACATTGCTATCCTATTTAGGAAGTCTTTGATGATATCTCTTTCATTTTAAAAATTTCTTTATTGGGGGATTAATCATTTACAGTTGACAGTAAAATACAATAGTTTGTACATGCATAACATTTCCTAGTTTTCCACATAACAATTCAATTCCCAGGAATACCAAAGGAGATCACCTGGGACTACAACAAGACAGGACTAGAACGACTTTGGGAACTCACCAAATCACCGGTGAGTGCAAACACTTGTGGCTCATGAACAGCAAGGAGCCTAAGGGGAGATTCCTGGGGATAAAGACTGTTTCTACACCTGAGTGGCTGTTAACAGTCTGGCAGTTGATTAGTTGAGATATCACCTCTAGTCTGTTTTACAAACAAAAAGAGTGCTGAAGGGAGGAGAGGACTCACCTAAGACTCACGAAATTCAACTGTGAGTCTCCATTGCTACTGCTGTCAGAGGCAGGAGCAGCAGGGGGGAGGCCCTGTGCTGACATCAGGGGGGCATAGAATTGACCAGGAAACTCAGGAGAAGATCTACACCCCAGTGGCCTAGCGGTGGGGCAGTATAGTGGGAGTCTTTCCACATTGTTCTCCTGATAAGAACATGGTGAATAAGTGCCTCAGAACCTACAGACTATAAATGGGACTTGTTTAGAAACTCACAGGGCCCAGAACTGTTGTCTGATTTGTCAGAGAAGCTGAATAGAGCCCTGAACTTTGGATCCTTGGGGTGTGGGAGTCTCTTTGCATAACCACTGTATTATCTCTCCCCCACCCTAATTTATCTCTTGGTCAGGAGTGAGTGATTAAAATAAGAAGCCTACTTAAAGTTAAAAAGCCCTGAGGCTCCCATAGCCTAAAGGGAAGAGAAAGAACAAAAGAGGCTTTAACAGCCACTGTGTGCCATCTCAAGGATTGAAATAGTATTAAAACAACTGTTAATTTCCACAACTGTGAACTCTTTAAGTACCTTACTTTGACACATGTCAATCCAGGCAAGAGTGATCGGTAATTTAAAAAGTACTCAGAGAGGGACCTCATAATGTACTATATAGAATGGTTACACCAAGAACATATATTAGAGAAAGGAACCAGGACAAAAGTCCAGCTAAAAGACCCCCAAAGGTTGAAGCACAGAATAATTAAGGAAAAAATTACAAGAGTGAATAAATAATTTGAAAGAATTTTCATCAGATATGCAGAAAAAACAAATGAGACTCTGAAAGAAAACACTTATTATCTCAAGGTTATTAGAGAGCTAAAAGCTAAAATTGCATTCAACCAAGAACTACTATATCCTGCTAGACTGTCATTCAGACTAGATGGAGGCATAAAAACCTTCTCAGACAAGCAACAGCTGAAGGAATCAACTGTCACCAAGCCTGCCCTGAAAGAGGTTTAGAAGGTCTCCTATAAACCAGATCATAATAAATAAGCCATATATCAGAACACTCTAAAACTCTCCAATAATGGTGTTAAAATATCTTCAATCTTTGATATCAATAAATGTCAATGGCCTGAATTCACCTATTAAAAGGCACAGAGTAGGAAGTTGAATCAGAAAACACAACCCAACAATATGCTGTCTACAAGAAACCCACCTAAGTCAACAAGACAAACACAGACAAAAGTGAAAGGATGGAAAACTATCATACAAGCCAATGGCACAAAAAAGGGGCAGGAACAGCTATTCTCATATCTAACATGATAGACTTTAAAATAAATAAAATGTAAGAAGGTAGGAGTGGACATTACTTAATGCTCAACCAAGAGGACTTAACAATTATTAACATCTATGCACCCAATGAGAAGCCATCTAAATACATCAAACATCTACTGAAAGAGCTACAGCAATGTATCAACAGCAACACAGTCATAGTAGGGACTTCAACACTGATAAAAAAAAATCAGATGTCACTCTCTATATATACTATAGATAAAGGGTATGTAATAAATATCAATTTAAACATAGATGCCATAAGTGGGGATCACCAGAAATTTTATCAGATTTACAGTGATATAGACTAGTTATTTTTTATGGAAAAAAGAAATAGGAAGTGATCTTGCCAAATTTTCCTACACACTTCTTTAAGAATAAGAATATTTTATCCCACCTCCAAACATTTTTATTTAACTAACCTGGTGTGTAACCTTGGTACACCCAAGGAAACCTCAGAATTAAGGTCATGGCCAGCCCTTCTATCAAAAATAAGATATACAGGTATTTTATTATGTATGATATGGTGGAGTTATACCTTTAAAAGTCAATTGTTAAAAGGTTCTATGGTCATTCCTTCATTGCTTAAAGATTTATTTATGGGGGGGGGAGAAGAAGGTGGAGGAAGAGGAGGAAAAACAAGATACAACAAGGCATCATTCTGGCACATGTATCACTGGGGATTGAATTCAGGACTTCATGTTTAAGAGCCCAACACCTCATACCCCATGCACTGTGCCACCACTGAGAACCACACTTGATGTTTTTCTTTTACTAGAGCACTGATCAGCTCTGGCATATGGTGATACAAGGGGCTGATACAAGGGGTTGGGCTTTGAAGCATCATGCATGAGAGTCTCTTTGCATAATGATTATGTTATCTGCCTCCACCCACACTTGATCTTTTCTTTTTCCCCTCCAGGCTTATTGCTGGGGCTCGGTGCCTGCACTACAAATTCACTGCTCCTGGGGATGATTTTCCCCCCATTTTGTTGCCCTTGTTGTTGTTATTGTTGCCATTGTTACTGTTGGATAGGACAGAAAAAAATCCAGAGAGAAAGGGAAGACAAAGAGGGGGAGAGAAAGATAGACACCTGCAGACCTGCTTCACCGCCCATAAAGTGACCCCCCTGCAGGTGGGGAGCCAGGAGCTCGAACCTGGATCCTTGCACTTCGTGCCATGTACACTTAACCCACTGCATTACCTCCGGGCCCCCTGATCATTCATATATATATATATATATATATATTTAAATATTTATTTTATTTATTTATTCCCTTTTGTTGCCCTTGTTGTTTTATTGTTGTAGTTATTATTGTTATTGTCGTTGTTGGATAGGACAGAGAGAAATGGAGAGAGGAGGGGAAGACAGAGAGGAGGAGAGAAAGATAGACACCTGCAGACCTGCTTCACCGCCTGTGAAGCAACTTCCCTGCAGGTGGGGAGCCGGGGCTCGAACCGGGATCCTTATGCCGGTCCTTGTGCTTTGCGCCACCTGCGCTTAACCCGCTGCTCTACAGCCCGACTCCCCTGATCATTCTTAATAAGAGATTTACTACAAGATAAGGAGTAGGATATCTGAGTTACTTTTATCTTTGATATAGGCACTCACTATGGCAAAACTTACTATCCAGATACCTCCCAGACTCATGTAAACTCCATGAAAAAAAGAAAACAAAACAAATAAGCAAACAAAATTATACCTGAAGCAGTAGATTTAAACACTAAAACCAAAGGGTTATATAAGTTGTAGCCTGGGACAGCTTTGCTGCGGGGGCCATGCTGATGAGTATAAGTAAGCATGCTTGATTGAAACTTGTCAAAGCAAGTTGCATATTTTATATTTTTTCCAGCATTGAAAAATTATAGAAATATGTCCTCCTGAGAGATGTTGAGTAAGAAAGGAATAAGGTGATAAGCTGTAAAACATACTTGCTCAGAATCTCATAACATATGAATTAAAAAACAATAATAAAAATAAAAAGGCAAACTGTATCCAAGACTTCGTGAGAACTATAGCAGTTATTGGGGTGGGTGGTGAGGGTGGACACAGAAACTTGGTGGTAGTGGAACTGAACACCTTATCATTTTATGGTCTTGTACCTCAGTATTAAATCACTAATACAATTTAAAAGGGGTAGGAGCTCATCTTTGTGTTGTGACCAAGACTTCAAAACTGTGATCAAAACTGCAATTGTCCATGACTAGTGTCCATGAAGGAGCATGGCAACTGAAACTTACAGAGACAATCCTCAGGAGGTGAAGTTAATGCACAATGAAGACTCACTCAAGGGGGCCAGGCAGGGGCACACCTGGTTGAGTGCACACACTATAGTGCACAAGGATCCGGGTTCAAGCCCCTGGTCCCCACCTGCAGGGGGGAAGCTTCAGGAGTGGTGAAGATGGGCTGCAGGTGTCTCTCTATCTCCTTCTCTAACCTATTCCTCTCAATTTCTCTCTGCCTCTATCCAATAAATAAAATGTTTAAAAAAAAAAAGATTCACTCTCTGGCACATTTCAGGCAGATAGAAGCTAGGATTTAAGGTAGTGTGTATAAAAGCAAGTCAACTTGGAGAATCTTTCAAAATATCTGGAAAGGGAACCCTCCAAAAATGCTGACTTTCCTGCTAACTTGGCATGTTGGTATTTGGCCAATTAATTTTGTTTACTTACCATCATTATGGCCTTATATAGTAGTCAGACTTGTTGAGTAATAGGCTTCTATTTTGTACTTGCTATATTGTGCAATGAGTCTTTGTCTTATGCAGCTACCATTTTCACCAGTTTTGACCAACACCTAAAAGCATATAAGAAGGCTGACTTTAATACCTTGACAGCTTAGATTCTAATCTTTGCTCTGTCTCCTAAAAAAGGTATTGCCTTTAGCTTTCTTAATCTGACTATAAATTAAGAGGAACAATAGTTCTTGACAAATGGGGCTGTTGTTAGAGTTAATTGAAAAGTTAAAGATAGTACATTTTGTAGATGCTTTGATACACAGTAAATTAACAGCTCTTAGGTCTCATTCATTTTATTTTGTATTTCATGTGATGAATATTAATAGTACACTGTTTTGTATATGATAGGCATTAAGCATTTCTCTGATAAATCTGTATTTGGCTGTCAAGAATCTTAGAGAGATTTATGTATGACTTACTGGATCTATGAAAAAGGTGTATTCTGAAAGGACTGGTTTTATCCCAGGAAGATATTTTTCCTAGGGACATTTAAATGAATATATATATATATATATATATATATATATATATGTGTGTGTGTGTGTGTGTGTGTGTGTGTATGTGTGTGTGTCATTTGTAATAACAAATGTAATAACAAAAACTCACTGCCCCATACATCTGGAAGTAAGATGACCAGCAAGTCGAGACAATATATTTATATTTATATTCACTTTCAACATAGGCATACTGATATCCCTTGCACCTTGAGTAGATTTTTTTTTCTCCTCTTAGTCTATGATAGTTTAGGGGAAAAAGAAAATAACTTCACAGTGCCATTTTATAGTTTTATTGCTTAGGTATTTCATTCCAGTTCTTGAGGCTCAGCTTCCAAAAGATTCATTCATCTAAATCAGCCTTAGGCTTCACTTATCTCCAATCCTCCCAAATCATGTTCAGACCGATGGCATAAAGCAGTGATCTCACTTTAAATTTACTTAACCTTCCATTTCAGAAGTTACAATGTGATTTTTTTCATTCTTCTCAAGCAATCACAAATTTTAAGTTTCTCAGAGTTTGTTCTTTAGCAGAAGCCTTCAGGAATGCACTTAGAAAAATCCATTACAAGTAAGAGTGGCAAGCAAATAGGACACATTTGCTCAGCATTTATGTGTTGATATCCTGGGGCTTACCCACCTTGCTGAACCATTCATGACATTCAAATTTTTCAAATTACTCATCACCTGGAACGTGACTCTTATTCACTCTTAGCTTATATTTTTTTCTTCTAAATTTGCCTATACATAACTCCCATGAATTTTTATTAACTCACACATCAGCTCTAGTTCCTTTATTTCTTAGAAATCTCTCAATCAGAATTCAGCTGATTAATAAGTGATTAAAGAAAACTGCTTAATTTTATTATTGAACGCTTAATTTTATGAAAATATAAGCACCACATGAAGCATATAAGGACATATGCAGTAAAAGTGTTTCTGTGCTGTGAAAAATGAACTATTTTTGTTCATGTTTAATAGCAAGAAGATACCCAGTTATTCAAGTGGCAAGAGGTCAAATAATGTGACTCAAACTAGATTCCTAATATAACTGTAAATTATTCAAGACAAGGAAACAGAAAAAAAAATCCAAAACACTATTAACAAGCTTAAAAATACTTCTGCGTGAAATGACTTATTTAATAATAATTGGGAGGATAACTAGGGTGTTGATTTGGCCAATTAAAAAAGATATACACTTTTGCTGCTTCTTATCATTCCTCTTATTCCAGCCATCTATTTTAAAAAAGATGATTGGAAGCAAGTATTATAAAATGTGTTTTGCTTTCATCAACACTATACAATAATATTCTATTGTCCTATATTTATTCAGATTAAGCAGCTAGAACCTTGTGTAAGTTTAGTTATGTATCTGTGCTATTAAGGAGTAGAATGCTGGGAATTCTGCGTAGCACAGTGGGTTAAGCGCACATGGTGCAAAGCGCAAGGACCAGCATAAGGATCCTGGTTTGAGCCCCTGGCTCCCCACCTACAGGAGGTCATTCTGCAAGCGATGAAGCAGGTCTTTCTCTCTGTCTTCCCCTCTTCTCTCCTCCTCTCTGTCTTCCCCTCTTCTCTCCATTTCTCTTTGTCCTATCCAACAACAACAGCTATGACAACAATAACAACTACAACAAGCACAAGTGCAACAAAATGGGAAAAACAGCCTCCAGGAGCAGTGGATTCCTAGTGCAGGCACCCTGGAGGCAAAAAAAAACAGGGGGAGGGGGAGGGGGAGGAGGATGGGGGAGGGGAGGGGAGGGGAGGGGGGAGGGGGAGGGAGGGGGAGGGAGGGGAGGAGGGAGGGGAGGGGAAGGGGGAAGGGGAAGGGAGGGGGAAGGGGAAGGGAGGGGGAGGGGGAAGGGAGGGGGGAGGGGGAAGGGGAGGGGGAGGGGGGAGAGGGAAGGGGAGGGGGGAGGGGGAAGGGGAGAGGGGGAAGGGGAGGGGGGGAAGGGGAGGGGAAGGGGAAGGGGAGGGGGAGGGGAGGGGAGGGGAGGGGGAGGGGGGAGGGGGAGGGGAGGGGGAGGGGAGGGGGGAGGGGGAGGGGGGAGGGGAGGGGGAGGGGGGAGGGGAGGGGGAGGGGGGAGGGGAGGGGGAGGGGAGGGGAGGAGGGAGGGGAGGAGGGAGGGGAGGAGGGAGGGGGAGGGGAGGTGTTGTATGCTTTATATTGGGTTGTTCTAGTCTCCCCCGCCAAGAGAACTGAATCAGTCCAGTTAGTTTCACAGGCCCGCTTGGCCCCACCCCTAGGAACCCTGAGAGAAGTGCCAGAGTTCCAGAGTTGGAGAGTTGCAGAGAGAGACTTCTTGGCGCTGCCGTGGGGGGAAAGAGGCAGCAGAGTTCTGTTTGGTGATTAGTTTGGTTTAGTTCATGAATCATTATTCCTGAATAAAGAAATACAGCTTCCCTGCCCAGCCGTTGTCTCCGTGTCTCTGTTACCTGCCCGTGAAGCTAGCCTGGCCAGCTGGAGCCTCCGAATTTTAACAACAGGGAGGAGGAAGGGGAGGGGAGGGGGAAGGGGAGGGGAGGGGGAAGGGGAGGGGAGGGGAGGGGGGAGGGGAGGGGAGGGAGGGGGAAGGGGAGGGGAGGAGGGGAGGGAGGAGGGGAGGGGGGAGGGGGGATGGGAGGGGGAGGGGAGGGGAGGAGGAGGGGGAGGAGGAGGAGAAGGAGGAGAAGAAGAATACTTTTTAACATATACTGGAAGGGAGGGGAGGGGGGAGGGAAGGGGGAGGGGAGGGGGAAGGGGAGGGGAGGGGGAGGAGGGGGAGGAGGAGTGGGCAGGGGAGGAGGGGGAGGAGGGGGAGGAGGGGGAGGGCAAGGAGGAGGAGGAGAAGGAGGAGAATAAGAATACTTTTTAACATATACTGGAAGACTTCCAGTAGAGGATTCAGGTGATTTACAACCAAATTGGAATGGTAGTTATCTGCACAAATTGGAAGTGAAGTTCCAGAAATGATGCTAACCTCAAGAGGAAGAATGTAAACCTCAGAATGGTCCCTTTCATGGAGGAAAATTAGCAGACAAAAATTGGATATTCACGTGGCCTTGATACAAATGAAAGAAAGCAGCAACAAGTTATTCTTTGGTAGTTTTCCTATTTTTTTCATTGTAATTATTATTTCAGGTGCCTGTTCTTCTGGAAATTACTACTGAAAAATCTATGTGTATACCAGACAAATAGCTGTTTGGAAGATCTGATTTCTAACTGTCACATTCAGGTCATGCAGCATATGCGTTGCTCATTTGTAAAATTAATTTCCACCATTCCAATCTATTTTAGTAAACACAATAGAGGTTTTTTTCACTGGGATTTCATGCCTGTATGATCCCACCACTACTGGTGGACCATTTTTACATTTTCAGCTAGAGGGTGAGAGACAGAGATGGAGAGGGAGACAGAGAAAGATGGAGAAATACCAACAGTACTACTTCAGTGTTTATGATGCTCTTCCTTTGTGTGGGGCTCCCATGTGTTGTCAGAAGACTCAAACCTGAATCCTAGCATATGGTAAGGTATGCATTCTGCTGGGTGAACTATCTCCTGATTCCCCCCCCACCCCAACAAGATGTTCACTGAATCACCCACATAATAAATAATAGTAGTTTCATGGCATAATAGACTGATATAAAACATGTCTATTAAACTGGACAACTCAAATTCACTTCAGCAAGACTCAGACTACTTTGAGTTTAGCAATGGATAGGTTTTTCAAATAAATTGAAAATTAACTTTAAAATACTGTTTTCTGTAGAATATGTAATCTATATAAGTATTAAATTAAATACTTAGAGATATTCATAAACTCTAGATATGATTTGTAATTTCTCTCGACATAATACTAGTGACAGTTAATTTATATAAGCTAAGCAACACGCTATCTAGATAAACATTGGGCAATTTTGATTAATAGTAAAGTTAGTACATCAAAGTCAAGTAGTAAATCTAATCAAATAAATTTTCTAAATAAACTGGGACTATAAACATTTCCATTTTAAAAAGGAAAAGACACTAGGAAGTAGAAACAGATGTAGGTGTGACTTAGAAAGGAAGTGAAGGCGGGAACATAAAAAAGATGGGCAAGGGTTCGGTGGTAGCGCTGTGGGTTAAGTACTCATGGCACAAAGCATGAGGACTGGCATAGGGATCCCACCTGCGGGCGGGGGGGGAGGAAGATGTCACTTCACATGTGGTAAAGCAAGTCTGCAGAGTCTTTCTCTGTCCCCTCTGTCTTCTCCTCCTCTCTCAATTTCTCTCTGGCCTATTCATCAATAACAATAATAAAAACAACAAGGGCAACAAAAATGGGTAAAAAATGGCCTACAGGAGCTGTGGATTCATAGTGTAGGCACTGAGCTCCAGTGATAATCCTGGAGGCAAAATAAAAAGGAAGGAAGGGAGGGAGGAATGGTTGGGACCAGGTGGTGGCACACCTGGTTAAGCGCACACATTATGGTGTGTGACGACCGAGGTTCAAGCCCCTAGTCCCCACCTGCAGGGGGAAAGCTTCACCAGTGGTGAAGCAGAGCTGCAAGTGTCTCAAGTGTCTCTGTCTTTCTCCCTCCTTATCTCCCCTTCCCCTCTCAATTTCTCTCTGTCTCTATCTGGTAATATATACATGTATAAAAAAAGTTTTTAAAAAGATGGGCAAAAAATATAGAGATATGTATAGGTAGTGACAGATATAAAGTCAACCCATGTCTGACACTGGGAGAACTACTACAGTTTCCAGGGGAGGGGATGGGGACACAGAACTCTGGTGGTGGGAACAGTATGGAATTATATACCCGTATTATCTTATAATTTTGTAAATCAATATTAAATCACTAATAATATATATTAAAATAAATAAATACAAATTTAAATGATTCAAATAGACATTCAACTCAAATGTAAGGGTCATCAAAATATCTTAAATTATTCTATGGTATTGAATGGTGGCACACCTGGTTAAATGCATGTTATTATGCCCAACATCCCGTGTTCAAGTCCCTGGTCTCCAGCCGCAGAGAGAAAACCTCACAAGCAGTGAGAGGAGTCCTACATGTGTCTCTTTTTCTCTATAGCTCAACTTTCTCTCTGTCCTATTAAATTAAATAAAGTTAAATAATTCTATAAAATATACCCATTTTCATATATTTTTAATGTGGGTATAAAATAAAAATAGCTTATACAACATGTTACTTAAAATTTCATTAACAAATAACTCTACTAATATGGTAAAAATTGTAACTTTTAATTAATTTCAGAATTTCAATCATGTCACAAATTATGTACAAATATACATACTTTTTAAAAATATGACATCTTTGCATTCAGCAAAGCATGATGAAAATTAACAAGAAAGCACAAAATCAGTTGGACCATACATATTCATTACCTTAATAGCAACATTGAGTACTTTTTGTAATTTTATAGATCTCTATTAAGGATAAACATCTGGTTAAGAAACAAGTAGAAGTAAAAAAAGTAATGATAATAAATAATTAAAGAAATGCATGTAATCACTTTGCATGTACAAACAATTTTGGGATGATACTGCTGTTTAAGATCTGGCACAAAAGTGACTGACTTGAAATGAATAAAAATTCTATTTGATAATCAGAAAAGATGATAGTTAAAAACATTTTTTTGTTAAAACATTTTTAATCATCAGTTTTATATATTCAGTTTTGAGAGAAGTCAGCCTATGGACAACAAGAGTAAAGGGTTTGAGATGGTATATTCCTCCTGTCCATATTCCTCCTATCCAATCATTTAGATCCAGAATAAATATGAACAGTTTTTTTTTTACCATTCCATATCTCAAAGGCACATATAAAATGGATTATATGGTTAAACTTAGGAAATGTTCACTGGCAATATTTCAATGTTCAAATCTCTAGAATTCAACCCTAGTCCCACTGAAGAAATGTAAATAGATACTATCTACATATAAGATCTGTTCAGATGCACAGAGTAGGTGGATGTTTCAAGACACCAGCTCAAGTGAGAGCTATGATAACAGGCCATGATCAATGCACTGTGATTGAAATGAAGCGTGAGCAACTAAATAGCTATCTATAGAAAAATAAAACCTGATGAATATTTTCGTTTATCACTGATAAATACAATACAGTCAGGACTGGGAAGTAGCACACATATCAAACCCGCATAAGAGCCCCAGTTCCTCACCTGCAGGGGGAACATTTCATGAGTAGTGAGACAGGTCTGCAAGTGTCAATCTCTTTATCTCCCTCCTCTCAATTTCTCTGTGTCCTATCAAAATCAAATAGAAATAATGAAAAAAGAAAGCCCCCCCCTCCCAGAGAGTGGCGTTTTCATCGTGACAGCACTGAACCCCAGTGATAACTCTGGTGGGACTAAAAAATATACATATAGTTTCTAATATACACCATACTTATATTTTCTGTAAGAGGCTTTGTTTTGATAAAAATAAATATATTTTGATTTTATTGATAACGTTTTAATACATCATTCTAATATTCAATATATCTAAAAACCAATAGCTACAAAGAAATTTAAAACAATGTTTGTGCCATTCCACTGTTCTTCTAGATGTGTGAACTTATTAAGGAAAAAAAATCATACTGAAATGAGAAAAATCAAGATTGTCAAGACATTTTCCAATTTTTACACTCCAAAGTAAATCTAGATCACAGACAAAAGTTTAAGAAAAGAAAGCAAATTTGGGGGGCTGGGTGGTGGGGCACCTGGTTAAGCACACATATCAACCATGTACAAAGATCCATGTTCAAGCCCCCTGCTCCCAACCTGAAGGGGGAGCTCTTCACAAGTGGTGAAACAGGTCTGCAGGTGTCTATCTTTCTCTTTCCCCCTCTCTTTTCTGCTCTTCCCCTCTCAATTTCTCTCTGTCCTGTCAAGTAAAAACAGAAAGAAAAAAACTGCCACAGGGAGCAGTGAATTCATAGCGCAGACACTGAGCCCCAGCAATAACCCTGGTGGCAAGGGGGAAAAAAGGCAACATTTTCCTTTTAAGACTTGCTTAGATAAAAGGTACTTGACCAAAGCCTCATATATGAAAATCCTGAGTTAATGATATTTCAAAGATTGGAGAAAGAATCAACAAAACCTAAGACTAGCTAATCTATAGGAAAAGATATGAGAAAGAGATCTCAGTTGGAAAGAAGGGAGTACACAGTTGATGCAAGAAGACTTAAGTAGAACTGAAAAAGCTAAGAACGAGAAACCGAGATCTGTTGCAGAAGGCTGGGATAGGAGATTAGGTATAGGAAGATCACTGCACACTATTGTTTCTAACACCTGAAAGCTGTACAATGTGAACTAGAACTTGCAAATTGTATCTTTCCATGGATCTCTGAGTGAGTTGCAATGACAAATAACCATACTCACTACTTTTTAACACTGCTGAGAGACATCCATGGCAACTCTTTGCTTCACTGAAAGATTTGACAACTGAAATCAAAACTACACGTGATTGAAAGCCTTGTTTTTCAGCCTGTGTGTAACACCTTTCCTTAACATTTTATAGTGTATGACTCCCAAAGAGAGAGTAGAATCCTGGATATTAAAACTATACATGATGGTGCCTATTTAGAATTGAAATCACTTTTAAACTTCCCAGATCTCTTATTTGTATGGGTCCAAAGTGATAGTTATAATTTACTACTACTTCAATTTCAGTTCCTTGTTTTATTTTATTTTTTTATTTTTGTCTTATCTTTATTTATTTATTGGCTAGAGACAGCCAAAAAGCAAGAGGAAAGGGGGTGGATAGAGAGGGAGAGAGACAGAGAGAGACCTGCTGCCCTGCTTCACCACTCGTGAAACTTTGCCCCTGCAGATGGGGACTGGGGGCTGGAACCCAGGTCCCTGAGCACTGTAACATGTGCACTCAACCAGGTACACCACCACCTGGGCTCTAGGATATTTCTAGAATTTAGGAAAAGATTTGAGAAAGACATCTGAGTTGGGAAAGAAGGAAGTACACAGTTGATGCAAGAAGACGTAAGTAGAACTGCAAAAGCTAAGAAGAAACTGTTGTAGAAGGCTGGGATAGGAGATCAGGTATAGAAACACCACTACACACTACTGTTTCTAACACCAGAAAGCTGTAAAAATGTGAACTGGAGCTTGCAAATTGTATCTTTCCATGGATACAACTTCTAAATTTTATATAATCAAGAAACAAGCATCACTTTATTTCCATTAGGTTTTACCCTGTAGATCAAGGTATAGCACTGAGAAATCTGAAAGTAATTTCTTAAATGCTGTATACTTTCATTTTAGAAAGATGATTTTGTGGCAAGATTAAGGTTGTTAATACAGAAGGAAGGCCAGTTAAATGTTATAGAATTGAGTCTTGCTTGAAAACAAAGTTGGACTGAGAGACACAAGGTACCTCTGAATATTCATATAATTAATTATATTGAAAGGTGTGAAATCTGTACTTATCATATTTTCCATCTTAAAAGAAATAAATACACATTCTCCTCAAGTACACATGGAACAGTCACAAGAATTGACTATATGTTGGGTCACAAAGACAGCCTATTCAAATATGTGACTATTAGAATCATAAAAGGTATCTTCTCAGACCATGATGGTATGAAGCTAGAAATCAACCACAAAAAGAAAAGAAACTTCCCCCAAAGTCAGTAGACTAAACAATATAATCCTGAATAACACATGGATCATTGAAGAAATAAAAAAAATAAGAATTACCTTGATACCAACAAAGATGAAAAAAAAACAAAAACAGCTATCAAACCCTATGGGACGTTGCAAAAGCAGTCCTCAGAGGGTAGGTCATAGCAAGAGGAGAAATCACTAGCAAACCATCTAACTGAGCCAAGTAGAAATATAGCAACAAAGAGATCCAACAGTGAGCAGAAGACAAGTAATAGTTAAAATTAGAGCAGAAATCAATGAAATAGAAAACAAAAAGACCAGTAGGAAGATTCAGGAGATCGAGAGGTGATTCTTTGAAATCAAAAATAAAACATAAAAATGATGATCTATCCCTGATCCAGCTTTCTGGTCCTTTCTCTAGCCATGACATCATCTCCTCAGAAAATAACTTGGATTCATTTGCATATCATATGTCAGACTCAGGAAAAAAAACTAGTGTAGTTCATGGGCTCTTTGAAATATAACTAAAATAGGCCTACTATCTATTTACAAACAGAGATTTCCCCCATCTGAACTATTCCAGCCTTTAGGTTCACAATTAGTCAATAATTTGTTTGGCTCTATATGCTAACTCTTTTTTCAGCCACCAGGTTTCAGATGCTACCATGATGTCAACCTGACTTCCCTGGGAAGACAACCCCACCAATGTGTCCTGGAGCTCCTCTTCCCCAGAACCCCGCCCCACTAGGGAAAGAGAGAGACAAGCTAGGAGTATGGATGGACCTGCCCATGCCCATGTTCAGTGGGAAAGCAATTACAGAAGCCAGACCTTCCACCTTCTGCATCCCACAATGACCCTGGGCTCATACTCCCAGAGGGATAAAGAACAGGAAAGCTATCAGGGGGTGGGATGGGATATGGAGTTGTGGTTGTGGGAATTGTGTGGAAATATACCCCTCTTATCCTATGGTTTTTTCCAGTGTTTCCTTTTTTATAAATAAAAATAAAAATAAATGATTAGCTAAACTCACTAAAAGAAAGAGAAATCTATGGTATTATCACTCAGAAACAAGAGAAGAGATACTATAGCAGATGAGACAGCAATACAAAGGATCACACAAGACTACTATGGACATCTACATGGAAATAAATATGACAATTTTGAAGAAACTGACGCATCCTTAGAGTCATACTAACTGCCAACCTTGGCACAAAAGAAGAAATAGATAAACTTGACTAGTCAATCACTACTGAAGAAATTGTCATAAAAATAATCAAAAGATTCCCCAGGAACAAACTTCCAGGTCCAGATGGCTATATTAATGAATTCTATAAAACATTCAAAGAACTAACACCCATTCTCCTTAAACTCTTCCAGATAATAAGAGAGGGAACACTCCTAAATACATTCAATGGCACTAACATCACCCTGATTGCCAAAGCAGGAAAAGGACTCCACCAAAAAAGAAAACTATAAGCCAATATCCCTGATGAACATCAATGCAAAGATCCTCAACAAAACCTTAGCTAATCCAACCTAGCAACATGTTAAGAGAATAATCCACCAAGACCAAGTGGGATTCATCCCTGGGAAACAGGAATGGTTCAACCTTCACAAGTCAATCAGTGTAATCAACAATATCAAGAACAACAAATAGGTAAAATTCACATGACTTTATCAATTGATACAGAAAAGACAACTGACAAGGTCAGTGTAATACTGGGACAAAAATTAACATACTGACAAATGGAACAGAATAAGGAGCCCAGAACTAAACCCACACATGTACAGCACCTTATTTATGACAAAGGGACTAAAAAAAAATGGCAAATGGGGTAAAAGAAGGTCTCTTTAACAAATAGTGCTGGGAGAACTGAACAGCCACATGTAGAAAAATGAAACCAGACTACCAATTAACACCATACATCAAATTTAGCTCAAAATGGATCAAAGATCTATATATTAGACCTAAAACTATAAAATGCATAGAGCAAAGTATGACACATTTCATGACATTAACATCAAAGCTTATTTGGATACTTCACCCCATGAGCAAGGAAAACAAAAATAATATTGAACAAATGGGATTATATCAAATTGAAAAACTTCTCTACATCAAAAGAAAATTCCTAGTGATAAGCAGGAAACCTAGCAACTGGGAGAACGTATTTGCACACCACATTTCAGAAAAGTCATGGATATCAAACATCTATAAAGAACCCATATAGCACAACAAAAGCAATAAATAAATAAATAAATAAATACTGGGAGAAGATAGGAATAGACCATTCTCTAAAGAAAAGATACACATGGCCCACAGACATATGCAGAAATGTTCCAGTTCACTCACCAGAGAAATGCAAATTAAAACCACATTAAGATTCCACCTCACGCCTGTGAGAATGGCCTTCATCACCAAAACAGGAAAGCATAAGTGTTGGAGAGGATGTGGAGAGAGAGGAACTCTATCACACTGTTAGTAAGAATTCAAACTGGTGTGATCAGTATGAAGAATCCTTAATCAAATACAAATTAAAATACCTGGGAAAGTGCCTAGCAGTGGGATTGGTGAGATCTTTCCTAACCCATGGGATTACCTAGTTAAGTTTCAGATGTCATGTTTTCTAACACAGTTATAGATACTAGATAAAGGTTAAGGCCCAAGGTACTGAGTACATGTGTACATGTATACATAATCAAGGGGCAATTACATACCTCAAAGTAAAAGTGCTTAATAGCCCTCCCTAGGGGGCCCGGCAGTGGTGCAGTGGGTTAAGCACATGTGGCGCAAAGCGCAAGGACCGGCATAAGGATCCTGGTTCGAGCACCGGCTCCGGCTCCCCACCTGCAGGGGAGTCGCTTCACAGGCGGTGAAGCAGGTCTGCAGGTGTCTGTCTCTCTCTCCCCCTCTCTGTCTTCCCCTCCTCTCTCCATTTCTCTCTGTCCTATCCAACAACGAACAATATCAACAATGGTAATAATAATAACCACAGCGAGGCTACAACAACAAGGGCAACAAAAGGGGGGAAAATGGCCTCTAGGAGTGGTGGATTCATGGTACAGGCACCGAGCCCAGCAACAACCCTGGAGGAAAAAAAATAGCCCCTCCTTAGACATAGTAAGTCTGGCATCCTTGTTGAGTGGCCTAAAGAAGGCATCATAAATTCTGTAAATATATTTTATTACTTAGGCCTAAACACTTTCCTCTCCTACCCCTTAATTCACTTCCCTCAATCACTCTATCTACTCAAATATACAAAAGGAAGATATATTCTTCCATCTTTTTAAATATCTTCTGACATAGCATCAAAATTATTGTTACTCCTTGATAAGCTTCAAAAGAAACACTATACAACTGGCCAAGGTTATACCGGCCAAAACTATATATCAAGTAAAGGACAATTATTGTCCCTATGACAATCTTTTTTTTTTTTAGAATCATCAAACAAGTAAATGCATAAAAATTTGAAGCTAACTATTCCACTAACACCCTAGGTCTATTTCCTCCCTAATTTAAGACCAAATCACATAAACTGGTTCAGATACATGGCATTCGATGTTTTAATAACTGAGAAAGTAAAAGCTTGTCAGATAAAGAAGTGGATAAGGGCAAAAGACGGATAAGGGCAAGAGATGAACTCATTTAACAATGGCCTTTTTGGCCACTATCAGACCACCCTAGTACCCTGGGCCCTAGATAGGGAATCCTTGGATTCTTCCTTGATAATATGGGCCTAGACCTCTAATAGATCCCTCTCTCTTCCATCAATGGTCACACCCATTTGTTACATCATTATATGCCCTTTTGTAGGCCGATTCAGAACCATACCCTCACTATGAACTAGCAGTGGTAGGAAATGCCCGGTTCTCCAAAGGGTCATCCTACTCTGCCACTCCAGAAATACTGGTTATGAAATTAATGCAGCCTAGAAAGCTCCCAGCTTTGACTATGGACTGTGATCTTAGTCTGACAGTGACTCAGAGGTTGTACTGGCTCTTGTGATAAATAATAATAGACATGGGCTTTGGGTTAGATCATTATGGTAAACATCTTCTTTGAGTTTGTGAGCAATTCTCTGCCCTAATCCTGTTTTTCTTTGAAACTCTGACACCATCTTCCCAGACAATATTTCTAGTTTACCCCTGTGTTAGTTATCAAGCTCAAGCAAAGATTATTAAGATATATATATTTTTAAAAAAACATGGACTTCCTAGCTTTCTTCCAACCTAAGTTCCCGACTTTTCATCTGCTCCATCCCTACTTTATGGTTCCTATTTATTAAACATTTTGTCCTGATTTCCGGCTTACTGCATTTCAGTGATCAAGTTCCAGATGTTACTATGATTCCATCCTGACTTCCCTTGGCAGAGGACCTCACCAATGTGTCCTGGAACCTCATCTCTCTAAAGCCCTACCCCACTATGGAAAGATAAAAACAGGTTGATGTTATGCATCCACCTGCCAATGCCCAGGTCCAGCAAAGAATCAATTACAGAAGCCAGATATTCCACTTTCTGCACCCCATAAAGAATTTTGGTCCACACTCCCAGAGGAATAAAGAAAAGGGAAGCTTCCAACAGAGGGGGTGGGACATAGAACTCTGGTATTGGGAAATGTATGGAATTATACCCCATGTTATCTTAAAATGCTTTAAATTGATATTAAATGATCAATAAAACATTAAAAAGTCTGGAATAATTTTTCAATGAGCACTCATATAGTCAACAAAATTCCATATACTGTGTAGTGTACATTACACAAATATCTGTATGACTTTATCTACTGTAACCTCCAATTTTTTACCATCACTACGAAAACCATTTATTAAAATCAAGACAGCAATATACATGCCAGAGATTTTTCAAGTTTTAAGTTTTTTAAGCTTTAGTTATTTTTTACAGAAAAATAAAGACAAAATGAGAGATAGAGGCCAGTCTACCACTCAGATCTGACAAATTGTCTTGCCAGAGAGTTCATCTCTCATTGAGACACAGCAAAAAAGGGTTTCTCCTGTCCTCTGGGGAAAAAGAATTCAAGTAGAAATTCACAGATTTTACTTTGTAATATTGCAAAGTGCAAGGACTGGCGGCGTAGGGATACTGGTTCGAGCTCCAGGCTCCCCACCTGCAGGGGAGTCGCTTCACAAGTGCTGAAGCAGGTCTGCAGGTGTCTGTCTTTCTCTACCCCTCTCTGTCTTCCCCTCCTCTCTCCATTTCTCTCTGTCCTATTCAGCAACAACGACATCAATAACCACAACAATGTTTAACAACAAGGGCAATAAAAGGGAAAATATATAAATAAATAAATAAGAAAAATTTAAAAATACATTTTTTAAATATTTATTTTATTTATTTATTCCCTCTTGTTGCCCTTGTTGTTTTATTGTTGTAGTTATTATTGTTGTCGTAGTTGTTGGATAGGACAGAGAGAAATGGAGAGAGGAGGGGAAGACAGAAAGGAGGAGAGAAAGATAGACACCTGCAGACCTGCTTCACCGCCTGTGAAGCGACTCCCCTGCAGGTGGGGAGTCAGGGATAGAGCCAGGATCCTCATGCCGGTCCTTGTGCTTTGCGCCACCTGCGCTTAACCTGCTGTGCTACAGCCCGACTCCCAAAAATATATGTTTTAAAAAAACAAATTCATGTTCTTTGAGGAGATGGGAAGTGAATTAATCTTTTTGAAAAAGCAGTTTAACCAAATGTCGCAAAAATGTTAGAGCACATATAAGTCCACCCAACAAATCCTCTTTCTTAACTATATCTGAGTATCTATATCTACACAAATATGAACATATAAATATTTTTTCGTTTTGATGCTTATAACAGCAAAAGGAAAGGAAAGCATTGTTATGGTTAGGGAAAGAAAAAAGATGCCTTGAAGTCCTAAATGTCACTAACTCAGAATGAGATGCTATTTAGGGTCACTGCAGATTAGTATAGACTATGTTATTCTTTAGTAAAGTGAGCCTCTTCATGAAATAAACAGGTGAGAATAACATGAAGGCATGAAGTGAGAGGGTAACCTTGTAAACATGAAAAATTCACCTAGAGCCCCCAGAATCTATTCCTGTTGACACCCTCCAGATTATGAAACAATGAATTTCTGTTGCTTAGAAAAGACTCCCAAAAAGGCCGAAAGGATAATAAATGGTGTTCTTATTTATTACAAAGAATGAGAAAATTAACCTGTATCACTTGAAACACTTTCGCAAGTGACTATCCTCATTGTTTAAATTATTTCATTTGCATTTCTTCCCTGGATTATCCTAATTCTAGTGTAAATTTCATCTTTTAAAAAGTTGAAAGATGAACTAGCAAGATAGTTCACTTGGATAATGCATTGCTTTGTTATGTGTGATATCCAGGTTTAACCATAGCCCCCACCACACTGAAGGAAGCTTTGGTGCTGTACCTCACCCTTACCCCACACCCACCCTTCGGCCTCCCATTCAGACTCTCTGCTTCTCTATAACTTTCTGAACAAGTCAACCTAGAGTGGTGGAATCCCAGAGATAAAACCCATCTCAAAAAAAAAAAAAAAAAGAATAGAATTAAAAAAAAGTTAATGACTCAGCAATGTTATTGTTCCAAATGAGGAATCATCCTTAATAGCGATTCTGTTCGTTTTGTTTTTCTGTCAGCACTGTTTCAAATCTTAATTCTGCCTTTTAATCACTACATTGTTCTATGTTCTTTTACATGTCAGGTTCGCCTGGTTCTTTTCTGCCTTACAATATCAGTTAATTTATTTTGGTTTCTAATCTATTGTATTCTAAGCAGCAAACTTAAAAAAAAAACTTTACTGCAAAATATTTGGGCAATAGTGCGCGAAAATATTATAGGTGAATGTAACATTAATTTTATGGAAATGCAGTGAAAAAAAGAAATTGCCATTTATATTATCTATGACACGTTAACAGTAGAATTTCACAAGAACCTTCATTCAATATATGTCTTGGGAATTGTTAAAATATTTTTTAAAATATAACCTGAATAATAGTCTTTTAATATCTTATCCACTACTATTCTAATCCTTAGATAGAATTAACAATGAACTCATTTAAATACTTTTTTTACTTAATATATCTAAGTGCTAGTACAGTTAACACAGATATTTTCTAACGATCCAGATGGCCAGGTTTTATAATTTTGCATCTAGGTTAGACTACCAAAACTTTATGTTTTGGGGGTTCACATTCTGGAAAGGAAGGCTGTTGAATGTTACAGTATTCAGAGCTGAGAAGTAATGAGCAGGCTGAAGGACTTAATTTGTTTCTCCATCAACATTATCATTTAAGAGATGGTTCTCATAATGCCTGGTATTTGGAATTGTTATCACTGGTTATTATTCAATTTCATTAATAGATGAATCGTTATCTAATTAATCTTTTCAAAAATAATTTCACTGTTCCTGATGAGGTATTAGATTATTGTAAAGACTGCTGTAAACACACACACACACACACACAGATACACACAGGAACACAAACATGCATTTATAAATGCACAATAAATATATGTATGTATATATATATATATATATATATACACACACACACAAACATAATTACATCTAGCTTAAGACAACTTTTCTTTCTTTCTTTCTTCCTTTCTTTATTCCCTTTATTGCCCTTGTTGTTTTATTGTTGTAATTATTGTTATTATTGTTGTTGGATAGGACAGAGATAAATGGAGAGAGATGGGGAAGATAGAGAGGGGAGAAAAAGATAGATATCTGCAGACCTGCTTCACCACTTATGAAGCAACCACCCTGCAGGTGGGGAGCTGGTGGCTTGAACCAGGATCCTTCAGCTGGTCCTTGTGCTTTGCGCCATTTGCGCTTAACCCGCTGTGCTACCGCCTGACTCCCAACTTTTCTTTTTTATATATAATTTTATTTATAAAAAGGGAACAATGACAAGAACTATAGGATAAGAGGGGAACAACTCCACACAATTCCTACCACCAGAACTCTGTATCCCATCCCATCCCCTCCCCTGATAGCTTTCCTATTCTTTATCCCTCTGGGAGTATGGATCCAGAGTCAATATAGGGTGCAGAAGGTAGAAGGTCTGGCTTCTGTAATTGCTTGCCTACTGAAAATGGGTATTGACAGGTCGATCCAGCCTCTCTCTCTCTTTCCCTAATGGGGCGGGATTCTGGGGAAGCGGAGCTCCAGGACACATTGGTAGGGTCCTCTGCCCAGGTAAGTCCAGTTGGCATCATGGTAGCATCTGGAACCTGGTGGCTGAAAGAAGAGTTAATATATAAAGCCAAACAAACTGTTGGTTATCATGAACCTAAAGGCTGGATTATTGCAGATGAGGGTTTGGGGGTTCTCTGTTTTGTAGATAGTTAGTAGGCCTATTTTAGTTATATTCCAAAGGGCCCATGACTATACTAGTGTCTTTTTTTTTTCTGAGCATGACATATTATATGAAGGTGGATCCAAACTATTGTCTGGGGAAATGATGTCATGGCTGGAAATAGGACCAGAAAGCTGGATATATACAAATATACAAGGAGGTCAGCAAACTTAGCAACAAAAAAGCAAATGACCCCATCCAAAAATAGGCAAAAGATATGAACAGAACATTAACTACAGAAGAGATCCAAAAGGCTAACAAATACATGAAAAATTGCTCCAGGTCACTGATTGTCAGAGAAATGCAAATAAAACATTGAGATACCACCTCACTCCTGTGAGAATGGCATACATCAAAAAGGACAGCAGCAACAAATGCTGGAGAGGCTGTGGGGACAGAGGAACACTTCTGCACTGCTGTTGGGAATGTAAATTGGTCCAATCTCTGTGGAGAGCAATCTGGAGAACTCTCATAAGGCTAGACATGGACCTTCCATACGACCCAGCAATTCCTCTCCTAGGGATATACCCCAAGGACTCCATTACACCCAACCAAAAAGATATGTGTGCACCTATGTTCATAGCAGCATAATTTGTAATAGCTAAAACTTGAAAGCAACCCAGGTGCCCAACAACAAATGAGTGGCTGAGAAAGCTGTGGTATATATACACAATAGGATACTATGCAGCTATTAAGAACAATGAACCCACCTTCTCTGACCCATCTCAGAAGGAGCTAGAAGGTATTATGTTAAGTGAGTTAAGTCAGAAAGACAAAGATAAGTATGGGATGATCCCATTCTAACAGAAGTTGAGAAAGAAGAACAGAAAGGGAAACTCAAAGTAGAATTTGACTGAGTGTGGAGTAGTGCACCAAAGTAAAAAAATCTCTGGGTTGAGGGTGAGGGTAGATGTTCGGCTTCATTGGGGGGGTGGGGGTGGGATAGGACACAGTTTTTTGGGGGTGGGAACGGTGTTCATGTACACTCCTATTAACTTGTAGTCATATAAATCACTATTTAATTCATATGAGAGTGGAAAATTTACTGAATGTCTCAAACTTTTTAATGCACAGACCACAGGCCGAGTCTTTTAAATGCTGACTCTAAAAGCTTAGACCCGGGAGAACAGAAGCAACTGGTGGCGTTACTCTATAAGACACAGCTATATACAAATAATGTCAAAGGACATAAATTACGCTGATGTTCTGTATGATACAGCAAATCCTAACAAAGGGATTTTCAGAGTTAACCCAATTGCCAAATAATTTTATTACAGCTATAACTATCTATTGCCTTCTTAAACCCTGACAGCAGGAACTTCCCATTTCCTCTATAGAGCCTATATTTCCCCCAGTCCTGGAACCTCTGGTGGGAGGGCTCACTTTCCTGCATGTTTCTCTCAAGACAACTTTTCTATAATTGAAGAAGCCACAGAGAGAAATACGAGTGGAGCTTCACTCGGTTCCTAGAATCCCTGAAGAAAGCATTTGATTATATAGAATAATATCCATTGAGGGTTATGCCCTAGTTAGAACAGTTGTTTCTTGCTGTATCATTCAAAAATAAATGAAACAAAATCATGTGTTATAAAATATTAACAGATATTTGGGACTCAGGACCTTGCTATTCTCCACTCAAACTAAGTATCAGCAAGACTACCTCCCCTAGGAAACAGGAAGACAGCAAAATGTCCAGATGTGTAGCTATATTATCCAGTGAAATACTGGGTACTGTTTTCCAGAAGTACCCAAACAATGTAGCTTCAGGATTCCAGTAATTTTTCCCCCAAAATATAGTTTTGGCCCAAATACTTAATAATGTAGCAGTTTACTTATATATTCCTCCTTGAATTTTTGTATGAAACTAAAACTTGAATAATTTAGAAAATTATTTCATTTTTAAAGTATTTCATTAAATTCTATTATCTTTATTTATTAGATATATATAGCTAGAAATCAAAAGGGAAGGGAGAGATAGATATGGAGTTACAGAGAAACACTTGTAGCCCTGCTTCATCACTTGCAAAGCCTTCCCTCTGCAGGTGGGGACTGGAGGCTTGAACTCGGGTTCTTGCACACTGTAACATGTACACTCTACAAGGTGTGCCACCAGCCAGCCCCTAGAAAAACATTATATAGGAGGAAAAAATAATGTCTGAGATCTCAGAACTACTACTTACATCATGTACTACACTCTGTAAAAGTACACCAAATGCAGAAAATCAGATGAAAAAATTTGAGAATGATTTCATATAAAAAGTTCACTTTTCCCATTTTGAATAAATAAGTGAAAGTACTAAAATTTAAATACGATCTGTTTTGTTGTGATGGTTGAGAAATCTGTTCACAATCTTTGATGTTTTTCTCTTCAGTAGGCAATACCCTACCTTCTGCCCCAGTGTAACTCACTTGAAATGAAAGGAAACAATCCAGATGAGATTGTAACCTGTAAGTCTACGTAAGTAAGAGAAAATGTCTTCCTTTGTGGGTAATTTCCTCCCCTCCCTACTTTTTTTTTCTTCTTCCCACTTGCCCTGGAAAAGGAAGAAGCTACTTTTCTGATGTGCAAGCCTATAAAGAGGCCATGTATCTTACTTTAGGCGTCAGATGAACCAACTCCTAAAACTAACAGCAATGAACTGAAACTAGACAGCAAGTGAGTTTGGTTTGCCAGTAGATTCAATAGTCACACCATCAGGCCTTAAAACTATCTCAAGCTATTGCTTTGGACAATGGCTTGAATATGATCTCAAAGTAAAGCATAAGTCAGAAACAACTAAGAAAACCAATAATGGGTTTCTGATCTTTGGGAAGAGTGCAAAATAATAAATATTACTTTTAAAATTCATTTCACTAGGGCCTTAATGGTGTACAGTACAGCTGTTGACCCCAGATTACAATTTCTCATTTCCCTGTGATAGGTGTCTGCAAAACACTCTCGCCCCCAACTTATATCTCTTTGTACCATCATGCACGAGGACCCTAAAGTCTCTTCATACCTTCCTTACTATTTTCCTAGAAATAATTTCCAATTGATTCCCTGAAATTTATGTTGTAAAGCATTTAGAAATATCGAAGATATAAGCCTGTGGTTAGATATATGTATTTCAAATATCTTTTCTTATTCTACAGTTCAGCCTTTCATTCTGCTAAAATTATCGATAGCTTTAAATTTTTCTTAATTTTAATATATCAAATATTTTTTTCTTTCATTGAATGTATTGTTGTCCTGTTTAATTATTTGAAAATAAATGTAACGTTTATATCTTCATATTGTATTAGCATGTATATTACTTTTGTTTCACATATAAAACTAAAGACCAGCTTACTAATATTGTTATTAAATGCTAAAATTTGGAATAAGTTTATACAATAATAGCTAATGTGTTTATATAAAATAAAGAGAGGCAGAGAGTGGGAGACACACAGAGTGAAATGCTTTAGATTAAAATGCAATATGAAAGAAAGGAAGAAAGAAAGAAAAGAAGGAAGGATGGAAAGAAAGAAAGAAAGAAAGAAAGAAAGAAAGAAAGAAAGAAAGAAAGAAAGAAAGAAAATAAGGGAGGGAGGGATATTTCAAACAAGGAACATTTTTAAAAAGCAATATGTTATAATACCTAGATCTATTTTAATCCAGTGTATCAAAGAACCCTTTGGAAACCACTGGTGAAACTAGCACATAAATATTCCTAATAATAAATGCACAATTCTATAGCAAGATGATTCCATATGGCAAGCAATGAAAGATGCTTTATAGCTGAACTATCCAGATGGAAAAAGTGAAATTAACATAAATATAGTACTGCCAGCTTTAGAAAGCATATAATTCAGACCACCCATTTTCTTAATTAGGTGAAGAGATTAAGAAGCATTCATGCTTTCCCTGTAAGTATTTCACTGTACAAATAAACCTTGAATGAGGTAAAAGCTCTAAATAGTTTGCTCAAAACAATGCTAAGCTATTTTTAGATTAACCTGTAGACAGAAGTCAAGAACGATTTCATGTTAAAGAAAATACCTTGAATATAGGACATACCAAAATGGTTTATTTAGTATTTTTATTTTTAGAAAGCTAAATTTATTATCATAAATTATGAATCTGATATTTACCTAGGTGGAAAAATATTATCTGAAACATATTGGCTATAATCTCAGCAAAACAAATTGGATTACGTAAGTGCCTATATTTCAGTACAACTATGATGGAAACACAAATATAAAAGGCCAAATTGTTACTGCTGCCTTTTTATTTAATCTCTATAAAGACTCATCCATTGTTTCTATTTTTGTATCTCAAACTTATAAATTTCTTGTTACTAACTAATTACTCTCTCAAGACCTTGTGACTAAAGATAAAAGTTGAGAAGTATAATTATATTAGAATCTATATTTTGAATCTGAATTATCAGTTCCCTTGGAAATCACGTGGTCTTCTGACTTTCTAATTAAAATCATGTCCATTATATATGAGAAATTTAGTGATTTCTTATACATGTACTGTAAATAATTCTAATGTATTTTCAAATTAAATATGTGTATCAATGTATCAAAAATTTCTATAAGGATCAGAGTAAGTCAAATTGTTAGATACAAGATGCAATACTGTCACATTACTGTATCCCATTGCAAAGTAGAAACACTTTTTTTTTCTTTGCCACCAGAGTTATTGCTGGGGCTCAGTGCTTGTACTAAGAATCCACCACTCCAGGCAACTACTTTTTTATCCTTTTTGACCTTCCATTTTTTAATTTGATAATTCAGAGGGAAATAGGAAGAAAGAGATCTGCAGACCTGCCTCTCTACTCATGAAGCTTCCCCACTGCACTAGGAAACTGGGGCTCAAAATCCTCTATTTTATTGATTCCTCTCCTTTATCAATAGAATTTTTATTCCTTTTCGAACCTTACATGTATAAAGGCTTTTCTCTTCATTAAATTTATGTGCTGCTTTAATTAAAATTGAATTTAAAAGATTATAGAAAAATATAGCCTATAATTTACTAAATTATTTCAAATTTGTGGTGTGTGTGTGTGTGTGTGTGTGTGTGTGTGTGTGTGTGTGTGTGTCTCACCCACAGAACTTAGTTACATGAGGGTGATAAAAACAAAAGTGGAGCTTACTTTAATGATATTAATCTTATAACAACTATTCACCAGTCTAATATCTTTGTCATCTTTATTAATCTTAATAGACAGTAACATTTCTCCTTTTATTCCTTTTTCTTTAGATACGACAGAGGGGGGAGGGAGATAGAGAGGGAGAAAAACAGAGAGACATCTGCACACCTGCTTCACTCATGAAGCTTCCCCCTGCAGGTGGGGGACTTCAACCCAGGTCCTTGCACAGGTAAGCACTCAACCAAATGTGTCACTGCCCAGCTGCATACTTCTTTAATACTTCTATAATACTTCTTTTGTGTATTAAAAAATGAACAATAAGGAACTTGATTAATTTTGTTAAAAAGCTGGATTTGTATCATAGTGTGTCTGTTGTATTATCTGTTCCAATAGAATGTCTTGTTTAAAATGCTATTGGAAGTAAATTATTACCTACACAGAGCTTCTAAGAGTTATTCAGAGTTGAAGTAATATTTTCTGCATTTATTTTGCAGCTGAATTTTTATTGGCATTATGGTGTGATTCCTTAGAACAATTACTATACAAAACACTTTAAGTTTCTTCCAGGCCCAGAGTACTACACAGTAGGAGGGCTAAAACAACTAATGAACTTGAAATGTCAATATGCTGAGCTAGAAAGCAAAAATGAGAAAAATAAAAGCAAAATAAAGAACATTTAAAATAACATCCGCATTATGAGCTTTAAAGTAGGGCACAATGTGTAGATTTTGATAATTGATAAAATAGAGAATATATGATTTATGAATCTTAAACAAAAGCATCTTCTATTTGGGATTATCTTCAACTTCTTTTTTTTTTAACTAAACTTTATTTATTTATTTAGATATAGACAAGAGGCAGAGAAGGAGATAGAGAGGGATTAAGGGAGGGAGGGTGGGAGGGAGTGAGGGAGGGACAGAGACCCCCTCAGCATCAAAGCTTTCTTCAAAGTGGTTGGGGCCAGATTCAAACCTAGATCATGCATACAGCAAAGCAGACCATTAAAGTAAGCTATTTTGCCAGTGCAAATTGTAAAGTTTTTTTTCCTTATCATTCCATTCCCTTTTCATTTTTCTTTTCTTTTTAATTACACTTTAATATCTTATAAAATAAGAAGGCAAGTACTCTGAATAATACAGTTAGGAAACCTAACCGAAAATATAATTTTACCATGTTAATATGGAAACAGATCCACTTAATTCAGGAAATTCTTGGGTCTGTGGTCTCACAAAATATGGACATACAGGATAATAATTGTGTAATTTAAGGTCATGGAAAGCATCTGGTCTCAATCACCAGATAAAATGTGATTAAATTTGTTCACTGAAGAATTGTATTCCTTACTATTTTGGAAGTACCATATTCTTTTTGTAATAAAAATAAATAATTCCATGAAGCAATACAACTCTGACACTAATAGTAGATGAAGATTTCACTAGAAAGTGAAATTACAGATTGACATATATTTTTATTTTATTTATTTATTTTCCCTTTTGTTGCCCTTGTTGTCTTTTTATTGTTGTTGTTATTGATTTCGTCATTGTTAGATAGGACAGAGAGAAATGGAGAGAGGAGGGGAAGACAGAGAGGGGTTGAGAAATATAGAGACCTGCAGACCTGCTTCACCGCCTGTGAAGTAACTCCCCTGCAGGTGGGGGAGCCAGGGGCTCAAACCGGGATTCTTACGCCGGTCAGACTGACATATTTTATGATTGTATATGCATAAATCCTCAGCAAAATGCCAGCAAGCCAATTACACAAACATTTTAGTAAAATTATACTCTCTGACCATGTGGTATTTATTTCAGAATGAAACTTATAAAAGTCAATTAAATATAATTCATCAACAGAATAAGAACAAACACACATGATCATCTTAATGTTGCAGTGAAAGCATGTGACAAAATACAGAGCTCTCCCATAATAATAATATTACAATAGAAAATCGGAGATAAAAGGAAACTTTCACAGTCTGTTAAAGGCACCTATGAAATAGAGCTAGTCTTATTTGATGATGTAACACTGAACATATTTTCACTAAGAACAAGAACAAGACAATGATGCCTACTATTGTCACTATTATTCAATATTGTACTGTAGACTTGAGTTAGGGAAATTAAAGAAGAAAATATACATATAAAGACAACCAGATTAGAAAGGAACATATATGTGCAAATGACATGATTTTGAATACAGTAAAATTCTAAAGAATCTCGTTAAAAACATTTAGACATAATAATCAAGTTATGCAAAGCTTTAAGGCAAAATATATTAATGTTAAGAATTAATCATGTAAAATGAATGATATCCCTATACGTTTAAAATAAAAACTGAAAATTAAATTAACAAAACCCCCATATATAACAATATCAAAATAATAAAGCACTGGTCATTGAACCTGACCCCTTGAAGCTTCAGGCAAGAAGTCTTTTGTATAAACATTCATGCTATCTCCCCAGCCTAAGAGTAACTATAATAAAAAAATTAAGTGCAGAATTTGCAACTTCTGAATCGCAAAATAATTTAATAAACTTGAAAAGATTTTGACAAAGCAACATGTTCTTGTGCTGGAAGATAATACTGTTAAGACAGTATACTCCCCAAATTTAACACAACTTTCAATACATTCTCTACAAGAATACCAGCTGACTTTATTGCAGAAATTTCTAAACTTCGTGGTACCCAAAATAGCCAGAAATAGTAACAAATGACTACTTATTTTTGCAAATTTTAAACTTAACATACAGAGATAATAATCAAGACGGTGTGGTACTAAATTAGGGAAGCCATAGAGGTCAATGGAGGGTAATTAATAGTCAAAAGATAAACCCATATATCTATGTACAACTAATTTTCAGAAAAATGTACCAAGACCACTTAATGGAGAAGGAAAAGTATTTTTCACAAATGGCACTGGATCAACTGGATAGTTTGATGCAAACAGATGAAGGTAGACTCTTACTTCCCACCATACACAGAAGTTTATATCAAACTAACTCAGAAACACACACATACACATATATGAGCTAAAACCATAAACACTTAGGACAAAGCAGAGGGATACATCTTTACGATTTGGTATATGACAATGGATTTTAAAAAATACATACATTAATGAGAGAAAGAACTAGTACATCACTCTGGCATATTTGCAACTGGAGAGCAAACTTTAAATCTTGTCCTTACAAGTGCTGAGCTCCACCTCCCACTATATGGCCCCACCTCCTTATATGAAATGAGAGTCTTGCATATATCATCAAAAGTACAGCATTATACTTTACATATTGAAAGTGAACTTCATCAAAATTAGAAACTTCTGTGTTTCAAAGGTAATCATGAAGAAATAAAACACCAATTCACAGAATGTGGAGGAAAATACGTGTGCTAATAATTTACCTAATATTAGTCATTTATGTAGAGAAATGCAAAAAAAGAATCACCGAACTACTAATAACAAAGACAGACAATTTAAAAAATGCCAAAAAAAATTGGGAGGATCATTTCTCTAAAGAAAATATAATGACAGTCGTTTGGAAAGGTATTCAACATCACAAGTCATCAGGGAAAAGCAAATCAAAACTGCAATGTAATACCACTACACAACAATTAACCTGACACAGACCCCCCCCCAACATATACACACAACATGTCTGACAGTTTTTCTAACAGTTAAATGCAGAACTACGATTTGGTATATTCTTTTAGGAATATACCTAAGAAAATGAACATTAATAAAGACAGTATATGCTTTGGTAAAAAGGTGAAAGCATATCAAATATCCATAAACAGTTTAACAGATAAACAAAATGTGTATTATATATCCATATAATAAAATATTACTTAGCCATTAAAGGAAA
This sequence comes from Erinaceus europaeus, assembly GCF_950295315.1. Lineage (NCBI taxonomy): Eukaryota > Metazoa > Chordata > Mammalia > Eulipotyphla > Erinaceidae > Erinaceus > Erinaceus europaeus. The sequence continues at coordinate 102,589,743 of NC_080185.1, read as the reverse complement.
TTAAGTACTGTTGGCATGCTACCAAACAGATGAACCTACAAAACATTATGTAATCTGAAAGAAGTCCATCACAAAATACCCCATATTACATAATTCATTTTATATGAAATTCCAGAAAAAAAACAAATTTATAAATACAGAAAGTAGAATACTAGTGATTGCTTAAACATAGGGGCTTTAATTAAAGGACACATGGTTTTTTCATTACTTAATGTCTAAAAACATTTTAAAATCACAGTTTTAACTGTTAAAAATGTATAGGCTAGTGGTGATAACAATATAGGTGATGTTATGCAACAAATCTTTGAGATTTTTTTTCATTTTGCAAAACTGAAACTCAAATTCACAGAACAACCATCTTACCTCTCCCTCTGAATCAGGCAAAACCTATTCTATTTTATTATCTCTCAAGAGTTTGATTCCATCATGCATGGCTTCTTTTTGAGAAGGGCATGTTCTATAATTAGCTGAGGTGGCTGTTGCTCTATGATTATACTAATCAAATTGTATTACTTAATTAAGTATATTATATGAAAAATGAAGTATATCTCAATAAATCTTTTTTTTTCCTAATCCTAGAACACCTTTTTCTCACTTGGGACAAAGGGGATGATTCTACCTGAAAGGGGAATTGATCAAGGTTTGAGGTACTTGAGAGGGTCTCTAAATCTTTCCAATCACACCATCTCATTGTTCAGGGTTTTATTTCATCCCTTTATATTTTACATAAGAAATTTAGTGTGGCTATAAAAATCAATTTATATAGTAAGTCAATAATCCCCCCAAATAAAATTTCTGTATGTGGTTTTGTCTGTGATGATCTGAAGCCTGATTTAAAAAAATATGTGGGAACTAATGGTAATGGTACCATAAGCTGAAATTCAAACTCTAAATGTATACTTTTCTTTCTTTAAGGTCTTTATGACAGAAGCAGCTCTATCCTCACCTATATGAACTTTTCAGCATGATCTACCAAAAAGACACTATGGTACATCAAAGTACGTACTTGAAAAGAGACATTCCACTCAAATATTAAATGATAAAATATTTTAAGGGACCAGGCAGTGGCACACCTGGTTGAGTACACGTTATAATACTAAGGGACCCAGGTCCAGGCCCCTGGGCCCCACCTGCAGGGGAAAAGCCTCATGAGATATGAAGCAGTGCTGCAGGTATCTGTCATTCTCCCTCTCTGTTGGAAGATAGGGCCTACTGTCCCGGAAAGTCCAGGTCATTGTTTCCATGAGGTCGAAGCAGGTTGACCCCCAACTCTCCCTTAGGGTAGAAGAGACAAGGGCAGGTTCCCTCGACCTCCTGAACTAATGATGGATGGCTTCTCCAGAATGGGGGCTACCTTTCTGCACATGCCCCTCTTCTCCTCCTTAAATCAAAGGCCATGATTTACTGTAAATTGTGTTTGGCCTAACTTGAAAGCCACCACATATGTTCTTGCTCATCTACCTCCCCCTTCCCTCACAGTGAGGTGCCTTTAATTTAACCCTGGGGAACTATGCATTGTGAAGCTTGTGATCAAACCTTGTATGGTTATTCTTCACTTGTGATCAAATACTTTGTAGGTCAAAATGAGGCTATGCATTGTATTGCTCTGTGCTTGTGTTAATGATTACCTTGACGTCTACCGGCGTAATGGGTAAAATTGCTTTCTCTCTCAATAAAAGAGTTGACCACCCTTCTGAGGCCACTCCTGGAGTTGACTGTGTCTGAGAGTCTCTCTCAGCACATCTCCCTGACACACAGTTACCCTGGGACTCCCTAGGGAGCCACTCTGACCCTTGTCTCCAGTGGTCATGGGGGCGGGGAACCCAGAGCGGCCTGCACCTCTCTATCTCCTCCTTCCCTTTCACTTAATTTCTCTCTATCTCTATACAATATATAAACTAAAAATTTAAAATATTTAAAAAATGACCATAAGCCAGAGCTGATCAGTGCTCTGGTGTTTCTGTCTCTGTGTGTGTCTCTCTCTGCATCTCTCTAAAAAATAAAATTAATATAAAATATTTAAAAAATAAAATATTTCATATTATATTCCCAAAATTATAAGTAAACATAGTAAAAAAATTATCTGGTACCCAGACATTTTTCAAAATTATAAGTAAACATAGTAAAAAAATTATCTGGTACCCAGACATTTTTCTGTCTGTGTGTGTCTCTCTCTCTGCATCTCTCTAAAAAATAAAATTAATATAAAATATTTTAAAAATAAAATATTTCATATTATATTCCCCAAATTAAAAGTAAACATAGTAAAAAAATTATCTGGTACCCAGACATTTTTCAAAATGGAACTATTCAATTTTTCTGCTTTGACTATCTAGTAGTTCCATGGTTAACATAGTTATTTTTCAGATAATCACTAGATAAAAGACAATTAAATCAGTGAAGGAGGTGAAGGATGAGATTTTTCTGAACACTAGAAAATTGAAGCTAAGAATATCTTTCAAGGAAAGCATATTTTCTTCCTTTAGGAAATAACATCACTTTTCTAATACTGAATTTGATCCAAGAACACATAAGGATAATAAAAATACACTTAAATGGAAATGTCTCAATTGGTGCTTTAAATTATTCCTGTATGGTGACTCTAGATTTTGTAGAAAAGGAAAGTGTAATATTGATAGACCAGGTATATCTTTGGTTGAGGGTGACTAACACCTTGATATGGATGAGGTATACTAATACAGTTTGAAGAGATGTGCAGTTATATCCTCAATACATAAACAGACTTGGAAAACAATATTTCTTCAATGAAAATAATTTATCTTACCTGTACAATCCATGCTACTAGCATTTGTGTTAATTTACCCACCTTATTGAGGACTCTAGGATCAAGATAATTTATGCTGAAAATTGTTGCATCTGCTTCACTGTAACTGCCACTTCATATACGATAAGAATTTATACCTGGAGAAAATTAAATTGGAAAGTTAACCTTTTAGCTTATGTGAGTGTATAGATATGCTTCATACCAATTTATAAGATATCTGATAGCGGCTGGCTCTAAAATTTCAGTTATTGTTTGCTGAAGAGCTTAATCAGAATGTTGAGCATATGAACTTAAATTTGGTTTTCATAAAACTCATTCACAATGAGTTCAAGCAAACATTTATAATTGCTTGTGTTGTAGAGTGCCAAGTGTCATTCTTTGCCAGCTGTTAACCTTAGGCCAGAGCTGTATAATTAGTTTTTTGTAATTACTCTAGTTCTTCAGGAATAATAGAAATCATTTCGTCTTTACTTCACTCTAGAATTAAATTGATGGACTCTTCTTGTGTGAGAACTTAGAATCTTTAAATTTATGATCTTTAAATTTATCTACTCACAATATTTTCCACAAATAATGAAATATATTTTATAGTATTTTCATTTATAGAAAAACAAAATAATCGTATGCTCCAAAGATCACTTTACTCAAAGACACTTAAGTATATCATCCTGTTGAGATCATTCATTTTAAATGTCTCTGGTTTTAAAAGTTTTTGTGTATCTATAGCTGAAATAGTTTATGTCATTAATGCTTGTGAACATTGGTTGAGGAAAGGAATGGATTGGTCTGAGAGGTGGCACACCCAGGAGTGCACACTTGGTATAGTCCTCAAGGATCTGAATTCAGGCTTTCACTTCCCGCTTGCAGGCACAGGGGGAAGCTTCACAAACAGTGAAACAGTACTGCAGGTGTCTTTATTTCTCTCTCCTCTATCTCCACCTTCCCTCTCAATGTATTTGTCTCTATGCAAAGTAAATAAATAAAATACATTTTAAAAAATAATGATGAATGTCCCTGAGAGCCTCAAGATTTGTCAAGGTCTTTCAAAGTTGTAACTTCATACAAGCAACTGAAATATTAATTCAGACATCAAGCAGCTTTTTAAATCAGTAAGTGCATAATAAACATTTGACTATAGATTTACTAGAATTATTTTTCACTCATTCTTATAATTGTATAAAAATCTAATCACATTGCGTTATGTGTCAATTACCACTGAGTCTTCCAGTGTTTCACACTTACTAGTTGCACTGCCTTGGGCTAGTCATTTAATCATTAAGTGCCCCCCTTTTCATTTTTGTGAGTGGAATAATACGAATACCTCACATCACTGTTTCATTTACTAAAGATAATAACATATATTGACAACATGAACAGCAAAAGAATCCAAGGAAACTATTAAAATAATTATGAAATGTCCTTATTGAAAATAATGCTGTATAACTGAAGAATCACCTGCCTTTTTGTGCAATGCTTAGTAATGGAACTACAGGGAGGGAAGATGACATACTAGTGGTAGATGAGGTGTGCTAACACGTATTTTGGTGAGGTGTACCTAGCCAACAAAAGACTTGCAAAGTATTTCCTCAGTGCAACTATTTAAACATTTAAAATTGTGGGGGGGGGGGCTGGGCGCTGGCACACTTTGTTGAGCACGTTACAATGTGGAAGGAACCGGGTTTGAGACGCCCAGTCCCACCTGCAGGGGAAAGCTTTGCTCTTGGTGAAGCGGTGTTGCATGTGTCTCTCCCACCTCTATCACGCCTGTCTTTCTTGATTTCTGACTGTCTCTACCCAATAAATAAAGATAATAAAATAATAATAATTAACATTAAAAACAGAACTATCAATAGTACTTGTAGATAGGTGGTAACATAAGGATATAATATATGTGATAAATTAAAAGAAAATCTAACTAATCATAAGAAACACTTTAATATCTCTTAAAATGTGATTTTTTCCAATAATCTGTATTTTATTGACACAAATGCACTTTAATGTTAAATAAGTAAGTGGTTATTAGTTTCTGATCTAACATCCAATCCCTTGATCCATTTGGAGTTTACTTCTGTATGTGGCAAAATGCAGTAGTTCAGTTTCATTCTTCCACACATTTCAACCCAATTTTCCAAATACCACTTATTTAAGATTCTCCTTTCTCCACTTGTTTAGGCCCCTTTGTCAAAAATTAAGTGTGTGTGTGGAGGGGGGACTTATTTCTGGGCTCTCAAGTCTATCCCAATGGTCAGTGTGCCTATTTTTGTCCTAGTACCAGCAATTTTGATTACAACTGACCTATAACATAATATGAGATCTGGGAACGTGATGCCTCCAGTTCTGTTCTTTTTTTTTCAAGACTGTTTTGGTGATTCTGGGTATGGTGGAGGAAGACCTAGGCTGTGGGTGAGAATGTTTTGCAAAAAAATTCAGGAATTTTACTCATTTATCAACAACTGTATTTACTGTAAACCAGTAATACCCAATAAAAATATTTCATAGAAAAATGTTTAGCTATATATATGTATATATATGCATATGATGTATACATACACATTGTATCTGTGTGCATTTATACAATTCAATAGCTATATAAGAGGAGACTGCTTTGAAATAAAAAACTACCATAACTATACTCTGATTTGGAAAAGATAAAGATGGCATACATTCAAGGAAAAGCATGTGGTGATTATGCTAAGTGAAACAGTGGAAGAGGTAAAAGATAGCTTTGCTCATGTGAAGAGCATGTAAGACTAAATTAAATGAAATTGCAAATGGAAGATAGGAAGGAAGTGTGGAAGGAAGGAAGGAAGGAAGGAAGGAAGGAAGGAAGGAAGGAAGGAAGGAAGGAAGGGAGGGAGGGAGGGAGGGAGGGAGGGAGGGAGGGAGGAGGAAGGAAGGAAAGAATGGAGGACAGAAGGGAGGGAAGAACACACTGGATTATTGTAAATTGTAAGAACTAAGATAATTATGAGGAGAAGGTATAAGCTGGGAGGGGCACTGAAATTTGATGGAGGATATGATGAGTTTTATATAAGCGTGAGTATCAAATACAACTGAAAATTGGTAATTTTGTAAGATAATGTTAAGTCATTAATGCATTTTAATTAAAAAATGGAAAACCACATCTTACTTTAATAATAGTTACCACTTGGTATCAGATGATTGGGGTACTAAGATTAAATAACTCAAGAGTGCATAAATGATTTTTATTGATTTATATAGGAAGCTGTATATTATCTAAGAATGTCAAATTATAACTGCTGTGTTTACTTCAGGAAAACTCACTGAAATAATCAATATGCATTTGTTCATTGATTTCTAGACTACCATTACTGAATTAGAGAACTCTCTATTGTGTAAGGTGAAAAGCTTACTTGGAAAATAAAGGTGCTTATTAAACTAAAATGCTATGTCATGTTCTTTTTAGTACCAATGTAAGAAAGTCAATTTTTTTCTAAGTTAACCTCTTAGTTTAATGCAATTTCATAACAAAAAAAGAACTCAACAGAAAGTTTATTTATTGCTCTGCTAATGGACTTTAAACTGCGTAAGTGAAAAATAAATGTCCAGAGTAACCACAGTCAATTTGTTGGTGGATTATCTTACTATTAGTATAGTGAATGTAAAAACACAGTAATCAAAGACACGTGTATTTAACACAAAGACTACAAGTCCTGGTGAAAAGGGTCTGGAAGAATTCCAACAGGAAATTCCAACAGAATTAAAATGTGACAAAATTCATATAAAAATCACTGGAAATTTGTGACTTCAAACAATGATGCTGGCAAAAATTGACTATATATGCTAAGATTAATAGGACTTTATTTTCACTAAAAACAGAAATGCCTAGTACTAATGAATTAAATATATAAAAATTAATTTTCAAAAATACTAAAAAGTACATGAGAATAAATATCAGATTTAGGCTTACATTTTTATACTGTAGTTAGCAAGTCTTGTTCCAGATGCTACCATGATGCCAACCTGACTTCCCTGGGCAGACGACCCCACCAATGTGTCCTGGAGCTTCACCTCCCCAGAAGCTTGCCCCACTAAGGAAAGAAAGAGACAGGCTGGATGTGAAGAGGGGAGGCAGGAAGATGGCGGACTGAGAAGCCGCTAGCGGCTGAGCTCCAACCACATCTCCTGGAAACAGTTCCAGATGCCACCAGGATGCTGGCCAGGCTTCCCTGGATTGAAGACCCCACCAATATGTCCTGGAGCTCAGCTTCCCCAGAGACACAGCTTACTAGGGAAAGAGAGAGGCAGACTGGGAGTATGGACCGACCAGTCAACGCCCATGTTCAGTGGGGAAGCAATTACAGAAGCCAGACCTTCTACCTTTTGCAACCCTCAATGACCCTGGGTCCATGCTCCCAGAGGGCTAGAGAATGGGAAAGCTATCATGGGAGCGGGTGGGTTAAGGAGATTGGGTGGTGGGAATTGTGTGGAGTTGTACCCCTCCTACCTTATGGTTTTGTTCGTTAATCCTTTCTTAAATAAAAAATTAAAAAAAAAAAAGAAAGAGACAGGCTGGTGGTGTAGATGAACCTGTCAACGCCCGTGTTTAAGGGGAAGCAATTATAGAAGCCAGCACTTCCACCTTCTGCACCCCACAATGATCCCAGCTTCATGCTCCCAGAGGAATAAAGAATAGTAAAGCTATCAAGGGAGGGGATGAGATACGGAGTTCTGGTGGTGGGAATTGTGTGGAAATGTAACCCTCTTACCCTCTAGCCTTGTCAATATTTCCATTTTATAAATAAAAATTGTATAAATAAAAAATATCAACTTATGGAGCTGGGTGGTGGTGCACCTGATTGAGTGCACATAGTACAATGTGGTTACAAGGGTTCAAGCCCCCAATACCCACCTGCAGATGGAAAGATTCACAAATGGTGAAGCAGTGCTACAGGTATCTCTCTGTCTCTTTCCCTCTCTGTCTCCCTGTTCCTCTTGACTTCTGGCTGTCTCTATCTAATAAATAAATAAAGATAATGAAAAACTATTAAAAATTCAACTCATCGAACTTCATGTTAGTCAACAAAATGTACTTATTTAAAATTTTAATAAAACAGGATTTGCATAATTACATTTGTGAATTAAAATCAAGAGTTTTATTGTGTAGTGGCATATTGATGGAATGAAAAAGGGTCAACATATAAGCTGAATTGCATGATCTTTGCACATTAGTTTACATGTGTAAAGTACTCTTAACATTTGCTCCAAATAGCTAGTGGATTGCTTTTAGATTAGAACATAAGGTTTCCTACCATCACATTCATAATACAATCACAATATAAATATAATGCCAAAAAGAGATGTATTCTTTAAAGTGTAGTGAGTAAAGAAAATGTAGTGCCAGCATTTGTATATTTCTTTGAGTATTTCAAATTGCTCTACAGGCATCTTTTGCTATGTCTAGTAATTCTTCCTCAGAATAGTTATAGTTGATTTGCAGCACTTATGAAATTCCTTTAGAGCATGGAAGGTCTGTGATTGAATTATGACTTAAGAAGTTAATTTAAGATACATTCTGGAATATATATATATATATATATATATATTCATGATAAAAAATAAGATGCCCAATTTTGCAGCTCTATTCAGTGACCAGTGTCCAGTCATACACCCCCCCACACTGTTTCCTTCATGGGTTGTAGGGGTCTTCTGCTTCATATTGGTCCCTCTCATAAAGATTGTGATCTCCTAGTTAGACTCCATCCTCACAGTGATCTCATTAGAAATATCAAATTATTTTAAACTCCTAAAGTGAGCTCCTTAGAAATATTGTCAATAATTTTCCTTCCTTCATTCCTTTTCTTCCTTTCCTTCCACCCTCCCTCCCTCCCTTCCTTCCTTCCTTCCTTCCTTCCTTCCTTCCTTCCTTCCTTCATCTTTCTTTTGAGATTAAAGAGAATTGTGAGATAGAGAAGAGAGGAACCCATGTAGCACTGTTTCACTGCTTTGCAAAGCTTCCCCGCTGCAGGCAAGACCAGAGGCTTGAGTCTCAGTTCTTGCAAATCCTATGTGTGCACTCAACCAGGTGTACCACCATCTGGTCGAGAAATACTAACATCTTCTTATCGGCTCAATTATGTGATTTTTCTTGTTGAAACCAATGTGATGAATGTTTAAAAGATAAGAGATGGCATGGCTGGTAAAAAGGACTAGCCACCAGGTTCCAGATGCTAGCATGATGCCAACCAGACTTCCCTGGACAAACCCCACCAATATGTCCTGGAGCTCCGATTCCTCAGAACCCTGCCCCATGGGGGAAAGAGAAAGGCAGACTGGGAGTATGGATTGACCTGTCAACACCCATGTTCAGCGAGGAAGCAATTACAGAAGCCAGACCTTTCACCTTCTGCATCCCACAATGACCTTGGGTCCATACTCCCAGAGGATTAAAGAATAGGAAAGCTATCAAGGGAGGGGATGGGATATGGAGTTCTGGTGGTGGGAATTGTGTGGAGTTGTACCCCTCTTATCCTATGATTTTGTCAATTTTTTTTTCTTTTTATAAATAAATTTAAAAAAGACAAGAGATGGCACTTTGGTGGCAGATGAGTGGTGCTGACACATATGCTGAGATATGAAATTGTTACTCTGTGGCAATAGTCTTGTAAAACATTCCCAAACTAAAAATAAATTGTTAAAAAAAACAATACTTTAAAAGTTTACACAAATTTATACCGTGTTTATATTATATAGTGAGCTTACATATCCCAAAGAGTGAGATTCCATTCCCAACATACAAATGTCTACTTTCTCCAGTCTTCTCCAGTATCTTCAGTTCCAATGACCTTTTATCAGTGACTTTCAAGGTATAAACTCTTACACTCTATTTTTAAAAAACTGATTTAACAGTGTTCTTGAGACATAATATGAGAAAGTTAAGGAAGCAGAGATCAAAGAAATGGCATGTGTGATGTCAAGTGTTGTGGCTCTCTCTATCTGTTAAACTATCTCTTCAGCCATTAATATATTTGCATTTAGTACAGACTGCAACATGACAGGCCTTATCATCACCCACATTTAGGTTTTCATTTCCATTTGTTCTTGTGGCCTTGGGCTTGCACAGGTCTGATTTCACCAGTAGTAGGCTTCCCTTTCTTTCAGAGAGAGAATGAGACAAAGCACTGGAGTATCCATGAGTACTGTGGCACTCCAAGTGGTGCCAGGGTTTAAACTTTTGGCCACATGCATGCAAGGTAAGTGCCATACTTGGTACACTGTCTTGGAGCCTTCACTTACATTTGACTAAAATATCACTATCTCAAAAGTTCTCCCTTTACCACATTTTCTCAGGTAGCATCACATCCACAGATAGCTTCTATTTAATCTCCTTTTTTAATAGAGATTGCATAATATATAATCTATACAGTCTATACAAGACACACAGTATATACATATAAACATAGTTATATATAATTACATGTATGTGTATCTATATTCAAATTTACAAAAAATACAAGAATAACAAAAGAACACCCAGATATTCACAAATCACTTATATTTTCTCTATTTGATTTACATGGAACCACCACAGTTTTTCTATAGGACCTAAAATCAATTTCTAAACATTTCCCCATCATTCACAAGTACTTTACTATGAATAGGCTTTCTTTTTTTTTTTTTTTAAAGGTATTCTCTGCAAAGGGTAGCTAGCATAATGGTTATGCAAACAGACCCTCATGCCTGAGACTCCAAAGTTCCAGGTTCAATCCCCTACACCATCATAAGCCAGAACTGAACAGTGTTCTGGTAAAAAAAAGTATTCTCTTATACAATGCTAGTATTAAGAAAATAAAATAATAAAAATTGATAAACTACTATTGTAGTGGTGTCATAAAGACGAATAATTGTTATACATTTAAGAATTTTGAAATGCCCCTGTTAAATTGTTGGTTGTTTGAAATCAGATGTGCAGGATTATTTATACCAGAAAAATATACACTAAGATCTAGAACTTCTATTTTGAAGTTCCTATATAATAGTACAACTCTAACATTATCTAACCTTGTGCCCAGATGAGATTTTGTAAAGTTTAGTAATGTTATCCTTTAGTTGTTGGGAAATTGTGCAGATGTGGTCGAGCTTGGCAGGGTCAAAATTCCTAGGTCCAAATTCTAGTCAGAATGACACAATGCATTTATTTCCATAACTCTTCACTCTGTCTAAAAATGAAATATTTCATCAAATTTTCTTAGAGTTTTTTCTTGACTTTGACATATTGTACAGTATAGTTATTTTGTAGAATATACCCAGGGTTTATCAAATGTTTCCTCATGATTAGGTTAACCTGTGGACTTTTTACAAGAATACCACAAATGTGACATTTTGCCACTCTTAGTATATCATTGTGGCACAATTTAAATCTAGTTTGTCCCAAGATTGACAAGAGTAGCTTTGAACATTTGGCTAAGAAGATGTGTGCCGCTTTTGTTGTTGTTGCTGTTTGTTTTAGTGTAAGTTAATCTTTTTATTTTTATTATTAATATTTTCCGTATTTGATAGTACTTTGAGATTACATAAACACCCTCATGCTCAGCATTCTTCCTTTTTTATTGCTATCAAGGTTATCCAATAGGGCTCACTGTGTGCACAATGAATATATCACCGTCATTCTACCATCATTTTTTTATTGTGCACTACCACTCAGCCCCATAATATTTTTTATATTTATTTATTCCCTTTTGTTGCCCTGTCGTTTATTGTTGTGTGTTGTAGTTATTATTGTTGTTGTTGATGTAGCCATTGTTGGATAGGAGCCCCTACAAAATGGCTCTCAGTGAGATTTGATCCACTCTTCAGTTTCTGAAACAAAAATAAATTCCAGATTCATATTATATTTTATTGCCCCAACAAGAGAATTAGTAATTTATATAAGTGTCTCTGATTAATTTTGGGGCATTAAATTTAGAAGATGTGGAAGCAGAGTATATTTATTACTAAATGGTGTTAACTATTCATTGCTCTGAGCTCTCCTTGTTAACAAAGATAAATAACAATGTGTATATATGTATTATTTATTTCTCTCTCTCTCTATATATATATATGTATATTCCTATGGTCATGTGTCTATACATAATTAAACAAATGCACACAGATTCCTCCACCTCTAATTTCATACTACCAAGCAAAGTTATATCATAGCCATTATCATTTGTTTTCATCACTTTCTAGCTATTAGAAACCTAGTTCCCATGTGTTCATTTTTTTTATTGCCACCAGAGTTATCGCTAGGGGGCTGAGTGAAGGCACTATGAATCCACTGCTCCTGGTGGCTATTATTATTATTATCATCATTATTACAATTAAAGAACAAAGAGTACTTGAGAGGGGAGGGGAGATAAAGACAAAGAAATAAAGACAGACACCTGCAGATCTGCTTTACCATCTGTGAAGTGACCCTCCTGACGGTAGGAAGCAAGGACTCAAACCTAGGTCCTTGAGCATGGTGTTATGTGTACTTAACCAGGTGTGCTACCATTCACCCCATAAAGTTCTCTGTACTGATGAAGACACATGAGTTTAAGAATAGGTAACTTAAACAACTGTGAAAATGATATGTACTAACTAGAATATGCCAATTTTGGGCCCCAGATCAAATCAATGGAGTTTACAGATAATAATATTTATGTAATTTCCCCATATTTGGGAGCTACTCTCATACCTGATTCAGCTTTCTAGTCCTTTTTGCAACTATGACACCATCTCCCCAGACAATAACCTGGGTCCACCTGCACATTAGATGTCAGGCTCAGGTAAAAACTAGTAAAGTCATGGGCCCTTTAAACATACCTACAATAGACCTAGTAGCTTTTTCCAAAATGGAGACCCAAAATCTTCATCTAAAACATTCTTGCCTTTAGGTTCATGATTAGTCAACAATTTGTTCTGCTTTATATCTTAACCCTTTTTCAGCCAACAGGTCCCAGATGGTACCATGATGCCAACCTGACTTCCCTGGGCAGACGGACCCCACCATGTGTCTTTAAGCCCTGCCTCCCCAGATCCCTGCCCCATCAGGGAAAGAGACAGGCTGGGAGTATGGATCAACCTGCCAACACCCATGTTCAGTGGAGAAGCAATTACAGAAGCCAGATCTTCCACTTCTGCACCCCATAATGATCCCGGGTCCATACTACCAGAGGAATAAAGAATAGAGAAGCTATCAAGGGAGGGGATGGGATATGGAGCTCTGGGGGGGGAAATTTTGTGGAAATGTACCCCTCTTATCCTATACTCTTGTCAATATTTCCATTTTATAAATAGAAATTAAAAAAGAATATGCCAATTTTAACAGTTTTAGGCAAAAATTAAATATAGTCCTATGTACACTTGTCCAATTACATAAGTTTTAACAAATGACGCAACTATCTTCTCAAAGTCTCCATCACATATGTTCCAGTTGCCACCTGAATTATATTGCTTGTTCTTACTCAACCTGTGAACATTCTAGGATTTTGCATATTTTGAAAAAAATAGATGTATTATTTAAGCTCAGATTCATTTTCTTATCATACTCTAATTTTATGTGTACATCATTATACATATACATAGTTTATTCAATATTAAATTCTGAGTAGAGCTTATGAATTTTCCTCTTATTGTCATGTGGGTTATTTCTGGGTTCAGGCTATAATGAATAAAGTTGCTATAAGCTAAGAGAATTTGTATGTAATGCTTTTCATAGATATATGTTCTGTGTTTTCAGATAAAGACAAGGGTGATGTGTATTATGGTCATATCATAGGTACACAATTACTGTATTTATTAACTGTGATGGCAGCCTTAAAATTTTCAGAAATGACCTTTTCATTCCACTGAGGTAGTTTCCTTCTAATCCTAGATTTTATGATTTTGGATTTTATTTCATTATTTTGTTAAGGATTTTTATTTCATCATTATTCATCAGGGATATTAGTTTGCAATTAGTTATTCAAGTAGTGTCTGTGGCTTTGACATCACAATTCTGACCTCCTAGAATGAGTTTAAAGTATTTACGCTCTTCAATTTTTCAGTCTTGACTGAATTTGTCTTGACTCTTTAGGTGTTGGATAGAATTCTCCACCGAAGTTGCGCTATTCTGAACTTACAGTTGTTGGAAGTTCTATTTTTCTAAGTATGACAAATGTATGTTGTGATGTGTCTGTTTTTCTTATATGTACAGTATATTTTTCCTACCCTAAAATTCTCCATATTTATCCCTCTCTTCCTTCTCTATTCTCATGCCTGGAAACCACAGATCTTTTCACTATGTTCACTGGCTAGCCTTTTCCGGAACATCATACAGCTGTATCATACAGGATGCAGTATTTCAAAATTTAATTTTCTACTTAACAATTTCTATGCTATGTTTATTTGGGATGTCAAAAGAAGAATTTGTTTTTTTGTTTTTGTCACCAGGGTTATCACTGGGGCTCACTATCTACAGTACTCCACTGATACCCAATGTTATTTTTTACAATGATTTATTACAAAAAGATTTATTAGAGAAAGGACAAGAGATACACAGGCACAGAGAAACAGAGAGGGAGAGAGAAAGCAGAGACACTGCAACACTATGTCACTGCTTGGGAAACTCCCCTCCCTCATAGGTGCTCTCATTTAGTGGCCTGGGGCCATAAGTCAAAGGAGACAAGACCACACAGGGAGATGAGAAATGGTAACCATGTTCCAATGCCTCTACTATAAACCATTAACCTCCACAATAATATGATAAAATAACTTTTTATTTTTATTTAAAATATTTTAAATGGAAATAATTTATGATCTTACAATGCCACTCCTAGACATTTATTCAAAGGACATAAAAATACTAATTTGAAAAACATATACAGTCTTATATTTATAGCAGCATTGGTCACATTAATCAAAATTATGAAAACAATTTAAATGCACATAAACAGATTACTAAATAAAGAAGTTGTGGGATATATACTTAATTGGATACTGCTCAAAAGATAAAATAATATCTTAGTTAACAAAATGGATGGAGCTGGAGGTGATTATGCTAACTGAAATGAATGAGGAAGTAAAAAATAACTATCAGATATTGTCATTCATGCATTGAACATAAAAACTAAAACAAAGATACTTGCAAAAATTAGTAACAGCCAAATTGACCCTGACACTGTGAAAACTATAGTGGTTATTAGAGGAAATGGGGAGGGCCAATGAAGGAATAAGGAGAGGGGTCTATATTATAATGGCAGTGATATTTTAATAGTAGGTGTGGCAAGTTTTGTATGCGTGCGCACTCACGCATGCGCGCACACACACACATACACACATACACACACACAGGAATCTACTCTCCAAAAATGTTATACTATTTGAGCCTCTGTTAAGTCAATAAAAAAATAATGTATGGTGATTTTGCTGTCATATGCAAGAAGTATTCACCAAGCCTAGGTCTCGAAATTTTTTAGGTTATCTTCTACAATTCTAGAATTCTACATTTTACATATAAATGTATTATCCATTTTGCATTCATTTTTGTATAAGATGTGAGGTTTAGGGTGAGATCTATTCCCTCCCTGTGTATACCCAAAATGTTCTAGCATCATTTGTTGACAAGATTGTTCATTCTCTGTTAAACTGGTTATGTGTCTTTGTCAAAATGCAGACGGAGAAAGACAAACATCATATGATTTCACTCATGTGTGGTATATAGAAAAACAAACAAACAGATGAACTAAAGGAAAGAGTAATTAACTTTGGGACTATGAGATACATTAGTAATCCCATCAATCCTCTGGAATCCAAAATGGCCTATACCAAGACACATCATAGTAAAACTTTCAAAAAGCAAAGGCAAGAAAAACAGTGTTGCAAGCTTCTAGAAAAGGAAGAAACTGACATACAAAGGTAGGCTTATCAGGCTTTTATCCTATTTCACATCACAAAGCCTAGAGGGTAGTAGGAAGTGGAACAACATATGCAAATTACAAAAAGACAAACACTGCCTGCCAAGAAGACTCTACCCTGCCCAATTGTTCTTAAAATATGATAGAGAAGTAAAGGTCTACTCAAACATACAGAAGCTAAAATAATTTGTCATCGCCAATTCTGCCTGGAAAGAAGTATTGCTAGGAGTTCCACAGGAAAAGAAACAAAGGACTCCAACTCTAAGTGAGCTGATCAGTGGTAGAACAGAACTATCAACAGGAACAATAGCAATGGGGAAAAGGAAAGGGGAGGACATGGGAGGACAAAATGGACAGAGCAACGCAATCAACTATTGGTGAATCCAGACCAACCTGAAAAAAAGACTATTATAAATGATGTAAATTAAACACAGTACTCATGGTAATCCCAAAACAAAATAAAGAACAGAGGCCCATAAGAAGCATAAATGCAGTAGATAAGACCATCAAAGAAAACTATCCATACAAGGTGACAGAAATGAACAGGAAGAAAAATCAACAGGAACATGAAACCTCAAAACAGAAATCATAATGGCTTTACACATACCATATGTACCAATAATCACCCTAGATACGAATGGCTTAAACTTATAGATCCACAGACTCAGAGTAATTGAATAAGTTAGAAAGGGGAGATTTACCTATTTTCTATCTCTAGGAAACATACTTCCAAATAGAAGACAAATATAAGTTCAAACTGACAGGCTGGAGCAAGGTGCTGCAAGACCAAAGTATGGAGAAAAGGGTAGGAACAGCTATTCTGCAATCAGATAAAAATGATTTTCAGGAAAAGAAGGTAGTAAGAGAGGGGGTGGATCCAAGTTGGCAACTTTGGAGCCACAGCTGCCATGAGCTCCAAGAGGCAGCATCTTGCAACCCAGGATCCACTGGACAGAGTAGGATACTGGGCTGTTTGTAGGAGGGTGAACATGGGCTGCTCAGAGTGACACCAAAATACAGTCCCATAACTTTCTCTTGGGCTGACAAATGGAGGTCAGGGGGACAAAGGAAAATCCTTTGATTATTTCTGAGCTCACCCCACCCCCACCCCAGTAATAGCCCACAGGGGCAGCACAGCCTCTCATAGCAGGTATTTTCTTTACCAAGATTCTTGACCAGGAGTGTCATTACAAGCCTCTGCATTTAATTTTTCTATTTTTTTAAAGTGACTGGAACTCTCTTTGAGTGACAAAATACCTGACCAATCAGAGCTTCATCACTGCCTGGGAAAGAATTCGTGGATTTTTTTTTTTTTTTGGATACTTCTTATAATTGGATGTCTATGCTCAGGCTGCCTGCAGCCAATCAAGCGGTCCAAGCTGCAGAAAGACTGTTAGGTGTTTTCTACTCTATTTTATTTTATTACTACTATTATAATATACATGTGTCCCTTTTCCATCCACCTTCTTCAGGTTGATCACAATTAACCATTGCTTTTTTTTCCATTGCTAGGTGACTGGGTATCCTACCCATTGTCTGAGAGGAACTTGTTTCTCTCTACCTCTTCTCTCCACTCTCCTTTTTCCTTCCTTCTAGCTAATTTAAAAATATGTATTTCCTTTCACTGCTCTTACTTTGTTCTTATTTCTTTATTTCTTTCTTCCTTCATTTTTTAAAATTCTTTTCTTCCTTCCTCCTTCTTTTGTTTTCTGAATTCACTGATACTTGCTTGTGAATTATTTTGGGGAAGAAATCTGACTCAGAATGGACTCTATGTCTGTGAGTTTTCTTTTTTTCTCTTTTTTTTCTTTTTTATTTAAGAAAGGATTAATTAACAAAACCATAGGGTAGGAGGGATACAATTCCACACAATTCCCACCACCCAATCTCCATTTCCCACCCCCTCCCCTGATAGCTTTCCCATTCTCTACCCCTCTGGGAGCATGGACCCAGGGTCATTGTGGGTTGCAGAAGGTAGAAGGTCTGGCTGCTGCAATTACTTCCCCGCTGAACAAGGGCATTGACTGGTCGGTCCATACTCCCAGTCTGCCTCTCTCTTTCCCTAGTAGGATGGGTCTCTGGGGAAGCAGAACTCCAGGACACATTGGTGGGGTCTTCAGTCTAGGGAACCCTGGCTGGCATCCTGATGACATCTGGAACCTGGTGACTGAAAAGAGAGTTAACATACGAAGCCAAAAAAATTGTTGAGCAATCATGGACCCAAAGCTTGGAACAGTGGAGAGGAAGTGTTAGGGGGGTACTCACTGCAAACTCTAGTGTACTTCTGCTTTCAGGTATATATTTTGCAGTAGTTTATGGATACGTGTGAACATATGCTCTCTCTCACAGAAACTGGTGTATATCTAGGTTTTGGGACTTTGTTAGAAAGTGAACCACCTGAGATGGAATTAGAGTATACTATGAAAGGAAAGGTCTCGCCCGAGTAATGAAGTTGAGGGGTTGTCATTCCACACATGAAGTCTCTGGACACAGTCTGAAGTGAAGCATGTTGAGGTGGCAATCTTAGTGTTGGTTAGGTTGTGATCGGCAGATGCAATATTATTTAATATGGATTGGGAGAGGCATACGGGAAAGTGGGCCCTATCCAAGGGTTCCAGGACTGGGGGAAGAAGAGGCTCTATAGTGGAGATGTGAGGTTCCTGCTGTCTTAGGGTTCCAAAAGACAATCGATAGTTAATGTTATCATCACATTATTTGGTAATTGGGTTAACTTTGAAAAGTCCTTTTGTTAGGGTAACGGTGACAGTGGACAGCCCTGCCTAGTCCCCGATCTGAGGGGGAATGCTTTCAGCTTCTGTCCATTGAGTATGATGTTGGCTGTAGGTTTGCTATATATAGACTCCACTATCTTGAGGAATTTCCCATCTATTCCCATTTTTTGTAGAGTTTTGAGCATGAATGGGTGTTGGGTTTCGTCAGAGGCTTTCTCTGCATCTATTGAGATAATCATGTGGTTTTTGGCTTTGCTTTCATTGATGTGGTGAATGACATTGATTGACTTACGGATGTTGAACCAGCCTTGCATTCCTGGGATGAATCCCACTTGGTCATGATGAACAATCTTTTTGATATGTTGCTGTATCCGGTTGTCCAAGATCTTGTTTAATATTTTGGCATCTATGTTCATCACAAATATTGGTCTGAATTTTTCCTTTTTTGTTCTGTCCCTATCAGCTTTTGGTATCAGGGTGATGTTGGCTTCATAGAAGGTGGAAGGGAGTATTCCTGTTTCTTCAATCTTATGGAAAAGTAAGAAGTATGGGTACTAACTGTTTCCTGAAAGTTTTGTAGAATTCATTTGTGAAGCCATCTGGTCCAGGACTTTTGTTGTTGGGGAGGTTCTTAATAACAGCTTTAATTTCTTTTTCTGTTATTGGTGCATTTAGATTTTGTAGTTCTTCTTGGTTCAGTTTTGGAAGGGCATATGCTTCTAGGAATTGTTCCATTTCTTCCAGATTCTCTAGCTTGGTGGCATATAGTTTTTTATAGAAGTTTCACAGGATTCTCTGGATTTCTGTGGTGTCAAGTTGTGATATCTCCTCCATCTTTTATAATTCTATTAATTTGAGTCTTCTGTCTTTTTTGTTTGGTGAGTCTGGCTAGGGGTTTGTCAATTTTGTTTAATCTTTCAAAGAACCAACATCTGGCTTCATTGATCTTTTGTATGGTTCTTTTATTTTCGATGTTGTTTATTTCTGCTCTAACTTTAGTGATTTCTGTCCTTCTGGATGCTTTAGGGTTCCTTTGTTCCTCTTCCTCTAGTTCCTAGAGGTGTGCAGTAAGGTTGTTCATTGGAGCTTCTTCTTGGTGTTTAATATTTGATTGTATGGCTATAAATTTCCCTCTCAGTACTGCTTTAGCTGTACTGCTTTAGCTGTATGTTGATAGGTTGTGTCTTCATTTTCATTTGTTTCCAGGAACATTTGAATTTTCTGCTTGAGTGAATCTCTGACCCAGTGGTTCTTAAGGAGCATATTGTTTAGTTTCCAAAGGAAACTAAGGAGTATATTGTTTCCAAATTCTGTGACTTTTAATAATTTTCTGTTTGTTGTTTAATGTTAGTTTTACTCCACTGTGGTCTGAAAAGATACTTGGGATGATTTCAATGTTCTTGAATTTATTGATGCTGTCTTTGTGGCCTAACATGTGGTCTATCCTTGAGTATATGTTATGTGGATTTGAAAAGAAGGTGTATTCCAGTTTTTTGGGGTGAAGGACTCTGAAAATGTCCAAGAGGTCTAGTCTGTCAATCTCTTCATTCAATTCTCTTGTATCCTTATTGGTTCTCTGCTTTGTTGATCTGTCTAAGTGTGATAGTGGGGTATTGATGTCTCCCACTATTGCTGTATTACTATTGATGTATTTTTGAAATTCTTTCAGTAAGTGCTTGACATATTTAGATGGTCCCTCATTGGGGGCATAGATGTTAATAATTGTTAAGTCTTCTTGGCTGATTGATCCTCTAATCATTATGTAATGTCCTTGCCTATCTTTTATTACTTTATTTAATTTAAAATCTATTGTGTCTGAGATGAGAATGGCTGTTCCTGCCCCTTTTTGTGGTCCATTAGCCTGTATGATAGTTTTCCATCCTTTCACTTTAAGTCTGTGTTTAACTTGTTGTGACAGACGGGATTCTTGCAAGCAGCATATGGTTGGATTATGTTTTCTGATCCATCCCCCAACTCTGTGCCTTTTGATGGGTGAGTTTCAGCCATTGACATTTATTGATATTATGGATTTAATGTATTGTAGTGCCATTGTTGGCAAACGCTAGAAGTGCCATTGTTCAAAAAAAAATTTTTTTTGTTTGCTCTGATATATTGCCAGTATGATAGTGATGTTCTTGTTTATAAGAGATCTTTTAGAACCTCTTTCAGGGACAGTTTGGTGATGGTTGCCTCCTTTAACTGTTGTTTGTCTAAGAAGGTTTTGATCCCTCCATCTAGTTTGAATGAAAGTCTAGCGGGATATATTATCCTTGGTTGAAACCCTTTTTCATTCAGGGCTTGATAGATATCTTGCCATTCTCTTCTTTTAGAGTTTGAGTGAAGAAATCTGCAGATAATCTTATGGGTTTTCCCCTGTATGTGACTTTTTGTTTCTCTCTTGCAGCCTTTAGGATCCTTTCTTTATCCTTACTTCTTCTCATTGTGACTATGATGTGTCTTGGTGTCCTCAGGTCTGGGTTGATTCTGTTTGGTACTCTCTGGGCCTCTTGAATCTTGATGTCCTTTCTGTTATTCAGGTCTGGGAAGTGTTCTTCTATTATTTCCTCTAGAATGTTTGCTTCCCCTTCCTCTTTCTTCCTCTGGCAGGCCAATTATGCGAATGTTACTTCTTTTGAGATCATCCCATATGTCTATGTTGTTGTTTTCAGTGTCTCTCAATCTCTTTTTAAGCTCTTTCACCTCTTTCTTAGTTTTCTCTAACTCATCCTCTGTCTGACTAATTCGGTTTTTTGCTTCTGTTAGTCTGCTTTCCCTTGCCTCAGCTTCTTCATTACAGCTATTTCAGCTTTCAGTTCTCTAATTGCCTCAAGATATCAGTATTTTCCTTGGGAGTCTCAACTGTTGTTTCCCTAATACTGCCATTTCTTTCCTCCAATGTTGTTTTCATTTCTGTGATTAATAAGTTTATTATTGCTTGCATACTTTTCTTATCTATGGTTACTTCTGGCTGATTTGTAGTTTCTTCTGGGCTCTTGTCTTCATTCATTGGAGTAGCAGCTTTATTTGTTTTTGATCTACCCATTTTTTTATTTATGTGTTTCTTTTTTTATGCTCTGTTGTTCCTCAGTTGTTGTGTCTTGAGCACAAGCAATACTGTACTAAATACCTTTATGACAATTGCACTCACCAACCTCAGGAATTACAGTAGCAACTGAAGCAAGTATTGAAGCAGTTTAATCACTACCAGTTAGCCAAACAATTTCTCCAGTCCGTGAAAAAATAGTAACCAAATCCCAGTGAATAAGAAAGAGAAAAGAAAGAAGGGATAGCAAGAATAGACAGTTATGCAAATCTACTATCCACTGTATATTCTAGGGGTAACAAGAGGGGAAAGGGAAGTAGAGCAGAGATACACACATAGAGAGTCCACTCTGAGTCAGATTTCTTCCCCAAAATAATTCACAAATTCAGAAAGGCAAAGAAGAAGGAAGAAGTGTATGACAAGATAAAAAAAAAAAGAAGAAAAAGAAAAAAAGAAAAAAGAGACAAGTGAGAGAAAAGGGAAAAGATAAGAAAAAGAGCTGTAATTAAAGAGCAGTGAAAGGAAAGGTTTTTTTGATTATTTTATTTTTAATTTAATTTAATTTGATTTTTTTAATTAGCTAGGAGGAGAAGTGAGGGGAGAGTCTGTAGCGGAGGTAGGAGTAAGGAGACAAGTTCCTCCCACAATAGATAAGATGCCCACTACCCTAGCAATGAAAGACACCCTAAGAGTTAATTCTGATCAACCTAAAGGGGGGGAAGATATATTCCTTTATATAATATTAATAATAAAATAGAGCAGGGTAAAAAAAAACCCTTTCCCAGATTACCTCAAGCCTCGTGATCAGAGGCAGCTGACTGTTAAGAATGAGAAAAAAAAAACAAACTCAGGACTAGACAAGGATAACTGAAATAGACAGTTATGCAAATCTACTATCCACTGTATATTGTAGGGGTGGCTAAAGGAGGAAGGGAAGTTGAGCAGAGACACTCTCAGTGAGAGTCCACACTGAGTCAGAATTCATCCCCAAAATAATTCCCAAATGTGTATCAGTGAATTAAAAAAAGCGCACTGTTTGGTGGTGTGGGGGCTGGGGCCTGTGGCTTTGGAAGCTGTAGGATTAAGGAAGAAAGGATGACAAGAATGAGAAAAAGAAAAAAAAGAAAGAGAGAGAAAAAAGAAAAAGATAAGAAAAAGAACAGTCATAAAAGGGCAGTGAAAGGAAAGGGTTTTTTTAATGTATTTATTTTTAATTATTTAATTAGCTATGCGGGGTGAGGTGGGGGGGTTGGCTACTTAGAAAGAAAAAAGGCTAGAGGTTTCAGAAGGGTATAGACTTAGAATGAATGATACTCCCTGGTGGGAAAGGAATTTGGTAAAGACAGAAGCTCAGCAGTGGAGCCTGCTAGGAGCTGGTCCCCAGGGACTGGTTATGGGGGGGGGAGGGGAAGAGGTGTGCTTAATAATTAAAGGAAAGAATTTTTCCCCTTTTTTCTACTCTATTTCTTAACCCAAATTAAGTTATAGTCACCTCCTTGATGTCACCACTAGGACCCCTTATTGACTGGCCTACTAAAGGCAGAAAATCCTATCATTTCCAGAAGATGTGGTCAGAGCTCAAGCCACTAGCAGCTTCTCAGTCCGCCATCTTCTGGGAACCCGCCTCTTTCGTCTGTGTGTTTTCTATACTTCCCTTTCTCCCCTTTCTATTCCTACAATTTATACTGTACAGTAGATTTGCATAATTGTTTATTCTTGCTTTACATTTTTTTCTGTCTCTTTCTTTTTTTATTATTTGGTTGGTATTTTTTCTTGGACTGGAGATGTTGTTTGGCTAAATGGTATTGGTTGAACTGCATAAATCCTTGCTTCAGTTACTCTTGCTGCAATTACTGTCCATTATCACCATTATTCTTCAACGCAGTCTTAAAAGTTCTTGTCATAATAATCAGGCAAGAGAAAGAAATAAAACGAATACAGATTGAAATGGAAGAAGTCAAGCTCTCACTATTAACATATCATATGAGAGTATATATAGAAAAACCTTAAAAATCCAGCAGAAAACTACTGGAAGTTATTAGGCAACATAGCAAGGTGTCAGGATTAAAAAAAAATCAATGAACAAAAATCAGTGGCATTTCTTTATGCAAACACTAAATCTGAAAAAGATATCCAGATATCACTCCCATTCACTGCTGCAGCAAAAACAATAAAATACCTAGGAATAAACCTGGCCAAAGAAGTAAAAGACTTGTATACTGAAAACTATGAGGAAAATATAAATATAAATTGATACCAAGAAATGGAAAGACATCCCATGCTCATGGATTGGAAGAATTAATATTATCAAAATGAATATTCTCCCCAGAGCCATATACAAATTTAACATAATACCCACCAAAGTTCCACCAAGCTTCTTTAAGAAAATATAACATAAACTGCAATCATTTATCTGGAACCATAAAACACCCAGAATTGCCAAAATAATCTTGAGGAAAAGAAACAGAAATGGAGGCATCACATGCCCAGATCTCAAACTATATTATAAGGCCATCATCATCAAAACAGCCTGGTATTGGAACAAAAATAGGCACACAGACCAGTGGAACAGAATTGAAAGCCCAAAACTAGACCCCCATTCCTATGGACATCTAATTTTTGATAAGGGGGCCCAAAGTATTAAGAAGGCTCTCTTCCATAAATGATGCTGAGAAAACTGGGTCAAAACATGCAGAAGAATGAAACTGAACCACCTTATCTCACCAGAAACAAAAATCAACTCCAAATAGGTAAAGGACAAGGATATTACACCAGAAGCTATAAAATACTTAGAGGAAAACACTGGTTGAACACTTTCCCACCTAAACCTCAAGGACATTTTTGATGATACAAACCCAACTGCAATGAAGACTAAAGCAGAAAAAAATAAACGGGACTACAAATTGAAAAACCTCTGCACAGCCAAAGAAACTGTCACACAAACAGAGACCCCTCAGAGAACTGGAGATCTTCACATGCCATACAACAGACAAGAGACTAATGACCAAAATATACAAACAGCTCAGCAAACTTAGCAACAAAAAAATGACCCCATCCAAAAATAGTTTGAGGATATGAACAGAACATTAACTACAGAAGAGATCCAAAAGGCTAACAAACACATGAAAAACTGTTCCAGGTCCCTGATTGTCAGATAAATGCAAATAAAGACAACACTTAGATACCACCTCACCTCTATGAGAATGGCATACATCAAAAAAGACAGCAGCAACAAATGCTGGAGAGGCTGTGGGTACAGAGGAACCCTTCTGAACTGTGGGTGGGAATGTAAACTGGTCCAGCCTCTGTGGAGAGCAGTCCGGAGAACTCTCACAATACTAGACATGGGCCTTCCATATGACCCAGTAATTCCTCTCCTGGGGATATACCCCAAGGACTCCATAACACCCAACCAAAAAGATATATGTACACCTATGTTCATAGCAGCACAGTTCATAATCGCTAAAACCTGGAAGGAACACAGGTGCCCAACAATGGATGAGTGGCTGAGAAAGCTGTGGTACATATACACAATAGAATACTACCCAGCTATTAAGAACAGTGAACCCACCTTCTCTGACCCATCTTGTATGGAGCTAGAAGGAATTATGTTAAGTGAGCTAAGTCCGAAAGATAAACTCATAAACAGAAGTTGAGAAAGAAGATCAGAAAGGGAAACTAAAAGCATGATTTGACTAAATCTGGAGTAGAGCATCAAAGTAAAATCCCTGGGATGAGGCTGAAGATGGATATTCAGCTTTCCAGGGCGGCAGGGGTGCCTGGAGGGGTGGGAGGGTTGGTGGGATACAGCACAGTCTTTTGGTGGTGGGAATGGTGTTTATGTACACTCCTATTAATTTTAGTCATATAAATCACTATTTAATTAATATGAGAGTGGAAAAATTGATTCTATGTCTCAAACTCTTTAAACTGAGTCTGTTTAATACATAGGCTGAGTCTTTGATATGTTGACTCTCTCAAAAGCCTAGACCAGGGAGAACAAAAGCAACTGGTGGCATAATTATATACAAATAATGGCAAAGGATATAAATTATGGTGATGTTGGGTATTATACAGTAAATCCTAACAAAGGGATTTTTCAAAGTTAACCCAATTACCAAACAATGTGATTATAACAATAATTATCTATTATCTTAATCCCTAAGACAGCAGAAACCTCACATTTACACTATAGAGCCTGTATTTCACCCAGTCTTGGAATCTCTAGGGTCGGGCACACTTTCCTGCATTTTTCTCTCAATTCATACCAAATAACATTGCATCCGCCGATCCCAACCTAATCAACGCAACGAGTGCCACCTCAGCATGCTTCACTTTAGACTATGTCCAGAGACTTCAGGTGTGGAATGAAATCCTTCAGCTTCATTACTCAGGTGAGACCTTTCCTTTCATAGTATTCTCTAATTCCATTCCAGGAGGACCTGTCAATGCCCATGTTCAGTGGGGAAGCAATTACAGAAACCAGACCTTCCACCTTCTGCATCCCACAATGACCTGGCAGGCTGGGGGTGTAGATTGACTTGTCATCGCCCATGTTCAGTGGAGAAGCAGCTACAGAAGCCAGAATTCCTACCTTCTGCTCCCCATAAGTAACCTTGATCCATAATCCCAGTGGGGGAGAAGTGATAGGATGAAGGTAAGAGGACTCTGCACTCCAGCTCCTCCAGTACCCAGAGAGAGAGAGAGAGAGAAGGAGAGAGAGATATGGAGGTAGCTATGATGTCATTAGTGGTTTAGAGGGAGAGGATTGAATCAGAAATAGAGTGGGCAACTATGGATAAATGTGGAAAGATGTTGTAGAGAAGATGGTTGGCTCTTGTCTAAACTTTATGGGAACTGTGGTGGATTACAGTGGGGAGAGTAAAGATTCAGAACTCTGGCGGTGGGAATGATGTGCATTCAAACCCCTGTCAACATGTAATTCTGTGATATAAAAAAGAAAAAAGAAAGAAAAAGAATTGCCAGAAAAGAAAAATAAAAAGAGAAGGTAGTAAGAGACAGAGATGAGCACTACATATTGATAGGAGGATCAAGCCAACAAAAAGACATAGCCATCATCTATCTATACACTTTCAACAGAGGTCCACCCAAATATATAAAACAAGTTCTAACTGGCCTCAAAGGAGACATCAAAAGCTAAACAATAATGGTAGGAGATCTTAATATACTACTCACAGCAAGAGATAGACCATCAGGACAAAAAACATCAGCAAGGAAATATTGGCAATAAATGTAATAGATGAGATAAACTGACATACTTTCACCCCAAAAGTAATGAATAGACATTCTACTCAGGTACACATGAAATGTGCTCAAGAATTGACCATATGTTAGGACACAAAGATAGCCTTAATAATTATGTGGTTATTTAAATCATAAAAATATCATTTCTGGGGCAATATAAACAACATAATATTTATGTAAAAAACTTTCACACCTGAGGCTCTGAGGCCCCAGGTTCAACCAGAGGACTACCATAAGCCAGAACTGAGAAGTGTTCTGAGTTTTGACTCCCAGTAACTTTACGTATGCTTATTTCTCATTAAAACAGAAAATAAAATACATTTTAAATGTACCTTTTCTGAGGGTCAGGTAGTAGTGCGCCTAGTTGAGTACACATGTTGCCATGTACAAGCCCCCAGTCCCCACCTGCATAGGGAAAGCTTCATAAGCAGTAAAGCAGTGCTGCAGGTGTCTCTCTCCATCTCTATATACCCCTTCCCTATCAATTTCTGTCTCTTATGAAATAAATAAAATAGTTTAATTATCTTTTCTGACCATGAGGCATGACGTTAGAAATCAATCACAGAGAGAAAAATAAGAAATACCCCCAAATATGGAGACTAAACAATATGCTTCTGAAAACAGCAGAGACACCAAAAAAAATTAAAAGAGAACTTAAAAATTACTTGTAATTACTTACAATGGAAATGAGATCCTATGGGACATGACAAAACTAGTCCTAAGAGGGAAGTTTATATTAATATAGCCCCATATTAACAAAAAGGAAAGAAGTCAAATAAGTTATTTAATATCGCAAGTGATCCAACTAGTAAAGGAACAACAAAAAGACCCAAACTCAGTAAATGGAGGGAAATGGTTAAAATAAGGGTAGTAATTAATAAAATGGGAACCAGAAGGATGATTCAAAAGTTTAATAAAACCAAGAATGGTTCTTCAAAGAGAAATAAAATAGATGAGCTACTGACTACACTTACCAGGAAAAAAGAGAGAAGGCTATGATAAAATAATTAGAGAAGTGAAATTGCATTTGATAATGGGAAGATACAAAGAATCATATGAGGAAACTATAAACATCTCTATGCAGATAAATTGGACAACCCAGATGAAATGGATGCATTTTTAGAATCATGCCACTTACCAAGTTTGACCCAAGAGGATATAGGGGAGTGAAAGCGTATTGCAGACACCACTCACAAGGAGCTGTGAGATTGCATCCATGTGTCAAGTACTGTACTGTAATTCAGTAACCCCAATAAAGAAAGAAAAAAAAGGTAAGTGGTAAATTTCACACATTTTGACTATGGCACACTTCTACATAATCTATGAGGAAGTCCTAACGAAATTTTAAAGTACATTAAACTGAATGAAAGTAAAATACAATAATTTTAAATAAGTAGCTACTTAATGCTATGCTGAGAGGGAAATTTATTACATTAAATGTTTATACTGGAGGATATGAAATATTTCAAAGCATTAATCAGAAAACTCAGCTAAGAAAACTGAATTAAAATTAAGCAAACATAGTATTATTAAAAACAACAGCAGAAATTAATGAAATGAAAAATAAAAGATTAAATTTTACTCAGCTGAGTTTGCAAAATTTTAACTACACTGACCAAAAAAAAAAGAATATATGTTACTAGTATAAAGAATGAAAGGGAAGCTAATATTACAAACTCTGCATAAATCAAAAAGCTAGTAAGATGATATTATGAAATTATCTACTGGCATAAACTTGATAAACAAGATGAAAGAAACTCTTTCTTCCAAGAGTACAAACTACCATGAATTACTCAATTTGAAAAAACAGATAATTTAGAATACATACAGAACTACTAAGAAAATGGAAGTATTAATTTAAACATCACAAAAATAATGAAAAAACTCTAAGCCAGCGTGATGTTACTGGAGAACCCAACAAACATTTAAGCAGGAAATCTAACCATAAATGGCATTATGCAAAGTGGGATGTTACAGAGAGACATTTACTCTATGATATCACTTATTTGTGGAATTGAAAAAGGTAAACTCTTTGCAAAATAGAATAATATTGTAGTTGCCAGAGCCAGGATGAGAATGTGGGTGGATAGGTATTGGGGGTTTAGAGAGGTGCTGCTTTATTATTATTATTATTATTATTTTGTTTTATTTATAAAAAGGAAACACTGGCAAAACCATAGGATAAGAGGGGTACAACTCCACAAAATTCCCACCACCAGAACTCCTTATTCCATCCCCTCCCTTGATAGCTTTCCTATTCTTTAACCCTCTGGGATATGGACCCAAGGTCATTGTGGGATGCAGATGGTGTAATTCTGTAATTGCTTCTTTGCTGAACATGGGCATTGACTGGTTGATTCATACTCCCAGCCTGCCTCTCTCTTTCCCTTGTGTGGTAGGGTTCTGGGGACTCGGAGCTCCAGGACACATTGGTGGAGTTGTCTGTCCAGTCTGGTTGGCATCATGCTAGCATCTGGAACCTGGTGGCTGAAAAGAGAGTCATCATATAAATCAAAACAAATTGTTGACTAATCATGAACCTAAAGGCTGGAGTAGAGCAGATGAAGAGTTGGTGGGAGGGGGGGTGTCTCTGTTTTGTAGATAGCTAATAGGCATATTTCAGTTATATTCCAAAAGGCCTGTGGCTATACTGGTTTTTATTTTTTTTTTCCTGAGCCTAAAATCTGATATGCAGGTGGATCCAAGTTATTGTCTGGAGAGATAATGCTCCTCTCTCCATTGTTACTGGTCATCTCTATCAGGAATAACACAATAGACCTGCTTTTAGGCCCCCATAGGACCTTGCTCTCAACTTGGATCAACAGCAGCAGAGAATGTTCCATCCCCTAAAGAGAGTCTGGACAACATACTCTATGCTACACCTGAGGAAGATGGGTCCTGATATTGGGGCAGCTTGGAATGTTCCTACTCATGACCACAGAATGTGAGCTTAGATCTACAGGGATGCAGAGGTCACATAGGCTCCGATTCTGAATATGGGCCCTAGATCACATCAAATCGATGGGGTTTACAGTCAACAATATTTATACACCTTCCCCATATTAGGGAGCTACTCTCTTCCCTGATCCAGCTTTCTGTCCCTTTTCTAGCCATGAGAGTTACTGTTTCAAGTTTTTCAACTACTAGATCAGTTTTGGAGTTGTACTTCAAAGAAAAAAATGATTGTAACTAACAGTCCTTAAGATACTTAAGAGTTGTATGGTCCCCTAGGGAAAGAAAGAAACAGACTGGGGGTATGGATCAACATGTCAATGCTCATGCTCAGTGGAGAAGCAGCTACAGAAGCCAGAACTCCTACCTTCTGCTCCCCATAAACAACCTTGATCCATACTGAAGTGGGGGAGAAGTGATAGAATGAAGATAAGAGGACGCTGCACTCCAGCTCCATCAGCACCCAGAGAGAGAAGGAAAAGGAGAGGGACATATGGCGGTAGCTATGATGTGGCTCAGAGGGAGAGAGAGGATTGAATCAGAAATAGAGTGGGTAACTATGTATAAATGTGGACAGATAGTTGTAGAGAAGATAGTTGGTCCATATCTACAACTTTAAGGGAACAGTGGTGGATTGCAGTGGGGAGAGTGAAGATTCAGAACACTGGTGGTGTAAATGGTGTGGATTCAAAGCCCTGTCGACCTGCAATTCTGTAATATAAAAATTAAAAAAAAAGAAACCAGAGTTGTTAAGAGGCTAGATTTTTTTTTGTTTTTAATTTAGGAAATGGGAACAAGATTTTTTTCCCATTAGGGTTATCCCTGGGGCTTGGTAGCTGCATGATGAATCCGCTGATCTTGGTGCTCATTTCTTCCTCTTTTTTTTTTTTTCCTTTTTTGATAGCACAGAAAGAAATTGAGAGGAAAGGAAGAGATAGAAGAGAGAGACACCTGCAGCACTTGCTTCACAGCTCATGAAACTTAGCCCGTGCAGGTGGGGAGCAGAAGCTCAAACCTGGGTTCTTATGCATGGTAACATGCCCCTTGGAATATACCTAAAATAGACCTACTAGCTTTTCCAAATAGGAGACCCCAAATCTCATCTGCTATATTCTTTCGTTTAGGTTCCTGATTATTTAACAAGTTGTTCTGCTTTATATCTGAATGCTTTTCAGACATCAAGTTCCAGATGCTACCATGACACCAATCTGACTTAGCTAGACAGAATACCTCACCAATGTGTCCTGGAATCCCACCTCTCCAGACCCCTGCCCCACTAGGGAAAGAGAGAGTCAGGCTGGGAGTATGAATTGACCTGCCAACATCCATGTCCAGTGGAGAAGCAATTTCAGAAGCCAGACCTTCTACCTTCTTTCTGAACCACATAATGATACCAGGTCCATACTCCCAGAGGGATACAGAATAGGAAAACTTTCAAGGAAGAGGAGAGGATAGGGAGTTCTGGTGGTGGGAACTGTATGGAATTGTACCTCTTATCCTATGGTCATGTCAATATTTCAATTTCATAAATAAATAAAAAGGAAAAAATGAAGTTATTTTGTTTGCAAATTACTTCATATTCTACATAGAAAATCCTCACTTAATACATAAACTTCCAGGGCATACTTAGAAGTGAATTTAGCAGTACTGTAAGATACAAGATCAGCATACAGAATCCAAGTTATTTCTATATACTACCAGTAAACATACAAAGAAATTAGCCATTACAATAGAATTTACAGTTCCTAAAAGAAATGCTTAGGTCTCAGCAACAGATCTACAAATGACCCCATCCAAAATATGGGTAGAGGATATGAACAGAATATTCACCAAAGAAGAGATACAAAAGGCCAAGAAACATGGAAAAAATGCTCCAAGTCATGAAAAAATGCTCCAAGTCACTGATGGTCAGAGAAATGCAAATTAAAACAATGAGATACCACTTTGCTCCTGTGAGAATATCATACATCAGAAAAGGTAGCAGAAACAAATGCTGGAGAGGTTGTGGGGACAAAGGAACCCTCCTGCACTACTGCTGGGAATGTAAATTAGTCCAAACCCTGTGGAAAGCAGTCTGGAGAATTCTCAAAAGGCTAGAAGAGGACCTACCCTATGACCTGACATTTCCTCTCCTGGGGATATAGCCTAAGAGACCAAACATACTCAGCCAAAAAGATTCGTATATACCTATGTTCATAGCAGCATAATTTATAATATCCCAAACCTGGAAGCAATCCAGATGTCCAACAAGAGATGAGTAGGTGAGCAACTTGTGGAATACTACTCAGCTATTAAAAATGGTGAATTCACCTTCTTCACTTCATCTTGGATAAAGCTTGTATTAATCATGTTAAGTGAGATCTGCCAGTAAAAGAAGAGTGACTATGGGGTGATCTCACTCATAGAGTTTGAAAAAGAAGAACAGAAGGGAACATACAAAGCAGAACTTAGACTGGAGTTGGTGTATTGCACCAAAGTAAAAGACTCTGGCGTGGGGGAAGGGTTCAGGTCCTGGAACATGGTGGCAGAGGAGGACCTAGAGGGGACTGAATTGTTATGTGGGAAAACTGAGAAATGTCACACATGTAAAAATTATTGTACTTTACTGTTGACTGTAAACTATTAAATTAATCCTACAATAAAGAAATTAAAAAATACTTAGATGTAAATCCCACATAACATACTTTACTAAAAACAGCAAAACACCTATGAAAGAAAAGGCTTATTTTAATGGAGAGTCATACTTCACATGGATCAGAAGACTCAACATAGTGATAATAATAATAATTATTATTATCTTCCCCATAATAATGTACAGGTTTATATATCTTGATCAAAATCCTAGCAAAGTGGACAGGTGGTGGTGAACCATGTAGAGAGCAAATGTAACCATAGGTATCTTTCTGTATGTCTCTCTATCTCTCTACCTCATCCTCTGTCAAAAAGAAAATCAAAAAATAAAAGATCTTAACAACCTAACAAAATTATTCTAGTATTCATATGTAATGGTAAAGGAACTATAGTTGACAGAAAATGGAAAAGAAGAACAAAACTGGATGAATAAGCACTCATGATTTCAAAACTGAACACAATAGCAGTCAAGACTATGTGATACTGTTATTCATAATGGGATAAGCATCTTGATCAATTGAACAGAAAAAAAAAGCCCCCACAAAAATATGGCTCATTTTATCTATTTATCTACTGTTTTAAAAATGCCTATATTTAAAATGTATTGTTATTATGAGAGTAGATAGAAGATAGATCGGAGCATTGTTCAGCTCTGGCATAAAATGGCGACTTGGATTGAAATTGAGACTTTGTCCTTCCAAGTGGACACTCTACTATTGAATCACCTCCCCAACCACTTCTTTTTTTTTTCTTTTGAATCTCTGGGTTTTCTTTCTTTTATTTACAAGATTAAAAAAATTTTGATTAACAGTGGTTTATACCATTATAAATAAGTTTCACATGACACCCTCCTCCAAAGTTTTGTGTCCCTATTCTCCCAACTATAATCAACATAGTTCTCACAAAGTCATAGAGACTTCTTTTTTTTTTTTCAGGTTCATTTGTTTCAGTTCACTAGATTCCACATATGGATGAAAACAATCAGTTTCAATTGGTGTCTTTTTTTTCTCTTCTGTTTGCAGTATCGTACATGATCATCAAACTACTCCTAGAATGCTCATACAAGTTACTGAAAATTCAAATCCCTGGGAGAATTTTCCCCTGGGGAATTTGCTCTAGGTCAGGGTGGGGCTGCCTGGTACAAGGTGCACCCACACTGGGAAGGTTCAACAACACAGAAGCCTTTCTCCAGACCATCAAATAGTGTCTTTTAGCTCTCATTTCACTAAGCACAATCTTACCTCCAGTTCCATTCATCTTGTCCTAAGTGCACAACACCACCATTTTGACTGCAAGATTCTATCCCATAACCTCTTTTTTCTTTTCCTTTCTATTTTAGTATATAGAACATAGAGAAACTGAGAGGGGAGGGTGACACAGGGAGAGAGAAAGATAGACACTGTTTGTAAAGCATCCCTTCCTGCAGGAGAGTCTCAAACCCAGTTTTTTTTTTTTCTCTCCAGGGTTACCTCTGGGGCTCAGTGCCTGCATTACAAATCCACTGCTCCTAGAGGCTATTTTTTCCCGTTTGTTGCCCTTGTTGTTTATTGTTATTGTTATTATTTTTGTTGCTGTTGCTGGATAAGACAGAGAGAAATCAAGAGAGGAGGAGAAGACAGTTAAGGGAAGAGAAAGACACCTGCAGACCTGCTTTACCACCTGTGAAGTGACCTCCCTACAGGTGGGGAACTGGGGGCTTAAAACAGGTTAATGTATACTTAGCCTGCTGCGCTACCACCCCAATTCCCTCCCATAACTTTTTAATTCCGTCATCTGCTGATGAAAATTTTGCCTGCATCCACTCGTTGGCCTTTGGCTATTGTGAATAATGCAGCTATGAACATGGGAGTACATGTCCCTTCAAATTAGTGTTTTAATAGCTTGTGGATAAATACCTAAGAGCAGTATGCTTGTTTAAAAAAGATTATTTGGCTTTATTTGTTCACTCTCTTTTCAGCCACTAGGTTTCAGATGCCAGCCAGACTTTCCTGGACAGACAACCCCAACAATGTGTCCTGGAGCTCCACTTCCCCAGAGCCCCACCCCACTATGGAAAGAGAGAGGCTGGCTGGGAGTATGGATTGACCTATCAACACCCATGTTCAGCGGGGAAGCAATTACGGAAGCCAGACCTTCAACCTTCTGCATCCCACAATGACCTTGGGTGCATACTCCCAGAGAGTTAAAGAATAGGAAAGCTATCAGGGGAGGGGATGGGATACAGAGTTCTGGTGGTGGGAATTGTGTGGAGTTGTACCACTCTCATCCTATGGTTTTGTCAGTGTTTCATTTTTATAAATAAAATTTAAAAAAAATTTTAAAGTAACTCTATTTTTATTTGCTGAATAATTTCCCATACTATTCTCCATAATGTCTACACCAGTCTACATTCTCCCCAGCTATGTAATGTGTAAGAGTTTCTCTTTCTGGACATTTTTGTTCAACATTTACCACTTCATTTGTTGATGTAGGCAGGCCATTCTCACAGGTATGGGGTAGAATCTCAATGTGTTTTTTTTATATTTATTTATTTTCCCTTTTGTTGTCCTTATTGTTTTTATTGTTGTTGTAGTTATTATTGTTGTTATTATTGATGTCACTGTTAGGTCAGAGAGAAATGGAGAGAGGAGAAGAGAAGAGGACAGAGAGGGGGAGAGAAAGACACCTACAGACCTGCTTCACCCTCAGGGGCAGGTGGGGAGCTGGGGGCTCGAACAGGGATCCTTATGCAGGTCCTTGCACTTTGCGCCATGTGTGCTTAACCCACTGCACTACTGCCCTCAATGTGGTTTTAATCTGCATTTCTCTAATGATAAGTGAAGTGGAGCATTTGCTATATATGACCTTTATTACATAGAGGGAGTTTCCTTCTATTTCCAGTTTCTGAATGATCTTTGTCATTGATCGATGATGGATTTAGTCTAAGGTATCTCTTCTTTTTTTTTTTTCTTTTTTTAATTTATTTTTTATTTTTTATTTAAGAAAGGATTAATTAACAAAACCACAGGGTAGTAGGAGGGGTACAATTCCACACAATTCCCACCACCTAATCTCCATTTCCCACCCCCTCCCCTGATAGCTTTCCCATTCTCTATCCCTCTGGGAGCATGGACCCAGGGTCATTGTGGGTTGCAGATCTCTTCTATGTCTCTCTGCCATATGAAGAAATATTAAGGTGCTGACTCCATCAAACCAGGAAGAAAATTCTAAAAATAACCTGACTAAGCTCTCACCCTAATCTCCAGGTCTTCAGAACTGTGACAAAATGTTTTTTTTTATTTTTTAAGTCACCCAGTCTAGTAATTTCTATAGCTGTCTAAACCAACAAATATGAGCTTAGTAACAACACAGAGAAAGGAATCTTAAAATATCAGAAAGGTAGAACTTATAAAGAGCAAAATATGGTTAATTAAAATCAAATAGACTTCTTTTCCCTATCAAATTTTCTAATTATGTTTATAGGTAAATCAAAAATTACAAATGTGTTTAATGTATGAAAAGGAAATATTTGACAATCATGTAAGAGAATGAAATGTATTATTGTCTTCATTTTAAAAATAACAGCATTATTAAGACATGATTCACATACCATATGCTGGAGAATGTAATTAAAAATAACATTTTTTGCCAACCCCCCAAATTTCTACACAAAACTGGAAGACAGAAAAAAAAACCCGTTTTATTATTGGATAAGCATTAAGGCAGAATGTGGTGCATATCACAGGTGATCTGCTAGGACTGCAAAGACAGAGAGAAACTGCTTGCATATATATATATATATATATATATATATATATGTATAGATATATACTCCACAATATACATTTTCTGAAGATAAATGGTGACTATTCCTCAAGCAAGAACCTACTATAACCATTTGCAACACATAATTTATCCTAAGTTCACCCTGTAATTCGTATAGCTGTTTGTCAACTACATTTAAAAAGGAAAATCAATTATGTATATATTTATGAAAGGAGGTAAGTTTGTAAGCTGAAGCCAAACATGAGCTAAAATTTTGTATTTATCCTCCCACACAAAAAAGAGGAAGATATGGGTACTAACTTCAGGAATGGTTGCATTTCAAAGACACGTCTCCCAAGTTTTCAGATAAACATTTTTGTCTTGCAAAAGTTACTAAAGGCTTATTTGCTTTTTAAAAGATCTATATGCAAATCATATGGGGCAGAACATGAATTCAGGATTTTCAGTTTAGTTTAGTTTTTATAAATGTTCTAAAAGAAGAAAGAGGGTCAGATATTTGTGCCAGACAAAATTGATTTTTTCTTGTTTTTGATGTCTACATGTATACATCTGACTCACTCATTTAGAGTATGCATTTTGATAGCTTTTAGTGTGTTATAGTAATTCGCTGTTACTGTGATCAATTTGAAAAACTTTCATCCTGTGAGAGAAGCCAGTTAGTTACCTATTAGCAATTACTCTTTATTTCCCTGAATTTCCTGCTTCCAGAGAGAGGTGAAAATTCTCTGTCTCTATAGGTTTGGATAGTCTAAACATTTATTTTTATAAAATAAATTGTGAAGAGAATTAAAGGTCAATATGGCTGAATAGGGTAAATAGGGTAACTCCATTGTTCTCTCCAGAGACAACAAATGTACAGTAGAATCTGGATAAATCTGAAAACCTAGATAAAGAGGGTGTGCTGTTACTAATCCCTGCATACCAGCCCTGCAAGCTTCCTTTTGCAACATTGCAGAAGGAATCAGAAAGTTTTAGGGTATAAATTAAGGTCAGAACGAACAGTAAATCCTGTTAAGGCAGTCACTACCTTACCTTTCTGGGTGAGGAGAGGAATGGCATCATATCTAAACTCAAACTCTAGGGCACCAAGATTACACACCTTATTCACCAGTGGTATTGCTGAGGTTTCGGTGCCCATCCAATCAGAAGATTGGTATCTGGTCCAGTGGGACCAGATACCCCTTGCCAGATTCTGGCTCTGCTACTACACACTTGCTACACACTGGTTTGAACCATTCCAACTCTTGTTATTTCAGGATTCTGTGGTTTCACAGCACTCCCTTTGGGCCCCACATATTTACTTCCCCCACAACCACAGCAGGAAGCTTTGAGCCTTAGTCAGGCTCTACCTTTCTGTCTCTTCAAAGGATTCTCCACAACCCCTAACAGACGCCAAGTTCTGAGTTTCTAACACAAGAGCCTAGATGAGAATGTAGCAGGATACAGTGCTTACTGGAACCACTCCACAATTTCCAGAATCTAGACTTGGTAGTTATGTCTCTATAGGAAGATCTGCTTCATTTTGTGGTTGCTATCATACCCCATTCAGGTAGGTTCTAGCTGCTGACACAAGAAACTAGATTAGCTGTGCCCTGGGCACTGTCCCTACTAGGGATCCCAAGAAAACAGAAGCAATTTGCATATCTCTGGAGGGTGGTATTAATTCAATATATTTTCTTACATCTCACCCCATCTTGGCATACAGTCCTGGGGACTAGCACCAGTCAACACTATCTATTTTCACAACCTTTATGCAAAGCAGTTTAAGACTGGCCAGAAGCCTTCAGAGTCTTGGCTCTGCATACTTCCAATGCTTTGCCAAGCCCAATTGCCACCTTCCTATAACTGAGGTCTACTTGGGATAGAGAGATCAGCAGACTCATTTCAGATCCAATAAAATAGCCTTGCATATGAACACTAAGGGGGCAGGCTGTTACACTACAGGTCTGTAGACATCATAGATTTATCTCAACAAATTACAACTGGAAATCAGCAGTCTTGTAAATTATTTCACCAACTGCCCTGCTTTTCCTACCTCTATTTTTCTGGAGGGAGGTTGGCTATCCCTTTTGGGGATGCTTCTCACCTGCAGCAGGACTCTTCATGAGTGGTGAAACAGGGCTGTGGGTGTCTTTCTCTCCCTCTCACCTTCTCCCCTCTTAAAAAATGGCCACCAGAGGGAGAAGGAGGGAGGGAGGAAAGGAGGGAGAGAGAGAGGGAGAGAGAGAAAGAGAGACAGAGAGATAGAGAGACCTGCAGCCCTATTTCACTGCTATGAAAAGAAAAAATCGGTCACCAGGAACCATAGATTTATAGAGCCGGTATGAAGTCCGAGAAATAAGCTGGTGGCATAAAAAAAGGAAAAAAAATGGAAAGGAAAGATAAATCAAAGAATAAGAGGCTCATGGAATACAATTACTATACAGAAGTTATATTTTGATATAAAGCTATAAACATTAAGACCAAAGTAACAGAAATAAACTGCAAGAACACCCAAGGTGCACTTCAGGGGAAAAAAAAAAAGAAAGGAAAGAAAAAGTAAACAACTCTCATGGCCAGTGAAATAGCTCACTCGGACAGTGTGCTGATTTGCCATATATGCAACCCAGGTTCAAGCTCAGCATACTCCAAAGAAGCTTTAGCACTATGGTCTCTTTCAGTCTGTGTGTCTGTCTACAAGTTAAAAAAAAATCTCTCTTTAATTCTCAGTTTCACTCCATGTCAATGGTTTGAAGTCAACAATCAAAAGGTAGAGTAGTGGGATGGGTTAAGAAACAGGGAGTCGGGCAGTAGCACAGTGGGTTAAGCACACGTGGCGCCAAGCACAAGAACTGGCATAAGGATCCCGGTTCAAGGCCCCAGCTCCCCACCTGCAGGGGAGTCACATCACAAGCGGTGAAGCAAGTCTGCAGGTGTCTTTCTCTCCCCCTCTGCGTTCCCCTTCTCTCTTCATCTCTCTCGGTCCTACCCAACAATGACGACATCAACAACAACAATAATAACTACAACAATAATAACAACAAGGACAACAAAAGGGAATAAATAAATAAATAAATATTTAAAAAAAGAAAGCAAATACCTGTTTTCTGTCTTTAGGAAACTCATTTGAAATTCAGTAACAAATCTGAGGTCAAGGTGACAAGTTGAAAAGCAATCATCCAGGCTGAGGGACGCTTTAGAAGAGATGAGCAGAAAAGATACAACTGACTTCTTTATGAACAAAAAGGCAATAAATTACATTATGTAATGATATGGTCATGATACTTTATTCTAAGAAGAAAATGGAACACTAACATTCACAAAATGAGAGAGCATCTAAATATATAAAGCAGGCCTCAACACAACTGAAGAGAAACACTGACAGCAACACAGTGATAGCACAAACTTTAACACCCCACTTTCATAAGAAAACAGATAGCTAAGGAATCAAGAACTGTGATGAATATAGGTATGTGTTTATCTCTTCAGAAAAGTGTTTTGTATTATTTGGCTAGATATGTAGGAGAGAAATTGACATATCACATTGTATTTTTTTAAATGTTTCAAGAAAGTCCAAACAATTTTCCACAATGGGTCCTTAATTCGTATGGTCCACCACTCTGTAGGCAAATCTGAAGTCATAGCTCTGGAACTAGGGAAGGACAGTTTCATACTTTATAAGTATCAATTGTTCTTTGGATTTCATCATTTCTGATGAGTCTGTGTTTTGCAATAAATCTGGAGAATTTAAACCATTAATCACATCAAACTTTTCTTTACAGAGAGATAAACAAAAATATGATGGGCCATTGAAAAAATGTCCCATATCACGCTTCTCAAGCAGTGAAGCAGGTCTACAGGTGTCTTTCATTCTCTCTCCCTCTCTATCTCTCCCTCTTCTCTCAATTTCTCTCTGTCCTATCCAAGAAAATGAAAAAGAAAATGGCCACCAGGAGCAGTGGATTTCCAGTGCAGGCACCTGGCTCCGGCAAAAAAATAAAACAA
The DNA here is from genome assembly GCF_950295315.1 of Erinaceus europaeus. Classification (NCBI taxonomy): domain Eukaryota; kingdom Metazoa; phylum Chordata; class Mammalia; order Eulipotyphla; family Erinaceidae; genus Erinaceus; species Erinaceus europaeus. The sequence continues at coordinate 102,549,708 of NC_080185.1, read as the reverse complement.
CAACAACTGCTCCATATCTAGTAAAGTTCTGTTTTTTTTTTTTATATTGTGGAAATTTCAACGTATACACTTTCCATTTAGGTATTTCAGTAATTACTTTAATCAACCATACCTGAAGAAAATGCAATTCAATGTCTACAATATTTGTTTCTGTGTCCAGTTACAGAAAGCACTGGAGTGACAGCATTTAAATCATCTTAATTGTATATGATTATATGTGATAGTGTAATTTGACGTCAGAAAGTGTGATGTCTCCATGGTTATTTTTTAATTTCTTTTTCAGGATAGTTTTGACAATTATAAAAAAAAAAAAAAACTTCTGCAACTTTTATTCTGTTCCTTTAAAGAAATACAGTAAAGCCTTGATGGGAATTTCATTAAATATTTATATGACTCTGGACAGCATTTTAATTTTAACAATGTTAATTCTTCCAGTCTATGAACACAGAAGATCCTCCCATTTCTTTATATCTTTCTTTACTTCCTTAAGTAGTGGTTCATAATTTTCAGTACATAATTTTTTCACTTCTTTTGTTAATTATACTAGTAAATGCCTGCTTGTTTGTTTTTTCTACTATTTCAAATGGAATTTATTTCTGAATTTTTTATTATTCTGACTTAGTTCTTGCACAGAGGACTGTTACTGCTATTGTATACTGATTTTGTAATCTGTCTCTTTACTGCTTAACAATTCCCAAGGGTTTTCTTAGCCAGATTCTTTGGGGTTTTGTGTATTCGTGATCACATCATTTGTGAACAGTGACAGCTTAACTTCTTCTCTGGTCTATATCCCCTTATTTCTTTCTCTTGCCTAATTGCTATGGCTAGGACTTCAAGACTACTTTAAACAGGATGGATGATAGTGGACACCCCTGTCTTGTATTTGAACTAAGAGAAAGCTTTTAGTTTTTCACCACTGAATATGATGTTGGCTTCAGTTTTCATGTATATAGTTAAAGATTTTATTTACTGCTGAAAAGATAGGAGAGAGAGAGAGAGAGAAAGAACCAGACATCAATCTGGTACATGTGTTTCCAGGAATGGAACTCAGGACCTTATGCTTGTAAGTCTAAAACTTTATCTACTGCACCACCTCTCAGACCACTTGATGTATATTAAGTTAACTAGACTGAGAAGATTTCTGACATTCTCCTTTCTACTTAAGGTTTTGATCATAAAAGGATATGGGATCTTATAAAAAGCATTCTCTATTGAAATAATCATGTAGTTTTTAATTTTCCTTTTATGATATGGAGAAATATATATATACATATATATAAACATCTTTGCACCCCAGGAACAAATCCCACTTGGTAGCAATACACATTTTTTTTTTTTTTGCTTCCAGGGCTATTCACTTTTTGGGAGCCAGACAGTGGTGCATCCAGTTAAATACACCTATCAATATCATCATGAGCAAGGACCCAGGTTTGAGCCCCCATTCCCCAAGGGTTGTTTCATGAACGGTGGAGCAGGTCTTCAGTTGTTTTTCTCTCCCCCTATCACCCTTCCCCTCTCAATTTCTCTCTGTCCTATCAAGTGTAATAGGGGAAAAAGCACGCACAAGATAGATAGACAGATAGATAGATAGATAGATAGATAGATAGATAGATAGATAGATAGATAGATAGAGATTGGTCTAGCAATATTCTTGGTTTTTATCTTTGATTTTGCTTTTTGTCCAATTCATTGTTTCCCATCAATAATGTCTTTACTATCAGGGGCCAGGCGGTGGCGCACCTGGTCTGGTTACATTACAGTACTCAAGGATACAGTTTCAAGTCTCTGGTCCCCAGCTGCAGGGGGAAAACTTCATGAGTGTTGGAGGGCTGGAGGTGTCCCTCTGTCTCTTTCCCTATCTCTATTCCCCTCCCCTCTAAATTTCTCTCTGTTTCTATCCAATAATAAAGAAAGAAAGAAAATAAAGAAAAATGCCTTAACCATCTAAATCACGGTATATTTTAAAAGATTAAAATAACTAATTTAAGTGCTATCTCATATATGTTAAAGTTAAAACTGATGATAAATATGTTAAGCACCATTCTTTACTAATTAAAATAGTCAAAATTACCTTTATTTTCATTTGAAATAATGAAGGAAACTTCAATAAAATGCATAAAATCAATTTTGAAATTCTAAAAGATACTGACATTTACTAGTATTTTAGTTCACACACTACTAAAGAATTTTAATTAAATTTGATGAATGCATCTACCACAAGAATAACCTTTTTGGAATACACTCTGATACTTTATTGTCAGTGCTATGAGTGATTAAATAAGAAAAATAGGTGGATTAGATACAGAATGAGTCATTTCATACATATTCCTTTTTCTTTTTTTTTTTTCCCTCCAGGGTTATTGCTGGGCTCGGTGCCTGCACCATGAATCCACCGCTCCTGGAGGCCATTTTTTTCCTCGTTTGTTGCCCTTGTTGTAGCCTTGTTGTGGTTATTATTATTGCCATTGTTGATGTTGTTCGTTGTTGGACAGGACAGAGAGAAATGGAGAGAGGAGGGGAAGACAGAGAGGGGGAGAGAAAGAAAGACACCTGCAGACCTGCTTCACCGCCTGTGAAACGATTCCCCTGCAGGTGGGGAGCCGGGGGCTCGAACCGGGATCCTTACTCTGGTCCTTGCGCTTTGTGCCACATGCGCTTAACCCACTGCGCAACTGCCCGACCCCCACATATTCCTTTTTCTTTAGAATTCCAGCCACTTAGAAAATTAGCAAGTTCTTTCAACTGCATTGTCCATACTGGGATTTAAAAAATATGAAATGGAATCTAGCAAATGGTGAAGGGCATCGATAACAAATACTGCTAGATATAAGGAAAAGCAGACTTTGAAATCACACTAAAAATCTCTGAAATGTTAGAACTATTATCCTAGATAACTTAAAATGGGATGCTCACAGTAGTGAATTAGTTACCTAAATCATGACTAGCTCTAGCCCAATGATGGGCGATTTGGTTTTGTATAGAAAAGCTTGAATTATTATTATGGAAAATATCTTAGAACAGCAAACACTGCATATATACTTCAAATGGTAAAAATATATATTTTGATCTACGTATTTTACAGGAGAAATTATCCTATGACTACGCATATATATTGTTTTACTGCAGATTTAAAAGCCAAAAGATTAATTTTGGAAATAATTATTTGCCAAGATTTTAGATCAGCTACATTTGATTATAATGAATTATTTTCATTCTACAGATCAGTGTATTAAAAAAATGGTTCACAGAAGAAGGAAAAGAATCAAATATAATTCAGTGTCTCTTTAAATACAGCAGACTTGGTATCCAAATGGTCTACACACACCCAAGGAGGTTATGAGTTAGGTGTAAGACTTAGGTGGTTGTCATGGTAACTTACACACACACACACACACACACACACACACACACACACACACACCTGTGAAGGTGTACCCTTCAGATTTTGTCTTTAATCTCCTTTATGTATGCAACTCAGATTCAAGCCCAGCCTCCATCTCACTGAAATAAATTTTGGTGTTCTAGTGTCTCTCTCTCTCTCTCTCTCTCTATCTCTCTCTCCCTTCTCCCCTCTCCCCTTGCTTATCCATCTTGGTTTGTCTCCATCAAAACAAAAAACAGACAAAACCAAAACAAAGAAACCTCCCCTCCCTCTCTCTCTCTCTCTCTCTCTCTCTCTCTCTCTCTCTCTCTCTCTCTCCCTTCCCTCTCCCTCTCCCTCTCCCTCTCCCTCTCCCTCTCCCTCTCTGCCTCCAGGGTTATCCCTGGGGTTCTGTGCCTGAACTACGAATCTACTTCTCCTGGTGGCCATCTCCCCCCCACTGTTGTTGTGTTGCTATTATTGTTGCTACTGCTGTTGTTGGATAGGACAGAGAGAAATGGAGAGAGGAGGGGAAGACAGAGAGGGGGAGAGAAAGATAGACACCTGCAGACCTGCTTCACCGCTTGCCAAGCAACTCCCCTGCAGGTGGGGATCCGAGGGCTTGAACAGGGATCCTTGTGCTGGTTCCTTTACACTTCTGTCAGACTAATTCATACAAGGCACTTAGTATCATTTAATAGAAAGTCAAACCTCATTTTCATGTTTCCTTATGCAAATTAGTCTGGATTAGGAGTCATGTAATTTTGTTTTGTATTGACACTGATTACCAGTTTCTGACTTCAGTCCTTCATCTGCTTTTGTACTTGTTTCAAGTCCTGATTTTGAAATTATATTGTATTTGCTTGCCTAAGAGTACAGAAAACATGCCATAAATTTTATAGGTCTCAGTAGATTATGCAAAGTCAATGGTGTAGCTACTAAAGACCTGAAGGTTGAACAGCAGAATTCATTCTTACTCTATTCCATGTCAGGTCATCTTATCAATTCCTGTCCTTTTCAAGCATATTGAATTTCATTGCTACAAGTTGCACTAGGTTACCTGACCCAGTACAAACCTTATTTTGAAGAAGTCTAACTTGGAATCTGCCTGCCTCATTCCACTGTGGGGCACAATGTTGAATTTGGTGAAGTACAAACAGAAAGATCATGAACCTATTACCTAATCATGGTATACACCAAAACTATTTTTATAAAAACTCTATAAAATATTTTCTCATTAGATTTCTTTATTACATTCTAGAAATTTCTTTCCACAGAATGGATCTATTTATTTGAGAAAGAATAGTATTGCTGAATTCTGACACATATCCATTCTAGGGACAGAACTTGGATGGACCCATTTGGCATTCAAGTCCTTTGTCCTAACATGCTGAATTATCTCCCTAGCCAACTTTTACATAGCTATATATTTATTCATTACAGTAATAAAAGACCACAGTTTCTAAATAAAGTAACTTTTTTTTTTTTTACTATAATCGAGATAGAATTCTATAAAGGTCAGGGAGATATCTCAGATTCAGAGCATAGGACTTATGTGCCTGATGCACTCAGGACCCCAGGTTAAATCAGTGACACCTCTATGTGGCAAATTTGAGCAGTACTCTGGCATCTCTCTCCCATTAGATAAATAAAGAAACAAATAAATACGGGGCCAAGTGGCGGCACATTTAGTAGAATGTAGTCAGGCTCCTAAAGTGATCATTTGTCTGAAATCTGGTTATTAAACATGGATGTATTCAAAGGAAGAAATCCCTCTGTACAAATGTAACAAGGGCAGACTAGAGTTACTTACCTTTGAGTAGGAAACTGGTGGAAGCTGAGAATACTGCAATTTTTTGAACAAGAATGATGGTCCTCTCTCCAGGTTTTTAACTTCTCTTAGATTATTTTACATGTTTCTCAAACCCACCAGAACTTCTGTGTGGCATCAATGGCTTCTGTATTTACCTGATTATAAAAATTAAAAAAATAGGCATCTATTATCTTGGTAATTTTTAGGACAAATATGTACACATATATATTTGTATCTTCGTTTGCCATTTCAGTTTTCTGTTTTTGTTTCTTCTTTTCTATTTTTGTCACCAGGGATTTACTGGAGTTTTGCACATGTAGAATTCCATTGCTCCTGACGATCACTTTTTTCCCAGATAGAGGGTGACACACAGAGAGGGAGAGAAAGACAGAGATAGAAGCAAAAATGCTACAGCACTACTCCATTGTTTTTGAAACTTCCCCTTTACATGGTGCTCTGATGTGGTGTCTAGTGGACAAAACAGGGTCCTCATGTGTGGTAAAGTATGCCCTTTACTAACTGAGTTATCTGCCAGCTCCCTCATATAATTTGCTTATAAAGTCAATAAATTTATCACAAAAATAGTTTAAAACCCATACAAACAAATAAAATGAATAAATAATAAGAAGAACTGAAAGTTTAAAAATCAATAAACTGGGGGGCAGGTAGTAGCACAGTGGGTTAAGCGCACACAGAGCAAAGCATAAGTACTGGTATAAAAATCCTGGTTAAACCCCCCCTCGCTCCCCACCTACAGGGGGGTCGCTTCACAAGCAGTGAAGCAGGTCTGCAGGTGTCTATCTTTCTCTCCTCCTCTCTGTATTCCCCCTCCTCCCTTGATTTCTCTCTGTCCTATCCAACAACAGCAGCAATGGCAACAATAACAGTAACAACAAAAATTTGTACTAATGCCTCATGTATTAATGAATAGGCATGGGTCTTAGGTCAAATTAATGGGGTTTATGGTTAGTGATATTTATATACTTTTCCCATATTTCGGAGCTACTCTCTGACCTGATCCAGCTTTCTAGTCCTATTTCCAACTCCGACACCATCTTTACTTCGGTGCAATACACAAAACCGAGTCCAAGTTCTCAGCCCCCTTCCCCATTAAAGTCCTCAGCTCAAATGATACAGGCAAGAATTTATTTGGGTTTTACCCTATGTTTTTCCTTGTTTTGCTTTTCAATACTACACATGAGTGCGATCATCTAATATTTGTCTCTCTCCTTCCAGCAAAGCATAGTCCCCCACATTTCCATTTTTGCTGTAGCTCGCAAAAAAAAAAAAAAACTTTGATGTCAATATTACATTGTGTATAAAAGTGTAAATAATAACATAATTAAAATCCTTTCACAGACAGGAAAATGGCAAATTCCACAGTACATATAACAGACCATTCTCCCAGAAAGGCAGCTCCTGCACCCAAGAAAATATGTATTTACATAACTACAACTTTCCCTCTATGAGAAGCCTCTTGCTGTCTGTTTGGCTTTCTGTGCTGTGTGATGAACTGGTTTTTACTACCAGCAGTATAGTGCAAGGGGGCCTTACTGTTGGGCAGAGAATGGAAGTCTAGGCATCCTATATGACCCTAAAGGTTAAGAAGACTTTCTTACCACTTTTGGACAGTGACAAGCATCAATTTTCCTCACTTAGCCTTTTGTGAAACTATCCCAGTGAGAAGAGAGAGGAGAATCTTGTCACTGTCCAGTGGATATGGATGCCCATGTTCCTTTTCTGAAGGTAAAGGGAAAAGTTATGGTATTTGGCTTGAGGTTGGACAATTACTATCAACACAGGGCTCATTTCTTGACTCACTGGTAAACAGATTAAATAAATATTATGTGCACATTTATTAAAATCTTTATTTACTGGCATTTCTGGGTTGCACACTACTCCAGTACACAGTTCATAAAATATTGACATAAAAGAGAACTCAGGAAATGTGTTGCCATGCTAATTACTGAATCCCAAAGTCTTCATTGGTAACTATTCTTCATTTATCAAAGACTTTTTATGCTTGCTTCATATAATGGCAGGGTTTTAACTGGATAAAGCAGAAGAAAGAGGGGAAAATATGTTGACTTAATTTTGAGCAATATCAGATTTTTAAAAATATTTTTCAATCAATTCATAACAAATTTAATAAAATTCAACATTGAAGATAACAAAATTTGGACAATAAAATTCCAAACTTGATAAAAAATATGTGATTGTATATTCACATATATGTGTTATATATGTGTATGTATAAGTTATATATGCATACAGATATATATGTATATATAGTGTTAAAATATATGTGGAAAGATGAGTGGCTGAGCAACTTGTGGTAAATATACACAATGGAATACTACTCAGCTATAAAAAATGGTGACTTTACCGTTTTTAGCCAATCTTGGATGGACCTTGAAAAATTCATGTTAAGTGAAATAAGTCAGAAACAGAAGGATGAATATGGGATGATCTCACTCTCAGGCAGAAGATGAAAAACAAGATCAGAAGAGAAAACACAAGTAGAACCTGAACTGGAATTGGTGTATTGCACCAAAGTAAAAGATGCTGGGGTGTGTGTGTGTGAGGGGGGAGAACACAGGTCCAAAAAAGATGATAAAGGACCTAGTGGGGGGTTTTGTAGTTATATGGAAAGCTGGCTAATGTTATGCATGTAGAAACTATTATATTTACTGTGGAATGTAAAACATTAATTCCCCAATAAAAAAATTTTAAAAAAGAAATATTCCTAATTCTATGAAGTCAGCATTTCCCTAATACCAAAACCGAAGATATTACAAAAATAAAGGGTTACTAACCATATATATATATATATATATATATATACATATATATATATATATATATGTTGAAAATATATGTATGTTTTAAAATACATGTGTGGATATATAGTGGTGGGGGAGGTTTGAGCAAAAGCACAGAACTTGCAAAAATTAAGTCTCAATTTCAATTATAGGAACATATATATATATAATTATCTCTCTCATTTTCATTAACAAATCAATATTTTTCTAAATAAATAACTGGAGGCTGGGTGGTGGCATACCCAGTTAAGCGCACATAGTACTAAGTACAAGGACCTGCTCAAGAATCTGGTTTCAAGCCCCCAGCTCACCACCTACAGGAGGCATGCTTCACAAGTAGCAAGGCATGTCTGCAGGTGGCTTACTCTCTCCCTCTCTCAGTCAATCCCTCTCTGTCCAATACAATAAAATAAAATAATAATAAAATCTAAATAAAAAACGCCACTAGAAGTAGCAGATTCATAGTGCCAGCATCAAACCCCAGTGATAACCCTGGAGGTAAAAAAAAAATTAAAAAGTAAAAAGAAAGAGAGAGAGAGAGAGAGAGAGAAAAGGAATTAACTGTAGTTATCGGTATATTTAATAGTAAAAGTATTTATTTTTATCTTATAATTGGTAACAAAGTAGAAATATATATATTTTGACAGTCTATTTCAACATAATACTGAGTGGTCTAGTCAGTGGAGTAAGACAAGAAGACAGAATAAAAAGCAAATAAATAGTAAATTGATGAAATCAACACACAAATAATTTTCTGCTTGAAAGTGGCATTAGTCTCCATAGAAAAGCCCAAGATATCCCAAGGATATTAACAAAAAAGAAATAGTTCTAGAACTAACAAATGAGTTCAGCAATCTGTCATCAAATATAAAAGTAAAAAAAAAAAAGGTCTTCTTTACACTAGCAATAAACATGCAGACAACAAAATTAATAATATCATATCACTTGCAATCACTGAAAAAGCAACTTCCTGAGAAATAGGTATGCAACTAACAAAACATACATAATCGTTTTCTGGACACCACAATATACATAAAGAAGTTAAAAATATCTAAACAAATAGAGAGGTATTATTTATTATTGGGTAGAGGCAGAGAGAAATTGAGAAGGGAGGGGAAGGGAGATAGAGAAGGAAAGAGACAGGAAGACACACTAAGCAAATTCACCCCTTGTGAAGCTTTCCCCTCTGCAGGTAGAGGCCAGGGGCTTGGACCTAGGTCCTTGTATATTTAACCAGCTGCGCCACTGTCTGGCCCCCTCAGGTGTTTTTTTTTAATCATTTATGCCATTCACTTAAAAATACATTTTAATTTTTATTCTATATTTAATTTATATTTTAATGAAAGAGATACAGAGGCAGAGAAAGAGAAGAGAGAGAAAGATACAGAGACTAGAGCAGTTCTCAGTTCTAGTTTGTGGTGGTGTTAAGGATTGAACCCTGGGACCTCAGATCCTCAGGCATGAGAGTCTTTTCAATAACCATTGTTATTTCCCCATCCCCTAAAAAAAAGAATTTTAGAACACTAAGATGTTTCCATAACTTGGTCAACACACTCAGTTCCTTTGAATCATATTACCATCTTTTTTTGGTAATTTTTTTATTTATAAAAAGGAAACACTGACAAAACCATAGGATAAGAGGGGTACAACTTCATATTACCATCTTAACTTGATTAGATCTGGGTGTCTAAGGGGAAAGCAGTACTTCAAATGAACTTTTAATGCAACTTACTAGAGAAAGTGATTAAAATTTTAACATTAACGTTAGAATGACTTACAGTGGACTTGGTTTCAAAACAGGCACAGTATTAAGAAGTGGCTTTTTATAAATCACAATATAATATAGACACATGTTTTAAAAGATTTGCAAGATTAAAAGCGTCCTCTCTTCTCTTGAAACCAGAGGCCTTCTGGCTACCAAGAGAAGTCTCAGTCTCTCTCTCTCTCTCTCTCTCTCTCTCCCTCTTAATGGTTTACGGTCAATAATAAACTACAGCAGTGTGAACATATGTAACATTTCTCATTTTCCACATAACAATTCAATCTCCTCTAGGTCCTCCTGTGCCATCATGTTTCACCTGAACAGTCCACCCACCACCCCAAAGTCCTTTACTTTGGTTCAATACACCAAATCTCTCTCCTTAATATTTTTATATATTTCTTATTGCATAGAGACAGATAGAAATTGGGGTGGGAGGGGGATATAGAGAGACATTGGTGGCCCTGCTTCACCACTCATGAAGCTTTCTCCCTTCCAGTAGGGACCAGGAACATGAACCTGTATACTTACGCACTGTGAGGTGTGCACTTAACCAAGGGAAATCTCTACCAATGAGCTATGCCTCTGCTTCTGCCGGCTATAGATTCTGCTCTTACCTTTATGTTCTCTGTCAGAGGCAAGAAAGCTGTGCAGGTGGTGCTCATTTCACTTCCCCCTAATCACTGTTTAAGATCAAGAATTTCGCCTATTTCTCTGTGAAAAGAGTATGTCAGCAACTCTTGACACTCATAACACACTGATCAGTATGCTGTCATTCCTTGGTCACATATTCAAGAACTTTTGAGTGATGTTTTCACTTTAACTTGATTCTATCTGCACTTCACTGGGAAGTGCCCGACTCATCAGAAAAAGAAAGGACTCCAAATGTTATATAAGGGCAAGAGTCTGGCTCACTTAATAATGGTCTTTTTGGTCAATACCAGACCACTCCATCATCTGGGGCCAGTCATGTAATCCTGGGATTTCCACATATATATGAAGTCATAGACCTCTAACAGATCCCTCTCTCCACCATCACTGATAACTTCGATCAAGAACATCATCATAAGCCTTCTTGTGGGCCTCTTCAGGACCTTGCCCTCATTGTAGAGCAGCAATGGTAGGGACTACACTGCCACTTGAGGAAAACTAGTCCTGAAAGGAGTGAAGCCTAGAATGTCTCAGCTGTGACCATGAACTCTGAGCTCCAACCCACAGGGACTCACCAAACTCAGCTACAACAAAACAAACAAAAATGATCCCATCCAAAAGTAGGGAGAGTATATGAAAAGAATATGCACAAAGAAGATTCTCAAAATATTAACAGACATGAAAAAAAGTTCCAAGTTATCTATTGTCTTAGAAATGCAAATAAGGACAACAATAAAATAACACTTCACTCCTATGACAATGTCATACATTAGAAAGGATAGTAACAACAAATGTCAGTGAGGTTTCATGAGTAAAGGAATCCAGCTGTACTGTTGGTGGGAATGTAAATGTGGAGAACAGTCTGGAGAACTCTCAGAAGGCTAGAAGCGGACTTACCCTATGACCCTGCAATTCTTCTCCTGGGGATATAGCCTAAGAAACTAAAAACACCCATGCAAAAAGATTTATGTATACCTATGTTCATAGCAACATGATTTGTAATAGCTAACACCTGGAAGCAACCTAGGTTTCCAGCAACAGATATGTTGCTAATAATGTGTGGTATATATACACAATGGAATACTACTCAGCTATTAAGAATGATGAATTAACGTGCTTTGTCTCATCTTGGCTAGATTTTGAAGGAATCACATTAAGTGAGATAAACCAAAAAGAGAAGGATGAGCATGGAACTCATAGACAGAAGTTGAGAAACAAGAATAGAAATGGGAAATAAAATAGAACTTGGAGTGGGTTTGTTATATTGCACCAAAGTAAAGAACTCTGGGGATGAACAACTTTCAGGTCCTAGTACATCATGGTGGAGCAGGATCTAGGCTGAGCATGAGAATGTTTTGCAGAAAATTGAGAAATTTTACACATGTATCAACAACTATATTTACTGTAAACCATTAATTCCCCTACAAATGACAAATAATAATGCTCACATTTTTATTGATGAATTGTTTAAGATTATTTTTGCTTGAAGTTATCATAAAATATTAGCTGAATAAAAGTAAAAAAAACTGACTATTTTAAAAAAGCTGACTATTTTTATTTATTGGATAGAGACAGCCAGAAATAAAGAGGGAAGGGGGGGTAGTGAGAAAGAGAGACACCTGCAGCACTGCTTCACCACTTGTGAAGCTTTCCCCCTGCAGGTGGGGACCGGAGACTTGAATCTGGGTCCTTGAACATTGTAACATGTGCACTCAACCAGGTGTGCCACTACCAGGCCCCCTGGCTGACTATTTCTGAGGAACTAGGAAGGTATGTTCTATGAGGGTTTCAGTTTGGACTCACCTATAGTACAGCATATTAAACCAGCCAATAGAAGCTGCATACAGATGTTACATCAGATTTATTCATATCTATGAAAACACAGAGCAATTAAGATGCCTTATGTTAGGTTAATTAATATACTTTGATAATCTGGGGTACATCCAGACAATGCAATATTATTCAATATTAGAAAGAAATGAGTTTTCAAGCACAGCAAAACATGGAGGAGTCTTAAACGCATATTGCTAAGTGAAAAGGTCAGTCTGAAAGGCTAGACACTATATGATTCAAACTATATAGCATTCTTCATGAGGCAAAATCATGTAAATAAAAGACTAGTAGTTGCCAGTGGTTTGGGGGAAGAGAGGAAGAAGCAGAACATAGTGTATTTAAGGGTGGTGAAAATACTCTATGATAATATAATGATAACTATATAATTCATTATATATTTGTCCAAATTCATAGCATGTAGAATACAAAGAATGAGCCATAAGGCAAGCTATGCACTTTGCATAATTATGATATGTAAATACAAGTTCACCTTTCATTCGATAAAAACATCTATCTGGTGAATGCTGTTGAAATGAACTAGGCTATACATGTTTGGGAGCCTACAGAAAAACCCTGTACCTTTGTACCTTTCTCAATCTTATTTGTTAACCTAATATTTGGTTTTTATTATTAAAAGTTTATTTAAAATTTAACTATATAAATACACATGCTTTTTTTAAGAACACAAAACACATAGTTAATGTATATCATACAAACTCTGACATCTAGGCTAGCACTGCCCAACAGAATTTCTACTATACATTTTAATGACTAAAATTTAAAAACCTCAGAATATTTACTAGGCTTTTGAAAAATCTGACATATATGTTGTTGGTGGGAGTATATAATGGTAAATCAATTTAAAATCAGTTTGGCAGTATGCCATGAAGTTTAACAAACATCTACACTATGATCAATTAATTCCAGTACTAGATATTTAGCCAAGATAAATAAAAACATGTCCACAAGAAAGCATGCTTAAGAATCATTAAAGCTACTAAAACCACTATTTGTCACTTTCGTAAATAAAGGCAAGAGACTGGTATGCTTTAATGATGACTTTTTTGTCATTATTAGGCCACCCCATCAGGTGTTGTCCTAATCCGGGAGTCCTGAGATTCCCAAACAGACATGATGGGCCCAGACCTTGAATAAATCCCTCTCTCCATTGTTACCAGGCATCTCTTTCAGGAACGACACAATAGACCCCTTTGTGGACCCCCATAGGACCTTGCCCTCATCTTGGATCAAGAATGGTAGAGAATGTTCCATTCTCTGAAGGGAGGATGGACAGCATACTCTATGCTACACCTGAAGAAGATCAGTCGATATTGGGGCAGTTTGGAATGTTCCTACTCATGACCACAGAATGTGAGCTCAGATCTACAAGGATGCTGAGGTCACATAGACTCCTAAGCTGAATATGGGCCCCAGATCACATCAAATCAATGGGGTTTACAATCAACAGTATTTATACACCTTTCCCATATTTGAGAGCTACTCTCTTCCCTGATCTATCTTTTTGGTCCTTCTGCCAGCCATGACATCATCTCCCCAGACAATAATTAGGATTCACCTGCATATCAGATTGCAGGCTCAGGCAAAAAAAAAAAAAAAAAAAAACTAGTATAGCCACAGGCCCTTTGGAATATAAATAAAATATGCCTACTAGCTATCTACAAAACAGAGACACCACCCCCCCCCCCCGCAAGTCTTCATCTGCACTATTCCAGCCTTTAGGTTCATGACTGGTCAACAATTTGTTTGGATTTGTATGTTAACTCTCTTTTCAACCTCCAGGTTCCAGATGCCTGCATGATGCCGACCAGACTTCCCTGGACAGATGACCCCACCAATGTGTCCTGGAGCTCCGAGTCCCCAGATCCCCACCGTACTAGGGAAAGAGAGAGGCAGGCTGGGAGTTATGGATCCACAAGTCAACACCCATGTTCAGCAGGGAAGCAATTACAGAAGCCAGACCTTCCACCTTCTGCATCCCACAATGACCTTGGGTCCATACTCCCAGAGGGTTAAAGGATAGGAAAGCTATCAGGAGGGGATGGGATAGGGAGTTCTGGTGGTGTGAATTGTGTGGAGTTGTACCCTTCTTATCCTATGGTTTTGTCAATGTTTCCTTTTTATAAATAAAAAAAATTAAAAATCTGACTCAAAATAACTTTATTTTTATTAGTGATTTAATAACGATTAACAAGATTATAGGGGCTAGACACCAAGTCAAGTACACACTACACCAAGTTGAGTGCACACTACCATGTGCAAGGATCTGCGTTCAAGCCCCCAGTACCCACCTGCAGGAGAAAACTTCCCTTTCACTGTCTTTCTGTCTCTATCCAAATAAAAATAAATGGAAAAAAAGAAGAGTAATCAATGCTTCTATATTGCTTTAGTGTCCATGTAATTATAACATAACCATCTCTTCTTGTAACAGTATGTCTAACAAAGTCAAGGTTCTTTCACACTAATTACATGAAAAAATAAGTTACGTGTGACTAACTGACATTGATTTCTGTCTTGTTACATAGTGACTATATCTCTGTAAAGTTGTAGCTGTCTTGATAACTGGGTTCATTGTTGGTAATGCAGAGACATTTCCAGGGAAAAACTCGGGAGTAAAATAAAAGTCAGGAGACATAAACAAACTAATACAGTTTTTATGATTCATGTGAGTTAGTATAATTTATTTATCAATAAAATATTTTAGAAGTAAATTATATTTTATATGTCTTTCCCAATAGCATTTAGTGTTCAAAATTGAATTATATATTTTTGTTTTAATTTCCATTTTGAGTAGTTTGAATTAAAGTATGATGAATATTCATTCATAGCCCAAGTTATAGCTCTCATTATGACATTTGGATTGAATAAACTATTTCTGCTCTCCTGGAGAGAAGTCATGATTGTACACTCATAATCATTTGCATATTTTAAGATACTAACAAAATATCAGACACTGCTTTATTAATTTAAGGATACTTTTAATTCTAAGGTAGAAAAGATAAAGCAATCATTAAAAATTCTGGGTTTGGGGCCAGGTGGTGGCGCACCTGGTTGAGCGCACATGTTACAGTGCTCAAGGACTCAGGTTCGAGCCCCTGAACCCCACCTGCAGGGGGAAAGCTTCACAAGTAGTGAAGCAGTGCTGCAGGTGTCTCTCTGTCTCTCTCCCTATTACCCCCTACCCTCTCAATTTCTGACTTTCTCTATCCAACAAATAAAGATTTAAAAGTTTTAAAAATTCTGGGTTTAAGACGGGAGGGTATGAATCAACCTGCCAACATCCATGTCCAGTAGAGAAGCAAGTATAGAAGCCAGAACTCCCACCTTCTGCACCACACCCCCAAAAAGAACTTTGGTCCATACTACCATGGGGGTAGAAGATAGGGGAAGAAAACTAGAGGGCCCAGAATAGTAATTCCACCAGGACCCCAAGCGTTTGTCACCAAGAATATTGTTTTGAAAGGGAAGCAAGGGGGGGCAGGCAGTGGCACAGCTGGTTAAGTGTACATATAGGTGTATATGGCCCCATACCACTCAATGGGGGTAAAAAAGGTCTCTTCAATAAATGGAGCTGGCAAAATTGGGCAGCTACATGTAGGAAAGTGAAGTTAGAGTACTACTTAATACCATACACCAAAGTCAAATCAAAATAGATCAACTATGTGAATAATAGACTAGAAACCCTAAAATTTAAAGAAGAAAACATTGGTGAAACTTTGCAGGATCTTCGCATCAAAGATGTATTTAAAGATTCAACCCCCTAGGCATGGGGAATGAAAATGAGTATAGGGGCTGAGTGATGGCTCACCTGGCTGAGGGTACCTGTTCCCAGGCACAAGGGTGCAGGTTCAAGCCCTGAGTCCTCACCTTCAGGGGTGAAGCTGCATGAGTGGTGAAGCAGTGCTACAGGTGTCTCTCTCTGTCTCTCTACCTCTCTATTTCCTCCTTCCTTCTTGATTTCTGGCTGTCTCTGTTCAATAATTAAAGATAATAAAAAAATTAAAACTTTAAAAAATGAGTTTAAATAAATGAGATAACACTGGGAGTTGGGCAGTAGCACAGTAGGTTATGTGCACATGGCATGAAGTGCAAGGACTGGAGTAAGGATCCCGGTTCGAGCCCCCAGTTCTCCACCTGCAGTGAAGTCACAGGCGGTGAATCAGGTCTGCAGGTGTCTATCTTTCTCTCCCACTCTCCGTCTTCCCCTCCTCTCTCCATTTATTTCTCCTATCTAAAAGGGACGACAACAATAATAACGGCAACAACAATAAAAAAACAAGGGCAACAAAAGGGAAAATAAATAAATGAAAAATTTAAAAAAATAAATGAGATAGTATCAACTAAAAAGCTGCTATATATCAAAAGCATTATACACAATGATAACCAAGCAACCCAGTAAATGGGAGAAGATATTTGCACATCACACATTGAACAAGTGACTGACAGCAAACTTCTATACAGCATTTGTATAGATCTACAAAAGAAGTAAAAATAACCCCCCAAAGTGTGACAAAGAGCTAAATAGACAATCTTCTAAAGAAGAAATACACATGATCTATAGACATAAATATCCTCCTTCACTTAGAAATGCAAATTACTTGGGTGGGGGTAGATAGCATAATGGTTATGCAAAGAGACTGTCATGCCTGAGGCTCCGAAGTCCCAGGTTCAATCCCCTACACCACCATAAGCCAGAGCTGAGAAGTGCTCTGGTGTTAAAAAAAAAAAAAAAAAAGAAAGAAATGCAAATTACTTGCCCTCAGTGTGGGTCATCAGGTCATCACTTCTTCTTCTAGCGTTTGCCCTTCTTCCATAGCCAGTCAACAGCGTCAGGTTGAGCCTGATGTAAAGTTTCGAGACCTCCTTTGAATCTGGAGAGGTGGCAGTCATTGACTATGTGGGTCATAGTCTGTCTGGAGCCGCAGGGGCAATTCGGGTCGTCTCTGGCTCCCCAGCGATGGAACATAGCGGTGCACTGGCCATGGCCTGTTCGATAGTGATTGAGGAGGGCCCAATCATAACGTGCTAGGTCAAAGCCGGGTTGACGCTTGCAGGGGTCTGTGATGAGGTGTTTGTTCTTTACCTCAGCTGACTGCCAACTCCGTTTCCAAGAGACTGGAACAGAGAAGTTCAGTGTAGGTATAGGGGACCAGATTGGATGACGAGACGTCAAGCGTTGGACAGGGTGGGCGAAGATATCCGCGTATATTGGCAGGTCCGGTCGAGCGTAGACGTGGGAAATGAACTTAGATGATGCCGCATCCCGATGAATATCTGGTGGGGCGATGTTGCTAAGAACTGGCAGCCATGGAACCGGGGTGGAACGGATGGTTCCAGAAATTATCCTCATGGAGGAGTATAATTTGGAATCGACCAAGTGGACATGGGGGCTACGGAACCATACTGGGGTGTTGGTATGCATGAGACCCCTTCTGTTTCATTTGGTTTAAATCCCCCCTGCTTAACACTATTCTATTTACATAACCACTTCATTCTATTTACATAACCGCTGTTAACAAGCACCTCCCTCCAGGGCATTGGTTCAATCCCCACTGTTTCATGATATGTTTTTGCTCCACCCCCCCCTCCTTGTCACACCCTGATCCCTTCTTTGTCACACCCTGATTTTCACCAGTCACTTTTCTCTCCACCCTCTCTATGTCACATCCTGTTTCCACCCTACTTGGGAAGTATATATAAAGACAACATTGTGAGTTTTAGAGTACTGTACTGTACTTTGAGTTTAACTTAGCTCGTCTTAGACTGTGCTGCGTCCTGCATGAATAAAGAGATACTGCCTACAGCTCAACCATGAGTCCCTGGTCGTCTGTTACCCACCCGTGAAGCCAGCCCGGCGAAAACAACATAACCCATCGAAAACAACACTGGGGTACAGTATTCTGCAGTGGAATAGCATAATGCCAGAGATGATGATCGTAGTGTGGAAGCGCTCGCACCCCATGAGGAGCTGGCCAGTCTTGCAATGATGTTATTCCTCGCGCCCACCTTTGCTGCAGTTTTTATGAGATGTTCGTGAAATGACAGGGTGCGATCGAGAGTAACGCCAAGATAGACTGGCTGGGCTTCATGCCAGATTCTCGTATCGTCAAGCTGCACATTAAGCTCACACGAGGCATGGTGTAGATGGAAAACAGATGATACCATTTTTGCAGTGCTAAGGATTAATCGCCATTTTTTTTTTTTTACAGTAATCAGATATCAGATGACATGGGTCATCACTAAGTAGCAATCATGAAGACTTTAAGTATAATTAAGGAATCTTCATGCTCTGGGGGATATTAAGACCACTTGTATCTTTGTACTTGAACTACATGAGTCCTAACCTTCCCTGTTAACTTAAGACATTCTCTTGAATGGGGTCAGAACAGAAATTATATATAAAAAATACAAGGTTTTCTGAAGCAAAAAAAAAACCTGTGTCTAAGACTCAGAGAATAGGCAGGGGAACTAGCATAATGGTTATGCAAAAAGACTTTCATGCCTGAGGCTCTAAATTCCCAGGTTCAGTGACTCCCTACACTACCATAAATCCAAATGAACACTATCATAAATATCTCTCTCTCTCCATATACATATTCTGCTGTCCCCCCATAAAACAGACTAAAAAGACTGTGAAGGGGCCAGGTGGTGGTACACCTGGTTAAGCGCACACATTACAGTGTGCAAGAACCCAGGTTCAAGCCCCTGATTGCCACCTTCAGGGAAAACTTCAGGAATGGTGAAGCTGGGCTGCAGGTATCTCTCTGTCTCATTCCCTCTCTTTCTCCCCCCTCAATTTATCTGTCTCTATTCAATAATTAATAAATAAAAACATTAACAAAATTATTTTTTAAAAAGACTTAAGGCTGGTGGTTATCATGGGAGAGTGGTGGCACAGAACTTTGGTGGTGGGTGTGAAACTATACCCTATAATCTTATTTTCTTTTAAATTATAATTCTTTTAAATGGCATGATGGTGGAAAAGGACCTAAATTGGGGGTGGGAGAATTTTTTGTAGACACCTATCATGAGGAGATGAGAAATTGTACCCATGTATCAATAACTGTACTATGATCCATTAACCACCCCCTCAATAAAGAAAAAAATGACTTAAAAATACAAGCTTGTGTTTTCTTGCAGGGGTTGTGGGGGATATAAGCTTTATCCAAAGCAGCACTTGATATTCTTGTGAATAGAATTTAGACACAATTTGAACAGAATATTTCCTCTGGCAGCTCTTAAACTTTTTATTTCTGGATTTAGGCAGTAACAATCTCACTGGCTTTGCTATGGTCTTTTCAATTATCCTGCTTGGATTCAACAAAACTTTTCAAATTAATCAACTGAATTGCCTTGTTCACTTTTAGCAAGTAATCTTTCAATTACTCAAGCTATTTTGCTCTCACACATCGTCTAGAAATGAAGTTAATGAAAAAAATCATTTTTATATATTTTTTCATGTTTCAAAAAGTTTACCTTCTGTTCACCTATAGAGATTTCATTCTTCTCTAACTTCCAGCTTATGTATTTTCTATTTAACATTTTCTAATGTTCTTTTAGACCCATTAGTAAGGTCTTATTTCAAGTACTGGGTCCAGGAAGACAGCATAATAATTATGCAAAAGACACTCATGAAACTCTGAGGTCCCAGGTTCAATCTCTGCTACCACTGTAAGCAGTGATCTAGTCTCTCTCTTTTTGTCTGTCTTTCTGTCTTTTCCCTGTACCTCTTTCTCTCACTAAAATAAAGTATTAAAAAATCAAGTACTATTTGCAACTGTGTCATCTTTCTAATGTTCTTGTAATAAATACTTATTCTCTAATATTTTTAATATCTGATCACATTAATATTTAAGTGTTCAATGAGATCTTTCTGTTATATAGATATGCAATCTATCAATTTCAAATTTCTTTTTAACAAGTCTTATGTACAGCATATATAGATGATTTTTGAGTACTGAACTTTTTTTAAAAAATATTTATTTATACCCTTTTGTTGCCCTTGTTGTTGTAGTTGTCATCATTGTTGGATACGACAGAGGGAAATGGAGAGAAAAGAGGAATACAGAGAGGGGGAGAGAAAGAGAGACACCTGCACACCTGTGAAGCGACGCTCCTGTAGGTGGAGAGCTAGGGGCTCAAACTAGGATCCTTATGCCGGTCCTTGTGCTTTGCGCCACGTGTGCTTAACCCGCTGCGCTACCACCAGACTCCTGAGTACTGAACTTTTATAATGAAAAATATAAAACAAAGTCATGTTGTTATTCTTCTTCTTTTTCTCTTACCACTTGACATACAACTATTCAATAAGCACTCTCAATACAAAATATCAGCCACCAGGTTCCAGATGCCATCAGGATGCCAGCCAGGCTTCCCTGGACTGAAGACCCCACCAATGTGTCCTGGAGCTCCACTTCCCCAGAGACCCACTCTACTAGGGATAGAGAGAGGCAGACTGGGAGTATGGACCGACCAGTCAATGTCCATGTTCAGCGGGGAAGCAATTACAGAAGTCAGACCTTCCACCTTCTACAACCCACAATGACCCTGGGTCCATGCTCCCAGAGGGATAGATAATGGGAAAGCTGTCAGGGGAGGGGGTGGGATATGGAGATTGGGTGGTGGGAATTGTGTGGAGTTTTACCCCTCCTACCCTATGGGTTTGTTAATTTATCATTTCTTAAATAAAAAAAGAAAGAAAAATATAAAACAAAGTCATGTTGTTATTATTCTTCTTTTTCTCTTACCACTTGACATACAACTATTCAATAAACACTCTCAATACAGAATATCAGCCACCAGGTTCCAGATGCCATCAGGATACTTAGAAAAATGAAATGTGAGGACCAGGCAGTGGTGCACCTTGTTAAGAGCACACATTATTAGAGTCGGGCTGTAGCACAGCCGGTTAAGCACAGGTGGTACAAAGCGCAAGGAACGGCGTAAGAATCCAGGTTCGAGATTTTTAAAGCACTTCACTTTAGACTATGTACAGAGACTTCAGGTGTGGAATGACAACCCTTCAGCTTCATTACTCCGGTGAGAACTTTCCTTTCATAGTATTCTCTAATTCCATTCCAGGTGGTTCACATCCTAACAAAGTCCCAAAACCTAGATATAGACCAGGTCCCCTAAGATAGAGCCTATGTTCACACGTATCCATAAACTAGGGCAAAATATATACCTGAAAGCAAAAGTACACAATAGTCTGCAGTGAGTACTCCCCAACACTTCATCTGCACTATTCCAGCCTTTAGGTCCATAATTGTTCAACAATTTGTTTGGCTTTGTATGTTGACTCTCTTTTCAGCCACCAGGTTCCAGATGCCAGCATGATGCCGACCAGACTTCCTAGGACAGACGACCCCACCAATGTGTCCTGGAGCTCCAATTCCCCAGAGACCCACCCTACTAGGGAAAAAGAGAGGCAGACTGGGAGTATGGACCGACCAGTCAATGCCCATATTCAGCAGGGAAGCAATTACAGAAGCCAGACCTTCCACCTTCTGCAACCCACAAAGACCTTGGGTCCATACTCCCAGAGGGATAAAGAATCGGAAAGCTATCAGGGGAGGGGATGGGATATAGAGATCTGGTGGTGTGAATTGTGTGGAGTTGTACCCCTCCTATCCTACAGTTTTGTTAATGTCTCCTTTTTTAAAATAAGTAAATTAATTAATTAAAAAAAAAAGAATCCCAGTTCCAGCCCCCAGCTCCCAACCTGCCAGGGAGTCGCTTAACAAGTGGTGAAGCAGGTCTGCAGGTGTCTATCTTTCTCTCCTCCTGTCTTCCCCTCCTCTCTCCCTTTCTCTCTGTCCTATCCAACAATGACGACATCAATAACAACAATATTAACTACAATAAAACAACAAGGACAACAAAAGGGAATAAATGAATAGATATTTTTAAAAAGAGTACACATTACATTGAGCAAGGACGCAGGTTCAAGCCACTGATCTCCACCTGCAGGGAGAAAGCTTCACGAGTGGTGAAGCAGGGCTGCAAGTGTCTCTCTGCCTCTTTCCCTCTTTATCCCCCCTCTTTTCAATTTCTTTCTGTTTTATGTAATAAATAAATACATTTTTTAAATTTAAATGTCTGTCTATCGTTTATAGCAATTCTTTGTTAGCATAAAATGATCTGATCTTCCATTATTCTCACATCAGTATTTGATAAGATAACCCATCAACTTTTATTTGGCAATAGGGCTGTAGTATAAGTAAGCTACACAGTTTACTATAACTTTAGGCTCTATTTTTTGCAATGAAAATGACTAAATTTGTGGTTTAAATAACTCATCCTGGTGACTACATGAAGAATGAATTAACCTGGAGGTGAATAAGAGTCAGGATACCAGTGAGTTAAGTTATCGCACAAAAAACAATGATTGTGACTTAGAGTTGTTGAGAAAGTTGATAGGGGCTTTTATATGTCTTTTAAAACAGAACCTATTGAATGAGATGAGGTGTTATGTCAGTCCTCATCTTGTGGACATGAAATGATGCTTAACTTGAAAACTTGAATATATTGTACTGCTTTTATTTACATCAAGAAAATCACGGAGGGGGTACCCCTAAGATGAAAAGGTCATCTCTTAGGCATTAAACTAGCTAACCTTAAAAATTAATAGTTTATTCTGAAAAGTAGAATGTTGGGGGGCATAAGAAAACAAGTTAGCATGTATTGCAATAGTTTAGAGTCCAATTTCTAATGAGTCTTTCAAATTGAAGTTCAATGTAATGTCATGAACACTCACAGTTTAGGAAAAAACATTTCAGCAAGTTCAAATTTCTTATATCTAACTTATTGTTCCTTCCAGTATACCATGAAATGTGTGCTTATAAATTATTCTGTATATCATACACACTATAAAAAATATAAAGTGTTTCTTCAGACAGTGTCCAGAGAAGTCAGATGTGGAATGTCAAGCGTCCAGCTTCATTACTCTGGTGAGACCTTACCTAGCTCATAGGAATTCTTAATTTTATTTTGCATAGTGCACTTCCTAACGAAGTCTCAAAACCTAAATATAGAACAGGGCCCATGAAATAGTAGAAAGAGTGAGAATTAGAGATAGAAATAGAGATAGAGGGACAGATGAGGTTGGATATTTTACTATGATCCATTAATACATTTTTTAGAAGAGTGGGGGCCTCTCAAATGGGAGATTTCATTACACCAGGCTGCTCTTTCATTCAGATATAGAGAAAACCATATGGGGGGTAGGGGTTGATATATATCACAGAATCAAACTTCCTTCTGGTGCCACAGCAAAGCATATATGGTGCCAGGGGGATCAAACCTGGGTCACAAGCATAGCAAGGCACACATCCTCCCATGTGAATTATCTCTGTAACCCTGATCCAGCAATGTATGTAATGTGCATATATTTAATTCACCAAGGTATTTATTTTTTAAAGATACTGAACAGAACATTATTACTTTAGGTATGTGGTCAACATGTAACCATGTAATTAAATACTACTAAAATTTGCCAAGAATATCTAACTCAATTTAAAAACAAAGAAGTCTTCAAAGATGAGTGCATATAATGCATAGTCTTAAACACAGATGCTGAAACAATAGATGTATGAAATAAAAACTAGCACTGTGTCTGAAGAAATGAATTTTATTACACATATGGAAAATAATACCACATTTCTGTGGGAGGAATGTCCTAATGTGCTAATTACTCTAAATTTATCCCAATCTCCATATGCTCAGAAGACACAAATGAATGATAAAAGACTGTCCTTTGGATATTTTGTAACTTCATTAATTCTCTGAAGCGTCTGGTTTACACATTCTGTCAATCAAGTGTTAATGTTTATTGCCTACAAAACTAACACATATTGACATTCCAGTTTTTAACTAATATCCCTATTCTGCCACTGACTATGATGAAATATTTCCTGAGAACATGAATTTTGATAAAGTTGCTATCTAAGGCCACTTGTTAAAATCATCTTAGTGTTGCATCATTCTCAGATAATCTGACCACAAACAGTGACATAGTAAAATTACACATAAAATGTGCATTTCATTCTAGGGAATGTGGAAAATTGTAATATCAAAAGAACATTTTTTTCTTTCCCTCTTTCTTTTTTTATATTTAAACTGCTATTTTAGAAAAGCCACTTGGGAATACATGAAGCAGTCAGTCAGTAACTGGGTTCGCAGCTGTTCTTATGTCCGTACACAGGTTAGTTCGTACTGACAAAGTCTTCTGATACGGTAGGAAATGACGTTATTAAAGATTTATTTCTATCTTCCACCACTTGGGTGCATAGCTATGTAATTCTAGTTTTGGCTCTAGGGTCATTTTTATAAAGTCCAGTTGCCATCCTGACACAGAAAGGTGTAATTATCCTTAGATAAAATCATACCCAGCAACATTAAGTAGAATTCCCCGGAGACTAGCACTGGGGGCATCGGTAGAAGATGTCAGTCAATAACTGTCCTGAAATAATTATTTCTCCCAATAAAAGGACCAAAAAAAAAAAAAAAAAAAAAAGGAAGGAAGGAAGAAAGAAAGAAAGGAATAAAAAAGAAATTGTATGGAGAGACATTATATCTCTATCTTTGCACAATTTGTTTAGCAACTTGAATTCAGAAATCAAACAAAGTATTGCCTGACTTGGTGAATATACACATCTGGGTATTTGTAACAGAATTTGAATCATATCATCTTTTCACTAAGCATTTATCTCCTTTACCTGGCATGTTTCCCATTACTTAGTAAGTATCCAACAATGCTTGTAATCAAATAATAATATCTGTCTAACTAAGCAAGTGACAGAAGGCAAATGAGTTTGTATATGGAATTCTGAAAGAGATAATATAGTGACAAGACACAGCTTTCAATAGATGGTTTCAGTAGCTTTCAGTATGATGGTTAAATCTGATTGTCAACAGGTGTTGGAGACACACGTAAAATATATGGAAATAGGTTTGTGAGTTCCAAAGTAATGATACCTATACTGAGAGCTTCATCTAGTCTCATACTGAGTTTAAAATATTTAAGGGTGGAGAGTCAGGCAATAGCGCAGCAGGTTAAGCGCACATGGCACGAATCACAGGAATTGGCCTAAAGATCTCGGTTCTAGCCCCCGGCTCCCCACCTGCAGAGGGGTCACTTCACAGGTGAAGCAGGTCTGCAGGTGTCTATCTTTCTCACCCTCTCTCTGTCTTCCCATCCTCTCTTGATTTCTGTCCTATCCAACAACGACAGCAATAACAACAATAAAAACAACAACAAAGAAAAAAATTTAAAAAAACAAGGGCCACAAAAGGGAAAAAAATGGCCTCCAGGAGCAGTGGATTCATAGTGCAGGCACCGAGCCCCAGTGATAACCCATGAGGCAAAAAAAAAAAAGTAATTGGGGGAAGAGAAATTGAGTTGCACTAAAATAAAAAAAGAGTGTTATGAAAGAAACAAAAATATGTAATTTTCCAAGAGATTAGCATTACTGTTACATTCTTTGTCAGCAACAAAACAGTCTAAGTTTATGCTGAGAAATGAATTGAAAACAATACTGGAACAATGGCAGTAAAGCCAGTAGGAAATTGTCCCCTGTAAAAAGATGGTCCTGATGTACCTGGTTGAAAAATGTCTTCTCCCTCATACAGAGAATTAATTCTAACAGGAACTCAAATTTGAAGTAAAAAATAAACATTAGTAATTGTCAAATTCTTGTTCTAGGTCCTCATTTGTCAGAAATAAAACTCTGCTTTGGGACCTGAGCAATAAGAAATTACACCACTTCCTGAAATGACCATTACATAAGTTATCACTCCCAAATTACAGGTGTAGGTAGACCTGAAAAAGAACTATGAGAAAGCAACTTGCAACAACCAATGTCACTTAAATAATTAGTCTAACAACCAAGGGCTTCCAACCTAAGGAGCCAACAGCAAATCTGTTCGTAATATCACTAAAAGTCTTAGTGAAGAATACTCACAACCGCAAATAAAACAGGACATTTTTAATGTAAAAATATAATTTCATTAATAATTTCAATAATTTTCTCTGAAAAATAACAGGTAACATACAAAAATGCTCTTCTATATTTCAAATTATTTTTCTGTAGCCAAACTAGTTTCTCACTTGCTGTCTACATAAATTTCCAGAATCCCTGGTGATTTCATCTACATTTTATAGAACTATGTATTTCTGTTTCACATTATGGTCCTCTACTGATTAAACATGATGGAATAACCCTCTGATATTATCACTCCTATTTTATGTAATAGAAACAAAAAGAATGGTGGCTTAAAATCAAGTTAATAATAAATATCAGTAACTTATGCTTCTGATGGATTAATACAGAGTAGTTTTACCTCCTTTCCCAAATATGGGAAAAGTATTTAACTTTTATGTTACATTCATAAATTAGTTATTTTATATTTCCTTAGGTTGGAAACTTGGTTTTCATTCTTGCTTCCATCAGTTTTTAATTTTATCTTGGCTATTTTTTTGTAACTTGTTTTTGTGACACATGCATATTATTTACAATTATTTATATTTCCATTGAACATATAATAAATACAAAACTTGATGAGATGAGATAATTTATATCTGTCTTTTTCATAGTTTTTCAATTTTTGAATGTAACATAAAAGTTAAATACTTTTCCCATATTTGGGAGCTACTTTCTTCCCTGATCCAGCTTTCTAGCCCTTTTTCCACCCATGACATTATCTCCCTGGACAATAACCTGGGTCCACCTACATATCAGATGCCAGGCTCAAGCCAAAACTAATAAAGTCACGGGCCCTTTGGAATATACCTAAAATAGACCTACTAGCTATTTCCAAAATGGAAACCCCAAATCTCCATCTGCAATATTACAGCTTTTAGGTTCATGATTAATCAAAAATTGTATGGCTTTATATGTTAACTTTTCAGCGATCAGGTTCCAGATGCTACCATGATGCCAACCAGACTTCCCTAGACAGACAACCCTACCAATGTGTCCTTTTCCCACTAGGTAAAGAAAGAGGCAGGCTGGGAGTATGGATCGACCTGCCAACACCCATGTTCAGTGGGGAAGCAATTACAGAAGCCAGACCTTCCACCTTCTGCAGCCCACAATGACCTTGGATCCATACTCCCAGAGGGATAAAGAATAGGAAAGCTATCGGGGAGGGGATGGCATACGGAGCTCTGGTGGTGGGAATTGTACCCCTCTTATCATATGGTCTTGTCAATGTTTCTATTTTATAAATACATACATTAAAATAAAAAGTTAAATGCTATGAAAAACATAATACTCTGTAAAATGTAAGATATTATTATTTATATTAAAACTTATGCAAGTTCATTTCTAATTCCAATATAAAGTACACAACATGATTTTACCCTAAGAACAATGTTGATATTTATATGTTTTGACTTAAAAAAATATTCTTCCACAGTTGGTTGTATGTTTGATTCATCCATACGTTCTTGAATAGACCACAACTTAAAGATCATGCCATTCAAAGGAGTTGAGAAATGTTACAAACATCTGTAGTTTTAATTTTAATATCCTGCATGTATAAGTATTCAGACAGCCCAAGAACATTGTTTAAAAGCGGGTTCAATGCAGAGTTGAATTCCCAACACTGAATATTGACAAGCAGTAATTTAATCTCTCAATAAAACCTTTTATTTTTAGAGACAGCTAAACAACAACTGGTTTAGATAATGTACCTTCTTAGTCATGAATACAGCTCAGGTTGACACCCCTCACACACACCCGGTCAAGGTCAAATGAGAGCAGGTTTCAGTGCTGTAGGATCCTTCCCTCTCTCCCTTTCTATCTCTATCTGAAAAATGTTCTAAAGCTGATAGTTACAAAAACAAAACAAAACAAAAATAAAAACTAACTACTTTCTAAATAAGCCACAGTATTCATTGATTTTTAAATTATATTTGATTTTACATAAAATATTTTTCTTCTATTTACTTACTACAGGCAGCCAGAACTATCCACATGACATGTTAAAAGAAGTAGAAGAGACAAAGAAATAATCATACGTTCATGATAATTGACTGAAATTCTTTAAAATTATTTTTGTGAGAGACCAGAGCATCTTTCTGCTCTGTGTCTGCAGCACTTGAGGAAATCAGACCTGGGGCCTCAGGCTAGTGAGTCTTGTGCTCAACTCTGAACCATCTCCCTAGTCTGAATGGAAGAATTAGCATAGTTAAGATGACCAGCCTATCCAAAATGGTCTATAGGTTCAATGAAATCCTTATCAAAATTCTAATGACATTCTTCAAGAAAAGAAACCAAGCATCACTGCAATTTGTATTGATCCTTGAGTGACATTTTTATCAGGTTCATTGTGATTTCAAAATATCACATCATTCACAGTGATGCTATTCACATGTTTGGCTTGCCAAAATATCACACCTTTCTCGGTCTGCACATAAAGCTATTGTGTTTATGGTGATTCCCTTAATAAGTGAAAATGGTTAACTGCTTTATTATGTGTTCTAGTGTAATCAGTTCTGAGTGCCAACATACTGAATCCTTATCACTTACAATATAAGTCATATCCCTCTTTTTAAATAGATTTTTAATATTTATTTATTTATTTTCCATTTTGTTGCCCTTGCTGCTTTGTCATATTCCTCTTATTTGCATTAATGTTATAATTAAAATTTTAGATTATAAATTTTAATCTAAAATAGAAAAGAAAACATGACATTTTCCCAGAAAAAGCTATACTGACTTGATGAAGCTGAGTAAAAGGTAGGTCAGAATTTTTTTGTAAGTTCCTTAGAGGTAAGAATTTTAATTTTTGATAAAATATTTAGATAACTTTTTCTATATCTAAAATAGATTAAGTTCTTCTGGGACTTAAGTTAGCCATCTGTCTGACTAGCCTAAGTATTTGCTTTTTATATATCTGACCCAGTGGCTATCAATCAATCAGTAAGAGTACTTTCTCACAATCCAAGAAAAACTTCACAATATATGAAGACAGTTTTGGTTTTCACAACATGGGGTGCTCTAGGCATTTTGTGGATATAGAATAGGACTGCTGCTAACTTTCTACACTCTACAGGGTGGCCCCCCAAAACAAAAAATTGATCCAAAGAGAGAACTTTTTTTTTCTTTTTTTTTATTCATATTTTTTTTATTTTTTTATTTAAGAAAGGATTAATTAACAAAACCATAGGGTAGGAGGGGTACAACTCCACACAATTCCCACCACCTAATCTCCATATCCATGGTTCACTATGAAGGCTCTTAATGCAGAATTGAGATAAATCTGAAAGGAGTCATTCATACTTTATCTAAAACTGTTCATTTAGTATTACTTAAAGTAACTAGTCTTGAGAAGGATGACAAAAACAAAGCAAAGGATGCACTGTTGTCTGGACTCTAGTTATTCCTATGGCCTTTTTCTTATACTTGGGGTTAAAGGACAGCTGCAAAATTCTTGAATGTGTTCTGCCTGTATGATCATTAGTCAACCAGAAATTATAACAAGTTAGGTGCGAAAAAGAACGAAAGTTTGAGAGTGACAAAAATAAGAAGATAGAGGACTGGGCGGTAGTGGACCAGGTTAAGCACACCAGGTTAAGCAAAGCACAAGGATTTGCACAAGCATCCTGACTTGAGAATCTTGCTGCCCATCTGCATGGGGGGAGGGTCACTTCACTGGCAATGAAGCTGGTCTGCAGGTGTCTGTCTTTCTCTCCCTCTCTATCTTCCCCTCCTCTCTCAATTTCTGTCCTATCCAACAACAACAACAAATGGAAAAAATGGCCACCAGGAGCAGTGGATTCATAGTGTGGGCACAAGCCACAGCGATAACTCTAGAGGCCATATATATAATGGAGAGAAGAGAGTTGTCACATATGGAAATATTTAAAAACACCATTTTTATTTTATTTCAGATTTTATGTTGGTGAAAACAATGCTACAAGATTAGAGAAGGATTTGGTGTTCTCTTTAGTCTCTTTACTACCAAATAGAAATGAATTTCTGGGAGTCAGGCAGTAGCGCAACGGGCTAAGCACATAGCGCAAAGCACAAGAGCTGGTGTAAGGATCCCGGTTCAAGCCCCCGGCTCCCCACCTGCAGGAGGTCGCTTCACAACCAGAGCACTGTTTAGTTCTGGCTTACCATGGTGCGGGGGATTTAACATAGAACTTTAGAGCCTCAGGCATGAAAGTCTGTTTGCATAACCATTATGCTATCTACCCTCTGCCCCCTTTTTTTTTTACAAAAATATTTTATTTTAATGATAGGGATAGATATATATATAGAGATCAGAGCACTGTTCAGCTCTGGTTTATGGTGGCACAGGGGATTGAACCT
The DNA here is from genome assembly GCF_950295315.1 of Erinaceus europaeus. NCBI lineage: Eukaryota > Metazoa > Chordata > Mammalia > Eulipotyphla > Erinaceidae > Erinaceus > Erinaceus europaeus. Next base: position 102,519,131 of record NC_080185.1, on the reverse strand, counting down.
AGGATTTTGAAGCCTCAGGCCAGAATGTCATTTAGCATAACCATTATGCTATGTCCTCTACTCCCATGAACAGATCTTTTTTTTTTTTCTTTGCCTCCAGGATTATCACTGGGGAACGGTGCCTGCACTATTTTCCCATTTCTGTTGCCCTTGTTGTTATTGATGTCATGGCTGTTGTTGTTGTTGTTGGACATAACAGAGAGAAATGTAGCGAGGAGGGGAAGACAGAGAGGGAGAGAGAAAGACAGACTCCTGCAGACCTGCTTCACTGCTTAAGTGACCCCCCTGCAGGTGGGAAGCTGGGGCTTGAACCGGGATCCTTATACCCTTCCTTGCACTTTGTACCATGCACACTTAAGCCGCTGCTCTACTGCCCGGCCCCCAACAAATTTTTTAAATATTTATTTATTTATCTATCATCATGATATTTTTTTTAAGCACAGCACTGCTCAGTTCTGGCTTCTGGTGGTGCAGGACATTGAACCTGGCACTTCTGAACCTCTGGCATGAGAGTGTCTTGCATCACCATTCTGGTATCTACCCCAGTCCCCTTTTTTAGTTTGGATAGCAGTAGGTGGAATGCTGAGGCTCTGTGCCAGCATTAGGAATCTAGGGATGCTGACGGCTCACTCCCCTCTTGCCACCTAACAACCTCCCATTTGCTATTTTTCTCAGATTTTAAAATACAATGAGAAAAGGAGAGGAAGGGGTGAGATAGAGACATGGAGAGAAAGAGAGACCCCCCTCAGACCTGCCTCACCTCTCTTCCCCACGCAGGTGGGGAACGAATGGGGCTTCAACCCTGGAAGTCTGGGAACTCCAGCGGGTTCCTCACAACCCAGCAGCCCAGCACAGCTGCTCAAATAATTTTTCCCAGAAGGGGGTTGGAGAAGTGCAGGAAATGGAAGGGATCCATCTACCCATGGCAGAGACAGGGGAGCAAAGGCTCCAGGACCCTTCTGTCTCTGTGGCCATCCCACCAGGGAACCTGGTGTTTCAGCCACACAACCCTGGTGCTCTGCCCAGTGAACCCTATCTCCTGCCTCTCTCTAGATCCTGGGAAGGAAGCTCCCAAGAACAGATCCTGTGAACAGACTGCAAACACCCTGCCCAAAGCAACAACTAGTGCAGACCAAGGGGCCATGCAATGGAAGCAAGGCACACCCAGCAGGGGCCCTGCTGTGTTGTGTTGTCCTCTTGTGGACAAGGAGCAGAATGCACTTACAGGAAACTAAAGCCAACCAAAGGGCTCCCTCATGCCTCCCAATATTGTCTTCTCTTTCTTTTCCTCACACAGATCCAGGGAGAAAAGCGCGCAGAAAAACACCAGAACACTTCTCCCCTCAAGCTAAAGGGGATATAGGGGAACCTAAACTGGGTTCTTGAAGCCACAGGCATGAAAGTCTTTAGCAGGACCCCTAATTTTATTTCATTTTGTGATCTCATAAATTTTTATACTACATTCAAATATAGGTCACACAAGGTATGTTTCTTCTTCTTTTCCTTCATTTCTTTCTTCTTGTTGTACTTTTAGCCAGGACACCGATCAATTTGGCTATCTACTCCTGCTCTCTTGTTTTAAAGTTATATTTTATTGTATTATTATATTTAGTTATGGAGAGAGAGAGAGAGATACAGATGTCTAAGCTGTCTCCCAGCCCAAGGGCTGATTTTAAAAATGTTTTTATTTTTCATTACTTTTTAAATATCTTTTGTAATGAGAGATGGGTGTAAAGACAGAAAAATGAAAACTATTAAGCAGTCACTTCTGCCCAAGCTCTCCTTATTTTTATTTTATTGCTATGTTTAGTAATGAAAGCTGGAGATACAGAAAGAAAGATACAGAGAGAGTGAGATGGGCAGGGGTAGATAACATAATGCTGATGCAAAGAGACTCTCCTACCTGAAGCTCTGAATTCCCTGCCTCACCTTGATGCAGGCTTGAGCAAGGCTCTAGTAAGAAAAAGAAAAAGAAAAAAAAAAAAAAGCACAATGAGAACAAAGCCCTGCTCAGCTCAGACGTATGCTGGAGAGCTGGGGATTCAACCTGGAGCCTTGAAACCTCAGGCATGAAGGCTTTTTTAAATTTTCCCTTTTGTTGCCCTTGTTGTTTTTTGTTGTTTTTGTTATTGATGTTGTTGTTGTTAGATAGGACAGAGAGAAATGCAGCGAGGAGGAGAAGACAGAGAGGAGGAGAGAAAGACAGACAGCTGCAGACCTGCTTCACCGCCTGTGAAGTAACTCCCCTGCATGTGGAGAGCCTGGGGCTCGAACCGGGATCCTTATGCCAGTCCTTGCACTTTGGGCCACTTGCGCTTAACCCGCTGTGCTACTGCCCGACTCCCGCATGAAAGCTTTTCACATAAACATTAAGCTGTCTCCCCAGCCTTCAAGTTTAGATGTTATAAACTGGCAAAGATCCTCATGACAATATTAAGAAGAAAAAAAAAGTAAAATCCATTATAGTGGGAATGCCAGTATGTTAAGAAAAGACATCTGTGTTGAATTGATGAATGTTAAAGTTTCTATGTACTTCTTAAGCAGTTAGTATTAACTCCAGAGAGAGGAAAGAGAGAGAAGCCGACCATCACTCTGGCATGTGTGCTGCCTGGGATTGAATTCGAGATGTCGTAATTTTAAATCCAGTGCTCTAGTCACTGTGCTGCTTTCTGGACTGCCGCTGGTGCTTAAAGTATCTCAGGAAATACCCACAAGGCTATAAATACCAATGCCTTGGGGATAGCTGAATGGTATACTCCTGGCTTTCTGTCTTTCACACACACACACACACACACACACACACACACACACACACACATAAATAAAATAAAATAAAATAATAAGTAAATCTAGTTAAATACTAAGAAAATTCCATTGCCCCTGAGAAAGAAATTAGAAATTTGCAGATGGGTATGAGAGATTTGCCTTCCCTTTTCTGAGGCTCCTCTTGTTCTCTGGAATTGCCTTTATGGTCAAAAATATCAGGACCTGAAGAGATCTCTTGAGCAGAAGTTCCCCAGGCTGGCCTTCATGCAGCCATCTTGACTCTGTGCTCAGGGATGGGAGACTGCTCTCTCTTTCCCGTGTGATCTTGGACAAGATATGTGGCTTCTTTGAATTTCATTAAAGGAGAGCTTGGCAGCTGGTGAGGTGACTCAGCAGGTAGAGCACAGGACTTGCAGGGGTGAGGGCTCTAGTTCTATCCCTGGCACCACGTATGCCAGAGTGATGCTCTAGCTCTCTTTCTCTCTCCCTCTTGTGAATTAATAATTCTTTTTATTGATTAATTATTTTAAAGATATTTTATTTATTTATTAATATGGGGGGCCAGAGCATTACTCAGGTACACATGATGCTAGGGACAGAACTCAGGACCTCATGCCTGAGAATTTACCTCCTGGACCATTATTATTTTTAGTATTAGTTCTTTAAAGTTTTTTTTATATTTTTAGTATTAGCTCTTATCTATGTATAAGAGAGAAGAGGAGTTGGACAAGGAGAAGGAGGAAGAAGGGAAGGGCAGGGGAGGAGAGATTAAAAAATAGAGAACCAGAGTGTCACTCTGGCACATGTGATGCCAGGGATTGAATTTACCACATGCTCGAGAGCCCAGTGGTTTATCCACTGTGCCAGCCCCCGCGCCACACTGAGAGACTGCAGCTCTCTTCATTAAAAAGTCCCCTCCCCCTGCCCTGCTTGAAGAACCAGGAACATCTTCAGTCAGTGGTCTACAGCCAGATGTGCTGGGGGTTTCTGGTTCCTTGGTATTTGAGACAAATAGAGGAAGACAACTCAGTCCTTCCTTCTTTCCTTCCTTCCTCCCTCCCTCTCTCCCTCCCTTCCTTTCACCCTTTCACCAGAGCACTGCTCAGCTGTGGCTTCTGGTGGTGTGGGAGATTCAACCTGGGACCTTTGGAGCCTCAGGAATGAGATTTTGCAGAGCCATTATGCTATCTCTCCAGTTCTATTCTTTAGTTTAGAGTGAAATACAGAGAGAGTAAGAAAGGGAGAGGAGACAGAGACAGACTGAAAGGAGACTCACCACTGCACCACTCCACCTTCCATCACGTTCCCCCTGGCCACCCAGCTGCTCTTTAAGGCTCAGCTCAAGCTCAGCTCAGTTGTCCTCCCTGTAGGAAGCCCTAGCTGACTGCAAGTCCAGGTCAGGTACCTCTGGAACAGGTTGGCCAGCCTAGACACGCCAAATGCCTGGAGGGCTCTTAGTTGGATGCAAGCATCTTTCATTCTTTACTTCTTGGCCTGTATTGCATATATGCAGCACTGGCTAGCTAGGCCAAGTCTCAATCACTTAGGGGATGACTCCTTTTAGCCTCTGGCCACAAGTCTTCCTTCTTCCAATTACACTGATGGGTGCTAAGGCCCAGGTGCTAGTTTCTGGCCATGGGTTTTACTGCTAATTCCAATGGAGGATGGTAAAGCCAGCAGTCCCCCAGGAGCCGCCAGGGTTTCCCGGGAGCCACCAGGGTCCCAGGGCTAGGTACATGGATATCATAATGGTTATTCAATGGAACTTTCCTGTCTGAGGTTCCAAAGTACCAAATTCAATACCTACCTTCCATCAGATCTGAGTAAAAAAAAAATTGCTTGTGTGGTTTATTCTTCTTCTAGCGTTTGCCCTTCTTCCGTAGCCAGTCAACAGCGTCAGGTTGAGCCTGATGTAAAGTTTCGAGACCTCCTTTGAATCTGGAGAGGTGGCAGTCGTTGACTATGTGGGTCATAGTCTGTCTGTAGCCGCAGGGGCAGTGTGGTTTATGATGCTGCTGGAGACTGAACCTTGGGTTTTTGAGCCTCAGGCATGAAAGTCTTTTTCCTTTATTCATTTTTTTTTTGCCTCCAGGGTTATCGCTAGAGCTCAGTGTGTGCTCTGGCAAACGCTAGAAGAAGAAGTGTGTGCTCTATGAATCCACAGCTCCTGGTGGCCAGTTTTTGATATATATGTTAGAACAGAGGAAAATTGAGAGGGGAGGGGAGGGGAAGATAGACAGGGAGATAGAAAGATAAGCCACTGAAGACCAGCTTCACCATTAGTGAATCGACCTTCCTGCAGGTGAAGAGCTGGGGGCTAGAACTGGGATCCTTGCATGGGACCTTGCACTTAGGTGTGCCACCACCTGGCCCCATACACATTTTTTTGTCATAACCATTATGCTATTCCCCTCCCCCTCCCTGCCCCAGTTTGTTTATTTACTATTTATTCATGAGAGAAAAATGAAAGGAGAGAGAACCAGAGCATCATTCTTGTAACTGCGATGCTAAACATTGTTTTTGGGACCTCATGTTTGTGAGTTCATGTTTGTGACTTATGCAATGAGTCACCTCTTGGGCCACCATAGAACAGGCAGTTTTATCTTTGCTAGTGTGAAAGATTACATTTCAGTGGCAGGGGTAGATAACATAATGGTTATACAAAGAGACTCTCTGCCTGAGGCACCAAAGTCCCAGGTTCAATCCCTTGCAACACCATAAATCAGAGCTGAGAAGTGCTTAGGTTAAAAAAATAATACTAGGGGAGTCGGGCGCTAGAGCAGTGGGTTAAGCGCAGGAGGTGCGAAGCGCAAGGACCAGCATAAGGATCTCGGTTCGAGCCCCGCCTCCCCACCTTCAGGGGAGTCGCTTCACATGTAGTGAAGCAGGTCTGTAGGTGTCTATCTCCCTCTCTCCCTCTCTGTCTTTCCCTCCTCTCTCCATTTCTCTCTGTCCTATCCAAAAATGACAACATCAATAACAACAATAATAATAACTACAACAATAAAACAACAGGGCAACAAAAGGAAATAAAATAAATATTAAAAAAATAATAATAATAATAGGTGGCTGGGCAGTGGTGTGTTAAGAGCATGTGGTGCAAAGCACAAGGACCAGCTTAAATATCTGAGGTTCAAGCACTTGGCTCCACACTGCAGGGGAGTCGCTTCACAAGTGGTGAAGCAAGTCTGCAGTTGTCTATCTTTCTCTCCACCTCTCTGTCTTCCCCTCATCTTTTGATTTCTCTCTGTCCTACTTCAAGAACAACAACAAAATGGAGAACATAGCCTCCAGGAGCAGTGGATTCATAGTGCAGGCACTGATCCCCAGCAATAACCCTGGAGCATATATACATATACATACACATACACATACACATACACATACACATACACATACACATACACATATCTAAGTTAAAAAGATGGGAACTACTAGAGAACATTTACACAGCTGAGAGAGCAATTGACTCTGCAAGAAAGAAGGTGAAAATGGAGACGTGTGTGTGTGTGTGTGTGTGTGTGTGTGTGTGTGTGTGTGTGTGTGTGTGTGTGTGTGCTGGCAGTCCCTACCATTACTACTCTGTAGTGAGGGCAAGGTCTCTTCCTTTCTAAGTCACCCCTACACCTGTTACTACCTCCAAATGCCCTTCCTTTTTTCCTATTGTCTCTCTAGGTCCTGATGGAATTGGAGTTCAGAGTCCTCTTGCCACCTTCCAATATCATTTCTCCCCTTCTGTGGATATGGACTAAAATTCTTTTTTAAATATTTTTATTATCTTTAGTGAACAGCCAGAAATTAAGAGGGAAGGAGGTGACAGAGAGGGAGACAGAGAGACACCTGCAACACTGCCTCACCACTTGTGAAGCTTTCCCTCTGCAGGTAGATAGAGACCAGGAGCTGAAACCCAGGTCCTTGTGCATTGTAATATGTGCACTCAACCAGGTATGCCACCACCTGGCTCCAACCAAAATTCTTTATGGACTGTAGAACGTGGGAGTCTGAGTTATGTAATTGCTTCTTTTCTGGACATGGGTGTTGGCAGGTCAATCCATATCCCCAGCCTGATTCTATCTTTCTCTGGAGAGTCCAAGGTTCTGAGATACACTAGTGAAATCTTTGATTTGTCTGATAGAAGGACAGAGACAGAGAGACAAAGAAATCACAGCATTAAAGCTTCCTTTAGTGTAGTGTGGATGGACCCAAACCTAAGTTGTGCACTGTGGAAGGAAGAAAACCATTAAAGTGAGCTAACTTGACAGGCATTATTGATTTAGAGTGTGTGGGGGGCGTGAGTGGGGGGAGAGAAAGTTAGTCAGGGCACTGCTCTGGCATACACAGCACCAGGGATGGAACCCAGGACCACACACATGTACTCCTACATCTACTCCTGTGTTCTACTCTCCGGGATACTTCTCGAGTCGCCTGCTCCCTGGTTTTCATCTTTCCTTTTCTGTTAAAGGGAAATAGTAACGATAGAACCTTGTCATCACGTAGGGTTGCTATAAGGGTTGAGTTACTATTTAGAGAGCACTGGGCAGCAGCCTGGGAGGTGACTCAGCAGGTAGAGCACTGGACTTGCAAGTGTGAGGTCAGGTATGTGACACTGTATGTGTCAGAGCTGTGCTCTGGCTTTTTTGGTCTCATAAATAAACAGTCTCTTAGAGAAAACAAAGAGGGGACTGTAGTGGCGCCCCTGATTATGCGCACAGAGTACTAAGCACAAGGATTCTACTTCGAGCCCTGGCACCCCACCTGCAATGGGGACGCTTCACAAGCCTTGAAGCAAGTCTGCGGGTGTCTATGTAATAAATGGGAGAAAAATGGCCACTGGGAGCAGTGGGTTTGTAGTGCCAGCACTGAGTCACAGCGATAATCCTAGAGGCAGGCATATGCACACACACACACACACACACACACACACACACACACACACACACACAATAAAAAAGAACAAACAGACTAATAAAATAAAAGAATACTTTATTTTATTTATTTATTTTTCATGTTTGAGAGAGATGTAGGAAAAGCCACAGAGAGAAACACCAGAGCACTGCTCAGCTCTGGTTTGTGGTGGTGCGGGGCATTAAACCTAGGACTTTGGGCCCTCAGCCATGAGAATCTCTTTGCATAACCATTATGCTGTCTACCCCCTCCCCGCTGGCCTTCAAGGATACTCTGAATGGTGCTTGGTACATAGAAAGTGTAGTAAGTACTTGTTCAACTAGAAAAGTCATTACGATGCAGAGAGAGAGTTTCTAATTTGCAGTATAGCATGTCATGGGCTCCTTCCACCCACCCCCCTATCACCAGAGCACTGCTCAACTCTGGCTTATAGTGGTGTGGGGAATTGAACCTGGGACTTCCGAGCCTCAGGCATGATAATCTTTTTGCATAACCATTATGCTATCTCTCCAACCCTCTGTTCCTTTAAAAAGCTTTTTTTTTAAATCCTTCATAGCATTTTATCAGATATAAATTGAGATGCAAATCTATTAATTTTGGCAGGGGGTACTTTACCAGTACTGGTCTTAGTACCCCATCTAAGTGAAGGACATTATTGGACTTCCAAGAGGCTGTCTTATTTGGTAGATAGCAAGATGGGACGTTTATGAAGGAGTAAGAACAGGGCTGGTGGGACAGCTCACTTGGACAGTGTTGCCTTGCCATGTATGTGACCGAGGTTCAAGTCCAGCTCCAGTCACACTGAAGGAAGCATTGGTACTGTACTCTCTCTCTGCCTGTCTCTAATTAAAACAAACAGACAAACAGACACACAAACAAATGTTACTATACACCAGAAGGTCTGTTCAAGTACTGGGTCCGCACCTGCAGGGAAACTTTCATGAGCTGTGAAACAGGTCTGTAAGTATCTTTCTCTCCCTATCTCCCCATGCACTTTTTAATTTCTCTCAGTCCTATCAAGTAAAATGAAGAGAAATAGAAAAAAGAAAAAGAAAGGAAAGAGTGGGGGTAGATGGCATAATGGTTATGCAAAGAGACTTTCATGCCTGAGGCTCCAAAGCTCCATGTTCAATCCCCCACACCACCATAAGCCAGAGCTGAGTAGTGCTCTGGTAAAAATAAGTAATTAAATAAATAAAATAGAAAGAAAAAAATGGTTGCTGGGAGTTCTGGATTTTTAGTACAGGCACTAAGCTCTAGTGATAACCCTGGTGGCAATTAAGAAAAAGAAAAGAGGGGAGTAGGGTGGTAGTGTAGTGGGTTATGCACAAGTGGCATGAAGTACAAGGACCAGCATAAGGATCTTGGTTCAAGCACCCGGCTCCCCACCTGCAGGGGAGTCACTTCACAGGCGGTAAAGCAGGTTTGTAAGTGTCTATCTTTCTCTCATCCTCTGCCTTCCCCTCCTCTCTCCATTTCTCTCTGTCCTATCCAACAACAGCAACAGCTATGACAACAATAACAACTACAATAAGTACAACAACAAGGGCGACAAAATGGGAAAAAAATAACCTCCAGGAGCAGTGGATTCGTAATGCAGGCATGGAGACCCAGCAATAACCCTGGAGGAAAAAAAAATGAATTTCTATCTACAGTTTGTTTTTTTTATTAAGGTTAGCATCACACAAGCCTCCTAAAGTAAAAGACATTTAGAGAGAAAAATACAGCAGCCAATTTCTTGAGTTTTCAAATCCCCATATACTGTTCAACTAAAAAAAAAAAAGCTGGTCAAATAAAACCAAATAAGAAAACAGCAATGTATAAATCAGAAAATTGTTTAGACAACTTTATGAGAAAATTACCTTCCTATAACTTATTACCTTTCTTTCAGTTTAGCTTACTCAGACATACAAATACTCTCTACTAATTGCAAATGCACATATTATAATACTCAATTCCCAAGCCGCACACTAAATTTATTTTGAATCTTCAATGATTTCATAGGGATGTAATATGGTATAATTAGCATTTATGTAGACAACTACTGGCTCATAAGTCCAATGTTTTTCAATACTGAGAGACAGATAATGCAGCACAATAATAAAGCTTCTCTTAATACATAAGAAAACACATATATACATCTTTTATCTTGCCTTAACGTGTTCACTAATCATTGTTAAACATGAATGTTCTTATATTACTTGTAAAGTAATATACGGTATTGTGGTGGAGAACTGCTCAGTGGTAGAGCACAGGACTTCAAACTTGAGGTCCCAATTTTGATCTCAGGCACCACAGATGCCAGAGTGATGCTCTGGTCCTCTATATATTCTGATCAAAATTAATGATTAAGTAAAGCTGTGAGACATGTGGCTGAGCTCACGTTACTATGCACAAAGACTAGGGTTTGATCCCCCTACTTCCCACCTGCAGGGATCCTTCATGAGGAGTGGTAAAGCAGGTCTGCAGCTCTCTCTTTATCCCTCTCCTTCTCTCTCTCTTTGAACCCAGGGTTATCACTAGGGCTCGGTGGCAGCACTATGAATCCACCACTCCTGGCAGCCATTTGTTCCATTTTATTGGATAGAATAGAAAAACTGAGGGAAGAGGGAAGATAGGGAGAGAGAAAAAGAAACAACTGCAGACCTGCTTCACCCACTCTGCAGGTGGGGAGCCAGGAGTTCCAACCAGGATCCTTGTGCACTGGTCTTTGCGCTTAGTACTATGTATGCTTAACGGGGTGTACCACAGCCCGACCCCCCTTTCTTCCTATTTATCTCCCCCTGTTCTCTCAATTTCTCTCTGTCTTGTCTAATAAAAAATTAGAAAGAAAGAAAGAAAGAAAGAAAGAAAGAAAGAAAGAAAGAAAGAAAGAAAGAAAGAAAGAGAAAGAGAGAGGGAGGTCAGGAGGGAAGGAAGGAAGGAAGGAAGGAAGGAAGGAAGGAAGGAAGGAAGGAAGGAAGGAAGATAGATATGGTCTCCAATAGCACTGGATTCATAGTGCCATCAAGTAACTCCAGAAATAACCCTGGTGGCAATAAAAATCAAACCATTAGTCAATAAATAAATAAAATCAAGTAACACAAGGTATATATATATAAAATATTTAATAATTTCTTAAGATTCAAGATCAGCATATTGGTGGCATATAATGTAATATGTTCCTATTTCTAGGTCCCATTTCAAAGTTATAAGGGAAAACATGATACCTCTATCCAATGATGAACAGAAAGGGGGTACTAATAGAAAATATCACTCTAACAGGTAGAATATATGCTCTGTTAAAAGACATGCAGAAACATTTCCATAAGTATGGAATTGATTAGCTGATGCTATGTATTAATGTTGCCTAAAAGGGAGGTAATTAATAGATTTAGAGAGATCAATCATGAATTCAAAAAATGTGAAAAGCTATAGGATGTCACTGAGAGTAGTTAAGATTTTCTGTTTTATTGCAATCTAAGAACAGACTGAGCAGAAGACTAAGCTCTGGACCAATTCTATCAAAGCCTCACAAGTTGAATTCTGCTCCCCAACACATTTCTTATGCCAGTATCAGTATCAAATAGGAAAGATGTGGTTAGGAAGTGAGTGTGGAAGTTGCTATAGTTTCCCTTGTTAGAAATGAGTGTATCAAGGCCAGGCAGTGGCACACCTAGTTAAGCTCATACACTATAGTATGTGAGGACCAGGGGTCAAGCTCCTGGTCTGCACCAGCAGGGAGCAAGTTTCACAAGTGGTGGAGCAGAACTATAGGTGTCTCTCTGTTTCTCTCCCTCTCTATCTCCCCTTCCCCTCTCGATTTCTATCTCTAGTCAATAACAAATAAATAATTTTTATAGAAAAAAGAAATGAGGTATCCCCATTTCTTGTTTAAGAGAGAAATACAAAGACACCAATTTTTTTCCTCCTGCCAAGAAATTCTCATATCCTCTTCCTATCCTCTTCTCCTAGAAAACACTAGTAGAGAAAGAGTTAAATTCCAAAATAGCTTGTCTGTAAATATACTGGTTTTATGAAGAGAGTAACACTATGATCAAGGAGCTGGTTATTAGATAAGGAAAGGAGCAAGGGGAATGTGTATACACTGTATGCTGAGTGTTTCAGATTAAGGGAGCAGTACTTAAGGTTCGTTAATACATAATTGATCAACAGATAGACTTTTGTTCATGTGATTAGCACAGGACTTCAACATCCTAGCAAACACTCACAGTGAAATTAATATGCTGCAAAGTAGGCACTTGACATCTTGGATAAAGTGAAGAATCAAACTTAACCAAGCAGAAATGCCTGATGTCTTTCCTAGTCTATGTTTCTGAAGAATACTTAATAAATCCCCTGATATTTGAGAGACTTTCAACCTTTCCTGTTTCTTGATATGTTTGTTTTGATAAAACATTAGTGGGTTGGTGGGTGGGTGGATGGATGGATGGACAGACTTGATATACTTCTAAAAATTGATAAAAGGGAACTGAATGTGACTAAAAAGTAGAAAATGCTTTCATTGTAGTTTCACTAAATTGAAACTTGGAACAAGTTCATTAAGTAGTATCCTCAGGAAAAAGTATGAAGCTTTTTAAATCTTATTTAAAGAGTCAGGGTAGAAATAGAATGAAAGATTGTGAAAGCCTAAGAAATTAAGTTCTGTTTAATTAGTACAGAGAAAAGGGATGAATGGCAAGCCTTATTTTTCAAGAGTGGGATGGGGCACCATTATTACTTTATAAATATTAATCATTAAGGGAACCAAAGAGACTTTAATTAATAATAAAGCAGTGTATTTGATAAAAGTTTGATCACACTTTTAGGCTTAAAATACCATATGTGGGGGGGAGCCAAGATGGGGACTAGGAGGCAGCTGCTAGCATGAGCTCCAACCTATTCGCTGGACAGGGTAGGATACTGGGTACTCAGCAGGAAGGTGAGTAGGGGGTCCTATGTGTAACACCAAGGTGGGGTCTAACTACTCTTGGGTTATAAAATGGAGGAAAAATAAAGGAAATCTTCTGATTATTTCTAAATCTCACCCCTACCCCCTACCCCAGAACCAGACCCTAGGGGCTGGAAAGCCTCTCCTAGCAGGTTTCCTGCAGAGCTATTTTCTTTACCAAGATTTCTGGCTCACCAGGAGTGTCATTCAGATCTTTTTACTTTTTTATTTCCTTCTCTTTTTTTATTTGTCTAAGTGGCTGGAGCTCTAGTTGAGCAACAAAATATCTGACCAATCAGAGCCTCACCCCTGCATGGGAAAGAATACATGGAGGGTGTTGTTGTTGTTGTTGTTTGGATACTTCTTACAATTGGCTGTCTTTGCTCAGGCTGTCTGAGCCAATCTGGAGCCACCCAAGCTGCAGACTGACTGCTAGGGTTTTTCACTATATTCTATCTTATTATTACTATTACATATACAAGTGTTCCTCCCCCCCTTCTTCAGGTTGACCAAAGTTAACTGTTACTGTTTTTTTCCATTGCTAGGTGACTTGGTGTCCTATCCATTGTGAGAGGAACTTGCTTCACTCTACCTCTTCCCTCCACTCTCCTTTAATTTTCCCTAATCCTAGCTAATTAAAAAAAAAAAAAAACTTTTACTGCTCTTTTTTTTCTTGTTCTTGTCTTCCTTCCCCCTTCTTTTGATTTCTGAATTCACTGATAATAGTTTGTGAATTATTTGGGGGAAGAAATCTGACTTAGAGGAAGAGGAACAAAGGAAAACTAAAGGAACCAGAAGGACAGAAATCACTAAAATTAGAGCAGAAATAAACAACATTGAAAATAAGAGAACAATACAAATGGTCAATGAAGCCAAATGTTGGTTCTTTGAAAAATTAAACAAGATTGACAAACCCCTAGCCAGACTCACTAAAAGCAAAAAAAAAGATAGAAGACTCAAATAGAATTGTAAATGATAGAGGAGGTATCACAACTGACACCACAGAAATCCAGAAAATCATTTGAAACTTCTATGAAGAACTATATGCCACCAAGCCAGTAAATCTGGAAGAAATGGAAGAATTACTAGAAACATATGCCCTTCAAAAACTGAACCAAAAGTAACTACCAAGCCTAAATGCACCAATCACAGACAAAGAAATCATAACAGTTATTAAGAATCTTCCCAACAACAAAAATCCTCAACAAGATGGCTTCACAAAGGAATTCTACAAAACCTTCAGGAAACAGTTAATACATATACTTCTAAAGCTCTTCCACAAGAAAAAAGAAAGAGTAACACTACCTTCCAACTTCTATGAAGCTAACATCACCTTGATACCAAAAGCAGATAGGGACACAACAAAAAATGAAAACTACAGGCCAATATCTCTGATGAACATAGATGCCAAAATATTAAACAAGATCCTGGCCAACCGGATACAGCAATATAACAAAAAGACTGTTCATCACGACCAAGTGGGATTTATTCCAGGAATGCAAGGCTTGTTCAACATACTTAAGTCAATCAATGTCATTCACCACATCAATAAAGCAAAGCCAAAAACCACATGATTATCTCAATAGATGCAGGGAAACCTTTTGACAAAATCCAACACCCATTCATGCTCAAAACACTACAAAAAATGGGAATAGATGGGAAATTCCTCAAGATAGTGGAGGCCATACATAGCAAACCTACAGCCAACATCATATTCAATGGACAGAAGATGAAAGCATCCCCCCTCAGATCAGGGAGTAGACAGGAGTATCCACTATCACCATTACTCTTCAACATAGTATTGGAAATTCTTGCCATAGCAATCAGGCAAGAGAAAGAAATCAAAGGAATACAGATTGGAAGGGAAGAAGTCAAGCTCTCTCTATTTACAGATGATATGCTAGTACACATAGAAAAAACTAAAGAATCCAGCAGAAAACTACTGGAAGTTATTAGGCAACATAGCAAGATGTCAGGCTAAAAAATCAATGTACAAAAATCAGTGGCATTTCTTTATACAAACACTAAATCTGAAGAAGAAGACATCCAGAAATTACTCCCATTCACTCTTGAAACAAAACCAATAAAATACATAGGAATAAAGCTGACCAAATAAGTCAAAGACTTGTATACTGAAAAGTACGAGTCACTGTTCAAGGAAATGGAAACTGATACCAAGAAATGGAAACACATCGCATGCTCATGGATTAGAAGAATAAATATTATCAAAATGAATATTCTTCCCAAAGCCATATAGAAATTTAACATGATACCCATCAAAATTGCACCAAGCTTCTTTAAGAGAAGATAACAATAACTACAATAATTTATCTGGAACCAGAAAACACCTAGAATTGACAAAACAATCTTGAGGGAAAAAAACAGAAATGGAGGCATCACACACCCAGATCTCAAACTATATTATAAGGCCATCTTCATCAAAACAGCCTGGTACTGGAACAGAAAAGGCACACAGACCAGTGGAACAGAATTGAAAGGCCAGAACTAAACCCCCACACCTATGGACATCTAATCCTTGATAAGGGGACCCAAAGTATTAACTGGAGAAAGGAGGCTCTTTTCAATAAATGGTGCTAGGAAAACTGGGTCAAAACATGCAGAAGATTGAAACTGAACCACCTTATCTCACCAGAAACAAAAATCAACTTCAAGTGGATCAAGGACATGGATGTTAGACCAGAAAGTATCAAATACTTAGAGGAAAACCTTTGTGGAACACATTCCCACCTAACCTCAAGGACATCTATGAGGAAACAAACCATATTGCAAGGAAGATTAAAGCAGAAACAAACCAAATGGGACTACATCAAATTGAAAAGCTTCTACACAGCCAAAGAAACTCTCACACAAACAAACAGACCCCTCACAGAATGGGAGAAGATCTTCATATGCCATACATCAGACAAAAGACTAACCACCAATGTGTACAAAGAGCTCAGCAAACTTTGCAACATAAAAGCAAATGACCCCTCAAAAAATGGGCATAGGATATGAACAAAACATTCACTACAGAGGAGATCCAAAGGACTAACAAATATATGAAAAAGTGCTGATTGTCAGAGAAATGCAAATAAAGACAACATTGAAATACCACCTCACTCCTGTGAGAAAGGCATACATCAAAAAGGACATCAGCAGCAAGTGGGGACAGAGGAACACTTCTGCACTGCTGATGGAAATGTAAATTGGTCCAGCCTCTTTGGAGAGAAGTCTGGAGAACTCTCACAAGGCTAGACATGGACCTTCCATATGACACAGAAATTACTCTTTTGGGGATGTACCCCAAGGACTCCATAACACCTAACCAAAAAGACATATGTACACCTACGTTCATAGTAGCACAATTCATAATAGCTAAATCCTGGAGGCAACCCAGGTGCCCAACAACAAATGAGTGACTCATAAAGCTGTGGTATATATACACAATGGAATAATACACAGCTATTAAGAACAATGAACCCACATTCTCTGACCCTTCTTGGATAGAGCTAGAAAGAATTATGTTAAGTGATCTAAGTCAGAAAGATAAAGACAAGTATGGGATGATCCCACTCATAAACAGAAGTTGAGAAAGAATAATAAAAAGAGAAACTCAAAACAGGATCTGACTATATTTGTAGTAGGGCACCAAAGTAAAAACCCTGGGTTAAGGGTGAGGGTGGATGTTCAGTTTCATGGGGCTGAGGGGGTGGACCGGAGGAGGGATGGGACAGGACACAGTCTTTTGGTAATAGGAATGGTGTTTATGTACATTCCTATTAATTTGCAGTCATATAAATCACTATTTAAGTAATATCAGATGGGAAAAACTGATTGAATGTCTCAAACCTTTTAAAGCACAGACTGATTCTTTTTAATACATGGGCTGAGTATGTTGACTAATATGTTGACTCTCTTAAAAGCTTAGTCCAGGGAGAACAGAAGCAACTGGTGGTACAGATATATACAAATAATGTCAAATGACATAAAATATGGTGATGGTGTGTATGATACAGCAAATCCTAACAAAGGGATTTTTCAAAGTTAACCCAATTGCCAAACAATGTGATTATAGCAATAATTATCTATTGTCTTCTTATACCCTAAGACAGCAGGAACCTCTGCTTCCACTATAGAGCCTATATTTCCCCCAGTCCTGGAACCTCTGGGGTGGGGCTCACTTTCCTGCATGCTTCTCTCAATTCATACCAAATGATATTGCATCCGCCAATCCCAACCTAATCAATTCAAGGAGTAACACCTCAGCATGCTTCACTTCAGACTGTGTCCAGAGAGTCAGGCATGAAATGCCAACCCTTCACCCTCATTACTCGGGTGAGACCTTTCCTTTCTTGTTATTCTCTAACTCCATTCCAGGAGGTTCACTTCCTAACAAAGTCCCAAAACCTAGATATCGACCAGGTCCCATAAGATAGAGCATATATTCCCATGTATCCATAAATTAGGGCAAAATATATACCTGAAAGCAAAAGTACACAATAGTCTGTAGTGAGTCAGTATCAAGTTCATAATGAAATAGTGTCTACTTAGACTTAGATACCCTACTCACCTACTTCCTATTACAGTTCTCTCATTCACTCCAAAGCTAACCTTAGCAAAGCAAGGACTACAAAAGCTGAATAAGGGCAAGAGACTGGCATACTTTAACAATGATTCTTTAGTCACTATCAGGCGCCACCCTATCAGCTGGGACCCTATTCGGGGAGTTCTGAGATTCCCAAACAGACGTGATGGGCCTACACTCAAATCACTCTTTCCATTGTTACAGGTCATTTCTATCAGGAATGACACAACAGACCCCTTTATAGGCCCCCATACGACCTTGCCCTCAACCTGGATCAACAATGGTAGAGAATGTTCTATCCTCAGAAGGGAGGATGGGCAACATACTCTATGCTGCACCTGAGGAAGATGGGTCGATACTGGGGCAACATGGAATGTTTCTATTCATGACAACAGAATGTGAGCTCAGATATACAGGGATGCAGAGGTCACACAGGCTCCTAAGCTAATTATGGGCCCCAGATCTCATTAGATCGATAGGGTTTATAGTCAACAATATTTATACCCCTTTCCCATATTAGGGAGCTACTCTCTTCCCTGATCTAGCTTTCTGGTCCTTTTTCCATCCATCATCTCCCCAGGCAATAACTTGGATCCACTGGAATATCAGATTTCAGGCTCAGGGGCAAAAAGAAAAAGGAAAAGAAAAAAAAAAAACTAGTATAGCCACAGGCCCTTTGGAATTTAACTAAAATATGCCTACTAGCTATCTACAAAATGGAGGACCCCCCCCCACAACTCTTCATCTGCACTATTCCAGACCTTGGGTCCATGACTGGTTAAAAATTTGTTTGATTTTGTATGTTAACTCTTTTGTCAACTGCCAGGTTCCAGATGGTAGCATGATGCCGACCAGACTTGCCTGGACAGACAACCCCTCCAATATGTCCTGGAGCTCTGCTTCCCCAGAGCCCTTCCCCACTAGGGAAAGAGAGAGACAACCTGGGAGTGTGGATTGACCTGTCAACACCCATGTTCAGCAGGGAAGCAATTACAGAAGCCAGATCTTCAACTTTCTGCATCCCATAATGACCTTGGGTCCATACTCCCACAGAGTTAAAGAACAGGAAAGCTGTCAGGGAATGGGAGGGGATACAGAGTTCTGGGTATCAGATTTGTGTGAAGCTGTACCCCTCTTATCCTTGGTTTTGTCGTTTCCTTTTCATAAATAAAAATTAAAAAATAAAATAAAATACCATATGTGAGAAATTTATATTTTGTTATTGATTTGAACTATTTTATTTTCTTTTTTAAATCTTTTTTTTAATATTTATTTATTACCTTTTGTTGCCCTTGTTGTTTTATTGTTTTATTTACTGCTGTGGTTTTTGTTGGATAGGAGAGAAATGGAGAGGAGGGGAAGAGAGAGAAGGGGAGAGAAAGATACATACCTGCACTCCTTCTTCACCCCTTGTGAAGTGACTTGCCTGCAGGTGGGGAGCTGGGGGGTTTGAACCGGGATCTTACGCAAGTCCTTGTGCTTTGTGCCATGTGTGCTTAACCCGCTGCACTACCACCCAAGTCTCCTTTCTCTCTCTCTCTCTCTCTCTCTTTTATTTTTAGAATCACTGAAATTTGGTATTTGATGAGATCTTGACAGTCATCAAAATCTAACCACTCATATTACAGATTAAGAAGAAAAACCAAGAAATATAATTCACTATTTAACTTTACTGAGCCACAATTTATGTGGCTTGTAATCCATGATCCTTCTATTTGAATAATTTGCCTCATATGATCTACAAATGTGCTGTTTTGGGGAAAATTCCAAATTACACATTTCCTGTATATGATCATCTAATATTAAATACATGCTAAGAGCTATTAGACTGTCTATTAATAACATACTGACATTTTCACATCATTAAATTATATCAAAATCATTTTGGCCAGCTGTTTTTCTCACCTAAGATCAGACCAAAAGTATTAACATTCATGGCTCTTCTTCGAAGAAAACAGATACTTAGGATGCTAGCAGTATTTTATTTCAGAATAATAAGACTAATTGTTCATTGAATGTTTCATCAAATTAGCTATGAGGCATAAAATTAAAAATAAACAACTTTTGAAATTTTAATTTACAAACATAAGAAAATATTTACCTTTAGCCCCGTTGCATTTCTAGGTCTGAGTGTTGGTATTATGCTAATCAACCTATTTATGTTGTTTACCAAATACATGCTCTAAATTACCACATAATAAAAAATTTATAGTTTTATTTCCATGTTAAACTATTGGTCCATAAAGATATTTAAACAAACTGAAATGTTTTATCTAGAAGATAAGTTATTTTTTTTACTTTTCATTTATAATGTACTTTTGTTTCTTACATATGTCAGATACTCATAAATAGATACAAAAATACTGTGCTGGGGCCAGGTGGAGGTACACCTGGTTAAGTGTACATATTACAGTATGCAAGGGCTTGGTTCAAGCTCCCAGTCCCCACCTACAGGGAGAAAGCTTCATGAGTGGTGAAGCAATGTTGTAGGTGTTTATCTCTCTCACATCCTATCTCCCTCTCCCTTCTCAATTTCTCTCTGTCTTATCAAATCAAATAAAGTTAAAAAATAAAATACTTAAAATTATGTGCTATGGGAGTCGAGTGGTAGTGCAGTGGGTTAAGCACACATGGCGCAAAGCACAAGGACTGGCGTAAGGATCCAGGTTCATCCTCTGATTCCTCACCTGCAGGGAGTCGCTTCACAGGCTGTAAAGCAGGTCTGCATATGTCTATCTTTCTTTCCCCCTCTCTGTCTTCTCCTTCTCTCTCTGTCCTATCCAACAATGATGACAACAATAATAACTACAACAATAAAGCAACAAGTGCAACAAAAGGGAATAAATAAATAAATATAAAAATATGTGCTAAAATTAAGGGTGTAATATATTTTACTATAACACCTAGTAAAACAGATATGAACATATTCAAAGCAGTGATGAAGGTAAAGAAATACAACTAAAAAAGGGTATAAAAGAAGGGTTGAAGCCAGGGGAGATAGCATAATAGTTACACAAAGATTTTCACCTCTGAGGCTCGAATAATCCCATGTTCAACCCACTTAAACCACCATAAACTGGAGCTGAACAATGCTGATAAAAAAAAAAAGTTGGGATGGGGGTGGAACATGGGTGGTGGTATACTTGGTCAAAAGTACAAGTTAGTATTCAGAAGGACCCAGGTTCAACCCCTGCTCCCCAACTGCAGGGAGGAAACATCATAAGTGGTGAAGCAAATACTGCAGGTGTCTTGTCTCTTTCTCTGTCTCCTCCTCCCCTCTCAATTTCTTTATACCTTATCAAATAAAATAATAAGGAAAAGTTAGTTGCCAGGAGTTATGGATTCCTCCCGCAGGCACCAAGCCCCAGAGATAGCCCTGGTGGCAATACAAAAACAGAAAGAAGAGGAGGGGGGGAGGGGGAGAAGGGGGAGGGGGAGGGGGCTGGGAACTTACTCTCTTGATAAGATTAATGAGGCTTGGGAGCAAGGAGAGTTCCAATGACTGTGGAATGGTGTTGTGATCTCTCCTTTCTCAGTGTATGTTTCTTTCTCTCTCTCTCTCTCTATGAGAAAACTCACCTGGGGAAAGCTGCTCATGCCTAAACTTAGATTTTTTTTAAAGAAAGAGAATTAGAAAAAAATAATCTATGCTTATGTCATAAAAATAACAGTTAATTAAAGGTGAAGCTAGTTCTTGAGTTAGTTAGCTGCAACACATAAGAAATCACCTCCAATTTCAGCATCATATAGTAGTATTTATTGTTTTATGTCTGTAGTATAGAAATTCAGGCGCCTCTTATTCAGGGTCTCGCAAGGGTTCAATAAAGATGTCTGTCAGGTGTATTCTCATTTGAATTATCTCAAATTCATTGATGTGTCTGGAAAAAATGGTTTCTGGCCTGATAAGATTTGGTTTCCCATTTCCTTTTTAGCCCTAAGCACTCTTGGACCCTTAGATATGACTTAAACTTTCAAAGCCAGTGACAACATATCAAATTTATGTGCATGAAGTCTCCCTGACATCCTCCTTGTCACTAGCTAGAGGAAACTTTGCTTAAATTTTTTTTCTTTCTTTTTTTAAAAATGTATTTATTTATTGGATAGAGTCAGCCAGAAATCGAGAGAATGGGTGGAGACAGAGAAGGAGAGAGACACCTACAGCACTGCTTCACCAGTCACAAAGCTTTCCCCCTTCAGGTGGGGACAAGGGGGGCTTGAACCTGGGTCCTTGCACACTGTAACATGTGCACTCAACCAGGTGCATCACCACCTGACCCCAAAACTTTGCTTTTAAAGAAACTTTAGTTGACTTTTGTGCATGGTGATAAGTGATGGTTCAATTTCATTTGCTGGCATGTTTCAATCCAATTTTACCAGTACTATTTGTTGAAGAGACTTTCCTTGAACTATTTAATGGCTTGGGCCTCCTTGTCAAAAATTAGCTGGCTGTAGATGTGGAAGCCTATTTATAGATACTAAATTTATTCCACTGGTCAGTGTGTCTCAAAATTTTGTTCCAGTACCAGGCAGTTTTTATTACAGTAGCTCTGTAGTACTGAAATGGAAAAGAGAATATCAAGGCAAAGAAAGAGGTAATTAAACAAACTGAAGGAAGGAGTAAATACTCAGATAACAGGAGGTCTTGAGAAAGCTCCCCCCCATCCCCATCACCCACTGCCCTGTGTGGCACATTGTGTCCTGACAGGTCATATGACTTCTAAGTCCTGAGGCAAACTTTTCCCCAGACACAGCTATGCAGGAAAAGATTACAGTAACTAAGATAAACAGATCCTGAGCAATGGGTAAAAGGAGTCCTACCCCTTTGACCTTGAAGCCTCTGCTTCTGTAAAAATGCTTTCTGCTCTCAGGCCTGCAGCCCCCTATGTAAGCTGTACCTTCCCCTTGTTTGAGGCCCAGGATTCTTTAATAGCAGGAGCTCTTTCTGTGTTAATAAAGTTCCTCCTTATTGATGCCATATGCTGGCTCTGATTCTTGAACCCACAACATTCTGGAGGCCTAACTGAGATTTAGACCACTGAAGCCCCACCTTGGGCTGCCCCATGGACCCTAAGGACCGGAGTCCTGAGGCCTGCTGATGGGGAACTGAGCACTCCTGGTGATATTTCAAGATCTCCCTCACAGGAGCAGACTGTGAGAGTCTGGTCCCTAATGGTCACAGGGAATCAAGAAAGGATGAACTTCAGAAAAGAAGTCTTAAAGTAAGAACAGAGGCCTCTGAGGGAAGGTTAGGCTGGCTGGTGACTGATCACCTCAGGGACTGATGAAAGCTGGTCCAAGAAGATAAGAAGTCTTCAATCTCTGGAAGGACCAATGGTAGCCAGTCCTAGAGAACAGTAGGTCCTCTCTGTAAAGACCACTGGTAGCTGGTCCAGAGCTGTTGGAACACAAACAACAACTGAAACATGACAGTACAAAGGTAAAGGAAAGGAGAGGGCAAAATGGAACAGTGATACAACCAAAGGCAGTGAACCCAAGCCAGTTGATATTGTAAATTAGACACAATAGAATTGGTAATCTAATGACATTCTTCAAGGAGATTGAACAAATTGTCCAAAAACTTATGTGGAACCACAAAATAACTACACAATGCCAAAGCACACTTCTGAGAAGAAAAGGAAATAAATGGAGGTATCATGCTCCCCATCTTCAGTCTAAACTACAAAGCAATAATATTTAAAATAGGATGGTACTAGAATAAAAATGGACACTTGGGTTAGTGGGAAAAATTGAGACCAGATAATGATCACACACATATACAGTCACCTAATATATGCAAAAGGGGCCAAACTACTCAGTGGTGAAAAGGTTTCCTCAACAAATGGTGTGGGGGAAAACTGGACAGCCACAACTAAAAAAGTTAACTTGGCCATCACTTAACCGCAGGCACCAAAATTATATCAGAATGGATGAAGATCCCCACCTTTGCCTCATCTTGGATGAAACTTGAAGGAATAGTATTGAGAGGAATGAGTCAGGAAGAGAGGGATGAATACAGGATGAGCTCACTCATAGGCAGTACATGGGAGACAGGGACAGGAAATGAAAACACAAAGTAAATTTTGGACTGGGGGTTGTATACTACACCAAAGCAAAGGATTCTGGAAAGGGAGTGAAAGAGAGAGGCCTGGGGGCGTGGCAGAACATTAGGGTCCTAAATTGGTGGGGATGTTTTTTCAGACACATATCACTCAGAGAAGGGAAATTGTATCCATGTATCAAAGCGCAAGGCACAAGGACCTGCGTAAGGATCCAGGATCGAGCTCAAGCTCCCGACTCCCCAGCTGCAGGGGAGTCACTTCACAAGCAGTGAAGCAGTTCTGCAGGTGTCTATCTCTCCCCCTCTGCCTCCTCTCCTCTCTCGATTTCTCTCTGTCCTATCCAACACAACGGAAGCAATAACAACAACGATAAACAACAAGGGCAACAGAAAGGGAAATAATAGCCTCTAGGAGCAGTGGATTTGAGTGCAGTCATGGAGCCCCAGCAATAACCCTGGAGGCAAACAAAAAAAGGGGGTATAAATAAATAAATAATAATAATAAAAGAAATGTACTGTAAACCGTTAACCTCTCAATAAAATGAGGAGAAAGGGGTCAGGCAGTGGAACATCTGGTTAAGCACACATATTACAGTACACAAGGACATGTGTCCAAGTCCCTGGTCCCCACCTACCGGTGGGAAGATTCATGAATTGTAAAGTAAGGCTGTAAGTGTTGCTGTCTCTTTCCTTCTTTTTTTTTTTTTTTTTTTCCTCCAGGGTTATTGCTGGGCTCTGTGCCTGCACCATGAATCCACCGCTCCTGGAGGCCATTTTTCCCCCTTTTTGTTGCCCTAGTTGTTGCAGCCTCATTGTGGTTATTATTGCCATTGTTGACATTGCTTTGTTGTTGGATAGGACAGAGAGAAATGGAGAGAGGAGGGGAAGACAGAGAGGGAGAGAGAAAGATAGATACCTGCAGACCTGCTTCACCGCCAGTGAAGCGACTCCCCTGCAGGTGGGGAGCCGGGGGCTCGAACCGGGATCCTTACACCGGTCCTTGCGCTTTGCGCCAGGTGCGCTTAACCCACTGCGCCACCGCCTGACCCCCTGTCTCTTTCCTTCTATCTCCTCCTTTTCCCTTCTCAGTTTCTTTCTGTCTCTATCTAATAAATAATTAAATAAAATGGGGGGAAACCTTTCTCCCTTAGGTATAAAATTGTTTTCTCCCTTATTTTCTTTGATTTTTACAAAAATGCTAACTTCTCTGTTTATTCCAAAAGTAATGACTTTTCTTTCTTTTTCATGATAACAGAGATATATCATATCATATCTTATATTCTACTGTGTATGGTATCTTCACTATACTATAGGTCCTCAAAATCAGTTGGTGTTTTTTATTTCCTGAGTCTGTTTTCGCACATCTGAAAGAGCACACACATTACTATGCTCAAGGATGTAGGCTCAAGTCTGTCATCACCTACAGGGGATAGGGTACAGGAAAACTGAGTTTCAACAACAGTGGATCAGTACTGCAGCTATCTCTCTTTCTCCTTTTCTATCTCCCCCACCCCTCTCAATTTCTCTATATTCTTATTTAAAAGGAAAACAAGAAAGTAGGGAAAAATGGCTTGCAGGAAAAATGGATTCATCCTGTTGACACTGAGCCTCCGTGATAATCCTAGTGGCAATAAATAATAATAATGATAATGTTTTTACAAAACCAAAAATGTTTTGTTTATTTTTTTAACTCTATAAATTGATACCAACACATTTGTTGTTTAACAAATGTATTTGGATATAATAAATACGTTAATTCAATCCTCAGAACTGTTTTTCTGTAAACCACAATTTTGATGACTGTGAAAATGCTGTAAGAATCTATTGAAATCATATAAAAATTGGAGATTACCAAATCATGTCTTGATTACTTTCTTTTATATTTCCTATTGGGTGAACCTAGCATCAGCTTGTGACTGAGGCTTTCCTGATTAGCAATGCAATTTCTTCTACCTTTTTCTGTTAAAAACTTACCCTTATGGGTCAGGCAGTGGCACATTTGGTTGAGCATACACATGTCTATCTGTCCTATCTAATTAAAATTTTTAAAAAGATAGATAGAAAAAGGAAAATATTCACTGGGAACAGTGGATTCCTAGTTTCCTATTGCCAGCATCAAGCCTCAGCAATAACCCTGTGGCAAGTTTTTTTTAAAAAGTTAATATAATGAAGATTAATTATCAATTTTCTTTATTATATAGAAGTTTATTTATCTTACTGCACAAAATTTATAAAAGTGATGTTGTTAGTAATTTTATAGATCTATCTGTTATGGTTTAAAGTGGTTTTTCCCTCATCACTCTTTGGCTCTTGATCTACCATTTACCTTACATGGCAAATTAAACAAAACAAAGATGGATTTACAACCTGTAGATGTTTTATTAGTTTCTTCATAATTGAGGGTTACTTATTTATAATATTCAAGAAAGATTCCATATAAGAAGATGGTTGGCTAAACTGAATAATTTAATATATTCTGACTTGACATTTTCCCCATATTTTCTTTTGTGCTCTTAGCATTGAACTGAGTTTTTTCCACTATAGAGGGGTTACTGGTTTACATTATAGTTTAGTTCTTGATATAAAGACCCGAAGAGAGCAGTGAGCAGGATACAACTATTTACCCTCTATAAAAAATAAAACATTTTATAGGGCTTGATATTAAAGATATATTATGTATATTAAACTTAATATTATTGTTATAATATCAAACTATTTGTCTGGGATAATTTCATTAGTTCATGTCCAAAAAAATTACTTTTGCACTGGCAATCCTACTCCCCTATCTGAATATATGCAGTTATTTTCACAATCTTGTGTTTAGATTCATTTGAAGTTTTATTCATACTAATTTGTATCATATTAACATTTAGACTATTTACCTGACTTTTATAAAGTAGAAATAACTTTTTAAGGAACAAAGGGATAAAACAATATTATTGCATTTATATACTGACATTTCCATGAGGCTTTAAATAATTGCTTTTTGGTATGATTTTTTTTCAATTTCTTACACTGTGAGAATGCCTGTTAACCATTATTTTGTGAAAAACAAAAATCAGTAAGCTAATTTATAAAGTCTATATCCTATAAAAATCAAGATATTTTGAAAACTATGTTATCTGCAGTACTATTACATTGTGTTGTGTTTCATAAGTAAAACATGAAATTTCTTAATTTATATTATTAGCATTTAATTTTTTATTTGTTTATTTATGTGCCTAACTCCTATATGCTGAGGTTTGGATCTGTTGTTGTTGGAGCTTGGATCTGGCCCTCAACGTTGGGAGAAATTCTTGGGCACTATTTCCTTCCTTTCTTCCTTTCTTCTTTCCTTCCTTCCTTCTTTCCTTCCTTTCTTTTTTCACCACTCCTGTCACCAAAGTTCTGTGTCCCGTCCCCACCCCTATAAATAACCACTATAGTTCTCCCACAGTCTTAGAGGTTGACTGGGATGCATTGGATCGACCTTCTCGTGGTGCATCCCGTGAGTACCCATTCATTGGGGAAACTGACGATCCTTCCTAGCCGACTGAATCCACATGGATCCCAGTCACTTTCAAAGCCAGCAACAAGCAGCTCCTGACAGCTTTCAACCTGACACTGTTGACTGGCTACGGAAGAAGGGCAAACGCTAGAAGAAGAGGTTGACTTTTTTTCCCCACATGATATGCTTAGGAATATGCCTAGTCTTAGAACCTGATGCTTCAGGTTCTTAATAAATTGTATTGTAGTTAGTCAGTATATAATAATTCTATATTGTACTAAACTCTTTTCTGTATAAAATATATGCTGTTTTAGAAAGACACCCAACAATGAATGAGAATGAGAAATCTTTATGCAACATATTTCACATAAATGACCAATGACCAAATTACATAAAGAATTCAGTAAAGTTAGCAACAAAAAACAAGCAACCCCATTATAAAATGGGTTGAAAATACGACCAAAATCTTCACCAAGAAAGAGATATGGAGTTTCAATGGACACATAAGAAAGTGCCCTAAGGCACTGATTCTCTCTCTCTTTCTTCCCCCTCCTCCCCTCTCAATTTCTCTATGTCTCTATCCAAAATGAATAAATATTTAAATCAATAAATAATTATTTTCTAAACACTAATCTAAAGCCCCCTAAATATTTTCATTTGTTACAAAGTGATCCCTGAGGTTAATGTATCTTTTTAAAGGTTCCAAAAAAATGAGTTTTTTTTATATTTGACCTTCAAATCTACCCCCAAAGCCAATGCCCTTTTCACTATATTATCTGGCTGTGGTCTGGAAAGGTCAGCAACAAAACTGTTTTTGGGGAGGATTCTGCACTGTATTTTTCCTAATCCTGTAAACTGCTAATCTAGTATCCAGCAATTTAGGAAGGTAAGATTTTTGAATTATTTTCATTTATTCCCTAAGTGAATAAAGAATCTGAAAACATAGACATTTGAAGGATATGAAGTAAAAAACAATAATAACAAAATTAACCAACATATATATTGAACACTCATATTCCAATACTGTCCCCAGAACTTTTCAAACATTTTCTCACTTAATCCTCCCACTGACTCTATTTGGAAACTACTGTTATCCTTGTTTAATAGTAAAGAAATGAATAATTAGAGAAGTTAAGAAATTCCCTATGGTCAAATTATATTATTTGAATAACATTAATTATTAACATGGTATTGAAACATGTTCAATAGCACCACAGGAACACTGATAAGCCTAGCCTCTCACTATTTCTTCCACAGTTACATTTGCTATTGGGGGAAAATTAGCCTTTGTTGGTTGGATATGAATAGTTGCTCCCAACCACCCCCAGCCCATTCTCCTCCAATTAGGCTTAGGAAAGTGTGCTCTTCCTGATTGAAGTAACGAGAGGGTTGCCAGATGTAGGTGAAAATATTCCTGTGGAGAGGGAGTACCACAATGCCAAGGCAGTAGGCCACAACAAAACTGAGAATGAAGGAGCACAGCTGTAGTTTGCCATCATCAAAGTCAGATCGTTTTCAGATGTGGTAGGTGGGAGCAACTCAAAGCTTGTTGGACTTCAAACATTTCCCCCTCTGTTTAATATGGTTTTTTGTGTGTTTTCTGCAGTGGAAATGAAATATTAATAGAAATATTCTCATTTCAAAGAGCAAACAGAACATTCAAAGCCAGTGAAAAGCAAATTTCAAATCCAGCCAATAGCCTGACCGATTATGTAACTACAAGCTTTCACACTATAAGTGCTGTAACTGAAAATTGGAGATTGGGCTGGGGAGATAGCATAATGATTATGCAAAAAACTTTCAAGCTTGAGGCTCCAAAGTCTGAGGTTCAGTCCCCAGCTCCACCATAAGCCAGAACTGAGCAGTGCTCTGGTAGCTCTCTCCATGTATCTTTCTCTCCGTATCTCTCTTTCAATAAAAAGAAATAAAATATTTTTAAAAAAGAAAGTTGGAGATACAGATAAGTGGTAGAGTTCATGTATTACATGTGTGAGGCCCTGAGTTCAATTCTCACATACATAACAATTGAAATGGCATGTTCATATTCAAGCAGAAAAACCACATGCCTTATTATCTATTGTCTTATGTTATCTCTTGGGATGCATTGGATCGACCTTCTCGTGGTGCATCCCGTGAGTACCCATTCATTGGGGAAACCGACGATCCTTCCTAGCCGACTGAATCCACATGGATCCCAGTCACTTTCAAAGCCAGCAACAAGCAGCTCCTGACAGCTTTCAACCTGAAGCTGTTGACTGGCTACGGAAGAAGGGCAAACGCTAGAAGATGTTATCTCTTCAGTTTTCAACAAAAAAATGAGAGGCACAGAAAAAAGTCCAGGAAAAACACAATCTTAACAAAGTAATTTTCAAAAACAAAAACAATTATGAAACAGATGTTGGAACTAACAAGGAACAAAATATAAACAATATGCAAGATCAGATAATTTTAGCATAGCTAGATACATTAAGAACAATAAATGGGGAGTCCGGCAGTAGCGCAGCCGGTTAAGCACAGGTGGTGCAAAGCGCAAGGACCAGTGTAAGGATCCCAGTTCAAGAACCTGGCTCCCCACCTGCAGGGGAGTCACTTCACAAGTAGTGAAGCAGGTCTGCAGGTGTCTTCCTCTCCCCCTCCACCTCTCTGTCTTCCCCTCCTTTCTCCATTTCTCTGTCTTATGCAACAACGAAGACAACACTAATAACTACAAAAATAAAACAACAAGGGCAACAAAAGGGAATAAATAAATAAATAAATTTAAAAAGACATATCATTAAAAAAGAACAATAAAATGGAAAAGCTAATATGTATGATCAAATCATTTCTCTGCCTTAAAAACTCCAATGATTTTCTATTTCCCCTGTGTTAAAGTCTAGATTCTGTAATATTAGTCATAAGGTCATTAATAACATAATCCCCGACTAGCTCTCCTTTGCTACTTCACCACCAAACTCCACGTTTCAGTTATACTAAAAGTTTTTAATTCCTCAAGTATAGGATGTTTACTAGTTCTTAGATATTTTTCTAGAGTATTCCTCTCCTGCAATACAAAAAAAAAATGGAAAAGCTAGAAATGAAAAATACTGTAAGAGAATATTCTCAAAGGATTTATCAGTACACTCAACCAAACAAGGACAAAAATCAATGTTTTTGATAATATAACAACAGAATTTACTCCAAATGAAATTCAATTTTTATTTAAAAAATTGAAAAGGAAAAACAGAAGGGTCAGCAAAATAGTTCACTTGGATAGTGTGCTTGCTTTGTCATGTAGACACCCCAGGCTTGAGCCCAGCCCCCACCATACTGAAGGAAGTTTCGATGTAATCGTATTTTTTCTATCTCTATCTCTGTCTCTGTCTTTATTTGAAAAAGTTGACCAGGAGCAGTGAAGTGCCAATGATGACCACCCCCCAAAAAAAAAAAACTACAAGAAAAACAGAATATCTGAGTGACAATATGAAATGGTGTAATACATTCATAATGAAAGTCCAGAAGGAAAAGAAGAAATATTTGAAGATATAACAAACAATAGCTGAGAATTTTCCCGATTGGTGACAGATAGCCAAATTACAAGAGGCTCAGAGGCCACCAAAGAAGAAAAAAATAAATCTAAGTTTATTCATTCCCTGTGGTTGCTGTTACAAATTACAATATGTTTGGTGATTTAACCTGATAGTATTTTTTTTGTCCCCCAGAATTCTGCAATCAGAAGTATGAAATCAGAATCATGGGCAAAAATCAAATAAAATCAGTGTCATACTCCCTTCTGAAACTACAGGGAAAGCTTCAACCCTTACCTCTTTAGCTTCTGGTAACTGCCAAAATGCACTGATTTGAAGACAAATCATTTCTTTTTTTTTTCCTCCAGGGTTATTGCTGGGCTCGGTGCCTGCACCATGAATCCACCGCTCCTGGAGGCCATTTTTCCCCCTTTTTGTTGCCCTAGTTGTTGCAGCCTCATAGTGGTTATTATTGCCATTGTTGACGTTGCTTTGTTGTTGGATAGGACAGAGAGAAATGGAGAGAGGAGGGGAAGACAGAGAGAGAGGGGAGAGAAAGATAGACACCTGCAGACCTGCTTCACCGCTTGTGAAGCGACTCCCCTGCAGGTGGGGAGCCGGGGGCTCAAACCGGGATCCTTATGCCGGTCCCTGCGCTTTGCGCCACGTGCGCTTAACCCACTGCGCCACCGCCCAACTCCCAAGACAAATCATTTCTATCTTTAACACCAGAATATTTCAAGTACCTCTGTTTTTTCTCTATCTTATATCTCTCCCTCCCGTCTCAATTTCTGTCTGTCTTATCAAATAAAATGAAAAGAAAAAAACCAAAAAATGATCACCAGGAGTGGTGGATCCCTAGTGCCAGCTCTGAGCCCCAGTGATAACCCTGGAGGTCAGAAGAAAAATAAAGAAAAGAAAAAGGAAAAGAAAACAGCATTAGGTCTCCAAAGTAATAATTTTTTGCAAGCAGATCCACTAGTGAATGCAAATGATATTTTTAAAGTGCTTATTACAAGAGAGAGGATCATAGTACTGCACAGCTATGACATGAAGTGTTTCCGGGGATTGAATCTGTGGCCTCTGGGGCCTCAGGCATGCAAGTCAGTGCTCTAACATCTGAGCTATCTCCCTACCTCAAATGCTAACCTTAATGAGAATAACTGAGAAAAAGAAAATGTGCATTGCTTCAAAGAACCCCTCCCTATAAACCCCTTGATACTCTTAACTCCAGAAAGTGGAGCTTAATTCCCTCCCCCCTTGAACACTGCCTGAACTTGATGACTTGTTTCCAAAGAATGGAATATGGAAAAAAGAGTGTTTTCACACCAAAAGAAACTTGGCCAATACTGCCTTAATAAATGGGATGGAAGCTAACACAGCAATAAAATCATGTAGATATCATGTATTCTCTCATGTGATGAGACAAGGTGCCCCCCCATATCCATAAGTCCAGTCTATTCATAAGAACATGACAACTATTGAGGGACATTCTAGAAAACACTTGGTCACTAGTTTTCAAAAGTGTCAAAGTCTAAAGAATGAGAGGGGGAGAGAAGGTGAAGAGAGCCTTAGGGACCTAATGCATTATGCTGAAAAAGAACTTAAGTTGTTGGTGAGAGTGTTCTGAAGAGAACTTTCAGGGGGAAATGAGAAATTGTACTATGTGCCAACAACTGCACTGTAAGCCATTACTGGAAAATATATATAGTAAAATTTTTAAAATGAAATAAAATTATGTTATTTTTACCATTAATAAGTATACATAGTCTAAAAGATATATAAGTACTTGCTTTATATCCTCCCCTGGATTTCTAGATTCAGATTCTAAATTTTACGTGGAAAACAAAACTAGATTATTAAACATCTCCATGTTGGGTGCCAGATGTTGGGCCAGCATTGCAAGAGGGAGAGAGACCTAGGAACTAAGCTCATGGAGGCAAAGCAATACAAATCTTTATTCATTCGAGCACCCCAGAGTTGGCCACTAGCACTTCTGGTTAAGCCATGTGGCACAAATCGCAATGGCCCGCATCAGCCTCTCAGTCTGCACGCCCACCCTCCTCCAGGTCGGGACACGGAAGAGACAAGACAGAAATGGAAGTGGCTTGTCAATACCATACATGATTAGGAAAGGGGTGGAGAAAGGCAAAGGGGGCCAGGAATGGTATGGACCTCCCCAGCAACTGTTGCTAGGGGTTCAACTGGTTGGGTTAATAATAATGCCCTGGAGGCAGGGAGTGTCTTGAGGCTAGAAAGAAGACAGATCAAAGGAATGGAATGCGTGGGGATCTTTCAGGCAAAACAATGATTATGTAGATAGGCCATAGTATCAGGAATGCAGGGTGCTTTGTGAGCCCTGCCAAACTCAACCACATCCACACAATTTTCTGACATCCATACATTCTACCATACTAAACTGAGCCATACTATTTGTTTTTACTCATGTAATAAAAGACATTTATATTTTACAGTAGAAACCCAGATGTTAGCCTTCATGCAAGAAAAAATAATTACAAAATATATTTTAAGATATTTTCTTCACTAAGAATTGTCATTTTCCATGATTTTGAGAATCTTTTGTGCTAAACATTTGTTTTTGAGATGTCACTCTTGATTTATTTCTATTGCAATTCTCACAATTATAACTTGGAATAAAATACACTGCCATGTGCTTGTTAACTGCCTAGTGGTGTGGTGAAACATTATTTTTTAAGGTCAACAAGAATGAAAGGAAAATATTATGTTCTTTGTTAACATTCTGGTCATTTATGCAATGTAGGTATATTTGGTAGGTTATCCATTTTTAAATTTTGGTTTTGGAAATGAAGCGGAATGAATATTTAACTACCTTGAATCTAAAAACAGTTCAATAGACTGATCTTTGTTAAGTAAAAATCATGATTAATTATTGATGTTAATTATACATCATTACTCACTCAGCCATTTTCCCTCCAGTATTCCTCAGAGAGACGTAACACATGACAAGGGATAACAGTGTGTCATCCTTTGATAGTTTATCCTGGAACCTAAAATTAAGAACAAAGAATTCTTGGTCAGAAGGGGCTGAGTGGTGGCACATCTAGTTAAGCACAAGCGTAAGGACCCCGGTTCGAGCTCCCACTCCTTACCTGCAGTGGGTCTGCTTCAAAAGCATTGAAACAGCTCTGCAGGTGTCTATATTTCTCTCCAACTTTCTATCTCCCTTCCCTGTCTTGTCTCAATTTCTCACTATACTACCTAGTAAAAATTAGGAAAAAAAAATCTTGATCAGGAGAAGTAAAAATCTTAAGAGATTACTTCAACTAGATGTGCACACATTCCCATTTCTTTTCTTCTATTACTCTGGTTCACTTAACAATAAAATTTACATTTGACCAAGGGTGATGTTGTTTATAACAGGATACCAGTAAATGACAAATTGGTGATAATTCCACTTCCTGCCCTCAACATCTATGAATAAGTAATAGAATAACTTCAAGAAGGCATCCCTGTTATTTACCAGATAAAATTCAAATGCATTCTGTTCAAAGTCTAGGCATGCAACTAACCCCTGTTAAGCTTATATACTTAGCCTTTTCTAGCATGATTCTTTTAACGTTTCTTTACACTTTACATGGCAAAATATCCCATATGTCATTTGGTGGTCTAATTTCAACTGGCTGAACAGAATAATTACACCCATAATCATTTATGTCATTCCCACTCCAAACTCCCATTCCATACTACACCAAAATTGATTATGTTATTGCTCATTACCCTTTAGTAAACCTTATCCTCTCTGTAACTAGCCTTAGAGTAGCAATCCAATTACTTCTATATTATTTTCCTCATATCACCATAAGCTACTATTCTGTAGAATTGTTGCAATGCTTTGAAACTCATTCAACTAATGCTCTCAAATATATTGTAATGAAGATCCTCATTGCATCTTCATTTGCCCATAATTTCTTCAATTCTATTATATAGTCATCAAGGAAGATGCAAACCTCAATAATTTCATTTATTTTAAAATAAAAAATGCCTGTCTTCCTTGATTAAAGGTACTAGATCCTTAATAAAGCACTCTAATATAATAAAATGAATTTTTATAAAAAATATGCACATTATTCTTATATGTAAAGTATGGCTTATAACAATAGATAACAATATTTTACAGAGTCCCTTTTCTTTAACTTTTTAATTTTTCTATCTTTATTTATTTACTGGATACAGAGATCCAGAAAAAGAAAGGGAGTAGTAAAGAAGGAGAGAGAAAGACACCTGCAGCACTATTTCACCACTTGTGTAGCTTTCCCCCTGCAGATAGGGACCCCAGGGTATAAGCCAGGTCCTTGTGCACTGTAACATGGGTGCTCAACCAGCTGCACCACCATCTGGCTCCTCAAAGAGTATATTTTTCTTTCTCTGTTTCAAGCTACTTAGTTATTTTCTTTGTCTAGTATAGAAGGGAAAATTTCCAGTGAACATCGTACCTTTTAAATTTTAAATTCTATATTCTCTCTAGACAAAAGACTAGCAAACTTTTCCCACAGTACCCATGTGATACAGAACACAAGATATTCTTAGTTTATGCTTCCTCAGTGTTTTTTTAAAATAATATTGTCATTGATTTCCGTTTTAAGACCTGTTACTACTTTAAAAATATTCCAATGTGTCCTGGAATCCCACCTCTCCAGAGTCCTGCCCCACTAGGAAAAGTGAAACAGGATGGGAGTATGGATCAATCTGCCAACGTCCATGTCCAGAGGACAAGCACTTACAGAAGCCAGAATTATGCATTCCATAATTATCCTGGTCCATACTCACAGGGAATAAAGGAAAGTGAAACTTATAATGGAGGGATCAGGATACGGAACTCTGGTGGAGGGAATTGTGAGGAACTGCCCCCGCCCCGGCCCTTATCCTATGGACTTTTCAATCATTAAATGAATGAAAAAATTTCCAATTCCAATCTCCTCCCTATATTTATTAGAAAAGCATTGTGGGGAGCTGGGCGGTAGTGCAGCAGCAGGTTAAGCACACGTGGCGCAAAGCACAAGTACCGGCGTAAGGATCCTGGTTGGATCCCCAGGTTCTCCAACTGCAGAGGGCTCACTTCACAGGTGGTGAAGCAGGTCTGCAGGTGTAGATCTTTCTCTCCCCCTCACTGTCTTCCCCTCCTCTCTCCATTTCTCTCTATCTTATCTAAGAATGACAGCAGTCACAACAGTAATAATAACAACAACGAGAAACAACAAGGGCAACAAAAGGAAAAAAATAGCTTCCAGGAGCAGTGGATTCATAATGTAGGCATTGAGGCCCAGAAATAACCCTGGAGACAAAAAATAAGGAAAAGTATTGTGATGCATTTCAATCATTTTTGTTTCTAGTTAGATATTTTATGTGCAATATTTTAAATACATAAAACTGCAATTGTATCATGAATCTCATTCCTTTTTTTCTATTTTTGAGGATTGCAATGTTGTTTAAAGACTTTGTTGTCCTTGAATTTAATAAAGTTTATTTACATACATCCACACAGATAAGCTGTTATAATTCTGATTGTCTAGAAATTAAAGACTAGGAAAGATACAAGACGGTGACTGCCTAGCAGCCTAGGGATTGAATGCTCTTTGTGAAACCAAAATCATGTCAACAAAAGCTACCACTATGCAAATTACACCAAATAATAAATATAGAAATATTCTTTAGAGCAAAGAAAGACCATAGGCAGACTAAGAAAAACACAAGGAAGCTGGGAGAGGAGATTAGGGCTTCTGAAAGTTGTCACTATAAGATCTGATATTTGAAGCTAAGTCTACTTTAAGCTCCAAACTGAGATCTCCCTGCCACCAGATGCCCATGAATAGCAGCATACCAGCCTGTTGACTCTTTCTTTCTTTTTCTGTTTTTTAATTTTTATTTATTTTATTTTTGAGAGAGATGAAGAGAGAGAGAAACACACAGAAAGAGAAACACCAGAGCACTGCTCAGCTCTGGTTTATGGTGGTGCGGGGGACTGAACCTGGGACTTAGTAGGAGTCTCAGGCATGAGAGTCTGTTTGCATAACCATTATGCTGTCTCCCCTGCCTGTTGACTCTTTCTAAGTCATCTCAGGTCACAGCCTTTAGGGTCCTGCCAATCTAGCCACCATTACCTGGTGCCTAAAGACCCACCTCTATGCAGAGTTTGGCACCCCTACACTAACCACAAAATGCTACTAAAAACAGGCAATCCTTTGAACTCTCAAAAAAACCAAAGTTTCAGCTAGAGTCCTCTCTGACACCGGAGCCATGCTGGTTTTAGTGGGCTGCAAAGGGGTCCCAGCATGGACCGAGGGGCTGAGGAGGGGTGCACATAGAGGCAACAGGACTCAGAAAGTGGTCATCAGATGGTGGTCCCCAGAGAGACTCAGTAGAATACACAAATAAGCCCACAAAAGTGGGGCAACGGAGTGGCCACAATCTTCACTCAAGAGATCCAGAGGGTCAATAGACACTAGTCATCAGAGAAATGCAAACAAAAACAACAATGAGATACCACTTAACACCCATAAGAATGGCATACATTAGAAAGAACAGACAAAAAATGTTGGTGAAGATGATGGGAGAATGGATTCCTTCTACATTACTGGTGGGGATGTAAATTAGTGCAACCCTTATGGGAAACAGTCTGGAGATTTCTCAGAACACTAGGAATGGACCTACCTTTTGAGCCCAGCAATTTTTTTCTTGGGGAATTATCAAAAGGAAAAAACAAAACAAAACACCTATCCAAGAGATCTATGCACACCTATGGTTATAGCAACACCATTTGTAATAGCCTCAAATTGGAAGCAACCCAGATACCCAACAGCAGATGAGCAACTAAGAAAGATATGGTATCGGGAATTGGGCGGTAGCAGCAGGTTAAGCGCACAAGGCGAAGACCAAGGGCCGGTTTAAGGATCCTGGTTCGAGCACCTGGCTCCCCACCTGCAGGGGTGTAGCTTCATAAGAGGTGAAGCAGGACTGCAGGTGTCTATCTTTCTCTCCCCCTCTCTGTCTTCCCCTCCTCTCTCCATTTCTCTCTGTCCTATCTAACAATGATGACATCATCAACAACAATAATAACTACAACAATAAAAACAAGGGCAACAAAAGGGGAAATAAATAAATTAATTAATTAAAGAAAAAGAGAAAGATGTGGTATATATACATAATGGAATACTACTCAGCTGTTAAAAATAATGAAGTTGGGGGCTGGGCTGTAGCTCAGTGGGTTAAGCATATATGGTGCAAACCACAAGGAACAGCATAAGGATCCCAGTTCGAGCCCTTAGATCCCCAACTGCAGGGGGGTCGCTTCACAGGCGGTGAATCAGGTCTGTAGGTGTCTTCTCTCCTCCTGTCTTCCCCTTCTCTCTCCATTTCTCTCTGTCATATCCAACAACAACGACAGCAATAACAACAACAATAATAATAACAATAAACAACAAGGCCAATAAAGGGGAAAAATTGTCCCCAGGAGCAGTAAATTCGTAGTACAGGCACCAAGTCCCAGATGTAACCCTGGAGACAAAAAATAACAAATAAATAAAAAAATAATAAAGTCATCTCCTTTGCTTCATCTTGGATGGAAATGGAAGGAATCATATTAAGATAAGCCAAAAAGAGAAGAATGAATACCTGATGATCTCACTTATAGACGGGACTTAAGAAACAAGGTCAGAAATGGAAAACACAAAGTAAAACACTGAGTGTGGTATATTACACCTAAGCAATGGGCCCTGGGGAAGGAGGGTCAGGGGAGGGGTTGCAGAGGGCATTGGAGTCCCAGGGAATGATGGTGGAAAGCAACCTAAATTGGGTGTGAGAGTATTTTGCAGACACCTAACATGGTGAGATGAGAATTGCCCATATATGAACACTTATATTAGAAGTCATCAAACCCCTCAGGAAAATGATAAAAAAATGAAAGACTATTCAGGAAAATTACATTTGTATAATAATAAGTCTCTTGATTCATGAGTTGAGTATAACACTCCATTTATTTAGGTTCTCTTTCCTCACTGTAAGTGCAGTTTTCACTGTATAGAAAATGCACATATTTTGTCTGACCTATATTCCTTAATTTACATCACACATGCTTTTTAAAGCCCTTTTTCTTTCATCCATTTTGCTATATGTAAATATAACTAATTACCACGTATTAGCAATGGATTCAGTAATCTTAAATTTCACTACATCATTTGAAATATTTGTAAACTATTTTAAGCTTTCTGCACTACCGCCTGACCCCCCACATTTGAATTTTTTAATCAATTTCTACTTGCTTATAACATCAAATTTTTGCTTCAGCTTCTCTAAATAGTATGATGTACCTGCCCAACTAGTTTATTCTTTGTTGTTATAATAAAATAACCACATCTGGAAGTCTAAAAAGATCAAGCAAATAGTTTTCAACTTAATATAATTTTATTAGTGATTTAATAATGGTTTACAATATTATAAGATCCACATAACACCTACCACAATTTTCTGAGCCACACCCTAACAACTACCACACACCCTAATAACCACCACAGTCTTTAGAAAGTCTTAAGACAGTTTGAGTAATTATTCCCTTTTTTTTTCACTTATCATTTTACTGGGGGTTTAATGGCTTATTATGTATAGTCACTGATACATGGGGAAATCTCTCATCTCCCTATAATTAGTGTCTGAAAACACTTTCAACTCCAATCTAGGTCCCTTTTCACCATCACTGTCCAGTTGACTTGGAATTTCAACACAAGAACAAAATGATTACTCAAAGACTTAAGTCTGGTGTAGCTCACAAGAAGGATTATAAGTGGTGGAAAAACTCTGCCCACTGGGTCCCTTGCAATTTACTAGTTACAGGATACATCAAAGGAACTCCAAAGCAGCTTATGCCAGCAAAAAAGCAGAATAGTTTTTAGAAGGGAATAAATGGAGTAGGTACATCTTCCAAGGGCTACACTGCTGATAAGGAGTAGTAAAACCATAAAGACTCTTCGAACTAGCATTCTTTATTTCAAAGTTTCTCCTAATTAACGAACAACCCTACCAGGATATTAACAGATTTACTGCTGCAAAGGTTTACAAGTCACATACCTCCATGACATTGATGTCCCAGGACCCAAGGACACATGTCAGTGTTTGAGGAATTACAGATCCTCGTTAGCCATGCAGAGTAATTACGCCACGAGCTGTACAAGCTTGTGGTAAGTACAAGCCTGGTATACTGGCATATCTTTCCTGGGATAGGTTCTGAGATGTTTCCTCACAATGCACCAGGACCCCAACAACACACACACACACACACACACACACACACACACACACACACACACACACACACACACACACACACACACCGGCTCTCTCCCTTCTGACATTCCTTAGAGTCCTTTGCTTTGGTACACTGCACCAAACCCAATCTATATTTTACTTTGTATTTTCTGTCTTTCAAACACAAATTGTAAGAAATTCAGATTACAAAGAAGTGTCAGACTATTGTTCCTTCTTTCTTATTACTTAAAACAGCATCATGGCAAATTATTTCAAATCTCTCATTGACTTTTTTCCCTGTTGCTTGGAAAATTTTTTTGTGTGTGTGCAGTAAGTGCATTGCTCTGAAACCCCATAGGAGTAGTGATCCTACTTTGACACTTTTGTTTTATTCCACAAGACCAGTGATTTGTGAGGGAATTGTAAAGAATAATTTTTAATCTACATGATGCTGGAAAAGGGTCTAAGTTAGTGGTAAGAGTTTTGCAGACACCTATCATGGTGATATGAGAAACTGTTCCCATGTGTCAACAATTGTAGTGTAAACCATTGCCCCGCCCCACCACAATGATAAATGGAAAAAAAAAAAAAAAAGACGTGTAAAAATGTCTTGTGCTGCTTATCACAGACATTCCAACTGTTTTTGGATAATTAGGAAATAGGATAGGGGTATGTTTTAGTACTTTTAAAGTCTCTGATGTTTACATTTCCAAATATTGTTAGACGTGGGGCCACATGGTGGCACGCCTGGTTAAATGCACACATTACAGTGTGCAAGGACCCAAGGTTCAAGCCCCTGATCCCCACCTGTAGGGGTAAAGCTTCATAAGTGGTGAAGGAGGGCTGCAAGTGTCTCTCTGTCTCTTTCTCTACGTCCTCCCCCTTCTCAATTTCTCTCTATCTCTAACCAATAATACATAAATAAATACATTTAAAATGTTATTAGATTGTTGGGAATCAAAAATTAACTTTTAGGAAAAATTACCTTAAAATTATAAATAACCTTAAATTTATCCACATTTCAGCATTTTATTTGCGCTTTTTATAGATTTGTATTATCTAAAAAGTGAAACTGTCTCCTACTGAGTTGATAATTTTAAGCTGTAATTTCTAAATAGTGTTATCATCAATACACTAGGTAGAACTTTCCTGTGAGATATATATCAAGAACTACTCAATAAAATATGAGTTGAATGTACCCAGAAAGGAGAAGGTAAGTCACACATGAATTGTATTGTTGAAAGATGCAATCTTAAAAACTCAAAAGAACTCTTCTGAAACATAACAGATCTTTGTATTACACCATTTTTGTTTTAAAATTTATAATATGTAACATATAATATAAAAACATTTCAGCATTTGCTCTTTAATCTGTAAGGTATTTATGTAATTATTCATTATTTTTAAGTAGATGAAACTCATTTTCAAGGCATCATGTCATTCATCAATTTTTGACATGAAAATTTTTTTTCAATTCTGCTATTATGCATAGGCTTTATTTTTTCTGTATGCTTTTCTACATTTTTCCACAAAATATACATAAAATATTAAATACATATAAACTTAAATTTGTTTCAAAAATTTTCAAGTTTAAAAGATAATAAAGAGATGGGAGAGAGAGTCTAGGCTTGATCAGACTCAAATTCTGAGCCAGGCACACCTTCCCCTACTCTCACAGTATTCACAGTCAAACTGATGGGGCTATTATTCCCCCATGAAATCAACTCTGGAATATTAAATTTGGTGTGATTTTTGTAGAAATAAAAGCTTAACAAGGTTGACATGATTTTTATGATTTGAGCATATGAAATGCATTTTAAAATATCTTCTTTGGAGAATGTATTTAATTTTTTGCTTGTAGCTACATTAAATATGTTATCATACAAATGAAATATATAAGTAATTAAATACATACATACATAAATAAGATTTCTTCTAAAGGGTAAAAAATTACCTTTTTGCAATTACCTTTATTCCTTCTACTCACTGAATTTTTTCTACTAATATCCTAAGCTGTTATACTTTATTTTTTGTTTAATCGACTATATTAAAATATTTTACTATGATGATTCTAGTAGTTTTGTCTAGGGGCTTTAGCTATATGTATTTTATTGCTTTTTTGTTTGGTGCATAGAAATTGTGACATTTTTATATACTCTGTTGATTTACAATTTTGTTACTGTGAAAAATCTGTTTTCCTTTTATATTGCTACTGTAACAAATTATTACAAATTCAGTGTCTTAAAATGATGTATTTTAATTTTGTTATATTTCCTTAGATTAGAAAGCTGACACAGGTATCACACACTTTAAATCAACCACATTTCTTCTTGGAAGCTCTAATAAGAATTGGCTTCTTTGACACTTCCAGCTTTCAGAGGCCACACACACTGGTTTGTGGCCCTCTTCCTCCACCTTCCAAGGTGGGAATTTTACAGATGTTTTATTCTTGCCCCCATAGCTCCCTCTAGCACTGCCAGCAATAGTTTTCTGACTAATCCAAAATAAATGCCTTTCCTCCATATCCTTGACCTCAGTCACTTTTCTAAAGTCTCTTGTTCACTTCAATATACATATTTCACAAATTATAGGGACCAATGTGTCATACCCTGGGGGAAGGGAATTATCTCTTTTTTTGTTATAACTAATGATTTGTGTTCTTGTATTTAATGTTACTTTTCATAGTACGAATATTGTGTTTTCTGAGTTAGTTGGTTCATACGTTGTCAATTTTTTTATTCCTTCCTTATTCAAGTGACACGTTACCTTTTTAATTTATATTTTTATGTTTTTGCCTTCAGGGTTATCACTAGAGCTTGGTGCCAGCACTAAAAATACACCACTCCTGGAAGCCATTTTTTTTTCCATTTTATTGGCTAGGACAGAAAGAAATTGAGAGAGGCAGAGGAAAAAGATAGACACCTGCAGAACTGCTTCCCCACTGTAGGTGAGGAGCCAAGGGCTTGAACCTGGATCCTTGAGTAGGCCCTTGCACTTAGTACTATGTGCACTTAACCAGGTATGCACAGCCTGCCCCCTATACTTACATTGCACAGGTCTTCTCTATGACATATGTATATGTATATGTATATGTATATGTATATGTATATGTATATGTATATGTATATGTATATGTATATGTATATGTATATGTATAAATATATATATATATTAGACTTCTTAGTAGATATATTTCCTAATTTCTAGATATTTCCTGACTGAATTTATATCTGTCATTGTTTTCAAAACTAGAATTGAGGAAAGATAGGAACATACCATAAAAATGATGATCTCAATTAAAAAACAAGGACAGAAGAAAAGCACAAAGCAAAACTTGGACTGGGTGGGGTATATTGCTCCAGAGCAAAAGATTATGAGGATAGAGGGGAAAGGAAAGGAAGGGGGGGGAGAAAGCCTTGGGGTTCTGATGTATGACAGTGGAAAAGGACCTCCGTTGAGGTTAAGAGTGTTCTGAAGAGACCTTTTATGAGAAGGTGAGAAACTGTACCCATGTGTTAACAACTGTACTGTAAATAATTTACATCCCCCTAACCCCAATTAAAATGATAAAAAAAAACATGTTTCTTGATTGGTCAGTTTAATAAAACTATTAGAAAGACAGCAGAAAAAAACAGATTTTGTAAGAAAATTCTGCTTTTCAGATGCATGCTTATTCACAGTTAAGGGATAATCACTGGGCAGTTGGGTATATAGTACTGAATAGTAAAATACAAAAAAATACAGAAGAGATAACCACCTCAGCCCTCAAGCTACTTTGAAGATGATAGGTAATATATCAGAGAACTAAAAAAACTTGAGGGTTTTACAAGGAAGATATGAATAATCAGCGGACTTACAAAGATGCAGTGACTGAAAGCATCAGAATCTGGTACGTGAAGGTGATGGGTCAGGTTGAAATAGGAGTGCTACCTGAAATGTGTTATTAAGAATAGCTAACAATCCAGGTTCATCACCTAAGATGTTACCTTAATGGGTTCAATTTGGCAAGGGCAATTGGCTTTGTCTATATATTGACTGAGCACAGGCCCATTTTCCTATTCAATTCCTGCAGCAAGATGTGCATGTGTCAGAATGCTTATAAGAAAATTTACTTTTGCAAAAACTAAATGGGTGCAGGAAAAAGACATATCAATGGGTAATAACATTCGTCACAATGAAGCAGTTTTCTACAAAAGCCCCACTCGTGTTTAAAGTTTAATTTAGGTTTTCAAAGCTGCACTACTCTAAAGTCCTCAACATCCTTAGGACCATCTTTAATACTCAAAGGCAAAACAGAAATACATAAAAGACAATAAAAAGGGAACAAAACAATAACAGGTTGAAAACTGCTTCTTAACAGAGTACATATTTTTTTTCTATCCAGAGACATTCAGCAATGTCTGCAGACATTTTCTATTATCACAATTAGTGAGGTGTTGCCGGAATTTGGTAGTGGAGACCAGAGATGTTACCAAATATAAATCACAGAATTGTTTCCCAATAACAAACAATAGGCTCCCTGAAAAAGTCTTCTTCCGGGGGGTAGGCAGTAGTGCACCAGGTCAAGCACACGTAGTGCAAAGCGCAGGGATTTGTGCAAGGATCCCGGTTCAAGCTGAACTGCAGATAGGAGCACTTTGGATGGCACTAGAGAAGCTCCATAAATGTTGATGAACGGCGATATGGCACCTCTCCTCTCTCTGCACCTCTTCCTCTACTCTCTCTCAGAGAAAAAAAATGAATAATAAAATAATTAAGGCAGGAGGTAGCTCAAATGGTATTGCTTATGTTAAAGGTCCTGGACTCATTCCCCACATGCTACATAAACAAGACCAAAATGTTAAAACTTACAGAAATAAACAACAGAATCATTGTTGTCAGGGTATGGGGAAAAGGATCACTTCCACATATGTCTGCTGTTGAAGAGATATAAAGACATAGTTATGCAAGGTGAATATATTCAGATATCTACTTCACAATGCCACACTCATAATTAACAGTATGATGTCATACATTTAAAACTTGGTAAGAGTTTGACGTAAGAAAATGAAACAAAGAAAAGAAACTTTTGTAAGCACGAGACATATTCATTACTTTGACAGTGTAATAAT
The DNA here is from genome assembly GCF_950295315.1 of Erinaceus europaeus. NCBI lineage: Eukaryota > Metazoa > Chordata > Mammalia > Eulipotyphla > Erinaceidae > Erinaceus > Erinaceus europaeus. Next base: position 102,474,510 of record NC_080185.1, on the reverse strand, counting down.
AATGTCCAAACTCAACAAGCTGTATATGTTTACTAAGCACGGAATCTTGTATGTTAGCTATACCTCAAAAAAGCTATAAAAATGTTGAAGTAGTGGGAAATTTTGTTGACAAAAGTGAAAGATATGAAGGAGGAAACATTCTTCATTAGAAAAAACCACTGTTCAGCATAGGAGTCTATGTAACCTCTACATCCCTGTAGGTCCAAACTTGCATTCTGTGGTCGTCAGTAGGAACATTCTGAGTTGCACCAATTTCAGGACCCATCTTCTTCAGGTGGTGGATAGAGTATGTTATCCAACCTCCCCCCCTTCAGAGGATGGAACATTCTCTACCATTGTTGATCCACACTGAGGACAAGGTCCGATGGGGACCCCAAAGGGGTCCATTATGTTGTTCCTGATGGAGATGACCAGTGATAATAGAGATAGGGATCTACTCGAGGTCTACGCCCATGTCTATGTGGAAATCCCAGGACTCCCAGACTAAGGCCCCAGCTGATGGGGTGGTCTCAATGTAACTAAAGAGTCATCATTAAAGCATTCCAGTCGCTTGCCCTTAAAGAGTCATCATTAAAGCATGCCAGTCGCTTGCCCTTATTCAGCTTTTGTAGTCCTTACTTTGATAAGGTTAGCTTTGGAGTGACTGAAGAAAGTGTAATAGGAAGTAAGTGAGGAAGTTATCTAGGTCTAAGCAGGAACTATTTCATTAGGTTAAGATGAAATTTTCATTTAAGATGTCTTTTTAGGTCTTCTACTTGCTTGCTTGCTTCATTTATTGACTCACTGCAAACTATTGTACACTTTTGCTTTAAGGTATATATTTTGCCCTAATTTATGGATACATGTGTACATCATAGGCTCCAATGGTGAATATGAGCCCCAAATCAAATTTATGGGGCTTACAGTCAGCGATATTTATGTAATTTCCCCATATTTGGGAGCTACTCTCTTCCCTGATCCAGCTTTCCAGTCCTTTTTCTAGCTATGACATCATCTCCCCATACAATAACCTGTATCCACCTACATATTAGATGCCAGGCTCAGGCAAAAACTAGTAAAGTCATGGGCCCTTTCGAATATGTCTAAAATAGACCTACTAGCTATTGCCAAACAAGAGACCCCATCTGCAGTATTCTTACCTTTAGGTTCAGGATTAGTCAACAATATGTATGGCTTTATATGTTAACTCTTTTTCAGCCACCAGGTTCCAGAGGCTACCATGATACCAACCAGACTTCCCTAAACAGATGACCCCACCAATATGTCCTGGAGCTCCGCTTCCTCAGAGCCCTGCTCCACTAGGGAAAGAGAGAGACAGGCTGAGAGTATGGATTGACCTGTCTACGCCCATGCTCAGCGGGGAAGCAATTAAAGAAGCCAGACCTTCCACCTTCTGTACCCCATAATGACCCTGGGTCCATACTCCCAGAGGGATAAAGAATAGGAACGCTATCAGGGAGGGGATGGGATACAGAGCTCTGGTGGTGGGAATTATACCCCTCTTATCCTATGGTCTTGTCAGTGCTTCCATTTTATAAATAATACATTAAAACAAATTGAAAAAAGAAAGAACCACTGTTTTACGTTTAGAAATAGACACCAATATTTTAATACAGTAATATGCAGTTGAAATTAAAGAATTCTACACCTTTGTGTCAGACTCATTAATTTTATTCATCTGCACTACAGGTTATCTCATAATTGGAAGATATTAAAATAGCAACGGTATTTCATTAGGAGAAGAAAAAAATGAAACAAGTTTGACTAAGTCAATTTCCCTTCTTATAAAAAGTAATGATGTGGAGTTATCTGAAATATCAAATGTTACGTATAACAATAAAAATGCCATTTGACTTCTATTTCTGAGTATTATTAAGAGCAATCATAATGTCTTAATGTTTGGTTCTGATTAACCTTCTAAGGATTGTCTAAGATATAACAAAATCAATGTCAGAGATTATCAGGTAATCTGGTAGTGTTTTCTAAATATTCACATACATAAGTGAGGTAATACCACTCAAAGGGCTTTCTCAAAGTTTCAGGAGATAAGAAAATGAAAAGCATGGAGTAAATCTGGAAGTTTGGTGAAAACTCAGGAATGTTCTTTATTATGATTTTGGCAAAAATTAATAGTGTACGAAGCTGAAGGATAGTACTGCATAGCACAAACCCATATTTAGGTAGAAAGACTATATCACACCATTTCCTTATAAGTCTTGAGTATCTGAAGATGTTAAGCACTTCCTGGAATAACAGGGAGCTTGTGGGCGGTGAAAGCAGAAGTTTTAAGTCATTAGAGTAAGAATTATTAGTCACTGCAACTTAATGCAAGACAGTGGTATAATTTACATTTCCATGACACAAATTAAGTGAAATTTAAAAAACAAGTGTTCGAAGAATCACTAATCCTCTCTAATTTCCAAGTTTTCACATCTAAAATAATGAAGGGTAACACCTACATTTATAAATTTTCATAATTATGATGAACTTTTCCTCCACAATTGTGCACTGGGTCTCTAACACATTCTCAACACCCTCCTGTTTCTCCCTTTAGAATCCTTGGCTCCTCTGTTATAAACCACAGCCAGTCTACACTAACGGGAAAATGTATATATATATATATATATATATATATATATATATATATATATATTGCTATTTCTCATACTATGAATGAACAATTCTCATATATTTCTGCATATAAATATAAGAAAAATGTTTTAATGTTTTCACTCTAAATATAGGTTTAAATTATTGGCATTTCCCAGTTCCATGATAAGCCAGAGCTGAGCAGTGCTTTATTCTTACTCTCTATAGCTTTGTCTTATTAAAACAAAATTAATAATAATAAAAAGCTAATCTGCATTTAAAATATTGGTGTTAACTACTGTCAGTTTTATTTATTTAAATAAATCTTTACTATACTGCCATTATAAATGCAAGATACACAATTAGTCGATTTACAGAATAGCATTTTTTTTTTACTTTCTAACTTTTTAAAATTTTTATTTTATTTTATTTCCCCTTTTTTGCCCTTGTTGTTTTTATTATTGTTGGAAGTTATTATTGTTGTCATCGTCATTGTTAGATAGGACAGAGAGAAATGCAGAGAGGAGGGGAACACAGAGAGGGGGAGAGAAAGATAGACACCTGCAGACCTACTTCACTGCCTGCGAAGCAACTCCCCTACAGGTGGGAAGCCGTGGTCCAGAACTGGGATCCTTATGCCGGTCCCTGCGCTTTGCACCACGTGTGCTTAACCCGCTGCGCTACCACCAGACTCCCACAGAATAGTATTTTTATGAAAACATGGCCTTCCTCTATTTATTAAGTCTCACTTTTAAGTATACAGATTATATAAACTATGATCTGTTTAGAGAAAATTAAAATATTATTATTAGCATGTGATATCTTAAAAAATGGTTCATTTATAAACATCAAACAGATAATATTTTTTTACCAGTGTACACGGAACTGGCATGTGAAATTTTTAATATATAGAAAAGGTTCTATGGTGGCAGAGGAGCACCTAGTGAGGGGTTGTATTGTTATATGGTAATGTTATACATGTACAAACTAGTGTATTTACTGTAGACTGTAAACCATTAATCACCTAATAAAGCATTTTTTTAAAAGTTTTATTATTGTTACATAATTAGATAGGTTTTTGTAATTTTTTTCAATGAGTGCTGGGAAAATAATCCTGGGTGTGCAGCTTTATAATGATGATATTTAGAGAGATTCTCCTTTATCTAAAACTTTATTTAATATCAATGAAGGCTGAAAATGTTAATAGTATTCTGCTAAAAAAAAAGAAAAGAAAAACATCATCTTGTAATGAGCTCAAAAGTATTTTTAATCTCTAAGTTACTGAATATGGAATTATAATTTCAATTTAAAGGTAAAAATCCTGTTGAACACAGAATAGACTATAAACTTTATTAAGTAGATGGGTCTGTTCCTCCTTCCTCCTGGCATTGGTAGTGAAGCAAAAATAATGCATGGAAAAAAGAAACATAAAAATACAATTTTAAAACAAGAAAAGAATCTCAGTATCTAGGAAGTAGGACACAGAACATTACCAATAACCCTGTCCTATGGAAAGTTAAATGGGCTTATATAAAATGAAAACAAGGGTATCTGGGTGGTGATATAAGTGGGTTAAATGCACATGGCGCAAAGTGCAAGGGTCATAAGGATCCCAGTTCGAGCCCCTGGCTCCCCACCTGCAGGGGGTTCTCTTCCCAGGTGGTGAAGCAGGTCTGCAGGTGTCTATCTTTCTCTCCCCTCTCTGTCTCCTCCTCCTCTCTCGATTTCTCTCTATCCTATCCAACAACGACAACAGCAATAATAACAACGACGATAAATAACAAGGGTAACTAAAGGGGAAAAATTAAAAAATAAAAAAGACTTTAAAAAAATAAAATGAAAACATAGAATTAATTCACCCAAAGCAAGTATACAAGTATATAAATAAAGTAATGGAACAAGCACAATGAAAAGAAAACAAATCGCTGAACTTGGATTGCAAAACTGAGGTTACCAAAGTGGTTATAAGGGTATAGTGGATCCAAGGGATTTACGTGAAGGGGTATGAATACTTTGGTGGTGGGTATAGATTAGTTATACATTTTAAGTGGATACATCTGCACTTCTAAAATATGCATAATCTTAGAAATCAAGGGTACTGCAAATCACACAAAACTAACAGTAATAAAAAATTTATTCAGTAGAAGAGATACCATACAAAACAATATAAACTGTGTAATCCTGTCAAAGAAATCTAGATAAGGTTACTCTTCTTACCCTTTGCATTAGGAATTAAACATTGGGCTATTGGAAAAGTCGTGACACATTTTCATATAGAGACACAGAGAACCCAAATAAGAACAGTGAGACAGTTTATTTATGATGACTTCCCACCTGACCCAAATGTCAGCTCTCTGAGGAGAATAAAATCATGCCTAATTACTCTGGCTCTAATAGCTTTCAGCCTGAACACTATTATGTCCTTATCTGCTTAATAATAGTTTCTTGTCAGGCTGGACTATGACACTAAGGAAATTTACAAATTTTTCATAAAACTTTTAAAAATCTAGTTAGTTATATAGTTTAAAAACTGTTTACTAATAGCCATCTAGCTTAATTTTAATCATAGGAATTTGTATTATTCCTTTGACTTCTGTCACTCTTGAGATGAGTTTCAAGTATAGACACTTTCAAGCATTTTATGAAATCAAATTGTCTTACATTTATAAAATGTTTAATATTTGAGCGTCAATCTTTTGTATACAACATACGCTATCTTTCCACCTGGAATGAGTGTCTTATTGGACACTGTTCTACTTTATAATGAGTGAAATATCTACCACAGATTTCGTTTAGAAAAATGAGTTGGTGAGCAGGCCAGGTGGTGGTGCACCTGGTTGAGCACATGTTACAATGCACAAGGACCTGGGTTCACGCCCCTGGCCCCCACATGCAGGGGGAAAGCTTTTCAAGTGGTGAAACAGGCATGCAGGTGTCTCTCTTTCTCCCTCTCTATCTCCCTCCCCCTTCCTTTCTCGATTTCTGGCTATCTCTATCCAATATATAATTGAAGATAATAAACAATAAATAATAAATAATAAATTCATTTAAAAAAAATGAGCTGGGATAAGTCTTGGCTCATCTGGTAGATCACATATTGCCGTGCAAAAAAAACCTGAGTTCAAGCCCCTGTTCCCCATCTACGGGAGTGGAGGAGAGCTTCACAAGTGGTAAATCAGTGCTACAAATATCTCTCCCTCTCTGTCTCTTTGTCTCTCACCCACTGTCAAAAAGAAATAAAAAGAAAATGGCCACCAGGAACTGAGGAAAACAAAACAAACAAACAAAAAAATAAATATGGATCAACCTGTCAATGCCCATGATCAATGGGGAAGCAATTACAGAAACCAGACCTTCTGCCTTCTGCACCCCATAATGACCCTGGATCCATACTCCCAGAGGGTTAAAGAATAGGAAAGCTATAAGGGGAGGTGATGAGATATGGAGTTTTGGTGGTGGGAATTGTCTAGAATTGCACCCCTCTTATCCTATGGTTTTGTCAGTGTTTCCTTGTTATAAATAAAAATTTAAAAAAATACTGTTGGGGGAAACCGGGTACATAATACATAGAATCACTTATTATTTTGCTCCGCACTGCTCAACTCTGGCTTATGGTAGTGCTGGGGACTGAAACTGAGATCTTGTGTGTCTCTTGAGTTAAAATCTTTCAGCATAACCATTATGCTACTCTCCCAGGCCCACATGTGATTTTCTTTTTTTAATTTTTTTTTATATAAAGGAAACGTTGACTAAACCATAGGATAAGAAGGGCACAACTCCACACAGTTCTCACCACCAGAACTCTGTATCCTATCCCCTACCCTGATAGCTTTTTTACTCTTTAACATTCTGGGAGTATGAACTCAAGGTCATTTTAGGATGCAGAAGGTTGAAGGTCCGGCTTCTGTTAACCGCTTCCCCGATGAATGTGGGCATTGATTGACAGGTAGATCCATATTCCCAGTGTGTCTCTCTCTTTCCCTAGTGGGCAAGGGCTCTGGGGAAGTGTAGCTCCAGGATACATTGGTGGGGGTGTCTGTCCAGGGAAGCCTGGTCAGCATCATGCTAGCATCTGGAACCTTGTGGTTGACAAAAGAGTTAACATACAAAGCCAAACAAATTGTTGATCAATCATGGACCTAAAGGCTAGAATAGTGCAGATGAAGAGTTGGGGGAGTCATCCATTTTGTGGATAGCTAGTAGGCATATTTTAGTTATAATCCAAGGGGCCTATGGCTATATTAGTTTTTTTTTTCCCTGTGCCTGAAATCTGATATGCAGGTGGATCTAAGTAAATTCTCTGGGGAGATGATGTCATGGCTGGAAAAAGGACCAGAAAGCTGGATCAGGGAAGAGAGTAGCTGCCAAATATGGGAGAGGTATATAAATATTGTTGACTGTAAAACCCATCGATTTGATGTGGTCTGGGACCCATATTCAGCTTAGAAGCCTATGTGACCTCTGCATCCCTGTAGATCTGAGCTCACATTCTGTGGTCATGAGTTGGAACATTCCAAGCTGCCCCAGTATCATAGGCCCATCTTCCTCAGGTGTAGCATTAGAGTATGTTGTCCAGGAGTATGGGATGATCCCATTCATAAACAGAAGTTGAGAAAGAGTAACAGAAAGGAAAACTAAAAGCAGGATTTGATTAAATTTGGGCACCAAAAGTAAAAACCCTGGGTTGAGGGTGAGGGTGGATGTTCAACTTCATGGGGGAGGGGTGGGATGGGACACAGTCTTTTGGTGGTGGGAATGGTGTTTATGTACACTCCTATTAATTTGTAGGCACACAAATCACTATTTAATTAATATGAGAGGGAAAAATTTATTGAATGTCTCAAACTTTTTAAAGCACAGACTGAATCTTTTTAATAAATACACTGAGTCTTTTTATATGTTGACTCTCTTAAAAGCTTAGACCAGGGAGAACAGAAGCAACCAGTGGCATAGCTATATATAAACTATGTCAAAGGACATAAATTATGGTGATGTTGTGTATGATACAGCAATCCTAACAAAGCAATATTTGCCAAATATGTGATTATAGCAATGACTATCTATTGTCTTCTTAAACCCTAAGACAGCAGGAACCTCCGCTTCCACTATAGAGCCTATTATTTCCCCCGTCCTGGAACCTCTAGGGTGGGCCTCACTTTTCTTCATGCTTCTCACAATTTATACCAAATTATATTGCATCTGCCGATCCCAACCTAATCAATACAATGAGTACCACCTCAGCATACTTCACTTCAGACTGTGTCCAGAGACATCAGGCATGGAATGTCAACCCTTCACCCTCATTACTCGGATGAGACCTCTCCATTCATAGTATTCTCTAATTCCATTCCAGGAGGTTCACTTCCCAACAAAGTCCCAAAACCTAGATATAAACCAAATCCCATGAGATACAGCATATGTTCACATGTATCCATAAATTAGAGCAAAATATATACCTGAAAACAAAAATACACAATAGTCTGTAGTAAGTCAGTATCAAGTTCATAATGAAATAGTGTCTACTTAGACTTAGATACCCTACTCACCTACTTCCTATTACAGTTCTCTCACTCACTCCAAAGCTAACCTTAGCAAAGCAAGGACTACAAAAGCTGAATAAGGGCAAGAGACTGGCATACTTTAACAATGACTCTTTAGTCACTATCAGGCCACCCTATCAGCTGAGGCCCTAATCAGGGAGTCCTGAGATTCCTAAACAGACATGATGGGCCTAGACTCGAATAAATCCCTCTCTCCATTGTTACTGGTAATTTCTATCAGGAACAATACGATAGACCCCTTTGTGGGCCCCCATAGGACCTTGCCCTCAACTTGGATCAACAATGGTATAGAATGCTCCACCCTCCAAAGGGAGAATGGATAACATACTCTATGCTACACATGTGATTTTCTAATGATTTCCATAATGCCTTTCTTTTTAAAATAAAAAATATAGTCATTTTCCTATTCTTTTTTATGGATAATGATCATTTACAAGACTTTTGTCGCAGTTCATACTTTCACAACACCCATGATAATTTAAGTATCAGCACAACACATCCTCCATCAACTGACCAATTCCTCTACCATGTAGGGAAATAGGTCCCCACTCCTCTTATTAGTCTCTCATACCTCCCTCCTTTATAGTCCTTTGACCTGCTGCAATAGACCATAACCAAATAAAAATTTAAAATGGAGGCATTTTTAAGAATTAAGTTTCTATCTCACATTGTTGTCTGCATGTAATTAGGAGTAAACTGAAACTACAGCATTATTTGAAGTCTTAAAGTATTATAGCAAAGTCTTTATTAGTCTACCTATATCAGATACTGAATTCAACAGACTAAGCTGTATCTTCTACCGCCAATTCCACAAGAAGTTAGACTATATCACTATTTTTAATAAAATGCTATGACTTTGACAAGTATGCAGAACATAAGAATCAACCTATAAATATGAGGTTAGAATGCAAAATACCTTTGAAAACAGAGAAGTCATTCATTTATATAGTATTCAACATCAGTAAAAATCATCATCCATAGGTAGTAAACACTAAGTTGTATACATATTAACTGTTTATTATTAATACTTGAATATTAAATCAATGCCTCAAGGTAGCTTTTATTACTGCCAGTTTACTGAGTATTAAATAAACTAAGGCCATAGAACTGGAGAGAAGCAAAACTGACTCAGATTTTTTTCTAAACTTTAAGTCCTTACTTCTATGACACATCATGAACAAAGTATAGTTTAATGAGAGGTAAGATATGGAATATAGTATAGAGGACAATTAACTATATATTTTGAGAGTCAAGGCATGTATACCAAGGAATTGAGAAAACGCACATAGAGTAAGGTGATCAAGCATTCATGAATTTTTACCAGGTTATAAAAGAGGATTTTATGGTCAATCTCTAGGAAATTATGAATCTTAAATGAACAGTGAGTGAGTGAGTGAGCAGTGAGCGAGTGAGTGAGAGAGAGAAGGAGAGAAAGAGAGAGACGAAGGGAGAGAAAGAGAGGGAGAGAGAGAGTGTGTGTGTATGTGTGTGTGTGTGTTTATGTTACCAGCTGGAACTTTAAAATATGTACATGCCTTATGTTTTATGAACTACAGTTTGTGGTTATAATTGGAGAACACCATGAAAACCTAGCTGGGATTAATCTTGAAAAGACACTGATGCTACTTTTCCCCCAAAGCAATAGTTAATACTATTACAGATATTCTAGTAATGCAACTATAACTGCATATATATGACATTTGTGTCAGTGTAGGTAATAAAAATGAAATAAAATATATTTTTCATTCTTTCTGTTCATATTTTTCTACCTTCTCATGCATCCTCTCTTCACATTCTTCCTTTTTATATTTTTATATTTCTTATTTTTATTATTTTTTTGTCTCCAGGGCTATTGCTGGGGTTCAGTGCCTGCACTACAAATCCATTGCTCCTGAAGTGAATTTTTCCCTTTTTATTGCCCTTGTTGTTTATCGTTGTTATTGTTGTTGTTATTGCTATCATTGTTGCTGGATAGGACAGAGAGAAATCTAGAGAAGAGAAGAAAGAGAGGGGAAAAGATAGACACCTGCATACCTGTTTCACCACTCGTGAAATGACGACCCCTGCAGGTGGGGAGCCAGGGGCTCAAACCGGGTTCCTTACCCTGGACTGTGTGCTTTGTGCCATGTGTGCTTAACCTGATGCACTACTGCCCAGCCCCCTCTTCCTTTTTATTTATATAAACAAACTACTTAAATGCCATTCTTTCCTATAATTAACATCCTTTATCCATAACTCCTGTTTTTACCTTTCATTCTCTTCAATATAATAAAATATTATCTGTTTTAAAGTACAAATGTAGTCAATATTTATTGCACAGCATGCCCTCATAGAAGAATGTAAAATAAGAACATTTACATAGCCCTCCCTATCTTCTCAAAAACCACTTTTTGTGTTTCAACATTAAGCGTTGGCTAGGATGTAAGGAAGAAGGCACCCTAATTGGTTCAATCCCTATGAAAAATAGTCTGGAGATTTCTTACACTGTTAGAAACTGACCTATCCACATATCAAATACACAGCCTATATATTAAAAAGATTCAGTATGTGTTTTGAAAAACTTTGAGACATACAATTGATTTTCCCCCTCTCATATTAATTAACTAGTGATTTATATGTCTACATTTTGCTAGGAGTGTACATAAACACCATTCCCACCACCAAAAGACTGTGACCCATCCCTCCCACACACTCCCACCCCCCACTGGCCCAGGAAGCTGCATGTCTACCCCTCACCACAGGGTTTTTACTTTGGGGCCCTACTTACAATTTGGTCAGGTCCTGCTTTTAGTTTCCCTTTCAGATCTTCTTACTCAACTTCTGTTGATGAGTGGGATCATCCCATACTCATCTTTATCTTTCTGACTTAGCTCAATTAACATAATTCCTTCTAGCTCTGTCCAAGATGGGTCAGAGAAGGTGGGTTCATTGTTCTTGATAGCTGCATAGTATTCCATTGTGTATATATACCACAGCTTTCTCAGCCACTCATCTGTTGTTGGGCACCTGGGTTGCTTCCAGGTTTTAGCTATTATTAATTGTGCTGCTATGAACATAGGAGTACACACCTCTTTTTGGTTGGGTGTTACGTAGTCCTTGGGGTACTTGATATGTGGACTCTCTCAAAAGCCTAGACCAAGTAGATCAGAAGCATCCAATAGCACAGCTATATACAAGATACTGGGTACTGTACAGCAAACCCTAACAAAAGGACTTTTCAAAGTTAACCCAATTACCAAATAATGTGATGATAACATTAACTATCAATGATCTTTTTGAACCCTAAGACAGCAGGAACCTCACATCTCCACTATAGAGTCCCTATTTCCCCCAGTCCTGGAACCCTTGGATAGGGCCCACTTTCCCGTATGCCTCTCCCAATCCATATCAAATAATATTGCATCTGCCGATCTCAAACTAACCAACGCAACGATTGCCACCTCAACATGCTTCACTTCAGACTGTGTCCAGATACTTCACGTGTGGAACGACAACCCTTCAGCTTCATTACTCGGGTGAGACCTTTCCTTTCATAGTATACTCTAATTCCATCTCAGGTGGTTCACTTTCTAACAAAGTCCCAAAACCTAGATATACACCAGTTTCTGTGAGAGAGAGCATATCTTCACATGTATCCATAAACTACTGCAAAATATATACCTGAAAGCAGAAGTACACTAGACTTTGCAGTGAGTACCTCCCTAACACTTCCTCTCCACTATTCCAAGCTTTGGGTCCATGATTGCTCAACAATTTGTTTGGCTTCGTATGTTAACTCTCTTTTCAGTCACCAGGTTCCAGATGCCATCAGGATGCTGGCCAGGCTTCCCTGGATTGAAGACCCCACCAATGTGTCCTGGAGCTCAGCTTCCCCAGAGACCCACCCTACTAGGGAAAGAGAGAGGCAGACTGGGAGTATGGACCGACCAGTCAACGCCCATGTTCAGCGGGGAAGCAATTACAGAAGCCAGACCTTCTACCTTCTGCAACCCACAATGACCCTGGGTCCATGCTCAGGTGGTTCCCAGAATGGGAAAGCTATCAGGGGAAGGGTTGGGAAATGGAGATTGGGTGGTGGGAATTGTGTGGAGTTGTACCCCTCCTACCCTATGGTTTTGTTAATTAATCCTTTATTATATAAAAAAATTTTTAAAAAAATAAAAAAAGAAACTGGCCTGTCTGGCAGTTCCTCTCTTGTGGATATATCTAAAGGAAGCAGAAACACTTATCATATATATATTCGTAGCAGAATAATCTGCAAGAGCCCAAACCTGGAAGCAACCCAGTTGCCCAATGATGTATAAATGACTTTAAAAGTTGTGCTATATAAACACAATGGACTATCACTCAGTTGTTAAAATTGATGAAGCCATCTCTTTTCTCTCATCTTGGGTGGAAATTGAAATACTCATGTTAAGAGAGAGAAACCAAAAGAAAAAAAGGGGGCATTACCTGACAATCTCATCAACAGGTGGGACTTCAAAGACAAGGACAGAAAAGTGAAACACAAAGTAATTCTTATACCAGATGTTGCGTATTGCACTAAAGCAAAGAATTCTAGGGAAGACAGGGAAGGAATAGAGTGGATAAGATCTCAGAGACTTGGTGCATCATATTGGAAAAGGACCTAAATTGATGGTGAGAATATGTTGCAGACATTTTTAAAGCAGACATTTAGAAATTGTACCCATGTATTAACAGTTGTACTATAAACTATTAACTACCAATAAAGTGATTTAAGTAAAATAATATATGTATACTTTGCACATTTCTATTTAACAATAGGGAAAACTATCAGCAATTCTTTCCCAAGTTCTTGGATTTTGTTCTTATAAATATACTTTCAAGTTTAGCTTTAAATATATCCATATATCCCATTTTCCAGGCCATATTTTGCAAAGTAAGGCAACAACTCTCCTTTTCTCTCTTACCCTCCCCCTCCCTCCCTCTCCTTTCAAAAACTAAGATTTTTTTCTTCCTCCAAGACATTTTTCAGCAACTGTCCATGCTCATGTAGAGCCATCCAAACTTAGTCCAGTGGACGTCTTTCCTGGAAACCATCCAGAAGACTCAGGCCAGCATCCTGCTGTAATAATTACTGTGGTCTCAATTTTTGATGAAAAGGAAGACACAACAGCCCACAGATAGCTGTAAATCCCAGTACACCTGCTTATCTTGGTGGAGGATAACTACCCAAGAGGTCTAGAAACCCCAGGCTGAAAAAGTATAACTCCCTGAATATGCATTTGGCCAATTTAGCTAAAGAAAAATAATAATTTAGAATACATTTCTCATTCATATAAGTACAATATAAAAGCTGCATTTTTCCCTAATTAACTTTAATGTGTTTCTCTCTTGGTTATTCCAGATGTACTTACACTGCTGCATCAGTTTATATTTATCCCTTTAACAGATTTTTAAAATCTAGGTAAAAGTCTTTCTCAAGTAATTCACAGCCTAAATTTATTCAAAGTCTACTCTTCAGAATAATCAGAAAACATATTAAAAGTGTACTCAAAAGGAGAATAGCGATTGAAGAGTGCAATGAAACCCAGTTTATAATTATTTACTTAAAGGTCATTTTTGTCTGATTTCCCTAGTGGCTAACAGAAAACATAGTCCTTCAAATCCCAGCAATAATTATAAAGAAGGACAAAGTGCAAGGAATTTCTTGATATTGGGTAATGTAAGAGACAATTTTGCCCTCAGAGACACATTTTCTTCCATATATAAATTCATAAAATGATCTTTCAATTCATATGAACTCATTTCAATTGCCATTTTAATAATCTCTCAACTATATTTAACAATTTAAAAATGTATTTCCCCTGACTATAATTCTGATGATTATTAATAATTTCTATTTAACAATTTTAAGGCCGAAGAGATAGTGAATATACAATGGACATATCCTAATTTCAAAAACAAACAATATATATTTTCTTAAAGTAATTATAAGTATAAATAATAATTTTCTGTGGAAAAATAAAGACATTATCACCAAAGTAAATGCTTACTTGGCAGAAGCCAAAAATTAATACATTGATAAAAAACTGGGTAGAAATAGGTAGATTTATTTATATTTATTTATTCCCTTTTGTTGCCATTGTTTTCTTATTATTGTAGTTATTATTGTTGTTATTGATGTTGTCGTTATTGGATAGGACAGAGAGAAATGGAGAGAGGAGGGGAAGACAGAGAGGGGGAGAGAAAGATAAACACCTGCAGACCTGCTTCATGCTTGTGAAGCGACTCCCCTGCAGGTGGGGAGTTGGGGGCTTGAACCAGGATCCTTATGCCAGTCCTTGCACTTTGCACCACGTGCACTTAACCCGCTGCACTAGCACTTGACTCCCGGTAGATTTTTTTAATTCATAAAAGAACAGAAAAAAATGCCATAAAGCCATACATATTAAGATGCATTTTTTTCTAAGTCATTTTTTAAATTTGTGATTAATAGGGATTTACAAGACTGTAGGATTACAGGGCAGAGTTCCTCACCATAACCACCACCAAAGTTCAGTACCCCCATCCTCCCAACAATAACTACCAGTCTCACAAACTCTTACAGACAACTTGTTTATTACTATTTATTTATGCTAATTATGAATAGCAAGTTCTTGTCTTTTAGTTCTCTAAATTCCATATATGAATGAAACTATGCTGTAGTTGTCTTTCAACTCTTTACTTATTTAGCTAAGTATAATCACCTCCATTTCCATCCATTTTGTCCTAAAGGACACAATGTCATATTTTCTGATGCAGAGTAGTGTTCCATGGAGTACATATCCCATAACTTCTTTATTCTGTTACCTATTGATAGACATTTAGGTTACTTCTACCTGTTTGGCTATTGTGAATAATGCAACTACAAACAAACCAGATGTGTACATCCCTTCTAATTATTGTTTCCATGTCCTTTGAATAAATGCTGGATTATGAAGAATTTTCATTTTTATTTGTTTAAGCACTCTCCATACAGTTTTTCAAAGGGTCTGCACCAGTTTGTATTCCAGTCAACAGTGTAACAGTGTCTCTTTTTCTCCACAAACTTCCTATTTTGTTGATGTAGGGCATTCTTGCAGGTAAGAGGCGAAATCTCCATTAAAATTTTAATTTGAAGTCCTCTAATGATAAGTGAAGCGGAGCATTCCTTTGTGTGTTTGAGGCCATTTGCATCTCTTCTTTAGAAAACTGTTCAGTTATTTTGTCCACTTTTATTGGATTGTTATTATTTTTATTTTGGTAAACTGTATGTTTTTTTTATAAATGTCAGATATCAATTGCTTGTCAGATGTGTGATATGCAAATATCTTCTTCCAGTTATTGGGTTTCTCAATTATCCTTTTGCAGTTTTCTTTTGATCTGCAGAAGCTTCTTACATCAATATAGTCTCATTTCTTTAATCATGTTTTCATTTTACATTTTTACGGGTTTGAGTCTCCAATCTGTGATATTAAGGTCCTCCAGTGTCTTAACAATGTTTTCTTCTATGTGTTTTATAGGTTAAGGTCTAGTATCCAGGTATTTGATCCATTTTGAATTAATCTGGGTGCATGGTTTTAAATGACACAGTTTCATTCTTCAAAAAAAAATTCCACCTTCTGTTTATTTTAAAGTCTCTGTTGCTCCTTTTCCAGCTTATTGTGATGTTTGATAGTTTATTTGAGATCTTTCCTCTCTGTTTATATGGGCCTGTGTTGCAATGAACTCCCTTTTAGGAATGTTTTCACTGTGTCCCATAGAGTCTGGTAACTGCTCTCTTAAATTTTTAAGTTCCCTTCTAATTTATTTGATGACCCAGGTGTAACTCAAAAGCATACTGTTTTGTCTCAGTATTTGGAGGGAGTATATTTTTTCTTTTTTTTTTTTGTGATTTATTTCTAACTTCATACCCTCATGGTCAGAAAAGGTAATTTTTATTATTTCAATATTACCATAGTTATAAAGGCTGTCTTTATGGCCCAACATATGGCCAAACCTCAAGAATATTTCATCTGCCCTTGAGAAGAATGTATGTTCATTTCTTTGGGGATGGAATATTCTGTATATATCTGTTAGCTTCATCTTGTCTATGACTCAATGTAATGTCACTGGTTCCTTGTTGATTTAGTTTTACATACACTTAAGTGTTTGCTTAGCTATAGGTAATTGAATATTTCTTAGAGATAATAATCTAATTTAAAAATTCTATCTTAGATGCAATCAGTCCAAATATTCTATAAAATGTATGTATTCCCTTTCTATCCTATATAAAAGAGCACTTGATCTTTTTTGAATGGTCTCTAATTCCAGTATTCTGTAAGTTTGTTTGTATATTTGTAATTAAGAAAAAAAAATATTTGTGCTCAGGCGCTAGGCACCCAGCTAAGCGCACATAGTTCTAACAGCAAGGACCAGTGCAAGAATCCAGGTTCGAGCCACCAGCTCCCTACCTGCAGGGAGGGTGCATCACAAGCAGTGAAGCAGGTCTGTAGGTGTCTATCTTTTTCTGACCCTCTGTATCTGCTCCTCCACTCTCAATTTCTCTCTGTTCTATCCAATAAAATGGAAAAAATGTCCGCCAGGAGCAGTGGATTCATAGTGTGGGTACCCAGCTGCATTGATAACCCTGGAGGCCAAAGGAAAAAAAAAGTGCTCTAGTTAACTAAAATCTAATACTTTTATAAATTCACTTGGTGACCATTAGTTCTGAAATCCATACCTACTCTGAATAAATATTTTTTTCATATTGTGAGCTTTCTACATACATATATAACAATAATAGTCTTCTTAGGTGAAACATATGTAGGACAACTAGCCCGAAACCTTTAATTGATGCTCATAAAACTTGATCTTGAGGTCCCTAAAATTTTTTATTGCCCTCCTCAGAATGTACTACAATTTGACAATATCCTCTTTTAAAAATAGAAGCCGGGAGTCAGCGGTAGCGCACAGGGCACAAAGCACAAGGGCTGGCTTAAGGATCTCAGTCCAAGCCCTCAGATCCCTACCTGTAGGGAAGTCGCTTCACAAGCAATGAAGCAGGTCTGCAGGTGTCTTTCTTTCTCTCCCCCTCTCTGTCTTCCCCTCCTCTTTCCATTTCTCTGTCCTATCCATCAATAATGACATCAATAACAACAACAATACAACAACAAGGAATACAAAAGGAAATAAATAAATTTTTTAAAAAGCCTAAAAAAATAAAAAATAGAAGCCAAAGATAAGTACACAATGTGAACTGATCAAAGAAGAGTCTATTTTCCTTTCTCTATGAAATAAAAACATAAGAGTACAAAACTGGTTACTTCTTCCTAAATCCCATTTATTAGATAAAATTAAGAAGAATTGAGTAAGTAAAATTAGGATCTCACCAATGTAATTATTAAGAGCTTTGAGTTATATAGTAATGGTATTAGCCTTCTAAACTCTCTTTAACATTTTGTTTATGAAACCTCAGGGAGAGATGACAAGAATATCATTGTAGGAAAGATAAATTGAAAAAAATTCATTTGAGGGGCCCCATAGTGGCTCATTGGTTTAAGTACAACACATAGTATGAAGCACAAGGATGGTTCAAGGATCCCAGTTCAAGGTCCCTGGCTTGCCATCTGCGGGGGTGGGGGGGGTCCCTTCACAAGCAGGAAAGCAGGTCTGCGGGTATCTATCTTTCTCTCTCCCTCTTTATCTCCCCCTTCTCTATCAATTTCTCTCTGTCCTATCCAATAATAATGGGGGGTAAAGCTTACTTAAAAACTCAATTGCAGGGGGTCGGGCGGTGGCGCAGTGGGTTAAGCGCATGTGGCGCAAAGCGCAAGGACCGGCGTAAGGATCCCGGTTCGAGCCCCTGGCTCCCCACCTGCAGGGGAGTCCCTTCACAGGCGGTGAAGCAGGTCTGCAGGTGTCTATCTTTCTCTCCCCTTCTCTGTCTTCCCCTCCTCTCTCCATTTCTCTCTGTCCTATCTAACAATGAATTGCGTCAACAAGGGCAATAATGATAACCACAACGAAGCTACAACAAGGGCAACAAAAGGGGGAAAAAATGGCCTCCAGGAGCGGTGGATTCATGGTGCAGGCACCGAGACCAGCAATAACCCTGCAGGAGGAGAAATAAATAAATAAATAAATAAATAAATAAGGCAACAAAGGGAAAATAAATAAAATTACAAAAAAAAAACTCAATTGCATTATACCCTAAACAAATAAAAATCATGTATTCAATGAAGGGAATACTTACTATGAGATGTTTAAAAAATAAATTAAATGGTAAAAAGAAAACAGCGTTCACTCAAACACTGGATCTGGAGTACAGGTATGATAGAGAGCTTAACTAGAGGAAACAGCTTTCAAGGTTACCCTTTTCCTTTTCTGGTTTTGTGCTCATCAAGTTGCTGTGATTATTCATTTGATTATTTGAAGACCTTGTTTCTGGAAAAGCTATGTCTCAAATAGAAAACTGAAGTATCTTGGTTACTGAAAAATATGCCCCATCCTCTTATCATAACCACTGTTACAGAATTTAGTCACTTATACTTAAGAGTCCATTAAAATCTGAATAAATGGGAGTCGGGCGGTAGCACAGCGGGTTAAGCGCAGGTGGCGCAAAGCACAAGGACTGGCAAAGTATCCCGGTTCGAACCCCCGGCTCCCCACCTGCAGGGGAGTCCCTTCACAGGCAGTGAAGCAGGTCTGCAGGTGTCTATCTTTCTCTCCTCCTCTCTGTCTTCCCCTCCTCTCTCCATTTCTCTCTGTCCTATCCAACAACGACAACAACAATAATAACTACAACAATAAAACAACAAGGGCAACAAAAGGGAATAAATAAAATATTTTTAAAAATATTTAAAAAAAGGCTTTAAAAAATCTGAATAAATGGGAGCCAGGCGGTAGCGCAGCGGATTAAGCGCACATGGCACAATGCGCAAGGACCAGCATAAGGATGATCCAGGTTCGAGCCCCGGCTCCCCACCTGCAGGAGTCGCTTCACAGGTGGTGAAGCAGGTCTGCAGGTGTCTATGTTTCTCTCTCCCTCTATGTCTTCCCCTCCTCTCTCCATTTCTCTCTGTCATATCCAACAACAATGGAAAAAACAAGGGCAACAAAAAGGAAATAAATACAAATATTTTTTTAATAAATTTACTCCTTTTGCTAGGTCATGCCTTTTTCATTTGAAGTTTGGACAAAGAAACAAAGTACTACCATCAATTTCTGACTTAAGTTCTTCTGAAACAGAACCAATCAAGTTGTGGTATAAGCTTACTAGTACAGCTCTTAGTAGTGCTAGTAAACAAAAGAATGTTGGTGCTGATTAGTGAGGTTGAGATCCCTCCTAATACCCGAGGTGATTTAGAAACTCAGCTTTCATTATTCATGTTTATCCTCATTTAATCACAAAAGTATACTGAACAAAACAAAGCCTGAACAAGACCAATAGTGGTACCGGTATAATTTGACAGGGAGTTATAAGGAACCATTGGATTTGTATTAGTTCTCAGAGTCTACCATAACACATCACTATACTCTTGGCAACTAAGACAACAGAAATTTATTCCCTCACAGCTCGTAAGCTTCTCCAGCTCCTAGACTGGCATGCAGTTTATCTTCCTGATAGAGGTTCACAGCTTCAGCAGGATATTCATATTGCCAAACTCAAAGTAAACAAAAAACTGACATAGGTTTTTCTCTGCTCTTCCTCACTTTATGTTTGTGGGTTCCAGTTTGCTCTTACTTTGCATGTCTCACTCATCTTTACCTAACAGCCTATTCTGTGGACTTCAGGTTCTACCAGCATTAGATGCAAAGTCAAAGGCCTCTCAGATACTATCACACTTAACTTGGCCCCATGATCACATAAAGTTAGGTGCAGAAAGCAGAGGAAAAAACCATGGATAATTAACAAGTAATTTCTAACACTTCCAGGTGGATTTCAGAATTTCAATTGAATAATGAATTCTTACTGGCTCCTATATTACTTCCCCAACCTTACTTTTTAAAGGAATATCTTTAGCGCTTATTTTAGACCTGTCATCATTATATGTTAGGTGTATGTAGGGTAGATGTCATCTTTTTATTTTTGCAATGTGAAAACTGAGAGTTCCTGGGCAAAAATAGCCAGACTGATGAACTCACACATAAAAAGATTATCACTTCTTGACCTTAATTTATATGATACAATTCCTGACTCTGAAATGATGCTGAATAAGGTATACCTTTTGTGGAATTTAAAAGGGGATTACTGTATTGTGCAAGTGGGTGATGTGTGAATATCTGGAGAACTCCAAGATGATTCAAATGATTTCCTAGCTCTTAGGATTTTGTTCTGGACTCTATAAATAAATGACTATCACTTGAGTGGGTTAGATAAGTGACTAGCTTCTAATAAAGTGATATGATAGAGATGATGAGATTAAAACTTCTAAGTTTAGGTTACAAAGGATTCTAATTTCCATTCCTTTTTGTTCTCTCATTCTGAGGATAGCAAATTACTGTGTTCCAGATAACCCTAAGGAAAATTTCACATGATAGTGCACTACTATCCCTGGCCAAACTGAGGCCTGCCAAAGCTATGTGAATAAGCTTTGACGATTTTCCTCTATCATGTGTTCACATGAGAGGATAGCCATGTATGTTCTTATGTTGTAAAATTTAACACCTTTATTTGAGATCTAATAAAATGTTTTGAAAATCACAGTGTCTTTTACTCCCTTACAGTTCTGTTGCTATTTTGCACAGGTAGGGCCTCACATAGGTACAATTTCACTGTTCAGTTGCTTTTTAATTCAGATAGATACAGAAGGGGGTGACGGAGAAACACCAAAATATCTGAGCTTCTCCTGATGTCAGGCTGCCACCATTTGATGTCAGGGCTACAGCTTGGGCTCCTTCCATGGCAAGGCATATTCCCTGCCAGGTTCCTCCATTAGATTTTTCACTAAAGAAAAAAAATACCCTAGCTTAAATTTCTATGTACTCTGTTTCAAAAATATATAAACATCCATTGTTGAGACACATCTAAGGATCATTGAGCCAATAATCTCCAGAGCATATTATGTGGTCCCCCCTTTTTCTTCCTCAGGCTCTTTAAATCTATGGTGCATTTTTAAACCAACTAGCCAGTACAAGTATATTTCTAGTAACTTAAATATTACAATTTTCTCTCCACTTACTCTGGAAGCATTTTCTTCAAAATGCTTCTTTTCATTCTGTGGTGTTTATGTTTCGTCTCCGTCTCTGTATTCACATTTACATTACTAAATTTACTTAACTCTATTATCTCTGTTTTCTTCCTCACCTCTAACAACTCTAATTAAACTATTTCACGGCAATGATACTCTTCTAGGGAAATCATATATCTCATCTAAATTCCTACATTGGAAGCTTCAAGTCATTCTGTTGTTTACCATTATTTCAACAACAAAATACTTATTCTTCATAAGCAATCTGTTTACAGTTTATATCTTGCCTACCTTATTGTGTTTTAATATATTTTTCCTTGATCAGCACTAGGATCTCCTCTGGACTTTGCCAATATTGATTATTACTAGCTTGACAAACATTGTCAGGATAATTTTCAACCCTTAATTACAGTCCATAAAAACTGCCAAATTATAATATGAATTATATACTTGTAATGTTAAATATCATGTTAACATGATTACTAGATCAGTAATTCAATCTAAAATAAAAAATCTACTCTAAATGTACTAACAGAAAGTTGAAATTAAAACTAACCTATTCCCCTAAATAAGCAAGTAACCTGCTAACTTCCACCTCACTTCCCTGGGCAGATGAGCTCCCTAGTGTGTCCTGGAACCTCACCTCTCCAGAGCCCTGCCCCACTAGGGAAAGAGAGAGACAGGCTGGGAGTATGGACGGACCTGTTGGTATTCTTCGTGTTGGTTTGGCCCCCTTCCCCCTACCTCTGAGAGAAATGGTTTGGTCCTTGCTAGTTTCGTGCCCCTCTTTCTCCCTGCCCCGTATGCCAAGGACGGGCAGAGTCCCAGCAGCAGCTGAGAAAGAAACACGGGGAAGCACATGGTGTGGTGATTTGCCCGTTCGTGAATAAAGATTAAACTGCAGCTTCTCAGCCCAGCCGTGTGTCCCCGAGTCTGTCTCTGTCTACCACCGCAATGCTAGCCCGGCCTGCTGGAGCCCCCGAAACATTAACAACACGGACCTACCAAGCCCATGTCCAGTGAAGAAGCAATTACAGAATCCAGACTTCCACCTTCTGAACCCAATAAAAATACTGGGCCCATACTCCCAGAGGGATAAAGAATAGGAAAGCTTCCAAAGGAAGGGATGGGATGGTATGGAACTCTGGTGGTGGTAACTGTGTGGAATTTTACCCCTCTTATCCTATGGTCTTTTGATCATTATTATATCATTATTTTTTTTTAAGTGTACACAGGGGTACTGGTAAATCCTCACTGCATTGGAGGAAGCTTTTGTGCTGGAGTGAGTGAGTGAGTGAGTGAGTGAGTGAGTGAGTGAGACAGTCAGTCTATCTATCTCTGCCTCTTTGCCTGTCTCTATTAAAAAAAAACTTTATTACTGCTTTTAGTCAATGACTTAGAACAGTAAGAATACTACAACTTACTGACACCTGCTAACATCACAGGCCTTTTAGTGGGCAATATAAAGATCTGAAATATAGACTGGGGTTCAACCTTTTCTTTCCCTCTACTGGTGTCACGTTTCATAGTCTATACCCATTTCTACTCGAGCTTCTTTTTCACTTCTACCTTCCCATACACTGCTCCAGTACATATATTCATTAATGTCTATCCATATTATCTAGGTCTGGATTGAATAAGAGAGACTATTGTTTTAGAACTTACTAGTTATTTTTTAGAAATGGAGAAGAGGTGCTAGTGGGATGGATGGAGAAAAATCCAGGCACTAAGAAGAGCAGGAGAGCATTGAGAATGAAAGCAAGAAAATCTGACCCAGTCATCAGTAAAAACAGCTAATACACAAGTAGTTGAAATCAAATTACGATGATTTAATTGAGATAGAGATAGAAATTGAAATAGGCTAAAAGGCAGAACTGGGATAAAGTGAGATGGTCCAATAAATTTATGAAACAAACCATGAAATCATTGTAATTTTTATTTTGCATTAGGTTCCATGGAGTATTGTGCGTCAATACTTATTTCATCCAATGCGGTACTAGATCATCAAATTTAAAACCCATTTTCATTCATAGTTATATAGTATCTATTTTTTATCATGTTTCTTTATTACTATAGTCTATGCTCTGATATGTCCGAGTTTAAGAACAATATTTATGACACATAATACTGACATTATAAAAGTTAATGTTGGATTCTAAGAGAGTGTCCCCCCCCAGAGGGGGTGACAAAAAAAGACTTTCAACCAATATCATGTAGTATTGAATAAAATACTTGACTGAAGAGAACCATACTCATAGACATTTCAGTGCCCTTTCTAGACTATTCTCTCAATTAAGATGTTCTGTTGAAAATCATAATGTTATTAATGGTTATGGCACTATTAACCTATCATATCATCTGGATAATTCACAGATCAGTTTGAGAGCCAGCTACAAAATGGTAGTAATATGGGCTATCATTTTTAAAAGAGGGAGGACTTAAGTTCAAAGGTGAACATTCATCAACCTAAATAGAGCTAAAAGAATTGACTTCTTCAGGCTGAACAGCATATAAAAAATGTTGGGAGTCAAATGATTGTTCTTAAATAATCAGATTATTTAAATTATTTCTAGACGCATACTTTAAACCAAGCACTGGAGTCTAGGAATGTCAAACAAAGGAGGTTCCTGTCCTAGTTGACAGTACACATTTCAAAAGAATACCCAAGGATTGATGTTGTGGTAACTGAATTAGGATTATAAATCAAGACTTTATGATAATTTTTAAAATAGATTTAGTTGTAGAATAATAATAATAATGCTACATAAACACTAGATAATAGCACTGTAAACAAAAAGAAGCTCTGAGACTCGCATTCAGAACTGGAGTTAACAAAGAGGGGAGGCCAGGAAGGGAGGGACTCAATAAACTAAAAGAAGAGACTGACATGTTTTTAGGCACCCCAGAACTCATTCTTAACCTGGGTCCCGCGGCAAAGAAGTGGCTCGCTTCATTCCTGTCCCACATCTTGGAATCTGAGTCTATGCCCAAAGTTTGGCGTCCTGCGAAGATTATAGCGGTTTTGAAACCAAAGAAAGGCCCACCACTGGCCGCCAGCTATAGACCAATTTCTCTCCTCTCCGTGTGTTACTAACTCCTTGAGAGGCTGCTTCTGTCACGTATTTCTCATCTTACAGAGAAATTCCTATCACCCGCCCAAGCTGGTTTCCACCCAGGAAGATCTACCTGCGAACAAGCCCTGGCCCTCTCAACTTACATTGAAAATGGATTCCAGAAGAATTTAAAGACGGGTGCTGTCTTTATTGATCTCACTGCAGCCTATGACACCGTCTGGCACCGTGGTCTCCTAGTCAAGATCTCAAGATGCCTGCCTCCATGGGTGGCCAACACTGTATCATTTCTTCTCCAAAACAGAAGATTCCGGGTGCATCTGGGTGACAAGTCTAGCAGATGGAGACTTGTTTCAAGTGGCCTCCCCCAGGGCTCTGTTCTGGCTCCTACGCTATTTAATATTTACATCAATGACCTCCCAGATACTTCTTCAAGGAAGTTCATCTACGCCGATGACATCTGCTGTGCAACTCAGGCATCCAAATTCGACATCCTCGAGGAAACACTCACGAAAGACAGGTCTCTGATATCTGATTACTGTAAAAAATGGCCACTAATCCCTAGCACTGCAAAAATGGTATCATCTGTTTTCCATCTACACCATGCCTCAGCCTCGCGTGAGCTTAATGTGCAGCTTGGCGATACGAGAATCCGGCATGAAGCCCAGCCAGTTTATCTTGGCATTACTCTCGATCACACTCTGTCATTTCACAAACATCTCATAAAATCTGCAGCAAAGCTGGGCGCGAGGAATAACATCACTGCAAGACTGGCCAGCTCCTCATGGGGCGCGAGCGCTTCCACACTACGATCATCCTCTCTGGCATTATGCTATTCCACTGCAGAATACTGTGCCCCAGTATGGTTCCGTAGCCCCTATGTCCACTTGGTCGATTCCAAATTATATTCCTCCATGAGGATAATTTCTGGAACCATCCGTTCCACCCCGGTTCCATGGCTGCCAGTTCTTAGCAACATCGCCCCACCAGATATTCGTCGGGATGCGGCATCATCTAAGTTCATTTCCCACGTCTACGCTCGACCGGACCTGCCAATATACGCGGATATCTTCGCCCACCCTGTCCAACGCTTGACATCTCGTCACCCAATCTGGTCCCCTATGCCTACACTGAACTTCTCTGTTCCAGTCT
The DNA here is from genome assembly GCF_950295315.1 of Erinaceus europaeus. Taxonomy (NCBI): domain Eukaryota; kingdom Metazoa; phylum Chordata; class Mammalia; order Eulipotyphla; family Erinaceidae; genus Erinaceus; species Erinaceus europaeus. The sequence goes on along the minus strand of NC_080185.1, from coordinate 102,448,983 downwards.
CTTGGAAACAGAGCTGGCAGTCAGCTGAGGTAAAGAACAAACACCTCATCACAGACCCCTGCAAGCGTCAACCCGGCTTTTGACCTAGCACGTTATGATTGGGCCCTCCTCAATCGCTATCGAACAGGCCATGGCCGGTGCGCCGCTATGTTCCATCGCTGGAGAGCCAGAGACAACCCGAACTGCCCCTGCGGCTACAGACAGACTATGACCCACATAGTCAACGACTGCCACCTCTCCAGATTCAAAGGAGGTCTCGAAACTTTACATCAGGCTCAACCTGACACTGTTGACTGGCTACGGAAGAAGGGCAAACGCTAGAAGAAGAAAAGTGGACATGGTTGGGATGCACTGGATCGACCTACTCGTGGTGCATCCCGTGAGTACCCATTCATTGGGGAAACTGACGATCCTTCCTAGCCGACTGAATCTACATGGATCCCAGTCACTTTCAAAGCCAGCAACAAGCAGCTCCTGACAGTTTTCAACCTGACTCTGTTGACTGGCTATGGAAGAAGGGCAAACGCTAGAAGAAGAAAAGTGGACATGGTATAGTAGTACCACACAATTTAAATAGAGGCGAAACCGTACACCTCAAACATACATATAGTTTTATAAACTACAATTATCTGACTTAGCAAAAATGAGAAAAAAAACATAAAAGTTAAAGGGGGGTTGTTTTTAAATACAATAGTCCACAAACAAAATGTTACTGAGAGGAGATAATCTGCAGAGCATGCCTATATTTCATACAGAAAAGTGGAACCTGCAGGTATTCGGCATATTGTAGTGTGTAGATCCTTATGTTTTGATAAATATTTTTGTGTGATTCAATGCAGACACTTAGCATGGGAAGATGAGAAAATGTATTCATATGTCAACTGTACTGTAAACTGTTATCTACCTCCTCCCAGTAAACTGATTCATGAAAAACAAAGTAGGGTTACGTAAGTTAAAAAAGAAATAAAAATACTTGTCCAAGGAAATTTAAAACTATCAATGTATCAAAAATAATGTACTGGAATGTAAGAAATATGGAGATTAATATTCAATAATAGAGATTTGCCAACAAAAGTCTCTACACAGTATCAGTATTTGACTGAAAAGTTTTAAGATAAGAATCTTAAGTGTCTGATAGAAGAACAAATTATTCAAGGCACTGCAATACCTGACAGGCAAAATCTAAAGGATATAGATATTTCCTCAAATAAATAGATTAGATTAGACTAACATAGAGCATGGTCTCAGTTATCTACTGATCTAGATCTTAATGACCTTGAGGTGAAAATCAGTGAGTTACTGATGCTGAAAAGTTCTTGTGCAAGTTTAAACAGACATAAATACATATATAAAGCCCAGAAACCGGGAGTAAAGAGGTATAACACAGACAACACGACAGTGAAAAGACAGTCTGTTGCTTCATTGGAGGGGTCTTCAAGCCAGCATTCGCCAACACTCAAGAAGACAATGAAATTTATATTATACATAAATTCATATTACAAATTGTATCACTAAATGGGGTAAAACAGTATTTTAGCTTTCCTGAGATGGAGACTTGTATTCCACAGGAAGTGACTACAATTAATTTAATTCATTAAGAAACACTTCTCCACCTCTCCCTCTCAATATTTATTTATTCATTCATTCGTTTATTTATCTCCTGGGTTACCACTAGGGCTCAGTGCCTGCACTACAAATTCTCTTCTCTTGCCCATCCCCCCCTTTTCCATTTTATTTAACAGGACGGAGATAAGTTGATAGGGGAGGAGGAGATAAAAATGGAGAAAGAAAGATAGATACCTGCATACCTGCTTCACCACTTGTTAAGTGTCCCCTTGTTCGTGCATATGGGGAGTAGGGGCTCGAACCGGATCCTTGCACTTAGTCCTTTCTGTACGGAACCAGGTGCACCACTGCTCAGCCCCCCCAAAACACTTATCTATATCAAGAATACATAAAAGATTTTAGATAAAAGTAGATGCTCTTTGGGGTGGGGGTAGTATGCAGACACCTATCATAAGGAAATGGGAAATTGTGCCCATATGTCAACAATTGTACTGTAAACTAAAACCCCCCCCAATAAAATTATTTGGAAGGAAAATTAACTTACCTTCTAGCAGGATGTGTTTCCTTGGGAAGAAGATGAATGCCATTTTATAAATGGTTAAATTTTAAAGTATGAAGATACTTGATGACAGGTAAAAATACAGACTCAGGTATGTGGTTATGAATGTCATTTAGAACTTTCTGGTGTCTATTCCCTAATAGGTCTTTACTATTCTCTTTATTTGGCAATGCAAGCTCTTTTAGTATTACTCACACAAATATCTCTGGGCTGCAAAGTATTAATCTTTAGGAAAACTTGCTACAAAGACATCCTCTTAAGAGATGTAGATGTTTAATGTTTTCAGCATGAGTCCAGCATAACTACAGGAAAGTATATCATAGAGGTTTTGAAGCACTGGATCAAACTTCACAGATAAGCAATGCATCTTTTTTACACAACAAGTCAAAGAGAAAAAGGCATGTTTAGGATTGAAAGAGCTGGTAATGGTGATTGAAGTTTCACTAGAAAGAAGATCTTGCATCTCTCTTTTTTGTACCATATAAAAGCTTCATAGATATTACTGACTTGTCTCTTTTACTAAATTGTGTAAACACTTAGTTTTTGGTCTTTCAAAAGCAAAGACTGAGACAAAACAATGATTATAGGTAATTTATCTGATAGGTGATCTAAGGAAACTTAATTAGCCAGGGGAATATAGATAAAGGGAAAGGGGAGGTAGGCAGTGGTGCACCTAGTTAAACACACATAGCAGGTACACACATAAGCACAAACAACCCGTGTTTAGGCCTGTCCCCACCTGCAGGCAGAACACTTCATGAGCAGTGAAGCAGGTCTGTGTCTATCTGTCTTCACCCCTCTCGATAACCCTCCGATCTCAATTTCCAAAAAATGGGAAAAATGGCCACCAGGAGCAGGAAGCTTTTAATGTAGGCAAAGCCCTATCAGCAACCCTGGTGGCAAAGAAAGAAAGAGAGAGAGAAAGAAAGAAAGAAAGAAAGAAAGAAAGAAAGGAAGGAAGGAAGGAAGGAAGGAAGGAAGGAAGGAAGGAAGGAAGGAAGGAAGGAAGGAAGAAGGAAGGAAAGAAAGAAAGAAAGAAAGCAGTGTAGGGTGTCAAAAGGGTGTGATAATAAGTCCCTTTGTTATGGTTTGCTGTGCAGTACCCAGTATCTTGTATATAGCTGTGCTATTGGATGCTTCTGATCTACTTGGTCTAGGCTTTTGAGAGAGTCCGCATATCAAATACATAGCCTATATATTAAAAAGATTCAGTTTGTCTTTTGAGAAACTTTGAGAAATACAATTGATTTCCCCCTCTCATATTAATTAACTAGTGATTTATATGTCTACATTTTGCTAGGAGTGTACATAAACACCATTCCCACCACCAAAGGACTGTGACCCATCCCTCCCGCCCACTCCCACCCCCCACTGGCCCAGGAAGCTACATGTCTACCCCTCACCACTGGGTTTTTACTTTGGTGCCCTACTTACAATTTGATCAGGTCCTGCTTTTAGTTTCCCTTTCAGATCTTCTTAGTCAGCTTCTGTTGATGCCCCAGTGGGATCATCCCATCCTCATCTTTATCTTTCTGACTTAGTTCACTTAACATAATTCCTTCTAGCTCTGTCCAAGATGGGTCAGAGAAGGTGGGTTCATTGTTCTTGATAGCTGCATAGTATTCCATTGTGTATATATACCACAGCTTTCTCAGCCACTCATCTGTTGTTGGGCACCAAAGTTAACCCAATTAACAAATAATGTGATGATAATATTAACTATCGATTGTCTTTTTGAACCCTAAGACAGCAGGAACCTCACATCTTCACTATAGAGCCCCTACTTCCCCCAGTCCTGGAACCCTTGAATAGGGTCCACTTTCCCATATGCATCTCCCAATCCAAACCAAATAATATTGCATCCGCCGATCACAACCTAACCAAAGCAACGATTGCCACCTCAACATGCTTCACCTCAGACTGTATCCAGAGACTTCACGTGTGGAATGACAACCCTTCAACTTCATTACTCGGGTGAGATCTTTCCTTTTATAGTACACTCTAATTTCATCTCAGGTAGTTCACTTTCTAACAAAGTCCCATAATCTAGATATACACCAGTTTCTGTGAGAGAGAGCTTATGTGCACACGTATCCATAAACTAATGCAAAATATATACCTGAAAGCAGAAGTACACTAGAGTTTGCAGTGAGTACCTCCCTAACACTTCCTCTCCACTATTCCAAGCTTGGGATCCATGATTGCTCAACAAATTGTTTGGCTTCATATGTTAACTCTCTTTTCAATCACCAGGTTCCAGATGCCACCAGGATGCTGGCTAGGCTTCCCTGGATTGAAGACCCCACCAATGTGTCCTGGAGCTCAGCTTCCCCAGAGACACACCTTACTAGGGAAAGAGAGAGGCAGACTGGGAGTATGGACTGACCAGTCAACGCCCATGTTCAGCGGGGAAGCAATTACAGAAGCCAGACCTTCTACCTTCTGCAACCCTCAAAGACCCTGGGTCCATGCTCCCAGAGGGCTAGAGAATGGGAAAGCTACCATGGGAGGGGGTGGGTTATGGGGATTGGGTGGTGGGAATTGTGTGGAGTTGTACCCCTCCTACCTTATGTTTTTGTTCACTAATCCTTTCTTAAATAAAAAATTGGAAAAAAAATAAGTACTTTTTATTTTGAAATTTTTATTTATATATTTATTAATGAAAGAGAGAACCAGAGCAACACTCTGGCACACGCGAAACTGTGGACCTTGCACTTGAAAGTCCAACACTTTACCTGTGCCACCTCCCATACCCCACAAGTATTTTTTAAATATTTATTTATTCTCTTTTTTTGCCCTTGTTGTTTTATTGTTGTAGTTATTATTGATGTCCTTGTTGTTGGATAGGACAGAGAGAACTGGAGAGAGGAGGGGAAGACAGAGAGGAGGAGAGAAAGACACCTGCAGACCAGCTTCACTGCTTGTGAAGAGACTCCCCTGCAGGTGGGGAGCTGGGGGCTTGAACTGGGATCCTTTTGTTGATCCTTGCGCTTTGTGCCACATGCGCTTAACCTGCTGCGCTACCGCCCAACTCCCACCCCACAAGTATTTTTAATTTATTTTCACTGAAGGCATGATGCTTTACAAGGTTGTTGCTGTGTCCTAAATATGTGTCAACAAGCCTCACCTATCACAAGTGTCATCTCCCTCAACCATAGTCACTGAGTCTCCCAGTCCTTTCAACCTCCCCAATCTCTCTTTAGTATCCTTGGAGCTGCTGAAATTGGCCACACATTTATATATGTTTCAACCTTGCTTTGTTTCTTAAATCCCACACTAAAAAGATCATATAGCACTTGTCTATCTCCTTTTGGTTCATTTTATTTAACAGGACTACCTCTAAATCTACCCATGAAATAAAGTCGTGTGTGTGTGTGTGTGTGTGTGTGTGTGTACTTCCTTAACCACTTACTTCCTTATCTCCCTGTGATAGATACTGCAGAATCACTCCCAAATTAGGTGTTTCTATATCTTATTACATATAGTACTGTGATAAGCAGTGTGCATAAATTTCTTACATAATGTTTTATTTTACTTGAATAGATACATAGGATACATATGTTAACAGGCATAATCTCACTGAAAGCAACTACAGTTTAATCCAAAAGAGGTCCTTGGGGTCCTATGTAGAATATGCCTCAGGACTGCCTCAATGGAAGCTGGGGTGACTAGGCAACCTGAAGTGACAGAAAGCAATTTTCCATTGATTCCCATGCCTCAGTGATTGAAGACTTTATGGGAAAAAGAGTATGCGCTTAAGTCCCCATTGTGACTAGTCTGTAATTGAGAAAAATCTATAGACTAGGAGAGATATTTCAGACATAAAAGATAATAGAAAGATATATGTGCTTCAAGTGCAAGCTTTCAACTTTTTAGAAACATTCTCTTTTGCAATGTTACTCAAGTAATCAAGAAAACAAAAATGGAAAACATACTGGAAATGAATACCAATAATATATGCTACATATATTTGTGATATTTCAGAAGTGTATTTATAGAAACATGAATATTATACTATAATAAACCAATAAAATCATATAATAAGGTGCACATATTCTTAGAAAACAATCTGTTTTTCTCTTATTTTATTTTATTTATTCCCTTTTGTTGCCCTTGTTGTTTTATTGTTGTAGTTATCATTGTTGTTGTCGTTGTTGGATAGGACAGAGAGAAATGGAGAGAGGAGGGGAAGACAGAGAGGAGGAGAGAAAGATAGACACCTGCAGACCTGCTTCACCGCCTGTGAAGCGACTGCCCTGCAGTTGGGGAGCCGGGGTTCCAACCGGGATCCTTATGCCGGTCCTTGTGCTTTGAGCCACCTGCGCTTAACCCGCTGCGCTACAGCCCGACTCCCCTGTTTTTCTCTTTTAACTATTTCTATTTAGGTTCAAGCTGACAAGAAAATATTACTTTGCAGGCCAGAAAGGAGAATGCATCTAAAGAAAGGCCCTACATTACACTTATACAACCGTATGGCTCAACTTTTGGAAAAGAATTCTTTGACAATATCTTGGTCCTTACATTTTAGAAAATGGTGTCAGATATGACATTATTTTCTATGAGGAGTTTAAAACTTGAATGTAAAAATGTTTCATTTTAAATTTTAGCAATACTGACATTCTTGAGTGTTTCATACACAATTTATGTATCAAGCCATTTTAAACCTAAATGCCAAAACTGTAGATTGGAGTTTCCACAAAAAATTAAAAAACAGAGCAACTGCATTATCCATTAATTTCACATCTAAGTGTCTATGTAAAAAATATGAAAGTACTAGTTAAAATATATATGTACATTTCTATGTTCACAGTAGAATTATTCACAATAACCGAAACTTGAAAGAAGTAAAAAAAAACAACTCAATAACTATATTTGTTGAATAAAGTGAATGGATGGGAATCAGGCTGTAGCTCAGTGGGTTAAGCACAGGTGGCGCAAAGTGCAAGGATTGGTGTAAGGATCCCGGTTCGAGCCCTGGCTCCCCACCTGCAGGGGAGTTGCTTCATAGGCGGTGAAGCAGGTGTCTATCTTTCTCTCCCCCTCTCTGTCTTCCCCTCCTTTCTCCATTTCACTCTGTCATATCCAACAATGACAACAATAATAATAACTACAACAATAAAATAATAAGGGCAAAAAAAGGGAATAAATACATAAAATTTTAGAAAACTTTAAATAAATAAAGTGAATGGATAAAGAATATGTGGTTTACATAACCAATGGAATATTAGTTGCCATTTGTGATAACATGGCTAGAACTTGAGGTGATTATAATAAATGAAATAAGCTATAAAGTAAAAATATAGCATATAAACTCACTCCAATGTATAATATAAAGAAATAAAGCACATAATCAAGCAAAACAAAAATAATATTCAGTTTCTAACAAAATCTTAGTTACCAAAGAAAAAAGGGAAATGAGGAACAATGAATGATGCTGGGGGTCAACCAGATAACAGTAAAAGATAGTTTTAGAACTTTGATGGTGAGTATGGTGTGGTCAGACATTTATAAAAGTATGAAGCCATAATGTTAAAATGCATATAGTATAAACAAATAGTATATCAATTATATTAGTTCATATACAGAAAGCAAAAAAAGATTAATTGATCAAAATAAACTTGCAGACTATAAGACCAGTTATCAAGTGGGAAAATGGCTTAATGAAATAGCATAGGACTTACATGCACAAAACCCCAGATTCCATTTCCTAATGTGGTGTTCTGGTGTTTTTCTGGGTCTCATTTGTAAATAAATCTTTTGGGGGAAGATAAATTATTATTATTAAGCAGCAGGAATGGGGGCAAGGTTATATGTAGACTAGGTAAAGGGTTCAATTATATGGTCTGAAGCTTTATAACAATTTAAAATAGTGAGCTGAATATAAACACATGTGTTTTAATGATAAAAACCTGAAACTTGTATAATGTCAGAATACAATTTCACTTTAATCAAAAAACTAAGCTGAACAAACAAAAATAACTGTACCCAAAAGTAGCAATTTATATTTTATCAATAAAACAGTGTGACTATTTTTCCATGCATATAGATTTACATTTATAGGACCATTCCAAAAATAATGGCTAATCCATATGGTAAAATGTAACATAAGTTTGCTGAAAATCAGGAAATTAAAACTGATATACTACTACTAACTAATACAGACACTAGTGTTTTACCCAGATTTCCACCTATGTCCTTGCTAGCCTAGATTCTAATTCAGAATTGTGCACGCATCAGTTTGTTATATCTTTTTAGACTCCTCTAATGTGTAAATTTCCTCAGTCTTACTTTGTCTCTCAAGACCTTGGTAATCTTAAAGATTACTCATATAATTCATAAAATAATTATATTTGATAGTATTTATTTGGGGTTCAAATGTAAAAGAAATGTTGCTGTGCCCTGGCAATGCACTATTTCTAGGCTGCATGATGCTGGTACACATTATTAGCAAATTAACATTAATCTCTTAGCTAAGATTGTTTCGGATTTTTTTTTTTTTGCCTCCAGGGTTATTGCTAAATCTATACAAATCCACTGCTCCTGGTGGCCATTTTTTCCTATTTTTTAAAATTTATTTAGAAAATGAAACTATTAACAAGACCATAGGATAAGAGGGGTACACTTCCATACAATTCCCACCAACAGACTTCCATATCCCATCCCCTCCCTTGAAAGCTTTCCTATTATTTATCCCTACAAGCCCATGGACTCAGGATCATTATGGGGTGTAGAAGGCGGAAGGTCTGACTTCTGTAATTGCTTCTCCACTGAACATGGGCATTGGCAGATGGATCCATACTCCCAGCCTATCTCTCTCTTTCACTAGTGGGAAATGGCTCTGGGGAGGCTGCGCTCCAGGACACATTGGTGAAGTTGTTTGCCCCCTTGGGAAAGATAGAAACAGGGTATGGATGGACCTGCCAAGACTCATGTCCAGTGGAGAACCAATTGCAGAAGTCAGAATTCCCACCTTCTGGACCCACAAAAGAATTTTGGTCCATACTCCCAAAGGGATAAATAATAGTGTAGTTTCCAATGGAGGAAATGGGACATATAACTCAGGTGAACTGTTTGGATTTATTTTCCTAAAATCTTAAAATCTTGTAAATCAATAGTGAATCATTAATAAACCATTAAATAAATAAATAAGAATTGGGTTGGAGGAAATACCATAATGGTTAGTGTACAAAGAGACTTTCATGCCTGAGGCCCCAAGGTCCCAAATTCAGCCCTCAGCACTATCATAAACGAGCTGACTAGTTCTCTGGGGGAAAAATGAGTATAACAACCAAGGTAACTAGTGTAAACTGAATAAGGAAGTAAAAACAAGTCATAAGGCCATAAAGATGCTAGAATACTGGAGTTGATGGATATGTCACACTAACACATTTGGTATTCGTTCAGTTATTATTGAACACATCTGTTTGCATCTATTTTGCAAATTCTCTTAATGAAGACATAGATACAAGATTTGTTACAGAGATCATATACATATTAGTTACTTCTGATCATAATACAAGTGTTCCTTATAGGAATCGAAACTGTGTTCAGGGTCAAACAGTTGTCAACATTCCTTGTAATTTGGGGGTGGTAACTATTGTAGTTTCAGTGAGATGGTCCATTATTGTTATTACTTAATAGAATAAAGTTTTTTAAATTTCTCTATTATGGAGTTAATGGTTTACAGTTGACAGCAAAACACAATAGTTTGTACATGCATAACATTTCCCAGTTTTGCACATAACAATTCAAACCCCACTATGTCTTCCTCTGCCATCATATTCCAAGACCTGAACCGTGCCCAACCCCGGTATCTTTTCTTTTGGTGCAATACACAAACTCCAGTCCATGTCCTGCCTAGTGTTTTCACTTCTGATCTTGTTTTTTCAACTTCTGTCTATGAGTGAGATCATCCCATATTCCTCCATTTGTTTCTGACTTATCTCACTTAACATGATTACTTTTAGCTACATCCAAGATGGAATGAAGAAGGTGAAATCACCATCTTTAATATCTGAGTAGTATTCCATTGTGTATATAGACCACAACTTACTCAAGAACCAAAGTTACTCATCCGAAAAGATTTGTGTATACCTATGTTCATAGCAGCACAATTTGTAGTAGCCAAAACCTGATAGGTCTTTACAAAATACTATCCACCTCAACTTAAGAAGGTCAGAGAATAAATTTTAAGCAAGACATGAGGAGAGATGAAATGCTATTCTGAGTGTCTTAGTAACTCATCGGAGTGATTTTTTTTCATTTGGCCTTCTCCTCTCCAGGAGGTTTATAAGAAATTTGATTCCCTTGATTAGATTATCAGGAGGTAAGTAGAAGAAATAAAATCTTGTCAGATTTCAAGGGAATTGGGACAGATTTATAAACTGCTGACCTATATACTACAAGCTAATGGATTCCAGCCACCCCACCCCCATCTCAGGTATTTTATTGTCTACACTAACTTTGATTGAGTATAACCACCCCTTGTGGTAATAATATGACCTTTAGATGGTCAGGCATCTATTTACTGTTTTTAACTGGCATTTAAGCAACAGGCATAAATTCTATAGCTTTAATATACCAAGGCCATGCTCCTAAGCAACCCCCCAAGTAAACATACAAAGGAACTAGGGAACTGAACACATTATCCCTTCTCAAACTTTTAAGTTGTCCCAGCTGCCATAGAGAACCAGGTGATCTGGGTAAGAGTGTCTTGTAGGCAAGAAAAGTGACTTTGACCTCATAACATAGTTCCTACTTTCAGGAACCAGGCTGGCAAGAGGAAGCCTGGGATTTCTCTTCCCTCATCCCTCAGACTAGTTCTCCATTAAGGGACATCAGACACCATAATACCATGCCACTTCTGGGCTGGGGAAGATAGCATAGTGATTATACAAAACACTTTCAAGGGGGCTGGGCAGTAGCGCAGTGGGTTAAGTGCATATAACACGAAGCCCAAGGACCAGCGTAAGGATCCCTGTACGAACCTCCAGCTCCCCACCTGCAGGGGGGTCACTTCACAGGCGGTGAAGCAGGTATCTATCTTTCTCTCTCCTTCTCTGTCTTGCCCTCTTTTCTTCATTTCTCTGTCCTATCAAACAAAAACGATAGCAATAACAACAATGACAACAACGATAAACAGCAAGGGCAACTAAAAGAAAAAAATAGCCTCCAGGAGCAGTAGATTTGTAGTGCAGGCACTGAGCCCCAGAGATAACCCTGGAGGCCAAAAAAAAAAAAAAAGGAATTTCATGCTAAGGCTCCAAAGGTCTCATGTTCAATCCCCAGAACCACCATAAGCCAGAGTTGTTGAATACTCTAGGGTGTGTGTGTGTGTGTGTGTGTGTCACATGTACACACATATACATATATATCTTTCTCTCTGTATCTCTCTCATTAAAATAATGTATTTTAAAAATACTGTGTCACTTTCTCAAAGCTTATTCCCACCCTCTGCAACTCACATACAAACCAGAACCCAGAACCACCTATGCCCAACAACAGAAAGCAAAATTGATGAGTACAATGAGGAAAGTTTTGGTTATGCAAAGCCAAGATGAGGACAAGAAACTTAATGATGGAAAGCCAAAAGAGCTACCTGAGAAAGAACTTTGGAAACACATTGTCAAGATATTTGAAGAAATATATATCAGACATTAGAAAAGACAGAAAGACCCAACTGTTGGACAGACTGTAGGGAGAACGGGACTCTCCTACATTGCTGGTGGGAATGTAAACTGGTCCAACTCCTGTGGAAAACTGGAGATTCATCAGAACTCTAGAAATAAACCAAATTATGGCCTGATTATCCCTCTTCTTTCATAGGGAGAAATAAAAAGGATCAGAATAGAAAGAATAAAGATAAATGCTATAGACAGCAGGACAATGAAAGGTTAATGTGATGTCAACTTACTGTTAGAGGGGGTCATTATAAGGGACTAGATACACTGGGTCAAAATGACAATGGTCAGTACTTAGGGGCATAAGAAAAGAGGAAACTCTTAATCAGTGCTTTTAAAAGTTTAGTTTAATTCCAAGCTTGGGATCCATGATTGCTCAACAAATTGTTTGGCTTCATATGTTAACTCTCTTTTCAATCACCAGGTTCCAGATGCCACCAGGATGCTGGCTAGGCTTCCCTGGATTGAAGACCCCACCAATGCGTCCTGGAGCTCAGCTTCCCCAGAGACCCACCCTACTAGGGAAAGAGAGAGGCAGACTGGGAGCATGGACCGACCAGTCAACGCCCATGTTCAGCGGGGAAGCAATTACAGAAGCCAGACCTTCTACCTTCTGCAACCCTCAACGACCCTGGGTCCATGCTCCCAGAGGGATAGAGAATGGGAAAGCTACCATGGGAGGGGGTGGGTTATGGGGATTGGGCGGTGGGAATTGTGTGGAGTTGTACCCCTCCTACCTTATGCTTTTGTTCACTAATCCTTTCTTAAATAAAAAATTTAAAAAAAAAGATAAACAAAAAACAAACAAAAAAAAAGTTTAGTTTAAAATACCCAGTTCCCCACAACCCTGCCCCACTAGGGAAAGAGAGAGACATGCTGGGAGTATGGATCGATCTGCCAATGCCCATGTTCAGCAGGGAAGCAATTACAGAAGCCAGACCTTCCACCTTCTGCACCCCATAATAACCCTGGGTCCATACTCCCAGAGGGATAAAGAATAGGAAAGCTATCAGGGGATGGGATGGGATACAGAGTTCTGGTGGTGGGAACTGAGTGGAGTTGTACCCACCTTATCCTGTGGTTTTTGTCAGTGTTTCATTTTTATAAATAAAATTTTTAAAAATTGGCTTTGGGGCTAGGTGGTGGTGCACCTAGCTGAGTGCAAATGTTACAAGGTGCAAGGCCCCAAGTTTGAGCCCCTGGTCCACACCTTCAGGAGGAAAGTATTGTGAGGCGTTGAAGCAGTGCAGGTGTCTCTCTGTCTCTCTTCCTCTCTATCTCCCCCTTCTCTCTTGATTTATGACTCTCTCCAATAAATAAATAAAGATCATTAAAAATTTGATAGTGTATGTTTGACTTTGATTGATCCATGGGGAAACAAAGCAGTTTTGATCATCATTCATAAGATACAACATGGAAATTTGGAAGGTATGCATCTGACCTTTACATAGGTAAAAAATGGATATATGTGTGAACCTTAATGAAGCCACATACATAGTACAGTTTCTTTGAAATAAATTATTTACTGGACTACAAATGGGTGGAGACTTTAATTAATCTACCCAAAGAATCACGGAACTTGAATACAAAGCAACATTGTCAATACCTTAAAAGCTGTATGAATCACATTATTTACACTATTGCCAAAGCTAATATCTTCACTTAAGATCTATATATTTGGAGGGCAGGCGGTAGTGCACATGGTGCAAATGCAAAGACTGGTGCAAAGATCCCGGTTCCAACCCCCGGCTCCCCACCAGGAGGGGTGTCGCCTCACAAGCAGTGAAGCAGGTCTGCAGGTGTCTATCTTTCTCTCCCCCTCTCTGTCTTCCCCTCCTCTCTCCATTTCTCAATAACAATAATAGCAACAATGACAACAAGGGCAACAAAATGCGAAAAACGGCCTCCAGGAGCAGTGGATTCATAGTGCAGGCACCAAGTCCCAGCAAAAACCCTGGAGGCAAAAAATAAATAAATAAACAAAAGTATATATATTATTATATGCAAATTTACTGCATTAAATATACATCCAAACAGATACAACAAAGAAGAAAAAATGTGTGCACTTAACCAAGTGTGCCACCACCTGCCTACCCAAAAAAATCATTTTGTAAGGTCAGCTGTCCAGAAGAAATGTTTTTAAAATTAATCCAAAAATGTAATTCCATAATATATACAAATATATTAAATATTTGATTAATAATATTGAGTTTATTTCTGGCTCGGGATTTAGTTTTCTTCTCTAAGACAACACCAAAGAGGCAAGTAATAGATGAACAGCTATCAAGGGTGAGAAATTGTGTTTCTGTGTCAAAAAATGTCCTATAAAACATGATGACCCCAATGAAATGATAAAATTAAATATAATAATAATGAGGCGACAACACGATTAATGTGTGCATTTATTTATTTATTTATCACCGTCAAGTGCATACCTAGATAATAACAATTTTAATAAGCCGTTTAGACATAAACTGATAGTTTATGTGTTGTTCATTCTTTCCCCTTAGAGTCCATGTTGTTTTTTCTTTTTATATCGATGAAAGAAATCGATTTATTACTCATTTAACTATATATTGTGAGACTACAGTATTTTAAGCTAAATGCTTTATTGCATGTAGTATTTTATAGATATGACCCAATTACATACTTTATTAATAAAATCTTGCAACAATATAATTTATATACATTTAATTTTAACATAATAATATAACATTTCAATACCAGTTTCTCATTTTCATTAAGACAATCTTCTGGGAGTCTGGTAGTAGTGCAGAGAGTTAAGCGCACATGGCGCAAAGCGCAAGGACTGGCATAAGGATCCTGGTTCGAGCCCCCAGCTCCCCACCCGCAGGGGAATTGCTTCACAGGCGGTGAAGCAGATCTGCAGGTGTCTATCTTTCTCTCCCCCTCTCTGTCTTCCCCTCCTCTTTCCATTTCTCTCTGTCCTATCCAACAACAGCAACAACAACAACAACAATAAAGCAACAAGGGCAACAAAAGGGGAAAAATGGTCTCCAGGAGCAGTGGATTCATGGTGCAGGCACAGAGCCCCAGCAATAACCCTGGAGGCAAAAAAAAAAATTTTTCCTTTGTGAAAGCTCAAAAATAAACTTGAATATAACTTGAATAATGGATTTTCTCTTAGATCTTTCTAAGGGGCACTTTCTTATCTAGTACAAGTCTTAAAGTATTTCTATGTGTTGTTTGAGTACTAAACATTTTTTTGCAGTTGCTCTTGAAACATTTTTTTTTCCTTCCAGGGTTATAGCTGGAGCTCAGTACCAACACCATGAATCCACTGCTCCTGGTGGGGTCTTTCTCTCTCTCTCTCTCTCTGTCTCTCTCTGTCTCTTTCTCTCTCTCTCTCTCTCTCTCTCTCAATAGGAAAAAGAGAAATTGAAAGTGCAGGAAGACAGAGAGGGAGAGAGAAACATAGACACCTGAAGACCTTCTTCACCACTTGTGAAGCATCCCCCCCATCAAGTGGAGAGCGGGTGGAGAGCCGAGGCTCGATTGGGGGACCCCGTGCATAGTATTATGTGCACTTAAGGAGGTGTGCCCCAGCCCAGGTCCCCCCACCAAGCCCCTGCCACATAACTTTCATTTTCTCTTTACATATATTTGATCAGTCAAAGAAAATATATACTTATTTGTATTAAGAGACTATTATTATCATTAATTTCATGTTCTAATCTTTACATTAAGTTGTATTTAGTATAAAGTTACTTAAAGGAAGGCAGTGTTTATAAAAGTTAATATGATTTAGCACTTTCTATATTCCAATTATAGTTTTCTATTAATGTTTAAACAGTACTATGTTTAAACTCAGAAGGCTAATGTGGGTACATTAATGATTACATTTTCACAAAACAAATTTGCAGCTCATAGGAGATTTCAGACATCCTGTTGTTCATTTTCTATGGGCATGTACATTCTATAACTCTAAGGTTTGAGCTTCTAAGCATAGATAATGTTCCAAAGCATAAAATTATGTTCAATCTACAACTATCACTGGTTTTACCCAGTGACAGAGATCTCAACTTAATATTTCTTAATGCATATAATCATATTGGTCATGAATATCCTAAAGAGAGCTTCCAAAAGGGGAAAAAAGAGTAAGGAAATATCTCATTTATTTTACTTTGAACATTGGACTGCATTTGTGGACTCTTTAGAGAGTATCATTTTTAAAATGACATAAATACTTTCAATTCTATATATCATAACAATTACAAAATTAGTACAATACTTTGGGAAAATAATTTGAAGCTTCCTCATAAATTTTAAAATAGAACTATCTTAAGATCCAGCAATCCCACTTCTGGTATCTATACAAAGAAAAAATTCTACTATTAATCTGAAAAATTAAATCACCCCCAATATTTACTATAATATTATTGTGTATAGTTATTATCTTTGTCTCTTCAACTGGAATAGATTTGCTTGGAAAGCAAGAAGTTGATTATTCTGCTTAATATAGGAGAACATGCCTTAAAGTAGGTTCCTTAAAAAAAATAAAAGAAAAGAAAATCATGTAGTTTTTGGTTTTGCTAAACTAGTATAGTGATGGGCCCTTTGGAATATAACTAAAATAAGCCTACTACTATGGAGATCCTCCCCCCAACTCTTCGTCTAAACTAGTCTAGCCTTTAGGTTCATGATTTGTCAACAATATGTTTGGCTTTATATGTTAACTCTTTTTTCAGCCACCAGGTTCCAGATGCTAACATGATGTCAACCAGGCTTCCTGGGCAGATGACCCCACCAATGTGTCCTGGAGCCCTGCTTCCCCAGAGCCCCACCCCACTAGGGAAAGAGAGACAGGCTGTGAGTATGGATCGACCTGTGAACACCCATGTTCAGTGGGGAAGCAATTACAGAAGCCAGACCTTCCACCTTCTGCACCTCATAATGACCCTGGGTCCACACTCCCAGAGGGACAAAGAATAGGAAAGCTATCAGGGTATCAAATGGAATACAGAGTTTTGGTGGTGGAAATTGTGTGGAGTTGTACCCCTCTTAGCCTATGGTTTTTGTCATTATTTCCTTTTTATAAATAAAAATTTTTTAAAAAGATGTATTGTGTAAGTGACAAAGTGAATGAGAAAGTAAGAAAGGGAGGACCAGAGAACTACACACCTCTAGCTTAAGGTGATGTTGGAGATTAAACATGGGACCTCTGAGGCTTCAGACATACAAGTTGATGTTCTAACATACTGAGATACTTTCCCAAGCCTATATAGTAGGTTCTTAACCAGAACTTTTCAAAGTGAAAAAATATATTGAAAGTTTGTGGGGGGCTTCAAATTTATATGTTGCACAGTATGTTTTGCTTTGTCAATCTATGTTTATGAAGATAGTAACACTAACATTACAGAAACAATTTGGGGAACTATATTAAAAATACTCTCCATATAACAGCAAATATTTCCTAAAAACAAAGAGTGCCCTTTAAATAACTTAAATTGCATTCAGCCATTATGAAACAGACAAATGTTTAAAAATGTAAGCAACTTTTCAAAAATTACAAGGAAGAGTTGCTATATCATTTCAGTAACCTTTGTCACACAAGAATAATAAGAAAACAAATAGAATCTGCCAAAGATGAACTATGTTTGCAATTGTTAAGAAATAATTACAATATTGAATTTATATCACAATAAGATAAATCTTTCCTTGGTAAATAATACAAATATTTCTGACTATTTCAAAGTATAGAGAATTATAATTTTATCTATACCAATTGGCATGAGAAAATACTTTTTTTGAATTATACTACTTTTTTATTTAACAGCAGTAACCTTTATTTGTAAGTAAAATATAAGTGAATTAGATTTGCCTGTATGCAGGCAAAATAAAGTCCTTGTGTTTCCTTAATAAAGCAGAATATATTGTTAAAAAAAGAAAATTCTATTATTAATCTGAAAAATTAAATCACCCCCAATATTTACTATAATATTATTTACAATAGTTAAAATGCAGAGGCATTCATAGATGAATGTGAAAATATATTATGATATATAAACAACAAAATTATTCAACTATTGAAAAGAGGAAATTTCATTATCGAGAAAAAAGAAAAATAGTTGTTGTTCAAAGTGAAATATGTCAGAATCAGAAAGGTGAACACTGGATAATTTCAATCTATGTGAAAAGCATTAGAAAATAAAATAGATGAAGACAAAAGAAAAAAAATTTAATTAGTAGAAATTAGTAGAACTGAGGCGGGTAGGTAGAGCAGTGGGCTAAGCATATGTGGTGCGCAAAGCACAAGGACCTGCATAAGGATCCTTGTTTGAGCCCCTGCCTCCCACCTGCAGGGGAGTCGCTTCACAGGTGGTGAAGCAGGTCTGCAGGTGTCTATCTTTCTCTCCCCCCTCTGTCTTCCTCTCCTCTCTTCATTTCTCTGTCCTACCCAACAACAACAACAACAATAATAATAACAACAACAAAGGCAACAAAAGGGAAAAAAATAGCCTCCAGGAGCAGTGGATTTGTAGTGCAGACACCCAGCCCCAGCCATAACCCTGAAGGCCAAAAAAAGAAAAAAGAAAAAGAAAAGAAAGAGAAAGAAAGAAAGAAAGAAAGAAAGAAAGGAAGGAAGAAATAAAGAAAGAGAAAGTAGTAAATTAGTAGAATAGTAGGACTGAGGTTACCAAAAGGGAAGAAAGATACATAGGGGTTTGGGAAAGTGTAGCCTTAACTTAAGAAAAGTTGGTGGATGTTTTTTATTTTAACTTTTGAAAAATATATTCAGGTAAAATAAGAGCTTCACAATAAAGATAAACAAATTAGTTTAGAAGTATTCATTGCATTCTCTAAGACAATTTATACAAAATATCTTTAAATCTTCAAAATATGAAACAGGTATGCCAGAAGGCAACAATAATGAAACTACATGGAATGCAAGGGAGATAGCTCCAAAGTCCCAGGTTCAACCCCCAGCACAACCATAACCTATAGCTGAGCAGTGTTCAGTAAAGAGAGAAAGAAAGAGAGGGGGAAGGAGAGGGAAATGGGAGGGGGAAGGAAAGTGAGGGGGAAAGGTAGGGGGAGGGAGAAGGAGGGGGAAGGAATGCATGCATACAGTGGTAGAATAATCCATATCTGCAGAAAGTAAAAATCTATTATTTTAAATTACAGATGCTAGGGAAAGAAAATTACGCTGGAATTTGTAATTTCTTTGAATTGTTTTCCGAAACTGACCTTTGGAAACTAGATATTAAATATATTTGTCAAAGGATACAGAATAGCAGGTACTTGAATATACCAATGTGACTAGAGTACTTTAGTTTGTTACAGTAAACACAACGATTCCTGAGAATGGATGAGTAGTGAGAGAAGTGTTTTTGAAATTTAAGAATAAATATAGCAGGGGACCAGGTGGTGGCGTACCTGATTGTGTGTACATATCATCATGCTCAAGGACCCAGATTTGAGCCTCCACTCTCCACTAGCAAGGGAGAAAGCTTCACAAGCAGTAAAGCTTAACTGCAGGTATGTTTCACTCTCCTTTCCTATTTCCCCTCCTCTTAATTTATCTCTATGCTAACAAATAAAATAGAATAAAAAGAAAAGAAAAGAAAAACATGGCCACCAGGAGCAGTGGGTTTGTAGCACCTAGCCCCAGTGATAACGCTGGTGGCAAGAGAGAGGTGGGGAAAGGGAGAAAGAAAGGGGAAATGAAAGGGAGAAAGGGAAAGGTCCGATTGTACTGAAATGTGTTACAGGTTAAGTTTCAAAATAGTTTATAATATAAGCACACAAATATAAATTAAATGGACCAGAGATAAAGTTTAACCTATAAATTAATAAGGAAATAGCAAGATGCTATAACTAGTTAAAATGATATTTCATAGTATAACGTGAATGAATAGTTAATAACAGAGAAATATTTACAATGTCATATAAAAAGAAAATTATAGTCAGAGCAATTACATTTCTACTGGACAAAGTTAATTTGTGTATCAATGGATGAGAATGATTTGTGTTGATACACGTTTTCTACTGAATAGGGAAGCATCCAAAGGAAGGGACAGGGTACAGAACTCTGGTGGTGGGAATTGTATGGAATTGTACCCCTTTTATCCCACAATCTTATCAATCATTATTAAATCACTAATAAAATATTTTTAAAAAACAGTAACTCCATAATATTTGAAAAGCATAAGGGTGTACTTATACAGTACATCGTTCGCCTATTAAGATGCTCGATGCTTTTAGAATTTATATATTCAAAGAGGTACATGGGGGGAATATATGCCAAAGAAGTTTAAACATTTTTGCAGGTAGTTTGATATATTTGATATAACTCCAAACTATCTATAAAATATTCTACATACACATAAGATAAATCAAGTGACTGTTTTGGTAATACAGTTTGTGGTACACATCTGTACATTATGAAACAAAAGGAAGACAAGAACAGTAATGACAACAACAAAAGGACGACAACAACAGAGAGTTCTAACATTTCTTAATAGAAATGACAATGTTTCCATGGAGTTGGGAAGATAGTTCAAAATGTTAGAGCATACAACTCGTATACATATGACAAAGAATGCAGATCTAAGGGGGCCGGGTGGTGGCGCACCTCGTTGAGCGCACATGTTGCAGTGCACAAGGACCCGGGTTTGAGCCCCCGGTCCCCACCTGCAGATGGAAAGCTTTGCAAGTGGTGAAGCAGGGCTGCAGGTGTCTCTCTGTCTCTCTCCCTCTCTATCTGCCCTACCCTCTTGATTTCTGACTGTCTCTATCCAATAAATAAAGATAATAATAAAAAAATTTTAAAAAATAAAAAAGAGAATGCAGATCTAAAACCCAGAAATAATGACATAAAAAATCAACCAAACGCCCTTCCTGCACATCAAGATGTATAATAAAAAATAACAAAGATCAAAAAGCATCCTATTTTGGTGATGTGTGTTGTGTAGAGCTATACCCTTGTAATTTTATTATGTTGCAAATCACTAATCAAAAAATTTAAACTGAAAATAAAAAATAAAATATCTTGAAAGCAGCACACACACACGAAAGAATTAATTATAGAAGACCTTCAAGATATAAACAGATTTTTCGACAGAAACCTTGAAGGGCAGAAAGGAATGACAATATACTTATAGAATGCACAGTGAAAGAAGCTCCCAGGCAAAGATACTCTATCCTTCTAGACTTCCATCTGGACAACTGACTTAACTTGGCAGGACAAACAGGCTCAGAGTAAAAGGGTGAAAAACAATGATATACGCTAATGGACCACAAAATAAGCTAGGGACAGCCATACATATTCTGACACAATATACTATTTACTTATTTATTTATTGGCCTCCAGGGTTATTGCTGAAGCTCTGTGCCTGCACTGAATCCACTGCTCCTGGAGGCTATTTTTCACTTTTTGTTGCCCTTGTTGTGGTTATTATTATTGTTATTGATGTTGTTGTTGATGGATAGGACAGAGAGAAATAGAGAGAGGTAAGGTAGACAGAGGGGGGAAAATATAGACACCTACAGACCTGCTTCACCACTTGTGAAGCAACCCCACCCCTCTGCAGGTGGGGATCTGGGGGCTGGAACCAGGATCCTTGAGCTGAGCTGGTCCTTGTGCTTGGCACCATGTGCACTTAACGCGCTGCACTACGACCCGACCTCCTGACACAGTATACTTTAAAATAGATAAAGAAATAAAATACATAGAGCTGGACGCTATATAATAATCAAGGAATCAATCAATATCTCCTCTCCACCAAATGAAAGGGCACCACAATATATAAAACAACTATTAATAGAACTGAAGAGACACATCACTATCAACACAATATTTCTAGGATAACAATTCTTCCAAATAGATCAAGCAAACAAAAGTAATAATGAAAAAAAAAACCCTGAGTGAGGAGATAAATTGGGTCTACCAGACCCACACTCTTGGCATAAGTCTGTTTACTCTAAGAAAATGGAGTGAAAAGGGGGTAGGCAATGGTACACCATAACACCATCCTGACTTCCCTGAGAAGATGACCTCACCAATGTATCCCGGAATCCCAGCTCCCCAGAGCCCTATCCCACTAGAGAAAGACAGAAACAGGCTGAGGGTATGGACCTACTTGTCAGTGCCCATGTTCAGAAGAGAAGCAATTACAGAAGCCAGACCTTCCACCTTCTGCACTCCATAAAGAATTTTGGTCCATATTCCCAAGGGGATAAAGAACAGAAAACTTCAAATGGAGGGGACGGGATATGGGACTCTGGAAGTGGGATTATATGGAATTATGCCCCTCTTATTCTACAATATTGTTAATCATTATTAAATAACCAATAAAATATTAAAATAAATAATTAGAAATTAAAAGGAATAGAGCATGTTCTGGGATACACAAATAGCATGAATAAATTCAGGAGCAAACCCAGAAATACCTATGTTCATAGTTACCTATGTTCATAGATGAAAAAATTTAAATAGCCAAAACCTGGAAGCAACCCAGGTGGCCAACAACAGATGAGTTGAAAGCTATGGTATAAATGTACAGTGGAATACTACTCAGCTATTAAAATGGTGAATTCACATTTCTTACCTCATCTTGAATAGAGATTGAAGGAATCATGTGAAATGAGATAAAACAGAAAGAGAAGGATGAATATGGGATGATCGCACTCATAGGCAGAAGTTGAGAAATAAGAACAGAAGGAGAAACACAAAGCAGAACTTGAGCAGGTTTGGTGCACTGCACCAAAGTAAAAGATTTCAGGTCCTATATCACAATGGTGGAGAAGGACCTAGGTTTGTGTGTGTGTGGGGGGGGTACTGAGATTCTTTTGCAGAAAACTGAGATATTTTACACATTTACCAACAACTGTATTGACAGTTGACTGTAAACCATTAATCCCTTCTAGTAAAAAAATGTGTTTCCATATTATTTGATTGTATGCCTAGGAGTAGTAGTGCTGGATCATAAAATTCTTCCAGTTTATTTGTTTAAACATTCTCCAAACTTTTTTTCCATGGGAGCTGCACCATATTGCATTCCTACCAACAGTTTAACAACAAAAAAAATTCTGAGGCTGGGTGGTGGTGCATCTGGTTGAGCACACGTTAGATGAGTAAGAACCTGGGTTCGATTCCCTGGTCCCCACCTGCAGGGGGAAAGCTTCACAAGTGGGAAAGCAGTGTTGCAGGTATCTCTCTGTCTCTCTCCCTCTCTATCATCCCCTTCCCTCTCAATTTCTACCTTTCTATCCAATAAATAAAGATATGTTAAAAATAAATAACAATAATATAAAGTATATGGATTCTGAACAACATGCTTCTAAACAACCTTGGAGTCAAGGAGAGACTCAAAAAGAAAATTAAAAATTATGGGAGCAAAAATAAGAACATGAGCTGTTAGAATATAGGAGGCATGGCAAAGAGAAAAACATTGCATTATACGTCCATATAAAAAGAAAACAAAATCCTCAAATCAAATCAATAATGTAACCTCACATTTGAAGAATTTTAAAAAGAAGACAAAAAAAGAAAGAAACCAAAAGTAAGTAGATAGAGGGGAACAAAAATCAGTGGAGAAATAACTAATATTGAAAACAGAAAAAAAATGAAATACCCTTAATGAGACTCACAGAAATAGAGAAGGCACTAATAAATATGATTGTAAATGAATGGGGAGAAATCAAAACAAATGGTGAAAAAAAGTGAAAGGACAATGAGCAATATGCCACTAAGCTGCAGAATCTGAAAGAGATGGATCAATTCTTAAAATCATACAACCTCCCCATATAGAATCAGGATAAATTAGAAAACATGAACAGATCAAATGTAATCAATAAAATTGAAAATAAAATTCTGCCTCAAAACAAAAGTCCAGATCCAGATGGTGTTACCAATGAGTTTTACAAGACATTCAGGAGGACCTAATACCTATATTTTTCAATTTCTTCAAAAAAATCAAGCTATGGGAAGACTCTTGGGTACTTTCTGTGAAACCAACATCACTCTGATACTAAAGCTGGCAGAGGCATTACAAAAAAGGAAACTACGTATTTTCAACAAACCAGATGCAACATATTAAAAAAGATTGTATGTCATGGCCAAATGGTTTTGATGCTAGGGATGCTAGAAGGATCAACTCATTTAAGTCAAACAATGAAATTTACCATGTCAATAGTAGCAAAATAAAAACTAATAATTTAAACAGATGTTGAGTAATATTACATAACTCAATGTTCATGTATGGTTAAAACTTTACTATTTTGGTTTTGACACTACAGGGCTTACCTAATCCTGGTTCATTTTCTCAGACAGAGAGAGACAAAGATAGAGAGGAAAAACACACCACAGCACCAGTTTCTTCCAGTGACGTAGAGGCCAATCTTGAGCCTAAGCTATGTACATAGAAAAGATGTAACACACCATCCTAATGAGTTATTTTGCTTGCACTATAATTAAAATATTTAGAAAGATGAAATGTGATGGAACATTCATAAGTTAAGTAGAGGTTACACACAACAAACCTGTAGTCTACATCATAATCAAAAAGGAGAAAATAAAACTTTCTGTCTTAGATCAGGAACAAAGCAAAGCTGCCTGTTACTATTCAACATATTCTTGGAAGTTCTATCCATAGCAGTTACCCGAGAAAAAGAAATAAAAGAGGTTCAAGTTGGAAGAGTAGTGTAAAAATATTATTTGCAGATTACAACTTAATCTGATCAACCTATAGATTACATTGTATTTGTTTTAAAATATTAATCTTATTCCATATATATAGACAAAATATATATACTTTCTATGTATAGTACCAGAAAATTATGTCGAGACATTTTTACGACCAGCTAAGGAGGTGAGGAAAGGAGACTAAGGGCATACAATTTGTATATGCCACATATATAACTGTACAAGTAGAAAAAATGTAAGATCTATATAATGAGTTTTATTTATTCCATCCTACCCCTTCCTGTTTATATTTTAGAAATTTTCACTGCTCTTGTTGGCTTTCTCACTTTTTCATTTTTTTCCTTAGAATTTTTTTTTAATTTTCTTCTATGTATTTATTATTGGATAAAGACAGAGACAAAATAAGAGGAGGGGAGTTAGAGAGGGAGACAGACAGACACCTGAAGGTAGGGACCAGAGGGCTTGAACTTGGGTCCTTGTGCACTGTAATGTGTGCACTTAACCAGGTTCACCACTATCTCATCCCCAGAAGTTTATTATTTCCAATGACTGATTTGACAGAGCTTTACAAAATTGTACGATTTCAGGGGTATAATTTTGTACTCCACACATGTTTTTTTTTTTAAGTCATGACATTCTCTACCAAAGTCTTGTGATCCACATCCTCACCTCTGGGAATTACTATCATAATTTTCACAGAGTTTGAGAGACAGTTTGGTTAAGACTTATACAAATTCATTAGTCATCAGTAGTACACAAAACCACCTGGTAATTGTCATCCTATCTTTTCATATCTACTTCCTTACTTTAGAATCAAAAGACATTTGAATTTATGTATAGAAAAAAACTATATTCAGAAAAGAAAATGTTACTTTTCTACAAATAGAAAAATGATACTCTATGCACATTCTATTATACTTTACTTGTTTTGTTGCTAAGTTTAGTGGGGGTTTTGTATGCTTTAATTAATCCTTTGCCTGATACATGACATTTTCCATTCTGTATGGGATAAAAGAAAATTCAGAGGTGCTAACACAAAAATAATTACTAAAGTTTATAATGTGTAATTTCTTTAATTTTCATGTGTGCGTCACCAGGATCACCATCACTGGGATTCAGTGCCTGGATGACAAATCCACCCAATTTTCCCTCTATTTTTCTTAGAGAGTCAGAGAGAAAATAAAAATGTAGGGAGGGAGAGAAGGAGACAGAAAGAGAGACTTGGCATCTCTACTCTTAGGAAGCTTCATCCCTGTACATGGAAACTAGGCTTGAACCCTGAGCCTCACACATGGTTACATTGGCACTCTACTACATCCATGGAAGTAATATGTATCACTTCAGAATTGAATGATCAGTACTTTAGATTACCTTTTTTATTACTTCATGACATTCATGGAGGTGTCACAAAATTCATTTAGAGATAGAAAGAGGAACCATTGCCAAAACAGAGAGATTTCTTGCAGAATAGGAGATCTTTACATATCATGTATCAGGCAGAGGACTGATTAAAACATACAAAAATTCACTAAACTCAGCAATAAAATAACAACTCTGTTTAAAAAATTAGGAGAGAATATGGACAGAATTTTCACCAAAGAAGAGATACAGACAAAGCTTAGACAAAGTAACTGATTATTAGAGAAACATAAATAAAGCAAATAAGTGAGCTACTACTTTATACCTGTGAGAAGGTCGGCCATACATTAGACAGGACAAAAACTGCAAGTGTTGAGGAGGTGAAGATAAAGGAACCCTTCTAGACTATTGGTGAGATGTGTATTAGTTCAACTCCTGTGGAAAACAATCTGAACATTTCTCAAAGCACTAGAAATGAACCTACCCTATAACCTGGTAATTTATTTTCTGGGGGTTTAGTAGAAGAAAACAAAAACACCTATCTAAAGACATATATATACAACTAGTTCATGGCAGCACAATTTGTGAAAGATAAAATTCGGAAGTGACCCAGATAGCCAATGACAGATGAGAGGCTAAGAAAGCTGTGGCACTGAAGCTGGACTATGGCGCACCTGGTTGAAAGCATATATTACCTAAAGTGCAAAGAATGGGGCTCAAACCGCAGGTCCCCATCTGCAGGAGGAAGTGAAGCAGGATTGCAGTAATCTCTCTGTCTCTCTCCCTATCTCTATCTCCTGTGTGGGTGTACAAACAATGGGATACTCCTCAACTGTGGAAAATCGACCTGGAACGTCATGTCCAGAGGAAAAGCAATTACAGAAGCCAGACCTGCACCCCATGAAGAATTCTGATCCATTCTCCCAGATGAAAAAGAATAGGGAACTTTCTAATGGAGGGATGAGAATACGGAACTATGGTGGTGGGAATCCTACAATCTCGTCAATTATTATTAAAGCACTAATAAAAAAAAAGGAAAAGAAAAAATGATGATGGCATCTCCTGTGCCTCATCTTGGATGGGACTTGAAGGAAACAAGCTGAGATAAGCCACAAAAAGACCAATGAATACCAAATATTATCACGCATAGGTGGAATTTAAGAAACAAGGACAGAAATGGAAAACTCAAAGTAAAACTTGGACTGGGTATGGTGTATTGTACCAAAGCAAAACATTCTGGGGAAGGAGTATAAAGGAGAGGTGGAGGGGACTATGAGGCTGTGGTGTATGACAGAACTGAACAGGGTGTGAGAGTGTTTTGCAGATACCTATCATGGGGAGATGAAAACGTATACATATGTGTCATCAACTGTACTGGAAACTATACCCTCCAAAATAAACTGATTTGGAAAAAATAAAGAATATTCTATTTCTTTTAAAAAATGAAGTGGTGCCAATGATAGTTCAGTGGGTAGGGTGTACACTTTGTTATGAGTGTGGCTCAGGTTTGAACCCACACACACCAAAAGAAGTGCTATGACTGGTGTGTCTCTCTCTGAACAAAATGGTCAAGGAGTAGTAGAATCATGTGTCTGTGAGGCCCTGGATATGCAATAATAACAATACTAATAGTAATAATAAGAATGATGGTTCATTTATTAGAGGGCCATCAGACTTGAAACACACTTTGCAAAAGATAATTTTATTGGCTTCAGTAAATGAAGTTTGAGTGCTGCCTCTTCACACAGCAAAACTTATACTGTGCTACATGTCTCTTCTATACCTACAAACTGTCTGTGTCTATTATTAGACTATGTGTACTATGTGCACTTGACCAGTTTTTCCACCATCTGGCTACCAAAACTATGGTAAATACATCCAAACTTTCCCAAATATTTAATAGTTCCAATTAGTTAAATTATAGAAACTCTGAGTATCTGAATTTTTAAATCAGTGAAACTATTTAAAATATAATTCACAATACAACATATTGTGAATAGGTAAACTGAAGTTATTAATTTATTTCCTAGTCACCAGGACACTTGTTTTATTTGTTAATAGCTACATGGTAATTAAGAGGCACTGAATGAAGAATTAAACTGTGCCAGATAAAGTGCTGTCATAATGGAGGGGGAGGGGAGGGGGAGGGGGAGGGGAGGGGGAGGGGGAGAGAGGAGGGGAGGGGGAGAGAGGAGGGGAGGGGAGGGGAGGGGAGGGGAGGGGAGGGGAGGGGAGGGGAGGGGAGGGGAGGAGAGGAGAGGAGAGGAGAGGAGAGGAGAGGAGAGGAGAGGAGAGGAGAGGAGAGGAGAGGAGAGGAGAGGAGAGGAGAGGAGAGGAGAGGAGAGGAGAGAAGAAGCACATCAGAGACAGATAGTGGTTCTACACTAGTATTTTTTAATTGCATATGTTTACTTTTTAGAGACACAGAAATTAAGAGGGGGGAGTTGGGCTGTAGTGCAGCGGGCTAAGCGCAGGTGGTGCAAAGCACAAGGACCAGCATAAGGATCCCGGTTCGAACCCCGGCTCCCCACCTGCAGGGGAGTCGCTTCACAGGCGGTGAAGCAGGTCTGCAGGTGTCTATCTTTCTCTCCTCCTCTCTGTCTTCCCCTCCTCTCTCCATTTCTCTCTGTCCTATCCAACAACGACAACAACAATGATAACTACAACAATAAAACAACAAGGGCAACAAAAGGGAATAAATAAATAAAATTAAAAAAAAGAAATTAAGAGGGAAGGGGCAAATAAAGAAGGACAGAGGGAAATACCTACAGCAGTACTTCACCACTGACAATGCTTCTGTCCCTGCAGTTGGAGGCAGGAAGGTTGAACCTGGGTTCTTGCACATGGTAATATGTGTGTTCAGACCCTACTCTTTCACGCCTGAGGTCCTAGAAGTTTTTAATGCAATCTTCAGTACCACCATAAGCCAGTGCTCAGCAGTATTCTGGGCTCTTGGAGCCACTCAGTAAAATAAATAAGTATATGTATATATAGTTTGTTTTTTGCCTCCAGGGTTATTTCTGGGGCTCGGTGCCTGCACTATGAATACACTGCTCCTGGAGGCTACTTTTTTCCCTTTTGTTGACACTGTTGTTTATCATTGTTGTTGTTATTATTGTTGTTGTTATTGCTGTCATTGTTGTTGGGTAGGACAGAGAGAGAAGGGGAAGACAGAGAGGGGGAGAGAAAGACAGACACCTGAAGACCTGCTTCAAGACTTGTGAAGTGACGCCCTGCAGGTGGGCGCTAGGGGCTCGAACCAGGATCCTTACACCAGTCCTTGAGCTTTGCACCATGTGTGCTTAACCCACTGTGCTACTACCTGGCTCCTGTATTTTTAATTTTTTAAAAGAAGTACATCAATGTTGGCCATTTTGCATGGGAAAATTTCAAAAGAATCACAAAAACTTACCTTTTGTTACTGTTTATGTCATCAACATATTTAACTTAAAATTTTGATTCATCTTACTATAAAATCCAATTATTTGAAGGTAACACTAATTATAAAAGCATCATTTATGTAACTTCTATCTCATTTAAGGCTCAAACAATCCTATGAATTAAATATCATTATCTGAGAGAATGATAAAGTATAAAAATGTTTAGTGACAAAGCTACTAAGGTCTCAAGTTAGAGATAATTCCTGTCTCTGTGTTAACACCAATCCCCAATAGAAATGAATGGAGCAATGTGTAGAAGGGTCATTTTAGGGACTTAAAAAAGCTGCTAAATGTTGCCATATCTGAATAGCTATGTATTTCATAAGTGAAGGGAGAGGAAGCAGCAATACTTGAATGCTGTATGAATCATTCCTTTATAAAATAGTACAACACTTGGGGCCGGGTGGTGACACACCTGTTACAATTCACAAAGACCCAGGTTTGAGCCCAGTCCAGACTTCAGGGAAAAAGCTTTATAAGTGATAAAGCAGCGCTGCAGATGTCTCTATATCCAATAAATAAATAAATATAATAAAAGATAGTATAATATTTACATTCTTCTAATCAACTCTTATTTGAATGTTAGTCATAATATATTTTTAAATTTGATTTTGAGTTTTCTTGTTATGTTTTGTTATAGCTTCCCCCCCATACCTGGTTTTCAAGTTAATAGCAGAAGTTTCTCTCAGCTATTTGCAAATAAGACTTTAATGTCTTTATCTATTTACTTATCATAATCTACCTTATATTTGCCTGGAACACATAAAAGAACTGCTGGACTCTCTCAGCTTCAGTATCCTATTAAATGATGATAAAGAAAACATTCCTGTGAATTATTTATGAATAGCATTAATGAAAATGAGATAACATAAACCTATTATAAAATGCAAGGCATTTGACAAACTGGATTATAGCCACCCATGATAACTGAGAATTAATTACAATTATATATATGGAAATTCTTTGCCATATTCACTAAGAGGATGTAGGAAAGGTGGGATGCAAGGTAACTAGACTGAAAAAATTGTTACAGTACCTAATATTTTCAAAACAGTGTATTTTCTTGGCACCACAGAAAATTAATTTAGCTACTTTCCCTTAGAGTTTGAAATTAAAAATGCTAGGATATGAAGCCAGACTCCAACACATTATGTTTCTATTAAAAGATGACAAGATTTTCCTCTTGTAGGATTACAAAAATATTAAGGGAGGCTCAAAATTGTTTTTATATTAATTTTTGTTTTTAGGTACATTTTCAGCATTTGCAAGTATAAAATATGACTTCTTAATAAACAGGGCATCATTTTAATAATACTAGAAACTATAATTTAAGTAGAAATTACCTTGATCCACTTTAATGACTCTTCAAAAGAGGCTATAGTCTTGTAAATATTTCCATTTTATAAATTAAAAAGAAAAGCAGTCATAGAATGCAAATACCTGGAATCTATTCATAAAGACAAGGAAGAACATACCTTTTATTTATCATTGCCTGAACTAATATCTTACAGAAAGCAAGTGCTCAAAGTATTGTTTCCCCAAAATGTTCAAAGTTATACTCACAGAGTTATTTTAATATTTAAATCTGTGGTACAGGGATCAGAAAAAATAGTTGCATTTTAGCATGCACACAGCAATAGGATAAACTCCATAAAGGGTGGAGTAGTGCTGTGTTGTATCTCCTTATCTCCTTATCTCTATGATCTTGAAATTAAAAGGAGAAAATAGTATGCCAGGGAGATAGAGAGAGACTTAGAGGCACTTGCAGCCTTGCTTCACTACTCGTGAAGCTTTATCCCTGCAACTGGGGACCAGGGGCTTGAACCTGGGTCCTTATACTCTGCAGTATGTGCACTTAATCAGGTATGCCACCACCTGCCCCGGACATGAAAGTATACCCCTGAAATCACATATGTTTGTAAATCATTCAAATTACTAATAAAAAGATAAGAAAATAAAATAAATAAAACACTGTAGTTGTATTCTTCATGTATGGAAATACAAAATACAAATGGGAAATCCTTTTAACATTAGCAGTTTGGGTTGATTCAGTCCTTAAAAAATGAAAATGCTCACGAACTTAGATACCTATTTGATATCTCCAAGCATAAAACATTTCATTCTCTGTAAGATCTATGCAGATTTTCTCTGAATGAACATCTAGTTCAGGTATACTATTAATTTCTCTGAATGAACAACTTGTTCAGGTATACTATTAATCCTGTTGGCATTCATAGCATAAAAACTGCATTAAAATGAAGATAATAACTTTTATGTTTAATCTAGTGTAGTAACCAATGACTGTCATCTCTAATATTTGTAAAATACTAGAACACAGTAAAAACCCTAGAATTATGACACAACTCTCAGATAACATCAGTGCTTTTACTGTACATATGCTAATACAATGTCAGGTATTGACAAATACTTCTTTTTATGTAGGGCATATTGAATTAAATTCTAACCAGCTAAAAGATGTTGAATGAGAAAAAAAAAACCTTTTATTTTTCTAACATCATTCCCTTTATTTGTGTATTTGCATAGGCTTTAGGAGGTATCCGATATGAATCTAGGGGTTCCAAAAGAAATTAGTGTTTTACTGGCTGTAGTTTCTTAAACTCAATACACACAATCTAAAAAAAAAAAAAAGTCTCCGAATTATTTTTCTATGTAGTCAATTTAACGTTGTTCTTTATAAGTTTCTAGTATTTTTCTCAACCATTTCAGTAACATTTACCAGTCTTCCATACTTTCATCTGAATTTGAGCACTTGGTCTTCATTCAGTCATGCCTAAGTTAACCCATCTAACTCATTCTTGAGCAAACATGAGAACCTCAGAGTCATTGAGGCCTGCATGCTCTTGGTAAAATTCCTAAAATTTCGCTAAAATTCCTATAAATATCAACCATAGTATAGGCTCACTGAAAAGATATATGTGAAAAAAATATGTACAATTAAGTGATGAATAATAAGTTTATAGGAAAGGATTAACTTTGAAAGCAACTATAACAACTCAAGTCCCAAAGCCTTCAAGGCTAGCCCTTGACCTGGCTCCTGGGAGATGTCCTTTGAGCATCTGAAGTATTCTGCTTATAAAAGGGTTATTTTGCATGCCTTAGACCATAAGTCATGAAGGATAATTTATAATGTGAATGACATTATATTTGCCTAAATCTTGAGATCATGTTAATACTTTGAAATTATGGATAAGGGAACTGAAGTACTGAAATTAGTCCCTGAGTCTGCATGCAGTCTACGTGAGTGAACCTCATTAAGAACCTTACACTTAAATGCCCTGGGAAGCTTTGCTGTTTTGCAACACATTTTGTTGTATAGATTGTTGCTGGGAAAAATAAGTGCCTTCTATGTGATGTCACCAGGGGTGGACAGCAGGAAGCTCCTTTCTGTTTTCTGCTAGACTCCATTCTATGTGTCTTTTCCTTTGGATGAATTTGATCTGGATCCTTTTACTGGAATACACCATAACAATAAGTATAATCACTTTTATGAGTTCTGTGGGTTCTGCAGGTACCTGTCATGGGGATATGAGAATGCTCACCTGTTTTTCAACAACTGTACTGTAATTTATTAGCCCCCCACTCCAATAAAGTTAAAGGAAAACAAAAGATCAGTGAAGTGATTCTTTGAAAGGGTAAAGAAAATCAACACAACCTTAGTCATACTCAGAAGGGAAAAAGACAGAAATAAATCATATTGCAAATGAAAAGGGAAAGATCAAAAGAGGCACAATAGAACCCCAAAGTATCAAGTGAGGCTCCTATGAACAACTATATGCCACCAAAGTAGACAACCTATAAGAGACAACAAGTAAGTTCTTAGAATCATGCAACTATGCAAGTCTGAACCAAGGGGAACTAGAAAGCATGAATAAACTATTAAGGGACAAAGAAATCGAGACAGTGTGGGGGAGATAACAAAAGGGTTATGCAAACAGACTCTCATGCCTGAGGCTCCTAAGTTCCAGGTTCAATCCCCCACACCACCATAAGCCAGAGCTGAGCAGTGTTCTCCTCTCTCTCTCTCTCTCAAAAATAAAAAAATAAGGAAAAAGAAATCGAGACAGTAATGAAAACATCCCCCAATAATAAGAATCTATGCACAAAAGGTTTTAAAAATGAATTCTATAAAGCCTTTAAAGAGGAACTACCGCCTATACTGTTTAAGCTCTTCCAAAATATCAAGGATACAAGAATACTCCCCACCACCTATATGAAACTAACATCACTCTGATACCAAAAGCTACTAATGTTTATCTGCAACCAGAAAATAGGCAGAGTTTCCAAAGCAATCTTGGGGGCTGGGGGAGGGAGAGAACAAGACTGGAAGCATCAGACTTCCTGATCTCAGATTATAATTACAGAGATATTGTAATAAGAATGTCCTGGTACTAGAATCAACATACATGCAGACCAGTGGACTAGAACTGAATGTCCAGAAATAAGCCCCCACACCCAAAGACAAGTAATTTTGACAAGGGAGACCAAACCAACAGAGAAAGAAGAGTCTCTTCAACAAGTGGTGGTGGGAAAATTGGGTTGAAAAGTGGAAAAAAAAACAGAAAGAAATAAAAGAAACTAGACCACATTTCATCATGCACAGAAGTCAACTCAAAATAGATTCAAGACATGGACATTAGGCCAGAAACTTGGACATTAGACCAGAAAGCAAATACACAGAAAAAATAACAGAATACTTCATGATCTATGCTTCCTAAATGTCTTCAAAGACTTGAGGAGACAAGAAGGGAAAGAAGGGTAGGGCAAAGGAGGGAAGGGGAGAGGAGCACACAATCAGACTGTCTCTTATAGAATGTGAGAATTAAGATGGTTATAGGAGGGGTAGGTTAGGGATGCATAGAACTTTAGTGGGGGATGTGGTGACATAGTGACATGCTTATAACAAATAAGCTATGAAAATACTCCTGAAACCTGAAAATTCTTTAAAATATTATTAAACCACTGATAAAAATATTTAGAAGCAAGAAAACAAACAAGAAGACTTCAGTCCATAATGAAAACCAAAAATAAACTAATGGGACTAAACCAAACATAATTGCTTCTGCACTGCAAAGAGAAGATCACCAAAATAGAAAGACACCTGACAGAATGGAAGAAGATATTTATAGGACATACATCAGATAAAGGGCTAATAACCAAAATACATGAAGAACTCACTAAACTAGGTCCAAGTGGTTTTCACCAGGTTGAGCGCACAAGGCACAAGGAAAGGTCCTGGGTTCAAGCTCCCAGTCCCTACCTGCAAGGGAAAAGCTTTAGGAGTGGTGCAGGTATAAATGCTGCAGGTATCTCTGTGTCTCCTCCCTTCTCCATCCCCTCTTCCTCTCAATTTCTGGCTTTTTCTATACAATTAATAAAGATATTTTTAAATGTTTCCCTTTTATTGCCCTTGTTGTTTATTGTTGCTGGTGTTATTGTTATTGCTGTCATTGTTGGATAGGACAGAGAGAAATCGAGAGGGAGGGGAAGACAAAGAGGGGGAGAGAAAGACAAACACCCTGCAGATTTGCTTCACTGCCTGTGAAGCGAACCCCCTGCAGGTGGGGAGCCAGAGGCTCTAACCAGGATCCTGATGCTGGTCCCGTGAGCTTTCCACCTTGTGCACTTAATCCCACTTGCACCACCGCCTGGCTCCCAGATAATTTTTTATTTATTTATAAAAAGGAGACATTGACAAAACCATAGGATAAGAGGGGTACAATCCACACAATTC
Source organism: Erinaceus europaeus (assembly GCF_950295315.1). NCBI lineage: Eukaryota > Metazoa > Chordata > Mammalia > Eulipotyphla > Erinaceidae > Erinaceus > Erinaceus europaeus. Next base: position 102,413,960 of record NC_080185.1, on the reverse strand, counting down.
CCACCACCAGCTCTCCATATCCCATCCCCTCCCCTGATAGCCAGCAACAGCAGCAGCAAAAACAACAACAAAAACTATTAAATATGCAGCAATGGCATGGACAGAATCTTTTATCAAAGGAAAGATCCAGAAGGCTAACATACTTATAACAAAACATTCATGATACTAATAGGTTAGCATATTTCTCCAGAAGACAGAGGGGAAAAGTAAGGCTCAGAGAAGTAGGGAATCTAATTAAGGTTTGAACACGTAAGTTATTAAGGTTTGAACATGTAAGTTTAGTTATTTGCTATACCAATAAAATATAATTGGGGTCTTTTCTATGAGTTTAAATTTTTTACCTAAGTATTTTGACAAGTTGCCTCATGTCAAGGTTTGTGGGAATAGATTTATAACCTTAAACTACATTGGCTCTTTTTCTTTTCAGTCTAATTAACATTTACATTATCCAGAGTTTAAATTGCAAAGATTCATAATAAGCCCTTCCTACCTGACTTTCTTCCTATATTTTTCTCAGCATTTTAATTACATACATTCCTGATTAACTTGTTCATTCTGTTGATGATAAGTCTATTCCTCTTATATACAAGCACCCTGAGGATAGACATTTATCCGTTTTGTTTGCTGTTAAGTGACCGCTGTTTGAACAAAGTCTAACAATAATAAATAAGAGTTAATTAATGAATGAATAAAGTTATACCACATGTTCCTGCAAACATTAACACTTGCATGTGACATGATAATAAACATGGATAATAAACTGTTGTAAAATCAGCCTGCAATATCATCTGAGGACAGGAAACCTCCAGTGGATGACAAAATCCCATTAAAATTACAATAATAACCTGACAAAAATTCATTAGTCATGCTAAACTGTAGACATTATGATAAAACAGTCACCAGAACACATATGTAGTCATCTAAAGAAACTTCTCTGAACACCCAACTTGTTATTTCAGTTCTCTCTACACCGTAGTGGTCCAGAGAATTCAAACAAATAGCCTAGGACAAAGATTTACCTTGAATCATAACTGGCTTAAAAGCAAGTTTTACACATCAGTTCCTTAAAAACAAATCTCACCTATAGTAATACTAGTTGTCTCTGTTATTTTTCCCTCACCATACAGGAAGTAACCTGCTATACTCTAACCACATTAAGCAATCAGAGAACTAGATATTATATAATATAGTAGACTTTAATAAAATTTTTGATATTCCTAAGATTAAGTAGACTGTGGGTTTTCTCTTTGGAGAAAACAGAATTATTTCTGCTAATCTTCCCAGCATACCAACTATGACTGGGTTTGCTGTATTGTACCAAATCAGAAGACTTTAGGTAAGGAAGGGAAGGAGGAGACTGGAGGGTTTGGAGTCCTGGTACAAGATGACAGAGTAAAAGGACCTAAGTTGGGGGGGGTGAGAGAGTGTTTTGCATATATCTATCATGAGAAGACAAGAAATTATACCCATGTGTCAACAATTGTACTGCAAATCCTTAACCCCACTAATAAAATCATAAAATAAAATTTATGAGAGAAAATATATGTTGTTTTTTAAAAGATCTTTTCAAGGGGGCTGGGTGGTGGTGCAACTAATTAAGCACACATAGTACTATGTTCAAGGTGTTGTGCTAGGACCTGGGTTCAAGCCCCTGCTCCCCACCTACAGTAGGGATGCTTCATAAGCAGTAAAATAGGTCTGTAGGTGTCTTTCTTTCTCCCTCTATATCTCCCCCTCCCCCTCAATTTCTCTCTGTGCTACCAAATAAAACGAAAAAAAGAAAGACAAGAGGAAGGAAGGAAGGAAGGACGGACGGGAGGGAGGGAAAGAGGGGGAAAATTTTCCTTGCTGTGCTAAATTATCATATTCTTAAAGTGTTGTTGCATATTACTGACCATCTCATTGCCTCCCTGGATGCAGCACGCCAAGCCCGCTGGCAACAACTCACGGAAAGTCTGAACTTCACCCACTCAAGTAGGAAGGCCTGGAAGCTTCTTCATAGTCTGGGTGTCGGTAGCCAACCCTCTCCCGTCTCCCATCCTCCCGTATCTCCAAACTCAGTGGCCAGGCACCTAACTCAAGTTGGACGTGCTAAGATCGACCGAGTCTGGAAAAGAGAAATTTCCCATGAGTGGTCATCCCACTTCAGGTTATCTTGTCCATCTCCAAAACTCTCTCCCTTTACACTGTCTGAACTGGAAGACGCTTTGAAGAGGGTTAAACCAGGAACAGCTGGCTATGATAACATCACCCCAGAACTCATTCTTAACTTGGGCCCCGCGGCAAAGAAGTGGCTCACTACATTCCTGTCCCACATCTTGGAATCCGAATCTATGCCCAAAATTTAGCGTCATGCCAAGATAATAGCAGTTTTGAAACCAAAGAAAGACCCAACACTGGCCGCCAGCTATAGACCAATTTCTCTCCTCTCCGTTTGTTACAAACTCCTTGAGAGGCTGCTTCAGTCACGAATTTCTCCTCTTACAGAGAAATTCCTATTACCCGCCCAAGCTGGTTTCCACCCAGGAAGATCTACCTGCGAACAAGTCCTGGCCCTCTCAACTTACATTGAAAATGGATTCCAGAAGAATTTAAAGACTGGTGCTGTCTTTGTTGATCTCACAGAAGCCTATGACAAGGTCTGGCATCGTGGTCTCCTGGTCAAGATCTCAAGATGCCTGCCTCCATGGGTGGCCAACACTATATCGTCTCTTCTCCAAAACAGAAGATTCCGGGTGCATCTGGGTGACAAGTCTAGCAGATGGAGACTTGTCTCAAGTGGCCTCCCCCAGGGCTCTGTTGTGGCTCCTATGCTATTTAATATTTACATCAATGACGTCCCAGAAACTTCTTCAAGGAAGTTCATCTACGCCGATGACATCTGCTGTGCAACTCAGGCATCCAAGTCTGACATCCTCACGAAAGACATGTCTCTGATATCTGATTACTGTAAAAAATGGCGACTAATCCCTAGCACTGCAAAAACGGTATCATCTGTTTTCTATCTACACCATGCCTCGGCCTCGCGTGAGCTTAATGTGCAGCTTGACGACACCAGAATCCGGCATGAAGCCCAGCGAGTCTATCTTGGCGTTATTCTCGATCACACTCTGTCATTTCACGAACATCTCATAAAAACTGCAGCAAAGGTGGGCGCGAGGAATAACATCATTGCAAGACTGGCCAGCTCCTCATGGGGCGTGAGCGCTTCCACACTACGATCATCCTCTCTGGCATTATGCTATTCCACTGCAGAATACTGTGCCCCAGTATGGTTCCGTAGCCCCCACGTCCACTTGGTCAATTCCAAATTATATTCCTCCATGAGGATAATTTCTGGAACCATCCGTTCCACCCCGGTTCCATGGCTGCCAGTTCTTAGCAACATCGCCCCGCCAGATATTCGTCGGGATGCGGCATCATCTAAGTTCATTTCCCACGTATACGCTCGACCGGACCTGCCAATATACGCGGATATCTTCGCCCACCCTGTCCAACGCTTGACGTCTCGTCACCCAATCTGGTCCCCTATGCCTACACTGAACTTCTCTGATCCAGTCTCTTGGAAACAGAGTTGGCAGTCAGCTGAGGTAAAGAACAAACACCTCATCACAGACCCCTGCAAACGTCAACCCGGCTTTGACCTAGCACGTTATGATTGGGCCCTCCTCAATCGCTATCGAACAGGCCATGGCCGGTGCGCCACTATGTTCCATCGCTGGGGAGCCAGAGACGACCCGAACTGCCCCTGCGGCTACAGACAGACTATGACCCACATAGTCAACGACTGCCACCTCTCCAGATTCAAAGGCGGTCTCGAAACTTTACATCAGGCTCAACCTGACGCTGTTGACTGGCTACGGAAGAAGGGCAAACGCTAGAAGAAGAAGACTGAAGTCCACTCACTCACATATGTAATATGGAAATATATATGTATATATACACTTAATATGTATTTAATTATAGTTTGCAATTTCACGTGCCTATCTTATTACCTATAAGGGAGACATTTCTGCATAATTAAAAGGGAGAAAACTAATATAAACAATTCACTGTTGCTTAGCTTAACATCTGATTTTTTTTTACCACTTTGCTTTCCTCATTATTTGACCCCATGAATTAATTATTATTAATTGACTTATGGTCAACACTCTTGAGATTGTTGCTAAACAACCAATCTCCTTTATGTCAATGTTCAAACTTAGCTTTCTAAGTCACTATATAGTGTTTCATGTTTCTCTTCCAAAACTGCTTCCATAACACAATAACTCCTCTCATCAAGGTTCAATTATCCTCAACAAATAATACTAATTAAAAAGGAGATATATATCTATGAGTTCATAGCTTAATTAACCACAGTAATCAAAGCATGGAGGCAACCCAAATACCCACTGATAGATATTAGATAAATAATTATGGGAGATTTTTTCAATGGATTGCTACTGTAAAATTAAATACACACACACACACACACATCATTCTAGACATGATGGATCAAACTGAAAGTGATTATGGTGAGTTAAATAAGAGGTAAAAGTCAACTACCGAATGGTTACATTCATATGGATAGCTAACGCAAATGAAATTGGAAAAAAAATAAGTAACCAATTCGCCTCTTTGACTTTACAAAAACTATGGTGGTTATCAAAGGGAAAGTAACACACAGGACCTATTGTGGCAAGCATAGATATTTGTACACATGTATAAGTGTGAAACTATGCCTGTGAAATCTAGTAATTTTGTAAATCAACTTTAGATGACTAATGAGAAAAAGATAATTGCAAAAAATAAGTTTAGATATCTTTAAGTCACTGCAAAACCATCATGAGCTACATTCAGTAGAAGGCTAGTGTCTAATGGCAGCAATAAATAAGGATTTAAAAATGTAATTTTGAGCTCAGGGAATGTTCTAAGTTCACAGCAAATGAACCTCTCAAATGATCACTTTTCCCCAGCCATCGTTACTTTTGATTAGAGTGGTTTACATATGAGTGGTTTTCACTCACATGTGGAAATTCTGATAGATCTTATGTCTAACTGTGAGTTATTTTGGCTATCAGAGTACACAAGCACTGTCTGGGGATATTTTTGGTTGTTACAGCTCTGGGCGTGTGAAGGCAGGATGATGCTACTAACAATTAGTGGGTAGAGGTCAGGGATACTGCTAAACTTTCTACAATGTGCGAGACAGCATCTCAGAACTAATAAAAATAACCTGTTAAAATATCAATAGTTCTGAGATTTTAAAACCTTCTTCTTCTTCTTCTTCTTCTAGTGTTTGCCCTTCTTCCGTAGCCAGTCAACAGCATCAGGTTGAGCCTGATATAAAGTTTCGAGACCTCCTTTGAATCTGGAGAGGTGGCAGTCGTTGACTATGTGGGTCATAGTCTGTCTGTAGCCGCAGGGGCAGTTCGGGTCGTCTCTGGCTCCCCAGCGATGGAACATAGCGGCGCACCGGCCATGGCCTGTTCGATAGCGATTGAGGAGGGCCCAGTCATAACGTGCTAGGTCAAAGCCGGGTTGACGCTTGCAGGGGTCTGTGATGAGGTGTTTGTTCTTTACCTCAGCTGACTGCCCGCTCTGTTTCCAAGAGACTGGAAAAGAGAAGTTGATATATACTGACTCAAGTCCAATTTGTTAATATGGATTACCCTTAGTGCTCAGTAGGTCTTCAATATCAATTATTTATGACAACTGATCCACAATGAAACAGTAAGTTTACTTCATCAACTTCAAATTAGCAATGGAAGGTAACTAGAAACTCACAGAAGGAATGAAGAAAAGCATATTTTAAATATAAAATAGAGAAAAAGTCACTAATGATCAGAAACTAGAAGTGGTGCTTGAATAAAATTATTATAAAAATAAGCAATAAAATATCAGATCAAAAGTGACAAAAGGACCAGGATAATGAATTACTGTAATAGCAAATGAAGTTAAAAAAGACTTCTGAAGGGAAAGAACAGCACTGATGCATTGAATATTATTATATAAATTGTAACAAATAAGAGAGAAGACTCAAGTTTTGCTTCTGAAGTAGAAAATGGAAAACATTTTAATCCTTTTGTATATATATATATATATATATATATATATATATATACACATTGATATTCAAAGAATTGACATTGGGCATGATTTTGAGAATTAAATGCAAATGAAAGTTAAATAAAAGCAGTCTTGGGCTTCATAGCATTTTTTAATTGTTTCAGTATATTTGCACTGAGAAGAACACAAACATACATTGCATACCTTTGTATTAATCAGAGCAATAGAAATAACATTAATACCATCAAATGTGATCATTTCGGGGGCCGGGTGTTAGTCCAGCAGGTTAAGCGCACATGGTGCAAAGCACAAGGACCTGTGTAAGGATCCCAGTTTGAGCCCCAGGCTCCCCACCTGCAGGGGGTCGCTTCACAGATGGTGGAGCAGGTCTGCAGATCTCTCTCTCTCTCTCTCTCTCTCTCTCTCCCTCTCTCTCCCCCTTCCCCTCCTCTCTTGATTTCTCTCTGTCCTATCCAACAACAACGACAGCAATAACAACAATCATAACAATAAGGATAAAGAACAAGGGCAACAAAAGGGAAAAAATAGCCTCCAGGAGCAATGGAATCATAGTGTAGGCACCGAGCCCAAGAAATAACCCTGGAGGCAAAAAAATAGTAATAAATGTGATAAATTCATCAATATGGTGAAAACACATGCTGTATTATGTAAATGCTAAGCAATCATTTTTAATATACAGGCTGTGTGATATGCGGACTCTTTAATATATAGGCTGTGTGATATGCGGACTCTCTCAAAAGCCTAGACCAAGTAGATCAGAAGCATCCAATAGCACAGCTATATACAAGATATTGGGTACTGTACAGCAAACCTTAACAAAAGGACTTTTCAAAATTAACCCAATTACCAAATAATGTGATGATAACATTAACTATCGATTGTCTTTTGGAACCCTAAGACAGCAGGAACCTCACATCTCCACTATAGAGCCCCTACTTCCCCCAGTCCTGCAACACTTGGATAGGGCCCACTTTCCCGTATGCCTCTCCCAATCCATATCAAATAATATTTCATCCGCTGATCACAACCTAACCAACGCAACGATTGCCACCTCAACATGCTTCACTTCAGACTATGTCCAGAGACTTAACATGTGGAATGACAACCCTTCAGCTTCATTACTCGGGTGAGACCTTTCCTTTCATAGTACACTCTAATTTCATCTCAGGTGGTTCACTTTCTAACAAAGTCCCAAAACCTAGATTATACACCAGTTTCTGTGAGAGAGAGCATATCTTCACACGTATCTATAAACTACTGCAAAATATATACCTGAAAGCAGAAATACATTAGAGCTTGCAGTGAGTACCTCCCTAACACTTCCTCTCCACTATTCCAAGCTTTGGGTCCATGATTGCTCAACAATTTGTTTGGCTTCGTATGTTAACTCTCTTTTCAGTCACCAGGTTCCAGATGCCATCAGGATGCTGGCCAGGCTTCCCTGGATTGAAGACCCCACCAATGTGTCCTGGAGCTCAGCTTCCCCAGAGACCCACCCTACTAGGGAAAAAGAGAGGCAGACTGAGAGTATGGACCGGCCAGTCAACGCCCATGTTCAGCGGGGAAGCAATTACAGAAGCCAGACCTTCTACCTTCTGCAACCCACAATGACCCTGGGTCCATGCTCCCAGAGGGATGGAGAATGGGAAAGCTATCAGGGGAGGGGGTGGGATATGGAGATTGGGTGGTGAGAATTGTGTGGAGTTGTACCCCTCCTACCCTATGGTTTTGTTAATTAATCCTTTCTTAAATAAAAAAAAAAGAGTTTAGGGTAGACCTAATACTAGAAAGATGAATGAGAAAAACAAATTCTCATCAATGCAAGATTATACTACTCTAAAAATTATGATAATGTAGGTTACAGGCAGGCATGATACAAACAAAATACTAACAAAAAATAAAAATGATAAGCTTACTGGGCTGTTATCACTGTATTCTGAAAAACAAACAAAAGGTAGTTCCTACAAGAGTAAACTTTATAATTTTTTGATAAATATTAAAATTTCATTAAAGTCTTATACTGAACTCTTCTTTAGATCAATGTAGCTTCATTATAATATTTGGGCAGAAGTACAGATTATTGAGTTTAGAGTTCTGTGCTTTCCACTTTAACGATGGCCCTTTTGGTCACTACCAGGCCACCTCATCATCCTGGGCCCTAGACAGGGAATCCTGGGATTTCCATATAGATATGATGAGCCTAGACAGCTAACAGATCCCTCTCTCCACTATCACTGGTCATCTCCATCAGGACCATCATAAACCCTTCTATGGGCCTCTACAGGACCTTGCTCTCAATGTAGAATGACAATGGTAGGGACTGCCCCACTCTCCAAAGGGTGGCTGAGTCAAAATACTCTGCCACTCAAGGAAAACAAGTCCTAAAATGAGTGCAGCCTAGAATGTTCCTAACTATGACCATGGAATGTGAGCTCAGACCTAAAGGGATTCAGTGATTACACAGGCTTTTGTGCTAAATATGAATAGACATGGGCCCCAGATCAGATAGATGGGGTTTACAATTAACAATATTTACATATTTTCCACATATTTGGGAGCTACTCTATGCCCTAATCCAGCTTTCTAGTCCTATTCCCAACTCTGACACCATCTCCCCAGACAATACCTTTATCCTCCCTATCCTACCTAGCTTTCGGGCTCAAGCAAAAATTAGTAAAGTCACGGGCACCTTGCAATAAACCTAAAATAGAATTCCTAGCTTTTTCCAAAATGGAAACCCCAAAATCTCATCTGCTATATTCTTGCCTTTAGATTCATGATTTTTTTTCCCTCCAGGATTATTGCTGGGGCTCAGTGCCTGCACCATGAATCCACTACTCCTGGAGGTCATTTTCCCCCTTTTGTTGCCTTTGTTGTTGTAGCCTATTTGTGGTTATTATTGTTGTTGATGATGTTGTTCGATTTTGGATAAGACAAAGAGAAATGTAGAGAGGAGTGGAAGACAGAGGGGGGAGAGAAAGACAGACACTTGCAGACCTTCCTGTGAAGTGACTCCCATGCAGGTGGGGAGCTGGGGGCTCCAACCTGGATCCATATGCCGGTCCTTGCTCTTTGCTCCATGTGCGCTTAACCCGCTGCGCCACCGCTGGACCCCCTAGGTTCCTGATTATTAAAGAAATTTTTCTGCTTTATATCTTAATGTTTTTCTGCCACCAAGTTTCAGTTGCTACCATGAAGCAACCTGAATTTCTTGGGCAGATGAACTCACCAATGTGTCCTGGAATCCTACCTCTCCAGAGCCTTACCCCACCAGGGTAAGATAGAAACAGTATGGGGGTATGGATCAAATTGCCAATGCCCATGTCCAGTGGAGAAGCAATTACAGATGCCAGACCTACCACCTTCTGCATTTCATAAAGATTTTTGGTCCATTCTCCCAGAGGGATAAAGAATAGGCAATTTCCAATGGAGGGGATGGGATACAGAACTCTGGTGGTGGGGGTAGTATGTAATTGTACCCCTGTTATCCTACAGTCTTGTCAATCATTATTAAATCAATAAAAAAAGAATTTTGTGCCTTCTAGTTAACTACATATATAATCTCAGTAGGATCAGGTCATTTTTCTATGCTCCAAATTATCTTAAATGAAACTAATTAAGTGAGCTATAGTATAGAGGCAACAATAAAAATATGGAACTTATGAAATGAAGGTCCAACTAAAGGTACTTGTGTACTGTCTGGTTGATGCAGATATGACTTATCAAATCCCATTTTATTACATACTATTTATAAAGTTATAATTCCAGTTCTGCCACCAACTCCTACAGTCATACTTGTCTCTAATAGAACTTAAACTGTTCAATTTTTGTCTTAATATAGCTTGCATGCAAACATTCTAAAATCAATAGAAATAATAAATCAATAGAAAAATAATTTTATTTCTTAATAGAAATAAAATACTATTTTGGCATTTATATTTATTTATATTCTATTATAGCTTGATATATATATATATATGTATATATATATATATATATATATATATATATATATATATGATTGTTGATTCCATCAATATGGTTTACTCAAGACTGAAACTCAAAACTTATTATTTTCTCTTTTATGTGAAAAGTATTTTACAAAACTCAATAAACAGTATATTTTAAATAAAGACAATACAAACTAGTATGGGCATTGTCAAGCTTCTCCTTTTAACATCTCATAAATGTTTGTGTACTATTTATATGATTTCTCCCAAATATGGATATATAACCTTTTAATCTAACACAATGTCTTATTTGGTTTTTATGCATCAAACCTCCTCCCAATAATTTCATTTTTGAATTTATAAAGTGATAATAAAGATTCATATAAAATATGAAAGTTAAATCTTGGTGCTAGAATCAATATTAATACTTAAATGGATATGTCAAACCAATAAATAGTCCAGAATACTACTGGATTGTCAAAAACGTTATGGCATGTCTCTCTATATCCTACACCTACACATACACCATTAACATTTTAAAAAGTACTGAATAAAGAAGATTAGAAGCAGGGTGCTAAAGTTGGCATTAAAGACATTGGAGATCACCAAATTCAGAAAATCATAACGGAGAGTTATACAATGAAGCCAAAGACTTACATGTAAGTTGGTATGCTTCTAAAAACCCCTTCTGTTTCATTTGGTTTAAATCCCCCCTGCTTAACACTGCAGTCTATTTACATAACCACTGTATTCTATTTACATAACCTCTGTTAACAAGCACCACCTTCCCTCCAGGGCATTGGTGGTTTAGTGGTAGAATTCTCACCTGCTCCGCCCCCTCTCCTTGTCATACCCTGATTTTCACCAGTCACTTTTCTCTCCACCCTCTCTGCGTGGCATCCTGTTCCCACCCTACTGGGTTAGTATATTTATAAGGACAAGATTGTTTGTAGTTAGTTTTAGCTTAGCTTGGTATAGATTGTGCTGCGTCCTGCATGAATAAAGAGATACTGCGTACAACCCAGCCATGAGTTCTGGGTCATCTGTTACCCGCCTGTGAAGCCAGCCCGGCGAAAACAACACATGTAAGTGGTTTTAAAATAAATACACTAATTTATATATCTGTTCAAACTTTGGTTTTTGTCTATAACTTCAGATGTAAAACTAAATCTTACCAGTTCATCCTTCTCAAAGTCCTTACATGTTTTACATAGGTCAATGCCTCTATTTAATCTAAGGTTGTTGGTCTGCTTCTAATTCTGCTTCTAAGACCCCTTCTGTTTTGATCATCACATTAGGTTCATAAGGGCATAACAAGATAAAGGACTTGTAGAGTCAATATTTAGCCTGAGTGAAGCAAAAGAAAGCATACTAGGTTTAATATTCTTCGAACTATTTTCATAATTAATGAAAAGATCTTTCCATGAAATCTCACATTCAAATGTCTTCCTATGTAGACATGAAATATTCTATACATTAAAATTTATGGATATAAAGGGAAGCATATTTTAACATTGTTTCAGAATAGCTCTCTCTCTCTTAGTAATATCCCTAAGTCATTATTTGTGATACCAACCTATCTGCACCTTGCCTTGTCATAAAAAAGAAACTTTACTGTATTACACTAGCAAGTTTTGGAGGTATTTTCATAGTTGTCTGGCTTATTATAGCAGGAATGTAAACAGAGCTAGGCAACCTGATCTTTATTTCATATTTTGAGATGCTCATAACTGCCACTTGGATATCATGAATAAAACCATCAATTGCTCATTCCCCATAATGGTGCACATCACTGGAGGAGGTCCTAGGCCAGGGGGTAAGTGTGTTATGCAGAAAATTGAGAAATTTTACACATGTACCAACAGCTGTATTTACTGTCAACTGGAAACCATTAACCCTCCCATTAAAATTATTTTGAGTCAACTTTTAAACAAATATAACAAATGTAAAATATACTCACCTTATCCCAATATATGCCAAAAGTGAATGCATTCTAGCATAAAAAGGAAATATAAAATCATGTCTAAACTTTGTTAGCTCAAAAGTCCCAAATATAACAGCCTAAACAATCTAAATAAGGTATGGTTAGGGTTCTAGGTATAATCCAACTTGAGGCACAATTATTTCCCATATGTGAATATGGGGAAATTAAAAAAAAAAAACAACTTCCTTACATCTTCATAATACACCTTGTGGGACAGGCATAGAATGACCTAAATATGCCCATTCAAAAAGGAAGGAAGTCAATGTATGCCATTTATGTTTTTTTCTAAGTATTATAGAGTTTCACATTGTATATTCAACTCAATCAATTCAAATGAAGGCTGATAGCTAGAACTTTTGATGTGATCTCAATGGTATGGAATACACACAAATTGAATGAAGTTATATTCCTGAGACTTACATAGTACTACATACCAAGGTGCCACAATTAAAAAATAAAATGTAAAGAAGTCACCAATCTTAACCAATTAAAACAATTATTCAAATAGGCTTATGTTTTATGTATTATGTATTTTCATAGCAGCACAGTTCATAATAGCCAATATTGGAAACAACACAGATACCCAACATCAGATGATTGGATAAGAAAGTTATGGTATCTATATATACAACGGAATACTACTTGGCTGTTAAAAATGATGAAGCTGTCTCCTTTGTCTCATCTTAGATGGAATACAAAGGAATTTCATTAAGTAAGATAAGAAAAATAGAGAGAAGGATACATACCGAGTGTGTATGTGAAACTGAAGAAACAAGGACAGAAAGGGAAAACAATATTTTCTTTCATTTTTTTAGAGACAGAGATAGCTTCCTTCAATGTGATGGGGACTGAGCTTGAACCTGAGTCACGTATAGTACAAAGCAAAACATTACACTATCCAAATGAGCTATTTTGCAGGCTTAGTGTATTTTCTTTCTTTCTTTCTTTCTTTCTTTCTTTCTTTCTTTCTTTCTTTCTTTCTTTCTTTCTTTCTTTCTTTCTTTTTTTTTGCCTTCAATCACTGGGACTCAGTGCCAGAACCATAAATACACTCTGTAGGTGGCCTTTTTTTTAAATATTATTTTCATTCGCTAGAACATAAATAAAGTGAGAGGGCAGCAGGAGAGAGAGAGAAAGCTAGACAACTGCAGACCTGCTTCACCACTAAAAAGCATGCTCTCTGCAGATAGGGTCCTTGTACAAGATAATGTGTGTGCTCCATGGATGCATGACTATCCAGCTTCCAGGCATAATTTCTTGAGATCTACATGCACATATTATTTATTTTTCATTCTTAAACCTTCAAATTTTAGGGGAGTCAGGCGGTAGTGCAGCCGGTTAAGCACACATGGCGCAAAGCGCAAGGATTGGTTAGGATCCCAGTTCGAGCCCCCGGATCCCCACCTAAAGGGGAGTCGCTTCACAGGCAGTGAAGCAGGTCTGCAGGCGTCTCTCTGTCTCTCTTCCTCTCTATCTCCCCCTTCTCTCTTGATTTCTGTCTCTATCCAAAAACAAATAAATAAAAAATTTTTTAACCTTCAAATTTAGTCAGGATTTTGGAGCAGTTAACTTTAATAATGTCGATTAATTATGTTAGAGATATATTTCACATTTCGATAATATTGTGACAGAACTGACAGTGGATTTAATATTAACCAGGGATGAATATCATATGCTTTTGAGACTTACATTTTCCTCTTTAGGAAAGAGACATGAGTATCTTAGTGCCTCTTGTTATCAGAAATATGAAGAAATTATAGCTATACATGTAAGTTAAAAATGAGGTGTGGCTTAATGGTTAATGATGCATAGCCAAAAGGAAGAACTGTGCCAGTCATTTCTATAGCATGCTCTAACTCAAATCAAAACTTTTAATGATGGTCTACATGGTGCTGTGGATAACACTGTACGAAAAGAAAAACACCACTTACCCTTAGGGCATCAGAGAAGGTAGGAAGGCTTTAAAAAGGGAAGAGAAAAGAGTATCCTTATACTTACTATTCCTGTCAAGGTCACCCCAGCATAAGCGTTTTGTATCACTAGCTGCAATTGCTTCCTTTACTTTCTGCTTTTTCAGAATCAACAGCGTTGCACTCTACCAGTGATGTTCAGTAAATATTACTAAAAAGGAAAAAAAAAGAATAAATTAACGTCACAGAAGAAAGCAACTCAATATTTTATTCCAAACGTTCTATTACACATAAATTCTTAAGAAATGTATTTGTTTACATGAGCGAGACAAACACAATAATGAATGACACAATTTTAGCATAATAAAGATCAAGTTGCAGAAACATCTCATTTCTGAAGTCCACATTAAATTATCTATGTGCAATCTATAGTAGATAAGGAATAGTTACACAATAAATTTCTATCCACAGCAAGCATACAGAGAAGCATATATTATTATTTATAGTGAAAATCATGAAATTGCCATAAAACTATCGCTGAATTACAAGAAAAGACTTCTAAGAAACTGGAGGAAACATACTACCTGCCACCTGAAAATATGGGAATTAACAGTAATTTTTTTTTTCAAAAGAGAGCTATTTAAAAGCATTACACAGATGTACTAGATTTCTAGGAATTATTGTACAATATACTTATACCACAGCAATCAAAAATGGAAAAATCAATAGGTAACATACGTAAAATACAACTGATGTAAGAAAGAAGTCTATACTTTAAATACTTAATTCCAGAGGAGAAGTTTTTCTATGGTCTAGCAATACTTTGAGCACAGAACTGAATGCATTAGCTAGAGACAGGCATAGAGAGTAAAGATCTCATATGTTCTAACTCTCAGTACAATAATGTATGATAAAGGGAAAGCATTGGCAATATTTACCAGGGAACTTGAATAAAATCATATTGTTAAATAGGTTACACAATTTTAACAAATTTTGATGTTAATGAGATGAAGATGTATGGGATGATTTTTTTAACCATGGCAACTTGTCAGAGACATTTAGCCCACATGCATGTTGGCTGTTGGGCTCAGGCAAAAATCAGTAAAGTCATGGGTCCCTTGGAATAAACATAAGATAGGCTTCCTAGCTTCTTCCAACATGAAGACCCCAAGTCTTATCTGATATACTCTTACCTTTACATTCCTGAGTATTAAACAATTTGTTCTGCTTTATATCTTAATGCTTTTCAACCGCCAAGTTGCAGTTGCTACCATGAAGCCAACCTAACTTCCCTAGGCAGACAACCTCTACAGTGTATCCTGGAATCCTACCTTTTCAGAGCCCTACCCAACTAGGGAAAGACAGAAAGGCTGGGAGTATGGATAGAACTGCCAACACCGATGTCTAGTGGAGAAACAATTACAGAAGCCAGATGTCCCATATTCTATACCCCATAATGAACCTGAGTTCATTCTCCCAGAAGGATAAAGAATATGGAAGCTTCCAATGGAGGGGATGTGATACAAAACTCTGGTGGTGGGAACTGTATGGAATTGTACCCCTCTTATCCAAGAATCCTGGAAATCATTATTAAATCACTAATTAAAAAAAAAAAGAATGGGATATGTTAGAGGTTTAGGCCCATAATATTTATGTGGGAATCCCAGGATGACTAGGGCTCCAGATAATGAAATAACCTAGTAGTGACCAAGAGGCATCATTTAAGTATACCAGTCTCAAACAGAAACTGACCATGCTTGCAGTATTGCACCAATGTAAAAAAGAATAAAAATAAAAATAAAATCTCTGGGGTGGGGAGGTAGATTTTCAGCTCCACTATAGGAGATTAGGGGTAGGAACATAGACTGTTGATGGTGTTAATATACACTCCTATTGACTTTTAGTCTTATAAATCACCAATCAATATGAGAGGAGAAAAACAGATTGAATGTCTCAAACTTTTGATGCATAGACGCCAATTCTGAGTATATATTTCTTCAATCTAAGCACTTAAGATTTCAAATTGGTAACCTGATTAAATTTTAACAGTGCAATTAAATTGTTAATACATTTATAATAATGACTTTTTCTTTGAAATAATAAACCACCTATAACCTTAGATTAGGGAGACCAGAAACAACTAGTCTTGTCAGTACATAAGATATAGTTATTTGCAACATGTGCACTCAACCATGTGTGCCACCAGAGGCCCAAGATATAGTTATTTGTAAATAGCATTAAATGATATAAATCATGGTAAGGTCTTATATGGTACAGTAAATACTAACCTTGAGATTTTCAAAGTAAACCGAATTTCCAAATAACTTCTTTATAACAATAACAATCTATGGTCTTCTTAAACTCTTAAAACAGCAGTAAACTACTGCATTCTTTATAGAACTATATTTCTCCCAGTCCTGGAACCTCTGGTGCATGTATGGCTCGTTTCCCTTCACTCTTCTATCGATCCACCCCATTGGATACTGCATCTGCTGATCTCAGGCAAATCAATGCAACCAGTACCAACTCAACATGTTTCACTTTACACAGTATCCAGATACACCAGGCGTGGGATGCCAACCCTTCAACTCCATTACTCTGCCACCAAGTTGCATATGCTACCATGATTCCAACCTGAAATCCCTGGGCATATGACCTCAACAAAGTGTCCTGAAACCCCACCTTTCTAGAACCCTGACCCACTAGGAAAAGACAGAAACAGGTTGGAAGAACGTATCCACCTGTAAACACCCAAATTCAGCAGGGGAGCAATTACAGAAGCCAAACCTTCCAACTTCTGCACCTTATTATGACCTTGGGTCCATACTCCCAGAGGCTTAAAGAATAGGAAAGCCTCCAATGGAGGGAATGGGATGCAGAACTCTGGTGGTGGGAATTGTGTGGAATTGTACCCCTCTTACCAAACAAGCATGTCTATCATAATTAAATCAATGAAAGAAAGGAAAAAAGAAAGGGAGGCATGGAGGGGAGGGAGGGAGGAAGGAAGGAAAGAAGGAAGGAAGGGATGAAGAATGAATGAATGCTGGTTTCTTTGCCCTTATCAGGCTTTTGTAGTCTTTAATTTATCTGACAAAGTTTGCTTTAAAGTGACTGAGGGAATGGAAATAGGAAGTGGGGTGAGGAGAGTATTGAGGTCTAAGTAGAAACTATTTGATTAAGTACTTTACCGTGTCTTTTTTAGGTCTTTCTACTTGCTTATTGCACTTATTGAGTCACTGAAAACTACTGTGCACTTTTACTTTAAGATATATGTGTTCCCCTAACTGATGGATGCATTTGCACGTATGTTCTGTCTCATGGATCCTGGTCTATAGGTTCTGTGGCTTTGTTAGGAAGCATGTCACCCGAAATGGAATTAAGGAGTCCTGTGAGCTAGGAAGGGTCTCAACAGAGTAATAGAGCTGAAGGGTTGGCATTCCATGCTTGGCATCTCTAGACACTGTCCAAAGTGAAATATGTCAAGTTGGTGCTGGTTGCATTGATTTGGCAGAGATCAGCAGATGCAATGTCAAATGGTATAGATCAAGAGAAGAGTGAAGGAAAACCAGCCACACAATGGAGGTTCCAGGACAGGAAGAAATATGGGTTTTATAGAAAATAGGGGAGATTCCTGCTGTCTTAGAGTTTAAGAAGGCAATAGACAGTTATTGTTATAAGGAAGTTATTTGGAAATTTGGTTTACTTTGAAAATCCCATGGTATGATATGATGCCTGGACCTCTAAAAGATCCCTCTCTCCACCACCACTAGTCATCTCCCTCAGAACAGGACCTTCCACTTTCTGTACCCCATAATGATACTGGGTCCATATCCCAGAGAGATAAAGAATAAGAAAGCTTTCAATGGAGGGGATAGGATGTGGAACTCTGATGGTGAGAAATGTGTGGAATTGAGCCCCTCTTATCCAATGGACCCCGCCCCACTAGGGAAAGAGTCAGGCTGGGAGTATGGATTACAGAAGCCAGACCTTCCACCTTCTGCATCCCACAAGGACCTTGGGTACATACTCCCAGAGGGATAAAGAATAGGAAAGCTATCAAGGGAGGGGATGGGGTGCGGAGACCTGGTGGTGGGAATTGTGTGGAGTTGTACCCCCTTATCCTATGGCTTTGTCAGTTTCCTTTTTGTAAATAAAATTTAAAAGGGGGTGGGAGAAGCATTAAGGGAAATTTAGGAATTAAAGCCCCCATCATGGGTCAGGTTGTTGCTTTGATAGAAAGTAAAATATTTATTTTTTTGTGATAACATTTAATTTTTTCTCTCTTAGCAAACTTCTATTATATAGTGTACTGTCAGCTATAATAATCATGTTAGATATTGAATTCTCCGATCCTATACATTTTTTTAATATTTATTTTATTTATTTATTCCCTTTTTGTTGCCCTTGTTGTTTTATTGTTGTAATTATTGTTGTTGTCATTGTTGGATAGGACAGAGAGAAATGGAGAGAGGAGGGGAAGACAGAGAGGAGGAGAGAAAGATAGACACCTGCAGACCTGCTTCACCGCTTGTGAAGCGACTCCCCTGCAGGTGGGGAGCCGGGGTTCGAACCGGGATCCTTATGCCGGTCCTTGTGCTTTGCGCCACCTGTACTTAACCCGCTGCGCTACAGCCCGACTCCCGATCCTATACATTTTACAGCTAAAAGTTTATACTTTTTTCCCGTAAGTCCTTATTTTATCTATTTCTTGGTTTCTGACTTCTTTTCTTTTTTTCAAATTACATTTCAACAAAGTTTTAAAATAATTTTAAAAAGAAGGTGATGTATACTGACACCTACCTTGAGGAAATGTGGAAATTTACAACAATTGACAACAAATCAACATCCCCTCAAAAAAGTTATACTTAAGTTGGTAAAAAAAAAAAAAAGGAAAGAAAAAATTTAAAAATATAGAATACAAAATTACAATTGTGTGGTTTATCAGATGACACTGTGTGTGTTTAGGGTGGTATTGCCATAGACGATTGTGTGGTTTACAAAAGTAACTTATATTACTGAATTTAATGCAAGATTAGTATCATAGACATGGGCCTTAGAACTAGGGGGAAAGATACGACATACTATTACACTCAAGAAACTCACAAGCAAGTGGAGATAATGGGCATAAATAATTTAACATAATATACTGGTTGAATAAGATTAATGTATAAAGTGCCTAATAGCATCCGTTTAACTTTTGCACAAATATCCTTACCAGCTGCCCAGTTGCCTAATAACTAAGTTGTATTTCCCCTTTTAAGCAGTTTCCCTTTCATCAAATTTTCACATTTATATATTCATCAAAGACATTCCATACTACAAAATATGTCCTATTTGTCCATTGAGGTATCCTACTAATTCTCATTCCAGCAACCATGCTGTTCAAATGACTGTGACTGATTATGAGGCTTAATTAACTTGTCAAGGGAAAGACAGTAATTTTCAGTCTATTTTCCCTTTTCCATATGGCCAAAAAGGAAAAGTGTATCTTCAGCATATCTTTATAAATACATGTGGTACATTGCAAAATGATGTTAAATTACCTAAACTTACCTCTGGAACTTAGACTATAAGGCTACAAATAAATAATAACAAGGATCAGAGTTTATTTGTTATGAGTTTCCATCGTGTCAGCATCAAAAGTATGTAAAAGAAAGTGGCACCTAATAATTTAATGGTGACAGAGCTTCAGTTTCCTGTCTGTATTTCTAAGCTCCAAGTCTGATTTGGTATCACGTGGGCAGCATGTACTTCATATGCTTCAGGAGATACTTGATTAAAGAGTCAACCTATCTTCTTGCCAGTATTCGTATCAGAAATGGACATCTAATGTGGTTTAGAACACTGAGCCATAAAGGAGATCCTGAGGAGTTCTGAGAAAGCTTTTGTACAATATTTCATTTTGTTTTTCAGAAGCAGCTCTCTATTTTGTTTTTTCCATTTTTATTTTTAGTATGAAGATTTGGTTTGGTTAGTTGGTCTTTCTCCTAATCTATGAATAAAGGCAGTCATTCATTAGGAGAAAACAGAGCTAGGAGAATCTGTGAGAAAGGGATCATAATTTATTCTACTCTGAAGACAATTTATTGGGTTGTAGGAAAAGTCATAATGCATTTTTGTGACAGATGGGGTTATTTCATTTCTAGAAGTACTAGAATCATTTGCATCTATGTTATTTCTTTAAAAAAATTCATTATGTTTTTTGTTTGGATGGAGACAGAAATCAAGAAGGAAGGGGAAGATATATACGTGTGTGTGTGTATATATATAGAGGGGGGGGGAGACCTACAGCCCTGCTTCACCACTCTTGAAGCTTTCCCCCTACAGGTGGGGACTAGGGGCTTGAACCTGGGTCCTTGTGCACTGTAACACGTTTTCAACCAGGTGCACCACCACCCGGTCCCAAATCTATGTTATTTCTATTATCACTGGACAGGTGACAGTTCTACCTTCTTAAATAGGAAAAAAGGTGATGTGGTTGAGTTTTGGAGATTCTAGAAGTTGAAGATGAAAGGCCAAACTGCATTTTTGCCATATTTTACCGTTTTACTTTCTAAAAGGGAAGATCGAACATCAAGCTTCTGAGAAGTTATGAAAAGTTTAGGTGACAGTGCTCTATAAAAATGTCAGTGTCACTCTAATGATAACTCTTTTGGTCACTAACAAGCCACTACATCATCCGGGGCCCCAGTCAGGGAATCCTGAGATTCCCACATTGATATGATAGGCCTAGACCTCTAACAGATCCCTCTCTCCACCTTGCCCTCAATGTAGAACAACGGTAGGGGCTGCCCAACCATTCAAAGGGTGACTGGGTCAACATTCCCTACCCCTCAAGGAAAACTGGTCCTGAAGTGAGTGCAGCCTAGAATGTTCCTAGCTATGACCGTGGAATGGGAGCTCTGACTGGCCAGAAGCAGAGGTTGCACAGGTTCATGTACTAAGTATGGATAGACATGGGCCCTAGGTCAGATCAATGGGGGGTACAGTTAATGGTATTTATATACTTTTCTAATATTTGGGGGCTACTCTCTCCCCTGATACAGCTTTCTAGTCCTATTACCAACCCTAACACCATCTTCCAAGACAATACTTTCAGCCCACCTGCATATTAGCTGTTGGGCTCAGGCAAAAATTAGTGAAGTCATGGGTTCCTTAGAATATACCTAAAATAGACTTCTTAGCTTCTTTAAACATGAAGACTCTAAATCTTAACTGCAATACTCTTACCATTAGGTTCCTGACTATTAAACAATATTTTTCTGCTTTATATTTTACTACTTTTCAGCCACCAAGCTGCAGATGCCACCATGACGCCAGTCTGACTCACTGGGCAGACAACCTCACCAATGTGTCCTGGAACCCCACCTCCCCAGAGCCCTACCCCACTAGGGAGATAGAAATAGGCTGGGGGTATGGACAGGCCTGTCAACGCACATGTCCAGCAGATAAGCAATTACAGAAGCCAGACCTTTTACCTTCTGCACCCCATAATGATACTGGTTCCATACTCCCAGCAGGATAAAGAATAGGAAAGCTTCCAATGAAGGGGATGGGGTATGGAACTCTAGTGTTGGGAATTGTATGGATTTGTACCCCTCTTATCCCACAATCTTGTCAACCATTATTAAATCACTAGTATAAAAGAGAGAGAGAAAAGGGGCCAGGTGGTGGTGCACCTGGTTGAATGCTCATGTGTGCAAGGACCTGGGTTCAAACCCCAGTCCCCACCTGCAGGGGGAAAGCTTTGTGAATGGTGAAGTAATACTGCAGGTGCCTCTCTGTCTCTCTCCCTCTCCTCTCAATTTCTGGATGGCTCTATCCAATTAATAAATAAAGATAATAAAAATTTAAAAAATGAAATGAAACAACAAACAAAAAGAATGCCAGTGCCAACAATGGTTCAGGAAATTCCATGCTGGTGATTTTGACCTCTAGGGCTCTCCTAGCTCAAGGAGGCCCATCGAGGTTAAAGATGACAAAATAAAAGCATTGACCAAGTCAAACCCATGTTATACAACATTAGAAATTGCAGAAACATTTAACATCCATCATTCCAGCATTCACAACCATCTGAAGAAGCTGAGTTATATAAGCAAGCTCGATATTTGGGTTTCTCATGAACTCAAAGAAGTTAATTTGACAGCACATATAAACATTTGTGATATGCTCATTAAACATGAGGAAAATTATTCTTTTTTGAGGTGACCGAAACAACTACAAAAGCAGACATTCACCAGAGGAAAGTTATGCTCTCAGTGTGGTGGGATTTTAAAGATGTGTTTTTCAAGTTCCTACACCAAAGAAACAAACAATTGGAATGTGTACTGTTGGCAATTGGACTGTTTGAACAAATTCCTCATCCAGAAACATCCAGAGCCTTTCAATAGTAAAGGAGCTGTGTTCCATCATGACAACATGAGACCAAACACAAGTTTGATAACCTATCAAAGATTATTGAAGCTTGAATGAAATGCATCGCCACACTCAACATACTCGCCCCACCAGGAAGCCATCAGACTTCCACTTACCTCACTCTCTTCAAAACTCTGTATGTGGTATAATGTTCAATTCAGATAGGTCTGTAAATCAGTACCTTGTTCAGTTTTCCACCAAAAAAGATAGGTACTTCTATGAATGAGAAATTATAAAGCTCATTGAAAGCTGCAAAAGCTGATCAAACAAAATGGGCACTACATAGTTGATTGATCTTTGTTCTTTATATAAATAAATTTTGGAAAAACATAAAATAAATATGTCATGACTTTTCTGACAACCCAATATGTTATGGAATAATATATTTAATCATAATTAAGGTATATTGTCATAGGCTTTTATTATTGTTGCAACTCCACTCATTCATTCACAAAAATTTTACTGAGCAATTAACTGAGCTAAGAGATACTCCATGTGGTTAGTGATAAAAGTATTTCAAAAGCATTGGTGCATAGAGTACATTATTTTGGAATATAGCACACTTATGCTACTTGATAAACACAGGTAACAGTGATTTGGGAAAATCATTATCTGGAATAATAATTGCCAGGGCACTAACAAACTCTAAAATAAAACCTTTAGGGGGGCCAGACAGCAGTGCTCCTGGTTAAGCACTAATTACCATGTGCAAGGATCCCTCCCTGAGCCCCCCCCCCCCCGTTTCCTCCCTGCAGGAGGGATGCTTCACAAATAGTGAAGCATGTCTGCAGGTGCCTCTCTTTCTTTCTCTTTATCTTCCACTCTCCTGTCAATTTCTCTCTGTCCTATCTAACAAAAAGGAAGGAAGGAAGGAAGGAAGGAAGGAAGGAAGGAAGGAAGGAAGGAAGGAAGGAAGGAAGGAGTGGGGAGGGGATGGCTGCTGAGAGCAGTGGATTCACATTGCTGGCACCAAGTCCCAACAATAACCCTGGTGACAATACAAAATAAAAGTATATAATTTAAATAAATCAAATTAAAAACCCTTCTTACCCTCTTGCACTGCTGGTGGGAATGTAAATTGGTCCAACCACTGTAGAGAGAAGTCTGGAGAACTCTCAGAAGGCTACAAATGGACCTACCCAATGACCCTGCAATTCCTCTCCTGGGGATATATCCTAAGGAACACAACATACCTATACAAAAAGATTTGTGTATACTTACGTTCACAGCAGCACAATTTGTAATAGCCAAAACCTGGAAGCAACCCAAGTGTCCAACAACAGAGTGGCTGCACAAGTTGTGGTACATGTACACAGTGGAATACTACTGGGCTATTAAAAATGGTGATTTCACCATTTTCAGCCCATCTTGAATGGAGCTTGAAGAAATCATGTTCAGTGAAATAAGTAAGAAACAGAAGGATGAATATGGGATGACCTCATTCACAGGCAGAAGTTGAAAAATAAAAGAAGAGAAAACACTAAGCAGAACCTGGACTGCAGTTGGTGTGTTGTGCCAAAGTAAAAGACTCGGGGGGGGGGGAGAAGAGTATAGGTCCTGGAAAAAGATGACAGAGGACCTAGTGGGGGTTGTATTGTTATGTGGAAAACTGAGAAATGTTATGCATGTACAAACCACTGTATTTACTGTCAAATGCAAAACATTAATCCCCCAATAAAGGAAAAAATAAATTTAAAAAAAAACCTTAATCGATAAGAAAGCATATTGTAGGTTATCACAGAAACTATCGTGGTCTGTTCAAGTTTTCATGAATATGTATGGACTCCTAAATCTATTCTCTGAATGTGGCTATGTAGATATTCCATGTAATGAAGTGAATGTCCTAGATATAATCCTAAACCAATGAAGGATAGGAATTGGTAAGTATTCATCCCTAGAAATATTACAAGTTTAATCCTCCCACAGTTTAAACCTGGCCATAAATGCACCACCTTTATAGTCTGCCTTCCCATCCTGGTATTTCCTTATTCAATCACCACTATTCAATACCATATTTCCCAAGAGTACATCCCAAAGAAAACACTTATATTCACACCCTTACCAAAGATTCCACATTTGAGAGAACCCAAACTAAGACATTATCAAATACAGCTATCAGTTGTTTTCCTAATACCTTCCACAATACTTGAAGGTTGGACCTGAGCCTTCTCCACCAAATATCAAAACAGCATTACAGGAGACAGGCAGTAGTTCACCTGGCTGAGTAGTTCATCCTGTCAAATAAAAAGAAAAGAAATGAGAAGGGAAGGGAAAGGAAGAAAAGAAAAGAAAAAAAGAAAAGAGGTACATCAGCCATAAGCAAGGGGCAATTATATAACTCAAAGTACTTAACAGTCTTCTGTGATTAGACTTAGACTTAATAAGCCTGGAATTCTAGTAAAAGGTCCTAAAGAAGGCATCATAAATTCTCCAGTCAGACTTAAGAGTAAATTAGCTTGGAAATTTATCAGAAATGCCCAGTGAAGATAGACCCCATAAACCTGATTCTGATTGGGTACAATGTCACTTAGTGTTTAAACAACTGGGAGAAAGGGAATCAGATAAAGAAGTGACTACAAAAGCTGGATAAGGGCAAGTTACTGGCTCACTTAATACTGGCCCTTTGGCCAATATCAGACCACCCCATCATCTGGGACCCTAGTCGGGGAATCCTTGGATTCCCACACAAATATGATGGACCTAAACCCCTAATGGATCCCTCTCTCCACCATCACTTGTCACTTAAATCAGGTTTATGTCATCACAAGCCCTCTTGCGGACCTTTCCAGAACCTTGCCTTCACTATAAATTAACAATGTTATGAACTGCCCCAATCTCCGAAGGGAGGCTGAGTCATCCTGCCTGCCATTTGAGGAAGACCAGAGCTGAAATGAGTGCAGCCAGCAATGTTCCCAGCTGTGGCCACGAACTGTGAGCTCAAACTGGCAGGGACTCAAGAGATTATACAAGCTCCCGTATTAAATATATGGGCTGCAGGGGGAAAGCTTTGCAAGTGGTGAAGCAGGGCTGCAGATATCTGTCTCTTCCCTCTCTGTCTCCCCCTTCCTCTTAACTTCTGGCTGTCTCTAGCTAATAAATAAACATTAAGATAATAAAAAAAAAAAGGGGTGGATCGATGGACTTGTCGTGCAGACATCAAGTGAGCAACAAGGCTGGTTGCAGTTAAAACTGAGTATATATACCTATAATCAATTAAATTTTGCCTTGCTTGTTGTAATCCATTAAGATTATTTCATTAAATTAGACTCTTGACAGCTACTTGAAGACCTCAATGGACTGAACATATACCCAGTATCTTTCAATCAGGTTCTCTTAGGCAGTTACTGTATAGTAAGCTCATAGCTGATTTTTTTACTCTAGCTCCCAATTTATAGAAAATGATCCTTATACTTACTCTGTGTTTGTTTCCACCCTTATCTTTTTTTTTCTTGTTGTATTCTGATCTTCAAAGCACCACACGCTACAGATTTTTCCTTCAAACTCCATATTCTGTGATAGTATAACAGACTAAGTTAAAGATTCGTGTTAACATACCACTTGTGTCAGAGACATCAGACAAGCTATTATATAATAACAGACATAAGTACCCAAAAGTAAAAACCAGAATTTGTGCAGTAGATAAAAAGCCCCTTCCCCTAATTTATGCCCCTAAACCTCAAAGAATAATGGGAATATCACTATATAAATTGATGCTGTTTAATGTCCAGTGCTCAGTTTTTTGCGTATTTTGTCAATGAAGAAAAATGACAGCAGTGAAACCACCAGAGAGAAATTTAATTTGCTTGAACATCAGAGTAGGCTTTAAAAAGCAAGATGAAAGTTTTCAAAGCTACTGCTATTTCTCAGCTTCCCATAGTACTGTGGGGGAAAAAATGCTGGCAAATACCATGTCAAAAGGTCATTCAACTTTTTAGAGGATGCGTGTTTGAAAATTCCTATTTCTTTCTATCTCTATATGTTCCTCAATCTTAAATCTTTTTGTGTCTGCAATGATTTTTAGTATAAAGGAATGACTTTCTAGATGAAATAAGTCAAATATATTCAGAAAGAACCACTGAAATACCAAGGGTTTTTCTTTATTACTTTGTCCTTTGATATTATTAATAGAATACTGTTTATAATCAATCAAGTTACTTTCATTTGTTTATTCAACAGACCACTGAAAGCATAAGTGTACTATTGTAAAAAGAATCCCAAATAACTGATAAATATTTCATCTAATTTATTCATATGCAAAATGTGTTTTCATATTTCCCTCAAGACCAAATATTCATGTCCTTAGTTCACAAATTTACTGTATTTAATTCAATTCCATTAAGACTTCACCAGTCTTGGATCAATATACAGAGAAAATTTTGCTATTTTATTATTTTATTATATATTATTATATTTTACAACTCTAAATTAATTTTAAGTAAATCATACTATTAAGTCTCATGAATTAAACTAGATAGTAGATAGATAAACATTTGGAATTCTGATTCCCACTGCACTGCTAGCATAGAAAAATATTTTGCATAATATGACTCCCAGGTAATTGACACAGTCAATGTTCATTGTTTATTACAATAAAATTACCATTATTTCTCATCTTGTATGATGCTGTCCAGTCTTTTCTTCTTTTTTATTTACTATTATTTTTTATCAACCTGTGTCTTTGCTCAAGGTAATGTGTGTGCTCAACTGGGTGTGTCACCACCTAGACCCTCATTGGAATTTGGTAGTGCAGCAGAGTACCCAGCAATTATCCTGTTGAAAAAGCTCAGTGTAGTCTATACCTAGGAACAACAAAAGACCCTGCTTCCCTTTCTATCTTTTTTTAAAATTTCTCTATTGGGGAATTAATGTTTTACATTCAACAGTAAATACAACAGTTTTTACATGCATAACATTTCTCATTTTTCCATATAATAATACAACCTCCAGTAGGTCCTCTGCCATCCTTCTTGGACCTGTATTCTCCCCACCCACCCACCCCAGAGTCTTTTACTTTGGTGCAATACGCCAATACCAGTTCAGGTTCTACTTGTGTTTTCTCTTCTGATCTTGTGTTTCAACTTCTACCTGAGAGTGAGATCATTCCATACTCATCCTTCTGTTTCTGACTTATTTCACTCAACATGAATTTTTCAAGGTCCATCCAAGATAGGCTGAAAACGGTGAAGTCACCATGTTTTATAGCTGAGTAGTAGTCCATTGTGTATATATACCACAACTTGCTCAGCCACTCATCTGTTGTTGGACACCTGGGTTGCTTCCAGGTTTTGGCTATTACAAATTGTGCTGCTAAGAACATATGTGTAAATATCTTCCAATAGTCACACATATGTTATGCATAACTATTGGAAGACATGGAGCAATGTGCACTTTGGGAAAAGTTTAAAATACCATCCCAGCTTCCCTAAATGATATGAATATTATATTTTAGTCTATTTTGGAACTATTTGCATGTCTTATATCAGAGCACCATCTGAAAAGAATAGGATTTTCCAAAGTGCCAAATGTCAAAAATTTCAATTACCTTAACAAAACTATTTTATCTAGTTTCATGGATATTTGTATCTTTGAAATAAGGTTCATTACTGCTAACTTATAAATATACAAAATATGTGTATACATATATATATACATATATAAAAGGAAATGTATGAAGAAAATTATTTTGTTAATGATTATGATTCCAACTATTCTAAGCCTTGATTACAGTTTGCAGACTTCTCTTTGGATATGCCACTTTTAGTCTTTTATGAAACAAGTTAATCACATACCAATTCAGAATCCTAGGCTTCAGTCAGTCCACTATTTTTTTTAATTATTGGTTTTTTTCTAAGATATGTTATTCATTTTCAATAAACAATACTCACAGTAAGAAAATATTTAATTTCTGGGAAAAAATATAATTAATTTTATACCTGCCTAACTTAAAACTTACCCAGTTATGACTCATTTAAATCAATTAAATCCACAGTATAAAATGGAACTGATGCATAAATGAACTAAGAAAATGCAGAATCATTTTATCTAGACTGAATTTTTATCGAGCCTCCTTTCTGATCTGCCATCGTCATAAATGTACTGAAATTATCTATTAGTAATGATAAGAGAACTACATAAAATTCATCAGTACAAGATGACCAGTGATTTGTTAAATGTAATCAAAATTAAATGAGTTCAGATGTACTTATGAAAAACAGCATGGGCATTTCTCATAACAATCACAGTAGAAATTCTTGGGGCTGGGTGGTGGCACACCTGGTTGAGCACACGTTACAGTGCACAAAGACTCCTGGGAAAGCTTTATGACTGGTGAAACAGTGCTGCAGGTGTCTTTCTCTCTGTCACTCCCTTCCCTCTCAATTTCTGGCTGTCTGTATCTAATAAAAAAAGATAATTAAGAAATTTAAAAATAAGGAATTCTTTAAGATCTAGCTAAGCTACTACAAGATATATATTCCCATTTTTGTTGTAGTATTATTTTCACCAGGCAAGAGCCAGAAAAATTCTTAAGTGCCCATCAACATATTACTATTAGGAAAATATGTGTTATACAAGCACAGCAGAAAACTATTCACCTATTTAAAAGACAACATGAACAGAAATTGAGGGTATTATACTTAGTGAAAAAGTCAGTTAGAGAAACACATACATTAGATAATTTTACTAATAGATGGTACACAAAAAAAGGGCACAAATTAAAGGAAAAAATTAAAATTTTAGACTATGAGACTAAATCAGGCTTACCATAAAGAAAAGGAGAAGGATGGTGGGTAAATCATGTAATAAGAGTCAATTGTACAATGAATGAAATCAGTGTTTTGGTGGCAAGCACTACATAATACATGCTGATTTGTTATGATGTATACCAGAAATCTATATAATGCCGTTCAACAATAGAAGTGGGATGGGGTAGACAGCATAATGGTTATGGTAAGAGTCTTTCATACCAAGAGGCTTCAATGTCCCAGGTTCAATCCCCCACACCGCCATGAACCACAACTGAGCAGTTCTTTGGTAAAATAAATATAGATGCAACATAGATGCAATAAAATATCTTTGCACTACTTCAAAAAGAATGTATGCATCCCTATGCTCATAGCTGCATCATTCAAAATAGTCAAAATGTGAAAGCATGCTAAACACCAATGACAGACATTGAATAAATAAGTTCTGATATGAATGTCTGCACACAATTTTTTCTTTTTTTTCAATGGAATATTACTCTACAATCAGACAATTTGAAACCATATTTCTGGGGACGAAAAGACCAAAACTGGGGGTGACTATGCTAAGGGAAATAAGAAGTGAAAGACAAATACCAGGTGGTTTCATTCATGTGAGAAATATAAATAACTAATAGAAGCAAACTTACAGAAAAAACAGTAAACAAAATGCTTTTTTAATTTGTTTTGTTTTGTTTTTGTATTTGTCATTGTCATGGATTCACTCTTCTGGGGCTGACTTTCTTAGATACAAAGGGAGATGGAAATTGCTGTTTTGCAGTCTAATTAAAAATTTATGAAATACAACAAATATATCAATTCTCTCTTTGAAACACAAACTGAATGTGAACACCTAAAGCAGCCTTGGAAGGAACCCATTAAATATATAAGAGTCATCATTAATCTAGGTTCCAAATCACTGCCTAGAGCAAAGCAATCACTCTCCAGGTTAACTTCCTCCTGGATTTATATAGTTAGGATAAAAATATCCGATGCTCAGCTATTGAGATTTAACTGTTTATCTTTTGAAAACAGCTAGTGTTACTGAACAGAGTAAAAGGATCATATTGTGGTATATTTATCTGTACCCCCACTAACCTATTAGCTCCATGAAGTTTTTACCATTTCTGACTTTTACAACACGGAATCTTCCTGGTTTAATAGGGAACTTATTTGTCGATGATCAAATAATTAGGAATACAAATAGACTTTTTTAAGGATCTATCATTACAGTATGTTGTCGGTCCCTGTTAGGGTGCCAGATGGTGGGCTAGCTTCCTGGGCGGAAAACAGACAACCAGGGACTCATGGCTGAGCTGGGATGCAATGCAATCCAATGCCATGTTGGCTTTATTCATCTGCATTTATACTCTCCAGGAAGGAAGTGGCAGGGTGTAAAAAAAGAGTGTGACTAGGAGAGGGGGTAGAGCAAAAAGAGAGTGTGAACCAGTGGGATTAAACAAACCAGTGCCCTGCAGGCAGGGCACTTCTCAGGTAAAGCAGTGATTATGTAAATAGACCACAGTGTTAAGCAATGCAACAGAAGGGGTCTTAGAAGCAGAATTAGAAGCAGACCAACATTTCCCCCTTTCTTTTTAACTAATGGTCATAGTATCAGGAGTGTGGGGTGAACAGAAACCTATATCATGCAGGTGTTTTCAAAAGAACTGGCATAAGACATGGAGGAACAAATAGGAGAACTGCAAGAACCAGTGTGATGCCAAGGGGAGGCCTGAAGGAGCATTTCCTGCCTCAAAGGGCAGGGCCTAGTAAGAAGGGGGGCCTCCTTCCTCTGGGGGAAGGGCCTGCAGGTGAGGGGACATGGCCTATAGAATCTCAAGGCAGCTGGCTGCAAAGTCCATGGACTGCTGCGGTCAGTATTTGAGAAACCCAGCAGCATAAAGGGAGTGTCCAAAGGTGTACCAGCAAGTCCGATAGAAGCATCAGTCCAAAGGAGATGACGACAGAAGAAATGCCAGGGGATGAAACGCTGCATGTCTGTCTCGATGGGGAACCACTGTAATTCCGCTTTTCAGTAGACAGTGAGCTTTGGAGTCTGTGAATCAGTTTCTTCAGGTCATATCATTGGTTTCGGGGGGGGCTGCTGTAGTCGTGCCATCTTGTGGGCGATGTCAGAGAACAGGGGTCCAAATGGATTTCCAGGGATTCTATATGAGCAGATGCTTTTACATGTGAAGACAGCTGTAATTCACTTACTTGTGAAACAAAACTTGCAGCAGATTAGAAGTTTACTATAATTGATAACTCAATTATAATAGGTTTAAGTACCTTTATAATTTTGGAAGTCCTTTCTAGTATGATTTCAAGGTTGTTTAAACAGTATAAACTCAATAAAATGTGGAAAGTTAAACAGAAGAACCATGGTTAGAAGCCTCAGGCATGAGAACCATTAGCATAACCATTGTGCTGTCTACCACACCCATACTCATACAGTTTTCAGGATTAAAAGTTTCTCATTTATACCAAGATGTAAAAAAAGAAAAATCAAAAGAGTAAAAAACAATTTTTTGGATTGCTTCTGGATGTCTCTAGAAATCATGGCTGTGTCCAGCTTTTTTTTTTTATTTTTGTAAAGTCAATGTCATATAAAAATTCAGTCATTCAAATCACTCTCTTGCAAAATGCAACTGAAAGCAGACAATAAACTTAAGATATTCAGAGATAACAACGAGGGGGGGAAGTGAGAGAAAAGCGGTAGGTAGTTTTTGTTTTTATCACCTTGAACCAGATTACTTAGATCTCACTATGTCACATCATGAGTCTCCGTAGGGCGTCCTACTTCAAAAAAGGTCTCAAAATTCTAGCTATGGATAAAATCGGGAAATCCCCAATACTGGGATATCAAGAGTCCAGGAACTGAATAATGTAGATCCAGAAAAGAAAGGATTTAGGACTTACATTGTTGGGAAATTTGAAGAAATGCAAGGCTCTACAGTTAGTATGGAGAAATAGACTAAGAAAGAAACTTACAATCTCAAAAACGCATTGAATATGAAAATGGAAGTCATGAAATCAGAACTACAAGCTGCCAGGGAAAAGAAGAAACTGACTTATAAAGACACGGTTATCAAACTTTTCTGCAGGAACCATAGAAGCCAGGAGAGAGTGGATTGGTGAATTCAAGATTTTTTAAGACAGCAACTGCCAGTCACACATGTTTTACCCTGTGAGACTATCATTCAAATATGAAGAAAAAAATCAAAACATTACCTGATGTACAAAAAATAAACTACTTTGCCATTACCATATCCGCTTGCAAGAGTTACTGAAAGGAGTGCCACACTGAAAGAAGCAAGGGTCATTTAACTCCCAACAGTGATACACAGTCAAGCAGACTCAAAACCACAAATCATAGAAACATAAGACAACTCTGAAGTATGAAAGTGAAAGAAGAAATAGATAAAGGATGTTCAAGTTAAGAATGGTGGAAGAAAAACAATGTAAGAAAGTCTTTCTTAGATGTATTTACATCTATTTACATATATATATATGTATACACACACACACGGCTTCTAAAAACCTAATAAAACTGCTAGTTTTTTATTATTGTTGTCGTCATTGTTGGATAGGATAGAGAGAGAATGGGAAGACAGAGAGTGGGAGAGAAAGACAGACACCTGCAGACCTGCTTAACTGCTGGTGAAGCGATTTCCCTGCAGATGGGGAGCCAGGGGCTCAAACCGAGATCCTTATCCTGGCCCTTGAGCTTCGCACTACGTGCACTTAACCTACTGCACTACCGCCTAGCTCCCAAAACTGCTGTTTTTAACTACTCCAAATGCCAAGGCCTTTTTTGTTTTGTTTTATTTTGAATAAGAGTTTCACTCATATGTGCAATATAAAGAGCTAAAACATATGAACTTGTTTTTAAAAATATCAAACTGTCACTAAGACTTTATAAAAGCTGTAGCAGTTATCCTTTGAGAGTGGGGGGACCTGCCAGGGGTGGAAGAAAGGGCACAGAACTGTGGTGGTGGGTATGATATGGAACTATATCTCTGTAGTCTTATGATCATGTAAATCATAATCAACTAAAATATAAAAAGATAGAACAGAAAAATACAATATTGTACAAACAGCTATAAAATTTAAAACAAAGAGTATATCTAAACTTGAAAAATGAACCACAAATATAAAACCAACTTTTAAATTAAAAATATCCAGCAAAGAATTTTTTACCAAAAAGAGCTTCATTATATAAACAGGTAACTGTGGCATCAAACTTGTATAGCAACTTTATGAAGGAGCTACCACCTATACTTTTTCAAGTTCTGTCAAAATATCAAGGACTCATAAATACTGCCTAACACCTTCTATGAAGCCAACATCACTCTGAAGTCAAGAGCAAACAGAAACACACAGAAAAAATAGAAAATTAAAGGGATTGGATAGTGGCACACCTGGTTGAGCACACATGTTACAATGCACAAGGACCCAGGTTCAAGCCTCCAGTACCCACCTGAAGTGGGAAAGCTTTGAAAGTGGTGAAGCAGGGCTGCAGGTGTCTCTCTGTCTCTCTCCCTCTTTTTTTAAATCTTTTTTTATATTTATTTTATTTATTTATTCCCTTTTGTTGCCCTTGTTGTTTTATTGTTGTAGTTATTATTGTTGTTGCTGTTGTTGGATAGGACAGAGAGAAATGGAGAGAGTGAGGGGAAGACAGAGAGGAGGAGAGAAAGATAGACACCTGCAGACCTGCTTCACCGCCTGTGAAGCCACTCCCCTGCAGGTGGGGAGCCGGGGTTCGAACTGGGATCCTTATGCCAGTCCTTGTGCTTTGCGCCACCTGCCCGACTCCCATCTCTCTCCCTCTTTATCTCCCCTTCCTTCCCCTTTCAATTTCTGTCTCTATCCAATAAATAAAGATAATAATAATAATAAAAGAAAATTAAAAACTGATATCTTCAGATGAATACAGATGCTTAGATACTGACCACAATTATAGCAAATCAGATACAGAAGTACATAAAAAAGACTGAACACAATTGTACACAATAACAAAGTAGAGTTTATCCCAAGGATTCAAGGCTGGTTCAATATATTTAAATCAAGCTCCAAGGTCCCAGGTTTAGTCTCCAGCCCTACCATAAGATAGAGCCAAGATCAGAAGAGAAAACATAAGTAGAACCTAAACTGGAGTTGGAGTATTGCACCAAAGTAAAAGACTCTGAGGTGGATGGGGGGGGGGGAGAATACAGGTTCAAAAAGGATGACAGAGGATCTAGTTGTACTGTTATATGGAAAACTGGGAAATGTTAAGCATGTACAAACTATTGTATTTACTGTCGAATGTAAAGCATTAATTCCCCAGTAAAGAAATTTAAAAAAAGACATACTCTATCAGTGTGCTGGTAAAATAAAATCTGATAAAATACATTGATATCAATACAAAAATACAATAATATTGGGAAACTCCCAATATTAAATAAAAAAGTCAACCATATAAAACTAATAAACCATATAAAACTAATAAACAAGAGAATTAAATGAAGAGATGAATATATTTGACTTACTAGACATCTTTGTTCACCCCAAAAACATGGGAGTACATATTTTTCATGAGTTCACATGGAACATTTTCATGAACAGAACACATACTGGGCCATAAAGACAGATTCAATAAATTCAAAAGCATTGAAATAATCCCAAGCAAACCCTCAGGCCACAGTGGAATTAAGCTAGCATTCAAGTAAAAACAGAAATTTTGAGACAGTTCAAAAATATGGACACTCAACAGCATCCCACTTAACAACTACTGAGTCAAAGAGGAAATTAAAATGCTCCTGGAAATGAATGAAAATGAAAGTGTGAACTATCAGAGTATTTGAGACACATCTAAAGAAGTAGTAAGAAGGAAACTCAGAGCTATAAGGCACACATCAAGGAACAAGAAAAAAATCAAACAAACAATGTCACTGAATATCCCAAGGCTTTAGAAAAACGATGAACAAGGGGAAGAGATAGATCCTCAGGCTTTGAAGTCCCAGGTTCAATCCCCTGTGCCACCATATGCCAGAGCTGAGCAGTGCTCTGGTTAAAAACAAACAAAAAAAAGTAAATATAAAGGCAGTAGAAGGAGTGAAATAATTTTTTAAAAAGAGTATAAATAAATAGCATTCAAAACTAAAAACAAAACAACAATAAAAAACTACACAAAATCAATGAATCTAGAAGCTAGATATTTTAAAAGGAAAACAAAATTGCAAAATCTTTGGCTAGACTGACAAAATAAAATCTGCCTTTCTAAAAATAGAAAGGATCTTTATAAACTAAATAGTAACTGAAAAAGGAGAGAGCATAGCATAGCAGCAATAAGGATTATCATGTGAGTCTTTACAATCTGCTATACACCTCCAAATTAGAGGATTTGGAAGAGCTGGATGGATTCCTAGAAGCATACATTTGCCCAAGACTAAGTCAAGAAGGTCTAGAAAACATTAATAGACCAATTACAATGAAAAAAAATTGAAATGGTCATCAAAAGAGGAAGGAACTCTCCTACACTGCTCGTGGGAATGGTCCAACCTCTGTGGAAAATAGTCTGGAGATTCATTAAAACACCAGAAATGCATCTACCTTATGACATGACTATTCCTCTCCTTGAAACATACCCAAAGGAAACAGATACCTATCTAAAGAGACCTGTGCACATCTATGTTTATGGCAGCACAAGTTCTTACCACCCAGAATTGGAAGCAATTTAGATGTCCAAGAGCAGATTAAGTGGCTAAGAAATATACTAAAAAGGGGACAGGTGGTGGCAGACTTAGTAGAGACCACATGTTAACCTGTGCCAGGACCTAGGTTCACATCCCTGGTGCCCACATGCAGGGGAAAACTCCACGATTATTAAAACATTGCTATAGGTGTCTCTCTATATAAACATATATCTCCTCTTTCTCTCATCTTGCTGTCTAGTTAAAATATAAATATTTTAAATATTCTTACTGACAGTAAAACCAGAGTTTTTAAAAAAATTAATTTGGGGATTGGGCAGTAGTGCAATGGGTTAATTGCACATGGCACAAAGCCAAGGACCGGCGTAAGGGTCCCGGTTCAAGCCCTTGGCTCCTCACCTGCAGGGGGGTCGCTTCACAAGAAGTAAAGCAGGTCTGCAGGTGTCTTTCTCTCTCCCTTTCTTTCTTCCCCTCCTCTCTCGATTTCTCTCTGTCCTATCTAGCAACAACAGCAATGGCAACAATAACAATAATAACAAGGGCAACAAAATGGGAAAAATGGTCTCCAGGAGCAGTAGGTTCATAGTGCAGGCACTGAGCCCCAGAAATAACCCTGGAGGCAAAAAATAATAATACATTGTAAAAATATTATATGTATACAATATAATACAATACATCTGGCAAAATTATAAAGTAATCTTTGTCACGTCTTGGACAAAGCTTAAAGGTATCATGTAAAGTAAGGGAAATGGAAAGAGAAGGACAAATACCAAATGGTCACATTCATAGGTGGACTTGAGAATCAAGGAAAGTATGGGAAAACATAAATTGAAACTTTGACTGGGTGTGATATATTATACCGAAGCAAAGGACTCTGGGGAAGGAGGGAAGGGAATAAAGGGGGTTTAGGGTCCTGCATCATGAAGGTGGAAAAGGACCTATGATGGGGGACAGAATGTCTTCCATACACCACGGTCAGATGAGGGGTTATAACTTGGTGTCAACAACTGTATTGTAAACCATACCCCCCAATCAATAAGCTGGGAAACTAACAAACAAAAACAAATGTGTCAACAACTGCACTATAGATTTTAGTCACCAACATTTTTTAAATGATTTAATGAGAGAAAAGTGCTAGAATACTAATCAACTCTGGCATATGGTGGTATCTGTGATTGAAGCTGGAACTTATAAAGGCTCAATCATGCAAGTCAGGTACACTTCTAGTATGCTACTGCTTTGGTATCTCTCCAGCCTCTCTGCCTATCTGAAATAAAAAGAAATGCAAGTTGCTTGGGACAAGTGGAATCACACGTGTACAAGGCCCTCGTGCCACGGACAGAAAACAAGTGGGGGAGGATAAATTATATAGAGAAAAGTAACTCCAAGTTTATAAGATGTTCTTACAAGTCAGCTGTCAAAATTAATGATGAAATCTTCTCTTTTGTCACATCTTGGATAAACCTTGAAGGAACCCATGTTAAGTGAACTAAGCCAAAAGGAGAAGGATGACTATGTGAACAATTCACACACCAATAGAAGGGGGGGAGAGGGAGGGGGAGAGGGAGAGGGAGAGGGAGAGGGAGAGAGAGAGGAAAAACACAAAATGAAACTTAGACTAGTTGTAGCCAAACTAATGACTCAGAAGGCGAGAGGCAAGAGAGGGTTGAAAGAAAATGAGTGTCCACTTCATGATGGCAGACGAAGACTTATGGTGGTGCAAGTGGTGCAGAGGCCTATTATGAAGAGATAAGACATTATACTCATGTGAGAACAAATGTCTTTTAGCTTGTTTTTCCCCCTACAAAATGGCTTGGAAACTGAAAATAAGTAAGTGAGATTTCCTGAAAAAGGCATAGAGCACCTTGGTGTAAAGTTATAGTTTGGGCATAAGTCAGTTTTACAAAATGACAGAGCTGCCCATTATTTGTCTTCCTGAGATCCCATCACTTATTAACAATTTCAAATGTATTATTTCACACTAGAATGTATTCCTAGACCGGCTAGTGGCACACCTGGATGAGCATACATATATAGCCATGTTCAAGTACCTGGATTCAAGCTCTCCATCCCCATCTGCAAGGAACAGGGAAAGCATCATAAGTGGTGAAGCAAGGCTCTAGATACCTCTCTTTTTCTCTATCCCCCACTCACCTCTCAATTTCTCTCTGTTCTGTCAAATAACATAAAAATAAAATAGGGGCTTGGACAGTGGCCCACCTGGTTAGATGCACATAATACTAAGCACAAGGACCCGCACAAAGATCTGGGTTCAAGTCTCTGGATCCCCACCTGCAGGGGCAACACTTCACAAGCAGCAAAACTATCTCCCTCTCAACTCTCAATTTCATTCTGTCCTGTCTAGTAAAATAGGGAAAAATGTCCTCTAAGAAGAGTGGATTTGTAGTGCCGGCACTGAGCCCCAGTGATAATATTGGAGGCAAAAAAGGAAGGAAGAAAGGAAGGAAGGAAGGAAGGAAGGAAGGAAGGAAGGAAGGAAGGAAGGAAGGAAAGAAGGGAGGAAGGAAGGGAGGAAGGGGAAAGAGGAGAGAGGGAAAAAATGTCCGCAGGGAGTGCTGAATTCATCATGTGGGCACAGAGCCCTAGTGATAACCCCTGCGGCAATGAAAAAAAGTAAAAATAAAAGAGAATGAATTCCTATCCCATAAGAATGAAATACCTTTAAGATCTCAGCACAATAATCAAACTCTCAAAAATATACATTAACAAGTAAAATAGACCCAACATTCATAAAAAAGACATTCAGTCAGTGGCTTTTCATGAAATTCCTATGCGTCTGACTCATCTAACAATTACAACTATCACCCCAGATCACATCACATCATACCATAAGTCATTGTTCCTCTAATTCTGCATTCATCTAAATTCCATTTCTAATGAAATATTCTTATCCTTTTACACGCCTCCTGCTGCTTTTGCTACTGCTATAAACTTCATGCCATTCTTCTGGCTTTCTCTTTGGTTTCTTCACTTTTGTACATGTCTATTATACTGCTGAGTAGTAGATGTTTTGTTTTGCTTTTGACTGTTTCAGTACTTCCGGATTTTAATTTTTTGCTCTTTGCAGAGTGCTGTGGATTACACTGAGCTAGGTCCTATTATTTCCACCTACAGTAAAACATAAACATCTGCATCAGCCAAGCCAGGCTAACTTAAGTTGCCATAAGAAAATAAAAGAAAAATAAAGAAAACAAACAAACAAACAAAATCGGGGACATGGCAGTGGCAAAACAAGTTAAACACACATAGTATGAAGTTCAAGGACCCACTCAAGGACTCATGCAACAATTCCAGTTTGAGTCCCTGGCTCCCCACCTGCAGGGAGTGGTGAAGCAGGTCTGCAGGTGTCTATCTTTCTCTCTCATTCTCTATCTTCCTCTATCCTCTTAATTTCTCTCTGCCCTATCAAAAAAAAAAAAAGTGGCCGCAAGAGCAGTGGATTCATAGTGCAGGCACCAAGCCCCAGCAATAACCCTGGAGGCAAAAAAAAAAAATAACAAAAACCCTCAAATCTTAGCTATAGCAAACAAGTATGCTTTTCTAACTTTTGCTACATGTCTGCTGTAAGTTTCCAGGCAGGTTCTACTAGTAATTAAATGAATTAAGGCAATAGTTTAGTCACTCTTCCATAGGTGGCCTGTGGATGCATCATAGAAATGCAACTTGCTTCCTCTTGCTTTATTTTCATTCAAAACTGCTGACCAAAATTAGTCATACGGTGTCACCAATCAAAATGGAACAGGGAACCATGATCATACCTTGTTCAGAGAAGACAAAGACCTAGAATATCGGCGATAAAATATACATTACCAAACTAAACTATTGTAAAGGAAAACATTCATTCTGATGTGCCAACTGATGCATTTTTCATGAAAAAATTTTATTAGATCCCAGAAAGATCAGGATTAGCCTTTGACTCAACAAGTTCTATATTAGTTTTTTGTTTGTCTGTTGTTGTTGTTTTTATTTTATCCCTTTTTTATATATACAGACAGACAAATGAGAGATAGAGAACGATACCACAGCTCCGAAGCTTCCTTCAATACAGTGGCAACCAGGCTCAAATCTGGTTCGTACATATGTCAGAACAGTGCACTATCCAAGCGAACTAGTTTGCTGGGCCTTAGACTTCCTTTTCAAAGAATCTTTAGGTTCACAGAAATATTGAAAAGCAATGTGCAGAGGTTTCTCTAATATTCCCTGATTCTACATCTACATAGTTTCCTCAATTACATCCCACAGCAGAGTGGTGCATTCATTACAACTGAGGAACTTTGTCAGCAACAGCATTTTCACCCACATTCACACTTCACATTGCCCTTCAGTCTTGGTGTTATACATTCTATTTTTCTAAGATTCATTTTTTTTATTTTTTACACAACTTCTGTGTTCATGCACACAATGTCTTCAAGTCTTCCCTTTAGCCCTGTATTGCAGAGATAGTCCATATTATCCCAACTACCTTGGTTTGACTGCTTTCCCTTTAACACATTTTTTAAATCCCCCAAATGAAACAGTTCAATCTCAGCAGATAGACCACTTAACTCCCTTCCTATTCTTACTTACGGTGGTATCAGAGTCACAGGACCCTAGACTTTCCATTAGATCAGATAATGACTGATAATCATCTATTGTTCATATCCTGCTCATTCTGAATGCTTAATTTTTAAATCTTGTCTTTAAGACTTTTAGGAGAATTTACATCTGTAGTTCTTGATACCTAAAAACCTTCTTAAGTTGTGTCATTTATGTATTTATTTATGCTATTTTGTCAGTCATAAGAGTTTTCGCTAGGACTCTGCACCTACACGATTCCAGTGTTCCTGACAAACTTTTTGTTTACAATAGAGAGCAAAATAATGAGAAGGAAGAAGAAAGAGAGATAAGATACACCACATCACCACTCCACTCTCTGTGAAGCTTGCTCGTGAGGGTGTTCCCATGTGGGGGCTGGTTATTTGAACCTAGATCCTCACACACAATAAAGTGTGCACTTAAGTCTCTTTTGGAAAAGCAGAAAATTGTTTTAGTGTCAGTCTTACACTCTTCCAGGTATTGAATTTGTAGATATTCATACTTTGATCTATCATTTCCATCTGACTACTATCTACAACCTGGGCTCTACTCCTGTTAGTCCCTTTGACCTCAAACCCTGTAAGAGATCTTCACACTGCTTTATACAATAATGACCACAAATTTCTCAAAAGCAAAGAAATCTTTGCAGGATCAGCATAGATTCCTATCTCACCATTAGGTGACTAATTGCCCCACAGAATGATCATTATCATGCAAGTTCAGGAAATAATAAGTCATCATATCATATTTCTTCACTGACCTATTAATGTGATGAATTACGCTCATTGCTCATGGAACATTAAATCATCTTAGCACGTTTGAATAAATCTTTTTGGTTCATGTCTTGACTTTTAAATTTATTGTTAACTTATGTACAAGATTTTCCCCTCTGATGGTTTCCTATACATGTTGAAAATAAGACTGACCTTTAGCTTTTGGTGATCTTTGTGAAGCTTACAATGCACTGAAGTTCTCTCTTCACTATCTAGACATGAAATCGGCATCGGACAAGATTCCTCCCATCTTTTTTTTTTAGCCTGAAAAAATTTATGCAATGAAATAAACCCACTAAGTGTATCTTTCCCAGGTAATATCTGACTCTAGGAGACACATGCATACAGGAAAAACAGTGTATAGATCAGTTTTGAAAATCCTTCCTCCTCTCATTCAAATCAGGAAAAAAAAAAAGCAACATGCATTCACAGTGGCAGATAAAGTATCTCTGAATTTGAACTATTATCTAATTTCTGGTATGATTGAAGTGTAGAAAAGACTAAGGGAGAACTTGAGATTCCTACAGAAATGTAGCCACCTTACCATACATCCCACGTAGCTGGGTTGCAGTAATACTTCTTCAGACTCCAGAATACTGTCAAATTATGAATACCACACTACAGGCACATCTTAGATACCCATCCCTATTATTTGGTTTAAACTTTAGTACTCCATGGGAATGAAAATAAGTGGGTCCCTTGGGAATCGCCTGGTTAGCAAAAGTAGTAACTGCTTTTTCCTAGTGTACAAAACCAGGTGGACTAATTTATGTACAAACAGATTCAAAATATTTAATGGTTCAGATATA
This sequence comes from Erinaceus europaeus, assembly GCF_950295315.1. Classification (NCBI taxonomy): domain Eukaryota; kingdom Metazoa; phylum Chordata; class Mammalia; order Eulipotyphla; family Erinaceidae; genus Erinaceus; species Erinaceus europaeus. Next base: position 102,372,016 of record NC_080185.1, on the reverse strand, counting down.
AAATGAGTTTTTTCCTATGCATGTACATCATCCAAGATAATGCAAATGAATACTTTTTTTAAAAAGAAAGTTCAAATTTTTTTTCATTATTTTAACTAATAGCCTCATACTCTAATTTCAATCTACACTCTTTCAATAATTTTTGACACTCAAATATAAAGAGATCGTACTTTTCTGTCCAGAGATTCAAAACACCCTTCTCATTATTTTTAGAATTATGTAAAGGATTAAAACATAGTGCCGTGAGCAATGATACCGGAACTTGAAAATTTAATTTGAAATAACAGTTTTGAAAGATAACTTCTCCATCTTCAGTATAAAGGTGTTTCACAAACTCTATAACAGTATTGAATATAATGATCAACACATAAGAAATTATAGAATATATCATTTTCATGCTATCTAATAATTGAAATTTATATTTAAGATTCTCCTAGGCAAAGGAAACAGAAATATTCTATAGGAAAGTAAGTATGTAATGTCACTGGGTTTAGCTCAAATGAGGCATAAGAAATTATTGATTTTTCTATTGGATTAGTGGGACTAAATAAGCTTGGAACACAAACCCATCTGAGTAGATGCATGCTCATTCTACCTGATCTCTGTGCATAAATAAGAGACGTTTGATACTGAAACAACTAGAAATTGTACTGGCATGTTATTTTGCAGGCACTATCTTGTATATGTGGGCTGATGTGAGGAAGGAAGAATAGCACAGAAGTGTGAAGGTGACTCATAATGCTATGTTCATAGTATTGTCTATAAATAAGGAAGATAACATGTATCATCATCAAGTGTATCTGAGGGAATCAGTTTTTTACCCTAGTGCCAAGCTATATTATTTCAAATTTATATTATTGTTATAAATATGAACTATGAAGGCTCCAGTGGAGAGTCAAAATGATTTCAGAGATACGCATCTTCTATACAAGACATTCAATTTTTCTTACTTTAATGGCTACTGATGCTAAAATACAAAATACAGCCTGATAAATATCTAGCCCACTAAAATACGATCTCACTTATGCAGAATGATTTGGATGGTACTGCTTAATTTTAATATGATGTTTCCTTCAGGAAAGAAAAGGAAGGCTAGCACTGCCTACCATTTCATTTTCTATTAGATATTTTCAGTTACTTTATAGTCTTGCCACAAATGTGAAAGTTAAGCAACAAAATAGAAGGGCTAGAGACTTATAGTTTTGTAATTTCTTCTCCAGTTTTCTGGGTATGAGGTGGCATCACAACCTGGCATCCTGTCAGCAAGAAACCCTGTTTAGGATGGTGCTGGATAATGGACACACAGATTTTAGATAAATATAGGAAGCTTGACATTTTTTTCTGTGTATTTCCCCCTCTCTTTAACCTTTAGGAACTATTTTCTTTCTTTCCATAATTATTGTCATTGACTCTTAGATTCCCCACTTTCCCCAAGTTCTTTCATTCTGTTCATCATATAACAATTGGAGTGATGTTCAGGATGGGGAGAAGAAAACTGTTTTCATTTCACTTTGGGAAAAAATCCAGTTCTTACAATATGACTTAGAGGGAAATAATTGATCTATCCTTTATTCACTCTTCAATTTTTCCCACTGCTATTTTCCTCATCACCTGTTACTCAAGTCTTCCTTCACTTCTGCTGTGCAGGAATTCCTTCTATTATACCGTATCTATCCAATTTTTAATTTATTAATCTCATTACTCATTTTGATGTGCAAACTGTCCCTGCACATGTAGGTAAATCAGGAACAAAAAAAAAGGCAGGAAAAAACTTAATTTTATTTCCCTGATTTGCTTAGTGTTAACATAACAAGAACCTTGTTTTTAATTTTTTATTAATGACTTAATAATGATCGACAATATTGTGGGATATGAGGGGCACAATTCCCACCACCAGAGTTCTACATCCCATCCCCTCCATTAGAAACATCCCTATTCCAGGGAGTCGGGCTGTAGCGCAGCGGGTTAAGTGCAGGTGGCACAAAGCACAAGGACCAGCATAATGATCCCAGTTGGAACCCCGGCTCCCCACCTGCAGGGGAGTGGCTTCACAGGCGGTGAAGCAGGTCTGCAGGTGTCTATCTTTCTCTCCCCCTCTCTGTCTTCCCCTCCTCTCTCCGTTTCTCTCTGTCCTATCCAACAATGACAACAACAATAATAACTACAACAATAAAACAACAAGGGCAACAAAAGGGAATAAATAAATAAAATAAATATTAAAAAAAAGAAACATCCCTATTCTTTATTCCTCTGGGAGTAGGAACCAAAGATCTTTATAGGGTACAGAAGGTGGAAGGTCTGGCTTCTGTAATTGCTTCTCCATTGGACATGGGTATTGGCAGATGGATCCATACCCCCAGGCTGTTTATATCTGTTTATATGTTTTCAGAGCCAGACCCCTAGATGGGTCTGGCTCTGAAAACATCCTTTTTAAATTTTATTTATAAAAAAGAGACGACAAAACCATAGGATAAGAAAGGTACAACTCCACACAATTCCCACCACCAGAACTGTATATTCCATCCCCTCCCTTGATAGCTTTTCTATTCTTTAACCCTCTGGGAGTACGGACCCAAGGTCATTGTGGGATGCAGAAGGTGGGTTCCCACAGACAATTTGAAGGGTACTCAAACTAAACGGAGTAGCTTTTTAAGCTTTATTTACTTCATAAATACAGTACCTCTCAAACATAGTTCTAAGGGTTGAACTTGAGTCTCATGCATTCAGGTCCTACATTCTACCATCTGAACCACATCTCATGCTTTTAAACTGAACATGAGCAATAATTGTTTCCACTACAGTTGTGGTGGGAAACTGCTTAACACTGCAATCCTGCTTGTCATATGGGTTCTTTGACTCATACAGAGATTTGAATACCAGCTATTTAACAAAAGTTGAGTAAAAAAAAAAAAAACCTTTGAAAATAATAGGCTAACTATATGTGAATTAAATGTGTAAACTAGAGGTTTTGAATATGCTATGGAATGTATAAAAGGTCAACAGAATAAATTTGCTATGGTTATTGTTGTAATTTATTGTATGGAATAAATGCAGTTATTCATTTATTCCTTTTGTAAGGTTCTTTTGATTTATTAATACTTACTTTTTGAATCATCCTTTTATGTCTAAAATATACTTGAAGAAAATAAAAGGAAGCTGGGGAAATGACTCAACCTACAGAGCACTGAATTTTCAACTCTGAGGTCCCTGGTCCCGAGGTCCCCAACACTGCTGTCTCTCTCCCCTCTATATCCTATGTGAAACTCCTCTCCTATATGTAGTAAACAAATGAGTGTATCTTTTTTTAAGGAATAAATAAACTAACAGATTAATGAAAAATTTCCTACTGAATTTTCATTCAAAGGAGGTGATTTTCCACAAAACGTATCATGAAATGTTGAGGACTGGTCTTCATGCAGAGGGCACTACAGAGCACATGAATATGTCATGACACAAATCTACTCAAGAGCATCAGCTTCTAATTCAAATGTGAGACCTCATTTGAGAAATTTGTGCCCAAAAATAGATTATTTGTGAAAATATATAATATAAGCCATGATAAAATAACACTGTAAACCTGAATTTTTATTTAGATGAAATGACCACTATTTTAAATTAATGTCACTGATTTTTCCAATTCTAATTTTTTTGTATATGTACAAAAAATCATTGTTACAAATTCATATACATTCAAAGAATACCAGTGCTAGTTGCCATACCTACAGGTAACTACTTTTTTGATTTTTTTAGCATCTTTTTCATTTATTTATTTATTCATTCATTCATTTCCTTTTGTTGCCCTTGTTGTAGTTATTATTGTTGTTTCTGTTGCTGGATAGGACAGAGAGAAATGGAGAGAGGAGGGGAAGACATAGATGGGGAGAGAAAGACAGACACTAGCAGACCTGCTTCACCGCCTGTGAAGCAAGGTAACTAATTTTTACAAGGGAGTCCAAAACATCAAATGGGAAAAGGAGTCTTTTCAACAAATAGTGTTGAGGAAATTGGGTCAATACATGCACTACATATCCCCATGCAAAAAAACAACTCCAAGTGGATCAAAAATATGGACATTAGTACAGAAACCATCAAATACATAGAAGAAATCATTAGCATGACATTTTATGATCTATCCTTCGGGAGTGGCTTCAAAGACTTGAGTCAAATGGCACAGGAAATAGAAACAAAAATAAACCAATGGGACCACATTAAACTGAGAAGCTTCTGCACAACAAAAGGAGCTGTCAATAAAACAAACAAAAACAGGAAAACACCATACAGAACGGGAGAACTTTACATGCCACACAGCAGATAAAGGGCTAAGAAGCAAAGGCTGGTGAAACAGAATATTTAGATAATGTGCTCTCCATTTGAGACTGGTCCCCACTGGCTTGAAAGAAACCTCAGTGCTGTGGTTTATCTACCTATCTACCTAAGAAAAAGGCTAAAGACCATAGTATATATTTTTAAAAGTCTCAATAAAAATCAGCAGTACAAAAGCCCCAATAAAAAACAGAGAGAAGACCTGGGAGAGAAACTTTACCAGAGACCAAGATAGCCAAAAGACATTTGAAAAAAAAAATGCTCCAAATCACTGATTACCAAAGAGGCAATGGCTATATGATGGAGAACAAAAATGTCTCTCCATCAGGAAACTGAAGAGGTACATATATTCAAGAAGAAAAAAGAAGCTAGACAGTGATTTAAAGTGGGCTGTGACTTAACACCATATTTGAAAACCAACATAAAGTGGATTAAAGACTTATTAGACCAGAAGCTGGGTGGAGGAGCATCCAGTTAAGCGCACATAGTACTAAGTGCAAGGACCCACGCAGGGATAGGGGTTTAAGTCCCTGCTCCCTATCTGCAGGGGGGTTGCTTCACAAGTGGTGAAGCAGGTCTGCAGGTGTCTATCTTCCTCTCTCCTCCTCTATCAAAGTTCCAGGGCCAGCATAAGGGTCTCTGGCTCTCCACCTGTAGGGGGTTCGCTTCACAGGCAGTGAAGCAGGTCTGCAGGTGTCTGTCTTTCTCTCCCCCTCTCTGTCTCTCCCTCTTCTCTCGATTTCTCTCTGTCCTATCCAACGGCAGCAATAACAACAGCAATGATGATAAACAATAAGGGCAACAAAAGGGAAAAAATAAAAAAATAAAGTTTCTTTAAAAAAAGAACAAAATTTACACTACAGAAATTAGCAAAGACTTGAAAAGAGCAAATGAGAACTCAAGAGTGTAGATTTAATTAAAAATTCTCTAATTGTACTGTTGAATATACCGATTTATTAGAAGGATCTTTTAATGAAGCACCTACTTTAAAATTGAGAAATACATATTTAGTATTAAATAGAATGATATTGAGAAGAAGAATAAAGTTTAAACATCAAATTTTGGTGAAATATTCAAGAAATGAATTATTTGATGAGTTCATTTATAAAAAATAACTTTAAAAGAAACACTTAGGCTTATGTGAATATACATTTTAAATAAAAGAGGATTAATACTATCTTCAGGTTTAATAATCAATTTTACAGAATTTATTCTGAAATAACCAGATACTTCACCTTTTCATTAAAAAAAAAAAAATGAAAAGGGAATCGGGTGGTAGCCCAACAGGTTAAGCGGATGTGGTGCAAAGCACAAGGACTGGAGTAAGGACCCAGGTTCGAGCCCCCGGCTCCCCACCTGCAGGGGAGTCGCTTCACAGGCAGTGAAGCAGGTCTGCAGGTGTCTTTCTCTCCCCCTCTCTGTCTTCCCCTCCTCTCTCCATTTCTCTCTGTCCTATCTAACAACAACAACAATAATAACTGCAACGATAAAACAACAAGGGCAACAAAAGGGAATAAAAAATGAAAATGCATAACAGAGGAGAGGAAATGCAGAAAGCAAAAATTTGAATTTAGGCACTGAGAAAAAGTCCACCTGGTAAGGCATATATGTTACAATGCATGAGGGGCTAGGTTCAAGACCTGGCACTACATGGGAACACCAAGGCACTGAGGGAAACTCCATAGATGGAGGTGATCAACACTATGGTGTATCTCCCCCTCTCCCCCCTCCTACCCTACTATCTCCCTCTCCTTCCCCCCATCCATCTATCTATCTCTCTCTCTCTCTCTATATATATATATATATATATATACATATATATTAAATTTTCTTTATATTTATAAAAAAAGTCCAAAAGTGGAGTAGTTATATATGTACAAGGGCATGGCGCCACAAAAATAATTTGTTAATAATAAAATTAGCATCTGGACCTGGAAGCAAACCAGATGTCCAGTGAAATATGAGTGGCAACAAAAAGAACTGTCATATATATATATATATATATATATATAGGCTATTAAAAATGATGAGGTTGTGGCCTTTGAGTCATCTTAGATGAAAGTAGAAGGCATCATGTTCAATAACATAAGCCAAAAAGAGAAGGATAAATACCAAATTATCTCACTTAAAAGCAGGACTTTATAAATAGGGACAGGAAGCAAGAACACAAAATGAAACGTGGACTGGGCATGGTGTATTGCATCAAAGCAAAGGACCCGGGGAAAGGAGGGAGCGGGAGCGGAAGGGTTGGAAGACAACTGTGGGGTTATGATGCCTAATGAAATCATACTCATATATCGATGACTATACTGTAAAGCATTAACCCCCTCAATTAAAAAAAAGACAGCTGGGAGAGCTGGGTGATAGTGCAGCGGGTTAAGCGCACGTGGTGCAAAGTGCAAGGACCTGCGTAAGAATCCGGGTTCCAGCCCTAGGCTCCTCACCTGCAGGGGAGTCGCTTCACAGGCAGTGAAGCAGGTGAGCAGGTGTATTTCTTTCTCTCCTCCTCTCAGTCTTCCCCTCCTCTCTCCATTTATCTCTGTCCTATCTAACAACGATGACAACAATCTCCATTTATCTCTGTCCTATCTAACAACGACAACAAGACCAACAAAAGGGAATATTTAAAACATATAAAAAAGAATTTTAAAAAATACAGCTAGTTCATGTCTGACACACTGAAAGTTCCATGTTCAATTCCCAGCACCACCATACAAAGCTGAGCAATATTCTGGTAGAAAATATTTTTCTTAATTAAAAATTTAAATTCTATCTTATTAATACTTTTAAAAATAGTATCATATCAAAAAGGGCATTTTCACATAAATATTAACAATAAAAAAATAAACACTAATGATAAAATAATGATGATAATGATGCAAATGTTACAAATACTAATATGATTGTTAATGCTCATTATAATTTTTCAATTTGAAACCACTGGTATCTGTTCACTGGAATACACCTTTTTAAAAGTATATTTAAGAGGTAGAGTGGTGGTGCACTTGGTTGAGCACAGGTTACCATGCGCAAGGACTCGGGTTCAAGCCCTCGGTCCCCACCTGCAAGGGGAATGCTTTGTGAGTGATGAAGCAGCGCCACAGGTGTCTCCCTTTCTTCTCTCCCTCTATATCTCCCCTACCTTCTTGATTTCTGCCTGTGTCTATCCAATAAATAAAGATAATTTGAAACAATTTAATCTATTTAAAAATAAGTTGTATAACCCACCTCATTCACCCCATAAAGAATTTTGGTCCATACTCTCAGAGGGGGAGAAATGTTAGGGGAACATGATGACCAGAGAGCTGTGGACTCCAATTCCATCAGTATCTGGAGAGGGAAGAGAAAAAAAGAGAGGACATTTGGAAATAGCAATAGCTGTACATGTGACTTAGAAAGAGAAAGCAGGACCATAGGAAAATGGGCAAATGTATAAATATAAATAGATAGTAATATAAATAATAGTCAGCCCATATCTGTGACCTTGGGAAAAATACTGCAATTTCCAATGTAGGGGATGGGGACACAGACTCTGGTGGTGGGAACAGTGTGGAGTTATAGCCCTGCTATCTTATAAGTTTGTAAATCAGTATTAAGTCAGTAGTAAAATTTTTAAAAAATAAATTGCATAGATCTATTAATAGGAGAAAACCAATTTCCCATTAGTTACCAAAGATGACCTATCTATAATACTAAAGTAACACTTTTATGCTTTACCTGTGGGTTCTAGATCATCCCATGAGTTGCCGTGGTTGCCTCGTTTCTTGTAACCAAGCCCTTACTTTAACACCATTATAGTAGATAAACCTCAATTTTATTGCTTTTTTCCCCAAGCGCTTGTCCGAGTTCCCTTTCTGAGTATGTGAGAGACTTAGATTCTAACTCTGACACTCTTTCAGAGCCTGATCATCTTTTCCCTACTTCTAAGTGTCTATCACTTCTTCTTCTAGCGTTTGCCCTTCTTCCGTAGCCAGTCAACAGTGTCAGGTTGAGCCTGATGTCTGCTTGTTGCTGGCTTTGAAAGTGACTGGGATCCATGTGGATTCAGTCGGCTAGGAAGGATCGTCAGTTTCCCCAATAAATGGGTACTCACGGGATGCAACACAAGAAGGTCGATCCAATGCATCCCTAACACTAATGTCCTGCTAAAGCTCCACAACTCTCCATTACCTTTTCCCTTCTATTGACTTGCAAGTTAGTCTGATTTCTAGGCCTAAGGTTCAACCACTATTACCCATGTCATTAACTTAGCAGAGCCACAAGTTTGTTGAGGAATCAAGTGTCAAGAAGCTTTATTTTTCCCCATTTTTATTTGTTATTACCAGTGGGTTACAAGATCCTAAAATTGTACAGAGTATGTAGTTTTACGGCTCCTTTACTCTGAGCTTTGAGCTCAATCCATTCCTCCTAGTTAAGGATTGATCCTGAAATATGTGTGTTTAATTAAAATCTAGATCCATTATTCATGTCCCCTATTGTAAGTATTGTACATATTATTTTGAGATCTAGTTCTCCATTAGGCAGAAGACCTTGGTTTTAGTTTTTATATCACCTTGCTGTCTATGTGATAATGGGCAAATCACTAAATACTTCTAAGTGTTACATCCCTCCTTTATGATAAGGATTTTTTCTGAGCATCAAATAAAATGATGTGGACCTTTAATAGGTGTTAGGTGTGTGTGTGTGTGTGTGTGTGTGTGTGTGTGTGTGTGTGTGTGTGTGTGTACATGAGCCCTCACAAAAACACTTTTATCTGGGAAGAATTTGTGCTACTAGGTAAATGTGTACCCTTTGAGTCATACCGTTCCATTTTCTTTACACAATTATGGCAAAAAGAAGTAAGCTTTTGTAGGTGACTAGTAGTTGAAACTAAAGCACTGCATTATTCTATTGTTTTAATAATGCCCCTCTTGCCTGAAGCATTAAGAACACAATTTGAATTTCCTTGCTACCAGCGACTTTCCAACAATCTATACTTACTATGCCACCTAGTGTTGCTATTCTAAATAGCTGTGCGCTTGCAGTTTTAAAATCACTAACTGCTTTCATTTGGAATAAAACTTACTCCATACTATCTATCACAGGTGTGTGTGTGTGTGTGTGTGTGTGTGTGTGTGTGTGTGTGTGTGTGTGTGTGTATACTGTTCTAGTATTTTCTCAGACTAAATATACATTGAGATATATTCAATATTTCACAGAATTATTTAACAATGTACTAGGTATGACTCTAGAAGCATTATCTGTTTAGCATTTCCACAATACAGAACAAAATAAAGAAAATAATTTAAACTATCCTCTCCCTCAAAAGTTATCAATTGTTATGTATAGGAGGGGTAACACTATTATTCAAATTTTCCAGCAGGCTCGATCTCAGCCCCCGCATCATAGGAGGAAGCATTGGCCCTGTGGCCTCTGCCTTCTGCCCAGGTCTCGACCTCTCTATCTGAAAATGTCCACAGAGTGATGAAGCCCTGGTAATAATAACAAAAACAAAATTCCCCAGTGCTTTCATGGGCATCAAATAAATTTCATAAAGTTTTTCTTTGCTTATATTTTTATAACATAGACAGTTTGTACAACTACTTCTAAAACTAAGTGTTTTGCCACACATGTAACCCAGGTTCCAGCCTGGCTCCCACTTCATTGAAGTGTCTCGGTGGTGGTTTCTTTCACTCCCTCTCTCTGGCTCTCTCCTCTGTCTCTAAAAATTAAAGTAACTATAACTATGATATATTTCTTTGTATTTATAAAAAACGTTAGTCCAAAAGTGGAGTAGTTATATATGTACAAGGGCATGGAGCCACAAAAATAATTTGTTAATAATAAAATTAGCATCTGGACCTGGAAGCAAACAAGATGTCCACTAAATGTTAAAGTAACCAGGTCAATTATTTATGAAGAAGTAGAAGATGTGAGGAAATAGAACATAAAAGCAAGAGAAGGAGTAAGACAAGAGAAAAAAAAATCAATAGATCGTGGCCAGGTAGTGGTGCATCAGGTAGAGCACAAGTTACAGTACTGTAGAACCTGAGTTCAAGCCCCACTTCCCACCTTCAGGGGGAGGTTTCATGAGTGGTGAAGCAGAAGTGCAGGAGTCTCTGTCCCTCTGTCTCTCCCTTTCCACCCCCCCCTCAATTTCTCTCTGTCTCTAATATATATATAGTAAAGATTGATAATCAGAGTAGTTAGTAAAAGGTCAAAGAGTCATGTCCATGAGAAATAAAATTTAAGACAAAGATAAAAGTATTAGCATTATACTCTACCTACTTACTACCCAAGGAAGATGGGTCCTGAAATTAGTGCAGCCTGGAATATTCCTAGCCGTAACCACAGAATGAGAGCTCGGACCTACAGGGATGCAGAGGTTACATAGGCTCCTGTACTGAATATGGGTCCCAGATCAGACCGGTAGGGTTTACAGTTAACAATATTTATATACTTTCCCCATATTTGGGAGCTACTCTCTTCCCTGATCCAGCTTTCTAGTCCTTTTTCCGACTATGATACCATCTCCCCAGACAATAAGCTGGGTCCACGTGCATATTAGAAGTAAGACAAAGGCAAAAACTAGCAAAGTCATGAGCCCTCAGGAATATACCTAAAACAGACCTGCTAGCCTTTCCCAAAACGGAGACCTCAAATCTTCATCTGCAATTTTCTTGCCTTTAGGTTCATGATTAGTCAACAATTTGTTCTGCATTACATGTAACTCTTTTTCAGCCACCAGGTGCCAGATGATACCATGATACCAACCCGACTTCCTTGGACAGAGGACTGCACCATGTGTCCTGGAGCCCTGCCTCCCTCTGGGAATATGGATAGACCTGCCAACACCCATGTTAAGCGGAGAAGCAATTACAGAAGCCAGACCTCCCACTTTCTGCACCCCACAATGACCCTGGTTCCATACTCCCAGAGGGATAAAAAATATGGAATATATCAGAGAGGGGATTGGATATAGAGCTCTGGGGTGGGCAATGTGTGTAAATGTACCCATCTTATCTTGTATCCTTTCAATATTTCCATTTTATAAATAAAAAAGAATAGAATAAAGTATTAGCATCTCTAACAGAGGTTAAGTTTTCTGGAAGAACTCTTTCCAAGAAACAAAAACAATAGAGGATATATCAAGGTCACCAAATAGAAAAAAAATCAAGGGAAGAGCCCAGGTGGTGCATCTGGTTGAGTGCACATGTTACGATGTGCAGATGTGCAATGAACCGGGTGTGAGCCCCCAGTCTGCACTTGCAGGGGGAAAGCTTTGTAAGTGGTGAAGCAGTGTTGCAGGTGTTTCTTTTTCTCTCTTCCTGTCTTCCACTAGCTTCTCAATTTCTGGCTGTCTCTATCCAATAAAGATGATGAAAATTATTTTTAAAATAATTAAGAAAATAAATAAGAATCAAAGGACATAGTGTGGTAAACATGCAGGAATCGAGGGCTAAAATAAAACACTATGTTGGTAGGGAAATACTTAACCAATGTAAGAGAGCGATGAGCTCATTGCATAGGTATACTTCATTAGTAATTATTACCACCATATGTTATGGCTCAGTTTTATTACCTCCATTTTCTGTAACTGGGAACTACTAGAGATTGTAATTGACTATTGGTGGTACCTGAATTGCACTTAGATATCTAACTCAAACTGGAGGGAATCATGGTGAATGAAATAAGTCAAAAGGAGAAGAATGAATGAGATAATTCCACTCATAGGTGGAACCTCAGAAATAAAGCAAAGGATAGCACAGAAGGAAACCTCAATGGACTGTGGAATTCTGAACAGGAAGGGACAGCAAATGGGCCTGAAGAACTGGCGCCCCATAGTAGTGAAAGACAATGGGTTGGTAAAAGGGAAAGTGCACTGACACCTATCTTGAGGAAATCCGGAAATGTGTCTGTGGTAACAATGCTGTAAGTCAACATTTCCTAAACAAAAAGTGATGATGAATTAGTAATAAATAAAATGTTTAAAAAAAAATTAAAAGAAGGGCCAAATGGTGAAGCAGGGCTGCAGGTGTCTATCTATCTCCTCCTCTCTCAATTTCTGGATGTTTCTATCCAATAAATAAAGTTTTTTTTTTAAGTTCAGGGATGTTGAATTTGCTGAGTTCCTTTATATGTATGACAAGCAGTTCATTTTAGTTACTGTTCTGGTAATATAAAATAAAAAAATAAATAAAAGAATACCCAGATTCTGAAGAAGAAAAGAAAAAAGATTCAAATGTTTTCAACACAGGTATCTGTGTTGTAAATAAGGGAGTCAGTTCTCCTTGTGGGATCTCTAAGGATGACTCCAAAAGGACTGAGGAAATTGCATCTAGCGAGGCATATGAAATCAAAGGATGTATTATACTCACAGTTCATAGAGAGAGAGATGCACAGTACACCATTCAAGACAGTACAAAGGAAGAACTCAAGAGAGCATACTCAACCAAGCAGGTAGGAAATCAAAGGGGAGTGAAAACCTGTGGACAAGTGCCTTGGCTGGTGAGTCATGATGGAGGATTCAAACAAAAGGCATGGGGAAATTCCATTACTGAGCTCTCATTGGGTAGTAACAGAAAAGACACAGCAAGAAGTGAACCTTCCGGCCAGGAACCAGTCTTATCACACTGGTGCATATAGTTGCCAAGCAGGGTACTCACAGCCTGGGATATTGAGGCAGCAGAAAACATTGTTACAACAGTACAGTCTCATGCTATTAATTTTGTTACTCATTACTCAAATAAGAAATCACTTTCACATATTTACTGCTGTGGATCTTGTCACTTACTATTTTAAAGTGAATGAATAACTAATGAAAGAAATACTCATTTTAAAGGCCTGTGCCCCCTTCATACCTGGAATCCTTTCCTTCATAAATAACACTCATAACAAACATCTCTTAAGACAGATACCACTTTAATATTACCATTGTTTAAAAAAGAAAACCAGGGTAGTCAGGAGGTAGCACAGATGGTTAAGCGCACATGGCGCGAAGCTCAAGGACGGACATAAGGATCCTGGTTTGAGCCCCTGGCTCCCCACCTGCAGGGGAGTTGCTACACAGGCGGTGAAGCAGGTCTGCAGGTGTCTCTCTTTCTCTCCCCCTCTCTGTCTTCCCCTCCTCTCTCCATTTATCTATGTCCTATCTCACAACGATGACATCAATAACAACAATAATAATAACTATAACAACAATAAAAATAAAACAAGGGCAACTGAAAATTAAAAAAAAAAAAAGGAAAAGAAAAATGGGCTAGGAGACAGCTCACCCGGTAAAGCACACACCTCCCCAGACATGAGACCCTTGGTTTGAGTCCCAGTGCCACATGGGAGTTTAATGGCTGAAAGTGGTGCTGAGTCGTTGCTTCTCCCTCTGTCACCCCCCACTTTCTCCTTCTCTCCTGCTAAATAAAAATAATGAAAGAATTGGCTCTAGTAGATACTCAGCTTTACCACACATATGAAAATTCCCAAGTTCATTCCACAGGTACCACATGAAAACTGTGTTCCAGTTATTAATCACTGTATAATTAATCATCTTAAAATTTGTATAAACACTGATTCCTTAAAAAGCATTTTTCATCAATGATATGTGACTCAATTCATCTCAGCTTGGTGGTTTCTACTTTGACATACCCATGTGTTCATGGAACAGGGGCTAGAATTGAAGAAATCTGAAGGCTCAAGGTTCAAGAAGGTTTGAAAGCCAAGACAGCTCACTCAACATGGCAAGTATTTCCTGCTAGCTTCCAGGTGGGAGTATAGCTGATATTATGAACTGAGGTACTGACTTGTGCCCTCTCAACATGACTCTATTTTTTCAAGTCATGGTGGTTGGGTACTTAAAGGAATTTAACAGAAGTATGTGGTAGGGTATATACCTTGCCATGCTCAAGACTGAAGTTTGAGTCATGGCACCATATGAGAGTGCCATAGCACCAGGGATATCATCTCTGCCACAGTGCCTCTTTCTCTCTCAATCTCTATTTCTATTCCTAGATAAAATGCAGCTCATCACTTTCCTTCCCCTCTCTCTTCCCACCCTCCACGTTAAATTAAAAAAAAAAGAAGAAGAAAAATTGGGTCCATGAGGCAGCTCAGTGGTATCCTATATACAAGAGGTCTTGAGTTTATCCCCTGACTCAGCTTTTTTTCCTCTTTCTTTTTAGTTTTTTTTTCTTTTCATTTTGTTTTTCTCTTTTCACTGGAGTACTTTCCAGCTCTGACTTATGATAGAGTCTGGGATTGAACCTGAAACCTTGCAGCCTCAGACATGAAAGTATTTTGCATAATGATTGTGCTATGTCCTACCACACACTTAAAAAATTGTGGAGAAGAGAAGAATTTGAGCAAGGAATTTTATCTCTCAGTTTTTAGTATTCAAGAACTCTTAGTGCTATAGTTTATACCTATTATCAAATGATTCCCATGTCTCTGAGAGACAACTATCAGATAGTTTTACTCATATATGCAATATAAAGAGCTGAATCGAATGAACTTTTTTTAAAAAATAGGCAAATTGTCACTAAGACTTTGTTAAAACTATGGTGATGCGGGCTGCACAGAACTGTAGTAGTACATGGAGTGTGGAACTATATCCCCATAGTCTTATAATTTTATAAACTATTATTAAATAATTTATAAAATATTTTTGAACAAGCAGCATGAAAAATAAAACCACATATGGATGAGGCCTTGTATTCATAAACAAACAAATAACTAAATTGTAGTATATCAAGAGTAAGAATTCCAAGAGATGAGAAATGGAAGACTGATTGACAAGATAGGTTAACTGGAAAGTGTGTCCTTATGTTTAAGTCCCAATCAGACTAGAGGAAATTTTAATGCTGTGGTACTTTTCACTCCTGCCCCCTCTACCTGAAAAAGGTCCTAGGTTCAACACCTGACACCATCATAAGCCAGAACTAAGCAGTGCTCTGGTTAAAAAAAATGGAGCATAAAGGTGTAAAGTTTGGCACATCTGCATCATATATTCTGCAAGATCTGATTAGTCGAGTGTCACAAAAAAACCAACCAACCAACCGTGACTTTTGGTGGTGGGAATGGTGTTTATGTACACTCCTAGTAAAATGTAGTCATACACATCACTAGATAATTAATACGAGAGGGGGAAAATTAATTGTATGTCTCAAAGTTTTTCAAAACACAAACTGAATCGTTTCAATATATAGGCTGTGTAATTGATATGCAGACTCTCTCAAAAGCCTAGACCAAGTAGATCAGAAGCAACCAATAGCACAGCTATATACAAGATACTGGGTACTGTACAGCAAACCCTAACAAAAGGACTTTTCAAAGTTAACCCAATTACCAAATAATGTGATGATAACATTAACTATCGATTGTCTTTTGGAACCCTAAGACAGCAGGAACCTCACATCTCCACTATAGAGCCTCTACTTCCCCCAGTCCTGGAACCCTTGGATAGGGCCCACTTTCCTGTATGCCTCTCCCAATCCATATCAAATAATACTGCATCTGCGGATCACAACCTAACCAACACAACGACTGCCACCTCAACATGCTTCACTTCAGACTGTGTCCAGAGACTACACGTGTGGAATGACAACCCTTCAGCTTCATTACTCGGGTGAGACCTTTCCTTTCATAGTATACTCTAATTCCATCTCAGGTGATTCACTTTCTAACAAAGTCCCAAAACCTAGATATACACCAGTTTCTGTGGGAGAGAGCATATGTTCACACGTATCCATAAACTACTGCAAAATATATACCTGAAAGCAGAAGTACACTAGAGTTCGCAGTGAGTACCTCCCTAACACTTCCTCTCCACTATTCCAAGCTTGGGATCCATGATTGCTCAACAACTTGTTTGGCTTCCTATGTTAACTCTCTTTTCAGTCACCAGGTTCCAGATGTCATCAGGATGCCGGCCAGGCTTCCCTGGACTGAAGACCCCACCAATATGTCCTGGAGCTCCGCTTCCCCAGAGACCCACCCTACTAGGGAAAGAGAGAGGCAGACTGGGAGTATGGACTGACCAGTCAATGCCCATGTTCAATGGGGAAGCAATTACAGAAGCCAGACCTTCTACCTTCTGCAACCCACAATGACCCTGGGTCCATGCTCCCAGAGGGATAGAGAATGGGAAAGCTATCAGGGGAGGGGGTGGGATATGGAGAATTGGTGGTGGGAATTGTGTGGAATTGTACCCCTCCTACCCTATGGTTTTGTTAATTAATACTTTCTTAAATAAAAAAAAAAAAACCAACCGTGATTCAAGGGGAAAAGAAGAATGTAAGCTATACCTCTTGAACGTGGAGAGGCACCATGAAAACTATCACTTAAAAACTACAGTCATCTCAGCCAAAATCAACCACAGGCATCTTTTGTTATTGTTGTTATCATTATTTCACTATATTTCTCATAGATCCTCAAATGTTCAAATAGTTCTATGTCCTGAGTTTCCACATGAGAAAGCAAGAATGAAAATAGTTATGTAACTTAGTAAAATTTTCACAATAAGAACTCAAAATCAGCCCATGCCTTTGCCATTTTGTGTTTTTTTTTCTCTTTTATTTACTTTCCTTTCATCCAGCTACGAAATGTATTATTTCCTGATAGCTTACATAAAAGGCAAAACCCTGTGTCTTGGACACATCCACAATCTACCCTATTCTGCCTTGAAATATTGCATCACTTGCCTACTTCCATACCCTACTTCACATAATGCCTTTACCCTTAATCTGGAATACTCTGTCCAATTGTACCCTATTGGGGTAGCACATATAGTATAATTGCTATGCAAATAGAAATTTATGCCTGTGACTCTGAGGTCCCAAGTTCAATCCCCTGCACCATCATAAACCAGAGCTGAGTGGTGCACTAGTTTAAAAAAAATCTATCAATCATGCACTCCATCTTCATTGACGAACAATCTTTTCTATGAATAGCTTCCTAACTTTAGCAACCCATGATGAATTCTAATCCTACGGAAATAAAACATATTTTTTTATTTATTTTTATTTATTTAAAAAAGGATACATTAACAAAACCATAGGATAAGAGGGGTACAACTCCACATAATTCCCACCACCAGATCTCCATATCCCATCCCCTCCCCTGAGAGCTTTCCTATTCTCTATCCTGCTGGGAGTACGGACCCAAAGTCATTGTGGGATGCAGATGATGTTCATGGGCTTATTGTTTTCAAAAATGTTAGTTTTATCTCTCCAAATGTAAAACTTTTGGCTAAGATTTCTATTACCAAATATAATACTCCTGAATTATTTATAACTTCTGTTCTCTAAGATTGGTACAACACAGAGTTGGTAGTAAACTACATCATGGTGTTTTAGCCATGCTAGCATCAACTGTAGGCTTCCATCCAAAAATTTTATCAATGGAAACGTTGGTATGAATTAAATAGCTCGAACATAGCTAAGTCCAGTATAGTATGGAGACCATATACTCATGCAAATTTTGTGCTGTCTTCAACCCTGAGTCTCCTCAAAAAATAAGAGAAAACAATCCTATAGAGAAACATGGTCTGGCCAAGTGACAGACCTATTGTTAATATGCTTTATTATCTGTTACATGGGTTTCTGAAACTCCATTACAGACTTTTTCTTTTATGATAGGTGGAGACTGAAATGACTTTTAGAGGTAACTCATTTCACAATTAAGAATGCAGTTTAAGGAAGAATATCTTTTTTTTTGCCTCCAGGTTTATCACTGGGGCTTGGTGCCAGCACTACGAATCCACTGCTCCTGGAGGCCATCCTTCCCATTTTGTTGCCCTTGTTGTTGCCCTTGTTGTAGCTGTTATTGTTGTCATAGCTGTTGTTGTTGGATAGTACAGAGAGAAATCGAGAGAGGAGGGGGAGACAGAGAGGGGGGAGAGAAAAATAGACATTTGCAGACCTGCTTCACCTCCTGCGAAGCGAGCCCCTGCAGGTGGGGAGCTGAGGCCAAGAATATCATTCATTGAAAAATGTTTACTCAGTGTGGTGAAGCCCTGGTGCTAAGAAGAAAAAGAAGAGAGAGAGAGAGGGAGGGAGGGAAAGAGAGAGAGAGGGAGGGAAGGAGGGAGGGAGGGAGGGAGAGAGAGAGAGAGAGAGAGAGAGGAGTTAAAGGTGTAAGTTCCCTAAAACTGTAAGATCTTTTCCATAGCAGGGTCTGATCTGTGTTATAAAGGATAGAGGTGTAAGAAGTCACTAAATGAGCCTGAGCAGTAGTACATCTGGCACAGCTCACACATTATACTTTGCAAGGACCCAGGTCAAGCCCCTGGTCACTACATGCAGAGGGGAAGCTTCACAAGTGGTGAAGCAGTGCTTGAGGAGTGTCCTTTCTCCCTCCCCCTCTAGTTCTCCCCTTTTCAATCGCTCTCTGTCCTATCAAATGAAAAAGGAAAAAAAAATGACAACCAGAAGCAGTGAATTTGTCATGCAGGCACTGAGCCCAAATGATAACCCTGGTAGAAAAAAATGAAAGAAAGAAGTTATTAAGTATATTGTAGGGAATCGGGTTTCTCAAGAAGAAAGAAAAATTAAAATGAGGAAGCCAGGATATCTCCTTGCCTGGAGTCTACTTGTTAATGTTTCTTATTTCCCATGAAGGAAAAGATAAAGTCCTAAGACAGAAGTCAAACAAAATTTTTTTATTATTATTATTGGACGCAGACAAAAAGTAATTAAGAGGGGAGTGGGAGAGAGAGACAGAGAGATATAAAGATCCGTTTCCCTGTTGACCTGTGACTTGAGAAGTTTTCCCCCTTGAACTTGAACTTGAAACTGGGTCCTTGCATACTGTAATGCCAAACACAGAAATCCTAACGGCTTATGGAGTCCCAGCCATCAGATACCCACTCAATATCCCTTCTATTCTGCCACCAGAGTTATCACTACACCTCAAACCTGCAAGACTCCACCATTCCCAGCAGCCAATATTTTGCTAGAGGGTAATAGAGAGGTACAGAGAAATAGAATGAAACAATTCTATGGTGTACCAATCTTAAGAGGAGAGACTCCTTTAACACTGCATTTGTAAAACTTCCCCATGCAAGTGGGGACCAGGGACTTAAACCAAGGTTTTTTTCTTTATACCATAGCATTTCTCAGCTCTGGCTGATGGTAGTGTGGGGGATTAAACCTGGGACTTCAGAGCCTCAAACATGAGAGTCTCTTTGCATAACCATTATGCTATCTACCCACTGACCCTTTTCTTTAATAGTAATGTGTGCACTCTACTTGGGTAATCAGCCACCCAGCCCTTATATCCTTTTTATATGCACATCACCACTCTGTGCAAACTGGAGATGATGATGATGATTTATTGGATAGAAACAGATAGACATTAAAAAGGAAGGAGAAGGCAAAGTGAGAGAAACACCTACAGAGCTATTTCACCACTCGTGAAGCTTCCCCCCTGCAGGTGAAGACCAGGGGCTTGGACTCAGTTCCTTGCACGTTGTAATGGGCACTCAAGCAAGTATGCTACTGCCTGGCCCCAGACTGGAGGTTTTTCAAATGCTGCTTGAAATAGTGAGCATGGGGAGGGTAAAAGAGGCAGTGTTTTGATCATCCTTAAATCATATACCTAGTAAATGCATTCCTGAGTCAATTTTTCCAAGTCAATGTCTAAATCATCCCCAAGTCTTTTTTAAATTTATCTTAACTGTGTGTGTGTGTGCGTGTGCGTGTGCGTGTGTGTTTGTGCGTGTGTGTGTGTGTGTGTGTGTGTGTAGGGTGGGGAGACAGAGCACTGCTCAGCTCCAGTTTGTGGTGGCATGAGACCCTTTTGCATAACCATTATGCTGTTTCCCCAGTCTGATCCACAACTCTTAAACAACAAAATGAGCTCATCAAATTCCTTATGGTGTTAGTTCTCAGGTTGAGATTTGGAAAAGTTAATGTAGGAGGCAGACTAAGGAATAAAGCCAAGCAACTTTACTTAACATTAACTTAATTTCTTTTCCTATCAGGGACAGGTAACTTTACTCAGCTGCCCATTTAGTCCTAATAAGCCAATATGAAGGCCAGAATGGGAATGCTAAAAATCTACTTTGAAGAGTCACGAGATACCTGGTAACCAGAGGCACACATTCTGACACATACTGGGGTGAGGAAAAAAAATGACTCTATAATGAGAAACTGATCAAATGTTTGGGGTTTATTTTCTCTGTCTTTCGAGAAATTATTACAAGAATGTGCCATTATTTGCCTGCCACATTGAAAACTGTACTTCAAAAAAAAATTTTTAAGTATTTTATGGAGTAAGGTCTGTTGTTCTGCAAAGAAAATTACGGGCATTTCAGAGAATCCTTTCTTGTAAGCTCTGTCTATTCCAATTCCAAAATGTTTAAAATTAAAACACTTTTAAATATTGATTAACTATTTAAAGGAGACAGTATATAACCCAACCCCCGCAAAAAAAAAAAAAAAAAAAAAAAAAAAAAAAAAAAAAGATGTCCAGGATCCTTGGGAACTCAATTTTCATCATTTTCCCACAACATGAAAGTGACTGGGATCCTACATGAAGTTTTACTATTTGAACATCACTCCTCAAGTAAGAGCAGAGAGGAGAGAACGGTTGGAAGGTAGCCTGTGGTGGAAGGTAGGCCCTCTATTTTGTTCATATCTTATTCCTGTTCCTTCAAGTCTTTGAATTGAACTGAGCTGGAATTAAATGAAAATTTGGCCTCTGACCTCTGTTTAAGGAAAAGGAAGAGAATATGACAACTATGGCATTTGCTGGGGACTTATCTGCCTAAATCCATATGCAGTGGTCACAAGAGAGGTGCAGTGGGCTCTCACCCTGACAACATAGGCAAACAGGCAGACCTAGTTTCCCACCACATCCCAAAATAGAACTAGGCAATAGCTAAGACAGTCACAGCACTGAGTTAGTTTGGAAAGAAATAAATTATTCTCTTCCTCAACTGTATCAAGTTGACCAGGAAAGGAATATATTCTGAATACCTGTCTTTCTGCTTCTTTGGAGAGTATGGGTTGAATAATTGGATGGGTCACCCAGTCCATTTCATTTCCATCTGTTCCAGATAAGAGGAATAAGCCTCAGATAAAATTCAAAGTCTCCTTTCCCATACAAAACAAGTATACTTTTTTGTTTGGTTGTTTTTTGTTTGTTTGTTTTCATATATTTTTGTTTTATTTTTATTAGTGATTTCATATTGATTTACAATACTATAAGGGGTATAATTGGAAAATATATAGATATATAAATGTCTCACAAATTTGTGTGTCATCCTTGTGCAGGGGCCATGCTAATCTTCTCTGCATTGTTCCAATTTTAGTATATGTGCTGCTGAAGGAAGCACCAAATATACTTTCAAAATAAGTATATTATTTTCATAAATTCTGCCTATATTAATTTGGTTAGCACTTCACATGTAAAAGAAACTATTTTAATTGTATTGAATACTACTAAGTACATGAAAACAAGTACTGTACTAATTCTTAAATAGATTTGCTTTGAAATAAAAGGTAGGGTAACCAAGTGGCCAGAATGATAGAGCAGGGGCCTTTTGTCTTTGAGGTGCCTAGTTCTATTCCTATCACAACATATGCTAAAACAGTGCCTTATCCACTCCCTTCCTATTAAATAGAAAATTTGGGCTTAAGTGCCTAAACAGTGGAACACATTCATGAGGCACTAAGCCCATTACTTGGTAATACACACAAAATAAAATAACTTAAAATGGTAACACACATGTTAGAAAAAGTTTTGCGTTGGGATAGGTGAGATAGCTCATCTAGAGGATGGTTTTCACATGCATATGATCTAGGTTCAAGCCAGTCCTACACACTAAGGAGCACTACACACTCCCCCCCCACCCCCTCAAAAAAAAGACACAAAGCAGTGAAACCCCAGAATAAACAAAATTGATTAATTTTTCTATTTAAAAATATTTATTTATGACAGACAGAACCAAGCATTGCTCTGGCACATGCAATGCCGGCGAGTGTACTTGGGACATCATGCTTGAAAGTGCAATGTACTACAACCAGGGCTACCAAAATTAAATAATCTTTAAAAAGGTCCGCATAGGTGGAAATCCATTTATGTGTCACAGTCACAACAGTGGTATTATTAAAAATCCTACAAGGTGAATTGATGGTTGAATTAATTTGGTTATTTCTACAAAACATAACATACATACACAAAACATAAAATTCACCTTAACTGGCAAGATATAAATTTCAAAAAGGTACTGGAACTTTAAAGTGCATTATAATTATAGGTATATTAGATTTGCACTACAGTCAACTTTTCTGTGACTTCTTTACTTTTTTTTTTCCTCCAGGATTATGTCTGGGGCTTGGTGCCAGCACTACAAATCCTGGGAGCCATATTTTTTCTCATTTTATTGGATAGGACAGAGAGAAATTGAGGGGGGCGGGGGGAATAGAGAGGGAGAGAGAAAGACCTGCTTCACCACTTTTGAAGAGTCCTCCCTTTAGGTGAGGAGCTGGGAGATTGAACCGGGATCCTTGAGTGGGTCCTTGCACTTAGTACTATAAGTGCTTAACCCGGTGTGCCACCCCTGTCCCCCCCCCCACTTCCTTCTTCATATTTTGTTTCAACTGTTGGATTGGTGGATATAGCATTTCTCAGCATCACATCAAAACATGGCAACTTTCAGAGAAAAAGGAACCTCTATCTTTTTCTCTTTCTTAGAAGTGAGAAATCAGAGCCAGATGGTGGTGTACCTGGTTGAGTGCATACATTACCATGCATAAGAGCCTGTGTCAAGCCAGGTGATCCCCACCTGCAGGGGTAAAGTTTCACTAGCAGTGAAGCAGACTTATAGACGTTTATCTTTCTCTCTCTCTCCCCCCTCTCAATTTCTCTCTATCCTATCAAATAAAGTAGAAAAAAGGGGAGGGGCTAGTGGATTCATACTGCTGGCATCAAGCCCCAACAATAACCCTAGTGGCGATTATAAAGGGGGAGGGGAGATAAATCATCTTTTTAAAACAAGTTTTTTTTTCAGTGATTTAATATTTGTTTATAAAAGTACATGATAGCAGGGGAACAATTTCACACTGTTCCCACCACCAGAGTTTATGTCCCCATTCCCTCCTTTGGAAACTGCAGTGGTTCTCCCAAGGTTACAGGTATGGGTTCACTATTATTTCTATAACTGTCTATCTATATTTTGCCCATCTTTTCTTTTTTTTTTTTTTTTTTGCCTCTAGGGTTATTGCTGGGGTTTGGTGACTGCATTACGATTCCACTGCTCCTGGAGGCCATTTTGTCCCTTTTGTTGCCCTTGTTTTATGGTGGTGGTTGTTGTTATTGCTGTTATCTTTGTTGGATAGAACAGAGAGAAATGGAGAGAGGAGGGGAAGACAGAGGAGGGCAGAAAGACAGACACCTGCAGACCTGCTTCACCACTTGTGAAGTGACCCCCTACGGTGGGGAGCCAGGGCTCAAACCTGGATCCTTACGCGGTCCTTGCACTTGGTGCCCTGTGCGCTTAACCAGGTGAGCTACCACCTGGCACCCATTGCCAATCTTTTCTATGGTCCTGCCTTCTCTTCCTTTCTAAATGACACCTACACCTACTACTACTTACGCATGTCTTTCCTTTTTCTCCTAGTCTCTCTCTAGTCCTGATGGAATTTGGGGTTTCAGAACCCTTTGGTATCTTTCCCTAGCATTTCTCCCCTTCTGGGAGTATAGACTGAACGTCTTTTTGGGGTGCAGAAAGTGGAAGTTCTGGCTTCCGTAATTGCTTCTCCACTGGACGTGGATGTTACCAGGTTGATCCATACCCCCAGCCTGGAGAAACTATCTTTTAAAGTTCTCCCAATTTCTTTATATTCTCATTCATCAGAATTGGGTATATATTGATTTCAACACCAATCATAGAAAGCAAATGGAATCAACATATAACAGTCATTGAAAAGTCATGCATTAGTATCATAATGATTCAGCAAATAAACAGGGATTTTTTTCCCAATAATCTTAATTTTTTATCTCTTTGTCACTTAGTTGGTTATGCATTTAGTTAACAAAAGGAAAACATATGGAATTCCAGGGTCTCTAAGAATATTTATTCTAAATATTAAGAATGCATGCTTACTTTTATTAAGCAGTCTGAACAATAAAATTCAAAGATCTTTTAGCACATGGTCATCCATTCTTGCACTTGTTTAGAGCTTTGAGATGGAACTACAAAAGCAAAATGATGTAGACAGTGTCATCTGTGTGTTCCTAAAATAATTTAAATAATTGACAGGTTTTATTTATATTTTAAACTTTCTTGTATTTTTTTTTACATTTCAAAGTGATATATTCAATAAATAAAACAAAGAGATTTGGAGAAAATGTACTGCCTATCTGAAATGCACATGTAAAGTAACATCAAAAAAAGATCACATAACTGAGTTCAACAAAAAGGTGAAATGCAGTGCACCCAGGATAAATCTCTAAGAAGACAATATTAAATACAAATGTGCATTGGGTTTCTGGAAAGAAAGCCCTACATAACAGGAAAATCAATCATGTTTAAGTCTAGTGAAAATCTCTAAGAAGCCAAAATATTTCCAAATAAGTTTCTCTCTTCCATATCTTTCCTCTTCAGTCCTAGGACATGACTTATGCATTTCTTTCCACTGCTTCCAGTCCAACTGTGTCAATCAATTTCAAAGGAAAATAGTGATAAGAGAGGGCGAAATCACAGCACCAGAATCTCCCCTGGTGCTATTTTTCCAGGTGGGTTGCCAGGTGTCTAAACCAGTCCCTTCTCATGGCACAAGCAGTGATGCAGGTCTGCAAGTGTCCTTTACTATCTCTCACTATCTCTCCCTTACCCACTCAATTTCCTTCTGTCCTATCCCATAAAATCCCACCACAAACAGTGGCTTTGTAGTGATGGCACTGAGCTTAAGCAATAACCCTGGAGACAAAAAAAAAAAAAAGCCCAGATAAAAAAATTAATTGAAATTTAAAAATATATTTTTCAAAAAATAAAGGTGAGAGTAAAATAAAAGAATGATGGACTACTGTGGAAACTGTGTCAATTGAGAAAGCTATTGGACCTTGAAAACTTCACAGGAAGAAATATTTTAGTAAATTTAACTATTTTATATTAAATAGTAATAACGGTAATAAATAAATTACTGAAGATTCTACTGAAAAGTGCACAAGAGAGATTATTAAATCATTTTAACTTTTCTTTTCATGTCCTCAGACTACAATGCTTAATGTAAGGCATTAAAATGTGATGGTTAGTTCAGAATCATATTAACATTTAAATACCATATAAGTACTTTAAAATCTATTCTTTGAGGTATTTATTTAAGAGCTTTTTATATATTCATACTGACATTTAATGCAATAAAATGAAAGACATTGAGATATCAATCCTTTTTATAGTTATTTTCCATTTTGAAAGAAATAGTTTTGCAACATTCTTTATATTTTTGCAATTGTGTTCTGCTTTAATCTATTCAGAGCTATTTCAAAATAGATCCATTTAACTGTTAGCTAACATGCACAGCCAAAATTAAACCTCAAGGGTCGGGCGGCAGCGCAGTGGGTTAAGCAAGATGGAGCAAAGAGCTCAAGGACCTGTGTTAAGGATTCGGTTGGAGCCCCTAGCTCCCCACCTGAAGGGGGTCGCTCCACAGGTGGTAAAGCAGGTACGCAGGTGTGTATCTTTCTGTCTTCCCCTCCTCTCTCCATTTCTCTCTGTCCTATCCAATAACAGTAACAACAATAATAATAACCACAACAAGGATAAAACAATAAGGGCAACAAAAGGAAAAAAATATCATCAGGAGCAATGGATTCCTGGTGCAGGCACCGAATAACCATGAAGACAATAAAAAAAACAAAAAACTTCAGTATGATTTGCTGAAGATAGAAAATCTCGCCTTAGGGAGTCTGGCGGCAGCGCAGTAGGTTAAGCGCACATGGCACAAAACTCAAGGATCTGTGTAAGGATTCGATTCGAGCCTCTGGCTCCCCACCTGAAGGGGTCGCTTCACGGGTGGTGAAGCAGGTCTGCAAGTGTGTAACTTTCTGTCTTCCCCTCTTCTCTCCATTTCCCTCTGTCCTATCCAATAATAACAACAATAATAATAACCACAACAAGGATAAAACAATAAGGGCAACAAAAGGGAAAAAATAGCCTCAGGAGCAGTGGATTTGTGGTGCAGGCACCGAATAACCATGGACGTAAAAAAAAAAAAAAAGAATTAAACCTCAGTATGATTTGCTGAGTGCAATGAAGATAGAAAACCTCGCCTTAGAGAGTCTGTCAGTAGCGCAGTGGGCTAAGCACACGTGGTGTGAAGCTTAAGGACCGGCATAAGGATTCTGGTTCAATGCCCCCTCCCCTGATTCAATGCACCTCCCTGCTCCCCACCTGCAGGGGAGTTGCTTCACAAGAGGTGAAGCAGGTCTGTAGGTGTCTTTCTCTCCCCCTCTTTGTCTTCCCGTCTCTCCATTTCTGGAGACATCAATAACAAGAACAATAATAACTACAACAACAATAAAAAACAAGGGCAACAAAAGGGAAAATAAATTTTAAAAAATAGAATCTCACTTTGTTATGCATACTCTAGCCCTATTCAAAAGAGAAAAGTGAAAGTTAATAAAACAGACATTTCCAGGTTGGTAGTGTTAAAATACACCTTCAAAACTTAGCTAAGCTTTTGCCGCATTATATCTCAACACAAACTTACAAAGAAGTTGAAGAAAGTAATTGTATAACCCAAATTCTGTTCTTACATGGCAAATTGAGAAAATGCAGGTCAACACCTAAATTCCAAGAAGCGTGAAGTTTCCATAGTCCACGAAAAAATAAAGGTGCCTCCTTCCTAATCTAATCTGGAGACTGGTCTCTAATTTAAAACAACAAGTGTTCCAGGCAGACGAAAAAATGGTTTCGGTTAAGCTTCAGAATGCGCCACAGTGGGTCACGTGTGCAGGTCACGTGTGCAGGTCACCTGCGCAGGTTACATGTGCGCAGGACACTCTTGCACGTGTTACGTTTGCACACGTCACAATCGTGCACAGGTCACGCTTGCGCAGTCAGCAGGAGGTACAGTGCGCATGCGTTGTTGGGCGGTGCCTAGGCGACTGGAACGCGTGTGGTGAAGCTCGCACTCCAGCTCGCACCTTGGTTCGCTAGCGCCTCGGCTCCGTTAGTGCCTCAGGCTCTGACCGATAGCCTTCTCACTGCCAACCGACCCACCCTGGCCTCATAGAGATCCTGTTCTCGGAGTGCTCTGCACTCTGAGGAAAGGGTTTCTGTGGGCTAGGGGCGTTTTTCCGCTGACCTGAGTAACAATATGGCGACTGTGGCATCAGCAGAGTGAAGGCGTCCTTTAGGATCGGAGCTCAGAGCTCGCTGGAGCTTTATCGCCGCCCGTACCGCACCTCTTTCATGTCACCAGGAAGGTAAAGTAGTAGTGGCTGCCCAAATGTAAGTGGCCTAGTACCCCTTCACACGGCGGGCGGCTTAGACGAAACTTGACCGAGTAGGGCGATCAGGTTCCCCTTGGTGTGGGCTTTGTAAGACCAAGAAAACTTAAAATTTACCTTTCCTATCCCTTTCCTCCACAGCCTTGCTCAGTGAAATACCTCAGAGGCCTCCTTTCTCTATTTAAAAGTATCGTATTGGTAGTTAGCCTACGACCTCCATCTTTCTCAAGATGGCGACCAGTGCCCCTACCAAAACCCAATTCATTTTTGGAGGCAAATATAAACTGATCCGCAAGATCGGTTCTGGCTCCTTTGGATATGTTTATCTTGCAATCAACCTTACCAATGGCGAGGAAGTGGCTGTGAAAATAGAATCTCAGAAAGCCAGGCATCCGCAGCTACTATATGAAAGCAGACTCTATAATCTTCTTCAAGGGGGGATTGGTTTCCCCCAGTTACGCTGGTATGGTCAAGAAAGAGAGTACAATGTACTAGTCATGGATCTCCTCGGGCCCAGCCTGGAAGATCTCTTTACTTACTGTTCAAGAAGGTTCTCGATGAAAACTATCCTTATGCTAGCCGACCAAATGATAAGTAGACTCGAATATGTGCATTCAAAGAATTTCATACATCGAGACATTAAGCCAGATAACTTCTTAATGGGTGCTGGCTGTCGTTGTCATAGGTGCTTAGAATCACCAGCAGGTAAGAGGAAAAGAAACCTGAGCATCTATAGTTCTTCAGAACCATCCTACGCAGGCCTAAACCAGGTATACCTTATTGACTTTGGTTTGGCCAAAAAGTTCAGAGACAGCAAGACTGGACAGCATATCCCATACCGAGAAGATAAAAATCTTACTGGCACTGCCCGATATGCTAGCGTCAATGCACATCTTGGCATTGAGCAAAGTCGCCGAGATGACATGGAATCACTAGGATATGTTCTCATGTATTTGAACAGAGCCAACCTGCCATGGCAAGGACTAAAGGCTGCAACAAGGCAGCAGAAATATGACAAAATCAGTGAAAAGAAGATGTCAACTCCTGTTGAAGTTTTGTGCAGGGGTCTTCCTGCAGAATTTGCCATGTACCTAAACTACTGTCGTGGGCTACGCTTTGAAGAAGAACCAGATTACACGTATCTGAGGCAGCTCTTTCGCATTCTTTTCAAAAGCCTGAACTACCAATATGACAATGTATTCGACTGGACTGTGATAAAGCCAAAATCAGCTCAACAGGCAGCATCTTCAAGTGGGTGTCAGTGTCAGCAGCCCCAAAACCCCACAGGCAAGTAAACTGACAAAGCCAAAAATAATCTAAAAAGGTTTCTAACAGGCAAGTAAACTGACAAAACCAAGAAAAATCTTAAAAGGTTTCTAACAGGCAAGTAAACTGACAAAACCAAGAAAAATCTAAAAAGGTTTCTAACAGGCAAGTAAAGTGACAAAGCCAAGAGTAATCTAAAAAAAGGTTTCTAAGCATGAATGGCAACAGAACAGATGAGGGGAGCAGCATTTTCCCCAAAAAAAATGGAATTTCAGCCCATGTACACTAGCGGGTGATTGTGGGCAACCATTTACCTGATGTAAAGACTTTGATTTCAGTATAACTAAATGTTATACTGAAATCAAATCACTATGTTCCTATGGGGAACATTAGTGATGTTGTATCTCTAGTTGTAGTCACTGCAATTGTGGATGTTGAACTTGTGAAACGTGGTGTTGTCTTCCATTGCATTTTCCAAGTGGAAAAGTTAGCTAAAGTTAGCTAAAGGTTAGGTGATAATTGGTGGAGAGATTGTGAATATATGAATATTTTGAAGATATGAAATAACTAAAAGCTAAATTGTTGATACTAATTGGTGGGAAATTATGAATGTGCCAAAGGTGTTGTTAGAATCTTATTGCTTTGGAATCTCATTTCAGAATAGCATGTACAGTTTTCAGCCATAGTTGAAATGAATGTTAATGCTTGCAGTGTGTGTTCCTAAGCTTTATATATCTTTGAGGTTTTCAAGTCATTGTCTTAAAATGTTGTAAAATGTTTGAATTCTTGTTTGCAAACCAGCTAATATTGTAACAACAAAAGATTCCAAAGTTTGAGTGTAAGACTATCTCTGTTTACTTGTACAAAAAACAGCATCTGGAGTATCACCTTTGAAATACTCACGATTCTGTATTAACTGTGTAATTTCTTGGTACTGAAAAATGCTTGTTTGTCCCAGAAATTGTAGGTAGCTTCTTGTCACTGAACATGTATGTATGTTGTATAGATTGACTTGATCATCTAATATCTAGGAATTTGGTTTTATTTTGAAATGTTTTTTTCTTTGTTTACAAGTTAGTTCAAAACTAAAGTTTCTGTAAGAAAATGAGATTTTTTTTGAATAATGAAAATGCATTGTGGATTTACTATGAAGCCAAAATAGCCCTAATTTTAAGCCATTTGTTACATAATACTGTTTTGTGGATAATTTTAGATATTATAACTTTTCCCAAATTACATAAGAAAATGTTCTCATCTGAAGGGAAAAGGCATTTTTAATGACTTGCAGTCACAGTACCTAAAACTGCAACAACCAAACCTGGCATTGTAACCCATGCTATGAACTTTGAACATGAATGAAAGCTTTGATGGGTGTGAGTACAAAATTTTAACTTCGTTGTGAACCATTTGGAGTAGATTGACAGTTATCTTAGGAAAACATCACCGCCTAAGAGGTTCATGTTTGGTAGTGGTAGGCACTCTTCATTCTCAACAGTTTCTATAAATTATATGCACTTTCTCTTTCAATCTTTCATCTGCCACCTTTCCTTTTCCTGATGCAAGATAAAGAAAAGCTTTTTTTTTTTTTTTTTTTTGTAACTAACTCCCGTGAAACAGGGCAAGGTGTTCTTTTATAGCATATCAGGATAAATTAAAAGAAATCTTGTTTGAAAATTCGTCCAGAAGCCTGTTGTGCAAATGGACTTTTGCAAAATAACAGTGAAACTAAGTTGGTACATGTTTTTGGTCAGATTGTGTCAGATTTAATTTGTCTTAGTTTTTTTTTCACTTTCATTTGAAAACAACTTCAATAATTCGTATTTACTATATTTTTCCATTAAAGGATATGTCAGCACCATATGCAGAAAATCTTATTGAGTATGAACTTATGGAGTAGACGGTTTATTTTCTGTCTGTCTACCAATGCCAATTGTTTCTTGACTACCAAACCCTTTGGTGCTTTTAGCAAGAGATCAGTGGCATGGAGTTAGTTTTGAATCTAGTCTGTGTAAAACAAAAATATTCAGCTTTGGTAATAACTTTTCCAAGCTGAACTATCTCTTGAAAAAAATATTTTTCAGTGTTTGAATTTAGTATGCACTTAAGACTATGCATGTTTCTATAATATTTGTAGTACTGGACTTTCTGTATTTTTTGCTTTTTGAAATAGATCATAATATAGTTGATTTATAATTTATAAATTTGAAAAACATTGTTAGCATTGTAAATCAAAATATAGGTGTTCTTGGGGCTAGAGAGATAGGTAACCCTGTTACCTAAGTTTAAGCCCTGCCATCACATGAGTGGTGGCATGACATTGGCAGAGGGAGCTACCCACTTCCCTCCCTCCCTCCTTCATTTTGTCTCATCTGAATTAAAAAGGAACTTAGGTATTCTGAGATAGTTCATGTACAAATCCCCAGCTCCACAAAAAATAGAGAGTGATAAACATGTTCTTGTCCTGTTTTTAAAAATTCAAGTAGAAATACAAAGTGAAAAAAATTAGGAAAATTAGAAGAGAATGACCAAATATCTATGTTTTATAAAATAAAGTTATTGAACCCAGGTCTCTCTGTTTGGCTTTTCAATGGGTTTTCAAATAGCTAGTTTCTGGAGCTGGGGAAGTAGCTTAGTGGGTAGGCCAAAGGCCCTGCATGCAGAGTTTCCCTGGTTTGGTCTCTGGTAGCACGTATAGCACAGAATTGCTCCAGTATCTGTCTGCCCCCCCCCCCCCCCCCGTATCTCTATTTTTCTTTTTTTTTCTTTTCTTATTATATTTATTTTAATCTGAGTGCACCTCTGGTAATGCAGGGGATAGGAGCTGAAACTTTGGAGCCTCAGGCATGCATAAACATCATGCTGTCTCCCCTTGCCCTATCTCTGTTTTTCTTTCTTTGTCTTTCTGTTTTCTGAAATTGGTTAAATCTTTAAAAGAATGTTTAAGCATTATCTTAGTGCGTTACCTAGTGTTTCAGTTTTGGTGAATAGAAATAGTTGATATCTCTGTTTTTCCTTTGTGATGTTTCATATTGAATATTTAATTTACATAATAGTTTATCATGCCTTAGAGTGTTGTCTATTTCTGGATTGAATTTCCATTGGCTAATACTATTTTTGAAAATTTCATAAGCTGTATTGTTTCTATTAAAAATTTATTAAAATTAACTCCAGTTTTTTTTCTTTTTTTTTATTTAAGAAAGGAGACATTAACAAAACCATAGAATAAGAGGGGTACAATTCTGCACAATTCCCATAACCTGATCTCCATATCCCATCCCCTCCCCTGATAGCCTTCCCATTCTCTATCTCTCTGGGAGTATGGATCCAGGGTCATTGTGGGTTGCAGAGAGTGGAAGGTCTGACTTCTGTAATTGCTTCCCCACAGAACATGGGCACTGACTGGTCAGTCCATACTCCCAGTCTGCCTCTCTCTTTCCCTAGTAGGGTGGGGCTTTGGGGAAGTGGAGCTCCAGTACACATTGATGGGGTTGTATGTCCAGGGAAGTCTGGTCGGCATCTTGCTGGCATCCGGAACCTGGTGGCTGAAAAGAGAGTTAACATACAAAGCCAAACAAATTGTTGAACAATCATGGACCTAAAGACTGGAATAGTGCAGATGAAGTGCTGGGGGGTATTCCCTGCATGCTCTTGTGTACTTCTGCTTTCAGGTATATATTTTTCTCCTAGTTTACTCCAGTTTTTTTTGTTGTTGTTGACCCTTAAATTTTTGCCTTTTACCTCTACTCTGTGTCTTTCCTCATTATTTGCTATTTCATACTCTTCTGAATATTTACAACTTGTGAGACTTAGAAAAACAGCTTATGCAACAAGCACTCTGACAGTTGTGAGCAGAGTACTGCACCAACGATACTATGTGAGCAGAGAAAACCATTTCTTCTGTGTGTTTTACAGTAATTTCAGAAGGGAATTACATCCTGTCATTTGCCCCCTCTTCTCCAATATCTATAAAATTACAGTCCTGCTGCTATTATATGTGAGTAGTTACTTGGTCTCAAGGTGTTCCTTAATTCACACCAGCCTTTAGCCTCGATTTGACTCATTTATCCTGTTGTTTTAGTCATATGTTTTTCTTTGAGCTTCTTTTTTCTATTTTATTTCTTTAGAGACAATGAGCTAGAGAGGTAAAAAGAGTGAAAGAGACCACAGCACCAAAGTTTCCTTCAGTGCAGGTCGCCCAGGCTTGAACCTCAGACATGCACATGGCAAAGCTATCCAAGTGAGCTATTTTGCGAGTCCTGTGCTTGCATTAGCACTCATTTTTCTGAGAGAGAGTGTGTGTGTGTGTGTGTGTGTGTGTGTGTGCATGTGTGTATTAGAATACTTACCCCTTTTGTTGCCCTTGTTGTATTATTGTTATAGTTGATGCCGTTGTTGTTGGATAGGACAGAGAGAAATGGAGAGAGGAGGGGAAGACAGGGAGAGAGAAAGATAAGATACCTGCAGACCTGCTTCACTACTTGTGAAGCGACCCCCCTCTGCAGGTGGGGAGCTGGGGGCTCGAACCGGGATCCTTAAGTCAGTCCTTGTGCTTTGCACCACATACGCTTAACCCACTGTGCTACCGCCCAACTCTTTGGAAAATAAATATTTTTAAAATTTATTTTTATTTATTATTGGATAGAGACAGAATTTGAAAGGGATTGGGGAGGGTAGAGAGGGAGAGAGACAGACCTGCAGCATTATTTCACCATTCATGAAGCTTTCCCCCTGCATAGGAATACTCTCACTTCCCAAACTGATGAATGACTTCTTGAATTCTAAGAAAAATACCCAAAATGAGTCCTAGACAAGAAACCATAGGGATTCTAGGGAAACCTACAGAATATCCTGGATTATTTGACTCTCAGTCCTTTTACTGGCAGTAGGCATATGCTAAATTCAGCTGTTCACTGCTAGTTTTACCTGGCAGGTGACCAGCTTTGATGTTCACAGTGCACATAATTCAGTCTAAGCACTCCTTGTTACCCAATAGAAACTCCATTTGCTAATGTTCTGGTAACAAAACAGCCAAATATTTTAATGAATTTTATTGTCTATTTTTATTTGGTGGATTAACAGGCTATACTAAAATCTTTACACAGGCACAGCCTTTCATCTTCACTTGATTGGTGTGTAGGAGACACACCAGGACCTCCAAGACCCTTCATCCTATTCATCCCCTTCATTCCCCAGAATGCTTTGCTTTGGTATACTATACCATATCCAGCTCAATTTTTACCTTATATCCTCCCTTATTGTCCTATATCCTTTAGTTTCACCTACAAGTGAGATAATTCCATATTAGTCTGTCTCTTTCTGCCTTGTCTCACTCAACATGATGCCTTCAAGTTCTGCCCATGATATTGCAAAGGAGATTGCCTCATCATTTTTCACAGATATATAGTACTCCATTGTACATATGCACCACAACTTTCTTAGCCATTCATCTGTCTTTGGGCATCTGTGTTGCTTCCAAGTTTAAACTATCACAAGTTGTGCTGCTATGAACATTGGTGTGTATAGGTTTTTTCAGATAGGTGTTTTTGTTTTCCCTGAGTAAAATCCATAGGACAAGAATAGCAGAACCAACCATTTTATTCACTTTTCAGTATGAAAATTAGAGAAGAGTGATGATGTTAAGTAATTGATAGATGTTGCTCAGTTTATTATGGAATTTCTCTCACAGTAATATCAGTATAAAATAAATTCAAGTGAAACAAAGATATAACCAAAAGGAAGTTAAAAGGTTTCACATCATTCATAATAAATCAGAGGTAGTGCAGGGCCTTAGTTTGAACACTGACTTCTGTGAGGGTGATTAATAAAACAACTTAATTTTTGTGGAGTGTTAACTATGTGCCAGGCAGAAGTGTATTCAATATATGAAGTATAACTTATTTATTTCTTTTAAAGGGACAAGGAAACTGAAGAGGAACCAAGGAAATGAATCTAGTAAGTACTGGAGGCAGCATTCCAACCCAGGCATTCTCCCTCAAACTGCTCAGAAACTGCTATTTCCTGTACTTGAGCCCCCACACACATACCCGAGTCACACATTGTAGTTCTAACCTGTAAAGTACTGATAACTACTAGAGGTGGGATCTTTAGTGATTAACTAAATAACTAGGATTAAGCCCTTATTAATTGGATTTGTCTCCTTATTAAAGAGACCACGGAGAAGCCTGCAACTCTTCTGCCATGTAAGCGCTCAGCAAAATGGCCATCTATGAACTGAGCACTGTGTTCTAACCAGATACCGAATCTGCTGGACATCTTTAATTATACAGGATCTAAAACTGTAAAACACATGAGTGTCTTATAAAAACCACTCTGTCTAAAGTTGCCATTGTTTTTGTTTTATGGGTATGGTGTAAATGGATTACAATATAGTTGTTCATACATGGGTATAATTTTTAATCTCCCCGTTATAGGTGTCTGCGAAACATTCTCATCCCCAGCTTAGGTTCTTTTCCACCAGAAACACACAAGAAACCCCCCCTTCCCTTTGGTGCAATACACCATATCCAGTCCAATTACAGCAGTGCAAACAGACTAAGATAGAAATTGGCACAACCCAGATGCCCATTGGCAAGTGAGTTGCTAATAAAATTTTGGTGCACATACACAATGGAATATTATGCAGCTGTTAAACTTACAAAGCCATTTCTTTTGTCATATCTTGAACAGAACTTGAAGGTATCATGTTGAGTGACATAAGAAATAAGCAAAAAAAAAAAAAAGGTGAATACCAAATGATCTTATTCGTGGGTGGAAGCTAAGAAGAAGCAATAACAGTAAGGAAAAACAATGTGAAATTTGGATTGGGTGTGGTGAACTGCACCAAAGCAAAGGACTCTGGGGAAGGAGAGAAAGGAATGGGATTGAGGGGCTTTAGGATCCTGGTGTTCATGTGGTAAAGGACAAAGGTTAGTGGAGCAAAGCAGAGATGTAGTAACAAATACACTAAACATAGGGGCTGGTTAGTGGTGCACCTGGATAAGTGCACATGCTATAATGTGCAAGGACCCGAGTTTGAACCCCAGGTTTGCAAGTGGTGAAGCAGTGCTGTGGATGTCTCTTTGTCTGTCTCCCTCTCTATCTCCCCCTTTCCCTCTCTATTTCTGGCTGTCTCTATCCAATAAATAAAGATGATTTTAAAATAATGAAATGCAGGGGGATGTGAGGGTGATCTGGTTGCAACATCTGTCACCCCATTGATCGCCAGGGTTCATTTGGCTGATCTGGCTGGCTAGGTGGGTGTACCCTTCCTCCCTCACCGCTCCATGTGTGTCCCTCCCGAAGCTGCGCGCTCTGTCAAAGAGGACTGCCTTCCCCAAATAGAGACAGACAGTCTTCGGTCAAGGGGTATACAAGTAGCTGTGCTCCCCTGCTAGAACCTCCAAACAAGAAGTGCAGGTGGAACAAACCGCAAGGACTAGCGTAAGGATCTTGGTTTGAGCCCCTGGCTCCCCACCTTCAGGGGAGTCAATTCACAATCAGTGAAGCAGGTCTTCAGGTGTCGGTCTTTCCCCCTCTCTGTCTTCCCCTCCTCTCTCCATTTCTCTCTGTCCTATCCAACAACAATGACATCAATAATAACTACAACAACAAAACAACATGGGCAACAAAAGGGAATATATATATAAAGTGAATTTTGCTTTGTAATTTATCAGTAGATGGAAGTTGGAAGAATTGTGTCACTGAGTCAAAGGCTTTGGAAAGTGTGAGTGACTTTTTTTTAAATGGCAGATCATGATAAAGAAGGGGAGAAAATCATCACTGATTAAGTGATGGAGTGAGGTTAGAAAAGTTCAGAGAGATTTGAACATTCTCCCAAATGTACAGACAGAAAACAAAGAAACAAGAGAATTAAACTGAAATGAATAGGTTAGACTTTCAGAGCATCTTTAAAGCTCTTCACCCCAAGGAAGTAGAATGCACATTCTTCTCAAGTCTACATCTAAGAACATTCTCACATATCTATCATGTATTAGGCCACAAAGACAACACCAATAAATTTTAAAATGTTGAAATCATCCCAAGTATTCTCTCTGACCAAAAAGGAATTAAACTAACATTCAACACTAAACAGAAACCTAGAGAAAGTTCCAAAATATGGAGACTTCACAAAGCTCTACTTAACAACTACTGGGTCAAAAAAAATTTATGTTTCTGGAAATAAATGAAAATGAAGATATGAGTTACCAGAATATTCTGGACACTGCATAAAGCAGTAGTAAGAGGGAGACTTATAGTGGTGCAGACACACATTAGGACACAAGTAAAAGCTCAAATAACCTAACGGGGGGTGCAGGCAGTGGCACACCTACTTGAGCACCCACATTACCATGCATAAGGGCCTGGCTTCTAGCCCCCACTCCCCACCTGCAAATGAAAGGTTTTGCCTGTGTTAAAGACTCTTACTACAATCTATTAACCCCCCCTCAATAAAAGTAAAAATAAAGAGTACATGGAAGACAGAGATGCTCTTAAAGCGACCCACAGAAACCTCCTAAATAAGAGTTTACAGGTCTGTGATGGAGTGTGACTCGGTTTGTCAGAGATGTCAAAAGTAAAAGATAGTGGGGAAAGGGCAGGAGTAGATAGTATAATGGTTATGCAAAGAGATTCTGGTACCTGATGCTCCCAAGTCCCAGGTTCAATCCCCTGCACCACCATAAAGCAGAGCTGAGCAGGGCTCTGGTTAAAGGGAAAAAAGGGGGGGGTAGTTTCGAATTAGGAGTGAGTAGCTTAGCATCTTAGTAATTTCTAAGAAGGGAGGAGGGAGCTAACTACACACATTGTAGTGCACAAGAAACCGGGCTGAAGTCCCCAGTCCCCACTTGCAGGGGGAAAGCTTCATGAGTGGTGAAGCAAGACTGCAGGTGTTTGTTTCCCTATCTCCCCCTCCCCCTCAATTTCTCTCTGTCTCTATCCAATAGCAAGTAAATAAAAATATTTTTTAAAAATTAGGGAGGAAAATAAGCTCCAGACCAGAGTAGTAAGGATTCCCATATCATATGAAGTAAAATCTAAGTCCTTATTGTGACCTACAGGGCCCTCTACCTTCTGCACCCCTTAATGCCCCTGGGTCCATACTCTCAGAAAGATAAAGAATAGGAAAGCTATCAGGGGTGGGGATGGTATACAGAGCTCTGGGAGTGGGAATTGTGTGGAGTTGTACCCTTATTGTCCTATGGTTTTTCCCAGTGTTTCCTTTTTATAAATGAAAATAAAATAAAGAAAAAATATTGTTCATTCCTTTTCTCTTTGGTCTGACCTCCCACTGCCTCCCAGCTTGCTTAGTCCACTCCAGCTTCTCCTTACACATACCAAGCATGCTTCTGCTTGATGACTTCACACTGCTTAATTCCCATGTCTATGATTTTTAAAAATAGTGGTGGTTTCCACCCCTGTTTATATCTATTGTCCTTACCTATCTTTTTATCAAGATATAGTTTCCTCATAATACTCCCTGTTGCTACCTTTTTTAAAGAATGACCTGTCCTTGTCACATGCTCCACTTCTTCACATTCACAAAAGGCATTAGAAAAGTTACCATATCCTCTAATTTTCCTCTTTTAGGACCTTGGGAGAGCTATACATTCCCCCCATCCCTTTATTATTATTTTTTTACTTGCCACCAGACTTTTGCTAGAGTTCTGTGCCAGCACTATGAATCCATTATTCCTGGCAGACATTCCGCTTTCTTTCTATTTTACTAGATAGGACGGGGGGGGGGAGAGACCTGCTGACCTGCAGACCTGCAGATCTGCATCATTGCTCATGAAGCATCCCCCCACCCCTCCCACCTCGTGCAGGTGGGGAGCGAGGACTTGAACCCAGGTCCTTATATTTGGTAATGTGCACTCAAATGGGCGTGCCACAGCCTGGCCCCCTACTTTGTACATCTTGTTTCTTTCTCTTTCTTCTCTTCCTCCTGTTTTTTTTTTTTTTTTTTTGTCTCCAGGGTTATTGCTGGGGGGCTCAATGCCTGCACTAAGAATCCACTGCTCCTGAAGGGTATTATTTTACTTTTGTTGCCCTGGTTGTTTGTTGTTATTGTTGTTATTATTGCTGTTGGATAGGACAGAGAGAAATCCAGAGAAGACGGGAAG
Source organism: Erinaceus europaeus (assembly GCF_950295315.1). NCBI lineage: Eukaryota > Metazoa > Chordata > Mammalia > Eulipotyphla > Erinaceidae > Erinaceus > Erinaceus europaeus. The sequence continues at coordinate 102,332,879 of NC_080185.1, read as the reverse complement.
ACAGAGAGGGGGAGAGAAAGATAGACACCTGCAGACTTGCTTCACCGCTTGTGAAGCGACCCTCCTGCAGGTGGGGAACCGGGGCTAAAACCGGGATTTTGGAGCCGGTCCTTGTACTTTGCATCATGTGCGCTTAACCCGCTGCACTACTAATGCCCGGCCCCCTTCTTATCTCTCTCTCTCTCTCTCTCTCTCTTTTTTTTTTTTGCCTCCAGGGTTATCACTGGGGCTCAGTGCCTGCACTACAGATCCACTGCTCCAGGAGGCCATCTTTTCCCCATCGTTGTTGTTGCTATTATTGTTGTTGGATAGGACAGAGAGAATTGAGAGAGGAGGGGCAGACAAAGGGGGAGAAAAAGATAGACACCTGCAGACCTGATTCACTGCTTGCAAAGCAACCTCCCACAGGTGGGGATCCAGAGGATCTAACTGGGATCTTTGCACAAATCCTTGCACTCTGCACTATGTGTGCTTAATCTGGATGCGCTACTGCAAGGCCTACTTTATACTTTCAAACTCAGCTTGCCTTTGTGATTTACTGCAGCAAATTAAACATGCACAATTATATGTATCACTTCTGACTAGAAGACATTAGAAGCTAACACTTAATTTGCTATTCTGTGAACCCATCCTTACCATATTAACTAGCCACACTCTAGGCAATGGATTGAGAAATAAAATGATTTTATAATTAATTTTCCCCCTCTCGTATTAATTAACTAGTGATTTATATGACTACATTTTACTAGGAGTGTACATAAACACCATTCCCACCACCAAAAGACTATGACCCATCCCTCCCACCCACTCCCACCCCCCACTGGCCCAGGAAGCTGCATGTCTACCCCTCACCACAGGGTTTTTACTTTGGTGCCCTACTTACAATTTGGTCAGGTCCTGCTTTTAGTTTCCCTTTCAGATCTTCTTACTCAACTTCTGTTGATGAGTGGGATCATTCCATACTCATCTTTATCTTTCTGACTTAGCTCACTTAACATAATTCCTTCTAGCTCTGTCCAGGATGGGTCAGAGAGGGTGGGTTCATTGTTCTTGATAGCTGCATAGTATTCCATTGTGTATATATACCACAGCTTTCTCAGCCACTCATCTGTTGTTGGGCACCTGGGTTGCTTCCAGGTTTTAGCTATTATGAATTGTGCTGCCATGAACATAGGAGTACACACCTCTTTTTCGTTGGGTGTTATGGAGTCCCTGGGGTATGTCTCGAAGTTTTTCAAAACACAAACTGAATCTTTTCAATATATAGGCTGTGTAATTGATATGCAGACTCTCTCAAAAGCCTAGACCAAGTAGATCAGAAGCAACCAATAGCACAGCTATATACAAGATACTGGGTACTGTACAGCAAACCCTAACAAAAGGACTTTTCAAAGTTAACCCAATTACCAAATAATGTGATGATAACATTAACTATCGATTGTCTTTTGGAACCCTAAGACAGCAGGAACCTCACATCTCCACTATAGAGCCCCTACTTCCCCCAGTCCTGGAACCCTTGGATAGGGCCCACTTTCCCGTATGCCTCTCCCAATCCATATCAAATAATATTGCATCTGCCGATCACAACCTAACCAACACAATGATTGCCACTTCAACATGCTTCACTTCAGACTGTGTCTAGAGACTATACGTGTGGAATGACAACCCTTCAGCTTCATTACTCGGGTGAGACCTTTCCTTTCATAGTATACTCTAATTCCATCTCAGGTGGTTCACTTTCTAACAAAGTCCCAAAACCTAGATATACACCAGTTTCTGTGGGAGAGAGCATATGTTCACACGTATCCATAAACTACTGCAAAATATATACCTGAAAGCAGAAGTACACTAGAGTTTGCAGTGAGTACCTCCCTAACACTTCCTCTCCACTATTCCAAGCTTGGGATCCATGATTGCTCAACAACTTGTTTGGCTTCCTATGTTAACTCTCTTTTCAGTCACCAGGTTCCAGATGTCATCAGGATGCCGGCCAGGCTTCCCTAGACTGAAGACCCCACCAATGTGTCCTGGAGCTCAGCTTCCCCAGAGACCCACCCTACTAGGGAAAGAGAGAGGCAGACTGGGAGTATGGACTGACCAGTCAATGCCCATGTTCAGTGGGGAAGCAATTACAGAAGCCAGACCTTCTACCTTCTGCAACCCACAATGACCTTGGGTCCATGCCCCCAGAGGGATATTGAATGGGAAAGCTATCAGGGGAGGGGGTGGGAAATGGAGATTGGGTGGTGGGAATTGTGTGGAATTGTACCCCTCCTACCCTATGGTTTTGTTAATTAATCCTTTCTTAAATAAAAAAGAAAAAAATGAATTTATAAAAAGAGAGAACTAAAGTTGTTGTTGTTAAATACATTAAGATTTAGAAGTAGTTATGCCAACAAACATACATTTTCTGACATATATTCTATATATGTATGTATATGTGCATGTATGTGTAGACAGATGACAGAATATCTATACTATATAACTTAGCTCTTCTTTTTTTTTTTTTTTTTGCCTCCAGGGTTATTGCTGGGGCTCGGTGCCTGCACCACGAATCCACTGCTCCTGGAGGCCATTTTTTTCTTTTTGTTGCCCTGGTTGTTTTATCCTTGTACTTATTATTATTGCTGTTATTTATGTCATTGTTGTTGGATAGGACAGAGAGAAATGGAGAGAGGAGGGGAAGACAGAGAGGGGCAGAGAAAGATAGACACCTGAAGACCTGCTTCACCCCCTGTGAAGCAAGTCCCCTTCAGGTGGGGAGCTGGGGGCTCCAACCGGGTTCCTTAAGCAGGTCCTTGCGCTTTGCGCCATGTGCGTTTAACTAGCTGCTACCGCCCGACCCCCTTAACTTAGCTCTTCTTAACATGCCTGATATAATTTGCCTCAATAAGTAGTAAAAAAAAATAAAGTAAAATATTAACAAAAAATAAGTCATTAACTGTAATTCCACACTAGAATATAAATTTCAGGATATAAAGAAAACTTTTTGGGGGACTGGGCACTGTCACTCCTGCTTAAGTGCACATATCATTATGTGCAAGGACTAGGGTTTGAGCCCCTGCTCCTGGCCTGTAGAGGGAACTCTTTGTGAGCTCTGAAGCAGGTCTGTAGGTGTCTTTCTCTCTCCCTTTCTATCTCCCCTCCCTTCTCAATTTATCTCTATCCTGGAAAATAAAAATAGAAAACAAAATATGAAAAAATGGCCACCAGTTCCCAGTGCTAGCAATGAGCTCATCATAACCCTAGTGGCAAAAAATAAATTAAAAACTAAAGAAGGGAAGAGAAAACTTTTTTTTCTCTTTTATTTCACCATGTAAGTCTGACACATGTAACACTCATGTGCTTTGCATATAGTAGGGGCACTTGATTGTGGGACTGCCCTACAATAATTAATTGTGTGATTTTCAAATATCACTAGGATGCATGAGGGGAAGGATGAGTTAAGAGTTGTTTTAAAGGGAATAAATAAATAAATACCTAAAAAAATAAAAAAGGGGCAACAGAAGTGAATAAAAAATAAAAACCTAAAAAAATTAAAAAAGAGTTGTTTTAATGAAATGACAATTCTGGATTTCACTAAAAGAATTTACCTCATTGAGGGAAAATTGATTTACATACTTTAAGCAACAAAATCATAGTAGCTATACATGGGAAATCCAGGGCCAACAGGGGGATGAACTTCAGAGTGTGATTATGTAGACATGTAGAAGATATACGGAGTGAAATGTTTATGCTTACAATAAAGTATTAATTTATGGAATCTATCAAATACAGTTTGCAAAACAGACTGAAATATGTCAATCTCACTAAACAGAAATAATTAAGTACAGTATTTCATATATAATATACACTGCACTGCCCAAAAACTTGGTCTGTGAAAGGTTGAAGGAAACTAAAGCTTAAATATCTATGCTTATTCCTTGTGTCACTAAGAAAGAATTGGGTTGATGATCTTTTATTTTGCACTGTATTTTCTTTCTTTTTCTTATTAATATTTATGAGAAGTATAGGAGAAGAGAAAGAACCAGATTATCACTCTGGTACATGTGCTGCAGGGAATTGAACTCAGGACCTAATACTTGAGAGTCCAACACTTTATCCCCTGAGCCACCTCCTGGACCATCTATTTTCTTTCTCATACAATAGTAGTCCCACCGTCTAGTGTGGAGTTTGAGAACATAGTTAAATAGTACTAAGAATTGACTAGAATAAAGTAGTAGATTTCAGAATCTGTTATTGTCAAACCAAGGTCTCAGGTTTTGGAAGCCTTAAGATAGACAGAAGAGTTGTTAAAATACAATTTAAGGGACCAAAATGGCCAAATAGATATATTAGACAGTAGTAATAGAGAATTTAGAGAACAATGCTTTATTTACTCTTAGTGAACTTCTATTTCATGCTACTCTGTTACCACAAAATCACTCTCCATGAAGCGAAAATGGGCCTGCTGTCTGGTGCCACAGAAAACCAAACTCTGTTACATCAGTTTCTGGAGAAACTGGTTTATTATTTATTCCAACTCATAACTGGAGATTAAAGTATATTGAAGCAAATCAATTTCTCAACCCTTTAAGAAAGCAAGAACTTTTTTTTTTTTGCCTTGAGGGTTATTGCTGGAGCTCTGTGTCTGCACTACTAATCCACTGCTCCTGGAGGCTATTTTTTCCATTTTGTTGTTGTTGTTTTTATTATTGTTGGATAGGACGGAGTGAAATTGAGAGAGGAGGGGAAGACAGAATGGAGGAGAGAAAAATAGACACCTGCAGGCCTGCTTCACCGCTTGAAAAGCAACACCCTGTAGGTGGAGGAGCCGGGCTCAAACCCGGCTTACACTGGTCCTTGAGCTTGGCACCATGTGCGCTTAAACCAGTATAGCACTGCACAATGTCCAGGAGGAACCTTTTATACAGGAAAAACTGGCTGGAAATCAGGGGAGTTAGATTTGAGGACAAGCAGGGTGTGGGGCAATGATTTCAGTACTTCCCGTGTCCTAGACCATGAAGTTCCTCAAGCTTCCATGTCGTAATTATTATTTTGAAGTGAGCAGAATCAGGGTTGGAATTTTTGAGTGTCCTAAAGTAGCCCTTGTGTTTTCCAAATTTGGTTTTCAAACCATATTGACTGCTCTTTTGGAAAAGAGTTCATATGAGTAAAACACCAGTTATCAATTTCAGGTCAACCCTTCCCTCATCTCAGGAACATATAAATTCATTCCAGTCCTTTTGAGGACTAGATTTCACCCATCTCTTTTGGTGTTGATGTTACAACAGTCAGTGCTGGTGCTACTTTAGAGAAAGGAGGATAGTGAAGTGGTAAAAGTGGAATATGAACTAATATAAGTGGAATGAGAGGTCAGCAGTAGGAGGAGGAATAAGCAGACAGCTTGAGTGAGCAGGAAATCAATGTCCAAGAAAACTTAAAGTCACTGGAGTCTATAAACTCTGTAAGAGGGCAAAAATGTAATGTAAAAGGTTATGGTTTAAAGTGAATTTCTAGTAAACTTAAATGGAATTCATTTATTGAAAAACCTATAAAAATTAAAATATGATTTTATACCCATTGAAAGATTGTGACATTCACCCAGAATGTGACACGTTATATGAATACATAAAAACTCAAAGTTTCAATAAAATAACAAAAATTTTAATCCTTTTTTTCTTCATCCATTCAAATCCACCTCATTAGAAGTGCACATTATTCATACATTTACTGTTGCAACTTATGCTCTCTGAGAAATCGATTCTGAGAGGGATTCCGATGTGAAAGGTATGAAAATTATAGGATATATACCTAATACATAGATATATCTAGATTGTACCTCCATGATTGAATTCTGTACAGTAGAATGAAGGATGTGGCCGAGGTGAAAGGGAAAGGCGAGACTACAGTGTAGTCTAAGCCAAGGCCACTGTCCATCCTTTCATGAATGTCCTATGTAGACTAAGGACTCTGGACAAGCCAGCAATGGCTATTCATTACATGTCTATCCCGTGATCTAAGGTGGGACAGAACTCTATATAAAAGGACAATTACAGGGGGATTGGGCGGTGGTGCAGAGGGTTAAGCACACGTGCCGCAAAGGACTGGAGTAAGGATCCCAGTTCGAGCCCCAGGTTCCCCACCTGCAGGGGAGTCGCTTCATGGGTGGTGAAGCAGGTCTGCAGGTGTCTGTCTTTATCTTCCCCCTCTCTCTTCCCCTCCTCTCTCCATTTCTCTCTGTCCTGTCCAACAACGAGCAACATCAACAATGGTAATAATAATGACCACAACGAGGCTACAACAACAAGGGCAACAAAAAGGGGGGTGGGGAATGGCCTCCAGGAGTGGTGGATTCATGGTGCAGGCACCGAGCCCAGCAATAACCCTGGAGGGAAAAAAAAAAGGACATACTAAAGAAAGTTAAAAGCTCATCTGAGGATAAGCTGGGAAGTGAAAGGACATTCCACAGAACTCTGGGCAATGCACAACAGCAGTGGTCATACTACCACCCTGAGCATTCTATCTATATATTGTCTAGTGGAGCTTTGCTTCCCCAGAAACCCACCCCATTAGGGAAAGAGAGAGGCAGGCTGAGAGTATGGATAGACCAGTCAACGCCCATGTTCAGCGGGGAAGCAATTACAGAAGCCAGACCTTCCACCTTCTGCAACCCACAATGACCTTGGGTCCATACTCCCAGAGGGATAGAGAATGGGAAAGCTATCAGGGGAGGGGATGGAATATAGAGATCTGGTGGTGGGAATTGTGTGGAGTTGTACCCCTCCTATCCTACAGTTTTGTTAATGTCTCCTTTAAATAAATAAATAAATAAAAATAAGTAAAGATTAACAAAAATTAATACATATTACTTTTCTCCTATCTTTTTGTAAAATGTTCTTTAAGAACTATACAGTTTAAGTTCATAAAATACTCATTCTTATCCTGTAGTCTTGTCAATATTTCCACTTTACAAATAAAAAAAATTGGGAAAAATACTCACTCTTAAAAAAACTGCCAAATATTCTATAGTACTTACATATCATAATTAACTCTGATTGTATAAGTTTGTACATGTAGGGACATTTTAAGTATGCATTCTTATAAACTACACTTGCATATCAAAAGAGATGGACGTGTTCAACTACACTGAATGATGCTAGCATCCCTTAGATGACAGTCCAATTTACATGATCTCAAAAAGTATATAAGAATATGTATTTATCAACATCTTTGCCAATAACACATTATTTTTTGTTCCTGTCAATGTGTTGGAACAGAAAAAAAGTTTGTCGTTCATAGTTTAAAGAACCATGATTCACTGTGCAATTAAATTTGATTTCATATCATTGTGCACTATTATTCGATACCCCTCTGAATGACTAACAGTTTTCCATCCATATTTCAGATAATTGATATTTTCTTGATCTGAAGATAGATTTTCTTCCAGTCAAGTTTCTATTTTAAAAGTTTCACTATTTTAGATTTATTTATTTTAGATGAGATATAGAGGGAGCTGGGCAGTATAACACTGGCTTACGTGCACACAGTACTATGCACAAGGACCCATGCAAGGATCCAGTTCAAAACCCAGCTCCCCACCTGCAGTGGGGATGCTTCACAAGCAGTGAAGCAGGTCTGCAGGTGGCTATCTTTCTCTCTCCTCTCTAGCTACCCTCCCCTCTCAATTTCTCTTAGTCCTATACAACGAAATGGGAAAAAATGGCCACCAGGAGTGGTGGATTTATAGTGCCAGCATGGAGCCCCAACAATAACACTGGAGGCAAAAAAAAAAGAATATCAATGGAGAATCAAACTGTAACAATAGTAAATCATAACCAAATTTTTTATACTTGCCAAAGATGAAACACATCTCATAATAGGGTTGTTATAGCATTATAGAATCCAAGTAAGAACATCATCAAGTCAAGTATTTTGAATATAAAGAAATTTATGTATGAAGTTGTATATAAACATGCTGATTAAGTTTAACTTTTAATATGATGAAAAGGGGCAGAAAATAATCAACTGAAGGGCCCTATCCTTGATTCCTTAATATTGTTTGTTAAGAGTATCTAGGGCTTATCCCTAGAAACATGATTCACTTTATTTATTCTAATATTTTTATTGGGGAGGGCTAATGGTTTACAGTACCATTGTTGACACATGGGTACAAGTTCACATCTCCCTGTAAAAGTACTCTGCAGAATACTCCCCCAGCTTACGTCCTTTACCATCATCATACCAAAGAACCTCAAGTTTTGATCCACCCCCACCCTCAATCTTCTGCTTTGGTGCAATCCAATTCCTCTTGGTTTAGTCTTGGTAGGCTCAATGAATCCTCTCAATCCCCCTTCTGTGCTCTCCACCACACTTAAAGTTTCAAAATGTTTTCTTATTCGCCAACAAAAAAATCTCTACATTTCTTCCTGCCCTGAAGCCTTCCAGTTACAGAAGGAAACAATCAAAAATCCATTTGTTTCCTGAAGCTATTGGAAAGATAATGAATCAGCTCTTTTCAACATAGCAACCTTTTAAAGAACCACAATAAAGAGAAGCAACCCCAAACTAGTTTCTTCTAGAGGAGATTGAGAAGCTGTGTGCATGAAGTAGAGGACAGGAAGAAAGCAAGTACGTGTTTAGCAGAACAAAGTTTCAAATAAGTCCATGTACATGTGCCATTTGCCCCTTCCACAGATTTGCACATTTCAGGAAATTAACCCATAAACTTTAGTCAACTTTCCTTTTCCCTTATAAGTGGGAACACTTTTTAAAATGCAGGTTGTGTAGAGATACAATAATGTTTTCTGGGAAGATGGGAGCAAAAGAACACCTATCTGTGTCTTTAGTGCCAAACATGGAAGTTAAAGGTTAAAGTAAAAAATGTGTTTCAATTATCGGCCCTTTGTGCCACTCTGTGACCTTAAAATAATTCCTCTAGCGTTTAAGCCACTGTGTTCATATAGAAAAAAAATGAGCATGTTTGATAAAACAAGTACTAAGATCCTTCTCAAATTCAATATTCTGTGCTCTATGATTTTGCCGTTTTTGGTTTCTAACTACGACGACTGCTTTAGTCAGAATTAGATGACAATTCTCCTACTGCTTTAAAGGAATTAAAGAGATATCAGTTTAATAGGAAATCTTTACATCTAGAATGTTGATGTGCATAAAGTCACCTGGTGATCTTACAAAAAGACAAAAGTTTGAACCCTACATGAATATTCTGACACACATTTTAATGTGAGATTTCAACATCTGCAATTTTAACAAGTCTGCCAGGCAATTCTAATACTTATCAAAATTTGAGAACCATTGATTCAGATATGGAAATATTAATATAATCTTTGATATACATTTTTCTAATTTTTGCATCAAGAAGTTAGATATACTTGAGTGATTTTCCCCTCTATAATTTGCTCCCACATAGTTTTCCTCTTACAGTAGATATGTGTTTGTTAGGTAAATTTTAGACTAATAGCAAATTATTCTTTTTCAAGGCAATAAACCCATTGCAAAGTGTTAGCTGCACTAAAAATAATTTTGTGGTTTTTTATACTCATGGTGTGAAGTACACTTTAGAAATTTGAGAAAGATTGTTTGAAAAGTTTAGAATTATACATGGGGCTGATTTTAAGCACAGTAAACACAGAAAGGATACTGTTCATAATATGTATTGTAACAGAACACATAATAATAGTGATTATCATTTATATCACAGGCTTTTTTTTTAACCAGGCCACTGCTGCGCTCTTGTTTATGGTAGTGTTGGGGATGGAATCTGGGACCTTTGATACCTCAAGCATGAAAATATTTTTGCATAATGATTTTGCTATTTCCCTAGCCCTATATTATACGTTTTTAAATGTTGCAACTCAAGATCTACCAGCCTTCCCTATAAAGTGCAAGATATAGTTTTAAGTTACTATTGGACACATTGTGGATCCTATACTTCTCTTTTTCTCTCCATTTATCAGGAGGGGTATCCCTCCTCCTGATAAAACTCAAGTAACCCATCTCTGAGTTCAATCCCATCCTATCCTGAATCTTAGAGCCTCATTCCAATATAACACTCCAGGTTTTCTAGCTCTCTTCCTCATCCCTTCCTCAGTTACTATCATTTCTCTCTATCATCAGATATGTATCCGGCTCCCTACTCTTTGGAAAAACATAAAAAATCTTACCTGCTTGTATTTTTTCTCTAATGTTTCTATCTCTGGTTTATTGTGGTATGAGGGATTAAAACCAGGGACTTCAGAGGTCCAGAGATGAAAATTTTTTGCATAACCATTATGCTGTCTTCCCTGCCCCACTTACATCACTTTATCAATGCAATAGATGCACAGAGTATTCTTTGCCTTCCTGGGGCTGGGTGGTGACACACCTAGTTAAGCACACATGTTACAATGTGTAAGGACTCAGGTTCAAGTCGCTGGTCTTCACCTGCCAGGGGAAGGCTTTGCTAGTGGTAAAGCAATGCTGCACGTGTCTCTCTTTCTCTCTCCCTATCACCCTGTCCCGCTCGATTTCTGGCTGTCTCTATCCAATAAATAAAGATAACAAAATAAACCTTCATTTCCTCTCTGTAGATGTGTATCCACATACATACATGTGTATTTATACATATGTATAGAAACATGAATACAGGGGCTCAGGCGGTAGCGCAGCGGGTTAAGCCCACGTGGCGCAAAGCAAGGACCAGTGGAAGGATCCAAGTTGGAGCCCCCGGCTCCCCACCTTCAAGGGAGTCGCTTCACAGGTGGTGAGACAGGTTTTCAGGTGTCTATCTTTCTCTTCCCCTCTCTGTCTTCCCCTCCTCTCTCCATTTCTCTCTGTCCTATCCAACAACAACGACATTAATGACAATGATAATAATAACCACAACAATGGTAAAAACAACCAGGGTAACAAAAGGGAAACAATGGCCTCCAGGAGCAGTTGATTCGTGGTGCAGGCACTGAGCCCGGGCAATGACCCTGGAGGCAAAAAAAAAAAGAAAGAAAGAAAGATAGATAGAAAAAAAAAGAAACATGAATACATAGACATATAAGTACATAGATGTTGGGGGCTGGATGGTAGTGCATCTGGTTGAATACACATATTACAGTGCACAAGGGCACAGGTTCAACATCTCCCCCCATTCCCACCTACAGGAGGAAAGCTTTACAAGTGATAAAGCAGTACTGCAGGTGTCTGTCTCTCTCCCTTTCTATCTCCCCTTCCCTCTCAATTTTCAGCTGTCTCTATCCAATAAAATAAGGTTTATTAAACATTTTAAAGGTACAAAAATATTAATGTATTTAAAAACTAAATTACCATTGGAGCTAGAGGGAATTTTAAGTGAGATAAATCAGAAAGAAAAAAAGGCAAATATGGAGTTATGGCACTCATAAAGAGAAGTTGAGAAAGAAGAACAGAAACGGAAATGCAAAACAGAATGTGACTGAGTTTTGGAGTATTACACCAAAGTAAAAAACTCTGGGGGGAAGGGGAGGGGAGTGCTGGTGAGAATGTAAATTGATCCAACACTTGTGGAGAGCAGTCTGGCGAACTCTCAGAAGCCTAGAAATGGACCTACCCTATGACCCTGCAATTCCTCTCCTGGGGATATATCCTAAGGAACCCAACACACCTATCCAAAAAGGCCAGTGTATACCTATGTTCATAGCAGCACAATTTGTAATAGTACAGACCTGGAAACAACCCAGGTGCCCAACAACATTTGATGTTTGAGTGGCTGAAAAAGTTATGTATATTCAATAGAACACCACTCATTTATTAAAAATAATGAGTCACCTTCTCCTCATCTTGGATGGAGCTTGAAGGAATAATGCAAAGTGAGATCAGCCAAGATCAGAAAAAGAAGGGTGAATATGGTATGATACCACCCATGGACAGAAGTTGAGGAATAAGAATAGAAAAAGGAAAGGTCTCACCCCAGTAATGAAGCTGAAGGGTTGTCATTCCACACCTGAAGTCTCCAGACACAGTCTGAAATGAAGTATGCTGAGGTGGTATTCATTGTGTTGATTAGGTTGGGATCGGAGGATGCAATATTAATTGGTATGAATTGAGAGAAGCATGCAGGAAAGTGAGCCCCCACCCTAAAGTTTCCAGGATTAGGGGAAATATAGGCTCTATAGTGGAAATGTGAGGTTCCTGCTATCTTAGGGTTCAAGAAGACAATAGATAGTTATTGTTATAATCACATTATTTGGTAATTGGGTTAACTTCGAAAAATCCCTCTGTTAGGATTTGCTGTATGATACCCAACATCACCATAATTTATGTCCTTTGACATTATTTGTATATAGCTGTGCCACCGGTTGCTTCTGTTCTCCCTGGTCTAGGCTTTTGAGAGAGTCAAATATCAAAGACTCAGCCTATAGATTTAAAAGACCCAGTCTGTGCTTTAAAAAGTTTAAGACATACAATCAATTTTCCCCCTCTCATATTAATTACATAGTGACTTACATGACTACAAATTACTAGGAGTGTACATAAACACCATTCTCACCACCAAAAGACTGTGCTCCATCCCACCCCCACCCCCACCCTGGGAAGCCAAATATCCACCCTCACCCTCACCCTCACCCCAGGGTTTTTACTTTGGTGTCCTACTCCAGATTTAGTCAATGTGTCCTGGAGCTCCAATTGCCCAGAGCCCCACCCCATTAGGGAAAGAGAGAGGCAAGCTCAGAGTATGGATAGACCAGTCAACGCCCATGTTCAGCTGGGAAGCAATTACAGAAGCCAGACCTTCCACCTTCTGCAACCCACAATGACCTTGGGTCCATGCTCCCAGAGGGATAAAGAATAGGAAAACTATCAGGGGAGGGGATAGAATATGGAGTTCTGGTGTTGGGAATTGTGTGGAGTTGTGCCCCTCTTATCCTATGGTTTTGTTAATGTCTCCTATTTTTAATAAATAAAAAAACTTAAAAAGAACAGAAAGAAGAAAGCAGAACTTGGTCTGAGTTTGGTGTATTGCACCAATGTAAAGGACTTTGGGGGTAGGGGACCTTTAATGTCCTGGTACACTATGGTAGGGGAGGACCTAGACTGGGAGGTGAGAGTATTTTGCAGAAAACTGAGAAATTTCATACCTGTATTTGTATAGCAAATACAACTGTTTTTATTATAAACCATTAAGATAAGAATTCCCAGTCACTGGAACCAGGTAGTGGCACACCTGGTTTAGTACACACATTACCATGCACAAGAAGCAAGGTTCAAGCTCCTAGTCCTTTCTTAGAGGGATAAGCTTAATACCAGTGAAGTAGTGTTGCAAGTGTCTGTCTATCTGTTTGTCTGTCTATCTATCTATCTATCTATGTCTATGCCCCCCTCAATTTTTCTCTATCCCTATCCAAAATAAAATAAATTTAAAAAGAAGACTTGTTTCTCAAAGTTATTACACCCTACAAAAAATCCTTTACATATGAAGGGGAAAATGAAAGTCTTGTCAAACATACAACAATTAAAGGAATTTACCACCGCTACTCTTGCCTTGCAAAAATTAATGAAAAGAATCCCACAAGAAAAGAAGAAGCAAAGGGATATGTTTTATTATTTATTTATTTATTTATTTTGCCTCCAGGGTTATTGCTGGGCTCGCTGCCTGGACCATGAATCCACTGCTTCTGAAGGCCATTTTTTTCCCTTTTGTTGCCCTTGTTGTTGTAGCCCTGTTGTGATCATTATTGTGGTTGATGATGTCGTTCATTGTTGGATAGGACAGAGAGAAATGGAGAAAGGAGGCGAAGATAGAGAGGGGGAGAGAAAAATAGACACCTGCAGACATGCTTCACCACCTGTGAAGAGACTCCCCTGCAGGTGGGGAGCCAGGGTGTCAGGGGGGTCTCGAACCGAGATCCTCACACTAGTCATGGTGCTTTGCACCATGTGCACTTAACCTGCTGCGCTACTGCCTGACCCCCAGGGATATGTTTTATAAGTAAGGTGATCAGCAGTAGAATAGAACCAAGGACATAACAGCAAGAAGAACAATGAGACAGGAAAAGAGAAGGAAAAAAAGGACAGAGAAGTATAATTGAATGACAGTGAATCAAGAACATCTTGAAAAAAAAGTAGGGAAAAGCTCTGCTAACTGATCCTTCAAAGATGCTATGCTCCTACAGAGCCTGGGAAGTAAGAGATTTACCATTCTTGAAGATTATATTTCAAAGAGATGACTCCTAAGTCCTTGAGAAATGGCTTTCCATGCTTGTAAAAGTATCGAGCTTGTTAAGAGAAAACTTACAAAAAGGGTAAAGAAAGAATATACATCTCCACATTTTTAAGTAAATTCTTCCAGCAAATAGAAGGCATGGACCCATAGTAAAGAAGAAATCTGTCTGAAACGTAGACAAGCTAAGGAAAATATTGAAGGCCCTGTTTGTCAATGACTAAAATTAAGGAGATCCATAAGAACATTATTTTATAAGGGCAGAAGTTGTAGGAATAGATAAACAGTGTTTATCTTTATGCATTTTATAAGAAAAATTAAAGTGAATTTTACTTCTGGATAAATAGTTGGTCAGGATGAATAAAAATGACAATAATAAGGTAAACTGAACTAGTATTTTCAGAATATTGTGAATTTGATAAAGATGAAATAAGTAACAAGGGGACAAGGTGGAGTCAGTTGGATGAATTCTCCAGTCAGACATTTTTTCTTGATTTTAATCATTACCCAGTCAAGGATCAACACACCTAAAGCATTTATTAGATATATTTCTGTCTAGTTATTGAAAAAATGAATTATATAAATTTAATAACTATTTCTATTAGACTCTTAAAACATACTTTGGGTAGATTAAAGAGGAATATATCACTAAAACTAATGTGAATGAAAAAATAGATTCTATTATTTGTCTTTGTCAATCTAAAAAAGATAACCAAAACAAAGCTAAATAGAAAGACAAAATGAACTGGTAAAAGGTAATGCTTACCCATCTGTAAATGTGACAACTGCTTTTATTTACTTATCTCATATAATTCTCCCAAAACATAAGACATAAGGAAGATAATATCTACCTCATTCTTCATATGAAACTTTATTTACATGTTACAAACAACTTCTGAGATGAATTTAGAATCTAAGTATGTTGAGGGGAGCAGGCAGTAGCGCAAAGGGTTAAGTGCACATGGCGTGAAGCACAAACATAGTGCAAGGTGCTAGGATCCTGGTTCAAGCCCCTGGCTCCCCACCTGCAGGGTGTCTCCTCATGAGCTGCAAAGCAGGTCTGCAGGTGTCTATCTTTCTCTCCCCCTCTGTGTTTCTGTCTTTCCTTCCTCTCTCGATTTCTCTCTAGCCTGTCCAACAACAACAAGGGCAACAAAAGTGTGGGGGGAAGGGGTCCTAAGTCTGTTGAAACACAAAATTCAAAATACAAAATTCGTGTTGGAAACAATGGGTTGAAACATGCAGAAGAATGAAACTGAACCACTGTATTTCACCAAATACAAAAGTAAATTCCAAGTGAATCAAGGACTTGGATGTTAGACCACAAACTATCAGATACTTAGAAGAAAATATTGGCAGAACTCTTTTCCGCATAAATTTCAAAGACATCTTCAATGAAACGAATCCAATTACAAAGAAGACTAAGGCAAGTATAAACCTATGGGACTACATCAAATTAAAAAGCTTCTTCACAGCAAAAGAAACCACTACCCAAACCAAGAGACCCATTACAGAATAGGAGAAGATCTTTACATGCCATACATCAGACAAGAGTTTAATAACCAACATATATAAAGAGCTTGCTAGACTCAACAACAAGACAACAAATAACCCCATCCAAAAATGGGTGGAGTACATGGACAAAATATTCACCGCAGAAGAGATCCAGAAGGCCGAGAAACACATGAAAAAACGCTCCAAGTCTCTGATTGTCAGAGAAATGCAAATCAAGACAACGACGAGATACCACTTCACTCCTGTGAGAATGTCATACATCAGAAAAGGTAACAGCAGCAAATGCTGGAGAGGGTGTGGGGTCAAAGGAACCCTCCTACACTGCTGGTGGGAATGTAAATTGGTCCAACCTCTGTGGAGAACAGTCTGGAGAACTCTCAGAAGGCTAGAAATGGACCTACCCTATGATCCTGCAATTCCTCCCCTGGGGATATATCCTAAGGAACCCAACATATCCATCCAAAAAGATCTGTGTGTTGTATGCTTTACATTGGGTTCTAGTTCTCCCCCGCCAAGAGAATTGGATCAGTCCTGTTAATTTCGCGGGCCTGCTTGGCCCCGCCCCAAGGAACCCCGCCAGAGTTCGAGAGTTCCGGAGTTGGAGAGGGACAGAGTAAGAGAGGGTGCCGCTGCGGGGGCAAAGAGGAAGCAGAGAGTTCCTGAGTTCCAGAGTTCCAGAGTAAGAGAGAGTGTTTGCGCCGCCGCCAAGAGACAGCAGAGTTCTGTTTGGTGATTAGTTTGGTTTAGTTTATGAATCGTTGTTCCTGAATAAAGAAATACAGCTTCCCTGCCCAGCCGTTGTCTCCGCGTCTCTGTTACCCACCCGTGAAGCTAGCCCGGCCGGCAGGAGCCTTCCGAATATTAACAACATCTGTGTACACATATTTTCTTGGCAGCACAATTTGTAATAGCCAAAACCTGGAAGCAACCCAGGTGTCCAACAACAGATGAGTGGCTGAGCAAGTTGTGGTGTGTATATACACAATGGAGTACTACTCAGCTGTTAAAAATGGTGGCTTCACCGTTTTCAGCCGATCTTGGATGGACCTTGAAAAAATCATGTTGAGTGAAATAAGTCAGAAACAGAAGGATGAATATGGGATGATCTCACTCTCAGGCAGAAGTTGAAAAACAAGATCAGAAAAGAAAACAAGTAGAGCCTGAAATGGAATTGGCATATCCCACCAAAGTAAAAGACTCTGGGGTGGGTGGGTGGGGAGAATACAGGTCCATGAAGGATGATAGAGGACCTAGTGGGGGTTGTATTGTTATATGGGAAACTGGGGAATGTTATGCATGTACAAACTATTGTACTTACTGTTGAATGTAAAACATTAATTCCCCAATAATAAAAAAATAGTACTAAAAAAAAAGAAAAGAAACACAAAATTCAAACTTTTTAATTTTTTTTAACTCCAGGGTTATCATTGGGGCTAGTTGCCTGTATTACGAATCCATTGCTCCTGGTGGCTACTTTTTCCAGTTTATTGTATAGGACAGAGAGAATTTGAGAGGGGAGAGGGAGGTAGAAAGGGACAGAGAAAGGTAGATACCTGCAGTCCAGCTTCACCACTAGCGACCTCCCTGCAGGTGGAAAACCAGAGGCTGGAACTGAGATCCTTGTGTGGGTCCTTGTACTTTGTACTACAAACTTTGATTATTAATAAAACAGCTCATAAAATAAGTAGGCTTCAGAGAAAAGGAATATTGAAGCATGCATGATTTGAGGGCAGATTTTGCTGATCTAGTAGCTTTGTGAGGTCGGCCTGAATCCATGGTGCTTGCTCCACTAAAATATCTTATCAAGGCCAGAAAAGTAGCTCACTTGAGTAGTGTGCTGCTTTGTCATGTGCATGGCATAGGTTTGAGTATGACCCCCCAATACACTGAAAGAAGAAGTTTTGATCCTGTGGTCTCTCACTCTCTGCCTATCTTACAAAAAGTAAGTATTATTATTATAGGTGGCCTCTCTCCTAAACATCCAATATTTGCAGAGCTACTCTGACTTCCAGTAATGGAATTTTTTCAAGAATTAATAATTACTGTTGTCTTCCAAAACTTTAACTTCAGAAAGCCTATCTTTTGTTAGAGGAAACGTTAAAGCTTGATGATATTGGTTTCAGTGACGCAACTTGGTTGCCCTCTTGAGGCTATTCTCAGTCTTACATAGTATGTCTTAATTTTGAGAAAAAAAGCTCAAATCTAAAAATTTAGCAATTCATTTTAAATGTGGGAAAATCAGCCTATATGTTATAATTTACTAATTAAGGTTCTAAAATATTCAATTCAAAGTATTCAAAATTTTTAATTTAATATTTTAAGCCATAGTGTATTTTAAATCTCTTGCCCTCCCTTTGAAAATGAAGACAGTCTGGGAGTCTGGCAGTAGAGCAGCGGGTTAAGCACACGTAATGCAAAGCACAAGGACTGGTGGAAGGATCCTGGTTCGAGCCACCTGCAGAGGAGTCCCTTCACAGATGGTGAAGCAAGTCTGTAGGTGTCTGTCTTTCTCTCCCCCTCTGTCTTCCCCTCTCTCCATTTATCATTTCTCCATTTCTATCCAACAACAACGACATCAATAACTACAACAATAAAACAAGGGCAACAAAAGGGAGTAAATAAATATTTTTAAAAAAAGAAAAGAAAAGAAAAGAAAATGAAGACAGTCATCATTCCAATTCCATAATGGAATATCTGAACGGGAACTAGAATCATTACTTCCTTCATAAGAAGTAAATGAGTGGGAGTTGGGCGGTACCACAGTGGGTTGACAGCACGTGGCACGTGGCGCAAAGTGCAAATAAGGGCGTAAGGACCGCAGTTCAAGCCCCTGGCTCCCCACCTGCAGGGGAGTCGCTTCACAGGCGGTGAAGCAGGTATTCAGGTATTTCTCTCCCCCTTTCTGTCTTCCCCTCCTCTTTCTATTTCTCTCTGTCCTATCTAACAGCAACGGCATCAACAATAATAACTACAACAACAATGAAAAACAACAAGTGCAACAAAAGGGGGAAAAAAAGAAGTAAATGAGTGGGGGCTGGGCAGTGGTGTACCCGGTTAAGTGCACATAGAATGAAACACAAGGACCCACACAAGGATGAGGGTTCCAGTACCCGGCTCCCCACCTGCAAGAGAGGTGCTTCACAAGCAGCAAAGCATATTTGAAGGAGTCTCTCTTTCCCTCTTCCTCTCTGTCCCTCCGCCTCTCTCAACTTCTCTCTGGCATATAGAATAAAATAGAAAAAATGGCCACCAGGAGCAGTGAATTCATAGTGTTAGCACCAAGCCCCAGAAATAAGCCTGAAAGCAAAAAAATATATATGAGCAATTCGTTCTACATATTAAATGTACAGTCCACTATACAATGCATTCAATCAATAGCAGAATATTTAGTTTTAGGTTTAAAAAAGTCTAAATATTTTTTTCTTTCTTCCAGATATAAAATACAAGAGCTGATAAGAATCATTACAAACATTTTGTTTATAAATCTTTATAAAACATTTTGTTCTCAAACATTACCATCACCAACTCACACCTGACTATAGAAATAAGCTGTACTTTTCCCTGTGGATCTCCAAGTACATAAAAAACTAAGAAGGGAGCCCCACTGCCAACAACGGTCATTGCCAGACTCCAGCCTCCTCAGCCCTGGAAAGTGCTCATGAAGCAGAATTTGATTGACTTTGGAGTATTACTTTCACCAAAGTAATAAATTCAAGGGGTCAAGGGAGGTCTATTTTCAGCTTCACAGTAGGGGGAGGAGGGTAAGGGACACATACTCTAGGTGGTGGGAATGGTGTTAATATATAATCTTATTAATCTATAGTCTTATAAATCACTAATCAATATGAAGGGAAAAATAGATTGAACGTATCAAGCTTTTAATGCATAGACTTCAGTTCTGATTATATATAACTTTAAGCACTTAATGTTTCAAATTAGTAAACTGATTGAATTTAAACACTGGGCTCAAATTGTTAATGTATTTTAACAATGACTTTTTTTGAAATATTAAATCACCTATAATCTTAGACCAGGAGACCAGAAGCAACCAGTCTTATCAGTATATTAGATATAGTTATTTGTAAATAGCATTAAATGACATAAATCATGGTAAGGTCTTATATGGTACCATGGGGCTTAATGGGGCTTTACTCATTTTCTTTCATGCTTCTTTTGATCCATACCATTTTATACTACATCTGCTGATTTCAACCAAATCAATGTAACCAGGGCCACCATGACATGTTTCAGTTTGGACTATGTACAGAGATGTTAGGCCTGGGATGTCAACCCTCCTGCTTCAATACTCAGGAGAGACCTTTCCTGTCTCATAGGACTCCTAAGTTCCATTTTGGGTGGCACACCTTCTGGCAGACTTACAGAACCTAGATATAGACCAGGGTACATGAGATAAGGCATGTGTGTGCATGAATGCATAAGTTAGGGGGAAATGTACACCTTAAATTAAATGTGTGCAATAGTCTGCAGTGACTCAATATGTGCATTAAGCAGGTAGAAAGGCCTAAAAAAAGACACCATAAAGTACTTAATCAAATATGTTCTACTTAGGCCTAGATACCCTCCTCATCTACTTCCTATTTCACTTCCCTCACTCACCTTAGCCTAGCCCTGTCAGATAAAGTAAGGACCACAAAAGCTGGAGAAGGGAAAGAGACAGGCACACTTTGATGATGGCTGTTTTGGTCGCTACCTGGCCATCCATGATCTGGGGCCCTAGTCAGGAGATCCTAGGATTTCCACACAGACAAGATAGGTCTGGACCTCTAACAGATCCTTCTCTACACCATCACAAGTCATCTCCAGCAGGAATAACATCATAAGCCCTCTAGTGGGCCTCTACAGAACCCTGCCCTCAATGTAAAGCAACAATAGTGAAAACTGCCCCACTTTTCAAGGGGAGGCTGGGTCAACATACTCTGCCACTTGAGGAAGACTGGTCCCGAAATGTCCTTGGATATGACCACGGAATGTGAGTTCAGATGGGCAGGGATAAAGAAGTTGCACAGGCCCATGTGCTAAGTATGGACAGACATGGGTCCTAGGTCAGATCAATGGGGTTTACAGTTAACGGAATTTATATACCTTTCACATATTTGGGAGCTACTCTCTGCCCTGATCCAGCTTTCTGGTCCTGTTCCCAACTCTGACAGTATCTTCTTAGACAATACTTTTACTCACCTGCATGTTAGCTATTGGGCTCAGGCAAAAATTAGTGAAGTCATAGGCCCCTTGGAGTATACCTAAAATAGACTTCATTCCTTCTTCCAACATGAAAATCCCAAATACCATCTGCTTTATACTAAACAATTTGTTCTACTTTATATCTTGATGATTTTCAGCCACCAAGTTGGAGATGCTACCATGATGCCAACCTGACTTCCCCAGGCAGAGGACCTCACCAACGAGTCCTTGAAACCCTACCTCCCCGGAGCCCTACCCAACTAGGGAAAGATATAAATGGGCTGGGGGGTATGGATCAATCTTCTAATGCCCATGTCTAGCAGGGGGAAATTGCAGAAGCTGGACCTCCCACTTTCTGCATGCCATAATGGTCCTGGTCCATAGTAATAACATGAACTTAACCGGCTGAACCAGGACTGGGGCCCCTCTCTTCTTCAGAGACATACTTATAAAAATAATTCTTTTTAGTTTTTCCTCCAGGGCTATTACTGGGGCTCAGTGCCAATACTATGAATCCACTGGTCCTGGAGGCTATTTTGTCCTTTATTTTTTCTTCTTCACATTTTAATGGATATGACAGAGAAAAATGAAAGGGGTTGGGGAGATAGATAGATAGAGAGAGAGAGAGAGAGAGAGAGAGTCTTGCAGGCCTGTCCTGTTTCACCGCTTGTGTTTCATCCCTGATGCAAGAGGGGAGCTGGGGCTCAAACCCGGCTCTTTGCGCAAATCCTTGCACATAACATTGTGTGCACTTAACCTGGTGTACTACTGCCCAGCCTCCTAAAAATAATTCTGAAAACAAATTTTCTATATGATTAATTCGTTATTAGTTATTTAATAATGATTGAGAAGTCTGTGGGATAAAAGGGGTACAATTCCACACAATTCCCACCACCATAGTTACATATCCACACCCTCCATTGGAAGCTTCCCTATTCTTTATACCTATGGGAGTATGGACCAAAATTCTTTTTGGGGTGCAAAAGATGGGAGTTCTGGATCATTATGGCATGCAGAAAGTGGGAGGCCCGACCTCTGCAATTGTCCCTCTGCTAGACATGGGTGTTGACAGGTTGACCCATACCCCCAGCCCACTTATACATTTCCCTAGTTAGGTAGGGCTCTAGGGAGGTAGGGTTTCAGGACTCACTGGGAACCGGGAAGCTTGAACCTGGGTTCTTGTGTGATCAAAAATATGTGCCACTATCTTTCCCCTTAAATATTTTAAAATCAATAAAACATCTTTACTATTGCCATATCTCAGAGAGAAATAAAATAGTAAATGTACAAGGACCTGGGTTTGAACTGCTGCTTCCCATCTGCAAGGGGGCCAATTCACAAGCATTGAAGGTAGCCTGAAGGTGTCTGTCTGTCTGTCAGTCTGTCGATCTGTATGTTTTTCAGTCTGACTGTCAGTCTGTCTACCTGTCACTCTGTCAATCAGTCATACTGTCAGTCAGTGAGTCAGTCTGTCAATCAGTCAGTATGTCTGTCAGTCTGTCAATCTGTTAGCTTGTCTGCATGTCACTCAGTCTGTCTGTAAGTCTGTCTGTCAGTCTGTCACTCTGTCAATCAGTCAGTCTGTCAATCTGTCTGTGAGTTAGTCAGTCTGTCAAATAGTCAGTCATTCAGTCAGTCTGTCTGTGGGTCTGTCTGGCAAGCCTGTCTGTCAATCTGTCTGTCAGTCTATTAGTATTTATGTCTGCTGTCAGTCAGTCAGTCTGTCAGTCAGTGTGTCTTTCAGTCTGTAGATTGTCATTCAGTCTGTAAGTCTGTCATTATGTCAGTCTGTCTGTTTTGTCATCAGTCTGTCATTCTGTCTGTCTGTCTGTTTTTCCATCAGTCTGTCATTCTGTCTGCCAGTCAGTCAGTCAATCTGTGTGTATGTCTGTCAGTCAATCAGTCTGTCTGTCCATCTGTCTGTCTGTTTGACTGTCAATCTGTCTCTCTTTCTGTCTGTCAGTCGGCCTGTCTGTCTACCAGTCAGTCTATCAGTCAGTCTGTCTGTCCACCAGTCTGTCAATCTGCTAGTGTGTCAATCTGTCTGTCAGTCAGTGTGTCTGTCAGTCTGTAGGCGGTCTGTCAGTCTGTCAGTCAGCAAGGCAGACAGTGAATCAGTCAGTCTGTCTGTCTGCCAGTCAGACTGTCTGTTAGTCTGCTTGACAGTCAATAGGTCTTTCAGTCTATCTGTCTGCCAGTATGTCAATCTGTTTGTCTGTCATCAGTCAGTCAGTCAGTACTACTGTCTGTCAGTCTGTCTGGTTGTAAATCAGTCAGTCTGGCCATCTGTCTGTCTGTTTGACAGTCTGGAAGTCTGTCTCTCTTTCTTCTGTCAGTCAGTCTGTCTGCCAGTGTGTCAATCTGTCTGTCTGTCAGTCAGTGTGTCTGTCAGTCTGCAGACTGTCAGTCTGTCAGTCAGCAAGGCAGACAGTCAGTCTATATATCTGTCTGTCTGTCAGACTGTTAGTCAGTCTGTTTGTCAGTTTATATGTCTGCCAATCTGTCAATCTGTTTGTCTATCATCAGTCTGTCATTCATTCATTGATTCATTCATTCATTGATTCATTCATTCATTGATTCATTCACTCAGTAAGTCAGTCACTCTATCAGTCTGTCTTTCATTCTGTCTTTCATTCTGTCTTTAATTCTATCTTTCAGTCTATCTGTCAGTCAGTCAGTCAGTCAGTCTGTCTGTCTGTCAGTCTGTCAGTCTGTCTGTCTTACTGTCAGTCTGTCTGACTGTCAGTCAGTCTGTCTGCCAGTCTGTCCATCTGTCAGTCTGTCTGCCTGTCAGTCTGTCCATCTGTCCGTCTGTCAGTCTGTCTGTCCGTCTGTCTGTCTGTCAGTCAATCAGTCTGTCAGTATATCTGTCTGACCATCTGTTTGTCCATCTGTCAGTCTCTCATTCTGTCTATCAGTCTGTCAGTATGTCTGTCTGTCCATCTGTCTGTCTCCATCTGTCTTTCTGTCTGTCAGTCAGTCGGTCTCTCAGTCTGTCTGTCTGCCAGTCTGTCTGTCTGTCAGTCTGTCTGTCCATCTGTCTGTCTGTCTCCGTCTGTCTTTCTGTCTGTCAGTCTGTCTCTCAGTCTGTCTGTCTGCCAGTCTGTCCATCTGTCTGTCTGTCTCCACTGTCTTTCTGTCTGTCAGTCTGTCTCTGAGTCTGTCTGTCTGCCAGTCTGTCTGTCTGTCTGTCATTCTGTCTGTCCATCTGTCTGTCTGTCTCAGTCTGTCTTTCTGTCAGTCTGTCTCTCAGTCTGTCTGCCGGTCTGTCCATCTGTCTGTCATTCTGTCTGTCAGTCTGTCTGTCCATCTGTCCATCTGTATATCAGTCTGTCTGTCTGTCCATCTGTCTGTCATTCTGTCTGTCTGTCTGTCCATCTGTCCATCTGTATATCAGTCTGTCTGTCTGTCCATCTGTATGTCAGTCTGTCTGTCTGTCCATCTGTCTGTCATTCTGTCAGTCTGTCTGTCCATCTGTCCGTCATTCTGTCTGTCAGTCTGTCTGTCCATCTGTCTGTCATTCTGTCTGTCAGTCTGTCTGTCCATATGTCTGTCATTCTGTCTGTCAGTCTGTCCATCTGTCTGTCAGTCAGTCTGTCCATCTGTCCATCTGTGTGTCAGTCTATCTGTCAGTCTGTCCATCTATCTGTTTATCTGTCAGTCTGTCCGTCCGTCTGTCTGATAGTTTGCCAGTCTCTCTGTCCGTCTATCATTCTGTCTGTCAGTCTGTATGTCTGTCAGTCAGTCCATCTGTCTGTCAGTCTGTCAGTCAGTCCATCAGTCTGTCCGTCTGTCTGTCTGTCAGTCTGTCCGTCTATTTGTCTGTATGTTAGTCTGTCTGTCTGCTAGTCTGTCAGTCAGTCTGTCTGTCCCTCTGTCTGTCTGTCAATCTGTCTGTCTATCCGTCAGTCTGTCTCTGTCAATCTGTCCGTCTGTCAGTCTGTCCGTCCCTCTGTCTGTCTGTCTGTCTGTCTATCTGTCAATGCCTGTCGGTCTCTCTATCCATCAGTCAGTCTGTCTGTCAGTCTGTCAGTCTGTCCGTCTGTCCGTCTGTCCGTCTGTCCTTTTGTTGGTTTATCTGTCCATCTCTCCGTCTATCTTTCAGTCTATCTGTCCGTCTGTTTCTCTGTCTGTCTGTCTGTCATAATGTCTGTCCGTCCATCTGTCTGTCTGTCTGTTGGTCTGTCAGTCTGTCCATCTGTCCGTCTGTTTGTCTGTTTCTCTGTCTGTCATAATGTTTGTCAATCTGTCCATCTATCTGTGTGTCGGTCAGTCAGTCAGTCTGTCTGTCTGTCAGTTTATCCATCTGTCAGTCTGTCTTTCACTCTGTCAATCAGTCTGTCTTTCAGTGAGTCTGTCAGTCTATCATTATTTCTGTCAGTCTGTCTGCCTGTCAGTCTTTTAGTCTGTCTGTTTGTCAATAACTCTGTCAGTATGTCAGTCACTATGTCTGTCTGTCTGTCTGTCCGTGTGTCAATCTTTCTGTCCATCTGTCCGCCTGTCAGTTTGTCTGTCAGTCTGTCAGTCTCTCATTCTGTCAGTCAGTCTTTCTGTCTTTCAGCCTGTTAATCTGTCTTCTCTCAGTCAGTCAGTCAGTCAGTCAGTCAGTCAGTCAGTCAGTAAGTCAGTCTGTCTCTCTGTCTCTCAGTCAGAATGTCAGTCTGTCAGTCAGTCAGTCTGTCTGTCAGACAGTCTGTCTGTCAGTCGTTCAGTCTGTATGTCAGTCTGTCTGTCTGTTTGTCAGTCTGTCCGTCTGTCTATCTGTTTGTCTATCTCCCTCTCCTCTTACAATTTCTCTGTCCTAACTAATAAAATATTAAGAAAATGAATGGGAAACAACATAGCCAGGAGTTGTGGATTCATAGTGCTTCCACCAAGCCCCCACAATAACCTAATATTTAATTATTAAATTAAATAATTTATTAATCAATAAATATGGGTGATAATTAGAAGTGGCAGTTGGTGTGTAAAATTATGTCTAAATTTTTTCCAAAAGTGTTCCAGTGTTTCCATCAGTTGATGGAAAAGTTCTACATGACAGACAATACTGAGCAATCTGAAAGTCCTAAGAGCGTAAGAGGTGATTCAGTGCAAGGCACGAGTAAGGAAATTGTCTTTAGTTGGAATAGGGCTTCCGTTCTGTTAAATTACCAAAGAAGATAAATATAGAAAAAGATGTAGTAATTATATTATGTTCATTAACAGTAAGTTTCTCTTCTAATGCCTTTTATTTTCTGTAAATTAGAAGAGATTATTTCTTGATATTACAGCAAGTAGTAGAGAAGTGGCCTTTTAAGGATAGTGCAGAAGAATAGGAAAACAAATTGTAGAGAGTGGGAGGAATGAGCAGGAATATAGCACAATATTAAAGAAACATTAAGGTCAGTGAGCACAGATTTATAAAGGAAAAGATTAGAACTGTCATGTATATGTTTAGGAATACTTTCAAAGCTGGAGGCAAGCTAATAGAGAAAGTGGTTTAGCCTCATTCTAGATTAGTTATAATTAAAAGACATACCACAGAAAATTTAAAAAAAAACACTGCAGCAAGGAAATTTGAGGTATGGATAAACACATTATTAGATAGTGGACTTCAAACTTTAAGAAAATAAGGAAGGGGGCCAGGTGTGGCACACCTGGTTGACCACATGTTAAGATGCGCAAGGACCCACATTTGAGCCCACCTGTAGGGGAAAAGTTTCATAAGTGGTGAAACAGGGCTGCGGGTGTCTTCTGTCTCTCTCTATCTCACCCTACCCTCTAGATTTCTGGCTGTCTCTGTACAATAAAGATAATTAAAAACTTAAAAAAGAAACTAAGGAAGAATATACAGATAATATTAAGAGAAAAGAAGTAAAATGACTTGTCTCAAAGTAGAGCTACAGAGGTGGAGTATTAGAACAATTGAACTGGAGGGCGAGAAGTCATTTTAGCATAGAGGTATGCTTATGTTACTAATTTTGGAAGTGGAATAGCATGTTGTCATTTTGAAAAAAAACATTTTCTGTTCTTCATTTATAGAGGACTGACTCCTAAAAACTGTATCTGGATTTTTGGGCCACTGAGATATCTCATATCAAGATTCTCTAGCTTTGCCATGTGTACATCTAAATTCAACCCCCTGGTCCCAACAATAGTGGAGGAAGGCTCAGTCCTATGGTATCACTCCTCTGTCTCTTCCTCTCTCTACCTGAACACATCAGTCTGGAGCAGTGACAAAAAAGGAAAGCCAGAACATTAGTGGTGGGTGTTGTGTGGAACTATACCCTGTAACCGTATAAACTTATAAACCACTATTAAATCATTAATAAATACTTTAAAAGAAAACTGGATTTACTAGATTTCCCAGTATCCACTGACAATTATTTTCCCATTAAATTTGAGAAAAGAAAGTATTAGTAAGAGATTGGAAGAAGGAAACAGGGAGAACTCAGAATGCCCTGTTTCATTGAGTGTCATATACAACAAAGGTTTTGTCTGCTTCTGGGGTTTAGTTCCTGCTAGAGGACTTCTTGTTCCATGTTCCCAGAACCCACAACAATGTTTGCATCCATTCCAGTCCTGCTAAGGGAATTCTCTCCTACCAAACTCTGGGGTCCTTCCTTATTCTATTTGATTCTTTAGCTTTCTAATACTTGAAAGTTTGTTTTGTTTTTTTTTACTGTAAACTCTACTTTATGAACTTCGAGTCTCCTTTAAGAAGTTCATAAAGTAGAGTGATTGAGGGATGTGCAGTAGGAGGTAGGTGAGGAGGGTATCTAGGTCTAAGTAGAAGCTGTTTCATTAGGTACTTTAAGGTGTCTTTTTAGGTCTGTCTACTTGCTTGCTTCATTTATTGACGCACTGAAAATTATTTTGTACTTTTGCATTAAGGTCTATGTTTTCCCATAACTTATGAATACATGTACATATGTACATGTATCCTATCTTATGGACCCTGGTCTATATCTAGGTTTTGAGTTTGTGTGGAAATGTACCCCTCTTATCCTATAGTCTTGTCAATCTTTCCATTTTATAAATAAAAATTAAAAATATTTTTTCTTTGCTTCTAGAAGCATATAACCTTCCAAAACTGAACCAGGAGGAAATAGAAAACACAAATAGACTAATTACAGCCCAGAAATTGTAACAGTTATCAAGAGCTTTCCCAACAATAAAAGTCTAGTCCCAGCTGATTTTACAAATGAATTCCACAAACCTTTAATGAAGAGTTAATACCCATACTTTTCAAGGTCTTCCAAACTATTGTAGACACAGGAATACCTCCCAATAAAAAATAAAGAAAAATATTTTCTTTCTTTATTTGATAAGATAGAGAGAAATCAAATGAGAAGGGGGAGATGAAGAGGGAGAGAGAAAAAGAGACATCTGCAGCACTCTTTCCCCACTCACAAAACTTTCCCCTGCTGGTGAGGATTGGGGGCTTGAACCTGGGCCCACATGCGCCATAGTATGTGCACTCTATCAAATGAGCCACGATCCTGTCTCTATCTCTTTGTTTTCTATGATATAACACCTGTACAACCTATTTCCAATATTTATCTCTGTTAAAATAACTAATGTGGTTTCTGGGGCTTCTTTTTTTAGTGGATTTTAACCGATATTCAGCATGTATTCATATGTTAGGACAGAAGAACAATACTCACTCATGGCTAGTGGTAATGAAACACTGATAAAGGTAAACAAGAACCTAAAAAAGCTATCCTGATTCCTGAGAACTTATTAGTCACTAAAGTCCTCCTCTGTATCTGTTCATGAAACTACTATGTCTAGAAAATATGCATATAACATAAATTGACTGTGTTTGGATTCTGTAAATTTCATTGTAATTTGAAGTAAAAAATAAAATTATAATAACAAATAAAGACATGGATGTTCCTTCAACAAATGCAAATGTAAATGCCATATAACCCAGTGCCCCGATCAGCAGGGCGGTGAACAGGGGCTAGGAACCTAAAAGACCTGGAATGACAGGGACAAGAGACACGAAAGAACGACAGCAAGTCAAGTTTCTGATCAAGCTGCAAAATTTTATTGTGTTCACAGGCATTTTTAGGCTTTGGGGAAGGGGGAGCATAGGGGGAAGGGGGAGACAGAGATCACGGTGGAGGGTCCCTTGCAACTATTTTTGTTAAACTATAACTATATGGTATGTCACTATAACTATATGGTATGTCACTTAGTTTCTGGCAAACATCCTTCCTACGGGAATTAGCAACTTATCTCAAGGGCTTCTGTTGTTTCAAGGATTAGCTTCTATCAAGCAGAGAAATGGTTCCCGGCATCTCATCCCTTCGTTATAATTTAGCTTGAGGCAGGCAATGGGGGTGAGGAGCAGAAACCCTAACAGCAGGTTTGGTGGGCATAACCAGAGGGGAGGAAGTATTGACCTGATTCCTCCCGTGGGGTGAGTGCAAAACCAATCTTCCTGCATCTTATAAGGCTCTTGGTATCTTTTTGGGGAGGGGAGGCAGAGCCATAGTTTCTAGGGAAACAATTTTTGTTGCTGACACCAACCTCCATGCAAATCAGGTTTGCTTCATGGGGGACTCAGAGGCAGATGATAGGGTCCTCACCCTGCAGTGCCTTGCCTTGCACCCCTTACTGGTGTCCTTGCCCTGCCGAGGTTGGATGTCTCAGTGCATAATTCTGAGTTTTATGCCATCCGAAAAGGAGGTCTGTCATACTCAGGTTCAGCCAGGCCTCTGTCAGCCAAATCAAGTCTGTGATAATGTATTTGCAAAGGTTTTGATGCCAAGGAGTCAATCTGCCGTTTTATAAAATCAGTAATCTTATTGAAAATAAAGGGTCTTAAGGTAATCATTAACAAAATAATAATTGGGGGTCCCATAAGGGGCATCAAAGTGTCCTAGCGCGCCACCAGAAAGTCTAAGGGAAGCAGTCAGTGGATGTGATGTCCAGGGGAAGAAACACAGCACGTCTGGTTCTCTGGTGGTGAAATTTTTCTTCTCCATAGAGGGTCAGCTGTGGAACAAGCAAAACTAGGAGGCAAGGACCAGGTAGAGAAGAAATGACATGAAAATGTAGGGTGGTGTTGTACCAAAACACAGAGGAGGTAATACACATTAGAAATCAAGGTGAGGGAGTCGGGCAGTGGCGCAGTGGGTTAAGCGCACGTGGCACAAAGCGCAGGGACCAGCATAAGGATCCCGGTTCGAGCCCCCGGCTCCCCACCTGCAGGGGAGTCGCTTCACGGGCGGTGAAGCAGGTCTGCAGGTGTCTATCTTTCTCTCCCCTCTCTCTCTGTCTTCCCCTCCTCTCTCCATTTCTCTCTGTCCTATCCAACAACAAAGCAACGTCAACAATGGCAATAATAACCGCAATGAGGCTGCAACAACTAGGGCAACAAAAAGGGGAAAAATGGCCTCCAGGAGCGGTGGATTCATGGTGCAGGCACCGAGCCCAGCAATAACCCTGGAGGAAGAAAAAAAAAAAAAAAGAAATCAAGGTGAGGTTCCTTAAACATGAGGAATATTTTGAGAAAAGTAAGCAGTCAATAAACATGCAAAGATGAAGTCAGCAGTGGTAGGTCAGCAGAAAGAGAAGACTTGGATAGGCTGGTGAGGTTAGCTGGAGTATATATTGCCATGGCGTCCTTTGTTGTAAGGACTTGCCAACAGGGACTCTGTGGATTTTGTAAGAGCAATGATGTCATCCACCATAATAAAAGGAAAACAAACATGGACATCCAGTGTTGAAAAAGAGAAAAAGAATATGTCTCTGTGACTGGAAAAGTGGGTGGCTTTGTCAATGAGATACAATAAATGGACATTTCGAATTTTTGTAAATATTAAAAAGGTTTAGTATGTTACTTCATTGACACTTTAGCCAACTGAATACTGGGGGGTACATTCCCCTTCTTTTTTTTTTTAATTGTGCTTAAGGGTTTTAGTTTTTCTTGTTTGAGCTGTAGCTCACATAAATTTAGAAAAAATACCAACTGAGAAAAAAAAAGTTTTTGTTTACTAAACATGGGCAGGTGAATTACATCAATCTGTCAGAGAGCATTGGCTTTTATCAATGGAAATTAATCTTAAAAGTCTGAATAGCAAGATCTTAATTAAACAATGCAGGAGCCAGTAAAGTTCTCTCACTATGGCAGGTCAAGCATTACAATTTTTAAGAGGCTTGTAAAGAAATTTTAGGATATGAGTGACTTTAGGAGTCATCACACACCCATAAATAAAAAATGAAAAATGTTTAGTTTTAAATCTTACCATATGAGCAGTCAGTTCTTCATGTGCAGATGTACCTATAATTATTTACTTAGGGAGAGAACTTGTACCAAGTTAATTGATAATCTAATGGTTAGAATTGGCTTGAGTTCTTTTATACGATTTTAGAAGGCTCTTTATTAGAATATACCAATATGTTATAGAAAGTCAATACCTAATGTGTTGACATGATAAAATGTTTACCATTTTTTAGCATTATTTTAAACTGATTAGAGAGTTTAAGCACACTATTATACCTTTAGTTTACTAAGATCTTTACTCATCACAAGGCTATCATGAGTAAGTGTAGATATAAAACTCTTAATAGATTTTGCTCTTTAGAACTCTAATATGGCAACTTAAAAGGCTAAAATAAAACCTCATAGCTTAAATGTTCAAAATATTAATTTTGTTAAATCAGGATTTGTCAAAACAAATCTGTCAGACCAGAAGCACAATGTATTAACTTAATTTATAAAGAATAAACCTCTGGCAGTGTCTTAAAACAAACCAGATAATTTTTAAAAGCAGAAAGATATAAAGAGGAAAACCAGAGCAAAAGCCTCTGCCATGTAAATAATTAACATAACCATTGTGTTATCTTTTACTAACCCAAGCCAGTCTTAAACAATTTTAAGTAAAATGTTAAACTTTGTTTGCTAGGATCTTTGTTTATCACAAAGCTATCACACCCTTAGGGCAGCTATGAACAAGGGTGGGTACACAACTTAATTGATCTTTCACTTTGATTTGTATAGGTAACTTAAAAAGCTAAAATAAACCTTACAGCTGAAATGTTTAAAATAAATTTTTACTGTTAACATTTCTTTTTTTTTAATTAATTTTATAAGGGAAGCTGTTTTTGTGCTAGTTGTGGGGGGTCTTCAGGGTTTTCTATTTCTATAGAAGCTTCATGTGCAGGGTCAGTTTGAGCCTGGCTCCAAGTAACAGGGAAAGCTAAAACTGGTTTTGATTTGGATGGTTTAGTTTTAGTTTTAGTTTTAGTTTTAGTTTTAGTTTTAGGGATTCGGTTTAGGTTTTTTGGTGAGGCTAAAAATGTAAGTTCTTCTGTAACTGCAGCTATTTCTTTCATTAATTGAAGCTGCTCTGTCGTATGCTTTACATTGGCTTGTTCAAGCCCTCCCCCTCCAAGAGAATTGGATGAGTCCTGTTAATTTCGCGGGCCTGCTTGGCCCCGCCCCAAGGGACCCTGGGAGAGGGTTCCGGAGTCCGAGAGTTCCTGAGTTCCCCAGTGACAGAGTTCCTGAGTTCCGGAGTTCGAGAGTGCGAGGGTGCGAGAGTTTCTGAGTTCGAGAGTAAGGGAGAGGGTTCCTGAGTTCCAGAGTAAAAGAAAGAGTGCTTGCGCCGCCGCAAAGAGACAGCAGAGTTCTGTTTGGTGATTAGTTTGTCTTAGTTTATGAATAGTTCCTCCTGAATAAAGAAATACAGCTTCCCTGCCCAGCCGTTGTCTCCGCGTCTCTGTTACCCGCCGTGAAGCAAGCCAGCCCGACCAGAGCCTTCCGAATTTTAACAACAAATGGCGCCCGAACAGGGACCTGACCTGCGCATCTCTCAGATAAGTAAAGACAATTTGGCTACCTATGTACTATGGCCTTCTCTTCTGCTTGTGAAGAGATCTCCAAAGGCCTCTGCTCTTTCTTCACGAGACTGTTTTGCTGTTTCTGGAACATTTATCTCTGGACCACTCTGTGGTTTCCACTCGCTCTGGCGAACTCACAACAGCCAGCGGGAAGAGCCAGCGGGCGGGAGGCAAGGCGCGGAGCTGCTGTTTCCACCTGGTCAAACAGCCAGCCAGCCGGCTGCGCCCAGACAACCCCGCGCACCGCGCCAGCAACCCCGCAGCCCCGCAGCCCGCAGGAGGCCTACGCCACCATGCAAGAGCCCGATGCCAGCACGCTAGAGCCCGATGCCAACATGCTGGAGCCCGATGCCAACATGCTGGAGCCTGAGGCCAACATGCTGGAGCCCGATGCCAACATGCTGGAGCCTGAGGCCAGCCCACAGGAGCTGGCTCTCCACCGCGTGGCGCAGGGCACTGGACGCGTGATCCCTCCACGCTGCTCGGCCACTGCGAACAGGGCAGCAGACATGGCAGGGCCATGGGGCAGGGCCGCGGCGTTCTATCATGGCCGCCACCCCTGGGCACCTAGGCTCATGCCTTCTACAAAGATGGCCTGCCTGCCCTCTTTCTATGAATTCTGGAACCATCCCGGGCCTCCCGGACCCCCGGGCTCCCTGCCAAAACTGGGCACACGAGATCTCCAGCCGCCGGTCCGGTCTGAAGACAGACAAGCTGGAGTACGCAGAGATTTGTGCAGAGATCGCAACCTGCAATTCCTAGAAGTGGAGCTGCGCGGGAAGCCACCTCCGGATGGTGAACCCCCCCCCCAACAACTAAGACAATATAGATTTAAATTCGTGTTTAAAATGACATGTCTTCGTAACAAAGGTTTCTCTCCTCGTGTATTAATGACTATGTTTATGTGTATGTTTAAAGTTTGGTAAACAGTAGCTTTAAGGCTAAATTCTTACTAGTCAAAGATAAATGAAAAAGGTTTTCAACGTAATTCTCATAAAGATAAAAATTAACTTACATTTAAAGTCTGAGGTAAAAATTAGTTAACAATCAATATATTTCAACTAAGTTGGTCTAAACAAAAGGTTAAATAGACTTGTTGATATGTAAAACACTACCTTCTCTATTAGAAATGGTAGATCGCACAATGGCTATGCTAATTATTCTCATGCCTGAGGTTTCCTCTCCGGCCCACACCTAGGGTGTGTCTCCATCTTGAATGGGTGTAACAAAAGGTTAAAAGACGTTGTTGATATGTAAAAGTCTCAAATTCCTTCTCTATTAGAAATGTTAGATCGTGCAGTAGATATGCTAATAACAAGTTTTGTTTCATAGTAAGTAAGTTGCAGCCAGCTGCCTTTGGGACCCTAGGCCGTTCCCCGCCCCCATGCAAATGCCCGTCGAGGCAAGTAGCCCCCCAGAGGCAAGAAATGTTTTTTTTTTTCAGATATGGCCCCCTCAGGCCTTCCCTTGGCAACATGCTGGTTTTGGTTATATATGTTTCTGTTCACCCCACACCCTTGATACTATAGTCATTTAGTTAAAAAGAAAAGGGGGAATTGTCGTATGCTTTACATTGGCTTGTTCTAGCCCTCCCCCTCCAAGAGAATTGGATGAGTCCTGTTAATTTCGCGGGCCTGCTTGGCCCCGCCCCAAGGGACCCTGGGAGAGGGTTCCGGAGTCCGAGAGTTCCTGAGTTCCCCAGTGACAGAGTTCCTGAGTTCCGGAGTTCGAGAGTGCGAGGGTGCGAGAGTTTCTGAGTTCGAGAGTAAGGGAGAGGGTTCCTGAGTTCCAGAGTAAAAGAAAGAGTGCTTGCGCCGCCGCAAAGAGACAGCAGAGTTCTGTTTGGTGATTAGTTTGTCTTAGTTTATGAATAGTTCCTCCTGAATAAAGAAATACAGCTTCCCTGCCCAGCCGTTGTCTCCGCGTCTCTGTTACCCGCCGTGAAGCAAGCCAGCCCGACCAGAGCCTTCCGAATTTTAACAACACTGCTCTTTCCGGTCAGCAAGGACCTTGCGGAGGGTGGAAATTCCTGTAAGGGCTCCTGAGCGTGCCTTCTTGACAGAAGGATTGTCAAGGAGAGGGTCAGGCTGGAGAGCAGGGGCATAAGTGTTGGGAGGGGGATTAAAGGGAGGAGGACACCAATCAGGATTGTGGTATTTGGCAGCCTCTTTTTCTAGCAAAGCCTCATCCTCCACGGGAAGTGCTTCAGGAGAGGGGGGGTTTTGTAAAACTGGATAGAGGCGGGGGAAAAGAATGCTGGGTTTCATTCTCATGTGAATTAGCAATAGGAGGGTCAATGGAGGGAACTTTAGTAAGTGAGGTGGGACCTATAGGGAGGGGGACAGGGATTTTACTTTCATCAGTTGCTGGGAGGCTTTTATTTTGACTGGGTACTGGGGGATCAAGATCAATAATCACAGAAGGGCATGGGAATGGGGTCTTTGTCCTGGACAGCGGACGAGAAAGTTGCCGGAGGACCTTTTCACCCTCTGTAGTAAGGTTTTTAATATCAGGGTGGTTATTATAAATTTTTAAGATATCATTAATTAAATTCCAGTAACAAAAGGCAGAAACAGGTACACGTTCAGGACCAAAAGACTGATAGTGATCATTAAGACAGTCACCAATTCTCCTCCAACGTTTCTCATCTATAGTGCCTTCCTGGGGGAACCAGGGGCAAATATTTCCAATATAGTCTAAAAACTTCTTTAATTCTTTCTTTTTAACCCTAGTTCCTCGTGTATTGAGTGACTCCTTGAGTCCTTTAATGAATAAATCTTGTTTGCTAAATTCATGTCCCATGGTTTTGCTTACCTCAGCCACTGTGACACTCTCCTCCAGATGCGACTCATGGTCGGGTATTTCCGTGGTGATCTCTGCGAGTCTTTGCGTTATCCCCTCGGCCGCGGTAACTCAGTGAATTCTGGTAGGCCTACCCCCTCGATCAGCGGAGTTCCTAGGTCCAGAAGGCTTCTTCGCCCCACGTTGGGCACCAGAATGCCCCGACCAGCGGGGCAGTGAACAGGGGCTAGGAACCTAAAAGACCTGGAATGACAGGGACAAGAGACACGAAAGAACGACAGCAAGTCAAGTTTCTGATCAAGCTGCAAAATTTTATTGTGTTCACAGGCATTTTTAGGCTTTGGGGAAGGGGGAGCATAGGGGGAAGGGGGAGGCAGAGATCGCGGTGGAGGGTCCCTTGCAACTATTTTTGTTAAACTATAACTATATGGTATGTCACTATAACTATATGGTATGTCACTTAGTTTCTGGCAAACATCCTTCATACGGGAATTAGCAACTTATCTCAAGGGCTTCTGTTGTTTCAAGGATTAGCTTCTATCAAGCAGAGAAATGGTTCCTGGCAACCCAGCAATTCCACAACTAGGTATATACCCAAAAGATAGAATAAAACTAATTCAAAGGGATATATGCAGTTCCATGTTTACAGCAGTTCCATGTTTATTTACAATAGCTAAACCCTGGAAATAATCAGCATACACTCAAGAGAGTATATACAGCAATAAAAAGAGATGGTAGTGTGTCTTTTGGGGTAAAGTGGATGGAATTGGGGAAGATTTTGTTCAGTGAAGCAAGTACGGAGGTGAAGGACAACTACAGAATGGTTTCACTCATATTCCCAATATAGATAACTGAATATACATATGTGAAAACAAATAAAATGTCAACTTATTTTGAAAACTATAGTGGTTATCTATGGGGTGGGGATAGGGACACAGGTCTTTGGTGACTAGAGTAGTGAAAAAATAAATAAAAAACAAATTTGCCAAAAATTATCTCCTTTATGAAAATTAAATCAGAACTGAAAAGTAGTAGTAAATGTTGCAATCATATGTTTCATCTTGATTTTGGTAGATAGATAAGATAAAAAGACATGGATGTGTTCAAATGGGAACCCATGAATTGCTGGTAGGAATGTAAAATACAGCAACTATGGAAAACAAACAGCAGTTCTTCCAATAATTAATCACAGAAATTTCATATGGGGGGACACAGAACTTTGGTGATGGATGCAGTGTGGAACTATACCCCTGTAATCTTATCATTTTGCAATCATAATTATTATTAGAAGAGTTGAAAATAGATCAGCAGATATGCAATAAAATACTGGAGAATACCTGTAGTAGCAGAAAAGTGATAGGTATGTGATTGTTTTGTATGAAATTATTTCAACTTTTTATATGTTTTAAGTTTTCCAAAATAAATAGTTGGAACAAACAGCACATGGTTTTCGGGATGTACGCCATAAACCTAAATTTCAAGCAACATACATTTTCATTGTATTCCTTAAAAATTAGTGAGTGGCTTTTAGATTTTACAAATTATGTAAAAAACATTCTACAACATTTGTAAACAGAGCATATTTTATCCTAACCTCTATTTGTTAAGATCTGTTTGATAGCTTGTTGTACCTCTTCTCTATCTAAAAATGAATTCGGGGGGGTTGGGCAGTAGCACAGTGGGTTAAGTGCGCATGGTGCAAAGCATACCGACTGGCTTAAGGATGCTGGTTCAAGTCCCTGGCTCTCCACCTGTAGAGGGGTCACTTCACAGGTGGTGAAGCAGGTCTGCAGGTGCCTATCTTTCTCACACCCTCTCTGTCTTCTCCTCCTCTCTCCATTTCTCTCTGTCCTATGTAACAACAATGGCAACAACAACAACAACGATAAACAACAAGGTCAACAAAAGGGAAAAAAATAGCCTCCAGGAGCAGTGGATTTGTAGTGCAGGCACTGAGCACCGAGCCCCAGCAATAACCCTGGAGACAAAAAAAAAAAAAAAAAAAAAAAACTCTGGGAAATCTTTGTACATGGTTCAACTTTTAATCATAATTTTCCTAACTTTTAATCATAATTTTCCTACCTTCCACATCCTTTGAAAGGTTCCATGACAAATTTCAGACATCCATGGAGATCCTACATAATATGTATCATCTCTATAGTGAAAAAACAGATTAAAATGTGATAGAAATATATTAGCACGTTCTTGTTTCTAAAGACATTAATATTTGCTGCCTATATTTTACTACTAAATCAGTAAGAGTCAGGGCTTATCGGAGAGGTATTTTTAGTATTCACTAATTACAGTTGACATACAACATTGCGTCATTTAAGTATACCATATTAAGCATTTGGATACTGTGTGAAATCATTGGCACAATAACTTTATTTCCCATCCATCCTTAGCAATCCTAAAATTTGCAGTACACTGTTATTGTCTAGAGATGCCATGCTGTGTGCTATATCCAATGAGTTATTCATTTTACAACTGGAGAATTTGTATTTCTTGAACTCCTTCACCTAGTCCTTCCCCCACTTTACCTTCATTTCCCCAGGGCATATGCTTTTCTTAACAAACTATTTCTCTTCTGATATATTTTTTAAAAGTAGTCAGCAAGACTTGATCTGTGAGTAATGTGTGTCTATGTTTATATTAAAACTCAATGTTCCCAGATTCTGTTGGACGCTCTAGTTCAACCAAATTCTTGTAAAAGAAAATAAGAAAAAATAAAGGACCACGCAATGTGAAGTAGAACCAGAGAAAAATATAAATTGGAGAGATGGATTAAATGAACCAGAGAGAGAAAGAATGGATTTCCAGAATGAGACAGTATATGGCCAGAGTCAGATCAGTGGTCCCTGTAAGAGAATAAAGCAGTTATTTTGATTCTACATCCATAGTTGAGGCTGTTTGACAGAAAAGTAATGTACCATGACCCTCAAAACCTTTCTATTATATGTTAGCGATGTAGTTGTTAACCCATTGCAAGAAGAGTGGTATTTCCAACAGAGCTGCAAATCACTAGTTTAAAATGTCCCACGGAAAAAGAAATGCATTTCCTGTTGTGAGATCATTGTGGTTATGTACAATGCCAGTGTCTGTTGCTTGTACATAGCTATTTGATGCTGAGAATGCTGAACTTCCTTAACATTGACTTCACATTCATATGGGTAAAAGCTGGTTAAAATACACCCCAAGGGAAGTCTTGCTGGGAAAAAGAAATCCATAAAGGGACAGCATGTGGTCCAAGAACTATGGAAAAAATAGATTCTGACAGTTCTTTAGTATTAGAGGTGGAATTCATCATATCAATAAAATCCTGTGAATTCTTATCTTGCTTAGGAATACAAATCCCTACCATGTAGAATCATTGTAGAGTATAACTACATTGTAGAATTGGGGGGGGGGAGCTAATAGCTAGCATTAGTTTCCATTCTGCTAAATCCGTACTAGTGCAGACCACTAAGATGCATCAAATTATTCAGAAATGTTTTTAAGCTAATTTCCCCATGACACATATTGTTCTAGGCACTTAAGAAATAAGTGAGGATTTGTTGGAATCACTGCCAAATTCAAGGGTCAATTTTACTAAAATCTATGTGACTGGTGACCCAAAATTTATTCAGTGCACAAATATGCCCTGTTGGGTAGTAAAGGTATAACAATGAACAATAAAGATGATTTCCCTCTTCTCATGAAATTTACTATATAGTGTCTAACTATATAAAGAAAGAATAAATGGGAAAATTAAACAGAAGTTATGGATAGTGATGTCATAAATCTAGTCAAAGAACATAAAAACTATAAAGCAACACGTATCAGAGGAAGGGAATAGTTATACTACTAATAATATTTTCAGGAAAAAATCTTTAAGGAATCTCTAAGGAATGTTCTTTCAAGCTGAAACTGAATAAGTAGTATATAGTCATAAGGAAGTCTATTAGTTTATGAAGAGTAAATCCAAGAGGGAGAATAGCTACCTCAAAATCCTGAAATGAGAGTGAGTATTGAATGTTCGTATTGTGAGAACTGACAGAAAATCAGTGGAGACAGAAAGAGGAAAAAGTCTGTTGCACAAGGTAAAAAATTGAATTCTTAGGAACTGAATGAGTATGTCCATCTGAAATTCATT
This sequence comes from Erinaceus europaeus, assembly GCF_950295315.1. Lineage (NCBI taxonomy): Eukaryota > Metazoa > Chordata > Mammalia > Eulipotyphla > Erinaceidae > Erinaceus > Erinaceus europaeus. The sequence continues at coordinate 102,293,226 of NC_080185.1, read as the reverse complement.
TATTGATATCCTAACCCCCTGTGGAATGGAATTAAAAGTGAGGAATTTGAGAGATGATTATCTTGTGAGTATAGAACTTTCAGGAATGGGACCCCTGCCTTTATAAATGAAATCCCTGTAACCTCTCACCATTTTTATAGCGTGAGAGTGCAGTATACAGTATAGACAGATATCTATATTTGGAACCTAAATTTATTACTCCTTATTTTAGGACCCTTCAGCCCCCAGAACTATAATAAATAAATGCATGTTATTCAAGTCACACTGTGTGGTATTTTAATGGAGATATAGTAGACATATAACATGTGTAAACTTCAAATATAAAACATGTTAACTTGATCTATTCATATGTTGCAATATTATTACCACTTCATCTAACACTTGAATCATGTCAGGTAAGAATTATTTACTTTGGAGTTTCTTTTTATTTTATTTATTTAATTATTTATTTATTGCCTGCAGAGTTATCCCCGGGACTTCAGAGCCAGCACTATAAATCCACTGCTCCTGGCGGCCATTTTTCCCATATTATTGGACAGGCCAGAGAGAAACTGAGAAGGGGAAGAGAGATAGAGAGGTAGAGAAAAAACACCTACAGACTTGTTTCTCAGCTTGTGAAGCTTCCCCCTGAAGGTGGAGAGCCATAGCTCCAACCCAGATCTCCCAGTGGGTCTTTGTATTTAGTACTATGTGCACTTAACCTGGTGTGTCAAATTTCTTACAATAATTAACATCTAGTATCTTAACAACTTTGAAGCTTATAATACAGTGTTGTTGACTATGATACCATGAAATGTATTAGATCGCCAGAACTTGTTATCTAATCATTGCAAGTTTGTGCCCTTAGATAATACCTTGGACCTCAGACCATTCTTTGCTTTTAAAATTCTATTTAACATTTGTTTATTACCACCAGAGTTTTTACTATTTATTTATTGCTACCAAAAATATCATTTAATGATTCTACCACTCCCAGTGGCCTTTTATCTTTCTTTTTGATAAAGGGTAAAAGACAGGAAGATAGAGTGAGAGAGTCAGAGAGAGGTAAAGTCACCTTCAGCACTGATCTATTGCTCATGAAGTTCCCCCCGCAAACTTGGGATCGAAGGCTTGATCCCCGATACTTGCACATGATAACATGTTTGCTCTAGTGGTGGTGCCACCATTTGGCCCTCGTATTTTACTTTTTAAAATTTATTTGATGAGAGATAAAGATCTGACAGCACTTGACACTCAGTCATATGTGATGCTGGAGATCAAATATGTGACCTTTCACATGAAAACCATGAACACTATCTGCCATATCCCAATAACAAGTTAGACTTTTAAAGCTTCTACACCCAAGTGACACAAGTTATGGATAGGAAGACAGTCTATGGGGTTTGGGGAGGGAGATGCAGGCAGTGGCACATCCAGTTAAATGCACCACAGTACTAAGCACAAGGATCCCTGCAAGGATCAGAGTTTGAGCTAGGAACACTTCACAAGCCGTGAAGCAGGTCTGTAGGTGTCTTTTTCTCTCCTTTATTTCCTCCTTCTCTTTCAATTTTTCTCTGTCCTATATAATAAAATGGGGGGTGGTGGACATCAGGAGCAGTAGTGTATTCGTAGTGCCAGCACCAAGCCCCAGTGATAATCATGGAGGTAAAAAAAAAAAAAGTCTATGGTACTTTTGTTACAACTGCCCAAGCAGACTAAAAGTATTTGGAAAACGCCATCGCAACTTGGATTTGCAGTTAGTGATGTGTTTTTTAAAATTTTCATTCAATTATTATTAAATTGCATAATGCAAAATTGAGTGGGAGAATCAAGCATGGGAATATACATGATCTAATTTATGTTTCAGATAGTCCACAGGGAGAGCAGTCTGGAGAACTCTCAGAAAGCTAGAAATGAACCTACTCTATGACCCTGCAATTCCTCTCCGGGGAATACATCCTAAGGAACCAAACACACCCATCCAAAAAGATTTGTGTCTATGTTCATAGCAGCACAATTTGTAATAACCCAAACCTGAAAGCAATCCAGGTGTCCAACAACAGATGAGTGGCTGACCAAGTCGTGGTATATATACACAATGGAATACTAGTCAGCTATTAAAAATGGTGACTTCACCATTTTCATCACATGTGCTTAACCCACTGTGCTACCGCCCGACTCCAACTTCACCATTTTCAGCCAATCTTGGATGGAGCTTGAAAAAATCATGTTAAGAAACGTGATTTCTTAAGTCAGAAACAGAAGGATGAATATGGGATGATCTCACTCTCAGGAAGAAGTTGAAAAACAAGATCAGAAGAGAAAACACAAGTAGAACCTGAACTGGAATTGGCGTATTGCACCAAAGTAAAAGACTCTGGGGTGGGTGGGTGGGGAGGAGAATGAAGGTCGAAAAAGGATGACAGAGGACCGGACCTAGTGGGGGTTGTATTGTTCTATGGAAAACTGGGAAATGTTATACATTTACAAACTATTGTATTTACTGTCAAATGTAAAACATTAATTCCCCAATAAAGAACATTTTTTAAAAAAAAAAGAATGCTGAAAATGGATCTACCTCATGACGAGGTAATCCTTCCCCAGGGATATATCCTAAGGGGAAAGAAAAAAAAAAAACACCTATTCAAAGAGATCTATACACACCTATGTTCATAGCAGTCTTATTTGTTATACCCAAAACTTGAAAGCAACTCATATGCCGAACAATATATGAGTGGTTAAAAAAGTTATGTTTTATCTATTTATTTATATCTGTACATCTATACCTACATATAGATATGAATATTATACAGATGTTAACAATGACAAAGTTATACTGTGCCATACTGTGGATGGATCTTGAAGGTATTAGGTTGACTGAGATTAGCCAGAAATAGAAGGACAAATACCCAATGATCTCACACATAGGTAAAAGTAAAGAAATAAAGACAGTAAGTGACAACATAATGTGAAACTTGGATTGGGTAGATGTATTTCACCAAAGCAAAGGACTCTGGGAAAGGAGACACAAAGGAACTGGAGCATGATGATGGAAAAAGACTTCGAGTGGGGAAGTCTTGCAAACACCTATCATGGGTAGATGAGAGGTTGTATCTACATGCCAGTAACTATACTGTAAACCACTACCCCTACACACAATAAAGTGGAAAAAAAAAGTCCTCTGTCTGGATCAGCTAAATAGCTCACTTGGACAGTGTGCTTTATTGTGATGTATGCTACCCAGATTTGAGCCTGGACTCCACCATATTGAAGGAATCTTCAGTGCCTTTCATTTTCTGTCTATCTAAAAATAATGTGCTCATTCTTTACTAAAATTTTGTTCCAATATCATTGTGTTCTCTACAGTCTTAGCAAGTAAGTGAAACCCACTTTAGCTTGATATAAATCTAATGGGTCTCTGATACTCAGTCTACCCTCTAAGCAGCAATAAAATCTCCTTGGTCAATTCAATAGGGACTCTCTAACAGTTACTAAATTTAATAAAATATTCATTACTGGCTGTATAATGACAAAAAAACGCTCTGTAAGAACTTTTGAAAGAATTCTTAATTTAAACAAAAAAGCAAGAACACTCAATACTTGTATAATGTCATGGCATTGTAGTATCTCAAATCCACACTTTCTTGAAATACCAAATCACTGAATTCAGAGCCCCAGAGTAGAAGGGTAAACCATATGCTGTTTATAGGAGTCCTATCTAATTCAGCAGGATGAAAACAGGTTCAAAGTAAAAGGCTGGAAAACAATCATACATACTAATAGACATCACAAAAGGCAAGGACAGCCATATCTATTCATGCCACATACTTAAAGATAGCCAAAATAATAAAAAGATAAGGGTGGATATAATACAGTGCTTAGGGGGTTAGTTAACAAAGAGGAAAAAAGACAATTTTCAACAGATATGCAAGGAATGATAGTACACCAAAATATGTAAAGCAATTATTAGAACTCGAGAAATACATCAATGGAAACACAATAATATTAAGAGACATTAACACCCCACAATCTCAGATAGGAAGATCAAGAAAACAGAAAGTTATTAATCTTGTCTCTCAGGTTTAGCAGCTCTGGGGAAAAAAAAAGGTTACATCACTTAATACCAGAGTGTTTTCTTCTCTTCCCTTAGCATTTTTAGGGAGATGAAAGAACTAAGACTGAGATAAAACTGGATCTAAGTCCCAATCAAGATAGTAAACCACTACCCTCCTTACACATCATTTGACAAAATGATTACACACTGACACTAAACAGCAACAGCCATATATTATGCCTTGTACAATACAGTCAATAACTTTTGGCTGATATTTCCAACTTAACAGAACTTTCTCAGGAAGTTTACTGAGTGAATACACCTTCACATTTCCTCTCATCCAAGATGTCTCATCCAAAGTGCTCTAACAGTTTACATTTAACATAGCAATATTTTCTGTTATAGAGACTATGAGTTGAGAGCTGCTAGATTGGAACAGAAGACTATAGAACCCGGGATGTAAGTTCCATATTCATGTGGATTCTTTGACATGATACTCTGATTGTATTCCTCATTTCAGCCCTCAACTTGGTGGATTCATATAATGAGGCAAAAATCAATAAAAAAATCTCATTAAGGTGAATATAATCCCGACCTTTGAGTATAATCCTGACCTTTCAAAGCATTAAAAAAACCACACGAGTCCTTCTACTGTGAGAAGAGGTTACAGACAGTCCAAAGTGTTTTAATGAAGTCATTGAGCTAAATTTAACAAAGAATTATGGTCCCAAAAGTGTCAAGAACTAAAAATAAATCTACAGGATCCTCGAATGGCCTGAGCACCACTAAACAGGTATTTGTCAACACTTATTATTGGTGGAATATATATTACCTAAAGACAGAATACATTTCCAACTACTCTTTCTGACTCTAACCCTTTACCCTTGGGGAATCAGTCCTCAAGCCTTAGTTTTGCCAAACCTGTGATCTACCACTGAGATATTGCCCTGGCTCTGATGGTGAGGCCTTCTTCTCTTTCACTCATCTTCTTTGACAAATGAGAGACAGAAATGGAGGTCCTTAACCAAAGATTCAGAAATCCAGTTGACAAACCCTGTTAAGGCAATAGACAAGCCCCTCTTACAATCCCACTCCCTGTCACTTAATCATGCCACATTGATTCTAAAGACTCTGCAGTAGTACATTTTCATAGTGCACAACACAGTCAAGTACTTTTGAAATTTATGTTTAATTTAACCTGATTGTCTCTGAATGTTTCAAGTAAAATATACCCTCCAGCCACTCTCTACCCCAATAGACTTTAGAGAGGGTTTCAATATTTCAGAACCAAATATAGGTAGTTTTGCAATCTGTTTGGTAATTGTGGACAATATTTCCAATTTGAACTGACTTTGGAACTTTATTGGGAAAATACTCTTACATTTCTGTCAACCCAACAGACATAGAGTTTCAATGGGTCAGCACCAAGTATGGGGTGTCTTGCAATGCTTTTGGTCATTTTGGTTCACATTTGGCAGCAATATAAGAGAAAAAAAGAAGCTTTGTCAGCTGTAGATTTATAGAATGTGTTCTGTAAACACAGGTAGGCAGAGTGGGGTTGGGGGGGGCTGCACAGTCTAACAATCATTCAGGTAAAGTAATTCATTTTACATAGGAGTAGGGCAACTTAGAAGATGTTTTGTGATTTGCTAGTGTCTGTGATTTCTAACACCATCCTCTCATGTACTCCCAAATAATGATTTATGTCACTGTCCCTTACTGGATGTAGTGTGTCATGAATTTCTTCGCATCCAAAATTGTAGTTATCATTTACTAGATGTGCTGACTGCACACCCTGTTTTTATATGTGACTGAAAGCACATTGTTAGACTTTTTAATAGACTGGAAGGCACAGCCTCCTTACAAAAGATAAGTTAGAATAAAACATGAAATAGCTAAGCAGTCCACACTGGAAAGCATCACCTTCACAACTAAACAATATAATTCACCTGCAATACAATTGTGTCTAGTACACACAAAAATATGAGATTAGAACATAACTGTGTTTGATAAATAATGCCTTGAAAGCATATACTTTTTACCTAAAATGTCTTTACACAACTGTGGATCCAGATTACCATGTATAATCTAAAGTAAGTAGCACATGTAAATAAATTTACAACTTTAGTAGGTCTAAGCTGTAAATACCTGAGCATGAATAAATAAGTATGAACCTACACTTATTGGTAGAGTGTATGATTAATCCCAAGTAATAATCAGAAAATACACAAAGTGTATACTAATGTACTGAGACACATACATCTGCAACTACTCTTCCTGGCTCTTCCCATACTCTCCTCTATCCTTCTGCTCCTCTCCACCTTCAAAACAGCTAGAGTAATTCTTGCTAATTCTCAAAAGCATAAAGTTTCCTATGAATTATCTGTAGCAGAATTTCTTCTTTCATAAAGTTATTCAACATCTAGTATTTTTTAAATTACAAAACGTTCTTAGGATCCTACTGGAAAAACAAAATAATAACTGGCAAAATAGAAAAGGTCCAAGAGTAAATAAGTATATCCTTGAAATATGGTATACATTTTCATAATCACATGTACCAGAGTAATGTCTGGTTCTTTCCCTCCTCATATCTTTCTCTTTAATAAATAAATGACATATACTATAAATAAAATATGTTGGATTTCAAAAAAAAAAAGAAGAAATGAAAGACAACTTCTCCATGGTTTTATTCACAAGTAAGACAGATGGAATTGAAACTTATGAAATGCCAATAATGAAAAACCAACAACCTTGTGAGAACTATAGCAGTTATGGTAGGAGTGGGGGATGAGTTAAAGAAATTTGGTGGGCATGCAGTGTAGAAATATACTCCTGCAATCTTAATATTTTGTGATCCATTATCAAATGACTAGTAAATCAAAGTGAATAAAATGAACTGGCCATGTGTAAAGTCCCAGGTTTGAGCCTTGGCACTTCATAAAAGAGCTGACATCTATAACAAAAGGGATACAACTAAGGGCATCTTTAATTTTTTACTCTATCTAACCTAATGTACTTTGCTAATGAGTCAAAAATGACTTTTAAGAAATATACTTGTTATATAGAAGCTTTAAAAACCCTTATCATTATGTCATATTTCCCAGATCAATGAGATTTAAATATTTTACAGTTATGCCCAGATACCAGTATGCCTTAGAAGATCCAAGTTGATTACAATGTTACCTTGGGACAAAATGGATGGAACTTGAAGTGATTATGTGCGTGAAATAAGTAAAGAGTTGAGAAACCAGATGGTTTTACTCATATGTGGAATATATATAACTAAAGCAAACAGACTTGCAAAGAATTAATAACTATACTGGCTCTTAGATTATGTGAAAATGATGGTAATTATCAGAAAGATGAGACCTAGCAACTTTGGTGGGAGGTGTGAGTTGTACACATTTGAATCTCTGTGTTGTTGTTGTGGTCAGGTGTTGAGCTGCACCGCAGAGAAGAGAGAGGAAGTCCAGAGCAAGTGGGGTACACAAATCTTTTTTATAGGATGGAGGTGGCTCAGGCCATGTGGAGTCAGCCGACAATGGCCGTCCCCACTACCTGACCACGGGGCAAGAGAAGGGAGAGAGATCTGAGAGAGAGCCGAAGGAGCCGGGGGGGGGGGGGGGGGGAAGCCGAGAACCCAGAGAGAACGAGGAGGGGGTGAGGGGGCTTTTATTGGGCGACAACCAGGGGTGACGTGTGGGGCCAGGATTGGTTGAAAGGGGCACTGCTCGGATTTCGCGGGGTGTGGTAAAACCTGGGGGCAGAGACTGCATCAGAATAATTCCTCAGCTTCATCTCTGAAATCTTATATTTCTATAAACCTATTTTAAATCATTAGTAATAAAACACTGTGATTTAAAAATATAATACAGATTTTGAGAGCTTATTTTAAGTACTCTGTGACAATTTTAGTTTTAAATTAATTCCATTTGGATTTCAATAGCTTATTTTTCTTCCAGGCTTAAAAGAACAAAAGAGCAAAAGAACACATACAACATTTCCAATATATACTTGTGCCACTGGGTGGTGCTCAGAGTACACATTATGTATTTCATGTTAGTTACTACATGCTAAAGACCAGCATAACCTAGAAATTATAATCTAACAAATTTTTTCAGAAAGGGCTAGTGAGATGAGGGGTAGGAGGTGCTAATTATTGAAAATGATAACTAATTGTAGTATTAGCTATAGTGTTTGAGATTTAATACCGCTCATGCTACAGAGGCACGGGTCCCACGTCTCACAAACACAAGGAACACTGGAGGCTGGTGGTGTGACAAGTTGCTGTCGTGGAGCAATTTAAAAAGCGGATCCAGGCTTCTGCAATTGCTTCCCCACTGAACATAGGTGCTGGCAGGTCGATCCATACTTCCAGCCTGTCTCTTCCACCTTCTGCACCCCATAATGATCCTGGCTCCATACTCCCAGAGGGATAAAGAACAGGAAAGCTATCAAGGGAGAAGATAGGAAACCGAGTTCTGGCGGTGGAAATTATGTGGAATTGTACCCCTCTTATCCTATGGTCTTATCAAATTTCCATTTTATAAATATTTTTTTTAAGAAAATGGATCCAGGGGCAACCATTATAGCATTACCTACATCGTGCAGAGTGGATAAACCCTGAACGGGGCAAAAAAACATTGTTTTAAGAAACCACGGACTGGGGCCAAAGTGGCTGAATAGGAGGACCTGTGTTTTCCTCCTCCTATACCAGCAAAGCTGCAATAATACATGGAAAAATTCACACAGAAATGGATCTAACACCCAAACAAGTCTCCACAGCAAGGCAGGACACAGAGATATCATCTCCCAAGAAAGAAACTTCTCTGTGTGACAAGTTACCATGGCCAGTGCGCCGCTATGTTCCATCGCTGGGGAGCCAGAGACGACCTGAACTGCCCCTGCGGCTACAGACAGACTATGACCCACATAGTCAATGACTGCCACCTCTCCAGATTCAAAGGAGGTCTCGAAACTTTACATCAGGCTCAACCTGACGCTGTTGACTGGCTACGGAAGAAGGGCAAACGCTAGAAGAAGAAGTGGAAAGAGATCTCTACAGTAAGAAACTTCGGAAACAATGGAGCAAGTTGTAAGGAACTAACTGGCACAGAAATCTATCATGATTTTATACTTACAAATTGGGAGACTCGAAAGTAAAAGCTATAAACCTAGTAGAAAGTATAGCAGCATCCTTCCTTATGACCTTTGCAATCTTCTTCTTCTTCAAAAAAACGTGTCCACAGTAAGATATTGCAAGCAAATTTCAGGAGAACACTGCCCACACTTAGTCAGCAGCAAATTTAGCTGGGATCTCAGAAACATTTCCTAGAGTACTGAATCTTGGAAAGCAAACAGATGTTTATTCCCCAGATCAAACCTGAATCCCAGAAAACTAACTGAACTTTTAATCCAGAAAATGTGTTGTGAACTTTCAAAAGTGTAGCCAAGAAGGAAAGAGGCCCCACCATCAGCCCTGCTCCCTTGCAGGTGTGCATCTCTGCTCTCCATAATACCCAAAGTGTGAAAGCTGTCTTTACCTGGGACTGAGGCCAAGTCTCCATTCAGACCTGAACTCCCACCCACAGCAACCTAAAAGCTACTGAGCAATTGCAGTCACTACTCAGGTGGGCTCAGCCTTATAGCAATAGACTCTTCCAGGCACTTGTGGCTATAAACACCTGGCCATAACCTAGGCCCACTCACGTACATATCCCTGCCTCAGGTCCTTATGGAGCATTCGATACAACAAGATGGATGAAATTACCCACACTGATGGATCAAGATAGAAACGTAAAGAAACCTCAAATTTGACAGTTATGTCAACTTCATAAAGAGGGCTTCAAAACAATAGTCCTAAAGATGCTCACTGAAATATGAAGTTCAATGGAAGAAAATTAAAAAAAAAAGTGCTGGCTCTTTTCGTCAAACTAGTCAAGGCTATATTTGGCAAACCTACAGCCCAGCCAGCATCATACTCAGTTAAGAAAAACTGAAAGCTTTCCCTCTTATATCAGGTACAGGGCACAGCTGTCTGCTATCACCATTACTATTTAACTTGGTCCTATAAATCCTACCCACAGCAATTAGACAAGAGGAAGGAGTGAAAGGGATACAGATCAAGAAGTGAGAACTATCACTATTATCAGATGATATGACAGTACACATATAAAATATAAAATAATCCAGTAGGAAACTTCTAGAAATTATTAAACAATAAGATGGCAAGTTACAAAACTACCATACACAAATTAATGGCATTACTCTGCACAAACACCAAGTTAGAAGAAGACATTCAGAAATCTATATCATTCACTATAAAAGCAAAAACAATAAAATATCTAGGAAGAAACCTAGCAAAGGAAGTGAAAGACCTGTATACTGAAAACTATGAGTCACTATTCAAGGAAATACAAAGAGAGAAAGAAATGCTCATGAGTTGTAAGAATTAGCTTCTGGTGATGCCAAGTATTGAATCTAGGACCTTGGAGTCACAGGCATGAAAGTCTTTTGTGGTCTTACACAATGTGTGGCCATGGAGTAGCAACAACCTATGTTCATAGCAGCACAATTTGTAATCATCCAAACTTGAAATCCATCCAGATGCCCAACAACAGATGAGTGGCTATGAAAGTTTTGGTCTACATATGCACAATGGAATAATATGCAGCTGTTAAAATCATGACATCATCTCCTTTGCCATATCTTGAACAGAACTTGAAGGTATCATGTTGAGTGACATGAGCCAGAAAGAGATGGATGACTACTGGATGATCTCACATTTCGAAGGGACTGAAGAAAGAAGAAAAGAAAGGGGAAAATAAAGTGGTATATTGCACCAAAGTAAAGAGCTCTGAAGGTAGAGGAAAGGTATGGTATGGAAGGGGCCCGAGAGGCCAGGCAGTAGCGCACCTGGTTAAGCACACACATTACAGTGTACAAGGACCCAGGTTCAAGCCCCTAGTCCCCACCTACAGAGGGAAAGCTTCACAAGTGGAAGGGGTCTGGAGTCCTGGTGTATTATGGTGGAAAGTAACCTAAATTGGGGAGAGTATGTCTTGCAAATACTTATTATGGGGGGGGAAGAAAGTTTGTACACATGGGTCAACAACTATCATTAACCCCCTAATAAGCTGAAAAATAAAATAAAATTAAAAAGTAAGATGAGAAATAAACAAGAAAAGATCAAAGAAAATATGGCAGAAATCAGAAAGTAAATAAATACAGTAGTCATGCTAAAAATAATAATAAAACTAGAAACAAAAGGCCAAAGTGGTGAACTGGAGGATAGAGCAAAGGAAAACAGCAAAAAGAAAAAAAGAAAAAGAAAGGTAAAACAAATTTCCCTATAGATGCTATGGGCCTAGACTTCTAAGGGATCCCTCTGTTTTGCCATGACTGGTTACTTCCCTTGAGAATGTTCTCATTAGCCTTTTTTTTTCTTTCTTTTTGCCTCCAGGGTTATGGCTGGGGCTCAGTGCCTATACTACGAATCCACTGCTCCCGGAGATCATTTTTCCCATTTTGTTGTTGTTGTTACTGTTGTTGCTGCTGCTGGATAGGACAGAGAGAAAAGGAAAGAGGAAGACAAGAGAGGAGGAGAAAAAGACAGACACCTGCAGACTTGCTTCACTGCCCGTGAAGTGACCCCCCCCCACTCCGCAAGTGGGGAGCTAGGGATTCAACAAGGATCCTGATGGCTAGCTGGCTCTTGCACTTCACGCCATGTGCACTTAACCCGCTGCGCCACCACCCAGCCCCCCCTCATTAGCCCTTCTTTTTGAAATTTGTATTTATAAAATGGAAATATTAAGGGGGTTGGTGGTGGCGCAGTGGGTTAAGCGCATGTGGTGCAAATCGCAAGGACCCGCAAAAGGATCCCGGTTCGAGCCCCTCCCCACCTGCAGGGAAGTCGCTTCACAGGCGGTGAAGCAGGTCTGCAGGTGTCTATCTTTCTCTCCCCCTCTCTGTCTTTCCCTCCTCTCTCCATTTCTCTCTGTCCTATCCAACAAGAACAGCCTCAACAATGGCATTAATGATGACCACAGCAAGGCTACAACAACAAGGGCAACAAAAGGGGGAAAATGGCTCCAAGAGTGGTGGATTCATGGTGCAGGTACGGAGCCCAGCAATAACCCTGGAGAAAAAAAAAAAGGAAATATTGATATAAGCCCTCTTGTGGGCCTCTCCAGGACCTTGTCTTCACTACAAACTAGCAATAGTAAAGACTGTCCCACTCTCTGAAGGGAAACTAGGCCATGCTATTCTGCCATTCAGGGAAGCCTGGTTCTGTAATGAGTGCAGTCTAGAAGGTTCCCAGCTGTGACCTAGACTGACATTTCTCTGGACTGTGAACTCAGACTGACTGGAATCTGGAGGTTATACAGGCTCCTGTGCTAAATAAGAATATGCTTGGGCACCTGGGACATATCAGTAAATCATATATATATATATATATATATATATATTCAAGTGTAGGGGCTACTTTCTGCTCTAACACAGCTCTCAAGCTGCATTTTCCACTCTGAAACCATCCTCCTAGATAATATTTCTAGTCCACCTTCATGTTAACTATTAAGCTCAAGCAGATTATTAAAGTCCTCGGCCCCTAGTAACATACCTAAAATAGATACCCCAGCTTCTTCTTACCCTAGGGTCCCTACTCTCATTGGTTATGATTCTACTCTTTGGTCCCTGTTTATTAAGCACTTTTTTCTGCTTTATATTTGGCTGCCATTCAGCCACCAAGTTCCAGATGCTATAATGATCCCATCCTGACCTACTTAGGCAGATGACCTCATCAACATGTCCCAGGACCTCACCTCCCAGAGCTCTCTCTAATCTACTAAGAAAAGATAGAGACAGTCTGGGGGTATGGAATTACTGGCCAATGTTCATGTCCAACAGACCAGCAATTATAGAAGCTAGAACTCCTTCCTGCACCCCGCAAAGATTTTTGCTCCACACTCCCGGGGGGGGAATATTAGGAGATGATTAGAGGACCCCTGAACCCCAGTTCCACCAGGACTTGAAACTTTTGTGACCAGAACCCTTTGTTTTTCCCCATAACTGAGAAAAAAGAGAATTTGGAGAACACTTGAGGAAGCTGAATATGGGCCCCAGATCATATCAAATCGATGGAGTTTACAGTCAACAATATTTATACCCCTTTCCCATATCAGGAAGCTACTCTCTTCCCTGAGGCAGCTCTCTGGTCCTTTTTCCAGCCATGACATCATCTCCCCAGACAATTACTTGTATACACCTGTATATCAGATTTCAGGCTCAGGGGGAAAAAAAGAAAAACAAACAAAAAACCTACTATAGCCACAGGCCCTTTAGAATATAACTAAAATATGCCTACTATCTATCTACAAAATGGAGGACCACCCCCCAACACTTCATCTGCACTATTCCAGCCCTAAGGCCCATGATTGTTTAACAATTTGTTTGGCTTTGTATGCTCTCTTTTCAGCCACCAGGTTCCAGATGCTAGCATTTTGCCAACCAGACTTCCCTGGACAGACAGACAACCCCACCAATGTGTCCTGGAACTTCACTTCCCCAGAGCCCTTCCTCACTAGGGAAAGAGAGAGAGGCTGGAAGTATGGATCTACCTGTAAACGCCCATGTTCAGCAGAGAAGCAATTACAGAAGCCAGACTTTCAACCTTCTGCATCCCACAATGACATTGGGTCCATACTCCTAGAGGGTTAAAGAATAGGAAAGCTATCAGGGGAGGGAGTGGGATACAAAGTTCTGGTGGTGGGAATTGTGTGGAGTTTTACCCCTCTTATCCTGTGGTTTAGTCAATGTTTCCTTTTTATAAATAAAAAAATTAAAAAGAAAGAAAGAGTTGGAAAAGATAATTCATCGAAGCTTAATTCAAGTGATTTTCTACAGTAAACAACAGTGGACTTTTGGGAATGTATTTGTAGAATATCATTTGTTTCTGAAGCTAAAAAAATCACAAAATAACAAAAATTTATTTAGAATCAAAAAAAAGGAAATGAAGGCAGGGGCCTTAGAAATGAATAACACGGGGGTTGGGCGGTGGCGCAGTGGGTTAAGCGCATGTGGCGCAAAGCGCAGGAACCTGCGTAAGGATCCCGGTTCGAGCCCCCAGCTCCCCACCTGCAGGGGAGTCGCTTCACAGGCGGTGAAGCAGGTCTGCAGGTGTCTATCTTTCTCTCCCCTTCTCTGTCTTCCCCTCCTCTCTCCATTTCTCTCTGTCCTATCCAACAACGAATTGCGTCAACAAGGGCAATAGTAATAACCACAATGAAGCTACAACAAGGGCAACAAAAGGGGGAAAAAATGGCCTCCATGAGTGGTGGATTCATGGTGCAGGCACTGAGCCCAGCAATAACCCTGGAGGAGGAAAAAAAAAAAAAAGAAATGAATAACACTAAGCATCAGCTTCCACATGGTATTAGACATCTTTAAATAACTCATTTGAGTCTTATCAATACAAAGAGGAGGAAGAAGGAAAAAGAGGAGGAGGAGAAGTCACTGTTGATATTGTTATGGGATATAAACTCAATAGAATATTACTCAGCAATTTTTTTAAAAAGACTATATTGTGTCCTTTGAGACAAAATGGAACCCGAGGTGATTATTCTTAGTGAAGTTCACTCAAAAATTACATTCCAAGGAGAAGTTGATTTATTGGCAGCTCCCAGTGACCATGTATGAAGAAGAACAGATTTTCAGAGGCTGAATATCAAATTAGAAGGAAAAGGGGAGAAAGTCATATAATAATAATAGTAATGCTAAAATCAGGTCATATGTCTTTATGTGCAATTGTCTATCTTTTTCTCTTTTGCACTTAAACATCAAAAATAAAGTTAAATTTTTACTCTGAACAAACAAACCTAAAACAAGTAAAGATAGTATGAGTTATGACATGCTATCAAGAAGAAGAATATTCAAATCATAGAGGTTCCAGATGAAGAAGAGATACTGGGGGGATAGTAGTAAGATAGCTCACTTTGTAGGGTGCCTGCCTTGTTCTAGTGCTGGCACAAAATATAAGAGCACTACAGCTCAGGTGGAAGTTTTGGTGCTGTGATGTCTCCCATCTCTATGTGTCTCAAAAAAGACCAGCCAGAAATGTTGAAATAATGTATGTGTGAAGCCTCCAGATATGCAAAATGAGAGGGAGAAATGGAGAGAGAGAGAGGGAGGGAGAGAGGGAGAGAGGGAGAGAGGGAGAGAGAGAGAGAGAGAGAGAGAGAGGGAGAGAGAGAGAGAGAGAAAGAGAGAGAGAGACCGAGACCCTTTCCCTAGTGGGGCAGGGCTCTGGTGAGGTGGGGTTCCAGGGCACATCAGTGAGGTCATCTGCCCAGGGAACTCAGGTTGGTATGATGGTAGCATCTGCAACTTGGTGACTGAAAAAACATTAAGATATAAAGAACAAATTGTTTAATAATCAGGAACCTAAAGGGAAGTTCTTCTTCATTAAGTCTGCTTTACAAGAACTTTCATCTTCTTGCTTCTGTGTCCTATATGATTGCCCCTTCATCACTGATGGCAGATGATTTATCAAACTCCTTTTTATTTAATCCACTATGAAGTGAGTATAAGAAAAAAAAAAAAAAGGACATGTGTCTCTTCAGTTAAAGGCTTAACCCAAAAATTGAAAACATCATTTTTGCTCAAATAGTTGGATGACCTTAGGGGTAGCAGACGGTAAGAGAGTATTTAGTGCTTAGGCTTGAATACCAGTATGTCTTCTCTTAAAAAGAAGGGGACAAGGTAAATTATGGTACTAATAGCCTTGCCACACCTTCTTCTCCCCATGAATATACTAACTTGAAGATCCAAGCCAAAAGCCATGAAGGAAATGAATCAAGGAAGCTAGTTCAGAAATTGAAGATCTCCTTAATTTTTTCCAGCACATATGCTAAAATAATCAAAAGTTTCTCTCTTATATGTAATTACTTTTAAATATGCTGTAAATACTAGATCAATGATTCTCTAAGTAAAATGATTGTATCAATTTGAAGACATATGAACACAGACTATATTTTAAATCATTTTAACTGGTTAGTCTTAATTTCATTAGATTTTATAGTGGTTTAATTATAACATAAAACCTCATCTGGTAGAGATATTTGTTGAGGTATATATAAATAATAATATCTGGAATTTGCTTTAAAATGCTCCAATAAAAGAAAAGGCAAGGAGTTGATGAAATTATACTGGGGGACACTGTGAGTCACTGAAATTGGTTGATAGCTTCATGGGGATTTATTATGATTTTCTTCTGCTTTTATGTATACTTGAAATATTCCATCTCCAAATAAAAAGTGAAATAAATACTGTTCTAGGAAGGAAAAAAGAGAGCAAGAGAGAGAAGTCTGGTACTTATTCAGTTTTCCTAGGTCTCTCTCATGACACAGGAGGTATGTTTGTCAGTAAGCTTCTGTTTTCCCTCTGTTAATCTGTCTTATTTTGCAGGTGGTTTCCTAAATCTAGAAGGGTAGATGGAAAATTGTCTTTCCTCTACCATAAAAGATGTCCTTTTAACATTAATACACTTCATTAGGTATGCGGGTGGTGGTTTCCTCAATAAATTATACTGAAGAGAATCCTAAATGTATCATTTTAAAGCACACTGAGATTTACTTTGGTCACTAGGCATATATATGTATATATATATATATACAAGTTTCTATTCTTGGGTGGGGGGTAGGTAGCACAATGGTTATGCAAAAGAGACTCCCATGCCTGAGGTTCCAAAGTCCCAGGTTCAATCCCCTGTACCACTATAAACCAGATCTGAGCAGTACTCTGGTAAAAAGTAAAACAAAAAGTGTAAGAAGTTTCTATTCTAGTGGTCCAGGCAGTGGCACATCTGGTTAAGCACACATAGTATGAAGTGCAAGGAGCAGCACAAAGACCCAGGTTTGAGCCCCCACTCCCCACCTGCAAAAGAGGCACTTCACAAACATGAAGCAGGTCTGCAAGTGTCTATCTTTCTTTCCCTTCCTCTCTCTCCCTTCCCCTCTCGATTTCTTTCTATCCTGTTCAATAAAATGGGGAAAAAATGGCCACCAAAAGCAGTGGATTCATAGTGCTAGCACCTAGTCCTGGAGATAACTGGAGGGTAGAAAGGGGAGGGGAAGAAAAAAGGGAAGGGAGAGAGGGAGGGGGAGAGGAGGGGTGGAGGAGGGGAAGTGGAAGAAGGAAGAGAAGGAGAAGATGAAGGAGAAGGAAAAGGAGAAGAGGTTGAAGAAGTTTCTATTCTGAATCCATAATGGACTTCTAAGTAATTCTTATTTTTTTTAATTTTTATCTCAAAATACAGATTTGTTCATTTTTGAAATAAACCTTCTATATAATGGCACTATTTATTTCTTCTCAGAAGTACCACCATGTTGTCTTGGTAACATTGTGGAACAGACCACCAGAATCAGACCCAGTAGAGACTGAGAGCCAGACATGCAAATGGGGAGTAGCTTTTTCTTTTTTCTTTTTCTTTTTTTCTCCAGAGGGGCTGCAGTCTGAATCTCTCTACAAAGACTGTGACTGGCTGTTTGCAGTATAGCCTTTATAGGGGATAAAGCAAGCAAGATATAAAGCCAACTTTTCCCATTATTTTGTAGGCAGCCAGCACCCCCTTGTGAGGGTCTTTTCCTTTGCAGTTACCTACTTCCCTTCTTTGGCTAACAATCCAGGCAGACTGAGATCCCAGCCTCTTCCTGACTTTCTTGACATCTGGTTCCCTTCTTGACTTAAAAATCGGGAAGACTGAGTTCCTCACTCCTTTCTTCCTGTTTTTCTTGACATCTGCTTCCCTTCTTGACTAACAGTCCAAGGGAACTGAGTCCCCCTCCTTTCTTCCTGTTTTTCTTGATGCCTAGCATATTTCTATCTCAGTGAACCTCTATAATTTTATCTTAGCTATTTTCTATCAAAGTAATATTGATTTAAAAATTCAGGAAGCAACTAAAAAGTGAAGCCCATTTTTTTCAGGATCAGAGAAATCTAACTTGAGAAACCATATTCATGTAGAAACTCAATGTGATCCAAGGCAGAAAGAAAGAAAAAAAAAAGGGAATTAAAAAAAAAAAACAACATTGATTTATGAGAGGGGGGGTGAATTAGAACATCACTCTGGTACATGCAATGCCAGGGATCAAACCTGGGACCTCATGTTTATAAATCTAGTACTTTAGCCACGGCACAAGCTCCCAGGGCACAAGATAAGGGTTTTTATGGAAAATAAAAAGTAGGTAAGAAGTTTTAAAAAGAGTTTTTTAGTACTGATAAGCAAGCCTAAAGTATTCTTGGCTACACATAATTAGCTACTGATTCCATCATAAAACAGTAAGGCCAAAATCAGTTCTTGTGACAGATGTGACTTCTCAAGCAATTGTTTACATGATAGTTTCTTAAAATTTTTGCTTTTTGGCTCAATCTAAAGTTATCAGTCCCAGTTCAAACAAGGCAGGCAGTGCAATTCCTCTACAATGGCTTCCTCTACTTCCTTTTTTATTTTATTTGTTTATTTATTTATTTATAGGAAACACTGACAAAACCATAGGATAAAAGGGGTACAACTCCACACAGTTCCCACCATCAGAACTCCGTATCCCATCCCCTCCCTTGATAGCTTTCCTATTTTTTAACCCTATGGGAGTATGGACCCAAGGTCATTGTGGGATGCAGAAGGTGGAAGGTCTGGCTTCTGTTACCTGACTCTCTCTTTCCCTAGTGAGGCGGGGTTCTCAGGAATTGGAGCTCCAGGAAACATTGGTGGGGTTGTCTGACCAGGGAATTCTGACTGGCATCATGCTATCATCTAGAACCTGGTGGCTGAAAAGAGAGTTAGCATATAAAGCCACACAAATTGTTGACTAATCATGAACCTAAAAGCTGGAATAGTGCAGATGAAGAGTTGGGGGCTCTCCATTTTGTAGATAGCTAGTAGGCATATTTTAGTTATATTCCAAAGGGCCTGAGGCTATACTGGGTTTTTTTCCCCTTGAGCCTATAATCTGATATGCAGGTGGATCCAAGTTATTGTCTGGGGAGATGATGCCATGGCTGGAAAAAGGACCAGAAAGCTACATCAGGGAAGAGAGTAGCTCCCAAATATGGGAAAGGTGTAGAAATATTGTTGACTGTAAACCCCATCAATTTGATTTGGTCTAGGGCCCATATTCAGCTTAGGAGTCTATGTGACCTCTGCATCCCTGTAGATCTGAGCTCACATTCTGTGGTCATGAGTAGGAATGTTCCAAGCTTCCCCATTATCAGGACCCATCTTCCTCAGGTGTAGCATAGAGAATGTTGTCCATCCTCCCTTCAGAGGATGGAACATTCTCTACCATTGTTGATCCAAGTTGAGGGCAAGGTCCTATGGGGGCCCACAAAGGGGTCTATTTTGTTGTTCCTGATAGAGATGACCGGTAACAATGGAGAGAGAGATTTATTCGAGGTCTAGACCCATCATGTCTGTTTGGGAATCTCAGGACTCCCCGATTAGGGCCCCAGCTGATGGGGTGGCCTGATAGTGACTAAAGAGTCATCATTAAAGTATGCCAGTCTCTTACCCTTATTCAGCTTTTGCAGTCCTTGCTTTGATAAGGTTAGCTTTGGAGTGAGTGAGGAAAGTGTAATAGGAAGTAGGTGAGGAGGGTATCTTAAGTCTAAGCAGACACTATTTCATTAGGGACTTTATACTGACTCACTATAGACTATTGTGTACTTTTGCTTTCAGGTATATTTTTTTGCCCTAATTTATCGATACATGTGAACATATGCTCTATCTCGCGGGATCAGGTCTATATCTAGGTTTTGGGACTCTGTTAGGATAGACTTCCTTTTTTAAAATGATGCCATATCAACTTTTCAAAGTCCCTCAGAAGGAACTATGAGGAAGAGGATATGGCCAAGCATTTGGTGTTTCCAGGATCAATTTCAACTCTCTATTTGAAAGTTAAATAGATACCTTTTTTTCTAATAAAAAATTTTATAAAACAGGTACAGGTATAGCGAAAAAAGTAAAAGAAACTATAGTACATTGAGCTATATCCCCCTAACATGCATGTTTACTCAGAATGTGACTGTATTTATAAGGAGGATCTTATGTAATTAAATACCTTGAGATGAAATTATCTTGGATTTAGGCTAGATACTAAATACAAGTGACTGCTGTCTTCGTAAGATAAAGGAGAGACAAATTTGGACTTAAAGACAAAGGAGATAAAGATAGAAAGACGGTCAAGTGAAGACAATGAGTGAGATCCACAAACCAAGGGATGTGAAGGATCTCAGGAAACCACAATAAACTAATAAAGGGTTTGGGGGGCGGTTTTTCACAGCTCCTAGATTAAATTATTGTTTTAAGCCATAAGTTTGTAGATTTGCCATGACAACCCTAGAAAATTGCTACAAATACTAAGATCAACTCTGTTTGTAGCACCAGAATCTTGTTCATGTGTAATTTTATCACTCCTAGGTTATTTTTTCATTATTTGTGAGATAGATAGAGAGAGAGAGAGAGAGACTATAGCATCATAGCTTTTCCTGGTGCTGTAGCACTTCTATGTGGTGTTCCCTGGGCTCATACCTAGGCTTTGTGTATGGTAAGGCATATATCCTCTCAGGTGAACTAGCCTGTGGCTCTTACCAAGAAAAAAAAGCTTTAAACTCATCTCATAAACTCAGTAGAAAAATAACTAAGTGAATTCTATGTTTTACAAAATCCTGAAACCTTCATCAGGCATAACAAACAAACATTACCCTTAATATAGGATATTCTGGAAGGGTTACAGAAAAGATTCCTTTTGACCTTCCTTCCTGTACTTCCTCTTCTGTTATTAGTATGCTTTGAGATCTTTGAGATTACTAGGCTCAAGGTGCCTCATGTTTTTGGATTTCTAGACTTGAGATGAATTATTAATGTAATTATTTAATGGCAACTCATAAATGGTCCTACTCATGCCTGCTAGAGATCTTTCAGAACTAACATGAAATTGCCAAAACAATCTTGAGAAAAAAGAACAGAACCGGAGGCATCACACTCCCAGATTTCAAACTGTATTATAGGGCCATTGTCATCAAAACTGCTTGGTACTGGAACATGAATAGACACATTGACCAGTGGAATAGAATTGAGAGCCCAGAATGAGGCCCCACACCTATGGACATCTAATCTTTGACAAAGGGGCCCAGACTATTCAATTGGGAAAGCAGAGTCTCTTCAACAAATGGTGTTGGAAACAATGGGTTGAAACATGCAGAAGAATGAAACTGAATTACTGTATTTCTCCAAATACAAAAGTAAATTCCAAGTGAATCAAGGACTTGGATGTTAGACCAGAAACTATCATATACTTAGAGGAAAATATTGGCAGAACTCTTTTCCGCATAAATTTCAAAGACATCTTCAATGAAATGAATCCAATTAAAAAGAAGACTAAGGCAAGTATAAACCTATGGGACTACATCAAATTAAAAAGCTTCTTCACAGCAAAAGAAACCACTACCCAAACCAAGAGACCCCTCACAGAATGGGAGAATATCTTTACATGCCATACATCAGATAAGAGTTTAATAACCAGCATATATTAAGAGCTTGCCAGACTCAACAACAAGACAACAAATAACCCCATCCAAAAATGGGAGGAGGACATGGACAGAATATTCACCAAAGAAGAGATCCAAAAGGTCGAGAAACACATGAAAAAATGCTCCAAGTCTCTGATTGTCAGAGAAATGCAAATCAAGACAACAATGAGATATCACTTCACTCCTGTGAGAATGTCATACATCAGAAAAGGTAACAGCAGCAAATGCTGGAGGGGCTATGGGGTCAAAGGAACCCTCCTACACTGCTGGTGGGAATGTAAATTGGTCCAACCTCTGTGGAGAACAATCTGAAGAACTCTCAGAAGGCTAGAAATGGACCTACCCTATGACCCTGCAATTCCTCTCCTGGGGATATATCCTAAGGAACCCAACACATCCATCCAAAAAGATCTGTGTACACATATGTTCTTGGCAGCACAATTTGTAGTAGCCAAAACCTGGAAGCAACCCAGGTGTCCAACAACAGATGAATGGCTGAGCAAGTTGTGGTATATATACACAATGGAATACTACTCAGCTGTTAAAAATGGTGGCTTCACCGTTTTCAGCCGATCTTGGATGGTCCTTGAAAAATTCATGTTATGTGAAATAAGTCAGAAACAAAAGGTGAATATGGGATGATCTCACTCTCAGGCAGAAGTTGAAAAACAAGATCAGAAACAAAAACACAAGTAGAACCTGAAATGGAATTGGCATATCGCACCAAAGTAAAAGACTCTGGGGTGGGTGGGTGGGGAGAATACAGGTCCATGAAGGATGATAAATGACATAGTGGGGGGTGTATTGTTAAATGGGAAACTGGGGGATGTTATGCATGTACAAACTATTGTATTTACTGTTGAATGTTAAACATTAATTCCCCAATAAAGAAATAAATTTTTTTTAAAAGAACTAAGATGAAAGTCCAGATGGGCATGATTATAGTGTCTACATTTAAGTTCATCATAAAAGATGTAATAGGACAACATATGTGAGAGAAAAGACACAAAAGAGAGAGAATTTCTTGTTAGAGCAAGATTGGAGGGGATTCATTAAAAACTACCTGTAAATACGTGTAAAGACACACAAGGGCTCTTGGTCCTCACCTACAAGGGGGAAGCTTCAGAAGTGACAGAACAATAATACTGAAGCTCTCTCTCTCCTTAGCTCTGTCTGTCTCTCTCACATTCTTCCTCTCTGTCTCTCTCTGCCTCTCATCCTCTATCAAAAAGAAAAGGAAAAGAATTGGTGGTACAATTATACACGCATGAAGCCCTAAAAGTAACCCTAATGGGGGGAAAATAAAACCTACACTTAATCATAGATACTAAATCAGAAAGGAAGTAGTAAACAATTTTCTTGGGCTTATTTGCAAAACTCTGGGAGAAAAAGACCATCTCCTAAACAAGAAAAGGATTTGACAGAGCTACGGATTAATATCAACACTGTGACACTTAAAGGATGTTTGAAACATGAATGCAGTGTTTCTGCAAATATACTTTACTATTTGAAAGGGGCATACACTTTATAAATAGATCAAATAGAATTTGCTGCCTCCTGGAATTCTGAGAAAGAGGACAGATGCTACCTAGATCACAGTCCTGTCTACTAAGTGAGCCCTAATCCACCCTCAGCTGATACAGGTCTCTTGACCAGTTTCAATGTTCATGCTGAAAATAACATTAAAATGACAGTATGGGCCATTTTAGAGAATCGTTCAGTTTTACTGGGCATCTCCCACATGTATATGAAGTATACATGTTGCTAAACTTCAGTTTGGACAGAAAAATAGCTCATTCTAGGGGGAGAAGGGGATACTTACTTTGCTATGTTCATAACCAAGTTTAAACCAGGACCCTGCCTCACTGGAGGAAGCTTTGGTGCTGTGGTCTCTTTGAAAATTCTCTCTCTCTTCTCTCTCTCTCTCTCCCCCTTTCCCCTCCTCCTCCTCCTCCTCCACCTCCTCCACCTCCTCCTCCACCTCCTCCTCCTCCTCCACCTCCTCCTCCACCTCCTCCTCCTCCTCCTCCACCTCCTCCTCCTCCTCCTCCTCCTCCTTCTTCTTCTTCTTCTCTCTCTCTCTCTCTCTCTCTCTCTCTCTGTCCTTCTCCCTCTCATTTGACAATGTCAAACCAGACCAATGATAGTAATAACAGAAGCATTTTTTGTCTATCTGCTCTTAATCTTTTATTATGGTAAGTTTCTCAGTGAAAGGCTAGGCTTCCCCTAGATTTTTAGTTTAAATTTTTTAATTAAAAAGATTTTTTAATCAGAGCACTGCTCAGCTCTGGCTTATGGTGGTATGGGGATTAAGCCTGGGACATTAAAGCCTCAAGCATGAGAATCTGTTTTATAATCATTAAGCTTTCACCCCTACTGCTCCGTAGATGTTCAGAACAGACCTTCCTAAGGTGTCAATTTGGCATGTGAAGTGTTTCAAGCTGAGCTCAATCCATAGGCTTAAAAGAAGCTTTTACCATCCCTTAACTGCCTAAAAGAATAAAAAGAAAGGGTATTACGTAGAATTCCCATTTTATCAGAAATAGTCTTTCTGTGGAAGGAAACCCTCTATGAGAGGGTAAACATACAAAGTATCTGATCTTCCCCCTTCTCCTTGAAGCCCTATTCATTACCTCACAATATGCACCCTCATTTTGCCTGCCTCACCATCTTTAGAATTCACATCTATGAAGAGTCTTCAAATATACCTAATTATATTTTATTTCTCTCTACTAATTTGTCTGATGTTGACTGTTCAATCATACCAAGAGAAATCTAGAGGGCTAGGGGGACATTTTCTCTAACCTCTATACAGCCGAGATCTCATAAGGGTAGAGGGAAACGGACTTTTTGCTCCCTTACATTCCTCATTCTTTTTTTTTTCCACCAAAGTTATCACTGGGCCTGGGAACCGGCATACCTTTTCCACTTCTGGCAGCCAGTTTTCATCCTTTCCTCCAGAATTCTGGCATGATCAGGGATGGGGAACCTTTTGTCTACCGTCATTTGTGCCGTCATTTATGGGCCATACAAAATTATGAACTTAAAAATTAGCACTTGGTGTTGCTATGAGGAAAGGGGGCTTTGTGCCTGGATAACGAAAAAAAAACTAGATTTATTTAATTTTGAATCCTGCCTGCAGTTACCTTGGCAGGGCCAGATCAGATTATTCTGTAGGACATATAGAGCCCATAGGATGGATGTCCCCCATCCCTGCTCTAGATAGAGTAAGAGACAGAGATACAGAAAGAAACAGAGACAGAGGAGAGGCACTGCAACACCATTCCACGGTTCACAAAGCTTCCAAAGCAGGCAAGCCTTAGTGATGGCCTGGGCCTTGAACTGGGTCTCTACTGTGTGAATCACCTGCCAGTCTACCTTCATTCCAAACATAATAACTTAGCAACATGATTTGCTAGTCAAAAACTTTCAATAAGTTGAATTTCACCTACTGATATATTGAATCTAAACTTCTCAACCTCAGCTCAAGCTTCTTCCTGATATAAACCTCTTCAGCTTTACTTTGTACTAGTCTTCTAAGCAACCTGTTATCTTTAAATAGACGTATACTCAAACTTATATTCATTTCCTTTTGTTTCGTTCTGCATCTTTGTCCTTTTATGCCTGACATGCATTCACACTATACCTATATTTATACCCTTCCAGGATCATCTAAAATATAACTAGTCTCTTATTTAACAGGTCACAGTAGAATTTGCATATAATTCATTTCCTAGTGAACACCTCAAAAATCTCATTTTGGCATTTGGGCTACTTATTAAAAATAAGGCAATTAAGATTCAAAACAAACTTCTACCCCTTCCTTAAATATCCAGAAGAATTTTGACAGAGGAGATTTGCAGATAATGAGCGTTATTACCAGAAAGAAATTTTTTATGGCTCACCTGTATGGCAGGGAGACATCTAATCACCAAACATCTGTTCTTCTTCTTATCATTCTATGAATTACACTTCTTCCTTTTTTATTTAAGAAAGGATAAATTAACAAAACCATAGGGTAGGAGGGGTACAACTCCACACAATTCCCACCACCCAATCTCCATATCCCATCCCCTCCCCTGATAGCTTTCCCACTCTCTATCCTTCTGGGAGCATGCATGGACCCAGGGTCATTGTGGGTTGTAGAAGGTGGAAGGTCTGGCTTCTGTAATTGCTTCCCCTCTGAACATGGGCGTTGACTGGTTGGTCCATACTCCCAGTCTGCCTCTCTCTTTCCCTAGTAGGGTGGGTCTCTGGGGAAGCAGAGCTCCAGGGCACATTGGTGGGGTCTTCAGTCTAGGGAAGCCTGGCCGGCATCCTGATGGCATCTGGAACCTGGTGGCTGAAAAGAGAGTTAACATACAAAGCCAAACAAATTGTTGAGCAATCATGGACCCAAAGCTTGGAATAGTGGAGAGGAAGTGTTAGGGGGATACTCTCTGCAAACTCTAGTGCTTTCAGGTATATATTTTGCAGTAGTTTACGGATACGTGTGAACCTATGCTCTCTCTCACAGAAACTGGTGTATATCTAGGTTTTGGGACTTTGTTAGAAAGTGAATCACCTGAGATGGAATTAGAGTATACTATGAAAGGAAAGGTCTCACCCGAGTAATGAAGCTGAAGGGTTGTCATTCCACACGTGAAGTCTCTGGACACAGTCTGAAGTGAAGCATGTTGAGGTGGCAATCGTTGTGTTGGTTAGGTTGTGATCGGCAGATGCAATATTATTTGATATGGGTTGGGAGAGGCATACGGGAAAGTGGGCCCTATACAATGGTTCCAGGACTGGGGGAAGTAGAGGCTCTATAGTGGAGATGTGAGGTTCCTGCTGTCTTAGGGTTCCAAAAGACAATCAGTAGTTAATGTTATCATCACATTATTTGGTAATTGGGTTAACTTTGAAAATTCCTTTTGTTAGGGTTTGCTGTACAGTACCCAGTATCTTGTATATAGCTGTGCTATTGGTTGCTTCTGATCTACTTGGTCTAGGCTTTTGAGAGAGTCTGAATATCAATTACACAGCCTATATATTGGAAAGATTCAGTTTGTGTTTTGAAAAACTTTGAGACATACAATTAATTTTCCCCCTCTCATATTAATTAACTAGTGATTTATATGACTACATTTTACTAGGAGTGTACATAAACACCATTCCCACCACCAAAAGACTGTGACCCATCCCTCCCACCCACTCCCACCCCCCACTGGCCGAAGAAGCTGCATGTCTACCCCTCACCACAGGGTTTTTACTTTGGGGCCCTACTTACAATTTGGTCAGGTCCTGCTTTTAGTTTCCCTTTCAGATCTTCTTACTCAACTTCTGTTGATGAGTGGGATCATCCCATACTCATCTTTATCTTTCTGACTTAGCTCACTTAACATAATTCCTTCTCGCTCTGTCCAAGATGGGTCAGAGAAGGTGGGTTCATTGTTCTTGATAGCTGCATAGTATTCCATTGTGTATATATACCACAGCTTTCTCAGCCACTCATCTGTTGTTGGGCACCTGGGTTGCTTCCAGGTTTTAGCTATTATGAATTGCGCTGCCATGAACATAGGAGCACACACCTCTTTTTGGTTGGGTGTTATGGAGTCCTTGGGGTATAACCCCAGGAGAAGAATTACTGGATCATATGGAAGGTCCATGTCTAGCCTTCTGAGAGTTTTCCAGACTGCTCTCCACAGAGGCTGTACCAATCTATATTCCCACCAGCAATGTAAAAGGCTTCCTATGTCCCCACAACCTCTCCAGCATTTGTTGCTGCTGTCCTCTTTGATGTATGCCATTCTTACAGGAGTGAGGTGGTATCTTAGTGTTGTCTTAATTTGCATTTCTCTGACTATCAGTGACCTAGAGCAGTTTTTCATATGTTTGTTAGCCTTTTGGATCTCCTCTGAGGTGAATGTTTTGTTCATATCCTCTGTCCATTTTTGGATGGGGTCATTTTCTTTTTTGGTGCTAAATTTGCTGAGCTCTTTATATATTTTGGTGATTAGTTTCTTGTCTGATGTCTGGCATGTGAAGATCTTCTCCCATTCTGTTAGGGGTCTCTTTGTTTGTTTAATAGTTTCTTTAGATGTGCAGAAGCTTTTCAATTTGATGTAGTCCCATTGGTTTGTTTCTGCCTTAGTCTTCCTTGCAATTGGGTTTGATTCATCAAAGATGTCCTTGAGGTGTAGGTGGGAAACTGTTTTACCAATGTTTTTCTCTAAGTATTTGATTGTTTCTGGTCTGACATCCAGGTCTTTGATCCATTTGGAGTTGATTTTTGTTTCTGGTGAGATAAAGTGGTTCAATTTCATTCTTCTGCATGTTTCAACCCAGTTTTCCCAGCACCATTTATTGAAGAGAGCCTCCATTTCCCATTTAATCCTTTGGGCCCCCTTATCAAAGATTAGATGCCCATAGGTGTTGGGATTTACTTCTGGGCTTTCAATTCTGTTCCACTGGTCTGTATGCCTATTTTTGTTCCAGTACCATGCTGTTTTGACGATGATGGCTTTATAATATAGTTTAAGGTCTGGGAGTGTGATGCCTCCATTTCTGTTTCTTTTCCTTAAGATGGTTTTGGCAATTCTAGGTGTTTTCAGGTTCCAGATAAATGATTGTAGTGTTTGTTCTATTCTCTTAAAGAGCCCCTACTTCCCCCAGTCCTGGAACCCTTGGATAGGGCCCACTTTCCCGTATGCATCTCCCAATCCAAACCAAATAACATTGCATCTGCCGATCACAACCTAACCAAAGCAACGATTGCTACCTCAACATGCTTCACCTCAGAATGTATCCAGAGACTTCACGTGTGGAATGACAACCCTTCAGCTTCATTACTCGGGTGAGACCTTTCCTTTAATAGTAAACTCTAATTTCATCTCAGGTAGTTCACTTTCTAAGAAAGTCCCATAACCTAGATATACACCAGTTTCTGTGAGAGAGAGCTTATGTGCACACGTATCCATAAACTACTGCAAAATATATACCTGAAAGCAGGACTACACTAGAGTTTGCAGCGAGTACCTCCCTAACACTTCCTCTCCACTATTCCAAGCTTGGGATCCATGATTGCTCAACAAATTGTTTGGCTTCATATGTTAGCTCTGTTTTCAATCACCAGGTTCCAGATGCCACCAGGATGCTGGCTAGGCTTCCCTGGATTGAAGACCCCACCAATGTGTCCTGGAGCTCAGCTTCCCCAGAGTCACACCCTACTAGGGAAAGAGAGAGGCAGACTGGGGGTATGGACCGACCAGTCAACGCCCATGTTCAGCGGGGAAGCAATTACAGAAGCCAGACCTTCTACCTTCTGCATCCCTCAACGACCCTGGGTCCATGCTCCCAGAGGGATAGAGAATGGGAAAGCTATCAGGGGAGGGGGTGGGTTATGGAGATTGGGTGGTGGGAATTGTGTGGAGTTGTACCCCTCCTACCTTATGCTTTTGTTCACTAATCCTTTCTTAAATAAAAAATTTAAAAAAACAAACAAAAAAAACTTAAAAAAAAAAAAAAGAAACGGTGAATCAGGTCTACAGGTGTCTTTCTCTTTCCCTCTCTGTCTTCTCTCCTCTTTCGATTTCTCTCTGTTATATCAAACAACAACAGCGATGGCAATAATAACAATAACAAGGGCTACAACAACAGCATCAAAATGGGAAAAATAGCCTCCAGGAGCAGTGGATTCAAACTGCAGACACCAAGCCCCAGCAATAAGCCTGGAGATAGATAGATAGATAGATAGATAGATAGATAGATAGATAGATAGATAGGGAGAAAATGGATGTCTCCGTACATTCGCAGCTCGTTTGATATAAAGAATAACCTGGGAGGGTACTTATTAAAAATATAGAACCCAGGGGCCAGGCGATCGCACAGCCAGTTAGGTACATACAGTAAGTGAAGGAGGTCTGCAGGTGTCTATCCTTTTCTCTCCCTCTCTATCTCCCCTCCCCTCAATTTCTCTCTGTCCTATCCAATAATAAATAAATAAATAAATAAATAAATAAATAATATGGCTGCCAGGAGTAATGGATTCATAGTGCCGTCATCGAGCCCCAGAGAAAAAATAACCCTGCAGGCATTAAAAAAATAATATGTTAACTCTTTTTTTCATCCACCAGCTTCCACATGCTAAGATGATGCCAACTGGACTTCCCTGGGCAGACGACCCCACCAATGTGTCCTGGAGCCATGCTTACCCATAGCCCCACCTCACTAGGGAAAGAGAGAGACAGGCTGGGAGTATGAATAGACCTGCCAACACCCATGTTCAGCGAGGAAGCAATTACAGAAGGCAGACCTTACACCTTTTGCACCCTATAATGTCTCTTGGTCCATGCTCCCAGAGGGATAAAGAATAGGAAAGCTATCAGAGGAGGGGAGGGGATATGGAGTTCTGGTGGTGGGAACTGTGTGGAGTTGTACCCCTCTTATCCTATGATTTTTGTCAGTGTTTCCTTTTTATAAATAATAATAATAATAGATTCCTGGATGCTGACCCAAATCTACTTAATCAAAATTTTCCAAGTATAGGTATCTGCATTTTATTAATATCCCAGGTGAGATCACACCTGCTCAACTATGGGACATCTTAGTTTGGTCTATTCCCCTCCTTACAGAGGTAATTGTAGTCTCCTGCCTGAAAATAAGTACCATACACAGAGATCATATGGACAGAGGCAGAGACACAATCAGGACTAAAATAGTGTGCTCTTTCCATGGTCTATCTATCCCATCCAAGATTAGAAGCCTCCGGCAGAGGAACTGGATTTGTGTCCCTCCAACCCACACATGGTATTTTGCATAATAAATTCTATATAACTACTTCAGAAAAATGTGGTGGATTGATTTGAAGGATACAGAGTACAAACTACATGTCAATGGACTCTAAATAGTTTACTGAAAAATCATATAACTTGACACAAATCATTTGATAACTGAAAACACTAGATTTAAAAAGACAGAGATGGGGTAGGAAAAATAGTTCATCAGGTAGGGCAGCAAAAGTTGGACACTGACACCAGAGGAGAGGTGCTACTGCACCAGAAGTTCTGGTATGGTGGCCTCTCTCTGTTTCTATCTCTGTCTTTGTCTCTGTCTCTCCCTAGCTGAATGAAAAGGCAGTCCAAAGCACTGAAATTGCAAATTTCAGTGACCCTTTCACCATTAAACAAGTAATAGAGAAAAAAAATAATAATGGTGTTCACTTCCCATTGGATACATAGTGGCATCTTATTCCTGAGAATTCCTTTCCAGTATTTGTCATGATGTCAATTGTCAGGAAGTATAAAACATTTTAATTTCAACTTAATGATTGAAAGATACACAGTGACTGATCTTAGTTGCGGAGTATGTGGACCTGATGAAAAACACAATGCAGGTTGATGGTTAAGCCCTAGTG
Organism: Erinaceus europaeus; assembly: GCF_950295315.1. Taxonomy (NCBI): domain Eukaryota; kingdom Metazoa; phylum Chordata; class Mammalia; order Eulipotyphla; family Erinaceidae; genus Erinaceus; species Erinaceus europaeus. Next base: position 102,262,213 of record NC_080185.1, on the reverse strand, counting down.
TGACTAGAAACACAGAGGGAGCTCTATGATACAGAACAAACAGTAGGAAGGCTAGGGGAGTGTTGTGGCCATCAGGCTGCATTGTTTAGGAAATAATGAGCATTCTTCTAATTTTCCATCCTATTATACAGAATTATTTCATTCACAGTTAACTCTATATTTTTGTATTGTTGTTCTTTAAAAAATAATAAAAGTTCAAATGCTTGGGGGTGGGTGCAGTGTGGACTTATATATTGTGATCCTACCATCTGATATGATAACCCATTATTAATCATAAGTAAAACTAAATTTTTATAAAGCCCAGTTGCACTTTCATGGAATAAGTATATTTTTGTCTTTGCTAGGTTCTTGTACTTATTTTGACCTGATAAACCTAATGTCATTTTATTGGATGAAATCGATCATTTTCTGAGAGCTGAATGTACCAAGGGCACTCATCCATTCTGTGAGGAATTTCTAGCCCTTTCTTGTACTTCTTTTTTTCTCTGCTTTAGATAACAGTATAAAAATGGATACATTCTAGTCTCAGAAGAAAAAAATTAACCCTTCATACTATTCAGCATCCTAAGATACAGACAGAAAGCTATGCTGAATATAAAAGATTAAAATATTATTAAATATCAAAAATTAAAAGTAACTACCATGTTTAAAAAAACTTACCACATACTAATCACAAAAATAAGTACATGAATGTTCTAAGTATTCCATTAAGTATTCATAATACTTAATAGAATTATTTAATAGTCACAAAAATGCAATCAGAAATGTCTCTTTTTGTTCAGTTAAAGATACTAGGAAACTGGAACCGAGGAATTTAAATTTATCAAAATGAAATTGCAGTTAACATAGAAGCCATGATTCAAATTCTAATCAAACCCTAAGCAATAACCTTGTATAACTCAAACTGTATTTGCAGTTAACAGAGAAGCCATGATTCAAATGCTAATCAAACCCTAAGCAATGACCTTGTATAACTCAAATTATATTCGTAGGTGCTACTCTAGAAATCTAACCTGATAACATATAAAATAAGGGATATCTGGTCCCACTCAAGACATATAGAATTGGAATTAGTATTTAACAATAATTCTGGGTGATTTTTAAGCATATTAAATTTTGAAAAACACTACTATAAAGATCTAGAATGCCTGTCATCTTGTAGAATTTAGAGATACATGTGTTATTAAATGTAGTGATTCAAGATATATAAACTGTTAGCTCAAACATCAATTTAAGTGCAAGATGTGATTTTTAAAATAACAGCAATGGCTTTATATGACATTTTTGTGTGCTAAAATTAAGCTAGAATATGAAACCTCTGGGAACATGCGACTGCAATGCCTCAATTATTTATCATCATAAAAAATTCAGGGAGTTGTAATTTATATAACTCTCTGTGAGTTATTATCTATGGAAATTGATAAAGAGGAATCCTTGTTTTCAAGGGACTTAGAATCGCAGTGGACTGCCCTAGAATACAAAATGAAAACTAATTACCAAAATTTTTAAATAAAGAATAAATTAAAATTGCCTCATTCTTCTTTTTCTCTTCCTTAACTGTTTAACATCCCTTGAATACTGAAAATATTTACTACTTCCTTAGGCGAGTAGACTCTAAAATCCTCCAATATTGCTTAATCTTTTATTCATCCCTTATGAAGAGAGTTGGAAAGAAAGAAAGAAAGAAAGAAAGAAAGAAAGAAAGAAAGAAAGAAAGAAAGCACTCAACTGAAGTATCAAAACCATATAATAAGAAAGGACTAACCATCTTAGGCCTTTTGTCCCATGAAAGAACTTGACTCAAATCATAAATGTTCTGATTATTAAAAAGTTGAAACTTCGAAAAGAATGGATAAATTCTAAGTTGAATGCCCCATAGAGTTTGAGAAAATGGAAATGACCAGCAAAAGAAAGTAGATATGGGGCTGAACCATGGTACAACTGGTAAAACGTAGAAGTTACCATGGGAAAGGACCCAGGTTCAAGCCCCCAGTCCCCACCTCCAGTAGGGGGAAGACTTCACAGGTGGTAGAGCAGATTGTAGGTATTTTTTTTTTTCCTCTCCCTTTCTCTCCCCATCTCTCTCCCTATTTCTATGTCTCTATCATAATTACAAGATAGTAGTTTTAAAAAGAAAGCATATGAGTTTCAAATCATGTTCCCTCCATACTAAATTATGTGACAACTTATTAGGGTCAGTTACAAATGGCCATGTCTTGGTGGAGAGTTATGTTTCTTTTTGAAGTTAATACAACAATAAGATCCTTTCAGTGGGAGACATGTACTGAAAATAATATTACTGAAAAATTTAATGCAATCTTCTTTTTTTTTTTTTTTTTTTTTTTACAAATAGCTAGAATTTTTACTTAATCACTTCTAGTTATTAAGAGAGAAAACAGAAATATATAAGAAATTGAAGATAATATTGACAAGATAAAAGAAATAACAGAGATAAGATAAAAGCAAAAAGAGAGAGACTGAGAGATATGTCTTGGTCACAAAACAAGAACTTGATACCTTGGGGCTAGATCCCAAATTCTCTACCCTATTGTCTGGTAGCTAAACCTAGATTCTACCCAATATTGGGCTGACATCCAACGGTCTCAGGGAGATGACCTCTGATAAGAAACCATAATGTTATCCTTGGTCTTCTCCTCTCCTGGCAATGCTGCTTCCAACACCAAGTACTGCTTCTTAAGCTCTATGGACCCCCTTCTTCACCTACTGGCTACACATGTCAGTAAGCTGTGGCTCAGTGAGTTTCTTTTTTTTTTTTTTTTTTTTTTATTAATTAACAAAACCATAGGGTAGGAGGGGTACAATTCCACACAATTCCCACCGCCCAATCTCCATATCCCACCCCCTCCCCCGATAGCTTTCCCATTCTCTATCCCTCTGGGAGCATGGACCCGGGGTCATTGAGGGTTGCAGAAGGTAGAAGGTCTGGCTTCTGTAATTGCTTCCTCGCTGAACATGGGCGTTGACTGGTCGGTCCACACTCCCAGTCTGCCTCTCTCTTTCCCTAGTAGGATGGGTCTCTGGGGAAGCTGAGCTCCAGGACACATTGGTGGTGTCTTCAATCCAGGGAAGTCTGGCTGGCATCCTGATGACACCTGGAACCTGGTGACTGAAAAGAGAGTTAACATACAAAGCCAAACAAATTGTTGAGCAATCATGGACCCAAAGCTTGGAAAAGTGGAGAGGAAGTATTAGGGAGGTACTCACTGCAAACTCTAGTATACTTCTGCTTTCTTACTTTGGTGCCATACTCCAAACTCAGTCAATTTCTGCTTTGCGTTTCTACTTCTTCTTCCTTTTTTTGTTTTTTTTACATGCATAACATTCCCCAGATTCCCATTTAGCAATACAACCCCCACTATTTCATTCGTCATTTTTTATGGACCTGTATTCTCCCCACCCACCCACCCACCCCAGAGTCTTTTACTTTGGTGTAATACTCCAATTCCATTTTAGGTTCGACTTGTGTTTTCTTTTCTAATCTAATCTTGTTTTTTTCCCATATTCATCCTTCTGTTTCTGACTTATTTCACTCAACATGATTTTTTCAAGGTCCATCCAAGATCGGCTGAAAACGGTGAAGTCACCATTTTTTACAGCTGAGTAGTATTCCATTGTGTATATATACCACAACTTGCTCAGCCACTCATCTGTTGTTGGACACCTGGGTTGCTTCCAGGTTTTGGCTATTACAAATTGTGCTAATGCAATCTTCTTAATAGTTCCCCTCCCCCCTATAGTGCATGAACCTGGGTCCCTGTGCATGGTGATATGTGTGCTTAACTGGGTGTGCCAAGGCCTGGTCCCTATAGTGCTTTTTCAAATTGAACTCATTTTAATTTGTCCCTGCACTTTTGAGTGTCAGTAAGTTCTCCTTACATTAGAAATACGTGTGCCATGCTTTTTCAAATTGAACTCATTTTTAATTTGTCCATGCACTTTTGAGTGTCAGTAAGCTCTCCATACATTAGAAATATGTGTGCCTTCTGTGACAATTCTAAGAGTGAAGATTATATTGTCCCTCACAGAGATTTCTTGCTCATTTTGCATTATTATGTAAATCAACCAAATTGGTAGCTGAGATGAGGAATAAAACCAGAATATAATGACAGAGAATCCAGGAGAATATGGGTCTTAGCCAAAGATTTCATAGTCTCCTGTTCCAGTCTACCAGTTCATTGGCATGTTAGATGTAGACTACGGGAGCACCTTGGATATGACACAGTCCATGACTGCTACATCCAGTAAAGGACAGTGACATAAAGCACTGGGAGTACATGAAAGGATGGCTCTAGAAATCACAGAGCGCAGTAAATCACAAAACATCTTCTAGGTCACCCTCTTCCTATGTAACTGGGTTATAACTAAACTGTGGACCTCACCCCCAAGCCCTGGCTCCCCACCTTGCCTACCTTACAGAACAAATTCTACAAAGCTGTAGATGAGAAAGCTTCTCTTGGTTTCTGTTTTTGACATATATTTCCAACTGTTAACTGCAGTGACCAAGTACATTGCAAGACTCCCCATAGTTGGTGCTGATACACTGAAACCCTTTCTAAAGTCTGTTGGGTTGAGAGGAAATATGAATGCATATTTTCCAACTAAAATTATAGTGACAATTAAATTAAATTGAGAGTATTGTCCCAAAGTTTTTGGCTGTGTTATTGAAGATATGAAAGCTAGTTTTCACTGTTTAATATAAATGTGTAGTCATTGTACTAAAGGCTGGAGCAGTGTAGTAGCCTATTGCCTTGACCAATCTTTCTCTGTCTTCAGTTAAGGGTTGTTAATGGGGGCACTACCTAGACAACTTTCTCTCATGAAGCAAAATGGCCAGTTTCACCCAAGGAGGAATGTAAAAACAGCAGTAGAGAGCAGAAATGTGGTTCGTTTTTATCTGTTCCTTAAGAAGGTCCCACTTCTTATTGTACTTGTACATCCTCTGCTGTAAGGATTGCTTGCAAAATGGTTGGGGTAACAAGAAGGGTTCTCCAAAAACCAAAATGTACAACATGACTGTCTTAGGTTCATGAATGTTTGATTTCATCACTCTGGAGTGCTTTATTTTTCTTTTCTTCTTATGGGGGGAGAGGTTAATGGTTTACAGTATAGTTGTTGATACATGGGTACAATTCCTCATCTCACCACGATAGGTATCTGCAAAGCATTTCACGCCCAAATTAGGACATTTTCCATCATCATGCTCCAGGACCTCAAAGCCCACCCTCCCCCAGCCCTCTTCCTGCCCTCTTTCTCCAGAGTCCTTTACATTGATGGAATATACCAAACCTAGTCCAGGTTCTGCTTTGTGTTTTCCCTTCTCTTCTTATTTTTCAACTTCTGTCCATGAGTGGGATCACCCTATATTCAACCTTCTCTTCCTGGCTTAACATGATCTCAGTTAACATTATTCCTTCAAGCTCTATCCAAGATGAGGTGGAGAAGGTGAATTTATCTTTTTAATAGCTGAGTAGTATTCCATTGTGCATACATACCACAACTTAGCCACTCATCTGTTGCTGGACATATAGGTTGTGTCCAAGTTTGGGTTAACACAAGTTATGCTGCTATGAACATAGGTATACAGATATTTCTTTGTATGAGTGTGTTTGTTTCCTTAGGATATATCCCCAGGAGATTGCCAGGTTATAGGGTAGGTCCATCTCCACAGGGGTTGGACGACTTTCCATTCCCACTAGTAGAGCAGGAGGATTCCTTTACTCCAGCAACCTCGACAACATTTCTTGTTATTATACTTTCTGATGTATGGCATTCTCACAGAAATGAAGTGGTATCCCATTGGTGTCTGTATTTGCATTTCTCTGATAATCAGTGACCTTGAGCATTTTTTTTTTGCCCCCAGGGTCATTGCTGGGGCTCCGTGCCTAATCCACTGCTTCTGGAGGCTATCCCCCCCTTTTGTTGCCCATGTTTAACGTTGTTGTGGTTATTATTGTTATTGGACAGAACAGAGAGAAATGGAGAGAGGAGAGAAAGATAAACACCTGCAGACCTGCTTTACCGCTTGTGAAACGACCTCCCTGCAGGTGGGGAGCTGAGGGCTCGAACTGGGATCCTTAAGCCAGTCCTTGCGCTTTGCACCATAGGCACTTAACCTGCTGAACCAACGCCCGACCCCCAACCTTGAGCATTTTTTCATATGTCTGCTGCCCCTGTGAGTCTCTTTTTTGGTGAATACTCTGTTCATATTCTCTCACCACTTTCACATGTTTTTCTTTTCTGAGTTTGGTGAACTCTTTATGTATTTTTGTTATTAGCCTTCTCCCTAGAAAGTATGGCATGTAAATATCTTCCCATTCTATATAGAGTCTATGTTGGTGGTGATTTCTTTTGCCATGCAGAAGCTTCTCTATACTTTTTAAATAATTTTATTTGTTCTTAATAGTGTATTACAAGATCATAATACTACAATGTATAATTCCACACCACACCCACCGAAGTTCTACTGTCCCTGCACCCTTCTACCTCCCCAAAATAGCCACCGTAGTTTTCATAAGTCATAGTTTTCTTGTTTCTGTTTTGTTTGGATTTTCTTTACAAGTTCATGAAAATCAGATCTCTAGATTCCACATATGAGTGAAAACATAGGGTAGTTGTCTTTCATCTCTTTACTTATTTTGCTAAGCAGAATCACCTTCAGCTCCATCTATTTTATTCCAAAGGACACAATGTCGTCTTTACAATCACAGAGCAATATTCCACAGAATATATATCCCATAACTTCTTTAGCCAGACATCTGTTGATGGGCATTTAGGCTGCTTTCACTCTTTGGCTATTGTGAACAATGCAGCTATGAACATAGGAGTGCATATGCCCCTTCTAATTACTGTCTGAGTGTTCAGTGGACAAATGCACAAGAGTAGTATCGCTAGATCATAAGGTAATTCCATTTTTTTATTTAAGAAAGGAGACATTAACAAAACCATAGAATAAGAGGGGTACAATTCCGCACAATTCCCATAACCCGTTCTCCACATCCCACTCCATTCCATTTTTATTTGTTTAAGGACTGTCAATACAGTCTTCCAAAGGGGCTATACCAGTTTGCATTCCCACCAGCAATGTAGCAGAGTTCCCTTTCCTCCATAACCTCTCCAAACCTGTTATTTTCTGGTTTTTTGCTATAAGCCATTCTCTCAGGCATGAGATGGTATTTCAGTGTAGTTTTATTTTGCTTTTCTCTAATGATTAGTGAAGTGGATCATTTCTTCATGTGCCTGTGGGCCATGTGTATCTCTTTTTTAATATTTTTATTTATTATTGGTTAGAAATAGAGAAATTGAGAGGGGAAGGTGATAATTGAAAGGGAGAAAGAGAGACACCTGGAGCACTATTTCAGCACTCATGAAGCTTTCCCTGCAGTTGGGGACCAGGGGGCTTGAACCTGGGTCCTTGTGCAATGTAACATGTGCACTCAACCAGGTGTGCTACTGAGTGGCCCCGTTGTATCTCTAATTTTTTTTAACCATTTAATACTTTGTTTTGCTTTGGCAGAATGTATCCCTATTTTTTTTTTAATTTAAGAAAGGAGACATTAACAAAACCATAGGATAGGAGGCTTTCAACTCCACACAATTCCCACCACCCGATCTCCATATCCCATCCCCTCCCCTGATAGCTGTCCCATTCTCTATCCCTCTGGGAGTATGGACACAGGGTTGTTGAGGGTTGCAGAAGGTGGAAGGTCTGGCTTCTGTAATTGCTTCCCCGCTGAACATGTATATTTTCTTAAGAAACCTCTCTGTTTAGTTCTTTGGTTCACTTTTTTATTGGGTCACTTTTGCTTCTTTTGTAGATCTGTACCAATTCTGTATAGGTGTTTGCAATTAGACGTTTGTCTGATGTGTGATGTGCAAATATCTTCCACATACTGAGTTGCCTGGCTATCCTTGTGTAGTTTGCTTTTTATAAGCTCTTTAGTTTCATGTAACTCATTTATTTACTCTTGTTTTCATTTCCCATTCCCAGGGTGTTGAGTCACCAAATACATTTTTTATGTGAATGTCCTTCAAAGTTTTGCTGATATTTTCTTCTATAAATTTTAGAGTTCCTGGTCTAACATCTAGATCTTTAATCCATTTTGATTTGACTTTGGTGTATGGAGTTAGGTGGTAGTCTAGTTTCATTTTTCTACATGTGGCTGTCCAGTTTTCTCAGCACCATCTGTTGAAGAGACCTTCTTTACCCCCATTGAATAGTTTTGGCCCCTTTGTCATATATTAGATAGTTGTATGTATCTGTGTTCGTTTCTGGGTTTTTTATTCTGTTTCATTTATTCAAGTGTCCATTTTTATTCCACTACCATGCAACTTTGATTATTATTGCTTTGTAGTATGAACTGAAGTTGGGGAGTGTGATACCTCCATATTTTTCCTTTTTTGTCAGAAATGTTTTGGCAATTCGTGGCCTTTTGTGGTTCCACACAAATTTTTGAAAAAGTGGTTCAATTTGTTTGAAAAACCCTATTGGAGTTTTGAAAGGGATCGGCATAGAAATTGTAGATTGCTCTTGGTAGAATGGCCATTTTAATAATGTTTATCCTGGGGGCCCGGTGGTGGCACACCTAGTTGAGTGCAAGTTACAATGCACAAGGACCCAGGGTCAAGCTCTCGGTCCCCACCTTCAGGGGAAAGCTTCACAAGTGGTGAAGGAGTACTGCAGGTGTTTCTCTGTTTCTCTGTCTCTCTCCCTCTCTACCACCCTGTCTCTATCAATTTTTGGCTGTCTCTATCCAATAAATAAATAAAGATTTTTTAAAATAAAATAATAATGCTTATCCTTCCAAGCCAGGAACAAGCAATGTTCTTCTACTTCCTCGTGTCCTTATCTATTTCATTAACAATGTCTTACAGTTTTCCTTGTAAGGTTCCTTCACCTCCTTCATGAGATTCACCCTAAGGTGTTTTATCTTTTGGGGTTCTATTATAAATGGAACTGAGTCTTTTATTTCCTTTTTTCTGACTCCTTGTTTGTATACAGAAATGCCATAGATTTATGTTTGATTTTGTAGCCTGCTACTCTACTGAATCTATTAATTTTTTCCAGTAGTGTTTTGGGGGGATCTTTTGGGTTCTCTAGGTCATCAGAAAATAGTGATAGTTTGATTTCTTCTTTTCCAATATGGTTGCCTTTGATATCTTTCTTGTCTGATTGCAGTGGCGAGGACCTCAACGACTATGTTGAGTAACAGTGGAGACAATGGACATCCTTGTCTGCCTCCCAATTTTAGGGGGAAAGTTTTCAGCTTCTCCCTATTTTGAATGATGTTAGAGGTGCATTTATTGTAAATGGTCTTTATTATGCTGAGGAATGGTCCTTCTATTCCCAGTTTCAGGGGTGGGGTCTTTATTATAAATGGGAGCTGGATCTTGTCAAAATGCAGCTGCTGATACCCTATAGCCATGTCTCTAGAAGTATATATTTATTTAAAGATATGGTTATTTATTCTAGTTGTAGGCAGAGCACTGCTCAGATCTTGTGTGCGGTAGTATCAGAGGTTGAATGTGAGAGATAACGTTAGTATTTAACACTCAATTGGGAAATCACAACATTTGGTTTGCTGCAGAGAGTGGACATGAGTCAACAATGAAAACAGTTTGCACTTGCTGCTTCTTCCACCCCTCCTGAGCGACAGTTCTTCCTCATTTAACTACATTATCCTAACTTAGTCAAGCAGTTTTCCTGTCAAATATATGCTAGATTGCATTCTCCTTAATTTCAATGCCCTAGGTTTAAAATCTCCAGGATATGACTCTCTAATATAAAAATTTCCTCCAATGAAAGCTATGATAAAGATTTAAATCTACTGTGCATGCATTTGACTCTGGGACCACTGGGTCCTCAGGCACGCTAGAAAGATACCCTACTGATGAGCTACCTCCCTGACCCACCACTTCACTATTCAAGCAGAGTGGACAGGGTGGGCGAAGATATCCGCATATATTGGCAGGTCCAGTCGAGTGTAGACGTGGGAAATGAACTTAGATGATGCTGCATCCCGACGAATATCTGGTGGGGCAATGTGCTAAGAACTGGCAGCCATGGAACCGGGGTGGAACGGATGGTTCCAGAAATGATCCTCATGGAGGAATATAATTTGGAATCGACCAAGTGGACATGGGGGCTACGGAACCATACTGGGGTACAGTATTCTGCAGTGGAATAGCATAATGCCAGAGAGGATGATCGTAGTGTGGAAGCGCTCACGCCCCCGTGAGGAGCTGGCCAGTCTTGCAATGATGTTATTCCTCACGCCCACCTTTGCTGCAGTTTTTATGAGATGTTCGTGAAATGACAGGGTGCGATCGAGAGTAACGCCAAGATAGACTGGCTGGGCTTCATGCCGGATTCTCGTATCGTCAAGCTGCACATTAAGCTCACGCGAGGCCGAGGCATGGTGTAGATGGAAAACAGATGATACCGTTTTTGCAGTGCTAGGGATTAGTCGCCATTTTTTACAGTAATCAGATATCAGAGACATGTCTTTCGTGAGTGTTTCCTCGAGGATGTCGGACTTTTATGCCTGAGTTGCACAGCAGATGTCATTGGCGTAGATGAACTTCCTTGAAGAAGTTTCTGGGAGGTCATTGTTGTAAATATTAAATAGCGTAGGAGCCAGAACAGACCCCTGGAGGAGGCCAGTTGAGACAAGTCTCCATCTGCTAGACTTGTCACCCAGATGCAGGGGCTGGACTGTGGAGCACCCAGTTAAGCACAAGGAATAACACAAATATCCAGGTTTGAGCCCCTGTGACCCACCTGCAGGGGGGACACTTCACAAGCAACAAATCAGATCTGCTGATGTCTATATTTCACTCCCTCTCTCCCCCTCCTCTCTCAATTTCTCTCTGTTTTATCCAATAATATGGCAACCAGGAGCAGTGGATTCTTAGTGCTGTCACTGAGCCAGAACAATAAACCTGGAGGCAAAAAAAAAAAAAAAAAAGCCAGGCAGGGCTAGGAAGATAGCATAATGATTATGCAAAAGAGTTTCATGCCTGAGGCACCAAAGGTCCCAAACTCAATCCTCAACACCACCATAAACCAGAGTTAAATAGTGTTCTTTGTTTCTTCCTCCCTTTCTCTATGTATCCCACTCATTACATAATTTCTTAAAAAGCCATGCAATCACATTTTGACAATTATTTGACATAAAATGACTATTCTGACCTAACAACATGTAGTTCCATCCACTTTGTTCTGAATGGTATATCATCTTTTTAAATTGCAAAATAGTGGTTGAGGGGAATTATTTGACTGGCAGAGCAATGATATTTCATGCCTGAGGCTTCTGGTTGGATTCCTGGCACTGTAGGTACTAGAGTAGTGCTCTGGTATCTCTCTCTCTCTCTCTCTCTCTCTCTCTCTCTTTCCCTCTCCCTCTCCCCCCCCTCTCTGTTTCATATGAAATTCTCACTCAAATGTAATAAATAAAATAAATATTTATAAAGAAATTTCAGAGAAGTATTCCACAGAAAATATCCACTATAGCTGCTTTAATTTATTATTTATTTATTTATTTATTGGATAGAGACAGAAAGAAATTTAGAGGGAAGGGGGAGGTAGAGAGCGAGAGAGAAAAAGCAGACACCTGCAGCATTGCTTTACCTGCAGGTGGGAGCCAGGGGCTTGAACCCAAGTCTTTGCACAATGCAGCATGTGCACTCAACCAGGTCCACCACTACCCAGCTTCTACTACTCAACTTCTTTATCCAGTCATCCACTGATGGGTATTTAGATTGCTTCAATATTTTGATTATTGTAATTAGTACAGTTATGAACATAGGGGTGCATATATCCTTTTGAATTAGTATTTGAATGTGTTTTGGCTATCTTCCCAGGACTAGTATTGCTGGATCATAAACTATTTCCATTTTACTTGCTTAATTGTTTTCCAAAGGCGGCTATACCAACTTACATTCCCACCAACAGTATAACAATATGCCACTGTTAAGTCATTATCTGGAGACATTGCTCAGCTCCCAGATCTCTCCTTATTGTGTTTGTAGCTGTACTCATTTTTTCCCTCTCCACAGAAGGAAGCACTCTTTTTCCATAAATGTGACAATTCTACATGGATTGCAAATTCCCAGTTTTCATTTCTTTAAGTGCCTTATTTCATCAGAATTGCACATTACCTTGTCCTCCTCTACTGGCTATTTTCCTTCATTATTTAAGAAAGTTCATTTAAACAATGAAGATCTTTAAAAAGGTAACTTCATCTAAGATAATTAATTCTCCACCTAATATGTATCTGCCTCACTCTTCCACCATCATCAACAAAAAAAAAGTTATCCCATTCATGACCTTCATATGTTAGTTTCTTTTGAACAATTTTTAAAATTATCTACCTCTACCTCTAACCCACCAAGCACTACCCAACATACTTCAACTTAATTACTTTTGTAACATATTAGTAAAAACAATCACTAAAATCCTCCAAATTTTCAAATGCATGAAATCTAGTTTAAATTTGGAAGTCATTTTTTATTATCTTTGTTTCTTTGAAAGATTTGGTTTATCTATAACATATTCAAGGAGAGGGGAGCATGCACATAAGGCAGAGAGGAGAGAAAGACAAGCCACAATGCCACCCCAGTGCATGTGGTGCCAGGGACCACTCTGGGAACCTCAGGCATGCAAGTCCACTGTTCTACCAGTTGATCCATTTCCCTAGCTTCTTCCATTTTCTTTGAAACCTATTCTTCTGACAGTGACCTCAATATCCCTGAAATTCATTTCTCTCTTGGTTTCAATAACTCCTCTCCAGATGCCCCATATTTGTATTTTTTCCTGAAGTAATATCTTATTTTTAGAGTTTCTCAATCATCATTCTTTGTGATTTAAAAAATATATATCCATACTCCCGGAGGGATAAAGAATAGGGAAGCTTTCAAGGGAGGAGGTTGGCTATGGAGCTCTAGGGGTAGGCACTGTGTGGAAATGTACCCCTCTTATCCTATAGATTTGAGAATATCTCCAACTTTATAAATATACGTGTGTGTGTATGTGTGTGTGTGTGTGCGTGCACGTGTGTGCGTGCTCATGCGTGCATTTGGAAAAAAAATACTGCTGTGTGAGAACTCCCAAACTTTTCTGTTTTCACTTCATAGAAAAGACGTTCTGAAGGGTTGTCATTCCACACGTGAAGTCTCTGGACACAGTCTGAAGTGAAGCATGTTGAGGTGGCAAACGTTGTGTTGGTTAGGTTGTGATGGGCAGATGCAGTATTATTTGATATGGATGGTTTTGTTAATTAATCCTTTCTTAAATAAAAAAGAAAAAAACAAATATATCATTAGAACTGCACACTAAAAAAAAAAAAGAAAAGACGTTCTAAAAAAAAAGAAAAGACGTTCTGGCTCTTACTGTTTTTGCTGATAATCATTCTCTGAAAGGAGGCTATTTATAACCTAGTTCTTTGATCTGTGTGGGATATTACATTAGGAGGTGAGAAAGAAGTAGATATTTTTTCAACTTTTTTTAAGAAGAATTGTACAGAGAGGTTCTACTGAAATGTTTGGGGGGACTTCTGGAGATCTGGCCATGGAATAGCAGCAGCAGGCATGATCTCCCCAAATCAATAAGGAAATCCAACAGAGAACATACTAAATATCAACTACAACTGGGACTTCAGAAAGAAGTGGGCAGCCTGATATGTGGGTACACTTGCAAGTAGCTAGATGGTGGAAAGGGGGAGAGGGGAAAATTCTCAGCAAGGAAGAAAGCATCTGGTCCCCATGGGCACCATCTTGCCTGAGTGCACAGGAGAGTGACAAACTCTGGGTTCTTAACCCCTTCCCCCAAGGGTCATCACAGGAGGGAGCCACAAGTTCTCCCTGATGGGACAAACAGGTGTCCTGACCAAGGTCTAGGAGTGGCACCCTTCAGAACCAGAATCGTGTATCAACCCCTACAATGGAGAATTGTCGGAAATGGAGTGGATTTCCATGGTAGCAGGCTCAAAGAGGGTATCTTGTCCCCATTAACTACAGAGCGAGTTCTCAGAGATCAGGTTGCATACTGAAACACTCATATCAACCCCACCTTACAAGAACTACTGAATGATGTCAACCTGACTCATCCGGACAAACAGCCTCACCAATGTACCCTGGAACCCCACCTCTCCAGAACCCTGCCCCAGTAGGGAAAGATAGAGACAGGCAGGGAGTATGGATCAATCTGTCAATGTCCATGTCCAGCAGAGAAGCTGGACCCTGGATCCATGCTCCCAGAGATACAGAATAGGAAACCTTCCAATGGAAGGAATGGGATATGGAACTCTGGTGGTGGGAAATGTGTGGAATTTTATCTCTTTTTCTATGGTTCTGTCAATATTTTCTATTATTTATTTTACAAATAAATTAAAATTTAAAAAAGGAAAAGAAAGGAATAGAGGCAGGATCATAGAAAAATTGCCAAATATATATAACAAGAGATAGATAGCTATAGAAATAATAGTCAACTTATATCTGTAACCTTGGGAGAACTTCTGTAGTTTCCAATGGAGGGAATGGTGACACAAAATTGTGGTGGTGGGAATGGTGCGGAATTATGCACGTTATCTCATAATTTTGTAAATTGTTGCTGAGGAGTTATTCTGATGCAGTCTCCGCCCCCAGGTTTTTCTACGCCCTGCGAAATCCTAGCAGTGCCCCCTTCAACCAATCCTGGCCCCACATGTCACCCCTGGTTGTCGCCCAATAAAAAGCCCCCTCACCCCCCCCTCTCTGGGCTCTCAGCGCCCGCTCTCTCTCAGATCTTGCCCCCTGCTCTCCCCCTGTGGTCAGGTGGTCAGGTAGTGGGGAGGGCCATTGCCGGCTGGCTCCACGTGGTCTGAACCAAACCCCCCCATCCTATAATAAAGATTTGTGTACCCCTTTGCTCTGGACATCCACTCTCTTCTCCGCGGTGCAGCCCGACACCAGACCGCCTCAACAACATCTGGTGCCCATCGTGTTCCGTGCCCACACCCTGCTGGGTGGCCCAGCCTGAGGTCCCCGAAACCGCCCAGACACAGGTAAGTGGCATCTGCCCACCTCTGTGGCCCTGGGTTTCCCTCCACCATGGGAAATTTTTTGTTTTATGAGGAGGTGTCCCAGTCATTATCTCTTGACCTGGGACAGATTTGCACTGTCATAAACGGTTTAATTTTCGCTACCCCTTGGATTTTTTAACTGTGGTCGCCACTTTCAAGATATGTAAAACGTGGTATGCCATAAGGATAAGTGACCTTGAGGCCGAGGTACAAGAGTTAAATCACATGTGCTGAAGACTTAGACATCCTAAGCGATCAGCGGCTAGACCCAAGAATTCCGTTCCCACAGACACGCACACGTGTTCAGACGCTCCTCCTCTGACCCTGCCCCCTGCCGCCCGGTTTCAGCTCCGCCTGAGGTTTCTCCGTCCCTGAACCCCCCCCTGCCCCTGCCACCCCGGTTTCAGCTCTGCCTGCAGCTTCATCTCAAGGGTGAAGAGAAGCTTAGATAGAAAGGTTTATAATCCTGACGTCCGCACACTACTCCTGCGCTCTATTGTCTGGGAAGGCATGACACCACAATTCCGTCAGGCATGCCTTAATCTTAAACCCCTACACCCAGATAATTGGATTCTAGCGACACAGGAACTTACATCAGGCAATTATGGGGCACCCGCTACGACACAGGTCTATGCAGTTGCCCCACGTAAGCAAAATGGGGCCTGCTTTCAGTGCGGTTGCCAAGGACATTGGCGTAACCAATGTCCTGATAAGTTGCGACCACGCCTCCAGTCAGGGAAACCACGCCTCCAGCCAGAGCAACCCCACTTTCAGTCAGGGAGCCAGAGACCACGTACTGTTTGTCCAAAATGTCATAAGGGGTTTCATTGGAAGAGAGATTGTTGGTCCCAATTTCATAAAGATGGTTCGCCCCTGAATGGTACAAATTCGGGGCCTGAGATTTTGTGGACCACTCCTGTTTTAGAATGGAGCCACCCTTCTATGACAGTAAAGATTAGCAATATTCCTTTTAAATTTTTGATTGACACGGGGGCAGAAAAGACGATTTTAAGGCGAGAAGAGGTTCCCCAAGATTGGGAACTTATCCCTGGACCCAGTATACATGGAATAGGAGGGATGACCCCAGCATTTTGCACACGAGACTCGCTCATGTGGGAAGACCCAGAAGGTTCTACCGGACACTTCTGCCCTTTGGTAGCTAATATTAGCACCAACTTACTGGGCAGGGATCTTCTGGAATATCTTGATGTTAGGATATCCACAGACGCCTCTGCAGAGTGTAAAACTCGTTCCTGCGATACCAGGTCTATTCAGCACCCCCAATACTAAATGCCACTGTTCGTAGCCAAACACCCCGCTTAAGCTGGCTTTCTAATGAGCCTGTCTGGGTGGAACAGTGGCCTTTACCTAGGGATAAGCTAAAAATTTTAAAAGAGCTCGTCTGAGAGCAGTTGTCCTTGGGACACATTCGTCATTCTCAAAGCCCATGGAATACTCCTGTCTTTGTGATTAAAAAGCGCTCGGGAAAATGGCGCCTCCTTCAAGATCTCCGTGCAGTAAATAAAACCATGCAGGTCTGGGGCTCCCCCCAAAGGGGTTTGCCTCTTGCTTCTGCAATTCCCACGGGAATTCCAATCATAGCTATTGATATACAAGATTGTTTTTTCTCTATCCCCTTGCATCCACAAGATTGTAAACGTTTTGCCTTCTCTGTTCCGTCTATTAATAACGCCAGCCCTGATGATAGATTTGAATGGGTGGTGCTGCCCCAGGGTATGGCCAATAGTCCTACTATTTGTCAGGAGGCTGTTAAATCTGCCCTTGTCCCATATATTCATAAGGGCCTTGATATTTTTCATTATACAGATGATATTTTAATATGGGGAAAATCAGATACAGATCTTTATGCCTTACATGATTTTCTCATTCCTGCATTAAAGAAAATCCTTAATGTAGCCCCTGAGAAGATACAGCTAATCCCTCCAATATCCTTCCTAGGTTCAGAGATTTCTTTAACGCAAATTCGTCCCTTAAAACCTAATGTTACCTTCCCTTCTAACCTTACTCTTGCTTCTTTACAAAGTTTTCTAGGAAATTTAAATTGGCTTAGGCAGTATCTCTATCTGCCCACAAGCTGCCTCCAACCACTGTTTGACCTGTTGAAAGGAAACAAACAGCCCTCTTCAAAATGTAAGTTAACTCCCGAGGCCTCCTTGGCACTGGAAAGGGTTAACCAGGCCCTCCAGGACATGCACCTTGTTCGATTCTCCCCCTCCTCTCCGGTAAACCTTCTAATCTTCAACTCCACCCCCACAGTAGTAGGGGCACTGTGGCAAGACCATGGGGTTCTCGAATGGCTTCACACGCCAGTAGGAGGAGCTCCAAGACTCCTCACTGAGATAGACGTGTTAGCATTCATGGTTCGCCAAGGGAGAAATAGGTCTGTGCAGGTCTTAGGGAAAGAACTGGATTTAATCATTCTGCCCTTTTCTCTCACAGATACAGAGTGGCTTATACACCATCATTCCCGCTTTGCCATAAGCTTCGTGAGGTTTCCAGGACAAATAGATAACCATTTTCCTTCTAATAAATTGATAGCTTCTTTACCTCTTCTTTTTTTATTTTTTTATTTTTTATTTTTTTATTTAAGAAAGGATTAATTAACAAAACCATAGGGTAGGAGGGGTACAACTCCACACAATTCCCACCGCCCAATCTCCATATCCCACCCCCTCCCCTGATAGCTTTCCCATTCTCTATCCCTCTGGGAGCATGGACCCAGGGTCATTGTGGGTTGCAGAAGGTAGAAGGTCTGGCTTCTGTAATTGCTTCCCTGCTGAACATGGGCGTTGACTGGTCGGTCCATACTCCCAGTCTGCCTCTCTCTTTCCCTAGTAGGGTGGGTCTCTGGGAAAGCTGAGCTCCAGGACATATTGGTAGGGTCTTCAATCCAGGGAAGTCTGGCTGGCATCCTGATGACACCTGGAACCTGAAAAGAGAGTTAACATACAAAGCCAAACAAATTGTTGAGCAATCATGGACCCAAAGCTTGGAAAAGTGGAGAGGAAGTATTAGGGAGGTACTCACTGCAAACTCTAGTGTACTTCTGCTTTCTTAATTTGGTGCCATACTCCAAACTCAGTCAATTTCTGCTTTGTGTTTCTACTTTTTTTTTTTTACATGCATAACATTCCCCAGATTCCCATTTAACAATACAACCCCCACTATTTCATTCATCATTTTTCATGGACCTGTATTCTCCCCACCCACCCACCCACCCCAGAGTCTTTTACTTTGGTGTAATACTCCAATTCCATTTCAGGTTCGACTTGTGTTTTCTTTTCTAATCTTGTTTTTCAACTTCGGCCTGGCTTCTTTACCTCTTCTGCCTCTACTAGCACCTAAACTTTTCTCTCGGGATCCCATTCCCTCTGCTCCTACAATCTTTACTGATGGCGGAAAAAGGGGAGCTGCTGCCCTTATATATTACCCAGACAAACAATCTCCTAAACCTCTCTTTACTGAGCTTCCTGATAATTTCCCTCAGTACAAAGAACTTTATGCTGTTTTCCTTGCACTAAAAGCTGTACCAGAATCCTTCAACCTTTTTTCTGACAGTGTGTATACTGTTAACTTACTTCCATGGCTTGCTCGTTCTTATGTGAAAATTGATGACAACCCACTTTCCCCTCTGATTCAAATCGCCTCTATGCTCTGTTCTCGAACCCAACCACTGTATATTCAACACCTTCGTTCCCACAGCCCTCTTCCTGGTACCCTGTCCGAAAGGAATGCCGCAGTTGACCGCCTTGCCTCCACAGGAACTTTCCCAGTCTCTGTCTCTGATCCTGCTAATTTTCATTCTCTAACCCATGTTAATCTTAAAGGCCTTCGAGCTCGATTCCCTGATGTTCCTGTACCACAGTTAAAACATATCCTCGCTACATGCTCTTCTTGTGCAAGTCTCATAAAGACACCTGCTATCCAGACCCTTGGGGTTAACCCCCGAGGTTTAAAAGCTAATGCTATTTGGCAAATTGATGTCACCCACATACCAAACTTTGGCAAACAAAAATATGTGTTTGTCTCAATTGATACCTTTTCTAAATTTATGTGGGCTACAGCTCAGACAGGAGAAAGTGCTAAAAAGCTTGTAAGCCATAAAAGCTTGTAAGCTCTCTTGTTTTGCCGTTGTGGGGGTCCCATTATTTTTGAAAACAGACAATGCAGCTATGTTTACAAGCAAACAATTGAAAGATTTTTGTTCCCTCTGGAATATTACTCATACCACAGGCATTCCCTACAATCCACAGGGACAAGGCATTGTTGAGAGGGCCCATCAAACTCTGAAGGCTCAAATAAATAAAGATAAAAGAGGAACATATCCCCCCAATATCCAGCTAGCAAAAGCCTTAACTACGTTAAATCTCTTTAATATTTACAATAACTCGGCCTTACCCCCTATTATTCTTCACTGGCAAACACCATCTACCCTCCCATCTATTAAGGTCAAATGGAGAGACCCACTCGATAAAATTTGGAAAGGGCCTGACCCATTATTGACCATGGGAAGGGGTTTTGCATGCATTTTCCCTCAAAATTTCTCTAAACCTGTCTGGGTTCCTGCCCGCCATGTCCGACAATACCCGCAGAATGGCGCTGTTATTCCTGAAGAACAAGAAATACTACAAGAGGACCAGATGCAGGATACATCCCAGGACCCGTAATACGACATGGCAGAACCTACAAAATCTGGCTCACAGAGACCTCTCTCCTACCCTTTCCCTGTATGTCTTATGTTATAACTGGCCAGTTGTTTTTGTGAGTGAGTGTGTTGAATAAAAAAAAAATTTTTTTTTGCATGACCCATATGCTCGGAGTACTCTAAAAGGTAATTGGCTTTATATAAAAATACTGGACGCAGCCAAAGTTTCTGGAGACGTCCAGAAACATTCCAAAAATTTTTTCTTTCTCCCTGTTTTGATTTTTATATATAGTTTTGGTATATATGTAAGTGTTTAGTCTTAAACTGTGTGACTAATGACAGATATAAATTTGTTTTTAAATAATGTGTTTTTATAACAAAAGTTCTTTTTCCTCCAGTTTGTTATAACTAAATGTTTATGGGTATGTCTCAAGTTTGGTAACACTAACTTAACGATCAAAAGTGTAACCCTACAGCTACACTTTTATCAGACAAGGTAAAAATTAATTTGTTAAGGTAACTTACTATTTAGGTAAAAGTTTAAATGTTCAACGTGACTATTCATTCCCAAAACTAAACTATATAAATTTTATATACAGGACACCTTTGAAGGGCCCCCAAAGGTGCCCTGAAAACTATCTTGTGGAAATTAATCCACAACAGATCTGGCATCAATCTGGCACTGCAAACGTTAAAATCATTGTCACGAATATGCGTTAACTCTCTAAGAAATTTGAGTCTGTTTAAAATACATATTTTAGCTAAAATTGGTCTCAAGATCCTGCGGTAGAGGCTGCTACAGGAGGTCACATTAGATAACCTTTAAATAAAATCATAAAGAGATTTTAAACCAATTATAATCATCGAGGTATCAACTATAACAAACCTATAACTTGTTACAAGTTCAAATTAACCACAAGAAGCTGATTGTTTGTGTTTCTTTCACAGGAATCCCGGAAAAACCATCTGAACCCCTGCACACCCTGACGTCACCCACTAGATGGCACGACTACCGTGGCACACCCCCCCGAAACCCTAGATGTCACTCAACGCGATCTGAAGAACCTGATACACAGACTCCAAGGACAGAACTTTCTTCATGCCTGGTTGACGTTCCTGCTTCTGACCTGCCTGTCACGTGTTGGCGGTTCCAGCTGGCTATCTACAGAAAAGCAACATTCCAGCGGCTGACCTCCCTCATGCAGCGTTGCATCCCCTGCCAATTCTTCCCCTAGCCATCTACTTCAGACTGAGACTTGTATCGGACTTTCTGACATACCCTATATACATTTTACACAATTTTGAAGCAGCTTATTTCCCTTCACGCTGCTGGTTTTTCATAGACTGATCCTGAGTAATTCATAGACTTTACAGACTGTTACCTTGAGGACTATACAATGCCAAATAGCCCCTCTGTTTGGTGGGTCATGCCCTCCCGCCTCCCCCTCTTTATGTACCCTTGCCCTTCCCCCACCGCAAGCAGGGAATGTTCCTTTACACACCAATCCTTCCCTTCACACCACACTGGCTTTTACTACTCCCCTACTTGTCCCTTCCTGTTTTGTTATATCATTTAGGCTTATGCCCAAAAGGTTTCTGCTCCATGATAGTCTTTTACAGACTTTGTACATCTTATGCAATTACTAGATAGAAAGATAGAAAAGATGTAGAGATATTGTGAAGAGATGGTTGAGCAGGCTGCGCTTAAACCTATGAGATGAGTCTCTCCAGGTAAGTCTCTCTCTCTCTAAAGAGGGGTTGAGCACAGGAGGACGCATAAATCTCACAAGGTTCGCAGCCATTTAAGCCTTCCCTCCTCCACAGAAAGTCCTACATCTTCCCACCTGAGCACGGCATTCCTCTAAAACATTTAAGCCTGCTCCATTCCATTTTTCTTTACTGTGTCCATTTAGATATAAAGGGATAGGAGGAGATGTTGCTGAGGAGTACTTCTGATGCAGTCTCCGCCCCCAGGTTTTTCTACGCCCGGTGAAATCCTAGCAGTGCCCCCTTCAACCAATCCTGGCCCCACACGTCACCCCTGGTTGTTGCCCAATAAAAAGCCCCCTCACCCCCCCCTCTGTCTGGGCTCTTACCCCCCCACTCTCTCTCAGATCTCGCCCCCTGCTCTCCCCCTGTGGTCAGGTAGTGGGGACGGCCATTGCCGGCTGGCTCCACGTGGTCTGAACCAACCCCCCCATCCTATAATAACGATTTGTGTACCCCTTTGCTCTGGACGTCCACTCTCTTCTCCGCGGTGCAGCCCGACACCAGACCGCCACAACAACAGTAAATCAATAATAATTCAATAATTTAAAAAAGAATAAATACAATGAGATAACACTACACATATACTAGAACAGACAACATCATACACTACCAAAGGGAGTATTAAAAAGTACAACCACTTTGAAAATCTTTGGTGGTTTCTAAAAATGTTACATTGTAAACAGGGAATCTAAACAAAAACCACAAACATCTAGGGTACAGGAAAACAGTTTATTGCCACCAAACCAGAATTAGCTCACAAATTCTGGGCCCCAAATCCCCGGAGTTTGTTTGTTTGTTTTTATAATAACACAGTGCAACATATAAAGGTTGGCTAATGATTCAGTTTGGTATTCAAGGACTCAGAGATGGGTAGAGGTAGTAAAAGGCTTAAACTTCTCAGGGACATACAAACACCAGAAAATGGTGGGTGATCAAACTTGTGATTTATAGATATCCTGAAAACCTGGTACAAATATTTGCATTATTTTAATACACTATTTCTATATAACTATCATATGATCCTGCTACTCATATTGTAACTAAGGTTTACTTAAGGGAAATCAAAGTATGTGTGTCTGTCTACAGAAATGTGAACACAAATGTCTGTGGCAATATTATGTATAATATCCTCAAACTGGAAACAATTCAAATGTACATGTAAAGATGAACAGGACTATAAACTGTAGCTAGTGTCTGTATGATGAAACGCTAATCTACCACACAAAGGAATGATCCCTCACTGTCCATTCTAGAACTCAGACTGAGGAGGGCCACCTGCATAGACAGGCCTCCTGATAGAATCCTGCCAGCCTTTACTCATGTGGTCTCCTAGCAACCAGAAAGATCTGAGCAAACAAAGCACTGAAGCTGACTGTTTCCAGATGGCTTGGGACAACATGGCAAACAAAAAGTGGCTGTTAGATCCTGTATCCATGGAACCAATGCCCCTGGGCATGCAGTGCAAACCATGGTATAAAGATGATCTACCTTCCAAGTACTTCGCAAAGCACAAGAGAAATCTTCAGCAGTTCCCTACTGCACTGGACAGTCGACGATGGATATTTGTAAGAGAGGGGCTGGATGACTTCAGGGATGGTTGTCCATCTTGTGAAAACATGATCATTCGTGGCAATAGGGAGGGCTTCCTTCCCATGATTTCTAACAAAGTTCCCCAGTCTGCCCCCAAAAAGAGGCACCGAGCGCTAGCTAAGGACCCAAACCTGTATACCACCCTCTCACGAATACAGCTAGAGCGGAAGGCACATTTAAAATACCTTGATGCCTGCCTGGCCCCACATCCCCTAGCTCACTATACCCATTTGGAAGAAGAATTGCCAGAAGATTTGTTATTAAAGGTTTTGCAAGAGCTTGATCCTTATGGGGAACTTCGGGATGCATGGGAATATTGTCTTGGCACCAAAGAAACAAAAGAGTTGCCCAGAAAGCTTTCTGTAACTCCGCCTGAAGAAGTACCTCCACCTGAAGAAGTACCTCCGCCTGAAGAAGTACCTCCACCTGAAGAAAAACCTAAGCCTGCAGCAAAACGTAAGCCTGCAGCAAAACCTAAGCCTGCAGCAAAACCTATGCCTATATTGATACCTAAGCCTGCACTAAGACCTAAGTTAGTAAAACCTATGTCTCTATTAAGACCTATGCCTGCAGCAATACCTAAGCCTGCAGCAATACCTAAGCCTGCAGCAAAACCTAAGCCTGCAGCAAAACCTAAGCGTCCAGTGAGATCTCCGCCTGTAATGTTATCTCCGCCTATAATGATATCTCCACCTGCAATGAGATCTCCACCTGTAATGATATCTCCGCCTGCAATGAGATCTCCGCTTGCAGAAACACCTCCACCTGAAGAAATGCCTCCACCTGAAGAAATGCCTCCACCTGAAGAAATGCCTCCACCTGGAGAAATGCCTCCACCTGGAGAAATGCCTCCACCTGAAGAAATGCCTCCACCTGGAGAAATGCCTCCACCTGGAGAAATGCCTCCACCTGGAGAAATGCCTCCACCTGGAGAAATGCCTCCACCTGAAGAAACGCCTGCACATGAAGAAACACCTTCGCCTGGAGAAACACCTTCACCTGAAGAAACACTTTCATCTGAAGAAACACCTTCGCCTCCAGAAACACCTCTCATAAGGATTCCTGGGACACGGCCAGAATTTGTGATTCATGAAGAAAATAAGCCACGCAAAAAGGCTTCCAAGAGTCGTCGTCGTAGTAGTAGATATGTACCAAGAGGAGTGCGTGAATTCTGCAAATGGGCTGCTTCTTATGGAGACTTGGGCATTGATGAAGACTTCATGATGACACTGTTTGATGCTAGCCGTGAGTACAAGGCATTTTATGAACCTGCCTGCATGAAGAAAATAACCCAGCTTCCTCCAGAGCTCAGGTACAACGCAGATCTAACTGAAGATGATATGGTTACATTCTCCGTGGAAGAAAGAGATTGGGAGAAAAAACTTAAGAAACCAAGGAATCCTTACAAGCCCAACTATGTGAAGATAAGATATGGAGCATGGTACCTGAAACCCAAGTTGTGGAAAAAGTTAGTAAATGATGAACCTTTAATTGATCCTAAGATCATACTTGAAGAGCTCCGGAAGCAAGCTCAACAGGACATTCTTGAAGATCTTTATGGAACAATTGCCTTTAAAGATTTCATTCTAAGCAAAGGCTATGAGATGCCAAGCTTACTTGAGAAATTGTTCCGCAGGAAGGGATGGAGATATGACAGTGTTAACACTCCTATGCAGAAAGTAATGAAAATGAATCCCCTCTTAGAGGATGATGACTGTGAAGATGCATAAACAGTGTTTGACTTAATAGCAATGAAAAAAGAATTCAAGATCCATGTCTCACCAGGGATGTACAGACTTTGATCTAGCAATAAACATAAGCTTGAACTCAGTAATTCTTACAAAGATTTCTCAGTCATACTCAGTTTTTTATATTTATTTTATTTATTTATTCCCTTTTGTTGCCCTTGTTGTTTTATTGTTGTAGTTATTATTGTTGTTGTCGTCGTTGTTGGATAGGACAGAGAGAAATGGAGAGAGGAGGGGAAGACAGACAGGAGGAGAGAAAGATAGATACCTGCAGACCTGCTTCACCGCCTGTGAAGCGACTTCCCTGCAGGTGGGGAGCCGGGGTTCGAACCGGGATCCTTACTCCGGTCCTTGTGCTTTGTGCCACCTGCGCTTAACCCTCTGCGCTACAGCCTGACTCCCAGTCATACTCAGTTTTATCATCATGTTATACTTTTTTTTTTTTTTTGCCTCCAGGGTTATCACAGGGGCTAGGTGCCTGCACTACGAATCCACTGATCCTGAAGGTCATTTTTCCCCATTTTTGTTGCCCTTGTAGTTGTTATTGTTGTTAGCACTATTGTTGTTGGACAGAACAGAGAGAAATTGAGAGAGGAGGGGAAGACAGAGAGGAGGAGAAAGAGATCCATCCCTATACTCTTCTCACAATTTACCATGGTAAATAGTACATTATAAAACCACCAGTAAAAAGCTGAATTACTCTTAAAATAATCTAGTTATTCACCATTATCTTTAAAATCCATAGTTCTTCCAGTCCTGGAACCTCTGGGACATTTCCTCTTTTCTCAATCCCTAATCCTGTTGAACTGCCTCTGCTGACCTCAACTAAATCAAGACAACCAATATCACCATCCCAAGTTATGCTGCCACTGCCTTTTTTTTTTTTTTGCTTCAGTTTATATCCAGATATGCCAAGCCTGAGATGTCAACCTTCCAACTCCAATAATCTGGTGAGACCTTTCCTAATACATGGCACTACCTAGTTCCGTTTCAAATGGTGCATCCCTTAACTAAGTTATAGATCCTAAATATAGACTAGGGTCTAGGGGACAGGATGCATGTATATATGTATCCATAAATTAGGGACAACTACATACTTCATAGTAAAAGTAATTAATGGTCTGCTGTGATTAGACTTAGACCTAATAAGCTCAGCAAGCAAGTAGAAATACCTAAAGAAGGCACCTTAAAGTGTCTGATCAAATATTTACTACTTAGGTGTAGACTCCCTCCTCTCCTACCCCCTGCTTCACTTCTCTCACTCTACCTAATCAACTAACTACATCAAAGAAAGATATTTCTTCTAATCTTTTCTGACAGCATTAATATCACCCGCCCTTTGATAATCTTTAGAAGAAACACTGTATACAATAGGTCAAGAGATATACTGGCAAATATATATATATATATATATATATATATATCAACTAAAGAACAATCATTGTTCCTATGACAACCTTTGTTAGAATCATAAAAGAAGTAAAATGCAGTAAAACTTGATACCAGTAAAACTCCAGGTCTATTTCCTCCCTAATGTGAGACCAGACCCCATAACCTAATACTGGTTTGTATACAACAAATGACACTCAAAGCTTTAACAACTAGGAGATAGTCTAACCTTTTCAGGTAAATAAAGGCCCCATGGGATGTACCTAAAATAGACACCCTAGCTTCTTTTTACCCTATAATCCTTAATTTCATCTGCTCTATTGCTATATTTTGGTTTCTGTTTATTAAACAGTTTGTCCTACTTTATATCTTACCACCTTTCAGCCACCAACTTGCAGATGCTACTATGATTCCATCCCGACTTCCCTGGGCAGATGACTTCACTATAGTGTCCCAGAGCCTCACCTCTCCAGAGCCCTGCCCCACTAGGGAAAGACAGAAACATGAGGGTTTGAATTGATCTGCCAATATCGATGCCCAGCAGTGAAGCTATTACAGGAGCCAGAACTAACACCTTCTGCACCCCAAAAAGAATTTTGGTCCATGTTCCCAGAGGGTGAGAAATGTTAGGGAAAGATGACCAGAGGGCTCTGAATTCCAATTCCTTCAGGACCTAGAGAGAGCAGAGGAAAAAAGAAAAGACATTCAGAAGTAGTAATAGATGTAGGTGTGACTTAGAAAGGAAGATAATGCAAGACCATAGAAAAAAATGGACATATAAATGTATATATATATATATATATAATAGTCAGCCCATATCTGTGACCTTGGGAGAACTACTGAAATTTCCAATGGAGGGAATAGGGACACAGAACTCTGATAGTAGGAGTGGTGTGGAATTATACATTTGTTATCTCATAATTCTGAGTCAGTTTTAAATCACTAATAAAAAATAATATTAATGTTCTATCTATGAGGCTAAAGCATGAGACAGCTCAAAATAATTGTGCTTAGAGGAGACTTATAGCTCAACTTATTTTAAAATTATAATAAATTATTTATGACAATTATTTAGCTAACCAAAGCTTAAATTCTATAGTCAAAGTAGTGTTGATTTGCTTTAATAATAAAATTATCTCTGCTTTTAGTATTACATCACGCCCCCCAAACCATGTTGAAAACTACACATCTGATTTATAGCTTAAGTTTCAGTTACTCCATGTTATAATTCTTCCAAATGGATATATTTTTAAAGTTTATAATCATTAATATTTACCACAAAGGAATTTTTCATATATGACAGAGATTTAGAATTGCAGGGAGTTTTAGGTCCCTGGCAACTCCAATATGCAAAAAGACATTTGTGTAAATAAAACTATATTGCAGCAACACATTCTCACATAGTGAATTAATACATTTCATGAATATTAATTAAAAAGTCACTTATAATTTAAAAACATTTAATCAATTTCCTCTATTTTCTAAAATAACAGTTAAAACTACTTGGGAAAGGACAGTTTGTAGCTAGGAATATTTGTAGTGCAGATCTAGAATACACTTCTGTTTCCACTAATAAAACAATTAAAAGTATATGCATGCCATTCCCATAGGAAAGGACAGAGAGATGTATGTGAGCAAATTTTCTTTTTCAAGTGAAATTTGTAAGCATTGAGTATTTGAAGAACCAGCTATTTTCTATGTGTTTTTGGAAACCATGGCCTAGAATTTTTAACACAGAATTTCTCATCACAATCCACAATACCACTATCTTATTTCTGCAATGTTCCCAAACTAGTTTCTCTCCTCATTGAGGGTGAATATATAGTTTTTTTTAATTTAAGAAAGGATTAATTAACAAAACCATAGGGTAGGAGGGGTACAACTCCACACAATTCCCACCACCCAATCTCCATATCCCACCCCCTCCCCTGATAGCTTTCCCATTCTCTATCCCTCTGGGAGCATGGACCCAGGGTCGTTGCGGGTTGCAGAAGGTAGAAGGTCTGGCTTCTGTAATTGCTTCCCCGCTGAACATGGGCGTTGACTGGTCGGTCCATACTCCCAGTCTGCCTCTCTCTTTCCCTAGTAGGGTGGGTCTCCAGGACACATTGGTGGGGTCTTCAATCCAGGGAAGCCTGGCCAGCATCCTGATGGCATCTATATAGTTTTTCTAGTTAAATTCATAACATATGTTTGCTAATTCTCCAGGCTCAACTAAACTTGCCTATACACATCAACACACCTCTCCCACATACAGTCATACAAAGCACTCCCACATTCCAGACTCTTGTCACTACATTCTCTTATACATGTATGTGATTGTCCTTATAGTTAGGACTTTGCTAATGGTATTGTGGTCTTGTTCGAACATTCTCTCCCCCAATTATCAATTTTATTAACATCCATGTTTTCAGATAAGGACACCCATTTTCCAGTTGCTTTCTATCAAAGAACATATTCTATTATCCCAGAAATGCATCATTAATGTCTTAAAAACCTTGGAAATCAAGGGTCTGGCAGTAGTAGCATAGCGGGTTAAGCGTACAAAGTGCGAAGCACAAGGACCGGCTTAAGGATCCGAACTGGTTCTAGCCCTTCGCTCCCCACCTGCAGGGGAGTCACTTCACAAGTGGTAATGCAGGTCTACAGGTATCTACTTTTCTCTCCCCCTCTCTGTCTTCCATTTCTCTCTGTCCTATCCAACAACAATGATATCAATAACAACAATAATAATAACCACAACAATGATAAAACAACAAGGGCAACACAAGGAGGAAAAGTGGCTTCCAGGAGCAGTGGATTCGTGGTACAGGCACCGAGCCTCGGCAATAACAAAACAAAACAAAACCTGGAAATTACTATACTGTGTTTATATACTGTGTTTACTATTCAGACATCAAAGAGTTCAATAGTAGCTGTCTACTCACTCACCTGGTGTTTGTGGCTTTCCATTCAGTCTTGAGGCTTACGCAGCAGCCTTCACCCTTACATATTCATTATTCAATTCCACTAAATCTGTTTTTAATCACATTTTAATTATATTTGTGATATATGAGGTTACACTATGTAGATGGGTGGTGACATCTCCCATTTGGGTACTGACTTTTTACCTTTTCAGTGTAACCCTTTATAAAATGGCAGAAAGATGTTTAAAAAAAGTTTAGTTATGGAATCAGCACCTTGGTCTTGCCTGGGCCACCAGGTTCTAGATTCTGCCATGATGCTAACTGGACTTCCCTGGACAGATGACCCCACCAATGTGTCCTGGAGCTCCACTTCCTCAGAGCCCCGCCCCACTAGGAAAGAAAGAGACAGGCTGGGAGTATGGATCAATCTATCAATGCCCATGTTCAGCGGGGAAGCAATTACAGAAGCCAGACCTTCCACCTTCTGCACCCCATGATGACCTTGCATCCATACTCCCAGGGGGTTAAAGAATAGGAAAGCTATTAGGGGAGGGGAGGGGATACGGAGCTTTAGTGGTGGAAACAGCACCTCTCTTATCCTATGGTCTTGTCAGTGTTTCCATTTTATAAATAAATTTTTTAAAAAGTGAGAGGACCCCACCATGTGTCCTGGAGCTCCACTTCCCCACAGGCCTGCCTCACTAGGGAAAGAGATAGACTGGGAGTATGGATCGACCTGTCAACACCCACGTTCAACAGGGAAGCAATTATAGAAGCCAGACCTTCCACCTTCTGCACCACATAATTAATACCTTTTGGGGAGCCGGGTGGTAGTGCAGCGGATTAAGCGCAGGTGGCGCTAAGCACAAGGACTGGCATGAGGATCACGGTTCGAACCCCCCGCTCCCCACCTGCAGGGGAGTCGCTTCACAGGCGGTGAAGCAGATCTGCAGGTGTCTGTCTTTCTCTCCTCCTCTCTGTCCTCCCCTCCTCTCTCCATTTCTCTCTGTCCTATCCAACAACGACGACATCAACTACAACAACAATAACTACAAAAACAATAAAAAGACAACAAGGGCAACAAAAGGGAAAATAAATAAATAAAAAATTAAAAAAAAAAAGTAATGCCTTTTGGTCCATATACTCTCAAAGGGATAAAGAATAGGAAAGCTATCAGGGGAGGGGAGGGGATACGGAGTTCTGGTGGTGGGAATTATGTGGATTTGTGGCCCTCTTATCCTATGGTTTTTGTCAGTTTCCTTTTTATAAATAAATTTTTTTAAAGAAAGTGAGACAAAAAAGATTACAGTGTAAAACTACAGTTTCCAATCCTAAAAAAAAAAAAAAAAAAGTTTAGCTATGGACTGTCTTTAAGAGCTAAGTATCTTGGGAATATGTCTCATTTAACTGTTCTTTAGCATAATGTATCCCCTATGGCTCATTTTCCTACTTAATGATCAACGTCAGCAATATGTCCTCATAATGTGAATGCAAAATTTGTATTCTGCAAGATGATGATAACAAAAGACAGTAACAAGTTTATTTCATTTATTTGATTTTTGCTTGCCTTAAAAAATAATCATCGTACAAATAGCTCGCAGAACATATTATTTAGGATAATAACCTCATTTACTAACTCCTACATAAGAAAAAAATAATAGAGTTAATAAAAGTACATTATCTAATTACCCATAGTTCAATAAAACATCAAAGATATAGATAGATAGATAGATAGATAGATAGATAAATAGGAGCACGACTGGGGAGACAGAATACTAGTTATGTAAAAGACTCTGTGTCTAGGGTTCTGAGGTTCCAGGTTCAGTCCCCAGCACAAACATAGGCCAGAGGTGAGTAGTGCTCTGGTGTCTCTCTCCCTGTATCACCTATCACTAAAATAAAATATTATAAAAATATATCCATACAAATTAAATCAATTAAAATATAGTGATAATCTCCAAAATGAGAGTATTATAAATATATCTATACATACTAAATTATATACACATTTTACTAATGTATAAGGCTCTAATTCAGTACATGACTAATGCTTCTGAGACTACTATGTCCATATTTTTCTTAACTTTAGTGTCATTTTATTGAGAAATGTTTAATTGAAGAATTATTGCTGTCACAAGAGTATACTTTCAATTTTTTCCATGTTATGAAGTGGAAAATATATAAACAATGTGTTTTAGTGTTACTGCACAAGAAACAATAGCTACATATACACAATTTTAGTTGTCAAATCTGTTTCTATAGGAATGCAATTAATAAACATGAAACTATATGTATACTAGGACTGAACAAATAAGTAAATTGATGGCAAAAAAATTGGAGAAAGATAAAGATTCAGCTATGTGGCACTGAATATACAGACACTTACAAAATGACAAGACAGGTATGTATATGTTGGTTAGTATATATGTATATTACATAGCTCTACCTGACCGAGCAATTCAAAATAATGACCCCCAAGTAGCAACAAGACATCCAATATTCAGGTCTTGGTTTCTAGATATCATTCTCCAAATTAAGAGAAAAAAAAGATCTTTTTAGGAAAAATTGTGAAATCTACATAATAGAAAAAATGCAATTACTTTCAAATATGCTAATGAAACCCGTCTCATATCACCTGTAAGAATTTTCTATTACCAAATTTTTATTGGCAATATGCACATATATTTACCCTTGACTCAATAACCTCACTTTTTAAATTTTTTTATTATCTTTATTTATTGGATAGAGACAGCCAGAAATGGAGAGGGTAAGGGAGATAGAGAGGGAGAGAGAGAGAGAGAGAGACACCTGCAGCCCTGCTTCACCACTTGCAAAGCTTTCCCTCTGCAGGTGGGGACTGGGGGCTCAAACCCAGGTCCTTGAACACTGTACCATGTGCCACCACCTGGACCCCATAACCTCACTTTTAAGACTTTATCCATAAGATATACTCCAAAAAACATTGACTTACACATTGGATATTTGTTTCATCTCTTAATTTTCAAAAGCAAAACAAGGAAGGTAACTGTTTAAAAAATGAAATATATTACACCTCTTGGATAACCTTTGAGTATCACAGACATGGAAATTCATACTCATTCACTTACAATATTGCTATTATTTTCAAAAAAGAGTGGGAGGAGAAACCAGAAATTGATTAAATGATATACTAAACACTCGATGGGAAAAAAGAGATAGGAAAAAGCAATAGTAAAAGCTAGGTGCTTCCTAGTGTATTCTGTTTTATAGTTTGAACTTAGAGCTTACTCATTTTTTCAATGTCTAAAAGATAATATTTCAAAAAAAACTGAAACTCATTGATGCTACTTTATATCAACCTAGTGGCATAATGGCAGGGATATTTATCTCAGTGAATATTGACTGAATATACCTAATTGGGACCAAAAATAAAGATCATTACATCTTAAGTTTCAGCTTGTGATCCTATTAAGTTTAATGTTGGTGTGAAGTTAAAAACCAATTGTTAGAGTGCTGGGGAGATAGCATAATGGTTATGCAAAAAGCCTTTCATGCCTGAGGCACCAGAAGTTCCAGGTTCAATTTCCAGCACCACCATAAACCACAGCTGACCAGTGTTCTAGTTTTAAAAAAATGTTATAAACATACTCACATGATCCACTACACACAAAGTGATTTAATGCATATAAGTAATTCTACTAGTAACTAAAAACAAGATTTTCAGTATGAGAGAAGGCATGGGGGATGAGGTGACTCATCCCAGAGTGTTGAAAGTGTGTGTGTGTGTGTGTGTGTGTGTGTGTGTGTACATGAGAGGAATAAATAAAAGACAAGATACAGTTATAAATCAAATAGAATCCAGGCTGAAGAAAGAGCATAATGTTTATGCAAAAATGCTTTCATGTCTTAATCTCTGAGGTCCCAGGTTCAATTCCCAGAGCCATAAACCAGAGCTGAGCAGTTTTCTAGGCTGTCTCTGGTTCACTATCTCTCAATCTCTCTCTCCCTCTCACTAAAAAGAATAAATTAATACAAAACAATCAAATACAGGGGCTGGGCAGTGGTGCACCTGGTTGAATGCAGATTCTACCAAGTAAAGGCACCCAGGTTCGAGCTCCCAAATCCCCACCTGAAGAGGGGACACTTCACCAGCAGTGAAGTAGGGCTGTGTTGGTATGCTTCTAAAAACCCCTTCTGTTTCATTAGTTTAATCCCCCCTGTTTAACACTATTCTATTTACATAACCACTTCATTCTATTTACATAACCTCTTCTTCTTCTTCTAGCGTTTGCCCTTCTTCCGTAGCCAGTCAACAGCATCAGGTTGAGCCTGATGTAAAGTTTCGAGACCTCCTTTGAATCTGGAGAGGTGGCAGTCGTTGACTATGTGGGTCATAGTCTGTCTGTAGCCGCAGGGGCAGTTCGGGTCGTCTCTGGCTCCCCAGCGATGGAACATAGCGGCGCACCGGCCATGGCCTGTTCGATAGCGATTGAGGAGGGCCCAGTCATAACGTGCTAGGTCAGGGTGGGCGAAGATATCCGCGTATATTGGCAGGTCCGGTGGAGCGTAGACGTGGGAAATGAACTTAGATGATGCCGCATCCTGACGAATATCTGGCGGGGCGATGTTGCTAAGAACTGGCAGCCATGGAACCGGGGTGGAACGGATGGTTCCAGAAATTATCCTCATGGAGGAATATAATTTGGAATCGACCATAACCTCTGTTAACAAGCACCACCTTCCCTCCAGGGCATTGGTGGTTTAGTGGTAGAATTCTCACCTGCTCCGCCCCCTCTCCTTGTCATACCCTGATTTTCACCAGTCACTTTTCTCTCCAGCCTCTCTGCATCGCATCCTGTTCCCACCCTACTGGGCTAGTATATTTATAAGGACAAGATTGTTTATAGTAGTTAGTTTAGTTTAGCTTAGCTCGGCTTAGATTGTGCTGTGTACTGCATGAATAAAGAGATACTGCGTACAGCTCAACCATGAGTCCCAGAGTCTCTGTTCACCGCTGTGAAGCTAGCCCGGCCTGCTGGAGCTCCCGAACGTAAACAACAGGGCTGTAGGTGTCTTTCTCTCTGATTTTCTACTCCCCTCCCCTCTCAAGTTCTCTCTGTCATGTCAAAGAAAACAGAAAGGAAAAAAATAAAATAAAAAGGAAACAAATGGCGGTGCGGCGAGGCAGACAGTGGATTTGTAGTGCTAGCACCAAGTTACAGCCATAACCCTGGTAGCAATTCAAAAAAAAAAAATAATAAGCATAGCCAAATAAAATCTTGTAACCACCATTTTAAATTGGGAAGTTGGCATTATGGATTTAGAATGTATTTATTTACTTACTTTATCTTTTGAAATATTTATTTATTTTTCCTTTCATTGCCTTGTTTTTTATTGTTGCAGTTATCGATGTCGTTGTCATTGTTAGATAGGACAGAGAGAAATGAAGAGAGGAGGGGAAGACAGAGAGGAGGAGAGAAAGATACCTGCAGACCTGCTTCACTGCCTGTGAAGCGACTCCCCTGCAGGTGGGGAGCTGGGAGCTTGAACCGGGATCCTTACGCTGGTCCTTGTGCTTTGCACCACATGCGCTTAACCCGCTGTGCTACCACCCGACTCCTATTTACTTACTTTTTAAAGAAACTTTATTCTCCACCAGCTTTACATTGTCATGTTCTATTTCTAAGCCAGTAGAAAGATGACTTTAGGCCCCTGAGAGGTTGTTCCTCATCGCATGAGCAGGGGGAGCTGGGGCCAGTCTTCAGTGGCCCAAAGGTCACTCCCATCTTCGCATGAAACTGCTGAATAACCACAAAGGACATCTGCACGCTTTGGGGTCAGTCTGTGCCCTAGAGTTTCATAGCTCAGAGTTTAGGTGGCTCTTGAGGTTAGTACACTTAGAGCTGCAGAGGTGCATCACCCTGAAATTCCTTCTTATTGGTCACAGCATTTTCAGCAGTGGCCTGCTCTCTGTTGTGGCCAGTCTCTGGGGTCTCCGAGGAGGTTGCAAACGTGGCCTAGGGGAACAGTACTTTGGTTTATACACAGACATTCATGCCTGAGGCACCAGAAGTCTCAAGTCAATCCCAAGCAACACCATAAGCCAGAACTGAGTAGCGCTCTGGTAAAATAAACATAAACATTTTTATGTCTCAGAGCAACAGGAGCTGGACCTCCCATGAGTACTTGCGGGAGATAGTGGTGCGCATGCGCAGCACTTCTCGGGCCTACTCCCCCCTAACCTCCCGCGGGTATCTTGTTGCCTCAGACCCACTGAGTGAGCCTGGTTTTTACACCCGAGGCAATATCCACCTAGCGCAGAGAAGTATTTGTAATACAGAACAGTCAATTTAAAAGTTAACTTCAGGGAGTCGGGCGATATCGCAGCAGGTTAAAGGCAGGTGGCACAAAGCACAAGGACCTGCATAAGGATCCCGGTTCGAGCCCCCGGCTCCCCACCTACAGGGGAGTCGCTTCACAAGTGGTAAAGAAGGTCTGTAGGTGTCTATCTTTCTCTCCATCTCTCTGTCTTCCCTCCTTTCTCCATTTCTCTCTGTCTTATCTAACAACGACGACATCAATAACAACAACAATAATAATAATTACAAAAACAAGGGCAACATAAAAAATAAGTAAATAAATATTAAAACATAAAAAATAAATAAAAATTAACTTCAGGTACCTCCTCAAGAGGCTAGTGGTCAGCCCTGGGACCAATAACTGAAAAAATCATGGCTCTCAGAAGGCTACCTGGAGTTGCTTATGAAGGTACACCTGTGTGATTCCACTGCTCCTAGTAGATTCACTTTTTTAATTTTACATAGAGGGACTGAGATGAAGAGAGAGAAACAGGAGAGGTACCACAGCTCCAGTCATGTATGATACACCCATGCCAGGGACTCAGACTTGTCCTCATGCCTGGTGAAATATGTACTCTACTAGGTGAACTATCTCCTAGGCTTATCCAAAACTACTACTTATCCAAAACAACTGAGAAGAATAGATACATCAGAGAACATTTCTATCTCTTTCTGTAACCAGTAGTGAAAGACAATGAGTGATTTAAAATATTAATAGAAATCATCAAGACAGGCTGGGGATACAGCATAATGGATCTGCAAAAGACGTTTCAGCCTAAAGCACTGAGATCCCAGGTTCAATCCCCAGCACCATCATAAGGCAGAGTGAGCTAACTAGCTATTTAACCTACCTGCATACCTGTCTTTCTATCTGCATTTCTCTTTCATTAAAATAAACAGTAGATACTGTTAAAGATTTTTATTTTAAAAAGAAATCAATGATACAGGGATGCAGAGGTTACACAGACTCCTGCACTCAATATATAGGCCCCACATCAAAACGATGGGGTTTACAGTTAATGGTATTTATATACTTGTCCCAGATTTGGGAGCCACTCTCTGCCCTGATCCAGCTTTCCAGTCCTATTTCCAACTCTGACACCATCCCCAGACAATACCTTTGGCCCACCTGCATGTTAGCTGTCAGACTCTGGTAAAATTTAGTAAAGTCATGGGACCCTTGGAATATACCTAAAATAGATCTACTACCTTTTCCCAAAATGGAGACCCCAAATGAAATCTGCTATAATATTGCCTTTAGATTCCATATTATTCAACAATTTGTTCTTTAGATTTTAATGTTTTTTCAGACACCAAGTTGCAGATGCTACCCTGACTCCAACCTGACTCCCCCGGGCATACGACCTCACCAATGTACCCTGAAACCCCTTCTCTCCAGAGCCTGTCCCACTAGGGAAAGATAGAAACAGGCTGGGAGTATGGATCGACCTGCCCATGCCCATGTTCAGCAGAGAAGCAATTACAGAAGCCAGACATCCCGCCTTCTGTACTCCATAATGATTCTGGATCCATACTCCCAGAGGGATAAAGAATAGGAAAGCTGGGAGTCCAGCAGTAGCACAGTGGGTTAAGCACAGGTGGCACAAAGTGCAAGGACCAGTGTAAGGATCTCCTTTGGAGCCCCTGGCTCCCCACCTGCAGGGGAGTCACTTCACAGGCGGTGAAGCAAATTTGCAGGTATCTATCTTTCTCTCCCCCCTCTGTCTTCCCTTTCTCTCTCCATTTCTCTCTGTAATATCCAACAACAATGGCATCAATAACTACAACAATTAAACAACAAGGGCAACTAAAGGGAATAAATAAATAAATATTTAAAAATAATCACCAAAAAAAAAAAAAAAAGAATAGGAAAGCTTCCAGTGAAAGCATATGGAGCTCTGGTGGTGGGAAATGTGTAGAATTTTACCCCTCTTATCCTATGGTTTAGTCGATACTTTCTATTTTACAAATAAATTTCTAAAAAGAAGTCAATGAGACATAGAATTACAAAATAAGAGAGGATATACTTAAGATGTGGAGAAAAGATCAGTAATGCAAGTAAGCATAACACCAATAGCTAAACTTCACATTTTAGGGTGGGAGTAGATAGCATAATGGTTATGCAAACAGACTTTCATGCCTGAGGCTCCAAAGTTCCAGGTTCAATCCCCTGTAGCACCATAAGCCAGAGGTGAGAGACTTTTAAAAAAAAACTAAACAAACAAAAAAAGAAATTTCACACTTTAAAGATTTAAAAACATTAAGCTGTAAATATTCTGAATATTCTGAATTTAAAAGATAATGACTTTTCTGGTTTTATCACTAATGTGCCTCAACATTAATAATACACACCAGTAGTGTGTATTATTAATGATTTCCCCATAGTATGTTTACAGTGGAACAGATAGTTCCTTCCTTACTAACAGAGGCATGCTTCATTCCAGATGGCAGTATGCCCAACTCAAAACTACATTTTCCAGTGCCCTTGCACCCAGAAATAAACATCGGGATTGTCATAAATCAAGTAAGTCCTCTGGATATTCTCCACCCTTCCTCCTTTCCCTTCCTGGAACTAGGACATAATATCAGGGCTACAAGAATCTTGGAAGCAGAGGAGAATGTGAGAATAAAAATTATTTACTAAGGATGATGTTAATTTGGAACTACCAAATCAGCCTTGGTATCTTATGGAAAACATTAATTTTTGCATAAGGAACACTTTTTAAAATTATGTTTACAAAAAATTATTCTTAGCTTAGTTTATTTCAGTACTAAGTGCCAGGATTTTTTTTATCAGGATTATGCTCTTTTTTTTAGGATTATGCTTTTTTTTAAATCACTGGGGTGTCACCACTCCACATTGACTTTTTTTTTTTCCAGATACAAAGAGACAGTGATAGAGAGGCAGAAAGAAATCACAGCACCAAATTTTTCCTCAGTATATTGGGGGTCTAGGTTCAAAACTGAGTTGCACCCATGACAAAGCATGCAACACCACCCAAAAGAGCTATCTTGTAAATCCCAGGATTATACAGTTGTGAGTTATTTTCTCTGTTTTATTTGGTCCCAAAGCTTTTAATAAATTTTACATGTGATGACTCACAGACTTGTATCTTTTGTATCTCTGAGAACTCTTCTCAGAATTACATATTCAACTGCTTTCTTGAAAACTGAGATTTTCATTTAAATGTCTCAATGGGTACTAGCTCTTAACGATTGATTTCTACTAGGGAGACAATATAATAATCATGGAAAAATCTATCATGCTTGAGGCTCTGATATCTCAGGTTCAATCCCCTAAACCACCATAAACAGATAAGAGCAGTGGCCTGGTTAAAAAAAAAAAAAAAAAGCTGAGGACCAGACGGTGGCACACCTGGTTGAGTGCACATGTTACAATGCACAAGGGCCCAGGTTAAATGCCCTGGTCCCCACCTGTAGGAGGCAGGCTTTGAAAGTGGTGAGGGAATGCTGCAGGTGTCCCTCTATCTCCAAATTTCCTCTCAATTTCTGGCTGTCTCTATCCAATAAACAAATAAATATAATATGTTTTAATTCTTCATACTGAATATAGATAGCAAATGAACTTGCAAAAAATGATTACAAAACTGTCTCAGACTTTGTGAGAACTATAGTGGCTAGAACTTTGGTGTGGTGACTTATACATACCATATGTATAGGTATGAAAATATATCCCTGAAAACTTAGAATTTTGCAAATCACTGTTAAATCACAAATAATAAAAGATTTAAAAAATAAACCCAGCAGATTACAGAGAGGTGTCACAGTGGTTAAGCAAAAGAATTTCATGCCTAAAGCCTCTGGGGTTCCAGGTTCAATCCCTGACATCACCATAAACCAGAGCTGAAGTTCTCTGATTAAAAAAAATCCAGAATAAGAAAAAAATAATAATTTTTCATTCTGTACATGTAACATTTCTCCCAACACTGAACCTACCTTTTCTAATATATTTTCTTAGTGAAAAGCATTATTATTCAGTAAATTGCACATATTAAAAATCTAGCTCTTGGTTTACCACCTCTTTAACATTTCCCATTTTTCCCATCTATATCCTCACCACTCCGAATCACGATCTCTGGAGAGACACACAAATAAAATAACACATCAGATAGTTTCCCTATGTCCAGGTGGTTCAAATTGTTCCCTTTACTCAATTCCTTAATATTATGGACTTTCCAAAAATATGAATCTGTATACATAACACACATGTGCGTGCACACACAGAGAAAAAGACACGCACACACATATGAGTCATTGAGTTAATATAATTTTCAAGTAGAGACCAAAAATGCTAATATGCCATGTGAAGTCACGTGTGCTCTGTCTCCGATCACTTTCCATTCCTCATGTAACACTTTTTGATCCTTTTTCCTTCCCTATGGCTACAACAGCTTCTTGGAGTTCTGTGACCATGTAGTCAATCCCTTCCTGGGATCTTTAAGTGTACTTTTCCCTCATCCAAATGACTCTAATTATGCATACTCATGATTTAATTCTCAAGTCAATGGCAACTATCTCAAGAATATTTTTTATTTTATTTATTATTAACAGTTTCTTACAAGATTGTAAGATTACGGTGTAAAGGTCCACACCACACCCACTGAAGTTCTGTATCCCCATCCTCCCACCTCACAAAGAAAACCACCATAGTTCTTATAAGACTTACAGTTTCTTTGCTTCTGTTTTTTTTTTTTTAATGTTAAGAATATTTTTTCATTCCCTCTGTGGATCCTATTTTCTAGTTATATGATCACTGGCACATCTTTTTACCCTGTATGTCTAGCATAGCGTCTCACTATAATAAATGGCACTACAGATAAATTATAATTATTTGACTACAAATTAATAAATAATTCATACTTGTCATGGTTTGAACAAATAGCCAACCATTTCTTTTTTAATCATATTTTTAAACTTTGTAAAAAAATTTTGATTTTTTTATTATCTTTATTTAATAAAGACAGTCAGAAATCAAGAGGGAAGGGGATGATAGAGGGATAAAGATAGACAGACACCTGAAACACTACTTCACCACTCACAAAGCTTTCCCCCTGCAGGTGGAGGACGAGGGGCATGAACCCAGGTCCTTGTACATTGTAACATGTGCACTCAACCAGGTGCACCACCATTCAGCCTCCAACTCTTCTATAATTTTATTGGGCACTTTCTCCAATAAATGTATATAATTGACAAAATACCTGCCATATATATATATATGTATATATGTATATGTATATATATATATATATAATTTTTTTACTTCCTAAAAATACTATGCAATTCACTCTGTTCAATTCACTTATTATTGCAGAGGTTTCAGAGGTAATCTTTTTATTCCTTGTAGTAATACAGTCATCCATTTCTCTGCCTTCTTGACTGAAGAATTAATTTTTCTTGATATTATTTTTGAACTCACTAGGATAACAAGTGATTTTTTTTCTTTTTGGTAAATACCTTGTATGCCAAACCTTTCTACAATTGTACATTTTCTTAAATTATATTTTATATTGATATTTTCTCTCATATCCTACAGTTTGTAGTTCCTTTTTATAAGCAAAAAACTCATTCTCCCTTTCCATGTCTTATCTTGTGGTTTATAATTATGTTTTTTTCCCTATTATTCTGTATTCTTAGAATGTATTCTAGGTTTGTCCTCCACATGATGAATTCATTTTCTATAACACCATCACTACACTTCACTGTTTCTAATATTGTATTTCAGTCTGTAGTATTAAATCTGTTGCCTTACTTTCTAATCTCACTGCTTTCTATCCATTTGTTTCCTGACTTTAAATTTAACTCGATTTTGATTATGGTTTCTTATGTTTTCATCTTTGTTTTCAACAGTCTTACTGAGAACATAATAGAGTATCAGCTTTCTAAAACTAATTTAAGGTTAGTGGTGGATCTTTCTCCAAAAGACTGTTCTTTTTTGTTTTATTTTGCTCTTGTTTTTGTAATTTGCAATGTTTTTGAAACAAAAAAACAGAAGATACAAAATTTTACCCAGTATCAGGTCTGAATCAGTGAGTTCTCTTTTCTCATAATAGCCACGTGATTACTATTAGATTTTTTTTTTTTTTTTGCCTCCAGGGTTACCGCTGTGGCTCGGTACCTGCACTATGAATCCACTACCCCTGGCAGCCATCTTTTTTTTTTCATTTTTGTTGTTGTTGTTGATATTATTGTTATTATATTATTATATATTATTATGTTATTATTGTTATAACATTATATTATTATAATAATAGGACAGAGAGAAGTTGAGAGAGGAAGGGTAGACAGAGAGAGGGAGAGAAAGACACCAGCAGACCTGCTTCACCATTTGTGAAGCAACCCCCCTGTAGGTGGGCTCCGACCAGGATCCTTGAGCCAGTTCTTGAGCTTTGCACTCACTATATGCGCTTAAGCTGGTGCACCACCGCCTGGCTGCCAGAACTATTTTCTTGATTTACAAAACAAATAGAGAACCGGTTAACTATCCCATAACTAGTGCAATTTTGTTGTTGTTGTTCCTGTTTTGTAACAGTATCTATTTTGTGTA
The DNA here is from genome assembly GCF_950295315.1 of Erinaceus europaeus. Lineage (NCBI taxonomy): Eukaryota > Metazoa > Chordata > Mammalia > Eulipotyphla > Erinaceidae > Erinaceus > Erinaceus europaeus. Next base: position 102,220,164 of record NC_080185.1, on the reverse strand, counting down.
AAATTTCTGGTCTAAGAAAGGGTATCTGCTTCTCACTGCCTGGCTACATGCCCTTGAGGAAGAAATCTATTTCTGGATATTCATAGGAATTCTTTTCTCATTAGCAGAAATAGTTAAAAGGGTAACATTTTTTAAATGACACAATTCTAATAGCTCTTTCAAACAGAACAGGACTGACTGTAGAATAGGCATGAGTGGAAGCAATCCTCTCTTTCTTCCAGGGAGAGAATGCAGCAATTTAAAAGAATGGAAGTTTTATGGCCCACGATTCCCTCTATATCTCAGGTGATATACCATAATCTGCCCCAGGACCTTACTTATACTTTAGTAAATAAAGATTTCTTGAGTTTTACAGGTTAAAGAGTCAGCTTCTGGTACTGTTAAACGTTTGAAGCATTTTGGAGGACTTAATGTGTTGGAAAGCAAATTAGCAGTCATTTTCTATTATTATTTGAAAAGTCCAAAATACTATTTGCGATGGCTTTAAGGATAAAATCATTGTTAGATCACCTTCCAGTATTTGATTATTTTCACTGTCCATTGATTTTTTTTTTCAACTAAAACACTACTCAGCTTGCTGGTGCTGGGGATTCAATCTGGGACTTCCTACAGTAAGTTCTCTGAGCTAACTGGCTTTCTAGCCCATGCCAATTAAATTTCAAACTCTATGAATACTTGTAGTTGTGTTTACAGACAAAAACATCAATGAGAATTATTTACATATCCTGTAGATAAGAAAATATGTATTCATAGGCAACACCAGATCTTTTGTTTATTTCATCAACATATTCAGAATAGTAAGCATTCGTGGCTATATGAATTATAATATGGATTATTAATGGCGAAGTAAAATAACTTGTTTCCATATATATATATATATATATATATATATATATTTTTTTTTTTTTTTTTTTTTTTGCCTCCAGTGTTATCACTGGGGCTCGGTGCCTGCACCACTAATCCACTACTCCTGGAAGGCATTTTTTCCCATTTTTTGTTCCCCTTGTTCTTACAGCCCTTGTTGTTGTTATTGTTATTGTAGCCATTGATGGATAGGACAGAGAAATGGAGATAGGATGAGAAGACAGAGAGGGGGAGAAAAAGATAGACACCTACAGACCTGCTTCACCACTTGTGAAATGACCCCCCTGCAGGTGGGGAGCCAGGATCCTTAAGCTGGTCCTTGCGCTTTGTGCCATGTGCGCTTAACCCGCTGCGCTACCGCCCAACCCCATTTCCAATTTTTCATTTGAACATGCTACATAAAGTCTCACAGAAGGAAATCGGGCGGTAGCGCAGCGGGTTGACTGTACGTGGCGCAAAGCGCCAAGGACCAGAGTAAGGATCCTGGTTTGAGCCTCTGGCTCCCCACCTACAAGGAGTCGCTTCACAAGCGGTGAAGCAGGGCTGCAGGTGTTCATCTTTCTCTTCCCCTCCTCTCTCCATATCTCTATGTCCTATCTAACAATGACGACATCAATAACAACAATGACAATAACTACAACACCAATAAAACACAACACGGGCAGCAAAAGGGAAATAAAATTTTTTAAAGTCTTACAGAAGTTAGAATTCAATTTTTGTGTGTATTCAAGTATTCCATTACACCTTTTGCCATTAACAATATTTTTCTCAAGAAATGTTGCACTTCCCTTTCTAAAGGAGACAGAGAACATAACCAGAAAAGAAATACATGCAACAATTTTACTGGAGTTAATTCTAAATTCATGGTCATTTATTGATTTAAGAGAGAAAAAATATTTCTTTTTAAAACTTACTTTGTTGGGGGACCTGGCGTTGGCACACCTAGTTGAGTGCACAGTTAAGCACACACACATTATGGTGTATAAGGACCCAGATTCCATCCCCTGCTCCCCACCTGCAGGGAAGACTCTTTTATGAGCAGTAAATCAGATTTGCAGGTTTCAGCTTTCCTCTCTTCCTCTCTATCTCTCTGTCCACTCTCAATTTCCCTCTGCCCTATCCAATAAACAAATAAGAAAGGAAGAAAGGAAAGAAGGAAGGAAGGGAGGGCGGGAGGAAGGGGAGAAGGAGGGAGGGAAAAAATGACCACTGAGAGCAGTGGATTTGTAGTACTAGCACAGAGTGATTACCCTGGTCGCAAAAGAAAAAAATTTTTTTACTTTGTTTTCTGAAGGGTTTTATTAGAACAAGTATATGAATGACACTTTGACAATCATTTGAGGAGTTGTTATTATTATTATTATTATTAACCAGAGCACTGCTCAGCTTTGTCTTATGGTGGTGCGGGATTGAACATGGGACTTTGGAACCTCAGGCATGGAAGGCTCTTTGCATGACCATTATGTTATCTCCTCTACCCTACTGAGGGGGGGAGGTTTTTGTTGTTGTTGTTGTTATTTGTTTGTTTTTAAGAGAGACAAAGACAGAGCAAGAACCAAAGCATCACTCTGGCACACACAATGCCAGGGATAGAACTCAGGCCTCATACTTAGAATTCTAGCACACTAGCTACTGCACAACCTCCAGGGTATCTCATATGAGTTTTTAAAGAATCATTTACATATTTAGCTATTCAGGTAGTTAGTTATTTAGTTATGACAGAGAAAGAGGAAAGAGAAAATCAGAGTATCATTTTGGCACGTGTCGTGCTAGGAATTGAATTTAGGACCTCATACTTATAACTCCTGTGCTCTAACCACTGCACCACCTCCCAGAGCACAGAAAACTCACAGAAAAAATGAGTTAGTTTGGTTTACAGTCTGAATGAGAATTCCAAAGGTGAATTTCTAGGACAAGATCTGGAAACTGGCTTGTGTACAAGAAGGGCCAGGTAAGACCAAAGTAAGTGGAAGGTCAGTCTACATTGGTAGGTGGTGATGTTAATAAGCAAGGGAGCAAAGGAGCCAGTATATAAAACCAATCTGGGGAGGGGGAGTGGGTACAGCTAACTAAGTAGAGCTCACTGTCCTCCTTTAAGGTTGCAAAATTGAAATAATTCCTAGTATCATTTGAGGATTTTATAGAGAACCTATAAAAATACATCAGAAATATACAAAGATGGAAAGGTAAAGTTTACAGTCTGGAGCCTGTAATATCACTCACCTAGGAGTGTGCCTTCTTTGCCATGTTTGCAATCCAGGTTTAATCCTAGTCTCCACCACACTTTAATGCTGTGGTGTCTTTCCTTCTGAAAAAAAATTGACCTAGAACAATGAAGCCCCAGTGACAACAACAACAACAAAATAAAATAATAATTGGAGCTTGGGAGGTTGTGCAATGACTGGAGCACTTGCAAACATGAAATCCAGAGTTCAACCCCCTGTGATTTTTATTAAACTTTTCTTAATCATTTTCTATTAAAATAAATTAGTTTATATTAAAATTATTTTTATTAAAAATAAACCTTGCATTTCTAAAATTTGTAAGAAAGTAATATGATAATGACTGAAAATTTGGTCTGTCATTTATTAAACATTAATTTTTGCAAAAGCTAAGAAAAGTGGCATAATTGTTCTTATATAATACAAAGAACCTTAAAATGAGAGATGCTTTTACTTGCTAAAGATTTTTTTTCTTGGTTCTTTTTAATTGCCACAGGATTATCTCTGGGGCTCAGTACCTGAACGACTTTCTTTTGTTGATAAAAGACAGAGATATTGAGAGCAAACAGGATTGAGAGACAGAGTGAAAGAGACACCTAAGTGTCTCTCTGTCCTTCTCTACCCCCTATTCCTCTTGATTTCTGGCTGTTTCTATTATTCAGTTAAAAAAAGAAGAAATATGTATGAAGACTGGAGGGCCCCTCGAGGGACCCAGGTGCCCCTCGTAGGAGATAGCATAATCGTTATGCAAAATGACTTTCCTGCCTGAGGCTTCCAAATCCTAGGTTAAATCCCCTCCCACCATAAACCAGAGCTGAATTGTGCTCTGATCTTTCTCTTTATCTATCCCTCACATTAAAATAAAATCTTAAAAAAAAAAAAGATTTGTGGGGGGGGTTGGAGCACCTGGTTGAGTGCACACATTACAGAGCACAAGGACCCAAGTTCAAGCCTCTGGTCCCCACCTATAGGAAGAAAGCTTCAGGAGTGGTAAAAAAAAAAAAAAAAAGAGATAGAGAGATAGAAAGAGAGAGAGAGAGAGAAACACCTGCAGCATTGCTTTCACTGCTCATGAAAATGTTCCCCTGCAGATGGGGAATTGGGGCTTGAACCTGGCACCACCACCTGGCCCCTAAGTATGTTCTTATATTATCCTACTCTACCATGGACTTAGATAAGGCTCATCTACTTATTAATTCATTAACTTATTACATATATTATATATTGAGCTATATGGCAGGCACATATATTAAGTAGTAGGTTATAACAAGGAAAAAATACAGACAAAAATAGTTGCCCTCATAAAGTTTATACATGAGAAAAGTAAATTAGCATATTAAAAGGTAGGATATGTTAGGCTATGTGATGATAATTGCTAAGAAGAAAAGTATATGGACTGCAGGTTCAACAGGAAAAGTGAGAATGTTTAAATTAAGAAAGTAAAGGACATAATTGTCACCTAGAAGAGATGACTAAATACTTTCTTCAGCTAAAGTTGTGGGCAAATAAGGTGAGATTTTTTTTTTCTTAAAAGCTCTGAATTAGTTCACCTACCTTAGGAAATGGTTAATAAAGGCCTCAGAAATTCATATTAATTCTACATGCTCATTTTAACCCCATAAAATAGCATATATATTTTTACACAGAAAATTTATGAGGCAAGTATATTTACTGGCCTACTCTGGCCAGAGAAAAATTGTATATTGCTCCTCCAGATGAAAAAAAATAATTCAATAAACTTCATCAGAGAACATCTGGAATTTCTGCTTGAAAATCTTCAACCAAGGGTCTAACTTTAATATATCATCAATTAAGATACTTGTAGAGTCCTTCCCTTGATAAATGGAACCTTGTAAGTAGGCCTTAAAGTAATTCAGATCTTTGAATATTCAAGAATTACAAGACATCAAAGTTCTCCTATAAATGAATGTAAATAACTATTGTTAATTGATTATAATAATCAATAATATCAAGGAGAATCTTTGGGGGCATATAACATATAGCTATTTCATAAGATTTTAATCTATTTCCCTGAGGTTAAGAGCAAACATCATGGGGGAGCAGGTGGTGGCACACCTGGTTAAACACACACATTAACATGAGTGAGGAGAACCCAGGTTTGAGCCCCAGCTCCACACATGCAGAGGGGACGCCTCATGAGCAGTGAAGCAGGTCTGCAAGTGTCTATCTTTCTCCATCTCTATCCCCCCCTCCCCTCTGAATTCCTCTATGCCTTATCAAATTAAATGGAAAGAAGGCAAAATATCTGCTGGGAGCTGTGGATTTGTCTTGCTGACACCAAGCCCCAGTGATAACCCTCATGGTTATTAAAAAAAAAAAAGCACCTAAATATTGTGAATAGTGAATATATTGACAAACATTTAGAGCCAGACTATGAAGTACAAAATCTCTTAAATTTTTATTTTAAGATCATTTTAAATGTGCAAAGTTGGGATAAGGAGGTGACACATCTGGTACACACATTACCATGTTCAAGAATCTGGGATCAAGCACCAGGCATATACTTGCAGGGCAGAAGCTTCAAGAGTGGTTGAAGCAGTGTGGCAGGTGTCTCTTTCTCCCTCACTCACTATTTCCCCTTTCCCTTTCAATTTCTTTATTAAAAAAAAACAAAACATTGGGAGTGGTAGGTTTGTCTTGCAGGCACCAAGCCCCAGCAATAACCCTGGTGGTAATAAAAACAAAACTGAATGTGCAAAGTTAAGCTAAGTAAAGATAAGCTTATTTGTTTTTCCACTTTCATTTATCTTCTTCATTTTATTGGAGGTGGGGTTAATGGTTTACAGTATAGTCTTTAACACATATGCATAACCTTTCATCTCCCCCCCCCATTGTGTCTAGGAGACAGGAGATCCCAGTGTCTCTTAATCCTGTCCTTTTCCTTACTTCCCAGTGTCCTTTACTTTGGTGCAACACAACACACCCAGTAAAGTACATTAAGGGGAAAGCATTCATCTCATCTAATAGTGTTATATTAATCAAAACATATGGAACATTTGCAGACACATAGCAGAGTGAAATGAGAAACTGCACCCATGTGTCAACAGCTGTACTGTAAATCATTAAGCACTCAATAAAATGACTTAAAAATAAGGAGCAGGCCAAATAAATCAAGAAACTTTTGTGATTTTTCTAGGGCCTACTGGGAAATGTTAAAGATACTGTCCGATATAAGAATATTTTCATTTCTTTTAATTACAGTTCTGATTTTGAGGAGACAGCATCAAAACAGTTATCATATAGATTTAAGTGCTTCATTAAGATACAATGATAAACACCTGAAGAGCAGTGTATGTTATCAATTTAATCAAAGTGGCAATATCATATTTTAAAATAAATATGAAAGAAGGTTCAAAGAAATTTTAGCTGTTTCAAAAAGAAAGATTTTTTATACTTTTCTTTTTGAATAATCTATCATAAAGATTAGCAAGCCAAGACGCAGACCTAGTCATGAGCTCATGGGTACAATTTATAAGCTAAGAACAGTTTCTATTATTTTCAGTTGTTTGAAAAAATGAAAATATGAATAGTATTTTGTGACATGAAAACTGTATGAAACGTCAATGTTCATGAATAAAGTCTTACTTAACACAGTGTGAAGGGTTAGGCAAGGGTTAGACAGAGGGCCTGAGGGTAGTGTTTCTTCTGGGATGGACTAAGATAAACCCTTATGTAAATGAGCATTCTGAAATAGCCAATCCCTGCTGACCAACCTAGGTCAGCTCCCATCTAGGTCTACCAGCACCTGAATGGGATATAAGTGCTTAATGCTGGGAAGCCAGAAGAGGACTGAGGCTCACTGTTTGTAGTTCCTGCATGTCTCTCCACCTCTCCTATAAACAAAGATAATTTACCTTATTCATGGGACTCCGTTGATTCTTCTATGACAACTATGGATCCAGCACTGTGAAGCTTATTGAAGTCACCCTTAGAGTTGTAACGCTCCACTGGACCTGGGTACCCACCATCCCTGGGGTCCAGCAGTCCATCGGGGTTTCTTTAAAAGAGTAGGAACCTGGGATGGCAGAGGCAGGCGGTAGCACACTGGGTTAAGCGCACTTAGTGCAGAGCAAGGATCCGGGTTTGCCCCCCCTCCCCATCTGCAGGGGGGGTCGCCTCACAAGCGGTGAAGCAGGTCTGCAGGTGTCTTTCTTTCCCCCTCTCTATATTCCCCTCCTTTCTAGATTTCTCTCTGTCCTATCCAACAATAACAACAACAAAAATGGAAGAAAGAAAAAAAAGAAGAAAGAAAAGATGGCCACCAGGAGCTGCGGATTCATGGTATAAGCACCAAGCCCCAGAGGTAACCCTGGAGGCAAAAAAGAAGAAAAAGGGTAGGAACCTACTTTATCCACAAAAAGTCACACTTAATTATTTACATACTGTCTATAATTGCTTTCCCATTACAATGACAGAATATAAAAGGTCACAGAATAATGTCATTTTATTCAAATATAAATATATATAACATTGACGGAAAAATTGATTCCCAGTTGGAATGTTGTCATTTTAGATTTCATCTGGGTGTTTGGGTTTTCTCCAGCATCCCAAATCAGGATAGACTCTGGTCACCTACAAACCTAATGGAAATTCATGTACTGTGTGCATACAAAGACCTTTGGTGTTGTTTTTTTGAACAAAAAAAATATTCCATAGGCACTTAACTCTGTTTATATTAGTTAGCCTATAGTCAAACTAATTTTTTTCATAGTCATCTAATTTTTTTTTTTTAGAATTTACTTACTTATTAATGAGAAAGGAGGAAAGAGAAAGACCCAGACATCACTCTGGCACATGTGCTGCCGAGGATTGAACTCGGGACCTCATGCTTGAGAATCCAATGCTTTACCACTGGGCCACCTCCCAGACCATAGTCAAACTAATTTTTTATACATCATTTTGCTTAAGATCAGTTTCTAAGAATGTATAGATGACAAAGAGAAGGTAGTATAGTTATGACATAGCTTATAGTTCTTGTAGTCTGCAAAACCATACAAATTTACCTGACACCAGGGGGAAAGGATATCAACTTCTATTCAAGGAGCTGAATAAATCAGCACCAAACCCTGATTTTTTTTCTGGTGAGATTCTGAATCTCTACTCTTTTAGCAGATTACAGAGAAAGCAATCTTTTAATGATTCTGTGTTAAGGGGAGTAACTTCAGAATCAATTGTCATTTTCTAAAGAAGAAACTAAATAAGAGACTCACAAGTCCCTTTCTTTATAAATTATCTTGTGACTAAGCCCATTAACATTGAGCAGCATTTGTCAAAATGTTTAACACATTGCCATACTTCTTGTCAACTCCATAATTTGCAATGATTATAAGGGGAGACTTAATTTCCTTCTGCAAAATCTCTGTAAATTTCTCTATCTGTTGAGGTTTTGTCTTTTATTAAAATTTCACATTTGAGAACAGGAGCCTTATTTCACAAACTGCTTTCATCTTTATGTATATACATAAAACACATCCCGTTACTTTGCAAGCACAGAAGACAAGATGTCATAGTGCTACTCCACTAACCCTGTGTCATGCTTTAGGTCATGTCATCAACCTGAAGTGAAAATAAAACTTACACACATAATACTGTGTATAGCCTGGCCAAAGAGGCTATATTCAGGAAAGTTTCTCCAGAGACGTGGCAGTCTCAAATGTAGCCCTGAACCAAACCTCAGGACTCCTTTTATTAGTGTTTGATGCAGATACTTGAAGAAATAAAGCAGAAGTTCAAAGTTAGTTAAGTATAAACAATTGAGGGAAATGTATTCGCCTCCTACCCCATACCATGACCCAACCATACAGACATTATGTCATCAATCCTACATAGTTTAATATACTTATCATCCACCCAGGTATCATAACCCTTAACTTAGTGAGGCATGGTTATCATTAGAATGTACAGGTCAGGATTTTGCCTATGGGAGCTTTTGCTCCAGACCTTCCTTTCCATGAAAAAGAATATGCATCCACCTTGCTTCATTACACAGACTAGAGTGGAGTTCATGTTTCATGTACACAATCCAGCATTCTTATAGCCATTTTCTGTACACAGTCATGTCTAGGATCCTTTCATTCCTTGTCCCCAACACCCCCATATGCACAATGCCCTCATGTTGTGCAGGGGGCTCAAACTGAGTTTCTCAAATATAGGAAAGCATGTGCTCTAGCAGATAGGCTGTCTCCCTGTCCCTTCTGTTATTTTTGATTTAGTACAATCATGGTTGCCCATAGTAACTATGACCTTTAACCAACTTAACTCATTTAATTCACTCTCACACACACACACACATACACACACACACACACACACACAAACACACACACACACACACACACACACACACAGTGTTTATCATGGAAAACAATTATCAGCTGACTAAGGTTCATTACATATCTGTGCTAGAATCTTAGATATTTGGGACCAAGAGATAGCTCACTCAATAGAATGCATACTTTACCATGAGTGAGGGCCTGAGTTTGAGCACCTGGCTACCACATGGGGCAGGGGCAGGAGGGTATATCACAGGCAGTGGAATGGTATTATGGTGCTTCTCTTCTATCTCTCTGTATCCCACCCTCTATCTGGAAAAAAGAAGATAGAAGCAATCTTCTAAGAGTGGTAAAATAGAGCAAATACAAATTCCTGGAAAGAAAAAAATAGGCAAGATTCACATGACTTATTTTAAACCTGGATAATTTCAAATACATAAAGTTAAGTTTTTCATATGTTCACAATTTCTATAATAAAAATCATTTTCTATTAAAAGAATAGCACTTTAAAGCTTTAGTTTATTTTCAGCAAATCTTTGAGACTGCTGCATATAGAGAAACATTTATAAAACTGTGATTCATTAAAATAGAGCCCCATTAATTCTGAACACTGAATAATGTAATTAATTTTCTCCAGAGATAGGAAAATATTTCAAATCAGAAAAAGACTTTTCAAAATTAGATACTTTGGCACTGAGAGCTTATAGTTACATTTCCAGACATCAACTATTTGTCAAAAAATAAACATTGACACATAAAGACACAGTTTTTGAGATAGCACAAGGCTGTTTTCAGTGCTGTATGACATTGCTGCAAGATGATTTTTGTAATGGTATGACTAAGAATGCAGATGTTGAATGTGAAACTTCTGTGCATTGGGACAGGCATATGGTGAAGAGGGACTCACCTCTGAATCTTATGGGACTTTGAGCTTTGAAATTGAGATCCTGGTTATAGTCCAAGAGATTCTGGTAGCATTGTGAGTTTGGACAGTAAAGGTTCACTCAAAGGCAGCTCCCATAATCTTCTGTTCTATAATTCTCTGGGATACTCATTGGTTTCTATCATTATTCTACTAGTACTTCTTTAACTAGCTGAAGAGGTTACTTTAGGATCAAGTTCAGCCTTTATTGTGATGTTCAAAGACAGGTTCTACTCTATTGATTTTCAAATATGCTTGGCTTAAAAATTAAGAAAATGCAGTCTGTTAGATGTACTTCTGGGATGATTTTCTAAATCATTTGTGAAAATTTTATTTAAAAGGTGAGAAATTGGGGGCCGAGCAGTAGCGCAGCAGGTTAAGCGTACATGGCGCAAAGCACAAGGACCTGCGCAAGGATCTCGGTCTGAGCCCCTGATTTCCCACCTGCAGGGGGGCCACTTCACAAGTAGTGAAGCAGGTCTGCAGGTGTCTTTCCCCCTCTCTATCTTCCCCTCCTCTCTCAATTTCTCTGTCCTATCCAACAACAATAGCAATAACAATAATAACAATAATAACAACAAGGGCAACAAAAAGGGAAAAAATGGTCTCTAGGAGCAGTGGATTCGTACTGTAAGCATCGAGCCCCAGAGATAACCCTGGAGGCAAAAAAAAAAAAAAGTTTAAAAACTCTAGCCATCTGCCAAAATTTGCTCCTCCTGCCACCATCAGGGCTTGCACAGGAAGTCAGTCACAGGGTAGGTGAGGGAAGTACAGAAGTATTTGTGTGGTCTGTGGGACACTAGTATGCCTTTGGAACATCCACAAATGAGGCATTCTTAGCTGCTTGTGGGCTGTGTTCCTCGGTAGTGTCCATGACACAGATATTAGAATTTATGTCCCTTAAATACCTTCCAACATTCTTACATGTTTCTTTTCCAGTACTCTGCATGGTGTGAAGGAAGGAAAATGAGTCCCTTGGGCAGTATCCAGCAATGGATTCAGTCAAACTCTCTCTTTACCTTGTGGGGAAATCACAGGTCAAGATGATCACTCTTGGTCTTAAGCTATGCTGCCTTGCGGTGGGGATGATAGAGTCCAGACTAAGCTGTTCCTCTGACCCACAATAATATGCCCAAACTTGTCGATTTTACTCCAATGGTATGATGGAACTTTTTGGGAAACTTGGACTTCAACAAAGGTTCCTCTCCTGTGAGTGACTGTCTAAAAGTATTTTTTTAGCGCTCTTGGATTGTGGCAGAGAGAAGCTGGAGTCAGGTCAAGCATTACTGTAGGTTCCACAGCTGTGACTATGATTTGTCTGACTATTATTCAACACGTTACCAGCTTCTCTGGCATGCAGTGTGGAATTGCATAGTTCTCACAAAGACACTTTTGTCCACAGATGAATATTGAAGTTTCATCATGAAGAAGACAAATCAAAGGGAGTCTTACACCTCTGTGATGCTGATATCCTGCTCTTTTTTACTATGGAGGTCTGTTTGAAATAGTCATTGCCCTGGTTAAGCATAAGCTGTTGCTTTGTTGTTGTTGTTGTATCTCCAGGGTTTCACTGGTCAGGGCTGGCTTTTTCAGACAGAAACAGAAAGACAGCAAGAGACAAGAAGAAATCACAAGGCTGAAGTTATGAGTTATGGGGGCCAGGCTGGAACCTGGATTGCTCAAGTAGCAAAGCAATGCAATATAGAGGTGAGCTATTTTACTAGCCTGCCTTAACTGTAAGAAGTCTGTGGTGGGAAATGTGTAGAATTCGACCCCTCTTATCCTATGGTTTTTGTCAATAATTTCTTCTTTATAAATAAATTTAATTTTTTTTAAAAAAAAGAAGTCTGCTTAGAGAGCCAGGAGGCACTGGCACACCTGTTTAAGCACACACATTACAGTGTGCAAGTAAAATACTCTGTAAAAGGCATAAATCTTTCACCTTTTACAGTGTGCAAGGAAGGACCTGGGTTCAAGTCCCTGGACTCCACCTGCAGGGGAAAGATTCATGAGTGGTGAAGTAGGGTGCAAGTATCTCTTTGTCTTTCTTTCTTTCTATATACCCCCATCTCCTCTTAATTTTTCTCTGTCTCTGTCCAAAATAAATAAATAAAAAGATTTTTTATAAAGAAGTCTGCTTAGCACATCAGAAACTGACAATAAATATCACTAAAGGTTAATATAAATTTCAGAAGATAAGTAGATGGTTTATGCTTATAAAATCAAATGCCACTTGCACTTATATATGTATAAATTGCAATATATTAGCATGAAAATTAATCTAATAGAAGTAAATCGGATTTGACTTCCGGAGGCGAAGCTACGAGCAGCAGATCGCTTTCTCTCCTCTCCTCTCCCGGATCAACTAGGAATACCAAAGGAGACCACCCGGGACCAAAACAAGACAGGACTAGAATGACCACAGGAATCCAGTAAATCACCGGTGAGTACAAACACGTGTGGCTGGTGACAGAGAGGAGAGAGGAGCCTAAGGAGAGATTAAGTGACTGCTAATAGTTCAGCAGTTTATCAGTTGAGACACCACCTCCAGTCTGCTCCACCAAGAAGGGAACAGCTTAAGGGAGGAGAGGATACCCCAGAGACTCACCAAGTGCAACTCTGAGTCTCCATTGCTACTACCCTCAGAATCTGGAGCAGTGACAGGGAGGGACACCAGGCGACAGAGATCTAACCAGGAAACTCAGGAGAAGACCTATACCTCGATGGCATAGCTGAGGGGCTGTGAGTCTCTTTCCATAACCACTGGATTATCTCTGCCACACCCTGCTTTATCTCTTGGTCAGGAGTCAGTGGTTAAACTAAGAAGCCTACTGATAGTTAAAAAGCCCTCAGGCTTCCATAGCCTACAGGGAAGAAAAAAAAAAGAGGCTTTTAAACCACTGAGCTCCAACTCAGGGATTGAAACAACTGTTAATTTCCACCACTGTAAACCCTTTAATTAACTTACTTAGACACAAGTCAATCCAGGTAATAGTGATCAATAATTTGAAAAGTACTGATAAAGGTAACTCATAACATAATATATAAAATGGTTAAAACAACAATAAAAAATATTGGAGAATCGAACCAGGACAGGAGTCCAGCTAAAAGTCCTCCAGAGGGTGAAGCACAAAATAATGAGTTCAACATCCAAACATTAGCTAAGGAAATAATAACAGGAGTGAGTAAAGAATTTGAAAAAATTGTAATCAGAAATACAGGAACAACAAATGAGAATATGGAAGAAAATACTAATTATCTCATGGTCATTAGAGAGCTGAAAGCTGAAATCGCTGAGCTAAGAATGCAACTAGCTGAACAAGCTAAAACAGTATCAGAGCAGGGCAACAAAATAGATGAACTCCAGAAAACAGTAGAGGGCAGAGAGACTAGAATAAATGAGGCTGAAGACAGAATTAGCAAGATTGAGGATGAATTAGAGACAACTAAAAAAGAAGTAAGAGATCTCAAAAAGAGATTAAGAGATGCTGAAAACAACAACAGCGTCCTATGAAATGACTTCAAAAGAAACAATATACGCATTATTGACATACCAGAGGAAGAAAGAGAAGGAGAGGAAGAAAGCATTTTCCAGGCCATAATAGCTGAAAACTTCCCTAGTCTAGACAACATCAAAGACATAAAGATTCAAGAAGCCCAGAGGGTCCCAAACAGAATTTACCCAGACCTAAAGACACCAAGACATATCATACTTAGAATGGAAAGGAATAAGGATAAAGAAAGGATCCTGAAGGCTGCAAGAGAAAAACAAAGAGTCACCTACAAAGGAAAACCCATAAGATTAGCAGCAGACTTCTCCATACAAACACTACAGGCCAGAAGACAATGGCAAGATATCTATCAAGTGCTCAATGAGAAAGGCTTTCAGCCAAGAATACTATATCCTGCTAGACTGTCATTCAGACTAGATGGAGGCATCAAAACCTTCTCAGACAAGCAACAGTTGAAGGAATCAACCATCACCAAGCCTGCCCTGAAAGAATTTCTGAAAGGTCTCCTATAAACAATCAGACCACCACAAATAGGCCATATATCAAAACACTCTAAAACTCTACAAGAATGGCGTTAAAATATGTCTCGTCCTGCGGGACCTTCAACGTGGGTTAACCTAGGAGACGGAGTGAGGACAAGGAAAGAAGGGAGAGGGAAGGGGACAAGACACACGAGAGAAATGAGACAAGTCAAGATTCTGATCAAGTCTGTTTATTAGCACCAAAGATGCTGTTTTTAAGGCCAGGGTAAGGGGGAAGTTAGCAGCTGGGGGCTGTTTATTGAAGTGGTGTGTTGTCATGGTAAAGCTGTTATCTGGAAGGTCCTGGGTGATTCATGGGGAGGTGGAATTGGGAGACAGGAACTTATCTGTAAACAAAGACTCTAAGGTGTAAAGAAGCAGGAACTTAACTTTTAAGCAAGGCCATCTGTGAACAAAGACTCTGGTCATGCCAATAGCAACCTTGAGGACACATGTGGCTCCCCACATGTCCCCCTTCCTTATATAAATACACACACACACACACACATATATACTTCTCATGTAGATGATACATAATCAGTTTCATTGAATGAGAAAACATAAGACAGCAAGATAAACTAAAATGGAAAGCAAGAAGAAACTTTAATTTGCTTAAAGATACTGCAGTTTTCATTCTTCTTCCAAGAAATCGATAAATATAATGAAGTATATTTACTTTATTTCATCCAATAAATGAAAAGTAGTGCTTCTGAAGTAAGAGTGTTTTGCTTTGAAAAAATAGAGAAATTCTCAAATTGGAGCGCCCTAATGGCTGATCATGGAAAAAGGAATGATCATCAGTACACATAGTAGTACACATGAGCTTTACAAGGAAAATGTAGACAAGTTTTCATTCTGAGAAAGTCCCTCATAGCTGGATACTGTACAAAGACCACTGGTATTGTCTGCTCAGAAGGGGAGGAGTACATGAGAACATCCAGGAGAGAGGAGACTCAGAAAAGGCCCTTAAGTGTCTAGGTGATGCCAGTCTTAGTGAAAGAGCTCCAGTGGGAAGCAGAAGCTTGGTATATATATTTTTTCCTTTATTGGGGGAGACTAATGGTTTGCAGTCAATAATAACATACAACAATTGGTACATGTGTAACATTTCTCACTTTTCCACATAACACTCTAACCCCCACCTTGGTCCTTCTCTGCCATCATGTTCCAAGACCTGAACACTCTCTACTCCCATCCCCAGAGTCCTTTACTTTGGTGCAATACACCAAATCCAGTCCAAGTTCTGCTTTGTGTTTTCCTTTCTGTTCTTATTTTCCAACTTCTAAGTTTGAGATCTTTTAACCAGCAGCCTTGACTTACCTAGGACTGGAAGATAGACGGGGGTGGGGGTGTTTCTTTGGGGTATTCAAAGCAGGAAAGTTCCAAAAGGTTGAAAACCTGCTTGTTTGGATTATTATATACAAACGCATCAGAGCAACACATCCTACACCTGAAACCTGTACAATGTTCTATATCAGTAGTGCCTCAATAAAAATTGTATTTAAAGGGAGCTAGACAGTGGTGCACTGGGTTAAATGCATATGGTGCAAAATGCAAGGATCAGCATAAGGATCCTTGTTCCAGCCTCTGACTCCCCATCTGCAGAGGGGTCGCTTCCACAAGCGGTGAAACAGGTCTGCAGGTGTCTTTCTCTCCCCTTCTCTGGTTTCCCCTCCTCTCTAGATTTCTCTTTGTCCTAACCAACAATAACAACAACAATAACAAAATGGAAGAAAAATTGTATTTGGAATGGGGAAATATTTACATTTCATTACAATGATTTTTTGTTGTTGTTGTTAACACATCCTGGAGTGAAGAAATAAACAATGGACAGAAGTCATTTTTTTTTTAATAGTGGCTCTTCTATCTGAAGAGCTATACATGCCACAGGAGATACTCACAACAGAGAATCAGTTATTACACCAAATAAGAAAGGTATTTTTCATTCAGTAAACTTTCATTAGACCAGCTCGAAAATGTTCAAGGTGATCATGGTTGATAAACCTATTCATTTGATGGGAGTCGTGCAGTAGCACAGGAGGTTAAGCGCAGGTGGCATCAAGCGCAAGGGCCGGCCTAAAGATCCCGGTTTGAGCCCTTGGCTCCCTATCTGCAGGGGAGTCGCTTCACAAGCGGTGAAGTAGGTCTGCAGGTGTCTATCTTTCCTCCTCTCTGTCTTCCCCTCCTCTCTCCACTTCTCTCTGTCCTGTCCAACAATGATGACATCAATAACAATAACTGCAACAATAAAAAACAAGGGTAACAAAAGGGAATAAGTAAATAAATAAAAATTATATTTAAAAAACTGTTCATTTGATATTTGAGGTGAAAAGAGACTACAATAGACCTATGATAGTCAAGTGATGAAATAGCAATTTGGAAGAAATAATTCCAGTTAAATTTTTATGCATCTATAATCACAATATAACAACTCCACAACAACACAATTACACAACTACACATCACAGTGACACAACATCACGACTGCACAACACAACTACACAACATCACAACTATACAACATCACAACTATACAACATCACAACTACACAACATCACAACTACACAACACAACTACACAACAGCACAACTACACAACATCACAACTACACAACACAACTATACAACTAAACATCACAACTACACAACACAACTACACATCGCAACTATACAACTACACAACACAACTACACAACATCACAACTACACAACACAACTACACAACAGCACAACTACACAACACAACATCACAACTACACAACCATACAACATCACAACTACACAACATCACAACTATACAACCATACAACATCACAACTACACAACATCACAACTACACAACTATACAACTACACAACTATACAACTACACAACATCACAACTACACAACATCACAACTATACAACTACACAACATCACAACTACACAACACAACATCACAACTACACAACACAACATCACAACTACACAACATCACAACTACACAACATCACAACTATACAATATCACAACTACACAACATCACAACTACACAACATCAGAACTACACATCAGAACTACACATCAGAACTACACAACAGCACAACAGCACAACTACACAACACAACTACACAACTAAACATCACAACTACACAACACAACTACACATCGCAACTACACAACTACACAACACAACTACACAACATCACAACTACACTACACAACATCACAACTACACAAAATCACAACTACACAACCATACATCACAACTACACAACATCACAACTACACAACATCACAACTATACAACATCACAACTACACACCATCACAACTATACAACTACACAACATCACAACTACACAACATCACTACACAACACAACATCACAACTACACATCACAACTATACATCACAACTATACAACTACACATCACAACTACACAACATCACAACTACACAACCATACAACATCACAACTACACAACCATACAACATCACAACTACACAATATCACAACTACACATCACAACTACACAACATCACAACTATACAACATCACAACTACACAACCATACAACATCACAACTAAACACCATCACAACTATACAACATCACAACTATACACCACAACATCACAACTACACAACATCACAACTATACAACATCACAACTATACAACTACACAACATCACAACTACACAACACAACATCACAACTATACAACATCACAACTACACATCACAACTACACAACAGCACAACTACACAACAGCACAACTACACAACATCACAACTACACAACACAACTAAACATCACAACTACACAACACAACTACACATCGCAACTACACAACTACACAACATCACAACTACACAACTACACTACACAACATCACAACTACACAACATCACAACTACACAACCATACAACATCACAACTACACAACATCACAACTACATAACATCACAACTACACAACATCACAACTACACAACACATCACAACTATACATCACAACTATACAACTACACAACATCACAACTACACAACATCACAACTACACAACCATACAACATCACAACTACACAACATCACAACTACATAACATCACAACTATACATCACAACTACACAACATCACAACTACACAACATCACAACTACACAACACAACATCACAACTATACATCACAACTATACAACTACACAACATCACAACTACACAACATCACAACTACACAACCATACAACATCACAACTACACAACCATACAACATCACAACTACACAACATCACAACTACACAACACAACATCACAACTACACAACCATACAACATCACAACTACACAACATCACAACTACACAACATCACAACTACACAACACAACATCACAACTACACAACATCACAACTATACAACTACACAACATCACAACTACACAACACAACATCACAACTACACAACTACACAACATCACAACTACACAACATCACAACTACACAACCATACAACATCACAACTACACAACATCACAACTACACAATATCACAACTACACAACATCACAACTATACAACATCACAACTATACAACATCACAACTATACAACTACACAACATCACAACTACACAACATCACAACTATACAACACATCACAACTACACAACATCACAACTACATAACATCACAACTACACAACATCACAACTATACAACACAACATCACAACTACACAACATCACAACTATACATCACAACTACACAACATCACAACTATACAACTACACAAAACAACTACACAACATCACAACTACACAAATACACATCACAGTTACACAACACAACTAGACAACTACGCAACTACACTACACAACTACACAACACATCACAACTACACAACAACATAAGAACACAACTACACAACTATTCCTTATACAACTTAGTTTTTAGATTCATCCTTAAAAAATATATCTCCCAGGTATTCTACAGAAGTGTAAGGAACAGAGAATTGTTATCTTAAAATATAAAGGTAGAACTATTTACACTATAAAAATTTTTACGTGTAGAATACCTGGGAGATATATTTTTTAAGGATGAATCTAAAAACTAACTTGTATAAGGAATAGTTGCAGGGTGTAGGTGCTGATTCAGTCTATGGAGTACATACTTTGACAAGCAGGTGGACATGGTTCTGGTCAGCCAATACATGGAAGAAACTGAGGAGTAGGGGATAAAGTGCTAGTGGGGTGGGGAGTCTCTCCCAAGTAGTGCAGTGATGCTGTGGTATCTCTTCTCTCTCCTTGTTTCTCACCCTCTAAAAAACAAGGGGGGGTCCACCTAGAGTGTGGTAGGCATGGAGCCCCAGCAGTAAGCCCTGGTGGCAAATAAAAGGACATAGCAGCAAAGACTTAATTCAGTCAAAATAAGTACTAAGTCTATTTTTTAATTGATTTAATAATGATTGACAAGACCATAGGATAAGAGGGGTACAGTTCCCACCACCAGAGTTTAGTGTTCCATACTCTATATTGGAAGTTTTGCTATTCTTTATCCCTTTAGGAGTATGGACCCAGGATCATTATGGGGTGTAGAAGGTAGAAGGTCTGGCTTCTGTAATTGCTTCTCTGCTGGACATGGGTGTTGGTAGGTTGATCCACACTCCCAGCCTGTTTCTATCTTTGTAGGATAGGGCTCTGGAGAGGTGGGTTTCCAGGACATATTGGTGAGGTCATCTGTCCAAAGAAGTCAAGTTCGCGTCTTGGTAGCATCTGCAACTTGGTGGCTGAAAAGTATTAAGATATAAAGCAGAACAAATCATTTAATAATCATGAACTTAAAGATAAGAATATAACATGAGATTTGGAGTCTCCATTCTGGAAAAAAGCTAGCAAATCTATTTTAGATATATTCCAAGAGTCCCGTGGCTTTACTAATTTTACCTGAGCCCAACAGCTAACATGCAGGTGGGCTAGGAGTATTGTCTAGGAAGATGGTCTCAGAGTTGAGGATAGAACTAGAAAGCTGGTCAGGGCAGACAGAAGCTCTCAAATATGGGGAAAGTATATAGATACCATTAACTGTAAAGCCCATAAATCTGACCTTGGGCCCATGTCTATTCATATTCAGCACAGGAGTCTGTGTAACCTCTGCATGCCTATCAGTTTTCAGCTTGCATTCTTTGGTCATAGGTAGGAACATTCTAGGCTGCACTCATTTCAGGACCTGCCTTCCTTGATTGGCACAATAAATCTGTTTTAATCAGAAGCGCAGATGTGGATGGAAGATGAAGTCAAAATATTGCAAGAGAGAACAATGCTTCATCAAACATTTCCTCTAAACTGGCACTATACAGAATTTGCATTGTACTAATAGAAGTACAGATTAATGGGCTCATTCCTCAGTGAGTTGTATGTACAGGCCAATCTGGAACAGACAGTAAAAACACACATTAAAGTACCATAATAAAAATCAATCAGTCAAAAAGCACCATAAATGCATATAACAAAGTGTAACTACATTTTAGAATTCAATAACTCTCAAATGGCTTTAAATTATAATTAAAACTATAAGCCAGGTTATTGTCTGGGGAGATGGTGTCATAGTAGGAAAAAGGACTAGGAAGCTGGATCAGAGAAGAGAGTAGCTTCCAAATATGGGAAAAGTCTATAAATATTGTTAACTGTAAACCCCATCATGAAGCTTCCATCCCCTGCAGGTGGGGACCAGGGGCTTGAATGCAGGCCCTTGCACAATATAACATGTGAGCTCTACTGGGTGCACCAGTGCCTGGCCCCAATTTTTTTTCAAAACAAATGGTACTCATTTTTTTTCTAATTTTTTAAAGTTTTTTTTCTGATTTTTTATTGGGGAATTAATGTTTTACATTCAACAGTAAGTACAACAGTTTGTACATGCATAACATTCCCCAGTTTCCCATATAACAATACAACCCCCACTAGGTCCTCTGCATATTAGCTGTCAGGCTCAGGCAAAAAACTAGTAAAGCCATGGGCCCTTTGGAATATACCTAAAACAGACCTACCAGCTTTTTCCAAAACGGAGACCCCAAATCTTCTTCTGCAATATTCCTGCCTTTAGGTTTATGATTAGTCAACAATTTGTTCTGCTTTATATCTTAACTTTTTCAGTCACCAGGTTCCAGATGCTACCATGATGCCAATATGACTTCCCTGGGCAGATGACCTCACCATGTGACTTGGAGCCCCACCTCCCCAGAGCCCTGCCCCATTAGGGAGAGAGAGAGACAGGTTAGGAGTATGGATCAATGTGCCAATGCCCATGTTCAGCGAGGAAGCAATTACAGAAGCCAGACCTTCCACCTGCATCCCACAATGATCTTGGGTCCATACTCCCAGAGGGATAAAGAATAGGAAAGCTATCAGGGGAGGGGGTTGAATACGGAGTTCTGGGGGTGGGAATTTGGTGGAAATGTACCACTCTTATCCTATGCTCTTGTCAATATTTCCTTTTTATCAATAAAAATTAATTTAAAAAACTATAAGCCAGTGTATTAAAGTTTAGGTGATGGAGGTTACAATGACTGTTTCACTGCATTCATATGGGCCCCCAAATGGGCTAGAAATCGTTGAATCTACTTTCAAAGTGACTCAGTTTTCAGCAGAGTGTACTTTATATCCATGGAGACAATCTAACTCTATAAATATAGTAGGTCTGAGGAATTCTAACTCAAAATAATTATGTGGGAGAAAAATAATGTCAACAAATTTGAAGCTAAAGTTTTTAAAGTCATTACATTCGTAGTATTCAGATAAATTAACCTGTAAAACTCTCTCTTTTGAAATTAAGATCTGAGAGAATCTCTGAGGAAGGTGAAGGGTATATATATATATATATATATATATATATATATATATATATATATATATATCTCCACTCATTTTATGTGTGACTGCCTAAAGTCGAATAAACAGATACAGCGAGCTCACTTCTGAGCTCACTTCTGACAGTATGTACTGTCCTGCTCACAGGCTAAACTCAGCATCAACCATTTGATTTCATATCGATCCAATTTTTCAATTGAAATGTATTTTGTAAAAAGTTAATAATCCATTGAAGTTGAAATTTACTAAATGGTACCCTAGTGACTTGAAGAGACAATATAACCTCCCAAAGTATCTAATATACCAAAAGGGAGTTGTTTATGGCCCTGAGGGGACCAATTGAGTATGTGTGTAAAACTCTAGATACTGTTTGCTTATGCAGTCTAATCAGTTTTTTAATTAGTTACTTCAATAAAAAATAATCACAGTAAATCATAGACTAGCATATATATGGGGGTATGGAAAACTATACTTTTGAGACAATAGTTTTGTAAATCATTTCAACTAAAAGAAATACTTTTGTTTTAATTTATATTTTATGGGCTGGGGAGATAGCATAATGATTATGCTAAAAGCCTTTCATGCCTGAGACACTGAAGATCCCAGGTTCAATCCCTAGCGCTACCATAAGCCAGAGCTGAGCATTGCTCTGGTAAAAATAAATAAATAAATAAATAAATACTAAAAATAAAATTAATTTCTCTTTTATCAAAGATTTATTTGTCATGAGAGAGAGAATAGAGGAAAGGGGGAGGAGAAAAGAGAGAGTGAGAGAACAGAGCATTATTTAGCTCTGGCATAGTAAGTAGTGCCGGGGATTGAACCTTCAGCCTCTGGACAAAAATTCTTTATGGGGTGCAGAAAGTGTGAGTTCTGGCTTTGGTTGTTGCTTCTCAGCTGGACATGTACATTGATCCATATTCACAAACTATTTCTGTCTTTCACGAGTTGGGTAGGACTCTGGAGAGGTGAGGCTTCAGGACACATTGGTGAGTTTGTCTGCCCAGGGAGGTCAGGATGGTATCATAGTAGTATCTGCAACTACAATGCTATAGATTTATTACTTAATAATAATTATTATTTCATAATAAGTAACAAAAAATTATATCCAAATAAATGCATATTATTGACCAAAACATTTTCAGTCAAGATGACAGACCAAGAATACTTTCTTTTCTCATTTTCTTCCAAAAATGCCATGAAAAGACATTAAAGGGATGCAATAATTTTAAATAACAGAGACAGGGCAATAAGTCAGCCTGTTAGAGCACCGGCTTGTATGCCTAAGGTCCCAGAGATTGCAGGTTCAGTCTCTAGCATTACAAATGCCAAAGCTGAGCAGTGCTCTGGAATCTCTCTCTCGCTTATAGTAAACAAATCTTAAAATAAATAAAAATAACTAAGAGAATTAAAGGGGAGATTCCTGCAAAATATCATTCCATGGACTAAAGATGCAATATTAGGGCTCCTTTGTTTAGAATAATATGTCTAGAATATGCACGTGTAAGGTAATGTAGCCAAAGACAGATTTAATTTCCCAGTTAAAACTAATATAGAAACAGAAATCTTGTCCACCCAGTAGAGTGCATGTATTTTATCTGTGATACCCTGGGTTCAAGGTCCCACAATATGGGAGCAACACAGACAGCATCAGAAGGAATTATAGATGATAGAACAGTGCTATGATATCTCTTCCGCTTTCTCTTTCTATTTGATATGGATTGGGAGAGGCATACGGGAAAGTGGGCCCTATCCAATGGTTCCAGGACTGGGGAAATAGAGGCTCTATAGTGGAGATGTGAGGTTCCTGCTGTCTTAGGGTTCAAAAAGACAATGTTATCATCACATTATCATCACATTATTTGGTAATTGGGTTAACTTTGAAAAGTCCTTTTGTTAGGGTTTGCTGTACAGTACCCAGTATCTTGTATATAGCTGTGCTATTGGTTGCTTCTGATCTACTTGGTCTAGGCTTTTGAGAGAGTCTGCATATCAAATACACAGCCTATATATTGAAAAGATTCAGTTTGTGTTTTGAAAAACTTTGAGACATACAATTAATTTTCCCCCTCGTATTAATTAACTAGTGATTTATATGACTACATTTTACTAGGAGTGTACATAAACACCATTCCCACCACCAAAAGACTGTGACCCATCCCTCCCACCCACTCCCACCCCCCACTGGCCCAGGAAGCTGCATGTCTACCCCTCACCACAGGGTTTTTACTTTGGGGCCCTACTTACAATTTGGTCAGGTTCTGCTTTTAGTTTCCCTTTCAGATCTTCTTACTCAACTTCTGTTGATGAGTGGGATCATCCCATACTCATCTTTATCTTTCTGACTTAGCTCACTTAACATAATTCCTTCTAGCTCTGTCCAAAATGGGTCAGAGAAGGTGGGTTCATTGTTTTTGATAGCTGCATAGTATTCCATTGTGTATATATACCACAGCTTTCTCAGCCACTCATCTGTTGTTAGGCACCTGGGTTGCTTCCAGGTTTTAACTAATGCATGCTGTTTGCTTGGCATATGCTAAAAGTGCTAGTGGGACTTGAGGGATATGGACACAAGTGTGTCTAGCACTGAAGTGCACTATAAGATCGATCATTTCTAGCATGGAAATCTTATCAATTAACTGTTATTCTGTTTTTTTTTTTTTCCTTCAATGCTGGACCTGAATGTGACTTACAGCTATCATTTAGAACTTGGGTGGTTGGAAGATGGCTCAGTGGATAAAGCACTGGACTCTGAAGAATGAGGTCCTGAGTTCAATTCTCAGTAGCACATGGACCAGAGTGATGTCTGGTACTTTCTCTCTGTGTAAGGATCCCAGTTTGAGACCCCGGCTCCCCACCTGCAGGGCAGTCGCTTCACAGGCGGTGAAGCAGGTCTGCAGGTGTCTATCTTTCTCTGCCCCTCTCTGTCTTCCCCTCCTCTCTCCATTTCTCTCTATCCTACCCAACAACAACAACAACAAAAACAACTAGGGCAACAAAAAGGGAATAAAAAAATCTTTAAAAATAAAATAAATACGCTTTTAGCATTTAACTTCCAGTGAGGTTTTTGTTCATTTGTTTTAATATGAGAAATGGAAAGAGAATCCTGCTTGAGAGTCTAATGCTTTCTCCACTGCACCACCTCCTGGACCACTCATTTAAAATTTACCTAGTAACCTTTGAGGTTGTTTCTGAGATTATCTCCATGACATATGGGGATAACTGTAGTTTTCAATAATTACAGAATTTTTCTAAGTTCACCCAGCTAGTAAGTCGTAGAACCAGTATTATTGTCAGCTGATAAAATTCCAGCAGTTTACTTTGAAAGAAGCAGAATGCTAAATGAATTATAAAATGAAACTACTGAGGGTATGACTTTGCTAAATATTTCTTCCTTGATGAAAATATCACCGGTAGTATAACTATTACAAATCCATGACACTAACATGTAAGATATCATTAAAAATATTGGTATTTATATAGTGCACATTATGTATATATTTATAGTTTATGCATGACTTCTCCATGAATAAGTGAAACTATATAATTTGTTACTAGCTCTGATATGAAGAAGCTGCCAGGTTATATTCTAAAATTATACTGGATTGTTTTTTTTTAGCTAAAATAGTATTCACTGTTAATCCAAAAGGGGCAAATCACTAAAACAGGAGTTTGATATGTGGACAGTTTTGAGAAGAAGAGGAAGAAGAAGAAGAAGGAACCAGGATAAGGAAGAGGAAGAGGAAGGAAGGAGAATAGATCAAACTAGTAAACTAATAAACCCTAAAGGAATTATTTCTTAAAACTTCTCTTTCATTTAGTAAATAGACCAGTAACTTAACATGCTTCATGATATAACAGATGGGGAAAGAAACACAGATACACCTGAAATCAGAAGAGGGGAAGAATTTATAAATCTTTACCTATCAATAGCTTACTGAATTAGGAAATATTGATATTTAAGCTGAAACAGGTTAAAAAATAGCGTGTCCCTATGTGCTTTGTTTTTCTAATGTTCACTGTAGATATGCATTTTCAGAACTCCCTCCTAATTTTTTTCCCGACCACAGTAAAACATTGCTATAAAGCACTTATTTAAAAATATCAATTTACGGGAGTCGGGCTGTAGCACAGCGGGCTAAGCGCAGGTGGCGCAAAGCACAAGGACCGGCGTAAGGATCCCGGTTCGAACCCCGGCTCTCCACCTGCAGGGAAGTCGCTTCGCAGGCGGTGAAGCAGGTCTGCAGGTGTCTTTCTCTCCCCCTCTCTGTCCTCCCCTCCTCTCTCCATTTCTCTCTGTCCTATCCAACAACGACGACAACAACAATAATAACTACAACAATAAAACAAGGGCAACAAAAGGGAATAAATAAATAAAAATAAAATATTAAAAAAAATTTAAAAATATCAATTTACCTGTTTGGAAAGTCAAAGATTATATTCCTCATTCTTAGCAATGAATAGAGAAGTTATACTAGACTAGACAAAACTCAGAAGAAAGAAAATTCTGTTTTGTGAATTTGGTCATAGTTCTATTAAACAGTATTTGTTTATGAATGTTGTCGTCTATCAATAGGTTATTTCACCCTTGCATCATTGTACTGCTGTTCCTGTCAATAATATAAAGGGAATGGCATTTTGAGGGGAGTGTCATTTCACATTTACAATATTTGATTATGGAATACTTAATATTATGAAATATTTAATAGTCCATATTAAATAATGTAACTGGTTCAACCCCCTCAATACCACTATAAGCCAGAACTGAACAGTGCTCTGGAAAAAATATCAATTAAATACAATTATTAGCATTTCAAATGCTAGTTTGATAAGCAAAGCTTGCAGTGAGCATAAAGTATGGAGTTAGTTCTTCTTCCGATATCCTTATTTTCCTTTCCGTTTTTGAACAGAGTCCCCATTCAGCTCTGACTGCTGTTCACACCAGCAATAAAATCTGTAATCTCACACATGCAAGGTCTGTGCATTACTACTATGCTACCTCATATCTAGTATATAGATTCTTATTATTTATAAGAGAGAGAAAGAGAACCAGAGCATCCCTGTAGCACGTGCAAAGCCAGGGACCTCACTTTTGAGGGTCACTTGGGACCTCACACTTGAGCATTCAATACTTTGTCCACTATGTCACATCCTAGGCTGCAGATCTAGTCAAAGACTAGACACACCTTTTAGTTTTTCCAAACAGAAGTTGTTATACATGTTTATTTATTTATTTATTTATTTATTTATTTATTTATTACAAGAGCACTGCTTAGCTCTGGTGGTGCTAGGGACTGGATTTGGGATCTTTGATGCCTCAGGCATGAAGATATTTTTGTATAACCACTGCTATGCCAGCCTGTTTCTTTCTCGTTCTTTTTTTTTTTTTTTTTTTTTTGCCACCAGGGTTATTGCTGAGGTTTGATGGCTGCACTGCAAATCTACTGACTGCTTCCGATGGCCATTTTTACAATTTTTTTCTCTTTCTCTTTCATTTTTGGACAGGACAGAGAGAAACTGAGAGGGAGTGGGGGAGACTAAGAGGAAGAGAGAAAGACCGTGTACCACTCATGAAGCGAACCCAACTGCAACTGGGGAGTGGGAGCTCGAACTCAGGTCCCTGTGTATGCTGATAGGTGCTTTACCACCTGGCCCCCTCCCTTTCTTTCTTTCTTTCTTTCTTTCTTTCTTTCTTTCTTTCTTTCTTTCTTTCTTTCTTTCTTTCTTTCCCTCCAGGGTTATTGTTGGGGCTGGGTGCCTGCACTACGAATCCACTGCTCCTGGACCCCCCCTCTTGTTGCCCTTGTTGTTTATCGTTGTTGTGGTTATTATTATTGTTGTCATTGCTGTCGTTGTTGTTGGATAGGACAGAGAGAAATCAAGAGAGAAGGGGAAGACAGAGAGGGGGAGAGAATGACACCTGCAGACCTGCTTCATCACCTGTGAAGTGACCCTGCAGGTGGGGAGCCTGGGGCTCGAACCGGGATTCTTGCACTGGTCCTTGTGCTTTGCGCCATGTGTGCTTAACCTGCTGCACTACTGCCCGACCCCCTCTCTTTCTCTTTTTATCTACAAAGTTTGGACTGATGAACACCCAATGACAGCAGAAGGGTGGAGGTAGGGGGAATCTATATCAATGTGGGGGCCTGGAGGTAGCTCATATGGTCAAACAGTCTTTCCTTATGCTCAAGGACTAGAGCTCCCCCCTCACACACAGACCCCACATGGGAGCATCGTCCACTGCAGGGGAAGCTTCACCTACAGTGGAGCAGTGTTGTAGTGCCTCTGCTCTCTCTGATTTTCTCTCCCTATGTCCGTTATCTATATTTAAAAAAAGAGAGTTGAAAGAGAGAGGTGGGATGGTGTAGGAACACAGCCCCAGTGGAAGTTCTGGGTAGAAAGGAAGGAAGGAAAAGAAGGGAAGAAAGAAAGAAAAGATGGAAAGAGGGAGGGAGGGGATGGCTTTTAAGAAAAATAAAAATGGTTACTCAGGAGATGGTGTTGTGGCCAGAACATGGAACTTTGGGGAAGATGAAACTCCACATGCCACAGTGATACTCTAGTTCTCATTGATTTTTATTCTCTGTCTCTCTCTCCTTCCTCTCTTTCTGCTATGTTAATAAATAAATCTTTGGGACCGGGTGGTGGTGCACCTGGCTGAGTGCACATGTTACAGTGCTCAAGCCCCCGGTGCCCACCTGCAGAGGGAAAGCTTTGCAAATGGTGAAGCAGGGCTGCAGGTGGGCTGCAGCTCTTTCCCTGTCTCCCCAACCCTCTCAATTTCTGGCTGTCTCTATCCATAAATAAAGATAATAAAAAATTAAAAATAAATAAATAAATCTTTAAACATAAAATAAAAAGATACCATCCTTTAAAAAGAAAAATGAAAGGCTTAATGTTTAATTCCTTGTAAATCACCAAATTTAAACATATAATCTTTAAGGTATAAAAAGGATAGCTATATGAACCTTCCAAGTAGAGACAGATTTATTTATGAAACAGCATCTAGATTAAAATCATTAAGAGAAACCCCTTAGATTTTTCTTTAAAAAAAATCATTTAATAACTCTCAGCTCTGGTAACCCGGAAGGTGGCATAGTGGCAAAAGAGCTGGGCTTCATGAAGTTCAAGATCAATCCCTTGCCATCACCTGTGCTTGAGTGATACTCTGGCTTTTCCTCTGCTTCTCTTTATCATGTTAATAATCAAGCAAACAAAAAAACCTTAAATACTAAGAAATCCTCTTTGTTTTCCAAATTAACAATATGATCAAGGTCTAGGACAATGTACATAAGTCACTTTGAATCAAAAGTAGAGTCCATCAATCAACTATTCACAGTTTTAAACTAGCCATTGGTTTGAGCAATTTAGTTCATAGATGACTTCCGAACAGTTCTGTATGAATACCATAGCCAAAGAACTTAGAAGTGTTGTTGTGTTCTGATGTCAGAATTTATTTTAATTACATTCTGTTTGATTTTAATAGCCTGCAGCTGTGTGACTATGCAAGCTGCCTTGTCCTTTCTCAAAAAGCACACACTACATCACAGAAGATAATTTCCTTTAGTCTCACTTGGAGCTGCCATATAAGAATATAAAATCATCACATTTAGTCTCCAACTTCTCTCTACTCTCTCAGTTCTATAGGCACAGTAGAGAGGCAGGCGGTAGCACAGCGGATTAAGCGCATGTGATGCAAAGCACAAAGATGGATGGGTCTAAGGATCCCAGTTCAAGCCCCCAGGTCCCTCCACCTGCAGGGGAGTCGCTTCACAGGCAGTGAAGCAGGTCTGTAGGTGTCTATCTTTCTCTCCCCGCCTCTGTCTTCCCCATCTCTCTCCATTTCTCTCTGTCTTATCTAAAAATGACATCATCAATAACAACAACAATAATAACTACAACAACAATGAAAAACAAGGACAACAAAAGGCAAAATAAATAAATAAATAAATAAATCTATAGGCACAATAAATTTACCAGAGGAACAGGATGGAGAAAACCCACGTGATTCTCAAAAGAAAAAATTCCTGAGGTTACTCTGGTAACCATTGAAAGAAAATCATTTCTATACAATTGAAAATTGAGGTGCTAAAGCCTATTAATTGCTCTGGGCTATTAAGTTTTACCTACCTTTTTCTTCTAAGTTATTTCTTATAATTTTCAAGTGGTCTCTAAGAGAAGGGTGGTGATCCTAGATATTTTATATAGTAAAGTTAAGCACCTAGCAGTACAGGTGTTGTCTGTGGAGGGAAAAGAACTAATGGGGAAGACAAATCAAATATTTCAATTATCAGAGTTATCAGAACTGAGCAGTACTCTGGTAAACAAAAATGAAAATAATAAATGAATAAACAAATACAAATTTTTAAAAAGGTTTCCTAAAGTGCCCTGTAATCTACAGTGTTGGATCAAAATCAGACAAGAACTCAAATTACAGTAATGGTTTTGGTAAAATGACTTAAAACTTACTTTCAAATTTGCCTAGAATTACCCCACCTCCCTGCATCTGAGATGTCTTAAAGGAGTGGTGACAATTTGCAAATGTGAGCTTTTCTGAAGGAAACTGTCAACTATCCACAACTATTCCCAAAACTTAGATGTAACAGATCAGAGGACTGGACACAGATAAGACAAACACAACATCAGTAATTCAGTGCGATAGGTTACTGAGAACTTGAAGGGATGGCATTTTTTGTCTTGATTAGAATGCCATCATTCATCTGTTCAGATTACTCTCGACAGGGAAACTTGGTTGTCTGCAGCTTCCAGAATTTGGTTAATCTGTTTCTAGACTAAGTGAATTATTTATCAGTGATTCAGCACATCTTTGGTATTTGGAGGCATATTGCCAAATTAAAAGAAGATTTGTGTTTATTTCTGCAACCAAGAAACAATTAAAATTCAATTAAAACAAATACTTTGTGAAGATTTTTACATCTGAACGGTATGAGTAATCCCTTCAATATAAAAAACTTAGTGCAAGGGGGGAGGGGAGATAGCATAATGTTTATGCAAAGAGACTCTTGTGCCTGAGGTTCCAAAGTCCCAGGTTCAATCTTCCACACTACCATAAACCAGAGCTGAGCAGTGCTCTGGTTAAAAATAATGATAATAAAAGTAAAAAATAAAAACTTAGTTTCTGCATCTTATAAACTTCTATGGATTTAAACACCAATACATTTTCAATACTCTGATTTTCACATGTTACTAACTTAAAATACTATTAAATAGTGGTAGTGCAGTAGGTTAAGCCCACATGGTCCAAAGCACAAGGATCCCACAAGCTTAAGGATCCCGGTTTGATCCCCTGGCTCCCTACCTGCAGGGTGGTCGCTTCACAAGTTGTGAAGCACCAAGAGTACTTATGGGTAACAGAGGGCCTCTGAATAGCTCATTTGGATAGTGCACTGCTTTTCCATGTGCAAGATCCTGGTTCTAACCCAGCCTGCACCTCATTGAAGCAACTTCCAGTGAGGTGATATCTTTCACTTGTTCTCTCTTTTTCTACCAATAACAAACTAGATACATACATTATAGATAAAGATATAGATATATACATCAAGAAAAGCACACAGACAGGAGGTGTCCTAGTGGTAGAGCACAAGAACTGCAGGCACACCCAGAATCTTAGGTGCCAGATTGTCTGGTAAGTAAAGATATCTTTAGAAATAACAACAAAATAAAAGCAGATATAAAATACAAATCATAACTAGGAAACAGCCTAATGGAATAGAGGAATGTTTAGGGCAAGTTATTTTTGTATAGACTCAAAAATACCCCAAAATAATTTGTGTGAAAAGAGAACTTAAAGAGAATATAAATGCAGTATTTACGAAGAGGTTATTAGAGGGAGGGCTTCTGTTCATAACCAAGAGATAGCGAAACTCTTTGTCCAAAAGCAACTACAAAACCAACTGAATTAAAAGGAAAAATTGGAATATTCATGTCACTACCCACAGAGAGTTAATACCTAATTTGATTGTAGTTTCTGCTTCTCGCCAATGCAGGTGGGGAGCCGGGGGCTCGAACTGGGGTCCTTCCATCTCAATTTCTGGCTGTCTCTATCCAATAAATAAATAAAGATAATACAAACAAATTAAAAACTTTTAAAAAGGAAAGTTTCAATAGTCTGAAAGAGGATGTGATTAATTTATTAGCAATAGAAGAGAAAGATTATTCTGGGCAAAATCTCTTTGCTTTAGGGGAAGCAAGAGCAGGTCACCTAATGTTCACTGATAAACTCCAGATTACTTGGTTTAGAATTCCATTTTGGGGCTGGGTGGTGGTGCACCTGGTTGAGCGATATGTTAAGAAGCTCAAAGGACCCGGGTCTGAGCCCCTGACCCCCACCTGCAGGGGGAAATCTTTGCGAGTGGTGAAGCAGGGCTGCAGGTGTCTCTCTATCTCCTCCTTCCCTCTCAATTTCTGTCTGTTTCTATCCAATAAATAAAGATAATAATTCTTTTAAAGAATTCCATTTTGGGGAGAAGCAGAAATTACAATCAAATTAGGTATTAACTCTCTGTGGGTAGTGACATGAATATTCCAATTTGAGATTTCTATTACCTTTTCCTTCTCCTTTCTGTCCTTTTTGTTCAACACCGCCATTATAACATCACAAGCAAGCAATTCAGTTTGTGCTAGTAAAGGGAGGGGGGAGGGCAGAAACCAATAGGCCCCTAGCTGGGGAGACTGACATCTGTAGAGATTGGTGGTGGTCTAGGATTTTCCTGCAGTTTCCATTCACAGGAGCGAGGGGCCACTTCTCCTGGGAAAGGGTCCTCAGAGGTGAGCAACCCCCCTCCCCAGAATAGAAATAGATAAAAGGTCAGGATTTGTCTACCCTGAGGGTGTCTGAAAACCGTGCAACATAGGTTCTCTGTGAACCTAAAACTAGGTTGGTCACAGTTTACCTTTCAGCAAGTCTTTGTGAATCTTTGCGACACTGCCGTATTTCCTCGATTCCAAGCCGTAAAGGTGTTCAGTTATGGAGCGGTTCTCTGGGAGGCAGCAGCTGACGTGCCAGACAATGGCAGATACGGGGCTTGTTCTTGCTTCTGTAGCAGGTCTGTGCTTTTGATAGATAAATCACCCCCGTTCTACCCCTACCCTTGCATCAAGTGGGTTGCTACCCTGTCAGAATGCCGCCCTCCACCTTTTCACCAGTTTGTGTGATTTTGTCAGTGCGCATAGTACTTGGGACTGTCGGGATGATCACATTAGCCTTGGCCTATTGCGTCCTTAAACTAACCTCACGCTGTCTCTGGATTATTTTCTTCTTCACTAAAGAAACCAAGCTAGTTTCCCCTCCTCCCCTCTTTAAATTATTTATGTTTAAATGTTCACTTCTGGGTATTCATTTTTGTCACTGTCCCGGAGGCTTCACCACCCCAAGCGGACATGGCAGTTCAGGGTGGTGGGAGCCGGGCTCAAACCTCGGCAGCCCTCAGCGCAGAGCAGACACACTCCATTCTCTTTTCTAAAGCTTCCGTTTATTGAAAACTCTGATTTGGGGCTGGAGAGATTAATTTAATGGTTATGGAAAAGACTTTCATGACTGAGGCAACAAAGTTCCACGTTCAATCCCTACCATCACCATAAGCCAGGGCTAGTAAAAAACAAACAGACCTACTGTATTTAAATTTAAAAGAAAATGGCCCCAAATCTATCATAAATTTTACGTGTAGAAATCTGTAAGTTTGCGGAGGAGCACTGTATAAACAAATTGTCTTACTCTTGCAGGGGGGTCACTTTGCAAGCGGTGAGGTGAAGCAGGTCTGCAGGTCTGCAGGTGTCTATCTTTCTCTCTCCCTTTCTTTCTTCCCCTCCTCTCTCAATTTCTCTCTGCCTTATCCAACAACAACAGTAGCAACAATAATAATAATAGCAACACAACAACAATGGGGTGGGGGAAAGATGGCCACCAGGAGCAGTAGATTCGTAGTGCAGGCACAGAGCTCCAGGCATAACCCTGGGGGCAGAGAGAGAGAGAGAGAGAGAGAGAAGGTTTCTTTGTTTTTTGTTTAGATGGAGATAAACAGAGATGGATAAGCAAGGGGAGCGGGGAGAAGGGAGAGGAGCAGAGGAAGAGAGAGAAAGAGACAGAAAGAAACTAGAACACCAAGATTTATTCAGTGAGATGGAGGCTGGGCTAGAATCTGAGTCGCATACATAAAGGAGATTAAAGACAAAATTTGAAGGGTACACTTTCACACCAGTGTGTGTGTGTGTGTGTGTATGTGTAAGTTACCATGCAAACCACCTAAGTCTTATACCTAACTCATAACCTCCTTAGGTGTGTGTAGAAAGACATTGAATTATATTTGATTCTTTTCCTTTTTCTGTGAAGTACTTTTTTTAAATCCACTGATCTGTAGAATGAAAATAATTCATTATAATCAAATGTAGCCGATCTAAAATCCTGGCAAATAATTATTTCCAAAATTAACCTTTTGTTTTAAATCTGTAGTAAAACATTATGTATGCACCCATATGATCTATGCACTTTATTCAATGGAAATAAATAATAAGTAATTAAAAATACCTGTCTCTTATACATTTGCCATAGATAGAACTGAAAGTTATCAAGGACATCTGTTGGGTTGTTGAAAAACTCATGATGCAGTTTTTTTTATCGCCACCAGGGTTGTCATTGGGGCCTGGTGCTGGCACTATGAATCCACTATCTCCTACAGCATTTTTGCATAGATAAATGCATCATGACTTTTCCAACAACCCAATATTTAATTCTAAGAATCACAGTATTAAAAAAAAGAAAAGATTAAAGCTGTGTCCTGCAAGGTGGTAACTAAAAGCATTGGACCTAAAAATGTGGGGGACCCAAGTTCAATCTCCAGCATCATGTATACCACAATGATGTTATGGTTCTATTTTATTAATGAAATAATAAATATTTCACATATTTTAAAAGGATTAAAAGAAACCTATCACAGTTTGCTGTAGCCTAGTTCTTCAAATATTTTTTTAAAAAATCTATAAACAATTGTGTAGAAACATCTACTTTTGTCATCTATGTTCTCAAGGAGGGAGAATAAAGCAATGAAGTATTGGTATAAATTGTTATATAAACAACATGCAGTTAATTACCCCAATGTATTTAATATCATTTCTTGCCATATATATATATATATATATATATATATATATATATATATTATAGGACCATGAGAAATTAAGAAGGGAGAGAGACAGAGAGACACTTGCAGTCCTGCTTCACCTCTCCTGACCAGGGGATTAAACCTGGATCCTTGTACATTGTAATGTGTGTGCTTAACCAGGTGCGCCACCATCAGGCCTGTTGTATTTTCCTTAAGCACGCTAAAATGATATCCCAATTCTGTTTTAGGAAGTAAAGGGTCTCATTTGTTCTAGGAGCAAAAAGGAAGTGAGTCATCCAGCTATTGTAAAATGTACTGAACATTCCACAAAAATTCCTTTCCCCTGTCTGAGACCAAAACCTTGAATCATGGGGCTTATGAGTATCTCTGTAAGGCTCACTACATTTCCTGTGAAGTTACATACCATGTTACACATCCATGAAAACTTCAATACCATTTTTAACCTAAAAAGGTAGAGAAAGTGTTGGTAAGTAATCAGAAATGTCTTAGCCTCTGTCAAATTATAGGCAAAAGAAAATGGTTGGAAAATTGGAAAGCATAAGTGAAATAGTCTGGCCTGGAGGATTTATAGTGTTATAAAAAAGTATGACTTCTGTGAATAAATGTGGAGATCTCTATGTGTTTGTCATTATTTAAAAAAAACGATCTTCAAAGTAATACTAACATGACACCAGGGAAAAAATGTCAAAGCTGTTACTCATTTTCTCCTTAATGTTGAGATGATAAAATAAAGTTTAAAAATAAACCTTTTAACTGTTTTTGGGGCAAGTAGGGGTTAATTTCTGTAAGGGATCAAATTTAGCAGCCCCAAATATGTCTCTTTGTCATGTGGTTTATATTAGGCTGCTTATTTTGGGAAAACAACAAATTATAGAAGGGGCTCTGTAAATTGGGTATAGGCTGCACTTCCTTAAGAAACACTGACTGTGTATAAAGGGAAATCTGCCTCCAGTGTTATTGCTGAGTCTCCGTGCAGGCACTGTGAATTCATCGCTCCCGGCGGCCATTTTTTCTTTTCTTTTTTTTTTTTCCAAGATTTTATTTATTAATGAGAAAGACAGGAGGAGAGAGAAAGAACCAGACATCACCCTAGCACATGTGCTGCTGGCACATGTGCTGCTGGGGATCGAACTCAGGACAGCATGCTTGAGTGTCCAAAGCTTTATCACGGCGCCACCTCCTGGACCACACCCATTTTTCCTTTTAATTTTTTCCTTTCTATTTTTTAAATTATTATTATTGGATAGGACAGAGAGAAATTGAGATGAGAGGGGGCAATAGAGAGAGAGAAACATTGCAGGTGGGTAGTGGGGGATAGAAAGCAGATCCTTGGGAGTAGGGCAGTGCACAGCAAGTTAAGCGCAGGTGGCGCAAAGCCCAAGGACGGGCTTAAGGATCCGGTTCGAGCCCCGGCTCCCCACCTGCAAGGGCATCGCTTCACAAGCAGTGAAGCAGGTCTGCTAGTGTCTATATTTCTCTTCCCATCCTCTTTCCATTTCTCTCGTTCCTATCCAGCAACGACGACAATAATAACTACGACAATAAAACAAGGGCAACAAAAGGAAATAAATATTAAAAAAAGAAAGCAGATCCTTGCTTATGGTGTACTTAACTCCAGTGTGCCACCACTGAGTGCCCCCAGAAAACTTTTTTTTTCCCTTCAGATAGAGACAGGCAATGAAGCAGAGTAATAGTGAAAGAGACCACAGCACTGAAGCAGTTGGGAGCTGGGCTCAAACCTGGTTCTCACACATGGCAAAGCAACACACTATTAAAGTGATATATATACAGAGACAGACAGACAGAGAGAGAGAGAGAGAAGACACTGCAGTTTCCTTCGTTGTGGTACAAGCCAGGCTTGAACCTGGGTCACACGCACGGCAAAGCATCACACTATCCAAATGAACAATTTTGCTGGCTCTAAGTATGTTTAGCTCTTAACTCTGAAGAAGGTAGCAATTTAGATCTACTGTTCCTTTCCTAACATAGGAGAGCAAAGTATCTGCCACCCCCAAAACAGGTCTTTGGTAAGAAGTTGATCTTCTGGAGGAACCCCAAAGGCAGAATGGATGTTAGTTTTAAACTAAAGTCTTCTAGAAGGGCTCTGCTCTGGACAGGGCAGAATTTAAAATGGTATGCTTTTAGTTTTACACCAATGTTCTTTTTTCCTTCCTGGGTGATTTCCCTTTTTTTTTTCCTAGAGAAGGCAGAACTTGCATTTGCATCATTTTAACTGAATTTCCTTCTTCCACAAATCCTCTGCATTAGGAAACTACTTAATATTTTACTTATTTGAGAGGGGGAAGAGATGGAGAACACTGCTAATTCTGGTTTATGGTGGTGCTGCTGGAGACTGAATTTGGGAGTTCAGAGCCTCAGGCATGATAGCCCTTTGCATAGCCATTATGCTGTCTCCCCAGCACTTTAGGAAACTACTTAAAATGATGCCTAAAGCTATGTGGAACAAGGAGTTGGGAGCTTTTTGTTTAAAAAGTATTTATTTTCTTTTCTTTTAGTCAGAGGAGGAGAGAGAGAAGAGAGAGACGAGAGAGAGAGAGAGAGAGAGAGAGAGAGAGAGAGAGAGACCCTGAGAGAGACCAGAACACTGCTCAGCTCTGTCTTATGTTTTGGGGATTGGACCTGGGATCTCAGAGCCTCAGGCATAAAAGCCTTTTACATAACCACTATACTGTCTCCCCCACCCTATTTAAAAGACTTTAGTTCCTACCTTTAGAAAGGCAATTTTCTGAAGAAAAAAATATATAAATATATATGACTTTGGGAGAACTATGATGGTTACTGCTGGGAGGAAGCACAGATCCTTAGTGGTGGTAGTGGTATACAGTTAAATATGTTATCTTATGATTTATATTAAATAATCAATAAATATTTTTAAAAGAAAGGCAAGTTTCTATTACATGTACAGTGTTCCAATTGGATTTAATTGGGAATGTATGTGAAAAATGAAGGGTAAACTCTTCCCAAAGAGTAAATAAGCCTTTATACAGTCATGACTACTTATCTGCTTTTAAAGGAAAAAAATGTAGATAACTGCCGACAAACATATTACTTTGTCTTCAAAAGAAAAGAAGCATTTAGTCTCTCTTAGCACAACAGTGAAAGCATGTAACAGAAAGTTTATTTTAATTGATGGTATAAGATGATATATTTCGTTAGGAAAAACTCAGGAAGAAATTATAACAACTAATCTTAATGTGTGTTAAATTTGGTCACATAAATCTAAAGATGTTACTTAAGTTACAGTTTTTGTAGAATTGTTTGAAATTTATGTTATATGGCAAGCCACAGACTAATTCAGTCTTGTTAGAGTATGATACCAGATGCCAGTGAAGCAAGAGCATGATTCACTGCTTGAGGTGGAGTTCGTAATTCCACAGGAAGGACATTGCAATTTAACCTGAAATAATGTATTTCATTTCTCAAAGGTATAATATTCCAGTGACCACAATTAGTTTGAGTTGCTTTGTTAAAAATGCTCTTTTGGAAGGAAAAGGGAAATTTCTGTACTGATAACGAATATTACTATATTAAAATGATGGCTCTTCACTGTTTGTGAAACTGAAAGTTGGCTCTACTTACTACTAATTACCATTTAAATTACAGTAATAATTTTTAAAAATTAGCAGATGTTTTAAAATAGCAATTCTTAAATTACTATTTTAGTAATATAGTAAAACTTTTTTTTGCTTTATGAATGCATTAAAATTAATAGCTAGGGGCAGGGGTAAGTAGCATAATGGTTTTGCAAGAGGCTATGCAAGAGATTCTCATGTCGGAGGCTCCAAAGTCCCAGGTTCAATCCAGTACGTCTCCATAAGCCAGAGTTGAACAGTGCTCTGCTGAAAAATTTTTTTTAAATTAAGGGGGCCAGATGGTGGTGCACCCGGTTAACTGCACATATTACCAAGCATGAGGACCCAGGTTCGAGCCCAGGCTCCCTACCTGCAGGGGGTCCACTTCACAAGCAGTGAAGCAGCTCTGCAAGTGTCTGTCTCTCACTCCCTCTCTCTATCTCCCCATCCTCTCTCAATTTCTCTTTGTCCTATCTAATAAAAATTAGAAATAAAATCAAAAATAGATTAATAGCTAAGAGGTGAGGAAACAACATTATCTTAAGTTTTTTTTTAATCTACTTATTAGATACTTATTGGGATTGTATGTGAAGAATGAAGGGAAAAGTCTTACCAAATAAATCGAGAGGGAAAGGAGGGCTAAAAAAAGAAAAGACACCTGCAGTACTGCTTCATGGCTTACGAAGTTCCCTCCCCCTCCTGCAAATGGGCACTGGGGGTTTGAACCCTGGTCCTTGCTCAACCAAGTGCACCACCATACAGTCCTTACCAAAGTTACCTTAGAGAAGGGGGAAGTGCTATAAAAAATGTAATTGTGTTCTGGTTTTCATCTGCTTCTTCCTACCTCATCCCACAATATTTGCTAAGAGGTAATGCCAGAGAGGGAAAATAAATTCCCTATGGGGGCCGGGTGGTGGCGCACCTGAGTGAGCACACATGCTACAATAGTCAAGGACCCAGGTCTGAGCCCCTGGTTCCCAGGTGCAGGAGGAAGACTTTGCAAATGGTGAAGCAGTGCTTCAGGTACCTCTCTGTCCCTCTCCCTCTCTACCATCCCCTTCCCTCTCAATTTCTGGCTGTCTCCATCCAATGGATAAATAAAGATAATAGAAAATAATAATAAATTTTTTAAAATAATAAATTTTCCTCTGACCTCTTGACTGAAATCCCCTAATAGTGAAAGGACAGATTAACAGGAGAAAAGCAAAAGTTGAATAACATGTATACTTTATATATGGGCGGCCCAAGAAAACTGAACAATTCACTGAAGTGACCTAATCCACCTCATTAAATGTCTTATTTTGATAAAGATTATGGATATTGAAGGGGGATGAGAAGATCAGTTTTTGAGGAGGTGAACAGGGGAGGCACAGCGGTGGTTCTGCAGATTTGAGCTGATGTTCTTCTACATTGATAATAAGTAGAGTGGTCCAGAAGCTGGTATTATGGTAGAGCTTTGAACACCTTGACCCTTATCACCAAATATGCCAGAGTGCTGCTGCAGTCTACCTCACTTTGCAGTCTGCAATAAATGAGATGAATCTATTAAGAAAGAGATAAATTGATTTGGTGCCTCCTCTTCCAGCTCCAGGGCTGCAGGGAAGGAGTTACCTTTACAAAAAAAAATTCCTTTATATGTGTAAAGACCTTTAGCAAAAGGGTACCTCCCACCCCAACCCCCACTCCCATGTTCAGAGCCCTTCCTATGTCAGCTGTTACATCCATATAGCCAGCCTAACACAAACCTTATACTAAAGAGATATATTTTGGAATGGTGAATTTTGCTACACCGGATTTCAGTGATTTTCCTCATTTGTAAATGTAGAGTGGTGTCATAAAGATTTATACCTTACAATTAATTATCTAAGAGGTTTTTCTTTTATTCTGTGTGTCTTCCCAGATATGAAAAAAAAGTTCTTAAATTAAAAATTCCCATGTATCAACAACTGTACTGTGAAACATTATCCCCCAATGAAGTGATATATATCCTAGAGAAATTTGAGTCCCATGAATTTCTGTTGGGAAGAATTTCTGAAAGTATATGAAATTATTTAGATAAGATATAAAGGTCGATAGCTCTTGAGAACAAGATTCAATGAGGTACTTAAATATTATAATGTAATTTCACATAATACTTTCTGAAGCATGCCAAAAGAAGTTTTTATCATATTTTAATTTTGTTAAAAATAGTGTTTGGAATACAAACCTTTCTCAACATACAAAATTTATTTTAGATCATTTGCATATAAATTAGAAATTCAAGAGCTTCTGATCGTCATGATCCAGATTTTGTTATTCTTCTTGTAAAGGGAAGTAATTTTCACAGTAGCACAAAAGACTACTTTTGCTGGGACCAAATAAAAAAATTATACTGATTTGAAGATCCTTAGGGAAAGTTTCCAAAGTTGTGTATGAATATTATTGGAAACTTATCAGAGATATTTTTCAAGCTTATACTAAAGAAAAAAAAAACATTTTCCTAGACCACAGTGCAGAACTGAATACAAGTTATATGCATTATATATTTTTTGTACTTATATATTTTATCTCTCGGAAAAAGCTAAGCACATAAAAGTATTGTAAAATACCAAACCCAACTCTTTTTTTTTGTCATAGCCTGGGATTTACCCCTACAGATTTTTTTTTAATAGAAAACAGGAGACAGAGAGTGAGAGAAAGACCACAGCACTTAAATTTCTTGCAGTTGAAGTGGAGGTTAGACTGGAACCTGAATCGAGTGCCTGGCAAAGCAGGTGCCTTCCCAGGTGAACTCTCTTGCTGGCTCTCAAACCTGACTCTTCATAGGTTTCAACTGCTAGTTTTGATAGACAAAAGTCCAACACAGTTATTTTAATGATCTGATTGATTTTATTAAGGGATTCATGAATTTGGGTAGTATCCTATCTGGCAAATAGAAAAGCACTGTAAGAGGTTGTACAAAATGGAAGATTTCTACAGTGTGAAAATTATATATTTGGCGTACCTGGTTAAGTGCCCACATTATACTGTGTAAGGATCTGGGTTCAAGCCACTGGTGCGCCCCCTGCAGGGGAAAAGCTTCATGAGTGATGAAGTAGGGCTGCAGGTGTCGTTCTGTCTCTTTTCCTATTTCCCCCTTCCTTCTCATTTTCTCTCTGTCTCTAATTAAAAAAAAAACGGGGCAGGGTGGTGGTACACCTGGTTGAGTGCACATGTTACAGTGCTTAAAGACCTGGATTCAAGCCTCCAGTTCCCATCTGCAGGGGGAAAGCTTTGCAAGTGGTGAAGCAGTGCTGCAGGTGTCTCTCTTTCTGTCCTGCTACCCTCTCAATTTCTGGCTGTCTCTATCCAATAAATAAAGATAAGAAAAAATTAAAAAGAAAACAGAAAGGGAAATGTGAAAAAATATACTTTTGGGAGAGTGAGATTGCCGTTAGTTTAAGGATGAGTCTTATTGGGGCCTGGTACAAAAACTCCATTTGGTTTCATTTTTTCTTTTTTTTTGGCTTGTTTTAGCGATAAAGAAGAATGAGTTGAGACAAAATTAAATTCTGAGGGTTAATAGTCATTCTTTAGATGTCTTTATTATGTCTGAAGTATAGGTGTCAAGGAGCACATGGTATTTTAGAATTATGTCTTTATGCAGATTTTAACCATACAATGATAAATAACAGACCTCACTGGACTTGATATTCAAATCATCTGTTTAAAATTCCTAGTGTCTAATGCCAGTTACTATGTGCAGAAAAGTGTATTGAAGCAGTTGGCGACTGACATGTCAGTTATCTGGAATAAAATAAAATTAATGCTTAGTTCGATGCTGAAGTCTTAGTTGAATAAGTATCAAATCTTTCAATTTCCAATTATCAAATTAGACATTTTTATCTGAAAATATTTAAAACGTTTTAGGGGCCTGGATAGGCAATATAATGGCTGTAGAAACTACTTTCATGCCTGAGGCTCAATCTCCATCACCAAGATAAGGCAGAGATAAGCAGTGCTCTGGTTAGGGGGGCGGGGAGGCAAGGATTTACACTTATTTAAATAGTCTCCGTACTGATTTCTCATTTCAAATAAAATAAGTTGAGTAATCATTTTTCAACTTTAAGAACAAAATTAGATTTTCAAAATGCATATTTGAAATTTAAAAAAACCCTAATCTTTTCAATTTGAGTGTTTACCAAGTATAAAGCTGAATATTTTTAAACTTGCCTTTTACTATATAAAAGACATTTGTTTTTCCTTGTTTGCTAGGGGAATGTTTCAGCACACAATAGTGCCTTTGGTTACATTGAATATCTACACAGTGATTCACTAAATGGAAGCCGACCAATTATATTTGAATTTGTCTTGCCAAGATGTAGAGTTAATCGTTTGCTTTTGAGATGAATGAGGAAACTAAGCATTCTGTAGCTGATTAGTATGTCAAGGTTTCTGTAAATGTATGCTATAATCATCCATCCTTCTTAATCTTTCTGAAGAATGGAACACAACAAAAATCTGACTCTACAGTAAAAATGCCGTAGTCTATGCAAATCTGGTTTAGGACAGAATAATGAAGACAACCATAGGCATAACATCAACACCAGTTCCAATTAGCACTTATTGAGCACTTTTGTATTAGGCACCACAATTTGAATTTCTCTTGCATTAACTTGATGGGGAACATAATATATCATCTCCAAATATGCCTCTTTTGCAGGATTATTTCAAGATGGTTATTTTTATTTTTATGAGAGAGAGAAAGACTGGAGCACTACTCATTTCTGGCATATATGGTGTTGTTACTAACAGTGCCCAAATTATTTAATCTAATTTTTTATACCTGAGCACAGCTGGGTTTTGGTGATGCTAGGGTTTTAACTTAGAACTTCAAAGCCTCAGGCTTGAAAATCTTTTTTGCATAAACATTATGCTATCTCCCTGCCCCGCACCCCTCAAATAAAGTAACTATTACCACTAGTTCCAAAAACTGCTACCATTGGGCCAGGTGGTGGCACAACTGGTTAAGCACACACATTACAGTTTGCAAGAACGCAGGTTCAAGTCCCTGGTCTCCACCTGCAGGGGGAAAGCTTCACAAGTGATGGAGCAGAGCTACAGGTGTCTCTCTGTTTCTCTCCCTCACTATCTCCCCCCTCAATTTCTCTCTGTCCCTATCCAATAAATAAATAAATTAATTAATTAAAAAACTGTTACCATTAAGCACAAAACAAATAGTACAAAAATTTTGAAAGTTTTACTATTTGACCAAAGGGAAAAAGTGGGATTTATGAAAAAGAAAACTTTCTTCC
Organism: Erinaceus europaeus; assembly: GCF_950295315.1. Classification (NCBI taxonomy): domain Eukaryota; kingdom Metazoa; phylum Chordata; class Mammalia; order Eulipotyphla; family Erinaceidae; genus Erinaceus; species Erinaceus europaeus. The sequence goes on along the minus strand of NC_080185.1, from coordinate 102,175,985 downwards.
ACAAGGAGACTGAGAAGTAGAATTTACAGTGACAGAAATTACTGTTGGAGGGGGGCGGGTGGTAGCACACCATATTAAGTGCACATAGTGTGGTGTGCAAGGACCAGCAGAAGGATCCCGATTGGAGCCCCCGCTCCCCACAAACAGTGAAGCAGGTCTGCAGGTGTATCTTTCTCTCCCCATTCTGTCTTCCCCTCCGCTCTCAATTTCTCTCTGTCCTATCCAGCAATAATAACAATAATAAGAACAACAAAGGCAACAAAAATAGGTAAAACATGGCCTCCAGGAGCAGTGGATTCATAGGGCAGCACCGAGCCCCAGTGATAAGCCTGGAGGCAAAAAAAGAAAAACGCGAAATTTCTTCTTTTCCCTTTTTAAAATTGATTTGGCACTGGGTACAATATAAGACTTTAGGAGAGGGGTCTGACGTTACCACACTGAGTCAAGTGCACATAATACGAAGCTGAAGGATCCAGGTTTGAGCCCCTGGCTCACCACCTGCAGCGGGCTGGGGGGGTTGCTTCACAAGTGATGAAGCAGCTCTGCAGGTGTGTTGCTCTCTATCACCCCTCTCTTCTCGATTTATCTCTTTCTTATCCAATAAAAATAATGAAAATGCCCATGTTCAGTGGAGAAGCAATAATACAAGCCAGACCTTCCACCTTCTGCACCCCCATAAGATCCTGGGCCCATGATCCCAGAGGGATAAAGAACAAGAAAGCTTCCAATGGAAGGGATAGAAATATGGAACGCTGGTGGAGGGAATTGTGTAGAACTGTATCCCTTTTATCCTATGGGCTTGTTGATCATTATTAAATCAATTCTTTTTCTAGTGTTTGCATAAAAATAAATAAATAAGAAAAAAATAATGAAAAATGACCTCCAGGAGCAGTGGATTTGTAATGCAGGCAGCAATTCTCAGCCATAACCCTGGAGGTGAGAGAGAGAGAGAGAGAGAGAGAGAGAGAGAATAAAAGAAAGAAAGGAAGGAAGGAAGGAAGGAAGGAAGGAAGGAAGGAAGGAAGGAAGGAAGGAAGGAACTACTGCTGTTGGGGCCCGGTGGTGGTGTACTCAGTTGAACACACATGCTACAATGTCCAAGCTCCCAGTCCCCACCTGCGAAAGGAAAAGCTTCAGGTGCCTCTCTGTCTCTCTCCCTGCCTATCTCCTCACTCCTGTTTGGTTTTTCTGTCTCTATCCAAATAAAATAAATAAAATATTTAAAAACTACCATGTAACACTAGTATCTCCTAGTCTCTCTCTCTCTCTCTTTCCACCAGGGTTATCATTGGAGCTTAGTGCCAGTTGCAAATCCACTGCACTTGGTGGTCATTTTTTCCATTTCAGTGGATTAGACAAAGAAAAATTAAAAGGAGAGGGGAGAGAGAAAGAGAGACACCTGCAGACCTGCTTCACCCATTGTAGGTGGAGATTGGGAGCTTGAACCCTGGTCCTTGTGCGGGTTTGCAGGTTTCTAAGACATAGGTGGCAATGCCAGGGATCAAAGCTAGGGCTTTTTGCATATAATCCCTGTGTGCTACCTGAGCTGTCTCCCCAATCTGAGATGATTTTTCTTTTTTCAAACATGAGCACTGCTCATCTCTGGCTCATAGTGGTGCATGGTGGACTAAACCTGGAACATCAGGGCCTCAGGCATGAAAGTCTTTTGTATAACCATTATGCTACCTCTTTGGCTTTGGGCTGGCTATTGTTAAGAAACAACAAAATGGGAGAAGCTCTAAAAATCAAGTTGAAGTTACACTTGTACATGGCATTTACATTTGAAGGTTAAATCTGCATTTGTAAGGATCTCTCTCTTACCTTGAAGAGAAGTATGACTCTAAATTACCAGTGTAAGGAAGCAAAACTATCACCCTCTTATCTTTCCAGGGTGGAGGACTAAGGCTGTCCATCCAATTTAGTGGTGACTCCCAGTAGGCCCCAGGCTTCTACCCAGATGACAGCTTCATTTAAGAAGTAGAGCATCACTGCCTTGCACAACCACCAAGCCCTGATCTTGTAAGACATCCTGAACAGAACTAGGGCCTGGTACTACTCTATGCTTTATTAACCCTCTCCTTCCTGGGGAAAACAGAACTTGTTAGTTTGTTTTAATGTGGAACTGGGACCTGGTACTTCGAGAGAGAGAGAGAGAGAGAGAGAGAGAGACCGAGACCAGAGCTTCCTTTGGTGCCAGGACACCTCCCACGTAGCTTCAGTGCTCAAGCCTGGGTTTTGTACATGGCAAGGCACACCTCTTACCCAGTGAGCCATCTCTCTGATCTGGAGAAGACAGAGTTTATATCACCTTAACTGGAATCTACTTTCTTGGCAAAGTCATCTGCATTAGAAAACTTTTTAAAAATTTATTTATTTATTTATTTATTCCCTTTTGTTGCCCTTGTTGTTTTATTGTTGTAGTTATTGATGCCATTGTTGTTGGATAGACCAGAGAGAAATGGAGAGAGGAGGGGAAGACAGAGAGGGGGAGAGAGAGAAAGATAGACACCTGCAGACCTGCTTCACTGCCTGCCTGTGAAGTGACTCCCCTGCAGGTGGGGAGTCTGGGGCTCGAACCAGGATCCTTAAGCCAGTCCTTATGCTTCTCACCACCTGTGCTTAACCTGCTGCGCGGCTACCACCTGACTCCCCATTAGAAAACTTTTAAATGTGTCTAAAGACCATGTGGTGGATAATTCAAATTTATTTGATCTCTCCCATGCATGCAGAAGGTATACATGTTATTAATATTTTTTTCTTAATTTTCTGCCTCATGTTTTGTTTTTGACACCAAGATTTTTACTGGGTCTGGGTATCTACTGGGAGAATCCACTCCTGCAGTCAGCCGTTTCTCCCACCTCTCTCCTCCCCTCCCCTCCTGTCTCCACTTTTTCTTTTCTTTATAGAGAGAAATTGAGATGGAAAGGGAATAGAGAGGGAACGGGAAGTGGAGAGGCACATGCAGCACTGCTTCACCAGTCAGGAAGCTTCCCCCAGTTGGTAGGAACTGGGAGCTTGAATCTTGGTCTTTGCACATAGTAATATATAAAGATGAGTGGCTAGGAAAAATGTGGTGTATATATACACTGGAGTACTACTCAGCTATGAAAAATGGTACTCATCTCCTTTACTTCATTCTGGATGGAACTTGAAGGTATTATATTTTTTAAAATTTCTTTTATTAGCAGATTAATGGTTTACAGTTGACAGTAAAATACAATGGTTTGTACTGCATTACATTTCCACATAACAGTACAAACCCCACTAGGCCCTCCTTTTCCATCATGTTCTAGGACCTGAACCCCCCCTCCCCCACACCTCAGAGTCTTTTACTTTGGTGCAACACACCAAATGTAGGTATTATGTTAAGTGAGATAAGTCAAAAAGAGGACAAATACCAGATGATCTCACTTATAAGTGGAACTTAAGAAACAAACCTGAGGAAGTCGGGCAGTAGTGCAGTGGGTTAAGCACAGGTGGTGCAAATTACAAGGACCGGTGTAAGGATCCCGATTCAAGCTCCCGGTTCCCCACCTGCAGGGGAGTCACTTCACAGGCAGTGAAGCAGGTCTGCAGGTGTCTTTCTCTCCCCCTCTCTGTCTTCCCCTCCTCTCTCCATTTCTCTCTGGTCTATTCAACAACAACAACATCAATAATAACTACAACGATAAAACAACAAGGGCAACAAAAGGGAATAAATATTTTAAAAAATTAAAATAAAAAATATTTATATTTAAAAAAAGAAAGAAAGAAACCTGAAAAGGAATAGAGAAATCAAACTTTGGACTGGGCAGGGTGTACTGCACCAAAGCAAAGACTCTGAGGAGAGAGAGATTGGGAGGGAATGAAAGAGTAATGGGGTATTGATGTGCCCATATTTCAAAAAATCATATTGTAAATTACTAACCCCACAATAAAAAGAAAAGAGATGTATGTTCTACCGGGCACATCACAGACTGGGACTCCCTTTTTAAAGATTTTTTTATTTCATTAATGAGAGAACACTTTGGCGCATATGATGCCAGGGATCAAACTCAGGACATTGTGCCAACACTTTATTCATTATGCTACCTACTAGATCTCCCCTTCTCCTCCTTGGGTTTACAAGCATGAGGTCCTGAGTTCAATCCTTGGCATCACACATGCCAGAGTGATGCTGTGGTTTAAAAAAAGGTATGGAGGGGCCAGGTGGTGGTGCAACTGGTTGAGTGCACATGTTACAATGCACAAGGACCTGGGTTCAAATCCTTGGTACCCATTTGCATGGGGAAAGCTTTTCAAATGGTGAAGCAGGTCTGCAGGTATCTCTCTGTATCTTTCTCTCTCTATCTTCCCTCACCCTCTCAGTTTCAGGTTGTCTCTATCCAATAAATAAAGATAATAAGAAAAAATTAAGAAAAAAAAAGACAGAAATCAATACCCTATATATTGGAAACTCAAAGATAAAAGCTTCAAGAAGTGACCAAAGCAGTTTTTCATACAGTTTATTTTATTTTTTATTTTGGCTAAAGACAGAGAGAAATTTACAGTGAAGGAGGAGATAGAGAGGAAGAGACATAGAGGGACACCCACAGTACTACTTGACCACTCGTGAAGCTTTCCCCCATAGGTGGGAACTGGGAGCTTGAACTAGGGTCCTTAAACATTGTAATATGTATGTTCTACCAGTTGCACCACTGCCTGGTTCCCTTTCATACCCTTTAAATGAAGACAAAAATTAATTTGTGGATAATTGACAAAGAACTTTGGACTTAGGATTGAAAATTAGTAACATGATTTATTTATTTTATTTATTTATTTATTTTATTTTATTTATTTATTCATTCCCTTTTGTTGCCCTTGTTGTTTTATTGTTGTAGTTATTATTGTTGTTGTCGTTGTTGGATAGGACAGAGAGAAATGGAGAGAGGAGGGGAAGACAGAGAGGAGGAGAGAAAGATAGACACCTGCAGACCTGCTTCACCGCCTGTGAAGCGACTCCCCTGCAGGTGGGGAGCCGGGGTTCGAACCGGGATCCTTATGCCGGTCTTTGTGCTTTGTGCCACCTGCGCTTAGCCCGCTGCACTACAGCCCGACTCCCGATTTATTTCTATAGTCTGAATCCCCTGTTTCTAGTTATAAGTACATCTCATTACCTCCTGATAAAGAAAGAGTCCTTTTCACATAAGAACTTTATTTCCTGATTTCAGGAGGACAAAAGAAAGTTAGACTGTCCTTGCACCAACTGTTTCTTAAGTAACTTTTAACTCAAAATAATCAATATGCTGGTATGACATATTTAGCATGACATAGTCTGCTCTCCTTCAGGACTTTCGAATGTTAAATAAAATTGATTAAATGGTACTTTTATGAATTAGTACACTAAAAAAAGAACATCTTACTTTATTGAGTGTCTTCCTATAATATTCAGATGACTGAGGTTATCTAAATCACTGCCATCATTTTGCTTGTTTTCAGAATTCTATTGTAATTATTGTTAAACTTGTAGAAGATGACAGGAAACCCAGAAAGGCGAGAATGCATTCAGGGAATAGATTCACTTGTCAAAAGTGGTTTTAAACACCATCTGTCTTAAGTACCATATTAGACACTAGTGATATAACCTGTTCAGTTCAGAAAGGGTAATTCTCTTCTCAGAGCTCACAGTGGAGCTCTCCTTCATGAATAATATGAAATCTACAAAATCCTTTTGCGAGGAAACTGTTATCAGAGCAGTGTCTGTGTCCTTTGCCTAAAATGCCCTTCATTTCTTCTCATTCTAATGGATAACTATTCATTTTTTCACCTGCTAAGAATTTGTTTTAATTTTCTTCTCTGAAGAGGCTTGATAATGGTGACCCCTCCTTTCTCAGTAGTATCATTTTATACTATCTACTGGATTGCTATAGAATAAAATATTGTGACTATTCAATGATCCATTTGAAGACAAGAGCTTTTTTATTACTTCACATTGTGACAGATTTAGTAGATGTTTTTCTTTGGTTTAGAAGCAGATTTTGAAGCTCAGGGTACCATGCATGTGATATATTAATGTAGTTCTTCCATAAATGACCTTACCAAAAAAAAACATAACTTAAATGTCTCTTAGACTCTGAAATGATAACCACTCTATAGTGATTATCAACAAGAAGGGGAGAGGGCACAGGAATATTGCTGTTTGCACATCCACCAATATTATATATATATGTATGTATGTTAGATATATATAGATAGATAGATAGATAAGTAGATAGGTAGAAAGATACATAATCTAGGAATAAAATTCTACACAATAAATATATATTATTAGAATTGAAATGCATCTACAGTAAGACAACACCTCTTATAGCTCTCAAGTCTTTTGTAAAATAAAATACTTCAAATTTTATGTATCTTAACACATATCCAGCAAACCCCTATAATATTTATTAGCATAGATATTGACTGACAGTAAATGTTGACAGTTTAGCAAGATATGTGGACCTGAATTCTGCCATTATCTTTTACTGGAAGATATTTATTTGAATTAAATAAGTCATTTCACCTAATTATTAGGTTCATCATGCATACAGTAAAATACCAAAAAAAATAGCAGTGGGTAAAATGTTGGGCTATCAAGCATGAGGTACTGAATTTGATTTCCAGCATTGTTTATGCCAAGGTGACATTCTGGTTTTGTCTCTCACCTCTCTCATAAATACATCTTTTTTCTTTTCTTTATTTTTAAATATTTATTTATTTATTTACAAAAAGGAAATAATAACAAAACCATAGGATAAGAGGGGTATAACTCCACACAATTCCCACCACCAGAACTTTGTATCCCATCCCTTCCCCCAATAGCTTTCCTATTCTTTAACCCTCTGGGATTATAGACCTAAGGTCATTGTGGGTTGCAGAAGGTGGAAGGTCTGGCTTCTGTAATTGCTTCCCTGCTGAACATGGGCATTGACAGGTTGATTCATACTCCCAACCTGCCTCTTTTTTTCCCTAGTGGGGCAGGGTTCTGGGGAATCGGAGCTCCAGGACTGATTGTTGCTATGCCTGAGGAAGAGGGGTCCTGATATTGGGGCAGCTTGGAATGTTCCTACTCATGACCACAGAACGTGATCTCAGATCTACAGGGATGCAGAGGTCACTTAGGCTCCTAAGCTGAATATAGGCCCCAGATAACATTAAATTGATGGGGTTTGTAATCAACAATGTTTATACACCTTTCCCATATTTGGGAGCTACTCTCTTCCCTCATCCAGCTTTCTGGTCCTTGTTCTAGCCATCATAACATCATCTCCCCAGACAATAACTTGGATCCACCTTTATATCAGTTGCCAGGCTCAGGGGAAAAAACAAAATTAGTATAGCCACAGGCCCTTTGGAGTATAACTAAAATATGCCTAATAGCTATCTACAAAAGGAGACCCCCAACTCTTCATCTGCACTAGTCCAGCCTTTAGGTTCATGATTACTCAACAACTTGTTTGGCTAATATGTTAACTCTCTTTTTAGCCACCAGGTTCCAGATGCTATCATGATGCCCACCAGACTTCCCTGGACAGATAACTCAATCAATACATCTTTTTTTTTAAGTGTGCATATGTGTGTGTAAAGAGAAAGGCTTTAAATGAAACAATTCATGCCAACTTCTATCTGCACTGCATAACAAACAGGAAGCAACCCATAGATGGCAGCATATTACCAATACTCAAATTTCTAACTACTTTATCTTAAACAGGAGGAACTTTATCCTTCATGCCACAATAATCTAGGAATAAAATTCTACACAATTTGTCAAAATGAGGTACTGTCAGATTTCCCAGCTGACCTAGTGTATCACTTCAGTACCTTCAGGAAGTAGGAACCAAGATGATGTTAGAAGTATGAGAGATTTGTTGAGATGCAACCAAATTTCAGTTAAGCTCTGCTCAATCCTCTTACAACTAGGCCACATTCTCTGGCCTTGCTTTTGACCTGTCTCACAATTTTAGGAGGAATACTCCTAAGTAAGTTTAATGAGAGCCCTCTCTCCTTTGCTCTTCATAGGCCCTAGGCCAGGCCAGGCCAGGCTCAAAAATCCCTAAATATCTCAGTAGTACTCTGCACGTATATTAAAGGTTAGATGAGGCTCTGCTGCAGCCCAAGAGGTGGTGTAGTGACTAGAGTGTTGAACTCTCACTGTAATGCCCAGAGTTTAATCCCCAGCATTGTATGTGCCAGGGTGACACTATAGTGTTCTCCCTTCTCTTACCCTCCTGCCCCTCCTTCCCCTCCTCCCTCTCTGCCCTCTCCTCCCCTTTCTCCTCCCTCCTCCTCTTTTCTTCCCCTTCTTCTTCCTCCTCCTTTTCCTCCCCCATCATAAATAAATAAGTAAGTAAGTAAATAAATAAATGGTTAAAAAAAGAGACTCTGCAGGGCCAGGTGGTGGCGCACCTGGTTGAGCACACCATACAATACACAGGACCCAGGTAATAGCTACCAGTCCCCCACCTGCAGGGGGAAAGCTTTGCAAGTGGTGAAGCAGTGCTGCAGGTGTCTCTCTGTCTCTCTCCCTCTTTATCTCCCTCTTACCTCTTGATTTCTGGATATCTCTATCCAGTAAATAAATAAAGATAATAAAATAACCACTTCTTTAAAAAATGAGGCTCTCCTCCACATTAATGGTTATTGTGGAATAGGAAGAAGATACAGCAAACCACACATTGGATTTTAAAATGTGTGCTTAAAAAAGTGACACACAAATCAAATCATATGACTAAGCCTTATATCAGCAGAGCAAAATGTAGAATCCTCTTAAAGGATTATTCGATAATAAAATCAACTGCACAGTCCTAGTTTTTACACCTTCAACCTAGAATTTAAACATCATTTTCTCCTACAGCCTGAATTCTAGTGTTAAAACTTAGTTAGCATAGTCAACAGAAACTAAGAAATTAATTGCATGTGTCTCTGTTAAGAACTCCGTTTGAAACTCTGCTTAAACTCCATCATTTGTTTGTCTTATCATTGCAGCACCTAAGCAAATATATTCTAAGGATATGATGGGCTTTGTATGAAATACATTAATCATTCATGCCATTTTGATTGCCTTCTCTTCTTTTTGCTGTATGTTATATTCAAATAAGTTCACTAGTATAGGATCTATTACAAAGTATCTCACTCACAATTTTTTTCCTTTTAAAAGGCTACTGTGATACCTTAGCCTATGGCTTTTACTACTCTTTTGTTTCTCTCTTTTTTCTTTTTTTTTCCTTTGAGGAAAAAAATAGCACTTTTTCCTAATTCTGTGATAATCAGTCATCATATACATAAAGTCAGAGGAAATGACAGTTTTCTTTTCTAACATCTCCCTAGTCTTAAATGTGAGGTTACTTACTATGAACTACCCATGGGTTTGTCATAAAATTGAGTGTCTTTAGCAGATATGGCCATTGGCATTACAATTGTTTTAGTTCAAAGTATACTGAGGCTTTAAATCTACAAAATGTGATGCTGTATCTTTTCCTTGATTGCCCTCTACTCATTTTTTTCAATATAATGAGCTTGTGGTTTTATGGTAATTCATGCTAATTTATGAAAGTAGTAGAGAGTTAAATTCCAAAGATTAATTTACATAATATAGTATACTTTTTCTATGAAATTGGTTTTTGGGAACATGTATTAATAATGCTGGTTGGTTCCATTTCACTGCAGAAGTAACTCACTTCTTTTTTCCTCTCTCGTGATACTTTTACATCTGGAGGACTTCATATTTCTCTAAGTTTTTCACCCAGACTCATAAGTCTGAATCTCTTTTTCCTTTTCCCATTTCATTTTATTTTACTTTAATACCACTTTATTGCGGAAATGTGAATATATAGGGTTTTGTGGTTCCAGGGGTTCATTTCCACATTTTCCCTGTGATAGGTATTAGTATCCTTCACCCTCAACCAACCAACCAGTCATCCTGCTTGGACCTCCTAAGTAATTGTCCCTTCCCATCTCAGTCCCCAAATCTGCTGCAGTAGACCACAGTCCATGGAGGATTCGACTTCTATATCAAGGGAATAACTCTCTTTGTCATTTTAAGCTGTCAACACATGGCATTCTTCATTCAGCTTAGTTTCATATTAAAAAAACAAGAAGTAGGACATTCAGAACCCTCCTCCCCCTTTGCTACCAAGACCTTGCCACCTGTACAGTTTCACCACTCTTGGTGGATTTTTTTTAACTTATAGAGAGAATGAGAAGGAGAGACAATACAGTACTACCCCAACTTTTATGGAGCTTGTCTTTGGTCTTGTGTATGGTTCTCCCATGTGATGCTGATGGCTTGAACACAGGTCCTTGCACATGGCAGAGTATGAACATCAGGTGAATTATCTCCTGGCCCCTATTTTCCCTTTTTAAAGATACTAGTTATTCTTTCCTTAAACTAGAGTTAAGGGAAATATATATATATATATTTCTGTTCCACTGAAGGTCTTGAAAGTGATACTGAAGGAGCTGGCTGGTAGCACTCCTGGTTCAGTATACATGTTACCATGCACAAGGACCCTAGTTCAAGCCCCTAGTCCCCATCTACAGGGGGTAGTTTCATGAGTGGGGAAGCAATGTGCAAGTGTCTCTCTGTCTCTATCTTCCTTTCTATTTCCCCTTTTGCTCTCAATTTCTTTCTGTCTCTATCCAAAATAAATAAAGTAAAAACATAAAATAAAAAAAACAAAGTGATATTTAAAATAAGATATTTTGGGGGTATCTGCTAAATGCCTAGCAAATACTAATTCAGGCTTAATGGAAGCTGGTAAAATAAAATCTTGGGTCAAGTTCTTAAAACACTTATATATTTTGTTAAACAAGAATTAGGAAGCAAGTAGAAAACAATGCAAGTGAGCTTATAATTAAGTGCCAAATCTTATCATTTGTTAGAGTCAGGATGTGTCTTTAATTCTCATTATCCAAGTCTATGTATGATATTGCTATAAAGGAGGAGTTAAATTGAGATAGCAATAGCAATAAACATGTAACATGTGAGGAGTCTGAATGTAGGAATGAAAATTCTTATGGAATCACAGTCAGACCAGAACAGTGTCCTACAGTGGATGTGTGTACCTACTCTGCATCTGTTCATTTTAATAAAGTGTTAAATGTATAAGTAAATAAATAAGTTAGGGTGGTGGTATGCAAACTAATTCCAGGGTTTGGGATCTGCAGTGTTTGATGAACAAATGCATCTGTGGTTATGTATTTTAAGTTGCTTGGTCCTAACTCAATAAAACCCTTTGTATTTTTTTTTCTTCAGAAAATTAAGCCAATAACTGCCCTCTTTGTCAAAGTGTGCTTTTACTTGCAATCAAAAGTATTTTAATTTTCAATACATCAAAAAACCTACTTTTTTCAAAACTGCTAATAAGGATTCTAAAACTCTAGTCAGGATTTGTTGTTGTTGTCTCCAGAGTTTCATTGGTACAGGCTAACTTTTTCAGGTATAAAGAGAAGCTTAGCAAGGAAGCTTCCCAAGGTGCTTTGGGGCTCAAGTCTGCATCCTCCATATGGCAAAGCAGGTATACTCCCAGGTGACTTACCTTGTTGGTCTCAATCAGTATAGATCGATGGATCGATCCCTCCCTACCTGACTTCCTTCCTTCCAGCCTTCCTTCCTTCCATCTGTCCCATCCACCTCTAGAGTTATCACTGGAGCTAGGTGTCAGCATTACATATATATACACCACTCCTGGCAGCCATTTTTCCCTTCCTTGCTATAAATGAGGAGTTAAATTGAGATATTAGTGGCAATAAACATGTAACATATTATTCAGTAGGACAGAGAGAAATAGAGAGAGGGGAAGGCAAGGAGAGAGAAAGACACCTGCAGAAGCATCCCCTCTGCAGGTTGGAAGTGGGGACTCAAACCCAGTTACTTGTGTGCTTAACGGGGTGCACCACCACCCGACCCCCAATTAACTGTTTACCCAATCCACCTGACCCAGGGCCCATAAATATATATCGCAGGAGCCTTGTAACCTCTGAGTCCCTGTCCATCTGAGCTCTCAGTCCATGATCATAGCTGGAAATATTCTGGGCTGCACTCATTTCTGGACCAGTTTTTCTCGAGTCTCAGGGTAGGAAGACTCAGCCTCCCTTTGGAGAGTGGGGCATTCTCTACCTTTGCTACATTATAGAGAGGATAAGTTCCTGGAGAGACACACAAGAGGGCTTATGATGAGGTTCTCGATGGAAGTGACTACTTATGGCAGAGAGAGGTTTGTTAGAGGTCTAGGCCATCATATCTTTGTTTAAATCCAATAATTCCCTAACTAGGGCCCCAGATAATGGGGTGATCTGGTATTGACCAAAAAGGTCAATTAAGTGAACCAGTTAGGGAAATATTTTTAGACATTTGATTACATATTTTCAATTAAACATTTCCCTGTGTCAAGAATATGCTAGAAAGGGCCAGGCGGTAGTACACCTGGTTAAGCACTCACATTACAGTGTGCAAGGACCCAGGTTCAAGGCCCTTGTCCCACCTGCAGAGGGACAGCTTCATGAGTGGTGAAGCAGGACTGCAGGTGTCTGTCTCTCTCCCTATTTCCCCCTCCCCTTTCAATTTTTCTCTATCTCTAACTAAAACTCTAGTCAGGATTTGTTTCTAAAACTCTAACTAATAATAAATAAAATAAAATAAAACAAAGCAAGAATATGCTAGAAAATAAGATTGCTACCATTTTAGTCAGTGATTCTCCATTATAGCTGTACAAACACAAGACAAGTTTTACATGTGAGGATTTATTTGTCTGTGTTGAAAAGTCCAAGCATTAACAAGCTCTCCTGTTGTTTCTAGACATGGATTTAAGATTGAGTAACTCCATTTAATATTATTGTATTTGTTAATACTATCAACGTTCTTATTTTTCTAAACTCCTCTTCCAGCTTTCTGACCTAGGATTAATTAGCCAGCTGTTATTCTGTTTTGATTCAATGTGTAGAAAGTCAAACTGCTATTACATGTTGGACTCTGTGATGAATTCATGCTAAAATATCAACCCAGTTCTTTTCTATTTCGCCTTTAAATAATTCACTGTCAAGCATCTCCTATGAATTTTCTGGTTTTTAAAAATCAGTGCTCAGCAAAATATAAGATTAGGGTCTCAGTAAGCAATCTGTTGGCAGGTGTGAGGACTGACTTGAGTATAGACCTTAATTTAAGTAATTTTCCTTGCTATGTCCATGAAGTAACAGTGTTCCCTTCATTGTTTATCCCAAGTCTTAAAATGCTAAGCATTACTAATCCAAAGCAGGTAAATTAGTTTCAGTGAAACTGCGGGTGTTTATTTTCAAACACGTTACTACAGAAGGTCTGTTGCAAGCATGACATCTGTGTTTCACTAAAGGAGGTGGTAGGAATATCGTGACTATCTATAGCTCAGATTATTGCAATGTTTTTTGTTTTTTGTTTTTTTTGCTAACTAGCTTTCCCAAATTGTGAGAATCTCCAGAAGTGAAATGAATTCCAGTGTCAAGTATTGTATCTCAAAACAATAAAGAAAAACCAAAAGCCTTCAAAATAATTTGATTCCTAATTATGTGCTATTTCAATAGAGATTTTTCTGGATACTGTTTTCTGGAAACAGGATATACTGTAATTTTCTTGTGATCTGGAGCATACACAATGGTACCAGCTGCTTCCGTTTTCTTGCACTGAACAATGCTTCACACATTCTCCATAGAGAATAGCACTCTCAGGCATATTAAAGTCATTTATAAATTGTTGAAGGCAAAGATCATAGTTGAAGGTATGTATTTCCGAATGTATTGTCATTAGGAGTGAGGCTTATTAGGTCACTTCCTGTTTTATCAATGAATGCCAGAGTGTTATATGTGAGTATTGTGAAACTATAACAGAAATACTAAACAGTGTTCTTTGTGGCTCTTTCAATAATTGTCAACACATACCCTCTAGTCAGAATTGTGGACTGTAAATAAAAATGTAGACTTTTGTAGAACCAATATCTTGAATATTGGCTAAATTTATTTAGTTCTCAGTGAAATCATGAAAGATTCAGCTAAAACCCTACCTTTATATGACATAAATTTCTGTTAGAACCATTATAGAACTTCCCCATTATTTCGTGCCACCAACTAAGCCATCTGTTATAGGTGGTGATGAAAAAAAAAAACAAACTCCCCTCATTGTTTTCTGCCTTCTGAAGGACATTATCTGATTTGAAAAGCACGTCTTAGAGAAAGAACTACAGACAAATAGAAAAATCTACACTTGAAAGCCTCAAAGTTAAAATTACATTTGCAGCCAGCAAGCTTGTTCTTCCAATCTGACAGACTCTTTTCATCAGCATTCAGTTTTAATGCATTTTTGCATTAATGCAAACAACAATAAACAAATGAAAAAGCAAAGGAAACGCATCACTTAAAACAACACATCTGATTCAATTATCATGTAATCTGAGGAGTCAAAAGCCAATTTCACTCAATAAAAAATTGGATATGTAACTTTTATAGACTGATTTTTCCACTGGCTAAGAAAAGAGGCTGTCAATGCAAATATACACGTGGAGGTTACTATTGTCTCTAAACAAAACTTGCAATATTTTCAATGTTCAAAAAAAAAAGACTATTTTTCCTTCAGTATACAAGATCAATAGCACCTTTAATATAGTTACAAACTGAAGATTACTATGTTACATTTTCTGTCATTTCAAGAATTAAGAGGGCCTTCTAGAAGGTATTTACATAATGGGCCATAGGGAAAACATGTAATGTGCTCAAAATACAAAGAATTTTGAATATGCAGGCACATTGCCAATACTATTAAGTTATCAAATTAAGAAGATTTACATATTATGCCCTTTAAATTGGTGCCAAGAAGGTCATGACTTTTTTGCAATAAGGTAGATCAGTTCCCCTTCTTCTTCTTCTAGCGTTTGCCCTTCTTCCGTAGCCAGTCAACAGCGTCAGGTTGAGCCTGATGTCAAGTTTCGAGACCTCCTTTGAATCTGGAGAGGTGGCAGTCGTTGACTATGTGGGTCATAGTCTGTCTGTAGCCGTAGGGGCAGTTCGGGTCATCTCTGGCTCCCCAGCGATGGAACATAGCAGCGCACTGGCCATGGCCTGTTTGATAGCGATTGAGGAGGGCCCATTTTATGGATAAGGAAATCGAGTCATAGAAGTAAAATGTAGTCATATAAATCACTAGTTAATTAATACGAGGGGGGGAATTAATTGTATGTCTCGAAGTTTTTCAAAACACAAACTGAATCCTTTCAATATATAGGCTGTGTAATTGATATTCAGACTCTCTCAAAAGCCTAGACCAAGTAGATCAGAAGCAACCAATAGCACAGCTATATACAAGATACTGGGTACTGTACAGCAAACCCTAACAAAAGGACTTTTCAAAGTTAACCCAATTACCAAATAATGTGATGATAACATTAACTATCGATTGTCTTTTGGAACCCTAAGACAGCAGGAACCTCACATCTCCACTATAGAGCCTCTACTTCCCCCAGTCCTGGAACCATTGTATAGGGCCCACTTTCCCGTATGCCTCTCCCAATCCATATCAAATAATATTGCATCTGCCGATCACAACCTAACCAACGCAACGATTGCCACCTCAACATGCTTCACTTCAGACTATGTCCAGAGACTTCACGTGTGAAATGACAACCCTTCAGATTCATTACTCGGGTGAGACCTTTCCCCGTTCATAGTATACTCTAATTCCATCTCAGGTGGTTCACTTTCTAACAAAGTCCCAAAACCTAGATATACACCAGTTTCTGTGAGAGAGAGCATATGTTCACACATATCCGTAAACTACTGCAAAATATATACCCGAAAGCAGAAGTACACTAGAGTTTGCAGTGAGTACCTCCCTAACACTTCCTCTCCACTATTCCAAGCTTTGGGTCCATGATTGCTCAACAATTTGTTTGGTTTCCTATGTTAACTCTCTTTTCAGTCACCAGGTTCCAGATGTCATCAGGATGCAGGCCAGGCTTCCATGGACTGAAGACCCCACCAATGTGGCCTGGAGCTCTGCTTCCCCAGAGACCCACCCTACTAGGGAAAGAGAGAGGCAGACTGGGAGTATGGACCGACCAGTCAACGCCCATGTTCAGCGGGGAAGCAATTACAGAAGCCAGACCTTCTACCTTCTGCAACCCACAATGACCCTGGGCCCATGCTCCCAGAGGGATAGAGAATGGGAAAGCTATCAGGGGAGGGGGTGGGATATGGAGATTGGGTGGTGGGAATTGTGTGGAATTGTACCCCTCCTACCCTATGGTTTAGTTAATTAATCCTTTCTTAAATAAAAAATAAAAAAAAGAAGTAAAATGGATTTCACAAAATGTACAACATCCAGCAGAATAGTCAGCATGAGGAGCTATGTTTCTCAGCTGAGTGGTATGTTTGCTACTAGAGCACACTTCACAGAGGAGAATCTGAAATGTCCCATATTTATTGTCACTTCCAAAATAAATTACAAACCTGGGAGGTGGTTCAGTGGATAAAGCATTGGATTAAAAAGTATGAGGTTAATAAAGCACTGACCTTTCAAGCATGAAGTCCTGAGTTCAATCCCCTGAGGCACATGTACCAGAATGATGTCTGGTTCTTTCTCTTCTTTCTCATCAATAAATAAATAAATCTTTTTTTAAAAAAATATGAGGTTCTGAGTTCTATCTCTGGTGTCGCATGTGCCAGCATACTACTCTGGTTCTCTCTCCCTGTCATTAAGAAATAAATAATTGTCTTTAAAAAACAAAATAGATTTCAGTGTTTTAAAACACAACCATAAATTTATTAAAAAATTGAGAATTTCTCACTAGATAAGATGTATTAAAATTCGCAAGTATAAAAGTAAAAATAAAAACCATTGAGTCATCAGTGTGGCTCTCTTGTTGTATAGTCTTCCAAAAAAGTTTTGCTCCATACAGTTTTGTTTACCTGTAAAGTAAATTTAATTAAGGTATAATGTAGACACAATATAATTTATGTAAACAGTGCCATACCTATTATCTAAGATATGCATGTGTATTAACCACCGCCATTTATGGTTAAAAGTATTTCTATCCCGCCAAAACAGTCCTTTGTGCATGTTTGCAGTCAACTCCTAAAATTAGTCTTGTCTCAGGAAATATTTATCTGCTTCCTAGCTTCATAAACGACTTTTGTGTGTTTTCAAATTATATATAAATTAAATCATAAAGTATATATTTTCTTATGTCTGGTTTCTATTTTTTTTAATTATTTATTTTCTCTTTTGTTGCCCTTATTTTTTATTGTTGTTGTAGTTATTGTTATTGTCATTGTTGTTGGATAGGACAGAGAGAAATGGAGAGAGGAGGGGAAGACAGAGAGGAAGAGAGAAAGATAGACACCGTGCAGACCTGCTTCACCGCCTGTGAAGTGACTCCCCTGCAGGTGAGGAGCCCTGGACTCCAACCAGGTTGGATCATTATGCCAGTCCTTGTGCTTTGGGCCATGTGTGCTTAACCCGCCACGTTACCACCCAACTCCCTTATGTCTGGTTTCTTTTACTTAGCAAAATACTTTTGAAATTCATGTGGTTGAATATATCAATTTATTCCCTTTTATTGCTAATTAGCATTTTATTGTCCAGAGATATTACACTCTACATATTTCCTTTTTCCCCCTTATATTTGATAGGAAAGAGAGAAATTTAGAACGGAAGGGGAAATAGAGAAAGAAGATACAAGTAGATGGGGAATGAGGCTTGAACAAACCTAAGTCCTGGTATGGTATCTTGCACGCTCAACCAAGGGAGCCATCACCTGGCCCCTATATGTTTTCATTTCTGATGAGCATTTCAACTATGTCCATTTAATGGTTGTTATGAATTAGATTTTATGAGTGTTCATGTGCATATAGTTTTTCATATGACTCATTTCTAGTACGGGTATTGCCTGGTATTTTCTCATTAGATTTCAATGTACAGCTTTCACATGTTCACATTTTGATCATTTTTCATTGATAATGCTATGTTCGACTACTCTGTCAAATTTTATATAATGTGTAATGGCTATTTTTTTCTTCTTCATTTGAATTGATTAACAATCTATATGGATATATATATATTGAGTCCATGGTTATTGCTGGGTCTTGGTGCTTGCACTACAAAATCCACTGCTCCTGGAGGCCATTTTTTCCTTTTGTTGCCCTTGTTGTTGTTGCTGTTATTATTACTATTGTTTTTATTGCTGTTGTTGTTTGATAGGAGAGAAATTGAGAGGGGAAGGGAAGACAGAGAGGGGGAGAGAAAGATAGACACCCGCAGACCTGCTTCACTACCTGTGAAGCAACCCCCTGCAGGTGGGGAGCCGGGAGCTTGAACCAGGATCCCTACACCTATCCTTGAGCTTTGCACCATGAGCACTTAACCAGCTACCACCCATCCCCCATGGATATATTTCATGGCTTGCTCCTTGTCAGAATTTCCCCATAGATTTAGCATCCACTAATGGTTATTCACTGATTTAATTTTGGTCATTATAATTGTAAAACAATTATTTTTCAACTCTAGCATTCTCTTCCATTTACTGGTCAGTCCTCAGCATTCTTTCTTTACAGTACATTTTTATTAGTGATTTAACTGTGTAAGACTAAAGCACAAGATTTCAGGAGTATTTTCATACCCAGACATAGTAGATGCAAGTCACCATATACTTCGCTAAAGACTTCATACTCAGACATAGTAGATGCAACTCACCATACCCTTCACTAAAGTTCTGTGTAAGGGCTCTTCAAACCCCACCCCATATATATATAATATTTATAATTTTTTAACATTGTGCTGCTCTGCTCTGGCTTATGGTGGTACTAGGGACTGAACCTGGGACTTTGGAGCCTCAGGCATGAGTCTTTTTGCATAACCATTATGCTATCTTCCCAGCCCTCCCACCCCATACTTAGTCATGTATTTACCTATATATCATGATTGTAGACTCATGTACAATCTATTTTGTCAATGATTCACTATGAGCCTTAATTATTTGAATGCTCAAATTCTCTTGTGTTTGACCAGTGGGGCCCCTGTAAAGTTATTTCCTGTCTAATAGTTGCATAAAGCAACTGACCCTTGAGCAACACAGGGATTTGAGTCATTGACTGACCCCTAAGTAATAGAAAATCAGCATGCAACTTGTAGTTAGACCTCTGCATCCATGGAGGTTGGTTGAATCTGGAGCTGTAAAACTCCCACAGAAATAAAAAAAAAGAGCTTTTGTATAAGTGGATACACATAATTAAAACTATGTTGTCTAATTGTACTCACTTGTACATATATAAGACATTTTATCCAACCCCTCAATAAGCTTGCTATCCAAGGAGTTTCCAGTATGTTTCAGCTACGTGTAATATTCCAATAGTTTTTGGTTATATGCATTTCCTTATCTTTTAACTAACATCTTTATGGAAAATTCTGAGAAATCGAACTATGACATTGAAGAGAAAATGCCCACGTGGCCTCATTGGACTTTATCAAACTCCCCTCCATCTGAAGTTATGACTTTTTGCATAGCTGCTAGAAATATATGAGGGTACCTATTTCTCTCAGTCTCTATACAAAATTTATACAAAAGTCAAGATGATGTTGTTAACATTATTTCCCAGATTAAAAAAATCACACTGTATCAGAGATATTATCACATATCATTAAAGACTGTTATGTGATTGTATATAGTTGCCTTATGGTGCATTGACAATTTTATCATAGTTAATTTATTAATTTTTGAACAGTTAGACTGTTTCTAAATACTATTATCATTTTACAGAAGTAATGTTGGCTATTATATGACTGAATACATTAAGTGTGTGATTTCACTTCTCTTCAAGTTGTGTGCCAATACACTACACTTACCACCATCGCCCTCCTTTGCAGTCCATTGGGCACCTTCTTCTCCCTACCTTTGATATTCTCAGTTCTGCATCAGAGTTTCAGAGTTTGTTTTTGTTTAACTTTGTTGTTTTCCATTTTCTTTGTAATGCAACAGATGACTGGATAAAGGAGGTGTGGCAAACAAACACAATGGACTACTACTCCACTATAAGAAAGGATGAGATCTTGACTTTTGTTCAACCGGAATAGAGCTGGAGGTGTCATGCAAAGCAAAATAAGCCAGAAGGAGGATGTACAAATGAATTATTTCATATTAGGTGAAAATAAATATCTGTCTATGTGTAAGACTACCTCACCAGAATAACTTTATAATACTTTTTTCACTCAATATTCTCATCTTATATATAAACAATAAAAAAATTTGGAAGAGGGGCCAGGTAGTGGTGTACCTGGTTAAGCGCTCACATTAAGTGCAAAAGGACCCAGGTTCAAGCTCTTGGTCCCCACCTGCAGAGGGAAAGCTTCCCAAGCAGTGAAGCAGGGCTGCAGGTGTCGCTCTCTCTCTCTCTTCCTCTGTATCTCCCCCTATCAATTTCTCTCTGTCTCTATCCTAAAATAAATAAATAACACATTTTTTAAAGAAAAAAGAAAGCTTGGAAGGGAAGAAAGAAAAAGCAAATGTTTATAAAATCAATATGGTCTATTAAAATTTTTAGAAGAAATATTATTGCTAAAGCCAAATCATTTACACAAATTTGCACACTGTAACATCTTTGTCAAGTACTAGTTTTAACGTAGCTGAGAAGAGAACTAAAAAATATCAGCTAGAGTAATTCCCTACCTTCTACAAATAATTTCAGAATGTCTTTTTTCTTTCTTTTCATGTGAGAGTTCTGGATTTCGTAGGCTCTACAGTTTTAATAAAAAGCTTCAGAATGATTGCCAAGTACTTCAAGTGCTCTGAGCATACTTGGAGTTTGCAAGGATTTTCATTTCATAGATTACTTTGTGCTGTAATTTGAGAAACTAAGTGCTTTCATTTAAGCACCCAAAGTTACAATACAATCTGCATTGAAAATGTGTGACTTTGTGTTGCCTTTCTCTTTCTCTCTTAGCATGGGTCATAATTCTGATAAGTAACTTCTTTTGTAGAAATTGCATTTTCTCTAGAAACAACAGAAATCGAAAGTGGAATGCCTCCTTTCATTAAAACTGCTACATAACTGTGGGAATTGGAGGTTTTCCCTGTGGATATAAACATCTTTTTTAAACAAATATTTCATTTTAATGAGAGCATGGCTCAGTTCTGGCCTATAGTTATACTGGGGATTGAACCTAGGACCTTGGAGCCTCAGGCATGAGAGTCTTTTGCATAACTATTATTCTATCTCCCCAGCCCTGGACATAAAAATCTTATAAACTACAAAAGAATGGCATTAATGTTGACCATATTTTATCAGTGTTGTTCAGTGCCGTGACTATTCTTGCTGTTGACACATCAGGTCTCCAACCTCCTTTAGTGTCATGCTCAATAAGCCCCCCTCCTTTAAAATCTGTTCATGTTTCTGATTCAAACCCTATCTTGATGCTTGACTACCTACCACTTGTCTTAAACTTTTTTCTGCTCTTCAGCCCAGACTTATTTGACAAGGGATCTGTAGGTTGCTCCACCATTCTCACTCCTGATTACATATTCCTTGGCATATGGCAGCATTCACATCATGTTGTTGACTTGTTTGTTTGGGGCCGCATTTGGGCCTATGTCAGGAAGTTTCCATCAATCAATATTTTTATTTGCCATGTTTTTGCTTACAGGAGTTAAACTTCATTTTGTAATATTGTGTATTATATTTCTTCCACTTTGCTACACCTTTTCCCTGGATTATTTTCTTCACATAGTGGAGATGGTGCTATTTTCCTATAACACACAGTATCTTGAGAGTGTTAATGCATTCAGTTTTTTTTATGACTTTCTTTTGAAGGAGATAGTTTTTCTGGGCTTGAGTAAGGGGCTGGGAGACAGCTTACCCAGTAGAACATTTGCTTTACCATGTGAAGGCATGGGTTGGAGTCCTGGCGCTACAAAGAAACAGTATGGAAGGCAGGGAACTCAAGGGTTGGTGTAGCAGTGCTGTGGTATCTCTACTGTCTCTTTCCTCCTCTCATTAAACTTTTTAAAATTGAAAAAGAATGTGTGCACAAGCCATCTCAGTGATATCTTGTATCCATTAGGCCTTGAATTTATTCATTCCCTGACCCACACACACTCTCTCTCTCTTCTCCCCCCCAATTCAATTTCTCTTTGATCTATCTAAGAAAAACAGAAAGAAAAGAAAAAAAGGAAGACATGGCAGTCAGGAGTGGTGGATCTGTAGTGCTGGTACCAAGCCCCAACAATAACTATGATGGCAGTAGTAAATAAGTAAATAATGCATTGTTGATACAACAAAAATCACAAACCTGGAAAGGTGTGTACACTTCACTGTTGGTATGCTTCTAAATTCTGCTTCCAAGACCCCTTCTGTTGCATTGCTTGATGTTGTAGTCTATTTTCATAATCATTGTTTTCATTGCTTTAATCCCCACTGGTTTGTGCGCTATTTTCCTTCTCCCCACCCCCTATCCTACGTACTTCCTCTTCCTGACACTTCTGCCTCAGAAGATATGTAGGACAGAATTGTGATTAGAGATTAGATTGTTGAATTGCATCCCCACTCGTCAATAAAGATTGAACTGCGTTCCCAGCTCAGCCATGAGTCCCTGGTCGTCTCTCTCTACTGCCTGTGAAGCTAGCCCAGCCCAGCAAATGGTACCTTTAACAGGGACTAGCATATAGTGCCCAACATGGGGCAGGAAGGAAAAAACCAATGACCGTTGTGGGTGGGGACATGGAAAGGGCTCCCACTCTTGTCCCCAGATAATCTCTGCATAAGTGAATCCTTTCCACGTCCCCACCCACAACGATTTTTTTGTGTTTTTTTGTTATTTTGTATAAAATTAAAACATTTAAAAGAGTATCTGGAACTGAGGGCAGGCTACTCATAAATATTCAAAGGTATACATTTATGATTTGGGGAGAAAAGAGAAGAAAGATTCAATCTGATAATGGGACTGTCACTAGATTTTGGTGGTGGGTGGAAATGAGATTTAAACATAGACTGTGCAACTTTCGTCCCAAAAGTTATATAATGTAATAAATCAATGATTAATCATAAATTTTTACCTTTGAATATTTATGAGTAGCCTGCCCTCAGTTCCAGATACTCTTTTAAATGTTTTAATTTTATACAAACTAACATTAATTCCAAGTAGATTGACAAAATAGGGAATATTGTATTCCCAAGAAAAAGTTGTAAAAGAAGGATTAGTATCAGTTAAAATTCAACAGAGGACATAAAACATAAGAAACATTACAATATTAAAAAAACCACAAAAAACCAATTGGCTCATCTGGTAGAGTGCATATGTTACCATGTGTGAAGACCAGGTACAAGCCTCTGGTTCCTACCTATAGGGCTTACAACTCATATGTAACCCCCCAAAATGAAAAGCTGAAACAAAGTGTGCTCTCTGAACC
Source organism: Erinaceus europaeus (assembly GCF_950295315.1). Taxonomy (NCBI): domain Eukaryota; kingdom Metazoa; phylum Chordata; class Mammalia; order Eulipotyphla; family Erinaceidae; genus Erinaceus; species Erinaceus europaeus. The sequence continues at coordinate 102,152,571 of NC_080185.1, read as the reverse complement.
TAACAGAATTATAAGAAATACAAAATAGAAAGAAAATTAAAAGATGTCCCAGACTCAGAAGTTAATGAAAACTCTTTGAAATAACCCACAGGACAAAGAATTTATCACAAAGGAAAGTAGAAAATATATCAACCTTTATTTTAATTAAAATATAGAATATCAAAATTTGTAAGATACTACTAAAGAGAGACTTAGAGGGATTCTTGTCTCTACATTTTAATTTTAGAAATAAGTAAGATTTGAGAGTCCAGTGGTAGCACAGTAGGTTAAGTGAAGGTGGCGCCAAACGCAAGGACTGGTGTAAGGATCTCAGTTCAAGCCCCTGGCTCCCCACCTGCAGGGGAGTTGCTTCACAAGTGTTGAAGCAGGTCTGCAAGTGTCTATCTTTCTCTCCCCCTCTCTGTCTTCCCCTCCTCTCTCCATGTCTCTCTGTCCTATCCAACAACAACGACATCAATAACAACAATAAAGCAACAAGCGCAACAAAAGGAAATAAATAAAAATTTAAAAAATTTTTAAAGAAATAAGTAAGATTTAAAATCAATTATATTCCATTTTAAAAGACATGATACTAATTTCAAAACTTTTTTAATGTTATGGTAATCGAAATATAGCAATAACATAAACAGATAAACAGATACCTCAAATGAATGTATGCCATTCAAAAAATTCTCACACATGTACAAGTAATTGATTTTTTTAAAAGAGCTCAATTCAGTTCAAAAGAAAAGGGTAAATATATTCAGCAAATAAGTCTGGAAAAATGAATGTACAAGAATGTTCATTTTGATTCCTCACTTGGTACACAAAAAATAATTTGAAACAGATTAAGATCAAGTTGTAAAAGTAAAAAAAATATAGAGGTTTCGTTTCAAATCATTTTATTAGAGGGTGAATGATTTAGAGTACAGTTATTCACACATAGCTATAATTTCTCATCTTTCCGTGATAGATATCTGCAAAACGCTTTCACCTCCAACTACATCCTGTTACACTACCATGCACCAGGACCCCAAGCCCTCTTCACCCACTGCCTACCTTTCCTTCCCTAGGCTCCTTTTGTCTAGTGCAATACATCACACCCAGTCCAAATTTCATGTTGTATTTTCCCATTCTGCTTTTGTTTTCTTAAGGTCCACATGTAGGTAAGATCATCTGGTTTTGTTCTGAACTTTTTCACTAATCTCGTGTAATATTATTCCTTCAAGTTCTATTTAAGATGAAGCCAAGGAAATGACTCATTTTTAACCACTGAGTAGTGTGTGTGTGTGTGTGTGTGTGTGTGTGTGTGTGTGTGTGACAACTTTCTTAGTCACTCATCTGTTCTAGGACACCTGGGTTGCTTCCAAGTTTAGGTTATTACAAATTATGCTTCTATGAACATAGCTGTACATAGATCTCTTTGTATGGATGTTTGTTTTGTTTCCTTTAGAAAACTTTCCAGGAGAGCAATTGCCAGGTCCTAGGGTAGGTCCATTTCCAGTTTCTAAGAAATCTCCAGACTCTTTTCTACAGGAGTTGAGCCAATTTACATCCCTACCAGCAGTGTAGAAGGGTTCCTTTCCCTCCACATCCTTACCAACATTTGTTCATTCTGTCCTTTCTAGTATATGACATTCCCATAGGTGTAAAGTGGTATCTCATTGTTGTATATTTGCATTTCTTAATAATCAGTGATTTAGCATTTTTTCGTATACCTCTTGGCCCTCTGGATCTCTTTTATGGTGAAGATTATACTTTTATCCTCTCTACATTTTAATTAATTAATTAATTAATTTTCCCTTTCATTGTCCTTGTTTTTTATTGTTGTTGTAGTTATTGTTGTTGTTATTGATGTGGTCCATGTTAGATAGGACAGGGAGAAATGGAGAGAAGAGGGGAAGGCAGAGAGGGGGAGAGAAAGATAGACACCTGCAGACCTGCTTCACCACCTGTGAAGCGACCCCCTGCAGGTGGGCCTGGTGCGGGAACCTAAATCCTTATGCTGTCCTTGCGTTTCTTGCCATCTGTGCTAAACCCGCTGTGCTACTGCCCCACTCCCATCTCTGCATTTTTTTTGTAAGTTGTGAACTTTTATTTATTTATTTAGTATTTATTTATGTATTTATTATTGGATAGATACAAAGAGAAATTGAGGGGATGGGGGAGGTAGAGATGGAGAGAAACAGAGAGACACCTGCAGCCCTGCTTCAATACTTGTGAAGCTTTCCCCATGCAGGTGCTTGAACCCGGGTCCTTGCGCACTGCAATGTGTGCTTTTAACCAGGTACGTCACCACCTGCCCCCTCCTCTACATTTTTTAATGGGGTTGTTTTTATGATGTTGAGTTTAGTGACTTCCTGTGCCAGAGTGATGCTTTTGTTCTTTCTCCTACTTTCTCATTAATAAATGAATGAACACATCTTTTATAAAAGTTGTTCAGGCTCACCAAAACAAATTTATTATTTCTACAATAAGCATTAGCTTTTAACTAAAGTACATACAACATAACTACTGTTATGCCTTTGAATTTAAGGGTTTTTAGGGGCCATATGGTGGCGCACCTGTTAACTGCTTATGTCCCCATGAACATGGATCTGGGTTTAGGCCCCCAGTCCCCACTTTCATGGGGAAAGCTTTGCAAGTGGTGAAGCAGTCTTACAGGTGTCTCTGTCTCTCTCCCTCTCTATCATCTCCTTCCCTCTCGATTTCTGGTTGTTTCTATCCAATAAATAAATAAATAAATAAATAAATATAATAAAAAATAAAGAAAACTTATTTCTAATCCTCAAATATAATGGGGAAGACAAATCAAATATTTCAATTATCAAAACTGAGCAGTTCTCTGGTAAAAAAATGAAAATAAAATTTAAAAAAATAATGTTTTTTAAGTTCCCTAAAGTGCCCTGTAATCTACAGTGCTGGATCAAAATCAGAGAAAAACTCGAATTATAGTAATGGCTTTGTTAAAATGACTTAAAACTTACTTTCAAATTTGCGTAGAATTACCCCATTCCCCTGCATCTGAGATGTCTTAAAAGAGTTGTGACAATTTGCAAATGTGAGCTTTTCTGAAGGAAACTATTAACTATCCACAACTATTCCCAAAACTTAGATGTGACAGATCAGAGGACTCTTGACACAAATAATAAGACAAACATGACATCAGTAATTCAGTGCGATAGGTTACTGAAAACCTGAAGGGATGGCATTTTTTGTCTTGATTAGAATGCCATCATTCATCTGTTCAGATTACTCTCAACAGAGAAACTTGGTTGTCTGCAGCTTCCAGAATTTGGTTCATCTGTTTCTAGACTAAGTGAATTATTTATCAGTGATTCAGCACATCTTTGGTATTTGGAGGCATATTACCAAATTAAAAGGAGATTTGTCTTTATTTCTGCAACCAAGAAACAATTAAAATCCAATTAAAACAAATACTTAGTGAAGATTTTTACATCTGAATGGTATGAGTAATCCCTTCAATATAAAAAACTTAGTGCAAGGGGGGAGGGGAGATATAGCATAATGGTTATGCAAAGAGACTCTTGTGCCTGAGGTTCCAAAGTCCTAGGTTCAGTCTCCCACACTACCATAAACCAGAGCTGAGCAGTGCTCTGGTTAAAAATAATAATAACAAAAGTAAAAAAAATAAAACTTAGTGTCTGCGTCTTATAAAATTCTATGGATTTAAACACACCAATACATTTTCAGTACTCTGGTCTTCACATGTTAATTGGCTTAAAATACTATTAAATATCCATGTGTTGCAAATAAAATCTCATGAAGCATTAGAGTAAAAATAAAATATTGGAAAACAGCTAAAGCTACACTTTCCTTTTTCTAATAGAACCTCAGTATCATTCAGGTATCTACCCCATTTACAGCTCCAGAGGGAGTTCCTATTTAGCGATAGAATAAGAACACAGAAATTCTCTTAGTTACTTTGCTTAACAGAGGCCCTTACCACAGAATGCATTTTTTCATGTTTTGGGGAGAAGTTAGTCTATTTTGGGTCAACAAGAAGGCATAACTTCAAGTTGCCATTAGCATTATCTTGAAAAGAAGTTAAGGAGAGCAAAGCAGAAAAATAGACATTTTATTGAATCACTGATGTTTCTGTGGTCAAAGTTTCTATTACCTGTAGTCTTCCTCGCAAACAAGGAAATGTATTGCCTTATTATGTAAAATGTTTGAATTTAATTTTTATTTTTTTATTTTTATTTATTTCCCCCCTTTTGTTGCCCTTGTTGTTGTAGCCTCATTGTGGTTATTATTATTGCCATTGTTGATGTTGTTCGTTGTTGGATAGGACAGAGAGAAATGGAGAGAGGAGGGGAAGACAGAGAGGGGGAGAGAAAGACAGACACCTGCAGACCTGCTTCACCACCTGTGAAGTGACTCCCCTGCAGGTGGGGATCTGGGGGCTCGAACCGGGATCCTTACGCCTGTCCTTGTGCTTTGCACCACATGGGCTTAACCCACTGCGCCACCGTCCGACCCTCTTATTTTAATTTTTTTAACCAGAGCACTTCTCAGCTCTGGCTTATGGTGGTGTGGGGGATTGAACCTGGGACTTTGGAGCCTCAGGCATGAGAGTCTCTTTGCATAACCATTATGCTATCTGAATTTAATTTTTATTATAAAAATGTTCTAAGCAGAGTGTAAGCAGTCACTGTTTACACTCAGGTCTTGCTTGATTCATAGCAGACCATGTTGTTGTTGGATGGAGATTTAGACTAAAATAGGATATTCACAGTCCATGTTTCCCTTCCACATTGCAAATCCCAGAGAGAAAATGAATATGTTTTTGTTTCTGTATAGTATTCCGTTTCTGAAGGGATTTACCAAACGATCTCCTGAAAATCAGAAAATAGCATTGTTGATAGCTGAGAGATTCCAAGATCCTCCAAATAATGGGAAGCCTTGGGAATGAAGCAGAATCTCAATAATTAACATATCTCACAAGAAACAAAGGGGCAAATAATGATGAACTGAGCTTAAGGAGACTGGACTAGGAACAGCTAAATTGGAATGTTGAGATTCAGGAAGTAATTATTATGTTTGTTTATCTCTGACTATTAAATCATTAAAGATGACACTGACCTTGTTGAAGTTTTCTGTACTGTTAAGGAATTGTGATTTAATTTCTTTGAAGATCATAGAATGAAAAGCAGAGTCGAAATTGTTTCCCTTTTAAGTGTGAGAAATTAAAAAAAAAAGGACAGATTGTGTTTGAGATATTATCATTACAGAGATAATTTTATAGTCTAAACGTAACTTTCACAAGTTAATAAAATGAAAATTGAGACTGAAGAAACAGCATAATGGTTACACAAAATACTATCATGCTTAAGGCTTTAAGCTCCCAGGGTCGATCCCCAGAACTACCATAAACCAGAACAGTGCTCTGGTGTTTATCTCTGTGTCTTTCTCTCTGCATCTCTCTCATTAAAATAAGATAAATAAAATGAAAAATGTTAATTTGTAAAGAATTTGGACTACTGTGAGATGATCAGTCAACAGAGTATGAGGGAGATTGATAAGAGAGGATGAAAGCAAGAGGATGTTTAATAATAGTAAATATATCATCTGTATAGATGGGGAAGGTACAGAAAGACCGAGGAACTCACCTAATGACTCCAAATGCCTTATTCAATAGCTTAATTAAAACAGAAGAAAGGAAGTCATTTAGGAAAGGTACAGTAAATAGAAAAAGTTTAAAAAGTAACTGCATGCACAGTATTTCTTAATTTCCACAATGAACATACTTTACCTCTAGGTGGAGAGCACCTCATTCTAAGAAGGACTTTTCTCTTTCTTTCTTTCTTTCTTTCTTTCTTTCTTTCTTTCTTTCTTTCTTTCTTTCTTTTTCTTTCTTTTTTTTTTTAACAGAGCACTGATAAACCAGCTGGCTTAGGGCGGAATGGAGAATTGAACATCAGAGTTCGGAGCCTCAGGAATAACAGTCTGTTTACGGGGGGCGGGTGGTAGTGCAGTGGATTAAGTGCACATGGCACAAAGCACAAGGGCCAGCTTAAGGATCCCAGTTTGAGTCCCTGGCTCCCCACCTGCAGGGTGGTCGCTTCACAAGTGGTGAAGCAGGTCTTCAGTTGTCTATCTTTCTCTCCCCCTCTGTGTTCTCCTCTCTTGATTTCTCTGTCCTCCCAGATGACCTCTCCATCAGAAGAAGCTGATGTGGAGCTCTAGCTTGCTAGGCCAAGTCTCTACCACTTAGGTGATCACTTTGGTTGTCTTCTGGCTACAGGTTTTTCTTCTTAAAATCCCACTGATGGGTATCTTAGGCCTAGGCCCTAGTCCAGCTGGCTACTGGCCACTGATTTTCCTGCTAATTCTGATGGAAGGTGGTAAAGTCAGCAGCCCCAGGACACACAGAGTTCTGGTGGTAGGAATTGTGTCGAGTTGTACCCCCCTTAGCCTATGTTTTTTGTCAGTATTTCCTTTTTATAAATAAATATTTAAAAAAAACAATTTAAAAGTAGCAGTTAAGCGTAAGCCCAGCTAAATCCTTACTACCTCAGTTGGATATAGATCCCATCACTGTCCGATATGTTTTATACCCAACCAGTTTCTTTCTGCTCTGTCATACTCCTTTCAGCTCAGATCCTATCCCTTTCATTCATTTGGGTCTTTTTGTTTGTATAACTGTTTGCTCCTTTGATCCAAATTCTATTCCTTACTCCCAATGTGACTATTGTCCTTGTATTTGGGAAAGTTAGAAGCATCCTAAGACTCTAAATACACATCAACAGCACATTCATTGTCACATTGAATAATAGATCCAAAAGTTTCCCTGATATGATAGGTAGTGGACCTAGGAAGAGGCAGGCTATTATCATTGACTCTGAAACTAAATACTTTCAATAAAGGCACACAAAGTGTAATGGAATCATTAAAAATAGAGAATGTCAATATATAATGAAGACATAACTTTATGACTGATTAACCTTTCCCATTTTTTCTGGATTTAAATTTATAAATCTAAAGTCATTATCATTAAAGTCTCTGAGCATAGCTCATTCCACAGTGATATTTTTTCCAAAGGGGTTGCAGTTAAACATAGATCATGTAAGAGATTTTATTAATAAGATTTTCTGCTACTTTCAAACTATCCCATTTTAAGGCTGCCTGAACATTTTATAGGTCACAAAGTATTTTTAAAGATTCATTAATGGTAAAGTGATTGAAATAGCTTGTATCAAAATAAATTTTTAAAAATTTTTTTTTATTTAAGAAAGGATTAATTAACAAAACCATAGGGTAGGAGGGGTACAACTCCACACAATTCCCACCACCCAATCTCCATATCCCACCCCCTCCCCTGATAGCTTTCCCATTCTCTATCCCTCTGGGAGCATGGACCCAGGGTCATTGTGGGTTGCAGAAGGTAGAAGGTCTGGCTTCTGTAATTGCTTCCCCGCTGAACATGGGTGTTGACTGGTCAGTCCATGCTCCCAGTCTGCCTCTCTCTTTCCCTAGTATGGTGTGTCTCTGGGGAAGCTGAGCTCCAGGACACATTGGTGGGGTCTTCAATCCAGGCAAGCCTGGCTAGCATCCTGATGGCATCTGGAACTGCAAACTGTAGTGTACTTCTGCTTTCAGGTATATATTTTGCAGTGGTTTATGGATACGTGTGAACATAAGCTCTCTCTCACAGAAACTGGTGTATATCTAGGTTTTGGGACTTTGTTAGAAAGTGAACCACCTGAGATGAAATTAGAGTGTACTATAAAAGGAAAGGTCTCACCCGAGTGATGAAGCTGAAGGGTTGTCATTCCACACATGAAGTCTCTGGACACAGTCTGAGGTGAAGCATGTTGAGGTGGCAATCGTTGCGTTGGTTAGGTTGTGGTCGGCGGATGCAATATTATTTGATATGGATTTGGAGAGGCATACGGGAAAGTGGGCCCTATCCAAGTAAATTTTACCTTCTACAAGAGACTAGGCATAAGACATTTCCATTCAGAAGGAGGATTTTTTTTTATCTAGGTCCTCCCAAGGAGTGAGAAATGAAATATTAAATTTCTAGTGAGAAGCCATAGTCTTCTCATCTCTATTCAGTAGCACATTCAGAGAAGCCACAAACACTGCAATTAAGTAACCACCGTTTCCTTATAAAGACACATTCTTCAGATGATATCAAGAGGACATGATAAGTAAACCACAGGACACAGAATTTTTGAAACCCATTATCTAGCCAACAGGGTCCCAGTTGCACTGTGTACTGTAGCATCTATAGTGCAGAATGTAATAATATATATTACTAAATTAAGGAGAAAAGATGAATTAAAATAAACTGAGTGGCTGTTTCTAGTAAGTTGCTGCTTGTAGTAAGTTTTGAAAACTATTATCAACAATATTTGCTAGGCATGACAAAAGAGGGTGGAGGAGAAGAAAATGACTGAAAAGGTCTGTTAGCAAATACCTGTAGAATGCAATTTGAAATAAAGCTTGTCATGTCATTAAAATGAAATTAATTGTAAATAATCATGCCGCTTTCTACCCTGTAAACATTGCCACTGATTCACATAGGTTGCTAGCCAACAGGGTCCCAGTTTCACTGTGTACTGTAGCATCTATAGTGCAGAAAATAATAATATAGATTACTAAATAAAGGAGAAAAGATGAATTAAAATAAGCTGAGTTGCAGTTTCTAGTAAGTTACTGCTTGTAGTAAACAGAGGGAAGTCTTGTCTGAAATAAGAGATTTGATTCTGGTCAAGTATTCTAAAACAAAAGGGAAGTCACTAATAATGACACAACTTTTTAGAAGTATTTGGAAGGTACAGAAAATTTTAAATTTTGAGTCATTTTTGAGTGATGAAGTAAGGTAAGAAAGAGAATAAAGTCATATTGCAATTAATTGTGCATCAATGTTTACAAACGTTAGCCTAGAACTAAAGCTTTTGAGAGCTGAATCAAATTATACCAAGTCAGTGCCCCAAATGGCTTTGTACAGACAAATTTGACAAGTTTCAGAGTGATGTTTCCAAAGCATTCATGGCATTACCCACCAAACTGGGTCAGTGGTGTTTAGACATATAGGTTTTTTGTTTGTTTCTTTGTGTTTTTTTTTTTTTGTGGATATTAAGCATCTTAATGAAATCATTGATTTCTCTCAATATGAAATACAAAGGAATACATTCAAGAATATGAATTGTCTAGCTTATTGTCAAATTATCTTGAATTTTATAGAGTATAGTAATTGATTAAAGACAGATTATGAGGAGATAAACAAACGGAAGTTCAATCCTGTGTACACCTCCTGTATATATGGTAGAGACCCAGGAAAATTAAGTAACTCCTCCAAATGACCCAAGTCTTCCTCTTTAGTACCATCTCCAGCTAAAAACAAAAAAAAAATGTGAAGGCAAAGGGAAAGGCAATTACGGAAGGTTAGTAATGGAAACACAGTAAATAAAGGCATGGTTGTCTTGTAGATTTAAATCCCTGCCTTCACTGATAAATTCTAGAGATTTGTTCATCTTCCTCTTTTTAGTTAAGAGATTTTCCTTGTAAATGGAGATTTTCCTTGTAAATGTCTTTTGCAAAAGGATGACTTGTGGCTTTTTAGATCTCTTCCTGTGTCTGCTGTTTCTTAAAAATAGCCAACCTATAATAACCCTTACGTGAAAGAGCTGTATTTGGGAGTGGTGAATTCTGCTAGCCTTTACTCTAATACAATTAATGATGATGATTTGAACTCCTCACATGAGAATAACCCATTGTTCTTTGGACTTTACATTAATTGTTTGATATAATCTTCACTATGTCTCCATGAAGTGACATTTAATTCTACTGTAATTCTCACTATACAAATGAGGAAACTGAGACTTGTCTTTGTTCACAGTCACTATGCTAGCAAGTGAATGATTTAGAATTTAAATTCTGATTTCTCCTCACAAAGTATTTTAAACCATGTTAGGACACATTGTTTCTAGGATATTTATAAACCTCTTTAAAAAAATAAATTACAATAGAACTAGGCAGAGTTAAAAGTATTAGAGAACAACCCAGGTAGTAAGAGCTCATGAAACATCTTTCAGATGTTTGTGTATTTGTATAATATATTATAATGAGCTAGAATAATCTGTGGAGATTATAATCTGCATAAACGAAACCCCTAAAATAAAGTACTAGAAATGGAAGACTTAATTGGTAACTTCCTCTTCTTTGGAGGCTGTACAGACTTTTGTTTATTTATTTATTTTATTTTTTATTTATTTAAGAAAGGAGACATTAACAAAACCGTAGGATAGGAGAACAGTGAACCCACCTTTTGTTTATTTTTTCAATTTCTCCTTCACTATATAAGCAGGGATCTCTCAAATACCTCTGATGGTTCTGTGATATCCAGATGGTTTTTCAGAGTCCGTGATTCAGAGCTTGACCAAAAACTCTGTGATGATTAAATGTACACAAGTGCCAAGTAACACTATAAATTAGGGTTGTACAGATGTTGGATGCTGGGAAATTGTGCAGATGCAGTCACATCTGCCATGTTGAACCCTCAGGCTATTGTTAATTCCCGTGAGAGTTATCCCTGGAGTGCTTTGGTTACTCCTGCCCCTTCCCATTCCTGCAAGAGCTATTCCCATAAAAGCCCTTCTTCTTCCGCCCCTTGCTCTCTTGCCCGCTTTTCACCTCAGTGATTAGACACAGAAAAGGGTGCTCTGCGAGGCGGCCATTTTGGCTAGCTCCACGTGGCCTGAACTGCTGCACTCTCACCCAACTCTGAGGTGCCCGTGCTAATAAAGAATTGTGTTCCCTCTCCGCTCCAGATCTCCTCTCTCCTCCGCGTCGCAGCCCGACAGTTGGAGACAAAATTAAAACTTAGTTTTCCATAGTCTCCCAACTAGTATATGACAGAAAGAGGAATCAACCTTAGTCTCTGTGATGTTATACCTGTTTAGATGGTAGGTGGTTCATGTACACACAGTCTTCAAGTTCAAAGAAGAAAATAAGGGGGCCCGATGGTAGTGAAGCGCACATGATGCCAAGTGCAAAGACAGGTGAAGGGATCTCGGTTGGAGCCTCCAGCTCCCCACCTGAGGGGGGGTTTGGTAAAGCAGGTCTGCAGGTGTCTCTCTTTCTCTCCCCTCTCTGTCTTCCCCTCCTCTCTCCATTTCTTTCTGTCCTATCCAACAACAAGGACAGCAAGAACAACAACTACAATAATAATAACAACAAGGGCAACAAAAGGGCAAAATTGCCTCCAAGAGCAGTGGATTCAAGTGCAGGCACTGAGCCCCAGCAATAACCCTGGAGGCAAAAGAGGAGGAGGAGGAGGAAGAAGAGAAGAAGGAGAAGAAAAAGAAGAAGTAGAAGTAGAAGAAGAAGGAGAAGGAGAAGAAAGACCATTTAAACAGTGTGAATGCATAGGGCACTACTGGTGCTGATAAGATACTATGACTTTTTTAAAAAAACAATAATACATGTCCCTCTTGATTTGACAGAACTCACACAATAAATTAGTGCAGTCATTCAATTTATAAAGCATCAAGTAACAGTTTCACAGTGTCAAAAGGACCATTTCTTCAAAGAATGAAGAATCCTTTGATGCTTCTGACCTCAGTGAGAAGAGGTGAGGGGAAATGACACTGGCTCTGTTGCAAATAACTAACAGGTAATGAAATAAATTTAGCTGCAATATATAGTAATGAAGAGCTTTAAAAAAGAGCTTCTATAGCTTATTGCTCCTTATCTATAGCCTCTCCTTTTGTGCTATGTGTCACACGTGACATTATTTGTAGTTGGAAGAGTAATTTGACTTGAATTTTTGTTTAAACTGACTTATCTGAATCCACACATAGGGAAATCAATTGTAGGGTTATTTAATAATCTAGTCAATTCATTGAGTAGAGGGCATCAGAGAAATAGTGCATAAGACATCTGTAAAAATACTATGATACATAGTTTAGTGTCACATATAGATATGTACATCACACTGCTTCTGTTTACCTGACTCAAATGTAATCTACAAATAAGAAATACATGCGAAAAATAACCACCAAGTTAAGGAAAATTCAAGTGATATAAACTTGAAATGATATATTTAGCTACAACTCATAAATTCTCAAGTGTTTCAGGATGGATTTTCTGAGATTACTAATATAGCATTTAGCTACTACCAGCTTCAATTCTATTTCTAGCAGCTAGTAACCAGGAGATGGAATGCTACAGGATTATTGTTGGCAAAAGACCAGGTGTTTCAAATGTCAGTACTCACTTCACAGGCAGTGCATGAGTTTTATGAGGATAAAGAGTTGGAAATGATAGTCTCTGTGTTATATATAAAGTGTTGTCACAGTTAGAATATTTATCTATCGCCAAGAATCTCAAAATGCAGCTGTAATATAGGAGAGGATTACTGGATTTAGAATCAAAAGTATACTTGGAAATAAAAGGCTAAAATTTACTAGCTGAATAACCTTGAAAATCAATTAGGCTTCTGTTTCTTCCACTGATATTTGTGGATAATTCTTTTTATAATGATAAATTATTATAATTATATATTATTATTTTTATAATTATTATATTATAATTTTATAATTATAATAATTCTTTTTATAGGATGCTGTAGTAGTAACCAGATTGAATCATATAAAGTTGCTGATATTTTATAATTTTATCTACAAAAATTATTTCATGAGGCTGAATCTAATAGAGCTACACATTTATTGAATCCTTTTATAGGCATTTTACTGTTTTAAATGTTACAGTAGGTTAAAAATGATATCTTCAATTGCTTACCCCTTCCTGTATATTGCCTTTTGCAATATACATTTTAGTATCCTTCCAGTATGAAGAGCTTCCCTTTTCTCTCCCTTGAGTCTGGGCTCAATGACTGGAATTATTTTGGTCAATGTGATGTTGACATGGGTGAGCAAACAGACTCTTGAAATAAACTTTAACCATGAAGTTTGGCCTCTTGTGCTATAGGAATATGAACAGGAGTCTTGCTGGAGACACAGTATAGAATTGTCAGTGGACACCGAGTCATTCTAGCATAAGGCCATCTAGATAAACTGGCATTCAGCCAACTGTCAGGCCTGTTCGGGAGACCAGATATAATTAGCAAAACCAACTTCTAGTAAAACTCTAGTTATAAATGTATAGTTTCATACCACTAGGTCAGTATGCACATTACTGTGGCAGTAACTAATAGATACAAACATTACTTCATTTACATGACAGATCAGTAAGCGCTATTATTATTTTCACTGGACAACCCATCACACTGTGACCCAGAAAAAGTTCAGTAAACTTCCCTTAATCATTAACAAACAACAAATGACAGGGGAAAGATTTGAAATTAAGTAGCCTGACTCCAGAAACCACATTTTAGCCAGTATACTGAATGCCTTGTTCTTGTGAAGATGAAATGAGATTATTTTTAAATGCTTTGTCAATGTAAAAGTACACAAGAAATATAACTCATTATTATGAAGCTCCAACTCCTTTTCAAAGGTGTTATAAAATCCCAGCTATGTTTTCTCTTTGTCTCATAAAAAAGAAACCCCAGGCAAGCAGTACATAATTTAAAATGTACTTTTCTTTGATATGCCAGTTACATAGGGAATCTGATAAATGGTGAAATTTAGCATGCCACCTTCCTTCTGAATCAGTGATAGACTGCTGCTATTTGCTAGGCAACTACCAAGTAAACAGAAAAATAAAGCCACAGTCTTCTTGGCAAGTGTCATTAAAAATAGATTAAGTTTACAGGAAGTGCAATCTGTTGCATAGATCATACAGACAAAAAACCTGAAGGAGAAATGAAGGCATTAATAAGATATTTCTTAATTTTATGAAGCGTTATACATATCAGATCACTGAACCAAAATAACCTAGGGAAATATCAATGAAACAGGGCATTTATTTTTCAGCTTCAAGGAGGCATGCAAATACAAATGGTGCAAAGCACGAAGCTGATTATGCCTGGAAATTGGAATAAACATAAAAAAGAAAAATCTGGAGATGCAAATAGGCATTAAGCTTATGAAGTGTGACTTTATTTACATGGAATATTCTCTGTGGGCATGGATTTTTTTTTCTAATTCCATTTAATTTTTTCACAGTGAGTGAAGGGAAGAGAGAGAAAGAGAGAGGGAGAGAGAGAGAGAGAGAGAGAGAGGGAGAGAGAGAGAGAAGTGCTGCCTCTAAAGTTATTTTCTTGAGAAAAACAAAATTAGATGATTCACTGGGTAAAATAAATCATGGGAAGAACTGACAGGATACAGGACTCTGTCAGTATTCACCTAAACAAAGCAAGGCAAGGTCAGAAGAGGAGGTTTTTGATTTGAATGGTGTTCCCCCCCCCCTCAGGATTCCACTTGAAAAAATGGAACATAGAAATGAAGCTTTTATTTATTTTGTAAAGTTAGGGCTTTGCACATGTGGAGTTTTATGGATCCTGGGCTGCTTTTTGCATTCAGATAGAGAGGCAGTGAGAGAGATGGTGAGAAAGAGACATCACAGCAACAGAGCTTCCCCCAGTGCCATAGTACCTCCTACGTGGTGCTGGGGTTTGTTTGAAGCTGGGTTGTACACTTGGGGAGACATATGCCCTACCTGGTGAGCTATCTTTCTGGCCCTATATAAGCATTTGTATTATCATCTGGTTCATCTTCATTCTTTTACTCTAAGCTGCATTAAGCATAATACTTTGTTATAAATGATTGTTCTTATATAGAGAGCAAAACTTTTTTTTTGCCTCCAGGGTTATCACTGGGGCTAGGTGCCTGCACTGTGAATCCACTGCACCTGGAGGCCATTTTTTCCCATTTTGTTGCCCTTGTTGTTATTGTTGTTGTTGCCACTGATGTTATTGCTGTTGGATAGGACAAAAAGAAATCGAGAGAGGCGGGGAGACAGAGGGGGGGAGAAATATAGACACCTGCAGACCTGCTGTGACGCCTGTGAAGCGACCCCCCAGCAGGTGGGGAGCCGGGGGCTCGAACCATGATCCTTATGCTGGTCCTTGCTCTTGACACCATGTGCATTTAACCCACTGCGTTACTGCCCGACCCCTGGAGAGCAAAACTTTAAAAAAATCCATATAAAGGACTGGGGAGATAGATTAGGGTTATGCAAAAATAGCTTTGAGTACTGAGGCAGCAGAGGGTCCAGGTTTAATCCCTAGCACCAGCATAAACCAGAACTGAGCAGTACTTTGGTAAAACAGCAACAGTAACAGCAACAACTCTGTAAAATATTTTCTGGGAAAAAAGCAGCACTGTTATTTTGTGAATAGTGATCATTTACTTAGAATTGCTAAGCTTGAAGCATATTCCACAAGATATACAATTAAGTCACCTAAAATTCAAGGTATTGAAAAACAATGACTAAGATATGAAAGACAATATACTCTTAAAGTCTGAGATACTATTATCATGACCAAGAACTAATTCTAAGTACCTTAATTATTTACCAATAAATAATAACTATATTTCATTAATTCTAAAATATTTGTTTACTCCCCTGTAGTCAGAATGTATCTCATAATCAATTGCATCCTCAGTCTTTGTCGGCCTGGATCAAAGTTAAGGTTCTCTAGAGAGAATTGTTGTTTGTGTTTGCCAGCCAACATTAGGCAGTACCTATCTGAAACTATTTTAAATTAAATTCTATGCTTGAGGTTTTTTGGACCACACTGAAAGTGTAAATTTAGACCGCAAACCTGCATGAGCACTGACTGATTGTTAGAATTCTCTGTTCAGTGTCAGGATTCAGATATTAAGGTCCCCTTTCTCTTATGTTCTCTATGGCCACTCTATTGAGTTACTTACTTTTATATTTAATCTATAAGCTTTGGTGATCCGATTTTATTCAGAGGATTTCTATTAGATCATCTTCCACCCAATCTTGATTATCTATGTTTTTCCTTTCTCATTGGAATATAAAAATCGTATAATCAGTGATGTGTTTGAATATACAAAATATAGGTTACAGGTAGAGATTTGATCCCCACTCTCCAATAAAAAATTTAGCCCACAATTAAACAGGAAAACTCAGTCCGATTATTACCTGCATCATTTTGTTTACTTATGTATTAATCACTATCTTGCTATATACATTATATTCCTAATAGAAGTATCAGATAACATTAGTAACATTAGTGCACTTTGATCTTGGAAGTCATTCCGCCATACTAAGCAGACTTATTGTTTCTTTTTTCTTTTAGAATTTATAATTTTATCATTTTCTCTGGGGATTAATGATTTATAGTGCTGCCATTGACAAATGGATGCAATTTCTCATCTCCCAGTGAACGCTCTCTGCAGTACACTCTCACCCACAAACTAGGTCCTTTTCCAACATCAGACACAACAACTCCAAGGTTCTCTTCAGCTCTTCCTTCCCCAGAGTCCTTTGATTTGGTGCAATACACGATACCTAATCCAAGTTTGCCTTGTATTCTCTCTTCTGTGCCTATTTTCTTAAGTCTCACCTGTCAATGAGGTCATTTGGTATTTGTCTTTCTCTTTTTGTCTTATCTCACTTAATACGATGTCTTCATGTTCCATCCAAGATTACTTCATAATTTTTAAGAGATGGGTAGTATTCCATCATGTATATATACCACAGGGTTTTTTTGTTTGTTTGTTTGTTTTGCCATTCACCTATTGTTGGACATCTGGGTTGCTTCCAAGTTTTGGTTATTACAAAATGGGCTGCTATGAACATAAGTGTACATAGATATCTTCTGATAGGTGTTTTTGTTTCTTTTGGGCAAATCCCCAGGAGAGAAATTGCTGGGTCACAGGGTAGGTCCATTTCTAGTGTTCTGAGAAATCTCCAGATTGTTTTCCACAAGGGTTGGACCAATTTACATTCTCACCAGCAATACGAAAAAAGAAGAAGACCAGCAATACAAAAATGTCCCCCCTTTTCCCCATACCCTTTCCAACACTTGTTACTGTCCTTTCTAATGTATAACATTTTCACAGGTGTAAAGTGGTATCTCATTGTCTTTATTTGTATTTCTTTGATATCCAGTGACTGAACACTTTCTCATGTCTGTTGGCCATATGGATCTCTTTCTTGGTTAAGTGTCCTTGTCCTTGCCCCATTCTCTCTCTTTCTTCCTTTCTTTCTTTCTTTCTTTCTTTCTTTCTTTCTTTCTTTCTTTCTTTCTTTCTTTCTTTTTCCTTTCTTCCTCTCTTTCTTTCTTTCTTTGTGTTAAGTTTACTGAGTTCTTTCTTCATGAATTTTGGTTATTAGTACTTTATATGAAGTATGTTGTATATCTGTATGTTCGAGTCAAAGCTCTAACTGGTAATAAAAGCAGCCTCTGGACCATGTAAAAGATATCCCAGGCATAGGTAGGTGCATTGGCCATTTTATGTATTAATGCCAGTCTGAAATAAATCACTTTCCTGGTCTTCTGTGAAAGGAAAGAGGATATTCCTGTCAGTAAGTGAATGGAGGATTACTGACTTTCTGACCTTTCCGGACTGTGATAAAAGAAGACTCCTTTCCTTTCAGCAAGACTTCAAAAATGGAAATTGCTCTTTTAAACGAATGATGTGAGAATGAAGAAGGGAGACCGCTATTATTCCATAAATAGATGGTGGCAGAGGACACCCCTTGGGAAAGGGAGAAATTCTCATTAGGGCTATTTTTCTCAGAGCTGTCAGTGTGCGTGCGTTTGCATTTAAAGACAGTGGAGGAGGGAGGAAGCAAGTCCTGACCGGATATATTTTTAAGACTCTATTCTTATTCTTGTAGCATTTAAATATAGTGTGTAAAATATAGCACTCCTAAATACCTCCTGCTATGTTTGTTATGTGAATTCTTATGTCATTTTTCTGATGAAGGAGTCCAGAATGCAAAATTAGTTTGCATTGTATTGTCAGATTCAAATCAGAATGGAAGAAAACAAGGCATGCATTTCCCCTTGACCCAAGTAATGTGACAGTTGCCTGGGATTTTAAAACCAAATGACTTTTGCTGCTCAGGCTGCAGGAAAATAGAATGTGCTAAAATCTATACTTTCTGTTAAATGTGTTCAAGTCTTTTGAAGGCCTGAGAAACTCAAACAAATGAGAAAATGATGATGCAGATGATTTAGCGATATCAAATAATCCTATCATATTCTTCAGGTCTTCTCTCAGTTAAGTCTTAAGAGCCCTTCTTTCATCGGTATAAGTCATCACACCACATTTATTTATTTATTTATTTATTTATTTATTTATTTATTTATTTATTTATGTATTTATACCAGAAACTGCTTTGATTAAGGTTAGGAATGGAGGACCTCTTACATGCAAGTCCGGTGTGCTACTGCTGCACTCTCTCCCCAGACCCAGTCTTTTGTCTTTATGTTTTAGGTGTAAGTGGCTTCTCCCGACAATTTGAAGATAATGTTTAAAAAAAATCAGGGACTATGTGTTATGCTAGTAGATACTTCTGGTGATGAATTAGTTTATCTTTAAGGTCTCCAGGCTATCTGCTGTTGGAATTTCAGAAAAATGTCTACCGAAGCTAAAATTCTCATTAATCTATTGTTTGGAAATTTTGTTTTGAAATTAAATAGGAAAAAAAAGAATAAAGAACTCTCAAAGGAGTTGACTTTCTTAGCAACTGGATGAAAGTTGTGACAATGACAGATAATTTGACTGTAATAGTTTACATACACTAGGAACCAAGAAAATGGTTCTAAAATATAATCAAACACTTAAAATGTCATTTAAACACCTAATTACAATAAAGAACAATTATGACTTTGAGGGTCTTGATTTATAACACAATGCATCTGATATTGAAAGATATATCTAAGTGTGTGTGTGGGCTTTCATGACCAAGTAATAATCTTTCCTAAAACAAACACACACACACACACACACACACACACACACACACACACACACACACACACACACACACACACTTGCCTTTAGGAGGATACTGTAGCAAGAAGGAAAACATTTATTTCCCAACTCTTGTTTAATCCTACGATAAGTTAGGAACACAAATGTGTGGGAGAGTTAAGTCCTTGCTTTGGAGTCATCTGTTTGTGTTTACATCTATCTAACTACTTTTTCATATGTGGAGCTATTATAGTTGTCAAAGAATTATCCACAAATAACTATCAGGTTGAATTGCTTAAAATAGTCATCCAGATCTGATCTGTAGAGCAGTTGAATTAATAAGATCCTTTTATTATATTGGGACCTTATGGTTTCCAGTATAGTCTTTTAACACATAAGCACAACCTCTCATCTTCCCTTGTTTGGTGTCTAGGAGACACACCCAGGATCCCAATGTCATTTCATCCTGTCCCACCCCATTTTCCCCCAGAGTCCTTTGCTTTGATGCACTATGTTATACCCACTACAAGTTTCATCTTATGTTTTCTCTTACTGTTCTTTGTTCTTAAATTCCACCTATAAGTGAGATCGTGCAGTATTGGTTTTTTTTTTTTCCTGGCTTGTCTTACTCAACATGATACATTTGAGTCCTGACCATGATATTGCAAAGGAGATAACGTCATCATTTTGTGTATTGTGTATATTGTGTACCACATACACACTATATTGTGTATATGTATCACAACTTTCTTAGCCATTCATCTGTCCCTGGGCATTTGGGTTGCTTCCAGTTTTGGACTATTATAAACTGTGTTGCTGTGGACATAGATGTGCATAGGTCTTATTTTTATACTTATCCTCTCCCCATTTTTGGATGGGAATCTCTTTTTTTTCTTTCTAATTACTTTGTTGAGCTCTTTATATTTTGTTTATTAGCCTTTTGTCTGATGTATGGCATATAAAGGTATTCTCCCACTCTGTAAAGAGTCTGTTTGAGTGGTGGTTTCATTTGCTATGCAGAAACTTTTCAATTTGATGTAGTCTCTGGTTTATTTTTGGTTTTGTCTTCTTTGTGAATGGACTTGAGTCATTGAAGATGCTTATAAAACTTAGATGGAAAAGGCTTCTGCCAATATTTTCCTAAGTATTTGATTGTTTCTAGTCTAAAATTCAAGTCCTTGATTCATTGGAGTTTGTGTGTGGTGAAATGCAGTGGTTCAGTTTCATTCTTCTGCATGTTTAAACCCATTTTTCCCCAAAATTTGTTGAAAAGATTCTCCTTTTTCCACATAGTAGTTTGGACCCCCCCCATCACCCCGTCAACAATTAGATGTCCATAGTTTCCCGAAAATTTTTTAGTGGGGCTGTTTGTCTTTTTTTCATTGTTGAGTTTGATGAATTCATTGTGTATTTTGCTTACCAGTGCTCTGTTTGATATATGATACATAATATTTTCTCTTACCCTGTGGGGGTCTCTTTGTTATGGTGGTGCTTCCCTTTGCCATGCATAAGCTTTTCAGTTTGATGTAGTCCCACTGTTCTATTTTTTTTGCTTTTATTTTGCTTAAAATTGGATTAAAATTGGTGAAGATGTTGCAAAAACGTATATGGAACTGAGTTATACCTATGTTTTCATGTAAGTATTTCTAGTTTAACTTCTAAATCTTTGATCCATTTGGAGTTAACTTTTGTATATGATGAAATTTGCTGGTACACTTTCAATCTTCCGTATGTTTCTTTTATTTATTAATTTATTTTTTATTTATAAAATGGAAATATTGACAAGACCATAGGATAAGAGGGGTAAAATTCCACACAGTTCCCACCACCAGAACTCCATATCCACTCCCCTCACTTGGTAGCTTCCTTATTCTTTATCCCTCTGGGAGTATGCACCCAGTGTCATTATGGGGTGCAGAAGGTGGAAGGTCTGGCTTCTGTAATTGCTTCCCCGCTGAACATGGGTATTGGCAGATTGATTCATACTCCCAGCCTGTCTCTCTCTTTCCCTAGTAAGGCACACCTCTGGGGAGGCGGGGTTCCAGGACATATGATGAGGTTGTCTGCCCAGGTAAGTCAGGTTGGCAACATGGTAGCATCTGGAACCTGGAGGCTGAAAAAAAAAGTTAAGATATAAAGCAGAACAAATTGTTGATTAATCATGAACCTAAAGGCAAGAATATTGCAGATGAAGATTTAAGGGTCTCCGTTTTGGAAAAAGCTAGGTCTATTTTAGGTACATTCCAAGAGGCCCATGACTTTACTAGTTTTTTTCCTGAGCTTGACAGCTCACATGCAGGTGGAACGTTAGGTTATTGTCTGGGGAAATGGTGCCATAGTTGGAAAAAGGACTAGAAAGCTGGATCAGGGAAGAGAGCATCTCCCAAATATAAGGAAAGTACATAAATATTTTTAACTGTAAACTTCATTGATTTGATCTAGGGCCCATATTTTGCATAGGAGCCTATGTAACCTCTGCATTCCTGTAGGTCTGAGCTGGCATTCTGTGTTCAATTTATGCACTCCAAACCTTTTTGACAAAATAAATTTTGGGGTTAATTTAGATTATATCTATTAGAAGGGAAAACTTCTTAACTGTGAGAAATACAGTCAGCAGAACAAGCATTTTTAATTTTTTCTCTTTTGTTGCCCTTGTTGTTTATCATCATTGTTGTTGTTATTGTTGTTATTGCTGTCGTTGTTGCTGGATAGGACAGAGAGAAATCGAAAGAGGAGGGGAGGAGAGGGGGGTAGAGAAAGGTAAATACTTGCAGACCTGTTTCACCACCTGTGAAGTGACTCCCCTGCAGGTAGGGAGCCAGGGGAACTGGGATCCTTATGCCTGCCCTTGCACTTTGCATTATGCGAGTTTAACCCGCTGCTCCACAGCGCGGCTCCCAGAACAAGTATTCTTGAGAAATACTTGTAAATTATTATTTCTGGAGATGTGTAGTGTGATAGCTTTTCTGGGATAATGCAGATTGCCAATGCATTTTTCAGAGAAGATGGAGGAGAAACTACCATGGGAAACTTGAGAAATTTCGAAGCAGCTTCCACACCATCTGATAATTATTGCTCTTTCTTCTGTAGCATATGACTTTGATCCTGGAAAAAAATATACACACAGAAGGATGAGTTAACACAAAAATAATACATTTAGTTGTGAGTGGATATGAATGAGACTACTGGGAGCATTGTTGACAGGGAAATAAAGTGCTGGGTATGCTGCGATGGAATAGGAAATGTGCCAAGCATCCTCATGGACTTCTTCCTTCAGTTTTTGGTATTTAGTACAGCCTGGTTATTTCATTTTTTTAAAAAGGCGCTTTGACTAAAACAGGCTCTCTTGGTTCCAACTAAAACCAGTTTTATCAAAAGATTAAATTGTAAAAACACAGAAGTGTTTCATTGACCACAAGGCAGTCTGAGATTACTAGAAATGAGGGTCAACCATACACTCTCTCTGGTATCATACATGGTCTCTTTTGGCTACTTCTCTCTGTATATCTATTTTGTCTTCTGCAGTTTTCTTTTTTTTTTTTTTTTTGTATCTTTGCACATAACCTCAACCTCTATAGTTTATCCATTTTATTAATAATTACATGCTGAGACCCATTTCAGATGAATGGGCAGAAGAAATGGGAGTTAGCTTGAAGCTAGAATCATTCCCGCTGTAATCAACGTTGATGTGTGTGTGTGTGTGTGTGTGTGTTCAGGATCATATGATGAATATATAGCTGACTACCAAGTTACTGTTCTCAGAAAAATCACTATGAATAGAGCATAGACTCCTAAACTTGTCAATTACATCAATCCATCCAGTTTCTACTCTCATACTCAGCCTTATATCACAGTTAAGATAAGCAGTAAGACTTGGAAGATCCAACTCTGATCTCCTGGTACATATTTTCCCCAGTCTTTACTCTGACTTTGGCTTTGTATTTCCACAAAGTATAGGTAATTCTAAGGATGTTCCAGTTGCAGAATAGATAATATGCAATCCATCCCAAGTATATAAATGCATGAAATGTGTATATGTTTATACTCATAAATCAAAACTAGGCAAATTTTCAGAAAACAGAATGTTTCTATTCCCCTATCCAAATGGCACAAGAGTCAAAGAAGTTTAACTAAAGCCAAGCAGTGCTTATGGTTTGAATGGACATGAGTAGTCTTAAATTATGACTCAACTTTCAGAACATTTTTTAATTTAGTGCTGTCAGTCACACAATCATCAGAAAATTGCTGTGCTCAGGAACACACCTGAATTTCCAGCTCAAATGCCTGGTTGAATTTTTACTGCTGTTTGTTGATTTTCTGATACAGATGATACTGATACAAAAAAAATTTATCCATATCTGAGAAAAATAGGAAGAAGTAACTCTAAGTATCTCATATCTTATAAATTGCATGAAAAGACGTGCTAAACATTACGATTTGCTAATATTCTGAAGAATGGGTTTTCCAAAATTTTCCTTTGTCAAGAAACATTTGAAAACATCAAGGTCTTCAGATAATATAACTGGAAATTTTATATGAAACAGTATGTCATAAGAATTTCTTTTTTATTTTAAATTATTTATTTGTTATTGAGAAAGGAGAAGAGGGAGGGATAGGATGGGGACGAGGAGGCGAATAAGTAGGAGAGGGAGACACACAGAGAGAGAGAGACATAGAGAGAGAGACATAGAGAGAGAGAGACAGAGAGAGAGAGAGAGCCAGAGCCAGAACATAACTTTTGCACATGTGTTGCCAGGGATCAATCACAGGATCTCATGTCTGAGAGTTCAACACTGTATCCACAGCACCACCTCTCGGGCCACATAAGGATCTCTATATTGTCAAATTTATGCCAATTTCCCTCTAATAGTGAATAGCACTTGTAACTTAGAGTTAAATGTGAAACATGAAGGGCAGGGAGACAGCATAATTGCTATGCAAAAGGCTTTCTTTATAAAATCTATATTTTTGTTACAATGCTCAAGGACCCAGGTTCGAGTCCCCGGTCCCCACCTGCAGGGGGAAAGCTTCACAAGTGGTGAAGCAGTGCTGCAGGTGTCTCTCTTCCTCTCTATCCAACACTTCCCTCTCAATTTCTGGCTGTTTCTATCCAATACATAAATAAAGGTAATAAAAAATTAAATATATATGTTTAAAAGTATTTTTCACTTGTTATATTTTAATGAGAAAGAGAGAAACAGAGGTAGACCAGAGCACCACTCATCTCTGACTTGTATCAGAATGGGAGATTGAACCAAACTTTGGAGCCTCAGGTATGAAAGTCTTTTTTGCATAACCATTAAGTTATTTCCCCTGCCCACAAAAAGGTTTCCTTGGGACTGGGCGGTTGAGTACACCTTGCACACAAGGACCTAGGTTCAAGTCCCTGGTCCCCACCTACAGGGGGAGGCTTCATGAGTGGTGAAGCAGTGCTGTAGGTTTCTTTCTCTCTCTCTCTCTGTCCCCCCTGCCCCTCTCCCTTTTCCCCTCCCTTCATTCTCAATTTCTTTGTCCTATTAAATAAAAGAAAGCAGGAAAAGAAATAACCACAGGGAGTTCCGGTGGATTCATTGTGTAGGCACCAAGTCCCAGTGATAAACCTGGTGGCAAAACAAAACATAAACAAAGAATTCCATGCCTCAGGTTTCAGAGTTCCAGTTTCAATCCCTTGGATAGGTCAGAGCTGAGCATTACTCTGCTAAAAATAAACACACAAGAAACATGCTTTTTGTGATCCTAAGTGTTAGTTTATTGCTTTTTTCCGCAGATGTACCACGATTCAATTAACACAATAGCTACATGGTGTTTAAGGAAGAAATGTCATCTAAAAGTTGAAACTAGGAAATCTTTTCCTTCATGGCTGTCATGACCATCATTGACTATTGAGTGATATCGTCACAAAGTGGGACTTACTTTCCAAAAATGCTTTTCCTGGGGAGCTTACCAAGCATGATAGCTTTTTAGTTAAGATAACAATATAAATGAGTAACAAAAGTACTTTTTCTCATAATAATCTTAAAAGGAATAGTCTTCTGCTTAGGTTTGAATTTTATTAAAACATTAAACAGACTGCATGCATGACTTATATTCATTTATTTTACCTTCATAATGATAATTCCAAAGTGACAGGTTATGTATATAATGCTTTCAACTCCATGCCTACCTAACCTCTACTATAAGAAGTGTTTTCAGGTCATCCATCCAGATATATACTTACCTGTGCCAAAATTACTAGAGACACACTCTTATTTAGATATTTTTATGAATCCTTCTCACATGCAGAAGTTGAAATATTCAAGGTTTCTGTTGGTTTGATGACATGATTTTCCAGTACTTATTCCAAGCTTCTTTTATAATCATTATTTCTATTAAGTCATTCAACTTGGAAATAATTACTTGCCAAAACGGAGTTTCTCTGGTGAGCTACTCAACATAGCTTTAGTTTTACAAAGAACACCATTCTTGTGTTTCTAATCTTGGCTTAGAAACACCTCATATTATCCTTCCCACGTGAACAGTTTAGCTCATGTTCTTAGTTATACTTTGGAATCATCAAACTTGCTGCTGGAATATAAATGTGTGAGTCACCTAGCTGGTGACTCTTTGAAAACAAATTTTCCAAGTATGGATTCTATGCTTATAGCAACATTTAATTGTTGTTTTTTTTAAAATGTGAGGACTTCCTTTAACAGGCTGCAAATCCACCTTATATAAGAAAACTTGTATGCATTTTCTTACATGGACTCTTAATCTGATTTTAACTTCGATATTAAATAGATATTTACCATATTCTAATACTTGGTATAGAATTTAAAATAAATTAAGACCCGTGTTGGCGCATGTGCAGGGACCTGGGTTCTAGTCCCCGATCCCCACCTTGGGGGAAACCTCACGAGTGGTGAAGTAGTGCTACAGGTCTCCCCCTCCCAACCCTTCCTCTTTTTCACCAAGTGAAAAACACCAGAGCACCAAAACTTCTTTCAATATGATGGGGTCCAGGCTAAAACTTGGGTCAGTTGGACATTTGGTAAAGCAGCGCACTGTCCAAGTGAGCTATTCCTTCAGCCCAGGATCTTTCTTCCTATCTCCCTGTTTCTATCCAGAAAAAAAAGAGAGAGAAAATGAAATGAACAGAAAGGAGACACACTGTAGGCTAATGTTTCTCTTTTTTCTTTTTACTCTCTAATCACAAAGTGGAAATACTTATAGGGGCTGGGTGGTAGCATACCTGGTTGAGCACTCATGTTACAATGCACCAGAACCAGAGTTCAAGAGCCAGTCTCCACCTTCAGGGGGAAAGCTTCACGAGTAGTGAAGCAGGATCACAGGTGTCCCTGACTCTCCATTCCTCCAGATTTCTGGCTGTCTCTATTCAATAAACAAAGATAATTTTAAAAAAGGAAGCTGGGCGATAGTGCGCCTGTTTAAACACACCAAGTGCAAGGCCCTGCTCCCCACCCCTAGGGGGACGCTTCACCAGTGGTAAAGCAGGTCTGCAGGTGTTTATCTTTCTCTCTCCCTCTCTATCTCCCCCATCCTATCTCAAATCTCTCTCTGTTCTATCCAATAAAATGGAAAAAATGGCCACCAGGAGCAGTGGATTCGTAGTGCAGGCAACGAACCCATGATAACCCTGGAGGCAAGAGAGAAAGAGGAAGAAAGAGAAAGAAAGAAAAATGTTGATAGTAGTAAAAAGTTTGATATTCTACTTTGAATTTTGCTTGAAGTTGTTTACAAGGTGCACTAGACCAGATTTTTCCTGCATTGGTTCTATTTTTAATTAGCAAGACCCTCTACATTTTCATTGTGCATGATGTGTACATTAGTGAAGCAATTAATCAAAATTTATAAAAATTTCAAAAATTCTCACTACCCTTTGTTTTTGAGAAGACATTTAAATTAGACAATAAAACTTTATGATTGAATTCTTTTTTCTGAAAGAGAAACAAACATTTGAGCAAACCTTGTGCTGATAAAATTAGTTTGAGCATAAAGCATTTTTGTCATAAAGACATTTTTTCATATCACATGATCCTTTAAATTTTGAGAGGCTTCATATATTTTCTGCTAAGAAATACTGGGGTGGGGGTCTACGGCTATACCATCCTGAACACACCCGATCTCGTAAAAATACTGGGGGGTGGGGTGGGCAGACAGTGGTGCACCTGGTTAAGCGCACACATTACAAATGTAAAGGACTCAGGCTCAAGCTCCTGGTCCTCACCTGCAGGGGGAAAGCTTCACAAGTGATGAAGCAGGGCTGCAGGTGTTTCCCTCCCCCTCCCTCCCCTCCCCTCTCAATTTATAATTAGTAAATATATTAGAAATAATGCAAATAATCCATAAACTTACGAAGCCTATGTGTACTATCAAACTTTTATGATGTATATGTATTTGAATTATAAAGCCTAACATCGTCATAAGCTGTTATTTCAAAAAACAATCCTTTTCAATGGCCTTATTCTGACTTGATGGTGTAGCATCATTCATTTGGTGGTTTGAATTTTTGGTATAAAATACTTTTCTGTTTATACACAATCCCCATGAGCAAAACACTTTTACAAACATGTCCTGCCTGGTAATTATCCTTGACCCAGTTTCTCTGAATTTGGAAAACACAGAGACATAACTTCACTAGGATTTGACAAGGGAAAACCCTTTGCACTCAGAGATTTTATTGTGTACATGAAACAGGAAAGCAATTACAATTTGTTTTGCCACAATAGCCAGACAGCCTGTTAGCAGTTTGTCTTACTTAGGCTGATGCTATGTAAGTGTAATATTCTATTTTGTGGTTTTTAAGTTATTTCAGTTAAAAAATGAATTGGGTGTCCAATTATTGGTTCCTTGGAAAAGCCATGATGGTATTTTTTCATTGCAAAAATGTCATGACTTTTCTAACAATCCAACATTTTGTATTTTGTAGGCTAGTTTACTAACAGCTGGCTTTTAAATTTATCACATTTTTCATGTTATGAATTCTGTTAACAGTTTTTCAGAAGTGTAATCTTAGATTAAGATTAAAAGAGCAAATAAAATTTTAGAGAAGTATTTTTACAGGCAGCACTGATTTATTTTAATTACCTTTTAAGCAATTCTTTTTAGTAAATTTCTTTACTATTTTAATACTTATTATTTTTTAACTTTGATAGGACAGAGAAATTGAGAGGGAAGTGGAGATACAAAGGGAGAGTAACACCTGCATTGCTGCTTTACCACTTGTGAAGCTTCCCCCCCACAGCTGGGGACCAGGGGCTTGAACCCATGTCCTTGTGCATGATAGCATGTGTGCTTAGTCAGGTGTGCCAGTGTTAAGCTCCATTTCTGCGTATTTTAAAACAACGTTTAAAAAGACATTTTAAAACATTTCATTATTCATATATACCTACAAAGGATAAGAAGGATCTTGTGAGAGAGTTGAAATTGTTCACAAAATGGACATGTTATTAAGCTGTGTTTTCTAGCTGAAATTTATTACAAAACAAACTGAAGACATAAGCGTCTAAATAGTAGAGAAGACAGAGTCAAATGATATCAGTGAAACCACTTTTATTTTTATTTTTCCACATAGATAACTTCATGTCAGCTACAAAAGTCATGAAATGAAGAAACTGCAAACTCAAAACCACTGGAGTGAATAAACAAGTTTCCCCCAGACTGTTAAAAAAATAATCAGAATATCATGAATTCATATTTAAGTAGTAAACATGTCATATATTTAAAAATAATAAATATAGAATAGCAGTAGAGAAACTAATAGCATAAACAGCATGAAGTACATT
This sequence comes from Erinaceus europaeus, assembly GCF_950295315.1. Taxonomy (NCBI): domain Eukaryota; kingdom Metazoa; phylum Chordata; class Mammalia; order Eulipotyphla; family Erinaceidae; genus Erinaceus; species Erinaceus europaeus. The sequence continues at coordinate 102,123,974 of NC_080185.1, read as the reverse complement.
TTATTTTTAAGACATATTTCTAGGCACAGTTTTAGGCATTAAAGAGGACACAGAGGCATAGGTTAGTGTGTGCTGCTCTGTACAAAAATACAGTCTGAATAAATTACATTGCTAGCCATACATTTAGACATCACCTACCAGTCAGTTCATTGCATGTTTAATAATATACAAGTACATGCTAATCCATATATATCATTTATATTTCAAACACATAAGTCTCTCTATATTTGTCTTTAAAATTTACATGTTGAACTTACAAAATGCTAAATAGTTGTGCAAGAAATCCAAATAACTAGCCCTGCTGAGTACTTTATGCTATGGATGTGTGTATATATATATCTAAAATGAGACAATGGGTTTGTAGTTAACAGCTTTCCTTGTAAGAAAATATTAAATAAACCTAATGCTGCAAAAACATGTTAGTGTATGTGAAAAATTCATGAGGTTATTCTGATAGACAAGACAGGATTTTCAATGAGCAACAACTTTCCATTTTGTACTGAGTTGGTTATGGAACACTTAGTGATGGTAGGAATATAGCATAGGGCTCTTCACTGAGAAGTGGGAAAACTATATAAGAAACCTACCTTTCAGTAAATGGCAAATGCATGTGCCTTAGTCAATATAACATTGTTGCTTTCCAGCTTGTCATATTGACAGAGTGAAAACATGGTAAGACCCAACGTGTGATACTGGTCTAACAGCACTCTGCACCCTCTACTAGGACTAAGAAAAGTGCCTCGTTGATATCAGTACCAACATACTGTTCTTTCATTATTCAGGAATAAAGAGGTTCTCTCATAAGCGATGATGTTTAGAAGCTGAAATTCCTATACGTTTCTTGTGCTGCCCTGTTAATACATAATCAAACTGCAAGACAGTTTGGCCTGTATTTAACTATTTCTCAAGAAAATTACTTCAAAAGATTCTATAGTACTAATAATTTTCTGTAAAATTTCTACTCAGATGATTCTATATAATCACGTACTTTTATAAAGGCTTCTCTTTAAATGCATTTAAGTCTTTTCTTTTCCTTGCTAAAATAAGAATAATCCTGGTTCTTCATATTTACTTTAGAATCTTCATTTTGCTTCTATAGAAAAGTCACATTTTTAAAACATCTGAATAATAAAATAGCTTTTCTTTTTGGCAACAGTTCTTAAGTCAAGCTAGAAGCAGAACTCTGCTTTAGGAGGTAAAACAAATTATTAGATACTACTGATGTGGCCTGTTCGTAATGGATTTTGCAATACAACAGAACATAGGTACGTTGTAAATGATTTTTCCTATGCTTCTTTCTGCAAGGGCCAAAGCCAGGACATCCTGTTTTAGTGTCTTTGTTAACAAAAATAATTATCTATTACTTTTATATTAGAACTGTATATTTGATACAAAAATATGTTTATAATTAAACTATCCAGATTTGTATATTAAACAGGATTAACACAAGTTTGCAGTTACAAACTTGTCCCTTACTATTGGCATTTCCTTCCATTTGAACAGTCAACAAACTTAAATCATTATAATTGTGTGCACAAATCCGTTAGCCCATTAGTTAACTACGGAGGACCAGGTAACAACCAGATCAGTTCAACTCTATTGAGACATTTAGACTTTTATATAATTTTACCACTATATTCCTTTAATTTTTAATGAAGACATTTGAAGTAATTGAAAAAATTGCAGCCTTCTATTTTAATGAATTTTAAACAAAATTATCATCCTAATTGCTACTCTTTTGAACTACTACAGAAGAATCATTAATTTTCAGATTAACATCGCTTCAATTTTTCTTCTTATGCAATTCTATTAAAACTTCCCAGTGAAACAGTAGAGAACATAAAACAAAAGCTTTAAGTTATATGTACTTTTGTATGGTAAGTAAGTGCAGATACCAATCTAAGCCTCTTAACAATGTGTGTACAAGATTAGTGTTCAAATCACTTCACTAGAGCAAATATTAATTTTATGTGTATTAGGCAAATGCATGTATAGGGCAAACATACAACCATGTATACTAATGGCTCACCTTCTATAAAAATATTTAAACTTGTTACATACGTACATTTATTTGCTGCAGTGTGTGATAAATGATTCAAAGGGTACTTAGGACAAAAGTAACTCACGCACATTTCTTTCTAGTTGCTCCAGGGAAAATAGAGACTCTCACTTTTTCCTCATTCTAGATATGGCTGAGGCACAACTTCTAACCACATAATGAAAAGCACAAGTCTCCAAGCCCTGACACCCTTCCCAGGGAGATGCTAATTGCCAAAGCATAACCTCCCATTTAAAAGAGTATTCTCAAAAGTGGACTATGTACCATTAACCAGTTACATTCAAAACTCCCATTAAATGCAGAAGGGTAGTTTACTTTTCAGGAGATCACTCAAGCAAATAACCACTAGCAAATGTAGTCATTGGGTGGGGTAAGCAGGAGATAAGAACTCTAACAGTGGAATACTTGTCAGCACAAGGGAACTTCTAAATGTTGCTTATACCAGCTGCTCCCCTGCAGGTAATAGGAGATTCAGACAATTTTCATTCAACGAGTTTCTCACAATGGTTGCTATCACACAGACCGTTCACTTGTCAAGAAAAATGACACGAACATATTGGAAGTTTAGAGCATTTGCCTATGTCTAATCAGCTCTCTTAATTTGTGCAGGTCCCTAAAATGGATATAAAAGCTGGTTATGATGTTGACAGCCAAAAGGCAAAAAGATAATAAATCAATTGAATAAACTGCTTGATGCTCCACAAGTATTTTAGAAAATAGTGAGTTAGAAAAGATGCAGACGTAATCCTTATGCTGGATTTTTTTTTCTTTCTTTCCAAGTCGAGACAACTGGTTCTAGTAGTAGTCTTCGTAGTTCTTAGGGTTCAGGCAATAAAGGATGGCACCCCCAAATGAAAATATAGTTGCACCCCAAGCCAGGCCATAACCCCAATTGAACTCATGGTAAATTTTCAAGCTCACAGTTTCAATGAACTTGATTGGATAAAGGACCAGGCTGCAAACCTGTAAAACAACTGAAAGTAAAGCAAAGTTAGATTTTATATATGGGAAATAAAATGATATATAAATATACATACATGAGAGTGATTTTAGTCAAATATACAAGTCAAAAATGTGACACATTGCTTATTATATGTAGCATACTTAAAAATATTATTAACACTGTTTCACGATATAGAAAGAATTACTCTATTAATAATTGGAAACTTACTGCAATAGTTTGATGAAATAATTAGGACAATAACATAATTTATGAATACACAAAGTAGTTATTCTCACTTTACAGCAAATAATAATTGCCATTTGTAAGGCTAAACTGTTCTACAATACCTGTAAATAACTTCCTAAGACTGCTGACCCAAATACCAGTTAAAAGTCTTCTTTACTTACACTTTTGAAGAACTGAAGAATATAAATTGAAAAAGTGGTCAACTGCTGATTCAAGACACACTTGCATTTTTATTCCCTATACCATTTGATTCAGCATAATACTCTAGCAAGTCCAACCTGATAGCTTTGTTTATATCACTCTGATCAAAGGTGAATAATGCTGTGATGGTTCTTTCCGTCTCTCATCCTGCATCTAAAATTTAGTGTTCACTGAGAGCTGTTGAATTATACATATGCTGAACCCCAGCAATAACCGTGGCAGCAAATAAGTAATATAGAATTGGACAATATCTTCCCTGTAAAATTTGGAGTTCAGTAATATGTGAAAGGGGTTCGTAAACTACTAAATCGTGAAGGTATGGATTTTATTCTGTGATGGGCTAGAGGAGTGTAAGCAGAGAGTGACCAGTTTACATCATATTCTAAATGGATTATATTGCTTCTTTTATGAATCATCTAGTCCCTGAAGTGAGATGTTTACTGACAATGCTTTTGGTATTTAGTTAAAATGCTTTATTTTAAGTAAATATTTAGTCCCTATAGCACAGCACAATGATAATTTTTTTTTTTTTTTTGCCTCCAGGGTTACTGCTGGGGCTCGCAGGTGCCTGCACTACAAATCCACTGCTTCTGGAGGCCATTTTTCTCCATTTTATTGGATAGGACAGAAAGAAATTGAGAGAGGAGGGGGAGATAGAGAGAGAAGAGAGACACCTGCATATCTGCTTCATAGCTAGTGAAGCATCCCCCCCTGCAGGTGGGGAGCCAAGTGCTCAAACTGGGATCCTTGTGCACGCCCCTGTGCTTTAGACTATGTGTGCTTAACGGGATGCGCCACCTCCCAGGCCCCTAAAAGTTCTTTCTAGGGGAAAACTGGACATACAACTTTAGTAAGCACCACTGGCTTACTCTGCTGAACAGCTTTCTTAGAAATACACTTTTGTTTACTTTAACAGAGAGATAAAGAGAAAAAAAAGACAGTACTACTATGGCACATGTGATAGTAGGAACTGAGCCAGGAGTCTTAGGCAAGCAAGCTCTGGACTCTACCAGTTGAGCTATTTCCTTGGCTGCAATTATGAGATTTTAATAAAAACTCTTAAGAGTATATTATCTTATGTCAAGATAGTATAGCCATACATTATAGATGCTCAACATCTGCTTGTTAAATATATGAATGAAGACTGCATAAAATAAATTGCAAAGAGAAATGGTTTAAGAAAAAGTGAATTCCTGTTAGTAGTTGTTGATGCCTATTTTCCTTCATTATGTTGTAAGTCACCCACTTTATTCCTCTTTCCATCATTCATGTCTGAATATCTCAGAGTACCAAACATAGAACATGGTACTGAATTAATTTAGTATGTACTCCTGTGTAGAAACCTTCCCAAGTAATAGTACTAACTCATTATTGTTATTATTATTATTATTTTATGAACTGCATGTTTCAGTAGAAGAAAAATTATGTCTGTTGAATTAAGATAGTCTGTATGTATATGCATACCAACATTAGGCGTGATAACTGTTTGGAGATGAAAACATTTTGAGACAAGAAGAACAAAGCATCTATAATCTAAGATCAGTAAAAAGGGGAATGACTCTAAATGCACATTTACAAATTGTCAATATACTGGATTAAAATGAGACAAGCAAGCCATTCCAATGTATGTTTATTAAGAAGTAAGCAAAATAAAAAGCCACAACATTAGCTAGCACTGTTTCAAGCAGGCAGATTTCCCAACTTTGATAGTATTATCCACAAATCATAATGGATTATTATGTTTTATGAACACCTGCCAGAAGTTGTACAGGAAACTCTTAAGTAGCTTTTTGCAGATAGGAGAACCCTTTTTATGACATGTTTCAAATAGCCAGTTAAGGTTTTACTTTACTTGTATGCAAAGTGGATACTAAACTAATGGCTAGTAAATAAAAAAAAAAGTTTCTAAAAAGCACAGCATCAAAAAAATAATAAAGCTCAGTACATATGCATTTTAAAAATGTGGCAGTAAAATGCTACATTTTTATATGAGTGCTGCTGTTGGGATTCCTTTTATTACTTTATAAATTACTAATAACTGAACCTAGAGCTAAATCAAAACCTTTATTTTGGCCAAACCCATTACCTTTAATGTTATGTTCATTTAGGATGTTTTTTTTATAGTCAGCACTTATTTTCACATATTTTGATATGCTTAGAATACAGTGATTTCTTTTTATATTTTATTTATTTTATTAATTTTTTCATTACATTTATCTATGTATTGGATAGAGACAGACAGACACTGAGAGGGTAGGAGGGGATAGAGAGGGAGAGAGAAAGATAAACTGCTTCACCACTCACAAAGCTTTTCCTCTGCAGTTGGGGACTGAGGGCTTGAACCTGGATCCTTGCGCACTGTAACATGTGCACTCAATTAGGTGTGCCACCACCCAGCCCTGAGGGAATTCTTTATTAGTAATTTAATATTGAGTTACAAAACTGTAAGATAACGGGAGCATAATTCCACACCTTCCCCACCACCAGAGTTCTGTGTCCCCATTCCCTCCACTGGAAACTACATTAGTTCTCCCAAGATCACACATATGGGCTGACTATTATTTCTGTAACCATCTATCGAATTTATATATATATATATATATATTTGCCCTTTTTCTGGTCCTGCCTTCTCTTTCTAAGTCACACCTACACCTACTACTACTTCTGAGTGACCTTCCTTTTTATTTTGTTTTTAAGATGGGGGCGGGAAGCAGCAAAATAGCTCTCTGGGATAGTGTAGTGTGCTGCTTTGCCAAGTGCATGACCCAGGCTTAAGCCCAATCTACTACCATATCAAAGGAAGCTTCAGTGCTGTGTTTTCTTTAACTCTCTGCCTTTATGTCTCTATCTTAAAAATAAAACCAAAGGGGGAACCGGGCAGTAGTGCAGTGGATTAAGCGCAGGTTGCACAAAGCACAAGGACCAGTGTAAGGATCACGGTTCGAGCCCCACCTTTAGGGGAGTCGCTTCACAAGCGGTGAAGCAGGTCTGCAGGTGTCTTTCTTTCCCCCTCTGTCTTCCCTCCTCTTTCCATTTCTCTTTGTCCTATCCAACAACAATGACATCAATAACAACAACAATAATAACTACAACAATAAAACAAGGGCAACACAAGGAAATAAATAAAAATAAAAATAAAACCAAAGGGGGCCAGTGGTAGAGCAGTGGGTTAAGTGCACATGACACCAAGTGCAGGGACTGGCATAAGGATCCTAGTTCGAGCCCCTGGATCCCCACCTGCAGGGGGATTGCTTCACAGGTAGTGAAGCAGGTCTGCAGGTATCTGTCTTTCTCTCCCCCTCTATGTCTTCCCCTCCTTTCTCCATTTCTCTCTGTCCTATCCAGCAACAACAACAGCAATGGCAAAAATACAAATAACAACAAGGGCAACAAAAATGGGAAAAATGACCTCCAGGATAAGTGGATTCCACTGAACCCCAGCAATAACTGAGGCAAACAAAAACAAAACAAACAAACAAAAAAGACAGACACAGGGAGAGAAGTGGAGAAAGAAGGAAAGTAATCACAGCACTAAAACTTCCTTCTGTATGGTGGGGACTGGTCCTAAATCAAAGTAGCATATTATCCAAGTGAGCTATTTTGGTGACCCATAACATGCAGTTTCTTTTAAAATCTTTTTATTTATTTATTATTGGATAGAGACAGAAATTGAGAGGGGAGGAGGAGATACACAGGGAGGGAGACAGAGACACCTGTTTCACCACTTGTGAAGCTTTTACCCTGCAGGTAGGGACTGGGGGATTGAACCTGATTCTTTGCTCACTTTAGTGTGTGCACTTAACCAGGTGTGCCACCTCCTGTCCCCATAATGTAGTTTTTAAAGAAAAAATAGGATATTAGCAGTTATTTTTTTAAAGAAAGTTTAAAGTAGGTACTGTAAACAATGCTTTTCTTTATGGATTCTGCTTATGATATTAAGTGGTTACGTTAAAGGTTAAATGGGAATAATAAGTAGCTAGCACAATGGTATGGCTATTTAAGAATGTCTATAATAATTATATACCTTCCTAAAAATCAGAAGTTTCAGAGAGAATTATAAAAAGAAGTATTGAAAACATAATTCCACCCACCCCCATAATTCCACTTTAAAAAAAAATGGTATAGGGTAGGGGAGATAGCATCATGGCTATGTGAAAAGACTCTCATGCCTGAGAAGAGAAAAAAATGGTCTATCATTTCAGGAAAAAAATTGTCTGGGAGTTCTATTATAATTGATTATCTAACCTCTGCAAGTATTGGCAGTTGCAAAGGTAAGCTTACAATCAAAGGATCTAATTGTTTTATTCTAAAAATAGAAAAGGCATTGAAAATTCATGAACCAAGAAATAACTAGAGAATTGTGATCGTTTCTTTAGGCTAATTGTCACTTGTCCTAGGTGTTTCATAATAGAGACCTTATTTATTACATGAAATCAACAAAATGCCATATATATCTTTGTAATAGTTTTTTTACTCTATTATAAAGAATCTGTGGTGTTTTTTTTTAGCCAGTCATTTTAGGTGACTTAACATACTATTCAGAAGTGTGTGGAAAGCATCCAGATGAATGATGAGAAAGTCAGTAAGTGAATGAACCTCTGATTTAACATTTAGTATCTTCCTAGCCCCATGTCTGCCAGAAATTACTATATGAATGTGAGTAAGTCACTTAAGACATCTGAATTAGATATAGTTCTAAGTCCTTTCAGTCCTGTTTTTATGACACCTATATTTGGATCTGTCGTGTTTTTTTTTTTTTTTGGGGGGGGGGAGGTATAAATAAGATGAACACAAACAGCAGGGGGCAGTAGAACACCTTATTTTTTTATGTTTAGTTTCAACTACTCTTCAAAGAGTAAGAAATTTCATCTATTCCCATCTTTAAACAGCCTTTAAAAATCCATCTAACAGTCTAGATGGTTCTGTCAGCATCTTCATTATTGACAGTCACAGGGTTTTATTTTGCAGTCTTCAAATCAGTATGACTGACAGGATAAAGGGAAGGTACCACAGAATTTTTCAGTTTGAGTCAAAAAGAATTATCTCTAAGAATACTTATAAATGAACATTAAAACTCATTTTAAATAATGTAATGTAATTTCAGTATTGGGAGCCTCTTTTTAAAAAACAGCTCCCTGACTTTCAATAAAGTCTCCATTTTACCTTGGTTGATATTTTAATCCAAGTTGTACTTCAGAGAATGACTATTAAGTCTGTGAATATGCAAATGGTCTCATACAATTGTCTGGTCATTCAAGTTTAACATTATGTATGATGTTTTCAGTATAACTATCTTTATTTCCAAACAGGTATTATCTTTATTTATTTTTAAACAGGCATATATCTTTAATGGGTACATATATTGCATCCCCCTCCCCCAGTTTCATGCCAGAGAAAATAATGCTGACTTAAGGTCATCAAGGAGCTAGTAAAAGGGAAAGGGGGAACCAGATGTGAAGAAAGATTACTGGTATATACATGTACTGCAATTCAAAGGCAAAAGACTGTCTACAACAAGTTCTACTCATATTTAAACACAGTTTATATGTTTTAATCTAGAAATTGCCACTGTGCTCTGTGAAATGCTTAACATTGAAAACTGATACTATGATAAACCTTAGCCATTTTACCTTACAATGTAACAAATGCTTCTCCATTTGTATGTAATCCAAAAACCACATATTGCTTCTGTATGAGAGGGATGAGGGTAGAAAGGTTCATGAAACTTTAATACCGGTTTGAAAGTAATGAATGTATTTACCTGCTGCAAAAAGCATGACAGCAACAGGTCTGTAGAAGCGCCTTCGAGATCCCACGCAGATAGAAATCAAACCCACCAGGAATGCAATTAGAATGATAGCGGCACCACCCAAGAGTAAAGCCAGAGTAGCAATCTGCCAATCTGGAGGAAAAAAAAAAGAAAGAAAAGGCATTGCTTTTAAGCAGTAAGTCCTCAAAGAATCAACAGAATGATGCTCAGCAGCCTTCACCTTGCTGCAGCTAAAGAGATCCAATTTCATTGCATCCTTTGGAGTTTGAAATGTTTTGCAACAAAAATTACTTGAAATGTCACTCAGAAAAGTCTCCTATGCTAAATTCAGCAGAGATTTTTTAGACCTTAAAACTTCAAACAAAAATATATCTATCTTTCAACTGGAGTTTAAAGAGAAAAATCATAATGGCTTTTTTTTTATTTCATAACATTATGTGGCTTTGAATTAAGACACCAAAAGAACAATTCTTCCATTTGGAAATCTCTAGATATCTTTGAAAAAGTGTATACATAGCATGATTATATGGTACTTTAACATAACAGAAACCCTTCTGAAACTTATAAGTTGAAATTTCTAAATGATAGATTTCATTAGCTGAAAGTACTTGGTGTACAAAGAAAACAAAGTCCATCTGTCCATCCAATGTCTGGAGAGTATTTCGGAGACTATATTGAGTAGTTTCTAGTTGGACTATTTTAGCAATTTCCTCCATATACTCTAAATAAATAAGATATTTTAAAGCATCAGTTTCAGTTGTAATCATCCTTTCAAAAATCACCTTAAAATAAAAGGGCAGGGAATGGAGAGACAGTATAATGCCTATGCAAAAGACTATTATGCTTGAGGCTCCAAAGTCCCATATTCATAAACCAGAGCTGAGCAGTGCTCTGGTGTCTGTCTATCTATCTTTGTATATATCTCTCATTAAACAAATAAAATATTAAAAGTATATATTACTTTTTCCTAAATAGCTCCTTCATGTTGTTAAATATGTATAAAATACCCCACATGTGACTATCCCACTTTCAAACCAAAATTAAATAGGAATTGATTTTTGTTATTCTTTGCAACTTTAGGTATGCTTAAGGAATATCTAAAATGCATGTTTTTATTTGCATACTATAAAGACAGACTAAGACACAAAAAATTGGTACTTCCTCTATAAATGACCAGAAAGTATTTTCACTTTTGTGACTCGGGGTCTCTTGTCACAACAACTCATCTTTGCTTTATGTGTGAAAAATTACAGAAAATATGTAAGCAAATTAATGTATCCATGTTCTAATAATACTTTATATACAAAAATAGGTGCTGGGTTCATTTTGAGCCTCTCTAGTTTGCTGGACCCTATATACCTATATACTTTTATATACCATTTTTAAATACTTAACTTTTTTCTGGTAAAGGCCTCTCAATAATAATTTCATAATGAAGTCAATTTGAAAAATGAGAAACACAGGAGTGCAGAGTGATGATTACCCATTATTGTTAAAGAAAACTTCAAGCAGTATTAAGATCACATAATGTTAGTTTCTTAAAATAGTTAATACTACATTTCCCATGGAAGACCAATAAAACGCTATACAAGCCACCAGGAGAGTTAACAGTAAAAGGAACTAGACTTCAATTAGTACATATAATAGTTCTAAAAGTAAATGAATGAAACCAGTTCTGATTTTATGCTAAATGTCCTATATTTATTTCTAGTACTCTAAGAGTGTAACTAATGGAAAAGTTCAGACTGGATATAAAGATAAAAAGGAGTCTCTAGCATCGTCACCGTTGTGCTATTGCTGTCCTTCCATTTAGGCCATACGTGCAGTTATGTCATCTCAAACAAAAAAAAAATTTTCTCTTCTTTCTTCAGAGAGACTAGCATTGGGCCATACCTGCACTATTCTGGCTAGACAATGGGGCTTTGATATAAGTATTGAGGCTGTATCTTTAACGGAATGTGCCAAGTGTTGGAACTGTAATTACATCCACTTGGAAGGCTTCATTCAGGCAGAATGCCAAGGACCTAAAGTTTTAACTCGCAGACCAATTGAACATCAATCAGGAAACTGAAAAAAGTGGCTAGATATGTCTACCATAGTCAAGGAGGCCCATGGCATTTTTCAAGTTTCAGCACTAGACTCTTGGGAGTTAAAGCATTTGTAGTGCTGTGGTTCTTTCAGAAACCAGCTAGAACATATTGTCCAAATAAGAGGCATGCATGAGAAATGATATAAAGTTAAGGACTATGCAATCTGACCCATTAATATTTTCTCTTACTCAACAAAAAAAACAAAGAAAACTGAAAAACTCTATAGTGGTTAAAAATGACCAATAAAATAACAGGCTAGGCTCTATGTTTACACAAGTATTTTCTTATCTACCAAATGGAGATTTTTAAATATATATATATGTAAAATGTTTTGTTATATACTATTCAGTGTTTATAGAACAAATTAAAATATCATAAAGTCTGAGTTTTCTTTTAAAAATTGTCTATTTTCAGTTCTCATGATTGGTTAATTTCTGCATCAAGTGTAGTTATTCAGTTACAGCCCTTAGAGCATTTAGTGAGATGAAATGTTAAGAGTCCTTAAAGATTTAAGACTTTATATTAGTTTTACACATTTCTATAAATGATAAAACAACATTATAGTAGACATAAACCAGTTCTGTAGAACACCAATGGCCATGGTATTGTTTTACAAGTTGTAGTGCTTTGCACAATTAAAAATGATCATTGTTCAATGTCAGGCCAAGAGATGTGAAATCTGAGTTTGGTTTCTAATACCAGAGAAAACAAGTGAAAACTAGTTTTGAGAAACTGAAATACCGTTAGTCCATAAACTTGTGAGGACTCAAATGAGCTGGGGGGAGTGTTCTGGCTCTGTTAATTGAGCCTGAAATGAAGCTGCCATATCAGGTGTCAGGTTTCACTTAAAAATATTTTTGGCTAAGTTGCACAGTAGACATATTGAAGACACTGGAACAGCACTTATGGAAACTGAAAATAGGGGAGAGAGAACTGCATATTCCCCTGTTTAACTTGATGTCATGACATCATGCTCAATGTTTTTATTTTGTATCTGCAGGGGAATATGCAGTTCTCTCTCCCCTATTATTAGCAGGTGCCAGAGTTTCCAGTGCCCATAAGTGCTTTAGTATTCTGCAGAATTGTGCTGACTTACTTTACCAGTCTAATACATAAGACTCCTCTGAAATTACCACTGCATTATGGAAATTCTATAGGTCATGCTATATATGTCAAATTGAAGGATATTCCCTTAAGGATTTCATGGTCAAAATTTACTCCTGGTTTTCAGGGAAGACAAACTTAATGATACGTTTTCCACATTTTTGAACTAACGTCAGTAAGTAGATTTCCTCTATCCATCTCATTTCAAAACCAACTTGTCAAATATTCACTACTTTATCTCTGTAGGTACTGTTTATATGCTGAGATTAGTCTACTGTACATAAATGAGCACACAATTGCCACATCTTCTAGGAAATTAGATATAAGTCCCACTCCCACAGTTTCAATGAGTTCTCTAAATATATGCAATGTTTTAATGAATGGTTTTACTTTTCTCAATTCTCACCACAAATTATAATACTGTTTTTAGTAATTTTTATAATCATAATCCCCTACATTTTCACCTTTAATTTCTCCCAGAAGAAATTACGTTGACCAAAATTAAATCCATAATCACAGTCAAATCACTATTCACCCTAGAGGAGTTATCTCATTTACCATCTGAACGCAGTTGATGCCTAAATCATCTCCAAATTATCTCTAATTCATTCACATAAACTATCATTTTCACCCTCAGCAAACTTTCAGTTCTAATAAATACTTTTATTCACTTGTAGAACAAATATCCCACCAAATGCATTAATTTTAGTAATATTGATGAGAACTCAGTATTGCCAATTCCAATTTTACCATCAGGAATTGGAAATACTGGGGTGGTTTATATTTGCGCAAAGGGAAAAAGAAGCTTACTTACAGGATAAAAGTTCAATTTCACATTCCCCACAGTATCTATTTCTTCACCAAAGACCGTGTCTTGATCCTGATTATGTAACTTTGTCAGAAATTATGGCATTTTCTTTGTGTGGACATGGGAGGTTATCAAGGCAGGAGCACAGACCCACTGTAATCTTAGGTTCTTATATTTTTATTAAATCACTAATAAAATATAATTAAGGGTAGGTAAACAAATGACTAGATATATTGAAAAAATAAATTATGGCATTTTATTATTTTCATAAAATATAATGTAAGAATTTATTTTTAGGTGGCTGGACAGTGGCACACTGAGTTAGGCGCACATAGTAGGAAGTGCAAGGATCCTCCCAATGATACTGATTTTAGCCCCTGGGCTCCCCACAGGGGAGTTGCCTCACAAGTGGTGAAACAGGTCTGCAGGTCTCTCTCTCTCTCTCTCTCTCTCTCCCCCTCCCTCCCTCCCTCTGTATCTTCCCTGTCTCTCTCAATTTCTCTGTCCTATCCAACAAATTGAAAAAATGATGGTAGGAGCAGTGAATTCATAGTGCAGTCATTGAGATACAGCCATAAACCTGGAGGCAAAAAAAAAAAACTTTTAAATTATGCTACATAATTCTGAGTTTGGGTAGAAAGATATATGAAGCATGAGCCAAAAGGTGCTGCTATTTTGTGTAAAAAAGGAAGGAAATTATAGACTCAGCTGCTGAATTTTTCTAGACGTATAATAATAATATACTAAACTTTTTTTAAGTGAGTCAGCATGGGGCAAATGAAACGGAAAACCGAAACCATTATTAAGGGAGTTTAAACTTTGTTTTCTTGGCTAAGTTGCATTTTAACTTAAATTCATTAGTGTTGTATAAATTCCCACTACTCTCAGATGTAGACACACAAGTAGTCAAAAGGATTTGGATTTTAATTTCAGTAATTAAAATGACCATCTCTTTTTGTCAACCAATAGCAAAATTAGCATTATTCATGCACAAATATTTAACACAAATGACATTCCCTTTATAAAAAAAAACCATACAGACCCTGTAAGCACTGTGCTGTGAATTATGAGAGAAGCACCTACTTTAGAATCTCACACTAGCGATCAACTTTTTGAGCTCATTCATAACAAAAGTGCAATGCCAACCTGGCTTTAAGTGCTTAAAATGATCACAGCTAACTGTCTAAATAAGTGATACAACAATTCCATTAATCAAAGTGCAAATCAATTCGCTAAAACTTTATAAGACTCTGCTTATCCAAAAGTGCCAGATCAATGACTGATTTTCAATTCATGGCAGTTTTGTTTCAACTATTGGGTTGTTTTCTATCGATGTTCTAAGAATATACATATATATTTTTCTTTAAAAAGTCACTGGGTATTTAGCTGCTCCACAGAATTCTATTTCAGAAAGTTCGAGGGGGTCGGGCTGTAGCACAGTGGGTTAAGGCCACATGGCTGCAAAAACTCAAGATTGAGCCCCTGGCTCCCCACCTGCAGGGGGGGTCGCTTCACAAAGGGGGGGTCTGCCTTCCCCTCCTCTCTCGATTTCTCTCTGTCCTATCCAACAACAATGACATCAATAACAACAACAGTAACCACAACAACAATAAAAAAAAAGAAAATTTGGCGAAAATGCAATTTATCATTTAAATGCTGCAACATATGGTGTTTTTTCTACAAGTAAAACCACTGTATACAGTGCTTAGCAAAGAATCATGCTATTAAAACATGTTACAATATTTGGACTCAAAGCATGACATTGTCACTGGTAAGGATTGCTGATTCTTACTATGTATTGCTTAGAAAGCTTTTATTAACAATTGATAATATTACTGGTATTTCTCAAAGTATTTTTATATTATTATTATTAGCACCATGACCATGTGCCGCGTGTGAATTCACTGCTCCTAACTTGAATTTTACAAAAAAAAAAAAAAAAACCAAAAAACTGAGAGAGATCAAGAAAGGGAGACAGAGATATGATAGCACTGCTTCACCATGCAGTGGTATAGGGGAATGAACATAGGACTTCATACATGGCAAGGTGCATTCCTACTGGGTGAGCTATTTCCCAAGACACACACACACACACACACACACACACACACACACACACACACACACACACACACACACACACACACACACGGCCTATATGGTTTCAGAGAAACTGCGGCATCTTTTGTGAAGCACCCCCCAGTGGCATGCATGGTGAGTCCATGTGGTGCCAGGGGTTCAAAGCCCATGGTGAAGCATGTACACTTCTAGGTGAGTTAGTGTCCTGGTCCCCTCTGACATTTTCCTTTTAGATTCAGATGGAGATAGAAAAAAGGAGAGACATCACAGCACCACTGAACATTTCATGAAACTTACTTAGTCTGTCAAGCATGGTGCTCCCATCTGGTGTTAGGAACTTGAACTCAGGTTCTTGAGCATGAGAAAGTGCTCTGTCTCCCAGCTTTCTAACAGTAACTTATTTTTAAAACTCTTTTATTTTTGAGACTTAATTAACTAATTATTATTATTTTTATTACCACCAGGGTTATTGCAGGGGCTTGGTACCTGTACTACAAATCCATAGCTCCTGGCAGCCATTTTTAATTTTTTTTTCTTCCTAATTTTTTTTATTAGATAGGACAGAAAGAATTGAGAGAGGACAGGGAGACAGAGAGAGGTGGGAGGGAAATAGCATAATGGTTATGCAAACAGACTCTCATGCCTGAGGCTCCAAAGTCCCAGGTTCAATCCCCCACACCACCATAAGCCAGAGCTGAGCAGTGCTTTGGTGTTTCTGTCTCTCTCTCTCCCTCTGCATCTCTCTCAAAAATATAATAAATAAAATATTTTAAAAAAGAGAGTGGGAAAGTTAGACACCTGCAGACCTGCTTCATGAAGCAGGCCCCTGTAGTTGGGGAATGGGGGTGTGTATTACATTGTGCTTGGTAAAATGTATGCTTAACCAGGCCCCCATTAATTTGTTATTTATTTTACCAAAGCACTGCTCGGCTCTGGCTTATGGTCATATGGATGACTAAACTTGGGACTTTGGAGCCTCAGGCATGAGAGTCTATTGCATAACCATTATGCTATTCCTCCCACCCCCAACAGTAATTTTTAAGCATGATATTTCTATAGTCTATTAAATCTTATTCTATCTTGCTCCATATTTTTCTCTTTCTTTTAAAATATTTTTATTTATTCATTTACTATTGGATAGAGACAGAGAGAAATTGAAGGGGGATAGATAGAAAGAGAAAAAGACAGAAAGACACCCGCAGCCCTGCTTCACCACTCATGAAGCTTTCCCCCTACAGGTGGGGACCAGGGGCTTGAACACGGGTCCTTGCTCACTGTAATGTGAGCACCTAACCAGGTGCATCACTGCCTGGCCCCATATTTTTCTTAACTATGCAATAGATTTGACTGGACAGGGTAACTGTACTAATCTTTTCTACTGTGCTTTCAATTTATATTCTACATCCAGTATATTGCCATTTCTAAGAATTCTACTATTAAAATAAAGCCAAGAAAATAATTATAAACCCAGTATCTTTCTAGCACTTCAAAACTTGGCCCTTGTCTGGAATTTAACATTTCATTTCATTATTCATCTACAATGCTGCTCATAATACTGATTCAAACTTTTCTTTAAAAGACTAAAATTTTATAACATGAAGAAGCAGATTGAAATTTAATTCAGATGCTTAATTAGTTTGAGCCTTGTTCATTGAGCCTGTAAACCAAGAACAGTCTAAGACTATATATAATATTTTTTCTATCTATTTTTTAAAATATTTATTTATTCCCTTTTAGTGACCTTGTTTTATTGTTGTAGTTATTATTGTTGTTGTTTTTCTCCTTTTGTTGCTCTTGTTGTTTATCATTGTTGTGGTTATTACTGTTGTTGTTATTGATGTCGTTGTTGGAGAGGACAGAGAGAAATGGAGAGAGGAGGAGAAGACAGAGAGGGGGAGAGAAAGATAGACACCTGCAGACCTGCTTCACCACTTGTGAAGCGACCCCCCTGCAGGTGGTGAGCTGGAGGCTCGAACTGGGATCCTTATGCTGGTCCTTGCACTTTGTGCCACCTGCACTTAACCTGCTGCGCTACCACCCGACTCCCATTCTTTCTGGTTTTTTAGTCTGATTCCAAATCCAAAATAACTCTATATCAACAGTCATTAAAGTCATGTGCTGGTTGAGGGCAGTTTTTGCCCTAGTCAAATGTCATTTATATAATCAATTCAAAGTTCTTAAGGAACGAAGCTAGTTTTTTTTCTTTGAAGGCAATAAAAGAAAGATGCAGATTTGTAACTAGACAAGTGCCAGACTATGCTCCAAGTGTCCCCATACCATCTCCCACTCCACTAGCTCTACACAATGACCTTGCCTATCAAAAGGTAGAGTTTGTCCCTTGCCCTGGAATCTGGGCTGGCTGGCCTATGCTTCCTTTGCTTCACAGACATGTTCAAACAGAGCCTGGTTTTTCAGGACCCTTGGCTCTGGCTAAAACCAATTATCTTATGAATTTAGTTATCTTGAGACCACCATATTAGAAGGGCCAGTCTCAGCTGAGCCCTGGCTCCCAGTCATTTCCACCAATGTGCCAAAAGCAGGAGTGAGTCCATTTAGAAGAGGACCCCACAGTTTCAAATGTTCCAGTCCATTCAAGCTGCCCTTGGTAACCACTCCAGTTATCTTAGAGCAGAGACACATCTTTAATATGAATTCTCTACAGAAGCCATAAACATAATAAAATTACTGTTAGTTTATATTAGTTTAATTTTGGGGTGGTTATCCCAGTATCGGGAATTGTGAATACTCTTGTTAAAAATCTGCTGCTATGGATCAAGAACTTGGTAAATTTAGAAAAAGCCCAGGTCTCTTCAATGATATGCAGGGACAGCATTAGCTGTCTTGCAAGTTAATTGTGACACTGGGAATAACTGAGATGTAAGCCCTGTAATATTGACAGTACTGAATAAAAGGTAGTCACCATAGTGATCATAATCTAATTTTTTTTTTTTTTTTGCCTCCAGGGTCATTGCTGGGCTCGGTGCCTGCACCATGAATCCACTCTTCCTGGAGGCTATTTTTTTTCTCTCTCTCTTTTTAAAAAAATATTTCTCTCTTTATTCCCTTTTGTTGCCCTTGTTATTTTATTGTTGTAGTTATTATTGTTGTCGTCGTTGGATAGGACAGAGAGAAACAGAGAGAGGAGGGGAAGACAGAGAGGAGGAGAGAAAGATAGACACCTGCAGACCTGCTTCACCGCTTGTGAAGTGACTCTACTGCAGGTGGGGAGCCGGGTGCTTGAACCAGGATCCTTAAGCTGGTCCTTGTACTTTGCGCCACGTGCGCTTAACCTGCTATGCTACAGCCCCACTCCACTTTTTTTCTCTTTTGTTGCCCTTCTTTTTTTTTTTATCATTGTTGTGGTTATTATTATTGTTGTTATTGATGTTGTTGCTGCTGGACAAGACAGAGAAAAATGAAGAGAGGAGGCGAAGACAGAGAGGAGGCGAAGACAGAGAGGAGGAAAGATAAAACACCTGCAGATCTGCTTCACTGCCTCTGAAGTGACTCCCTTGCAGGTGGGGAGCTGGGGGCTGGGACTGGGATCCTTATGTCAGTCCTTGTGCTTCATGCCATGTGCACTTAACCCACTGTGCTACTGCCCAACACCGCATAATCTACTTCTTAAAGGGGAAGAGGTCCTCAGTTATTGAAAGTCACTTTAGATTTGTTTTTTCTGAATATACAATAAAGAAACACAGCACTAATGAGCAGGTTCTTCCTTGTATTTAATCTTCGTGACAAACCATTTGAAGAAGTTAAATTGCATTAAGTCACATTTTGGGTAAGTGACCAAATTCAAGGTAATTAGAACCCAAAGCCTCAGGCATTATCTACAATACTTTTCTGCCCTCTTATAGGATTAGAGTATAATTCATTACTGTTCACAAAAACATTTGCTGTGCTATTAAGATAATATATACCAGAGACCTCCTTTTCAGTAACGCATCTCATAGAATTGGATATACTTAGTATGCTAAGTTGTTTTACAGTTAAACAGAAAAGTGAGGGAAATTTCTAAAATGTACTTTTGACAGCAGGAAAAAAATATATTGCTTGAGATATGCTTTTGTTTGTTTTGAAATGTTTTATGAAAGCCTAGGCTTTTCACATACCTATCAAATCCCTTAGCTGACAAAAATTGATAGGAATGGCTCCCTGGAGATTACAATCTTTCTACAACTGTGAGAAAATATATCTGCCTATATATTAAAATGTCCTTGAAAATCTTAAGAAATGCTAAAAAAAATCTTCATGAGGACCTTGAAATAAGTCATATTTGGTTTTCTCTGAATAACAGGAAATTTTGGTGATAAATAATACTCTGTTTTTTAAAAAACTATCTCTGATGTGTAGATGAAATAAAAGTTCATCTATATTACTTATGTTCTTTTGTAGGAAGCCAGTTTTGGGTATTACTGAAGTGACTTCCAGGCTTGCTGAGTTATTTGTAAATATGCATCAATAACTCTTTTCAAGCAACAAGCTGAACCTTCCCCAGAGCAATGAAATCCTGTTTCCCAATGAAGGTATGTAGTCAAAAAATACACAGATAATACGTTCTGAACTCAGAATCAATGAACCTCTATTTATTAAAAAGATTTCCAAGTATTCAGAGAGTTCAGTTCATCTTAAAGGACTACCAAGACAAGTTTTCTTATAATGTCTTTAAAGTGTATTTTTATACAGAAGTTTTTTTTTAAAAAAAACTACATATAAACTCACTCTTAAAAGAATTTGTCAACTGAAAATAATAATTTTCACCTGTTATTAGCACACAGTGCACTGCCATTTCAAAACTGCCAGTGACTCATGTTACAAATGCAGCTATTTTTAGGACAGTGCAGGAGTGATGTTAATGATATTCCTTGAAAAAGGTACTACTTGTTTCAAGTATTTTGTGGTTAAAAAGACTGATAAGTGTACTTGCTATCTCTGCTAAAATGGTTCATTTGGCTAGCTGCATGACCTTGCTTTTGGCTTAGTCAAGAAATCATATAGACATCAAAACAAAACAATAGACCCCAATCAATCTGCTTTATGAAAAAGCTATGTATTTATAAATTCTAAATAAGAAAGGAAAAATTATCCTAGAGGCTCTACAGTATGTTTAATGTCAAGTGTACGGTGGCAACATTCTGTATACACTTAGATCTTCTTTGCTCTAAGAATTCTCATGTGATTACTATCGTAATCACATGAGATCGTAAGCACTGCTCTTTTTTAAAAAAAAGTTATGAGAACTAAATGTGACTAAACAAAAATCTGAAATATTCTTGTTTTGAAAATAAGATTTATTGAGAGGCTGTCAAAATCAGGACTGGGGGGAAATTAACCTTAGAAGGAAATTCTGTGGCCAAGTCACGTGAATACTACCTAGTCTCAATTTCCTAACAAGCACACTCCTATTATTAGTTTTCCTGTGTTCACCATGAATGACAGCCAATTAGTGGTTTTCTCATTTGTCTTTTTTGGAAAAGTTATAGCTTATGCTGAATGCCTAGCCAGTCCCTCATACACTGAACTGGGACACAGGAGAAAAGCATTAACGGTTGACTGACACTGGGATTACTGGTGCCTACTAGAAGTGCTGACGCAACCTTCAATACACCAAAGCACAAAAGGCATGATTCTGCTTTCACTGAACACTATAAAACAGGTCCTGAGCAGCAAACAACACATATTTGGTAGCAAAGTTAAAACGCAGCTTTAAAAACAATGGCTGTGGGGAAGTTTCAATAGAAACTGGGCCTAAGTAAGGCATATGTCATCAACAGAAAGAATCTTGAAATTTCCCTCAGTAAATACAAGCTTGCCTCTTCACGGCAGTTTTAATTCTAATTAAGAAAAAGGTTTTTAATTAAGCCCTGAAGATCCTGGTGAAGGCCTTTCAGTAAAGCTGTCCTTGGTAATTCTTCCCGTGATAATACATTTCAAGAGATAATTAAGTGGATCTCTAAAAATCTTCAGAATAAAACATTTCCTGTTCCTGCTTTCTGCTACTCCACAGAGAAGACAGACTGAGAAATGCTGCCTGCCTTTTGAAAAAGGCAAGAAGTCTTGCTGGTTTCAATTCAAGCTTTCCCCGTCATTTCAAAATACTGGTGGACAGAAACTTAAATTGCAAGGACCCTTTTAAGAAAGTTGCTTTTGTAAAGTGCGGAGAAGAATTTCTATATATTTCCCCTTCTTTCCACTCCTCCCCCATCACCTTACAGAGGGAAAATGAACTGCTACTACATAAAGTCAAGAACTGATTCCAGATAGCTGCAAACAAAACCA
Organism: Erinaceus europaeus; assembly: GCF_950295315.1. Lineage (NCBI taxonomy): Eukaryota > Metazoa > Chordata > Mammalia > Eulipotyphla > Erinaceidae > Erinaceus > Erinaceus europaeus. The sequence goes on along the minus strand of NC_080185.1, from coordinate 102,102,392 downwards.
TCTCTCCCCTTCCTGCTCCCTCTACATTCCCTTGCAAGCTGTACTTTATCTAGGTTGCAGACTAATTTTTTTAAATAAGGCTGATTTTCAGGAATACAAACAGAAATAAATGCTGATAATGTGAATTTCAGCAGCAGAAATAGTCCCTGCTACCAATTTTTATCTTCCAGAGTCCTCTCACTACCACTGCACTTGCATTTAAGCTCATGTCCCAGGAGGGTTGAAATAACTTATTTGGATAACAGATTCCTTTGCCATATGCTTGAACCTGGTTCCAGCCTGACCCACTGCACTTAAGAAAGCTTCTGCTGTGGTCTCTTTCCTCCTCCAGCTCGGCCTCTCTGTCTTTATATAAACAAAAACTTAACTATAAACTCTTGCCTTTTCTCCCCACATTTCCTTGCCAGAAAAGGGGGGGCTAAGATAAATGGGGATAGAGGTAATTAAGGAAAGATTAGCAAACCAGAGCTGGCTTCTTCCCATTCCCCACATTCCTGGCCAAAAGAAAAGGAAAGGGGCCTGAAAAGAAAATGGGAATGAAGCTGGTTTATCCAATCTATCTGAAAAGTCTTTATGCAATCAGGGGGCTATTATTTCAGGAAACAGAGAAAAAGGGGCAAAAGATTCTCGTTGCTAAGGAGACATGCTGAAGTTGGCATTCCTACATAAATTTCCATTTCTATTGGAGAGCAAGGAGAAAAAAAAGGTATTTTCTCCAAAGTTTATTTGGATCCCCTAGGTACCACAGAAAGGCATTTTACTGGTTTATCTTTAGTTGTAAACAATCAAATCAGGTCGAATTAAGAGGCCTAAATGTTGACCTCCTACTGCCAACCAGTGTCCCACACAGTGAATTAACAAAGACAAAACCCTTTTAATAGAATATTTGAGGTAATAACACAGAAAAAGTCTTGTAAACAGAAAATTCACTTAACCAAGTAAATTAATCTTTCATGTAACAAGAAACCAAGGAGAAAAGTAAATCAGATATCTATGTCATTTCAACTTTTGTTGGCATTTGAAACGTTTCCAGTAAAGCTTTATAAATAGTTCCAGAGAAGACATTGAACTGTCACGAAGGAATTGAGTTTCTAAGAGGCTGTACGTGCGAGCGCGTGCGTGTGCGTGTGCGTGTGTGTGTGTGTAAAATCAGGGGTAGGTTCACCCTTTTAATTCCTTTCTCTAGCCCGACAGGAGCAGCTAAAGAATCAAATTAGCGGGGTGTTGGGGGTTGCATCAAGGAATAGGAATTTAGCAGGTTTCTATCACTGGGCGTTAACTGGGGCGCAATGGAAGGCGGGGTGGGGTGATCAAGGTAAGAGTGCAGTACCCCCTTGAGGTTGGCAGTCGCAGTGATTAGCTTTCACTCCACCTCTCAAACCCATCTATTTGCAGCTTCTAGTGCTGGCTGAATAAACTACAATTTGGCGGTCTCTGAGCAGCTCTTGGAGAAAAACAGATCTGGAAAGAGGAGGTACTGGGGTTGGAAGAGAAGAGCAACTCACCACTAAGAACAGTGTCACCAAAAAAAAGGAGGGGGACTAAGACTATCCCTCTCCCCACTCCCGAAGCCCCTCAAAAAAAAATCACTGGAAAACTCCAGAGAGAGCAGGTGGAGCAAGGCAGGCAGAAAGAAACGCGGGCACTCCAGAGGTGAAATGCACCTTGCGGGAGGAGGGAGGAAAGTGGGGAAAACTCAGTAGAGAGCCCACAGCATTTCGGTGGAGTCGTGGCGTTTCGCTTATGTATTAACAGGGGCGTGGAAGGTGTGTTGCGATTTTACCAGTGCCACGCGGTTGTAGCCGGCGTGACAGCAAAGACCCCAACAGCAGCCTCCTGGCTCCCGGCCTGGAAGGGCCGCGGAGCAAGGAGCAGGCGCGGGCTGTCCGGACTCCACTCCCTGCGGGCGGGCGGCCGAGCCTGGGGTGCGTGGGCCAGGGCGGGGCGAGTCGAGGCGGGGCAGCTCGAGGGGTTGGGGGTGTTGGGGGGCAGGGGGAGCGAGCGCAGGGACTCACCGCTGCTGAGCGTGGACTCGCAACGCCAGGTGTCCAGGCTGGCGGGCTTCCGGCAGGACTCCCACAGGGACAGGTAGTACTGGTGGTCGGCCGTGACCCACGCGGGGCTCAGCACGGCGCCCAGGTCCAGGCACAGCGCCAGGAAGATGCACACCAGCCCCACCAGCTTCAGCGGGGTCAGCACCGACACGCGCACCTCCTCCATGCCGCTGCCCGCCGAAGCCATGCCCCGGGAGGGCGCCGCAGTTAGCCGGCCCCGCCGGAGATGAGGGTGCCTGGCAGATCCAGGGAGCGCGACCTCCTTTGGAGAGAAGTCGCGCTCGGGGATTCACTTCGTGCCGCGAAGGTAGGTCAGCTGGGGCGGCCGATCAGGGCGAGTGTGCGGGAGGGGGAATGTGGCAGCAGTTCGCAGACTCAGCAACACGGATCCCCGAGCGGACCTTCGCCGCCAGCCCCGTGCCGCGCTCTGCCCGCGCCGGCGCCCCGCGCCCGCTCCGCCTCAGCTCTGCCCGGCTCGCTCCGCCCCAGCCCCGCCCCGGGCTGCGGGAGGCGGTGCGGAGCTGGGAGGGGCAGCAGTCCGAACCCACGAGGCCTCAGGATCTGCCTTCTGGCATGTATGAGTCGGGGCGGTTCTGCTCCTGTACTGTGGGAGGGAAGTGAGTTCTCCCTGCCCCCCTTCATTTCCCCCCTTACCCCCTTGCGGAGCCGTCTGGTCTCGCGACCTGCCCTTGCAGGCGCCAACTCTGGGTCGCCTAGTTTTCTAGCCCCCTATTCCCCGGTCACGTGGGTTTCCCTTCTTCACAAGCTGGGGTGGATCGTTTTCTAGAAGGCATCAGATGTGAAGAGGCTGTGCCCTTATGAACAAGGAGAGGTTCTTGCTCCCTGATGTAACACTCCCGCCTTCCGCCCGCCAATTCTTCATCAGGTTTGGAGGAAGGAGAAAAGTAACAATAATACATTTCGTCCTTCTTTTTCAGAACCAGGACGTACCCCAAAAGCTCAGCCCCCCCAGAAACCTCTAGTGTTTCCTGGTTCCAAACTTGCCATCCCCCCCCCCCCCCACACACACACACACCATCCCCACCCGGTTCTCCCCGCCGCCGCCCAGTTTTGCAGTCCCTTTGATTCTTTGGAGTCGCCTACTTTCATGCCCCTGTGAAGGACAATTGCTCAGGGAACGCAGTCGCCTAAATGAGAGCTCCTGCAAAATCTGAAGTAAATCTTGCTTGCTTCCCTGCTGTTCTGTTATTTGATTGTGTGTTACCTAAAACCTTTGTTCATTCAGTTTTCCACTATGCCAAGTTGGGTCTGAATCTCACCCTGAATAGTAAACTGACCTTGTTCCTTCCAAGACATACCACTAGGAGAAGTGCTGTGCTTTAAAGTAATCAAGCTACACATTTATTGAGCACATTTTGTGTATTCAGAACTGAGGGTTCCGATTCAGTTTCGTAGGACATTGTTCTTATTCTTGAATGATGTTCCCCCTTATATGTGAACAATTAAACACTCTTTGGAATTGGAATGGCAGGTCAATAATTCACTACTTAAATGTGAGATATTTCAGATTGTTAACCTCTACTTTTTTTTTTTTAAGTCTTCCCTATAAAAGTAACAAATTACTGACTAGTTCTTGGTGGTAGGAGTGTGTCTTGATCTTTCACCATCTGAAGAATTTGGTGAAAAATCTCAAAATAGTAATTAAGATCTGAAGAATGCAATGGATACCATTTCTCTCAATGAAATATCCTTGACCCTGCAGAATTACCAAATTTGGATGATTTCTCTTTAATTGAGTGCAGTTCACATATGACATTGATTCCATGTATAGAGCGAAATGACTTGACATTTGTATATATTGTGACAATAGTTCTAAATCACTACCATCTCTGTACATACACATTTTTTTTCTTGTAATGAAAGCATTTAAGCTGTACTCTTAGCAACTTTTTAAAATATGTATTTACTTATTCCCTTTTGTTGGCCTTGTTGTTTTATTGTTGTAGTTATTATTGCTGTTGTTATTGATATCGTTGTTGGATAGGAGAAAAATGGAGAGAGGAGGGAAGACATGGGGAAAGAGAGACACCTGCAGACCTGCTTCACCACTTCCGAAGCGTCGCCCCCTGCAGGTGAGGAGCCTGAGGCTCGAACCAGGATCCTTACACCAGTGCTTGCACTTTGCTCCACCTGCACTTAACCTGCTGCACTACCGCCTGACACCCCTCAACTTTATTTTTTTTTGAGACAGAGTGAAAACGACTACAGCACGGAAGCTATATGTGATGAGGCTCTGTCTTGAACCTAGTTCGCACACCTGACACAATAGTCAAGTGAACTGTTTTGCCTACCATCTTAGCAACTTTCAAAGTAGTTTCCATACATCATATCCCCATGACTTATTTAGTATAACTGGAAAATTTTATCTTTTGATCTCCATTAACTATTTTGCCTACTTTCAACTCCCACCCCATCTCTTGCAAGCATCAGTCTGTTTTCTGTAAGCATTTTTTTTTTTATACCTGCAGACCTGCTTCACCACTCCTGAAACTTTCCCCCTGCAGCTGAGGGGAGGGGGCTCAAACCCTGGTCTTTAATCATGATAATATATGCACTTAACCAGTATGCTATCTCAAGGCCCACCACAAGCATTTTAAAAATATATTTTTAAGGGGACTGGGTAGTGGCACAGCAGGTTAAGTGCACATGGTGTGAATTGCAAAGACCAGCTTAAGGATCCTGGTTCTAGCCCTGAGGCTCCTCACCTGCAGGGGGTGGAGGGAGTCGCTTCACAAGCCCTGCCCCCCCCCCCCCCCCCCCCCCGTCTTCCCTCCTCTCTTGATTTCTCTCTGTCCTATCCAACAATAATGTCAACAATAATAATAACAAGGATAAAAAACAAGGGCAATAAAATGGAATAAATGTCCTCCTGGAGCAATGGATTTGTGGTGCAGGCACCAAGTAGCAGAGACAACCCTGGAGGAAAAAAATTATATATATATTAAATATTTATTTTTTAAATGTCTTCACAACACTTCTATTTATTTTTCTTCTTTTTATATTTTATATATAATTTTTATTTATAAATGGAAACACTGAGAAGACCACAATTCTCACCACCAGAACTCCTTATCTCATCCCCTCCCCTGATAGCTTTCCTATTCTTTATCCCTCTGGGAGTATGGACCCAGGGTCATTATGTGATGCAGAAGGTGGAAGGTCTGGCTTCTGTAATTGCTTCCTCGCTGAATATGGGTGTGACAGGTCGATCCATAACTCCAGCCTGGCTCTCTATTTCCCAAGTGGGGCAGAACTCTGGGTAAGCATTTTTATAAGACTTCACATACAGGTGAGATAATACAGTATTTGTCTTTCTTGGCTTTATTTAACTTTGCATAAGATCCTCAAGGTTCATCTCTGTTGTCATAATTTGCAATAAATCATTTTATAACTGAGTAATATTTCATTGGCTATATATAGACCACACTTTATCCATTCATCCTTGGTTGCGCTCTTAGGTTTCTTTAATATCTTGGCTATTATAAACAAAGAACATGGGGGGTGTGCAAATATCTTTTTGCTTACTTCAGATGAATTCCCAGAAGTGATGTTGCTGGATTATATTGTATTTCTATATATGATTTTTGGAGGCACCTTCATGATGTTTTCCATATTGGCAGCACCAATTCCCATTTCCACCACCAATGCATCGTGGTTGCCTTTTTTGGAATCCTTACCAATACTTGTGATTTCATGTGTCTGTGTGTGTATATGTGTAACAGCCATCTTAATAGGTGTGAAGGCGAGATGTCTCGTTGTGTGATTCATCTGTATTTCATTGGTGACTCGTTATACTGAATATTTTTTTCATGTACCTGTTAGCAACCTGTATGTTTTCTTTAACAAAATGTCTACTTGCATCTTCTACTATATTCTATTCTATTCTATCATGGTTATCGTTACAAATGTACTACAAATCCACCTCTCCAGGCTGCCATTTCTTCCTCCTCCTCCTCACCCTCATCCTTCCTTTCTGTTTTATTTGACAAGACAGAGAGAAATTGAGAGGGAAGGGAAGATAGAGAGGGAGAAAGAAAGACAGGCACCTGCAGACTTGCTTCACTACTCAAGAAGGATCCACACTGCAGGTGGATAGCAGGGGCTCAAACCCTGGTCCTTGAGCATGGTACTATGTGTATTTAACTGGGTGTGCCACCTCCTGACCCCTTCTCCCCATTTTTAATCCGCCCTTTTACAATTTTTATTTATAAAAAGGAAACACTGACTAAAGCCATAGGATAAGAGAGGTACAACTCCACACAATTCACCCCACCAGAACTCCGTATCCCATCTCTTCCCCTGATAGCTTTCCAATTCTTTTTTTAAGTATTGTTGTTTTATTTTATTTATAAAAAGGAAACACTGACAAAACCATAGGATAAGAGGGGTACAACTCCACACAATTCCCATCACCAGAACTTCGAATCCTATCCCCTCCCTTGATAGCTTTCCTATTATTTTATTTTATTATTATTTATTTGTTTTAAAAAGGAGACATTAACAAAACCGTAGGATAGGAGGGGTACAACTCCACACAATTACCACCACCAGATCTCTATATCCCGTCCCCTCTCCTGATAGCTTTCCTATTCTTTATCCCTCTGGGAGTATGGACCCAAGGTCATTGTGGGTTGCAGAAGGTAGAAGGTCTGGCTTCTGTAATTGCTTCCCCACTGAATATGAGTGTTGACTGGTCGATCCATACTCCCAGCCTGCCTCTCTCTTTCCCTAGTAGGGTGGGTCTCTGGGGAAGTGGAGCTTCAGGGCACACTGGTGGGGTCCTCTGTCCAGAGAAGTCTGGTCGGCATCTTGCTGGCATCTGGAACCTGGTGGCTGAAAAAAGAGTTAACATACAAAGCCAAACAAGTTGTTGACCAATCATGAACCTAAAGGCTGGAATAGTACAGATGAAGAGTTGGGGGGTCTCCATTTTATAGATAGCTAGTAGGCATATTTTAGTTATATTCCAAAGGGCCTGTGGCTATACTAGTCTTTTTTTTTTCATCTCCCCAGACAATAACTTGAATCCACCTGCATATTAGATTTCAGGCTCAGGAAAAAAAAAAAAGCTTTCCTATTTTTTATCCCTATGGGAGTATGGACCCAGGGTCATTATGGGGTGCAGAAGGTGGAAGGTCTGACTTCTGTAATTGCTTCCCCACTGAATATGAGTGTTGACAGGTGAATTCATACTCCAAACCTGTCTCTCTCTTTCCCTAGTGGGGCAGGGCTCTGGGGAAGTGAGGCTCCAGGACACATTGATGGGGTCATCTGCCCAGGGAAGTCCTGTTGGCATCATGTTAGCATCTGGAACCTGGTGGCTGAAAAAAGAGTTAACATAAGCACCAAAAGACTGTGACCCATCCCTCCCACCCACTCCCACCCCCCACTGGCCCAGGAAGCTGCATGTCTACCCCTCACCACAGGGTTTTTACTTTGGTGCCCTACTTACAATTTGGTCAGGTCCTGCTTTTAGTTTCCCTTTCAGATCTTCTTACTCAGCTTCTGTTGATGAGTGGGATCATCCCATACTCATCTTTATCTTTCTGACTTAGTCCCAAAACCTAGATATACACCAGTTTCTGTGAGAGAGAGCATATGTTCACACGTATCCATAAACTACTGCAAAATATATACCTGAAAGCAGAAGTACACTAGAGTTTGCAGTGAGTACCCCCCTAACATTTCCTCTCCACTATTCCAAGCTTTAGGTCCATGATTGCTCAACAATTTGTTTGGCTTCGTATGTTAACTCTCTTTTCAGTCACCAGGTTCCAGATGTCATCAGGATGCCAGCCAGGCTTCCCTAGACTGAAGACCCCACCAATGTGTCCTGGAGCTCCGCTTCCCCAGAGACCCACCCTACTAGGGAAAGAGAGAGGCAGGCAGGGAGTATGGACCAACCAGTCAACGCCCATGTTCAGCGGGGAAGCAATTACAGAAGCCAGACCTTCTACCTTCTGCAACCCACAATGACCCTGGGTCCATGCTCCCAGAGGTATAGAGAATGGGAAAGCTATCAGGGGAGGGGGTGGGAAATGGAGATTGGGTGGTGGGAATTGTGTGGAATTGTACCCCTCCTACCCTATGGTTTTGTTAATTAATCCTTTCTTAAATCAAAAAAAAAGTTTAAAAAGAGTTAACATGTAAAGCCAAACAAATTGTTGACTAACCATGAACCTAAAGGCTGGAATAGTGCAGATGAAGATATGGGGGGGTCTTCGTTTTGTAGAAAACTACTAGGCATATTTTAGTTATATTCCAAATGGCCCATGACTATACTAGTTTTTTTTCCCCCTGAGTCTGACATCTGATATGCAGGTGGATCTACGTTATTGTCTGGGGAGATGATGTCATGGCTGGAAAAAGGACTAGAAAGCAGGATCAGGGAAGAGAGTAGCTCCCAAATATGGAGAAAGTGTATAAATAATGTATAAATATTGTAAACCCCATCAATTTGATCTGATCTGGGGCCCATATTCAATTGAGGAGCCTATGTAACCTTTGCATCCCTGTAGATCTGAGCTCATATTATGTGTCCCCTGCTTTTTTTTTTTTTTTTTTTTTTTTTTACCTCCAGGGTTATCACCTGGCTTGCTGCCAGCAATAAATCCACTGCTCCTGGAAACAATATATATTTTTCCTGTTCCTGGAGGCTATTTTTCCCATTTTTTGTTGCCCTTGTTGCCATTATTGCTATTGTTGTTACATAGGACAGAGAGAAATGGAGAGAGGAGGGGAAGAAAGAGAGGGGGAGAGAAAGGTAGACACCTGCAGACCTGCTTCACCACTTGTGAAGCAACAGACCCCTGTGGAGCCTGGGACTCCAACAGGGATCCTTGTGCTTTGCACTGTGTGCCCTTAACCCAGTGTGCTATGGCCTGCTACCCCCAACCCCTGTATTTTTTAACCAGAGCACTGATCAAATTTGCTTTATGGTTGTCCTGGGAATTGAACCTGAGACCATTTGTGATTCAGACATGAAAGTCATTTTGCATAAGCACTATGCTACCTACCCAGCCCTTCTCCTCATCATTAAGTTGGGATTGAGCTTTGTGTTGTTTTTCATTTTGAATTGCCTGAATTATATATATTTTGAATATGAATTTTATATATTTTGAATATATTTTGAATATGAATTACTTATCAAAAATATGATTTCCAAGTTTTTAATCTCAAACTATATACTACTTTTTTGTTTATACTTTATTTTGCTATACAAGTGCTTTTTTGTTTGCTGTAGTTCCACTTGTTTGTTTTTGCTTTTATTGTCTTTGCTTTTGGAGTTAAATTTAAAAGTAGAATCATCACAAAGACAGATATGAAAGAGCTAACCTCTTTTTTGTTTTCACTTGGGAGTGTAATGGTTTTAGGTCTTATGTTCAAGTTTTTAATGCGTTTACAGTTGATTTTTGTATAGAGTGTGAGGCAGTTTTCATTCATTTGTAAGTGGGTCCCCAGAACCATTCATTCAAAGGCCATGGTTTCCCTAATGTATATTTTTCATTTCACTGACATTAATTGATCATATGTGCATGCATTTTGGGGGGCTCTACATTCTGTTAAGTAGATCTGAATGTCTGATTTTATACCAGACATCATATTTTTATTTTTTATAACTTTGCAATATATTTTGAAACCGGCAAGTGTTATGCCACAGTTTTTTTTCCCCTTAATATTGTTTTGACTGTTCAGTTCTTTGAGATTTCAAATGGACTTTTTATAAAGATTTATGTGTGTGTGTGTGTGTGTGTGTGTGTGTGAGAGAGAGAGAGAGAGAGAGAGAGAGAGAGAGATGAGAGAGGAGGAGGGAGGAAAACAGACAGAGAGATAGAACACTAGAGCAACACTCTGGCATATGTGTTGTCAAGCATCATACCCTAGACCTCACTTATACAAATTCTGTGTATTACTGCTATGCCTCCTCCTTGGCACTATTTCTAATGAATTTTAGAACTGTTTTCCTTTTTCTGGAAAAAAAAACAGTTGAGATTTTGATATGAATTGTATTGAATTTGTAGGCTGTTTTAGGTAGTATGCTTACTTTTGAAATATTAATTAGGAACAGGATATATCTTTCCACTTATTTGTACCACCTTCAGTTTCTTTCATCAGCCCCTCTAGGTACTACACTATCTGTATGCTTTTCTCTCTCTGCTGGGATTGGACCCTGGCCCTTATACATGCAAAGTATGTGTTCTACTACTGTGCTATATCTCTGGTATTTTATTCTTTTTGATACAATGGCCTTCTTTCCCTTGCTTCTCTCCCCCTCCCCTGCCCCCTGCCTTCCCTGCCTGCCTTCTTTCCCTTGTTATCACCAGTGCTTCACTGTCCCAAGTCAACTTTTTTTTTCAGATAGAGAAAGACAGAGCAGGGTCACCTGGTGGCACACCTGGTTGAGTGCACTTGTTACAATGTAAAAGGACCGGGTTCAAGGCCCCAGCCCCCACCTGCAGGAGTAGAAAAAGCTTCACAGCTGGTGAAGCAACTTTGCAGCTCACTTGTGCGCTCTCTCTTCCTCCCTCCATCCTTCCCTCTTCTCTTCCCTCTGTCTCTCCCCCTTCCCTCTTGATTTATCTTTGTCTCTATCAAATTAAATAAAAAAAGGCAGAGGGAACAATACCTCAATGCTGTAGCTTCCTGTAGTGCTGTGGGAGCTAAGTATGAACTTGGGTCCTACAAATAGCAAAGTAGGTTCACTGCTCAGGTGAGCTGTCTTGCTGACCCATTTTCTTTCCTTCTAATTACATCTTCCTATAGAACTTACTGGATTTTGACTGAAGCAACATTTTGAATGTAAGAAACAATGGAGTTGCTGTCAAAGACTTGAAAACAGGAATCAACTCAATGTGAAATTAAAAACCCATGGTTGGGGGTATAAAACTTTGGTGGTGGGTATGGTGTGGAATTATACCCTGTAATCTTACAATATTGTAAACAATTCTTAGTAACAAATACAAATTTAATAAAAAGAAATAACTATAAATTTGAAACAGCGTTTTTTTTCACATCTATAAATGAGAGAACTGGCAATTACCTTTCCATCATCATAATTACTACTTGACCCTAGGCAAAGAATTCCTTTAATGCTCTGAGCTCCATAACCTCTAACTCTCAACAGATACCTTCCAAATGGCCCAAAGAGGAATCCTAAAAGCTTCTCATTTTAAACAGTTTATGATGGAATGTGGGAGAGCCTCCGATGCAAGATCAATAAAACATTACTTTAGACTCAAGATTGATCTTAAGAGGTGCAGCATGGCTCATACACTTACTGTCCTGAAAATGGGGGTAAGAAGTCTGGCCCTGCCTTCCCAGGACCTTGCCATTACCATAAAACAGTGATAGCAGGGACTGCCCCTGTCTCCAAAAGGGATGCTGGGGTATCCTACCCTGCCACTCAAGGAAGACTGGTACTGAAATGAGTGCAGCCTGCAATGTTCCCAGCTGTGACCATGAGCTACAGGCTCAGACCAACAGGGACTCAAAGGTTACACAGGCCCTTGTGCTAAATATAAAGATATATATGGTCCCTGAGTTGGGTGGATGGAGGTAAATAGTTAATTTTATTCATAAGAATTTTTTCAAGAATGGGAGCTACTCTACCCTAATTCAACTTTTTAGCCCTTTTCTTTACTCTAACACCGTTTTCTCAGACAATGCCTTTACCTAACTTCATGTTAGTTGTTAAACTCAAGCAAAAACTACCATAGTTGTGGGCCTCTAGAAACATGCCTATAATGGACTTCCTAGCTTCCTTTCACCCTAAAATCCTAATCTCATCTGCTCTGCTCCTACTTTTTGGTTCCTGTTCATTCATCATTTTGTTTCGCTTTTTATCTTGCCACCTTCCAGACTGCTGCAGACACTATCATGATTCCATCCTGACTTCACTGGGCAGAGGATCTCACCAATATTGGAACCTCACTTCTACAGGGCTCTACTCCACTAGGGAAAGATAGAAAGAGGATGGGGGTATGGATCAACCTACCAATTCCCATGTCCAGTGGAGAGGCAATTACAGAAGCCAGAACTCCCACCTTCTGCACCCCAAAAACAATTTTGAGTCATACTCCCAGTGGGGGAGAAGTGATAAGAGGAAAAGGAAAAAAGGGCTCCAAACTCCAGCTCCATCAGGACCGGAGAGAAAGGAGGAAAAAAGGAGGGACATTTGGATGTGGTAATAGGATTATATGTGGCTTGGAGGGAAAGAGAGGACTGGACCTGGAAGAAAAAGGGGGCAATTATGTACAAATGTAGATGGGTAGTTGCAGAGATGATAGTTAACCCATGTCTGAAACCTTAGGAGAACTGCGATGGCTTGCAATGGAGGAATTGGGGACTTGGAACTGTGGTGATGGGAATGGTGTGGAATTATATGCCTGTTGACATATAATTGTGTATGTCAATATTAAATCAGGAATAAAATTTTAAAAAGAAGTTGGTTCTGTCCATCAGACCCCCTGCCTTTGTTCAAGTTCAAAGGAATTTTAAGACAGTTCATATCAGCAGAATAGTTTGATGGAGGGGAGCAACTGGAGAGTGAAATGTGCATAGCCTAGCACCATTGATAAGAGAAATTTCCTCTAACATTCAATGTCTTTTTTTCCCCCTTCTGCCATCAGGGTTATTGTTGAGGCTTGGTCTCAGCATTATGAATCCACTGCTCCTAGTGACCATTTTTCTCCTTTTTATTCTTTCTATTTTTAAATATTTAATTTATTTATTAATGAGAATGATAGGAGGAGAGAGAGAAAGAACCAGACATTGCACAGGTACATGTGCTACCCGGGGTTGAACTCGGGGCCTCATGCTTGAGAGTTCAGTGCTTTATCTATTGTGCCCACTCCTGGATCACAATTCTTTCTGTGTTTTTTTTTAATTGGATAAGACAGAGAGAAATTGAGAGGGGAGGGGAAGATAGAGATGAAGAGAGAAAGAGAGATACCTGCAGACCTACTTCACTGCTCCTGAAGCATTTCAAGGTCTTTTCCAAGTAGTAGTATTATGGGAATCTCAGCAGATTTTATGGCAGCAGTGGCCTGCAAAAGTGCACGCCTCATTCACATCAGGCGCCAATTGGTGGTGGCCAGGCACTTCCAATGACACCTGTTCATTTTTGAGGAGTTTATAGCTCTTTGCTGGCCATTGCAAAGTAATTGGGCCATGGGATATACAAGCTCGTGGCCAGTAAAGGACTGGTGTGCTGAGATTATCTTTCCTAGACATTCTCTCACAACAGAATACCAGTAAAAAAAATATGATGTATAGTAATCAGGATTGTGATTATTTTCCTTTTACCTGAATTTATTTCTGTGAATTCATAATGTACACTTGAAAATAATATATAAGGAAATTTCTTGTCTATGCTGTCAAAGTCATAAAAATTATTTTCTTCTAACTTCTATCACTCCTTTACTAATTTCCATTTTAAGTCAGCCAATATTTTTTTTCTTTACTTTCTAATTCAAGCTTTTTTCTTATTCTATTCCCTCCTTAAGTTCCACTGTATCTATATTGGATTTGCTTCTTTTTTATGCTATCACCCCTGTGATTTGCTTCATTTTTGTGACTTATTCTCAACTACTTATTTGATTGACTCTGCCTTTTCTTATATCATGTATAAAATTGTCTTTGTATTGCCTCCAAAGTTAGAAAAATAAGCCTTTTTTGTTTCTTTTTGTTTTTGTTTCTCTTTTTTGGGATTTTTTAAAAATTAGTGATTTAATATTGGTTTACAAAATTACAAGATAACATGGGGACAATTCCATACCATTCCCACCTCCAGAGTTATATGTCCCCATTTCCTCCATTGGAAACTGCAGTCACAGATATGGGTTGACTTCTGTCTGTCTATCTGCCCATTTTATCTATGGTCCTGCCTTTTCTTCTGTCCTTAGTCACACCTACACATACTACTTCTGTTTCCTTTTTTCCTCTTCTCTCTCTGGGTCCTGATGAATTTGGAGTGAGCCCTCTAGTCATCGTCCCCTAATATTTCTACCCCTCTGGAAGTATGTACCAAAATTCTGTTTGGGGCACAGAAGATAGGAGTTCTGGAAAATAATCCAACTTTAGCAACAAAGTGCCAGACTGTTTATCAAATGATCCTTCCCTCAAGTAAGCATTTCTAGAGTTTGCCCAGAGTAACATGATGTTTATAGCAGTCATTCCTAGAATTCGCATAACAGATTAGCCATCCTCAAGCCTTCTTTTCTTTTATAATTAATTAATTTGTTTAAATTTATGGTATGATAAAGACAGAGAGAAATGGGGAGAGAACTAAAGAGAGTCACCTGCTGTACTGCTTCACCGCTCCCCGTACAATAGGGACCAAGGGCTCACACCTGGGTCCTCACACGTGGTTACTATGTGCTTTACTGGTTGTGCCACTGCCTAGCCCATGCCTTTTCAAAGTACATACAGCTCTCAAGAAGAAAATAGTTCTTTTGTGTTCATAAGTTTGTATCAAACTCATGTGGAGAGCATATGAATTTAATGCAATGGGGACTGAGCAGTGGGAACTGAGTTCAAACCTGTGTAGCCTGTATGGCAATGAAGACCCCCTCCCAGATATGTGTGTGTGTGTGTGTGTGTGTGTGTGTGTGTGTGTGTGTGTGTGTGTGTGTGTGTGTGTTTATTTGGACTAGGGTTGGTTTCTGAATTGGTGCAGCAGTAGCTGGGAGCCCTTGCTCAGTGGCCTTCTGACAGGGAGGCTGTCAGTAGTGTAAGAAAACTTTCTTAAGTTAGAGAGTGTGGGCCTTTTTTCCCCCTTGGTGATCTGAAGAACTCACATTTACAATGAAAAAAAAAAGAGCCACAAATTCATACTTCTCAAGTATAGTGATGGATCAAAGTTCATTTAAGGAAAGGCTGAAATTAAAAAGAATTAATAGACAGGACATCTGGAGCAATTTCTACTCACACTTCCTAGTAGATGAATGAAGCAAAGCTATCTCTCTCTGGGATTTCCAAAAGGCAATCTTAAATGTCAGCAATAGTAGGGGATTGAAGCTAGTGGAAAAAAGACCCTCTTAGGAATTGTATTTCAGTGTAACTTTCACCTCTAGATTTCACCTTTGAAAATTTGTCTGTAAAGTGAGTGAGTGGCATTGTATGATTTGTCAGCAGTATGTCAACATTCAAAATGCCAGCTTATTCAGCTCCAAACAAATATAAGTAGAAATATCAAAATGATATGGAGATCTTTGCTTATTGTCATTTCCTAACTCATTTTTTCCCCAGTTTCTACTTAGCCTACCCATTTTCACATTTTCCCTTTCCCCTTGTAAACTTTCTGGTCTCCAGTAAACAGTCACGGAAGTTGCTTTGCTTTGTGAGACCAAGGTTAGCATACTCTGAAACCTACTATGGGTTTGGGCATGCCATTAACCTCAGTTGCCGTCTTTATATGGTGAGGTGTTTATTATTATAATCCAGATGTCAGTTAAGACCTTCTGGTCCTTGGAAGATTGAAGTAAATTTTTTTGGAATTTCTGATTTCATGATCCAAAGTCCTTTCACGAATCCTTATTTATTCTGCTCTTTTTGTCTAGTTTTTCATCTATTCAAATGCTCAGTTCCACCCTCTCGCCAACTTTGGGGGCAAATGTCAGTCCCTTCATCAATTTCCAGGAAAAACAGATCAAGTAGCTCATACATAGTTGTGAAGTTATGAGACCTTTCTGACTTGACAATTTATGAAGAAATTGTGCTACACTGTGCAGAGTATAATCTTTCATATCTTGCTTGCCTCATCAGAACCCTCTCCTATCTGTTCTTTTTCTCCCTGGCAGATTCATCCTTCTTTATGTTCATTCCATGGATTTTATTGTTAGTGTGATAAATACAGGGTATCTGAAGTGAGATCCATGAATGCCATTAGGACTGGAATCACATGAAATTTCACTAGAAATACAGATTCTTGTGGTTGGGAGGTGGTACAGTGGAAAAAGCATTAGACTCTTGAGCATGAGGTCCTGAGTTTAAGCCCCAGCAGCACATTTATCAGAGTGATATCTGGTTCTTTCTCTCTCTCCTATCTTTCTCATAATAAACAAATACATGAAATCTTAAAAAAAAGAAAAAAAGAAATAAATACAATTGTATTCCTCCACAGTTTTTCTTCCTTATTTACACTCCAGTTCACTAAGTAGTGTCCACTTCTCACAGTCTCCAACTATCACTGGTTTGGGTCCCATTGACAAAGGTGAGTCAGCACTGTCTGCTTTAACTGGCAGCAATACATTCTTGACTTACTAGGTCTAAGCCACCTTGTATCATTTTGCTCCCACTTCTGAGAGCAGTAAGACTCCGTGCAGTCCCAAGATTCTGACAATGTGCTAATTAACCCATGAAGACAAATGAAGATGCCTCTCTACACCTTAAAAGTCAACATTTGGGAGTCAGGCGGTAGTGTAGCAAGTTAAGCACACGTGACACAAAGCACAAGAAGGATCCCGGTTCGAGCCCCCGGCTCCCCACCTGCAGAGGAGTCACTTCACGGGTGGTGTAGCAGGTCTGCAGGTGTTTCTCCCCCTCTCTGTCTTCTCCTCCTCTCTCCATTTCTCTCTGTCCTATCTAAGAATGACAACATCAATAATAACTAACAATTTTAAAAAAGTCAACATTTAAGACTGAACACAGTGAGGAGTGACCCTTGATTTCTTGCAACTTCATTTTGAGACAAGCTGCTTCACAAAGCATAAATAAACTACTAGGAATCTAGAAGTAAAAGGCAGAAGTTCAATTATCCAAGTCATCTGAAAGAGCATGGAACAAAGTACAGAAGGGCAGCTAGTCTCTACTGATAAAGACCATCAAATACTGAGATTCACAGGCCTAGAAATGCTATCTCTAGTTAAATTAAGAGGAGGGAGCTGCATTGTTGTGGCTTCAAACTCGGGCCATTTTGACATTTGCTTTCTGGACTTCTTTTGAATACCTTGTCTTTAGCCAACTCAGTTATTAGATTTTGGAATCTCATATATAGTCTTCCTAATTGACAAAATGACAAGCAAAAAATGTTGTGCCTGTGTGCCGGACAGAAACTGCCTGTGAAAGAAAAAAGTAAACAAAGGATGGCATTTGAGAAGTTGATCCAAAGGACATGACACATAGATTAGATACAGGATTTTTGTATGATAGAGAGGAAATTAAAGTAGAAGACAAGTGAAATTTACTTCAAAAATTATAAATGTCAATGATACGTGAATAGTTGGCAGGCCAGAAGGAAAAAATAGAACACAAATAAAATAATTGATTACTAGAATTGACAATTAAGACTGAAGTGGCAGGCTAGTAGCCCCTGCACAGACTTAATTTTCATAGTTGGCATAGAATCAGAGTGATTGACACCACCATTCTATGTTTTGACATCCTTGCCCTACAGTGAACTAAGTGAAGCTATGATTTTTGATAACCCTTTATTATTTCTTGACAAGATATAACCAAATTTGATAAAGCAAGACAGATAAAGCAGATTCCTAAACATATTTGAGAAATACATTTTCCCAATATATTTTTCTATTCACTATCTACTGTAATTTTTTTCAAAATGTTTTGATTTTTGTCCCCATAAATTCACTGTCACTTTCATTTCAATCTCAGGACACTACTTTGGTCATATATTTTAATACTTTATATATGTGCTCAAGAGGGAGAACAGGCATTCTGTGTATGTTTGTGTGTGCATTAAGTATTTGTTTAAATTTTATTATCTTTATTTATTGATAGAGACAGCCAGAAATCTAGAGGGAAGAGGGAGTTAGAGAGGGAGAGATACAGAGGGACAACTGCAACACTGCTTCACCATTTGCAAAGCTTTCCCCCTCCATGTGGGGACTGGAGGCTTGAACCCTGGGCCTTACGAATTGTAACGTGTGCTCAACCAGGTGTGCCACCACCCAGCCCCAAAGTATTTATTTTTTAAAAGCTTTCCTATTCTTTATCCTTCTGGGAGTATAAACCCAGGGTCATTATGGGGTGCAGAAGGTGGAAGGTCTGGCTTTTGTAATTGCTTCTCCCCTGAACATGGGCATTGGCAAGTTGATCCATACTCCCAGCCTGCCGCTCTCTTTTCCTAGTGGGGGAGGGCTCTGGAGAGGTGGGGTTCCAGGACACATTGGTGAAGTTGTCTGCCCAGAAAGTCATGTTGGCTTCATGGTAGCATCTGGAACCTGGTGGCTGAAAGAAGAGTTAACATATAAAACTAAACAAATTGTTAAATAATCTGAAACTTAAAGACAAGAATATAGCAGATGAGATTTAGGGTATTCGTTTTGGGAAAAGTTGGTGGGTCTATTTTAGGTATATTCCAAGGGTCCCATGACTTTACTAATTTTTGCCTGATCCAAACATATAACATGCAGGTGGACCCAAGGTATTGTCTGGGGATATAGTGTCAGACTCGGGAATAGGACTAGAAAGCTGCATCAGGGCAGAGAGAAGTTCCCAAATATGGGGAAAGTTTATAAATATTGTTGACTGTAAACCCCATCAATTTGATTTGGAGCCTATTTCAGCACAGGAGCCTATGTAACCTCTGCATCCCTGTAGGTCTGAGCTCACATTCTTTGGTCATAGCTAGGAACACTCCAGCCTGCACTAATTTCAGGCCCCCATCTTCCTGGAGTGGTAGACCCAACTTACCTTCAGATAATGGGACTGTCTCTACTATTGCTGATACTCATAGGGGGAAAGGTCCTTTAGGGGCCCACAAAAGGGTACACTGTGCTATCTCTGATAGAGATGACCAGTGACAGTGGAGAGGGATCTATTTGAGTTCTAGGCCCATCATGTCTGTGTAGGAATCCCAGGATTTCCTGACTAGGGCCCTGGGCGATGGGGTAGCCTGGTAGTAACCAAAAGAGTCATCATTAAAGTATGCCTTATTAAATAAAGGTCTCTTGCCCATATCCAACTTTTGTAGTCCTTACCTTGTCTGATAGGGTTATCTTTGGAGTGATTGAGGGAAGTGAAATAGGAAGTAGATTGGGAGAGTATTTAGGTCTAAGTAGAAACTATTTGACTAGGTACTTTATCTTGTCCTTTTTAGGTCTTTCTACTTGCTTGCTGCACTTATTGAGTCACTGCAAACTATTGTGCACTTTCACTTGAAGGTATATATTTTCCCTTCACTTAGGGATACATCTGTACATATGCCCTAGCTCACGGGCCCTGGTCTATACCTAGGTTCTGTTAGGAAGTGCACCACCCAAAATAGAAATAAGGAGTCCCATGAGCTAGGAAAGGTCTCACCAGAGTAATGAAGCTGGAGAGTTGACATTCCAAATCTGACATTTCTGGACACAACCCGAAGTGAACCATGCCGAGGTGGTACTGGTTACATTGATTAGGTTGAGATCATCAGCGGATACAGTATCAATTGGTATGAATTGAGGGAAGCATGCAGGAAAGGAAGCCCCCACCCCAGAGGTTCTGGGATAGATTTTGAGCTCATCTGTAGGGGATAGACATAGGGACATAGATCTGTGGTGGTGGGTACTATGTTATTTTATACTTCTATTAACCTATTAAATTAATTATTTTGTTTGTTGTTGGAGGGGCTCTTTTCTTTTGTGGGAAGAGCATCTCTTTGCTTCTCTCTTCCTACATGTTGATAGTTTAGTCTCTTTTCTATGGAAAGTCTGCTTTTGTACACGTTTTTCTATGTTATGGTTTCTCTATTGCTGCCAGGAGCCCATTTATCTTTTTAATCATTGTAGTATATGTAGTTATGCTATCTCATTTACTCGTAATGTTTATTTTCCTGTCTGTTTTGGTAACTTGTGTATTTTACCAATTGCACCACATTCCGGTCCAGCTGTCTTATTTAACTCGTTTTATATATGTGACCATAGATTTGTGTAAGTTGTTTATATTTTCAAATAATTGCTTTTGAGGAACCTTGTTGACCTTTTTATTTTTTCTCTATTTCATTTATTTATAGCATTTGTTATTTGATCTATAATATAAGTGAAGGTTATTACATATTGTTCTTTCATTCTTAATGATTTTTCTTTCTTTTTTATTTTTTATTTAAGAAAGGATTAATTAACAAAACCATATGGTAGGAGGGGTACAATTTCACACAATTCCCACCACCCAGTCTCCATATCCCACCCCCTTCCCTGATAGCTTTCCCATTCTCTATCCCTCTGGGAGCATGGACCCAGGGTCATTGTGGGTTGCAGAAGGTAGAAGGTCTGGCTTCTGTAATTGCTTCCCCGCTGAACATGGGTGTAGACTGGTTGGTCCATACTCCCAGTCTGCCTCTCTCTTTCCCTAGTAGGGTGGGTCTCTGGGGAAGCGGAGCTCCAGGACACATTGGTGGGGTCTTCAGTCTAGGGAAGCCTGGCCAGCATCCTGATGACATCTGGAACCTGGTGACTGAAAAGAGAGTTAACATACGAAGCTAAACAAATTGTTGAGCAATCATGGACCCAAAGCTTGGAATAATGAAGAGGAAGTGTTAGGGGGGTACTCACTGAAAACTTTAGTGTACTTCTGCTTTCAGGTATATATTTTGCAGTAGTTTACGGATACATGTAAACATATGCTCTCTCAGAAACTGGTGTATATCTAGGTTTTGGGACTTTGTTAGAAAGTGAACCACCTGAGATGGAATTAGAGTATACTATGAAAGGAAAGGTCTCACCTGAGTAATGAATCTGAAGGGTTGTCATTCCACATGTGAAGTCTCTGGACACAGTCTGAAGTGAAGCATGTTGAGGTGGCAATCGTTGTGTTGCATCGGCAGATGCAATATTATTTGGTATGGATTGGGAGAGGCATACGGGAAAGTGGGCCCTATCCAATGGTTCCAGGACTGGGGGAAGTAAAGGCTCTATAGTGGAGATGTGAGGTTCCTGCTGTCTTAGGGTTCCAAAAGACAATCGATAGTTAATGTTATCATCACATTATTTGGTAATTGGGTTAACTTTGAAAAGTCGTTTTGTTAGGGTTTGCTGTACAGTACCCAGTATCTTGTATATAGCTGTGCTATTGGTTGGTTCTGATCTACTTGGTCTAGGCTTTTGAGAGAGTCTGCATATCAATTACATAGCTAATATATTAACAAGATTCAGTTTGTGTTTTGAAAAACTTTGAGACATACCTTAATTTCCCCCCTCTCATATTAATTAACTAGTGATTTCTATGACTACATTTTACTAGGAGTGTACATAAACACCATTTCTACCACCAAAAGACTGTGACCCATCCCTCCCACCCACTCCCACCCCCCACTGGCCCAGGAAGCTGTATGTCTACCCCTCACCACAGGGTTTTTACTTTGATACCCTACTTACAATTTGGTCAGGTCCTGCTTTTAGTTTCCCTTTCAGATCTTCTTACTCAACTTCTGTTGATGAATGGGATCATCCCATACTCATCTTTATCTTTCTGACTTAGCTCACTTAACATAATTCCTTCTAGCTCTGTCCAAGATGGGTCAGAGAAGGTGGGTTAATTGTTCTTGATAGCTGCATAGTATTCCATTGTGTATATATACCACAGCATTCTCAGCCACTCATCTGTTGTTGGGCACCTGGGTTGCTTCCAGGTTTTAGCTATTATGAATTGTGCTGCTATGAACATAGGAGTACATGCCTCTTTTTAGTTGGGTGTTATGGAGTCCTTGGGGTATAACCCCAGGAGAGGAATTACTGGATCATATGGAAGGTCCATGTATAGCATTCTGAGAGTTTTCCAGACTGCTCTCCACAGAGGCTGTACCAATTTACATTCCCACCAGCAATGTAAAAGGGTTCCTCTGTCCCCACATCCTCTCCAGCATTTGTTGCAGCTGTCCTTTTTGATGTATGCCATTCTTACAGGAGTGAGGTGGTATCTTAGTGTTTTCTTAATTTGCTTTCCTCTGACAATCAGCGATCTAGAGCAGTTTTTCATATGTTTGTTAGCCTTTTGGATCTCCTCTGTAGTGAATGTTTTGTTCATATCCTCTGCCCATTTTTGGATGGGGCCATTTGCTTTTTTAGTGCTAAGTTTGCTGAGCTCTTTATATATTTTGGTGATTAGTTTCTTCTCTGATGTATGGCATGTGAAGATCTTCTCCCATTATGTCTCTTTGTTTGTTTAATAGTTTCTTTGGATGTGCAGAAGCTTTTCAATTTGATGTAGTCCCATTGGTTTGTTTCTGCTTTAGTATTCCTTGCAATTGGGTTTGATTCATCAAAGATGTCCTTGAGGTGTAGGTGGGAAACTGTTTTACCATTGTTTTCCTCTAAGTATTTGATTGTTTCTGGTCTGGCATCCAGGTCTTTGATCCATTTGGAGTTGATTTTTGTTTCTGGTGAGATAAAGTGGTTCAATTTCATTCTTCTGCATGTTACAACCCAGTTTTCCCAGCACCATTTATTGAAGAGAGCCTCCTTTTTCCATTTAATCCTTTAGGCCCCCTTATCAAAGATTAGATGTCCATTGGTGTGGGGATTTATTTCTGGGCTTTCAATTCTGTTCCACTGGTCTGTGTGCCTATTTTTGTTCCAGTACCATGCTGTTTTGATGATGATGGCTTTATAATATAGTTTAAGGTCTGGGAGTGTGATGCCTCCATTTCTGTTTCTTTTCCTTAAGATATTTTTGGCAATTTTAGGTGTTTTCAGGTTCCAGATAAATGATTGTAGTATTTGTTCTATTCTCTTAAATAAGCTTGGTGGAACTTTGATGGGTATTGCATTAAATTTGTATATGGCTCTGGGGAGAATATTCATTTTGATGATATTTATTCTTCCAATCCATGAGCATGGGATATCTTTCAATTTATTGGTATCAGTTTCTATTTCCTTCAGTAGTGACTCATAGTTTTCAATATATAAGTCTTTCACTTCTTTGGTCAACTTTATTCCTAGGTATTTGATTTTGCTGAAACAGTAAATGGGAGTGATTTCTGGATGTCTTCTTCTTCAGATTTAGTGTTTGCATAAAGAAATGCCACTGATTTTTTGTACATTGATTTTGTAGCCTGATACCTTGCTATATTGCCTAATAACTTCCAGTAGTTTTCTGCTGGATTCTTTAGATTTTTCTATGTATACTATTATATCATCTGCAAATAGTGAGAGCATGACTTCTTCCCTTCCAAACTGTATTCCTTTGATTTCTTTCTCTTGCCTGATTGCTATGGCAAGAACTTCCAATACTATGTTGAAGAGTAACAGTGACACTGGACAGACCTGTCTAGTCCCCGATCTGAGGGGGAATGCTTTCAGCTTCTGTCCATTGAGTATGATGTTGACTGTAGGTTTGCTATATATAGACTCCACTATCTTGAGGAATTTCCCATCTATTCCCATTTTTTATAGAGTTTTGAGCATGAATGGGTGTTGAATTTTGTCAAAGGCTTTCTCTGCATCTATTGAAATAATCATGTGGTTTTTGGCTTTGCTTTTATTGATGTGGTGAATAACATTGATTGACTTCCGGATGTTGAACCAGCCTTGCATTCCTGGGATGAATCCCACTTGGTCTTGATGAACAATCTTTTTGATATGTTGCTGTATCCGGTTGGCGAAGATCTTGTTTAATATTTTGGCATCTATGTTCATCAGAGATATTAGTCTGTAGTTTTCCTTTTTTGTTCTGTCCCTATCAGCTTTTGGTATCAGGGTGATGTTGGCTTCATAGAAGGAGGAAGGGAGTATTCCTGTTTCTTCAATCTTATGGAAAAGCTTAAGAAGTATGGGTACTGGTTCCTGAAAGTTTTGTAGAATTCACTTGTGAAGACATCTAGTCCAGGACTTTTGTTGTTGGGGAGGTTCTTAATAACGGTTTCAATTTCTTTGTCTGTGAATGGTGCATTTAGATTTTGTAGTTCTTCTTGGTTCAGTTTTGGAAAGGCATATGCTTCTAGGAATTGTTCCATTTCTTCCAGATTCTCTAGCTTGGTGGTGTATAGTTCTTTATAGAAGTTTCACAGGATTCTCTGGATTTCTGTGGTGTCAGTTGTGATATCTCCTCCATCGTTTATAATTCTATTAATTTGAGTCTTCTCTCTTTTTTGTTTGTTGAGTCTGGCTAGGGGTTTGTCAATTTTTTTTAATCTTTCAAAGAACCAACATCTGGCTTCATTGATCTTTTGTATGGTTCTTTTATTTTCGATGTTGTTTATTTCTGCTCTAACTTTAGTGATTTCTGTCCTTCTGTATGCTTTAGGGTTCCTTTGTTACTCTTCCTCTAAGTCCTTGTGGTGTGCAGTAAGGTCGTTCATTTGAGCTTCTTCTTGGTGTTTAATATGTGATTGTATGGCTATAAGTTTCCCTCTCAGTACTGCTTTAGCTGTGTCCCAAATATTTTGATAGGTTGTGTCTTCATTTTCATTTGTTTCCAGGAACATTTGAATTTCCTGCTTGAGTGAGTCTCTGACCCACTGGTTCTTAAGGAATATGTTGTTTAGTTTCCAAATTCTGTGACTTTTAATAATTTTCTGTTTGTTGTTTAATGTTAGTTTTACTCCACTGTGGTCTGACAAGATATTTGGGATGATTTCAATGCTCTTGAATTTATTGATGCTGTCTTTGTGGACTAACATGTGGTCTATCCTTGAGTATGTGTTATGTGGATTTTAAAAGAAGGTGTATTCCAGTTTTTTGTGGTGAAGGACTCTGAAAATGTCCAAGAGGTCTAGTCTGTCAATCTCTTCATTCAATGCTCTTGTATCTTTATTGGTTTTCTGCTTTGTTGATCTAAGTGTGAGAGTGGGGTATTGAAGTCTCCCACTATTATTGTATTACTATTAATGTATTTTTGAAATTCTTTCAGTAAGTGCTTGATGTATTTAGATGGTCCCTCATTGGTTGCATAGATGTTAATAATTGTTAAGTCTTCTTGGCTGATTGATCCTCTAATCATTATGTAATGTCCTTGCCTATCTTTTATTACTTTATTTAATTTAAAATCTATCATGTCTGAGATGAGAATGGCTGTTACTGCCCTTTTTTGTGGTCTGTTAGCCTGTCTGATAGTTTTCCATCCTTTCACTTATGTCATTTATCTTGTTGTGACAGATGGGATTCTTGCAAGCAGCATATGGTTGGGTTATGTTTTCTGATCCATCCCCCCACCCTGTGCCTTTTGATGGGTGAGTTTAAGCCATTGACATTTATTGATATTATGGATTTAATGTATTGTAGTGCCATTGTTCAAAAACAATTTTTTTTGTTTGCTCTGATATATTGCCAGTATTATAGTGATGTTCTTGTTTATAGGAGGTCTTTTAGAACCTCTTTCAGGGCCAGTTTGGTGATGGTTGCCTCCTTTAACTGTTGTTTGTCTAAGAAGGTTTTGATCCCTCCATCTAGTTTGAATGAAAGTCTAGCAGGATATATTATCCTTGGTTGAAACCCTTTTTCATTCATTGCTCGATAGATATCTTGCCATTCTCTTCTGGCTTTTAGAGTTTGAGTGGAGAAGTCTGCAGATAATCTTATGGATTTTCCCTTGTATGTGACTTTTTGTTTCTCTCGTGCAGCCTTTAGGATCCTTTCTTTATCCTTACTTCTTCTCATAGTGACTATGATGTGTCTTGGTGTCTTCAGGTCTGGGTTGTGTTGTTAAAATTCCGTACGGCTCTTGCCGGCTGGGATAGCTTCACAGGCGGGTAACAGAGATGCGGAGACAACGGCTGGGCAGGGAAGCTGTATTTCTTTATTCAGGAACAACGATTCATAAACTAACACAAACTAATCACCAAACAGAACTCTGCTCTCTTTGCGGTGGCGCAAGCACTCTTTCTTTTACTCTGGAACTCAAGAACCCAGGAACTCTGTCTCTCTGCCACTCTCTCTTACTCTGAAAACCTGAAACTCTTGAACTCAGGAACTCCAGAACTCTGACACTCTCGAACTCTCGCACTCAGGAACTCTCGGACTCAGGAACCCTCTCTCGGGGTTCCTTGGGGCGGGGCCAAGTAGGCCCGCGAAATTAACAGGACTGATCCAATTCTCTTGGCGGGGGGAGGGCTAGGACAAACCAATGTAAAGCATACGACAGGGTTGATTCTGTTTGGTACTCTCTGGGCCTCTTGAATATTGATGTCCTTTCTGTTATTCAGGTCTGGGAAGTTTTCTTCTATTATTTCCTACAGAATGTTTGCTTCCCCTTCCTCTCTTTCTTCCTCTGGCAGGCCAATTATGCGAATGTTACTTCTTTTGAGATCATCCCATATGTCTCTGTTGTTGTTTTCAGTGTCTCTCAATCTCTTTTTAAGCTCTTTCACCTCTTTCTTAGTTTTCTCTAACTCATCCTCTGTCTGACTAATTCTGTTTTCTGCTTCTTTTAGTCTGCTTTCTCTTGCCTCAGCTTCTTTTTCATTACAGCTATTTCAGCTTTCAGTTCTCTAATTGCCTCAAGATAATCAGTATTTTCCTTGGGGGTCTCAACTGTTGTTTCCCTAATACTGCCATTACTTTCCTCCAATGTTGTTTTCATTTCTGTGATTAATAAGTTTATTATTGCTTGCATACTTTTCTTACCTATGGTTACTTTTGGCTGATTTGTAGTTTCTTTTGGGTTATTGTCTTCATTCATTGGAGTAGCAGTTTTATTTGTTTTTGATCTACCTATTTTTTGATTTATGTGTTTTTTTATGCTCTTTTGTTCCTCAGTTGTTGTGTCTTGAGTATAAGCAAAACTGTACTAAATACCTTCATGACAATTGCACTCACGAACCTCAGGAATTACAGTAGCAACTGAAGCAAGTATTGAAGCAGTTTAATCACTACCAGTTATCCAAACAATTTCTCCAGTCCGTGAAAAAATAGTAACCAAATCCCAGTGAAGAAGAAAGAGAAAAGAAAGAAGGGATAGCAAGAATAGACAGTTACACGAATCTACTATCCACTGTATATTCTAGGGGTAACAAGAGGGGAAAGGGAACTAGAGCAGAGATACACACATAGAGAGTCCACTCTGAGTCAGATTTCTTCCCCCAAATAATTCACAAATTCAGAAAGGCAAAGAAGAAGGAAGGAAGAAGTGTATGACAAGATAAGAAAAAAAAAAGAAAAAAGAGACAAGAAACTGAAAAGAGAAAAGATAAGAAAAAGAGCTGTAATTAAAAAGCAGTGAAAGTTTTTTTTGATTACTTTATTTTTAATTTAATTTAATTTAATTTTTAATTAGCTAGGAGGAGGAGGGAGGGGAGAGTCTGTAGAGGAGGTAGGAGTAATGAGACAAGTTCCTCCCACAATAGATAAGATGCCCACTACCCTAGCAATGAAAGATACCCTAAGAGTTAATTCTGATCAACATAAAGGGGGGGAAGATATATGCCTTTATATAATATTAATAATAAAATAGAGAAGGGTTAAAAAAAAAACCCTGTCCCATATTACCTCAAATCTCGTGATCAGAGGCAGCTGATTGTTAAGAAAGAAAGAAAAAAAAACCTCAGGACTAGACAAGGATTGCTGAAATAGACAGTTATGTAGATCTACTATCCACTGTATATTCCAGGGGAAGCTAAAGGAGGAAGGGATGTTGAGCAGAGATACTCGCAATGAGAGTCCAACTCTGAGTCAGAATTCTTCCACAAAATAATTCCCAAATGTGTATCAGTGAATTCAAAAAAGCACACTGTTTGGTGGTGTGGGGGATGGGGCCTGTGGCTTTGGAAGCTGTAAGATTAAGGAAGAAAGGATGGCAAGAATGAGAAAAAGAAAATAAAAGAAAGAGAAAAAAGAAAAGGATAAGAAAAAGAACAGTCATAAAAGCAGTGAAAGGAAAGAGTTTTATTTATTTATTTATTTATTTTTAATTATGTAATTAGCTATGCGGGGTGAGGTGGGGGGGGGGGTTGGCTACTTAGAAAGAAAAAAGGCCAGAGGTTTCAGAAGGGTATAGACTTAGAATAAATGATACTCCCTGGTGGGACAGATATTTTGGTAAAGAAAGGGGCTCACCAGGGGAGCCTGCTAGGAGCTGGTCCCCAGGGACTGTTTATGGGGGGGGGAAGGGGGAGGAGATATGCTTAATAATTTAAAAGAAAGAAAAAAATTTTTTCCCTTTTTTCCTACTCTATATTTTAACCCAAATTAAGTTATAGTCACCTCCTTGGTGTCACCGCTAGGACCCCTTATTGACTGGCCTACTAAAGGCAGAAAATCCTACCATTTCCAGAAGATGTGGTCAGAGCTCAAGCCACTAGCAGCTTCTCAGTCCCCCATCTTCCGTGAACCTCCGACACCTCAGTTTTGTGGGCCAGAATGATGCTCTGATTCAATCTCACTCTGCTTCACTGCTTGTGAAGTGAAGTCAATGATTTTTCTTTCTAATGTAAACACTAAAAGGTATACAGTTACTTCCAACTACCATTTTAGATATATACTAGAGTTTTAAAAATTTTTTAATATTTATTTATTTTCCCTTTTGTTACCCTTGCTGTTTTTTATTGTTGTTGTAGTTATTATTGCTGTTGTTATTGATGTCGTCATTGTTGGATAGGACAGAAAGAAATGGAGAGAGGAGGGGAAGATAGAGAGGGATAGAGAAAGATAGACACCTGCAGACCTGCTTCACTGCTTGTGAAGCGACTCCCCTGCAGGTGGGGAGCCGGGGGCTTGAACAGGGATTCTTATGCAGGTCCTTGCGCTTCGCACCACCTGCACTTAACCTGCTGTGCTATCGCCCGACTCCCATATACTAGAGTTTTAATGTGTATGATTTTGGTCATTTAGTTTGAAATACTTTATGATTTCAATTGTTATAAGTGTTTTTAAAGTTCCAAATTTATTATCTATGCAACAAGCATTTATTTCACACAAGATAGCAGAATCTTCTCTAGTTGCTGGTGATATAACAGTAAATAAAGAAGAATAAAAACTTTAGTTCCTAGGACTTTAGATTCTAGTGATGAGAGACAGTATTTTATGTGTTTGATGGTATGAAATGGCTTGAAGAAAAGTAAAGTAGGGAAGAGGGATAGAGATGGAGTATTGCACGTCTCAGAAAAAAGTAGTATTTGTGGGGCCAGATGGTATCTTACTGGTAGAGCACACATATTGCCATTTTGTGAGGACCTAGATTCAGGGAAAGCTTCATGAGCAGTGTGGCAGTGCTGCAGCTCTCTCCCTTCCCCCCATATATATATAGAGAGAGAGAGAGAAGAGAAGGTGATATATATATCACCTTCTCTATCTCCCACCATCAAAGAAAAAGAGGCAAGGGAGACATGACTGCCTGAAATAGTAGAAATATTGTAAAGGTTCTAAGTCCCAGCAATAACATTAGTGGCAAAAATTATATATCTACTTGAAGGAAGAAAGATGAGAGGAGTAAGGAGTGAGTGTTCAGAGGTCTAGAACTTTGAAGGAGTGAATCTGGCTGAAGAAACAAGTGAAAACTTCAGAGATTGAACTAGGTTTAGTATGTTATTGTAACACCAGAGGTCGGTATATCTGGAAGAGACTAAATGAGAGGAAGAGTTTTTTAAATTAATTAATTAATTAATTAATTAATAGACAGAGAAATTGAGAGGAAATGGGGAGATTTGGAGAGAAAAAAAGAGAGATATCTGCAACATTGTTTCAGTGCTTGTGAAACTTTACCCCTGCAGGTGGGAGCCACATGCTTGGACTCTGGTCCAGGCGCATGGTAGTATGTGTATTCAACTGGGTGCACCACCACCTGGTCCCTGAGGAGAAGAGCAGAGATTGGAGAGAAATGACTAGCTTTTGGGGCAGGTAGTTAAGCCTTGTGGGTTACTGTAAATGACTGGATTTCATTACTAGAGATATTTACATCCTATTTCAAAACTTCTTTAATTTTTTTTTGTGAAAAATGTATACCACTGTTTTTTGCTTTAAATATATAGCAGTTATTTTACATATTTGGTTTTGATTATTCAGTAATGGCATTATTTACACATCTGATTTGGCCTCTTAGTTATTATAACTGGTTTTTATGACTGTTGTATTTTTCCTTTTGATTTCATCTTATTTAGATTTTTATCTTTTAAAATTATTTGAGGACTGGGCTGCAACTTTTTCACCCAAGAAATTAAAAAAAATATTTTGTTTATTTATTCCCTTTTGTTGCCCTTATTTTTTTATTGTAGTTATTACTGATGTCATCGTTGTTGGATAGGACAGAGAGAAATGGAGAGAGGAAGGGAAGACAGAGAGGGAGAGAGAAAGATAGACACTTGCAGACCTACTTCACCGCTTGTGAAGCAACTCCCCCTGCAGGTGGGGAGTCGGGGTCTCAAACCAGGTTCCTTATTCTGGTCCTTGAGCTTTGCACCACCTGTGCTTAATCCGCTGTGCTACCACCCGACTCTCAACACTCAAGAAATTTTTGTTTGATTCTGCCAGTCTTTTAGGAATCCTGAGCACTTAAGTTACTCCTCTTGATGTTTCTGGTTAAGTGAACTTGGGTTGCAAACCTATATGAGGACTTACTGCATTTAGATATTCTCAGGAGTGATTGTACCCCCCCATACAAGGTGAATGCCAAGATATATATTTTTTGTTTGGTTGTTTGTTGTCCCTTTCATGTACACGTTTTTTTTTTCTCATTACCATAATCTCCTCTGGATCCTAACTTTAACCTGGGAATTGTATTGGACTCTTGCCTTAAGCAAGCCATAGGCTCTTCTCCTGTGCCTTTCATAGCAGCAGAATTGTTCTACTTAAGGTCATCAGGGTTCATAGATGCCCCAAGGATAAAGTCTAGTTTCATTTCTCTCTTACATCTTGGAATTCCTGTTTTCCTTTTATTTTTGTCATTTGTCTATTCTTTATTTCCTTCCAGATCAATGGTAACATTAAAACAGATACTTGTATTTTATGCAGTTTCATGTCATTTTCCTTAGAAGGGATACTTAAGGTGTCTAGCCTGTCATATTGCTTTGTATAAAAGCCATTTCACATTTCTCTTCATACTTGTTCTTTTTTTTTTTTTGTCTTATGTGTTGGTTTGTTGTTTAAGTCACGACACATTTTTTTTGTATAGAAAAATATGTCATGATTTTTCCAACAACTCAGTATTTGTCCTATGTTAAGATACATTGTTTTACTTTCACTCTTTCCCAAAAATATTATATACTTTGTTTTTTTAAACCTTTTTATTATGTTTTTTTAATTTGATAGAAACAGCCAGAAATCAAGAGGGAAGGGGGTGATAGAGAAAGAAAGAGACAGAGAGACACCTGCAACACTACTTTGTCACTTGCAAAGCTTTCCCCCTGCAGGTGGGGGCTGGGGGCTCAAACCCAGGTCCTTATGCATTATAGCACGTGTGCTCAACCAGGTGTGCCACCACTTGGCTCCAGATTATATAATTTGAAGAGACAACTGTGATAGTAAGAGTCAGTTCTAATAATTTGATAATTGTGAAAATGAGACAAATAGTACTTTAGTACATTATAGGGAAAAATCTAATTACCCAAATCTATTAAAATATAAACCATAGTTATTGATATAAAATGTAGACAATTATCTCCCAGACTGATAGTGTAGGAGGAATCGGTAAACACCATTGTATTTTACTTTGCTTTTAATGCCATGTTTCTTCTCACATTTTCCAGAAACACTAGGAAATTGGAAAGGTATCACAACAGAGAAAGAGATAAACCTAAATCCCTGAACTTCTTTATGCTTTCTTCGTAGGCATTGATTTATATTCAGGTTATCATAGAACTCATACTTGAAAACATAGGAAATTGGATCAGCAAAATTAATAATTAACCTGTTAGAGAAGTTTATTTTCAATTATGTGTTTAGGTAAAAGGAAAGCAAGGTATTATCACTATATTCAAGGAGGTTACTGGTGGTATTTTAGCTTGACCAACAAAAACATACATTATATGATGCAGTTAGTAGAGAATTATAAGAGGATTATGAGGTCACATAAGAAAGGCCTCTGATCTAAAATCATGGAATTGAGGTTTTGAGGTATAATGGAACTTGTAGAAAAATAGGAGATTAGGTAAAGGATTCACCAGTTATCCCACCTGTAATTTACAATCCACTTTGCAGGTTAGGTTGCACAATGAATTCTGATAGAAGAACAATAGATGAAAGCAATTTGAGTTACTTCTTGGCTAAGGTAGTTGAGTGGAAGTGCCTCTTTTTAAAAAATATTTATTTATTTATTCCCTTTTGTTGTCCTTGTTGTTGTAGTTATTATTGTTATTGATGTCATCGTTGTTGGATAGGACAGAGAGAACTGGAGAGAGGAGGGGAAGACAGAGAGGGGGAGAGAAAGACACCTACAGACCTGCTTCATTGTCTGTGAAGCGACTCCCCTGCAGGTGAGGAACCAGGGGCTCGAACCAGGATCCTTATGCTGGTCCTTGTGCTTTGTGCCATCTGTGCTTAACCTGCTGCACTGCCGCCTGACTCCCTGGCAGTGCCTCTTTCATTCTGCTTTAATACTAGCATGACTTAAAAAAAATTTGTGTTCCAGGGACTGGGCGGGTGTGCACCGGGTTAAACACACGTGGTCCAAAGTGCAGGGACCAGTGTAAGGATCCAGGTTCCAGATCCCTGCTCCCTACCTGCAAGGGAGGTCGCTTCACAAGTGGTGAAGCAGGTCTGTAGGTGTCTATCTTTCCCTCCCCTTCTCTCTGTCCTATCCAACAACAACAACATCAGTGGCAACAATAACAATAGTGACAACAACAAGGGCAACAAAATGGGAAAAAATGGCCTCCAGGAGCAGTGGATTCATAGTGCAGGCACCCACTTCCAGTGATAACTCTGGAGGCAAAACAAAACAAACAATAAAAAAACACTGTCTTCCAATTAATATGGTTACAGTATGCCTAATGAGGTACCAGTCTTCATTAAAGTTCATGAAAGAGAGAGAAAAAAAGCACTGGTTATGTTTAGTTAGGAGATGTTCTGGCTATAGCTGCAAGTAATACTAATTATATAAATGAGTACATACAATAGGTTTTTATTTTGTGATTGCCAAGAAACAGATCTAAAACTTGGAGTCTGAAAACAAGTCATTTATCAGAGAAGTGACCAGGGAATAACAGTGAGGAAGTAAGAGGTGAAGCAATGATGGGAACATTGGTTTTCAAGCTGATTCTGTTAGTTGAGCTCTACCATATTAAGAATTTTGAGGAACAACATAGAATATATACTGCAGAGTTATTCCCAAGTGATCCCTTAGGAGTGAAGGAGCATAGGAGTTTTTTTTAAATATTATTTATTTATTTATTTATTTCCCTTTTGCTGCCCTTGTTGTTTTTTATTGTTGTTGTAGTTATTATTGTTGTTATTATTGATGTCGTCATTGTTGGATAAGACAGAGAGGAATGGAGAGAGGAGGGAAGACAGAGAGGGGGAGAGAAAGACAAACACCTGCTGACCTGCTTCACAGCTTGTGAAGGGACTCCCCTGCAGGTGGGGAGCCAGGGGCTCTAACTGGGACCCTTACACCAGTCCTTGCACTTTCTGCAACGTGCGCTTAATCCACTGTGCTGCCATCCGACTCCCAGCATAGGAGTTGGTTGTTTGCTGAGTTTCTCTGGAGAGAGCCAATGAAACAGCTCACTTGGCTAGTGTACTGCTTCAATGCTGGGGTCTCTCTCATTCTATGTCCCTCTGCCTTTTTTGTCTCTATCTAAAAGTGAGTACATGAATAAACAGATAAATAAATAAATAGAATTTCATTTAAAAGGTTTCTCCTGGGAAGTGATGATGGCCCAAAACTTTTTGTGTTTGTGGCCCAGAAGCTAAAATTGAAATAGATTGGTGGTGGAGAGTATAGTATTTTGTGTACTGGCAATTTGGAGGTGAATCTCCTTAACTTAGGAATAGTTTCTTAAATAGGAGAGATATGTTATTATTTATTTATTTATTTATTTATTTAATTTGTTTACCAAAGCATAGATCAGCTTTGGATATTGATGGTGTTTAGGATTGAACCAGTGTTCTCTTCTTTAAAAAAAATCTTTTATTATATTTATTTATTGAATAGAGAAACCAGAAATTTAGAGGAAGGTGAAGATAGAGAGAGAGAAAGAGAGACACCTCCAGCCCTACTTCACCACTTGTAAAGCTTTCCCCTTGCAGGTGGGGGCCAGTGGCTTGAACCTGCACACTGTAATGTATCTGCTTAACTAGGTGTGCTACCACCCTGCCCCCTGTGACCTTTTTTTAAAAATTTTTTTATTGGGGGATTAATGTTTTACATTCGACAGTAAATACAATAGTTTGTACATGCATAACATTTCTCAGTTTTCCATGTAACAATACAACTCCCACTAGGTCCTCTGTCATCCTTTTTAGACGTGTACTCTCCCCCACACCCACCCTGGAGTCTTTTACTTTGGTGCAGTACACCAACTCCAGTTCAGGTTCTACTTGTGTTTTCTCTTCTGATCTTGTTTTTTAATTTCTCCCTGAAAGTAAGATCATCCCATATTCATCCTTCTGTTTCTGACTTATTTCACTTAACATTATTTCTTCAAGCTCCATCCAAGATGGGCTGAAAATGGTGAAATCACTATTTTTAATAGCTGAGTAGTATTCCACTGTGTATATATACCACAATTTGCTCAGCCAGTCATCTGTTATTGGACACCTGGGTTGCTTCCAGGTTTTGGCTATTACAAATTGTGCTGCTAAGAACATATGTGTACACAAATCTTTTTAAATGGTATGTTGGGTTCCTTAAGCTATATCCCCAGGAGAGGAATTGCAGGATCATAGGGTAGGTCCATTTCTATCTTTCTGAGTCTTCTCCAGACTGCTCTCCACAGAGGTTGGACCAATTTATATTCCCACCAGCAGTGTAGGAGGATTCTTTTGACCCCACAACCTCTTCAGCATTTGCTGGTGCTACCTTTTCTGATGTATGACATTCTCACAGGAGTGATATGGTATCTTATTGTATTTATTTGCATTTCTCTGACAATCAAAGACTTGGAGCATATTTTTCATGTGTTTCGCAGTCTTTTGGATCTTTTCTGTGGTGAATATTCTGTCCATGCTTCCATGCTTGTGACCTCTTTTTTTTTTTTAGCCTCCAGGGTTATTGCTGGGGTTCAGTGCCTGCACCGTGAATCCACTGCTACTGGAGGCCATTTCCCCCCCTTTTGTTGCCCTTGTTATTGTGGTTATTATTATTGATGTTGATATCTTTCTTAGTTGGATAGAATAGAGAGAAATGGAGAGAGGAGGGGAAGACAGAGAAGGAGAGAGAAAGATAGACACCTGTAGACCTCCTTTACCACCTGTGAAACAACTCCCCTGCAGGTGGGGAGCCAGAGGCTGTAACCAGGATCCTTATGCTGGACCTTGAGCTTTGCACCACGTGTGCTTAACCCGCTGCACTACCGCCCGACCCCTGCTTGTGACCTCTTTTTATGCAAGTATTTTTCTCTTTTTTCAAAGACTTCATGTGAGACGGAGAAAGTTTCACACAAAAGAGAGGGAAGCCAGAACAAGCACCATTCTGGTACACATAGTGCCAGAGACTGAACAAGGAACTTCAGCCATGCATATTCTTTGCTCTAGCAGCTAAGATATTCCCTCAGCCTCAGGAGCAACTTACTTTTGTTATGTGAATAGTACGTGTTTAGGTTTAAGATTTATTTATTCATTAATGAGAAAGGTAGGTGGAGAGAGAAAGAATCAGACATCACTCTGGTACATGTGCTGCCAGGGACTGAATTCAGGACCTCATGCTCTATTCACTGTGCCACCTCCTGTACCACTATTTTATACTTTTAACTCAGGTTTCAGTCTTTAATCAGTGTTGAGGCACTTGTGTGTGTAGTATAAGATAAAGGTGTATCTTCCTGTTTTTGCATGAGAGTATCAATTTTTTCTCTCACCTTTTGTTAAAGAGACTTTCTTTTCTTTAGTAATTTGTGTTGGTACCCTTGCTGAAGATCATTTGACCATGTATGTGATTGTGTGTGCGTGTGTGTGTGTGTTGTGGAATCGTCAGAGTTAACTACATATAAAATCTTGTCATTTGTGAGCACCAGACACAATGATTTTGAAATTCATAATTGTCAGAGAACCCATCACTATACCATTGGCTGTCAATGCTTATCTAGATTATTGACAGTGATTTTTTTTCCTGATGTTTTCTACAGGGAAATAAATATGTTGAACTTTAATTTCACTCAGAAGTGACATCAGATTGTATCCAAATAGAAACAATGTGCCATTTCTATTTACTGATTTTAATTACTGATACTTCTATTTACTGAGATGTTTGCATCAATGAATAGAAGTGACTGTTGAAGCTCTGTGTTCCCCAAATTTTTTTACAGCATTATACATAGATAAGCATTGCTGAGTATGAAAGGAAATGTCATTACTTCCTTAGAAGGCCATTTATTTTTATACCTTGGCTTTTAAAAGATCACCATACAATTTGTATATGTGCTTTAGACAGTTGCAGTAAGAAATACTGCACCTTACTCCATGTTTTTTGTACTTGTGGAGCTCCAGCTTGCTAAGCCAACTCTCTACCATTGGTCTATTGCTCTGTTTGGCTTCTGGCCACAGGTTTTTTTTTTTTTTTTCTTTTCCTTCGAATTCCACTGATGGGTGTTTGAGGCCCGGACCCTGGTCCTGCTGGCTTCTGGCCACAGCTTTTTCTTTCTTTCAATAATTTTATAAATGAGATTAAAACTAACCAATAGCCATATAATTTAACATTAAAAAATGTATTTGTTATTTGTACCAGCACTGCTCAGCTCTGGCTTATGGTGGTGCCTGGAATTGAACTTGGGACCCTTGGTGCCTCAGGCATTAAAGTATGTTGTATAAACTGCTGTGTTCCTTTCATCTTCATAATACTGTCACAAAGATAACTATGTTTATTTCCTTTTGTTAAGTCTATCCCTATATATAGTTTTTAATGTTGCCAGACTTTTCTACATACAAGACAGTTAAAACCACTTATAGTTTGGGAATCTTTTTCAAACTGTCATCACTTGGAATCTTAAATCTTAGAAAATATTATCATCTATTTAGAAAACAACTCTGACTATAAAAATATGTAAGTAAAGATTTATAGGTTAAGAGCCAACTACCCATTAAATTCTATAAGCAGTCATCAAAGAAACATCTGCCTGAGAATCTTAGCAGGAAAACAGGCAGCAAGTGCCACACTCTTGGGAATATTTTGGAATGAAACAAGCCCCTGGATCCATCAAGGCAAAGAGTTTCTTTCTTGTGGTTTTATTGTTCTGTTCCTTAGAAATACAGTTACAATTTATTTATAAATGGGTTAAAAATATCTTTGCATTTCTTAACTGACACATTTTGAATACCTATCAGTCTTTCAAATTTACTAAAGTTACTGCATATTTATTTACTGACTGTTACACTTTATTTTCAGTCATTTAAGCTTTGAATTTATTTTGGAAAATTGCAATGTGAATAAAGCAATAGTTGCTTAATTATAGAATTTGAATTCAAAATGACCACTTCAAGCTAGGGTTCTTTCAATAATTATGTCAAATCTTCAGAGACAACTACACAACTTTCTTACTTGCAAAGTAGATTGCTGTGATTATGAAATGCATGTAGCCTAAGACGTAAGTGCTGAGTCTATATTGGGTTTTATGCTATGCAAAAATAACTTGAGGGGCTGGGTGGTGGTGTACCTGGTTAAGTCAACATATCATCATACTCAAGGATCTAGGTTCAAGCCCTCCATCCCCACCTGCAGGTAGGATGTTTTATGAGTGGTGAAGCAGGTCTGCAGGTGTCTATCTTTTTC
This sequence comes from Erinaceus europaeus, assembly GCF_950295315.1. NCBI lineage: Eukaryota > Metazoa > Chordata > Mammalia > Eulipotyphla > Erinaceidae > Erinaceus > Erinaceus europaeus. The sequence goes on along the minus strand of NC_080185.1, from coordinate 102,064,596 downwards.
CCTCACCATCTCCCCCTCCCCTCTCAATTTCTCTTTGTCTTGTTAATAACAAAATAAAAAGAAAGAAGGAAGGAAGGAAAGAAAGAAAGAAAGAAAGAAAGAAAGAAAGAAAGAAAGAAAGAAAGAAAGAAAATAGCTGCTAGGAGCGGTGGGTTCCTAATGCTGGCACTTAACCCCAGCAATAACCGTGGTAGCAATAAAAAAAACTTTAAATATATATTAAGGAATCCTTCAGTTCAAGTCCAATTATTATGTCTTGTAATTTCTATATATATATCTATATATATATCTATATATATTCTATATATATATAGAATATATATCTATATATATTCTATATATATATAGAATATATATCTATATATATATATCTATATATATTCTATATATATATTCTATATATATATCTCCCAGAGGGTTGAAGAATAGGAAAGCTATCAGGGGAGGGAATGGGATACAAAATTCTGGTGGTGGGAATTTTGTGAAGTTGTACCCCTCTTATCCTATGGTTTAGTCAGTGTTTCCTTTTTATAAATAAAAAATTAAATAAAAATAGTTGCTGACTACTAATAGCAATTTATAGTTATAATACCACATTCATGAATAAAAAATCCAATAAATAAACATTATAGTAATTCTAGATATTAGATGTAGAACAGGATAAAATGGCCAGATGGTTCATTTCAATATAAAAAATATTTTTCTTGCCTATTTCATGACTTTTTAAAAATGTAAAAGAAAGCATTTTCTTCTATGATTTAGGAGAAAAACCAGCACAGCAAAAGTGCAACTGTTGAGAGTTTAAAAGGTTGGGTTAGGGAAAAGTTGAAGTAACTACCTTGCAAGAATTTATCTTGTGACAAAGAGGAATGGTTGAATCTTGATTTCTTTATGGAGAAAGTAAATTCAAACAAATTAATTGAGGAAAGAATTTCAGATTATTTTGAAAATAATGATTTCTGTATTGCTATAACATGTATATACTTAATTGATTACAAATTCAAAACACTTATTTTAGATGTACACATATTGATATATACATGTCTATATAGGTATATATGCACATATGTATATGTGTACATATAATTATATTGAGTACAAACTAAAAATACTGATTTAATTTTTTTATTGCCACCATGGTTGTTGTTGGGGCTTGGTGCTGGCACTATGAATACACTACTCCTGGTGGCCATTTTTCCACTTTATTGATAGGACAAAGAGAAACTGAGAGGAGAGGGGGAAATAGAGAGGGAGAGAGAAAGACACCTGCAGACCTGCTTCACCACTTTGAAGCTTTTTCTCTGCAGGTGGGGAGTGAGGGTTCGAACCTGGATCCTTGCTCGAGTCCTGGCACTTAGTACTAGTGCACTTAACTGGATGCACCACCATCCAGGCCCCCTGATTTAAATATTTATATGTACATATACTGATACACACATTGGAAAAAAATACATATGTATATATCTACCGCCTTTTCTTCGTTTAGATCATTGATTTAAAACATTATTATTTAAAACAAATGTTTTGCTTATTTTAATGAGAGAGATGCAGATGGAATGATACGTCAGGGGGAAGTGGCACACCCAGTTAAGTGTACCTAGTATTAAGTGCAAGGACCCACTCAAGGGTCCGAGTTCGAGCCCCCACTCTCCACCTGCAGGGGGAAATCTTCACAAGTGGTGAAGCAGGTCTGCAAGTGTCTATCTTTTTATCTTTCCCTCCCCTCTCCATTTTTATCTGCCCTTTTGAATAAAATGGTAAAAAATGGCTGCCAAGAGTAGTGGATTCATAGAGCTGGCAGGAGTCCCAACAACGACCATGGTGGCAAAAAAAAAAAAAAAAAAGAAAGAAAAGAAAAAATAACAACAACAAAAAAAAAGGAGCAAGCATGAATAAGTGAGAGAGACCAGAGCACTGCTTCATTCTGGTTTATGGTGTTACTGGGAATTGAACTTGTGACTTCAGAGAACCAGGCATGAAGGTCACTTGCATAACCATTATGTTATCTATCCAGCCCAGAATTACTATTATTTTTATTTTTTCCAATTATATTTATTTATTTATTGGATGGAGACAGAAACTGAGAGGGTAGGGGGAGGTAGAGACGGACAGAGAGACACCTACATCCCTACAGCACTGCTTCACCACTTGACAAAGCTTTCCCTCTGCAAGTGGAGATCAGGGGCTCCAACCTGGGTCCTAGCACATTGTAACAAGGATCATTATTTTTAACAAAATATCTATTTTAAGAGAGAGAGAGAGAGAGAGAGAGAGAGAGAGAGAGAAGAGCAAGCATATCACTGTCTTCATATATGTAGTGTTAAAGATTGAACAGAGCCTCACATATACAAGGAATGTGCTGTACCAGCTGAGTCACTTCTCCTGCCACTCCAGTGCCATTCTTAAACTAGGTGACATTAATAATGCTGATCCTGTTGCATATGCTGAGTTCATGTACCTTTAGAATTATCTTACGAGGCATATAATGTCTCCACTTTCAGATGACATTAAAGCTTAAAGTGGTTAAATCATTTATTAAAATGAGAGGATAAAATATTTATTTTTGTTTTAACTATACTAGGTCAATATTATTGTATAACATCAATGTGTGTCATAGAAGTCTCACACTCTCTCCTACAGGCAGAACCATGGTTCAGAACTAGGGCTAACACTCAGCTAGTAAGAAACTAATCAGTTAAAATTGTTGTTAACAGTTGGAAATAGTACTGAACCACTTGGACATTTGCTGCTGCTATGTCCATATAGATCCCTAGCCCACCATGTACCAGCCCACCTTGTTTGGAAATTCCTAGATTTTCCCACAGTTCAGTAAGGCAGAATTTATAGCTGTCAGAAAGTTCATGTTTTTGCTCAAAGCTTTGTTTAGTAGCAAGAAGTGAAGAACAGAGCACTGACTACCTCTTGCTTTCTTAGTCTATTAACCAAACCCATCTGGAAGCCAGAAAGCAAAAGAGTCTAGGATATATAGTCTATAAAGGTCAGCTTTTGGGGAGACAGAGACTTGAAGGGAGGTAGTGAGAATGGATCTGGGCAGCAGGTAAAGTATAAACATCATGGCAGTAGAATGAAAGAGCAGTACAGAAATTGAAATAAGCTCTAAAGCAATAACTAAGCCTACAATTCTATTAACAGCTAGGTTTATGAACCTGTTTGTGCCTGATATAGGAGCACTAAATTAAGAGATGAGAAAAGGATTTTGGTTTGACTCTATCAAGGGTAATGGGCTTATGTTGGAATTACTTCCTTTTCTGATCCAGCAGTGTCTGTGATAACCTCTTGGGAATCTGTACAGGGACAGTGTTCTGAGTTTGTCTGTTATTCCCAAATGAAATAATATATCTATATCTCACATGTATTGATATTCACATTTTTCCAGTGGAAATTTTTTAGAGATATGGATGTATGAGGAGCCAGGTGGTGGCACACCTGGTTGAGCACACATATTACAATGCGCAAGGACCCGCTCCGAGCCCCAGGTCCCCACCTGCGGGGGACAGCTCTGTGAGTGGTGAAACAGAGTTAATCTATGGGGTAACTAGATTTCTAGGACCCTAGAATACTGAAACATGGATTTGTTTAGGTAGAGTAATAGGAGATCTTGCTGAATAAGTAATACGAACATGCTCTTACTCAGTTTCGTTTGAGACAAAGATATCCAGTGTTTGTAAACACACACACACACACACACACACACACACACACACACACACACACACACACACACTGAGTCTTCTGAGAGGAAGATGTCAGCTTAATCATAAGAGATCAGTAATACAAAGCCCTAGTAAAAAAGAGAAAAAATCTGAATTTCAACTTTGACAGGAATTTATATACATTAGTGTATCACAGGAAGCTGTGTTTGATGGAGGAACCCAGAGTCCAATGAACAAAATCCTGCAAATATGTGATACCCCCAAATGAGCTATGCTGTCCAAACTTATTGCTAAGTTCTATGCAATTGGTTAATTAATATGGGAATTACATTATCTGCATGCATTAGTTTTCTAGAGTTGCTATAATAAATTGTGACTTTAGGTAGCTGAGATGACAAGTTTTTTCTAACTGTTATGGAGGGTGGAAGTCCATGATCAAGATAGTTTATTCTGACACCTTTCTCTTTGACTTATAAGCATGAATGTTTTCTAGCTGTGAATTCTGTCTGAATTATGTCCTAATCTCCTCTTCTTATAAAGATACTAGTCATACTGGATTAGGACTCACTTTAAAATAAATTTTCTTTATAAAATAGAAGTATTGACAAGACTATAGGATAAGAGGGGTACAGTTCCCACCACCAGAACTCCATATTCCATCCCCTTCCTTGAAAGCTTACCTATTCTTTATTCCTCTAGAATCATGAACCCAGGATCATTATGGAGTGCAGAATGTGGAAGGTCTGACTTCTGTAATTGCTTCTCCGCTGAACATGGGCGTTGACAGGTGGATCCATACTCCCAGCCTCCCAGTGATATCCCTAGTGGGATAGAGCTCTGGGGAGGCGGGGCTTCAGGACACACTGGTGGGGTCTTCTGCCCAGGGAAGTCAGGTCGACATCATGGTAGTATCTGGAACCTGGTGGCTGAAGAAAAAGAGTTAAGATATAAAGCCAAACAAATTGTTGACTAATCATGAACCTAAAGGCTGGAATATTGCAGATGAAGATTTGGAGTCTCCGTTTTGGAAATAGCTAGTAGGTCTATTTTAGCTATATTCCAAAGGGCCCATGACTTTACTAGTTTTTAAAAATTATCTTTATTTATTTATTGGATAAAGACAGTCAGAAATAGAGAGGGAAGGGGTTGATAGAGAGGGTGAGAGATAGAGAGACACCTGCAGCACTGCTTCACCACTTGTGAAGTTTTCCCCCTGCAGATGGGGACTGGGGGCTTGAACCTAGGTCCCTGCACATTGTCACATGTGTGCTCAAACCAGTGCACTACCACCCGGCCCCTGACTTAACTTTTTTTTTTTTGCCTGAGTCTGACAGCTAACATGCAGGTGGATCCAAGGTATTGTCTGGGGAGATGGTGTCTTAGTTGGATGAAAGACTAGAAAGATGGATCAAGTAAGAGAGTAGCTCCCAAATATGGGAAAGGTATATAAATACTGTCAACTGTAAATTCCATCGATTTGATCTGGAGCTCATACTCAGCACAGGAAGGACTCACTTTAATGACCCAACTTTGATCACTTTTTAAAAGCTCATAGCTCAAAATACAGTTCCATTATGAGTTACTAAAGGTTAAAATTTACTTGGAAATTGGATGGTGTGTGTGTGTGTGTGTGTGTGTGTGTGTGTGTGTGTGTGTGTGTGACAGATTTAAGTCCATAGCACACTATGACTGATACACTTATCATTCATCTGTGACCCTCTTGGTGTGCTGTAAATCAATATGCATTGAATTATTTCATAAGAATGGATAAATGGCACATTTTCTTTGTGTATCTCTCCAATATACATTTATCTACTTCCTTTTCAATTTATTAAGATGTCCCTTCAAATACCCACCTGTTTATGGACTTCATAGTACCAAAAAGTGAGCTGGAATTAGCTTAGGTCAATCAGCATGCTACAGTTAATATGAACCTACAGCTTTCTTTATTTTATTGTGGCAGACTTCTCCCTGAATGCAGACAAGAAAATATGATTTGTGGCCTGTGGGTGTTACAACCAGTGAAGTGCACACATTGTCATGTGCAAAAACTGGGGTTTAAGGCCCTATTCCTCACCTGCAGGGGGCAGGGTGGACAGTGAAGCAGTGCTACAGGTTTCTTTATTTCTACCTCTCACTTCTCTCTCAGTTTCTATGTTTGTATCCAAAAGAAAAAAAAAGAAAAAGAAAGTAGGATGGAAGGATGGAAGGAAAAAAATGGCCATCAGGTGTGGTGGATTTCTTGTGCAGGCACTTAGTCCCAGCAATAACTGTGGTGGCAATAAAAATGAATGAATGAATGAATGGATGAATGAATGAATGAATGAGAAAATGTGTGGCCTTTGGCATTCTGGGAGTCATCTTGTGGCTGTGGAGGGAAACCTGGTCTAAGGTAATGCTGCAGAAGGAGAGAGATGAAATAGATCAGGATTCTTGTAGAACTCATTGATCTGCAGAATCAAACTATACTTGACATTCACTCCACATCTAAACTTTCTAGTGCAAACTAGTAAGCTTCCTATTGTTTGAGCTTTATTCAGCTTGTATTTTTGCAGATGAATGTGTTCTGATATAATGCAGTGACATTTTCTTTTTCTTATTTTATCAGGATAGCATTCTATGAAGTCAAGAAATATTTATTATTTATTTACTATACATATGCCACTATCCTGCTAGGTTCAAGGAAGATAATAGTATACAAATTATATAGCCCTTGTTTTCTTAGCTTATAATCTACTGCAGGAAACAAATCATCACTGAATCACCACACAAATTAATGTATAATCTCAACCTTTGATAAGCATGATGAAGAGATATCTTCAAGGTTATAAAAGACTATAATAAGAGCTCACTTATCATTTGTTTACATCAAGGTTTCTCTAAGGAAGAGACATTCAACTTATAATTTGGAAGGAAAGTACCAGTTAACTAGATGGCAGGAAGAAACTACATAGACCAAGAACTAGGATGAAAAATGATACAGCATTTAAATAATTAAATGCCCTTAGTTTGTGTGCCTCACATAATTAAATGGGAGGCAGTATGACATTGTGCTCTTTTATAGCAGTGCTTGTTTACAGCTTCTGTCATCCTATTTAAAACTAAATTCATGCGCTATTGTGTTCAAGGCACTTCTTATCTCAATGGTGAGATAACAGAAGCTTCTAAGCTTTATGCTGAAAATACTGTGGACACTTTCTCCATTTAACCTGAATGATCCAGCATACTCAGTATATCTAAAGATCAGTGCAGTGTTTCTCTTTGTGCATGTATGACTCTCTGTGTGTTTATAGTGCATCCAATTATGAATTGCATATATGTGTATTTATAAATGTTTATGTATCTGTGTGTGACTGTTTATACATATATTTGTGTGTGTGTGTGTGTGTGTGTATCAAAGGCACTAGTAGACACCTAGCCCTGTCTACATAGATACCTTTAGAATCCATTATTATAATAGGACTTTCCTCTATATTGCCAGAAGGTTAACTTAAGATAAATCCAAAATTTACCAAATTCCTCAAAGTATATTGCAAACATCAGCATCAACCTTTCTGGTTTCTCTCTGGACTCCCAAAAGAACATTTTAGTCTTGTCTATATTGCTGCCAAGTGTCAAGTTCCGAGCACAGTGAGAAGATATGGCTTGAACAGAAAACAGACTCTGAAGTGACCCTTTGAATACTGGACACTTAGTTTCTTCTTTCAAATAAATCAATCTATAAACTAAGCATTATTCAGAGAAATATTTACAGTGGTGCCTGGAAGTTGGCACAGTGAGAAGGCCACTGAACTTCACAGCTTGAGATCCTGAATTTGATCAGAACGTTCCACATTCTGGCTCTCTCTCACTCTCTTCTTCTCTATCTTGTGTTAATTGATAAATAAAACTTTAAAAATAAAATACCTAAAATAATTACTTACAGCTTCATTATACAGCAAGATGTCATCAGCACAATCTGGTAGTTATAGCAGAAGATTCAGTGAACAGACCTGTTTGAGAGGATAATGTTAGACAACACCTTACAGAATAGTGATAAGTTCCAAATTTAATAACATCATGGACATGTTTTAATAAAATATTTTGTCTGTTGTATGCTATGAAGTAGAAGAAAATATAAAAACATGGGAGTCAGGTGGTAGAGCAGCGGGTTAAGGGCACGGGGTACAAAGCACAAGGACCAGCGTAAAGATCCCAGTTCAAGCCCCCGGCTTCCTACCTGCAGGGGAGTCACTTCACAAGCGATGAAGCAGGCCTGCAGGTGTCTATCTTTCTCTCCCCCTCTCTGTCTTCCCTTCCTCTCTCCATTTCTCTCTGTCCTATACAACAACAACGACATCAATAACAACAACAATAGTAACTACAACAATAAAACAACAAGGGCAGAAAAAGGGGATAAATAAGTAAATAAAATATTATAAAATAGAAAAAACTATGGTATCTCTTAGGTGCATTATATTTGCAAGTTATACTACTGACATACTACTGTGTTATATAGATTAAATATGAAAGTTAAGACAAACAAAATATTGAAATAGCAGTTCAAGAGCAGAATAGAAGAAATTCTACCTGGGAGGGCAGAATTAACTGATTATTGAGTCACATCAAACAGTCAATATGTAAATTCATAGTAAAGTCCTTTCTAGCTTTAGAAAGCAGAGTATGTTCTTCTTCAAGCATTTGCCCTTCTTCCGTAGCCAGTCAACAGCGTCAGGTTGAGCCTGATGTAAAGTTTCGAGACCTCCTTTGAATCTGGAGAGGTGGCAGTCGTTGACTATGTGGGTCATAGTCTGTCTGGAGCCGCAGGGGCAGTTCGGGTCGTCTCTGGCTCCCCAGCGATGGAACATAGCGGCGCACCGGCCATGGCCTGTTCGATAGCGATTGAGGAGGGCCCAATCATAACGTGCTAGGTCAAAGCCGGGTTGACGCTTGCAGGGGTCTGTGATGAGGTGTTTGTTCTTTACCTCAGCTGACTGCCAACTCTGTTTGCAAGAGTCTGGAACAGAGAAGTTCAGTGTAGGCGTAGGGGACCAGATTGGGTGACGAGACGTCAAGCGTTGGACAGGGTAGGCGAAGATATCCGCGTATATTGGCAGGTCCGGTGGAGCGTAGACGTGGGAAATGAACTTAGATGATGCCGCATCCCGACGAATATCTGGCGGGGCGATGCTGCTAAGAACTGGCAGCCATGGAACCGGGGTGGAACGGATGGTTCCAGAAATTATCCTCATGGAGGAATATAATTTGGAATCGACCAAGTGGACATGGGGGCTACGGAACCATACTGGGGCACAGTATTCTGCAGTGGAATAGCATAATGCCAGAGAGGATGATCGTAGTGTGGAAGCGCTCGCGCCCCATGAGGAGCTGGCCAGTCTTGCAATGATGTGATTCCTCGCGCCCACCTTTGCTGCAGTTTTTATGAGATGTTTGTGAAATGACAGAGTGCGATCGAGAGTAACGCCAAGATAGACTGGCTGGGCTTCATGCCGGATTCTCGTATCGCCAAGCTGCACATTAAGCTCACGCAAGGCTGAGGCATGGTGTAGATGGAAAGCAGAGTCTGTTGAGACCAGATAAATCTGGAACTTAACAAATTGAAGGAGGTTGTTAATCAGGATTATATTTGACTGCTTTCTAGAGAAACCCTTTAAACAGTGATGTTTACAAACATCTAGGAATAGGCAAGCCATGGTATTGGGAGGCTCAGAGTTCTTACCAAGTACTCAGGCTCCTCTTGCCTTGCCACATGTCATATGTCTGGTTTTCACCCTTATGGTATAAGGCTTTTAGACTTTCAGCCACCAGGTCTCTACATTTTCTGGGCAGGAAGATAGGAAAAGTGTAAAATAAAAAAGCTATTTTCTTCATGATAATTTTCATTTTTAATAACCTTTTCCAAGAGCATTTGTGAGGAGCATGTCGCATGGCTACCTCTAACTGAGAAGGTAGCTGAGAAGTTATGCATTTCCCCATCCAATTTACAACAGTAGAAGAAAGTTCACAAGAGAATTTACACATTGTTGAGTGAGCCAATGTATACAAGTTGTCCCAAGTGTAACTCAGGCCAGCACATAACCTCTATGTCTGAACTTCAGTGGAAGGAAAACAGTATGTATTGTAGAGGATAGTAATTGAACTTTACCATCAGAAAGAAGTATAGGAAATATTAAAAGAATAGTGAGGGAGGAATATTGCAAAGATTATTGGATCTTGTACTAGACTGAATGGTGTCTCCAAAAATTCATGACAGTCAGGAACATCAGAAATGTGACCTTATTTGGAAATAAGTTTTCAGATGTAATCAAGGTAATGTGCGAAATATTATGGGATTGGAGTGCACTGTGATGCAGTGATCCATGCCCTTAAAATGAGGGAAATTTGGAGAAGATGGCCATGTTATGATGGAAACAGCAATTGGAGTCATGCAATTTCCAGACAAAGAATGCCACAAATTGATTGTCAGCAACATTAAGAAGCCAAGAAGCAGCTAAGAATTAGCAGCCTAGGAGGTGGTGAAGTGGGTAGTGTTGGACTCTCAGCATTAGGTCCTGAGTTCAATCCCTGGTTCTCTTTCCTCTACTCAGAAGTAAATAAATAAATCTTTTTTAAAAAAGAAGCCAATAAATATCCTCCTCTTGAGACAAGAGTGAGAGGGAGAGAGAAAAAAACCTGCTGATATTGTGATTTTGGTCTTCAGCCATTCAAACATGTGAAATAATATATTTATCTTTTTAAAAAAACAAACCTTTAATGCTTAAATACAGTTGTTGGAAAGCCACCTAGCTTAGGATACTTTTTTATGGCAGCCCCAGGAAACCAACAAATGAACCTGTCTTTAGTTTAATGGAAGATTACATTGAAAAATTAGTTACTATTCTAACAACGAATATTTCTAAAGTGTTCTTAGGCATCTTTCAATATATTAGATAATGTTCCTCAAAAAAAAAAAAGACTTTGATGAAACAGTAAATTTAGTAAGTGCTTCAAATCTTAGTTCTAACTTGGAAATTCACTTTGAGCTTTTTGGATACCAAAGGTTATGAGAAATCAAGAAGTTGGATTTCCTCTATTTACCCTATATTTTCCAAGTATATTTGGTTACAGTTTCCTTTATTTTTCATCAAACACTACATGAGGTCTCTAGAGACCTGTGTGTTCTGAGAATGAGTAATAAATGCTAATTTAAGGAATGATGAATCCCAGAAGGAGAGATGTGAGCAGTACTATATACCTGCAGTTCTGCAGATGTGTGTAAGAGAGAGTACTGAGGAGAGGAGTTGGAGGCAGGGAGAGAGCAAGTCTGAACAGGAAGGGTGGTGGTGAGAGAAAAAGATCAATAGTAAAGAGATAGCCAAGGAGGAATTCCCATGTGTGAAGATAATTCTCTATTGTTAACAAAGATCATGAATTAGCCCTTTTCACATGGGAACTTTCTTTTGTCAAAATTTGAATTATTGTTCATTACAGCACTGTAAAATTTCCTTATTATTTTCTTTTCTTTCACTTGCTTATGTTGCCTGAATGTATAGAAAATGTATTTTCGCTTTGACTGTTCTATTTCTGATTGTGTATGTTCAAGAATTTAGCTGATGGTCCCTAACGATGGGATGAAGGGTTGGCAGAGCAAGACATTAGGATCTGCACTAGAAAATATATTCTCTTTTTTATTCTATGTATTTATTTATCCTCTAGGGCTATCGCTCGGACTTAGTGTGCCAGCACTACTAATTCACTACTCCTGGTGGCCATATTTTTCCATTTTATTGTGTAGGACAGAAAGAAATTGAGAGAGGAGGGGAAAATAGAGATTGAGAAAGACCCCTGCAGACCTGCTTTACCACTTGTAAAGTGACCCTCCAGCAGGTGGGGAGCCGGATACTCGAACCAGGATCCTTGAGCAGGTCCTTGCTCTCAGTACTAAGTGTGCTTAACCCAGTGCGCTACCGCTCATTCCCCAAAAACATATTCTTGACTTCCTCAAATCTATTTTTTAAAATTTTTTATATTTGTTTATTTATTTTCTCTTTTGTTGCCTTTTTATTGTAGTAGTTATTATTTTTATTGGTACTGATGTCATCGTTGTTGGATAGGACAGAGAGAAATGGAGAGAGGAGAGGAAGACAGAAGGGGAGAGAAAGACAGACACCTTCAGCTTCAGACCTGCTTCACGGCTTGTGAAGTGACCCCCACTGCAGGTCGGGACCGGGGGTGGGGGGGTGGAGTCGAACCGGGATCCTTAAGCTGGTCCTTGCGCTCTGCTCCACCTGCGCTTAGCCCTCTGAGCTACCGTGGACTCCACAAATCTAATTTCTGAGCAGTTGTTAAAGGAGCGGCAACTTCCTCCTTACCTTGGCTTCCCCCCCTTCCCACCCTCTCAGAGAGAGTCAGACCTGCTTGACTCCTTATCTCCAGGAGAGATCAGTGTGAGTTTTTCTTCTTGTCACAGTTTCAGGAAGTACCATGTATCTGCAATTACAGAATATAGATAAGGGGTGGGGGGTAGATAGCATAATGGTTATGCAAACAGACTCTCATGTCTGAGGCTCCAAAGTCTCAGGTTCAATCTCCCGCCCTGCCATAACTGAAAGCTGATCAGTACTCTGGCTTAAAACAAAAAACAAAAACACACAAACAAACAACAACAACAACAACAAAAACAGAACTATGTCCTGTGCTTGGGAATGCCTAGTTTTCTAATTTGTAGTTTTCTAATGATGAGTGGCATCTAATTCTAAGTCAGGTTTCCTATCAGCAGATGAGTTTGAAAGGCTTACTTTAACATCTTTCATAAACTCTTTACTATTTCCTTTATGTAGAATTTGTCTAAAATTAATAACAAGATTTTCTAGGCTTTGATGACAGGTAATTCTTTGGAAGTTTCCTGTCACAGCTCCTAACAATTCTATGCAGTGGTACCCACTCCAGGCTGAGTGCTGTAAATTTATTCGATTCCTACTTAAGGGCAAAACTGAATAAGAAATGGCAGTGCATTTCAAATTAAGGTAACATTTAGAAATGATTTAGGAAACTTGATTAATAAGGAAACAGACTTTTAAGATTTAGTCATTAGAAGGCTTGTTTCTACCTTTTTCATGTTTGAAGCAGGTTCTAAAAAATCTATCAACCTGTTATAAAGCATTTATAAATGACATTGCATAGAAATTATTTACATGTATCTTGAACATGATAAAATGCTTCCCGTGATAAATTATTATGAAAAAGGTAGTGCCATTAATCATTTATTAAATGTTAATAACATTTATCAATGTTTATTTCCATTAAAGTGGCAAGAAAAATAGATATTTCATATTGAAAAATATCAACTGAAATATTTTGTTTTTGCCCAGATTAAATTTTAGACTGAAACATATTTTTATCTTTTAAAATATCTAGTTATTAGTGTGGTCTGGGAGGTGGCACAGTGATAAAGCTTTTGACTCTCAAGCATGAGGTCCTGAGTTCGATCCCCGACAGCACATGTGCCAGAGTGATGTCTGGTTCTTTCTCTCTCCTCCTTTTTCTCTCATTAATAAATAAATAAAATATTTTAAAAATTTAGTTATTGACATTAGTGTAGATGAAAAGAACATGCTTGAACCTTTATAAAGCACCCTGTCTACAGTAAGGAAGACCTATGAGAATTTAAGTAAGGGAAAAATAGTAAACTCAGATCATGCACTATGATTTTAAAACATTCATTGTATTTCTTAACAAGGAAAATTTCTATAAATATTGTTCATATCTTTACTCAGTGTATTTATGTTATCTTCTGGCTATGATTGGTTAAGTTGGAAATTTTCAAATGAATACATCTAGATAATATATTTTGGTATTTCCATATAGATGCTCTAGCTGACTTTGCTTTTTCTCCCATAGAGTTATTGCTGGGGTTTAGTGCCAGCTTGAGTTTATTATTCCCAACAGCCATTCTTTTTTTTTTCTTTTGGATAGAGGGTGAGAGAAAAAGTGATATAGAGGAGAGACAGCTGCATCTCTGCTCCACTTCTTCTAAATCTCCCTCCTCCCTGCCTATGTGGAAACTGGGACTCAAACATTTGCCATTGCATGGTAATGTGAGCCATCACTTGGCCCCAAGTTGACATTTTAAAATAATTTTTATGGAGAGGCTTAATGGCTTACAGTGTAATCATTGTCACATGGGTATAATTGCATTATATCTCAGGACCTCAAAGTTGTTTTCTGTCCCTCCCTCCCTCCCAAGTTGACATTCTTTAGGTTGTATGTAGTGTTGTAGAACAGAAACAGAACCACAATAATAGTTTGCCTTAGTAAGTAGAAACAGTGTGATTTTGTACAGTCACCATTCTGTTAGTCTTTTACTCTCGATGTACAGAAATGAATGGCAAGCATTGTTAGGATTTAGGCATTTGACAAGATGGAGACTATTGTGTCATGAATAGTCTGATATTGTATGTGTGGATCTAGTTTATGCTAGGTTGGAAAATAGCAACATATTCTGACAAACTTTTCCTTTGACCTTTTCTCATAGAATGGTAAGAGTTAAGTCCTTACACTGGAGAGTAAAACTTACATGGAAAGTAAAATTCAAATCAGAATGAACCAAGGAACCTCAGTTTGAACTTTGTTGACTTTAGCTCTTCAGGAATATAGCATTGTAAATGAGATATTTTTCATGATAGATGCTAACTTTTTGCTTGATAAAGATATACTATGAAATTCATAGATAGGCCTGGAAAGTTATAAGGTTGAAAACAAGCAAATTGCACTTTATGAATCAGTTTAGATATGTGTTTCCCTCTTTGTTTATTTCCCCCTAGTTATTCTCTGGCTCAGGTCTTTTCAAAAAGACTGTTCAGTGGGGAAATCTAAGGATTCCTCCTCTTTGAGAAGAAAAGTCCTAGAATTCTTATATGCCTCATCTGTAACATCACCATGTTAATTTAAAATTGTTTAAAAGTGGCAAAAGAAAATACTGACAACCTTTAGTTAGTCAAAACATGTTTAGAGCTACACTTGCTGTCAGTAGGGGATTTCTTTACTCATCTGTCTCACTTCCAGCCTCAACTTTCACCCCAGGCCAACATGATGGTCTCTGTAGTAACTAACAAGAAACATGAAGCAGTGCTTGGAGGTGTCTCTCTTTACCTCTCCCTCTCTATCTTTCCTTTCTACCCGAGCTTCTCCTCACATATGGTAAGATGTGTGCTTTACCAAGTGAGCTATCCCCCAGCCCCCTCTTTTTAACAAATGAATGCATCTTTTTTTTTTAAAGAGTGATGTATATTATAAACCCAGATATGGTATGCAATGTGTGCTATTAACCAAAAGCAATTAGCATATTGCTGAACTTATAGAAGATTCCATTGGCAGTAATTAAAATTTTGAGATTGAACAATAGTTTTACAGACATTTTATTAGTAGTGGTTATAATGACCAAAGTAAAAAATCAGAGTATCATAGTTACAAATAGAGGAAAATAAAATTGAGTAATTTATCTGAAGCTGAGTTCTGAGAAGTCTTTAAAAATGGATTTAACATCCAGAAGTGATGCACCAAACAAAAGGAGGACATTTACTTTGTCAAAGTGAAAGTGTTAGTTTAGGAAACTTGACCAAGAATGATAATTTTGTTCTTTCATCACTAGAAACTAAATAAGCTGTAAAGATTAAACATTGGATTATGAACATCTTCTAGTATCCAGTAGGTTCACTTAATAGAGTCTAGAAGTAACTGATGTAGTATGTTCTATGATTAGTGATTGATAGAATGATGAGTTAAACCATTCTTTAGTCAAATAATAGATTTGAGCACAAGAAAATGAGAAAATTATAAAGTAATAAATCATTCAAAAGGGGCAGATCACCAGAATGGGAATTAATTGAATATAAGTTATCCTGAAATTGAGGATTCTTATCTAGTTTCCACCATCATCTGCCACAGCATTTCTTAATTCATTATGCCTCATGGAGCTGCTATGGAGAGAAAGAGTTAGACTTTATATCTACAGTTTCACCTTACAAAGTATTACTGTTTTCATCTTTTTTTTTTTTTTTTACAATTGGGCTTATTTCAAATCATTATATATCTGTAGTCCACAACTGCTATTGTCTAGTTACCAGTAATGACGTGCTTGTCATCGCCTGCCCATGTGTACAATTGATCACAGCTTTTACGATTAGTTCAGTTGACTTATCTTACGAAACATGTTGGGTTTTGTCAGTAATTACAAGATCATGTAGTTTAAAATGTAGCATTATTTTTTTCAATAGGTTATACCCATTAATTTTTTTTTGCATTTATAAAAAGGAAACACTGACAAAAACTATTGGATAAGAGGGACACAGTTCCACACGATTCCCACCACTAGAACTCCCTATCCCATCCCCTCCTCCGATAGCTTTCCTATTCTTTATCCCTCTGGAGTATGGACCCAGGGTCATTATGGGGTGCAGAAGGTGGAAGGTCTGGCTTCTGTAATTGCTTCCCTGCTGAACATGGATGTTGGCAGTCCTGTCCATACTCTCAGCCTGTCTCTCTCGTTCCCTAGTGGCATTATTTGACCATGAGAATAAAGCTATAGTTCACAGTGGACCAAGTAGTAGTTAACTCAGTAGAGCGCACAGGTGACTGTGTGCTAGAACCTAGAATCAATCCCCTAGTCCCCATCTGCAGGGGTAAATTTTATTAGCAGCAGAACAGTGCTTCAGGTATCTCTCTTCTCTGTTGCCCCCCCTACTCTCCCCCACACTCTATCATACACTGGCCTCTGAGGATAGAATCATGCAGTATCTAAGACCCAGTGAATAGCCCTGGTGGGAAGAAACACAAACAGTTGTAGGGTACAACACTGACACTTTTAAAACAAATACTCATCATTAAGGGAGTGAATATAATTTGTACAAAGAAATATAAAACTGCTTTTTGAGACCTTAGAGAGAGCCTCATCATAAGTAGATACTGCTGGTTTAGGTTTTGTTACATTCTTTTGAAATTGCCTAATATTTGCCAAGCAGTGTCAATCCAAGCAAGAAGAACTATCCAAATTGTTTGGAAATAGAAAACTTCAAAGTGAAAAGAAACTCTTGTGAACAGACCATGTGTCATGCAGGATTTTCATTAAGGCAATATATCATAATTTAATTTTCAACATCTATTTTCCTTAATTGTTTAAGTGAATCATACAATTTATTTGAAGGAACATTGTATGCACATCAAAGTGGCCACCATTGAGTTCTCAAATTTTAGACAAATCTTCACATATATGTTTCCAGATCTTATGTAGTTGATTCTTAAGTTAATAGAGAGATCCAAAATTTTGGTTTAATACAACTTAAAAAGCAATTTGTAATTTATAAACTTCTTTCTTTCTTTTAACCAAAGCACTGTTCATTTCTGACTTATGGTGTTGCTGGAGATTGAACCTGGAACCTCAGAGTTTTGGGCATGAAAGGCTTTTACATAACCACTATGCTATCTCCCAAATGGGATCCTTACGCCAGTCTTGTGCTTTTTGCCACGTGCACTTAACCCACTGCGCCACCGCCTGACTCCCAGTACTTCAATTTTTTTTTAAAGAACTTTCAATGATTTTGTATATTCCTAATGATAAGTCTCAAATATCTCTCAAATTATGCTTTGGCATCAAACTTTTATGATACCATGTTAACAAAGGCATACTCCTTAATAGCATATTAAAAATAAGGCTGAGTTGTTAAGCTGTGCATATATTTTAAATAGCCAACTAACATTTTCTCAAGAGTCACTTTTCTTTGCTTTATGTGTCAGTTATTTTTTTCATGTGTGCAGCAGTGTTTTGCAATTATTGGCCATCTTTTACTCCTGATTTCCCTTGTAGAAGATTGATTAGCACAATCACTCACTGGAAAGCAATTTTCATCGCCAAAGGCAGCTTCTTTTCTCTCTTGATTAGCAGTCCTGCTGCAAGTTATTCAGTGAAAATAGATAATCTGTAAGAACACTGCCAGACATTCTGATAAGAAAGAGAGCTGAACATGAATATTGCTGACAGTGTCCCAGGATAAAGGATCAATAAAGCCATGCGGCCTCATATTTCTGTGATATTCCTCTTTTGTTTGGAGAACTGGGCCTTCAGTACTGGTTTTTGTTTTCCTTATTTTTGTGTGAATATTTTGGACGTTGAGTGTTCACATTTGCCTGTGATTTGTGTGAAGAGAGGGAGAATACCTATTATTTATCAGTATGACAGACTGATGGCTCTTTGTTTCTTTGTGTGTTCTGTCACCCACACAAAGACAGTATGTATCTATCTGAGGAAATAAGTCAAATGAAATCCAATTGAACCAGATAACTGTCTGTTCCTTTCAATTGTGTACAATTATGTAATAAATGTTTACTCCTCAAGTTTCCATTTGAAATAAGCTTAGGAAAAAGTATATCTGATGGCAGAAGAAGGATGGAAGGGTGATTTAATACTTCATTCCTCCTAATGCTTGCTTTACTTTATCTATTCAAGAGAATACGTGAGAGAGTAGAATGATGGAGTGCAAAAGTTGCTAGATTGTGTGACAACACATATTAGATAGTAATCTCCAGCAGGCCCTCCTAATAATTATATACCTTTGAACAAGTCAGTTAGCATTTCTCAGTATCATATATATAAAAAAAGCCCAGTGTATAGTAGATTCTTAATAAATGATAACCATTTTATCATTATATAAATACAAATATATGAACTTTTATACCATGTATACAGCTCTTAGTTTATATAGGCATAAAGATCAAAACACACGCACATACACACACACACACACACACACACACACACACACACACACATAATTTTTGCTTGAGCCTGACAGCTAACATAAAGGTGAGCTAAGAGTATTGTCTGGGAAGATGGTGTCAAAGTTAAGGATAGGACTAGAAAGCTGGATCAGGGTAAAGAGAAGCTCCCAAATATGAGAAAAGTACACAAATACCATTGGCTGTAAACCCCATTGATATGACCTAGGACCCATGTCTTTTTATATTTAGCACAGAAGCCTGTGTAATTCTGCATCTCTGTCAGTCTGAGCTCCATGGTCACAACTAGGAACATTCTAGGCTGCAGTCATTTCAGAACCAGTCTTCCTCAAGTGGCAGAGTATGTTGACCCAGTATCCCTTCGAGAATGAGGCAATCTACCTGTTGTCTACATTGAGGGCAAGGTCCTGAAGAGGTCTACAAGAAGGTCCATTATGTTGTTCCTGATGTAGATGACCAATGATGGTGGAGAGAAGGATCTGTAGGAGGTCTAGGCCCATCTCTATGTGGGAATCCCAGGATTCCCTGACTAGGGCCCCCAGATGATGGGGTAGCCTGGTGGTGACCAAAAGGGCCATCATAGAGCATGCCAGTCTCTTGTCCTTATCCAGCTTTCTTAGTCCTGACTTTATCTGACAAGGTTAGCCTTAGAGTGATTGAAGGAAGTGAAATAGGAAGTAGGTGAGGAAGGTATCTAAGTCTAAGTAGAAAGTTTTTTTTTAACTCAGTGCACAACTCCACCACCTTTTTTTTTTTCCTTACTCATTTTTTCCCTCTCTTTATTAGAGGATTAATGCTTTAAATTCAGCAGTAAATACTCTAGTTTGGACATGAATAGCACTGCTCAGTTTTCCATGTAACAATACAACCCCCACTAGGAAAATGAGTAAAGCCTCAGAAGTTCCAGGACTAGGGGAAATAATGGGTTTTATACAGAATGAGGAAAGATCCTTGTTATCTTAGAGTTTAAGACAACAGTAGATAATTGCTGTTATAGCCAAGTTATTTGGAAACTTGGCTAACTTTGGAAATCCCATGGTTAGGATTTACTGTAACATATAAGACCTTACCATGATTTATGTCATTTAATGCTATTTACAAATATATATATATATATGTATATATATATATATATATATATATATGTATATATATCCAGGGTTATTGCTGGGGCTTGGTGCCTGCACGCAAATCCACTGCTCCTGGAGGCTGTTTTTCCCTTCTGCTGCCCTTGTTGTTTATTGTTGTTGTTACTATTATTGTTTCTATTGCTATTGTTGTTGGATAGGAGAGAAATTGAGAGAGGAAGGGAAGACAGAGAGGGGAAGAGAAAGATAGACACCTGCAGACCTGCTTTACTGCTTGTCAAGCGACCCCCTACAGGTGAGGAGCTGGGGCTGGAACCGTCATTCTTGAGCAGGTCCTTGCACTTCGAGTTATGTGTGCTTAACCTGCTGCACTACTGCCCGACCTCCACAAATAACCATATCTTATATACAGATAAGGCTGGCTGCTTATGGTCTCCTTGGTCTAAAATTATAGGTGACTTAATATTTCAAAAAAAGTTGTTATTAGAAGTGCATTAACAATTTAAGCCCAATGTTAAAAATTCAGTCAGTTTACTCATTTAAAATCTTAAGTGCTTAGATTAAATGGATATTTACTCAAAACTGAAGTGTATGCATTAAAAAGTTCTAGACATTGAATCCATTTCCCCCTCTCATATTGATTAAATAGTGACTTATGAGATTATAAGTTAATAGGAGTATATATTAACAGCATTCCCACCACCTAAGGTCTAAGTCTCTACCCCCATCTCCCTACAGTGGAGCTGAAAGTAAACTCCCCCACCCTGCCTGAGTTTTTTACTTTGGCACAATATTCCAGACTCAATCAAATTCTGCTTTGCATTTCATTTCGCTTTCTGTTCTTTCTCAACTTCTGTTTGTGAGTGGGATCATACCATATTCATCTATCTCTTTCTGGCTTATGTCACTTAACATAATTCCTTCTAGCTCCATCCAGGATGGGTCAAAGAAGGTAGGTTCATTATTCTTTATAACTGAGTAGTATTCGAATTTCCACCAATATTTTCCTCTAAGTATTTGATAGTTTCTGGTCTAATATCCAGGTCCTTGATCCATTTGGAGTTTACTTTTGATTTTGGCGAGATGTAATGGATCAGTTTCATTCTTCTGCATGTTTCAACTCAATTTTCCAAGAACCATTTATTGAAGAGACCCTCCATTTAAATGTTTGGGCCCCCTTATCAAAGATTAGCAGTGTGTGTGAGGGGGTTTCTTTTTGGGCTTTTTATTCTGTTCCACTGATCTGAGTATCTAGTTTTGTTCCAGTAGCAGGCAGTTTTGATTACAATGACCTTATAATACAGTTTGAGATGTGGGAGTGTGATGCCTCCATTTCTGTTTCATTTTCTCAAGATTGTTTTGGCAATTCTAGGTCTTTTCTGGTTCAGATAAATGTTTGTAATTTTTGTTATATTAAAGAAAGTCGGTGGGACCTTGACAGGTATTGCATTAAATTTGTATATGGCTCTGGATAGAATATTCATTTTAGGGGACAGGAGGTGGCGCACCTGGTTGAGCTCATGTATTATAATGTGCAAGGACCCGGGTGCAAGCCCCCGGTCCTCACCAGCATGGGGAAAGCTTTGCAAGTGGTGAAGCAGTGTTGCAGGTATCTCTCTGCCCCTTCCCCTCTCTATCACCCTCTTGATTTCTGGCTGTATCTATCCAATAAGTAAAGATGATAAAACATTTAAAAATTTTTTTAAAAGAATATTCATTTTGATTATCTTAATTCTTCCAATCCATGAACACAGGATATCTTTCCACTTCTTTGTATCATTTTCTACTTCTGTGAATAGCGACTTGTAGTTTTCAGTGTACAAGCCTTTCACTACTTTGGTTAGGTTTACTGCTAGATATTTTATTGATTTTGCTGTGATAGTGAATGGGAGTGATTTCTGGATATCCTCTTCTGACTTAATGTTTGATTAAAAAAAAGTATGATTTTTGTCCTCATGCAGTTTTATTTTATCTTTCTTTTCCCCTGGAATTCTGTCCAACCAAAGGCTCCAGAACCAGCAGGCAAGGGGTTGGGCATGGAAGCAACTCTTTAATTTTTTTTTTAAAGAAACTTAATTTTTATTTTTCCCCTTTTGTTGCCCTTGTTTATCATCGTCGTTGTTGTTATTGTTGCTGTCGTTGTTGTTTGATAGGACAGAGCGGAATGGAGAGAGGAGGGGAAGACAGGGGAGAGAAAGACATCTGCAGACTTTCAGCAATTGTGAAGCGACTTTCCTGTAGGTGGGGAGCCAAGGACTCGAACTGGGTTCCTTGTGCTCTGTGCCCTGTGCGCTTAACCTACTGTGCCACTGCCTGGCTCCCAGCAACTCTTTAATTAACTCCACCTTCTCTACCTCTTCATCCTTATCTGCTACTCTCTTCTTACTGCCACATGTTTAAGAGAAATCAAAATAAGAAGGACTGACTGTTTTGCCTTGTTCAAAATATTAGAGAATAAAAGTCATTGCACTGTCATAATCCATTTTATTTATAACTCCCATCAATGTGATAGAAGAGAGCAGAAACAACATTTTATACATTACAGAAAACTAAGAACTGGTTTAGGATTATAGACAACCCTTGGTGACACCCTCTGGGAAAAAGCCTGAAAATGGCATAAAGAATCAATAAAATTGGTACCATTTTATTGATTTACAGGCAAAGTTCCACTTCAGATGAGCATATGAAGGGGCTAAATGTCTGGTTAAGAATATAATAATCAGGGCCAGGATTTTATATCTTATAGAAAACAAAGTTGAAAACTTTTTTTGAAAGATTAGGAGCGAATGTTATGGAAAACTGTAGGGGGTATGCCCAGTTGTGCTTTGTCTTCATCTCTTTTATGTCTGGGGGCATTTATAGCTAGCATTTATAACTCCAGAAAAGAAAAGTACAATGTACCAGTCAGTTTCTTAAAATATAAAATAAAGCCAGGTTCATGTGTCATCCTGTGTGAATAAGTTATTCAGAACTGAGACTAGTTGCAACATAACTTCCTCTCGATTGCTATGATAATTCAAATGTAAAAGACTACAACAGTTTGTCAGGAAGGAATTAAACTGGGGGAGTAGACCAACCTGTAACAAATTTAAGCTTATATACTCTCAAGTGTTAGGAAACTGTAAAAACTGTACCAAAAGGGAAGCTTTCAAGGACTGTAGAAATTTTTCTGAATGCTAGGACTCAAATGTAGTGTTTTTTTTCTAATCATATAATTACCTCTATTATATTTGCATGACCAATTTAGTTATTTCTTTAAAATATGTAATTAAACTTTATAAATTTCACAGAGTGGTTGATAGCAGCAGCATATTACATGCTGATATTTCTGTGTAGATTGTGTCTCAGCCATTGCACTGACCCTTGTACAACAGGTTATATAATTAATAGACTGTCCAGGATACATATTAATGATAAATATTCTGAGTGATACAGTTTCATATTTAGGGAGCCCTGCTCATCATTGTGGCAATCACATTCAAGGGAATGGAGATGTGTGAATGTGGAAGAAATATAAATTAAACCTGCAAATTTTCTCTTTATCCTCTGAAATTTCACCTGAATGGCCTCAAATGATTTTGATACATGGGAATACTAGAATCAGTTGTTCATTTGATGGTCTTTGTACTAGAAGTAATTGATGCAATTTCCCATCAGTATATGAAGTTGTTCATATATGCTATGTCTATGGGAATTTTGCTCCCAAATACTAGTGTTCCTAATGGGAACTTCTTTTATTATTATTATTATTTATAAAAAGGAAACACTGACAAGACCATAGGATAAGAGAGGTACAACTCCACATAGTTCCCACCACCAGAACTCTGTATCACATCCCCTCCCCTGATAGCATTCCTATTCTTTATCCCTCTGGGAATATGGACCCAAGGTCATTGTGGGATGCAGAAGGTGGAAGGTCTGGCTTCTGTAATTGCTTCCTCACTGAACATGGGCATTGACAGGTTGATCCATACTCTCAGCCTGCCTCTCTCTTTCCTTAGTGGGGCAGGGTTCTGGGGAAGCGGAGCTCCAGGACACATTGGTGGAGTTGTCTGTCCAGGGAAGTGTGGTTGGCATTTGATAGCATCTTGAACCTGGTGACTGAAAAGAGAGTTAACATATAAAGCCAAACAAACTGTTAATTAATCATGAACCTAAAGGTTGGGTATTGCAGATGAAGAGTTTGGGGTCCTCCATTTTGTAGATAGCTAGTAGGCATATTTTAGTTATATTCCAAAGGGCCTGTGGCTATAGTAGTTTTTTTTTTTTCTTTTTTTCCCTGAGCCTGAAATCTGATATGCAGGTGGATACAAGTTATTGTCTGGGGGGATGATGTCATGGCTCGAAAAGGGACAGAAAGCTGGATCAGGGAAGAAAGTAGCTCCCAAATATGGGAAAGGGGGATAAATACTATTGACTGTAAACCCCACCGATTTAATATGATCTGGGGCCCATTTTCTGCTTAGGAACCCATGTAACCTCTGCATCCCTGTAGATCTGAGCTCACATTCTGTGGTCATGAGTAGGAATGTTCCAAGCTGCCCCAATATCAGGCCCATCTCCCTCAGGTGTAACAGAATATGTTGTCCATCCTCCCTTTGGAGGACGGAACATTCTCTACTGTTGTTGATCCACGTTGAGGGTAAGGTCCTATGGGGACCCACAAAGGGGTCTGTTTTGTTGTTCCTGATAGAAATGACAGATAACAATGGAGAGAGGGATTTATTTGAAGTCTAGGCCCATCATGTCTCTTTGGGAATCTCAGGACTCCCAGATTAGGGCCCCAGCTGATGTAGTGGCCTGATAATAACTAAAGAGTCATCCTTACAGTATACCAGTCTCTTGCCCTTATTCATCTTTTGCAGTCCTTGCTTTAGTAAGGTTAGCTTTGGAATGAGTGAGGGAACTGAAATAGGAAATAGGTGAGGAGGGTATCTAAGTCTAAGTAGAAACTATTTCATTATGAACTTTATGCCGACTCACTGCAGACTATTGTGTACTTTTGCTTTCAGATATATATTTTGCCCTAATTTATGGATATATGTGAACATATGCCCTATCTCATGGGACTTGGTCTATACCTAGGTTTTAGGACTTTGTCAGGAAGTGAACTGCCTGGAATGGAATTAGAGAATCCTATGAAAGGAAAGGTCTCATTGGAGTAATGTGGCTGAATGGTTGACATTCCATGACTGACGTCTCTGGACACAGTCTGCAGTGAAGCATGCTGAGGTGGTACTCATTGCATTGATTAGGCTGGGATCCGCGGATGCAATATCATTTGAATTGAGAGAAGCATGCAGGAAAGTGAGCCCCACCCTAGAGGTTCCAGGATTGGGGTGAGATAATAGACTCTGTAGAGGAAGCAGGAGGTTCCTGCTATCTTAGGGTTTAAGAAGGCAATAGATAGTTATTGCTATGATCACATTATTTGGCAATTGGGTTAACTTTGAAATATCCCTTTGTTAGGATTTGCTGTATCATACAGAACATCACCATAATTTATGTCCTTTGACATTTTTTTGTATATAGCTGTGTCACCAGTTGCTTCTGTTCTCCCTGGTCTAAGCTTTTAAGAGATTTAACATATCAAAGACTCAGCCTATGGTCTGTGCATTAAAAAGTTTGAAACATTCAATCAGTTTTTCCCTTCTCATTAATAATGATTTATATGACTATAAATTAATAGGAGTGTACATAAACACCATTCCCACCTCCAAAAGACTGTGTCCCACCCAATCCTTCCCCCTCCCAAACCCCTTCCCCTGCCCTGTGAAGCAGAACATCCACCCTCACCCTCAATCCAGGGTTTTTACTTTGGTGCCCTACTCCAAATTCAGTCAAATCCTGCTTTGAGTTTTATTTTCTGTTCTTCTTTCTCAGCTTCTGTTTACGAGTGGGATCATCTCATACTCATCTTTATCTTTCTGACTTAGCTCACTTAACATAATTCCTTCTAGTTTCATCCAAGATGGGTGAGAAGGTGGGTTCATTGTTCTTAATAGCTGAGTAGTATTCCATTGAGTATATATACCACAGCTTTCTCAGCCACTCATCTGTTGTTGGGCACCTGGGTTTAGCTATTACGAATTGTGCTACTATGAACATAGCTGTACAGATATCTTTTTGGTTGGGTGTTATGGAGTTCTTGGGGTATATCCCCAAGAGAGGAATTACTGTGTCATATGGAAGGTCCATGTCTTGCCTTGTGAGTGTTCTCCAGACTGCTCTCCACAGAGGTTGGACCAATTTACATTCTCACCAGCAATGCAGAAGGGTTCCTTTGTCCCCACAGCTTCTCCAGTATTTGTTGCTGCTGTCCATTTTGATGTATGTCATTTTCACAGGTGCGAGGTGGTATCTCAGTGTTGTCTTTATTTGCATTTCTCTGACAATCAGTGACCTGGAGCAATTTTTCATGTGTTTGTTAGCTTGTTGGATATCTTCTGTAGTGAATGTTCTGTTCATATCCTCTGCCCATTTTTGGATGGGGCCATTTGCTTTTTTGTTGCTAAGTTTTCTGAGCTTTTGTGTATTTTGGTGCCATGAGCAAGGTTTAAGAGTAAGGACTCAGAGAGCGTGTTGGTGTTAAGCAATAATTCTTTACTTATTTAGATGCCAGAAAAGGGTCACACAACACGCAGTCAACCCGATCGATACCTTTCCTTACTCAGTAGCCATTTGCAGGTAAGGCTCAAGATGTGGTCACCAGTAGCTGTATCGCTGTACTGATGTTACTTCTTCTGCTGGCATGACCAGATGAACGAGGGCCTCTGGAAGTTGGGGAAGCAGCTACTTAGCCTATCTGCTTGTGCTCAAGTCTTTTAGCATCACCAGTTAATTGGAATTGCAGGAATAGATTTGTTGGTAAGATCACGGAACAGATGCCAGTTTGCTTTCCGAAAGTTCCATCTTAGTTTCTCCGAGCATAGAATCAGTGGGAGCTGGAGACCAATGTGGATGATAGCTGGGCGGTGATGACTGTGCGGGAAGATCTTGAGAACTTGTCTCGTAGCGGGAAAGGATTGGCCGTTGACTGTGCTAATCCAACACAGGTTGGGTGACGAGTCTTTATTCCATCTAGCACTGTGCAAAGAGCTTGGCTGTTTAGGATCGTATAATAGGGAGAGGTCATTCGCTGAAGCCCAGTTGGCTAAGATAGAGCCGTCAGCACTAGTGGAGGAATATCCCCAGTCTTGGTGATGACTATTAAAGTCTCCAACGTAAACGGCTGGGTGATTCGGGCTAGGCAGGACCTCATTATCCCATGAGGCACTGGGAGGCTTATATACGTTGACGAGCTGAATAGTTCCAATAGTAATGGAGTCAGAGGCCGTATGATAAACGTCCGCAAGATACAATTTAGCGTAGATGGCTTGGCCGTGTTTAGGATGGAGATTATAGCATATTAAATCAAATCCACTGATGGTGAATCGAGCAGCTTCATCGACTGCTATATGTGTTTCTTGTAGGCAGATAACATCTGCCTGATGCTGTATCGCCAGTTGACCAATAAGAACGCGTTTGGCAAAGGACAGCCCCTCAACATTAAGTTGGAGGACGCGAAGAGCAGGACCAACAGCTTGAAAGCTGTCAGGAGCTGCTTTGTTTCTGGCTTTGAAAGTGACTGGGATCCATGTGGATTCAGTCGGCTAGGAAGGATCTTCAGTTTCCCCAATGAATGGGTACTCATGGGATGCACCACGGGAAGGTCGATCCAATGCACTCTATCCCCTCTGAAGATTCCTACAGGCGCTTCCACCAAGTCATCTTCAAAGCAGCTTCCCAAGCTATTCCTCGTGGGAGACGACGTGCTAACTATACGCCTTGTCTTGATGCTGAATGCGAGCAACCACTAAAACAGTATGATGAGTCGGGCGACCCAGATGTGGCTGACCATCTCATTGCCTCCCTGGATGCAGCACGCCATGCCCGCTGGCAACAACTCACGGTAAGTCTGAACTTCACCCACTCAAGTAGGAAGGCCTGGAAGCTTCTTTATAGTCTGGGTGCCGGTAGCCAACCCTCTCCCGTCTCCCATCCTCCCGTATCTCCAAACTCAGTGGCCAGTCACCTAACTCAAGTTGGATGTGCTAAGATCGACCCAGTCTGGAAAAGAGAAATTTCCCATGAGTGGTCATCCCACTTCCATTTTTCTTGTCCATCTCCAAAACTCTCTCCCTTTATACTGTCTGAACTGGAAGACGCTTTGAAGAGGGTTAAACCGGGAACGGCTGCTGGCTATGATAACATCACCCCAGAACTCATTCTTAACTTGGGCCCTGCAGCAAAGAAGTGGCTCACTACATTCCTGTCCCACATCTTGGAATCCGAATCTATGCCCAAAATTTGGCGTCATGCAAAGATAATTGCAGTTTTGAAACCAAAGAAAGACCCAACACTGGCCGCCAGCTATAGACCAATTTCTCTCCTCTCCATGTGTTACAAACTCCTTGAGAGGCTGCTTCTCTCATGTATTTCTCCTCTTACAGAGAAATTCCTATCACCTGCCCAATCTGGTTTCTGCGCAGGAAGATCTACCTGTGAACAAGCCATGGCTCTCTCAACTTACATTGAAAATGGATTCCAGAAGAATTTAAAGACGGGTGCTGTCTTTGTTGATCTCACAGCAGTCTATGACACGGTCTGGCACCGTGGTCTCCTAGTCAAGATCTCAAGATGCCTGCCTCCATGGGTGGCCAACACTATATCATTTCTTCTCCAAAACAGAAGATTCCGGGTGCATCTGGGTGACAAGTCTAGCAGATGGAGACTTGTCTCAAGTGGCCTCCCCCAGGGTTCTGTTCTGGCTCCTACGCTATTTAATATTTACATCAATGACCTTCCAGAAACTTCTTCAAGGAAGTTCATCTACGCCGATGACATCTGCTGTGCAACTCAGGCATCCAAGTTTGACATCCTCAAGGAAACACTCACGAAAGACATGTCTCTGATATCTGATTACTGTAAAAAAATGGCGACTAATCCCTAGCACTGCAAAAATGGTATCATCTGTTTTCCATCTACTCCATGCCTCGGTCTCGCATGAGCTTAATGTGCAGCTTGGCGATACGAGAATCCGGCACGAAGCCCAGCCAGTCTATCTTGGCGTCACTCTCGATCACACCCTGTCATTTCACAAACATCTCATAAAAACTGCAGCAAAGGTGGGTGCAAGGAATAACATCATTGCAAGACTGGCCAGCTCCTCATGGGGCGTGAGCACTTTCACACTACGATCATCATCTCTGGCATTATGCTATTTCACTGCAGAATACTGTGCCCCAGTATGTTTCCGTAGCCCCCATGTCCACTTGGTCGATTCCAAATTATATTCCTCCATGAGGATAATTTCTGGAACCATCCGTTCCACCCCGGTTCCATGGCTGCCAGTTCTTAGCAACGTCGCCTCGCCAGATATTCGTCAGGATGCGGCATCATCTAAGTTCATTTCCAACGTCTACGCTCGGCCAGACCTGCCAATATACGCGGATATCTTCGCCCACCCTGTCCAATGCTTGACGTCCCGTCATCCAATCTGGTCTCCTACGCCTACACTGAACTTCTCTGTTCCAGACTCTTGGAAACAGAGTTGGCAGTCAGCTGAGGTAAAGAACAAACACCTCATCACAGACCCCTGCAAGTGCCAACCCGGCTTTGACCTAGCACGTTATGATTGGGCCCTCCTCAATCGCTATCGAACAGGCCATGGCCAGTGCGCCGCTATGTTCCATCGCTGGGGAGCTAGAGACGACCCGAACTGCCCCTGCGGCTCCAGATAGACTATGACCCACATAGTCAACGACTGCCACCTCTCCAGATTCAAAGGAGGTCTCGAAACTTTACATCAGGCTCAACCTGATGCTGTTGACTGGCTACGGAAGAAGGGCAAACGCTAGAAGAAGAAGAAGCATCACCAGTGGCATCCTGGTTAGTAGCGGTGACAGTGCTTCGTTCAGCTGGTTTCTGAGCCTTTATTTATACTAACTTGCCCTCTGTGTTTAAGGTTACATCACCATTGGCCAATCAGGTTCTGATTGACATCATTATCCTACTTATATATATGTATCTGCCTTATCACACTATGAAGGCTCTCTGTGGTTGCTAGGGTTACATGCTCACTACATTTGGTTATTAGTCTCTTGTCTGATGAATGGCATGTGAAGATCTCCCATTCTGTGAGGGATCTCTTTGTGTGATAGTTTCTTTGGCTGAGCAGAAGCTTTTCAATTTGATGTAGTCCCAGTGATTTGTTTCTGTTTTAGTCTTCCTAATGGGAATTTTTCTGTAGTTAGACACATTGACTTTATTTCCTGAGTTCTAACCCATTCTTTAAAAGAGGTGTTGTAGCTGGGGAGATAACGTAATGGTTATGCAAAAGGGTTTTCATGCCTGAGGCAGCAAATACCCTGGGGTTCAAACCTAAGTACCACCATAGGTCAGAACTCAGTATTGCTCTGGTAAGTATAAATAAGCAAAGTAAGTAAGTATTGTTTTAACTCTAATTTTGTAATTTTATCTCAATTACCCTCTCTCCCTTCCTTCCTCCTGTTGCCAGAGCACTATTCAGCTCTGTCTTATGATGGTGTCAGCCACTGAACTTGTGACCTCTAGTGCCTTAGGCATAAAAGTTTGTTAATTTACTGAAGGCACTACCTTCTCAAGACTACCTCCATTTTACAATGTTATCTAAATTTATGAAAATAAATTATCTTTGTTACTGTTCTTTATAAACTGGGAGGGATCTCCCTAAAATGTAGACTAGGTCATGCCATCTCCTCTTGAAACTTCATAAGATTCCCGCTACACCAAAAATAATTTCTTGACTCCTTTGAGAACTGACCTCTTTCTTACTCTGCAAACCCTTTGTTCTCCATTACTCTGCTCCTGCTCTCCCTGTGCTGCCCACTCCTGACCTTCTTTCATTCCCTTAAATACCAACCTTTTCACCTCAGGGCCTTCTTCCATCTTTCTCCTTGCCTTTTCCGTGTCTGGCTTCTTCTCATCCTTCAGGACTTGATATTGCTTAATTACTTCTCAGGGAGGCTTTCTTGAGTTTTCAATTCAACTTAGATTCTCTGTACACTTTAACAAAACAAACTTACACTTCATACAGCACTCATCATGGCTCTTAACTGTGCCTATTTATGTGATAAACTGTCTTCCCTAGACAACAAATATTTAAGTGCATAGGCTTTATCTGTTTCACTCAATACAGCAGTCTTAGCACCTGGCACAGAGCCAACATTTTTCAAAATGAGTGCATCAATGTGGTGCTGTATTTCCTTTAAGTGGACTAAAAAAAAAAATCAGTCACTGGATGTGGAACAAATAAGTGTATCTTTCTTCCCTTCCTAGAAATACCTACCAATATAGTTTTTGTTTTAATAGTTTTTCTTTTTTAGACAATTATGGAAATACTTGTTTGTATTTTTCAGAGTCTAGGCCTCTCAAATATGTGATTTCACTGCTCTCAGGCCAAGTATTTTTTTTAATTTATTTATTTTATTTATAAAAATGAGACATTAACAAAACTATAGGATAAGAGGGGTACAACTCCACACAGTTCCACCACCAGAACTCCATATCACATCCCCTCCCTCAATAGCTTTCCTGTTCTCTAATCCTCTGGGAGTATGGACCCAAGGTCATTATGGGGTGCAGAAGGTGGAAGGTCTGGCTTCTGTAATTGCTTCCCCACTGAACATAGGCATTGACAGATTGATCCATACTCCCTGCCTGCCTCTCTCTTTCCCTAGTGGGGTGGGGTGGGGTTCTGGGAAAGCGGAGCTCCAGGACACATTGGTGGGGCTGTCTGTCCAGGGAAGTCTGGTTGGCATCATGTTAACATCTGGAGCCTGGTGACTGAAAAGAGAGTTAACATATAAAGCCAAACAAGTTGTTGACTAATCATGAACCTAAAGGCTAGAGTAGTGCAGATGAAGAGTTGGGGGTGGGGTCTCCGTTTTGCAGATAGCTAGCAGGCATATTTTATTTATATTCCAAAGGGCCTGTGGCTATACTATTTTTTCCCTGAGCCTGAAATCTGATATGCAGGTGGACCCAAGTTATTGTTGGGGAGATGATGTCATGGCTGGAAAAAGGACCAGAAAGCTGAATCAGGGAAGAGAGTAGCTCTCAAATATGGAAAAAGTATATAATCACTTCCAGTTTTACCCATTTTGCCCCAAAAGACACAACATCATCTTTTTGATTACAAAGTAGTATTCCATGAATATATACCCTATAACTTTTTTTTAGTATAATCATCTGATGATGGGTATTTCAGCTGCTTCCACTCTTTGGCTATTGTGAGTAATGCCGCTATGAACATAGGAGTGCATATGTCCCTTCTAATTAGTGCTTGAGTGTCCATTGGATAAATGCCCATGAGTGGTTATTGCCCAGGCCAACTTTTTCATATAGTTCATTTATAGAGACAAACAGACAGACACAGAGAGAGATAATGTGAGAAGGATAGCAACATAACACCAGAGTTTCCACCAGTGTCATAGAATCTCCTGTGTGGTGTTAGGAATCAAGCCTAGAGGAGCAAGGCGGTGGCACACCCGGTTAGGCACACATAGCACTATCTCTAAGGATCTGTATAAGGACTTGGGCTCGAGCCCCCAGCTCACCACCTGCAGCCAGGACACTTCACAAGTGGTGAAGGAAGTCTGCAAATGTCTATTTTTCTCTCTCCCACTCTATTCTCCTCCTCCTCTCCAATTCCTCTCTGTCCTATTCAGTAAAATGGAAAAATGGCTTCCGGGAGCAGTGGATTCATAGTGCTGGCACTGAGCCCCAGCGATAACCCTGGAGGCAAAAAAAAGGGGGGGAGAGGGGACCAAGTCTGGGCTACACACATGGCAAGGCATGAGTCCTACCTCCTAAGCTATCTCCCAACCCCTGGAAATATATGTTAATAAGCCCTCTATTGTTTTCTATAACAGACCTAGAAAATAGTGTGTCATTGGAGAAATATGGTTCAATAAATAAGTAGAAGACTCAGGAAATGCTGAGAGACCAAAGTACTATTTGGGGCTGTGGGTTTGGAGAAAAACCTTCTGTACATAACTGATCAGTGGATTTGAAGAATAAGCATACCTAACTTTTAGTTTACATTTTTATATATCATGCTTATGCATTAGTCAATGAGATGCTGCTTAAAATAATATTGTGTTCACTTTTGGTGTGGGGAAGTGAGGAGAGAGTGTTTCTCGTATTAGCTTTTTTCTCTGGGGCTGGGGAGACAGCATAATGGTTGTGCAAAAGATGTTCATGTCTGAGGCTCTGTGGTTCCAGGTACAATCCCTAGCATCCCCATAAACCAGAGCTGAATAATGATTTGATATTTCTCTCAATCTCTCTCCCTCTCTCTCTCTCTCTCTCTCTCTCTCTCTCTCTCATAAGTAGCACCTAAGAAACTAAGCAAATGACAGTATAGGGTAAAACCTCAGTGATCTGTAGTCTATCACAGCAGTTTTGGTAACTCAGGATGGAGAAGCAAACCTTAAGTCTCTAGTGGAATAGGATGATGGTTTGGCGGAGGGTGAGGTGTACTGACACCTGTCTTGGGGAGATATGGAAAAAAATGACAGCGATTCTGTCAATCAAGATTTTATCAATAAAAATGACATTAAACGGGTTAAGCGCAGGTGGCGCAAAGCACAAGGACCGGCGTAAGGATCCCGGTTCGAATCCCGGCTCCCCACCTGCAGGGGAGTCGCTTCACAGGCGGTGAAGCAGGTCTGCAGGTGTCTATCTTTCTCTCCTCCTCTCTGTCTTCCCCTCCTCTCTCCATTTCTCTCTGTCCTATCCAACAATGACGACAACAACAATAATAACTACAACAATAAAACAACAAGGGCAACAAAAGGGAATAAATAAATAAAAATAAAAAAATAAAAAATAAAAATGACATTAAAGTTGGAGAGAAAAAGTCATTTTGTCTCTATTGTGTTATAACTTTTCATGTTCTAGGAAGACAGGGTTCTATGTTATAATGTTTTTGCAATCATAATTTAAAGAGTGCTATATACAGGGAAATAGGCATCAAACTGGCTCATAAATATACATGTATGTGTATCAATATATGTTTGATGTTAATGTTATAAGTTCTTCCCCCAAATTACTCCTCAGTGTATAAGCAATAATATTAGCATTTAATGCATCTATTTAAAAATATGTGTCTATCCCACCTTTATTGGAGGGTTAATGAATTACAGGATAGTTGGTGACACACAGGTATAATGTCTCATCTATCTTTCATAGGTGTCTATAAAAACACTCTCATCTCCTTTGCTTCATCTTGGATGGAACTTGAAGTAATCATGTTAAGTGAGATAAGCCAGAAAAATAAAGATGAATGCTAGATTATCTTACTTCTAAGTGGAACTTAACAATATACATCTTTAAACAAATGCTTACTTTGGCCAGGTGGTTGAGTGCACATATTACCATGCATAAAAACCCAGGTTCAAGTCACTGGTCCCCACCTGCAGGAGTGGAAGCTTCATAAGCAGTGAAGCAGTGTTGCAGGTGTCTCACTTTCTCCTACACTCTCTATCCCCCTTCCTCTCATTTTCTGTCTGTGTACAAAATAAATAATAACATAATAAAGAAAATTATTATAGTAAATAAATAAAATTCTTTAAAAATTATAAAAAATAAAAATGGTTACTTTTGTGAGAGTGCTTTGCAAACACTTATAGGAAGATGAGAAATTTTACCCAAGTGTTAGCAATTGTACTGCAATACATTAACCCCCCTCCCTCAAAGTAAAAAAGAAAAAAGTACTTATTTTCTTTTTGCCTCCAGGGTTATCACTGGGGCTCGGTGCCATCACTACAAATCCACTGCTCCTGGTGGCCATTTTTTTGTTTGTTTTCTATTTTATTGGGTAGGACAGAGAGAAATTGAGAGGGGAGGAGAAAATAGAGAGGGAGAGAAAGAGAGGCACCTGCAGACTGCTTCACTACTTGTGAAGCCCTCCCCCACCCCCTACACAGGTGGAGAGCCGGGGGCTTGAATCCAGATTGTTGTCCAGGTCCTTGTGCTTCTTACTATGTGTGCTTAACTGGGTGCATCACCACCCCCCTAAGTTCTTCTTTTCAATAAGGAATGATATAATCTATATGTAATATAGCTATTGAAAGAAAAAAAGAGTATAAGACAAGCAAATTCCAGTCATGAGACTGCATATAGTATGTGAAAACAACAATTGATCTTCCTGCCCACCTTTGTCAGAAGAGGATCTGGGGAGACAGGAGATAATTCACCTGGTAGAGCCCATACTTTTCCATGTATAAGGACTTGTATTTGAGCCTTTCGTCACCATATGGTAGGATCGTGAAAAAGGGAACCTTCACAAGCAGTAGAGCAGTGTTATGGTATCTCTTCTTTCGTGTCTCTCTCTGTTTTTTACTCTTTAAATAAAATGAAGTAAAATGTTAGCTGGCAGTGGTGGAATCATGCAGGCATGAAGGTCCAGTGAAAACCCTGATGACAAAAGTCAAATGAAGTAAGGGGATGAGCTTGTCCCCTGGGTAGCCATCTCCACTCTAGCAGCAGAAAGGAGCAACTAGCCATAGACTTTGTGTTTAGAATTGGTAGGCAGATGTCTCATGCTTCCCGTTTTGTTCTTGAAAGAACATCAGAAGATTTTCTTATAGATCTCAAAGCCTCCTTACTTGAGTTGCGGGGAGGTGAAAAAAACACCACTAAACTTTCTCTTGAAGTAAATCCTCTCATCACTACATCCCTACACACCTACAAGAGTGACTGAAATGAAAATGCTAAGTGTAAACTAGGGCATTGAACATCTGGAACTCTCACACATTACTGGCAGAAGTAGAAATTGGTGTAAGAATTTGGAAAAAAATGATTTGGCATTGTGTACTACTGCTGAACATCTGTTCTCTATGGCCTAACAATTCCACTCTTTTTTTTTTTTTTTGTAAAGAACAAATCTTTTTTTTTAATTAGTGATAAAAAAGAAGAGGAGTACAATTCCATAAAATTCATATCACCAGAGTTCCACATTCCATCTCCTCTATTAGAAGCTTTCATATTCTTTATCCCTCTGGGAGTATGGACCCAGGATCATTATGGGGTGCAGAAGGTGGAAGGTCTGGCTTCTATAATTACTTCTCTGTTGGACATGAGCATTGACAAGCCAATCCATACTTCCAACCTGTTTCTGTCTTTCCCAAGTGGGGTAAGGTTCTGGAGGGGGCCGGTTTCCAGGACACATTGGTGTGGTTGTCTGCTCAGGGAAGGCAGGTTGGTGTCATGGTAGCATCTGCAACTTGGTGGTTGAAAAGCATTAGGATATAAAGCTGAACCAATTGTTTAATAATCATGACCCTAAAAGTATGAATACAGCAGATGAGATTTGGGTTTTTCATGTTGGAAGAATCTAGGAAGTCTATTTTAGGTATATTTCAAGAAGCCCATGACTTTACTAATTTTTGCCTGAGCCTCACAGCTAACATGCAGGTGGGCTAAAGGTATTGTCTGGGGAGTTAGTTGGTGTCAATGTTGGGAATAGGACTAGAAAGCTGGATCAGGGCAGAACCTAACTCCCAAATATGGGAAAATATCTAAATACCTGTAACTATAAACCCCATTGATCTGACCTAGGGCCTATGTCTATTCATATTTAGCAGAGGAGCCTGTATACCTTCTGCATCCCTGTCAGTCTTAGCTCGCATTCTATGGTCATAACTAGGAATATCCACTTTTTTTAAATTAGTGATTTAATATTTCTTTACAAAATTGTAGCATAATAGGTATATAATTACATAAAGGTCGAACCACCAGATTTCTGTATCCTTTCCTCTTCATTGGAAACTGCAGTAGTTCCCCCAAGGTCACCTATATGGGCTGACTCTATGTCTGTCTGTCTGTCTATCTATCTATCTATCTATCTATCTGTCTATTTTTTGACCATTTTTTTCAGTGGTCCTGCCTTCACTTCCTTTCTAGTTCACTCCTACACAAATTACTACTTCCAAATGACTTTCTTCTTTTCCTCTTTTCTCTCAGATAAGTGAAACCCTGCCTGGCTTCCTCTGGTGTTTTCCAGATTTGTTTTCTTTTCACTGATAGTATATAAACAAGATTTCTGTTGACAAAAGATTTGGTTCCTTGTGGAATGGGGGTAGAGATCCCACTGGATTACTTCCCCTATTGTTTAACCCTCTGGGAGTATGGACCAAATTTTTGGGGGGTGCAGAAGGTGGGGATTCTGGCTTTTGTCATTGATTCTCTGGTGGACATGGACATTGGCAGGTTCATCCATACCCTGAGCCTGTTTCTATTTTTCTCCAATGGGGTAGGATTCTGGATACGTGAGGTTTCAGAAAGCATTGGTGAGGTCATCTACCCAGGGAAGTCAGGATGGAATCATATTAGCATCTGCAACTTTAGGGCTGAAATGCAGTAAGATTAAAAGCACGGCAAAATGTTTAATAAACAGGAACCAAAAAAGTAGGAATAGAGCAAACAAAAATAAGGACATTGGGGTGGATGGAAGCTAGCAAGTCTATTTTAGGAATGTTGTTAAGAGCCTATGTCTTAGTAATCTTTATGTGAGCTTGATAGCCAACATGGGGGTGGACTAGAAATATTGTCTGGCAAGATAGTGTCAGAACTGAGAGTAGACTAGGAAGCAGGATTATGGCAGAGAGCTTGAACTAATTCTACTCTTTAGGAATGTATCTAACAGATGTTTATATGTATATTCTACAGAAGTGTCATCACAGTGGAAAAATAATTCATGGTGCATTCACACCACAGGATGCTATATTGAATTGACAAAGATCACTCTCAAATTATACAGCCAATATATATATAAAAAAAAAAACTCAACGGATGTGACCAGGCACAGACATACGTACTGTATGACACTATTTATATAAAGTTTTTAGCATAGGTCAAGTTATACTCTATGCTAGGTTAGAGATAACAAATAGTGAGATGACTGGCTGGAAGAAACTTAAGGGAGGACTCTGTAGTGCTCATGATGTTCTGTTTTCTGATCTTGTGCTAGTGATAGCTATAAATTCATAAGATTTAACTGAGCAGCACAATTAAATATGGACTTCTCTTTTATATATAATAGTTCAGGAAAGGATTAGCAAACAAAAATAAAACAAGCTATCAAAATGAAATGAAGCATCTTGACTTTTAAATTGTAACCTCTTATTTTAGCTAAAGGTGAGTGATTTAT
Source organism: Erinaceus europaeus (assembly GCF_950295315.1). Taxonomy (NCBI): domain Eukaryota; kingdom Metazoa; phylum Chordata; class Mammalia; order Eulipotyphla; family Erinaceidae; genus Erinaceus; species Erinaceus europaeus. The sequence goes on along the minus strand of NC_080185.1, from coordinate 102,026,830 downwards.
TAATGCTGAAACACCCAGTATTGGGTCACTCCCTTTGTAAATCCTGTATAGATGAGCCAACCAACCCTCTGGCTTCAATCATGTGGTTACCAGGCAACTATTGTTCTCTTCTCAATCTTTGTGGCCTCTTTCTGAGCTTACGGAAATAATTTCAGTTATCATTCTGTTACATGAATAATATCTCTGGTACAAAACTGGGGGGCCCTAATTGAAGTCTTTGCCCATGTTTATTAGCAAGTACTGTGGATCAAAAGGTGCCACAAGCTTTAAAAGGAGTAACACTTTACTAAAGAAACCTGCAATGACAATTGTTTCTACATTAATATTGAGGGTCAAAATTCCAGCCTTATTCTCCCCAAATCTTTTGCTAATTTCTCTACGAATTCAAATGGCGCACAGACTGACATAACCATAAAAAGCTGAATTGGGAGGGTTTTGTGCAAAATGTGTTAGAAAAGAGATTTAACCTACATTAATCTTTGTCAGTTCTTTGATCATGATGCAGGCAGGCACTCTGAAATGAACAAATATTTAAGATTCTCTAAGTCAGGTTTGTCTTTTACATATCCAAAATTCCCCAAAGAGGTTACACCTATTGAAGTACTGCCCACGTTGCAGAATATCTGGACATACTCTGAAAATGAATGACTAATAACAGGCGTGAAGATTGCCGTGTTCCAAGATACACATTGACAAATGGTTTTCCTTTTACCAATATCAACAGCAACATAAAATAGAAAATTTCCCACACCCCCATTAATGTTAACTTATATTATTTCCTTTATTATATGCTTGTGTTATATGTATTTATTTATATGCATAGATACCTTAACATATATGCTCAGTAGTTTTCATAGGTGTAAATGGCCCTTTTATAATTCAAACTTAAATATGAAGGAAACATATAGGCCATAACCTTATCTTTTATTTATTTTTTTAAATTTTTTCAAAATTTAATTTATTTATAAAAAATAAAAAATATCAACAAAACCATAGGATAAGAGGGGTAAAATTCTATACATTTTATACCACTAGAGTTAATTTCTCTGGGAGTATGGATTCAAGATCATTATGGGGTGCAGAAAGTGGGAGGTCTGGCTTCTATAATTGCTTATCTGCTGAACATGGGCATTGGCAGGTGGATCCATACTCCCAGCCTGTTTCTATCTTTCCTTAGTGGGGTAGGGCTCTGGAGAGATGGGGTCCCAGGGTACTTTGGTGAAGCCATCTGCCTGGGGGAGTCAGGTTGGCTAGCACCATGGTAGCATCTGCAACTTGGTGTCTGAAAAAGAATTAAGATATAAAGAAGAACAAATTCTTAAATAATCTGGAACCTAAAGGCAAGAATATAGCAGACGAGATTTGGAGTTTCCATTCTGGAAAAAGATAGTAGGTCTATTTTAGGTATATTCCAAGGGGCCCATGACTTTAATCAGATAGTTTCAATTTAGACCTACATACTCTCCTCACCCACTTCCTATTTTACTTCCTTTAATCACTCCAAGGCTACCCTTGTCTGACAAATTAAGGACTACAAAATCTGGATAAGGGCAAGAGACTGGCATACTACCAGGCCACTTCATCTCCTGGGGCCCTAGTCAGTGAATCCTGGGATTCCCACACAGATGTGATGGGCCTAGACCTCTAATAGATCCCTCTCTCCACTGTCACTGGTCATCTCCATCATGAACAATATAATGGACCCTTGTGTGGGCCCCCATAGGACCTTACACTGAATGCGGATCAACAATGGTAGGAACTGCACCATACTCTGAAGGGAGGTTGGGCCAAAATCCTCTACCACTTGAGGAAGATAGGTCTGGCAATGCATGCAGCCTAGAACATTCCTAGCTATGAACACAGAATGTGTGCTCAGACGTACAGGGATACAGGGACCTACACTGAATATAGGCCCCATATCAAATAGATGAGGTTTACGGTTAATAATATTTATATACTTTTCCCAGATTTGGGAGCTACTCTCTTCTCTGATCCAGCTTTTTAGTCCTATTTCCAACCCTGACACCATCTCCCCAGATAATGCCTTTGTCCCACCTGTATGTTAGCTGTCAGGCTCAGGCAAAAATTAATTTTTTTTTTTAAGGAAAAATCCTTTCAACACAAAAACTACTGTTTTATTGAGTTGCTGCTATACAAACAAAATATAAAACAGAACTTCTGTTCAATCTCAGGCTCCTCAATTAGTCTAAAAATTGGCAATTGCATTAATTTAGAAGACCTTGATAGATACTATCTGAAGTGGCATTTTTTTTCTTGTGTTCAGTGCATTGTCTAGTGCCAAGCTCATGCCAGAGTAAATTATTAGCAATTATCTTTCTTTCAATTGCTGGAATACAGAGCAATAGCATTTGTTTTTCTTGTATGTACTTTATTATAATTCATGTTATGATTTCAGAACAGATTATCCTATAACTATTTGAAATTATTATTGTCATGATGTACGTGAAATATTTCTTTAGGTATACCAAGGAAAATAATGGGCCTCATAGAATTTTCTATTTTAGCCTATTAGAAGCAATCAGATTTGCTTTATAAGACTTGGGATATTACAATGTTATTTCAAGATTCATCTTACTTTAAGAGCAGTTTCATGCTCATAATAGAGTTTATGATTATTCTGCTAGTGCTAATACTCCTAATCATATTTTGCATTCTGCCATATAATGATTTTAACAGTTTTGTTGTGGTATATTTATGTATCATGTGACGTATCTGTGTTAAGTGTGTAATTCTTTGTTTTCTAGTAAATTGTACTGTTGTACAACCAAGATCAAGATCTAAACTTACCTGATTTGCCTGTTTAAGTCCTTGGCAATAACTGATCTGTTTTCTGACTCTAAAGATTTGACTTTTCTAGACATTACCTATAAGTGGAATTGTTGGTATGCTTCTAGTTCTGCGTCTGGGACCCCTGCTGTTACATTGCTTGATGTTGTGGTCTACTTACATGGTCATTCTGTTACACTGGTTTGGTGTCACTCCCCCTACCTCCTGGAGATTTTGGTTGGCACTCGCTGGTTCCTGCTCTTTCCTTCTCCCCGCCCCCTAAGTACATATTTCCGTGGTTCCTGACTCTTTCACCGGAGGAGAGAGAAGCAGGACAGAATTGGGTTGTGATTAGATTAGATTAGTTTGTTGAACTGCTTCCCTGCTCGTCAATAAAGAGTTACTGCTCCCCAGCTCAGCCATGAGTCTCTGGTCGTCTCTGTCTCCCGCTTTGCGAAGCCAGCCCAGCAAAAACAACGTGGAATCATACAATGTGTGATCTTCTGTACTTAATGGGCCGAGTGGCGGTGCACCTGGTAGAGTATACACTTGACCAAAGGTTCAAGCCCCAACTCCCCATATACAGTGAGGAAGCTTCATGAGCAGTGAAATAGTACAAGTGTCTCTATCTCTGACCCTATTTCTCCCTTCCATCTTAATTTCTCTCTATCTCTAAAAAAAAAAAATTGCCACCAGGAGCAGCAGATTCATTGTCCGAGTACTGAGACCCAGCGATGACCCTGGTGACAATTAAAATTTATTTATTTTTATGTTATATATTTATTTTGCCTCCAGGGTTATCACTGGGGCTCTGTGTCTGCATCACAAATCCACTGCTCCTGGAGGCTATTTTTCCCCTTTTGTTGCCCTTGTTGTTTTACAGTTGTTGTGATTGTTGTCATTGCTATCATTGTTGTTGGATAAGACAGAGAGAAACTGAGAGAGGAAGGGAAGGGGGGGAGAGAAAGACACCTGCAGACCTGCTTCACCACTTGTGAAGAGACCCTGCTGCATGTGGGGAGCCAGGGGCTCCAACCGGGATCTTTAAGCCAGTCCTTGCACTTTGCTCCATGTGTGCTTAACCTGCTGTACTACCACCTGACCCCTTAAAATTTATTTTTAATAGTAAGAAATGCATCTGTGTTGTATCATGCCACAATATAACCTTTTATTACTGAATAGTATCCCTTTTATGTATGCCATATATTTGTATATTCATTTAAATAGGCATTTGAAGTTTTTTAAAGCTATTATATATAATGCTGCTATGAACATTTGCATGCAAGTCTGTGTATAGACAAATGTGCTTATTTCACTGTGTAGGGGCTAAATTACTGGGCTGTAAGGTAAAGAACCTTATCTATTATGATAGTCTTGGATAGCTGTGGTGCTGGCCTTCACTGATTGTCACTGAGATAGCTATTGTTTCTTTTTTTTAAATAATTTTTTAAATTTATTCCCTTTTATTGCCCTTGTTTTATTGTTATAGTTATTGATGTCATTGTTGTTGGATAGGACAGAGAGAAACAGAGAGAGAGAAGGGGAAGACAGAGAGGGGGAGAGAAAGACACCTGCTGACCTGCTTCACCACTTGTGAAGTGACTCCCCTGCAGGTGGAGAGCCAGGGGCTCGAACCGGGATCCTTAAGCTGGTCCTTGTGCTTTGTGCCACCTGCGCTTAACCTGCTGCGCTACCCCCCGACTCTCTAAGATAGTCATTGTTTCTGATGAAGACCCTACACGGTTACCAGGATGATCTCTACTGGCAATAGAGCTACTGAGTTTTTTGGCTTGCCCATCTCCAACCTCCCACACACATTTTTAAAATTTGTTATTATTAGTATATTACTAGATTGTAGGATCTATAAAAGAAGCAAAAAATAACCCCCAAAAAAGTGGGCCAAAGAACTAAACACAGTTTTCTAAAGAAGAGGGACAACTGACCCACAGACACATGAAGAAATGCTCTACTTCACTTATTAGAGAAATGCAAATTAAACCTACACTGAGATAACATCTCATACTTGAGAGAATAGCTTACATCAACCAGGAAATGATAGGTGTTGGAGAGGTTGTGGAGAAAAGGGAACTCTGGGGAGTTGGGCACAGTGGGTTAAGCATATGTGGCAAAAAGCGCAAGGACTGGCATAAGAATCCCGATTCAAGCCCAGGCTTGGCTCCCCACCTGCAGGCACGTCGCTTCACAGATGGTGAAGCAGGCCTGCAGGTGTCTGTCTTTCTCTCCCCCTCTCTGTCTTCCCCTCCTCTCTCCATTTCTCTCTGTCCTATCTAACAACAACAGCAACAATAATAACTACAGCAACAATAAAACAACAAGGACAACAAAAGGGAAAATAAATAAATAATAAAAACCATTTTAAAAAACAAAATAAAAAAAGAAAAGGGAAGTCTGCTATGTGACTGGTGGAAATGAAAACTGGCACCACTCACCAAGCTCAACAATGGGACCAGGGGCTTGAACCAGGTCCCTGTGCTTTATAACATGTGTGCTCAGCCAGGTTGCACCACCATCCGGCTCCATCCCCGATTGTTTTTTATTGTAGCTTTCTCTCTTTTTCTTTTTGTTAGTCTAGTCAGCTGTTTATTCATTTTATTTATCATTTCAAAGAATCAGCTCTTGGTTCCATTAATCTTCCAGATCATCTTTCTGGATTCTATTTCACTAATGTCTACTCTGATTTTGATTATTTCCTTTCTCCTGTTGACTTTTGGGTCTCTTTGTTGCTCTTTTTCTAATTGATTCAGTTGTGATATTAGGTAGCTTACTTGAGATCTTTGCTATTTGTTAAGATGGGCCTGTATTACTATAAACGTCCCTCTTAAGACAACTTTTGCTGCAATCAACTGGGTCCAGTAGTTGATCTTTTCATTTTCATTATTCTTCAAGTAATTTTTAAGTTCTCTTTTGATTTCTTTAGATGGCCCAGATGTTATTCAGGACAGGTGTACTGTTTATAAAGTCTTTTTAAAAATTTTTAAACTTTATTTAATTCTGTAGGGTAGAGAGAAATTGAGAGGGAGGGTAGACAGAGGAGGAGAGAGACAGAGAGATACCTGCAGCACTGCTTCACCATTTGTGAAGCTTTCCCCCTGCAGATGGGGACTGGGGGCTTGAACCCGGGTCCTTGAACCCGGGTCCTTATGCACTATAGCGTGTGCTTGACCAGGTGTGCCACTGCTTGGCCCCATTTAGTCTTCATAGTTTGAGTATATGTCTTTGTTTTTTTTTTTGTGGTTGATTTCTAACTTCACTGCCTCATGGTCAGAAAAGATACTTTTTATGATTTCAGTATTCACTTTTTTATTAAGGCTGTCTTTGTATCCCAACACATGGTTGATCCTTGAGAATGTTCTATGTGCACTTGAAAATAATGTATATTCATGTTTGAGGGATGAAAGGTTTTGAATATATCTCTTAAATTCATCTCATCTATTACTTAATTTAAGGCCTCTATTTCTTTGTTGATTAATATTTTATTATCTTATTTATTTATTTATTTATTTGATAGAGACAACCAGAAATTGAGTGAGAAGGGGGCAATAGAGATGGAGAGGGTCAGAGACACCAGCCATACTACCTCATCACTCACAAAGCTTTCCTCTTGCAGGTGGGGGTTGGGGACTTGAACCCAGGTCCTTGTGCATTGTAACATGTGCGTTCAAATAGATGCACCATCACTTGGTCCCTCTTTGTTGATTTTTTTTTTGTCCTTTTGGTCTGTCTCTTGCTGTGAGTGGTGTGTTGAGGTCTCCAGCTAATACTGGGCTGCTGTCAATGTCTTCTTTAAGGTCATTAAGTACTTTTTAAAATGTATTTAGATTCACACATACTGGAAATCTATGCATTGATTATGATCATGTATTTCTATTGGGTTGATCCTCTAACCAATATGTACTGTCTATGTTTGTCTCTCTTCACCTTCTTTGCCTGAAAGTCTAGTTCACCTGATATTAGAATAGGTATTCCTGCCCTGGCTTGTACATCTTTTTAATTTTTAATATTATTTTATTTGTTCTTAAACTGGCTTCTGTAATTGCTTCCCCACTGGACATGAACATGGGCGTTGACAGGTAGATCCATACTCCCAGCCTGACTCTCTCTTTCCCTAGTGGGGCAGGGTTCTGGGGAAGCGGAGCTCCAGGACATATTGGTGGGGTCGTTTGTCCAGGGAAGTCTGGTTGGCATCATGTTAGCATCTGAAACCTGGTGCTGAAGAAAGAGTTAACATATAGAGCTAAACAAACTGTTGACTAATCATGAACCTAAAGGCTGGAATAGTTCATATGAAGAGTTGGGGGGGGGGAATCTCTGTTTTGTAGATAGTTAGTAGTCCTATTTTAGTTATATTCCGAAGAGCCCATGACTATGCTAGTTTTTTTTTTTTTTTCCTGAGCCTCACATCTGATATACGGGTAGATCTAAGTTATTGTCTGGGGAGATGATGTCATGGCTGGAAAAAGGACCAGAAAGCTGGATCAGGGAAGAAATTAGCTCCCAAATATGGGAAAGGCATATAAATATTGTTGACTGTAAAGCCCATCAATTTGATCTGATCTGGGGCCCATATTCATCTTACCCGAAGCCCTTTTATCCCTTTATTTCATATCTGAGGTGTTTTTACATTTATTTATTTTCAAATATTTTTTGAGAAACTACTTTTATTTAGTGTGCTGGGGTAATTTTTTACAGTATAGTTATTGGCAAACAAGTATGTTATATCATATTCTTGTGACAAGTATCTGCAAAACACTTTCTTCCTCAACTTATGTCCTTTTCCCACCATCATGCACCCAGACCCCAATACCATCTCCTTCTCCTCTCCAGTGTCCTTTGCATGTTTCACTTTCTGTTTTCTCTTTATATCCTTGGATAAACTACTCTTATAAATGTTGACAATTCAGAAATAAGAACTCCAATCTTGGGTTTTTGCTGTCAGGAACTCTTATGTATGCATTCTAGGTGATAGATACAGTGAAAATGTGACATTTCCTATTCTCAATGAATTTAGAGTGGAATTGGAATAAAACCTTCATTTCTTATAAGCATAACATAGCAAAACACTTACGAAGAAACTAAAAGAGAACAGTATGATAGTTTTTTGACAGGTCATATGAAGAATAATGCAAAGTTCTTAAAGTAGAATTGCCTGAAAGAAATGAAAATTATTATAGTTTGTATCAAAGAACTATAACCTGTAAGGTAGGCAGATGAAACATGAGGTACAGAAAGAAGTACCGTGGCCAAGACCACACAGCTGGAATCAGTGAAATTCAAAACTAGTTTCCATGGGCCTCTATGTCCAGAACTTTCCACATGTCAGCCTACTGTCCTTGAAAGGAATAAACATGCATCTTACATTGAACACAATATTGACAGCAAAAAAAAATTTGACAGCACTTACTGTTTTTAAATAATTTAGAACTCTTCCTTGCCCCATTCCCAAATTCTACACACACACACACACACACACACACACACACACACACACACACACACATTCCATCAGTAGTGACAGGTAATTATGCATGTTTTCATTGGTTAATTGTGAGCTATTTTATTAATGTTAATGTGGTTTTTACACTTGCATAAAAATTACCTGCTTCTTCTAGGAAAAATAAGAACAAGAGCTTGGGCTGCACTCCCATGCTCTCACTAGTCATTTGAAAATAACTAATGTTCAACTGGAAATCTCTTATTATAAATTTTCTCTGTCTCTGTCTCTCCCTCTCTCTTTCTCTGTCTCTCTCATGATCAGTTTGTCAGTTAATTTCCTGTGGCAAAAGTTAATGTTCTATTAAACTAGGTATTAACTGATGTAATGAGTGGTATCGTGTAGGTTATTGCCATTATAAACCATACTTAACAGTTTAGAAAATCAATAACATATTAAACAAAGGTTAGTGCTTTTGGAATAGTTCCTTGGCAAACAGTTGTTTTCTGACAGACTGTGACCGATTTTCTGCTTCTTGGAAGGTAGAACATGCTCTGCTGCCTTAGTAACTATTAAGAGTTCATTTATGTGAAGGAATTCTCTCTCTCTCTCTCTATTGCTAAGAATGGAGCTGCTCAATTATAGATCTATAGGTTGTGGAAGAGGCAGAGAAAGGGAGGGCAGCTAAAACCCAGCCTTTGTGTTAGTTTTCCTTTGCCTGCTACCCACACAAATCCATTTATTAAGTAATACATGGGGGCCAGGTCCTTTCCAGTGTAACATAATATTCCAGTGTTTACTATGCATTTTTAAAAAATAGAGACAGAGATAATGGGAGAAGTTACTTTTGTCATCAAATTTATTTATCTGGGATCCTGTATTTGAAATCCAGTTCCTAGATAAGGCAGTCATGTGGGAAAAGAAAAAAAATGAAGGCATCATTGTACCTAACTTTAAACTTATAAGTGGGTAGTAATCAAATGATATGGTAGAGGCCAGGAGGTGGAGCACCTGGTTAAGCACTCACATTACCATGCACAAGGACCTAGGTTCAAGCCCCTGGTCCCCACCTGCAGGGGGGAAAGTTTCATTAATGGTGAAGCAGGGCTGCAAGGTTCTCTCTGTCTTTCTCCATTTTATCTCCCTCTCTCCTCTCAATTTCTCTCTGTTTATATCCAATAATAAATAAATAAAATTATAAAGAAACAATGGGGGGACGGGCAGTAGTGCAGCAGGTTAAGTGTACATGGCACTAAGCTTAAGGACCAGCACAAGGATCCCAGTTTGAGCCTGTGGCTCCCCACCTGCAGGAGGGTTGCTTCACAAGCAGTGAAGCATGTCTGCAGGTGTCTTTCTCTCCCCGTCTCTATCTTCTCCTCATTTCTCAATTTCTCTCTGTCCTATCCAACAACAACAATAACAACAAGGACAACAAAATGGAAAAAATGGCCTCGAGGAACAGTGGATTTGTAGTGCAGTCACTGAGCCCCAGAGATAACCATGGAGACAAATATATATAGTATTATAACACAACCAGATTCACAGGCCAGTGGACTAGAATTGAGAGCCCAGAATTAAACCCACACACATATGGACATTAAATTTATGACAAAATCTCAGGAACATACAATGGAGCAAAAATCTTCTTCAACAAATGATGTTGAGAAATATGGACACACAGGTAGGGGTAGTTAGCATAATGGTTATGCAAAGAGACTCTCATGCCTTGAGGCTCTGAAATCCTAGGTTCAATCCCCTGCACCACCACCAACCAGAGCTGAGCAGTGCTCTTCTTCTTCTTCTAGCATTTGCCCTTCTTCCGTAGCCAGTCAACAGCATCAGGTTGAGCCTGATGTCGTTTCGAGACCTCCTTTGAATCTGGAGAGGTGGCAGTCGTTGACTATGTGGGTCATAGTCTGTCTGGAGCCGCAGGGGCAGTTCGGGTCGTCTCTGGCTCCCCAGCGATGGAACATAGCGGCGCACCAGCCATGGCCTGTTCGATAGCGATTGAGGAGGGCCCAATCATAACGTGCTAGGTCAAAGCCGGGTTGACGCTTGCAGGGGTCTGTGATGAGGTGTTTGTTCTTTACCTCAGCTGACTGCCAACTCTGTTTCCAAGAAAGAAGGAAGATAAAAGGGAAAAGGGAAAGAGAATCATGAACACAAGGGGCCAGATAGTGGTGCACCTGGTTAAGTGCATGTATTATCATGAACAAGGACCCACGTTCAAGCTCCCAGTCCCCACCTGCAGGGGGAAGGATTCACAAGTAGTGAAGAATTGCTGCAGGTGCTTGACTTTCTCTCCTTCTCTAGCTCCCCCTTCCTCTCAATTTCTCTATGCTCTATCAGAGAAAATAAATAAAGTTTAAAAAAATAAAAAGATAAACATGGGCATGTAAGATAATAAAACTAAACCAATATGTAACACCACACACAGAGAAAATTAATTTAAAATGAATTAAAGTCTTGGATATAAGACCTGAAACCATAAATACATAGAAAACAGTACAGGTGATACTGTGGACATTGCCCTCAGATTTCTGAGGGACTTGACTCCAACAACAAGAAATAACAAAACCAATACGTGGGACTGAATCAAACTTAAAAAAGAGAAAAAAAAACTTTTGTACAGTGAAAGAAACCACCACCAATAAATAAATAAATAAGTAAATAAATAAATCAAAAATAAAAAAGGTAACTTAGTAATTAGAGAGATATGTATACATCATATGTCTGATAATATGTTCATATTTAAAAGGTATAAAAAACTCTTACAACTCAACAGCACACCCAAAAAGCAGACTTGAAAAACAGGCAAGGAATATTATTCAAAGAAGACATACATAAAACAAATCGACACATTCAAAAGTCAACATTACTTATTATTAGGAATATGCAGGTCAAAACCATAATCAGATTTACGTAGCACCTATGAAAATGACCTATATTAAAAATACTGGTACCAAGTGTTGATAAAGGAATAAAAAAAATAGAGCTCTTATACACTGTCAATGGGAACATAAATTGGTACAGCTTCTATGAAGATTGTTATGGCAATTCCTTTAAAAAAAACTTATGGGGGCCGGGCGGTAGCACAGCGGGTTAAGCACACGTGGTGCAAAGCGCAAGGACTGGAGTCAAGATCCCGGTTCAAGCCCCAACTCCCCACCTGCAAGGGAGTTGCTTCACAGGCAGTGAAGCAGGTCTGCAGGTGTCTATCTTTCTCTCCCCCTCTCTGTCTTCTCCTCCCCTCTCTGTTTCTCTCTGTCCTATCCAACAACAAATGGCATAACAACAGCAATAACCACAGCAAGGCTACAACAACAAGGACAACAAAAGGGGAAAAATGGCCTCCAGGAGCAGTGGATTCATGGTGCAGGCACAGAGCCCCAGCAATATCCCTGGAGGCAAAAAATAAAAAATAAAAAATAAACAACTGATGATACTATTTGGTGCAACATCTGGACTCCTAAGCATTTACCTAAACAATATGAAAACAGTAGTTTGAAAGTATATATGCACCCCTGTGTTGCAGCATTTTCCACAATAACCAAGACATGGAAGCAATCCAGACACCAAGGCATTACTGGATAAAAAAAGGTTGTGGTTTGGTCCATACTCCCAGAGGGGGAGAAATGTTGAGGCTGTGAACTCCAGTTCCATCAGGATCGGATCTGGAGATAGATGAGGAATAAAGCAGTGGGGGGCATTTGGAAGTAATAAGGGGTGTGGGTGTGACTTGGAAAGGAAGAAAAGACAGGATCATAGAAAAAATCAAGGCAAATATGTGGGTCTGGCAGTAGCGCAGTGGGTTATGCGCACGTGGCTCGAAGCGCAAGTACCTGCGTAAGGATCCCAGTTTGGGTCCCCGGCTCCCCACCTGCAGGGGGGTCCCTTCACAAGTGGTGAAGCAGGTCTGCAGGTGTCTATCTTTCTCTCCCCCTCTCTTTCTTCCCCTCCTGTCTCCATGTCTCCCTGTCCTATCCAACAACGACAATATCAGTAACAACAACAATAATGACTAAAACAATAAAAAATAACAAGGGAAACAAAAGGGAAAATAAATATTTTTTAATAAAATGGGCAAATATATATAAGTATAGATAGATGGCTATAGAAATAACATTCAACCTATCACTGTGACATTGGGAGAACTACTGTAGTTTCCAATGGAGGGAATGGGGACACAGAACTCTGGTGGTGAGAATAGTATGGAATTGTATCCCTGTTATCTCATAATTTTTTGAATCAATATATTGTGCTTTAAGCACTAATAATAAAAAGAAATGTTGTGTTCCCCGTTCGAGCCCCTGCACCTGCTCTCCACCTGCAGGGGAGTTGCTTCACAGGCGGTGAAGCAGGTCTGCAGGTGTCTGTCTTTCTCTCCCCCTCTGTCTTCCCCTCCTCTCTCCATTTCTCTCTGTCCTATCTAACAACAACAACAATAACTATAACAATAAAATGAAACAAAACAAAAAAGAAACATTATGATTTAGATACTCTATAGAATACTGCTCAGCTATTTAAAAAGAGGACTCCAGGGGGTCGGCGGTGGCGCAGTGGGTTAAGCACATGTGGCGCTAAGCTCAAGGACCAGCATAAGAATCCCGGTTCGAGCCCCCGGCTCCCCACCTGCAGGGGAGTCACTTCACAAGCGGTGAAGCAGGTCTGCAGGTGTCTATCTTTCTCTCCCCCTCTCTGTCTTCCCCTCCTCTCTTCATTTCTCTCTGTTCTATCCAACAACGAACAGCATCAACAATGGCAATAATAATAACCACAACGAGGCTACAACAAGAAGGGCAACAAAAGGGAAAAAAAAATGGCCTCCATGAGTGGTGGATTCATGGTGCAGGCACCGAGCCCAGCAATAACCCTGGAGGGAAATAAATAAATAAATAAATAAATAAATAAAATTAAAAAAAAGAGGACTCCTAAGTCAGAAAGTGAAAGCCAAATACTGATGTTTTCACTCATGCGAAATGTAAATAAAGCAAACAAACTAAAAAAAAGACAGCAGAAAGAACTTTTACACTCTGACAGAAAAATGGTGGTCAACAGAGCAGCACGGGATTCTCCTCAAATATATATGGCATTATAAAACAATGGTGAATTTTATTAAATAGAATCCAGTTTCTCAGAGATAGACACACTATATCAATATATTTATTTTAAAGTACCAGTTGATTATCAACCACTTTTTTTCTCCAAACTCCCAAAATGTCTGTTTGGCAATGCCCTATAGACTACACCCCACTCCCCCTGGCCTCTACAACTTTATGATCTACTCAGTAACTAAGTGGAAATGCCTGGAACAGCCTTCTGGAACCCTCTTCAACATCAGGGACTCCCTTCAACATTTGTCTTCATTCTGTCTGGCCATTTTGCTATCATACTAGTTATGAATTTAAATAGTATGAATTTAGAAATAGTTATGAATTTGAATAGGGGGCCTGGTAGTGGTGCACCTGGTTGAGTGCATGTATTACAATGTGCAAGGACCAGCGTTCTAGCCCCCAGTCCCCACCTACATGGGGAAAGCTTTGTGAGTGGTGAAGCAGTGCTGCAGGTGTTTCTCTGTCTCTCTCCCTCTCTTATCAACCCCCTCCCTCTTGATTTCTGGTTGTCTCTATCCAATAAATAATGATAATATATATATATATATATATATATATTTTTTAAAAAAAGACAGTGAATTTTAATAGAATCCCTGAAGTTCTTTGTCTGGGTTCTGTCCTTTATTACTCTGACTCTGAGGTCCTAGTTCCCAATCACCCCTGCCTGTCTCTAACCTGTGTGACCCTGTCTTGAGATTTAGCCTGTTTTTTATCCAGTCTTATCTTGAGTAGATGCTTGACATTCTTCCTCTTCTGATGACCGGGTTTCGAGATCTATTCTTTATTTGTCTTCATGGTATGCTTTCATTCCTTCTCTGATAGATTTGGATGATTTCAGGTCCCAATTTATTTTTCTTTCTTTTTTGTTTTGTCTCCAGGTTTATTGCTGGAGCTAGGTGTCTGCACAATGAATCCACTGCTCCGTATCTTTTTTTTTTATAAAACAGAGAGAAATTTTGAGTTTAAGAGAGGATAGAGAGGGAGAGACACAGATAGACACACCTGTAGATGTGCTTCACTGCTTGTGAAGCGACCCCCCTGTAGGTGGGGACCCGAGGCCTAGAACCAGGATCCTTGAGCCGGTCCTTAAGCTTTGTATTGTGTAGGCTTAACCCAGTGCGCCACCTTCCGACGACACCGCCCCCCCCCCCCCCCCCCCCCGCCCCCAGTCCAGGTCCCCAATTTCTGTTTTGCCTAAGGTTATAGGCCATTGGGGGAGGTGTTTCCAGTAGTTGAGTTTGCTCACACGAGAGGTTTTCTCATTTTCATTTTGGGACTAGATGTTGAAATGAGACATCCAAGGGATGTTTTCCAGTTCTATTAATGTTATATTGATTCCTCTACCTAAAAGGTAGCAAAGGTATTTGCTTCTTTGGTGCTTTTTGTTTTTAATCCAGTTGCTATCACTCTCCATTATGCCATACATTTTACTTATCTTGTTTATTATTTATTTTTTTATTTCCATGGACAGCTAAGCTCTACTGGAATAGGATTTCTTGATCTTGTTCTTTGACATATCACTTGAAACACAGTCTAGCCTCAGGACGTCCTTGGAAAAAACTTATTAAATGAATGGGTGAGTGAATGGATGAAAATGGACCCTAGATTCTTTTTGCCTTTAATAGTTGAACTATGAATGTTATTTCTTAGGCTTTTTTTAAAAGAAACTTTTTTCCCTTTTGTTGTCCTTGCTGTTTATCGTTGTTGTTATTAGTATTGTTGTTGTTTTTGATGTTGTTGTTGGGTAGAACAGAGAGAAATCAAGAGAGGAGGGGAAGACAGAGAAGAGGAGAGAAAGATAGACACCCCTGCAGGTGGGGAGCCTGAGGCTGGACCTGGGATCCTTATGCTGATCTGTGTGCTTTCCACCATGTGTGCTTAACCCGCTGTGCCACCGCCCAGCTCCCTTCTTAGGCGTTTTTTCCCCCAATATTTATTTACTTATTCCCTTTTGTTTCCCTTGTTGTTTTGTTGTTGTAGTTATTTATGTCATCATTGTTGGATAGGACAGAGAGAAATGGAGAGAGGAGGGGAAGACAGAGAGGGGGAGAGAAAGATAGAACCTGCAGACCTGCTTCACTGCTTGTGAAGGGACTCCCTTGCAGGTGGGAAATCAGGGGCTCGAATTGGGATCCTTACACAGGCCCTTGCTCTTTGCGCTACGAGCGCTTAACCCGCTGCACTACCGCCTGACTCTCCTTAGGCGTTTTTAAATGAAACAAAGAATAAATCATTGTGTCAAAGTAGAAAATAATTTAACAATAAAGTTATGCCCCAGAATACACAGTATTGTGCTTGATCAAAAGGCTGATGGAGAACTGGTGTGTTTGACTGAGTGGATAAATTGTGGGAGCTGAGTCAGGGAGGGGCAAGAGGCCAGCGTAGCTATTGTCCTAATTATTCAGCCAGCAAACCTCATGGAATTGGCCTGTAAATAACATACTCATCAGCTTCACAGGCCTCTCTGCACAGATGGTTTCATTTGAATCTTAGCTCCCATGTCCCTTTGTAGGAGGTTTATGTGGATGTTTTTTGGCCAGCCTGCCTGCTGTGTGAAGCCAGGTTACCTTCCAGAAGAGGCTCACCACACAGACAATGGCAGATAGACTCTATGTTCCCTTCACCCACTCCCATGTCAGAGACCTATTGCTGTGAAAACAGTTTCATGGAAATAATTTGATTTCATATTTCTCAAATTAGCTTTGAAGTTATAATTGTTGTATTGGCTATCTAAATCAAATTGCCAATAGGAATTCTCAAAAGGAACAGGCTTTAGTAAAACACAGATGTGTATGACCAAACTCATAAAAACCAATCATAAACACTTGCCACGATGATGTCTGATGTAAAGGGACACTGGTTCAATATTGTAAAAACCTGCACTTTAAACATTTTCTTTCTAGGATTCTAACCAACCCCCCCCTGCACTTCAGGAATTGCTTCCTTTATAGTTTCTGTTGCTTTTATAGGTATGTTTCATAATCTAAACTCATGTCCAGACCACGGTAATTAGAAGGGGACATCTGACTGAAGACTCATTAACCCAAGGACAGTCCTATAGCTGTGTGCTTTGATAAGAGCATTATGCTGGCCTAGTTTTCTTTCTCAAGAGTTGGAACCAATTTTTCAGAAAGAATTTACCAATTAAAACTTAGAGGCAGAGGGGCCAGGTGGTGATGCACCTGGTTGAGTGCACATGTTACAATGCTCAAGGATCCAGGTTCAAGTCCTAGGCCCCTACCTGCACGGGGGAAAGCTTCACAAGTGCAATGCAGTGCTATAGGGCTGGTTGACACACTCTCTCTCTCTCTCTCTCTCTCCATCCCTCCCTCCCTTTCTCTCTCCCTCCCTCTCAACTTTTCTGTCACTATCAAATGAATAAATAAATAAATAGATAAATAAGCCAACTAGACGCAGAGGCTAAAGTGATTTGGTGAGAATATCAACAGCTAACATTTACCGAGCCCTAAGTGTGAGCTCTACTGGGTGAGCCATCTCTCAATCCCTATATAGACTACCTTTTAAGTCTTCATAATACCTCTATGACCCCAGCACTGTTCTTAATTTTCAGATCGAGGGAAGGAAAGTTACTTGACTATGTAAAACCCAGTTAAGCGATGGTTTATCCTGAGGTAAGGCTGTGTGAGTCCAGATCCTCTTATGTTTATTGCACTACCCTGATTACGAAGAGGAGCAAATTAGGCAAATGCCAGGTGAATGTAAAGAGGGAAGATGACTCATGAATGACTAGAGAATATCAACTGAAAATGGAATGGATAACCAAGCCACAGAGATGCAAGGACGGCTTCTGGAAAAAGAGATTTCCAAAGAAAGGAGAGAGGGATAAGTTGCAAGTACTGCTTTGAGTTAGCGTGACATTTTGCAGTCAGGTCCAATTTCAAACCCTGGTACTCCTAAATACTACTTAGGAAATGCTCTAGTCACTGCCAATAAAATAAGCCTTTAAATTTTATGTGGGGCTGGGAAGATAGCGTTTTGGCTGTGCAAAAAGACTTTGCTGCCTGAGGCTCCCAGGTCCCAGGTTCAATCCCCAGCATCACCATAAGCCAGAGCTGAGCAGTGCTCTGGTAAAAAATAAATAAGTAAATATATACATAAATAAAGTTTATTCAAAATATGTGTACTGAGGACAAAAAAGATTTCAATGGGTTTGGGGACTGTGGAGATAGGGAACTGGCTACTGGGGCACCATATAACTCAGCTTAAGCCACTGAGTTTACCAACGTAATACAAGCACATCATGTAAGGGAAAACCCTGGAAGCCCAATTAATTGGGCTTTAGTCTAATTATTTTATTATTATTATTATTCTTGCTAGTATGTTGGAAATCAGTATTTTTTCTCAGCTTTAGTGAGGTATGGCTACACATAAATTATTACATATATCATTATTAAAAATTGAAAGTACTAATTAACACCATAAAGTTTATTTTGGAAGGAGAACAAACATACTGGCAACATGTGTGCTGCAAATGTCCAATTTGTTCCTCCTGTTTCTGTGTTCAGTTGCCAGACTTCTATCTTGGGAAAACTGGCACGAAAGTGGTCCTCGGGGAATCAGGGCCAGAAGGCCCAAGATGCCCATTTCTGGCTTGGGTCTCTGCACTGAATGAGCCCTTGGAAACATCAAGAGGTCAATGCCAGCATCTCTTTCTCCTTCTGCCAAATTGTGTCCTCCAGTGCTTCATTCTGATGACTGAAGCACCTCTGGGGGTGGAGAGTGGGAATGACTTTCTTTCTTTTTCATTTTTTTTTTTGCCTCTAGGGTTATTGCTGGGGCTCAGTGCCTGCACAATGAATCCACTGCTCCTGGAGACCATTTTCCCCCCTTTTGTTGCCCTTGTTGTTGTAGCCTTGTTGTGGTTATTATTGTTGTTGATGATGTCGCTCGTTGTTGGATAGGACAGAGAGAAATGGAGAGAGGAGGGGAAGACAGAGAGGGGGAGAGAAAGACACCTGCAGACCTGCTTCACCGCCTGTGAAGCGACTCCCCTGCAGGTGGGGAGCCAGGGGCTCAACCGGGATCCTTACTCCGGTCTTTGCGCCACGTGCGCTTAACCCGCTGCGCTACCACCCGACCCTCGGGAGTGACTTTCAAGGTGATCCCAGGGAACAGAAAAGCACAGTTCTCCTCATAGGGTGGCCCTAGCAAGGAAAATGAATTACATATGCTCACTTATGCATTTTTTTTTTTGCTGGGAAGTAATAGTTTTGGGGTCCTGCAACTGAGGATGTGCACTTCCTTTTAGTTTGTTACCATGTGCATATCTCTAAGACCAATTTGTAGTGCAGGTGTGATTAGGCTTCTCCACACCTATAAGCAATTCACAGCTGCCTGTAGAGTGTCAATGAATTCAACTCAATCCATCACAATTCTGACACTGTCTTCTCAGAGAGACCATCAAATTCCACAGGTAAAAGGCTTAGCACAAGTTCAGGCTTCTGACCAACTAGATATAATTCTCAGGTTCTCAGCCCATCTTCCTTAGGTTCAATTAATTGACTGCATTGGAACACAGAATTTAGGAAATCTGTTTACTAGATTACCAATTTAGTAGAAAGGGTATTATTTAGGAGCAGCTAGATGGAAGAGATACAGTGAGAAAGGTATAGGAGAAAAGTGGAAACGTCCATGCACTCTTCAAGTGTGCTATTTTTCCTCCAAATCTTCACGCATTCACCAGCCCAGAAGCTCTCTGAAACTCAGCTGTTGTGGGCTTTAATGGAGGCTTCATTATAGAGACATGATTTATTAACTCACTGACCAGTGGCAATTAAACTCAAACTGCAGACTCTCTTCCTCCTTGAAAATTAGGGGTGGGATGGGACTGGAAGTTCCAACCCTCTAAACATATTGTTTTGTTTTTACCAGAGCACTACTCAGCTCTGATTTATGATAGTGCAGGGGATTGAACCTGGGTCCTCAGAGCCTCAGGCATTAGTCTGTTTGTGTAATCATTATTCTGTCTCCCCTACTCCAACACAGTTCTTTCACCTGGCAAGCAACCCCTGACCATATGTGCTTCTCCCAAAGTCACTTCATCAACATAAAAAAGATTCCTTTTATCACTCTCAACATTTAGGAAATTCCAAGGCTTTTGGTAGCTGTGACCAAAAAAACTGTGAGTAGAGGCCAGTATAGCTGAGAAATTAATGTACGAATACATTTTGGTCATCTGAAATGCATATATAGAACACCCACATCTTAAAAACCATGATACTGCAGTCATTTGGGCAGTTCTTTGTAATGACTGCCACTGGACTCCAGGATCTTAGGCACCCAAGAAAGTCTTGGTTGAGCACACAACACTCAAGGACATAAAAGTCTTTTCTACTTATGGAATAAGAGCTTCAGCAGAATTGGGGTTATTATCTCTAGGATTCCCTTTTCTCCACTTTTGTATCCCATCACTTTGTTCTTTGACTTCACACTTTATTCTTTTGACAAGTCTAGGTCAAATTTTAAACTTGTTACCGGGCGCACCTTAGAATCCTGTTCCTTTGAACATTGTAAATGAAGAAATATTCTGTAAAGAGACTAGAATGGCTTTTTCATTTTTACAAGTAACCTCACATTGATTAAATAACTGTGTGCCTGTTCTTCAGAATGTGCTATGATAAATTAGGTGCATAAATGTCAGATGAAAGCAGGGCTTTCTGGCATTCTCCACCTGCCCTGGACTTTCTTTATATATATATTCACCAGATTACCATTCCACTATATGTGATGCCATGGATCAAAGGGGTGCAACTCATGCAATTCTGTGCTCTACCACTGAACTACCTTCCTTGCTCAAGCTACTGAGATGTCCCCTGGACATATGTGTGTTTCTGAGGAGTATATACATGTTTGCTGTTTTTTAAAGGGGGAAATCTGTTAATTTAAATTATGGAGGAAAGCATATTAATGAAGTGATTAACATACTCACCCCCTTTATCTATTAAGAGATTATTTTAAATTAAAAAAGACTAATCAGGAGATTATAAGACACATTTCAAGATATAAGTTTAAATATATATGTATATACACATATATAAATATATTACAATTTAATACTACTCTGCAATCAAAAACGACAAGATTCTAACATTTGGAAAAAAATGGATGGAACTGGAGATGATTATGCTGAGTGACATAAGTAAAGAGGTGAAGGCCAGATGTCTTTTTAGATATGTAGACTATAGATAACTAAAGTAAACGAGCTTACAAAAAATAAAATAAAAAGGATAGCCAGATTGTTTTTTTTTGTACAATATGAGAACTAAAATGATTATGGAGGTTGGGGGGAAAGGGTGACAGAACATTGGTGGGGGTGGGGGTGACATATACACATCATGTGTGGATATTAAAATACACCTGAAATCTGATAATTTTGAAAAGTAATGTTAGATCACTAATAAAATGAAATAAGTAATGTGTTAATAAGTAAAGTTTCCTGATAAGGTTAAAGAATAGTGCATTTTGTGTGTTGGATTCACTGTTGTACTATGAGTACATAATCCTTTTATTATTATCTTAAGTTTTCTGATTGAAGTATAGTAGTAGAATTCACCATTTTTTAATGAACTTTTGGTGAATTTTGACAATGTAATCAGTCATGTACCCCATCACCATAATAATATAGAACATTTCCCACAGATGTCTTTATGTCCTTTTGTAGTCAGTCCTTTTCCCCAGCTCCTAGGCTTGATCTGCTTTCTGTTCTTGTAGCTTTGGATTTCCAGGATGATGTCTTAGAATAGATTTTTATAGCCTTTTGCCTGACTTGCTTCTCTTAAGACAGGCATTTGAGATTCTTGCATATTGGTGCCTTACCAGTAATTTTCTTCTTTTACTATTGAATGATATTCCATTGACTGATGTATCATAACACCTGTATTTGTTTAATTGAAATATTTACTTTATTTCCATTTTAGGCTGGTATGAATACAACTACTAAGAGAATTCATGTATAGGTCTTTATGTGAATATATTTTCATTTCTCAAAGGAAAATAAGAGTAGTTATTTATTTTATTTAAAATAAATTACTTCAAATAAATATGCACACATAAAATACAAAAACTATAATTATATATATGAAAAACCTATAATGCTCATATTATAAATTTCAGTCTTGCAACTGAGACAAACCTATTTATTAGCTACATGTAATAAGTTATTCTCTTGGTCAAGACTCAAATGTATTTAAGAGTTAATATTCTGGTCCTTTCTGAAACCTAAGTACAAGTAAATCAGATATTTCAATGGCATCTATGTCTTAAAAATTGATATTTGCTTTTCTGGGTCTGTTTTAAATAAATATGATACTTATTGCCTCTATCAGTATCTTGCTGTATCTCAAGGATATTGAATTACTATTTTAAGATTTTGAAAACATTGTTCAATAACACATTTAAATGCTTTATATAGACAAAACAAATTGTCTTCATTATAAACAAAGTTTCATAAGATAAAATTTATTGATAGAGTAACAAATATATATTTACTTTAATTATTCTTTAATACAGAGTTGAGAAGGAATATGGGGGTGATAAGAAAATAAAGCATATGCAGTTGATAATTTCAGAGCGTCTTTTCACCTTGCAGTTAATTATCCCTCCTTTGGGAATCAACATACCCTTGAATTCATAAGGTCACATACTAGAGAGAGTAGCTGTCAACACTTTTAGTAATTCTTTTTTTTTTTTTTACATTTTTTCCCTTTATCTGGGGATTAATGTTTTACATTCCACAGTAAATACAATAGTTCATGCATGCATAACATTTCTCAGTTTTCCACATAACAGTATGTCACTAGGTCCTCTGTCATCCTTTTCCAGGACCTGTACTCTCCCCCCCAACCCCAGAGTCTTTTACTTTGGAGCAATACATCAACTCCAGTCCAGGTTCTTCTTAGTGTTTTCTCTTCTGATCTTGTTTTTTCAACTTCTGCCTGTGAGTGAGATCATCCCATATTCATCCCTATATTCATCCTTCTTTTTCTGACTTATTTTACTTAACATGATTTCTTCAAGCTTCATCCAAGAAGGGCTGAAAGTGGTGAAACCACCTATTTTTAAAATAGCTGAGTAGTATTCTATTGCATATCTATATATATTTCATTTTGATTCCAGTGTATAATATTCAGTGGTTTCTGAGAGCTAGAACAGGGCTTCTTCTGATCTCTAAGACACTTAAAGAACAACATTTGAGATGAACTGAGCTTGATTTGGGTCCTGCCATTTGCCCTTAATAGAGTATCTGGCTGCTAAAAGCAGGAGTCTTCCGCTGTTCTCCTAAATAGTTGCAGGACAAGGTAATATGCTCAAATTATCTGGGCCCTGTTTTTTGCAAACTTGATAGATCAAGGCACAAGATTTGAAGTCAGTCAGAAGTGACTTCAAATGTGGATTTTCCTATTTTTCATGATGTAAGTTTGGGCAAATTTTAACTGTTGGATTTTAGTATGACAGAGATAATTATATCAAGAGTTTCCCTGAGAATTTTATGAGGACATATTTATAAAACAAGTAAGCTCATTCCTATTGTGTCATAAGCATTCAATAAATGACAACAATTGGTATTACATATACTTCTGTAATTTTCCCTTTCTCCCACAGTTTCTTCTGTGCTTCCATAAATATTTTACTTTTCTCTGTATTAAGGCAGACACTAAGAATGTTTGTGTCTCAATTAAGGTTAAAAACACATTACACTAAAGAACTGGAATTCTAAGATAGTAGACTCATATATATAGATTCTTGGAATCTCTTTTCATTTGCATATACATATCTGACTCTTTTTTTAAAATTTTTATTTATAAAAAAGAAACACTGACAAAAGCCATGGGATAAGAGGTGTACAACTCTACACAATTCCCACCACCAGAACTCCGTATCCCATCCCCTCCCCTGATAATTCCCTATTCTTTTTTAAAATTATTTTATTTTATTTTTATTTATTTAAGAAAGAAGACATTAACAAAATCATAGGATGGGGGGGTACAATTCACACAATTCCCGCCACCCAATCTCCATATCCCATCCCCTCCCCAATAGCTTTCCCATTCTCTATCCCTCTGAGAGCATGGACCCAGGGTCGTTGTGGGTTGCAGAAGGTGGGAGGTCTGGCTTCTGTAATTGCTTCCCCACTGAACATGGGCATTGACTGGTCGATCCATACTCCCAGTCTGCCTCTCTCTTTCCCTAGTAGGGTGAGTCTCTGGGGAAGCGGAGCTCCAGAACGCATTGGTGGGATCTTTAGTCCAGGGAAGCCTGGCTGGCATCCTGATGGTATCTGGAACCTGGTGGCTAAAAAGAGAGTTAACATACAAAGCCAAACAAATTGTTGAAGAATCATGAACCCAAAGGTTGGAATAGTGGAGATGAAGTGTTGGGGGGTACTCACTGCAAACTCTAGTGCACTACTGCTTTCAGGTATATATTTGCCCTAGTTTATGGATATGTGTGAACATATGCTCTATCTCCTGGAACCTGGTCTATATCTAGGTTCTGGGACTTTGTTAGGAAGTGAACGATCTGGGATGGAGTTAGAGAATACTATGAAAGGAAAGGTCTCACCCGAGTGATGAAGCTGAAGGGTTGTCATTCCACACCTGAAGTATCTGGACACAGTCTGAAGTGCTGGAGTGGCACTCGTTATATTGATTAGGTTGCAATCAGTGGATGCAATATTATTTTATAAGAATTGGGAGAAGCATAAGAGAAAGTGGGCCCTACCCTAGGGTCCCAGGACTGGGGGAAGTTTAGGCTCTATAGTGGAAATGTGAGGTTCCTACTGTCTTAGGGTTCAAGAAGACAATGGATAGTTACTGTTATCATCACATTACTTGGTAATTGGGTTAACTTTGAAAAGTCCCTTTGTTAGACATACAAATTTTCCCCCTCTCATAATAATTAAATAGTGATTTATATGACTACAATTTAATAGGTGTGTACATAAACACCATTCCCATCACCAAAAGATTGTGTCCCATCCCACCCAGCCACCCCCACCCCCACCCCCACCCGGGGGTATACTCTTATGCACAAGGCAGACTGAGCAGAGGTGCAGCCAAAGCTAAATAGCCTCATTTCCATGGAAAGAGGTGTCATGCAATGGGTGTGGATATCTGCTGACTTGAAAGCCTGCAGGGTAAGCTCTTTACCAAGTGCTTCTAGAGATCTGGTGCTGTCAAGCTAGGCCCTGAGGTCAGGTCTATTTCTGTGGTGTCAGGCTCCTGGCAAGTTAGTTCAGGTGGTGGACTGCTAAGTCCCTGATCTCCTTGTCCTTCTGAAAATGACAAAAGGTCACCATATGGTTGGTAGGCATTTGCCTACCATTTGGCCAGATGGTTTCTGATCTTTGTTGAACCAAAGACAATGTTTTCTCTTTTCCCCCCTTTATTTGTGGGGAGAGGGAGGTTAGTGGTTTACAACTATGTTTTCTTGACATATGACCTATGGCTCCTGTTCCAAAGAAAATGTTGTCCAACTTCAGAGTGCCTGTGTGCAGCATTGAACATTTCAGCAACACAATTACACAAACACTGAATTTTCTAAAAGCCTACCTCTGAACTGACCTGCTTACTCCTTTATCCAAGTCAGAATCGGTGATGCATTTTGATGACTGTTTGATCAAAGTGAATTTTGTTTTGTGTCTTCTAAGTCAGAAGTACCTTAACTTGTCTACCCCCTTCCTTCCAAGCATGCAGGTGATATGCTGCAGATGCATGTATGTGGAAACACACAGGCTTTTCTATAGGGCTTACAGTGAGTGTGTCTGTTCAGTTGTTGGCAGCAGCTGAACATTTGTGGCATCTACTTGGTCCACAGCAGTAACACAGCTGACGGGCTCTCTCTGAACTGCCCACCAGAGCATCTTCTGAGGGTCTGGCATTGCATGGTCCTGTGCACAGAGACAGGCACTTGGGGGAGCACTTCTTCTCCCGTGTGAGGGGTCTAGTTCCCAAGAGGATCTTTCAGATGATTCTGCATAGACTCCCTGGCAGGGAGCATGGAAGGGCAGGCTTTCCTCAGAGTGACTTGGAGACAAGCAGCTAGCTGCCTCTACAGCCCCTGTTTCTTAGTGAGGCGCTGAAGGAAAACAGCTCCATTGCACTTGGGGGACCGAGCTTTCCCGTTGAGATTGCTTCTCTTAGTTGGAGCTATGTCCTGAGCTCAGGTGAAAACTGGGTTCCTAGCTACAGGTGAGGATGAGAATCTGATGGGACTGAGAGATCCCAGAATCTCTATCTCTTGGACACAACACACACACTCTTTGTGAAACTAAGTTTAAAATTATTCTCTGGATGTTTTTATATTAAGTTCAGCTCTGTGAATAATCTCTTGTTTTCCTTCTCTCTAAAGTGCTAGTCCTACTACTTATAAGTCAAGTGATTCCTTTAAAAATATGATTTTGTAAATATTCATTATTTGTGGCTTCTGTCCAGGGAAGACTGGTCAGCATCATGCTAGCATCTGGAACCTGGTGGCTGAAAAGAGAGTTAACATACAAAGCCAAACAAATTGTTGAACAATCATGAACCTAAAGGCTGGAATAGTGCAGATGAAGAGTTGGGGAGTCCTCCATTTTGTAGATAGCTACTGTTAAAGAGCGAAATCAAACCACCATCCACTGCAAGGAAGCAAAAGATGTTTATTCACGAATTGCAATCCGGGCCGAGATGGTGACTGGTGTTAGTCTACCAAGCTCGACCCTGAACAAAGCTCAAACCATACAATTTATAGGAATTCAGACTACACTCAGGGAGGGGGAACACATCACCTTACCAGCCTATATCCAATCATTTCAAACTTAGCAAAAGCCTGATCTATTCAGAGCAAAGCATGGGCTAGTTTTAGACATTACACCAGACCAATAGGTCCCGGCCAAAGTGGGGGTCACCACATTTTTTTGTTCTTTATTGGGACCACCGACCATCTGTTTGCAATCTATCAGGTCATCATTTGTCAGGCCATTTTTAACTGTCTGGTAACAGTATTCTGTTGCAGAGGTCATGATGAGTCCTGCTCGCTGCAGGGTCTGTCAAAATAATTGATGGTCTCTTAGGTTCTGTCGTGGGGAGAAGGGCAAGGAATTTTCCACCTCACTGGGCAGGAGGGCAAAAAGCAACTATATTTAAACTATTCTTAAAACTCAAACTCAAAAAGCAACTATACTTATAACTATTCTAGAGTTACTGCCTCTCACATTCCCCACTCGTCTTAGCTGGGAATCAAATCCTTGATTCATCTTCATCTTCTCTTTCTGTTGAAGCCTCAGCATACCCGGTTCTAAGAACCATTATCTTAAGAATCTTCTGTGTCAGTGGGCTCCACAACTGTCCTGTTTAAACGAGTGTGATGAATCTAGTGGCACTTTCCAGCAACCTTTGCAGCAGTTGGTGTACTCAGGATCACGATATAAGGTCTTTCCCAAAGACTCGTAGCACAACATTCTACTTTGTCCTGCAATATAGGCTGGAGATCTGTAAGAACTTGGTAACAGTTGTGGAATGGATCAGAGACAAGAGAATTACAGATCATGACAGCAGCAGTCTGCAAAAAGCCATTTCAAAGGGAGATAGTTTGTTTACAAATGGGAAATAGTGCACTCTCAGAAGGGCCTGAGCCAGGAGCGATACCCATCCCCTGCCAGTTTCAAGGGTTAATTTAGTTAAAATCTCCTTTAGGATCTAATTTACCTCTCTACCTGCCCAGAAATATGGGGCTCATTAGCACAATGAAATTTCCAATTTGTTCCCATTTCTCGGGCCACTAACTGAGGCACAAAAACAGTGAAAGTCTGTTTACCAGAACCAATGGTGAGAGGGAACTCTCCACCTGGGCACTGTTTTATCTAAAATTTTCTTGCTCACCATCTATGCACCCTCGGACTTTATTGGGTAAACCTCTACCCAACCTGAAAATGTGTCTATAAATATCAGCAAGTACTTATACCCAAAAGTCTCTGATTTTACTTCTATAAAATCTATTTAGTCTCTAGTCCTAATCTCTCGCCCATTTTATCTTTCTCCTTACTGTATCCAGGGTCCTTTGGAAGCAGGGAGTCTAGTGGAATCCATGCCAAGGCTGGCCCCGCTTGCTGTGTAGCTGCACAAGCTGCTTCATCTGCCCTTCAGTTTCTTTTCTGATGTCCGGAACAATGGGTCACGGCTGCTTCTTGCATTTTTGTCCATCCAGTAGCCACTGGGCCCAATATTTGACAAATAGGCAACGGGTCTGTGCCATGGCCCACGTTTTTTTTTTTGGGTCAGCACTCCCTGGCTTATGCCTTTAAGTTCATCCACAAGCAGTCTAAATGGCTCGTTGGTAAAACAGCCTTTTTTTCTAGTGTCTTTTTTCAGTAGCATCACTGGTCTTTCTCTACCCCTAGACCCATCTTTTTGACTTTCTTTTTTTTTTCTTTTTTTTTTTTTTAAGTCTAATGTCAAAACATTTGCCAACTTTTTTTAAAAAACCTTCTAAGCAATCTCTCAGCTTTTTTTAAAAAAAATCTTTCTGTCTTCTGTAACTTTCTTTTAACACCTGGGGCAGATTTGAGCAACAAAAGGCCAAATTTAGTGCCATTTTATTTACCTTAGAGAGATTTGTGGGCCATTTTACTGCCCCTTGGAGACCCCCTAAGAGAGTCTGGCAGTATGATTGAAGAGGTATCACTGCTGTACTTGTACATTTGTAACCAGTAAGACATACACAAAACCAGATTAAGAGCTTACCAAAATTGACAATCTAATGACCAGAATTGGCCTATACATCTCTATATAATTTTAGAAGGCCTTTTTAACAAACAGATATACCAGTACAGTATATAAAGTCAATACCCAATGTGTTGACATAATAAAATGATTACCATTTCTTTAGCATTATTTAAAACTGCTTAAACAATTTAAGCACAATATTAAAACATTTTTTGTTAAGATCTTTACTCATCATAAAGCTATCATGAGTAGGCATAGATATAAAACTCTTAATAGATTTTACCCCTTAGAGCTCTAATATGGCAACTTAAAAGGCTAAAATAAACCTCATAACTTAAATATTCAAAACAATAATTTTGTTAAATCAGGATTTGCCAAAACAAGTCTTCTATCAGACCAAAAACAACATTTTCCAAGAATAAATCTCTGACAGCATCTTAAAACAAACCAGATAATTTTTAAAAGCAGAAAGATAATAAAGAGGAAAACCAGAGCAAAAGCCTTAGGCTAGAAAATCATTAGTATAACCACTGTGTTATTTTTCACTCACCTAAGCCAGTTCTACTACTTTAGTTGAGAAGGTATTTTAAAACTCTTACATGTCAATAACCTTTTCTGCCATTTTTTACACAGGAGATAGAGACACATCTTCAGTGTGTGATACCTAACTTGAGAAGCTCTGTTTGAATTTTAAAGAGCATACATTTAAAAGTTATCTTTTTAACCTCTTGTAGCAATTCCCATAACCAGGATCTCTAAACCAAATTCAGTTTAACTAATTTTTTTAAACTTTAAATGAGCTCTAATTACTTAGAGAGTTAACACATACTAGTGACTCCTCAAAACATCTCCAGTGTCAGACAAATGTCAAATTTGCTGTGGACCAATATCAGTTAAATACATAGATAATTTGCATATCAATTTGGAGAAGAAGAATTGTCACATTAAATACTTAATACTTTAAATCTTTAGCTGCCTTAGCAAATTAATTTTTACCCTTATATTACCACATAAGAACTGTACTGAAAACTCTTTTTTTAAAGAACTTTGATAAGAATATAGCTTTAAAGTCACTTACACTTTTAACCTTAATATTAATGTTTTTCAGACCACAAAAACAAACCTAAAACACGCATATAAACATGTAAGACATATCATAGTCACCTTTTTATCATTTATATATCTGAGCTGATTGTTTAAGGGAAAAGAGCAGCTTTTAACCAGTACAGACACATCTTAGCAACATACATGGTCAAACACAAATTTAGATCTGCACTCACACAGTTTTTCAAGATGAAACATCTCACATTTATACACTAAGATTTTTTTTTTTTTTTAACTAACAGCTCCTAGGACGACCTTAACTAGCCCTAGAAAAAACAAGGAGGAATAAACAAATTCTTTCTGCTTCTCTCCACGAGAAGCCCAAGAGGACCAAGGACAGTTTCCAGACTTCTCTATTCAGCTCATCTTCACAAAACTCTTGCTGTGCCCATCTTAAGAGTTACCCTGACCAAGTTTCTTCCAAAATGGGTCACACACCCAAGAAGTCAGTCATTTGAAACACTCACTCACAAAACATAGCTTGTCAGGCAGTGCTGAAGATCAGGTTAGGTCCAGACCAAAACAACAAAAGTCCAGGAATTAGGTACTCCAAAGAGAAAAACTAAAATTACCAGGAGCCTGTTCTCCCAGCTGGGGAGTATCAGAAACCAAACCCTAATGGAAGAGGAGAGCAATGAGAATATCTAGTTCAACAATCATTAGGATAACAGACAACAGGGAAATTCAGCTGCCATGAGTAGGCAGAAAGCTTTAAATGTTGGGGGGCTCACAAGCCGGCCAGGCATGCCCCTGCAGCTGGGATTTGAACAGCAGGCAGGGAGGGAGCACTCACGGGCTGTGCCTAGGCAGAGCGGGGGTGTTGTCCCTGCACTAGAGCTGCTGCCTGGCCCATTCCTGCAAAGTGAAAGTGAGTGAACACAAAACACAGACTGACAAACAGACAAGACACACACAGACAGACAAGCGCGCTTAATCAATCTGATATTAACAAATGTCTAGACAATATCTAACACCCTGGATTCCACATTGAGAGTGGGAGAGAACAGACACAAAGAGTGGCCACAAGAGACAGAACTAATATTCTGGGCAGTCGGACCCTATTCCAGATCCTTAGGGTGCGGACCCTGTTTCAGATCCAGTTATCACCCAACCCTGGGCTGTCGGACCCTGTTTCAGATCCTTAGGATGCGGACCCTGTTTCAGATCCAGTTATCACCCAACCCAAGCAGCCTGGAAGTCGTCACTTCCCAGTGCTGCGGTCTGGGATTTCAATGCGGCGTCCCGCAATCCACAGACCCCCAAGCCCTGCAGGGACACACAGACGGTACCGTACTCAAAAAGAAAAATCAGGCCTGACTTACCGGCGCCGGGCAAAGCTTCCAAGGCCTCCTGGGGTCCGGACCCGGGATGGGGTGTCCTCGGGAATCTCTTGTCCGAGGAGATCTCGCTGGAGCCTCCAAATGTTAAAGAGCGAAATCAAACCACCATCCACTGCAAGGAAGCAAAAGATGTTTATTCACGAATTGCAATCCGGGCCGAGATGGTGACTGGTGTTAGTCTACCAAGCTCGACCCTGAACAAAGCTCAAACCATACAATTTATAGGAATTCAGACTACACTCAGGGAGGGGGAACACATCACCTTACCAGCCTATATCCAATCATTTCAAACTTAGCAAAAGCCTGATCTATTCAGAGCAAAGCATGGGCTAGTTTTAGACATTACACCAGACCAATAGGTCCCGGCCAAAGTGGGGGTCACCACATTTTTTTGTTCTTTATTGGGACCACCGACCATCTGTTTGCAATCTATCAGGTCATCATTTGTCAGGCCATTTTTAACTGTCTGGTAACAGTATTCTGTTGCAGAGGTCATGATGAGTCCTGCTCGCTGCAGGGTCTGTCAAAATAATTGATGGTCTCTTAGGTTCTGTCGTGGGGAGAAGGGCAAGGAATTTTCCACCTCACTGGGCAGGAGGGCAAAAAGCAACTATATTTAAACTATTCTTAAAACTCAAACTCAAAAAGCAACTATACTTATAACTATTCTAGAGTTACTGCCTCTCACAGCTACTAGGCATATTTTAGTTATATTCCAAAGGGCCTGTAGCTATACTATTTTTTTTTATTCCCTGAGCCTTAAATCTTATATGCAGGTAGATCCAAGTTATTGTCTGGGGAGATGATGTCATGGCTGAAAAAAGGACTAGAAAGCTGGATCAGGGAAGAGAGTAGCTCCCTAATATAGGAAAGGGGTATAAATATTGTTGATTGTAAACCTCATTGATTTGATGTGATCTGGGGCCGATATTCAGCTTAGGAGCCTATGTGACCTCTGTATCCCTGTAGATCTGAGCACACATTCTGTGGTCATGAGTGAAAACATTCCAAGCTGCCCCAATATCAACCCATCTTCCTCAGGTGTAGCGTAGAGTATGTTGTCCATCCTCCCTTCGGAGGATGGAACATTCTCTAATGTTGTTGATTCAAGTTGAGGGCAAGGGCCTATGTGGGGGCCCACAAAGGGGTCTATTTTGTTGTTCCTGATAGAGATGACAAGTAATAATGGAGAGAGGTATTTATTTGAGGTCTAGGCCCATCATGTCTGTTTGAGAATCTCAGAACTCCCCGAATAGGGCCCCAGCTCATGGGGTGGCCTGATAGTAACTAAAGAGTCATCATTAAAGTATGCCAGTCTCTTGCCTTTATTCAGCTTTTGCAGTCCTTGCTTTGATAAGGTTAGCTTTGGAGTGAGTGAGAGAACTGTAATAGGAAATAGGTGAGGAGGTTATCTAAGTCTAATTAGATACTATTTCATTAGGAACTTTATACTAACTCACTGCAGACTATTGTATACTTTTGCTTTCAGGTATATATTTTGCCCTAGTTTATGGATATGGGTGAACATAGGCTCTATTTCACGGGATCTGGTCTATATCTAGGTTTGGGGACTTTGTTAGGAAGTGAACTGCCTGCCATGGAATTAGAGAATACTGTGAAAGGAAAAGTCTCACTGAATAATGAAGCTGAAGGTTGACATTCCACACCTGAAGTCTCTGGACACAGTCTGAAGTGAAGTATGCTGAGGTCGTACTCGCTGCATTGATTAGGTTGGGATCGGTGGATGCAATGTTATTTGGTATGAATTGAGAGAAGCATGCAGGAAAGTGGGCCCCACCCTAGAGGTTCCAGGACTGGAGGAAATATAGGCTTTATGGGGGAGATGTGAGGTTCCTGCTGTCTTAGGGTTCAGGAAGACAATAGATAGTTATTGCTATAATCACATTATTTGGCAATTGGGTTAACTTTGAAAAATCCCTTTGTTAGGATTTGCTATATCATACCCAGCATCACCATAATTTATGTCCTTTGATATTATTTGTATATAGCTGTGCCACTGCTTGCTTCTGTTCTCCCTGGTCTAAGCTTTTAAGAGAGTCAACATATCAAAGACTCAGCCTATGTATTAAAAAGACTCAATCTGTGCTTTAAAAACTTTGATACATACAATCAATTTTCCCCTCTCATATGAATTAAATAGTAATTTATGCAACTACAAATTAATAGGAGTGTACATAGACACCATTCCCACCTCCAAAAGACTGTGTCCCCTCCCACCCCCCGACCCCCAGGAAGCCAAATATCCACCCTCACCCATTACCCCAGGGTTTTTACTTTGGTGTCCTACTCCAGATTTATTCAAATCCTGCTTGTAGTTTCCCTTTCTGTTCTTCTTAACTTCCGTTGATGAGTGTCATCATTCCATACTCATCTTTATCTTTCTGACTTAGCTCACTTAACATAATTCCTTCTAGCTCCTTCCAAGATGGATTAGAGACGGTGGGTTCATTGTTCTTAATAGCTGCATAGTATCCCATTGTGTATATATACCACAACTTTCTCAGCCACTCATCTGTTGTTGGGCACCTGGGTTGCTTCCAGGTTTTAGCTATTACAAATTGTGCCACTATGAGCATAGGTGTACAAATATCTTTTTAGTTGGCTGTAATGGAGTTCTTGGGGTATATCCCCAGGAGAGGAATTACAGGGTCATATGGAAGATCCATGTCCTGCCTTGTGAGTGTTCTCCAGACTGCTCTCCACAGAAGTAGGATCAATTTACATTCCCACCAGCAGTGCAGAAGGGTTCCTCTGTCCCCACAGCCTCTCAAGTATTTGTTGCTGCTGTCCTTTTTGATGTATGTCATTCTCACAGGGGTGGAATGGTATCTCAACAACAGTCTTTATTTGCATTTCTCTGACAATCAGCGACCTGGAGCAATTTTTCACGTGTTTGTTAGCCTTTTGGATATCTTCTGTAGTGAATGTTCTGTTCATATCCTCTGCCCATTTTTGAATGGGGCCATTTGCTTTTTTGTTGCTATGTTTGCTGAGCTCTGTATATTTTGGTGATTAGTCTCTTATTTGATGTATGGCATGTGAAAATCGTCTCCCATTCTGTGAGGGGTCTCCTTGTTTGTGTGATAGTTTCTTTGGCTGTGCAGAAGCTTAGAAGCTTTTCAATTTGATGTAGTCCCATTAATTTGTTTCTGCTTCAGTCTTCCTTGCAATTGGGTTTGTATCATCAAAGATGTCCTTGAGGTTTAAGTGGGAAAGTGTTCTATCAATGTTTTCCTCTAAGTATTTGATAGTTTCTGGTCTAACATCCATGTCCTTGATACATTTGGAGTTGATTTTTGTTTCTGGTGAGATAAGGTGGTTCAGTTTCATTCTTCTGCCTGTTTCAGCCCAGTTTTCCCAGCACCATTTATTGAAGAGAGCACCCTTATCAAAGATTAGATGTCCATAGGTGTGGGAGTTTAGTTCTGGGCTTTCAGTCTGTTCCACTAGTCTGTGTGTCTATTTTTGTTCCCAGACCAGGCTTTTTTGATGATGATGGGCTTATAATATAGTTTGAGATTTGGGAGTGTTATGCCTCCATTTATGTTTCTTTTCCTCAAGATTGTTTCACAATTCTAGGTGTTTTCAGGTTCCAGATAAATGACTGCAGTTTTTGCTCTATTCTCTTAAAGAAGCTTGGTGGAACTTTGATAGGTATTGCATTAAATTTGTATATGGCTCTGGGGAGAATATTCATTTTGATGATATTGTATTTCAGTAAGCACCACCAAAATGCATTTCATTTTAAATTTTAAAAAATGCCAATTTATAAAAAACTGCAACAAATAATATCAGGGGGAGTCAGCTGGTAGCACAGCAGGTGAAGTGCACGTGGCACAAAGTGCAAGGACCTGCAGAAGGATCCCACTTCGAGCCCCGGCTCTCCACCTGCCGGGAAGTTGCTTCACAGGCGATGAAGCAGGTCTGCAGGAGTCTTCTCTCCTCCTCTCTCCATTTCTCTCTGTCCTATCCAACAATGAGGACATCCATAACAACAGCAACAATAATTACAATAACAATAAAAAATCCAACAAGCACAACAAAAGGGAAAATAAATAAATAAAAATATATATAAAACCAAATAATATCAGCTAGCTTGTATGTGTAAGTCCTCCTAACAAACCTGAATGTACAGTAGTACAAGTGGTTCTATCTGTAGTGGGAGATGAAGAAATAATTGACATTAAGATTTGCATGGGTTTCCCCCCAAAGAATGTCATACTGTGAAGAACAGTGCAGCTGCCACACTGAAAGCAAGAAGGGAATCAGTGGGTGGACACAGTCCATGAACAACAATTTGGAGAGGCTGTAGAGCAAGCATCCTGTGAGTGAAGACAAACATGGACAGGAAGTCATGGTGGAGAATGGGGTTGGGAGGGGCAAGCCTCCAGTCTCCTATTCTACTCACTCCTCATGGGAGACTCTGTTACCTCAAGATGCTTAGACTTCAGATCTTGTGCAGGAGCAGGGACTCTAGGGCATTCTTTTTAAAATTAATTTATTTTGTTTGTTATTGGATAGGGACAGAGAGAAATTCAGAGGGGACAGGAGATAGAGAGGGAGAGAGATAGAGAAACACTTTCAGCCTTGCTTCATCATTCAATGAAACTTTCCTCCTGCAGGTGGGGAGCATGGACTTGAACCCGGGTCCTTGCACACTGTAATGCAAGCATTTACCCTCATATGCCAACACCTGGCCCCTCCAGTGTCTTCTTATCTATGAGTAACTAGTGAAAACAGGGGAGAAGGAAGGTGCATACTTCCTCAAGCCTTTAGCCATACTGCTCAAGCCTTTAGTGGTCACCCACTTCTTGGTGGGATGCTCAGATCCTGCTGAATCCACTCTGCTGAGATGGTGAACTGTGGTTTTGAAAGATCATGTGGGTGATTCCAGGGCATTTGTCTCTATTCTAAATACCTTCAGCATCAACCCCTTGCTTGTCCCCCACCCTGTTACTTCTCCCCTCTTCCTCCATAATGCCCCATATCTTTACCTCCTGGAAGGCTCTGCACCTCAAAGCCCCCATTAACACACAAAGCTGTGACCCACATGGAGCCACAGTTCAGTCACTGGAACATCCTGGAACACAAGTGTCTTCATGGTATGGAGAGAAGGGGACTGGCCGTGGTCTGAATCTGGGATGCGACAGCTTCAGCCTTGTGGGGAGCCAGGAGAAGGTTCACGTAGAGCTAAGAAGTAAGATGCTTGGGCTAGATGAGCCTCCCCTCTGCTCCACTGGACCTCACTCTCCTGCAATCTGCTTCTTCATGTAGTGTGTTTCTGCACCACTGTTCTTCTGTCAAGAGAATGATCCCTTTTCTTTCAGAGATCTGTAGGGACAGACAAACAGATCTCGTGAGGCTCCTCAAGCTCCTCTGCTCTGGTGTCCTAGTCTGTAGCTGGTGCTCATCCTTGAGCAACCTGCCCAGGAAATGGCATGCACTTCCCTTGAATTCTACTGAGAAGGGCAGTTCAGAAGCAAAGGAAAATGCCAGAGGATACACAAAGGGAGTGGGGGTGTATGCATCTGAAGAGAAAAAGATCTTTGAATGGCATATATACTAAATGGGATAGTTTTGGGGTTATGATTTACCATACAATAATTTTACACTTTCTTTATAGAATAAAATTTTTCCTTTCTCCTTCTCCTCCTCCTCCTTCTTCTTCTCTATTTCTTTTCTTTCCTTTTTCTATTTTTTAATTGGGGTTTAATGGTTTATAGTCAATAGTAAATACAGTTGTTGGTACATGTGTAAAGTTTCTCCATTTTCTGAGAAACACTCTAACCCCTGCATAGGTTGTCCTCCACCATCATGCACCAGGACCTGAACCCCCCCCACCACCTCATAATCCTTTACTTTGGTGCAATCCACCAAACCCAGTCCTAGTTCTTTGTTTTTCCCCTTCTGTTCTTATTTCTCAACTTCTGTCTATGAGTGAGATCATTCCATAGTCATCCTTCTCTTTCTGGCTTATCTCACTAAGCATGATTCCTTCAAGCTCCATCCAAGATGAGGTGAAGAATAATACTGTACTTTTTTTCAGA
The DNA here is from genome assembly GCF_950295315.1 of Erinaceus europaeus. Classification (NCBI taxonomy): domain Eukaryota; kingdom Metazoa; phylum Chordata; class Mammalia; order Eulipotyphla; family Erinaceidae; genus Erinaceus; species Erinaceus europaeus. The sequence continues at coordinate 101,990,242 of NC_080185.1, read as the reverse complement.
CTTTGTTAAAATTAGCAGAATAAGGACAAGCTACTTAGGGCTAGCTGAGTAGCTCACTTGGATAGTGTGTTACTTCACCATGTGTGTCACCCAGGTTTGAACCCAGCCCCCACAGTACTGATGGCAGTTTCAATGCTGTGGACTGTTTCACTCTACCTTCTCTGACTCTAAAGAAAATAATAAATGAAGTTAAAATTAAATATTTTTAAAATAATACGGAGGGGGTCAGGCAGTGGCACACCCAGTTAAGCACACACATTGCCACGCATGAGGACCCCAGTTTGAGCCCCCTGTCCCTACCTGAAGGGGGAGGATGCCTCATGAGCAGTAAAGAAGGTCTGAAGGTGGCTATTTTTTTTCTCTTTTTTAAAGAATGTATTTATTTATGGGAAAGATAGGGGATAGATAGATAGATAGATAGATAGACAGACAGACAGACAGACAGACAGACAGACAGACAGATAGATAGATAGATAGAGCGAGCCAGACATCACTCTGGTGCATGTTCTGCTGTGGATTGAATTCGGGACCTCATGCTTGAGAGTCCAGTGCTTTCTCTACTGTGTGAAGGTGGCTATTTTCTCTCTCTTTCTCTTTCTCCCTTTCCCCATTCAATTTCTTTCTCTTATATTTAATTAAAAACAACCAAAAAAAAAAAAAAGGAAAAAATGGCCTGTCTGGGAGTGGCAAATCATCACCATGCAGGCGTCAAGCCCTAGTGATAACCCTGTTAAGCAATAATTTTTTTTAAAGACTGGGGAGATAGCATAGTGGTTGTGTAGAAAGACTTTATTGCCTGTAATATCAAACTTTCTAGGTTCAAACTCTAGTACCAGCCAGAAAGCCAGAGTTTAGTAGAACTCTGGTAAGGAAAAAAAAGAAGAAAGGAAAAGAAAACAAGACACAAATAGAAAAGTTACTAAGTGCTGACATTCTTCTCTGTAGATTGCTGTCTTCTTTGTAGATTGCTCATTGTCCTGTGAAAGGCATTTTTAGAATTGACTAAGTTAGTATTAGTAATATCTTTATTTATAACAACAGTTTATAAATACTTTTAAAAAATTTATAAATGCTTATACTCACCTGATTTTAAGGGAAATTTCTCTTTCTGATTGTTAGTATATAGAATTCTTAAGATTATTTATTTATAAATCAAAAGCCACACATTTCTAATTTAGTGTCTGGATTTACAGACATTTGACTATTCATTAACTTCATGATTTATAAAGAGTGGACCAAACATCCCAGTTTATAGATGCAAAATTTTTGGCTGGATTTATATTCTCCAACTACGAGCCCTGCTGTAAGTCATTGTCACATTTACAAATGTTCCCATTAGCTAGTGCTTTAGATGCCTAAATCGAAAACACCTTCTCTCTTTACTGCTTAATTCTGATTTATCATTTTTATATATGGCACGTTCTGATAATTTATTACTACCAAATTCTGATTTATAAGGACACTATAATAAATTTTATAACATAAATTTTAAAGACTTTAAATTAGGTATACCAGATTTTTGAAGGGTTTATGGCTGAAAAACAATTCTCAGAAGCATGAATTAAATTTTGCATCCAACATCCCACAAAAGAAAACATGGAGTGCTGGCTAAAAGAATGTTTGTCTTTTCTTTCTATGCTGGCTCCCCACCCACTGCAGTTAAGACTCCTTTAAACATAAGTGCACAGTGTTGCTGGCTGGATCTGAGCGGCCTTCCAAGGACAGAGAAGTAATGGGGTTTGACCTGCACCAATTACTTGGTGTGATGACTGGGTACTAAGCCTCCTGTTGAATCTGGGACGGTGGCTGGGCAGACTGGCTTTATCTCGGTGCTCTCTTCCATCTGTGCTTTTCACCTGCTAGGGACACACTGCTGCCTATTTGCATTTAAACCTCTGCCTGGGGAGCTCAGAGCACTTGCCGGGCAGCCTGTTAATTCCATATCTGTTGGAGTTATTTATTATTTCCCTGATGAAGGGCTGACGGATTTATGTTGATCAGTTGTATATCCTGGCCTACTGGTGACTGAGGGCCCTGAGTGAAGATTAGCATTTTAGAATAGTCACATTCTGGAAGACATTTTGTACAATGAAGGAATAGTTTTCCTGTTGATTATATTAAATATAGCAGTTTTGCTTGGTTGATTAATTTTGTTCCATAGGTTCCTATGATTCAAACTTGTGTGTGTGTTGCATATACATATACATATTTACATGGTATCTTTATTGTAAATGTTTTATGTTAACTAATTTCCAAAAGCTTGAACCTAAAATAGACAGCTAAATACATAAATGCTCTTTTGGATTAACTACCAAACATTAAACAGAAATTGTTAGTCTGTTGTCTCTATATAGTCCTGTGACTTGTAAGAATATGGGAAAATTTGGCAAGCGAAAGTAATGAATGGGCAATTTGTGATATAGCAGTTGGGTATGACCATGAATTATTTATTTTCATAAAGTGCTTTTTAGCAACACACATTTTAGAAAAAGTAGTTTATGCTTGTCTTAAAAACCTACTTTAGAGATTTCTCTGAGCCAGCCACTTTGGATTGGAATTGGGCACATGAAAAAACAAGGATAATATTTTAGAATATATGTTCTGGGTCATTAAGGGCAAATCAAGAAAGTAAGACAAGTTTCAAATCTAAAATAGTAATAGGCGGGGCAGTGGTGCACACCCAGTTAAGAGCATGTGTTCCCATTTGCAAGGACCTGGGTTTGAGCTCCCGCTTTCCACCAGCAGTGGGGACACTTCATGAGCTCTGAAGCAGGCCTTCAGGTGTTGGGCATTATGCCAGCTCCCCTGCATTGCTTGATGCTGTGGTCTATTTACATAATCATTGTTTTGCCTGAGACCCACCCTGCCTGCAGGGTATTGGTTAATTCCACTGGTTAGAACCTTTGCAACAGCTGCTATGGAAGCTTTCTACCTTCTCAGAGTGCCTTGTTTTCTCCACTCCCTTTCCTAGCCAATCCCGTTCCAACTTGCCACTTCCATTTTTACCCTATAAAGCCGCTGCTGTTCCTGGTTTCACCCTCTTTTCTCTTCTGCGTCCCGACCTGGAGAAGACCAGACCTGGAGAAGGGCTGGCATGCATAGCGGGAGGTAGCCATTTTGCTAGCTCCACATGGACTAAACCTGCTGTGGTCACACTCGACTCTGGGGCATCCACATCAATAAAGAATTGTATTACCATGCTGCCATGAGTTCCTCGTCTCTCTCTCTCTCCGGCGAAGCTAGCCCAGCATTCAGGGTCTTTTTTCTCTTCCTCTATATCTCCCTCCCCCTTCCCAAATCCTCCCTGTCTTATCATATAAAACAGAAAGAAAAAAAATAGATATAGAGAGGAAACAACAGCTGCCAAAAGCAGTGGATTCACAGTGTCAGGCCGAGCCCCAGTGATAACCCTCATGGCAATAAAAATAATTAAATAATATGAAATAGCTAATAAATAATGCAAGATGTTTGTAGGGGGAGTTAGAGCCTCACCTAGGTTTTTTTCTGCTGAGTATATGTTGCCATCTCTCCAAGGTTAGACCAGTCTTTCAGGGTGTTGGTTCCTTACATAAAGAAGACTCAATTAACAAATATTTGTTGAGTACTTAATATTTACCAGGGATTGCAAAAACCATTTCATTTGTTATTATTATCTTTATTTACTGATTGGGTGGAGACAGCCAGAAATAGAGAGGGAAGGGGCTGATAGAGAAAGAGAGAAAGAGAAAGAGAGAGAGACACCTGCAGCACTTCTTCATCACTTGCAAAGCTTTACCCCTGCAGGTGGGGACTGGGGCCTCAAACCTGCGTCCTTGTGCACTGTAACATGCAGTCAATCAGGTGCGCCACCACCCGACCCCAGGATTGTAAAATCTATATAAGATTTTGTATTCCTCCTTTATCTCATCCTTCCTCCAACCCCCTCTCTCTCTCCTTCCCTTCTTCTACCCCCCCAATTTTTCTTTTTACCTTTCTTTTTTTATTTTTATTTATTTATTCCCTTTTGTTGCCCTTGTTGTTTTATTGTTGTAGTTATTATTGTCGTTGTTGGATAAAACAGAGAGAAATGGAGAGAGGAGGGGAAGACAGAGAGGAGGAGAGAAAGATAGACACCTGCAGACCTGCTTCACCGCCTGTGAAGCAACTCCCCTGCAGGTGGGGAGCCGGGGTTCGAACCAGGATCCTTATGCCAGTCCTTGTGCTTTGCGCCACCTGCGCTTAACCTGCTGCGCTACAGCCCGACTCCCTTTACCTTTCTTTTTAAATTATACTTACTTTTTTCACCACTCCCATCACCAAAGGTTTGTGTCCCCATGCCCACCCTCATAGATAAACACTATAGTTCTCCCACAGTCTTCAAAATAGGTTGATTTTTTTTTACATTTGTATATTCAGTTGTCTATATTCTGCATTGAGTGAAAACATTATTTAATTGTCCTTTATCTCCTTACTTGCTTAACTGAACACAATATTCTCCAGTTTCATCCACTTTATACCAAAGCACACAATGTCGTCCCTTTTATTGCTGCATAATACTCCTTTGCATATATGTCCCTTAACTTTTTTATCCAGTCATCTGTCGATGGGCATTTTGATTCTTCCAATTTTTTGTTCCTTTCTTCTTCACCCCGCCCCCACTCTATCCAAAGCCCTACTGCTGTTTTAATACTAAGATTTATCATGATGGACATGAAGATGGGACTCATTGATGTTACATTTGGAAGTATTAATGAATTTGACAGAATAACCAAAGTTTTCTGGTTTTGGACAGAATTTTAGGTGGCAATACCACCATGCAGTGAAGTTTTCAATGAACAGCAATTGGTGAAGAAGTAATGTCTCTCAAGCAGGTCATGGAGTTAAATATTAGCATGTAAGTGATATTCAGGAACCTCATACCCCTCTTTTGTAGAAGTTCATTTGCTACTTTAACTGAAATTTTTGGAATTGCCTAGTTCAATATTACTCAGTGCTTTATGGGATACTTGTAATGGATTTATCTGCTCAAGCTTGAGTGTCTCTATTTTGGTCACTGTTTTGCTGTGACCACCAAGGGACATAACTCTGATCTTCTCACTATTATCAAAATAAATTACCTAGTAGCCATCTGACTGTGGAAAAGTCACTTTGGGGCGTGGGGTGGGCAGTGATGCATTGGGTGAAGTGCACACAGTGCAAAGCACAAGAACCTGCACAAGGATCCTGGTTCAAGCCTCCGACTCTCCACCTCGGGGGGGGGGGGGGATCGCTTCACCAGTGGTGAAGCAGGTGTCTGCAGGTGTCTTTATTTCTCCCTCTTTATCTCCTCCCCTTTCAATTTCTCTTTGTCCTGTCAGCAAAACTTTGAAAAAATTGCCACAGAAGCAGTGGATTTGTAGTGTGGTCACCAAGCCCCAGCAATAACCTTGGAGGCAAAAAAAGAAAGAAAAAGAAAAGAAGTCACTTCGTGTGGTCCAGGAGGTGGCACAGAGGTCCTGAGTTCTATCTGGACACCACATGTGCCATGGTGGTACTGTGGTTATTTCACTCTCTTTATATATCTCATAAATATTTAAGAAAAGTCACTTCTTTGTATTGAAAACAAGAAACTTCAAAGTGAAAATTAAAAGAAAAATGAATGTTTTATATCTAATGTTCTTCTGGACTGCTCTTTAATTAAGGTTACTATTCCATGTGGGCATTTAAAGTACTCATTTCCTTCATATCTAATATTATCTTTTTTCTGCAATAAATGCATTTATTAGACATGAGAGCTTTGAACATAATCATGTAAATATAAGCATCAAAACATAATTACCAAAATGAAAAAAAAATCAGCAAATGGGTGACCTCTGAAAAAAATGGGAATAAGAATGACTAATAAAGCTGCCAAGAGGATATGAGAAATTCACTGCTTCTTGCAAATCTGAGAAGAGAAAGGGCATTTTTAATTATTCATTACACTGATGCTCAGGAAAAAATAAATTAAGAGCATCTCATTTTATGAGAATTTAATTCAATTTATACGCTGTCCTTCTCAACTCCCTTCCCCATGAGGCTATCTTAACTATAGATCTGTGTGAAAAATAGCAGCTTTCTCCCTTCCATTAGTACTTCTTCCTGCCACAGTAATCTCATATACCTCAGGCTGACTAGTGACATCAGACTCATTTGAATTCAGGGCCATGACTCCTGATGAAAGGCAAGACAGGGTTATTAACAAAATTATGTCCACCTTCAGACAAGATGCTGATGGTACAAATATGTACTTGGGGTTGTCTGCATGCTGTTTAACAGTTTAGTAAGTGAATTGAGTGAGTTCATGGAAAAAGTGTCTGTTTATTAAATGCACCAATGAAACAAAAAATGAAGTGTCAGCTAATTTGATAGATGATAGAATGAAGTGTCTAGCATATCTTGACAAGTTGGAAATATGAGCTCAAATTAGCGAGATGATGCATTTATAACTTGCAAACATACATAAGAAGTTCTTCACTCAAGATTAAAAAAAACAATTGCACACCCATCCCAAAAGATCTGTGTATACATATGTTCACAGCAGCACAATTTGTAATAGCCAAAACCAGGAAGCAATCTAGATGTTCAACAATAGATGAGTGGCTTAATAAATTGTGGTATATATACACAATGGAATACTACTCAGCTATTACAAAACTTCACCTGGGATGGAGCTTGAAGGAATCATGTTAAGTGAGATAAGCCAGAAAGAGAAGGATGAATATGGGATGATCCCACTAATAGAAGTTGAAAGCTGGGGGTCGGGCAGTAGTGCAATGGGTTAAGCACACATGGTGTGAAGCCCAAGGACTGGCCTAAGGATCCCAGTTTTAGCCCCTGGCCCCCCACCTACAGGGGGGTCGCTTCACAGGCGGTGAAGCAGTTCTGCAAGTGTCTATTTTCTCTCCCCCCCAACAAAACTGAAAAAAATAGCCTCCAGGAGCAGTGTATTCATGGTGCAGGCATCGAGCCCCAGAAATAACCCTGGAGGCAAAAAAGTTGAAAGCTAAAAACAGAAGGGAAAACACAAAGCAGAACTTGGACTGAATTTGATATATTGCACCAAAGTAAAGCACCTCTGGGGGGGGGGGTCCTGGAAAATGATGGCAGAGAAGGACCTAGGTGGGTGGTTAGAGTATTCTGTGGAAAACTGAGAAATGTTACATATATACCAACTATTGTATTTTACTGTAGACTGTAAAACATTAGCCCCCCCCCCAATAAAGAAGAAAAAAGTGCATATAAAAACAGGTTTGGGAAATGTTGATAAGTGGTTGACTTTGTTTAAGTAACAATAAAATGACAACACTATCAGCAGTAACACAAAAGAGACCTGAAGTTTTAGTTGGCTTCAAGTTCAATATGAGTCCTTGGTTGTAAGTCCACTGCCATGAAACTCAATTTTGGAAAATATGATGAAGTATATAGTGAAGTTGCCTTTGGGGAATGAAATAAATTCTAGAAATGCTCCTGGAGGAAGTTCTTGCATTCCTTTTGATGCATGACCTTGTGAACCATGCATATGTTATTTGTGTCAGGAGAAACCAGCAACATTGAATATAAAATATAAGAAATTAGCACCAGGAGTTCTGATAATATCTCTTTACTATAACTTCCACATTTATTGAAAATTCTCATTTTGCTCATCTAAAATTGGAACTAATAATAGACAGCTTCTGGGGTTTATATAAGAATAAATTTGAGAAGACAAAATTGCATTGAAACTCAAAGTGCTAGCCAGTGGTCATTTAAAATCATGTCTTTCCATAGGTTTATCCTTAATAGGGACACATAAATATTTTAGGACTCATAGGAAAAAAGGATTTATATATTCTTATGTACTGTTGGAAGAATATATATTGCTATAGACACCTTGTATATATTCCTCAAAATTTTTTCAATGTAAATTTTTTTCACTTTTTAATTTTTTTATTTATAAAAAGGAGACACTGACAAAACCATAGGATAAGAGGGGTACAACTCCACATAACTCCCACCACCAGAATTCCATATCCCATCCCCTCCCCGATAGCTTTCCTGTTCTTTAACCTTCTGGGAGTATGGACCCAAGGTTATTGTGGGATGCAGAAGGTGGAAGGTCTGGCTTCTATAATTGCTTCCCCGCTGAACATGGGTGTTGACAGGTATTTCTATAGGAAAAATAAATAGAAATGAAATTACTTGATAAAAAAGTACATTGACATCAATGTGTCCTGGAGCTCTGATTCCCCAGAACCCCGCCCCACTAGGGAAAGAGAGTGGCAGGCCTCCTGGCCTCTAGCTAACTTTCTCATCATATGTTAGTACTATGGAATACTATGTAGTTACTGAAAAAAATAGGTATAGTGACAAGGAAAGGTGTTCATGAAAAAGGCATGTCATAAAATACATTAATTCCAAATGAACTTAAATATGTATGAAGAATATACATATGAAGAATATATACATATATATTTATAGATGTGTGTTTTGTTTGGTTTCACTTAAAATTTTGGATTTAATGCAATTTTGTCCTTTCTACTAACAACCAAATTTATCCCTACAGAAGCCCTAGAAACTGAGTATTTTTACTTCCAGTTTAAGTTGAGCTAACTAATGCATGTTGTTGACATGTAGGTATGTACACATGCATGCACGCATATATACATACATAAATGGAGTCATACAAATATATATGAAATCTGTGTCCATGGATCTCTCAAATTTTGCATCTCTGATGTTGAGTTGTCTTTCAAGGATGGTTGAGTGAAAAGCAATCTTGGGAGGTAAGAATAGTACCTCCCTTTGGGACAGAGAAAGAAGGCGATTTTGCTTATTTCTTTGTTTTGCTGTCAAAAATATACAAGAAAATAGGTCCCTACATTAGTAAAAGTTGGGCAGGTTCACTAGTAGCACACTTGGAAAGAAGTTTCATCAAGTCAGGTTCCACAACCTGTTGCTGCTTTCATAAGTATGTTTGTGGTAGCAATGAAATATGCCTGAGGGGATGATAGAAGTAAATCCTTAAATATGTGAGCAACTTCAATAGTTACTCCATAGGTTTTATGTATTTATCTTCACAGAGCAGAGTTAGAAGAAACCACTGATGGGAATTTACACAGAAAAGAAAAGTATAATTGAATTCTTCAAAAGAAAATCATCCAAATGTTAGACGAATATGAAACATCTCCATTAGGAAATCGCCTTGTTTCACTTTCAGTCAAGGTTTGCTTTACTCATCATTCTTTTTTATTTTATTTTATTTATAAAGAGGAAACATTGACAAAACCATAGGATAAGAGGCATACAACTCCACACAGTTCCCACCACCAGAACTCCATATGTCATCCCCTCCCCTGGTAGCTTTCCTATTCTTTAACCCTCTGGGAGTATGGACCCAAGGTCATTGTGGGATGCAGAAGGTGGAAGGCCTAGATTCTGTAATTGCTTCCCACTGAACATGGGCATTGACAGGTCGATCCATACTCCTAGCCTGCCTCTCTCTTTCCCTAGTGGGACAGGATTCTGGAGAATCAGAGCTCAAGGACACAGGGGTTGTCTGTCCAGGAAAGTCTGGTTGGCATCATGCTAGCATCTGGAACCTGGTGGCTGAAAAGAGAGTTAACATACAAAGCCAAACTCTCATTATTCTTTCTTTGATTAAGTGTTGTGATATTTATTTGGTGGGTCAACCACTGATTTTACAGTTCTCGATGCTTCAAAGGTCAGCTCATATGAACTTGATCTTTCCCCTCCCTACAATTGCCCTTCTCCACTTTTATGTGTGCCCTCAATAGACAGACTCTCACCTTTTTCTCTATGTTTATTTTTGTTCATGGAAGTGGGATCTAAGGGCCAGTAGTCAAAATTAAAATTGGGTGCAGTATTTGGAACAAAATATTTGATATTGGAAAAATGATAGAAGACCACTCAGCCTACTTTGATTTTGGGTTCTAAGTATCTCTATTCTGGGCCAAGGGATTATGGAACCTAACAGATTGTATAAATCATCTTGTCATAGTGCTCTACTTTGGGAATCAGGGAAAAATCCCCCTTGAATTAATAATCTTTTTATTTTCTGCACTTTTTACATATCTTGCCTGGGAAGATAATAGGGAAGCTTTTAGTAGTTAAGAAGATTGAAATTGGGAGTTGGGCATTAGTGTAGCAGTTTAAGTACAGGTGGCGCAAAGGGCAAGGACCAGCAGGCATAAGGATCCCGGTTTGAGCCCCCGGCTCCCCACCTGCAGGTCAGTTGCTTCACAAGTGGTGAAGCAGGTCTGCAGGTGTCTATCTTTCTCTCTCCCTCTCTGTCTTCCCCATCTCTTTCCATTTCTCTCTGTCCTATCCAAAAATAATGACATCAATAACAACAACAATAATAACTACAACAATAAAACAACAAGGGCAACAAAAGGGAATAAATAAATATTAAAAAGATTGAAATGATTCTGGGACCATGGTAATGATCCATCATTACTTTCCTGAATACTATTTTTTATTAGTGATTTGATAGATATTTTCAAAATTATGTAACAGGTGTATAATTCCACACCTTTCCCACCACCAGAGTTCTGTGTCCCCATTTCCTCCTTTGGAAACTGCTGTAGTTCTCCCAAGATCACAGATACGGGTTGACTATTATTTCTATAACTATATATATTTGATCATCATTTTTTCCCTATGGTCCTGCCTTCTCTTTTCTAAGTCATGCCTACTACTTTTGAGTGTCTTTCTATCACCCTATCCCTCTTTCCCCCAGTCTTTTCTCTGGGTTCTGATGGAATTGGAGTTCAGAGCTTTCTGGTCATATCCCCCTAACATTTACCTCTCTGGGAGTATTGACCAAAAGTCTTTTTTTTTTCTTTATAAAAAGGAAAAATTGACAAAACCATAGCATAAGAGGGGTACAACTCCACAAAATTCCCACCACCAGAACTCTGTATCCCATCCTTTCCCCCAATAGCTTTCCTATTCTTTGTCCCTCTGGAAGTATGGACCCAAGGTCATTGTGGGATGCAGAAGGTGGAAGGTCTGGCTTTTGTAATTGCTTCCCTGCTGAATATGGGCATTGACTGGTCGATCCATACTCCCAGCCTGCCTTTCTCTTTCCTTAGTGGGGTGGGGCTCTGGGGAAACTGAGCTCCAGGACACATTGGTGGGGTTGTTTGTATTGGAAAGTTCGGTTGGCATCCTGCTAGCATCTGGAACCTGGTGGCTGAAAAGAGAGTTAACATACAAAGCCAAACAAATTTTTGAAAAATCATGAACCTAAAGGCTGGAATAGTGCAGATGAAGAGTTAGGGGTCCGCCATTTTGTAGATAGCTAGTAAGCATATTAGTTATATTCCAAAGGTCTGTTGCTATACTTGGATGTTTTTTTTTTTTTCCCTGAGCCTGACATATGATAGGCAGGTAGATCCAAGTTATTGTCTGGGGAGATGATGTCATGGCTGAAAAAAGGACCAGAAAGCTGGACCAGGGAAGAGAGTAGGTCCCTAATATAGGAGAGGGGTATAAATATTGTTGATTGTAAACCTCATTGATTTGATGTGATCTGGGGCCCATATTCAGCTTAGGAGCCTATGTGACATCTGGATCCCTTAGATCTGAGCTCACATTCTGTGGTTATGAGTAGGAACATTCCAAGCTGCCCCCATATCTTCCTCAGGTGTAGCCTAGAGTACGTTGTCTGTCCTCCCTTCGGAGGATGGAACATTCTCTAATGTTGTTGATTCAAGTTGAGGGCAAGGTCCTATGGGGGGCCCACAAAGGAGTCTATTTTGTTGTTTCTGGAATGTCAATCCTTCACCCTCATTACTTGAGTGAGACCTTTCCTTTCATAGGATTCTCTAATTTCATTCCAGGTGTTTCACTTCTTAACAAAGTCCCAAGATCAAAATTCTTTATGGGGTGGAAGGTCTGGCTTTTGTAAGTGCTTCTCCACTGTACATGAGCATTGGCAGCTATCTTCTATTGGGCCAGACATGCTAGAGTAGAGATCTTATATGAAGTTGCCATAAAGTATTATTTTTATATAAAATTTGGTTTTTTGTTTGTATTATCTTCATACAGCATAAATATTTGTTAAATTAAGCTTGTAAAATGAAGTATACTAATTTATATGTTTACCTGCAAAAATGCTTCTTAAAATGTATTTGGTTATGTCTCAAAATTTTATAAATCAATTCTGTATAAATTTAACTCTATGTATATGAAAAGTCTGAAAAGATAAATAACGGGCAAATTTCAGTATGTTTCAAGATCGTTTTGTCAAATATATTACAGCCTGCTTTTCACAGCAGTAACCAATACATTAATTTGTTTCCCTTCTGCGACTTTTCTTTTCTTCCAAAGCAGCTATAACACCATGTTTCTTGGAGTAGTAGTATGAGAATTTCTAACCCTAACCATTGTATCTTTATCTTCCTTTTGGTTCTGTTTCCATTTAATGAAGACAGCAGGCTCTCAGAATCTCCAGACAGGAGAAATAGGAGCTAGGCTGTTATCCTCAGGCAATGCTAATAGAATTTCAGTTCCTTTTCTTAACCCTTTGGAAATGCCAAATAATGATTTATAGCTTCTCACCCCTACAGAGCCTCTGTAAAGAAATCACCCACATGATGTGAAACACCCCTGAACAGTGCAATGCAGGAGGCTGGGCTATGGATGCCAAGAAAGTCTTGCATGCTTTGTGCACTCAGGACAGGGCATGAAACATCCATAAAGAGGGGGAACAAAGGTAAATAATAATGGGGCCCTAAATTTTAAACCTGTGATCTTTCTTCTCTCTCTCTCTCTCTCTCTCTCTCTCTCTCTCTCATTTATTGCCACCAGGGTTATTAATGGGGCTCAATGCCAGCACCACAAATCCACCACTCCTTGTGGTTATCTTTTCCTTCCTTCCTCCCTTCCTCCCTCCCTCCCTTCTTTCCTTCCCTTCTTCCTTCCTTCCTTCCTTCCTTCCTTCCTTCCTTCCTTCCTTCCTTCCCTCCTTCCTTCCTTCCTTCCTTCCTTCCTTCCTTCCTTCCTTCCTTCCTTCCTTCCTTCTTTTTTATGTGATATGACAGAGATAGATTGACAGGGAGCTAGAGAGTGAGAGAGCAAAGGAGTACCTGCTTCACAGCTCATGGAAGAGCTTCCCTGCAGGTTGGGAGTAGGGACTCAAACCTTACTGTTGTGCACTGTGATGTTTGTGCTCACTGGGTGCACCACTGCCTGGTCCCACCCTATTTTCTTAGAGAATGAACCTATATAAAAGAATGGTCTTGGCAATCATTATTAAAGCAATAAAAAAAATTAAAACAAAACAGTTCTTCACCAGAAAGACATTACCTTCACCTGAAATTTAGCAATGTGTAATTAAAATAACTGCACTAGGAGCCAGGTGGTGGTAACCTAGTAGAGTGCACACATTACCAAGTACAAGGATCTGGGTTCAAGCCCCAGGCCCCCACCTGTAGGGGGGGAGGCTTCACTGCAGGTATCTTTCCTTCTGTCTTTCCTCTTCCATCTCTTTTTCATCTTTCTGTCTCTCATTTTTAATCAAAGAAAAAGGAGTACCATTATACCCTTGTTATTTTGTAAATAACTAATAAAAATATTCTTCAAAAAAGAAGAGAAAAAGAAGGACTGGTGAAATAGCTCGTTTGGATAGTTTGCTGCTTTGCAATGTGCATGTACCAGGTTCAAACCTAGTCCTCGCTGCATTGAAGGAAGTTTTAATGATGTGGTCTCTCCCCGTCTCTCTCTGCTTCTCTGTCTCTAAAAAATATCAAAATAAAAAGGAAAATATGGCTCCTGGGAGAGATAGGGTCATGCAAGCAAAGCGCCCAGCAACAATCCTGGTGGCAGGGAGAAAGGGAGGAAGAAAGATAAGGTGAGATGCAGATGGGAGGACAATACATGTCTGTCAAATCTAAATGATCAGATATAGCTAAAATCTTATCGTATTCTTATCATATTCATCTTCCATTTGCTAAATCATTCTACTTAATTACACATCTTCAGTCAAACTTAGATTAGCCATAGCTTTTTGCTAAGGTTTAACATTTTTTAAATTTTATTATCTTTATTTATTTATTGGATAGAGACAGCCAGAAATTGAGAGGGAAGGGGGTGATAGGGAGAGAGACAGACACCTGCAGCCCTGCTTCACCACCTGTGAAGCTTTCCCCCTGCAGGTGGGGACAGGGGGCTCGAACCTGGGTTCTTGTGCACTGTAATGTGTACGCTTAACCAGGTGTGCCACTACTTGGCCCCTTTTCTAAGGTTTTTAAGTGGAAACATACACTAGGAGCATATTAAGTTATGTATATTTGATTAATATATGTTATACATAGCATTTTAATTTAGTACCCAAATGTACACAATTTGAAATAAATCAACAGAAGAAAAAGCAAGAAAATTCAGAGGAAAATTTATGAATTGTTATATGAACTCAAGGTATTTATGTTCTTCTTGTGTTTTTCCCTTCATGCTACTTTCATTAATTCTCCATTGCTGCATAATAAACTATTATAAGCACAATAACTTCAAACGACATATATTTATTATATCATAGTTTTTGTGGGACAGGAGTCTGGTTACAACTGACCTAGGTACTCTGCTCACATTTATTATTTATTTATTTATTCATTAGTAGTGGCTTAATATTGATTTACAAAATTATGAGATAACGATCTTACTTTTTAAAGGGCAGAAATAGAATAGTTTTAAGTTCAATTAATTACTCAGGTCTTATTATTTATATTTAAGAGACTAGTAAATACAGTTAAGTGATACTTAGTTGAAATACTTTTTAGATCCCTTTTTTAGGGAAATGTTGTCACAGGAATATAATCTCACATTTCCCCATGATAGATGTGTCAACACACTACACCTTCCAACAAGCTGTCACCTTCTCCACCATAGGGCACTGTTTTCATACTCTCCCCCCACTTAATCCCCCTTCCCCTCCCCCCTTTAGAGTTTTTGGATCTGCTGCAATGAGCCCTAATTCAAGTTCACCCTGTGTTTTCCCCTTCTTTGTTTCTTATTTTTATAAGAATATGTTTTATTTATTTTTTTCACTACAGCAATGCTTAGCTATGGTTTATGGTGGCACTGGGGATTGAATTTGGGACCTTTGGGACCTCAGGCATGAAAGGTTTTTTGCATAACCATTACACTATCTCCTCAGCGCAAGAATACTTTTTATATTTATTTTATTTAATATCTTTTTAAAAAAATTTTTATTTAAGAAAGGATTAGTGAACAAAAACATAAGGTAGGAGGGGTACAACTCCACACAATTCCCACCAGCCAATCCCCATAACCCACCCCCTCCCATGGTAGCTTTCCCATTCTCTAGCCCTCTCTTATTTCATAGGAAAGAGAGAAATTGAGAGGTAAAGGAGAAAGAGATACCTGGGGAGTCAGGTGGTGGCTCACCTGGTTAAGTGCACATAGTACTATGCAGAAGGACCTGTGCAAGGACCCAGGTTCAAGACCCCACTCCCCACTTGCAGCAGGAGTCTTCACAAGCTGCAAAGCAGGTTTGCAGGAGTCTTTCTCTTTCCCTCTTTCCCTCCCCACCCCCTCAATTTCTCTCTGTCCTATCAAATAAAATGGGGAAGAACTGAAAAAATGGCCATCAGGAGCAGTCCATTCATAGTATTGGCATTGAGTCTCAGGGATACTCCTGGTGGCAAGAAGGAGAGATGGAGAGGGAGAGGGAGAAGGAGAGGGAGAGGGAGGGAGAGGGAGAGGGGGAGGGGCAGGGGGGGGGAAGGGGGAGGGAAGAAGAAGGGAGGGAGGGAGAGAGAGAGAGAGAGAGAGACCTGCAGCCCTGTTTCACTGCTTGTGAAGCTTCTCCTCCTATAGATGGGGATTGGGGGGGATTTAACACAGGCTCTTAAGCATGAAAACTTATGCTCAACCAGGCACACCACCTCTTGCCCTCCTTATTTTCATAAGTCTGGTCTATGAATGAGATCTTGCGGCATTTTGTCTTTCTTCTGGCTTATTTTGCTTAACATGATTCCTACAAGTTCCATCAACTTTGCAGCAAAAGACAAGATTTTGGCATTTTTAAAAGGTAAACACCTGAAGACCTGCTTCACCACTAGTGAAGCATCCCGCCTGCGGGGGGGGGGGGGGGCTGAGGAGCAGGGTATCAAACCCTGCAGCCCTACATCACCACTTGTGAAGCTTTCCCCCTGCAGGTGGGGACCAGGAACTATAACCTAGGTCCTTGTGCACTGTCATGTGTGCACTTAACCAGGTGTGCCACCGCCTGCCTGGCCCCTCTTAAGGCTGTAGTTGTAAATAGCAGAGTGTCAACCAAAAATTCACTTCAAAAGAATACTACTGAGTTTCATTTTCTACCAGGGCTCCCTGGAGTTTGGTGCCTGCTTGATCCCACTGTTCTTGGTAAACTCTATATTTTATTTTACTTTAATTCTTTTCCAGACAGCTGGTGAGAGACACAGAGAAGGAGAGACATCACAACACCACTACACTGTTCATAAAGCTTCCCATTCACATGATGCTTCTCATTCACATGGCTCACCCCTGGTCCTCGTGCATGGTAACTTTAAATTCATTAATTCTTGTTTGACAGGTTGAGTGGTGGTATCAGTAGTTAAAGCATTGGACTCTTAAGTATGATGAGGTTCTGACTTCGATTTCTAGGTATCATATGCCAGAGTTATGCTTTGGTTCTCTCTCTGCCTGCCTCAAGTAAATGAATGAATGTATGAATGACTGAATGAATACATAAATATTGAACTCTTGTTTGACCATATGGTTGTGAGTCCAGAGTTTTAGGTACTGTGTCACCTCCCAGCTCTCTTGTTTAACCATTTGTTAAGTACTATGCTTGCATTTTGGTAGTGCATGTAGGCTTTGACAAATAAGGATCTTATTTTTTAAGGATCTTTTATTTTTTGTGGCACCAGGTAATGATCCCAGGGCCTCACACATGTACAGTACAGCTCAGTGGCCTTTCTGGCCCAATTTTCTATCCTTTATTATTATTATTATTATTTTTAATATTTTATTTTATTTATTTATTCCCTTTTGTTGCCCTTGTTGTTTTATTGTTGTAGTTATTATTGTTGTTGTCGTCGTTGTTGGATAGGACAGAGAGAAATGGAGAGAGGAGGGGAAAACAGAGAGGAGGAGAGAAAGATAGACACCTGCAGACCTGCTTCACCGCCTGTGAAGCGACTCCCCTGCAGGTGGGGAGCCGGGGTTCGAACCGGGATCCTTATGCCAGTCCTTGTGCTTTGCGCCACCTGCGCTTAACCCGCTGCACTACAGCCCGACTCCCTATCCTTTATTATTTTGAGAGAGAAAGGGAAGGAGGGCGAAAGAGAGGAGATGGCTGAGGAGACAACATACCAGTTGTACAAATGACTTTTGTCCCTGAAGCTATGAACTCTGAGGTTCAATCCTCAGCACCACTATAAGTCAGAGCTGAGAAATTATCTGGAAAAAAAAAAGATGGGGGTAGGGAGAAAGACTTGCAGAGAGATTAGATGCCACAGCACAGTTCTGCCATCCATAGAACTACTTTGATGTCATTTATGGTTCTCCCATCTGGGTTCATGGTTTGAACTTACAGCCTTGTGTATGGAAAGGTTTGCTCTATTGGGTAAAGCATCTTTCATCTTCTAGAAACTTATATCTTGAAGGTGTCTGCAAAACATTCTCACCCTCAACTTAGGTCCTTTCCCATCTTCATGCACTGGGACCCAAGAGCCCCATTTCAGCCCTATCCCTCCCCTCCTTCCCTAGGTTCCTTTACTTTGGTGCAATACATCCCATCTAGTCCAAATTTCATATTATGTTTCCTTTCTGTTCTTTGTTCTTAAGTTTCACCTACGAGTGAGATCATCTGGTCGCTATCCTTACTTTTTTTTTTTTTTTACTTATTTCACTTAACATGACTCCTTTACATTCCATCCAAAATGAGATGAAGGTGCCTTAATAATTTTAATAGCTGAGTAGTATTCCATTGCATGTTTATACCACGATTTTCTGATTTTCTTAGCCACTTATCTGTCACCGTTGCTTCCAAATTTGAATCATTAAAAATTGTGCTGCTATGAACATAGGTGTACATGCTTTTTTATTTTACTTACTAGCAAATAATTTTTTTCTTTTTTAATATTTATTTATTTATTCCCTTTTGTTGCCTTTGTTGATTTATTGTTGTAGTTATCGTTGTTGTTGTTATTGATGTCGTTGTTACTGGATAGAACGCAGAGAAATGGAGAGAGGAGGGGAAGACAGAAAGGGGGAGAGAAAGATAGACATCTGCATACCTGCTTCATCACTTCTGAAGTGACTCCCCTGCAGGTGGGGAGCCGGGGGCTTGAACTGGGATCCTTAAGCCGATCTTTGCACTTTGCACCATGTGTGCTTAACCTGCTGTGTTACTGTCCTACTCCTGCAAAGAAATTTCTTTAAGCTAATATATCTGGATTTATCAAAATCAATATAATGGAAGGGTGACATTTCAAAATATTGATATGAAATTATTTAGTCACTTATTTGTTGATGGATATTATATAGTTTTCAACTTGATGTAAACAGTGATTTAATAATAAGCCTTTATGGTTTAGGTGATTATGTTAAAATAACAGTGTTTTTATAATCAAAAGATTGATATTTGGGGGCTGGGGTGATATTTCACCAGGTAGGGCACTTGTCTTACTATGTCCATAACCCACATTTAAGCCCCAGCATCAGATGGGCAGTATTGTGGCCTCCGAGGATGCTCCAATGCTTTAATACCCCCCCCCATCTCTTTCTGTCTCTGTAAAAAAGTTTAACCAGAGTGGTGAAATTGCACATATAAATGAGGACTTAGCTCTCAAAAACAAAACCAAATAGTAGTCCTCTGTCACTTTCCCTGATGTTTTTCTTTCTCTCTTTCTCCCTTTTTGTGAGTTCCAATCCACTGCTTTTTAAATTGACTTCTAGGTGGATTTTGCAATCATCTAAATCAATCATCTGCCAATCACAGAAGACATTTTAAAGGTTGAATTTAAGATTATACAGCTTTTTGAAATATGTGTTGCAAAGTAGTTTTAGTCATTTAATCCCCACTGTGTTAACAGTACTTTTCTTCATTTCCTAGGTACTTACAAAGTCTCTAACATCGGTTCTAAGCAACCGGGACTTTTTTTTTCTATAGCAGCTAAGAGTAGTATGTACTCAGTGCTGGCCTGGTGAAATAACTCACTGGGATAATACACTGCTTTGGCTTGTGTATGACCCAGGTATGAGCCCAGCCCACTTCATTAAAGGAAGCTTTTGTGCTGTGGCCTTTCTTACTCTCAGACTTTCTGCCTCTCTCTAAAAATAGATCATTTTTAAAGTATGTACTCAGTGCCTCTAATGTTATTGTTAGATCTAGACATGGATAAACTTTTAACTAAGAATTACTTAAGTTAAAATCTACCCATTACTTACTATTAGCCACTATGAGTTATGCCACTCATTATGGAATGTTTTTTTTTGGGGGGGAGGCAGTATTTGGCTAATGGTTTTACTCTGCTACAATTTTATTTGGCTACTTTTTAGCTTTAAAAATATTTTTTTCCTTCACATCATATGTTTGGAATTTGATGGGCCTAAGATTGTATGAAATCAGAATTCTAGAAAAACAAGGGCCTAGGAAATCAAGAAAATTACTTAAAGAAATCCTACTCAGAACAAAGTGCTCCTAATCAATGCTTTTATGCATCAGTTTCATTTTATTGTGTTTCTTGATGTAGTCAAGTATTCAAAACTAGAAAATCTATAGAAATTTTCAGTGAGACATATGCTATCGATCCCCATTCATTTTATTCCATGATACATTATTGCTGAGACTAACTGGCTCTTAATGTGTACTCTAACCACCAGATTTTGTCTGGAACACAGGAAGAACTGAAGAACATAGTGTGTTTCTCTTTAATACTTGTGCTATGTAAAAAAAGATCAAAAGGTTTCTAGTCAGACCTAACTATGGTTAGATCATTTAACCTCTTTAGGATCTTAGCTTTTTTTTTTAATCGTTCATAAATTTATTTCAGTTCCACCCTATAGTATTCATTATAAAGACTGATCAGCCAAAAAATACGGGATTTGTGTGTGTGTGTGTGCTTTTTATTTTCTGTTTTATTACGGTCACCCTTTAAGAGGGGGTTGTGTGACTAGAAGGGTAGGGGTGACTCATAGGCAGCAGGCGGGAATGGAGATAAGTGTCCTTGTCTCTCATGGACTTATTCATTGCCTACTCCACCCGCCACCTCAGAAGAAGGACCTGGAAAAAAATATCCTAGAAAAAAAGTGTCCTAGAGGAGGGGTTGTGGTACAAGTGCAGAAAGGTCTTGGGTGAAGAGGCACCATATACTGTGTGGGAAACCAACCCAGAATAATTAGAGTAAGGCAGCCATTCGCTTCACTCCCATCACTTGCTGCCACCTTTGGGGACAGGTATTGAAAGGTTCTTGGTCAGAGAAAAGAGGTCATAAACCTGTGAGTTCTGCAGAGGCATTCTGAGACTTTGGGGAGGGGTTGAAGATCATGATTACTTATGCATATATGTTCATTGTATGTGAGAGACGGAGGGATTTAAGTGTTATACAGACATTTACCTACTGGTGGGCAACCCCTCAACAAAAATTATCCCCATTCTCCAGAAGCTCACCATAGGCTCACAGAGCTCAGTGCCAGGGTAGGGTGAGCCCAGCCTGCTCTCTTAGTATTATAAATATATGGGGATATGAGAAATAGATGCTCTATAGAATTTTCTAACTCCAATTTGTATGACCCTTTAATTATATTGAGGCTCCAATCTCATTAAACATGCGACGGTGATAGTCCTTAAAATGAAAATGTCTTTGTATGATTGCCATTGCGATATTGAAATGTTCTTAAATTAAATCAATAAAGTGAAATCCTTGCTGTTCTTTCATATGCACAGTTACATTGTGAGATGTTAAACATGTGCTGTATTCTATCATGGCTTGTAGCCCTTCAGTTCTGGTTGAAATGACTCCTGTGTGTATACTGAGAAATAAGGCTAATGCATGATTCAGCACCTTTATAAATCAAAGATTCTATTACAGGCAGAAAATAGCCCAACAATAGCTATTCTATTCTATTCAGTGGCACTAGAAAAGAAGAGAATACATCAGGTGGGGAACATAGGTCCTCTTTTTTTATTCTGCAGTACAGTAAAAAAATGCTGTAGATTTTGTAGGTCTTCAAATCCAGTGGTTAGTACATCAACACCTAAGCTGAATGTCTAAGATGTTCCCCTAGGGTTTGTTTGTTTGTTCATTTATTTTAGAATATCTGCTCTGTTCTGTGCTTTGGTAAAGAAATGAACACTACTTACTGCAGGATGTACAGGTGTTCATTTTTTCAGCCTCATTAATTTGGATTTTTTTCTACTTAGTAATAGTTAACAGGGAGCAACTGCACAGAATATGCATTAGGAGAATATATGCATCATCTTATTTTGTATATAAAATATGTTAGGAAGCCAAGTAGTGGTGCACCTGGTTGAGCACATGTGTTAACAATAGGCAAAGACCCAGGTTCAGGACCCCAGTCCCCACCTGCAGTGTGGGAAGTTTTGCAGTGGTAAATTAGTGCTGCAGGTGTCTTTCTCCCTCTCTGTTTCTCCCATTTCTGTTGATTTCTCTCTGCCTCTATCCATAAATAAATAAATTATAAGAAGAAAGAAATAAAAATTTAAATAAAAATAAAATAAACTGGTTTAATAAAACCTACTCTGTGTAGTAAAAAAAAATTGGTGCAAAATTATCTTAGTTATTATTGTTGTCTAGTCTATCTCTGTTCTTCCAGATAAACCTGAAGGTCCCAGGTCTTTTGTTTTTTACTGTATGAAAATAACTTTCGTATGTTAACTCTCTTTTCAGTCACCAGGTTCCAGATGTCATCAGGATGCCAGCCAGGCTTCCCTAGACTGAAGACCCCACCAATATGTCCTGGAGCTCCGCTTCCCCAGAGACCCACCCTACTAGGGAAAGAGAGAGGCAGACTGGGAGTATGGACCGACCAGTCAACGCCCATGTTCAGCGGGGAAGCAATTACAGAAGCCAGACCTTCTACCTTCTGCAACCCACAATGACCCTGGGCCCATGCTCCCAGAGGGATAGAGAATGGGAAAGCTATCAGGGGAGGGGGTGGGATATGGAGATTGGGTGGTGGGAATTGTGTGGAATTGTACCCCTCCTACCCTATGGTTTAGTTAATTAATCCTTTCTTAAATAAAAAATAAAAAAAAGAAGTAAAATGGATTTCACAAAATGTACAACATCCAGCAGAATAGTCAGCATGAGGAGCTATGTTTCTCAGCTGAGTGGTATGTTTGCTACTAGAGCACACTTCACAGAGGAGAATCTGAAATGTCCCATATTTATTGTCACTTCCAAAATAAATTACAAACCTGGGAGGTGGTTCAGTGGATAAAGCATTGGATTAAAAAGTATGAGGTTAATAAAGCACTGACCTTTCAAGCATGAAGTCCTGAGTTCAATCCCCTGAGGCACATGTACCAGAATGATGTCTGGTTCTTTCTCTTCTTTCTCATCAATAAATAAATAAATCTTTTTTTTGGAGATTTTTTATGGAGATTGGGTGGTGGGAATTGTGTGGAATTGTACCCCTCCTACCCTATGGTTTTGTTAATTAATCCTTTCTTTAAAAAAAAATTAAAAAAACTAAAATAAAGAAAATAACTAAATAACTTTCCCGGGGCCCGGTGGTGGTGCACCTGGTTGAGCGCATGTATTACAATGCATAAGGACCTGGATTCAAGCCCCTGGTCCCCACCTGCAGGGGGAAAGCTTTATGAGTGGTGAAGCAGGGCTGCAGGTGTCTCTCTGTTTCTCTCCCTCCCTATCACCCCTCACTCTTGATTTCTGGCTGTCTTTATCCAATAAATAAAGATAATAATAAATAAAATAACAAAATTAAAAAAGAAAACTTTCCCCACCTGTGGGGGCAGCTTCATGAGCGATGAAGAAGTGATACAGGTGTTTCTTTCCCTCTCAATCTCTCCCTGTCTCTACCCAATAATAAATAAAAGATCTTTTAAAAAGAAAAAAAAAAGAACTTAGACACTTGGCCTTTGTATTTTCTCCACTAGATTAAGAGGGAAAATTTGGAACTGTCAGTAAAGCTAAGTATTTAAAACGCAACAATTGAGGGCTGGTAAGATAGCTCACCTAGATGGAGCACCTACTTTGTCATATTTGATACCGGTTTGAGCCCAGGCACTACCACACTGGAGGAAGCCTTAGTGCTGTTTTTCCCTTTCTTCCTTTGTCTCTGTCTTTCTCTTTCTATCTAAACAATTTGACTTGGTGCAGTAAAGTTAAAATCATAACAATAACAACAAAAAAATCAGTCGTAGGCTCCAAATATAGTAGGTTGAATAACTCATGCCAATCTAGTTCTTTTTAACCTGGTATTTCAAACTTCCAAATTTATTTGCCATAGATTACCAATTGTTTAAAAATATTTCATATATTAGCACAGTATAGGGAGGAAGGGAGCTGGAGAGAGAGAGAGAGAGAGAGAGAGAGAACACGAGCCAGAGCATCACTGCTACATGGGATGCTGGAGGTTAAGCTGGGGACCTCATGCTTCCAAGTTCAATAACTTCCAAGTCTCATTAATTCCAAGTCTCAATTTTTTTTTTATTGCCACCAGGTTATCCCTGGAGCTGAGTGCCTGCAGGGCTAATTCATTGCTTCTCATGGTCATTGTTTTTTTTTTTTTCTTTCTTTCTTTTATTTTTTTTGGCTGAGGAGAGACTGAGAGGGAAGAGTGATGTGGGGGGGAGAAAAAGAGACCAGTAGACCTGGTGCTTCACTGCTCGTGAATCTCACCCCTGAAGGTGGGGATTAGGGGCTTGAACCCAGATTCTTGCACATGGCAGTGTGTACTCTCAAATGGGCACATCACCACCACCCCAACAGCCATTGCTTCTTTCTTTGTGTTTATTGAGACAGAGAGAAATTGAAAAGGAAAGGGGAGTTTGGGAGGGAGGGGGGAGGGAGAGAGGACTACAACACCATTTTAAAACTTGTGACTCCATCAATTTTTTAGAGTCATGATAGCATGCATTATTTAATAAATGAAGCTTGGCTCTAGCATATTAGAACATTACACAAAAGATGACAGTAACTGGAGGAAATGTCATAATAATCATAACTTTATAAAATTCACAATTTATGGGTTGGCAAAATTTCCCACTTGGATGGTGCATTGCTTTGGCTTGAGAAAGACACAGGTTTAAGCCTGGCCGTCACTGCATTAAAGGAACTTTCAGTATTGTGGTCTCTTTTACTATTCCCTTTCCTTCTCCCCTCTCCAAGAAAAAAAATCTATATAAATCTATATATTTTTTATTTATAAAAAGGAAACACTGACAAAACCATAAATATATATATATAATTTTAAAATTTATAAGATAAAATCAGAAAGGATAAGATCAGTTCAATTTGTAGATTTTTTTTTTTATAAATATTTATTTTATTCCCTTTTGTTGCCCTTGTTGTTTTATTGTTGTTGTCGTCGTTGTTGGATAGGACAGAGAGAAATGGAGAGAGGAGGGGAAAACAGAGAGGAGGAGAGAAAGATAGACACCTGCAGACCTGCTTCACCGCCTGTGAAGCGACTCCTCTGCAGGTGGGGAGCCGGGGTTCGAACCGGGATCCTTAAGCCGGTCCTTGTGCTTTGCGCCACCTGCGCTTAACCTGCTGCGCTACAGCCCGACTCCCTCAACTTGTAGATTTTTTTATGACACAGGAGAGCTATGGAATAAGACAGTAAGTGACGGAGAAAGACAGAAATGATTCATAAGATGTTATCTTGATTTTCTCATTTAAATCATTCAATTTTTCCATGTAGCCACCCCACCCCCATTCTATAAATTAAATTAAATTCATGAGAAAATAATATTTCCTGGAGAACTTGAAGGAATGTATCTACTTTAAAAATATGTAGATGTGTGTACTTTGCATTTTATTTTTCCCCTGAAGTGCAATATGATTAACTTAGTTCTGAGAAAGCTAAATGATGCTGTGATGTCACTTGACATATAGAAACTCGACTGTTGGGAGTGACACATTCAAGTAGTCATCAAGTATCTAACTCTAAACAGTATTTCATAAAATAGATATGGGGGGCCACAGTAGTAAAGTGCACATGGTACGAAGCGCAAGGACCAGCACAAGGATTCCAGTTCAAGCCCCTGGCTCCCCACCTGCAGGGGGTTCGCTTCAAAAGCAGTGAAGCAGGTCTGCAGATGTCTATCTTTCTCTCCTCCTATCTGTCTTCCCCTCCTCTCTGAATTTCTCTCTGTTCTATCCCACAACAACAATAGCAATAACAACAATAAGAGCAACAAGGGCAACATAAATGGAGAGAAAATGGCCTTCAGGAGCAGTGGTTTCGTACTGCAGGCACCAAGCTCCAGCCATAACCCTGGAGGCAAAAAAAAAAAAAAAAAAAAAAAACCCAAAAAACAGACATGAAATAATTTAGTAATTTAAAACTAATGATGAGAGAGAGTTGCCAGCAGCATTGCCCCACAGCTTATGAAGCTTCCCCATCCTCGAGGTAAGGACTGAGGCTTCATTGTTTTGTTTTGTTATAGTAAAATGCATTTGTTATTTTTGAGACCTAAAGAAATGACATATTAATACACATTCAGTGAAGTAAAATCAATTCTACAGGTCATTGCTTGACTTTGTGGGTTAGAATTGCTTTCAAAATCTTATTAGCACGGATGCATTGGAGGATTCTAACTCCATTACTGTAGAGAGTTAAGATTTCATTTTTAAAAGGGAAAGCAAAACACAAAGCAAAACTTGGACTGAGTATGTGATATTGCACCAAGGAAACAACTCTGGGGAAGAATGGGAAGGGAGAAGGTGGAGAGAGCTAAGGTCCTGTTGCATGATGGTCAAAAAGGACCTAAGTTGAGGGTGGAGTGGTCTGCAGGCACCTATCATGGGGCGCCAAGAAACTGTACTTATGTGTCAACAGCTTTACTATAAACAAATAACTCCCCTAATAAAATTATAAAATATTTGATGATAAGCTTAATGTTAGGCTTTACTGTAGTATATATTTAATGTACAGTCACTCCAAAAAATGAATTTATAAAAAATAGGATTACTACCTCTCAAAATGTAAAATTATAAACTCAAGCCACTTATAGTAGACAATTTTCCTAAATTGAAAGATAGTGAACTCATTTTCAGTAACTTGTCTCAGAGGTAAACTTTCAGAATTTACAAGTTATGGGAAAATGCTGGATGAGTAGATATATAAATGAATCACTGGCACATTTAAGAATGAAATGCTTTTGAAATAGGTTGCTGTGTTTATGATGGGCTCATTTTACCTTCGTTACTATCTTCTTAATTTAGATCTCCTTTGAGTTGAAGAAGAATAAATGAGGGAATCCACTTCTGTCATTTTATTTTACTGCCAAATCCATACTGTAATTTCTTTTCCACATGCTATTTTCCAAATGTCATGAGATTAGAAGGCTGTTTGCTTTTACTCAGTTTTTAAGTGTTTCTGCATATGAGAAATGAACTGGATTATGTGTGTGCAAACCCAGTGCATCTCCAAGGGAAACAAATGCAAAACTAGCTCAGTAATCAACAGGTTTAAAATTTAATAGGAATGTTTTTGGTATAATGCAATCTTTTTACTGAGGAATTAAGCAAACTGGTTTTTACTTACTTCTATTTCTTCATTCCTTTTCATTTCCATATGCATTTCATTTCCATTTGCTTTTGTATGTAAGTGTGTGTGCATGGAGTCAGGAAAATAAGTAATATGATTTATACATTCTGGAACTGACATACTACCATAATCAACTCAAAGCAATGTTCACATATTTTCATAACTAGATCAACAAAATAATAACTAGATATCATTCTTGAAGTAGTATCTTTTCCAAGACATGGTTTGTTTTTCGTCCAGAATTACTTTCATTATGTTTTATCATTTTTAACTAAATATGTACCTTTGAGTATGAATATGGAGACATTATTTTGCTTAAATAGGACATCTTTACATAATTAAGAAAACTGTATATTTCTGTTTCTCAGGAAAAAAATTGGTTTATTGCCACTAGGGTTATTTCTGGGGCCTTCACAAGGGATCCATTGATTCCAGTAGCCGTTTTTCTCTCTTTTCTTTCCTTTCCTTTCCTTTTCTTTTCTTTTCTTTTCTTTTCTTTTCTTTTCTTTTCTCTTCTTTCCTTTACTTTTTTCCTCATTCATTCATTCATTCATTCTTCCTTTCTTTCTTTCTTTCTTTCTTCCTCTCTTTCTTTTTCTTCTTTTGGTAGATACAGAGAAAAATTGAGGGGCTTAAACAATACATCTGGTTAAGGGCACACATTACAGTGTGCCCTGGATTCTTATCTCACATATCCACATGAATGGTGGAGAGACAGTTGATAGATGTTTCTTTCTTTTTAAATCATTTTATGTGTTTTTGTTTATTTTATTGGATAGAGACAAAGAAATTAAGAGGGAGGGAGAGACATAGAGGGAGAAAAATTAGACACCTGCAGCCCTGCTTCTGAGCTCATGAAGCTTCCTCTCTACAGGTGGGGACCAAGGGCTTGAACCTGAGTCCTTGCACAGTATATGTGTGCTCTACCGGGCGTGCCACTGCCCAACTCCAGATATTCCTTTCTGTATTCTGGCAAAGCTCACTTGTTTTTCCTCAACCAGCCCCACACAGCAAACAAAACCTAGTAAAGGTCTTTAGCAATTAAGCATTTTCAGTGCACAAATTAGATCAGTGTGAAACAAGTCCTTCCAAATTTAGGAGTGGTATACAAAAACAGCATAAAAAAAATCACACGTTTCTGGGAGGGGCTCAGTTATGCGCCTGTTTCTGTCTTTGCCTCCGTTATTGTAGTTACTGTAATAGCACAGGCCTGTGAGGACCTGCCCTGGGGAGGGGTGGGGGCAACACAATCATGGGCTTAATGATCTGTACCTGTTAGGGAAACCTATTCTCACCTTCACAGATCTGAAGCCTGAATATCAGGATTTTCATAAGCACAGAGTCAGGACCCAAATGTAGAACTTATCTGTTAGGTATATATTAAAGGCCAGTGAAGAAGCCTCAAAGCCTCTGTCCAAAGATCTCATTAATACTTCCCAGAACCAGCTGGGACTCAAAGGAAGTCCCCAAATGCTTAGGAGGACGGAAGTCCCACCCCTACGCATTCTCTAGGCTTTTTATGGTGTTTTTTTTTTTTTTGAGGGGGAGGGGTATGTGTTTAGTGGGTTTATTTGGAAGGAAGAGGCTTCCTCAGATTGGAGAGAGTAAAGTTGGCTCTGCTTGGCCAAAATGGCAAGGTAATTCTTTCGTTATTTATTTTTAAATCATTTTTTATGTAATAGTGGTTTGCAAAATTGTATGTTTTCAAGGGTCTAGTTTCATTTGTTTGTGTGTGTAAGTCCCTGCTTCCCCGTGACAGCTGCCACATTTCTCACGAAGTCTAAGACATAGTTTGGTCTTATTTATTTATTTATTTATTTATTTATTTATTTATTTATTTATGTTGTCTCCAGGGTTATCTCTGGGGCTCTATGCTGGCACTATGAATTCACTCCTCCTGGTGGCAGTTGTTTCCATTTTACTGTATAGGACAGAGAGAAATTGAGAAAGGAGGGAGAGAAAAAGTGGGTGAGAGAAACAGAGACACTTGCAGACCTGCTTCACTGCTTGAGAATCCCCCCCAAGGTGGGAAGCTGGGGGCTCCAGATTGTTGTGCTTGGTAGTATGTGTTTAAAGGGGTGCACCACCACCAGACTCCCTCCTTCCATTCCTTCTTTTCTTCCTTCCTTTACCTGAGCACTGCTCAGCCCTTGTTTTTGGTGTGGAGACTGGGGCTTTGGAGTCTCAGGGATGAAAGGTTTTTGTTTTTCTTCTCATAACCAGCCTTGGTTACTACTATTTGTTTTGTAAATTCATTGGCTTCAGTATGGACAAATGGGTGAAACTGTCTGGTTGTGTTGCACCTCTTATCTCAGCGTAATCATCTTCAGTTAGATCCATTTTGTCCTGAACTATACAGTCTTTATTTATTTATTTATTTTGATTGTGGAGTATTATTCCATTGAACATATGCTCCAAGACTTGTTTATCCAGGATGACAAGGTATAATTATTTTAAAACTCAATAGTTCTTAGCTTATTTTCAACCCATCCAAAAGTCTGCATTATACACTGCCTGCTTCCATTACCTGCACCTAATTAATACCTGCACCTGTTAATACTGTGGTTTTTTTTTTTTGGGGGGGGGAATGTCTCCTTGCAATGCAGGGAACTTGTTTTTATTTTTCTTTGTTCATCTTGTATTTAGGCACTGTTGAATTCTAGCTTCAGTTCTAAATGTTTGCTGGTTGATTGCCTTGGACTAGTTATATAAATAATTCTATCCTTGGCATATGATAATTAAATTTTGCAACTTTACATTTTACACTTATTTTCTTCTCTCATTGGAAAATTTTCAAGCAGTGTTCACAGTGATGATAATAGGTAACTTTAAAAGTGTTATTGTTATTTTTAACTAAAGCACTGCTTAGCTCCGGTTTATAGTGCTACAGGGCATTGAACCTGTGACTTTAGAGCCTCAGGCTTGAGAGTCTATTTGCATAACCATTATGATAGCTCCCTCACTAATAGTGTTTTGTTTCTCTTCAGAGCATCACTGAACTCTGGTTTATGCTGGTGCTGGCAATTATCTGATGAGTTTAGCCTTTCTCTTAGTTATTTAAGTGTTAAGCATCACGTGTTATATCCAAATTGGTATTAGGTTTGTGGAGTCTGGCCTCAAGTTATGGAGGAAATAGACCTAGGATTTTAGTGTGGTCTCAGTTTTCTGCATTTACTTGTTTGATGATTTTAATAAAGGTTGTCTTAGGGACAGTAATTGCCCTTTGCTTGATATTCATTTTTTGCCAGTATATTTCTTGGCTATTATAATTATTATATACAGTGTTTCTTCTAATGATTATCAAGGGTGACAATAATGCGGTTGCTATTTCAGAAGAGATTAAAAGATGGAAGAGTATATCTTACTTTCTTTTGTATAGTTAATTGACTGATTAATTTTTTAAAATATACTTTGTTGGGGTATTAATGTTTATACACAGTTGTTGCCACTTAAGTACAACCTCTCATTTATTCATGATAGGTGTCTGCAAGGCACTTTCTCCCCTAATTTAGTTCCTTTTCCACAACCATACAACAAGATCTGACTGCCTGTCCACTTCCTTTCTTCCTTTCCTTGACCAGAGTCCTCTGCTTTGGTAAGACATCACACCCAGTCCAAGTTTCACCTTGTATTTTCCCTCTTTTCCTTGTTTCTCAAATTCCGCCTGTAAGTGAGATAATCC
The DNA here is from genome assembly GCF_950295315.1 of Erinaceus europaeus. NCBI lineage: Eukaryota > Metazoa > Chordata > Mammalia > Eulipotyphla > Erinaceidae > Erinaceus > Erinaceus europaeus. Next base: position 101,959,806 of record NC_080185.1, on the reverse strand, counting down.
AGTGTTTGTACTTCTTAGTTGATCTCACTTAACTTGATTCTTTCTGTTGATAAATCCAACCAAGATGTGGGAAAGGAGATGGCTTTATAATTTTTAATAACTGAGAAATATTCATATATAGTACAACTTTCTTAGTAATTCAGCTGTTTTTGGGTATGTGGGTTGCTCCCATGTTTGGGCTATTACAAAGGGTGCCGCTAGGATCATAGATTGTACTAATTATTTATCTTTATGGCTTCACCCATCCCAACAGCCTTTTTTTTAAAGTTATTTTTGATGGAAAGTGAGATAGAGATGCACAAAGAGAAGAGACTCCTATAGTACTATTCTGCCACTTGTGGAGCTTCCTTCCTGCAGGTAGGGACCTGGAGTTTGACTGTCACCAAATGTTGTTAGTCCAGATATAATCCCTACATAGTTTATCCTTCTAGTGAGTTCAGTGGTTACTCTCTTCACCTCTACTGATCCATGAACTTCCTTCACTTGATGTAAATACTATACCACAGTTACCAGTGATTGATTTATCCTGGTGATGCACATTAGCTCCTTTTTTTTTCTAATGCAGACTTTCATCATCTGTAGATATCCCCATCCTCTGACTTGCCTATGTTCATATTTCGAAAAAGAGCCTTTCCATCAGAAATAGTAATTTTTCTTCATGTTTAGATATGGATATGTGATATCTAGGCTACTTAGAAATTTGTACTCTAATTAGGTCACCTTAATGTGAGAATGGAAGGGGTTACATCAAGCACATCTTACATACTACTTCACATTCTCTTGACTTTGTCTTGGCTTTGGAGTATTTATTCTGTCCTTGTTTCTGCTATAATAATCATATCAATATGGAATCACAGATGCATATATTAAATAGCAACTTGCTTCACACCACAGTTTTTTAAAAATAATTTTACTGGGTGTCTTGTTGATTCATAAGACCTGAGCTATTGCTAGGCTAACTTAAGTCCTGTGCAAATGCCATCCAGAACAACAGTGGAATAAACTTTTGAACAATGAGTACAGTGGACATTGGGAGCTTAGAGCCATCGGGTAAAGCCTTTCCCACTTTCCCTCTGAATAGACTGTCCAGATAAGTAGTTGTTTTTACTGCATTATAGAAATTTATTCCAGCTGCAGCAAATGTTTGATCCTGAACACTTGACCCATCTGAAGTACTGTTATATTTATTTTCTGCTTTCCCTTCCCTTACCACATTTCTTTAAGGGTTATATACATCATTTCTTTATTAAAGGGTTATATTTCCTAACAGCTTAAGCTTTTGTTACATGCATTGCTTTCTGGGGAACTTGTGCTAAATAAAAGAAGGCTGAAAAAGTACATTTTAGTGCTCTATTTACCACTTTTAATTCATGCCACATTTAACACAAAATGATGTGTGATCTAGTGTCCAATGCAGCCAGACCTAAACAGCACATGCTCACAAGACAGTTTGGATCACATGACTGTTTGCATTGATCTTGCATGGCTCCATGCAAAACCTGTTCATTGCCTTAAATGCTAAAATTGGGAGAACCATGTGCTTCAAGTAGGAGCACTATAATGTAACTACTCAGCTTCAGAGGATGGAGATAACTTCACAGGGTCCTCTCATTTCACATGCACATGGAAAAGTTATTAAGGGTCTAGTTGCACATCTATTAAGAATCTATTCAGGTGGTTGGGTGGTGGTGCATTCTGTTGAGCACACAGGTTACATACAATTCATGAGAACCTGGGTTCACACCCTGCTCCTCACTTGCATAGGGAAAGTTTCATGAGCAATGAAGCAGATCTGTTGGTCTCCCCCTCCCTCTCCCTCTCCCCCCCCTCTACCCCTCTGCCCCTCTCTCTCTCCCTCTCCCTCACTGTGTACCCCTCCCCTCTCAATTCCTCTCTGTCCTATTTAGTAAAAAGAGAAAGTGAGGTAGGGGGAGAAAAATGACCACTAGGTGTGGTGGATTTGTCATACAGGCACCAAGCCCCAGCAATAACCCTGGTGGCAATAATAAAACAGATCTATTAGGCCCATCCATATATTTCATTCAGATGTAATCAGTAAGTAATTGGTGCTGCTCCTCAGGTGAATGATGTTCCACTCTACATATCAGGCTTCCTGAGTATTTCTTGTTAGAAAAAGAGTTATGTCCTCACAGGCTAAATTCAATGCAAATTTAGGAAAATCTAGAGCTCAGTCTGACATAACACCTGATAATCAATAAACAGAAAATGGAGAGGCAGAAATATTGTTCTCTGGGTAGGATTCCTGCCTTGTCATGTGTAAACTCCAGGTTTAAGCCCAGCACCACATGGTAGGTGCAATGGCACCAGAGGAAACTCTGGCAGTCTGGTGTCCCCTGCCCTGCTCTGCCCTACCCTTCCCAGTTGATGGTGGTGTGGGGATTAAACCTGAGAATTTGGATCTCAGGCATGAATATCTTTCCATAACTATTATGCTATCTCCCCTGCCCATATTTATTTATTTTAAAAATTACTTTGAGTAGAGACAGAAATTGGTGCAGGGAGATAGAAAGGAAAAGAGGGGCCAGGCAGTGACGCACCAGCTTAAGTGCTCATACATCAGTGTGCACTTAACCAGGTACACCACTGCTGGCTTCCGTATTCATCTTTTACTATGGGTCATAACTTTACCTAAATACGTCAACTGTGAATTAACATTGTGCCTATTCCTGTGAACTTAGATGCTTGGAACTATAAAGAAAAATCATTACTTTATAAATTTATTTTTAATAATGTCTTTATTTCTATGTGAGAGGGACCAGGGCACTGTCCAGCTCTGGCTTATGGTAGTTTGAGGGGCCAAACCAACATTATATTGGTTTTTCATCCCCCTTTCATCCCATTTCTGCATATTCATGAACAACTTCTATCTGAATAAATAAGTTGTAGACAAAGGATAGATATGGCCAGAATGAGGAAATACTTGTTTAGTTCTAAATATCATCACTTTTCTTTGCTGGTGCTGATTGCACTTTTTTTGTAATGTGCTTTCCCCCATCACTTCTTTCTTCTCCCACACCCCATAAGAATCAGACATTTAGAAGAAGAAAAAAAAAACAACTTTATGACCTTTATCAAGATGAAGGAGGTACACAGCCTGATTGCTGAAATTGTAAAGTGGAAATTTTAATATTTTAAAGCCATTTGGAGTACAGCTTGCGTGAATGACTCTGTACAAATCGAGGAGAGATGATGACCCCAGAGAATTTGCAGTGACAGCCATGGGAGAAAGACATGCGGGAGTAACTTTTAATTGCATATTTAATTGACCTTGCAGGAAAATGAATCACATATTTGACACTCAGTATGATTACATAAAGACTTGAAAATATTATTAGACAAAAAGTTACTCTTTTATGGTATTATTAGAATCATGCTATGTCTGCACTTTGCATACTTTTGGTACTTGCCAAGGCAGCCTCCATCTTACTTTATAGCCAATGGGTAGAACAATATGAATAAAAACATAGCTTCTACCAGAATTTTTTAGTAAATTTGTTATTATGTAAGTAACTCTAAAAAAGTCTTCAGACATCATTTTGAAGATCTTAGATTTATATTTAGGTTCCAGCCCCTGGTTCCCACATATGGGGGGTGACTTCTTGAGCAGTGGAGCAGTGCTGCAGGATTTGCTTCTTCTCTCCACCTCCCATGTTTCTCTGTATAAGAAGGATTTATATTTAGAAGAGTTAAGATGTATAACTTTAAGGTGTCTTACCACTTTTCCAGCCAACTGAATATTAATGTAATTTACAATTGAGTAAAATCTGTTATTGTTATGTTAGCACTTTTGATAGAGCTAGAGGAATTTTAAGGAATGAATATATCTTTTTTCCCCAATGAAATTTGTCCTCAGAGACTTTTAAAGACATCTTTTATGGCACAGAGGTATACCATATTTAGAAAAAGACAATGAGTCATATAAAGGTAGAACCTGGGGGAAGATACTGTGTGTAAGGATAAGTAGGAAGATTATTTTATCTTATTACCTTTACTTGTTTATTTATTGGATAGAGACAGCCAAAAATCTAGAGGGAAGAGGGTGACAGAGAGGGAGAGAGACAGAGAGACACCTGCAGCACTGCTTCACCACTTGTAAAACTTTCCCCCTGCAGGTGGGGACCAGGGGTTCGAACCTGGGTCTTTGTGCATTGTAACGTGTGTGCTCAGCCAGGTGCACCACCACCCAGCCCTAGAAGATTATCTTAGAAGTTAGAATATAGCAACCAGAGAAGTGATACAGTGGAATAAGTGTTGGTTGCTCAAGCAGGAGGCCCCAAGTTTGATTCCCTGCAGAGTGATCCTCTGATTCTCTCCTCTTATCCTCCTCTTACAAATAAATGATAATTATTTTTTAAAAAAGGAGTTATAAGTATTACACAGCCATAAGAAATGAAGTCTTCTTTGCTACAATATGAATGGAACTGGAGGGAATCATGTTGAATGAAATAAGCTAGGAGAAAGACAAATACTTGATGATCTCATTCATAGGTGGGACCTAAGAAACAAAGCAGAGGATAATACAGGTAAAACTTCAATCGATTGTGGTCTGTTAAAGCAGAACTGGTAACTCAGAATTGGGGAGAAGGGTGTTGAGTGGGAAGGCTGGAGATTGAAGGCCCATGGTGGATAGGGATGATGGTTTTAGAGGGGTGAGGAGTATTGACAATAGCAATAACCCTGTAAATCAACATATGCTCAATAAAATGATACTGAATTTGGACCCTTCCCCCCAAAAAAGGAAGTGATCACTGCTGAATATTAGTAAAAGCAAAGCCATTTACTAAATTTCTGGATGTAGACCACAGTCACCAGCTGGTGTAAAAATAGGTACATAGGAACTGTGATCTATTAGAACTGTAGATTAGCTATGGTTACACTCCATTTAGAATTACATGAGTTGCAGTGATGGTTTGCAGAATATAAACCACATGGCATCTGACAGTGCTTACAGCTATAACCCATCAGCTAGAATCTGAGGATTTATTAAAAGAAGGATTGTTCTGTTCAGAGATGGGGGGAGTCCTACTGTACTAATCAGAAATCATTCTACTTTACACTCGAGGGAAGTAACTCAGAACAATGATAAAAGGGATGGAAACTATTTTTGTTTTATCAGAGTATAGAGATTTCAGGGGACATAAGTTGAATTCCTTCAAAATCCTTTGAACTCTCATGAAGGAAACATGGTGATTTCATTTTATTGGAAAGCAATGCCATGATATTCATTCCTATATTATACATCCTGAGGTATCATGGTATTGATCTAGGACCAATTTGCCTGTGGGTTTTTGACTGGAATTTATGAGCAATCGTTAAAAGTGTCCACATATTGGATTTGCAGTAATTCATAAAGTAGCATGCATGAAACCTAGTCTCTACATATCAGGAAGAATAGTACTCCCATTGATGCAGGTTAGAGTAAAGGTATATGTTCCCAATACAGAGGCAGAGCAGGGAATAGAACAACTAACTGTTCATACCACAGTAGCAAAACACTAACGAGGTTGCCAACCTGTTTCCTGGGAGGTTCATTCATTTGCCACCAAATGCCAAGCAGAATACTGAACCACAGACTGAGTATAAAACCAAATGCTTTCACTTGAAACTGATAAAACCTTACAAACCAATATTGCTTCAATAATCATTTTTAAAAATACCTTTTAAAGTTGTTTTATTAGGGATTTATAAGCTAGATGACACATGGACAAAGTTTCTCATCTTTGTGATAGGCGTCTGCATACTGCTCCCACCACCAGGCTAGGTCTAACTCTACCATAGTGCACAGGGTCCCCAATAGTCACACAACCCCTTCCACTACTCCCATGTCCTTGCCGCAACAGATGAAGGCTAGTTCAAATTTCACCCTGTGCTTTGCATTTGTCTTCTCCTTTCTTAGGTTCCTCCTAAAAGTGAGATCATCTCGTATTCATTCTTCTTTTGACTGATCTCACTTAACATGATTCCTTCAAGTTCCATCCAAGATGAGGCAAAGAAAATGCTTTCATCATTGAAAAGTGCCTTTTAAGGTTGCTTTAGGGGGAATTCTTTATTGATTTTAAGGCCGAATTAGATTAAAAGTTTTTTTGTTTTTTTTACACCATTCACACCACCAAAGGTCCCTGCCCTACCTCACTCTGACACAGGCTACACTGGGGATCAGATTTGGGACCTCATGCTTCAGAGTTCAGTGTTTAATCCCTGTGCCACTTCCTGGGCTAGAGAGCTATTTGTTTATTTTACTAACTTGCTAAGGCAGGTTTTACTAGATAAAATTCTGTGTTGTAAAATTTATATTAATACCAACCAAACAAAACAGAAGTAATGACTATACAACTTCTCAACTATGACTTCATAATTTTCTGGGCTATTATCTTGTCATAGGCAGAAGTGAGAGTTCAGGTAAGATCTAGTGGCTATGTTTAAGAAGAGGATGCATGGTTCCTTATCTATGCATGGGTCAGTGGCTTGTCACATAACTGCCATTTAGTGCCTCAGGGTGCTCAGTAACAAGGATTGCTTTAGAGATGATTAAGAAAGCTGCTTTGTCTAGCTCTTTCACTACATCTGCCTTCTTTGCTTTCCAATCCTTCACATTAACTGGAAACATTTGAATGAATTTCAACATCTTCCCTTTCTGGTATACAACATTAGAACTCTGCTGTTAGTATTGCAGAAATATTCATTGTTTTTCAGAATATTTCAAAGCTTTTTCTTTTCCTAAACTTTGAGCTAACAATTACTGAGGACCTGTTTTTCCCTTACTGTACAGCAAACCCTAACAAAAGGACTTTTCAAAGTTAACCCAATTACCAAATAATGTGATGATAACATTAACTATCCATTGTCTTTTTGAAGTCTTCTCGTTTTATAACTATGCTTGAAAATAGACAAAAGTACTGAAAGATGGATATCACAAAGAGTTGTTATTACTTTATTTTTCCTTCTTTGAGATTCTTTGATTCCTATCAGTTGTCTATATCCACTTGTTACAGTTCCTTCATATTATCAAATCCAGCAGTCAACACCCGCCCTCAGTCCTCATGTTAACTAAGCTCTTAAATAGCATTTAACTGAGTTAATCTGTCCTTGAAAAACTTGTTTCTTCCGTTATAGGACACTGTACTTACTGCTCTACTGATCGATCTCTCTCTCTCTCTCTCTCTCTTTCCCTCCCTTCCTTCCTTCCTTCCTTCCTTCCTTCCTTCCTTCCTTCCTTCCTTTCTTTCTTTGCCTCTAGGGTTGCTGCTGGGGCTCAGTGCCTGACCTATGAATCCGCTACTCCTTGAGGCCATTTTTTCCCATTTTGTTGGCATTCTTGTTGTCATTATTGTTGTTATTGTTGCCACTGATGTTGTTGGATAGAACAGAGAGAAATCAAGAGAGGAAGGGAAATGGGGAGAGAAAGATAGACACCTGCAGACCTGCTTTACTGCCTGTGAAGTGACCCCCCTCCCGCAGGTGGAGAGCCTGGGGCTGAACCAGGACCCTTACATAGGTCCTTATGCTTCGTGCCATGTGCACTTAACCTGCTATGCTACCGCCAACCCCCCTACTGATTTTTCTTTAAGCCTTGATGACCACTTCTATTTAGTTTTCTTTTGCCATAGTCTGCCTTTACAATTCTTGAAATTTTGTCATGCTCTAAAGCTGATTACTCAGACCTTTATCCATATCACTCAAATATGCCAGTGATTCTTTTATAATTTTTATTACTGATTTAATAATGATGTACAATATTATGAAGTGACAGAGGAATAGTTCCACACCAGACTCACTGCAAAACTTCTGTTAGGCCAGTGTTGCTTTTTATCTTTTTTTTTTTTTTATTGCCTCCTCGGTTATGACTGGACTTTGGTGCCTACATGATGAATCCACTGCTCCTGGTGGCATTTCTTTCTTTTTTTTTTCCTTCCTTTCTTTCTTCGTTCCTTCCTTTTTTGATAGAGAAATTGAGAGGGGATGGGATAGCTGGAAATGGGGAGCACAATGGCTTATGCGCACATGGTGCAAAGTGCAGGGACTTTTGAGCCCCAGTCTCCCCACCTGCGGGGGGTTGCTTCACAAGCCGTGAAACAGGTCTGCAGGTGTCTTTCTCTCCCCTACTCTGTCTCCTCCCCCTCCTTTCTCCATTTCTCTCTCTCCTATCCAACAACAACGGCAGCAATGACAACACTAACAACAGCGATAAAAAGGGAAAAAATAGCCTCCAGGAGCAGTGGATTCATAGTACAGGCACTGAGTCCCAGGAATAACCCTGGAGGCAAAAAAAAAAAAAAGAAAAAGAAAGAAATGGGGAGAAAAAGAAATGGGGAGGAAGAGAGACACCTGAAACACTGCTTTATCACTAGTCAAACTACCCCCTCTGCAGGTGGGGACCTGGGCCTTAAAGCTGGGTCCTTGTTCATGGTAATGTGTGTTCAACATACAGGTATATAACATAACATTATTAACTATAATCTCATGCTGTACATTGATTGTTCAAATATCGTCAATCTTGTAACTGGAAATTAATACTTTTTTGCCATTAGGGTTATTGCTTGATCAGTACCTGCACAACTCTGCTGCTCCTGGTGGCCATTATTTTTATTTTGATAAAGTGTGAGAAACAGAAAAGGAGAGACACTGCTCCACTGCTTGTGAAGCTCCACCCCCCAGGCACACCTATGTGATGACCAGAGGCTTGAGCCCAAGTCCTCACGTTTAGTAATCTGTGTACTCTATCACGTGAGCCATCAACCAACTTGGAAGCTGACACTTTTTAACAATATGTCCCCTACCTCCCCCCTCTCTCTCACTCCCGCCTCTCTGCAGCCCCTAGTAGCTACAATCTATTATACTTCTTTGAATTCAGAGGGAAATGATGCAGGCAAAATGAAGCTGTCTTCCATCTTTTCACAAGATTATTCTCAAGCGTTTTTGTTCCACTGAATTGCTAAAATGTCTCCATGGGATTCTATGAAGTTCCCACAGAGCTATTTTTGTTTGTGGATTGCTGGTTTCATTGTTGATTTTTGTATGTAAGGGCTGGGAAGCTGTGATCTCCTCCATTGCTATTTTGGTGCTATTACTCATATGGGTGAATTTTGAATGTTACCTAAATGTAAAGGGAAAAAAGTCTATTTTTAAACAAAAAATATATTTAGAAAGGTCAGTTTTATGAATCTGGCCTTTTTTTTAATATTTATTATATTTATTTATTCCCTTTTGTTGCCCTTGTTGTTTTATTGTTGTAGTTATTGTTGTTGTTATCGTTGTTGGATAGGACAGAGAGAAATGGAGAGAGGGAGGGGAAGACAGAGAGGAGGAGAGAAAGATAGACACCTGCAGACCGGCTTCACCGCCTGTGAAGCGACTCCGGTGGGGAGCCGGGGTTCGAACGGGATCCTTATGCCGGTCCTTGTGCTTTGCACCACCTGCGCTTAACCCACTGCACTACAGCCCAACTCCCTGAATCTGACCTTTGATAGTGGAAATTTAATAAAGTGGGAATTATCATCCTCTAATATAATATTATATAATATATTTTACATTTATCTCATATTTGTATATATAGTATATATCTTATAGTAAGTTAATATACCTACACATTATATATTATTATATTATAGTAAATGATATTGACATTTCTCTAAATGCTGGATCTTATAGAAAATGTTAATCTGAGCAATAGGCTTCAATACAGAATCGCTAAAATATGTACTTTCACACTGTTTACTGTGCAATTAAAAATATAATAGGCAGAACTAATGCAGTTTTGATGTTTTTACTCATAATAGTTAAAAAAAAAAAACCTACATGCTTTCCCTACTGAGTCCATTACTGAAAATTATTCTAAACACATTGCTAGGCTAAACATGAATATGAGGTGTGAAAAAACAGTGTCTTTGTGGTGATCAGGGTAGAGAAATATGGTCTTACCCAGTTGTTAGGTAGTTTCTATTAAGGAGAAGCATAGAGTACTTGTCAATGTCCCAAGAAATTACTTACTTTCTTCTTCTTGTTTTTTTTTTTTTTTTTATAAAGCAGTATGAAAGCTATATCCGGGTTAACCACAAAACTATCAATACTATACTTAAATGAATATCCAACTGCAAGTAAACTCTTCAAATGTTGCATAAATAGTTCATTTATCTTCATGATCTTATGTTTGTTACATTACCCCAGAGTAAGATCTTGGGGGGAAAAAACTCAAGCTCTAATTTTAAACATTTTTCCTTTATCATAGTCAATATCAATTATATGACTTTCAAAAACAGCAGACACTGTTTATGGGTAATAGAGTTCTCACATCCCATTACCTGGAAATATAGTGGGTAGACAAGCCATCATCATTTTTACCGACTGGCCTCTTTGTTACTCTTAAAACAACCAGAGTCCAGACTTTTATGGTTGGTTGCAAATCCATGGCCATTTTCTTCAATTTTAAGACTACAAAGTGCCAAACCAAATTCTGAAAATAATAAGCTGATATGGATCTTCATTCCTCGAGGAGAAATGCTCTATTACATGCTTCATAGTGGTTTAAAACCAGTGTGCTTTTATAGTCAAAAGACTTTATTTTAGTAAAAAGGATTGATTCATGCATGAATACAGTCTTCTTTACTTTATCATTGCAAATGATGAAGGCTATGACAAATACGAAGCCTGGAACCCAAGTTCATGACTTTTAAGGCAACTTGGAGTTCTTCCTTTCTCCCTCCCTTCCATTTCTTTTGAAAGAAAGGAAAGCAAGAGACAGAAAGAGGAGGGAGAATACAGTACTTCTCCACCATCTGTGGAATACTTCCATGCTCTCAGTGACATTCTATCATGCTGGGGCTCACACACAGGAACTGACACTTGATAAGGCATGAAATCTACCAGGTACACTGCCTCTCCGTTCCAAGTTGTATAATTTTGATTTTGTAGTTCTCCTCTATTAAGAGAAGTACAATTTCTTTGGCATTTTTAACAAGTCAACAAGTTTTCTGGGGCAGGAGCAGATAACAAAATATTTATGCAAAGAGACTGTCATGCCTGAGGCTCAGAAGTCCAGGTTCAATCCCTCCCGCCCCCCAGCCATAATCCAGAGCTGAGCAGTGCTCTGGTGTTTCTGTCCTCCTCTCTCTGCATCTCTCTCAAAAATAAAATAAATAAAATACTTTAAAAAGTTTTCTGATAAACATAGACATACAGCCTAGAACATAAAACATGAGTAAATAAAAAAGTATGATAAAATTATTTTTGAAAAGCTGTTTTCTGGATTTTGTTAGTTTACCCTAGAAATCAGGATAGAAGATCCTTATTTTTTATATAACTACACAAGACTTCCATAAATTTTGTCCACAGAATAAAAATAATATGAAACAGGAAATTTAATGTAAGTAAAATTTATCTAATCCAGAATTGTTTGTGTTAATAATTTAGAATCATATTCCTTTGGAATCTTATTCCTTATGGAGTGCCATATATATATATTCTTGTAAAGTGGATACCTTTCTTGATTAATTATAATTTCTAGACTACTTAGTGGTATCTAAACTTTCATTTTAAACTTAAAACCTTATTTTATTCACACTTATACCAAAAGGTTGAACCACTAGTTTAAACCAATGTCCCTCAGTCTTAAATATGAACTTCCAGAAAACTTGTCTGTAGTGAAATTATTTTTAACTTCCTCATAGTAAAACAGGCAAATAGATTTTTATCTCTTGCCTCCTTCCTACTGGAATTGCTCTTGAATATGACATTATACCTAGTTGCATGTAGTCCTACAGATATCATTCTCTTCTGTTTTGTGTTACAAAAGACCTATAGAAAATCACCTCCAGACAGAGGTAAGGAAAGGAAGGGTGCATTGAAAGAAGTATTTTTTTTTTTTCGATTTCCAACTTGTAGACTTCTCTAGTTTACCACCAGTTACTTGTTCTGTTGCAGTATTGTGGGGGGAAAAGTCTATCCTAGTTCTTTCTAAATATATCATGGCAGCAAAGATAAGAGCTTTATATATTTTTCTTATTTAATTCTGACTTAAATTGTTCCCAGAGCAATAAAACATGGGAGGGTTGTAACACAGCACACAGAGCAAAGCTTAATCTCTGGAGGAACTAAGTTATACCTGGTCACATAGTATTTCTAGAGGAAATACATCATGGGAACACATTTCAAAACTGAAAAAGGGACTATTAATATCATCATCATTACCATTATTATTATTTACAAACACTTAGTATGTGTGATATGCAGTGTTCTGTAATATGCTTACTGAAGCATACAGAATTGAGAAATATGTGGTTCCTGCACCCAGGGAGTATATAACCCATTAGAAAAGATGTGAATATTTATAAAAACTGACGCATAGGAGATAATGAGGTACAGAAAGTGAATGAATGGCTGAATGTGACTCAGAATAAAGGAAAAGGGCCTCAAGGTTCCAAGCTGAAACAGTACAGTTATGATATTAGATATTAAACAGTATGTGTTCAGTGTTAGACATGTCTCCCCATGTTTTCTGAAGGCCATTTTACAGTGGCTAATTAAATTTATTTTATTAAAATAAAAGTTAAGCTCTTCAATGATACTAGTCACATTGCCAGTACTTTTTATGACTAGTGACCACTATAATGGACAGAATATAGATTTTATATCATTGTAGAAAGCACTTTCAAGCAATACTTTTCTAGAATATGCCTCTGAGTTTATTATTCTCTAAAGTAGTGAGCATGTGATTATTTAAATTACTGACAGGTCATATCATTTTGTCAATTGCAAGACTCATACCTCATGCATGAAAGATAACCATTATGTTATCTCCTTGGTTCTGTATCTTCTTATTTTTAAAGTATAAACTATAGCTCTGTAGTTCAGATAAATGAAAGTATTTTATTATCTTGCATTATAAATATTAGCATTGCTAATAAAGGGGGTGCTAATTTCATGGAAGTTAAAGAAGATTATCCTTAGTCAAATATAGTTGACTTTGAGACTTGACACAACAGTAATGTATTGAATACTTGAGTTAATATTGAACATGATTTTTTCCCTGGGAACATTCGTGGAGTGGCTACTTCCTTAAAGGGATATTCAGGGCAGTTACATAAACCTGTTGACATTTATAGAGTTGATTCATATTCTAAGAAAGAAATGTTTTTAGCTTCATTTACGTATCATTTATTGGACAGAAACGGGGGAGATAGAAAGGGAGAGACAAAGAGACATGTGTGGCACTGCTTCACCACTCAGGTGGGGACAAGTTGAAAGTAGGTTGTTCTGTGCGGTAATGTGTGTGTGCTCAACGGGGTGCACCACTGCCTGGCTTCCTACTTAAGAGTTTGTTTTTTTTTTTTAACTAAGAGAAAAGTAAAATGTACTCATATGAATTGCAGAAATTGGAAATTTTGATTCAGAACTCAAGGAATAATCAAAGCCAAGATTTAGAACAGAAATCTGTCCGTTGCATGGATAACAGTAGGCAGTACCTGCATTTGCACAGCGTTTGGATAGATATATTTGGATGACTATTCTAAGAGGTAATAATGTTATTATGGTCCCATATGATTGCAGAATGCTGCACTATGGTGGCTGGTATCACATCTGGTAAAGTACACACTTTGTTGATGTTACCATGTGTGGCTAGGTTATACAAATGTCAACAGTGTGCTTTAGCTGTAGCCTTGCATAACTCTATACACATCAGAATCTCTAAGAATACTCTTTGGAGACCTACCAGTTTGTATAGCAGTCATTGCCACACTCAGTGTAGTCTGAAGACCAGCAGCATCAGCATTACCTGGTAGATTGTTTAAATGAAGAATCTAAAGCTGCATCTCAGACTTGCTGAATCAGAATCTTTGTATAACAAGCTTCCCAAGTGACTCACTTTTCCCAAGTGACAAGTGGATTTCAGTGCCCAGCTAGTGAACACCTACTCTAGTCAGACATTGCTAGAAATTTTCAAATATATCATTTACTACTCATTGTCAGACAGACTTAAATGCTCTTACATAACTTACGGTTAATTTTATACAAGGAAATGAATGATAAATTCTGTGGTTGTATACTACACTAGGATGTTCTTTCTCCACAGTTATCATTGATGGCATTGATATATATCCATTTTAAAGATAGACTATTTTAAGAATAGTTTTAGATTCATTGCAAAGTTGAGGCGAAAGTACAGAATTGCTATACACACCTGCTCTGCTCTCAAATGTGTGTTACCTCCTCCACTGTCAATATGTTATATATGCATTGTGACATCATTATTATACAAAGCCTGTGACAAACAGTAGGGTTCACTTAGGGTGTTGTGCATTTTGTGGGTTTTGATAAATGCATTATTTCATGTATCATCCATTATAGATTCATACAGAGTATCTTCATTGCTCTAAAAGTCCTCTGTGCTCCAACTGTTGGTACCTCTCTCTTCAAACCTCTGGCAACCAACACTTTTTATACTGTCTCCGTAGCCTTTTTCAGAATAGCATGTAGTCACATTCATATTGTATGTACTTATTTTTTTTGCCATCAGGGTTATCACTGGGGCTTGGTGCTGGCACTGTCAATCCACTGCAGTCATTTTTTCCCCCTTTTCTTGTTTTATTCAATAGGACAGAAATTCAGAGAGGAGGGGGAGAAGAAAGAGATGGATAGATGAAGGTAGAGATCTGCAGACTTGCTTCACCACTTGTTACAGGTCAGTTCTATACTGTATCTTCAGATCTATGCTTCTGAAAAATCTCTGCCATGTTATAGGTGTTTTTAAAATGCTACTTATACAAATATGTGACCCTGAAACCATAGTTACTCTGATTTATGCTTGAAATACACTTTTCTGCTTTCAAAGTTATGAAAGATTCTGACAAATTAATGGGTAAAAATTATGGTGGACAACATATGCTAATTAATGTGGTATCCTAGGATTTCAGAATGCACAATATTTTCAAATTATTATCTTTGTTACTGGATTTATCTTTAATGTAGTATTTTTGACAAGTGTTGGAGAAAAGTTAAAAAGGGCTATTTTTATTTCAATATAGATTGCTATAATTAAGGCCATATTTATCTTTTCATATTAAAACTAGAGGTCATATTTCCATTTTCAAGTCTAAATGAAACATGATGTTCTTAGGGAACTATGCTAAGTGCCCTTTACAAATCAAGGTTTTTATGTTTGGTTCACTTTAACTTTATAGGATACAGTGCTGTATGTACTATAGAAAATGTACATAAATAAACTGTTTTTGTTTAGATAGAGACAGGCAGAGAGGCAGAAAGAGTGGAAGAGACTACAGCGCTGAGGCTTCCTTCCGTACAGTGGGGATTCTGCTTGAACCTAGGTCACATATGACAAAGCAGTGCACTATCCAAGTGAGATGTTTTGCTGGCCTAGAAAATGTGCATGAATAATTTTAGACTTAGAAGACTTAATATTTAGGGAAAACTGCAAGTCACTTAATGGGATCAGACTTTGGGTTCTGGATTTAGAAGGAACTGAATTTGAATGTCAGTTGTTCTGCTTACCCTTTTTGTGACAGGCTAAGCATATCATTTAACCCCCACCCCCATCACTGGGACTTAACTAGTCCACGGTAACTTTTCGTTTTTAAGGTAGACAGAGATAAGTAGGTGGAGAAAGTAAAGAAGACCATAGCACTGAAGCCTCCTTCAGTATGGTGGGTGCCTGGCTCAAAGCCGGCTTGTGTACATGGCAAATTGCCTCACTATCTAAGTGAGCTATTTTGCTGGCACATTTAACCTTCTTGGATCTCAGTTACTCCATCCTAAAATGAGATAATGGTACCACTCAGCCTTTATGTTTGTTCTACTGAATCATTATATACTTCTACATAGCACAGAGCCTGGTCCTTAGCAGCCCTTAGCAAAAACTTAACTCTTTTTTTTTAAATTTTTTATTTAAGAAAGGATTAGTGAACAAAAACATAAGGTAGAAGGGGTACAACTCCACACAATTCCCACCACCCAATCCCGATAATCCACCCCCCTCCCATGGTAGCTTTCCTATTCTCTAGCCCTCTGGGAGCATGGACCCAGGGTCGTTGAGGGTTGCAGAAGGTAGAAGGTCTGGCTTCTGTAGTTGCTTCCCCACTGAACTTGGGCATTGACTGGTCGGTCCATACTCCCAGTCTGCCTCTCTCTTTCCCTAGTAAGGTGTGTCTCTGGGGAAGCTGAGCTCCAGGACACATTGGTGGGGTCTTCAATCCAGGGAAGCCTAGCCAGCATCCTGGTGGCATCTGGAACCTGGTGATTGAAAAGAGAGTTAACATATGAGGCCAAACAATTTGTTGAGCAATCATGGATCCCAAGCTTAGAATAGTGGAGAGGAAGTGTTAGGGAGGTACTCACTGCAAACTCTAGTGTACTTAACTCTTAAGAGCCATTTTGAAAAAAAGTTTAGAAATCAAACTTTACTAGCTGGTGGTGACACCTCTAGCTGAGTGTACATGTTACCATGTGCAAGGACCCTGGTTCAAGCCCTCAACCCCAACCTAAGGGGTGAAGCTTCATGAATGGTGAAGGAGTGCTGCAAGTCTCTCTTTCTGTCTCTCTCTCTGTTCCCCTTTCCAATTTTTCTGTCTCTGTCCAAAATAAATGAATACAATAAAACATGGAAAATTTTAAAACATTGAAATTAAACTTTATAACTAGACATTAATTTGAAGCTTTCTCCTTTCTCCTTTATGTGGAGAAGGACATAAAAATGAAAAAGAACCTTAAACACTATTTTCAGTGAAACTAGAAAAAGAGAAAACCCACAAACCTCCAGCTACATGCATGGTCCCTCAAAGGTGAATCCACACAGGAAGCAGGTTTTTGTGAGAGTGATGAGGGGACAGACAGGCTAGTAGAGGGGCACTGAGGGCTGATGGATCTCAGCTGTCTCTAGAAGTTATCTCCCAGATGAGAGTAGAGGTGAACTGTAAGTCTAGGGAGCTTGAACAGCTCAAAGGCACTGGGAAAAGGGAGAGATAGATAGATAGATAGATAGATAGATAGATAGATAGATAGATAGATAGATAGATAGAGTTCAGGCTTTCAGAGGTGACAGACAGATAGACAGATAGATAGACAGACAGACAGACAGACAGACAGACAGACAGACAGACAGACAGACAGACAGAGTTCAGGCTTTCAGAGGTGACAGCAGAATGTGCCAGCAAGATCCCATGTATATCCTGGTCGAAGAAAGGGCTGTGGGAGGAGCTTGGAAACGGGGGACTGGCAGGAGAGATTTACCTGAACCAGAGGAGGCTCTGACAGTCACTGTAGGACAAATCAGAGATGAGGATGCTTAAGGCGGTCACTGTAGTGACCAAGGAGGAGGAATGAGCTAAATCCTGATACTTTCCTGAAGCCTTCACACCATATCCTTCTAGACATCTAGGAAAATTCATCCCATTTAAATGTATATAACAAGAAAGGAAGAAGCTCTCTCTAAACATCAGGATACAATAGACTAAAGCACAGGAGAACAGCATCAATTTCTATAGAACCTCCCTTCTCATCTATAAAGTGCTATCTCATATTCTGGATACAACATGTGCAGTAAAGAAACCAACATATTAGGGAAGCAGAAAGCAGAGCAATAGAAAAACTTGAGTTTTCTGTAATTTACAATTGACTTACACAATGCTTTACTAATGACGTGGGGAGTTTTGTTATCAGAGAATACAGTACATGTCAAATACTTCAGAAAATCTCTGGTGCTTTCTAAATTACATCATTAATTTCTATCTTTACACAAAATGGAGTGCTAAGTTGCTTCCCTTTTTGTGTTTCACTTTTTCAAAATGAGAATTTTTGGGAAACTAAAAATGGCTACATGTTGGGGTCCCTGGAGGGAAATGTTCAGTACGAGTGCAGATTATACATCAGAAAACTTGGTCATTGAATCCACTTAGGCAGGACAGCCTATGTGTTTTCCAGAGCTTATTTAACTTGTTCCCTTTTAACATAAACTAGTGACATTCTGTTAATGACAACAATGATAGTTTGATACACTCTAGTATTCTTAAAGCTTGCAGCTTTAATAACAGGTCCTTTAGGGAGGGAACTATTTTTTCTTTTTAAAAAATATTTTATTGGGAGAGGGGTTATTGGTTTGAAGTAAATACAATTGCTGGTGCATGTGTGAAATTTTTGTTTTATGTAAAATCTGCTCACCCCCAGCCTATGTCCTTTTGCGCGCGCGCGCGCGCACACACACACACACACACACACACACACACACACACACACACACACACACACACACACACACACACACACACACACACACACACACACACACACACACACACTACCCCACACCATGTCCTTTACTTTGGTGCAATACACCAAATCCAGTCCAAGTTCTGCTTTGTGTTTCCCCTTTCTGTTCTGATTTCTCAATTTCTGTCCATGAGTGAGATCATTCCATATTCATCCATCTCTTTCTGGTCAATCTCACATAACATGATTCCTTCAAGCTCTATCCATCATAATAGCGGAGTAGTATTCTACTCTATATATATCACAACATTTTAGCCACTTTAACAGTGGGCTTAAATTGTTAATACATTTCTAATAATTATTTTTAAATATTAAGTCATCTATAATCTTAGACCAGGGAGACCAAAAGCTACTGGTCTTGTCAATATATAAGATACAGTTATTTGTAAATAGCATTAACTGACATAAATCATGGTAAGGTCTTATACAGTGTAATAACTGCTAACCATAGGATTTTCACAGTAAAGCAAATTCCCAAATACCTTGGTTGTAACAATAAGAATCCAGGATATAGAGGAAAAAATAAGGGAAAGTTCCAGCATCTGCATCTGCATTTCCTCATCCAGTAGGTATTTTGGATTGCAATTTTGTATGACCAACTTTAACATAATCTTTTTTCTTTCTTGTTGTTGTACATGCTTGTTCATTCCCCCCACTGCTGAGATTTCAAAACGAATAAGAACTCTTAAGTTTCCAAGAGCTCAAGACACTTGAATTTAAAAACATGCTTTTAAACTCGATTTTTTTTTCTTCTCATTAACACTTTAGTACCTGATGACTTAATGGGCTGGCGATGGCACGATTAAGGAGGGAGCAGAGGAAAAATAATTCTTTTGTTGTAGGGATACATTCTCCATCCTAGTTTCCTTTAAAATGAATGCAGAGACTATTCCCATGAACTGCTCTCTCTGTCAATAGTCCCTGGAGCCTGATCCCCAATTTTGGCTTATTCTCAGAAATATAATTGGGAATAGTAGAGAGTCAAAACTGTATCTGCCTCATAAAGAGGCAGTGGATTTTTTAGGTCTAGTTAATTTCACTCCTAAAGTTCTTTCTTGAAAATCTGGTAGTAGTTGAAGCAACTCAAGTACCTGGAGCTTCTTTGGGACCAAACACAACTTCAGGGGCTCTAGTGAACTAATAAATTTCTTCAAGGGAGTGCATATGTTTATTTTAGTTGATGTGGCATGGCAAGAACCTTTATATATTTGTTCTATCTCCAAACAAACAAATAACCTTCAGTCTTTATCCTACCTGAAAGTTACAGTGGCTCAGGAATGGTGGATCCTGTGAAGATTAATAGATATTATTGTAAAGTTTTTTTTCCTCCTTCTCTGCCACTGGGGTTATTGCTGTGCCTCAGTGCTCCTGGTGGCCCTTCCTTCCTTCCTTCTTTCCTTCCTTCCTTCCTTCCTTCCTTCCTTCTCTCTCTCTCTCTCTCTCTCTCCCTTTCGTTTCCTTTTTATTTTTTTAACTTATTTCTTTATTGGGGAATTAATGTTTTACATTCAACAGTAAATACAATAGTTTGTTCATGCATAACATTCTCCAGTTTCCCATTTAACAATACAACCCCCACGTTTCCTTTTTATATTATAGGACTGAGAAAAATTGAGAGAGATGGGGAAGGTAGAAAGGGAAGGAGATATACACCTGCAGACCTGCTTCACTGCTTGTGAAGTATCCCTCTTGCCCACAGGTAGGGTGCAAGTGCTCAAACTCAGACCTTATACTATACAGAAATTTTATATTCTGATAGTTCTTTTGGGCTATTTTGCTTTTGCTTTTCTTGTTATTGGACTTGAGTCTTTGAAAATTTTTGAAGCTGATATTATGAAGTGTTCTGCCTGTATTTTGTTCTATGTTTTTTATGTTTTCTGATCTTTCTAACTTCTTCCCCCAACTCTTTGATCGTGGTGAGTTGACTCTTGTGCATGGTATGATGTGGTGATCCTGTTTCATTCATTTGCATGTAACTGCCCAGCTTTCTCAACACTATTTATTGGAGACTTCTCTTCATTCTTTGTTCTAGGTTGCATTTGCCATAAATGTGCTAGACATATGTGTTGTGGCATTTCTGGGATCTCAGTCTAGTTCCATTCATCTGTGTCTCTATTTTTCCCCTAGTACCACACAATTGTGATTACTATAGCCCAGTAATATAGCTTGAGGTCAGGGAACATAATACTTTCATGGAATGGCATGTTTTATATACTTTGCTGTGAATTTAGAATAGGTTGCCAAATTTGAAATTAGC
Source organism: Erinaceus europaeus (assembly GCF_950295315.1). Classification (NCBI taxonomy): domain Eukaryota; kingdom Metazoa; phylum Chordata; class Mammalia; order Eulipotyphla; family Erinaceidae; genus Erinaceus; species Erinaceus europaeus. The sequence continues at coordinate 101,939,258 of NC_080185.1, read as the reverse complement.
AATTACTTAATCGGTTTGTCTACAGTTCTGTAACATAGAAGAACTACAGATTGATTTAAATAAATTTATGAAATAACTCCTGCCTCTCCACTTAACTTCTCACAACACAGCATTTTTCTATCCTCTATTTTTTTTTTTTTACTTCTAATTTACTAACAGTTTGGGATCATATCTTTTAAATTTTTTATGGTTTATAGTTTTTACTGTAGCATTTGACCTGTGGAAGGGTAGTGATAGATATTAATTGAAATAACTGGTGAGAATTATATTTTCATAATAATATTTATGTGTGTGAGTATGTATGTGTTTGTGAAATGTTCAATTGGCAATTCAGTAGTCATCAAGGAAGTGTTGAATACTGAATTATATAGTTCCTAGAAAGAATGTTTCATGGGATCTGGAATAGTCATATATACATTAAAAATTAAAAGTCCAAGGGAATAAAAAGTCAACCTTAGTGAGCCTAAAACTCCTCTAAACAAAGTCTACTTACTAACAAAATGTCAACCTTGAGTCACACCTTGACATTTGTAGGTAACCTTACTAAGAGAAGGGTTTCGGACAGGAAATCGCATACAATTGGCTGAAAATGATGGTTCCATGTGAGCCAAGCATCATGAAAAAAAGTGTGCTTACAACTTAGAAAGAGCTAATTTTGACAGAATCTTAGGCTGAATAGGAGAGTGATAAGCAAATTAAGGGCTTGCTCACTTGGAAAATGTGTTGCTTGCCATGTGCACAACTCAAGTCTAAGCCCAGCCCCATATCACTGAAGGAAGTTTGATGCTGTGGACTCTTTCCCACTCCTCCCTCTGTATTTATTTTTAAAAATTTTAAAAATTATCTTTATTTATTTATTGTATAGAGAAAGTCAGAAGTCGAGAGGAAGGGAGAGACAGAGAGGGAAAGAGACAGAAAGACACCTGCAACTCCACTTCATCACTCACAAAGCTTTCCCCCTGCAGGTGGGGACCAGGGGCTCGAACCTGGGTCCTTGCCATTGTGACATGTGCACTTAACCAGGTGCACCACCGCCTGCCCCCCCTTTTAAAATTTTTTTCTGTATTTCTAAATAAGCAAAACAAAACAAAAGAAAACAAGTGAAAGTTGTTAGGGTTTTGAAAAGTACAAAGAGCCTGGGAAGTCTGTTCTTGATCCCCTAAGTGACTGGCAGTTGCTGAAAATGTGGTTGAACAGGGAAAAGGTGGGATGTGGCTGTCTTCTCCCTTGATGATGGTGGAAAGGACCAGGAGACCAGAGAGGACTTATGAGTCCAAGTGAAGAGGAAAGGAATGGTGTTTCTTCCCATCCTCCTTCTCATGGGCCCTGGGGCATAAGTGAGGCTGAGGGCCAGCTGTGGAATCTAGAACTATGTGAGTAAACAGAGGCCATGGGAATTATTCCTTGAGCTCTACTTCAGGGACCTGTCTTCATTGAAACCGCCATAATGCACAACTCTGTGGATAGAACTTCTGCAGAAAATGATTTTATAACAAAAATGAAAATGTTTATTATTTTGACAGTGGCACAAAGATTTTTTTTCTCAAATAAGTATCTTTTACTTTAACCAAATGAACAAAGACGTGGTAAAATAGATGCATAGTGTAAATTGGCAGTATTGAAATTACCATAAGTTTTTTCTATCAATCCAATCTCATGAGGACTGTGAGCCTGCTAAATGACAAACAAAACACATTCTCTTGCTGGAAAAGACCAAGAGCATCACACGTTTTGAACAGGAGCACAAGTTGTAGGATAAGATATGCCACAGTGAGGGTGGTGATATTATGGAAATAGTAAATGCCAGTGATCTGAGTGGGCTTGCCACCCGAGCAAGATGTGGTTGCCCTTCTACTCCCAGATTTCCACTCGGGTTTCCACTGCACTTGCCAACCTCAACTTCTGAGTCAGGCCCAAGACGTTCTGGCACTAAACTCCTTTCAGAACACACAGCATCACGCGCCCACAGGCTGCGGCACTGCCTGCATGTCTGACTGATGGGTGCCAATAAGCACACAATGCACCTGTGTTCCCTGGTGGAGAGGATCAAACTCTGAGCAAGGTTAATCCCAGGACAGGAGCCGTTCAGGCTCATGCAGAGAATAATCCAAAAGTATCTCTGAGATCACAGAAATCCTCTCATTCGAATTTGCAGTGATATCTGGGGACAGAAGTTCCACCACATTCAGGCAATTTAGGGAACAATCAGCCAGACAATATGGGAGTGCTCACGACTAGATGCCTGCTGCTGAGATAACGCCCAGCTGTGATTTTACTTCCCTCTGTTTGCATAATACGATTCCTTCTCACTGCATCAACTGAAACAGATCGCCAAGAAAATGGCCAGCTTGAACGAACACACTGAAAAGAATCAACATTCCTGACTCATCTTGCAACCATGCAGCAACAGGAACATTTTCCTAAATAGCCTGAATAAAAAAGTAGTAAGTCCAGGGGAGAAGATTCAGTCTTGCCAGATTGTGACATCCTCTCACTTGAACACACAGAGTTGTGAGGATGAGGGCAGGAATGAGATTCCACTGCAAAATCAAGGCTTTCTTAGAAATACCAAATGTCAAGCCTAATACATTCTTCACTGCTCCCACAAGTTTTCAGACACTTCAAATAATCATCTTTGTTTCCTTTCCTGTTCATTTTCTGCTTGCACAAATATAAAGAAGCCAGATTGGTTTCATTTTACATTCCTAATAGTAGTCAGTATATTTGCCCCTCAGGAAATGTGTTTAGCTTGTAAGTGAAGATCTTTGCTCATTTTCCTTTTAATATGGATGTGATTATTTAAAACTGCAGAGTGTTCTTATTGACATGAGGCAGAGCTGTTAGTGATTATTACATAGTCAATTCTTGCAACACAGTTTGCTTTTTTTAGCATGTAATTTGTAGCATGCTAAAATTCTTGGTAGGGTGGATAACCTACAGAACTTAGGCAAAGATAGGAATGAAAAAAAAATAGGATTTTCAATGATAGTTCACCCCATTAATAACATCTATTTCTAAGGCACATTGGAGTAGCATTAAAATATAGAGTTTCTGGTTGGCGTCATGGTAGCATCTGCAACTTGGTGTCTGAAAAAAATTAAGATATAAAGCAGGACAATTTGTTTAATACTCAGGAATCTAAAGGTAAGAATAGAGCATACATATGAGATTTGGGGTTTCCATTTCGGAAAGAGCTATGAAGTCTATTTAGGTATATTCCAAGGGGCCCATGACTTTACTAATTTTTGCCTTAGCCAAACAGCTGATATGCAGGTGGGCTGGGCTTAAAGTATTGTCTGGGAAGATAGTGTCAGAGTTGGGAATAGGACTAGGAAGCTGAATCAGGCAGAGAGAGGCTCTCAAATGTAGGAAAAGTATAGAAATACTGTTAACTGTAAACCCCATAGGTCTGACCTAGGGCCCATGTCTGTTCATATTTAGCACAGGAGCCTGTGTAACCTCTGCATCCCTGTCAGTCTGAGCTCGCAGTTCATGGTCATAGCTAGGAACTTTAGGCTGCACTCATTTCGGAACCATTTTTCCTCGAGTAGCAGAGTATATTGACCCAGCCTCCCTTCCCTCACCAATGTGTCCTGAAACCCCACCTTCCCATAGCCCTGCCCCACAGGTTGGGAGTATGGAATGACCTATCAATGCACATATCCAACAGAGAAGCAACTGACAGAAGCCAGACCTTCTACCTTCTCCACCCCATAAAGATCTTTGGCTTATGCTCCCAGAGGCATAAAGAATAGGGAACCCTCCAATGGAGGGGATAGGATACGGAACACTGGTGGTGGGAATTGTATGGCATTATACCCCTTTTATTCCACAATCTTGTCAATCATTATTAAATCACTAATAAAAAATAGGGTGTTATTAATTTATTAAGGCATTGCTATCATTATCTTTAATACAAACATATTTATTCACATGGTGAACCCTGCAGCCTCCCCCCATCATTATTCTTATTTCATCTATATTTTGCAGGTGAGACATTGCTTTTAAGTGTTCCACATATGGCAGTATTGTTAAGCTTTTCCTTTAGAGAAATCTTTCATTCTTTTTTTTAAATACATATAAAGAAGCAGAGAGAGAGAAAGAGTAAAAGAGATCACATTACTGAAGCTTCCTTCAATGTGATAGGGGTCAGTCTTGAACCTGGGTCTTACACATGGCAAAAAAAGTATACTACCTAAGTGAGCTATTAATATTTCACCACCCCATCCTCAATTTTTACCATGAAAAATAAAAAATGTTAATTATAAGTAGAAATATTGATAGTCAGTACGCTACCACTCAAATACTTTTTCACATAACCTCAACTAATTTATTTCCTGTTACCTGTTAGGAAATTATAAATTTCCCATGTAAGTAGATAGAAAAGCTGGTCATTTCACTGAACTGAGCTTAGAACTGAGAATTTATAATTGTGAATTGGTATAGTCTATCTACAAAGGAACTGGTAGTGGGTTCATCAAAAGTAAAATAATTATATGCAAAGGATGGTATAGTGTGATTTATTTCTCACTCCTTTGAAGTATGACTAAAATATGACTCAACAGCCTCCTGCCCTCTGTTCCATGGAGTCTTTAACTCCTGGTGTTAGCACTGAATATGAATCTGAGGGGGGGAGGGAAGAAGGCATGCTTCTTTCAGGTGTAGGATTATTTTGTCTCTTCAAGCATCACTTAAAACATTTCTCTTAAAGGCTTTATTGGACACTTCTGGATCACCACTGCCTCATTTGCATTCATCCTTGTCGTTTAGGTGGACAGGACAGACAGCAGGCCAGCAAAAGGAAGGTTCTGACAAAGCTTCAATTGGATTGATTATAACCGAGAGTCTTTCTCTTACATTAGACAAATTTGCACAGTCCCATTTAAAATTAATTTATTGTTTTATTCATTCATTTATTCTTAGAGGCAAGATAGTGAGTGAGATGGAGCACAGCACCAAAGCTTCCTTCAGTGCGGTGGGGGTTGAGTTCAAACCTGGGTTATGTGCATGGCAAAGCAGCACACTTATCAACTATTCTGCTGGTCCCACAGACCCATTTTAAATCATTAAAATCTTTCTTAAAATAACACTGATATGTGTTTGGTCACTAAAACCTAGACACTTCCTGCCATTAAATGATAATTATCCTGCTTCTTTTGTTAAATTTGTTTTTTGATGCTTGAATTGGTGCTTTCACTCTGTCTACTGAGGGAGTAACAGGGCTGAAGACTCTGGTTTGTAATCCAAGACTTCATGCTCCAGCTGCCAGGGTTACCAGAGGGAGGACATAGAGATCAAAGAAGCCTACTCATGCCTGCTAGATGGGAACGAACAGCTGATTCCCAGAGCAATGACCTGGTCACCTCAAGCTGGAGTGATTCATTGAAAGAAAGAGCTTGTGTGCCAGATAGGATATGGGTAATTGCTAAGATAAAAGAAAGTTTTATTACCCCACAAAACATCAGTGTGTGTACTTAAGCAAAACTGGGGGTATCCAAAGGATAAATTAGAAACCAAAAGAACTATAGCTATAACTCTATAGTACAAAAGTGAGTTAGCCTTCCCCCGCCCCCGTCTGTTGTAGATGAAATGCTGGAGTAAGAGAATTCCCACAGTAAAATAGGTCTGCAAGGTGACATTAAGAGAATTCTTATTATTCATTCTTCTCCCATATTCTTTCCTTTTATGTTGAGAATATCATGAAGGTATGATAGTTCTTTGCTTATTCCTTTTCCCCCTTGGCTGACTGGGGATTCTCAGACATGCAAGGGAAAAATAAGACAGTGAAAAGGAATTTGTAAGTTTTTTGCCCAGATAATTTGGGAAATCTTGATCACCCCTTTGTATTTTTCCATTTTTCCCATTTAGATTTTTCTAGACAGTAGAAGCCATACTCTAGAGTTTCTAGGCGTTTAAAAAATGCATTAGCTGAGTGACAGTCACCAGAAATAAAATTTAAAATGTACTTCAATCCCATAATTTCCTTGTACTGCCCATTTAAAAAAATCAATTTCTCTTCAGCCCTTGGAAAGCCCTAAATTTTTTTCTTTGGTTGAAATTTTTGATATTCATCACATTGTTATATCTGTCAGAAGCTTATTATTTTTATAGCTAAGTAGTCTGTGATATTATAGATGTAGTGAGTCCATTCATTCCTTAGTTGAGAAATTTTGGGGATGTTTCCAATGTGATTTCAGAGCATTGAAATATTTTCTATTTTTCTTTGTGGCATCTTCTCTAAATCATGTAATATAAAATTTAAATATTTAGTGATTTTCCATTTATTTTTCAGCTACTTAATTTTAGTTACTTCCCTTGTGGTCAAACTTTGGATGATTTAAATTCTTATAAAATTGATAAGGTTTGTTTTATAACTTAAAGCAGGATCTATATTGCTATCTATTCCATCTGAACATGAAACTAATGTATAGTCTATCGATTCTAGTGGCTTAATTCCATAACTTGTAGGTAGATCAAGTTAACTTGTACATTTTTTTCTGTCCTTCTCCTAAACTGAATACTAATTGTTCTGAGTAGCATTGAAGAGTGAAGCTTCAATTGTAATTACCTGAATTTTCAGTTTATCAATAGCATTTATTTATTTATTTAGGCCACCAAGGTTATCACTGGGGCTTGGTGCCTGCATGACAAATCCACCACTCCTGCTGGCCATTTTTCCATTTTATTTTATTTTATTTTATTACTTGACAGAGGAGGTAGAGATAGAGAGTTCAAGAGAAAAGACCCCTGTACACCTGCTTCATTGCTCATGAAGCTTCCCCCCTGCAGATGGGGAGTGGGGGGTTGAACCTTAGTCATCATGCTTGGCAATGTGTGTGCTCATTCAGGTGTGCCACTGCCCACCCCCAAATCAATATTTTCTTAATGTGCTTTGAAGTTCATATTTTAGGTTCATGCCTATTCAGGATTGTGGTGTCTCTTTGGTGTATTGAACTCTTTTCTCTCTATTAATAGAGGATTTATTTAATACCAGTTCACTTACATTTAGCAAAAAAGATAGACATATGTATGTATGTATGTGTATGGATGTATGTAAATGTTATGCTAAAATCACACATGTAACATTATGTACAGAGAAGGGGAACATAAAAAAAGAGGACACTGAAAATTCTGTGGAAACAAATTTATTGGAGGAGGTCAGGGTCAGAGCCAATATAAGTAGCAGATTGGAAGGAGGCACAGGGATTTGGGGAAGCACTGCTAGCATGAGCTCAGTAAGACAAGAGGTCAAGGGGGGGGTCATGGCCAGTAGACTATTGCAAGTAAGTAGGTTGTTCTTCACTTTGCCTAGGACTTGCTGGGATGTGAAGGGTATAGAGGCCTGATGCCAGTTGCAGCTGGGATGGTAGGACAAAGAAAAGCCCTCCACTCTAGGGATCTCCAACCACTAACTTAAAAGCTTAGGAGGGAGGAGAGTGCCACATAGTTTGTGGAGAGGGGCACTTGGATAAGACAGTCAAGGAATGAGTGGTGACATTAGTGCTTATAGCAAGGGATCAAGAGAACAGTGGGATGGCAAGATCTTTGGGCAGTCCTTTTGAGTCCTACCATGACCCACCGGTGCATCACTCCCATGTCCAGGTCCAGTGGAGTGGCTCCTAAAGTATGACTTCCTCACAGCATTGACGCCTCATGACTGCTTGGAAACTGATTTATATGTATAGTTTGCCCCTCTAATGCAGGAAATCTGTCACCTGTTGATGCTAATCTTTAACCAGGGCCTACAGAAAAATCATAAACTTAGGTTCCTACAGGATTAGCAGTCCAACAAGCTAGTGTCTGCTATTAAATACTATGTAGATAATAAATAAAAATAAAGGGAATGAAGGAATGCACCCATTAGAAAGGAAGAGAAAAGGCTCACTCTTTTCAGATTCAGTGATTTTTTTCTGTATACAAAATTAAAAAAGAATTAAATGAAAATAATGGTTATGACTCATAATTTTTTTTTCAGATAGACAAAGAGGCAAGGTGGGGGGAGACACCACAGCACCGTAGTTTCTTCCAGTGTAGTAGGGACTGGGTCACACACATGGCAAAGCAGTACAATTCAAGTGAGCTGTTTTTCCAGGCCAACTCATAAAATTCTAAGTAGCCATATACAAGAAAAAAATAGGCAAGCCATTTTCCCCAATCTACTAACACAATAATTATTTTGAAATGTAACGGGTTAAGTATTAAATATGATGTATATAAGAATAACTCATCTGTAAGCTGCAATGGACCTTTATAGATATATCAGTAAAGCTCTGTTGATGGTTATAATGGAAGAACTTGAGAAACCACAACTTCATGTAGCCAAAGTGGAACTCATTGGCTTAGGTGTGCTACATATTTGATGATTCTTATTCAAAGAAATATACAACTACCAGATGCTTTTACTTATATGTGCAATCTAGAGAAGTGATACACATGAACTTAAAAAAATAAAGCAAACAGTGTCTAAGACTTTCTGAGAACTATGGTGATTGTCTTTGAGAAGCGAGAGGGTGTGGACTCAGACCTTTGGTGGTAGGAGTAGTGTGAAACTATGCTCTGTAATCTTACAACCTTGTAGCCCACTAAAAATCACAAATAAAAAATAGAACTAGCTCACCTGGGAGAGCACACGCATCAGTCATCATGTGTGAGGACCCAGGTCTGAGCACTACACTACCACTGCACGGGAGTAGTTGCATAGGGAAGCCTTACAAAGAGTACAGCAGTGCTGTGGTGACTCTCCTCTCTTTATCTGTGTCTCACCTTCTGTCTAAAAAATTAAATTAATAAAAAAGACCTCTGGGAACAATGAAATTGTGCAGGGGAAAAAATCCCAATGAGAACCATGGCAGCAAAAATGGTAAACATTACTGTGTAAACATTACTAAAAGTGCTATAGTAGTAAAATATAAAAATAGAAAGTACACAAGTTCACATATGTCTGTATATGTGTAAATACATGTATGTATATTCATATATATGTATTTTAAAACAAGTGGTTAAGATGTATCAGAAGACAAAGGAACATTGATCAATGTTGTCATAATTTGGGTATACAAGGGAAAGAAAATGTTAATACCACTGTCACCTCATATAAGAATGCATTTTAAGTGGATTATGAGTTCAAATCATATTTATTTTTTTTTTGGATAGATACCCTTGAGAGAAAAGGGGGGATAGAGGGAGAGAGAGAGAGAGAGAGAGAGACAAACACACTGAGAGATACCTGCAACAATACGTTGCTGCTTATGAAGCTTTCCCCCTTATAGATGGGGACTGGGGGCTTGAACTGTAATGTTTGCGCTCAACCAGGTGTGCCACTACATTCCTGACTTAAATAATTCTTATGATTAGATAAAATTATATAGGAATCTTCTCATTTTTCTTGTTTCTTTTTTTTGGTGTGTGTATGTGCATTTACACAATGATTGACAAGATTGCGGGATAAGAGGGGTAAAATTCCATACAGTTCCCACGCCAGAATTCTGTATCCCATTCCTCCATTGGAAGTTTCCCTATTCTTTTTAATTTTTATTTATAAAAAGGAAACACTGACACAAACCATAGGATAAGAGGGGTACAACTCCACACAATTCCCACTACCAGACTCTATCCCATTCCCTCCCATGTTAGCTTTCCTATTCTTTATCTTTATTTTTGGGAGTATGGACCCAGGGTCATTATGGGATGCAGAAGGTGGAAGGTCTGGCTTCTGTAATTGCTTCCCCATTGAGCATGGGCATTGGCAGGTCGATCCATACTCTGAGCCTGTCTCTCTCGTTCCCTAGTGGGGCGGGGATCTGGGGAAGCAGGGTTCCAGGACACATTGGTAGGGTCATCTGCCCAGGGAAGTTGGGCTGGCATCATGTTAGCATCTGGAACATGGTGGCTGGAAAAAAAGTTAACATATAGGGCCAAAAAGTTGTTGACTAATCATGAACCTAAAGGCTGGAAAAGTTCATATGATGAGGGGGGCGGTCTCCGTTTTGTACATAGTTACTAGTCCTGTTTTAGTTGTATTCCAAAGAGCCCATGAATATACTAGTTTTTTTTTTTTGTTTTTTTTTCTGAGCCTGACATCTGATATGCAGGTAGACTCAAGTTGTTGTCTGGGGAGATGATTTTATAGCTGGAAAAAGGACCAGAAAGCTGGATCAGAGAGAAGAGTAGCTCCCAAATATGGGAAAGGTGTATAAATATTGTTGACTGTAAACCCCATCAATTTTATCTGATACCTCTGAGAGCATGGACCCAGAATCATTATGGGGTACAGAAGGTAGGAATTCTGGCTTCTGTAATTGCTTCTCTGCTGGACATGGATGATGGCAGGTGGATCCATAATCCCACCCCGTTTCTGTCTTTCCCTACTGGGGCAGGTCTCTGGAAGGGTGGGGTTCCAGGACACATAGGTGAGGTCATCTGCCAAGGGAAGTCTGGTTGGCATCATAGTAGCATTTGCAACTTGGGGGCTGAAAAAGCATTACGATATAAAGCAGAACAATTTAATACTCAGGAATCTAAAGGTAAGAACAGAGCAGATGAGATTTGGGGTCTCCATTTTGGAAAAAGCTAGGAAGTCTATTTAGGTATATTCCAAGCGGCCCATGACTTTAGATTTTTGCTTGAGCCCAACAGCTAACATGCAGGTGGGCTGAAGGTATTGTCTGGGGAGATGGTGTCAAAGTTGGAAATAGGAATAGAAAGCTGGATCAGGGCAGAGAGCTCTCAAATATGGGGAAAGTATATAAATACCATTAACTGTAATCCCCATCAATCTGATCTGGGGCCCATGTCTATTCATATTTGGTACAGGAGCCTGTAACACCTGCATCCCTGTAGGTCTGAGCTTACATTCCATTGGCCAGGGATATGTCTCAGCTTTATTTTTTATTTTATTTATTATTATTATTATTACCAGAGCACTGATTAACTCTGGTTTATGGTGATGTGGGGATTGAACCTGGAACTTCAGAGCCTCAGGAATGAGAGTCTCTTTGCATAATGATTATGCTATCTACCCCTGCCCTTGAATTTGATATCTTAAATGACACTGAATTTCAGAGGCATCAGGAAAACAGTTAAATTGGATTATGTGAAAAGGAACTATTTTTTTAAATTTGATCTAAGGAAAGATGAAGTTGGAAATTATGCGGTACTAGTGCACCTGTTAGAGTGCATGTGTTAATGATGAACATGGACCCGGATACAAACCTCTAGTTCCTACCTACAGAGGGGCAACTTGAGCAGTGAAGCAGTGCTGCAGGTGTGTCTTTCTTTCCTTCTCTGTTTCCCCCCTTCCACCTCTGTTTCTCTCTATCTCAAATAAATATTAAAAAAGAAAATTGTTCACATTTGATCTTCATCTTTTGTATTTGACCTATAAAAAAACAACTGTCTAAACAATTTGACATCTCAGAACACTCTGAAAACCTTTTATTGTCTTGAGAATTTGTTCAAGCTGGATAAGTGGAATGTAGTGGATTTCATTGCTTTTTATTGCTTTTCTGTAATTTATTGCTGAGACTAGGGAAATAAAAGTAGGTGTGAAAATATTATCTAGAGTGCTAGATATTGACATTTATTAAAAGGATTATTTAAATGATGCTATTTATGGAGGAGTCTTGCACGTTTTTGTAAATGCTTTCTGTGCCAGTGAGAGTTTCTCCTTTGTCAAGTTTGAGGTCTATTACTTCTGTTACTGTTAGAAGCTGCACAACTTGAAGTCCTGCTACTGCATCATACACACACACACACACACACACACACACACACACACAGAGAGAGAGAGAGAGAGAGAGAGAGAGAGAGAATGACTTTTAGGATGGAAATTAAAACAGATCTGAAAATAGGAAATGGTATCTTTGACAAGTGAATATTTCCAATTTATGTACTACATTTCAGAGCTAAAAGAAAAGTAATGAAAATTTCTTTCAAATTCAGATTGGTTTTTCAACCAGGCTTATAAAATTACTACCAGCATATCAGTGTTGAGAGGCAGAATAATTTTGTAGATAGAAAGCAAGTCCAAGCACTTACTTTGTTTTAGGACCTAATAACATTCTATTCTGACTTTTGTAATATTGTTTTAAATTATGTGTCTGTAATGTTTACTGTTTTGTTGCTGCTGTTGTTTACTGGTGTTTTATGTGTTTGTTGCATTATAAATATGATGAGATCATAAATGTCAGTTGATCGCATTTTATTTGTTATTTAATAATGATGTACACAATTATAAGATTACAAAGTATTATCCTACAATGCACCCACCACCAAAGTTCTGTGCCCCCATCCTCCCAAATTCTCACAAATTTTTAGGACAGTTTGACTCGCCTCTCCCTCTCTCTTGTCCTGCAAGCTCATATTTCGGCTCTACATTCCACACATGAGCAAAACTATCTGGTAGTTGCCTTTACCTCTTTACTTATTTCACTAAGCATAGGTGATTCTATTTTATTCTTTTTTTTTTTTTTTTGCCTCCAGGGTTATTGCTGGGGCTTGGTGCCTGCACCATGAATCCACTGCTCCTGGAGGCTTTTTTTTTTCCCCCTTTTTCTTCCCTTTGTTATTTTTTGTCATTGTTGTGGTTATTTTTATTGTTGTTATTGATGATGTTGCTGTTGGATAGGACAGAGAGAATTGGAGAGAGGAGGGTAAGACAGGGAGAGAAAGACACTTGCAGACCTGCTTCACCACCTGTGAAGCGACCGCCTGCAGATGGGGAGTCAGGGGCTTGAACCACAGTCCGTTTGCCAGTCCTTGTGCTTTGTGCCACTTGCACTCAACCCTCTGAGCTACCACCCGACTTCCGATTATATTTTATTCTTTTTATTTTTACTTTTTTCTTTTATGGCCACCAGAGTCAATAGGGCTTAATGCAAGCACCATTAATTCACCATTCCTGGCAGCTATATTTTCCTTTTTTCTATTTTTCTGGACAGAGAAATTGAGAGGGAAGTAAGGAGGGAGAGAAAAAGATAGGCATCTCTGCAGATCCACTTCGGATGGGGAGTGGGGGCTCGAACCTGGGTGCTTGTGCGAGTCTTTGCGCATAGTACTATGTATGCTTAACCAGCTGTACCACCACCTAGCCCTCTACTTTAAAAGCAAATTCTAAACAGTTCTAACACTCAGTTTTCAAGTATAAAATGAAAGGGACTCCTCCAGGGAAAGCTGAAATTGCACAACCAAATACTATTGAACACTTAGTGGAATAGCAAATGAAACAGGACATTTATTTTATAAACCTTTATGACTAATATCTGTATCTTGAAATTACAAAACTTGTTTCCACTTCTTTATAAGAACCTAACTTTTAATTTATGACTCAGAACAGAGGAGTAGGTCTTCCTTGAATTTGGGCTATGAGATTTTATTAAAATAATCCGTTTACATTCCATCAACAATATATGGAAATTTATGTTACTGTGTTTTCCTGACAACACATGTAATATCACATTTTAAGTAATGTGTGTCAAATGGATACACAGTGCATGTGGCATGTGCATGTCTGTCTGTCTGTGTGTAATGGGAGGGGTAGTAGAGAGATACCAGAACACTGATCATATTAAGGTAGGAGTGCTCTATTACTAAGCCTATCTACTTTTAGTGAGGAAGTAGTATAACTTTTTTTTTGCCATTAGCCATCTTTCTTCTGAAAAATCTTTCAAACACACAAACACACAGATGTATGTATATTACAATAAGTATGCCTATGTGTATTTTAATTCTGAAACTGACTACTAAGTCTATTAGAATTAGAATCATTCCAAGACATTTCTTATGCTATGATTCATATTTTAACTTTCCTATGATCTCATTTGGGTAAAAGCTGTTAAGTATGCCTAAGATAAACTTTTGTTTTTGTTCTCATGCCTCTTTCTTTCTTTTTTACTACCCCAGTGTCATTAACATACTTCCTGCATTTTATGTTTTAATTTTTCATCAGTTTCTATTCATATTTGTGTAATGTATGCCATGAAAAATACATTTTTCCACATGAATGGTCAGCTATATCAGTGACCTTTATAGAATTCTCCCCTCAGTGAATTTCCAATGCAGTTTCTCATACCAAATTCTTAGTGTATATGCATATGTTAAATATTCATAGATTCTGGATTTACTGTTGTTGTATTATTGATCATCCCTAAATCATTGTCAACTTCACATTGAAATAATTACTATTTGCTCTTCACACACCTTAATGTGGTACTAGCTATGTTCTCCATCATAATGCAAATTAGAAGTGGTGATGGGGGAGTATTCTTGTTGACTTAAAAGTAGTAATTCTTTCATCTTTTCATTGAGTTTGAGGTTTGCTTTTTAAAGAAGATCCTTTATATAGCAAAACTGCTAGTACATGTTATTTTGATGAAATGTGGTTAAGTATTAATGAAATTCATGATTTTTTCTTTTAAATTTGTCATTAGAGTGAGTTATATCCCTGAAAAAACCTACATATATATATATATATATATATATATATATATATTTACATTGCTTGAATCAATTTGTGTAAATTCAGGAAACTAAAAGTAGACAGATGTTTTGGTTATTTATTATTTAGAGTGTTCTATAGGAGGAAAGAGAATATAGCCTCAGAGAGTTTCATCTTGGAGTACCATTCCAGAGATTTCCTGCCTTGAGATGAGTGGGATGGACTTTTGCAATCATTATCAGTTCATCAGTGGCTTCTTTTAGGAAGGCAGCTCATTTGCTGGCATGGAGAGGACAGGAATTGCCCCAATCACAGTTTTTGTAATTAAAGTTTCATTGAAACACAGCCATGCTCATTCATTTACTTATATGTATATGACTTTTTTTTCTTTTTTCTTTTTTTTTTACAAAGGACATAGTTGAATAGTTGTAATGGAAACCGTCTGAGCCACAAAGCTTAGCTTATTTACCATCTGGCTCTTGAGAGAAAAAGATACTAAGCCTCTTTGCAAAAGTCATGTTCAGACTGGTTATTTTAAAAAAGAATACTTGGGGCCAGGCGGTAGCACAGTGGTTCAAGTGCACATGGTGTAAAGCACAAGGACCTGTGTAAGGATCCTGGTTCAGGCTCCAGTCCCCCACCTGTGGGGGGTCATTTCACAAGCAGTGAAGCAGGTCTGCAGGTGTCTATCTTTCTCTCCCTCTCTCTGTCCTCCCATCCTCTTTTGATTTCTCTCTGTCCTATTCAACAATAGCAACAGAAATAATAATAACAACAAAAACGATAAACAACAAGGGCAACAAAAGGGAAAAATAGCCTCCAGAAGCAGTGGCTTCCTAGTACAGGCACTGAGCCCCAGCAATAACTCTGGAGGCAAAATAATAATAATAATAATAATAATAATAATAATAATAAAAACAATAACAGTAATACTTTTTGTTTGATTATATCAAGCTTATAATAATTTTGATTATCATAATCAAGTGGATGATCCTGTTTTTTTCTAGGCATTGGGATATTTTAAGTCAACAAAATCTCTCATGCTACTGGTCAGACTTGACAGGAGTAGAATCTTATTTGTGGGAAAATTTGAAATCTGAGTTACTAGTTCTTTAATATTTTTTAAACCACTTTATTGACGGAATGATTTACAAGACAATTATGAAGTGAATACAGCATATCTTTCTATAAGAGGTGTCTGCATACCACTCCCACCATCAGCAGAAGTCTCCATTATTGTGTACTGGGACTCCAATGTCCTCTTACTTCCCTCTTTTTAAATTTATTTTTTATTTAAGAAAGGATAAATTAACAAAACCATAGGGTAGGAAGGGTACAACTCCACACAATTCCCACCACCCAATCTCCATATCCCATCCCCTCCCCTGAAAGCTTTCCCATTCTCTATCCCTCTGGGAGCATGGACCCAGGGTCATTGTGGGTTGCAGGTCTGGCTTCTGTGATTGCTTCCCCGCTGAACATGGTACTTCCCTCTTTAGAGTGCTTAACTCTGCTACATAGCTCCCAGCTTGTCTGAGATTCACCTTGTATCTTTCTTTCACTTCTTTTGTTAACAAGATTCCTTCAAATTTGCCAATACATCTAAGGTGTGGCAAAAGACACCTATTTTAAAAAGACTCCAGATTACTGACTCATTCTGCTTGAAAGACAGAGAAAGGGAAAGAGACCACAGTACCCAAGCTTCCCTCAGTCCCAGGGTACCTCCCATGTGGTACCATGGCTCAAGTCAGTGCCTTACACATGGCAAGGCACATACGCTACCCAGTGAGATGTCTCTCTGGCCCTATTACTGTTTTCTTATTTGTTTCTAACTTATTAAGCTCTCGTATGTATTGCTTTTGTTGCTGGAGAGTAGAGCAGCAATGGCACATAATTACCTCAGCTCTTTGTTTTCCTTGGTAAGGAAGGCTCAGATGACAAATGTCTAAGCTCAAGCAGCAAAGTGTATTAGCACAGTGAAAGGAACTCAGCTGAGAGGTAAGCTGCTTCATGGCACAAGGCAGCAGCCCTGCTGCCTGTTGAGTGGGTGGACTTCAAATACTCCTTCAAGGACCCCTACTATTGTGCACCTTCTCCACCCCCATGTTTCTGGGAGTCTCCCTGGCAGGAGCTTCCATGCAGGCATAATTCCAGTGGACAAGACATCTAAAACACCAATTAAACACAAAACGGCTAAGGAATGCTTCCAATTTGCCTGAGCCTGTCAGTTTCAGAGAAATTGAGACTGACTTCCAGGGAGAAAGACAGAAAAAGGCTTGGATAACAACGAGTTAAGCAAAAAATCTGTCTGAAAGGCAGACAGTTGAAACACAGCCAATTTTGGTGGCAAGCTGACAAAGAGATGTGGAAATCCCAGTAATGCTCTGGAAGAACTGTGAATGTAGAGAAAGACAAGAGAACTCAGGAGTAAGTAGTCTTGGAGTTTGGAGAAAGCAGGAAACAGTCCCAGTCTCCAGCTTAGTAGGTAAACATGGAAGAAAGAGCAAATAGCTTTTTCACAGACCAGTTACACACAGTAAGGAATGAGGGCCCCAAGCTACCCCACTGTGGTCCTTATCCCCATATCCTGGTCTCCCATAGCCCAAAGATAATGCTTACCAGCCTTGGTTCTCCCTGCTAACAAGTGAAAACATATTTAAGACTAATAAAAAATAACTTGATTAATTGCAGGTAAGATAAATGTTTATTGATGAGTACAGAGATAATAAAGGCATAGTTTTTCCCCTTCTATAGGAGAAAAAAAAAGCTTAGAAAGGAATGAAGTGAGTGGACTGCCCTCCTTAGCAAAGAACCTTGGGGCATTCCTCTTCCATCTATAATCTGTAGAGGCTTCAGAAGTGCTAGGTGGGCTCAAGAGGCGAAAAATCCAAAAGGCTCATCTTTCAGTTTCTCACAATTCTGTCTGGGCACTTGTTTTTCAGTCTCTGGGAAAAACACTGATTGGAGGTCATTCTGGCCTGGGTTTGTACTTCCAGAGTAACAGGATACAAATAACAGAGAACCAAGGGGAAAAAAAAAAAACAAAACAAAACTAGATCTTTCATGGCACCAAAGTAAGAAAGCAGAAGTACACTAGAGTTTGCAGTGAGTACCTCCCTAATACTTCCTCTCCACTTTTCCAAGCTTGGGATCCATGATTGCTCAACAATTTGTTTGGCTTTGTATGTTAACTCTCTTTTCAGTCACCAGGTTCCAGGTGTCATCAGGATGCCGGCCAGACTTCCCTGGATTTAAGACCCCACCAATGTGTCCTGGAGCTCAGCTTCCCCAGAGACCCACCCTACTAGGGAAAGAGAGAGGCAGACTGGGAGTATGGACCGACCAGTCAACGCCCATGTTCAGCGGGGAAGCAATTACAGAAGCCAGACCTTCTACCTTCTGCAACCCACAATGACCCTGGGTCCATGCTCCCAGAGGGATAGAGAATGGGAAAGCTATCAGGGGAGGGGGTGGGATATGGAGATTGGGTGGTGGGAATTGTGTGGAGTTGTACCCCTCCTACCCTATGGTTTTGTTAATTAATCCTTTCTTAAAGAAAAAAAAAAAAAACTAGATCTTTTTTGTTTTCCTCACTACTGCCACAGTGAACTACTGTTAGTTAAAACTTTGCCCATCTCATTTTCCTATCTTCATTTTTATATAGATTTTAATATTTGGTTCTTTTTCAAGCCTATTCAGTTGTATGTTTGAATTGTAAATATCAACTTTTCTATTTCCCAGTATTAATGCTTGATTTATACTGTATTTTTTAAATTTCTTTATTGGGGAATTAATGTTTTACATTCTACAGTAAATACAATAGTTTGTACATGCTTAGCATTTCCCAGTTTTCCATATAACAATACAACCCCCACTAGGTCCTCTGCCATCCTTTTTGGACCTGTATCCGCCCCCTTACCACCCATCCCGGAGTCTTTTACTTTGGTGCAATACACCAATTCCAGTTCTGGTTCTACTTGTGTTTTCTCTTCTGTTCTTGTCATACTGTATTTTTATATCTATTATCTGTATATCTTTCCAACACAGTTAATTCATTTTACCTATGAGTTATTTGAAATGTTTTATAATTCATAAATATTCAGTGTTCTTTTTCTCATTGCCGTTTATTACTGATTTCAGCCTGGTTGCCTTCTGTCAGAGAACATTTTGTGCATTAAAACTTAATAATTTTTATTTGCTTCCTGATAAAATTGTGATTTTTGAGAAGATTTCATAGATAACTGAATGATCATATCACAGATGTTTATATGTGCAGTCAAATTAACTGAGTTAATGAGGAATCCAAATATTGAGCTTGCTTACATATTCCATCTTGTTAAGATAGCCGTGAATACTTGAATGATGGATGTTCAATGTTTCTTGTCTATTTTGTCATGTAACTTGGATTTAGCTCCAATCAGTGTCTTTATTTTGTCATCATCAAACTATATGGGCCTCTATGACTGAGGAGAATCTTAATTAAAATCACCAGCACAGGGGGTCGGGGCAGTAGCGCAGCAGGTTAAGTTCATGTGGCACAAAGTGCAAGGACCAGCATAAGGATCCCAGTTCGAGCCCCCGGCTCCCCACCTGCAGGGGAGTCACTTCACAAGCGGTGAAGCAGGTCTGCAGGTGTCTATCTTTCTCTCCTCCCCTCTGTCTTCCCCTCGTCTTTTCATTTCTCACTGTTCTATCCAACAACAGTGACATTAATAACAATAATAACCACAACAATAAAACAACAAGGGCAACAAAAAGGAATAAATAAATATTAAAAATTAATAAAAAATCACCAGCACAGAATTCAGTGAACCATCATTGCTACTGACATTCTTGTAGAGCATTCTTACAGAGAACTTGAGTTCTTCCCTTTACAGAAGTAAAACAGTAGAATATAGCAAAAATGCAGTTTGATTTTTCCATCTTCAGCTTATTATAAAATCTCCAAAATTCAACTAAATCACTTAATTTTGTTTGAATGAAGCTGGAACTGGCACTTGTCAAATGACATAGCAGTAACATAGATGCAAATGACTCTATTACTTCAAAAAATGAACTAGGACCATCTGTTGCAAAAAATGTGTTATGACTTCTCTAAGAACCCAATATACTGAAGTACAGTTATTTATTTTTTAATTTTTTCAATTATTTTTATTTATTGGATAGAGACAGCCAGAAATCAAGAGGGAAAGGGGGAGATAGAGAGGAAGAGAGACACCTGCAACACTACTTCACCACTTGTGAAGCTTTCCCCCTGCAGGTGGGGACCAGGGACTTGAACCTGGGTCCTTGTGCATTGTAATGTGTGTGCTCAACCAGGTGCACCATCACCAGGCCCCTTAGTTATTTCTATATTACAGATGAACCTATCAATGTTTCCTGGAGCCCTGCTTCCCCAGAGTCTGGCCCTACTAGGGAAAGAGAGAGACAGGCTGGGAGTATGGATTGACCTGCCAACGCCCATGTTCAGCGGAAGCAATTACAGAAGCCAGAAGTTCACCTTCTGCACCCCATAATGACCCTGGATCCATACCAGAGGGTTAAAGAATAGGAAAGCTATTAGGAGAGGGGAAGGGAAGGGATATGGGAGTTCTGGTGGTGGGAGTTGTACCCCTCTTATCCTATGGTTTTTGTCAGTGTTTCGTTTTGGTTTTGTTTTTATTTTTACTAGAGTACTGCTCAGCTTTGGCTTGTGGTGGTGGGGGTGGGGGGGCTGAACCTGGGACTTTGGTGCCTCAGGCATTAGAGTCTCTTTGCATAACCATTATGTTATCTACCCCACCCTCAGGTTTCCTTTTTCATAAATAAAAATTATTTTTAAAAATCTTCAAAAGTAAGTAATAGTTGTGCTATTGAGAAGAAAACATATCTATTTGGATGTTTGAAGGGTATAAATTATCCAGTGAAATGGGCTGGGGTGGGGATGGTGTGGAGAGTATCAGGAGATAGCTTAATGGTTATGCAAAATGACTTTGATGCCTGAGGCACCAAAGTCCCAGATTCAGTCTCCTGTACTAGCATAGGCCAGATCTGAGCAGTGCTCTGAACTCGCTCTGCATCTCTCATATTTAAGTCAAATTATCTAGTGAAGCTAATAGTTTTTGGAGATACATGAAATTTTAGTGGAAGCACTACCCTTTCCCCTTTATTATAGATTCTGGATAATCTGTTCATATCAGTTAATAATTTTCCTCATCTCTATTGAATATGTTGTTTAACTGATCTTGAGTATTTAAATTTTAATTTTTACAGCATTAAATTTTTAAAAAATATTTTATTTATTATTAGAGACAGAAATTTAGAGAGGTAGTAAAGATATAGAGGGAAAGAGACAAAGAGAGACAGCCAACTGCAGGGGGTAAATTTCAAGAGTGGTAAAGCAGGGCTGTGGCCAGGGGCTGGAACCTGGATCCTTGTGCACTGTAGTGTGTGCATTTAACCAGGTGTGCTACCACCTTGCCCCCCAAATTTTTAGATATTCTATTTGATTGTGTTTTTGTAATCTAACTACTCATTCTTATTTATTCTTATTATAAATACTTAACCTATTGCTGAAATGTATTAATCATGATATTGTGTTTTAATAATTCTTCCATATGAAATTCTATGTATCTGATTCAGCCATTCATAATGTTTCATTTCCTTGTTTTTTCAACTTTTATCATATGTATGTATATAAATTTTCCCCCTTACAACACTATTTATATGGGTACTCATTAGGCTTGGAGTGAAGGTCAGTTCCTCCAGGGAGAATTTGTTTACTTGCGAATAGTTCTTGCTGCCTCCCTTACCCAGAAGGTATTGTTTCTTCAATTCTCTTTAATCTTCTTCTAGCGTTTGCCCTTCTTCCGTAGCCAGTCAACAGCGTCAGGTTGAGCCTGATGTAAAGTTTCGAGACCTCCTTTGAATCTGGAGAGGTGGCAGTCGTTGACTATGTGGGTCATAGTCTGTCTGTAGCCGCAGGGGCAGTTCGGGTCGTCTCTGGCTCCCCAGCGATGGAACATAGCGGCGCACCGGCCATGGCCTGTTCGATAGCGATTGAGGAGGGCCCAATCATAACGTGCTAGGTCAAAGTCGGGTTGACGCTCGCAGGGGTCTGTGATGAGGTGTTTGTTCTTTACCTCAGCTGACTGCCAACTCTGTTTCCAAGAGACTGGAACAGAGAAGTTCAGTGTAGGCATAGGGGACCAGATTGGGTGACGAGACGTCAAGCGTTGGACAGGGTGGGCGAAGATATCCGCGTATATTGGCAGGTCCGGTCGAGCGTAGACGTTGGAAATGAACTTAGATGATGCCGCATCCCGACGAATATCTGGCGGGGCGATGTTGCTAAGAACTGGCAGCCATGGAACCGGGGTGGAATGGATGGTTCCAGAAATTATCCTCATGGAGGAATATAATTTGGAATCGACCAAGTGGACATGGGGGCTACGGAACCATACTGGGGCACAGTATTCTGCAGTGGAATAGCATAATGCCAGAGATGATGATCGTAGTGTGGAAGCGCTCGCGCCCCTTGAGGAGCTGGCCAGTCTTGCAATGATGTGATTCCTCGCGCCCACCTTTGCTGCAGTTTTTATGAGATGTTTGTGAAATGACAGAGTGCGATCGAGAGTAACGCCAAGATAGACTGGCTGGGCTTCATGCCAGATTCTCGTATCGTCAAGCTGCACATTAAGCTCACGCAAGGCCGAGGCATGGTGTAGATGGAAAACAGATGATACCGTTTTTTGCAGTGCTAGGGATTAGTCGCCATTTTTTGCAGTAATCAGATATCAGAGACATGTCTTTCGTGAGTGTTTCCTCGAGGATGTCAAACTTGGATGCCTGAGTTGCACAGCAGATGTCATCAGTGTAGATGAACTTCCTTGAAGAAGTTTCTGGAAGGTCATTGATGTAAATATTAAATAGCCTAGGAGCCAGAACAGAGCCCTGGGGGAGGCCACTTGAGACAAGTCTCCATCTGCTAGACTTGTCACCCAGATGCACCTGGAATCTTCTGTTTTGGAGAAGAAAGGATATAGTGTTGGCCACCCATGGAGGCAGGCATCTTGAGATCTTGACTAGGAGACCACGGTGCCAGACCGTGTCATAGGTTGCTGTGAGATCAACAAAGACAGCACCCGTCTTTTAAAATTCTCTTTAATGACTTTGTTTTTCAAAAGTTCCATTTCATCACATTGAACTTGACAGAGGCACAAGAACAGATACTCTGTGGGCATTACAACTCTAGTCTCATGCTACCAGGACCTATATTCAAGTTTGATAATTATTCTGAAGGACCAGGGTACCAACTTTTAAACCAACACTGTGACTTTGACTTGTTTTTCTGTTCTGGAGACAAGAGCTCTTTTTTTCACTATAACTAAGCTGTAATTAATACTTTTGTCTGGAATTGACATGTTCCTGAAGTCACAGGGCTATCAGTGTTATTGATTACACTGCATTCTACTGGAAGCAGCCTACCTTACATTTTCTGATAGCTGAAGTGAGTCTGGTGAAATGTTGTCCAAATTTCTTCATCAATGATATTGAAGGATATAATGCCATTTCACCTAATGGTATCATATGGAAGAATGACCTAAATCAGTATAAAAACCACACTGTCCAGAGTAGTATTCTCAATGGATGCCAAAAGCATTGATCATTTAATTTGTTCTTTTATGTTTCTTTCCCTGTAATTTCTACTTTTAAACTCTGGTTTAATGCCTGTAATGCTTTTCTCTTATGTCATTTTCTCATTATTATATTTCATGTTTCTCAGACCAAAGAGGATTTTAAAAATGGATTTCACTTCATGATATCTTCATAGACCTCTTTGAAAAGTAACATGTGAGCTCATCCAGGTGTGCCACCGCCTGGCCCCCTGTTTGAAAAGTAATGCTCTGTTTTGTTACTGTACTCCCAAAATGATTTTAAGTTTGTTTTTCAATTATAAAAAATATATACATATACTGATATTGGAAGATGCCCATTTTATCAGCTAGAAAATAAACATATCAGATGTACATGTGCATATATGATATTGTCACATTCATGTCTAATCACACACAGACCGTGTATATTTATCCATCTTCGAATTGATAGTAATAGTTATTTCCTAATAATGGCAAAATTAAACTAGGGGAAATTTTCTTCATTATCTTGAAAACATTATACAAAGCCTTCCCCCTCCCAAATCATTGTAATGGGGGCAATGGTGGTTTACAGTACAGTTGTTTATACATGGTTACAATTTCTCATTTCCCTGTAACAAGTATCTGTAAAACATTCTCATCCCCAACTTGGATCTTTTCCCTCCATCATGCACTGGGACCCCAATTCCCTCTCCACCCTCTCCCAACCTTTAGTACTTTAGAGATCTTTGCTTTGGTGCAACACACTGTGCTTACTTCTCTTACAGATACATTTGATCTCTTTGTTGCTGGTCCAACCTTTGACTGCTTACAAAATTCTGATGACAGAATTTCTATCTCCAGTGACTTTTTAAAAATCTTAATATATGTAAACCTACTATTCACTTAAAGTAAATTCATTGCATGTATTCCATAAGAGAAAAATGCATACATGTATTACATACTTGACATCTGCTAGGAGAGTAGATTTTAAATGTTCTCAGCATGTACAAATAGTTTGTAATGAGATGAATGTGTTAACTAAATTGATTGTGGTAATCAAATGTATTGAACATATTGAATAATTATGTACTATATATATGATTTTGACTGATAAGCCTTGGTATAGCTGAAAAAATAAAACTCACTTGATGAATGTTTGCCCATATTACTCATGAGCTAATATTGAAGGTTCCTGTTTTTAGATTCTAAAACATATTGTAGATATATATTTAGTGGCAGAAAGTTTACCCTCAAGAGAGATGTAGGTATGGTTTATGATACTTTTAATAGTGACCTATTACTGTAGGACTCTCTAGGTGACCTTAGCAAGGTGAATTTAGAAGCATGTAGGTAACAAGTCAGTCTCAATCTTTTATTAAAACTCTGTGATGTGTTTCAAGTGTCAATGATAAATGCTTTTCAATATTAACTACATCTGTTGGGGAAACACATGAGTGGTAAAATACAAATAAATGAGCTATTCTTTGGAATGCATTTTGTTCTTTGTTGAGTTTATAGAAGAATAATTCCCACATTAGAGAACTGATAATTCCAGAGCATTCAGTATTTGTCAAGCCATATGTGACATGTTGGGTTCAGTTCTGGGTGCCACATTTTCAGAGGCTCTTTGAAAGTCTGGAATATGTTCAAAGGAAACTGAGTGGGAGGTTGAAGTGATCACAATAGGGGGAATTAGTGACAATTTTGGAAATGTTTAGCTTGGAGATCAGAACACATAAATAGCACATAAAATTGGAAGGATTGCTAATTATTTAGTACAGAGAACTTGAGCAAATATCCCTCTTCAGAGATTGAGCTAGTGTAGGTTAGGTTCTTCTGTTATCTACACTCACCTTACCTAGAAAACAGGGCCAATGTGTGAGTCTCACCCTCCCCTCTAGCCACCCATCCTCATCTAGAGTGTCTGTGAGGGTAATCCCCCTTATAACATATACAGGTTTCTAGGATTTCCTGGAATATTAATTTTAGAGCAGTTGCTGGACATCTGTAGGCTTCAAATTTGAATATCTGGGAGATGGGCAAAATTTCTTCTAAATATATTAATTTGGGTAGGTATTTAGCCATCCTTTAAAATAATATCAATGATCACAATGAATTTAACTATACTGCCTTCTCTACTTATTTATACTTCTTACTTAATAGTGAGGTGAAAGCAAGTGGGCATACTTGCAGGTAGCTTCCAATATAAATAAGCAAAGGAAGATATGTGATCATAAAATTTCCTTAAATTGTTAAAAAAATTTTTTTGAAAAGGTTAAAATAGAATAATAGAATTATCTGTAGCCTGGCAGTGATCATTAGGTCCAGTGTTAAAAATTAGCCTTTTAAAATTTATTCCAGTTTACTTTTTAGTTACTGCACACCTGGGAAGTTATGGGATTTCTCTGAGTTTTGGATCCTCCATGTATGAAATGGAGTGACCAGACATGTTTTTAACTATATCTCAATTTGTCTCGGGACTCACCCACAAGTTAATTTAGGAAAAATAAATTTATTATTTATACAGCATTGAAACGTAAGGTCATATTTTATTAAGATTTTGAATTCATCAGTCTACCAATTATTTAAGATATTAATTTTTATAGAAGCTGAATGTAAGCTAGTTAGCTCGGCTTGTATAGATTGTGAAGCAAGTAACCTTCCACAGACAAAATCTAGGGTCACTGCATTTTAGAAAGGTGAGGAAACATTGTAGAAACATCATAAATATTAAACAACTATATACAATCCTTGGAAGCATCTATTTAAATACTGTGCTGTGTCTCTGAAACGTCTCTTAGCATTCTTTGAGTAATTAATAGGTGTTTAAAAAGTACTGACTGTAATGCAAAGCTCATTCATGTGTTTCAGAGCTCTGTAATTCCTAAGGATAAATCAACACCATTCTAAAGAAGTATCCCTTGTCATTGAAAAATGAAAGTAATTCACACAGTTTTCAATAAATGATCATTTTGTAAGGTGGACTGTTTTCATTTTGCCCCAAGATGAGGTTAGTAGGGATTGCGGTATGTAAAGGAAGAAACTGTGACAGACACCAGTTGCCTGCCCACTTTAAGCATAATCCCACATAAGTGTGTGCCTTTAGTGGGGTGAATTATTGGGAGGGGTTTTTCTTTTTCTTTTTTTTTGTTTTGCCACACGTAATTTTAAGCTTCATCTTGTTTTTTCTCTTTTCCCCCTTCTTTTTATTTATTGACAAGAAATATTGAAAAGACCATAGGATAAGAGGGGTACAACTCCACATAATTCCCACCACCAAAACTCTATATCCAGTCACCTCCCCGATAGCTTTCCTATTCTTTATTTCTCTGGGATTATGGACCCAGGATCAGTATGGGGTGCAGAACGGGAAAGGTCTGGCTTCTGTAATTGCTTCTTCGCTGAACGTGTGCCTTGGCAGGTTGATCCATACTCAGGCATCTGGGGAGGTGGGGCTCCAGGACACATTGGTGGGGTCCTCTGTCCAGCGAAGTCAGGTTGGCATCATGATAACATCTGGGACCTGGTGACTGAAAAAGAGTTAAGATATAAAGCAGAACAAATTGTTGACTAATCATGAACCTAAAGACTAGAATATTGCAGATGAAGATTTGGGATCTCTGTTTTGGAAAAAACTACTAGGTCTATTTTAGGTATATTCAAAGAGTCCCATGACCCTACTAGTTTTTGGCAGGCAAGGTTTTTCAATGCTAAGAATGAGGCTGCCAGGAAAGGTCTGATTTTATCTACTCAGAAAGTCTTCCCACCTTTAGGTATAAATTATATATTTGTGCAAATGTCACTATTTGGCAATTGATAAATTGCAAATAAGATATTTGAGAAATGCAACATAAAAATAAGAGATTTCAAGACAGTAGGCCGTCTTTTCTAGAGGGAAACAAATGGTCTGAGCAAATGTAGAAAAGCTTGCAACCTCAAGCAAGTAGTAATTATGTATTTTATATGTGAAAGAGGAAGCTTTGGGAGAACTGTGCATCCATTTTCTTTTTTTTAATATTTTATTTATTTTATTTTTGAGAGAGATGCAGCCAGAGAGAGACACAGAGAGAAACACCAGAGCACTGCTCAGCTCTGGCTTATGGTGGTGTGGGGGATTGAACCTGGGACTTTGGAGCCTCAGGCATGAGAGTCTGTTTTGCATAACCATTATGCTATCTTCCCCACCTTGTCCATCCATTTTAAATCCCTGGTTTATTCTCACACCCCCTTCAAGGCTTTGCTTAAACACCACTTTGCCCAGATCCTCCTTACCCAGCACTCCCCCATTTTTATTCCTAAATTTATTTATTTTAAAACAATTAAATACTTTGTAATTTAAATAAACTTTAAATTTTCAAATAGGTTTAGACTTACAAAAAAGTTTCAAGACTGTACAAACAGTCCCCATCTACCGGCACTATTTTCTCTATCAATAACATCTTACCATGCCCATGAATCACAACTAAGAATCCAACATTGGTACAGTAAGAGAAAGTAAATGCCACACTTTATTTAAATTTTATTTTTCTCCTAATGTCCTTTCCCTTGTTCAGCATCCTATCTACTGTGGTCTGATGGATGATGTTTTCTCAGGCTTTATTTGATCTTTGGCCTTGACAATTTTGAGAAACTCTTAATAGGCATTTGGTAGATTATCCATCATTTTGCTCTGATGCTCTCCTTATGAATGACAAACATGAGTTTGGGGAGAAAAAAACATAGATGTAAAATGTCATTTTAAAAATATTTTATTTATTGGATAGAGACAGAAATTGAGAGGATGGGGAGAAATAGAGAGTAGGAGAGAAAGAGAGGCACCTGGAGCACTGCTTCACTGCTGTGAAGCTTTCCCCCTGCAGGTGGGGACCAGGGCCTTGAGCCTGGATCTTTGTGCATGTAACCTAAGAGCTCAAATCGGCCACATTTGATACTGCTCAGCTCAGCGCACTAAAGTGTCATTTTCATACTGTATTAGGGAAGCATGCTATTGAGATACTTAGCACTGTTTATGTTGGCATTAACTGACTTAGGTAGTGTTTTCCCATTTTAATTTTCTTATTTCCCCATTTTCCATACTGCCTAAAGAAGGAGGAAATCATTATGCACAGTCCAAAGTTAAGGAGTTCAGAATGACATTCCACCTCAATCAGTTATTAGTATCACTACAGACTTACATAAATTATTTGTATATTTTGGTTAATAAAATATTGTCATTCTTTTGTTGTTCAAGATGTTCCAGTTTTCATCACGGATTTTTTTTTCAATTAGTTTTTAAATTTCTTTGGCATTTTCAATATTTAAAAATATTACTGGGAGTCGGGCGGTAGCACAGCGGGTTAAGCGCAGGTGGTGCAAAGTGCAAGGACTGGCATAAGGATCCCGGCTCCCCACCTGCAGGGGAGTCGCTTCACAGGTGGTGAAGCAGGTCTGTAGGTGTCTTTCTCTCCTCCTTTGTCTTCACCTCTCTCCATTTTTCTCTGTCCTATCCAACAACAAGAACATCAATAACAACAATAATTACAACAATAAAAATATGGAAAAAATATTACTTATGTAATATTTTCATCACTTAGGTAAGATGGCTCACTTGGATAGTGTGCTGCTTTGCCATGTGCAAGACCCAGGTTTTGGTTCAACCACCACTGGATTGAAGGAAGCTTTGGCCCTGTCTCTTGCAGTTTGTGCCTCTCTGTTTCTTAAAATTTGACTTATTACTTTATGAGAACTGTGATGGTTATCTTTGGGAGAGTGTGGACATAGAACTTTGATGGAAAAACCATAAAACTGTGGGCCCCTCACCATAACTTTATTCCCAAATGCTTCTTACTCTTGTGATTGCCCACACTTAGTCTCCAGCAATTCATCAAATATTGTATTTTAAATGTTCCTTCCAGCTTATATGGCATTTGTTCCAGATAAGTTACTGCTTAAATTAACGCCTTTCCCTAGAGGGCCCCTTCTCTTTCAATTATGAATAGTAGTTTGTCCTTATAACTCAGTTCTCTGATATATCCAGGCAAGTTCTGATAGTCAACTTGTCCAGTTTTTTTTTTTTATTGTTATAAGGATAGTATGATGTTTTTTTTTTTTTGAGGTTTTTATGTGTATGAGTTGAAACCCAAAGCCTTGCGATGTAAGTTTATTAAATGATGGCATCTTATTGTTCAATTACGAGTCAGTAATTACTTGTGTTCCAGTTCAGATTTTACTGTCCTCTATGAGTCAAACATTCCTAATTGCAAACCACAGTATATAGCATCCACAAATTTTTTACAGGAGGCCTCAAATTAGTTATTATTTAAATTGAGAATTGAAATGAATTTAGAGATTATTTCTCCCTTCCCTTTCATATTAGAGATTTTCATATTGATGTTGTCTGTATGCTTTATTAAAGATAATTTAGAGTTAATGATATTGCTCAAAGTCTGGCTCATTTTTGACAAAAAGTGCATAGAGGCAGAAGGGGGGTACAAAGCAGAGCACCACACAAATCTGGCATATGTGCTTCTGAGCATAGAACCAGAGGCCTTAATCTTACACATTTTGTGCTCTTGTCACTGAGTTACAGTCCCAACCTTAGGGATTATTATTTTCAATGAGGTCTGAATTCCTGCTGAAATTCAAAGAAGGCGCATGATTTCTCCAAACACATGAATCTGAAACAGAGAGGACATTAGGACTAAAATTTGGTTCTCATAGTTTAAGCATTGTAGACTCTTCTTCACATGAAACCAGCTGTCTGTAGCATGCTGCTGACAACTTGATGTAACTGCCTGCACTATTCTTAGTACAAAAGAATGTACACCTGCTTTTTAGCTTTGCAAAATGTGCTTCCCAGGAAAGCCTCCTATATAAAGTGACTTAGCAGAAATGTTGCCCATCCATCAACTGCAGCACTCATATGCTGGTAAAGACTTCAACTGCTTGACTGTGTAGCTAATCAGTTCCTACAAGAAGACACTTGGTACCTAAGAGAACTGTACATATTGAGCAGTGTTCAAATTATGAGACAGGGATACTTTATATCATTAGATGATGCTCCTCCTTCTCAGTCTTCAAGTGACCTACCGAGAACTGAGTAGCTGAAAGGCTGTTGCTAATGTATGTTTTTCAGGGGAACTAAAGTATCCTATGTAGATACTGTATACTGATTTTCACTCATTCTAGTGGGCCCCCCTAACTACTATTTGTGGAGCGTTACTGCAGACCAAACACTCAGTGAGACATGAAGATTAAACAATGGTATTTATACTAATCGTCTCTCAATAAATTCAGTCTACTGGAGGCAAGATTCCACAAATGAAACATAACAGTGTAATGTGTTAACAAAGACAGAAGCAAGTGGGAAGTGAGAACTCAGAGGAGAGGTGGAGATATGATAATATATATTGCCTCCAGGGTTATTGCTTGGTCTCAGTACCTGTGTTATGAACTCACTGCTCCTGGTGGCCATTTTTTCTATTTTATTAGATACGACAGAAAGAAATTGAAGGGGAAGTAGAGAGGGAGAGAGAAAGATTGCTTCGCTATTCGTGAAGTGAAGTATACCCCTATAGGTGGGGGGTGAGATATGATCTTTAGACAGGGCAAAGAATATCTCTACCTTTGTGAATGGGTAAGGAGGAAGTGGTGGATGCAACTTCAGGGAAAATGAAAATTCCTAATCTCTTGCAAATATCCAAATAAAGACACAGTCTCTAAAAAAAAAAAAAAAAAGACTGCAACTGCTAAACACAATGAGATATAAGCAAGAATGTATTTTGTATTTTGATGTTATTTGGCTTTCCTGGACTAGTAGGTGAATATTTATTGGAAGTAATTGTATTAATTTCTGATTTTTATTCATGTGTATTCCCCTAACAGGGTTTACGCCTGGGGCTTCAAACCTTCACCAAGGTCTTCACTAAGCAAAGCATGCACTCTGCTGGTTGAGCTATCTGTTAGCCCTTGTGTATTAAGATTTTGTTGTTGTTGTTAATTGGTTTGGAAATAATTTTATTTCCTTTCTGTCTGTTTTCTTAACATATCATTTTTTCTCTTGCTGTAAGTTTGCTACTTCTATTTAGAATTGTGGGCATAGGCAGTTACTTTTCAAGACTAGAAACAATTTAAGGAAAGGTCTCTTTTCACACCCATTGTATTTATGGGGTCATTAAATATATCCTACTCAGTGCTTTGGGGGAAATGTGTGGGTTGATATTACACATAGTAGAATCTATTAGGTGTTAACTCTCAAAAAAAAAGAAAAAGAAAAATACTTCTTCTAATGTAAAATATATTCAGCCTTATATTCCAGTTAATTTCAGAAATTGCAGTTTTTATGCATACACAGCCCACAGACTTAAAAGAGGGGAAGTTCTTAAAAACATATACTCAAAGGACTCTTGACTAGATTTTACCTATTTACTTGAAGTGTTTCCTCCTTTCCTATTCAAACTGTCCTTTCCCCTATCTGCTCTCTTCTGATGGATCATTGTAACTAATTATCTATCTTGTCTAATTTAGCCCCACCCTCCTGACCCCCAGAAGATACAAGAGCATTTTAACTTCACACTCTACTTATAGATCTGAAATATTATAGGATATAGAACTGGGATTATCACACTGATTCTGGGGTTGGGGAGGTAGAACATCCAGAAATCACACTGCTATTTGAAGAACTCCATAGAGTATTCTAACTCCACTGTAGGAGTTATAAATGTGCACATGGCACAGCATGTAAAAAAAAAAAAAGCTGTATTGCATGTACTTTAGAGAACCTGTAGTTTTCAAAAGGTTTTTTTTTTCTTGGCATGCATTCATTATTTGTTCAATTTTTCAGCTACCTTTGTAATATGGTGCACAGTCTTGATCAAACTATATAAGGAGGCATGATTACCTGGATTGTTTTTTTAATAGCTATGCAAGTCTACTTTTTGTAGAAATCTTTATGTAAAAATATAGTAGTTATTTAGCTGAGAATATTTTTTCCATTTTATTAGTGATTTAATATTGATTTATAAAATTACAAGTTAACAGAGGCACAACTCCATACAGTTTCCACCACCAGAGTTCTGGATCCCCAGTCCCTCCATTCTCCTAAGATTGCAGATGTAGGTTAACTATAATTTCTACAACTGTCTGTCTATATGTGTATATAATTGCCATTTTTTTTCTTTAGGCCCCATCTTCTTTTCTTTCCCAAGTCACACATACACCTATTACTACAACCAAATGTCCCTCCATTTTTTCTTCTTTTCTCTCTGGGTCCTGATGGAGTTGGAGTTCAGAGCCCTCTGGTCATCTTCCCCCTCTCATTTCTCCCACACTGATAATATGAATCAGAATTACGTATGGGGTGCAGAAGGTGGGAATTCTGGCTTCTGTGATTGCTTCTCTGCTGGGCTTGGGCTGTGGCAGGTCGATCCATACCCCTTGCCTGTCTTTATCTTTCCCTAGTGTGCAGTGTTTTCTACATCTTCCATTTTCACCATTAGTCCTTTTCAAGCCAACTGGTCTAACTTAATTATTATTTTGTGGAAATAATAATTCCACATGCATGATTTTACCATTCCAGATTTTTTTTCCATTCAGATAGAGACAGAAAGAAGGTGACATCATAGCATTGAAGCTTCCTGTGATGGGTCCCATGTAGTGCTGGGTTCAAATTTGGGTCACAAACATGACAATGTAGGCAATTTACCCAGTGAATTATCTCTTTGGCCCTAATATTATCTTTAAATAATTTGAAACTCCTTTGTGTAGTGCATAGTGTGGTCATATCAAAGTTCCTCAATTTATGCTATTCTGTCTGTTTTTAACATGAAAATAAAACATATATGCACATATACATACATATATGCACATATACAGTCCTGGATCCTAAATTAAGAATAGGGCTTTTATTTCAGTGAGGGTGATTTTCATAAATAGGACTACTGGACCTAAGCTAATGTGTATTTTAATTTTTAATAATGTTTATGGGTTGAAGTATGTTCCCCAAATATACTAAAACCATGATCTATCTTTGCAGATATAATCAAAGTAAGGTGGTTGGTCCTATTGCAATGACTGCTGTCCTTAAAAGAGGCACCTTTGGACACAGAGAAGATGGCACTTTGGTGATGGAGTCAGAAGTTGGAGAAATGCATTTAATGCAAGTCAAGACTATCAAGGATTTCCAGCTACCACCAGAAGGGAGATTTTGAGAAAGAGAACATGACCCTGCCAGCACCTTGATTTTGGATTCCTAATTCCCCAGAACGGTGAGATATAATACATTTCTGTTATTGATTTCTTTCATAAGACTTTGTTCTTTCAGTCCTCAGAAATGATTCATAGATGTTGCAGAAAGCAGTATCTGCAAAGGTAAATGTTCTTTTATTTCCCTATTCTATTGTGACAATTATTTCAGTGATTATTGTTCATTATGTTTTGCTTTTTTTTTTTTTTTTGCCTCCAGGGTTATCATTTGGGCTCAGCGCCTGCATTATGAATCCACTGCTCCTGGAGGCCTTCTTTTTCATTTTTTAAAAAATTTATTTATAAAAAGGAAACACTGACAAAAACCATAGGATAAGAGAGGTACAAATCCACACAATTCTCACCACCAGAACTCTGTATCCCATCCCCTCCCCTGATAGCTTTCCTATACTTTATTCCCTATGGGACTATGGACCCAGGGTCAGATGGTGGAATGTCTGGCTTCTGTAATTGCTTCCCTGCTGAAGATGGGCGTTGGCAGGTCGGTCCATACTCCCAGCCTATCTCACTCTTTCCCTAGTGGGGCGGGGTTCTGGGGTAGTGGGACTCCAGGACATTGGTGGAGTTATCTGCCCAGGATATAGGACAGAGATAAATTGAGAGAGGAGGGTAAGATAAGGGAGGGAGAGAGACAGAGAGACATCTGCAGACCTGCTTCACTGCTTGTGAAATGATCCCCCTGCAAGTGAGGAACCAGGGGCTTGAAGTGGGATCCTTGTGTGGGTCCCTGTGCTTCATACTAACCCTGTGCACTACCGCCTGGCTCCCTTCAGTATGTATTTGTTGGTGACTTTTGGTAAGAAGTGTATCAAAAGTAGTTTCCTTTTATTTTTGTTTCATGTGGTGCTTTCCTTAGTAAGACTGAATTTTAGAAAATATTTATTTCCCATTTACTAATGTTTTCATGAGACTTTCCTACTTTATGATAGAATGAAATGTGTTGATAGTGATCTATGTTTGCATTACTAGACTAGATCCTACCCAAGCATAATATGTTATTCTTCAGACTTTGTTTCCTAATACTTTATTCTGAATGCTTTATCTGTTTGTAGGAGATATTTGGTTGTGCTTCTAGTTGATATCAGTTTAACATTAAAGGCTTATGGGTGTGTAATGTAGCCCTTTGTTGGTTTAATAAAATACACTTCTAGAACTTTGCATCTTTTCTTATCATATGGAATACTTTATGTGACATTTAACTTTTTCCTTCTGATTATCACATAAAATTCACCTGTAATCATTTGAGTCTTGTGACTTAAAATTACTATTTGAGAATATTTAAACTTTTACCCAAGTAGAAAGTATTAGTTAGCCTCCTTGTACCCACTGCCCAGCTTTGACTTAAGTTGTTTATTGACAGGAATAAAAACAACAAAGTTGTGGTTTAAGACTTTAAAATAACTTTTATGATACCACTCTAATAATTTGTTACTTCCCTACTTACCTTCTTTTTTGTTGTTGTTGTCATCAGGGATATACTTCTCTGATCTAGCTTTTTTTTTTTTTCTAGAGAGAAAGAGAGCTTAAGGTGTGAAGAGGGAGGGGGGAAGTTAACTACAAACACTGAAACTTTCTCCAGTTTGGTGGGGGCTGAGCTTTAAACTGGGTTTCATGTGTAACAAAACAGGCACACTATTCATGTGCATTGTCTTGCTCTTGCCATAAGCTGCTCCTTTTAAAAATTATTAGTGATTTAATAATGATTAACAAGATTGTAAGATAATAATCCATATAGTTCTCACTACCAGAGATCCATGTCCCATTCCTTCCATTGGAAAATAGCCTATTCTTTATCCCTCTCTGGACCAAAATTCATGCAGAAGGTGGAAAGACTAGCTTCTGTAACTGCTTCTCAGCTGGACATGGGCATTGGCAGGTCAATCCATACCCCCAGCCTGTTTCTATCTTTCCCTAGTGGGGTAGGGCTCTGGAGAAGTGAGGTTCCAGGACACATGGGTGAGAATGTCTGCCCAGGGAAGTCAGGATGGAATCATAGTAGCATCTGCAACTTGGTGGCTGAAAGGCAGTAAGATATAAAGTAAGACAAATTGTTTAATAAACAGGAGCCCAAAAGTAGGAGTAGAGCAGATGAAATTAGAGATCTTCTGGTGGGGAGAAACTAGGGAGTCTATTTCAGGTATGTTCGAAAGGGGATATGAATTTTGTAATTTTTTCCCTGAGCCTGATAGCTTACATGCAGATAGACTAAAACTATTGTGTGGGAAGGTGGTGTCAGAGTTGAGAATAGGATTTAGAAGCTGGATTAGGGGAGAGAGTAGCTTCTTCAGTTGCTTCTTCTTTTTAAAAAATTGTATGTATTTTATGTTAAGACATATAGGGAGACAGACCAAAGAACTGCTTAGCTCTGGCATATGGTGGTGCTAGGGATTGAACCTGGAACTTCAGAGCCTCAGGCATGAATGTCTTTTGCAGAACTATTATGTTGTCTTCTTTAAAACAGACTAATTCTTGCAGCTGTTGAGAATTGGCTTCTGATTGTGCATAGTCTTTCTCTGATACCTGTCCATATTGAAGGTCAGCACAATGCCACCAGTTCTTCACTGGTCCCCTTCTGAAGGGTCTTCCAGCTTCCAAGCTCATCATAATGTTGACAATATTGACTAAAACCTTGGTTGTAGCTGCTGTCTTCAAATTCTTTCACTGCTAGTCAGGTTTTCTTCACCTCATAAGAGGTAGTAACAAGAGAACCTCAATAAAACTACCACAAAATTTCTCAGAGGATGTTTCTAATTGGGTATAGCCTAAGACAGCGTTTAAAACAGAGCCCTGTAAACATTCAATGAATACTGTTATTTTGAGCTACTGTGATTATCACTGATCATCACATAGTGCAAAGCTTTCCCTGCTAACTTCAAAAATTCCACCCAGGGAGTCGGGCGGTGGCGCAGCGGGTTAAGCACACATGGCGCAAAGCACAAGTAGCAGCAGAAGGATCCCGCTTTGAGCCCCCGGCTCCCCACCTGCAGGGGAGTAGCTTCACAAGCAGTGAAGCAGGTCTGCAGGTGTCTATCTTTCTCTGCCTCTCTCTGTCTTCCCCTCTTCTCTCCATTTCTCTCTTTCCTATACAAGAACAATAATAACTACAACAGTAAAACAACAAGGGCAACAACAAGGGAATAAAAAATGAAAAAAAAATCCAACCGATAGTGCAGTACTGGTGTTCACTCTCTCCTCTGGAATCACTTTTGCTTTGTGGTCTGACTCTAAGCAAAATGATGTAACAGCTTCATAGCATCTGATATAGAGAACATTTCTTCACCTAATCAAAGTATGACATTTATTATGTAACACCATTAAATAGTCACAAGAAGCAGTAGAATTGGACCTTTGTGTTAAAGCACACCAGCAGACAAATATGATTCGATGTAAAAATTTTTTTTAAAAATTCACACGCAATTAAAATATTGGGAAACTATTGATTAACATTTTCTCCTATTGTGGAACCATGAACCTTCTCAATCAGGTTCCCAGGAGACCACGTTGAATGTGTATGTGTGGAGGTGTAGCTTTATATTGGTAAATGTAGACATATGTACATACATATACATATATATACCTGTACGTATGTATGTATGTATGTAAGTGTATCTACACACAAGCATATATATATGGAAGATATAGTGAATGTGCATACATGTGTGCATGGAGGAAGTAAATCTCAATTTTGTCGCTAGTGTAGGTGTTGAAGATGGGTGGCATGCCTAATTTTGACATGAAGGAAGTGGTGTTTTTAACATTTTAATTTTTATCCTAAACTGCCTATAAAGCAGATTTAGCTTTCAATAGTATTTTATAGAAGTAGCAGAAAAACTTAAAATCAACCTGATTCTTTATTATTATTTTACTTAATTTTAAAATTTAAATTCCTAACTCATAATCATGAAGCTATGTGATCTAATTGTTCGATGGGAAGTGAGTGATCAGTGCCTTTTGTACACAGTATTTGTTTTGAAAGGAAATTTACCAATAGGAGAGCATTTTTATACTCTTTGAAATCTTTTATCTTTTAAAAAAATATTTATTTATTTATTAAATAGATACAGAGAGAACTTGAGATGGAAGAGAGAGACAGAGAGGTAGGGACACCTGCAGCACTGCTTCACCACCTGTGACGCTTTCCTCCTGCAGATGGGGACCAGGGGCTTGAACTTGGGTCCTTGTGCACTATAATGTGTACGCTTAACCAGGTGTACCACCACCTGGCCCCATAGATGACTTTAGTTGTCGATATCTTATACACATATTGAAATTTAACGGTTTAATTATGTCACTGATCAATTAAATCTGTATTAATATTCCTTTCAAGAATCCTTAGAGCAATGCTGAAAGGACAAGCAAGGCTGATAGGGCAGAGGGGTTGTGAATCAGTCCCAGGAAACAAAATATTTGCATTTTGTATTATGCATTTCAAGTGTGAAAATAGTCAATAACCTTCATTGTCTAAACTAGATGCTGTATAGATAATGAACTAAATGGATAACAGGATCTATAATCTCTACCAAACAATTGAGCAATGTCAAAAATGATGTTCCTGGGTTAAGGACACATGTTCATTATTTTTTTTTGGGGGGGAGTGGGTGACCAATTTAATAAAAGCATTGTGATTTTAAAAACACAAAAGCTTTCCTGTAATAATTGAGCACAGAATGTACTTCCAGGAGGCTTCACACGTCATATAAATCCCAGTGTAAAACAAATTTATTGTTATAAACATCATGCCTGACTTCTGAGGCACATTTAAAAAAATTGAAGAGGGAAATAAAGAGTTGAGTAAATTAATTAAAAAATTCCACTTGTACCTAAAGCAGCAGTTGTCTTTCATGAATATGAGAATGGGTGTTGGAAGCATAGCAGAGTTGTTTTCATTGACAGATATGCTTGAAACTTGGTGTTTACAGTCATGCTCCAATTTGGGCATCTTTTTTTTAAACAGTTTGGGAGTCATGAGAAGGGCATTAAAAGAAAGTTTGGGAGTGAGTGAGAGTAGTTTTAGAGATTATTTTACTAGTAAATACAATTAATCTCAAGGCCAGGCAGTGCTTTCAGAGTATACTATGGCATCTGCCAAACTAGAAATTAGAGACTCAAAAGTTATGTCCTTCATGTGCTGCCTGTTCTTTGAAACCAGAGCTATATAACTATTGAACTGTCCCATCAGGAAGAGAACATAAAGGTAAAGCCTGATTCAGAATCCTCCGAAGGGCAGTTCAGAATTGTTCTTCATTTTTTTTTTCTCCAGGTACATTTCATCCTGCAGTATTGTGACCATATCCGTTTAAAAATTTATTCAAAATTAAATTTTAGATCATTTGGTGATCTGAAATGATTTCTTAGAGAAGAAATAACCAGTTAATTGAAGAAGATTTCTTCAGAGGGGACAGCCTAGACATTTTCTGGGTGCCAATAAATTCACATATTCTAGTGTCCTTAATAGACAGTACACACAACTCAATTTTAAATGATATTAATGTTCTTAAAAAATATAAATGGGGGAGTCGGGCTGTAGCGCAGAGGCTTAAGCGCACGTGGCGCAAAGCACAAGGACCGGCGTAAGGATCCCAGTTCGAACCCCGGCTCCCCACCTGCAGGGGAGTCGCTTCACAGGCGGTGAAGCAGGTCTGCAGGTGTCTTTCTTTCCTCCTCTCTGTCTTCCCTTCCTCTCTCCATTTCTCTCTGTCCTATCCAACAACAATGACAACAACAATAATAACCACAACAATGAAACAACAAGGGCAACAAAAGGGAATAAATAAATAAAATAAAATATTAAAAATAAAAAAAATTAAAAAAATATATAAATGGGGGGTCAGGCAGTGCCACACCTGGTTAAAGGCACACAATGCAGTGTGCAAGGACTCGGGTTCAAGCCCCTGTTCCCCACCTGAAGAGGGAAAGCTTCACAAGTAGTAAAGTAGGGCTGCAGCTCTCTCTCTCTCTCTCTCTCTCTCTCTCTCCATTCCCCTTTT
The DNA here is from genome assembly GCF_950295315.1 of Erinaceus europaeus. Classification (NCBI taxonomy): domain Eukaryota; kingdom Metazoa; phylum Chordata; class Mammalia; order Eulipotyphla; family Erinaceidae; genus Erinaceus; species Erinaceus europaeus. The sequence goes on along the minus strand of NC_080185.1, from coordinate 101,899,977 downwards.
CCCTCAATTTTTCTTTTACTTTTTATTTTAATTTATTTATAAAAAAGGAAACACTGACAAAAACCATAGGATAAGAGGGGTACAACTCCACACAATTCCCACCACCAGAACTCCGTATCCCATCCCCTCCTCTGATAGCTTTCCTATTCTTTAACCACCTGGGAGTATGGGCCCAGGGTCATTATGGGGTGCAGAAGGTGCAAGGTCAGGTTTCTATAATTGCTTCCCTGCTGAACATGGGCATTGACAGGTTGATCCATACTCCCAGCCTATCTTTCTTTCCCTAGTGGTGTGGGGTTCTGGGGAATCAGAGCTCCAGGACATATTGGTGAGGTCGTCTGTCCAGGGAAGTCTGGTTGGCATCATGCTAGCGTCTGGAATCTGGTGGAGTTGCATCTGGTGAGTCTTAGGGGAGTCCTTTCCTCCCTTCAACTGTTTTTTTTTTGTTGTTGTTGTTGGTAAAACAGACTGGAGGTGGTGCCTCAACTGGTAAATTGCCAGACTGTTACCAGCCACTTAATCTCTCCCTAGGCTCCTTTCTGTCCACGAGCCACACATACTTGTACTCACTGGTGATTTGGTGGGTTCCTGAAGTCGTTCTAGTCCTGCCTTGTTGCGGTCCCGGATGATTTCCTTTGGTATTCCTAGTTGATCCGGGAAAGGAGGGGAGAGAAACAGCTGCTGCTGTTGCTCCATAGCCCTGCCTCCGTAACAGCCATCATTTTCTTTCTTTATCCAATACTAGATAAATTAAAATAAATAAAAATACAACTGAATGTTTTTAAAAAAAATCTAAATGAATCCTAGTAATAGTGAGGGACACAGTGTAATTTCAGCTCAGCAAGTACACAGTAATTGCTTGTTATAGATAGAAAAGAGTTAAAAATCTAGTATTTATAGAGTACCTAATTCATGCTTGGCCTTTCTTGAACTATATGTACCCAATGGAAGAAAACTTCTCACAGCAACACTTGGAGGTATTTATGCAGGTCTTATTTTAATAGTTGGATAAAATGAGGTTTAGAGAGCTCACAAGCTGAGAAACAAGAGCCATCTTTAGTGTGATATAAGAACCTCCACCATCAAGGAATATTTAAATTGGCTAGGGAGAAGATAAAGGAATGTTTGAAATGCATTATCTATGGCAGATTGGATATTGTATTGATAAGGAATGTTTGTCATATTGGATATGGGAGAAACAAGAGTTCACAGAGAAATGTACTGATGTTCAGGAAAGATACAGTGAACAAAGTGATATTCCAATTTGGCAAAGGGTCCATGAGAAATCAGTACATTCTAAGCAGAGAGGTTATGAGAGGCATTGTCAGTGGTATAACCATTATGTCTAACAGCCTGTAGGTGGATAACCAAAGGGGGAGCTAGGCATAAAAGGTGGACTAGAGTGATGTTGTTATTTAACTTAAAAAGGGTTTTTGGGGAGCTGAGGCATGTAAAAGGATTCACAAAGGGGAGCTGAGAACATGTTTAAACAGGAGGCTTTAGGTAGGTTGAAATGGATAAAATGCAAAATAATCAATTATCATCAGGAGTTGAGCATGCTAGGTCCATAAAGCTTGAGTATAGTTATCAAAAGTTTAGTCCCATAGATAAACAATTATCAGCTGAGTTATAGGTTGTTTGTTCATGGCTGTAGAGGGGTCTTAAAAGTTTACCAGCTAGCTGAGTCACACATGTTCAGTTCCAAGGAGAAGTAGCTATGGCAGATACCTGGAGCACCTTCGCGGAGATGCTTCTGACCAGGATAAGCAGCAGCATTCAAAAAGAGCCAGCTGCTCCATGTCCCTGTTTTTATACATTTCCTTCTGTGTCTCCTCCTACAGCTGACATCATCATTCTATGCTAATAGTCCCAAACTCCTGTTGGGGTCACAACAGAGTCATTATAAAGGCTTGATGGTTGGGAAAGCTAACAAAATTTGAGTCTACAGATGTTGTATTTCAACTCGTGTTACCCTTTTATTTAGCATCTGTTAAGATTTACAGAATTTACTGAGGTAGTCTTTTAATCTAACATGGTGAAGCAGTAAAGGAAGAAGGATTATGGACATGAGGAGAGGATGTACATGGGTGATGTAATTTAAAATCTTATATACCAGATACTTGGCAACAGATTGAAGATCAGGAAATTTAAAAAATGCTTGTTATTTTATACATCTAATTAAACTTACTATGTCTTACTCTCTTTGTTGGTTTCATATGCTTCTCTAGCAAGTTATCATAAACTTGGTATTTTAAATTAATATAATGTTTAATGTTTCATTTTTTTAGATCATTTATTGAGTAGAGATAGGAATTGTCAAGAGGGAAGCTAGAGAAGAAGAGAGATAGAGAGACACCTGCATTACTGCTTCACCACTGGTGAAGCTTTCCCCCGCAGGTGAGGACTAAGGGCTTGAATCCAAGTCCTTGAGCATTTTAACATGTGTACTCAACCAGATGTTCCACAGCCTGGCCCCACCTGTTATTGTTTATTAAGGGAAGAGTGGTGTGCAAGGCAGATGTTCTCCCATGGGTACAACTTCTCACCCTTCCATAACAGCTGTCCCGCCAACTGTACAAGGTCTGTACTATCTTCCCAGACTCTATATACTTAAGAACCAATCCTAATGAGTTTCTGTAACCATCAGCACTAAGAAATATTTGTAAATAAGCAAGGTACAGGATCCATGGAAGTTTTTCTTAATTTAAGTGACACTCTTTCATATTAATCAGAATGGCAATCAGTGAAAAACAATAATATGAAGTGATTATGTGTGCATAAAGAAAAGTAGAAATGTATGATGAAGCACAGGACATAGAAGTCATTAACTTTCCTGTATTTCCTCATACATACATTTGATCTATCATCAAATCCAGTTTGATATCCTTAAAGCATACCCCAAATATGACCATTTTTTTCTGTATCCACTGTTATAATTTCAGTCCAAAAAATCACCATCTCTTATCTGGATTGTTAGATCCACTTATTAAATGATCTTCCTGCTTAAATGCTTCTCTTTAGAGTCAGTTTTCAAAGCAACAGCCAACACAATCATTTGAAAACTCAAGCCAGATCATGTTACTTGTCTGCCTAAACCCCTCCAATGACTATTTGGTTGGTTCAGCACAGATCTTGGCAGAGTGGGAGAGACTGCATATTTAAAGTACCTGACTGAATAGAGTCTAATGAAGAAGTTTTTTTTAAATTTATGGAGCTAAAAAAAATAATCCAGATTTGTGGAAGAAGCAGGGACCAGCAACAGCTGGAGGCATTTGCTTATCCAGGTCTGAGTAAGTGCAAGGAAACATTTTCTCTAGTTTACCTTGAGAAACAGAACCATAGAAAGAGGATAGATAAGTAATAGCTGCACATTACCAGGACAGAGAGGGTCTCATTTCTCCACTCTCCAGCCACTGCATCCTTCCACCAGGCCAGACCCACATGAAGGTGGCACAAGGGATCTAGGTGGTCCAAGCTACAGGTTTCACCTTTCAAGGTAGAAAGGGAAAGGGTGGATGGGTGGGGGGGGGGGCAGGTAAGAGGCACAACCCTTTGCATAATATGCAAAGCATTATACACACATTCTTAAGTGCCCATTATTCCTAGAATCTACCTTGTTCTAGCAGGCTTCCTACAAAAAACCCAGACCAGGCACACTCCTTCCTAATAACCTTTTTACATAGAGTTTTTCCTCTGTTTTCCATGCTTTTATCTCAGATGTGTCCCTATGACTTAAGTACTTTAGAGATCTATACAAATGTTTTTTTTCCTCTTCAACTACATTTTCAAGTATATCACGTGACTTCCTGTATTTTTAAAAGATAACTTTATTCACTAAACAAAGACAGAGAAAAGGGAAGGGACAGAGATAGACCTGCAGCACTGCTTCAGTGCTTGTGAAGCTTCCCCTGTGCAGGTGAGGACTGGGGGCTTGACCTGGGGTCATTATGCTTGGTAACATGTGAGCTCAACCAGGTATGCCACCACCTAGTTCTGATTTCCTGTATTCTTTATTCCCCTTCTTTGACTAATTGTTCTAATTGTTCTCAAAGGAACTTATCTCCATGTAGCATAGCATAGGTATGTTTTTTTTTTCTTTCTGTCCCAAAGGTGTGAGCTCCAGAAAGTATAATCTGCTTCTTTCAAAGCTCTTTCATGAACAGAGACTGGCCTGTAGTATCTGTTGATTAAATGAATTGATGAGTTGAACCCAAACACAGGGATTAGATTTAATTAATTAATTTGCTACCAGTCTGGAGCTACTTGTCTGATGGTTGCACTCTGCTCTTAGAGGTTCTTTTTAGTATTATTATTATAGAGAGGAGAGCAAAGACATAACACTGTTCTACCACTTATGGTGCTCCCTTTTGTATGGTGCTCTCCTATGGTGGAGAGAGGAGGCTTGAAGCCAGGTTTTAGTACATGATAATGTGCGCACTATTTCAGGTGAGTCACCTCCTGGCCTTATTATATTAATTTTATAGTCATTTAAACAAAGTTCCCAAGATCCAAGGTAAAACAGAATCCCATTGTATATGTGTGAGAGATTATTTAATAAGTAGCTCAGTTTAGACTTGTTGGAATGTTTTCTCTTTACAACTTTGTCTAATGCCACCACTTCTGAGATGTAATCAACCTTCCATGTTGACCTGTGTTCAGTGTCCCACTGCCTGCTTGTCTCTGAAGCTATATATACTTGTTTGAAAGGCAGTTACCAAATCTTACGATTCTACCTGTGGGTCTTTAGCCACTGATTCTTGATGTTCAAAGAGCATACCATTTAAGACCCCATGAAAGAACTCTTCACTGACCCCCGTGCTATGAAAACAAAAGCCATTTCTCAGTTCTCATCTTAGCAGTAGAATTTGCCGTGAGGCTTCATGATCTCCTTTTCATCATACTTTATTTCATTGGATCCCAGGTGATGTACTTTTATGAGATCACCCCCCCCAGCCAGGGTCTCATGTATGAGCAGTTCTCACCATTCCCATACCTACTTTTTCATTCAGATAGAGAGACAGGGAAACACAGGAAGAGGGGAAAAGTCACCATAACACTGGAACTTCCTCTGGTGCTACTGTATTTTTATGTGGTGCTGGGGCTTAAATCTGGTAGACATTGTAAGGCACATGTCCTACCCATTGAGGTGTGTCTCTGGCCTCTTCTACTTTTCATATTACTACTTTTTGGTTTGGTTAATGGCTTTTCACTTGCTTACAAAATACCTCAGTAGTAGAATGCTCCAGAGTATTGTCCTTGGATGTTTTTTCTGACTTATGACTGCTAAATATATAGGTTTAGCTTCTCTTTCTCCCCTTAACTTTAGTATGATATATCCAATTGCTTGAGTCCCAACTTAATGTGACCTGGACTGAGCTCCTGTTATTTCTCCTAGTAAAAGCCACCATTATAGTCTCCTTGTTGTGCAAAATGGTAACACCTTTCCTCTAATAGTTCAAACAACAACCTTGACTCCTCTCTTTTTTAAAAAAATATTTATGTATTCCCTTTTGTTGCCCTTTTTGTAGTTATTATTGTTATTGATGTCATTGTAGTTGATGTCATTGTTGTTGGCTAGGACAGAGAGAAATGGAGAGAGGAGGAGAAAGACAGGGAGAAAGATAGATACCTGCAGACCTGCTTCACCGCCTGTGAAGTGACTCTTCTACAGGTGGGGAGCTGGGGGCTTGAACAGGGATCCTTACACCGGTCCTTGCGCTTAGAGCCACGTGCGCTTAATTCACTGCGCTACTGCCCGACTTCCAACTCCTCTCTTTTCTTAAATTTCACATCTAATCTGTCCAGAAAGTCTGTCAGCTTTTCTAGTTTTGAAATATTAAAAGTATTACACTGAATGACTTTGCTCATGCAGTTCCTTTCTTATAACAGATTCTGAGAAAGGAGTCCATGAACAAAAGAACTAAGCTTCTTTTACTGTTTTTGACAAATGCCTAGTTGCACTTCATAGATTCATTCATTCATTCATTCATTCATTCATTCATTCACTCAGCAAATACTGGGTTGTTGAAAAGTCATGACATATTTCCCATGTTTTACTGTGCATAAATGTGTCATGACTTTCCCGATTACCCAGTATTTATTGAACTTGTAATGGCCTAGAAACTTTTTTTAATGGTAGAATTAAGGCATGTTCCTTCATGATATTTATCTGTTTATGTGAAAGACAAAAAGTCAAATAGGTGATGTTAGACTCTGGTAACTGTTATAAAGTAAACTAATGGAGGCTGATATAAAATATAACAAGGAGAACAACCACATTGTAGAGTTGTATTGACAATTTTATTGTCCTAAAATGTAGTCTACAGTGAACATTATAACTTATCTGTATTCTTTTAAAAAGATGTATTTATTTGAGAGAGAAAAAAACAAGAGCATCATTCTGGCATCTGAAGTGCTCAGGATTAGTGCTGGGACTTCACATTTGTGACTCTGGTGCCTTCCCATTACTCCTCCTCCTGGACCACTGTGTTCTTTGAGGGAGAGAGGGAGTAAACTAGAGTATGACTCTGGTGCATGCAGTGTTGGGGATTGAACTTGGAACCTAATGCTTTGAGGGTACAATGCCATATTCACTGCACCACTTCCCTGGCTGCATTATTTTTATGTTATTTTACTGTGAAAGGATAAGCTTTATTGTTTTTAATTTCGAGCTTGAGAGATGAAAATTTTTTTAAAAATTAAAAATGAATTGTTTGCCATCTTTTACTTAGTCTTGATCTAAAATTTAGCCCTGGGCTCTTTAGTTTTCAGACTGAGTAAATGCATATAATCTTCTCCATATTGAGGCAAATATGAATGATCAAAGAATAGTGTTGCTATCCTTGTAATTACAAACATTTTCACAAGATATGAATAAACAATGAGAGGGAAACAATGGAACTGTGGTGTAATGTGAAAATCAGTTCTGGAATTGCTTTTTACAGCGGAAAGACAGGGTTTCTCCAGCCACCACTGAGCCGTGTGTCTGTGAGTCTCAGCAGCAATCTCAGAGCTTCAGTCCACCACTGTTCTGTATCTATTTTTAGCAGGTGGAGGGAATATATAACAGGATACCCAGAAAATAATAATTTCTTTTTTAAGATTTTCTTTCTTTTTATTTTTTATCTTTATTTATTCATTTGATAGAGACAGCCAGAAATTGAGAGGGAAGGAGGTGATAGAAAGGGAGAGAGACAGAGAGAGACACCTGCAGCCCTGCTTCATGACTTGCAAAGCTTTCCCCTTGCAGGTGGGGACTGGGGGCTTGAACCTGGGTCCTTGAGCACTGTAACATGTACCCTCAACCAGGTGCGCCACCACCTGCCCCCTTTAATAATAATTTCTAAAGAGAAGGCAGTGTGTCTTAAGGGGCATATGATTTCACTGAGACAAACTACAACTCTATCCCAAAGAAGTGTGTTTTCAACTTGTCCTAACATAGGACTGAACTAGAAGACTATCAACACCCGCCCCCCCCCCCACACACACACTGCATGGTGTTAATAGATTATTTTCATTACTTTTTATTAAGCTGGGGGTTTTATGCATTTGCAGGGTTTTTTTTTTTTATCTAGGGCCACATTTTGGTTTAAATAGAGAAACAGAGAGGAAGGGAGAGATAGCACAGTACCAGTGCTGCCCTCAGTGCCATGGCACTGCCCATGTGATACTGGAACTTCAGCCTGGATTGAGAGATGACAAAGTAAGCACTCTATATGGTGACCTATTCTTCCAGCCCTGATAAAATAGTGTTTAAAGAAGTGTTTCTGGTTCTTAAAGTTGTTCAGACAGGGCCCAGGTGATGACACACTGAGTAGAGCACATGCTACCATGTGCTAGAACCTGGGTTCAAGCTCCCTATTTCTTTCTGTCTCTGTCACAAAAGAGAGAAAGAAAAAAAAGGCTACCGGGAATTGTAACAAGCAGGTACCAAGTCCCCAGCAGTAACCTTGGTGGGAGAAAAAAAGAAAAGTTCCGTAGACAGCACTGTATTGGCTATGAAAAGGGTATCCGTTGGCTGACAATACTCTTCTTGTCTGATGTGAAACCAAAACTTGGTAATGATTCAGGGAAACTATAGTGACTCTTGTACCTTCATAGGTGGGGATAGATTTGGCATATTCAAGAGTCACTTGAACCAGATGGTTACAACAGCACAAATCTCCTGTGCCTCTTTGACTCTCATTTGGGTCTGGAACGGAAGGTTTGCTGGCTCAGTGCAAATACAGTTTTTTTTGTTGTTTTTTTTTTTAATGAGAGGGAGGTCAAACACTCAGGCATACCACCTGGCACCATTACAAATCAATACTTTGGATGTGAAATCAACAGAACTAAAAGAGAAAGAAAAGAAATGACCCATGACACAAAATAGAAAGTTAAAATAACCTCAGAACAGGTTGACAGTATTGTCCATCTGGGATTATAAGTGCTGAAAGAGTGATTGTTTCTCTTAACGTTCCTTTCTAGCAGGTCAAGACAGGGCAAATCAGTCACTTTACAAAGCATGGGGGGTATACAGGGTTGGATGAGGAAGGCAGGTGTCTCAGGGTTGTCCAAGTCCCTCAAGGCTTGATGGCAGCCACTGCTCTGGATCCTAGTTGGAGTTTTAATTGATAGGGAAAATAGAAGGTTTGCTCCAAATAAAATTGCTTTTTGTGACTGTTGTGCTATCCGAGGACCTCCATTCCTTTAGGGAGAACTATGCAGTTGCCCAAATATTCAAGTGAAGTACACTGTGACTCTCCATTTTTCCCACCAGGTTTATCACTGGGGCTTGGTTCCTGCATGGTTCCACTGGTCCTGGTGGCCTTTTTCTTTTTCTTTTGATAGAGAGGAGAGACGCCTGCAGCACTGCTCCACTGCTAGTGAATCTTTGTTCGTGCAGGTGAGGAGCAGGGGCTTGAACCCAACTTGTCATGCGTTGTAACATGTGTGCTCTATTACCTGTGCCACCTCCTGGTCCCAGCTATTTGTCTTAAGTTCAAGTGGACTTCTTCCTTCTCTGGCTGCAGGAACAGTGTTTTGTGTCTAATTTTGGGTAAGCAGTGTTAGCATTTATATCATTTTAAATATTTTCTGTGACTTAAATTTGAGAACGGAGGCAGGGTTAGAATCCAAGATGCTAGTTAGTAGGGATGTTTTGAGTCAAATAAATAGGGTCAACTCAGAAATTTTGGGTAAATACAAAATGACATCCTTATTGATAATGTCAAGACTGGATTGGAGCCAGAATTCTGATTAGGGACAGGACACTCTCCTAAGAGCAGAGAGCTTTGTCTTTAGTTTGTCTACTGAATTGTCACCTTCTCTTTCGAACACTAGAGGAATCCAGTACCTAGTGTTCTCCCTCATCCTCACCCCCATATAATGGATATCTTGGTAAAACTAGTTTCTGGGTAATTTAGAGTTCCATGTGTTACATTTTGCATAGGATATTTCTATTTAAGTATTTGGCTCATCCCTAGAAAATGAAAAGCTTGCAGCTAGGGAGGTGGTGTATATCAGCTCTGAGTTTGATCCTCAGCGCTGAATAATTCAGAGTGATGTTCTCTCTCTCTCACAAATAAATAAATAAATAAATATTTAAAAAGAAAACTAGAGGTTTGGAGACCAGATGGTGGCGCACATGGTTGAGCTCACACACTACCATGCTTAAGGACCTGGGTTCAAACCCTAGTTCCCACCTGCAGGGGGAATGTTTCATGAGCAGTGAGGCAGTTCTGCCGGTATCTCTTTTTCTCTCCCCTTCTTTCTGTATCCAATGAATAAATAAAAATATTTAAAAATATAAGTTTAAGCTTTGACTAAAAAAAAAAAGAGATTTCTAGGTGTCCTTAAAGTTCATTCTGAGGCTCACAGCAACCTTATTTAATTGAAAAGGCTTGAAAGGGAGAATGGATAGCCTGAGTCCTGAGTGGCTTGGAGCTTGTAGGAGGGTACTGAGTGAAATCATGGGGTACCCACAGTACATCTCAATTTCTACATCCTTGTTTCTCTAGCCCCCATTTTCCTCCGTATGTTTAGGTGTCATATCCATTTAATCTTTGTGAAATTAAGGAAGTGAAGGGTTATTTTCATACAGATAAATAGTATGTGGAGGAGGGAAATTCAAGAATATAAAACAACTAAATTTGAGATCCGGGAGGAATTAAAGAAGGAAGATTTCTAGAACCTTTCCAAACACTGGATTGCAAATTTGGAATGCCAGTTGTGCAATAGCTGCTTTTACCTGTCAGAGTAGTGGATGAAATGCATGGAGGAAAATTTTTCTTCAAGAGTCACTTGAACCAGATCAATGTGTGAACAAGAAGAATGTGTGCTATCATTTCATGTTTATCGTGACAGCTATTTATGGTAATTCTAAAGCTATTAAATGTTATGCAACATAAACTTGTTCTAATATACTCAAGAAGCATCCAATTTATACAACAGCTGGAAAAGAAAATCAAATCCACTCCATTGGGCCAGCTAAATCATGAGAAAAGCATTTCATACCCTCCAGCTGACGCAGCATGTAGATCAAACTGGCAGATGTATTGTAGGGAAAATATGTCATAACAGACAAATGTAAGAAAAGGACAAATCTACAAAAAAGGATCATATACATATGAATCAGAGTAGTGGGAAACTATAGAATGAATAAGTAAAAAGTAAGGCATCCTCTCTCCTCAATATTTAGAAAGCCCCTCAGTTACCGCAATCACAGTTAGAAAAAGTAATGTCTTATACATATATTTTCCCCCACAAAACAGAAACCATGACCCAGAATCCCCTAACTACTCACCATTGATATCTTTCTGCTATCCTTAGAAAATTCTTCCAATAGTAAGAAAACCATGTAAATAATAACAATAATAAGCCACATAAAGGTAAAGAAGATAAGGAGAACACCATCAGATATATATTGTGTATGTGTAGCTAGTTAAAGCATGCTACAACTTACTGCTTTAAAAAATGTGCTAAATATAAACCTGTTGTCAAAATGACCTTGGTATGTTTGCCAAGGGATGCATTGCGTTGAGCTTATGTGGTAGACATTGTTACCAGTCAACCAGGCACCCTTATTCATTCTAATTGTATTGGTGAGAGAATAGTTCCAGTGTGGTTAAGTATTTTTTTCAAGGATACAGGAGTGTGATAAAGCTGAGGTTTAAGGCCAGATCATTGTGATTTGAGAGCTTGGATCCTTTGTCCTACTTTACTTTGCTTGATGACTGCCTCCTTTTACTTTGAATCCTCCTGTGATGGAGAGATGGCTGGATGGCTGGAGAGTTTCCGCTTCCCTAAGGCTTCCCTAAGTTTAGTCTTGTCTTGTCAATTTCCAGTGTCATCTAGTTTCCTTCACTCATTGTTCTTGGTAAGTATACAGATCCAATCTCTTGGCTTAATCTCTCCTTTCATATGAAAACTGCCTATATTTGGAGGTGGCCATAGACTTGATTCCATTTTTTATTCTCTTTATTGAATCTTCTTTATTACAAGGTCTGTATGGGTTCTGCTGATTTTTCTGGATATTGGTAAAGTTACATATTTTTTTATCATTTACTTTCTTTTTTATTTATTTATTTATTTATTTTTTATTTAAGAAAGGATTAATTAACAAAACCATAGGGTAGGAGGGGTACAACTCCACACAATTCCCACCACCCAATCTCCATATCCCACCCCCTCCCCTGATAGCTTTCCCATTCTCTATCCCTCTGGGAGCATGGACCCAGGGTCATTGAGGGTTGCAGAAGGTAGAAGGTCTGGCTTCTGTAATTGCTTCCCCGCTGAACATGGGCATTGACTGATTGGTCCATACTCCCAGTCTGTCTCTCTCTTTCCCTAGTAGGGTATGTCTCTGGGGAAGCGGAGCTCCAGGACACATTGGTGGGGTCTTCAGTCCAGGGAAGCCTGGCTAGCATCCTGATGGCATCTGGAACCTGGTGATTGAAAAGAGAGTTAACATACAAAGCCAAACAAATTGTTGAGCAATCATGGACCCAAAGCTTGGAATAGTGGAGAGGAAGTGTTATGGAGGTACTCACTGCAAACTCTAGTGTACTTCTGCTTTCAGGTATATATTTTGCAGTAGTTTATGGATACGTGTGAACATAAGCTCTCTCTCACAGAAACTGGTGTATATCTAGGTTATGGGACTTTGTTAGAAAGTGAACCACCTGAGATGAAATTAGAGTGTAATATAAAAGGAAAGGTCTCACCCGAGTAATGAAGCTGAAGGGTTGCCATTCCACACGTGAAGTCTCTGGACACAGTCTGAGGTGAAGCATGTTGAGGTGGCAATCGTTGCGTTGGTTAGGTTGTGATCGGCGGATGCAATATTATTTGAGTTTCCAGGAGATGTGGTCAGAGCTCAGCCACTAGCAGCTTCTCAGTCCGCCATCTTCCGGGAACCCCTTTTATTATTTTTCAAATTTGATGATATGACCATTTAGAATTCCATATCTGTACTAGTCATGGGTTTCTGCTTTGCATATTCCTTTCTTAGACAGCTATGACCTTTGGCTTTAGAATAAATGTCATTCCATCCCATTGCACATTAACTGTGGAAAGAAAATGAATAATTTGATGTAATCTCTTGATAAAAGTATCTTTCTGCGGGGCCTGTCATGATGCTGGAATGTCTGAAGAACGTTCTTGAAGACTGGGTAGACATTTTCCGTGCCTGTTAGTGGGTCATCATGAGGACTTGGGCAATGAATGTCAGTCATGGTGCAGATGCTCTAGGTTTTCATTAGGTTCCACAGCTGTACGATTTCAAGGGATGTTTTCTCAGGATAAACGTAATGATGTGAATCTCCATGCCAAACAGTTAACATGTTTCATTGAGAATGGCCATCAATGTGATTTTTTTTTTCTCGACTGCTTTTTCTCTTCCTTTTTAAATTTGTCTTGCTTTAAAACTGCCTGAAACTTTGTCAGGAATACATAGACCTAACCAGAGTAGAAAAAAAAAAAAAACACACAGGACATCTGCTTTGTCTGTTCAGTAATTTCACTAAAGCAGTCGAGAAAAAAAAAAATCACATTGATGGCCACATGGTGGGAAAGTAGGGGCTGCCAAGTATTGAGCAAGTGATATTGTAGTACCAGGTGTGGGGAGGCCTATGTCATGGCTAACATTAAGCATGTAATTGCATTATAAATGGTTTGCATGCAAATGGGTCATGGAAACAGTATTTTTCTCTGCTGGGAGAAGTAAGAATTCTATTCTGAAAATAAGTCGTTTTTCTTTTGCTGACTTGTTTTCATACAAAAACATTTAGTTTAATCATGATTTCATAATCTTACATATATTAGGCAAAATATATTGTAAAATATAGAACACACTAAGAACAGAGCTCAAGTAATTTCTGCTACTACCCTCAGTATTTTCTGACCACAGATTCAACAACAACAACAAAAAACAAAAATGAGCTGCATCAGACCCAGGTAGACAAACTATCTCATTCTTTGACATTTATTGGGTTGGCACCCAGCTAAGTTCTAGTTGCCTCTTGAAATCTACAAAAATATTTGGGAGGAAAACAATAGGTCAAAATATACCCCTATTTTCCTTATCTAATAATAACAAATTATACAATAGTTTATATCATCATTTAAATTTTCTGATAAATTTCCTACATAAGCTCTCAAGTAATTCACAGATGAATTTTAAATAGTGTATCAAACTGTGTCTCAGCTTGAGGAGCCCTAACCTTTTCTCCTATCATATATCCCCTAAGCATCTGTATTTCTGCAGTGTGCACTATAGTCATTTTTAGAAGCTCAAACACACCTGTCAGTCAGTCCTGCAGCAACTATTTATCCAGCACCCAGGGAGTACATAACCCACAGAGTGTGCCAGAACAAATAACAAAAATCAAACTAAATTAACTGTTGTTGAAATGAGTGGAAACAGTAAGCTCCTTTTTTAAGGATGAGCAAATTCGAGACATTTTTCATTTTCTAAAGAGTAGTTTTAGAATAAAATAAAAATTTGTTAGTTTATGTTCTATAAAACCCTTTGAGATTTAGTAAAAGTAGTGGAAATTAATGCCAATATTTGCACCTTAATAATTATTGACTACACTGTTTTTATGTGCTGAACTCTAAGCAATTTTGTCCTTTCTAAAAATTTTATAAGTGATTTAATATTGATTTACAAAATTAGGAAATAACCGCTATAATTCCATACCATTTCCACCACCAGAGTTTTGCGTCTCCATTCCTTCCATTACAAACAGCATTAGTTCTCCCAAGATCACAGATATGGGTTGACTATTATTTCTGTAACTATCTATATATACTTACATATATTTGCCCATTTTTTCTATGTTTTCTTTTTTCTAAGAGGAACAAAAACCGGGGGGGGGGGCTTACTTTGGGAACGAGTTATTCTGACTTTGTTTTCTGATTTCTGTCCTAAAATACATATTGTTGGCATAAATATATATCATATCTGTTGACAGAGTAATTATTGTAGTGGGTTCTGGATGCACATTTTTTATCACTATGTTTTAAGAATTGTCAGTGAACCTACATTTCAGGTCTGGGAAAAGCAGCATGGATGGCATAGTTTGAAAACCTTGAAACCAATTCAGAAGACTAGTAGGCAGAGCCCCATCTGTCTAAGTCTACAGTGTGGCATGGGACTGATAACTGAACATCTTGGTATCTGAGTGGAAGTGATTTGAGCTTAGCAACTGCTAAATCTGTCTAATTATATTTGTTTTAGTTCCTTTTTTATGAGAGATAGAGGGGTCAGCTTATGGCACACCTGGTTTGAGTGCAATGTTACAATATGCAAGGACCTGGTTTCAAGCTCCTAGTCCCAACCTGCAGGGGAGAAAGCTTCACAGTTAGTGGAGCAGTGCTGCAGGTGTCTCAGTCTCTCTTCATCTGTTTTCTCCTTCCCTCTGCATATTTGTCTGTCTCTATCAAATAAAGATAAAACAGATGAATAGAAACAAAAAAACAAATTAGAGCGAGAGAGACCAGAACACTGTTCAGATCTGGTCTATGGTGGTTTGGGTGATTGAACCTGGGGCTGTCTTACTATTCTATATTGTCTTTCAAGGAGATACCAAGGACTTTAAATATTTTGTTTTGCAGTATCTGATCTCTGGTACTCAGCTGACTTCTTTCTGCTCTTTTCCTCGCTTTCTGCCAGAATGGTAAATAGGCCATCATAGGTCCTTTTTCTGAATCCCAGAGGAGATTATGTTGTCCCTTTTTGTATTTATTGTGGTATTCTGGGTTTTGTTTGTTAACTTTTTCTCCAAATCACTTTATTGAGGAAATAACTAACAATAGTACTTTTTTTTTTCTATCTCACTGTGATGGATACACACTACTCTCACCAGCTGAAGTCTTCCTCTGCCATTGTCCAGTGGATTTTCCATATCCTTTTAACCCTTTCTCTGTAGCCTCCTTTGTTCTATTGTAACAGACACAATAGCTAGTTAAGTCTTACCCTGTATTTTCCCTTTATTTTTTAAAATTTATGACTTATTTAGTGTTTTACAAGATTAGGAAATTATAGGGGTATAGTTCCATACCACACCCACCACCAAAATGTTGTGCCTCCCCACCCCTGAGATCATCTTCTCTGGAAGTCTGCATTTCATCCTGTCATTATAAGTTTCAGTAAATACCTAATGTCTATCTTTCCTCCTAGATTATCAACTCAAGGAGTCAATTAGTGCCTGGATTTTAAAAAATATTTTGTTTTTAATGACAGAGAGAAAGATACATACAGAGAGCTAACAGAGTACTACTCAGCTCTGGCTTCTGGTGGTGCTGGAGATTGAACCTGGGATTTTAGGGCCTCAGGCATGTAAGTCTTTTGCATAACCATTATACATTCTCCCCAGCCCAGTACCTGGGTTTTTGGAGGGTTATATCCTTCATGACTCAACCCAGTATCTGTTATGTGCTCAATTTATATGCTGAAATAAATTAGTGAATGTTTTAAAATCTCATCTAGGTATTTAGACTGTGCTAACAGTACCTAGTCTTTTCAAGTTACAGCTATAGAAGGGAAATTTTAAAGCCCTTATTCCTACTCCCTGGGCCACTAATATTGGAGGGTGTATATAGAGAGAAGGACAAGAGAACATTCAGGTAGAAACATTCCAGATTCCTGTGACATTAACGAATGACCATCATAGAGAAAATATAACCATATACACTTGACTTAGTGTGTTACAGAAACAAACAAAAGGTCAACTGGCTAAAGGTTAAAGAAAATAAATCTATTCTGGGGAGATAGCATAATGTTTATGCAAAATACTTTCGTGCCTGAGGCTATGAGGTCCCGGGTTCAATCTCCAGCACCACCATAAGCCAGAGCTGAGGAGTGCTCTGGTATCTATCATTGAAAATAAATAAAATATAAAAAAAGTCTGAAGGAAAAGCAGTGACCTTATTTGTTTTGTCTGTTGCTTACTCCATATATACTGTCCCATGAGATACTGTTTTTCAGTTAGAAGGTATGGATTCTTTGAAAGTAAAGAGATTAGGGGGAAAATGTGTGAAAAATAGTTTATTGCTGGGATAATCCTCCTACGAGAAGTCTAATTTATCATACTTAATGGCAGATGCTATTTCAAGAAATATTGAGGAAAATAAAAATAGAGGCGTGTGGGGTCCGGGAGGTGGCGCAGTGGATAAAGCATTGGACTCTCAAGCATGAGGTCCTGAGTTCAATCCCCGGCAACACATGTACCGGAGTGATGTCTGGTTCTTTCTTTCTCTCCTATATTTCTAATAAATAAAATCTTTAAAAAAAAAAAAAGAGGCTCACACTGTTAAAGAGGGGGTTGGGAGAGTGAGAGACAGAAGAAGGAATCAAAATTTCCAATTTCTTAATCCCTTAGAAATTGAAGATGCAGTCTTAGCCACTTGTGTATGGATGTACCACACACCAGTCCATCCTTGTTCTGTTGTATTATCCAAATTCAAAATGTGATACCACAGATGTACAAACTAATTTTTTTCCTTTTTTTATTTAAGAAAGGAGACATTAACAAAACCATAGAATAAGAGGGGTACAATTCCCCACAATCCCCATAACCCGATCTCCATATCCTATCCCCTCCCCTGATAGCCTTCCCATTCTCTATCCCTCTGAGAGTATGGATCCAGGGTCTTTGTGGGTTGCAGAGGGTGGAAGGTCTGGCTTCTGTAATTGCTTCCCCGCTGAACATGGGCGTTGACTGGTCGATCCATACTCCCAGTCTGTCTCTCTCTTTCCCTAGTAGGGTGGGGCTCTGAGGAAGTGGAGCTCCAGTACACATTGATGGGGTCATCTGTCCAGGGAAGTCTGGTCAGCATCTTGCTGGCATCCGGAACCTGGTGGCTGTAAAGAGAGTTAACATACAAAGCCAAACAAATTGTTGAACAATCATGGACCCAAAGACTGGAATAGTGCAGATGAAGTGTTGGGGGGTATTCCCTGCATGCTCTTATGTACTTCTGCTTTCAGGTATATATTTTTCCCCTATTTATGGGCACGGGTGAACCTATGCTCTATCTCAGGGGACCTGGACTATATCTAGCTTTGGGGACTTTATCGGGGAGTGGAACACCTGGAATGGAATCAGAGAATACTATGAAAGGAAAGGTCTCACCCGAGTGATGAAGCTGAAGGGTTGTCGTTTCACACCTGAAGTCTCTGGTCACCTGAAGTCTGAAGTGAAGCATGCTGGGGTGGCACTCGTTGCGTTGATTAGGTTGCAATCCGCAGATGCAATATTATTTG
Organism: Erinaceus europaeus; assembly: GCF_950295315.1. NCBI lineage: Eukaryota > Metazoa > Chordata > Mammalia > Eulipotyphla > Erinaceidae > Erinaceus > Erinaceus europaeus. The sequence goes on along the minus strand of NC_080185.1, from coordinate 101,882,231 downwards.
ATTTGAATTGAGAGAAGCATGCAGAAAAGTGGGCCCCACCCTAAGGTTCCAGGATTGGGGGGAAATACAGGCTCTATAGTGGAAAATGTGAGGTTCCTGTTGTCTTAGGGTTCAAGAAGACAATGGATAGTTATTGTTATCGTCACATTATTTGGTGATAGGATTAACTTTGGAAAGTCCTTTTGATAGCGTTAGGGGTATAATACCCAGCATCCTGTATATAGCTGTGCTACTGGTTGCTTCTGTTCTCCCTGGTCTAGGCTTTTGGGAGAGACAACATATCAAAGACAGCCTATGTATTAAAAAGACTCAGTCTGTGTTTTAAGAAGTTCGAGACATATCATTAGTTTTTTGCCTCTCATATTAATTAAATAGTGGTTTATATGTTTACACTTTAATAGGATTGTACATAAACACCATTCCCACCACCAAAAGACTGTGTCCCATCCCCCCCACCCCTTCACCATAGGGTTTTGACATTGGTGCCCTACTCTCGATTTAATCAGATCCTGCTTTTAGTTTCCCTTTCTGTTCTTCTTTCTCAACTTCTGTTGATGAGTGGGGACATCCCATACTCATCTTTATCTTTCTGACTTAGCTGACTTAACATAATTCCTTCTAGCTCTGTCCAAGATGGGTCAGATAAGGTGGGCTCTTTGTTCTTAATAGCTGCATAGTATTCCATTGTGTATATGTACCACAGCTTTCTCAGCCACTCATCTGGTGTTGGGCACCTGGGTTGCTTCCAGGTTTTAGCTATTATGCATTGTGCTGCTATGAACATAGATGTACACACATCTTTTTGGTTGGGCATTATGGAATCCTTAGAGTATATCGCCAGGACAGGAATTACTGGGTCATATGGAAGGTCTATGTCTAGCCTTGTGAGAGTTCTCCAGACTGCTCTCCAGAGAGGCTGGATCAGTTTACATTTCCACCAGCAGTGTAGAAGGGTTCCTCTGTCCCCACAGCCTCTCCAACATTTGTTGCTGCTGTCCTTTTTGATGTATGCCATTCTCATAGGAGTGAGGTGGTATCTTAATGTTGTCTTTATTTGCATATCTCTGACAATCAGCGACCTGGAACAGTTTTTCATATGTTTTTTAGCCTTTTGGATCTCCTCTGAAGTGAATGTCTTGTTCATATCCTCTGCCCATTTTTGGATGGGGTCATTTGCTTTTTTGGTGCTAAGTTTGCTGAGTTCTCTGTATATTTTGGTGATTAGTCTCTTGTCTGATGTATGGTATGTGAAGATCTCCCATTCTGTGAGGGGTCTCTCTGTTTGTGTGATAGTTTCTTTGGCTGTGCAGAAGCTTTTCAATTTGATGTAGTCCCATTGGTTTGTTTCTGCTTTTGTCTTCCTTGCAATCAGGTTTGATTCATCAAAGATGTCCTTGAGGTTTATGTGGGAAAGTGTTTCACCAATGTTTTCCTCTAAGTATTTGATAGTTACCGGTCTGACATCCAGGTCTTTGATCCATTTGGAGTTGATTTTTGTTTCTGGTGAGATAAGGTGGTTCAATTTCATTCTTCTGCATGTTATAACCCAGTTTTCCCAGCACCATTTATTGAAGAGAGCCTCCTTCTTCCATTTAATACTTTGGGCCCCCTTATCAAAGATTAGATGTCCATAGGTATGGGGGTCAAGCTGTAATTTTTAAAAAAAAATATTTAGTTTATTCCCTTTTGTTGCCCTTTTTGTAGTTATTATTGTTATTGATGTCATCGTTGTTGGATAGGAGGGGGAGAGAAAGATAGACACCTGCAGACCTGCTTCACCACCTGTGAAGCAACTCCCCTGCAGGTGGGGAGCCAGGGACTCAAACAGGGATCCTTACTCCGGTCCATGCACTTTGCGCCACCTGAACTTAACCCACTGTGCTACCGCCCGACTCCCCAAACTGTAATTTTTTTTTCTCTCAGTGATTCCTCAATACTGCTCCGGATATATATACATGAGAAGCACATTCAATAGCTATTACAAATACAGAATTTGAGTTATGCCCTATGACCCTGCAATCCCTCTCCTAGGTAACTATCTGAGGAACACAAAAATGTCAATTTGAAAATACCTGTGCACGCCTGTGTTCATTGCAGTGCTATTCACATCAGATAAGATTTAGAAACAACCCATGTGTCTGATGACAGATGACACATGGGTATATAAAGAGGTTATGGTGTCTATACACTGTAAACTATCTACTCATATGAAAGAAAAGATGATTTTGTCTTTGCTACAACATGGATGGAAATAGAAGGGATCATGGTCAGTGGAAGACATATACCCTGTGACACTACCGGTATGTGGTATCACAAAGCAAGAGAGGACAGGGTGAAATATAAGTAATACTTTAGTCTATGTCTGCAGCTCTTAGAGAACTAAGGGAAGAGTTTTTGTGGGCTAGGGGTCCAGTGCTCTGTAGTGGAGTGAGACTGCACTTGAGTGGTAAGGACGGCACACTAACATATTTAGAGGAGATGTGATTTGTATCCTTGAAACAACTAAAGTATTATAAAAAAATTCCCATAATAAAAAATAATGAATCAACCTAAATGCCCATCAACAGGTTACTGAATAAAGTATTTGTAGAATATGTGTTCAATTGATTAATATTTTGTAGTTTAAACTGATTATATCTTTGGAACAAAGTATGATGGAACTGGAGGTGATTTTGCTTAGTGAACTAAGAAGTGAAAGACAAATACTGGGTGTTCTCATTCATATGTAAAATATAAAGAACTTAAAGTATGCAAACTTGCAGAAAGAATAGTAACTAAACTGCCTCTTAGACGTTTTAGAAAATGATAGTTATCAGACAGAGTAGGAGGCACAGGAACTTTGGAGGTGGGTGTGTTAAGTATGAAACTATGCCCCTGAAATCTTGTAATTCTTTAAATAAATATAAAATTATTAATAAGTTTTATAAACTTGGATTTGAATTGTATTACAAATCTCCTGAATAAAAATCAGGCATGTGGCCTAGGAGTATGCATCTTATAAATCCCAGTAGGCAGTGCAGATAAGCAATGTGGCTCACAGCGCTGGTCAGCTAGCACCAAGTTGGAAATATGGCTGACTTTCTAACAGTTTGGGATCCATTTACCATTTTCAAACCACATATAAAAAGGAACCCCATTTTCTATAAATTTATAAACAAAAAATTTATCTCCTAAAAATATAATATAATGAAAAGGAAAGAGAACGTCCAGTTTTAGAAGATCTCAATTCAAGTAGGGTCTCTGCTTAATAGACTGAATATAAAAATACTTGCATTTTAACCCCACAGAGACAGTGATTTCATATGGCTTAATCTAATGGTTTAGCTCTCTGAGCATTGCTTCTTGTGCTTTAAATGGGATCCTATTTTCAAAAGGCTATTTTTAGAATTAGATGAGCTTATATAAGTGATCTCACTCAAACTATAATGTGAGCTATTTGTTTAATTCCTCTAGAGACCACATCACTAATGAATGTTGCTCATTTTGCATACACCATTGAAATATGATCTGCAGTCAGTTTTGCCGTCTGTAAACAAAACCTGTGCCTTAGGAAATTTAACAATGAATGTAAACCCATGCCATCATATGTGAATTCTTTATTTTTATTTTTATTTTTTATAAAAAGGAAACATTGACATAACCATAGGATAAGAGGGGTACAACTCCACACAATTCCCACCACCAGATCGCTATATCTCATCCCCTCCTGTTAGCTTTCCTAGTCTTTATCCCTCTGGGAGTATGGACACAGAGTCATTAGGGGGTGCAGAAGGTGGAAGGTCTGGCTTCTGTAATTGCTTACCTGCTGAACATGGGCATTGACAGGGCGATTCATACTTCTAGCCTGCCTCTCTCTTTCCCTAGTGGGGAAGGGCCCTGGGGAAGCGGGGCTCCAGGACCCATTGGTGGGGTCATCTGTCCAGGGAAGTCTGGTTGTCATTACGCTAGCATCTGGAACCTGGTGGCTGAAAAGAGAGTTAACATATAAAGCCAAACAAGTTGCTGACTAATCATGAACCTAAAAGCTGAAAGAGTGGGAGATTCTTACAAAGAACTCCAGCTTCCTGTATGGTTTGTCTAGAATGGCTCCATGGTTGCCTTTCTATTCAATATTTGTCCTTACACCATTCCTCCAGCCCTGTATTCCACCATTTCCTTGACTTAGTAGGCATCTGGCTCATTATTGTTCTTTCCCTCATTGTCTGCTGCATCCAGAAATGTTCAATGTCAGGACCTCTCAGGATGGTGATTCCAATCAACTACCTTCACTTAAAGGGGTTCATTGTCCTGAGTTACTGCCAATAATCATTGAGCAATCATCAATACAAATGTTTGGGGAAAATGGGAGATACTCTGAGCTTCAAACATATGAAAGTAATAGTTTCTGCAAGAAAAGACTGAGGGACAAGTTATGATACTGAGACAAAATAAAATTTAGGAAATGTTTCAGGCAGAGATGAACTGTGGGCAGTGTGGCAGGAGCAGAATTAATCCATTGAACACTAGTTGCAGAATATATCAGTTAACCTTTCTTCCTGTGTAACTAACTTAAACTTGACCTTTAGTAATGCCTTTCATAATGTCCATTTGGAAAAGTTGGGAAATAGTGTTTGTGACTGAATGTGCTCTCATGATAGAGCAGGTGGAAGCATACCCAGCTGAGAATTGCAGTAATGGATGTTGAGAGATCCTAAGTGGCCTAAGTGCAATGATGTGCTGGAGCCATGCTAGCTCCTGAGAGTGTATTGGACACATCTCTTCCTAATGGATCATTCAGTGGTGTCACATTAGGTGGTTGAAATTGGTCTTGATGGGACTGTTCAAACCAAGGAAATTGGTCAACAGCACAAATCTGGGCTTTATTTTCCTCTAGAGAATTAGTTGTTAAACATTTACCAGCACACTACTGTGCTTTTGTTTTCCCTCTGAGTTTTGAATTCAGTCATTTAAAAAATGTTTATATGAATCAGTGTGCTAGAACAAAGGGAGAGAAAAGGATGCCGTGCACTCTATGATGAGGCGACTCCTTGTCTACTTATGAAAGACACAGCATGTGCATGAAAGACACAGGATGTGCAAAGCCCTGTGCATTTTTTTCCCATTGGTTTCTTTGCTACCATTTCCTCCACTTGTGTGCTTTTCCCTTAACCACAAAGGATTTTTTTCTCCATCAACTATTTTCTTTGCCAACAAAGTCTTTCCTCCAGAACTTTGCTTCTATGGCTCAGTGTCAGTTCAAACATCACTTCTTCAGAAAAGTCTTCCTTGACTACCTCCAATCTAATGTAACATAATTCACTCTGTCTCTGGACTACACCTCCCTCAATACAGCATTTTCATTGAAATACCGGGTTGCCAGGAAAGTCATGACACTTTTTTTTATGAAAAAAAATGCATGAGTTTTCCGACAGCCTGATAAATCTGGCAAAACAGGCACCCTATGAAAGTGAGTTGTGAAGTGCTGGTGAATTTATTTTTATGTCTGAAATTTAGACTTTTTCAAACATAGACTAAGGCTATATGTTTTAGGAGGAAGACCACAGAAGTATAGGTTATGTCATGGGTGCATGCCCCTAATTTGCACTATTGTTGGTGATCAGGTGGCTGAGATAGCCCTTAGCAAATCTCTACACTGTGAAGTTATTCCCTCTCCACTTTCTTTCCATCACATTTCTTTTTGGAGAAAAGTCATTATATGGAGTTCATATTCAAGGGCTGGGACTCTGATCTCCATTTTCATTGGGAGTATGCATGTAAATCAATCTTCTGTACTAGCGGTCCTTTTCCTCCATTTATTTATTCAGTGATTTGCTTATATTAAACAGTTGCCACACCATGGGGCCTCTTCAGCCCAGTGCTTCCACCCTCTATACTAGAGCTACATCACCTGGCGTTATCAATGACATTCTCCTCTGGTGCCAGGGATTGAACTGAGGGCCCCATCCACAGCAAAACGTGTGCTCTACCCATTGGACTATTTCTCGGCCCTGTGTTCATATTTCTTACAGATTTTTTTAAAAAAAATATCTTAAGCAATAGTCCTTTCCTATGTTATTTTCTTTTGCTGCTACTGGCATCATTCCAGCTTTTGTCAGCAGGGACTCTGTTTTGTAAACTTTATTTTCCTGGTTCATTTTTCATCCTCTTATCCAATATTTCTTTAGGTAGTCCCTGCTCCTTTAATTGGAGAATGGTTTGAAATCTGGGCACTGAGTGTGCTTGCTGTTGCAGAGGTAATACTTGGTTGTAAATGTTCAAGTATGTATATAAACTTATCTGCATCTTGACTTGAGTATCAGAGGACTTCTTCTACCTCTGTGCTAATCTATATTACATTACTTCACAGTCAGAGACCTGACTTCACCATCTGCTAGCTATTTACTTGTTTGTTTAATTCCAGTGTACATGTGTAGCGATTTCAGAATTGTTAACCTGTATTCTCAGGAGATACAACTTTACCAAAACTATGTTAGTGTTTATGTTCGGTCCCTCTTGTGTTGAGTCTTACAGTTTCCTCTCAAAAGACTCTTTCCACAGAAAACACTCCATCTTAAAGCACCATAGTACCATAAGCTACAACTGTCATATTTATTTATCTATGGTTTATTTTCCCAACTAGAATATAAACTCTAGAAGAACTTGGTCTGTTTGTCTTGCTCAGGACTCTATCCTCAGCCAGTACATCAAGACTAATTTCAAGCATGGTTGGAATTCATTTATTACATGCAGGGATGAAGTCATTTACAATATACTGTATTAACATTTGATTCTACTCGCTTGCTAAGTGTAATTAGGCACTAAGTGACTAAAACATACTCTGAAAACCTTGAAAAATGTTATATAAATCAAACGCCACTGAAGGAATGACACCTGTAGCACTGCTTCACCACTCATGAAGCTTCCCCCTACAGGTGAAAAAGGACCAGAAAAGAGACCTCCTGCCTGTGTTTCCAATACTTTATCCATTGTGTCACCTCTCAGGCTGCCATGTTTCTTCTTTTCTCTCTAGAATAGTAGCATTGAATCATACTTACTGAGCATAATCTCAATCAGTTTAATTAAATAAGCTATTGAAGTTTGTTTCACCCTTCAAGCAAGTACAAGTCAATTTGCCTCAGAGATTGAGCATCCTTTATTCCAAATGGAATTTAAAGATTATGATGTTTCCACATTACAATTTCACAAAATGTTAGCTCTATACCCTCGAATTGCTACTGATAAGACCTATGAAACATAATTATGTTAAGTACTTAGTGGTTACATTATAGACAATTACTAGATAGAAAAAAATTGTACTTGTCACCATTTATTACTTATTAGTTCAACTGATAAAAATATTTCACGATGTATATATTGCTTGTCCAGATATTTAAAAATGAACTGATAGACTACCACAGTGTAATATTGGATACCTAGATTGCATTGTATTGCCTTCCTCCTGCTCAGCACTGTCTAATGGTGTTTCTGGGGCGTGAATCTGATACCTTGGAGCTTCAGACAGGAAAGTTGTTTTGGAATTATCTCTGAGAATTCCACTCGCCACTGGGGTGGCAGGTGATTCTGTTTGCATTTTGGGGCCTCAACAAAGGCTGGAAACTAGGACACCTACACAGGTCCTCTTCATATGACCTGGGCTCCAAGGCTAAACATGTTGACAGAAAGAGAGCGGCAAGGAGGACAGTACATTGCTTTCCCAACACCTGCCTTAGAAATCATACAACACTACTCTAGCCACAAGAGGAGAATCCTATGCCTTGCTTTTTAATATTGATTTATATTTGTTTCAGATGACTGAGATGACCTCTCCCTCACTAGGGCCCCTATTCTGTAATGGGGTGTGCTCTCCTGATTCTTAGCCTACCTACAGATTGGCGCCTGCAGCACCATGTGTTCTTATCACTGTATTTTGTTCTCAAAGTGATGCACTGTTACTTGAGTCTATATTTCTATAGGAACAGTAGGTTTTTATTCAGATTAAAGAACTTTCACTCTTCACTGCTGACAACAGTAGACCTGAAAGATATTTTCACATTCAAGTAGTGGCTGGTCTGGTTGAGTAGCATTAAAGATTATATATTATTTTTTTCCATGACAGGGTTTCAGATAATGAGAGCTTTGGTTTTACTATATGCACATGAGATCTCTGAAGAGAACGACAGGATTGGCTTTTATGACTCCTGCCTCTATATATCATGCTCCCTAGAAGTCACTGCCTGGGAACAATTCTCCCTTCTCTTTAGAATGTTTTAAAGGTTTTATATTTCAGACTACAAGGCAGGCAAGACTGAAAATATTTCTACAGTTAGAGAAGTAATGAGAACCATGGAATGAGACAGTATTTTTTGTATGTAAACAGGCTTACTGAAAAAGGGACCATATTTGCTAGATCATTTCTACTTTATGGCATGTATGTCTAAATCAGTCATTTCCAAATGCATGCATGCATCTTGATCCCTGAAGTGATATTAACATTATCCTATTTATTACTCGTTGGTTTAATGCTTTCTTTGAAACAAAGGTGATTTTAACCTTTGAACTAAAAATTTTTAAATTAGGTTTAATATATCCAATTTGAAAGACAATTTCTGCTCTGTGTATCTGTATGAAATCTCCAGCAGAGGACAAACTTCCCACTGTGTTTAAACTTTGAATGCATTTACAGAGAATTAAAGATACCAACACTTTAGAGTCACATGCTGGTGAAAATTGCCTTTGAAATAATTCACAAAGTAGGGAAAATGGGATTTTAGTAACATAGACTATAAACCAGTTTGGGTTACAACTTAGTCTCTGTACATTAGGGATATCTAATGTGTAAATATGCTTAATACTGTATTTTGTGTCATGTTAGCATTTTTATTAGAGACCCTAGAGCATTTTAAATAGACTTATTAAAATGTTCACATTTATGCTCTAGTTAGAGAAATGCTCACATCTTATGCCTGACATTTTTTCCTCATCATTCTAGAACAGTCACAATAGAGATAAAAGGAAGTGAATTGGATTGCAGACTGAAAAAACTATTATGCATTGAGATGATTATAGGCAAAGTTTTTAATAAAACACATAGTACCGCTATTTGTTGTGCTCATTGACATTAAAAGAGTAAATCTCATGAAATACATTTCCAAAATACTTTTGGAAAGTACTGTCTTTCTAGAGAAATCAGATGCCCATCAAAAAGAAGATTGCAACCCCAAATATTTAAACACAGCAAGACAGGTCAAGATACTGTGTCAGAAACCCTCTCTCTCTTTCTAGTTGTGTTTTTACTTCCTCTGTAAACTTGGCTTTCCTTGAACATTCATCTAACCTCAGAGGTCATTGGGACTGGCTACACAAGACCTAGGTAGCAGCTAATAATCTGATAAATTGGGTTATACCACAAGGTGGCAGCCTTGCAAGTACAGAATTATCCAGCAGGTATCTTCCAAATTTGGCTCTTAAACATTGTTCCCAGTTTATGACTGCGGGATATAAGAAAGTACTTTTGAGGGGGTCGGGTGGTAGTGCATGGCACAAGGACCAGCGTAAGGATCCTGGCTCCCCACCTGCAGGGGAGTTGCTTCACAAACGGTGAAGCAGGTGTCTTTCTCTTCCCCTCTCTGTCCTATCCAACAACAAGGGCAACAAACAGGGAAAAAATAGCCTCCAGGAGCTGTGCATTCATGGTGTAGGCATTGAGCCTCAGCAATAATCCTGGAGGCAAAAGAAAGTAGTTTTGATAAAAAAAAAAAAAAAAGGTTGAAAAAGAAGCTACTGCTTTTATTGAGAGGTCTAGAAAAAAATTCTTGGTCTACCTCTCTTCCACCAATCTTTTTTTTTCTTTATTGGGAGGGGTCAATGGTAAATGTTACATCTAATAACATTTTTCAGTTTTCTGCCTAACACTCTTAACCCCCACCCTGCAAAGTTCTGCTTTGTGTTTTATCTCACTTAACATGATTCCTTCAAGCTCCATCCAAGATGAGATTAAGAAGATGAATTCACCATTTGTAGTAATATTTGTTGGACACCTGGGTTGCTTCCAGGGTTTGGCTATTATAAATTGTGCTGCTCTGAACATGGGTATATACAGATCATCTTTTTTGGATGGGTATGTTTGGTGTTTTTAGGATGTATCTCCCAGGAGAAGAATTTCAGGGTCATAGGTGAGGTCTATTTCTAGCCTTCTGAGAATTATCTAGACTGCTCTCCACCAATTTATATTCCCACCAGTGCGGGAGAGTTAGTTCCTTTGCCCCCACAATCTCTCTAGTATTTGTTGTTGTTATCCTTTCTAATGTGTGACACTAAGGTGGTATCTCGTTGTCTTTACAATGACTTGGAGGATTTCTTCATATCCTGTCCCCATTTTTGGATGGGGTCATTTGTTGCTGAGCCCTCTCTCTATATATCTATATGCATTTTTACAAAATGATTCTCAGTATAATATCAGAAGTTTAAACGAGATTCAATAATTGGTAAGTTACTTTTCCTCCATTGACAGTTTAGTGGTTGAGAATATCTAGATGGCAAAGCATAATTCATTTAAGTTGAAGAATTTTTCCTCTTACCTCTGCTCTTTGGCCAGATGGCCCCCTCTTTTACTACCCAACCTTGTCTGTGGAGAAGGGAATGAAACAGTGCAGCATCCTCTGTGAGTCTTGTGTGCCCCCTGCCAATGCCCTCCAGGAAAGACCACTAGGAACCACTACATTCAACCAAGTTAAGGAGTTGAGAGATAACTCAACCAATAGATTGCACACTGATGTGTGAGGATCTGGGTTTGTGCCTCCATCAGTACCGCATGGGGGGAGGACACTTCTTCTTCGAGCGTTTTCCCTTCTTCCGTAGCCAGTCAACAGCGTCAGGTTGAGCCTGATGTAAAGTTTCGAGACCTCCTTTGAATCTGGAGAGGTGGCAGTCGTTGACTATGTGGGTCATAGTCTGTCTGGAGCCGCAGGGGCAGTTCGGGTCATCTCTGGCTCCCCAGCGGTGGAACATAGCGGCGCACCGGCCATGGCCTGTTCGATAGCGATTGAGGAGGGCCCAATCATAACGTGCTAGGTCAAAGCCGGGTTGACGCTTGCAGGGGTCTGTGATGAGGTGTTTGTTCTTTACCTCAGCTGACTGCCAGCTCTGTTTCCAAGAGTCTGGAACAGAGAAGTTCAGTGTAGGCGTAGGGGACCAGATTGGGTGACGAGACGTCAAGCGTTGGACAGGGTGGGCGAAGATATCCGCGGGAAATGAACTTAGATGATGCCGCATCCCGACGAATATCTGGCGGGGCGATGTTGCTAAGAACTGGCAGCCATGGAACCGGGGTGGAACGGATGGTTCCAGAAATTATCCTCATGGTAAATCCTCTTAGTAAATGAGTCTATCTACCAAGTAGTTGAAAGACTGAACTCATATGATTAAAAAATCACCAATCGCAGCCCTTCGCCATTCCAGAGAAGGATGCCCACTTTCCTGTTGAAGTGAGCAGTGCTCCTGATTCTATGACCTCTAACCATGGTTCTAATGTCCTTTCCTGTCTACCATCTTCCATTTGATTTTTTTTCATGTACTAAGAATAAGTTCATCGCCTCCTTCTTGATTGAGCGCTCATTTTTTAAAATACTGTATTTATTATTTACTGGATAGACATAGAAAGGGAAGATAGAGACACCAACAGCACTACTTCACCACTTGCAAACTTTTCCAACTCCAGATGGGGACTAGGGGATTGAACCTGGGTCCTTGTGTATGATAACATGAGTGTATTCATTGCTTGCTTTTACAAAAGGATTATTTAGGGCAAATGAAATAGCTCACTTGGATAATGTGCTGCTATGATCTCTTTCATTTTCTCTATAAAAAAGGTTTATCTTGGGAGTCAGGCGGTAGCGCAGCAGGTTAAGCGCACATGGTAACCCTGGCTCCCCACCTACAGGGGGTAGCTTCAGAAGCAGGTATCTATCTTTCTCTTCCCCTCTGTCCTATCCAGCAACAAAAGGGAAAAATGGCCTCCAGGAGCAGTGGATTTGAGTGGAGGCACCGAGCCCCAGCAATAACATAAATTTAAAGGTTTATTTTTTATTAGTGATTTAATAATGATGGATAAGATTGTGGGATAGAGGGGTACAACTTCCACATCCCTTATTTATTTAAGTAAGTTAGTAAGTTAATTACTGAACTATAAGTAAATATTAGTTCCTTCTAAGGAAGGTGATGCTTCTTCTGAGTTTCACAGTACACCTAAAAGTACGAGTTCCTGAGCAGCATTATCTCTGCTGGTTGTATCCCAGCTCCTTTAGTAGATTTTCTCTCTAGAGCCATAATGAATAATAAAGTGTGCTTTCTGTGCTACGCAGCTCCTACATATCTCCACCCACCTATCTTCTGTTCCAAAACTAAAAAAGTAAACCTACATACACTTTAAAATATCTTATGATGCATTTTATTTAGATCTCTCTACCAGAATGTTAACATTTGTATTACTGTTCATCAGTATACTTCACTACCCAAATTGGTCATTCTCCTACAGCTAGCCAGAATATTTCTTTGCAAATTAATTTGGCATCGCGATAAATATTGCTTATCACAATTTTGCTCAAACATTGTGGGTTTTTATTGTTTCAGAGATGTAGAATACTTCAGCATTCAAGCATCTGTCCAGTCTCTAGAGCTGGGCGGTAGCCCTAGGACAAGGAATTTGTGACCACCAGGATGGGGGTAGTGGATTGGGTCCTGACTTCAGTCCCACAGAGCACCTTGTCCTGCGTCCCATTTCCTTATTCCTATGTATCACCCTATTGGCAGAGCTCAGTACAGACTGATGAGGGTCCCTGGTCCCTTTACTGTGAGCCCTGACCCTTTCCTGGGAGAAGTCAGCGCAGGGCCACTAGGCTTCAAGAGCAGCTGTGAGGGAGTTAAAGAGTTCGCCATGGCACTGAGAGAATCACTGCTAGTATGATGTCTGTCCCAAACAAAAACCTAAATGTAGAGGATTGGGGAGGGTGCAGAAATGATGGCAGAAAAGGAAGAAGGTTTTCTTTTAGAATATAAGAAAGTGTGTGTTGGAGGAAGAGAGCAGGGCACCAGTCAGCTCTGGAATATGTGGCCTTAGGCATACAAAGCCTGTGCTGTGTCTGCTGAGCCTCTCCTTTCTGGGACCTGAAAATAGAAGGTTCTCTGATTCAAGATGACTTAGTCTACAAGGGGGGCGGTGACTAAGGTGAAACTGTGCTGAAGTGTTAAACATATGCAGTTTCACTTCTCCATGCTGCTTTTCAGAGAGAACATAAGAGGCCCCTGCACCATAGCTTCTTCGGGTACTATAGTACTTCTCATAGGGTGACGGGGCTTGAATCTGAGTCATGCATGGCAGAAACCCTAACCCAGTGAGTTCTCTCTTTTATATGTTAAAATGACCCATTGATAGATTTGTACTTGGTACAGATGTTTTGTTTGCAGAAACTGACATATACATAGGTTTATTTTGCCAGTCAATAGGTTAATATGTTTAAACAAAATTAACTGTATGAATACTTCTGCAATGAAGTTAGGACATGAATTTGGAATTGATTTCCTGAGTGTTATCACTATAGTTCTGACCTTGTCAGTCTTAATGTTCATTCACTATCTGCTTCTAACCAATAGTATGGTTTTCAAGATGGCAACAGAGAAACCACAGAACCATTGTATCATATGTGGTGCTCTCTCACATCCCAGTCCTTAACAGTATTTTCAGAGCACATTAAGGTTACTAAATTGTGAAACGCTAGTATCAGTGTATCACTTCTCTAAGTATCTATGTGTACATTTATCGTGCAGAAGAAATAAAGGCAATATATAGTTATCTATAGGGAAACAAAGTTCATAGCCGGTAATAATTTTGAAAAAATATGATATGTCATGGAAAAATATGTCACTGTTTATAATATATAGCATGTTAGTCTTTGTTACTAAAAAAAAAATCTTCACTGATACTCAGATTGCTATTTTATTTCAGTAAATGGATTTCATTTGTATAACTTCTCAAATTTAAATCTCATCTGAATTTTCTTCTTTGAGTGCCAAAAAAAAAAAAAAAGAGTGAGTGAGTCTTGGGTGAATTCAGGATCTAATCTGCCATGAGAGGATGCACTTTTGCTATCCTTTCATAGCTTAGCCACGCTCAGAAGTTTGGCATAAACCACCTTTGGCAGCATGTAGAAATTAAAGATTTGCTTATGGAGAGAGAAACCAGAGCTCTGGCTTACAGTAGGGTGATATGAGGACAGAACCGGGGACCACAGACACACACTTAGCTTGTCTCAGTTTCTGGAGATAAATTCACACCCTGGTCTCTCCCTAACACTCCACCCCCAGAGAAAGTGCAACAGGAGAATAAATACAGCATGGATGAGGTTTTCTTTTGAGATGACTGTTACATCACATCATCAGTTCTAGGATGAAAAGAAAGATAACCAAAGTTTAAATTGAGGTTAAAGAAGCTGTTCTAGAAAACTGATTTGTAAATAACTTAAGTGATTTCTGTCTTTTGACTTCCTAAATACTAGCAGCATTCATTTCTGAGTATAATCAACAATCTACAGAGACATCCTGTCTTGCTTCTTCCACTCCTTCCCCTTTTCTCTGCAATAATATTGGCTGGTCCCCTTGGATAGCAAGCGGGGGACTTCTGAGTCTAAAAGCATGGAAAGTGACCAACATGACTCATTTTTGCATAGAAAAAATGTCATTTCCATAGGCAAGATGACCTTACTGCTTCAGAGCCCTGCCCCACTAGGGAAAGATAGAAGCAGGCTGAGGGTATGGATTGAACAGGAGAGAGAGAAGGAAAAGGACATTTGGATATAATAATAGATGTATGCGTGACTGGGAAAAGGGGTGGGGGCAAATATACACAGATAGTTGTAGAAATAATAATCAATCCATACCTATAACCTTAAGAGAATTGCTGTAGCAACTCTGGTGGCAGTACCATTGCAGAGTTGTACCCCTGTTACCTTGTAATTTTGTAAATCAATATTAAATCACTAGTTCAAGAAGAGGAAAATACATAATGACTTTTCTGACATGCCAACACTGCAGCAATAATTTTGGTACATGGGTGAGGCTAAGGAAAGGCAGCAGAAGTGAACCACAGACCCCTTTACCACCATCCCTTGCTCTCTGGAAGTTACCAAGTTTTTGCACTATAAAGTGACTGGGGGGAGATGGTGTGCACTGCAGGGCCTACTCTTCTTCCAGAATGGACACAGGGTTCCTTGAGCAGAACCTGAATCCAACAGTATCCCTATGGCCAACTTTCTTACAGTATGTTCTATGGGTGATCTTATCTATCCCTACAAACACTATGATCCCCCCCACTTCACACAGACACAAAGAAGGCCAGACAGCTGGTCCCATGATACATTGGGAAGTAACACAATTTCACCCAGACAGCCTAGAGCTCTGAAAAACTACCTGTGCATCTGGTAGGTGCCCTGTGAAAGGGGCTCCATGCAGAGCCACACCCCCACCTTCCTCACCAGGACAGGTGTGATACTGACAAGTTGCATACTGTGGCCAGACACTATTTCACTATTTTTACTTGAAAGAAATCAGCGTTCACTCTGTTACATATAAAAATGTTTCCACATGGGAGTCGGGCGGTAGTGCAAAGCACAAGGACCTGTGTAAGGAGTCCAGTTCAAGCCCCCGGCTCCCCACCTGCAGGGGAGTCGCTTCACAGGTGGTGAAGCAGGTCTGCAGGTGTCTTTCTCTCCCCCCTCACTGCCTTCCCCCTTCTCTCTGTCCTATCCAACAACGATGACAATAATAAAACAACAAGGGCAAAAAAAAGGGAGTAAGTAAAAAAAAACAAAAAACAAAAAATGTTTCCACATATAGTCAAAGCTTTACAAAAAATGTCTAGTCTGCCGAAACCATTTGCATGTGAAGAACAGATACGGAGATGAACTCAATTAGGACAACTCAATAAGCAGGGCATCTCTCATGTGCTATGTTGGGGATGAAGTGTACCATGTAACCACTACTGTGACCTCTGTGCTGGTTAGTCATGTTATTTGTGCATTTCTTTTAGGTTTGGCTTGCTCTCATAGTAAAAATAACTCAGCCCAAGTTGGTAAAGTTCCACCTAACAGGGAGACCTGTGGTGTACAAATTCTGTGTCAGAGACAGGGCATCTGTCCTGACCATTCCCCCACACTCAGCATGAAGTACTTGTGGGATATATATATGTATATATAGCGTTGTCATTTAAAATTTGTATTATTTATACATTTTATTCTTTTTAAAAGGTAGGTATATGCATAAACTATTAAGAATTTAAATTTCATCACACATGTGCTTCATTAATTTTGGCTGCTATATAAGGAGATCCTTCGTCATCTGGCATTGTTGAATTATGCTTTTAAATCACTTGTGGGATTTTTAATAAAGTAGCTAAGGAATTCCAAACTGTGCAAGCCATACCACTTGGGAGTTCCATATGCACTTGAATTTCTTAAGTTAGGATGGGCAGATGTCTCCCTAGTATGGCTACATTGAAAGCTCCCCCTTGAAAAGATCTCTTATTAATACTCCAGTTTTTTTTTTGTTTTTGTTATTACTGTCCCTGAGTGTGGGGGGGGAGAAGATAGAAACATGATCTAAATTGTGTCTTCCTGACAAAGCAAGTGTACTATCTTCAAGCCCGGTTATTCCTGCATTCTATAGCTCAGGAGACATATAAACAAATTAGTTAAAATCCAACACTATAATGCACTATAGAGAAATTTACTTCTAGTTCTATTACTGGGGCCCTTGGACTACACTTCTGACAAAGATCAGTTAAAACATTTTGAACAACAGAAGTAAGGAAGCATGATTTCTTGAATGATCATATACAAATTGTTTCTATGTTTTCAGTTATAAAGAGGTAAAATAAATGAGAAAAAAGCTATTTATATTTTCTGAAAAGTCAGACATTTACTTTTATCACTATAGGAAGTTCTACTTGAAAGGACAAATGTGTAAGTAGGTATTCCCAGAATGCAAGAATCTGTAACTAGAACCAATTTTAGTTGGGGCCTGGCTTCTGTGGGGTTTCCACTGGGACTGCTAAGTCACACATACATGTAACTGTGCCTTCCACTGTATTAATAAAACACCTTTTTCTTGGAGATCTGGGACCTCACACCTATGAAATTTCATTGTTCTTGGGAAGTTTTTTTTTTTTTTTTTTAAGATTCTTAAAGAGAAAGACTCCCCTGGTGTCATGGCTCAACCCTGAGAGGAATGCATGGCATATACCCTACCCACTGAGCAACATCTCTGATCCTTAAATATATTTTATTTTTCGCAGCCAAGACTTTGCTAGAGTGACTCTGCTGTTCTTGGTAGATTTTTTTTCCAGGGAGAGAGGAGGGACATGACAACTCTCCTGCATTGCTGTTCCCATGGACTTAATCCTGGGTCCTCACACCTAGTATACTATGCACTCTGCTATGTGAGCTATTTCCTGCCCTCCCTCCCTCTGAAGGCAGTTTTTAACTTGCTAGGTGGGAACTTTCCGGTTCTCTCCAGGTAACTGAATACTTAACTCTCAAAACTTGCGAACGACTTCAGTATCATACAGGCCTACCTATAATCGTGACTGACATTACTGGTAGACTTTCCAGTTCTCAAGCTGTTCTGTATAACCATTTTTTTTTAAATTCTGCTTTAGGGGGCTAGGCGGTAGCACAGCAGGTTAAGCGCACATAGTGCATGGACCAGCATAAGACTCCCCACCTGCAGGGGAGTTGCTTCACAGGTGGTGAAGCAGGTCTGCAGGTGTCTGTCTTTCTCTCCCCCTCTCTGTCCTATCCAACAATAAAAAAGGCCTCCAGGAGCAGTGAATTCATAAGTGCAGGCACTGAGCCCCAGCAATTGGAGGCAAAAAAAAAAAAAACAACTACTACTTTATGTGATAGGGCTTAAGGTGTCTCCCTATTTCTGTTCCCCCCCCCCATAGGTGGGGACCAGAGGCTTGAACTGGGGGTCTTTACACATTGGATACTGTGTACAGTCTACCACAGTAAACAATTCCTATATCACTATCTATAGACATGGCTCAGCTCTTTTTGACCTTGATAATATTAAAAGCTGCTTAAATTGGGGTGCCAGTGATTTTGAGGATATAGAGATACTTCAAAAGCAAGGAGTAATTTCTGGGGGGTATTCTTGGAATTTTGTCATGTCTAGTGAAACTTCTGTGACAACTGAAAGGATTACACCGCATATTCTCCTGGCTGATAAAGGAAGTTAACTAAAGTCACTTGCCAACTATCAAAGCACCCTCAAAATGCTTCTTCATTTTAGTAGCCTCCTAGTGAGTAAAAAGGTCTGGCAAAAGGAAGTGTTCAATTCCCCTTACCTTTAACTGTGGTGTTGTCACCAGGATTTATGTTCAAAATCCATTCACTTCTTTGCCACTTTCAAGTGTTTCATACCCTTTATGTACTCTTAGGTGCCCCCCTCCTCCTTTCAGTGTCATGCCATTCCTATCTGATGTCAGTCAACAGCATGGTCCCCTCTTTTTCCCACCTTCTTAAAAAGTCACTGTGGAAATTACTTCCTTTAGGTTAACAAATATAGGTATTTCCATAAATATTTTAAAATAGCTGCAGAGGGAGTCGGGTGATAGCACAGGTGGCACCAAGCGCAAGAACTAGCATAAGGATCCTGGTTCAAGACCCAGGCTCTCCAGAAAATAGGTGCAGAACTGGAGTTGGAGTTATTGCACCAAAGTAAAAGACTCTGGGGGAGGGGGGAGAGTACAGGTCCTGGAAAAGGTTGACAGAGGACCTAGTGAAGTTGTATTGTTATATGGAAAACTGTCATGCATGTACAGACTAATGTATTTACTCTAAAAAATTAGTCCCCCAATAAAGGAAATAATGTTTTAAAAAAGTCACTATGGGGTTGCACATGTTACAATGCACAAGGACCTGGGTTCAAGCCCCTCATCTCCACCTGCAAGGGGAAAGTTTTCATGGTGAAGCGGGTGTCTCTCTTATCACCTACTTCCCGCTCAATTTCTGTCTGTCTTTATCCAATAAATAGATTAAATGCTATAAGAAAAGGCCACATTCTACAAAGATTCCACTGACTATGCCTCTGACATGCTCGAGTACTGCTTTCTCTGCAGAAGATTGAAAGATGAGAGTTACGGCAGATAAAAGCGTAGTGTTAAATAACTAGAAGTGCAATGGAGATTCGAGCCATGACCAGTTACACCTGAAGTCATTTCAGGTAGCACCGGTTGTGCCCCTTATGTACCCTGCAGATCTTGGTATAGGTGAAAGTCTTAAGACCACCACAGCATAGACGAAGAGTTGTAGCATATATACACAATGGTGTACTACAAACTATAGGAAACGACAGCATATCCTCCCCTTTGATACATCATGGATGGAACTAGAGGGAATCATTGAGAGAGATAAGCCAGAGGAGGAATGCTGCATGACCTCACTCTCAGACAGATCTAAGAAACCAAGCAAAGTACAAAACAGACTGAGTCCTCAATGGACTATAGTCCAACAAGCAGATTCAGGGATGGGGAAGGGAGGAGCACTATAGGGAACAGGATGATGGGCTGGCTACCATGCCGCCAACCTGACTTCCTCTGGCAGACAACCTCACCAATGTGTTCCAGAACACCACCTACCCCACTAGGAAAAGATAGAGACAGGCTGGGGGTATGGACTGACCTGTCAATGACCATGTTCAGCAGAGAGGCAATTACAGAAGCCAGACCTTCCATGCCCCCGGACAGATAAAAAAAAAATAGGAAAGCTTTCAAGGGAGGGGATGGGCTATGGAGCTCCGGTGGTGGGAACTGTGCCTCTCTTGTCCTATGGTCTTGCTGATCATTATTAAATAACTTGGGTGTGTGTGTCATAGCATAATGGTTTTATGAAAAGAGTCTCTGAGGTCCCAAGTTCAAGCCTGAGCACCTTGTAAGTTAAGGTGGAGCAGTTCTCTGATTAAAATTAGCACATTAACCTGGTAGCACACCTGGTTAAATGGACATAGTATGAAGCAGAAGGATCTTGGTTCGAGCCCCTGGCTCCCTGCCAGCAGAGAGGTCTCTTTGAAAGCAATGAGGCAGGTCTGCATCTGTCTATCTTTCTCTTCCCCCTCCTATCCAATAACAATGAGAAAAAAAAAAAAAGTACTCTGCAGGAGCCATGGGCACCAAGCCCCAACAACAAAATAAAATAAAAATTAATTGAAGTTGTACCATCTACAATGATTATTCTCTTTCCAGAAGTTCCTATGTATATAGTTAGCACAGGCAGTAGAACACTTGGCAAGCCCCTTTCAATCATTTCACAAAGAAAATGAGTGCCTAGCACGTTCGAGGTGATGGCATTAGTTTATTTCATTGAGGACTGGGTGTAGATCAGAGCTTCAGGCGTCTCTCCTTTCTTTACCACTCTGTCATTCACCCTCTACTTAAAAAGTATTAGCAAAGGCCACTGAAAATGGCAGAATAATAAAAAAAATAGTATTTCAAGTAGAAAGCTCTATTAATTCACATTATACTTTTTATATTTTGATACTAACATGTATGTTTGCAAATATATTCTTTAAGTTGTAAGCTTTTAAAATATATAAGCTATTTTAATGTCCCCAGACACATATTTTGTGTGCAGAAGTAGTCTGTTTGGTGTAAAGTCCCTGAGGAGAAAGTCTAGAGAGTGTTAAATCACTAGGTAGATAAGAGTGCTAAAAAAAAAAATGTGAGGAGCAAAGTGAACTGGGAGGTGAATCTATGAAGCGAAATACTCTACGTGATGCCTAGCTTCTCACTTGCCAGTTAGATGAATTAATTAAATGTTAGGTTGCATATTAATAACCTACATGTTAATAGCCACCTGTGACAGAGCCTGTAAAACAGACTTTATACATATTTATTTAGCCAGAGCACTGCACAGCTCTAACTTATGGCAGGAGAGGGGATTGAACCTGCAACTTTAGAGCCTTGGCATGAAAGCCTTTTGCATAGCCATTTTGCTATCTCCCCTGTCCTTTTTAGTTTCATAACCATACTATAAGAAGTATGAGGTTTTTTTCTCATTCTTGATGAACAAACTGAAGCTAAAAGAAGAGTGAATTTGGGCCTTTTTCCACATGTTGAGAAGCTAAATCCAAACTCAGTTCTCACATTCAAGTCAAAATGCCTTTCACAACCACACTCCATTTATCATTTAAGGCAACACTCAATACTTTAAGAAAGGCAGATGGATAAGGAAAGAGAGTCAACGTCACTGATAATCAGAAATGCAGATAAGCTACCACTTCACATCTGTGAGAATGCCATACATTAGAAGGGACAGAAACAATTCCTAGACAGGATGTGCGAAAAGGAGACTCTTCTATACTGCTAGCAGGATTGTAAATAGGTTCAGGCCCTGTGGAACATGGCCTGGGTACTTCTCATAAAGCTAGAATGGATCTATGCTATGATCCAGCAATAATTCTTCTAGGGATTTTTTTTACAGAGAACACAAAATCATTGGTCACAGGAGATCTGTATACACCTGTGTTCATAACAGCACAATCTGCAATGGCCCAAATGTGGAAGCAACTCAGATGCCCAATGACAAAGAGTAGTTAGGGATGTTGTGTTATAATAAATACACAATGTACTACTACTCAGCTATAAAAATGATGAAATAATCTCCTTTGCTACATAAGGACAAAGACTGGATGATCTCACTCAAAGGTGGAGCTTAGGCTGGGGGAGGGTGAGACTGTTTTGCAGAAAACTGAGAAATTTTATACATGTATCAACAAATGCAGTTACTGTAAACCATTAATCCCCAAAAAACATTTTAAAAAGGAAAAATGCAGAATAAATAAAGTGTGAACATTTAAGGAAATTGGCAAAAAAAAAACCTAGAATCTTTATTAAATACAAAGTTTTGCTCAGTAATTCAAGAGATTAGTTTACACAGTTAACTTAAATAATTTAAAAAATATGAATCGCATTCTAGAAAAATACACCAGCCTGGATCTATCTCAAACCATAACTTGGCAATCACCTCTCTTGATCCTCAATCAAGCCTTTTGTGAAAATGTCTCATGGTGCTTCCTACTTTGTAAGACCTAGCATTACAATTAGACAGTTTCTGTTCTGGGTTGGCAATAAATGTTGTTTCTATGAAGAGGGGATATAATAAACTAAAGGTTATGAATTATAAAATTCAAAGAGTTTGCACGCACCGGACATTCTCAGTTCTTAGTCACGAGAACTTCTAGTGACCGTCCCATCCCGGGAGCCATGACCCCGCCATCCCATCTCACCGACCAGAGCTCAAGGTTAAGTAACTTGCTAAGGTCAAGACAGCAAGTGTCAGAGCTTGAGTTTGAACTCAGACTGTCTGGCTCCAGAAGAATGATGAATGTGATACAAAGTGATGAACTCATGAATAGATTTTTCCTCTTTGCTTCTCTCTTTGTCATCAAAGACCTCTGGTAGCTGCACAGACATTTATATCACAACTAAGCACATTGTTTGTCAACCACTTTAACACTGGTAGGTAGGCAAAGGCCTACCTTTTTCAACCCATCCCCTTAAGACATTTTTTTAATGTGGTACTGGGAAATGAGCTCGACTTCACACATAGGTAATAACATCTGAGTGACCTCTTGTACCTGATGCTTTCACTTATATGGATAAAAGGAGAGAAGCATAGGGGAATGACATTGCAGCACTGTTCCTCGAACCCATGTGATGCTGGGACTCAAATCCTGGGCTTCACGCATGGTAACTCAGCACTCTACTGAGTGAGTCGACTTGCTACCCCAACCCCAAGAATAAACTTAGTCTATGATGCTAAGGCAGTGTGTCTAAATTGTGAGTTAGAATGCAGGTGAGGGGATAGGAAGCAGTTGCTTTTCAGCCACTTGAGTGGGAAATATTTCTGATTAAAAACCTCAAGGGACTAGGTGGTAGCACACCCAGTCCTAGTGGAGCATACCTGTTACCATGTGCAAGGACCAAAGTTCAAGCCCCTAGTTCCCAACTGCAGGGGGGAAGTTTCACAAGTGGTGAATCAGAGCTGCAGGCCTCTTTATCCCCATTTCCTCCTTCCCTCTCTGTCTTAAATAAAATATAAAACTCAGTTCACTACATGGAATACTAGAAAACAAGGTAAGATTTTCCTCTTGTTTTAATCTGACATAATTTAGAGGTGTATTTAAAAATGTGCCTTGGTTTGGATAGAGCCTTGGCAGGGTGTTTTAACTCATGTTATCTCTAGGCATCTGCTTTCTAAAGGAAATAAGAGTGTAATGCTGACTTTGAACTATGTGATGGGAGCAATGTGTGAAGTGTCACCACAATGGTAGATATCACCAGATCTGAACAAGGCTGAAGTGTGTTAACTTGGGACAGACATAATTATGATTTCCACTCTCCAGGGATATTTTTAAAAGATCTTATTTATTTCGCATGATAGATATAAGTCTGGCAATCTACCACCTGCACTATTTCCCCTAGTCACATTCTAGTTTTTTTTTTTAATGTGTCCATTTTTCTGTTTGTGAGATGGAGGAGTCAATATGATATAGTCAGTTCTGCCATATGCAGTACTGGGGATTAAACCTGAGACCTCAGGCATATGAGGCCTGTGCTTTAACACTGAGCTATTTCCCTGGCCACTTTCCAGTTTCACTCACAACTCATTTAGGTTAGACGATGGCCAGATCACAGTTCAGATGAGCAATACACCCAGAGCAAAACCAGTGACATTAACATTGTTAGCTATTAAGCTCACTATATGATTCACTAGTGACTCTAGGCAAATGAGGAATGCCTCAGATCAGGACATTGCCTACTTAACAAGAGATCATCTAAGGCTTATAAGATTATTTTTGAAGAAGACAGACAGTAAGTTTTAGAATGTCACACATACTGAAGAAAGTGAAACTGGAGCAGGCGTGGAGGACGGCAGAACCATTGAAGAAGAAGACAGCAGAGTCACTGAAGAGGACAACAGAGGAGACCAGCATTCCCATGGGATGCCAGGTCTTGAGCCTGAGCCACACACGTGAAAAGCTCAGGTTTTTCTCAGTGAAATTCTCTCTCCAGGCCCCCACTCTATTGTCTTTGTTTTAAGAAATCAAATCCAGAGTATTGCTTCTAAGGCAGTTTTCTGGCCTTGATAATTCATTGGACTCACCCTGTCCAATGTCTAAAGTGGAGTCAGGATGTAAAGGGGGAAGCTAATTTAAGTCACCTAGGTATGCGGCACATGACTTCAGTAGTTCCCAAATTTGATATGCCCATCAAGGACCATACTTAAGCAACAACAGCACTTGTTCTTCACAGTAAAGTGTTAAGAAAGAAATTAACACCATCTCTTTAAATAGCATGTAGGAATAATAGGTCAGAAATCAAGACAAATATCCTGAGGTAACCCCTGCAGGGACAGCGGAGATTATAGTTCACAGGGCAACAGTATGAGAACAGGCTTCTCTGAAGAAAGAGAGATTCTTATGATACCTTTGGTCCACCTGCATCTTAGCTGCCGGGAGCAGGCAAAAGTTAGTTAAGTCACGGGCCCCTTGAAATGTACCTAAAATAAACCTCCTAGCTTTTTCTGAAATGGAGACCCCAAGTCTCATCTGTTATATTCTTGCCTTTAGGTTCCTGACTATTAAACAATTTGTTCTGCTTTATATCTAAATGCTTTTTTAGACACCAAGTTGCAGATGCTACCATGATGCCAACTTGACTTCCCTGGGCAGATGACCTCACCAACATAATCTGGATCCCCACCTCTCCAGAGCTCTGCCCCACTAGGGAGAAACAGACTGGGAACACGGATCGACCTACCAATGCCTATGTTCAGCAGAGAAGCAGTTACAGAAGCCAGACCGTCCACCTTCGGCACCCCATAATGATCCTGGGTCCATGCTCCCAGAAAGACAAAGAATAGGAACTTTTTCAAGGGACAGAGCTCTGGTGGTGGTAACTGTGTGGAATTGTACTCCTCTTATCCTATTGTCTTGTCGATTTTATTTTATAAATAAATTTTTAAAAATTGAAAAAAATAATATTCTTAAATCAGTACTGTTCATTGGCATCTCTACCCTGACCAACTTTTTATCTTCTGTTTTCTAAACCACAATTTTAACCCTGTTGCATTAAGTTAGATGATAAAACTCATGGTAAAGATTTACAGTACTACAGTGTCATGCTAAAGCTAAGCAAATCTACTCCCAAGGGCAGACTAGGATCAAAAGCAATTCCACTTGGTCAGATCTTTATCTTCACAACTGTCTGGCAGAGGACACGAGGAGATTTCTTTTGTGGGAATAAACTATGTGCACAGTGTGGATGGTGTATGCCTTGTTTCCTTAGAATATAACATTAGGGGGTTGGGCGGTGGCGCAGTGGGTTAAGCGCATGTGGTGCAAAGCGCAGGGACCGGTGTAAGGATCCTGGTTCGAGCCCCCGGCTCCCCACCTGCAGGGGAGTTGCTTCACAGGCGGTGAAGCAGGTGTCTGTCTTCCCCTCCTCTCTCCGTCCTATCTAACAATGAACAACATCAACAATGGCAATAATAATAACCACAAGGAGGCTACAACAACAAGGGCAACAAAAAGGGGGAAAAATGGCCTCCAGGAGCGGTGGATTCATGGTGCAGGCACCGAGCCCAGCAATAACCTTGGAGGGAGAAAAAACAAATACAACATTATAGGTCCCCACCACTACTTAAAAGCAGAACACTCCTAATTGGTGCACTTTGGTAGAGTAGGCTGGGGGTCTGGGAATGCTCAAAAATTGTTTTATATAAATGAATGGTAATAGCATTACCAGACCTCCAACATAACAGATAATACTAAATTAGAATCCTGAATTTTTGGTTAGTGGAGAAAAACTTTATGGCATTCGTTGACCTACAGGAGATGAACACCAGGGTAGCTATGCTTTCTTGTGGATGCCTTTATTTTCAAATACCATTCTATGCCAGTTCAATTCAACTATTAGTTTGAGAGACTGACAGAGAACCACTCTGCACAAGTTCAACTATAGTTTCTCACTAAGCATCAACAGGCAGTGTTACTATTGTATGTTTTACAACCCTAAGTTTATATTGGTATTTTTTTCAATGTAACTTTACAGAGTTTCAGCCCATCAACACAGTAGAACCCAACTTGAGATTTCTAAGGCAGCTTTATTCTCTCTGCTCCAGAGACATTCATTTAAGAATTAACACCTCCATGGGAGCTAGAGAACTCACATTCTCTCTTTCAGAAGTATTTATAGTCCCAGGCTTACATATCCCTAGGTGAGTAAATATCATTGAAACAGCACTGAGCAGCCACTGTTATTACAAATCAGGATCATTCTGTGGACATGCATTACAAATGTGTTTGTTGTCTTGATTTCAATAACTTGCCATATACATTTATCCCCAAAGGGGGTCCTTTCCAGGATTGTTCTTAAACCAGCAAGATTAAAATTCTTGAAAATGCTGAAACGTATGAATTTATAATAGTGTATTCAATTAGTCAACAAAGGTGGGCATTCTGTGACAAGAATGGATCAGCAGGGATAGTACAAATTGGTAGAGGAAAGTGGGAGGGGGGAAAGCCCTCTATTCAACAAATTAAGAAAAATGGAAGTTCATATTGGATGGTTTTACTCATATGGGAATATAATTAAAGCAAATGACCTTGAAATAAAAATGGTAACCCAGTGTCTCTTTGACTTTGTGAGAGCTATAGTGGTTACAGAGGCGGGGAAAGGACAGAACTTTAGTGGAGGGTGCAGTGACATTCATACACTGTGTATTTCATACACTGAAAGCTTGTATTTTTGTAAAACACTATTAGATCATTAATAAAAATAAAAAGAAAAGTGGAAGTTTTAGTTTCGGTCATTTTTTATAGAAGTACAGGAAATACAAACAAAGAAAGAGAAACAGGAGAGATAGCACAGCTCTTCTCCACCCCTCCTGAAGCTTACCCTGTGCAGGTGCGCCCTGAGTGACCAAGGCATCAAGCCCAGGTCTTTCACATGGTAAAGTGTGCACTCTACTGGGTGAACTATTTCTTAGCCCCTAACTTTTAGTTACTTTAATGGCTATGATCATAATGTATTTTCTTATCTTGAGCATTTGTTTCCTTGTTATATAAAAGAAAGTAAAATCCATGACATAAGCATGTTAGTCCTATCATTCTCACATAGACTAAGACACATATGTTCTTAATCCTTCAGATAGAAACACTCTGAAAATTTCAAGTTAAAAAATATATAAACTGGGAAAGAATGTGAGTATTATTTATAATCATATTTATTGCCTTTGTGGAAGGGAAATGCAAATTACTCAACTATTTTAGTAGGATTTTAGATTCATTTAAAGAAACTTCATAATTCTTCTGCATTTACTGTTTCTATTATAAAACTACTTAAAATACTAATCTCTAAAGAGGAGATAGAAATGATAATCAGGAAGATACCCATATAACTATAAATTTTTTTATAACTGAAAAAATTTTAAAAGTGAACCAAGGCATAGATTTGACACAGTAAATATTAGTCTTGGATTATGTATACATACATAAATATGGGCATGTTTATATACACACATAAATATATACACATATATACGATTTTCTTTCATGGCAACCACATCTGTTGCTTCAAGAGAATCACTTTCATTTCTCAACTTTCAAATGTTATTTTCTGAAACAACCCACAGCTTCTTATAAATAGAACCATTGTAAAATATTTTTTGTAAGTTGAGAAGTGAGAAGTATGTGTCCCTCTAGCTCAGTGAGTAGACTAAAAATACACTGGCTTCCCCCCTACTTTTTTTTGGACTAGAAATATCAATTCAGCTGCTGTTAATCATGGTGCATGTAAAGTGCCTCACTTTAACAGTTTACCACCATATATCTATTTACGAGTGAAACTTATTAGAAATAACGTGTTATGTAAGTGAGATGTTTGACTGTCACTGTTGCTTGCGAGAAATCTTGACAGAGCATGGCCAATAGTTGAAACACTAAAGTCCAGGAGTAGAAGGTCCTGTTCAAAGAGACTTCTTAACTACCCAGTTTTAGCTTTTCTCTTTTAACAGACACTCTGAAATTGAATAATGCCCATAATTTGTTTATAGTTGCTATGCTATGCTATACACAGAAAACATAGTACTCATTGATAGAGCACTGGGAATTATGCTAGCTGTAGCAAACATGTAAGATGATAAGATATCTTTCCATACTGACTAGGCTATTGCATAATTCTATTGCTATTTTTTTATGGGGTGGGGAGTAGACCAGAGTACCTTTTAGCTCTGGCATATGTGGTGCTAAGTATCAAACCATGAGTTTCAGCTTTGTAAGCCCTGTGCTCTCCTGGTGAATATCTCTCCACCCCATAACATTTTTTTTTTCAATTTTTGCAATACTTTTTTTTCTAGCCCTATTCTCAACTCTGACACCATCTTCTCAGACAATATCTTAGGTCACCTCCATGTTAACTATCAAGGTCAAGCAAAAATTACTGAAGCCATGGGCCCCTAGGAGCATACCCAAAATATCCCCTAGCTTCTTTCCACCCTAAGACCCCTGTTCTTATCTGCTCTATTCCTACTTTATGGTTATTGTTTATTAAAAAGTTGTCCTGATTTATATCTTACTGTCTTTCAGCCACCAAGTTGCAGGTACTACTATTAATCCATCCTGACTTCCTTGGACAGATGATGTTGCCAATATGTCACAGAACTCACCTCTCCAGAGCCCTACCTTACTAAGGAAAAAGAGAAACAGGCTGGGGGTATAGATTGATATGCCAATGTCCATGGCCTGTGGAGTAGCAGTTGCAGAAGCCAGAACTACTACCTTCTTCAGCCCATAAAGAATTTTAGTTCAGGGGGGTTGGGCAATAGTGCAGGTTAAGGACACATAATACTAAGCACAAGGATCCTGGTTCAGACCCCTGGCTCCCCACTTAAAGGGGGATCACTTCACAAGCAGTGAAGCAGGTCTGAAGGTCTCTATCTTCCCTACCCTTTAAATTTCTCTCTGTCCTATCCAACAAAAATGGAAAAAAATAGCCATCAGGAGCAGTGGATTTGTAGTGCCAGCACCAAGCCCCAGTAACTCTGGAGGCAAAAAAAAAATTTTTTTTTGGTCCATACTCCCAGAGGGGAGAAATGTTAGGGGAAGATGACCAGAAAGCTTTGAACTTTAATTCCATCAAGACCTGGAGGAAGAAGATGAAAAAAAAAATAGACATTTGGAAGTAATCAAGAGGTTTAGGTATGACTTAGAAGGGAAAAGAAGGGACCATAGAAAAAAAGGGCAAATAAATATAATAGTCAACCATATCTGTGACCTTGGGAGAACCACAGTAGTTTCCAATGGAAGGAATGAAGACACAGAACTCTGGTGGTGGGAATCCAGTATCAACTTATTCTTCCATTATCTCATAATTTTGTAAATCAGTATTAAATCACTAGTAAAAAATAATCACCAAAACAAAAACTGTTCTGGAGCACTGAAAAACTGCTATTTGGAGGTGTATTTGCTCAAGGAAACACATACTAGAATGCCAGATAGCTGGTTATGTCAGTGTTACTCCCCTTTTAGTCTCTCTTCTGATCCATTTTCTCTTCCTGCTCTGCCCACCATGTCTCATTTCCCTTACCACACTCCTTTTAAAGCCTTCTTGTCCCTTTACCGATACTTGTCATTTTCACTATTCTTTCTTATATTCTGCCTAGTACTTGACCCAGATTCTTGTTCCTTATCTCCTTGGCTGGACAATACTGAGATGCACAATTACACTGTAGTTGCTATTCTTCTTTCAGTTTTCCAGCTCAGAGAATTCACAGTTCTGACCCATGTACCCAACCCTACCCAGACAGGTAAGAAGGCTGGCTAGAGTCTTGCTATGTCAAGTGTGGAGTGAGGCCCAACAGTATCAGCATCTTCTGGGGTGTTGTTAGGAATGCAGAATCCTAGCCCTCTCTTCAGACTTGCTGCATACTAATCTATCTGAATTTTAACCAGAGGCCCATGGTGATTCTGTATGCACTTTAGAGGATTAGAAACACTAGACTATACCATGGGTCTTCTACCTTACTTTTAACAACTCAGCCTTCTCAGGTAAAGGAAACATTAGGTTCATCCACTTCAAACAGTAAGTCTGGCAGACTGACACACTAATAATTTTTACTGAGGACTGGGGCACTGTCATAACAAAATCAATTTTTCAAAGAAGCTGCAGTTTTTTTTTTCCAGCCTTAACCTTTCAAAGTCATTAAGGAATACAGCAAAATTTGAAGAGTAAATTCTTGAGCTTTTATTGGAGAAAGCTGTTGCCATACAGCTCATCTACTGTAGACCCACTCCCCACTCCCACAGTGGGGATGGCTGAAACCCACTTCACTTTCATACATCTTCATGGAGGTTGTCAAATGACAGCACACTGACACATCTTGGGAATCCTACTAGGATTTTCTAATAGGAAACCATGAAGGCAGGCCAAATAAAAAAGAGCTCTTTGACTAGCTGGAGTATAAGAAATTAACAAGAGTTACTACAATAAAACAGAATACTTGTAGATCAAACAAAGCTAATTTTATTAGACTCATTATAACAGTAGCGAGACCGTTAACTGGGTATAGTTTGCAATATAAAAGCTTTGGATTATTTTAGCTAATCCATAAATTTACTCCAGGAGAAACCATTTCTACTAACTATGCTTTTTTGTATTTTTCAGCAGTTAACTAGTGGAATCTCTGTGAGGGAATAAAAGATTTTTTGTGAAAGACACTGATATTCCACTGAAGTGCTTCCTTTGGGTAATTTTTAAATAATTTAGAGAAGTTAAGTTTAGTGTTTAATGGTAGCCAGATTGTAGAGGTTTTATATGTGACACAGCAGTTTTAGCATGAAACTTCTGGAAGTTTGGAAAACATCCCTCTCATCTTTTTGTAGTCTACTCTCTATTATAGTATGAATTACTTTTTTATATTTATTTTATTTATTTATTCCCTTTTGTTGCCCTTGTTGTTTTATTGTTGTAGTCATTGTTGGATAGGACAGAGATAAATGGAGAGAGGAGGGGAAGACACAGAGGGGGAGAGAAAGATAAGACACCTGCAGACCTGCTTCACCGCCTATGAAGCGACTCCCCTGCAGGTGGGGAGCCGGGGGCTCGAACCAGGATCCTTATGCCAGTCCTTGTGCCAGTCCTTGCGCTTTGCGCCACCTGCGCTTACCCCGCTGCACTACAGCCTGACTCCCCAGTATGAATTACTTTTAACAGTAACTTCCACTACTGCCTTGTTACTTACTAAAAAAAAAAAAATCACCATTAAAGTGACATGTCAGATGTGAATGTTTGCGCCTTTAATAATGCCTATGGTGGGGCTAAGAGATAGTTCAGCTGGTAGAGCATGTGATTTATCATGTGTGGGGTCCAAGTTTGAACTCTGGTGTAACATGGGAAGATAAAGTGTTATAAAGTTTCTCCCTCTCTATCTGAAGTGAAAGTCTGGGACCACTAGCAATGCTAACCAACAAACAATAAAATGGCTGTGAGGTAGCAACTATTGGCAGTCATTTTTTTTCTGAAAGGGTCAACAGATTGACTCTTCATTCAGTAAAGGAAAACGTTTCTCTCTCTAGCTTCACGTTTTGGGGGGTGCTTTATCAGGAGTAAATCTCACACTCCATTCCAGTAAACAATGTTGTGATCACATACCTGGGTACAGCTAAACCATAACATACTGTCAACATAATAACTGGTGAAGACTTAGCTGTGGACAAAGTCTAGGTTTTCTTCAGAAAATAGTATAAATTTTGAATAGCTGATAAAATAAGTCAAGATGACAGCCATATGTCAATCATTAACCACCTTCATTAATGTCTGTATCTAGAACATTGTTTTTGGAAGGTCTAATATTTTCCTCCTGCTCATCATAGGGTCCCTTGGAATACTTCCAAAATATGTGCTCTGAACTTTGGAGACAACAGACCTATAATAAGCCTCAGTAAAAAGCAGATATATTGGGGGTGGGGATTATCATCAGCTTGCCAGTTTCCTGGTGCCATGCCTCCATCAAGCTTTCAGATTCACATGATCTACCTTGGTCACTACTGCACATCTCACTAGAGAGTCCTGACTCTGACAGTTAACAGATCCATCTCTACACAAGGAGTCCTATTGATGCCCAAGACTGGCTGATGCTTTTGTGCCACTGGTTTACTTTTCCTTAGCAGAACTGCAACAAACCCTCATAGACTAACCATGGTCTCATAGAATGACACAAAGAGAATCCAGAGAACGCTTGTGAGAGTTTTACTATTGTGATTTTATAAAGTGTGAAATAATCCCACAAGTGGTTAAAATTCACAGAATGTGAGGTCGGATCTACAGGGATGCAAAAGTCACACAGGCTCCTAAGCTGAATATGGGCCCCAGATCACATCAAATTGATGGGGTTTACAGTCAACAATATTAATATACATTTCCATATTTGGGAGCTACTCTCTTCCCAGATCCAGATTTCTGGTCCTTTTCCAGCCATGACATCATCTCCCCAGACAATAACCAGGATCCCCCTACATATCAGATTTCAGGCTCAGGGAAAAAGAAAAAAACTAGTATAGCCACAGGTCCTTTGGAATATAACTAAAATATGCCTACTAGCTATCTACAGAAAGGAGACCCCCCAACTCTTCATCTGTACTACTCCAGGCTTTAGGTTCATGATTAGCCAACAACTTGTTTGGCTTTATATGTTAACTCTCTTTGCAGCTTCCAGGTTCCAAATGCTAGCATGATGCCAACCAGACTTCCCTGGACAGATGACCCCACCAAATATGTCCTAGAGCTCCGTTTCCCCAGAACCCTACCCCATGCAGTAAAGACAGAGGCAGGCTGGGAGTATGGACCGACCTGTCAACGCCCATCGTCAGTGGGGAAGCAACTACAGAAGCCAGACCTTCTACCTTCTGTATCCCATAGTGACCTTGGGTCCATACTCCCAGAGAGTTAAAGAATAGGAAAGCTATCAAGGAAGGGGATGAGATACAGAGTTCTGGTGGTGGGAATTGTGTGGAGTCCTACCTCTCTTATCCTATGGTTTTGTCAGTGTTTCCTTTTTATAAATAAATAATAAAAAAATTGAGAATTGGCCTTTGTGAGTGCCTGACTCAATGTAGCCAGCATGAGTGTATTAACTAAGTGTCTACTGGATTTTGACACTAATGAGAATCACAGTGAGCTGTTACTGGACTATCTTTGCAATGGCAATCAGCAATGTTTAATGCACACACTGAGAAAATGAACTTCACACCCCAGGGCTACATATACATTCATACCAACTTGCACATCTTGAGATCACTCTGCTGTGTTCTATTATCCTGATCATCCAGCCTCTCATAATGGAGTGATTTTCCAGGGGAAAGTTTTTAACTGCCTTATTCTACTTTACAAGAATGGTTTATCCTCTTCAAGATGTCATATATAGAGACCACGTACACACACTTAAACTGATACATAGTGGAGTGGGTTTCTCAGCCTCAATGCTATTGACACCTGGGGTCATGTAACTGTTCCTCTGGAGTTCTCCCCTGTGAATTGTACAATGCTTGGTAGCAATATACCTGGCCTCTAACCTCAAGATGACACTTGTACTTATACTCCTCTGTTGTGACAATCACAGTGCCAAGTGTTCCCTGGGGATCAAAACTGCCCCTAGCTAAGAACTGCTAATATGGAGGTACAGAGTTGCAGAGCATCTCTACACAACTAATTGCCAAAAGAAAGAAAAAAGTGAATGTTGCATGAATTAGAGATACAAATTATTGCTTGTTTTGGCTCCATAAATATTCTCCTCGACAGATATGAAGCTTATCCTGCTTGTGGGTATAGTTTGGAACTTTTTTGCAAGGCTTCAGTAATAAGCACTTTTTTCAACCATTCTTCCTTAATTGGGTGCTTTCTTCCTGTCTTTTTTTTTCTTCCAAGGACTTGATAATGGGGTTTATTGGTTGTTACTTTGTATTTGGCACAGAGACACTGCCAAAGGGGACGAGGCCTCCTAGAGTATTGAGTCTCAGACTTTAAAGTTTTTTTTTTATATTTATTTTATTTATTTTTTCCCTTTTGTTGCCCTTGTTGTTTTATTGTTGTAGTTATTGTTGTTGTTGTTGTTGTTGTTGGATAGGACAGAGAGAAATGGAGAGAGGGAGGGGAAGACAGAGAGGAGGAGAGAAAGATAGACACCTGCAGACCTGCTTCACCGCCTGTGAAGCAACTCCCCTGCAGGTGGGGAGCCGGGGTTCGAACCGGGATCCTTATGCCGGTCTTTGTGCTTTGCGCCACCTGCGCTTAGCCCGCTGTACTACAGCCCGACTCCCTGAGTCTCAGACTTTAATGTGAGTAAATATAATCTGGGGAATCTGGTTAAGAGGTTCTGATTCTCAAGATTTGGGGTAAGGCTTGCAGTTCTTCATTTCTAACAGCCCCCAAGTGATGGCCCTAGGATACACACTGACAGCTGCAAGGTCTTAACATACCGGCAGAACTGCGCATGCGTAAAATCAGATAGTGCTCCTGCCTTATTATAATCATCAATATGCCCTTGTGAAAGCAATTTCCTCTGTTGCTTTCAAAGAGCAATTTCTAAGTTACTTCTATTCCATTCATCAAAGAAAATGCACAGGTACAGAGAGGGCTGAAAGTGCCAGTGATTCCCAACCTCGGCTGCACATTATAATCATCTGATGACTTCTAAAAGTCTTAATGTTCAGATCACTCTCTGGGAAAACTAAATCAAAATCTCAGGGAGTGGAACCCAGCATCTAAAACTCTGCAGATGATTTGAGTGAGCAGTCACCTCTGAGAATCACTGCTTAATTCCACGGACACAAATTACGGTCTGTGGACCAGCTGCAGAAGCATACATGTTTGTCAGTAATGGAAAATATCAAGCCCCAGTCCAAACTCAACCAAAATCTGCACCTTAATAAGATCCCAGATGTTTATTACGAGCAACACTTAAGTTTAAGAAAGTACCATGCTAGATCGTTAAAATTAGTTTTTTAATCTCTATTTCAGATAAGTTTTTCTGTAGAAAGTTCCTACAGAAACAACAGTATGTTTTAGTACTTTTAAAGATGTTTTGCAAACAAGACAAGTTATAACATCAGTTCCAAAAGGAAAGAATAGAAAATGACCTCTAAAGATAAGTAACTTTGCTTTGCCTATGCAAATCATCTCCAAAAAAAAGAGGATTATTTGGCTGTAGAACAAGAAAAAGCATCAGTGGGCACCTGGAGCCTTGGTTTTATTAAGAAGAAGTCATAACACCAAATTAAACATTCTTTTTTTGTGAGCAGGATCCACAAACAAATATAATGGGAAAGTTCTGCAAAAGGTAGATTAGACATGAAGTGTAGCTAAGTTTCTTTCAAAGTCAAGAAAATTGAGAGAAATGTAGCAGGAGAGAAAATGCACTTTCTTTTGAATGTTAACCATTTATAAGGAGTGCTAACAAGTAAATGGACAGTTAGTGTGGAGGAGTAGTATTGGTCAAAGACAAAAGGCATGAATAAGTTTCTTATATGCAGACTATTAGAATTTAGGATAGGACTAGCAGTTTGGATGACAACATTTATCATTTATATGTATTAAAAAAACACAACTGTATAAGGAAGAATGCATGGGTGGGTGCATGGTTAGAATGCATCTGCAGAAACTCATCTAAACAAAACACCCCCACTGCAAGATTTGGTTAGCTAAGTAAGAGCTCAATATAAATCAGGATTAACTTGGCAGTTGAGAAATTCTTAGGTTGCTAGAATAGTAATATAGAATGTAAAGTAGGTAAGCTTGGTTGACTCTACTCTGGCATTAGAATTAGAATAGTAATTCTCTAGAAAACCATTGACAAGAATCATATTTTTATTGCCAAGAGAGTGTTTCTGTCTTTAAAAAACCCACCTTTAAAAAAAAAAGGATTTACTTATTTTTATGAGAAGCTGAGAATATGAGACAGCAGAACATGGCTCATTTCATGCATATGGCAGTACTGGGTATTGAACCTGAGGCTTCTGGGACTACAAAGGCATACTCTAAGTCCTGTGCTCTAATTTTGAGCTATCTTTCCAGTCCAAAGTATGTTTCCTTTGTTTTTAGTCACAGTTCATGTCTTTCTACCAATGTTGACTCAAAATACCCATACATACAATTTGAGTTCTTAAACAATATTATTAGGGGCTGGGCTGTGGCACTCCTAGTTAAGTGCACACATTACCATGTGTGAGAAGCCTGGTTCAAGCCCCTTACTTCCCACTTCCAGGGGACACTTCATGAGTGGTGAAGCAGGTCTACAGGTGTTTCTCTCTCTCTCCCTCATCTCCCCCTCTCAATTTTTATCTGTCCAATCTAATTAAAGAAAAAAATCGGTGTGGGGGTGGGGTGGAGATGGCCACCAGGAGCAGTGCTGGTACTGAGCCACAGCAATAACCCTGTAGGCAAAACAAAACATATATATGTTTTAATTAAAAATTTCAGTTTTTTTCAGAAAACACAATACAGATTCTAAATTGTGATCCAGAGTATATATTATTTTGCCATTTTGAACCCAATACTTCAAACCTAAATATATTTTAAAATACTAATCTCCATAGCCTTTGCTGATTCAAAGAAAACTATTAACTCTCATTAGAAAAACTCCATTTGGGGTTCCCGGAAGATGGCGGACTGAGAAGCTGCTAGTGGCGTGAGCTCCGATCACATCTTATGGAAACGGTAGGATTTTCTGCCTTTAGCAGGCCAGTCAATAAGGGGTCCTAGCGGTGACACCAAGGAGGTGACTATAACTTAATTTGGGTTAAGAATTAGAGTAAAGGTGGCACGGACTAGTGGGCGACTACTCCAGACTTCCCAGGCAGCAGCAGGCAAGGCGGGTGTGCCAGCACTCTCCACTGCCCGGGAAGGCGGCTCCTCCAGAGCGCTGCTGGGAGGCCGGCAGAGGACCTGGAGGGAGCACTGTAGCTCGGGGGCTTTCTCTTGGGAGTCTCCGGGGACCACCGCGACCCTGAGGGCGGATCTGAAGACTTTCTGAGTATAGCTCTCATTGGATCAAAGGACTTGGAGCTAGTTTTCATTTTTGAGAAATCCTTTAAAAAAGTCTGGGGGGGTGTCCCGGAAGATGGCGGACTGAGAAGCTGCTAGCCGCTGAGCTCCGAACACATCTCCTGGAAACAGTAGGATTTTCTGCCTTTAGCAGGCCAGCCAATAAGGGCTCCTAGCGGTTACACCAAGGAGGTGACTATAACTTAATTTGGGTTAAGAATTAGAGTAGGGAAAAAAGGGGGGAAAATTTTTTTTTCTTCCTTTTAATTTTCAAGCATACCTTCTTCCCGCCCCCCCCCCCAATAAGCAGTCCCTGGGGACCAGCTCCTAGCAGGATACCCCACACCACCAAACAGGGTGCTTTTCTGAATTCACTGATACACATTTGGGAATTTCCTTTCACTGCTCTTTAATTACAACTCTTTTTCTTATCTTCTCCCTTTTCTCTCTCTCGTCTCTCTCTCTCTTTTTTTTAATCTTGTCATACACTTCTTCCTTCTTCTTTGCCTTTCTGAATTTGTGAATTATTTTGGGGAAGAAATCTGACTCAGAGTGGACTCTCTATGTGTGTATCTCTGCTCTAGTTCCCTTTGCCCTCTTGTTACCCCTAGAATATACAGTGGATAGTAGATTTGCATAACTGTCTATTCTAGCTATCCTTTCTTTCTTTTCCCTTTCTTCACTGGGATTTGGTTACTATTTTTTCACGGACTGGAAAAATTGGCTAACTGGTAACGATTAAACTACTTCAATACTTACTTCAGTTGCTACTGTAATTCCTGAGGTTGGTGAGTGCAATTGTCATATAGGTATTTAGTACAGTGTTATTTGTACTCAAGACACAACAACTGAGGAACAACAGAACATAAAAAAAGAAACACATAAAAAAAAATGGGTAGATCAAAAACAAATAAAACTGCTACTCCAATGAATGAAGACAAGAGCCCAGAAGAAACTACAAATCAGCCAGAAGTAACCATAGATAAGAAAAGTATGCAAGCAATAATAAACTTATTAATCACAGAAATGAAAACAACATTGGAGGAAAGGAATGGCAGTATTAGGGAAACAACAGTTGAGACCCCCAAGGAAAATACTGATTATCTTGAGGCAATTAGAGAACTGAAAGCTGAAATAGCTGTAATGAAGAAAGAAGCTGAGGCAAGGGATAGCAGACTAACAGAAGCAGAAAATAGAATTAGTCAGACAGAGGATGAGTTAGAGAAAACAAAGAAAGAGGTTAAAGAGCTTAAAAAGAGATTGAGAGACAATGAAAACAACAACAGAGACATATGGGATGATCTCAAAAGAAGTAACATTCGTATAATTGGCCTGCCAGAGGAAGAAAGAGAGGAAGGGGAAGCAAACATTCTAGAGGAAATAATAGAAGAAAACTTCCCAGACCAGAATAACAGAAAGGATATCAAGATTCAAGAGGCCCAGAGAGTACCAAACAGAATCAACCCAGACCTGAAGACACATCATAGTCACAATGAGAAGAAGTAAGGATAAAGAAAGGATCCCAAAGGCTGCAAGAGAGAAACAAAAAGTCACATACAAGGGAAAACCCATAAGAGTATCTGCAGACTTCTCCACTCAAACTCTAAAAGCCAGAAGGGAGTGGCAAGATATCTATGGAGCCCTGAATGAAAAAGGGTTTCAACCAAGGATAATATATCCTGATAGACTTTCATTCAAACTAGATGGAGGGATCAAAACCTTCTTAGATAAACAACAGTTAAAGGAGGCAACCATCACCAAGCCGGCCCTGAAAGAGGTTCTAAAAGACCTCTTATAAACAAGAACATCACTATAATACTTGCAATATATCAGAGCAAACAAATTTTTTTTAGAACAATGGCACTACAATACATTAAATACATAATATCAATAAATGTCAATGGCTTAAACTCACCCATCAAAAGGCACAGGGTGGGGGGATGGATCAGAAAAC
Organism: Erinaceus europaeus; assembly: GCF_950295315.1. NCBI lineage: Eukaryota > Metazoa > Chordata > Mammalia > Eulipotyphla > Erinaceidae > Erinaceus > Erinaceus europaeus. Next base: position 101,843,154 of record NC_080185.1, on the reverse strand, counting down.
ATAACCCAACCATATGCTGCTTGCAAGAATCCCATCTGTCACAACAAGATAAACACAGACTTAAAGTGAAAGGATAGAAAACTATCATACAGGCTAACGGACCACAAAAAAGGGCAGGAACAGCCATTCTCATCTCAGACATGATAGATTTTAAATTAAATAAAGTAATAAAAGATAGGCAAGGACATTACATAATGATTAGAGGATCAATCATCCAAGAAGACTTAACAATTATTAACATCTATGCAACTAATGAGGGACCATCTAAATACGTCAAGCAGTTATTGAAAGAATTTCAAAAATACATTAATAGTAATACAATAATAGTGGGAGACTTCAATACCCCACTCTCACACTTAGACAGATCAACAAAGCAGAGAACCAATAAAGACACAAGAGAATTGAATGAAGAGATCGACAGACTAGACCTCTTGGACATTTTCAGACTCCCCCACCCCAAAAAACTGGAATACACCTTCTTTTCAACTCCACATAACACATACTCAAGGATAGACCACATGTTAGGCCACAAAGACAGCATCAATAAATAATTCAAGAGCATTGAAATCATCCCAAGTATCTTCTCAGACCACAGTGGAGTAAAACTAAACATGCTGCTTAAGAACCACTGGGTCAGAGACTCACTCAAGCAGGAAATTCAAATGTTCCTGGAAACAAATGAAAATGAAGACACAACCTATCAAAATATTTGGGACACAGCTAAAGCAGTACTGAGAGGGAAACTTATAGCCATACAATTACATATTAAACACCAAGAAGAAGCTCAAATGAACGACCTTACTGCACACCTCAAGGACTTAGAGGAAGAGGAACAAAGGAACCCTAAAGCAACCAGAAGGACAGAAAACACTAAAGTTTGAGTAGAAATAAACAACATCGAAAATAAAAGAACCATACAAAAGATCAATGAAGCCAAATGTTGGTTCTTTGAAAGATTAAACAAAATTGACAAACCCCTAGCCAGACTCACCAAACAAAAAAGAGAGAAGAATCAAATTAATAGAATTGTAAATGATAGAGGAGATATCACAACTGACGCCACAGAAATCCAGAGAATCCTGCGAAACTTCTATAAGAACTATATGCCACCAAGCTAGAGAATCTGGAAGAAATGGAACAATTCCTAGAAACCTATGCACTTCCAAAACTGAACGAAGAAGAACTACAAAATCTAAATGCACCAATCACAGACAAAGAAATTGAAACCGTTATTAAGAATCTCCCCAACAACAAAAGTCCTGGACCAGATGGCTTCACGAACGAATTCTACAAAACTTTCAGGAAACAGTTAATACCCATACTTCTTAAGCTATTCCATAAGATTGAAGAAACAGGAATACTCCCTTCCACCTTCTATGAAGCCAACATCACCCTGATACCAAAAGCTGATAGGGACAGAACAAAAAAGGAAAACTACAGACCAATATCTCTGATGAACATAGATGTCAAAATATTAAACAAGATTTGGGCCAACTGGATACAACAACATATCAAAAAGATTGTTCATTACGACCAAGTGGGATTCATCCCAGGAATGCAAGGCTGGTTCAACATCCGTAAGTCAATCAATGTCATTTACCACATCAATAAAAGCAAAGCCAAAAACCACATGATTATCTCAATAGATGCAGAGAAAGCCTTTGACAAAATCCAACACCCGTTCATGCTCAAAACTCTACAAAAAATGGGAATAGATGGGAAATTCCTCAAAATAGTGGAGTCTATATATAGCAAACCTACAGCCAACATCATACTCAATGGACAGAAGCTGAAAGCATTCCCCCTCAGATCGGGGACTAGACAGGGCTGTCCACTGTCACCGTTACTCTTCAACATAGTATTGGAAGTTCTTGCCATAGCAATCAGGCAAGAGAAATAAATCAAAGGAATACAGATCGGAAGGGAAGAAGTCAAGCTCTCACTATTTACAGATATGATAGTATACATAGAAAGACCTAAAGAATCCAGTAGAAAATTACTGGAAGTTATTAGCCAATATAGCAAGGTATCAGGCTACAAAATCAATGTACAAAAATCAGTGGCATTTCTTTATGAATACACTAAATCTGAAGAAGAAGACATCCAGAAATCACTCCCATTTACTGTTTCAGCAAAATCAAATACCTAGGAATAAAGTTGACCAAAGAAGTGAAAGACTTGTATGCTGAAAACTATGAGTTGCTACTCAAGGAAATAGTAACTGATACCAAGAAATGGAAAGATATCCCATGCTCATGGATTGGAAGAATAAATATCATCAAAATGAATATTCTCCCCAGAGCCATATACAAATATAACGCAATACCCATCAAAGTTCCACCAAGCTTCTTTAAGAGAATAGAACAAAAACTACAATCATTTATCTGGAACCTGAAAACACCTAGAATTGCCAAAACCATCTTGAGGAAAAGAAACAGAAATGTAGGCATCACACTCCCAGACCTTAAACTATATTATAAAGCTATCATCATCAAAACAGCATGGTACTGGAACAAAAATAGGCACACAGACCAGTGGAACAGAATTGAAAGCCCAGAAACAAATCCCCACACCTATGGGCATCTAATCTTTGATAAGGGGGCCCAAAGGATTAAATGTAAAAAGGAGGCTATCTTCAATAAATGGTGCTGGGAAAATTGGGTTGAAACATGCAGAAGAATGAAATTGAACCACTTTATCTCACCAGAAACAAAAATCAACTCCAAATGGATCAAAGACCTAGATGTTAGACCAGAAACAATCAAATACTTAGAGGAAAACATTGGTAAAACACTTTCCCACATACACCTCAAGGACATCTTTGATGAATCAAACCCAATTGCAAGGAAGACTAAAGCAGAAACAAACCAATGGGACTACATCAAATTGAAAAGCTTCTGCACATCCAAAGAAACTATTAAACAAACAGAGACACCGCTCACAGAATAGGAGATCTTCACATGCCATACATCAGACACGAAACTAATCACCAAAATATATAAAGAAAATATATAAAGAAACTTAGCACCAAAACTTAGCACCAAAAAAGCAAATGACCCCATCCAAAAATGAGCAGAGGATATGAACAAAACATTCACCTCAGAGGAGATCCAAAAGGCTAACAAATATATGAAAAACTGCTCTAGGTCACTGATTGTCAGAGAAATGCAAATTAAGACAACACTAAAATACCACCTCACTTCTGTAAGAATGGCATACATCAAAAAGGACAGCAGCAACAAACGCTGGCGAGGATGTGGGGACATAGGAACCCTTTTACATTCCTGGTGGGAATGTAAATTGGTACAGCCTCTGTGGAGAGCAGTCTGGAAAACTCACAGAAGGCTAGACATGGACCTTCCATATGAGCCAGTAATTCCTCTCCTGGGGATATATCCCAAGGACTCCATAAGACCCAACCAAAAAGAGGTGTGTACTCCTATGTTCATAGCAGCACAATTCATAATAGCTAAAACCTGGAAGCAACCCAGGTGCCCAACAACAGATGAGTGGCTGAGAAAGCTGTGGTATATATACACAATGGAATACTATGCAGCTATCAAGAACAATGAACCCACCTTCTCTGACCCATCTTGAACAGAGCTAGAAGGAATTATGTTAAGTGAGCTAAGTCAGAAAGATAAAGATGAGTATGGGATGATCCCACTCATCAACAGAAGTTGACTAAGAAGATCTGAAAGGGAAACTAAAAGCAGGACCTGATCAAATTGTAAGTAGGGCACCAAAGTAAAAACCCGGTGGTGAGGGGTAGACATGCAGCTTCCTGGGCCAGTGGGGGGTGGCAGTGGGTGGGAGGGATGGGTCACAGTCTTTTGGTGGTGGGAATGGTGTTTATGTACACTCCTAGCAAAATGTAGACATATAAATCAGTAGTTAATTAATATGAGAGGGGGAAAATCAGTTGTATGTCTCAAAGTTTTTCAAAACACAAACTGAATCTTTTTAATATATAGGCTGTGTATTTGGTATACGGACTCTCTCAAAAGCCTAGACCAAGTAGATTAGAAGCATCCAATAGCAAAGCTATATACAAGATACTGGATACTGTACAGCAAACCATAACAAAAGGACTTTTCAAAGTTAACCCAATTACCAAATAATGTGATGGTAACATTAACTATCAATTGTCTTTTTGAACCCTAAGACAGCAGGAACCTCACATCTCCACTATAGAGCCCCTACTTCCCCCAGTCCTGGAACCCTTGGATAGGGCCCACTTTCCCGTATGCGTCTCCCAATCCATACCAAATAATATTGCATCCGCCGATCACAATCTAACCAACGCAACGATTGCCACCTCAACATGCTTCACCTCAGACTGTGTCTAGAGACTTCACGTGTGGAATGACAACCCTTCAGCTTCATTACTCGGGTGAGACCTTTCCTTTTATAGTACACTCTAATTTCATCTCAGGTGGTTCACTTTCTAACAAAGTCCCATAACCTAGATATACACCAGTTTCTGTGAGAGAGAGCTCATGTTCACACGTATCCATAAACTACTGCAAAATATATACCTGAAAGCAGAAGTACACTAGAGTTTGCAGTTAGTACCTCCCTAACACTTCCTCTCTACTATTCCAAGCTTGGGATCCATGATTGCTCAACAAATTGTTTGGCTTCGTATATTAACTCTCTTTTCAATCACCAGGTTCCAGATGCCACCAGGATGCTGGCCAGGCTTCCCTGGATTGAAGACCCCACCAATATGTCCTGGAGCTCAGCTTCCCCAGAGACACACCTTACTAGGGAAAGAGAGAGGCAGACTGGGAGTATGGTCTGACCAGTCAATGCCCATGTTCAGCGGGGAAGCAATTACAGAAGCCAGACCTTCCACCTTCTGCAACCCTCAATAACCCTGGGTCCATGCTCCCAGAGGGCTAGAGAATGGGAAAGCTATCAAGCGAGGGGGTGGGTTATGGAGATTGGGTGGTGGGAATTGTGTGGAGTTGTACCCCTCCTACCTTATGGTTTTGTTCATTAATCCTTTCTTAAATAAAAAGTTTTAAAAAAAGAAAAACTCCATTTATATAAGAAAATAATCATTAAAATAAGTAAACAAATCTTATTTTAGAATTAATATGAAGTTGGAGGAAATGGTTTAGCAAGTAATAACAACATGAAAACCTGTACACCTACTAATGGAATAAACAAACAGCTATAGCTAACACTCTTAAGTATGTAAATTCAAGAGTATATATTTCACGTCTACTTTTGAGGATACATAAATTTGTTTTTTAGTATTTTGTTGAACTAGTTTCCTAATTTCCTAAGCATAGGGTGATGATTACCAATGACTAGTGAATGCTATATACAAAAATGAAAACAGGGGAGTCGGGCTGTAGCGCAGCGTGTTAAGCGCAGGTGGCGCAAAGCACAAGGACCGGCATAAGGATCCCGGTTCGAACCCCGTCTCCCCACCTGCAGGGGAGTCGCTTCACAGGCGGTGAAGCAGGTCTGCAAGTGTCTATCTTTCTCTCCCCCTCTCTGTCTTCCCCATCTCTCTCCGTTTCTCCCTGTCCTATCCAACAACTACAACAATAAAACAACAAGGGCAACAAAAGGGAATAAATAAATAAAATATAATATATTAAAAAAAAGAATTCTTAAAAAAATGAAAACAATAGAGTAGAGATCAGACAATAGAGTAGAAATACAGGACAGGAAAATTTGAGGATCAGAATCCTCAAATAATGGTATTATTAAAAATAATAGCTGTATTTGTTTTGAGCAACTATTATTTCCAGAAATATCCAGGTTCCGCTTTCCTTTTGTGTTTTGATAAGCATAGTATGTGTGTGTTACTTTTACTGTCTCCCCACAGCAAGTATTCTTTGCTTACAAGATTATAAATGATCCTGGATGATGCTTTCTTAGACAACAAAGAAGTTGCAATGACAGAGGACCTAGTGGGGGTTGTATTGTTATATGGAAAACTGGGAAATGTTATACACGTACAAACTATTGTATTTACTGTTGAATGTAAAACATTAATTCCACAATAAAGAAATAAAAAATTAAAAAAAACTATTTAAAAAAGAAGTTGCAGGCCTTATTTTTAACACCATATTATAGACAGATCACTCTATTGTGGATAAAATTAAGAGAAAATGACCAGAACTCTGTAAAATGTCTAAAATTAAACTTGCAAACCATTAAGTATATGATTATGAAAAATGATTATACAATTTGCAAATCGTTAAAATTAGCTTTGGGTTAGCACGGTATTCCTAAATCTCAAAACTTCTAAGAAATTATCTGTAACCACCCACTGAAGTGTAGAAAAATTTTACCATCCATATTACTTTGATGAGGTTACCAATGTGCCACATGGGATTAAAAATGGAGAAGGGATCAATAGAATGCAACAGTGATAAAACATTAATTCCCCAATAAAGAAATTTTTAAAAAATGAATGCAACAATGAGGTACAAGGATCACTGAACTAGAAGTCAAGATTACTTGACACTTACAGGGCATCTGACTTTGGGAAAAGTTATTTTCTCTCTTTGAATCTTAGTTTTCTTATTTATAAAATGATTCTAATAAGTTGATGTTTGAGGCCTCTTTAGCTGCTAAGTACTATAATGATGACATTGCTAAATGTATATTTATGCTTTGCATTAAAATGCATTTACTTTGATATTTTCATTTCCTGATTACAAAATTTTTACTTACCCCCAAGAAGAGGGGGCTTTAGACTCTAAATGGAGCATATTAACTGTTTTTAGACTATCTTTTAAGTCTTGAAAACTTACAGCAGTCTGTGCTCCTGAAACAGATGAGAAAGGCTGACCCTCCCCCTCTCACGTCTATCTTCACTGTCCACATCACCCATGATTATATCCAGCAAAGCAAAATGAAGCTCAGCATATATATCAGCTGTGACCTTTTCTATCTATGTACCATTATGCTACCAGGCAGTCAAAGGAAATAAGTAAGCAAGAATGTACTGAATGCCTGCTGTGAGGCCAACCTATTCCAGATGATATGAAGGACAAATAGGTCAGCAGTGCTTCCCTTTTAGAAGCTTTCATATAGGTAAAATTATATAAACTTGAATCCAAGGCACTTTATCTGTGATTCCATTACAATTATCCTTGGGCATCTGATGGACTTAAGTATTGGTGTTTCTGAAGACCATTGTAGACCCTGCACACAGGGAGAAACAATGTTCTCTTCATGTGTATCATGCAGTCCTCTAGTCACTGTAAACATCTTGTAGCTATACTGTGTTGGATTAATGGCTTGAGGTAGAGGTGCAAGCAATAGTTTATCACCTGGACCTGAAAACTGAGTAGCCCTAACTTTCACCAGAAGGAACAGTGACCCACTATTCAGAGTTCTAAATAAAATTTCCTTCACTTGTTGGAGCATGCTAAATCACCATGTAGTGTTCTTTGTTGATAAACGTGGACTAGCACTTCTAACTGGCCTATCAAGATTGTAGGTAGAATTTGGTGACTAGCTTGCTGGAAGTGGGGAGACAGTAACACAATGATCCTGAATATTTGGAATGAATTGAAAGTCATGGCATTATTCCCCACCCATCCTCAATTTCCTGGTAGATTATTATATAAGAAACAACTATTGAGGAAATTAGGTGAGTACTCAGATGGCAGATTAGAGATGATAATCAGGATTACTAAATTGGGGGTTAATTGAAATATCTAAATTTTGCTCACCTTCCAGCCACTAATTTACATATTTATCAATTAGTATGCCTTGAATTTTATTGAGATTTGCTTATTTGAAGTCAAAGTAACTTCTACAGAATTATTTTATTAAGTTAGTAGCATTTTGGGGAAAATTGTTATTTTAACATATGTGGAATAGTTTTTTTCTTTTATAACTATATCTGGACATGCACATACAACATCTTATAGTAAAAATGAAACAATTCATTGTCACCGTCAATTCCTGTGAAAATAGCATTACAGAGCAGTAAAAGTGTAAGATAGTTTTCACTGTTACTTAAAATAGAAATGGTCAAGTGGATTTTGTTTCTACAAACTTGAAGAAATCTTAAAAAAAAATTACAATTCCTCAAATGATACCATCAAAGCAGTCTGATTTAAACCTGGGCATAAAATGTAATAGAATCAAGATCTTAAGATTTTTTTTCAGGGTTTTCTTTTATGTACTATTAGAGAAATCCATTGCACTTCAAGCTTCTATTGAACACTGTCTATAATGATGTGCTCAATTTTATCATGTGATTCAACTCCAAATATTTCACCATGAGTAGCTTTATTTTTGCTTCTTTAATAAGCTCCTTGTTCAAGAGAACCACTATTTTTTTTACATTTCTTAAATTACAAGTCACACAGCTAACAAACAATTCAAACCAAGAAATGATGTGGAAAAATGAAATTATATCAAATCCAAAACCTGAAGCACTGGATCGATGTGCAGGAGGATGATAACACTTGACCTCTTTCCAATTTCCTTCTCATCATGACAAGGTCTTGGTAATTCTCTGCTAAAGTGTGCTGAGCTATGTTGGCAAATATTACCATTGATGTTTTCATCTGGTATACTGTGTAACACATTTTCTTTCAAATTAAAAGCAAGACCATCTTGACTGGAATTATTTTTCCATGGTAAAAGTACGGAGTCTAATGTACCCTTCATAAATTTAACAAAACTCTACTATTCTCTAGATTTGGGTAGGGCAAGGTTCTTACTTTGGTTCATAGAATCTAAGAATTGGAAAGGTCAAGAGATCATCTGGTTTGGTACTTAATCTCAAGCAGACATATATTTATAAGAGCAGGATGAATATATGTATGAAGTATTTACTGGAAGCTGGATTCATGGTCTAGTTTCAAATCCTAGCTTTATAATTTACTATCTTTATGACTTTTAGCTTTATTAAATTTCACTTTCCTCACAGTATACATGGAGTGATTCTTATCTCTTTGGGTTGTGAAAGATTAGCTAAGATAATCAGTGTGCAGCACGTAACACAGCTACGGGCCATAGTTATTTTTTAATAAATATTATCTGAAGGGTCAGGTGGTGGCACACCCAGTGGAGTACCTACATAATCATACATAAAGACCCAGGTTCAGTCCCTGGTCTGTGTATGCTGGTGTGGGGGGAGCACTTTAAGAGCAGTGGAACAGGTGTCTCTGTTTTTATCATTTTAATGGTTTATAGTGAAGTTGTTGACTTGCCATCTCCCCCTCTTCTCCAGTACACTTTGCTTTGGTGGAAAATGGAGTTTCTTTTTTACTCTCCTTTTCTCTCCCTATTTCTTTATTTCTATAAGAAAATTAAAGAGGAAAAAAAGGCCACTGGAAGTGGTGGAGTCATTGTGCAGGCACGGAGTCCCAGTGGTAATTCTGCAGGGGGGCGGGGTGTGTAAAAAAAATATTATCTCTGGTGATGGTGAAAACTGCTTAATTGTGTACTAAAGGAGCTTTGGAAACTTTCTCCATTCCTGACATACTATAACTGCTTTCTATTAATAGAGAAGTAAATGGTAATGACAAGTAAAAGTATAAGCAAGTCTCTATGCAGTGCAAATCATTGGAGTTCACATGGTTTCTTCTGTGGCTACTAGAGAAGTTTCTGGGGAAAATGATACTGAATTATAGTTTAAATTGAGGCCCTGTGTGCCTGTACTCTGAGGAATTTGTCCCCATGACCTGTAGGGCATGGGGTATGTTTATCTAGGACTAAACACTAGTTTGGATCTGAATTGAGGTGGTGTTAGAACACCTAGAAAAGAAAGTGAAAGCATTCAAGTAGCTTCCTGTCATTAGGTTAGCTTGCACAGTGGGTGTTTTATGCTGAGTAGTATGATAAAAAACCAGTCATAGACGAGTTTTCAAAAGGTCTGGGTTTGAATCAGATTACACCATTGTACACTCGAAATATCTTACCACTGCATTTGTCAATGGTAAATCAATATTGTTGAAAAATACTTATTAGAAACACGATTTAAAAAGACAGGGTTGGAGTTCAGGCTTCAAGATAAACCAGACATAGCAACTTGATTGATATTTTTAACATTTCTGAATGAGAGTGCTTTCAACTGCTAAGACATATTCTAAATCTCTTTCTACTTAAATAAAATTATATATAAAGATGTGCTTTCAATTAGAAATGGTCAAAATTTGGAAGGCAGCTATGCTCACCACTTTACCACCAACGCTTAGCCAAAATTTGGAAACAGCCTAAATGCCCAATGACAGATGAGTGGCTAAGAAAAGTGTGGTATACATACACAACGGAACACTACTAAGCTGTTAAAAATGATGAAATCATCTCCTTTGCTTCATTTTGGATATAACTTGAAGGCATCATGTTAAGTCAGATAAGCCAAAAAGAGGACAAATATCAGGTGATCTCACTTATACCCACCAACTTAAACACAGGAAGGAAAAACAAAGTAAAATTTATACTGGGTGGGGTGTACTGGACCAAAGCAAAGGATTCTGGGAAGAAATGAGAAAGAAGAGATGGAGAATGCTTTGAGGTCCTGATCCATTGTAGTGTAAAGGGCTTAATCTGGGAATGAAAGCGTTCTTCAGAGATCTTTCACAGGGAAATGAGAAACTGTACTCTTGTCTCAATTGTACTGTAAACCATTAACACCCCAGTAAAATGATAATGAAAAAATATGTGCTTAATAACCCACAAAAATCTAAATGATCACAAAGTAAGGCTGATGTTGGTGCCAGTGTTTCTGTGTAAAAAGTAAACTAGGAGGCAATGCAAAAGAACAGAGTTCAAGGATATGAATGAAACTTGAATAAATCGTAACACTGGAAAGGCAATGCCTGAGAATAAAGAACAAAGCTATATGTCTTTCAAAAGAGTTGAGTTGCATAATATCTAATGTAAAGTCATTACCTACTCTTTGAAGATGGACTTGTAACCCGATGATAGATGCAGAAAGAAGAGGCAGATCAGGCTGGCACAATTACATAATCACAGCTCTGTTAAATAACCGATGGTGAATGTAAATTGAAAGCAAGATGAATGCAATGACAGCTGATTAGTATGCAGTCAGCCACTAGATGGAACTAGAGGGAAATTCAAGAGCAACAACACTCCCCTAAAGACCACTGAGGCCATAGGTCCTATAGCTATAGTTGGGCATCATTTTCGCCCCAGGTATTCCTTGCTTATTCATCTCAACTTACTATAACCCAAGATATGTCCCTGCCACTATACACTCAAAAGAACTTGGGGCCAAGTCTACATGAAGTATAAGATTAGACAGAGAATAGGAAATTGGACCTAGATTAAATCTCTTTGGATATGGAGCTTCACCCAGCTGTGAATCTACCTATTTTTAGCTCATGTTTCTCCACTTTCTCTATAATGGCTGTGAAAATTCCATTTTATTAGTCTTAATGAAGTGGAGAAAGACTGCAAACAGATAAATTAGAATACTGATATATTGTTTCATAATCAGGAACCTAAAGGTAGGAATATAGCAGAAGAGATTGGGATCTCCATTTTGGAACAGGCTAGTAGGTCTTTATTAGGTGTATTCCAAGGGGCCCATGACTTTACTGATTTTTGTCTGAGTCCGATAGCTAACATGCAGGTGGGCTAAAGGTACTGTCTAGAGAGATGGTATCAGTTCTGTCTTAATGCTTTTTCACATACCAAGTAGCAGACACTACCATGATGCCAACCTGACCTCCCTGGACAGATGAACTCACCACTGTGTCCCAGAACACCACCTCTCCATATTCCTGTCCCACTAGGGAAAGATAGATACAGGCTGGGAGTATGGATCGACTTGCCAACAACCATATTCAGTGGAGAAGCAATTATAGAAGCCAGACCTTCCACCTTCTGTACCTCATGGTGATCCTGGGTCCATACTCCCAGAGGGATAAAGAATGGGAAAGCCTTCAAGAGAGGAAATGGGATACGGAGCTCTGGTGGTGGGAATTGTGTGGAATTGTACCACTCTTAGTCTGTGGTCTTGTTGATCATTACTAAATCAATAAAAAAGAATACTGGGGAGTCTGGCGGTAACGCAGTGGGTTAAACGCAGGTGGCGTGAAGCACAAGGACCAGTGTAAGGATCCTGGTTAGAGTCCCCGGCTCACCACCTGAAGGGGAATTGCTTCACAGGCGGTGAAGCAGGTCTGTAGGTGTCTATCTTTCTCTCCTCCTCTCTGTCTTCCGCTCCTCTCTCAATTTCTCTCTGTACTATCCAACAATGACAACATCAATAACAACAACAGTAATAACTACAACAATAAAACAACAAGGGCAACAAAAGGGAATAAATAAATATTTAATTTTTTTATAAAAGAATACTGATAAACTAATTCTCTCTAAGAAAGACATTAAATTACTTTAGTCTTACTAAATGTCTCTTTGTGGTCATGCTATTCATTCTATACAAAACTCAACCAGTCTCAAAGTCTCAACTTTTTAATTGTTTGCAGGAATTTCACCATTCCTAGAAAATTATATTAGTTAACTTTTTGTTAAAAATCCAGAGATCTTTATTTTTATGAGCATCTTTAAGGCTTCTTTCACCTTTTTTTGAATATAGACCAAGTTGGACAGGAAATACATAATAAATTTTTGAACCATCCATATTTATTTCTGCTCACACATATTGTAATTAAAATAATGTATCATTGAATTTAGACTTAGAATATAAGAGTATTTCCCCACACCTATGGACATCTAATCTTTGATAAGGGGGTTCAAAGTATTAAATGGAAGAAGGAGGCTCTCTTCAATAAATGGTGCTGGGAAAACTGGGTTGAAAAATGCAGAAAAATGAAACTGAACCACTTTATCTCACCAGAAACAAAAATCAACTCCAAATGGATTAAAGACCTGGATGTTAGACCAGAAACAATGAAATATTTAGAGGAAAACATTGGTAAAACACTTTCCCATCTAAACCTCAAGGACATCTTTGATGAAACAAACCCAATTGCAAGGAAGACTAAAGCAGAAATAAACAAATGGGACTATATCAAATTGAAAAGCACAGCCAAAGAAACTATCACACAAAGAGACCCCTCACAGAATGGGAGATCTTCACATGCCATAAATCAAACAAGAGACAAATCACTGAAATATACAAAGAGCTCAGCAAACTTAGCAGCAAAAAAGAAAATGACCCCATCCATAAATGGGCAGAGGACATGAACAGAACATTCACTCCAGAGGAGATCCAAAAGGCTAACAAACATATAAAAAACTGCTCTAGGTCACTGATTGTCAGATAAATGCAAATTAAGACAACATTGAGATACCACCTCACTCCTTTAAGAATGGCATACATCAAAAAGAGCAGCAGCAACAAACGCTGGAGAGGCTGTGGGGACAGAGGAACCCTTTTGCACTGCTGGTGGGAATGTAAACTGGTCCAGCCTCTGTGGAGAGCAGTCTGGAGAACTCTCACAAGGCTAGACATGGACCTTCCATATCACCCAGTAATTCCTCTCCTGGGGATATATCCCAAGGACTCCATAAGACCCAACCAAAAAGAGGTGTGTACTCCTATGTTCATAGCAGTACAATTCATAATAGCTAAAACCTGGAAGCAACCCAGGTGCCCAACAACAGATGAGTGGCTGAGAAAGCTGTGGTATATATACACAATGGAATACTATGCAGCTACTAAGAACAATGAACTCAACTTCTCTGACCCATCTTGGTCAGAGCTAGAAGGAATTATGTTAAGTGAGCTAAGTCAGAAAGATAAAGATGAGTATGGGATGATCCCACTCATCAACAGAAGCTGAGAAAGAAGATCAGAAAGGGAAACTAAAAGCAGGATCTGACTAAATTGAAAGTAGGGCACCAAAGTAAAAACCTTGTTTTGAAGGGGAGGGTGGACATGCAGCTTCCTGGGCAGGCGGGGGTGGGGGGGTGGGGGTGGTGGGATGGGACACAATTTTTTGGTGGTGGGAATGGTGTTTATGTACACACCTATTAAATTGTAGTCATATAAATCACTATTAAGAGAGGGGGAAAATTGATTGTATGTCTAACAAAGGGACTTTTCAAAGTTAACCCAATTACCAAATAATGTGATGATAACAATAACTATCCATTGTCTTCTTGAACCCTAAGACAGCAGGAACCTCACATTTCCACTACAGAGCCTAAACTTCCCCCAGTCCTGGGACCCTAGGGTAGGGCCCACTTCCCCATATGCTTCTCCCAATTCTTATCAAATAATATTGCATCTGCTGATTCCGACCTAATCAACGCAAAGAGTGCCACCCCAGCACGCTTCACTTCAGACTGTGTCCAGAGAATTCAGGTGTGGAACGAACAACCCTTCAGCTTCATCACTCGGGTGAGACCTTTCCTTTCATAGTATTCTCTAATTCCATCCCAGGTGGTTCACTTCCTAACAAAGTCCCAAAACCTAGATAAAGACCAGGTTCCAGGAGATAGAGCATATGTTCACACATATCCATAAACCAGGGCAAATATATACCTGAAAGCAGTAGTACACGAGAGTTTGCAGTGAGTACCTCCCAACACTTCATCTCCATTATTCTAACCTTTGGATCCATGATTCTTTAACAATTTGTTTGGCTTTGTATGTTAACTCTCTTTTCAGCCCCCAGGTTCCAGATGCCATCAGGATGCTGCCCAGGCTTCCCTGGACTGAAGACCCCACCAATGCGTCCTGGAGCTCCACTTCCCCAGAGAATCACCCTACTAGGGACAGAGAGAGGCAGACTGGGATTATGGACAGACCAGTCAACACCAATGTTCAGCAGGGAAGCAATTACAGAAGCCAGACCTCCTACCTTCTGCAACCCACAATGAACCTGGGTCCATGCTCCCAGAGGGATAGAGAATGGGAAAGCTATTGGGGAGGGGATGGGATATGGAGATTGGGTGGTGGGAATTGTGTGAAGTTGTACCCCTCATCCTATGATTTTGTTAATGCCTCCTTTCTTAAATAATAATAAAAAAGAATATAAGAGTATTTATCTGGCTCTAGAATTGTCATGGGGATAACTCTGTGGAGAGTTTTATCATGATCTTTGTGAATTATTATTATTGTTGCACTTCATATAGACTTCACCACAAATTTCTTTGAATCTATAATGGCAGCAATTACATAGTCTGGGATTATAGTAGCAGGTGGAGGCAAATGAGCAGGTAACTTGCTAGAGAAAAATCTCCAAAGAAGCATAGCCTGACTCAGTGGTGTTTAGCTTGTTACAAGTCATGGGTATAATAAGTGTCTATAGAAAGAAGACAGATCTGTGGTTAGATAGATGCATATGGAATGAGGAACTCTTTCTTTTTCTTTCTTTCTTTCTTTCTTTCTTTCTTTCTTTCTTTCTTTCTTTCTTTTTTTTTTTGCTGCCAGGATTATGTCTGGGACTCAGCGCCTACATTATGAATCCATTGCTCCTGGCAGCCATCTTTTTTCCATTGTTGTTATTGTTGCTGTTATTGTTGGATAGGACAGAGAGAAATTGAGAATGGAGAGGAAGACAGAGAGGAGGAGATAAAGATAGACACCTGCAGACCTGCTTCACCACTTGTGAAGCAACTCCCCTGCAGGTGCAAAGCCAAGGGTTCAAACCAGGATCCTTGCGCTGGTCCTTGTGCTTCACACTATGTACACTTATAACCCACTGTGCCCGGACCTCGAGGAACCCTTTTTTTGTCGGAACTAAAAACAGCAGCTGAGAACAGAAACATGAGAATTTAGATTCTAGGAATAGAGGATGGTGGGAGTTTGGGAATTGTACAAAAGTCAAGATTCAAGTGCTTCTTATACTGCAGAAATTGCAATATTTTCTGTATTTTAGTTTCAAAGGAATCAGTATGAAGAGGAGCAGGGTGGTGGTGTACCTAGTTGAGAAAACACAAATTACCATGCACAAGGATCCAGGTTCAAGGCCACCTTCAGAAGGGAAGCTTCACAAGCAGTGAAGCAAATGCTTCAGGTATCTCTTCCATATATATATATATATATATATATATATATATATATATATATATATATATATCCCTTCAATTTCTTTCTATAAAAAATAAAGACAAAGAAAAAAAGAAGGCTACTGGGAGTAGCTGATTCATATATAGGCACCAAGCTCCAGTGATAACCCTAGTGGCAAAAAAAGAAAAAGAAAGAATAAAAGGAAAGAATCAATATGAACATATGTTGCAGTGTCTTGAGCAGAAAAGGTAGCAAAATATACTATTATTAATTATATTTACATTCAAGGATACCTCTTCCCAGATCTCTGAGCCTACCTCTTTGGACATAGTAGCCAGCAGACAAATATTGACTCATACCAAGTGCACACACATGTACTCATAGACCTAGGACCCCCCCACACACACAACTAACCACAAATATACACGGTTTTCCTTAGATGCCTACAGAAAAATCAGCCACATACTGGAAATTACACAAATTGCATGCACAATATACAGTCATGCCAAAATACAGTCATGCCACCCATGCCTGTCCATGCCAATACATGCATTTATAGTCACTATGAATGCACAAAATATAATAATTTTTGGTGTATAGCAGAAAAACTATATGGAAGGCCGATTACTGATGCTGGGCTTGGAGGGAGAGCACACACTGTAGAGCATACAACTTCCATGTGTGATTCTGTGGGTTCTAGTCCTGGTACCATATGGGAGTGTCAAGTACAGCACCCCGGGGCGGGGGTGTTAACTCTATGGATGACAGAGTAGTGGTGTCTCTTCTCTCTGTCTCTCATTCTCCCATTCAAGCACTAAACAGGCCCTACCTGCTTCTGAGTTAAAATAAGATTGGGTCTACTCGGGATAATGTGGCTGTAGTGTCTCGTGTCTCTCTCTAATAAAACATTCAAAAATTTGGCAAAGGAGGCTTCTTAGTAGTGGTACTGCACACGCACGAAGCCCTGGGTTCATTTCCCATTGTGGCAATAGAAAAAGAAAATCATTTACACTCCTGGATATGGAGTCCCTATAGTGTATTCGCCTTAGTGATGAACAACATGTCTCCCATAGAAAACCACTGTGCTCTATCCATAACTGGGCAGGATCTTATGAAATATGATGTTATGAGGTAAATATAGCTGTCCCTATATGTGAATCCCTACTACCTTGAAAGAATGTTGGTATTTCCTCATTATTGTATTTCCTCATTATCCATTCTGTTTTCTAGAAACATACTAGTTAAACACCTACATAAACTCAGGCAACATGAAACATTTCACGCTAGAAATAGACATATTTTATATTATTGAAGGAAAACAGCTTGCCTCATTGGGGCTAGCAACACCACTGGTGAAAATATGGTGGTTGTGGAGTTCCATTTTCAGTTTTGACATTTATATCAGAACAATTACCTCAATGAAAATGTGTATAAAGGCTGGACCAAATACAAAGAGCAGCAGCTTAAATGACAAAATACAGAGAAGTACCTTACACATTGTTTTTCTTCCTTTGGTACCAGATTTTTATAAATATATAATTAACCTTGTTGAGAATCTGCGACTGAAATACAGTATTAATGAACTTGACCTAATTGGCATATGGAGAATGCTGGAAACTACAATATATATATATTCTTCTCAAGTATACTTGTAAAGTTATCAGTATTAATCATAGTATGGATCATGCAGTCTCAATTAGTTTCACAGGGATTAGATTCTCTGTAGAAAAAGAATTCATAGACAGAATATAAGAAAATGCTTGGAAATGAATGATAACACACTTGGCACATGAAAATATGCAGGATGCAACTAGAACTACACATAGATTTAAAAAAAGACTTACAGACCCACAATTATATACTTAAAAAGAAGTCTGACAACCAATAATGTATCTATCTAAAGATTAATATGAATAGCAAATTAAGTCCAATGAAAGTAGAAGAATAAATAAGGATACATATTCAAGTTCAAACCAATAGGAAACAACTAGACTATGAATCAACAAAGTCAAAGATAAAAATCAGAAAATTGATAAACCTCTAGATCAAGGACAAAAGTGAAAATAACAGAAGTAAAAAAAATACTATTAAATACTCAATGCCTATTGAAAAATTGTATGGAATCTGGGTTGCTTCTAAGCTTGGGTCATTACAAATTGTCTTGCTCTGAACGAACATCAGTGTACATATATCTTTTTGGTTAGGTTTTTTATGGTTTCTAAATACTTTTATTTATTTATTATTGGATAAAGAGAGAGAGAGAGAAATTGAGAGGTGAGGGGGAGATAGAGAGGGAGAGAGACAGAGAGACACCTGCAGTCTTGCCTCACCACTTGTAAAGCTTTTCCCATGCAGGTGGGGACCAGGGGTATGAACCTGCTTCCTTCCACACTGTAATGTTTATGATTAACCAGGTGTGTCACCTCCTGGCCCCCATTGTGTGTGTATATGTGTGTGCATAGTGTACTGTATCAAAACAAAGAACTCTAGGGAGGGAGGAATAGAAGAGGGTAGAGAGGGGCATTGGAGACTTGAAACATGATGGTGGAAAAAGACCCAAGTTTGGGGTGAGAGTGTTATGTGGACTCCTATGACATGGAGATGAGGAATTACACCTATGTGCCAACAACTGTATTGTAAATCATTAACTCCCAATAAAATGATAAAAGATTATGTGAAGATATAATTAACACTGTTATCTTAGTATTCCACAGTTTAAATGAAATAAACTACCTTGAAAATATCATTTTATAAAACCATGTAAGAGTGGAAAATTATATTTGTTTCAAATCCAATAAATAATTTAATTCTATCATTCTAACCCTACTCTTGCTGTAAATTCCAAGTACAGTGAATTTCTCCAAGTATTTAAAAAGCAAATGAAATGCCACCAATATATAAGTTCTTTCATAACATAAGAAAGCTTTCCAAAGTTCTCCTACAAAGTTAATGTAACCCAATGAAAATATCTGAGAAGGGTACTGAAAAAAACAATTACTGTCCAAACTCATGAACACAGATACACACACACACACACACACACACACACACACACACACACACTAAACGCTACATATAAGTCAAATTGAAAGATGCAGGTAAAATCAGAACCAATTGTGCTAGGACTTCAACTGTGGACTAACATTCAAAATTCAATGAATGTCAGTCATCAAGTTAGCAGGTTAAAGCATCATATGGGACTGGCAAGATAGCCCACTTGGATAGCTTTGTCATGCATGTGACCCAGATTCCAGCCCAGCCTCCACCAGACTGAAAGGAGCTTCCAGTGCTGTAGTTTTGTTTCTTTTTCTTTTTTGCCTCCAGGGTTATTGCTGGGGCTTCGTACCTGCACTATGAATCCACTGCTCCTGGAGGCCATTCTTTTCCCTTTTATTGCCCTTGTTATTTGTTGTTGTTGTTGCTGTTGTTGTTGTTAGAACAGAGAGAAATCGAGAGAGGAGGGGAAGACAGAGAGGTGGAGAGAAAGACACCTGCAGACCTGCTTCACCACATGTGAAGCGACCCCCTGAAGGTGGGGAGCCAGAGCTCGAACTGAGATCCTTACTCTGGTCCTCATGCTTTGCACCTTGTGCACTTAACCAGCTGTGCTACTGCCCAGCCCCCCAGTGCTGTCATTTTTTTTTTCTGTCTCTGGCTCTTTCTGACAGAAGTGGTCTAGACTAGTGAATCCCCAGTGATGACGAAGATGACAACAATAAGTAAAACAAAAAACAAGCCATGTGATCAAACTAAGAGATGCTCTATTTACAATGCTAGTGAAATTTGTTTTTAAAAGATAGAGACCTTTCCTAACCCATAGGATTTTTTAATTCCGTTTTGGGTGGCACACTTCCTAACAAAACTATAGAACCTAGATGGAGAGAATGGAACACAGAACTCTGGTGGTAAGAAAGGTGTGGAATTATACCCGTTACACCTCATAATTTTGTAAATTAATATCAAAGCACTAATAAAAATTTAAAATAAATAGTCTGAAAGACTCGAGAATGGAAAGTTGTCAAAGCAAATTGAATCCAATTCCCAGCAAGCACTGCTGGGTAAGGGTGCACATCTTAGTCTGTTCAGATTGCTATAACAATGCCATATACTGGTGGCTTATAAAAAAAAAAAGATACTTATTTCTCACAGTCCTAGAGGCTGGGAAGTCAAAATTAAGGCATTAGCCCATTTGGTGGCTGGTGAGAGCCTGCTCTCTACACAGACTATCATCTTGTTGCGTCATCACCAAAGGCATAAAGGACAAAGACCGCTTTTGTAAGTAAGAGCACTATTCCTCATTACCTAATCACTTCCTAAATATCCTGCTTTCCTTTGTCTACGGCCATACCACCCTGAACACACCCCATCTCTTCTGATCTCGGAAGCTAAACATCCTGCTTCCAAATAACATCACATTGCAGATAACCTTCAAGATATGATTTTGGAGGCAATACTAAATTTCATTCTACAGCATGAGGGCAGTATGACAAGCTATTTATAAAACTGTTATGGAAATGCAAAGGATCACAGATGATATAACCTTGACAACAAATACTAAGTTGGGAGATTTAAACTGCTTTTTATAGAGTAGAATAATTTGCATAGTAAGATAGACAAATGAATGTAACAGAATGCAGTTCAGAAACAGCTTCATGGAGAGAGGTAAGATGGCGACGGCCTGAGAAGTCGCTTAACAGCGAGTGCTCTGATAGCATCGCCGGCAAAGGTAGGATTTTCTGCCTTTAGCAGGCCAGTCAATAAGGGGGAGGGCACCAAAGAAGTTATTACAGTTTAATTTGGGTTAACAATTAGAGCAAAGGTGACACGGACTAGCGGGGCTCCAGAATTCCCAGGCGGCGCCAGGCAAGGCAAGTGCGCCGGGCATTGTCCTCCGCCCGCCCGGGAAGGCGGCTCCTCCGCCGGTTGCAGAGCGCGGCGGGCAGAGGACCCGGAGAGAGCACTTTAGCTCGGGGGCTGCCTCTTGGGAGTTGCCAGGGTCCACCGCGACCCTGAGGGTGGATCCAAAGACTTCTTGAGTATAGCTCTCATTGGATCAAAGGACTTGGAGCTAGTGTTCATTTTTGAGAAATCCTTTAAAAAAGTCTGGAGGGCGGGGTTTCCCGGAAGATGGCGCCCGGAGAAGCAGAAGCGGTTAGCCTTTGAGCTCCGGACACATCTCGTGTAAACAATAGGATTTTCTGCCTTTAGCAGGCCATCCAATAAGGGGCCATAACGGTCATACCAAGGATGTTTCTATAACTTAATTTGGGTTAAGAATTAGAGTAGGGGAAAAAATTCTTTTTTCTTCCTTTTAATTTTCAAGCATACATCCTTCCCGCCGCCCCCCCTCCCCCCATAAGCAGTGCCTGGGACCAGCTACTAGCAGGATACCCCATACCACCAAACAGGGTTTTTTTTTTTTTTTTTTTTTCCTTTTTCCTTTTTTTTTTTTTTTTAATTCACTGATACACATTTGGGAAGTTCCTCGCACTGCTCTTTAATTACAACTCTTCTTCCTATCTTCTCCCTTTTCTCTCTCTTATCTCTCTCAATCTCTCTCTTTTTTTTTTTTTTTTTAATCTTGTCATACACTTCTTTCTTCTTTGCCTTTCTGAATTTCTGAATTACTTTGGGGAAGAAATCTGACCCAGAGTGGACTCTCTATGTGTGTATCTCTGCTCTAGTTCCCTTTACACTCTTGTTACCCTTAGAATATACACTGGATAGTAGATTTGCATAACTGTCTATTCTTGCTATCCTCTCTTCCTTTTCTCTTTCTTCACTGGGATTTGGTTACTATTTTTTCACGGACTGGAGAAATTGTTTGGCTAACTGGTAACGATTAAACTCCTTCAATACTTACTTCAGTTGCTACGGTTATTCCGGAGGTTGGTGAGTGCAATTGTCATAAAGGTATTTAGTACAGTGTTACTTGTGCTCAAAACACAACAACTGAGGAACAACAGAACATTAAAAAAAAAAAAAAGAGAGAAACACATAAATTAAAAAAAAAATGGGTAGATTAAAAACAAATAAAACTGCTACCCCAATGAATGAAGACAAGAGCCCAGAAGAAACCACAAATCAGTCAGAAGTAACCATAGATAAGAAAAGTATGCAAGCAATAATAAACTTATTAATCACAGAAATGAAAACAACATTGGAGGAAAGAAATGGCAGTATTAGGGAAACAACAGTTGAGACCCCCAAGGAAAATACTGATTATCTTGAGACAATTAGAGAACTGAAAGCTGAAATAGCTGTAATGAAGAAAGAAGCTGAGGCAAGGGAAAGCAGACTAACAGAAGCAGAAAACAGAATTAGTCAGACAGAGGATGAGTTAGAGAAAACTAAGAAAGAGGTGAAAGAGCTTAAAAAGAGATTGAGAGACACTGAAAACAACAACAGAGACATATGGGATGATCTCAAAAGAAGTAACATTCGTATAAATGGCCTGCCAGAGGAAGAAAGAGAGGAAGGGGAAGCAAACATCCTAGAGGAAATAATACAAGAAAATTTCCCAGACCTGAATAACAGAAAGGATATCAAGGTGCAAGAGGCCCAGAGAGTACCAAACAGAATCAACCCAGACCTGAAAACACCAAGACACATCATAGTCACAATGAGAAGAAGTAAGGATAAAGAAAGGATCCTAAAGGCTGCAAGAGAGAAACAAAAAGTCACATACAGGGGAAAACCCATAAGACTTTCTGCAGATTTTTCAACTCAAACTCTAAAAGCCAGAAGGGAGTGGCAAGATATCTATCGAGCCCTGAATGAAAAAGGGTTTCAACCAAGGATTATATATCCTGCTAGACTTTCATTCAAGCTAGATGGAGGGATCAAAACCTTCTTAGACAAACAACAGTTAAAGGAGGCAACTATCACCAAGCCGGCCCTGAAAGAGGTATTAAAAGACCTCTTATAAACAAGAACATCACTATAATACTTGTAATATATCAGAGCAAACAAATTGTTTCTTAGAACAATGGCACTACAATACATTAAATCCATAATATCAATAAATGTCAATGGCTTAAACTCACCCATCAAAAGGCACAGGGAGGGGGGATGGATCAGAAAACATAACCCAACCATATGCTGCTTGCAAGAATCACATCTGTCACAACAAGATAAACACAGACTTAAAGTGAAAGGATGGAAAACTATAATACAGGCTAACGGTCCACAAAAAAGGGCAGGAACAGCCATTCTCATCTCAGACACGATAGATTTTAAATTAAATAAAGTAATAAAAGATAGGCAAGGACATTACATAATGATAAGAGGATCAATCAGCCAAGAAGACTTAACAATTATTAACATCTATACACCCAACGAGGGACCATCTAAATACATTAAACACCTATTGAAACAATTTCAAAAATACATCAATAGTAATACAATAATAGTGGGAGACTTCAATACCCCACTCTCACACTTAGACAGATCAACAAAGAAGAGAACCAATAAAGATATAAGAGAATTGAATGAAGAGATTGACAGACTAGACCTCTTGGACATTTTCAGACTCCTCCACCCCAAAAAACTGGAATACACCTTCTTTTCAAATCCACATAACACATACTCAAGGATAGACCACATGTTAGGCCACAAAGACAGCATCAATAAATTCAAGAGCATTGAAATCATCCCAAGTATCTTCTCAGACCACAGTGGAGTAAAACTAACTTTTAACAACAAACGGAAAATTATTAAAAGACATAGAATTTGGAAACTAAACAACACGCTCCTTAAGAACCACTGGGTCAGACACTCACTCAAACAGGAAATTCAAATGTTCCTGGAAACTAATGAAAATGAAGACACAACCTATCAAAATATTTGGGACACAGCTAAAGCAGTACTGAGAGGGAAACTTATAGCTATACAATCACATATTAAACACCAAGAAGAAGCCCAAATGAACGAACTTACTACACACCTCAAGGACTTAGAGGAAGAGGAACAAAGGAACCCTAAAGCAACCAGAAGGACAGAAATCACTAAAGTTAGAGCAGAAATAAACAACATCGAAAATAAAAGAACCATACAAAAGATCAATGAAGCCAAATGTTGGTTCTTTGAAAGATTAAACAAAATTGACAAACCCCTAGCCAGACTCACCAAACAAAAAAGAGAGAAGACTCAAATTAATAGAATTGTCAACGATACAGGAGATATCACAACTGACACCACAGAAATCCAGAGAATTCTGCGAAACTTCTATAAAGAACTATATGCCACCAAGCTAGAGAATCTGGAAGAAATGGAACAATTCCTAGAAACCTATGCACTTCCAAAACTGAACCAAGAAGAACTACAAAATCTAAATGCACCAATCACAGACAAAGAAATTGAAACCGTTATTAAGAATCTCCCCAACAACAAAAGTCCTGGACCTGATGGCTTCACAAACGAATTCTACAAAACTTTCAGGAAACAGTTAATACCCATACTTCTTAAGCTATTCCATAAGATTGAAGAAACAGGAATACTCCCTTCCACCTTTTATGAAGCCAACATCACCCTGATACCAAAAGCTGATAGGGACAGAACAAAAAAGGAAAACTACAGACCAATATCTCTGATGAACATAGATGCCAAAATATTAAACAAGATCTTGGCCAACCGGATACAGCAACACATCAAAAAGATTGTTCATCATGACCAAGTGGGATTCATTCCAGGAATGCAAGGCTGGTTCAACATCCGTAAATCAATCAATGTCATTCATCACATCAATAAAAGCAAAGCCAAAAACCACATGATTATCTCAATAGATGCAGAGAAAGCCTTTGACAAAATCCAACACCCATTCATGCTCAAAACTCTACAAAAAATGGGAATAGATGGGAAATTCCTCAAGATAGTGGAGTCTATATATAGCAAACCTACAGCCAACATCATACTCAATGGAGAGAAGCTGAAAGCATTCCCCCTCAGATCAGGGACTAGACAGGGCTGCCCACTGTCACCGTTACTCTTCAACATAGTATTGGAAGTTCTTGCCATAGCAATCAGGCAAGAGAAAGAAATCAAAGGGATACAGATTGGAAGGGAAGAAGTCAAGCTCTCACTATTTGCAGATGATATGATAGTATACATAGACAGACCTAAAGAATCCAGTAGAAAATTACTGGAAGTTGTTAGGCAATATAGCAAGGTATCAGGCTACAAAATCAATGTACAAAAATCAGTGGCATTTCTTTATGCAAACACTAAATCTGAAGAAGAAGACATCCAGAAATCACTCCCATTCACTGTTTCAGCAAAATCAATCAAATACCTAGGAATAAAGTTGACCAAAGAAGTGAAAGACTTGTATGCTGAAAACTATGAGTCGCTACTCAAGGAGATAGAAACTGATACCAAGAAATGGAAAGATATCCCATGCTCATGGATTGGAAGAATAAATATCATCAAAATGAACATTCTCCCCAGAGCCATATACAAATTTAATGCAATACCCATCAAAGTTCCACCAAGCTTCTTTAAGAGAATAGAACAAACACTACAATCATTTATCTGGAACCTGAAAACACCTAGAATTGCCAAAACCATCTTGAGGAAAAGAAACAGAAATGGAGGCATCACACTCCCAGACCTTAAACTATATTATAAAGCCATCATCATCAAAACAGCATGGTACTGGAACAAAAATAGGCACACAGACCAGTGGAACAGAATTGAAAGCCCAGAAGTAAATCCCAACACCTATGGGCATCTAATCTTTGATAAGGGGGCCCAAAGGATTAAATGGAAGAAGGAGGCTCTCTTCAATAAATGGTGCTGGGAAAACTGGGTTGAAACATGCAGAAGAATGAGATTGAACTACTTTATCTCACCAGAAACAAAAATCAACTCCAAATGGATCAAAGACCTAGATGTCAGACCAGAAACAATCAAATACTTAGAGGAAAACATTGGTAAAACACTTTCCCATCTACACCTCAAGGATATCTTCGATGAATCAAACCCAATTGCAAGGAAGACCAAAGCAGAAACAAACCAATGGGACTACATCAAATTGAAAAGCTTCTGCACATCCAAAGAAACTATTAAACAAACAGAGAGACCCCTCACAGAATGGGAGAAGATCTTTACATGCCAGACATCAGACAAGAAACTAATCACCAAAATATATAAAGAGCTCAGCAAACTTAGCCACAAAAAAGCAAATGACCCCATCCAAAAATGGGCAGAGGAAATGAACAAAACACTCACCACAGAGGAGATCCAAAAGGCTAACAAACATATGAAAAACTGCTCTAGGTCACTGATTGTCAGAGAAATGCAAATTAAGACAACACTAAGATACCACCTCACTCCTGTAAGAATGGCATACATCAAAAAGGACAGCAGCAACAAATGCTGGAGAGGATGTGGGGACAGAGGAACCCTTTTACATTGCTGGTGGGAATGTAAATTGGTACAGCCTCTGTGGAGAGCAGTCTGGAAAACCCTCAGAAGGCTAGACATGGACCTTCCATATGACCCAATAATTCCTCTCCTGGGGTTATACCCCAAGGACTCCATAACACCCAACCAAAAAGAGGTGTGTACTCCTATGTTCATAGCAGCACAATTCATAATAGCTAAAACCTGGAAGCAACCCAGGTGCCCAACAACAGATGAATGGCTGAGAAAGCTGTGGTATATATACACAATGGAATACTATGCAGCTATCAAGAACAATGAACTCACCTTCTCTGACCCATCTTGGACAGAGCTAGAAGGAATTATGTTAAGTGGACTAAGTCAGAAAGTTAAAGATGAGTATGGGATGATCCCACTCATCAACAGAAGCTGACTTAGAAGATTTGAAAGGGAAACTAAAAGCAGGACCTGATCAAATTGTAAGTAGGGCACCAAAGTAAAAACCCAGTGGTGAGGAGTAGACATGTAGCTTCCTGGGCCAGTGGGGGGTGGGAATGGGCGGGAGGGATGGGTCACGGTCCTTTGGTGATGGGAATGGTGTTTATGTACACTCCTAGCAAAATGTAGTCATATAAATCAGTAGTTAATTAATATGAGAGGGGGAAATCAATTGTATGTCTCAAAGGTTCTCAAAAGACAAACTGAATCTTTTTAATAGATAGGCTACGTATTTGATATGCGGACTCTCTCAAAAGCCTAGACCAAGTAGATTAGAAGCTTCCAATAGCACAGCTATATACAAGATACTGGGTACTGTACAGCAAACCATAACAAAGGGACTTTTCAAAGTTAACCCAATTAACAAATAATGTGTGGGTAATATTAACTATTGATTGTCTTTTTGAACCCTAAGACAGCAGGAACCTCACATCTTCACTATAGAGCCCCTACTTCCCCCAGTCCTGGCACCCTTGGATAGGGCTCACTTTCCCGTATGCTTCTCCCATTCCATACCAAATAATATTGCATCCGCCGATCACAACCTAACCAAAGCAACGATTGCCATCTCAACATGCTTCACCTCAGAGTGTATCCAGAGACTTCACGTGTGGAGTGACAACCCTTCAGCTTCATTACTCGGGTGAGACCTTTCCTTTTATAGTACACTCTAATTTCATCTCAGGTAGTTCACTTTCTAACAAAGTCCCATAACCTAGACATATACCAGTTTCTGTGAGAGAGAGCGTATGTGCACACGTATCCATAAACTACTGCAAAATATATACCTGAAAGCAGCATTACACTAGAGTTTGCAGTGAGTACCTCCCCAACACTTCCTCTCCACTATTCCAATCTTGGGATCCATGTTTGCTCAACAAATTGATTGGCTTTGTATGTTAACTCTCTTTTCAATCACCAGGTTCCAGATGCCACCAGGATGCTGGCTAGGCTTCCCTGGATTGAGGACCCCACCAATGTGTCCTGGAGCTCAGCTTCCCCAGAGACACACCTTACTAGGGAAAGAGAGAGGCAGACTGGGAGTATGGACCGACCAGTCAACACCCATGTTCAGCAGGGAAGCAATTACAGAAGCCAGACCTTCTACCTTCTGCAACCCTCAACGACCCTGGGTCCATGCTCCCAGAGGGCTAGAGAATGGGAAGGCTATCATGGGAGAGGGTGGGTTATGGGGATTGGGTGGTGGGAATTGTGTGGAGTTGTACCCCTCCTACCTTATGCCTTTGTTCACTAATCCTTTCTTAAATTAAAAATTTAAATAAATAAAAAAAAAAAAAAAAAAAAAAAAAGAAACAGCTTCATAAATAGATAAGGATAACACTGCAATGGATTTTATTAATACATTATGCTGGAAAAGTAGGTATTAAATGTCAATAAAATGAAGAGTAAAGGGAATCTTGGCATCTACTATATATCATATGAACAATCTATTGTACTACAGTCCTTCATATTAAAGGTACATAACAAACCTTCCTGAAGATAGCATTATATATAGTTATTTCATAAATTTGGAAATAGACAAAGAGCACCAATCATAAGTCAAAGAATGAAATGAACTTGACTAACATAAAAACACATGCATTAAAATACAAGTCGAAGAGGATGAAAATCAGATAAAAAGTGGTTTAAAAATGTCTGGCATGCACCACAATCACTCTGGATATTATTACATATTGTCTACTAAAGTTGAAGAGACATTCTTAGGATCCAACAGTTTTACCCTTAAATACATACCCAAGAGAAATGTGTATGTTCTCCAAGCTACATTCAAAACTAATCATAGCACTACTACTGATAACATCAAATGAAATCCAAACTCTGATAAACAAAAGGAAAGAAAAATGTAGTGGTTACAGTATGCATTATTTATTCTAGGGAAAATTTTAGGTGACTATGCTATTGTGCAAGCTTAATAGAGTGCAACTGCATAAATCTAGACAGTATAGCTTATTATACCATGACTATATAAGGAGAAATCACTAGTAAACCATCAAACAACCCACCTGAACCGACTAGAAGTGGAGCAACAAAAAGACCAAGCAGTCAACAGGAGACAGGAAATATTTAAAGTCAGAGCAGAAATCAATGAAATAGAAAACAAAAAAGACCATTAGGAAGAATAATGAAACCAAGAGCTGTTTTTTTTTTGAAAGGACAAATAAAAAGATAAACCACTAATTACATTCACCAAGAGCTAAAGAGAGAATGCTATGGTAAAATCATTCAGAAATGAAAGAGAAGATATTACAACAGGTAGAGATTCAAAGGATTATTAAAGACTATTATGGACATCTGTATGGAACTAAATTTAACAACTTGGAAGAAGTGGACATATTCATACCAACTGCTAACCATGACACAAGAGAAGTAGATAAACAGCACACCAATCACTAGTGAATAAATTGAAATAGTAATCAAAAGCCTCCCCAACAACAAAACAGGCCTAGATAGCTATACTAGTGAATTTTATAAAACATTAAAATAAGAACTGAGGGCCTCAGTCTTGCCTGGGCCACCAGGTTCCAGATGCTAACATGGTGCCAACTGGACTTCCCTGGACAGATGACCTCATCAATGTGTCCTGGAGCTCCGCTTCCTTAGAGCCCTGCCGCACTAGGGAAAGAGAAAGACAGGCTGGGAGTATAGATCGACCTGCCAATACCCATGTTCAGTGGGGAAGCAATTACAGAAGCCAGACCTTCCACCTTCTGCACCCATAATGACCCTGGGTCCATACTCCCAGAGGGTTAAAGAATAGGAAAGCTATCAGGGGAAGGGATGGGATATGGAGCTCTGGTGGTGCGAATGGTACCCCTCTTATCCTATGGTCTTGCCAGTGTTTCCATTTTATAAATAAATACATTAAAATAAAAAAGAACTAACACCTACTCTCTTCAAACTCTTCCAGTAAATAAAAGAGGGGGGACTCCCAAACACATTTTATGAGGCTAACATCATCCTGATCCCCAGAGCAGGAAAGGACCCCATTACAAAAAGAAAACAACAGACCTATATCCCTGATGAACATTGATGCAAAATCCTCAACAAAAGCTTGGCTAATCGAATCCAACAACATATTAAGAGAATAATTCACTTATATCAAGTGGGATTCATCCCTGGGAAACAGGGATGGTTCAACATCTGCCAGTCAGTCAATGTAACCCACTATATCAATAAAAAGAAAGATAAAAATCACATGATTTTATCAGTAGATGCAGAAAAAAAAAATCAGGAACTAGACAAGGATGCCCACTCTCACCACTTTTATTCAACAGTCCTAGAAGTTCTTGCCATCGTAATCAGATAAGAAAACGCTATCAAAGGAATCTAAATTAGAAAGGATTAATTTAAACTATCATTATTTGCAAATGACATGTTGATATACCTAAAGGACTCCAGAGACTCTGCCAAGAAACTACTAGAAATCATCAATAAATTCAGTAAATTAGCAGGTTAAAAAATCAATACCCACAAATCTGTGGCATTTCTCTATGCAAAAGATGGGCCAGAGGAAATGAAACTGAAGGAAACAATCTCATTTACAATTGAATCTAAAAAGATTAAATACCTAGGAATAAATCTAATAAAGGACTTCTTTCCAAGGGGAAACTATAAGTATGTTAAAAGAAATAGAGGATGACACAAAGAAATGGTTGCCCTTGTTTTATTGTTGTAGTTATTGTTGTTATTATTGCTGCTGTTGTTGTTGGATAGGTCAGAGAGAAACGAAGAGAGGAGGAGAAGACAGAGAGAGGGAGAGAAAAATAGACACCTGCAGACCTGATTCACCACTTGCGAAGCAACTCCCCTGCAGGTGGGGAGCCAGGGGCTCGAACCAGAATCCTTATGCTGGTCCTTGCACTTTGTGCCACGTTTAACCCATTGTGCTACTGCCTGACTCCCCACATACAGCTTTTTAAACATCTAAATCAACTCCAACTTTAAGCCAGACAGATCAAGACTATTTGGCCTTGTTAATATCTAAAATACAGAGATGTTCAGATTATCACCAAAAGGGCACAAAGTATAGTGAGGTTAAGTATATTACAATAGGTGCTAACCATTGGATTATCATAGAAAACAACCCCCCAACCAATCTGGTTACAATAATAATTACTGATATTCTAAACTTTTTCTAAGATTAGAAGAAACCCCTTGCAACCTCTTTAAGATCCTCATTTCTCCTAGTCCTGGAACCTCTAGGACTCTGCCCATACTCCTTGATATTTCTTCTCTCTGATTCCTTACTGCCACACCACCTCTGTTGACCTCAACCAAATTGCTACCAGTGCTGCTATCACACATTATGCAGCTACTATTGCAGTGTGGGCTGCAACCAGTGATATGGAGCCTGAGATGTCAACCTCACAAGTCTTCAAACCTAGTGAGATCTTTCTTAACACATGACACTACCCACATCCATTTAAAATGGCACATCATTTAACAAAGTTATAGATGCTATATATAGGCTATGGTTTAAGATACTGGGTACAGGTGTACATGTATCCATAAACAAGGGGAAATTATATAATTCAGAGTAATAACACTTAATAGTCTCTGGTGATTAGTCTTTTTTATGTATTTATTTCCCTTTGTTGCCCTTGTTTTATTGTTGCTGTTATTATTACTGTCATCCTTGTTGGATAGGACAGAGAGAAATGGAGAGAGGAGGGGAAGACAGAGAAGGGGAGAGAAAGACAGACACCTTCAGACCTGCTTCACCACCTGTGAAGCGACTCCCCTGCAGGTGGGGAGCCAGGGGCTTGAACTGGGATCCTTATGCCGGTCCTCGCGCTTTGCGCCACCTGCGCTTAACCCGCTGCGCTAACCCCCGACTCCCCAGTGATTAGTCTTAGACCTAATGAACCTGGAATCCTAGTTGAAGTGCCTAAAGAAAGGATCATAAATTCTCTGATAGATTAGATTGGCAATCTAGCAGAAAGGCCCAAAGAAGCAAGTTTCCAAAAACTAATTCTGACTGGGTTCAACAAATGATACTCAATGCTTAAACTGGGAGAACATCTAAGGTCATCAGATAAAGAGAGAACTACAAAAGTTGGATAAGGGCAAGAGACTAACTCCCTTAATAATGGCCCTTTTGGTCATTATCACACAACCTCATCACGTGGGACCCTAGTCAGCAAACCCATGGATTTCCACACAAATGTGATGGGCTAAGACCTCTAACGGGACCCTCTCTGCACCACTACTGGTCACTTCCATCAGGAATGTCGTCATAAGCCCCCTTGTGGCCCTTGCCAATATCTTGCCTTCATCATAAAGCAGTGATAATAGGGACTGTCCTGGTCTCTGAAGGGAGGCTAGAGTATCCTGCCCTGCCACAAAAAAGACTGGTCCTGAAATGAGTGCAGCCTACAATGCTCCCAGCTGTGACCATAAGCTGTGAGCTCAGACCAATAGAGACTTAGAGGTTACACAGGCTTTGGCCCTAAATATAAATATATAAATGAGCCCTCAGTTGGGTAGATGGAGGTAAATAGTTAATTTTATCCACAGATTTTTTTTTTCAAGAATGGGAGCTACTCACTGTCCCAATTCAACTTTGTAGCCCTTTTCTCTACTCTGACACCATTTTATCAGACAATATTTCTATCCAAATTCATGCTAGCCATCAAATTTGAACAAAACTATCAGAGTTGTGGGCCCCAAGAAACATGCCTAAAATCGACTTCCTAGCTTTATTTCCACCCTAAAATCCCTAATCTCAGCTGTTCTGTTCCTATTTTTTGTTCCTGCTCATCAACCATTTTGTCTCACTTTATGCCCTGCCACCTTGCAACAAATTGCAGATGCTGCCATGATTCCATCCTGACTTCTCTGGACAGACGACCTCACCAGTGTGTCCTGGAACGTCACCTCTCCAGAGCTCTGGCCCATTAGGGGAAGATAGAAAGAGGCTGGGGTGTGGATCGACCTGCCAATGCCCATGTCCAGACTAGAAACAATTACAGAAGCCTGAACCCCTACCTTCTGCACCCCCCAAAAACAATCTTTATCCATACTCCCAGTGGGGGAGAAGTGATAGGAGGAAGAGGATAAGAGGGCTCTGAACTCCAGCTCTATCAGCACCCAGAGAGAGGAGGAAAAGGGGAGGGATGTTTGGATATAGTAATGGTTTCATGAGTGGATTGGACAGGAAGAGAGGACTGGACCTGGAAGAAAAAAGGGGCAAATTATGTACAAATGTAGACAGACAGTTGTAGAGATTATGGCTGGCCCTTGTCTGCAACCTTAGGAGAACTAAGTGGCTTGCAGAAGGGAGATTTGGGATTCAGAACTCTGGTGATGGGAATGGTGTGGAATTATACTCCTGTTGACGTGTAATTTTGTAAATCAATATTAAATCACCAATATTTTTTTAAACTCAGTGTGGATATATATAGCTCAAATAAAGAAAAAAAACATTATTCTCCTAGTTGTCTTGTGTATAAAACAGGTTTACTTGATTGTAGGGGAGTCAGGGCTAGGAACTGAGACTATTATGACTATTACTAAATAAAATATTGCCAGAAAAGAAAAAATTAAAAGATTATTACTTATGAATGAGGGAAAAGAGAGAAGGGGAAGAGAACCAGAGCATCACTCTGGCACATGTGGTATCAGGAACTGAACTCAGGACCTTATGTTTGAGAGTCCAATGCTTCATACACTGTGACACCACCTAGGCTGCAAAAACAATATATTGCAATATTTGATTGATTTATTTATTGGATAGAGACAGAGAAAAACTGAGATGGAAAGAGGAGAGAGAGAAAGAGAGAAAGACACACTTGTGTCACTGTTTCACTGCTTGTGAAGCTTCCTCTCTGCAGGTGGGAACTGGGGACTTGAACTTGCGTCCTTGCACATTGTAATACATGTACTAAACTAGGTGTACCCCTGCCCCCCAAATGAAATTATTTATATGCCATAATTCTTCAATCTAACTTTGTTTTTCTCCTCTGCAGACCTGGGGCCTCTCACATGTGTTATTTCACTGCTCTGGGGCCAACTTTTTCATTCAGATATAGAGACACCCTCACACTAGGGCTTTCTCCAGTGCTGCCGTCATATTCCTATTCAGTTAATTCCAGGGCATGAACCTTGGCCATGTACATAGCAAGCCATGTATACTACCCAGTGAGCTATATCTCTGACCCACAAAATAATTTTTAGTGTCTCACCTTAGATTTTTATGACTTTCATTTCCACCTCTAACATTCTTTCTGACCACAGCTTTGTCAAACTGTCTACAACTTTAACATCTTGCTAACCCTTCCCAATTATATCTTTAATTATAACCTACTCATAAGTCAAGTTCACAAACTTGCCAGATCCCAAGCTGTGCCTTCTCAAAATTGCTGATGAAAACACTTTAAATATCAGTCACAGAATTATCATCAAAGTCAGGAAAACTTTCCCCAGCATTTATCATATGCAAGCTAAATATAAGCACCCATTCTGCTGAATATGGCTTATGATTTTTTACTGGTCTAGATTAGTTAGGATACTGAATGTTAAATCATTAACTCCTACTTCATTTATTTAAAAGTTTTCTTAATGCATTTCTTTTGCATGAGTGTTATTTCTAGTAATCTAAAATACAATTCTAGGACTCTCAATCAGAAGGAGATAATGAAAGCTAAGAAATAAATGTAAATAATCTAATGTGAGAATTTTATGGTCAATGAAAATTATATATATCATACTCAAATATTAAATATAATTACATAATTTTTTATTGCAATACCAAAAACACAAAAATGTGCTTTTTCTGCTCTTACTCTCAATTTATTGACTCTTACTACTGCCCATGCATTACTGGAGCTAAGATTTTACAGCCAGTGTTTGTGTTTAATGGATAGAAATTTTATAAAATTCACCTTAGATTTGCATTTCTGTGTCTCAAACTACCTCTTACTTTCTCCTCTAAAAGTATATTACTAAGTGTCCAGAAATAGGTGTATGAACAAAGAAAATGCCATAGCTCTAAATACAGATGTGGATCTATATATTCTAATCTATACACAGATCTAGTTATTTATACAGTGAAATACTAGTAAATCATAAAAGGAAATAATGCCATCTGTGACAATGTATGTTGACCTTCAGGGTATTACAGTAAGTGAAATAAGCCAAAGAAAGCCTATATGATCTCATATACAGGTATGATGTAAATTCAGTCAAAATAATAGCAATAGAAAGTGAAACGATTATTTCCAGGAGCAGAGAGGGAACAGGAAATTTCTCTCTCATAATCTAAGCAAATATCCTTTCCATAAGATATTTAGTGCGATATATTTTATAGTTTTATGTTTTTAATTAGTCATTCAGACTGTACCAACTACTGCGCTAAAGTGCTATTTAGTGTTCCTAATATGCAAAAGGGTTGTGACGTGACACAAAAAAAGTGTATATGATAAGCTTTGTTCAGGTATGAATTATGTTGCTGACTAGTAATCTAATGCTTATGAATCATTAAGGCTATTAATGTACTGTTAAAACTTATATTAAACTAGTTTATATACTGATTGGTAATGGAAATGTGACGACTGTGTGTCACAGAAATCTAAGGGATTTTCCATAAAGGCATTTACTACTTCATAAAGGCATTTACTACTTCAGCATTAAAGGAATTAACTGCTAAGAATACTGAGAATCAACTGTGTGTGTCTGCGTGCACATGTGTTCCTAAACTTTAGAAAAAATTTGAAAAGTATTCCAATTTATTTTGTAAGGAAAACCTAGAAAAAGACATGAAACCTGAGAAGTATAAATATAAAATGTGCCTCACCAAACAATTATATGATTATTTTGGTAAATTAGGCAGCTATCCCTAGTTATTCCTCCTTTTTTCTCTCAACCTGGATTCTAGGGTGGTAAATAAATAGTAAAGCCATAGAACTGCAACAGGGAGTGAAGAAAAAAAGTTATTTGTTGTGTATGACACAGACTTATTGGAGCAGTTTGTTACCTCAGCTTAAGCTATCAAAAGGGACTATGAAAAAGATGATGTAAAGATGCTCCAAAAATGCAAATAACTTTGATTAATAGTAGGTTACAAGTTTTTAGGCTTATAGGGTATTATATATATACTATTTAGGTGTTAAATGATGACCTAGTTTTATTTTTCTACATGTAGCTGTCCAGCTGTTCCAGCACCATTTGTTGAAGAGACTTTTTTTCTTCATTGAATGGTTTTGGCTTTGTCATATATTCAGTGATTATATATGTATGGGCTTATTTCTGAGCTCTTAATTCTGTTTCATTGATCCTTGTGTCCATTTTTATCCCAGTACCATACTATTTTGATTACCATTGCTGTCTAATATAGACTGAAGTAAACATTTATTCAACTTTATAAATTAAATATGACATTTATTTAAAAATGTATTGTCAGAGAAGTCATGAGGCATTTTTTTGCATAGAAGAAAAAGCATGTTATGACTTTTCCAACAACCCAACATATCCAGGATTTTATTAAGCTATAATAATGATTATAGTTTAATAAAATTAAACAAAAATTAATTGTTACATTCTAGTCTCTAGGATATAACAATTCAAAGGTATGGCAATTATTCACAAAGTATCAAAATAGTTACAATAAATTTTAAAAATGCACAATCATCTAAATGGATGATAAAAACCCATCAAAGACCCTCAAACTTTTCTTTTTTATTATCTTTATTTATTAGATAGAGACAGCCAGAAATCAAGAGGGAAGAGGGTGATAGAGAAGGGAGAGAGACAGAGAGACACCTGCAGCACTGCTTCATTACTCGCAAAGCTTTCCTCCCTGTAGGTGGGGCTAGAACCTGGGTCCTTGTGCACTGGGATATGTGCGCTCAACTAGGTGTGTAACCACCCGGCCCAAGACCCTCAAACTTTTCAAAAGAAAAGTGTTTAATAAGCTCAGACTGAAGCACACATCCTTAATATGGAAAAATAATTCAGTACTAAACTTTTAGTTATTTAATGTTAAAGAATAATTTAAGAATGCTTTCTATCCACCAGAGAGATAGCTAATCAAGTATATGAACCAAGTTTGAGTCCCAGTACTGCATGGGAAGTACTAATGGCAATGGAGGAAGTTTCATTACTATGGTGCCTTCCTGACGCTCTGTTTTTGTTGTTATTATTTTTTTTGCTCATTAAAAAAAAACTTCATTTATTTGCTAGAACAGAGAGAAATTGAGAAAGAAAAAGAGATGGAGAGGGTGAGAGAGACTCCTGCAGCACTTCTTTACCATTCGTGAAGCTCTGCCCCTACAGGTGGGGACCAGGGGCTTAAACCCAGGTCCTTATGCATCATAATATGTGCACTTAACCAGCTGCACCAGCACCTGTCCACCTCTTTGTCTCTCTGCCTGCCCCTCTCCCTCTTCTCCTTTCTCTCCAAATGGGAAAGGTAGTCCAGAGTGGGAAATCATTTATGTGTGAGGTCCTGGTTTCACCAAAAAAAAAAAATCAAAGTTTATTCTCACTGCTGTTTCAACAATGTTCTAAAAATTAAAGTCAACACCCTAGGGCAAAAAAGTGTAATAATAGTTTTAACTTTTGAAAAGTATAAAAGAAAATTTTGTAGCATGCTCAGGGAACTGGCTAGAACATTATTGAACTGCACTATAATAGTAATAATAAAAAAGATTATAATGGTTACACTAGAAAACTGACCTACAAGTTACTCGTTTTATTCCCATATAACAATAACATAGTAGTTGATAATAATCTCAAATTATTAATAATAAAACAAGATACTATATACACTAGTAGAAATGTAAGTTGCACTGGCTAAATATGAAGATGAATATATTAAAATTATACTATACATTTTAAAAAACGGTAACTAGAATATTTTAAAAGCTAAAGTAGAATTACAATGCAGTTTAGACATTAACTACTATGGACACAGAGGCATGGTATTTCTACAAACAAACCACTGTCTACAGACTAAATTATTTTTATATTGAGCGATGGCTCTGCTTAATTCACACTTCTCCCATAAATCAATACCTCCTGTTCTAGAACTGTAATCATTCTTACTCCTACAGTCACTTAAGGCACAAGACTTTCTGCTGGGCTCAGGAAGTGAACTAACCTTAAACTACCATCTTGTGTCAGGGGATTACCAAGTCTCATTTAATCCTCTCCATATCCCAGTAAAGTAAGCAATGCTATCCCCACTTAACAGCAAGCCTCTTCTAGATTTTTCTTCATGTCTCTGAAATGCACTGTTCTTCAACACAGTAATTTTGCTCAAGTATAGTTTATTTATGCACACTGAGGCTGAGCAAGGCCGGGAGAAATTTAGTCATGTTACATCTACCAATTGGTAAACTTTTAAAATGTATACATTACTATGTGGTTATTATTTAAGGGGTAGTCTACAGCACAATGGGTAAAGTGCCCATGTAAAATGTATGAGGACACAGGCGTGAGCCCCTGATTCTTACCTGCAGGGAAGGAGCTTCATGAGCAATTAAGCAGGCTGCATGGTCAGTAGGTCTCTCTCTCTCTCTCTCTCTCTCTCCCTCCCTCCCTCCCTAAATGTCTCAACCTTTTTCTCTCTACTACCATAAAAATATTTTAAAAGTTTTTTAGTTAATATTACTAATACTAACTTTAAATAAAGGGACTTTGTTTAAAAAAATAACTTTTTTTTTTTGTCTCCAGGGTTATTGCTGGAGCTTGGTGCACTACCAATCCACTGCTCCTGGAGGCTGTTTTTTTCCTTTTTGCTGCCTTTGTTGTTTTATCGTTGTTGTTGTTATTGCTGTCCTTGGTGGATAGGACAGAGAGAAATGGAGAGAGGAGGGGAAGAAAGAGAGGAGGAGAAAAAGAAACACCTGCAGACCTGCTTCACTGCCCATGAAGCGACCCCCAACCCCGCAGGTGGGGGAGCTGGGGGCTCGAACTGGGTTCCTTACACTGGTCCGTGTGCTTTGCTCCATGTTCACTTATCTTGCTGCGCTAATGTCTGCCCCCCCCCAAGATAACTAATTTCTTAAAAAGCACACACATTTAATATCAGTGGTGAGCACTGCATCTGTGATGATGAGCTTCAGTTTAGACTTTCAGTGCCTACTATGCTAGAGCTTAGTAGTACTCTGGTCTCACAAAAATATTTGAACCTTATGAACTATAATACAAACCACATGTTTAAGTTTATTCCTAAATACTAATATATTTGTTTTCATATGTGCCATGGGAGGGGCTGGAGAACCATATTAACTTGTGGTTTACTGCCATCTATAATCACATACACATTTTTATCTTCATATAGATATAAATTAATCCATTTTAATGTATCAGTGTATTTGTCTGTATTTACATTACTTGAGTAACAATAATTTTATTCTGTGAGACTACCTAAATCTATGTAAATAACTACCTAATGAAATTACACATGCACATTCACACAGCAGGTCTTACACTTTGTTTCTGAACATGATCTACTCCACTTAAGCAGATGCAGTAATTCAGAACAAACTAGCAGGGACATCTGGCTTCTGTTCTAATATTCTTCCACTATTAACCCCAGCATTTTCATTTTCTGTGTCCCAAACTTAAAAAGTACAGCTATGCTATTCAAGTTGATTAAATTCTTATATCTGGTATAAAATATGTTCAGCAGACACTCTCAAGTTCTGACCTAACATCAAATTTAGAATTTAAAAATTTCACATACATTAGAAAATGGTTTCATGCAGATCTTGCTATATACCTCTATTTGTTACTACAGGGAGTCTTAAATTATAAAATCTTAAAAATTTCTCTCTTACCACTACTTCAAAAGGACACATACACCATATGTTCATTGTCACATTATTCACAATAGCCAATAAGTAGACTCAGCCTACATGTTCATCAACAGATCCTTGGATAAAGAAGTATTGGAATATATACTCTATGGAATACAATTTTGCAAAATAAAGATGGTATGGTGTCCTTTGGGACAAAATGGATGGAACTGAAGGTGACTATGCTTAGCAAAACAAGTAAATATATGAATGACATCTACCAGATGTTTTCACTCACATGTGGAATCTAGAGAATTGAAATGCATGAACTTACAAAAAATATTAAAGAAGTAACCTATCTAGGGGGTCGGGCTGTATCGCAGCAGGTTAAGCACATATGGCGTGAAAAATCTAGGAATGAGCCCCAGGCTCCGCATCTGTAGGGAGTCACTTTCCAAGCAGTGAAGCAGGTCTGCAGGTGTCTTTCTCTCCCCCTGTCTTCCCCTCCTTTCTCCATTTCTCTCTGTCCTATCCAACAACAAAGACATCAATAAAAACTACAACAATAAAATAACAAGGACAACAAAAGGGAGTAAATAAATCAATATAAAAATTTAAAAATTAAAAAAAAGAAAGGGATACACAACAACTTTGTGTATCCCATGATGCAGGGATCACTGATTTCTTCTTAACATTCCATAGAATGTACCTGCTTCAGTGAATCACCTTGACTCACTAGCAGACTCAGGTATTTTTTAAGCACTTCTTTTATGGCACCATAGTATTTCCTTTTTGTTGCCCTTGTTATTTTTATCACTGTTGTGATCTGTCACAAGGACAACAAAAAGTATAATATATATATATATAAAATCTTTCTCTTAGACATTGTGATATCTATAGTGGTTATCTTTGGAAGGGTGGGGGCACAGAACTTTGGGGGTGGGTGCTTTGTGCATCTATGCCCTGTAATCTAAAAAAATTGTATAAACCACTGTTAATCATGTGTGTGTATATATATATATATATATATGCAAACATATATAAATATATGTATATATGTATATAAACAAAAGGTCTGTTTTCTCTGATCTACTGGTATACGGAAAACTGCCTGTTAACAGGCTACTATTTTTTGTTTCCCGTCTCACTTTTGACTTGATGACAAAATTAACCTCAAAAAGTGCTCCTCCAACCCAGGTGTCCAACAACAGATGAGTGGCTGAGCAAGTTGTGGTATATATACATAATGGAATACTACTCAACTATTAAAAACCGTGACTTCACCATTTTCAGCTGATCTTGGATGGACCTTGGAAAATTCATGTTAAGTGAAGCAAGTCAGAAACAGAAGGATGAATATGGGATGGTCTCACCCTTAGGCAGAAGGTGAAAAACAAGATCAGCAGAGAAAACACAAGTAGAACCTGAACTGGAATTGGCATATTGCACCAAAGTAAAAGACTCAGGGGTGGGTGGGGGGAGAATACAGGTCCAAAAAGGATGACAGAGGACCTAGTGGGGGTTGTATTGTTATATGGAAAACTGAGAAATGTTATACATGTACAAGCTATTGTACTTACTGTCAAATGCAAAACATTAATTCCCCAATAAAGAAATTAAAAATAAAAAAATGCTCTTCAACCTCCCCCTTTAAATATTCTAATGTTAGCTTCTTCTTTTCTCTTTTCTTCGCATTTATTCTCTTTTCTTTTCTTTTCTTTTCTTTTCTTTTCTTTTCTTTTCTTTTCTTTTCTTTTCTTTTCTTTTCTTTTCTTTTCTTTTCATAGCCTGGGTGAAAGACTAAAAACTAGGAGCAAGGAACTTAAGTTCCCAAGACTGCCCTGAAATAGTTTAACTTAGAGCATGTTAGTTACAGGTTCTAAACTCCTCTCTCTCATCTCATCTATAGAAAGGAGGTTGAGATATAGATTCTACCAATATCCCTTTTTAAAACTCTAGACTGCTGTGCTCTACAGGTATTTGATTAACACTTCTTGATAGATACGCGATTACTTTGGTTTTCACATTTCTCTTGGTTAGGTACAACCTAGAATTAATCATTGATTGGTTCCATATTTAAAATGTCACCGATGAGCAGGAGTAGGACACTGTTTTCTGACTTTTTGAAATGACAACTGTGCTTTAAAGGTTGGCAGAGACAAAAAAAATAAGCCAAACTTGCTTTCACAGTGTATACATGCAGTCATGGCAGATCTAAAAGTGAATTTAGAAATCTCAAGAGAAAAAAAAAACTTACACAGAATTGTATACAATGCACTAATATTAAAAGAGAGTTTCACATAAAGGTTATAGTTAAGAATAATACTCCCTCCCCACTTCTTTTATAAAATTATTTATTCCCTTTTGTCGCCCTTGTTATTTTATTGTTTTAGTCGTTGTTGTTATAGATGTCGTCGTTGGACAGAACAGAGAGAAATGGAGAGAGGAAGGGAAGACAGAGAGGGGGAGAGAAAGACAGACACCTGCAGACCTGCTCCACCGCCTGTGAAGCGACTCCCCTGTAGGTGGAGAGCCAGGGGCTCAGACAGGGATCCTTCTGTGGGTCCCTGTGCTTTGTGCCACCTGCACTTAACCCCCTGTGCTACCGCCCAACTCCCCCTCCCCACTTCTTATTTTTCCCAGATTGTGTTCACATAACATTCTAATCAACTGGAAAACTCACTACTGAAGGTAATAAAATTGCCCAATTAGCCAAACGTATTTGCACCAAACAATAGATGTTTCAAATAAGCTTTCCTAAGATAATTTTCTCTATTTTTTAACATTAAGTTTGAAATACTGGAAGCAACATATTTTTGTCTCATGACAGTAAAGTATTCACACTTTACTACAAAGGGGCCAATAACTCTTTTCAATTGTACCTATGCCTATTTTGACAGAATATCATGGAACAAACATCTTTTTTGATGAAGCAGACATTCTACTCCAGAGACCCTCCTACATCATTTGTAGTTTTATAAAGTCTGATCACTTTAAAGTATTGAACTCTCAAGCATAACGTCCCAAGTTCAATCCCTAGCACAACATGTACTGGAGTGATGTTGTAGTTCTCTCACACTCCCTTTCTCTTGGTCATAAATAAATAGATCTTTGATTTAAAAAAAAAAACTTAGAAGCTACCTGGGAAGTGGCACAATGGGTAGACATGAGGTCCTGAGTCTGAACCCCAGAATAAATATGCCAGATAATGCTCTAATTTTCCTTCCCTATTTCTCACTAATGGATAATAATTTTTTTACAGTTTGATAACTCTTGACTTTTAGCCTATGCTAATAGTTACAAAGTGTCTGAGATTTTACTTTACTTCTATGCTAAGAAGGTACTTGCCATAACTCCATATATACTGGCAGATTTAAGACTTCTTGGTTGGTGATAGGACTATCATTTATTATTACTGTTATTAACATTTTTATCATATTTTATTGTTCACACCCTAGTAGAAAGTCTGAGATTTGGGGGGCCTGGCGGTAGCACAGCGGGTTAAGCACACAGGGCACTAAATGCAAGGACCGGCATAAGAATCCCAGTTTGAGCACTTGGCTCCCCACCTGCAGGGGGGTTGCTTCACAAGTGGTGAAGCAGATCTGCAGGTGTCTGTCTGTCTTTCCTTCTCTCTGTCTTCCCCTCCTCTCTATTTCTCTGTCCTATTCAATAACAACAACAGCAACAACAACAACGATAATAACGATAAACAAAAAGCTTTTTAAAAAGGGAAAAAATAGCCTTCAGGGGCAGTGGATATGTACTGCAGGCACCAAGTCCCAGAAATAACTCTAAAGGCAAAAAAAAAAAAAAGAATGTTTGAGATTTGTATTTTTCCTTGGCTTCCTTTGTCCCTGAACTCTGTGTGAAGGGTGGGG
Organism: Erinaceus europaeus; assembly: GCF_950295315.1. Classification (NCBI taxonomy): domain Eukaryota; kingdom Metazoa; phylum Chordata; class Mammalia; order Eulipotyphla; family Erinaceidae; genus Erinaceus; species Erinaceus europaeus. The sequence goes on along the minus strand of NC_080185.1, from coordinate 101,799,694 downwards.
AGGTGATGTGATGGTAGATCCAGCTAAGTGCTATGTTTCTAGTGGGTCAGTGTCATAGTTGAGTAGCTAGGCATTTAGGAGGCACAATATTTTTAATAAGAAGCTTCCAGGAAACCTGCCAACCACTCCTCCAGAAGGCGATATCATCTTTATTGTGTTGGTCAAGCATCTTCTCTCTGTTTCAAGAGCAGGTATGATCTCTAATTTCTAAACTCCTTATCTCTACAAAAACCGACACACAGCCATTCAGGACAAAGCTGTTAGTGCTGTTTATTCAGAAGGTGTGAAAAATGCAGCAAATACATATCAGGTGTTTCCAAGTATCCTTCTTGGACCAATAGCTCCCTAGGGAGAATTCTCATTTTGGGTGATAAATCTACCAACGGGAACACCAAGTCATAGTGCTAAGCCCAGAGACCGTGTAGCAGAGAAGTATCAATCAGCCAATGTGAAACAGGAATTAATATTTGCTGAAATGTAATCCAACCTATTGTTCATACAACACTGAATTGCTTTTCCTTCACAATAAAGGTAATTATGGGAAAATGATGCTTTATCCAAAACTGCATTTTCCCAAATGCTGCCAAATTATTTTAGTAACCGATCAGCTTATTTTCTTTGGTTTTGCTTAGTCGCTAAATATCCGTATCAGAATTTTTTGATAAAACTAACATAGCTTTGAAAGGTATATGGTATAATATTCAACAATGAATACTCCAATTACTATATGGTACCAAAAAGACATTGCACTATAAGAGTATAGGCCATGGAACTAGACTGTTAATTCTCTAATCTCAGGGTTGCGACTTGGATAAATAAGTTATTATTCCTTTATATACTTTGACTACTTTATCAATTAAGTACGACTAAATCTACTACTAATCTCATAGAACAGTTATAATCATCAATTAATGAATACACGAAACACACCTAAGTGTGACATAAGTCAAGTGTTACGTTTTGAGTATTACTAGGCAACTAGTTAAGAAATGCACAGTAATTGGTTTTAAATTTAATAATAACTTATGAGATTGTGATTATTCCTATTTGTATATAAAGGTATCAACTATTAAATTAGAAATCTAATAATTAATATTTAGATCTTTCATAAATAAACTTTTTTTAATTTTAAAAGATTCACTTATTTCTGAGCTAGAAAGGATAAGGAGAAGAGAGAAAGAAAGAGGAGGGAGGGGGATGGGGGAAACAGAGAGAGAGAGAGAGAGAGAGAGAAGGAAGTAACAGCAAAGCATCACTCTAGCACATGAAGCGCTAGAGACTGAACTCAGAACCTCATGCTTGAGAGTTCAATGCTTTATCCACTGTGCTACCCCCCAAACCACCATAATGAAATTAGTTCATCTAAGCTAGAAGTATACCTCTACCAAACTGATATTCAAGGTTGAATTTTGAATATTTATACGTAGGTTATCATTGTACTTCTACTTCCGAATTTCAAAGAATTAAAGAATACACACACACATACACACACACACACACACATATATCTAAAAAGGGAGAAAATGCCAGTGATCATAGATAATAGTAGTAATTATAACAATCATGCTTTAAGAGACAATTGAAACAACTTCGATGCTTCTGAGATCCCAATGAGTCATTCTTAGATTATTACATATGTATAAATATGTTCATTATAAATACTGCTACTCATTAGTATATACATATACAAAGATTTTTTTCCTCTATAATATAAACAATACTAATTTTCAAAGTACTTTGAAATTTAGGCAGTCTTCAAAAAAAAAGTAGGTATTGCTCTTTTCAGTGCAACCAAATGTATGTGCAAATATGTGATGATGCTTAAAATAAAGGCTGCTTAGTCTGGGCTACTCCTATATGACTCAGTTATAAAATCTGTCATCTTGTTTCTACCTACTTAGTATGTAAATGGATCATAATTTTCCTTCTAAGATCCCTGGTGCACTTTTTTGTGGACCTTAATAAATCCCATCATCTCCCATGCCCTTTTAGTACATCTTTTAAAAATGTCGATCTGCATTTATTAAGGCTACTTTCATCTGCATCTCTTACCCTGTTAGTTCCTGAAATTGTGAGCCCCTGCCCCACTAAGTGAGAGCGTAAGTAGTTCACAGCTTTGTTACCCCCTTCATTTCCCTTTTGAGTTAGATAGGAAAGGTGAATGTTTAGGAGACTGTGTGCTTGATGGAGGCAAAGCATGAATGCTAAACCTAGGAGAATCAAGAATGTGTTTTAATAACGTGTAACCAACTGGCACACAAATCTCTATAGATCAATGCTGGAGCACAGCTACATTTCGAACTGGATCTCCTTAGGATATGCCCATGCAGATATCACCTTAACTCTTGGGAAACTAAGGCAGAGTTGCCATCTAGGCTATGTGCAGAAGTAAAGCTTCTGCACATGCTTCTTTTTTATATATTAAGTTAATTTTTCCTTCACTCTTTGTCACTCACATTTCAAAGGTAGTCAGTATTCTTTTTTAAAGGATTTTTATTTATTAATGAGAAAGATAGGAGAGAGTGAGAGAAAGAACCAGACATCACTTTGGTACATATGCTGCTGGGGATTGAACTCAGGACCTCATGCTTGAGAATCCAATGCTTTATACACTGCGCCACCTCCCGGACCACCGATAGTCAGTATTCTTAATTTACTGTTTTCTAGTATACTAATCATGCTAAGTGTATAATTTGTTTCTTTATTAAGCACAGCTCAATTCTGTCTTATGGAAATCTTGAGGATCAGAATTAAAACTTCACAGTCTCAGGCATCAAAATCTCCCTGGCCCAACTTATTTTATTTATTAAAATTATTATTATGACAGTATACCTTATTCGACAGTCTAAAGTTTTTTTATTGTTTATAAAATGAGTAAAATTTCTTACCAAAATTTGTAGGTCTAGTTCATTCTTTGAAATAGAAGCCACAAAGATGCTATAATTTTGCCTCCTCAAATCATCAAACAGATTTTGGAGGCCTACTAACTAGTGCCAAATAAACTCTGTTTTGTTCTCTTTGCATATATGGGGGTTTAAGACTTAAAGTGGATCTTATACCATGCACTAATTAACTCAGAATGAAGAGCTAGATGCTAAACTGAAGCCAGAAACTGAATTAAGACAGACAAAATACTCTGATGCTGGAGATATACTCAACTTCAATAGCAAGGGAAACAAAAGCAAAAACAAACACATGGGATTACATCAAACTTAAAAGCTTCAGAACAGCAATAATAATAATAATAATAATAATAATAATAATAAATCATCTACAATCAAAACCAAAACACATTCTATTGAATGGGAGAAAATATTCCCACAACATATATCTGAGAAAATACTAACATTCAACATATACAAAGAAGCCAGAAAACAAAGGGCTTTATGAAGAAAAGGAGAGAACTGAGCAGATGCTTCACCATAGAAGATACATAAATGGCCAACTCACAGGGGAAAAAAATGCTCATTATTATACATTATCAGGGAAATGCAAATCAAGTCAACACTGAGATACCACCTGACAAGTGTGAGAATGACCTATATTAAAAAGGCCAAATTGACAAACACTGGGAAGGGTGTGGAGATAAAATAACCCTTTTACACTATTGGTAAGAATGTAGGTAAGCCAGTCTCTATGGAAAGCAGTGTAGAGCATTCTCAAAAACATAAATAAATAAAACAATTATCCACCACATGATCCAACAATTCCACTCCTGTCTATACAAAGAACATATACATACACACTGCTGTTCACTGAAGTTCTATTTTTTTTTTAAATTAACTAATTTATTTTTACCTCCAGGGTTATTGCTGGGGCTAGGTGCCTGCAGTATGAATTCACTGCTCCTGGAGGCCACTTTTTTCCATTTTGTTACCCTTGTTGTTGTTGTCGCCCTTGTTATTATTGTTGTTGTTATTGCTGTTGTTGTTGGACATGACAGAGAGAAATCGAGAGAGGAGGGGAAGACAGAGAGGGGGAGAAAAAGACACCTGTGGACCTGCTTCACTGCTTGTGAAGCAACCATCTGCAGGTGCGGAGCCAAGAGGCTCAAACCTGGATCCTTATGCTGCTGGTCCTTGCACTTAGTGGCATGTGAACTAATCCCCACTGCACTACTGCCTGGCCCCCAACTGCAGTTCTATTTATAATCACCAAGATCTGGAAACCATCCAAGTGTCTAATGGCAGATTAGTAGTTAAGGAAGCTGTGGCATATGTGCACAATGTAATATTATACAGCTATAGCTATGAAAAAAAAAGTTGAAATTTTGCTTTTCTACAACATGGATGGATCTGGAGAGGGGTATGTAAGTGAAATAAATGAGAAGGAGAACGACCAATGGAACACAGGGTATTGCTTAAATGTGAGATATAAAGAAACAAAGAAACTGAACTAACAATGTGAAACATAACCAAATTCTTATTCTAAAACTGCAGATCTGAGGATCTCAGTTGGGTACAAGTGAGGGAGTCAGAAGGTCTGTGACAGAGGGAGATTGGCACTTCAATGATGGGAAAGCTATGGTAACATACAGAGATGTAAAATTATACTACTAAAACAGTTTTATAAAACAGTGCTACCTTTATTTAAAAAAACAAATTAGGGAGCACTATTTACTGTCTTCCTTTGATGTTTTTTATTTTTCTTATTTACATACATACTAAATGTATTCTGAACTACATTCTGTGCTTTTTATATTTACTATATATCTTCTCCCATCTGTGACATGTCTTTAACAAAGTTTTGTTTCTTATCTAGACACTGTGGATTTTGATGCAACTGCCTCAAATTGCCTGTATGGTTTTTGCTTTTCATTCTCCTGAAAGGTTTTTGATATTAATATGGTTATATTTGTCAATCTATATGAGTTGTAATGATTTTATTTTTAATAAGTCCTTTGTCAACCTTAAAGTCATAAAGTCATTTCATCTTATGATAGCTTTGATTTTTCACATTTAGCTCCTAATCTGAAATTTATGAAAAGTTAATTGTCATGGTGCAATTGATCCTACAGTCCATTTTCTCTATTGATGCATTTTCCAATACATATCAAGTTTCCAGGCATGTTTGGCACTCTTTCAGGACACCTTATTGTATCTCATTGATTTGCCTCTCTTTGCCAAGAACATCTTCTTTGATGAATATCTGATACTTAGTAAGAGAACATCTGCCTTCTTGTTCATCTTCACTATTAGCTTGGTTCTTGCAGAGTCCCCCATTTTCTGTACTGATTTTTGAATCAATTTATTTTTCTGTAAAAATAACCGATTGGTATTTTTATTGGAATCACACTGAATTTATAGATCAATTTAAAAGAGAATTGACATTTGGAAATACCATGCCCTCCCTTTGTTTGTTTTCTAATCTTGTTAATATTTTTAGTTGATGTAACTGTGTTTTTCTTTTCCTCTTAAACCTAGGGAATTATTGACAGACAACCGTTTGGTTTTGAAAGTAAGGCTTCTGAAAACAGGTACCCCACTATCCCTCAGTTAGATAATCCCCCCACCTCCACAGGATGCATTCTATAAAAAGTACTGTGCAGTGTGTGTGTGTGTGTGTGTGTGTGTGTGTGTGTGTGTGTGTGTGTGTGTGTGTGTGTGTAAAATTCTGAATCATGGAGAAATATGTTCTAATTCTGTTCCATACTTAGAGCTCCAAAAATATAGTTGGCCTCAATGAAGCCTCATGGCACACAATCAACTTGGATGCTCTGAGGAAGCCTGTTTGACTTGTAGCTTTCTAGACTACATCCTAGAATCCTGCTATTTATTTAAACAGAGAACTCTAGTACCCGAGATTCCCTCCTTTCGGGGCAAATCATTATTTCTGCATAACGTCCTTTTAATATGCAGAATACACTTCTGTACTGATTCATTAGTGATGCTTCTCCCTCCCACCCATCCCCTTCAAGCCACTTATTTAACAAACTGAGAATGCCAGAAATGGCAGAGAGTAACAGAAAAGGAGATGGTTTACTTGGAGAAGCAAGTATTCAGAATTACGAATAGGACATTTAAGTAGGCGGGAGAGCAAACACACAGACTGAGTTTGAATGTGACATTTGCCTTAACACTTCTACTCTTGAAAGTGTTCTGGGGATTTTAATCTCCACATATCATCAGAATTGATTTCTAATGTTGGCACAAAATCCATTTCTGACTTAGGTGAGCAGGAGGAAAATAGAGCAGTTATTTTGTGCTTTCAATAAACCATTGAACTTCATCCCCCTAATACTGGGCTCACAGTGAAGCTTGCCCAATTTCCCCTATGCTTAATCAGTAATTGGGGGAAAGAAGACACTTAAGACATTCTACAATGGCAACATTCCATTAGCAACCAGTGTGATAAGTCTCTTGAAACCATGCTTCCATGGCATCTTGTGACGCCCTGCCATTTCAATCCTTGCATTCCTGCTGTGGATTTGTCCAACATAAACAATCATATTGCAAATAGTTGTTTATATAAATTGTAGCAGCTATTTAAAACTATCAATTTGGGCTGGAGAGGTAGCTCACTTAGTGAGGCTCCTGCCTTGCCCTCTGTCTGACCCAGGATCAAGCTCTTGCAGCACATGGGTGGTGCAGTTACACTGGAGGAAGCTCTGTCTCTCCCTCTTTCTCTATCTCTATCTGAGTGACAAAGTTATCCTAAGTGGTGAAATAATCTGTGCACAAGGCCCCTACACTGTAATAAAGCAGTCCTCCCATCCATTTTAAAACATGCTTAAAACTTATTTCCAAAAGAGACAGGTGAGGGACACAGCTCCACTGGAAAGAATCTTCTTAGCAGCAACAATGAAGAAACTTTCTTTTCTACTAGGGAAAGATAGAAAAAGACTGGGGCATGGGTCGACCTGCCAATGTCCATGTTCAGTGGAGAAGCAATTACAGAAGCCAAAACTCTCACCTTCTGCATCCCAAAAAGAGCTTTGTTTCATACTTAAAGAGGGATAAAAGTTAGGGGAAGAAGACCAAAGGGCTCTGAATTCCAATTTCACCAGGATCTGAAGCATCTGTCACCAGGAGTCTTATTTTTGTACCATCAAATAAAGGGAAGTGAATCTGGAAAACATCAGAGGAAGCCAGGCACTATTTTCCTTTTCAGAGAGAAGAGAGAAAAAGAAAGGACACTTGGAAGTGCAGCTGTAGCTGCAACTTAAAAAGAAAGTGAAGTCAGGAATGTAGAAAAATGGGGAAAAAATAGATAGACAGACAGACAGACACAAATATAAAGTCAACCCACTATCTATGACCACTGGAGAACCACTGCAGTTTTCAGTGGAGGGAATGAGGACATAGAACTCTGGTGGTTGGAACATTATGGAATTGTACCCCTATTATACCTGACAGTTAAATCAATCACTAATAAAAGACAGTTCGTTAGCTATCTTTTTCTAATTTATGGGCACATGTTTTCCTATTATTTTGCATTGCCAACTTAGGTCTGGGAAAGCTAAATGTCCAAGAGAGCTAAATGTCCCCCAGGAATGTGATAAAATGAAGACATATTGAATGCTATCACACAGGGTCTCCCTGCAGTGAGTCTGTTTTCTAATACTCTAGGAAAGGGTCCCTGAACACCCTTCTCTTTCTTTTCTTTTCAACACTTCACAGATGCCTGAGCCTTTATTTTTCATCCATGTTTCTTAGGAAAGGAGAACAGCCCCTTTATAAGATATGTGCTAAGGAAGTAAAACAAAGAAGATGAAGAGGAAAATGCTGCAGGGCTACATATTCTAGAAATCCAGCTTCCTGCGGTTCTTTGTTGTTACAAGTAAAATAGATTGTAATTTCCTGTGCCTTAGTACTTTGCTATGTCCTAGCTAGCATACCATTTGAAATTTTCATCTTCTAGAGTAATTTCACATGGTTTGTTCTAAGGAAAGAAATAAGTTGTGAGATGATGCATACCATTTCTTATTATTACTCAAAAATCAACCTAATATAGAAAACATGCACAAACAATACTGAATACAAGATATTGCTTGTCATTTGGGGAAGAAGGAGAATAATTATGGGGAGACTAGAGGAAACTATAACTGTATCTGTAGAGCTTAGTAAAAAACGAAAAAGAAAACTGAATCAAATATGGCAACATTTGGCAAAGCCAGAAAGTGTGTGAAAGGATACTGATTATGTCATTATTTATATGCTAGAATTCTTTAATAATTTAAGGCTATTTTGATTATATTTCTGTCAGTTCATTTTTCTTGAAGCAGACTTCAATAGTCATTTATATTACTTTTTGGGCCACTGTGCACACTTGAATTTGTAATCCCTGAACTCGCAAATGACAAATGCACAAATCTAAGATCATAGATGCTAAGAAACCTACCCTGAAGATGCCATGTTGAGTGAGATAAGTCTTTTTAAGAAGACAAAATTGGTTGTTGTGAATAAAATATTTCAAAATTTTCCCTAATAATGGGTCATTTGTTTCTGAATAATTTTGCCTTGATTAGGACCATATAATTTTAGGACCATAAAATTCACAGAAAAGATTAATAGTTTCATTCATGTCCCTTAAAAGGAAAAAGACTCCAGCCCTACTGATTCTCTCATCTGAACTTTTCCTTCAAACTCACTCAACTGACACCTTGTGCTAGTACTTTTCTGGAAATTCAGCATAACTAGGTAGAACCACCTTAGCTCAAAATCTTAAAGTAGATTAACTCTTAACAGTCACAAATACTTGGCACTGCCTGATCTTAATTGGTTTCTGGTCCTGTGTGATTAGTATTAGTTCTATACACTATGCCTCAATAGTGGTATCATTTCTCTCTATCTGAATTTATACCCCCAGTATCCCAAAACCAAGTAGCTGCCTGCCTGTTTAACAATTCCTTATGCTATATAGGGGAGAGGGTAATTATAGAAAATATGTTAGAAAATTCATAAGACAAAAATCTGTTCAATAAACTTGTGCTAGTATTTATGCCTAGGGTCTCTCCCAAAATAATCCTGTCAGCATGATTAAGTTATTATGTTTTCACCTAAATCAATCCCCTCTATCACAGTCCCTGACATGGTTAGTGGAACTTTATTCCCGTAAGTACAAACTCCAACTGCAGTCAAGTTGGAATTACTTTGCTTGTTTTTACACATATTACAAAGCCCCCTTCACTGGAACTCTATAATCTACTTCAGAATAATTATTTTTTCTTCATTCAAGTGTCACTTCTCTCAAGTTCAAAATTTCACTTATAGCATTTAAAGTTCCTTTTTGATGTTTATATTGTCTTTGTTACATTTTTTCTAATAATACAGGCTATATTGTACTTTGTTTTATTTAGTTATTTTAATGAGATACAGAGAGAAGGGAGAGACAGAGAGAGATCAAAACACTGCTCAGCTCTAGCTTATGGTGGTGCTGGGGACTGAACCTGAGATCTCTGAGCCTCAGGCATGAAAGACTTTTCTAAAACCTTCATGCTATCTCCCCAGCCCTGTAGCTATTGCTTTAAACGTCAGTTTTCTCTGCTGGACTATTTAATTTCAAAGAGCTGTTACAGATAGGTTCAGTGTCTGCAGATTTTATGACAGGGACTATTAACTAATAAGTTCTCAATAAATGATGAGTAAAGAGGCTTTTTTTTTTAGTATATCTGTTGCCTCTTTTCTCTTCCAATGATTTTTTTTTTTACTCAAACTATAATATATTCTTCAAGTTGAGTTCCACTTATGAGTATCTACTGGCAAAAAATACTTACTGACATTCTATTTCATAACAAATAGGATGTGAACACCTTAGCTCAACATTCAAAAGCTTTCTCAAACTGCATAAGGGCTGGGGAGACAACTTAATGGTTATGCTAAAGACTTCAGTGCCCAAGACTAAGATTCTAGGTTTAACCCCCAGCACCACCATAAGTTAGAGCTGAGCAGTGGCCTGATCTTTTCTCTCTGTATTTTTCTCTCTCATTAAAATAAATTTTAAAATAAGTCAAATTGCATGACTTAGCAAATCTTTCCCAAAACTTAGATTAAGAAAACCCACAAGGCCCTACTACAGTATTTGCTTTCTTCCTTGTACCTGAGAGTAGCCTGACTCTGCCTTATTCTCTCCACCTCTTATAGTTTCCCTTTTTTCTTGACTTTTAGGCCCCATCTTTATGTACTCTACATTTTTCCCATTCCTCTAACCATTAGTCATTCAACAGGTTTTTCAGTTGTTCTGAACATGTTCCAGACACTATGTATAGCAGGAGGCAAAAAGAAATAGAAGACGGTACTGTGCGTTTGGGGAGCTCAATTCTGGTGGGTAGACAGATGAACAGACTCTTAAGGACACAAAGAAGCACACTCTGTGAACTTTAATATCTTAGTAGAGTTTCAAAAAGTAGGTAGGAGTTAGCTTAAAAAGGATATAGTAAAAATAGTGTAAACATGGAGAGCAGGTGGCATCAATCTTCAAGTATTCTAGTAGCGTGAATGGCACAATTGAAGCAATGCATGCTAATTCTCACAAAATTTTGCCTGTCTTGGAATTCCCATAGAACCACGTGTCTGCCTCTCATGTACATACTACTTGTCCTATTTTATAGTCTTTACAATAATGATATGATCTTACTAGTTGACTATACTCAATGTATCTATCTATCTCCACTAAGTCCTAAAATGTCTTCCAGTTACACAAATGATTGACAAATGTGTGATGAAGCAATGAGTAATTTTAGATTGAATTGTCTGGAATTTTCACTTCTAGAATACTGAGCATTTGGACTTTTTATATGTGGTCCATTGAGTTGAAGGAGGACCTCTCCAAGTACATCTTACTTTTATTATATCTACAAGAGGAAAGCTAGGAAATTATTTAGATTTAGGAAAAAGAAAGGAAAATCATTAAGGCTTCATCAACCATCCAGGACATAGTCTTCTGACATAATGATTCAATGTGCTATTGGCATATGTTAGCAAAGCAAGTGCAAATCTCCTATCTGGTAATGCCACCCTTGCTCAGACCATCTGTAATACATGTGAGAATTATAACAAGAGGACACTTTCATCCACTGATATTCATGGATTTAAGTTTTCATAAATAATGCTAAGAGGCTATTAAGTAAAATGTGTTTTATATTACCACACTGATAAGGTACCTTTACAATCATCTGAAAGGGGAGAATCAAATTCTCAGACACTTTTGAATTCTAGATTTGAAGTTAACAGCACAGAAATAAATCGTGTCCTAAAACAGGAGGTAGCTATCCTCTCCTCTTTTCACTAGCCCTCACATCCTTCCACATTAAGAAGGCCTTTCACTCATATGGACTCCCTCATATACAGGCTGCATCTTTTTTTAAAAAAAATATTTTTATTTATTTATTATTGGATAGATACAGAGAGACAATGGAGAGGGAAAGGGCAGATAGAGAGGGAAAGAGACAGAGAGGCACCTGTAGCCCTTCTTCACCACATATGAAGCTTTCCCCCTGCAGGTGGGGACCAGGGGCTTGAATCTGGGTCCTTGTGCACTGTAATATGAGTGCTTAACCAGGTGCACCACCACCTCCCCACCCACGCTACATCTTTATTCATGTCAGCCCACTAATCTCTCCCATTAGGTTACCTCAAGACTAGGGATGCACAGCCTGTGTTCCTGGGATTTAAGGAAGCATTTATGCTTTTTAAGCTCAACTCCTTCAATATACAATCTCACTTCAAAAACATAAGTCACCATCATATACACTTTAGTAGAGTCACTGACATTTTCAGGGAAATTAATGCTTCCTCCCCTGAGAAAGTTATATATAATGAAGCATATGCAAGGAACATATCTGAAAGACCTGGAATGCTTAAATACATAGCAGGTTAACTGGTGGCTGCTCAGGGGACACAAATAAAATAGGGACTATAACCATGTGTAAAACTGAATTTATGTTAGTTGACCAACTAGGAAACAGTGAAACAATGAACTCTGGATAAACTATAAAGAAATAAAGAAATAATGAGAAAGTCTATGAAAAATCAATCAAACAAAAGCTGGTTTAGGAATACTTATCACCAGGATAACTGAACACTTGATAAGGCAAAATCCTTTAACAGAAAGGCTTGTTTAAGTTTTTTTTAAAAAGGGGGCTAGGTGGTGGCATACTGGCTAAGTGCATGTTACAATGTGCAAGGACCTGGGTTCAAGCCCCCAGACTCCCAACTGCAGGGGGAAAGCTCTGCTTAACCCGCTGTGCTACAGCCCGACTCCCCCCAGAAACGGGTACTTTTCTTGCAAGCTGTTTCACGTATTTTCAGTTCAGTAGCAGTTAATTTCTCCAATATGAATTACTGCAGAGTTCTGATTCATTCATTAAAATGACTGATCTGAATCAAGGTATCATCTTGCTAGTTGTTGCTTTCATCTTAACAAGCAATTACGATCAATTATGTAGTCATCTATTTGATTGTTTGACAACTGAGACTTTCTGTAATTAAAATAATTGCTCCAGCTACAGTTTTGGTCAATCCTGCATAATCTCAACATCATTTAAATGCTTTTCTTTTCTTTCTGAAGAGAGTAAAAGTATACATGAATGAAATAACAACCAAAAACGTAAGGGAAAGGCTTATATTAGATCCTACAGAGAGAGAGGGGGGTGGTCCTGAGGCAATAAAATAAACAATTTATATCAGTAAACCAATTCCAAAAGCATAAATAAATCATCAAATGAAGTAGAGGTCATTCAAAGACAGGAGAAAAGACACTGTTGGATAGTCAAAAACACTCACGATTAAGTAAAGCCACAAACCAACCTGTGAGTCAACTATGAATATGAATTAGGGCAATGATTCGAAGGGGTTAATGGGAAGGCAAAATTCAAAATGCGATCTGTGAAGCCGATATTAAATATAAATAAACTATTATTTTCTACATAATGCTCATGATGATTCCTCAGTGTGCCAGAATCTGACACCAGCAAATTCTGGGGACCAAATAAAGATCTTCTTTGGCTCTCACTGCTTCTTTTTCAGAATCTCCTTGTTGTGATACTCTTTAAATGCCCTGCACACTTACATGGACTTCTGGTTTCTCGGGGTAGCTAAATGCCTGAGACTATGACTTATAATAACTGTCTTCTTTACCTCCCACTGTTTGGAGGGTGTGCTCAACTACTGCAATTTTTTTTAAGATAATTGTGATTAGATGCTTATGCAGATGAACTAACACACTAGGCACTCATGCATCCATGTTTTAGACCTAAAAAGCTATCACATTTTCAGCCCTGCTATTTCTTTTTTTAAAATTTTTATGAGACTGAGTTTTTTTTTTTTTGTATCTTTATTTGATAGAGACAGTCAGACATTGAGAGGGAAGAGGAAGATAAAGAGGGTGAGAGAGAGACACCTGTAGCCCTGCTTCACCACTCACAAAGCTTTCCCCCTGCAAGTGGGGACTGGGGGCTTGAACCTGGGTCCCTGTGCACTGTGATATGTGCGTTCAATCAAGTGTGGCATCACCTGGCCCCAGCCCTGCTATTTCCACTTCCCATTTGGAATTTTTTCCAGTTTGCATTGCTAGCAAATAAGCCTTAAAAGAAATAAACTTAATTACAACATATAAACTTTTATAATTATAGCAGTTTATGTCACCTAATATCCAGTATTGAAATTACAACTGGTCTGCACAATAACTATTTAGTTTAACAGAGATCTAAAAGAGTGCTGACCTAGTATAGTGGTTCTTCACAAGGGCCTTCAAGCCTGAGGCAGCCGAACTTCTGTCTCACCAGAAACCAGAAGTTCAACCCCTTAGGTAAAAAGCAACAATACAACAAAAATGAAACACTGAGGCCAGGCAGTGGTGCACTGGGTTAAGTGCACAGAAGCTCAGGGACCTGAGCAAAGATCCAGGTTCCAGCTCTGGCTCCCCACCTGCAGGGGGGTCACTTCACAATCAGTGAATCAGGTCTGCAGGTGCCTGTCTTTCTCCCTCTCTATTTCCCTTTCCCTTTCAATTTTTCTCTGCCCTATTCAATAAAAAATGGGAAAAAATGTCCACCACGAGCAGTGGATTTGCAGTGCAGGCACAGAGCCCCAGCGATAACCCTGGAGAGAAGAAAATAATAATAAAAAAACCTAAATAGCAGCTATGTATTGTAAATGCCTAATATCCACCAATTTGTGCTCTATTTGTTCATGTCCTCTTCAACTTTTTACCTATTCCCCTACCAACCAACAGCAAATAGTTTAGTACTTACTAAACACCAAGTCTTGTGAAAAATAAATCCTCTTCTATGACTTATAATCCTTACAAAAGCAATACAAAGTGGGCAGTGAGCCTCTCCTTTTCCTTCCCTGTACTGTATTTCAAACATATGGGTGTTTGATGATAAATTCTGTCTTCTTTCTGTAATACCATGAACTTTTGATTTCACCTCACACAAATGTACCAACCAACACCTTCATCTTAGCTGCTCACTGCCTTTGACGTGCAATTTTCTCACAGCCATCATGGTTTTTAGAAGACAAAGGAAGATGCAAATACATTTCTCAAGATAAACCAACTCCTGTCAAGAGCTTTAATGAGGACTTATGTATGGAGGGGCATTTACCAAGCACCATTACAGTCTAATTAATAACAAGTCAAGTCAAACTCACCTCATTTCATAAATTTGACAGGATCTATTCTTCAACAGAACAGTGGATTAGGGGAAGAACACAGAAAGGCAGTGTGTGAACCTCATTAAGAGATTTTACTAAGCCTTTCACAAAATGTTGTTTTAGTGATTGGAATCAGGGGCTGTATGTTACTACAATTATTTAAATTCAAATATCCAAGACCAATAAAAAATAAAAAATTGAGAGACCAGAAACTCAGTGCAAATAATGTGAAATATTTCACCTTATTTAAGAGTCTGGGGGGAGAGGTCAGGGCATTTTCAAAGTTTGAACAAAGAGTATGAATGATGTAAGACTGAGACTCAAGCCTCTCATGCATAGTTGTGTGACTGTTACCTGCTTTCTAATTATACTCTGTGCATGCACCACTCTTACGGAATTCCTACTGATAAAATAGCAGGTAGCTAATTATTGTCACAGAACTATTGTCAAATTTAGATAGTGGAATAGCATGGCCCAATATAAGTTTAAATTTTTCACCTTGGATAAACTACTGGAAGAGGGACAGTAATGATGAAAAGTGTCAAGGTAGCCCAAGAGAGATTAGTAACATGCATTTAATAGTAAAGTAAATAGATCATTCAGAGGGAAAATAATATATTGAATTATGTTCTTGCCAATGATTTTCCTCATATATATCTTGGGAAATCTTATCTCACTGACCTATTCATCTAAAACCTGAGGCATAATTTCCACTTAGCTCCTTTAAGTACAGACACAGGTCTGGAAGCAAATAAGCCATTTCTGAAGTGCTAACCTCGCAAACCCAAGCCAGCACTGTGATGGCAAATATCACACAGAGTGATAATAAAGGTATAAAGGTTCAAAATCAAGTATCACTTGGAGAAGATGAATAGATACAAGCTTTATCCTGTTATGTTGACAGAGAATATAAGGATGGAAGTTCTCTCAAAAATTCCCTTTATTTTATTTTCCAGAGGTTCTTAGATTAAGGAAGCAAAAAAAAAAGAAGAAGAAGAAGAAAAGTATAGCTTTAGGAACTATCAGACTAAATAGCTTCTTCTGAAAAGACTAGTGGTTCCTTTTGGATACAGTTAAATGCCAAGACTATAATTTTCCATTTACTTTCTTTTGTCATTCTACATGCTGGGTATTTACTCCAATTTGATGCCATTTGCTCTTTGTCAGAGGAAGTCTCCTTGCAAATTCATATGAACCTCATTTCTTCTTCTAAAACATGTTATAAAAATGATCTCTACCACTCTTCTTTTGACATCAGCCATTTTCTATCATAAAGAACTCAATTTGTGAAATGACTGAAGGTTTGTGTAATCCAGCTCTAATGGATTGCATTTTAAACCACTTTAGTTTAAAATACCATAGGCCATGTATCTTAAAGTATATACATTTCAAAGACAGAATATGCTCCACTGTCACTGTTACTGTAATAACAATGTGACCGCCTTTGATTTATAGGTCTTCTTTTGGGGGGTGGAGTACTTAATTTGAGCAAGGATACATAAACTAAAGGTAAGTTTGAAGGCCTGGATATGAGCCCTTGGAAACTGGCTGGTTTGAAAAGCAGTGTAAGACACACATCTCTCTCTCTTTTTTTTTTTTCTTAGATGGGCACATTCCTTACTTATTCTATATCAATTTCCTATAATGTAATTTTTTAAAAAAGTAAATCTACTACTCAAAGACTGTAACTTTTCCTAGGAAGATGTAACTGGAACTTGATTACAGTATGAATTGGAAGTAGATTATTATTTTTTTAATGTGGGGGGAGTTAATGGTTTATAGTACAGTTGATAACACATAGGTACAACCCCTCATGTCCCTATGATAGGTGTCTGGGAGACACTCACTTCCCCAACCTATGGCCCCCTCCCCTATCATACACCAGAACCCCAATGTTTGGAAGTAGATTATTTTAATACATAGTATATTGTAGATTTCCCCCCAAAGGGCCCATCTTATTACAACAACACATACCACTTGCATAAACAAGTAACACTCTACTGTCACTTTATTTTTGTTAAAAACATGTGTATTCTAGGAGTCTGGCAGTGGCGCAGCAGGTTAAGTGCACGTGGCGCAAAGTGCAAGGGCCAGCTTAAGGATCCTGGTTCGAGCCCCCGGCTCTCCATCTGCAGGGGAGTTGCTTCACTGGCAGTGAAGCAGGTCTGCAGGTGTCTATCTTTCTCTCCCTGTTTTCCCCTCTCTCCATTTCTCTCTGTCCTAACAATGACGATATCAATAACAACAATAACTAAAACAACAATAAAAAACAAGGACAACAAAAGGGAAAATAAAAAAAAATTTTTTTAAAGATGTACATTCCACAAAGTTAGAAATTTGGCATATTGTGTTAATTTATATGTTTCCAGAATCTTAGACAGACTGGAACATGGTAATCCTGTGCTACATACATGCAAGTATGAATGAGTATGTTGAACATCTCAATGCACACATACTGGATCCTACTATATCTGATTCATTTTGATATGAGGAATAGGCTGGGCATGTATTTCTCTTTCTTCCTTTATCTCATTCTCTTTTACTCTTATCACTGTCATGATGAGTTTTAATCATATTTAGTTTTATATTAGAAGGATAGAGAAAGAGAGAGATCAGAGCACCACTAAACTCTGACATGTATCACGTAGAGGATCAAACCTGGGACCTTATGCATTTAAGTCCTGTGTTCTTTACTTGCTGAGGTAACTCCCCAGCCACCTGAGCTAATTGTGCTATGCTTCCTCTATTAGGAAACAATAAGTAAGGTGTCCAGATGGAAAAAAACATTGATCCACAGTGGCAAATAAAGTCAAATGTAAAAAGCTATAAGGAAACTGGATTAACTTCAAGAAAAAAATCCTGATGTTATACCAATTAAAAAGTAGAGTTGCCTACTTCTATAATTGTTCCGCTGATGATGGAACTGTAAGTTGGTTTAGTCATTATATATTAAACAAATAAAAATAGAAATATCTTGTGATCTAGCAATACCATTCCAAGGCATTTATTCAAAAGACATGAAAATACTAATTTAAAGGCAACATATGCAACCTCAGGTTCATAGCTAATTATTCACAGTAGCCAAAATATGGAAGCAACCTAAATGCTCATTGAATGATGACTGGGTAAAGAAGTTATAAGGCATATGTTCAATGGAGTACTACTCAGCAATTTTAAAAGATTATATTGTGTCCTTTAGAATAAAATGGATGGAACTGATTATGATTAGTGAAGTAAGTAAGTGTAAGACAATTACCAGATGGCTTTACTCATATGTAGAATATTGATAACTGACACAAACTTGGGGGAAACAGGAGCCAATCTGTCTCTAAGATCTTGGAAGAACTATGGTGGTTATCTCTAGGGTTGGGGAATGGGAGCACAGAACTTGGGTGGTGGGTGTGGTGTGGATACTCTGGTTATTTTATGATCAAGAATAATCATGACAAGAGAGACATGCCTACTTACAGAACAGTGGCTTCCCTATCACTAGATCTGAAATGCAAAACTGGGTGAATTCAAATTAGAGAAAAAACATGCAAGAAGGCTTCACACTGGAAACTCTTCAAATAGTTAAAATGTGACAGAAAAGGTAGAGAAAGCAGTAAGAAAAAGGTTTCCTTGTGCCACATTTAGTTTAAATGGATTCATTATGCACATTTTTATCCCAAGGCAATTTCTAGTTCTTTCTCAGTATGGACTCTAAATTCAAAGTCAGTATTATTAACTACATATATGTACATATGCATAATATATATATATATATATATATATATATATATATACACACTAGTAATGATGATCAAGTAAGTGGTTAACATATGGTTCAATGATATTATAATATATACTCAATTTCATGAATACTAACTCAAGTAACATACATTAAGAAGTTATAGACTCGGGGGTCAGGCGGTAGCACAGCAGGATAAGCACAGGTGGCGCAAAGCGCAAGGACCGGCATAAGGATGCAGGTTCGAGCCCCCAACTCCCCACCTACAGGGGAGTTGCTTCACAGGCGGTGAAGCAGGTCTGCAGGTGTCTTTCTCTCCCTCTCTCTGTCTTCCCCTCCTCTCTCCATTTCTCTCTGTTCTATCCAACAACGGACGACATCAACAATAACAATAATAACCACAGTGAGGCTATAACAACAAGGTAACAAAAGGGGGAAAAATGGCCTCCAGGAGTGGTGGATTCATGGTGCAGGCAAGATCAGGGTTAAAGAGAGAGAACAAAGTCATGGAAAATTTGCTAGCTCTGAAGATGAAGGAAGAGGGTGATGAATCAAGGAGCAAAGCCAGCTTCTAGAAAGTATAAGGAAATGAATTTTCCCCTTGAGTAACCAGGAGTTGCAGCCCTGCTAACTGCGTTAAGTCTGTTAAGATAAATTTTATACTTCTGACCTAACATTGAAATAATGCATCTATATTGTTTTAAGGTACTAAATTTAGGGTAATTTGTTACAGCAGTAATTGGAAATTAAAGCAGTTAATTGGAATTTTTTAGTCATATTCCCAGTGAATGATTTGATAAATGATTAGGACTCTATTATCCTCACTGACATTATGTACCTTTAATTATAGTTGATTAAAATACTTACCATGTCTTGAAAGAGACCTTATATATCAGCCAGTGCTTAGAGTCTTTCTCAAGAAATTTATTTCTATAACTCTGAAAAAAAAACTGTATTCAATGACACAGCTCTCTTGGAGGTTAATATTCATTGTCCAATTGCCAATCTAATCTGAAATTTCTAGCAAAATAACATCCATAACATTAGCAGTTCCGAATATGAGGGGTATTTGCAGGATCCCTCAATACACTGAGTATTTCTAATTAAGATAAATACTATCCAGAGCTGTAATCATTAAAAAATTAAAAAAGCATACTGTGAAGGAACAATCATTTTACTTCAGTAATTAAGTCATGGGTATATCATACTTAATAGCTGTACCTAACCTCCAAAATTTTAATTTATTCTTTTTTTCTAATAACCACACCAAATTATAAATAGTTTGTTTAAATCACTAGAGATTCTCACAAATTTAATACTGAACTGTTTTCTTTTGAAAATGCAGTCCTCTATTGTGACTTACACTCTTCAAAAGGGTGCATTGAATGACACCTAAATGTCATATCAATAGAGTTTAAAGCGAACATCCGGAGGTGTGGCTATGTAGTAGCAACAGTTGTGTTTTGCTCTCTCTGATCAACCAGGAAAAGCTGTGAAAATCACCTGAAAACTCAACAAAGTACGATCAGGGTCTCTTCAAAAACTCACCAAGCCACGGGTGGGTACAGAAATTGTGGCTCGTGACAGAATAGGGGTGAAGGTGTGATTCCTGGGACTAAAGTTTGTACTCAGGAACAGCTGGTACCATGGGAGTTTGGAAGCTGAGGTACACCACTCCCGGGTCCAAGTTAAAGAAACAGAAAGGGAAACTTCTTTCTCAACATCAGACAAGAAGCTAATAACCAAAATATATAAAGAACTCACCAAACTTAGCAATAAAAAAGCAAATGACCCACTTCAAAAGTAGACAGGGTATATGAACAGATCATTCACTACAGAAGAGATACAAAAAGCCAACAGACATGAAAAATTGTTCCAAGTTACTGATTGTCAGAGAAATGCAAATAAAGACAACCCCTGTGAGAATGTAGTACATCAGAAATGACAGCAACAACAAATGCTGGAGAGGTTGTGAGGACAAAGGATTGCTCCTACACTACTGGTAGGAATGTAAATTGGTCCAACCCCTGTGGAGACCTTTCTGGAGAACCCTCACAAGGCTAGAAATGGACCCGCCTTATGACCTAGTAATTCCTCTTCTAGGAATATATCCTAAGAAGTCAAGCACACCCATCCAAAAAGATATGTGTATACCTATGTTCATAGCAGAATAATTTGTAATAGCCAAAACTGGAAATATCCCAGGTGTCCAACAGCAAATGAATGGCTGATAAAGTTGTGGTATATATACACAATAGAATACTACTTAGCCATTAAGAATAATGAACACACCTTCTCGGACCCATCCTGGATGGAACTAGAAGGAATTATGTTAAGTGAGGTAAATCAGAAATAAAAAGATGAGTATGGGATGATCCCATTCATAAATAGAAGTTGAGAAAGAATAACAGAAAGGGAAATACAAAGCAGAATCTGACTGAGTTTAGAGTATTGCACCAAAGTAAAAAAGCAAACAAACAGAAAAACCCTCTGGGGGGTATGGGGGAATGATAGATTTTTCATCTCCATTATTGGCAGTTGGGGGTAGGGATACAGACCTTTGGTGGCAGGAATGATGTTAACATATACTCCTATTAACTTACAGTCTTATAAATCACTAATCAATATGAGAGGGGAAAATAGATTTAATGTCTCTAACTTTTCAATGCATAGAGCTCGGTTCTGAGTATATATTCCTTCAATCTAAGCACTTATGGTTTCAAATTAGTAATCTGATTGAATTTTAACACTAGCCTTAAATTGTTAATGGAAATAGGACTATAAGAAATAGGCACACTGTAATGATGGCCTTTATGGTCACTACCAGGCCACCCCATCATCTGGGGCCCTAGTCAGGGAATCCTGGGATTCCCACATACATATGATAGGCCTAGACAGCAAACAGATCCCTCCCTCCACCATTACTGGTCATCTCCATCAGGAACAACATCATAAACTGTCTTGTGGGCCTCTACAGGACCTTGCCGTCAATGTAGAATCACATGGTTGGGACTGCCCCACTCACCAAAGGGAGGCTGGGTCAACATACTCTGACACTCGAGGAAGACAGGTTCTGAAATGAGTGCTAACCTAGAATGTTCCTTGCTATGACAATGGAATGTAAGCTCATATCTACAGGGATGCAGTGGTTACACAGGCTCCTGTGCTGGATATGAATGAAATGGGCCCCCAGATCAGATTGATGGGGTTTACAATTAGTTGTATTTGTATACTTTCCCCATGTTTGGGAGCTACTCTATACCCTGATCCAGCTTTCTAGTCTGTTTCCAACTCTGACACCATCTCCTCAAATAATATATTTTGTCCACCTACATGTTAGCTGTTGGGCTCAAGCAAAATTTAGTAAAGTCATAGGCCTCTTGGAATATATCTAAAATAGACTTCCTAGCTTTTTCTAAAATGTAGACCCCCAAATGTCATCTGTTCTATTCTTACCTTTAGATTCCTGACTCTTAAACAATTTGTTCTGCTTTATATCTTAATGCTTTTTCAGCCACCAAGTTGCAGATGCTACCATGAAACCAACCTGACTTCGGTGGGCAGATGACCTCACCAATATGTCCTGGAACCTCACCTCCCAGAGCCCTGCCCTACTAGGGAGAGAGAGAAACAGGCTGGAAGTATGGATTGACCTGCCAACACCCATATCCAGTGGAGAAGCAGTTAAAAAAGCCAAACTTCCTACCTTCTGCATCCCATAAAGAACTTTGGTCCATACTCCTAGAGGAATAAAGAATAGGAAAGCTTCCAATGGAGGGGGTGGTAGAATATGAGGTGGGAATTGTACGGAATTGTATCCCTCTTAAACTGTGATCTTGTCAATCATTATTAACACAATAAAATGACAAAAAAGGAGTTCATGCTCCCAAATGCTAATTATCAGTGTATTGTCCTAGAAAATTAAATACAACAGCCAAAAAATTATCTCTAGTTTATTGGGAATGTTTATAAAGGAATTTCCTGACCAAATAGAAAGATATTGAAAAGGTAATGACTGAGCTCATCCCTGAAGAATACTTACAGAATCACTGATATAGTGGGATGAAATTATTACAAAGTGTGAGTACAGGTAGCAGAAATGTATAGGAAGTTATGGAAGAGTATAAAAGAAATTGGGTCTTCCTAGATGGAATGTGTGTTTGGATAGATTCTAAGGTGGAGAGACCATCACATATGTGAGGAACTGAGAGATGACCCTGTGATCCTGTTATAGGAAAAGTGGACATACTGTGTGTGATGAGAATGGAAGAAGATGCAGTGGACATGTGACACAAAAGCCTGCAGATGAGTACTAGGAACCCTAGTCTCATCTTAGAACAACAGGAAGCTATAAATTTATTTTTAGTAGGGTGTGAAATTTTATTTGACTTTTAGAAACCATGTTGATTCTTTCTGATTTAGAATTAGTTTTACTAATAATACAACATCAGTTATTTTATAATTAATTATTATAAGCTATATTAAGAGCATTTGAAATAAGGCTTAAAATAAGCATTTCAAACTTCTAAGTCAGGGAAATGAAATAGATTGATCTACACTGTATTCTTCAGCAACTATAAAAATTAGAGTAAGTAAATTAAAGACTCACATATCCACAACTATGAACAGAATGGAAGAAACACCAGTAAACAGAAATGCACATAAAGTTTTGGAAATTGGAAAAAAAAACAAAAAATGAGGAATGGTTTTAGAGCTGGCAGACTGACTGACTGACTGACTGACTGAAAAAAGAGAAGAAATTGAATCTGAAGAGGCAAACCCAACAGGTAGCAAGATTTGGGTTTTTAAGAGACTATTTTTCTTTTGTCCATAGCAGATGAAGTAGTACCCATCTAAAAATAGTTGTCACAGCCAACATTATGTTCAAGATGAAATGATATCTGACTCCCAAGTTCACCAGATACCTGGAAGGCAAGATGTTAATTTTTCACTTCAATGAAAAATGAGCCATTTATGTTCTGTGAAAATATATCAAAGAAAGCTACGATTGGAGTTACTAATTAAAAGTGGTAGGGACATTCTGCTTAAATATAAGTGCCTGCCACTGATGGACAACTGAATAAAAAGTTATGGGAAGGGGTTAGCAGTGGTTCACTGGGCTAAGCACACATAGCATGAAACAAAGGGACTCACAAAAGGATCCAGGCTTGAGCCCCTCGTACCCCACTGCAGGGAGGTCACTTCACAAGCAGTGAAGCAGGTATGCAGGTGTCTCTCTGTGTCTCTCCCTCTGTATCTCCCTCTCCCTTCTCAATTGTTCTCTGTCTTATCCAATAAAAGTGAAAAATGGCCACCAGGAGCAATGGATTCATAATGCTGGCACCAAACCCCAACAACAACCCTAGAGGCAAAAAAAGGGAAAAAATGGTGAAGAGGGTGTATATTGGTAGAGGAGGACTGTAGTTGGTGTTGGGAGTAGTTTGAAAATACCTATCAATATATTGTAAACTATTATTTCCCCCCAATAAAAACATTTTGAAAAGTAAAAAAAGAATAATTGGACATGAAAAAAGTCTTATTCCATGTGCAAATAAATAAAAGATGATATTGTATCCTTTGGAACAAAATGGAAGAACTGTAGGTAATTATGCTTAGTAAGACAAGAGGTGAAAAACACCTATTGGGTGATTCTGATCACACATAAAATTTAGATAATTAAAACACATGAATTTGTAAAAAAAACAAAAACACACACACAAAAAACCTGAAAAACCAAAAGTAACTACAAAGTGCCCCTTACTTTGTGAGAATTATGGGGATTTTCAGGATAGGGACACTGAAATTTGGTGGTGGTTGTGGTGTGAAGCTATACTCCTATAACCTTATCTTGTAAAATATTGTGAAGTGACTAGTAAGATAAAATTTACAACAAAAAAGTACATGATCTAGCTTTCTTTTTAAAAAAATCATCTTTATTTATTGGATAGAGACAGCCAAAACTGAGAAGGAAGGGGGTAATAGAGAGGGAGAGAGACAGAGAAACACTTGCTTCAACACTTACAAAACCTTCCCCCTGCATGTGGGGACCACGGGCTCAAATCCAGGTGTGCTCAACCAGATGCGCCACCACCCGACCCCCATGATCTATCTTTCAAACAGGACAAGTCCTTTTTATGCCACCTAGCCTAAAGATAAAGAGAATTCCAGGCTGGACAATGCTTTGCAGATGTGCCCTCAGGCTAGTGCCAGTTCCTGCGAGAGTTAATATGATATTCTCGAAGTGCCCTTCCCAACCAATCCTGTCAGAGCTCGTCACTCCCGGTTTTTGCCCTATAAAGCCCTTCTTCCTCCGCCCCTCTCTCTCTTGCCTGTTTTTTACATAGGTGAATGGAAGGGTGTGGCGTGTAGCAGGAGGTGGCCGTTTTTGCTAGCTCCATATGGCCCGAACTGCTGCGCTCTCACCCAACTCTGAGGTGCCCGCGCAAATAAAAAATTGTGTTCCCTCTCCGCTCCAGATCTCCTCTCTCTCTCTCTTCCGTGTCACAGCCTACAACAATATACTTTATGCTACACCTAAGGAAGATAGGTCCTGATATTGGGGCAGCTTGGAACATTTCTACTTATGACCACAGAATGTGAGCTCAGATCTACAGGGATGCAGAGGTCACATAGGCTCCTAAGCTGAATACGGGCCCCAGATCACATCAAATCTATGGGGTTTACAATCAACAATATTTATACACCTTTCCCATATTTGGGAGCTACTCTCTTCCATGATTCAGTTTTCTGGTCCTTCTTACAGCCATGACATCATATCCCCTGACAATAACTAGGATCCACCTGCATATCAGATTTAAGGCTCAGGCAAAAACAAACAAAAAAACCCTAGTGCTAATATACACTCCTATTAACTTATAGTCTCACAAATCACTAATTAATAGGAGAGGAGAAAAATGGTTTGGATGTCTCAAACATTTTGATGCATAGACCATAGCTCTGAGTATATGTTCCTTCAATTTAAGCTTTTAAGACTTCAAATTGGTCATCAGATTGAATTTTAACAGTGGTCTCAAATTGTTAATACATTTCTAATAATTACTTGTTCCATGAAATTTTAAATCTCCTTAAAAGCTTAGACCAGGGAGAAAAGAAGCAACTGGTAGTGTTATTTTGTAAGATACAGCTATAAATGTAAATAGCATAAAAGAACATAAATTATGGTGAGGTCTTATATGCTACAGCAAATCCTAACAATGGGATTTTCAAAGTTAATCCAAGTGCCAAATAATTTGGCTATAGGAATAACTATTGCTTTCTTAAGCCATAAGACAGCAGGAACCCTCTCCTTTCTCTATGAAGTCCATATATTTCCCAGTCCTGGAACCTCTAGGGTGGGGCTCACTTTCCTGCAAGATTCTCTCAAGTCATGCCAACTGATACTGCATCTGCTGATCCTAATCCAATCAAGGCAACCAGTACCACCTCAGCATGTTTTACTTAGGACTGTGTCTAGAGACATCAGGCTTGAAATGTCAACCCACTAGTAGCTTCATTACTCTGGTGAGACCTTTCCTAGTTCATTCCATTATGGGTGGTACACTTCTTAACAAACCTCAAAACCTAGATATAAACCAGGGCCAATGAAATAGGGCATATGTACACGTATCCATAAATTAGGGGAAAATATATACCTTAAAGAAAAAGTGCACAATAGTTTGCAATGAAAAAAATATAGCAAGGAAGTAGAAAGACATAAGACACCTTAAAGTACCTAATGAAATAGTTTCTACTTAGACCTAGATACCCTCCTCACCTACCTCTTATTTCACTTTCCTCAATCACTCCAAAACTAACATTGTCAGACAAAGTAAGGACTACAAATGCTGAATAAGGGCAAGAGACTGACATACTTTAATGACAACTCTTTAGTCACTACCAGGCCATCCCATCACCTGGGGCCCTAGTCAGGGAATCCTGGGATTCCCACACAGACATGATGGGCCTAGACCTCTAACAGATCCCTCTTGCCACTATCACTGGTCATCTCCATCAGGAACAACATAATTGACCCCTTTAGGGGAGCCTATAGGACCTTACTCTCAATGTGGATCAACAATGGTAGGGACTGTTCCATTCTCCAAAGGGAGAGTGGGTCCTGAAATGAGTGCAGCTTGGAATGTTCCTAGTTGTGACCACAGAATGTGAGCTCAGACCTCCAGGGATTCGGAGGCTATATAGGCTCCTATACTGAATATGGGCCCCAGATCAACTCGACTGGTTTTATAGTTAATATTTATAATATACTTTACCCATATTTGGGAGCTACTCTCTTCTCCGATCCAGCTTTCAAGTCCTTTTTCCAAATATGACACCATCTCCCCAGACAAAGACTTGGGTCCACCTGCATATTAGATGTCAGGCTCAAGCAAAAACAAGTCATGGGCCCCTTGGAATAGAACTAAAATAGACCTACTAGCTATTTCCAAAATGGAGACCCCCCAAATCTTCATCTGCAATATTCTTGCCTTTAGGTTCATGATCAGTCAGTAATTTGTTCTGCTTTATATCTTAACTCTTTTTCAGCTATCAGGTTCTAGATGCTATCTTGATGCCAACTTGACTTCCCTGGGCAGATGACCCCACCAATGTGTCCTGGAGACCTGCCTCCCCTGACCCCTGCCCCACTAGGGAAAGAGAGACAGGCTGGAAGTATGGATCAACCTGCCAACACCCATGTTCAGCGTGGAAGCAGTTACAGAAGCCAGACCTTCCATCTTCTGCACCGCATAATGATCCTGGGCCCATACTCCCAGAGGGATGAAGAATAGGAAGGGAGGGGATGGGATACGGAGTTCTGGTGGTGGGAACTGTGTGGAATTGTACCCCTCTTATCTGATGGCCTTGTCAGTATTTCCAGCTTATAAATAAAAATTTAAAAAAGGAATGAGAAAAAAAAAAGAAAAAAGAAATCTGGCATAATAGAAAGAACAGGAAAAAACTCAAAACTATAATTAATATATTGTGATTATGATGTTTAAACAATATAAAAAGGTGCTTATGATACAGCAGAGTAAGTGGATATATTTTAAATTTTTTGTATGAGATGAAATGTACAGTGTTGGGAACTATAGCTGAGGAAAGATCTCAGAAGACAGAAAAATAAAATAGAAAATGAGTAGAGAAACAAGATAAAGAGACTAGATTGGTGACAGAAATTCAAATACTCAACTAACAGGAGCATGAGGAAGGGAATAGAAGAGAGGGAACTGGTCAGGAGGGAAAATCAGGGGTGGACAGGAAAGAGGTGGAAGGAGAAGAGAAATGAACAAATGCAAACACAATCTAAGGGTTCTGGAGAGAAATCTCACTGAATAGTGTGTGCCTTGTCATGAACCTGGCCCAGGCTCGAGTCTCTGACCACATGAAGTAACACAGCACTAAAGGAAACTGGTGCTGTGATGATCTTCCCTCTTTTTCTTGTGTTCATGTCTCTCTCCAAATGAAAAACAAATAGAAATGTCCTAGAATTAAACATGGCTTTCCAGAATGAAAGGACCTGGTGAATACTAGGCTCATTGGAAAGCACATAGCAACAATAACTCTTATGGAGCAGTTTGCATAGTTATCTTTTAGGACCTGACTTTCAGTAGAGGCTCAACATACCACATTACACAACAGTAAGTAGAAGTACTTGACCTTTTAGCACTATCCCTACAGTAATGATATTAGTAAAGGAGATAATCAGCAAAGATTGTATATGTATATACATATATATAATCTTTAAATTAAAATATCTTTAAACTCTATTTATTTACTATTGGATAAAGAGAGAGAAATTGAGAGGGAGGGAAACAGACACCTGCAGCCCTGCTTCACCACTCATGAAGCTTTCCCTCTGCAGCTGGGGACCAGGGCCTTGAACCTGGGTCCCTGATATCTAGCCAAGAAAGAGATATTTTTAAAAACAATTTACAACATAGATATTTTAAAACCATTTCATTTTTCACTGCATACTTCATTGTGTATTCTATAGACTCAAGCCTTAGTCTTCTGGCACTCTGCTAATTTAGCTCTGGGGACAATAAATCTTGATACTGACTAAAAATATAAAAAAAGGACATTTCTTTCATGTATCCTAGTATCGACAAAGCAGGCACAGGATCCATTGATGGGGAGGAGAGACAAAGTAGGCTGTTCATACTATTTTCCTTTATACTGTTAAAACAGAACTCTCACTATTCCTGTATCTCACTATATATTCTCACTATTCCTGCCACAGAACATGAATGAATATTTTTTCTTTATTTTATTAGAGTGACCTCCCCAAAGGTTCAAATATACACTTCAAGTGGTGATTGAACAAGATGCAACACACAGCTTTGCTAACAATTTCAACAAAAGATACCGAATTAGGCATGATGCTTGTGTTTTTCGTTTGTTTTTTTTTAATATTTATTTATTGGATAGAGACAGGATAGGGGAAGAGAGGAAAGGAAGGAAGGAGGGAGGGAGAGAGAGGAGAGGAGAGTTAGAGTCCTGCACTGCACTGCACTGCTGCTTCATTGCTTGTCAAGTTTTCCTCCCTGCAGGTGGGGACCTGGGGCTTGAGCCTGAGTCCTAGTGCACTTTACCATGTGCACTCAACTAGATGTGACACCTCCAGGCTCCTAAGCATGATGCTTGTAAAGACTGCAGAGTATTTCCATGCCCAAATGCACTTTCCATTTTGTATGCTCCATAAATCCTTATCTTCTAGAGCCAGCTAAAATTGATACAAAATAATAAGGGATATGCTGACTTTAAAACATCTTATAATTAAATATAGTCCATAGACAATAGGACTATGGAGATTTTGCAATAGTTAGGGCAGACTCCCAACCTTTTAATACTCTCATCTCTTAAAATGTGTTCCCTAACAGATGAGAGTATGCCTGTAGGACTAACACTGGTTACTCAGAACTCTTTAGCTAAAGAAAAATATGTTCCTCTCACAGCCTTGGGTAATGACAATTGAAGTGATGCACTTCATCTGTCCTGTCATCTCAGGTGTCTATTGCTAAGTTTCTTAAGCTTATTCTGGTCAAATGCTGAGAAAGATTCACTACTGAGATATTAGGGCCTGGAACTGGAGACATCACCCCAGGCAGAACCATGTTTGAAGTAGTGTATTCTTTGTTCAGAAATTTTAAAATGCCAGTTCCAAAAACAAAATAAACTAAACCAAAGGAAAATTAAACAATTTTGCTCATATAGCAACTCCGTGTTTTGAGACAGTGATCATTTGATTTGGCATTGCTTTATGATTCCAACATGATCAGTCCTATTGTGCTGCAGCTATCAAAGACCACAGAAAATCCTTTATTTCCTCCCTTTGTAATTGTATTCAACTGACAACTCAGATAGGAAGTAGGATAGTTAAGTCATAGATTTGTACAGAATTGAGTTCCTTGTTCACTTTTCCCTATCTTCATTCAGTGACTGGTTTGCTACAGCTTCCTTTTAATTATTTACAAAATCTCACAGTGCCTTTGACTTAGAAGAAATAAAGCCTAATTTGTATTGTGTACCCTGCAAGGCCAGTAGTATAATGCAAACCAGTAGAAGTGACGACAATTCCTTCCGTCTATTACATAGCTTGTGCTCTGCCTGGATATGTTTACAGATCTTAACCACTGATACAACTTGTCAGCTCACCCACTAACACAAATTTTTAACCTCTTCTCCCATTTCAGTCTCAAGGGTGGGTGAATTCTTTCTCCTTTTCTCCTTTCTTTCTTTCTTTCTTTCTTTCTTTCTTTCTTTCTTTCTTTCTTTCTTTCCTGCCTTCATTCCTCCCTTTCCTGCCTTCCTTCCTTTCTTTTTCCTTCCCTTCTTTCTTTCCTATCTTTCTTTCTTTCTTTCCACCAATGTTATAACTGGGGCTTGCTTAGTGACTGCATGAGGTATCTACTGTCCCTGGTGGCCTTTTTTTCTTTTCCTTTTCTTTTTGGTAGGAAAGAAAGTAATTTGAGAGGGATTGAGGAGAGAGGGAGAGGGAGAGAGGGAGAGAGGGAGAGAGGGGGAGAGGGGGAGGGAGAGAGAGGGAGAGAGAGGGAGAGAGAGGAGAGAGAGAGAGAGAGAGAGAGAGAGAGAGAGAGAGAGAGAGAGACCCTTGCACTCCATCCTGTCTGAAGCTTCCTCCCTGCTGAGGTGGACCGGGGCCTTGAACGCAGTTCCTTGTGCATGGTAAAGTGTGTGCTCAACCAAATGTGCCACCATCTCAAATTCTATAACTGAACTGAAGACCCCTTACCAACACTGTTCTCTAAAACCTCAAGCCAAAATATTTGAAGCTCAAAATAAATATTGTTGAACAATACAGTGAACTGGGAGAAGAGGCAGTTATATTGATTTTAACAGCATGAGTAAGCAATCCTTACTGGTATTTGGTTATAAGACAGAGATTAAATGCTGTCTGTTGGCTTCTAAAGTTTTTTATTTAAACAATGCCACTGGAATTCAGGGAGTGTTATTAATTGCATAATGAGTAACTGTCAATATAGGTGGTTTAAAATGCTTCTGAGTAATTAAGATGAATCATTTGCCCAGTTAGTCTTCTTGAGTGATAATGTGGAATTCTTATTTTGCTTTGAAAAAATTCTTCTGTTTATATCAATTAAGTAAGTCAGTATATACTTCTGTTATCATTTTGCCTAATCTCAGATTAAAGTGAACTATTTTCATCCCCTTTAATTCAAGTGATTCGTCTTTACATTTTATTCATAAACATTTTCTTATAATTCGAATCTAGGATTGAACTTTCACTCACTCTACCCTATGCCCTCTATATAGGGTTTCAAGGCAATGACAAATATTTAACACAGACATTCAGAAGGCCTGGAAAGAGAATGCAATTGCTGTGCAGTTAAAATGCAGAGTGAAAAAGCCCAAACTGATATATAAACTCATTCTGCGGCCTTATCCACACAATTAAATATATTTCCCATTTCCTTTTTAAAAATATTTATTTATTCCCTTTTGTTTCCCCTGTTGTTTTATTGTTGTAGTTATTATTGTTGTAGTCGTTGTCGAATAGGACAGAGAGAACTAGAGAAAGGAGGGGAAGACAGAGAGGGGGAGAGAAAGATAGACACCTGCAGACCTGCTTCACCACCTGTGAAGTGACCCCCACTGCAGGTGGGGAGCCGGGGGCTCAAACCAGGATCCTTTTGAAGGTCCTTGCACTTTGCAACACGTGCGTTTAACCTGCTGCACTACTGCCCGACTCCCATATTCCCCATTTCTAAAGCACAACCTAATAGCAAAACTTCTACACATCTTTTAAATCACTGAAGTATTGAATGATGCTTTAGTATAATAACACAAAAGAGACATTTGACACTTCTTTCATGGGACTCTGCTATCATAGCATAGAATTTGTTTGCTTTGTCCATATAGAAGCAGAAAACCCATGGAGACTTACAGATCAGGGGTTGAAAAAATAGTCACTAATGAGCCCTCTTTCCCACATTTATTCCTGAGTCAGATCAGTAGAAGGAATTCAGGCAAAGCACAGGCAGAGACAAAAACATCAGGCAGGATGATCATCTTCATTTGGAATGTTCTCCCTGGATTTGTTTCACTGTTTACTGACAGTCTAGGGATGTGGCTTAAGTCTAAGTAGATTAAATAACATCAAGTTTTAACAATTATGTATCAAACTAAGAGGTACTAACTTGAAATACCCCGAAGAGATATACAGGTGAAATTATACAAAAAGGGATTTATGTCCTCAAGTACTCATGGTTGTATCTCTTTAGGGATTTCTTTTCAATGCAGTTAGAAGCATAAAAGCCCTCTCTGTGTCCAATAAGCCAGATGCCATCATTGTCACTTTTTTACTAGTTGACAAGTTCCTCTAAACCATAACGTCCATCCTTGTGACATTTCCCTATGTCTTCCCACTGAAGCCGCCTGACACTTGTCTGCTTTGTCTGAGATGTAGTTATTGGGTATCTTTAGAGCTGAGGGGCTCTTGCTCTCAACCTGGCTAGTGGTCCACTTGCAATGCAAAGCCAGGTCCCTGCTGTCTACAAACCATGAATATAAAGTGGGAGGAAGTGACTTGAAGAAATGGAGAGGAGAGATAGGAAGTACCTTTCAGGAGAAGAAAAGCTGAGTGCCTACATTCCAGAAGTCCTGTGGTGATTTATGCTGGCCCTAAGCAATTTATGCTGGCCCCAAGTTATTGCAAGCCAAGGCACAGCATATCAAGTGTAATTTCTCCTGATTAGCTCAGAAGTAATTAGAGAGTGCTTCCCCACCTAAGACCTCTGACTAATTACAAGTTTCTGCTAAGAAGGTATTTGCATATCTGCAAGTCATATTATGTCATGAGGACATCTGAGCTGATGCAAACTAACAGTTACCATAAAATAAAAATGCATCACGTTGAAAACAGGAGTCAGGAAAAACTCACAGTTGAGGATTTGGGAGCCTGTTTTAATTGATGAGACACAGTGGCTCAGCCTCCTGAAGCAAAACAGAGTGTGAAGTGGGAGGAATGTAAATATGCCAAGGTCAGAGCTGCTCAGCCAGAGCCAGAGCTGTAGACACTGATGGTGCATGTGGGACTGACCTCCAGCTTGTCTCTCCTCTTCCCATCAGATTTAGAAGTCAGGGCACAGGGGGGAAGCTTTTTTCCTCTTCTCACATGCTATTTTACTTTTGCTGAGCCATTTCTACTTATTAGAGAGTTATTATGATGTGCTATGATTTCTGTACAACAGAGAAGCTCAGAGAAAGTAGTAGTTTTATATTTGAGTCTCAGGAGCATGTCATCATTTCATGTGTCTGTGCTTGCTTTTCACTGATTACAAAGAGTAATTACTGAAATTACAGCAATAATGGTTGCACTTTATATGACAATCATTGTCCTACATCTTTCACATGAATTAATTCACTTGATTTTTACAAAAATCCTCTGAAGTAGCTGCTGTTATTATTCCTTATTAATGGTTGAGAAGCAGGGTCTAAAAGTGCAGGAATAATTTGTTCTAGATTACCCAGCATGTAAATTGGCTAAACTTGACTCTAGAATCTGAGCATCAAGTACCAGCATTTTTGCTGCTCTATCCATAAGGTAAACCTGTGTGTGTGTACACACACACACACACACACACACACACAGACACACACACACACACAGAGAGAGAGAGAGAGAGAGAGAAAGAGAGAGAGAGAGAGAGAATGAAGATTTCATATAGGCTCCACAAGGCTTTCAGTGATTTGCAAATACAGTTTCTAGTTACCTCTACCATATGGTAGAAATAAGTGTCTCAGACCTCAGATTCTTTTTCTAAAAAAAAAGAAAAGAAAAGAAATGCAAATAGAATGGCTACTGTGTGTATTCATATGCTACATATTTCCAGCTTTATTCAGACATGAATGATATATAATGCTGTATAACTTTAAGGTGCATAAGGAGACAATTTGATGCACACATACACTGAGAACTAATCACCTCACTAAGATTAGTTAACAGTGGCTGGAGAGCAAGCTCAACATGTGAGAACATAGAACTTGCATTTCTGAGGCCCTTGAGGCCATAGATTCTATTCCTGGCATCACCACATGCTAGAGCTAAATAGTTCACTGGTATCTTTCAGTTTCTCTTATAATAACTGAACAGATCTTTAAGAAGATTAGTTTACACAGCCATCATCACCTAACAATTTCCATGCTTGCTGCTACTGGATGTATACAACCTGATTTTTGTTTGTTTCCTTTAATATGTTATTTACTGGATAGAGACAGAGAGAAACTAAAATTGATGGGGTAGATAGACAGGAAGAGAGATACCTGAAAGATTGCTTCACTACTCATGAAGCTTCTCCCCACAGGTAAGGAACAGGGGGTTGCATGGTAACATGTGCACTCAACCAAGTGTGCCACTGCCTGGTCCCAGTCACAGGCATTTTATCATTAATTTAAGGTAGTGGGGGATAGGACTGTGTTGCCTATTATTTACTTGAGCTGTTTCTAAACTTTGTGTAATATATATAGTCTGTCTGTAGACTTTTAGCCAGTACCCAGAACTTAGGGGCTAGCTGTGCGGTTACTGCTTCCTTCTGTTTGTTTGAAGAAGCAGGGCTTTCTGCTCCATCACTATCTGCCAGGGGTATTTACTTTCCTGCAAGTCGCCTTTAGTGAAGGGAAATGCTACACAGCTTCTCTGCCAGATATTTTCTCTGTCAGTATGGTGAGTCCTTGCCTTCAGGTTCAGTACCCTGACTCCTCTGAGGTCATGGATTAAAAGCCCAGAGATTCCCCTCTCTCGCAACCAGCACAGTGCTCTGCTGTACAGAGCTCACAACTTCTGTTTCTGGTTTGAGTCCCTTCCCCTTCTTGCCCTCAATGATGTGTGGGCACCTATCTGAGGCTACAGAACTTCTTTGGGTCTTAGCTGTAGTTTGAGGAGGGTTGCTAAGTTTATTAGCTGTCAATCCTTGTTGTTTTGGGGGAGCTTCTTTGTGTCCATTGTTATACCACAGCCATACTTCCTGGAAGTCCCAGGCCCCAATTCTTTAAATATTTTGTAGAATTCATTTATAAAGCTATCTGGCTCTGGATTTTCTTCACTGGAAGTTGCTGACTACTGACTTGTACTCCTCCTTACATGTCCTACTACTCTGTGAGCTTTGTCAAGGACACTGGATTTTTAAAGTTAAATAAGTTTTCATATTTTCAAACTTTATTTATTTTATTTTTATCATTTCTGGGGCATCACCACTTTGGATGATTTTTCAGATAGACAGAAATAAAGAAAGGGAAAGACATATCAGGACTGCAGCTCCTCCAATGTGATAGGGGAAAGACTCAAACTTCGGTCATATATATATATATGGCAAAGCAGACATCCTATCTAGATGAGCTATTATGTCAGCCATATTTATTAATTTTATTAGATAGATAGATAGATAGATAGACAGATAGATAGATAGACAGATAGAGCTAGAGAGATTTAGACCAGAGCAGCACACTGCTATGGCATATGCAGAGCTGGGGGCAGAACTGGGGTTAGACATCTAAGTTCTATCTTTTTCCACTGAGCTATTTCCCCTGGACAAATTTCTAGGGAAAATTCTTACGTTCTCAAGCCATCTTAATTACCTCTTAAATAAAAAAAAGAAACATACTGCAGCCTGGGAGGTGGCATGATTGATAAAATGTGTGACTCTCTCTGGCACTGCACATGCCAGGGTGATATTCTGGATTTGTCTCTGTCTCAAAGAAAATGGTAAGTAAATCTTTTTAAAAAAGTAAAAAACTCAGAGAGGTATAATTCATATACTACTATATTCACTCATTTAAAAAGTATAATTGGTTTTCAGTATACTCATAGATATGTATAACTATCACTATAAAGCCACTATTACAATGGGTTTATCACTTCAAAAAGAAATCCCAGGTACTTTACCTGTCTCTCCCCCATATTACTCTGCTACTTCCATCCCAGCCTTATCCAATCACTAATCTGCTTTCTGGAGAAGGGACTCCCCATAGTTAAACCTCATAAAATTGGGACTTAGTCTTTGCAATAATCAGTAAGAGGCAAATGAGAAAGGCTAAAGTCTTTCTTCTCCCACTGAGAAAATGCTCTGGCTTGGAGCTGGGGCAAGAGGGAGGCCTGAAGCCATCTGGAATGGAGTCTACACCTTGCTGAGCTGGAGAATCTAGGAAAGGAACTGGCTTGGCTTAAATATAGCAATCTTGTCATTCTTATCTAATTAGCATTGATTTTCTTGAATAGATACTTCTTCATTTGCTGTTTGCCCTCATGGTCATTTCAAAAAGCTTTAAATGTCTGATTTTTGTTATAGCTTTCATTAGTTTTTTTGGGGGAAGTAACTCTTCTTTCATTCTTTCATGAACTTTTAAAATGCCTTGTTTTTCTCCCAAGTTTGTACTGACCACAGTGATATCTTTACTATTCCTTTTATTAAGATTGTGGAAACAAGACAATAGATCTATTTAATTTTTTTAGAAAATGATTATTATTCTGGTTTCAGGAGTTATCTCATCAGTAGAATGCACAGCTCACATGCTTGAGGTTCTAGATTTGATCCCTAACAACACATAAGACAGCATGGTGCTTTGGTCTCTCCTCTCCCTCTGCCTCCCTCCCCAATGTAGTGGTTTAGTAGAAATCTCATACAACTTAGTAATTACTGCCCATTGGTTAGATATAATCACACCTTGGTTTCTTAATGCATTAAACTTCCAAATTGCCATTTACTTACGATACAAATTTAGACATTATCCAAGCATACTGTAGGGATCAAGAACTTCTGGATATACAGGGAGAGGGAAAAATAGTTGTGCTCTCAGGATAGATCAGTGGATTTTACAGACACATTTGTAAACTTCAAAAACCTCCTCTTGAAAGTACAATGTGATATCTAAAATAGACATCCTAGTTTTTTTCCTACCCTAGGATCCCTATTCTCATTTGCTCCATTCCTACACTTGGTTCCTGCTTATTAAACTTTTTTTCCTACATAAGGTATTACTTTCTTTCAGCCACCAACTTGTAGATGTTATGATTCCATCCTGACCTCCCCAGGCTGACAAACTCACCAATGTGTCCTGGAACCTCACCTCCCCAGATCCCTACCCCACTAGGGAAAGATAGAAACAGGCTGGGGGTATGGATCCGCCTGCCAATGTCTGTGTCTAGTGGAGAAACAATTACAGAAGTCAGAACTCCCACCTTCTGCATCACAAAAACAATTTTGGTGCATACTCCTGAGGGGCTTGGGGATGATAGGGGAAGATGACCAGAGGGCTTTGGACCCCAATTCCACCAGAACCCAAAACGTTTGTCACCAGGGATCTTTGTTTGTATACCATCACTGAAAGGGAAATGAATCTGAAAAACACTAGAGAAACTCAGGTACTGTTTCCCTTATCTGAAGAGAAGAGGAAAAAGGAAGAACACTCAATAGTCCTAATGGGTGTATATATGACTCAGAAAGGAAATCAAAGCAGGACCACACCCACTAGGGAAAGACAGAAACAGGCTGGGGATATGGATCCACCTGTCAACATCCATGTCCAGTGGAGAAGCAATTATACGAGTCAGACCTCCCACCTTCTGCACTCCATAAAGATCTTTGGTCCATACTACCAGAGGGATAAAGAATAGGGAACCTTCCAATGGGAGAGTGGTGGGATACAGAACTCTGGTGGTGGGAATTTTATGGGATTGTACCCCTCTTATCCCATAATCTTGTTGATCATTATTAAATCACTAATAAAATAAAGTAATAAAAATGGGAAAATATATGAAGTCAACCCATATCTTGCCACCTTAAGAGAACTATTGAAGCTATCAATGGAGGGGATGGGGACACAAAACTCTGGTGGAGGAAACAGTGTGGAATTATACTCCTACTAGATTTTAATCTTGTAAATCACTATTAAACCACTAATAAAACTTTTAAAAGGGAGTATAACATGAAAGGTATATTATGTACATTTGAAAAGTTCTATGGTATTTCTTTCAGTCAAACATTAACATTATTTCATTTTTTAGTGGTTTTAACTATATTTATCTAATTTGTGACATGTATTATGATGGATTTTTATCCACTGCACCACCTCCCAAAGTGATAGGACGGATTTTTTTTAAACTAACACCTGACTCTCCCCATGGAGTGGAAATTGCCCAAAAAGATTCTTTGAATCACTGATACCTCAAAAAGCATCTTGCCCATAAAAGTACTAAAGAAATGTTTATAGAGTGAATGTGTAAATTAATGCACCATACCTGGGTGATGTCAGTTTTCTTAATGGGTCCCTGTGTTGTGATGGCTCCTCTCACAAAAGCCAACTTCCTCTGGCTCTGTAGCAGGAGGTGATGGCATCTGCAGTTAGACATGTAACGAAATTGAATGTTAGGCTTAAAGTGTAGGGAGAAGGAGCAACCTAATCACCCAGAAGAGAAATGGAGAGAACTCCAAGAACTGTGAACCAAGTACTGAGCAGTCAGTAGAGCTGAGAGAGCACCTACCAGCTCCATCTGTGTGAGGCACAGCTTAGCAGTTTCTGGACTTCTGGGAAGGGGCAAGGTTGGACAAGCCAGTGGACAGTGTCAGCACGCCTAGGTAAGCTGGAACATACCCAGTTTCTTACTGCTTCGTAGTATGTACATGACAAGGTGGCCTAGCTGTGGATAGGGCCTGTACCAGGAAGGTCCCTTGGGACCACAAAGCCATGTCTCCCCAGCTCCTGTTAGCACTGGTGGAAGTATGCTATGATGTCAGCCTGAGTGGGCAGGCTGCTTGCTTCACTGAGAGGAGGTGAAATTCAGAGCAGGGAGAGCATTTCAGAACCGAAAGGCTCCCAACCCAGGTAAGGCAGCTTGGAATGTTCCTACTCATGACCATAGAATGTGAGCTCAGATCTATAGGGATGCAGAGGTCACATAGGCTCCTAAGCTGAATATGGGCCCCAGATGACATCAAATCAATGGGGTTTACAGTCAACAATATTTATATGCCTTTCTCATATTTGGGAGCTACTCTCTTCCCTGATCCAGCTTTCTGGTCCTTTTTCTAGCCATGACATCATCTCCCTAGACAATAATTTTGATCCACCTGCATATCAGATTTCAGGCTCAGGGAAAAAAATTATAAAGTCATGGGCTATTTGGAATATAGCTAAAATAGGCCTAAAGTTGTCTACAAAATGAAGACTCCCCCCTCCAACTCTTCATCTGAACTATTCCAGCCTTTAGGTTCATGATTAGTCAACAACTTGTTTGGCTTTATATGTTAACTTTTTTTTAAGCCACCAGGTTCTAGATGCTAACGTGATGCCAACCAGATTTCCCTAGACAGACAACCCCACAAATGTGTACTGGAGCTCCGATTCCCCAGAACTCTGCCCCACTAGGGAAAGAGAGACACAGGCTGGCAGTATGGATCAACCTGTCAAAGCTCATGTTCAGCGGGGAATCAATTAAAGAAGCCAGACCTTCCACCTTCTGCACCCCATAATGACCCTGGGTCCATACTCCCAGAGGGATAAAAATAGGGGATGGGGTGGGATATGGAGTTCTGGTGGTGGTGATTGTGTGGAGTTGTACCCCTCTTATCCTATGGATTTTCTCAGTGTTTCCTTTTTATAAATAAAAATTAAAAAAAAATTCGAGCAGAGAACTGCTCCAGGTAGAAAGGTACCATCTCCAGGAGAGTGAACTGGAAAAGCTCCCAGCCTGGCTCCTGGAGAACAGGCCCTTCTTGAGAGAAGAGACTCAGGAAGAAGGGCCACTTTGCAGACACAGCACAGTTTCTGGGTATCAGAGAAGATAATCTGAACTAGATTCCAGGGTCTAATCCCACTCGCACGATTGCGGATTGTGTGCAGCGCACAAACTACAGAACTGTTCAGGGCAGCTCCTCCCTCCAAATTTACTACTTCTTTCCTCCTTGAGCACCACATCCTCACAGTTAAAGATGCTGGAAAGTTTATAGTTTCCACTTGTCAAACTGACTTGGTTTATCTTTCTCAGTTTATTTTAACTCTAGCATGTTTCCCACAGTAGTGAGCGAGAGCTGGCTGAATAGATGGTTCCTCGGTGAAGGCAGTGCTTCTTTTCAATGTCAGGTTCACAGCCTTGAACCCAAGGTAGCTCCCCTCCAGTCCCAAGCAGGAGGAGGAGGAACAGCCTGGGAAGGTGTGTGTCCCGGTGAGTCATTCTTTGAACACCCTACCATAGCCCAGCCTGCAGGGATCACCAACAGGGGCCAGAGGATAATTCACTGTTCACGGCCCATTGATTTCCTGGCCGTGGTTGCAGACACGTCAATAAGGTGTCAATTGTGCAGAGGCTGTTTTGTGAGCCGTTCTCTTTTCTGCTGAAGTGCAATCTGTCAAGGCTGCCAGCGAGCCCATGGCAACTCTTGTTCACTATAAGCTGGGACGGATCTGGGTCGTTGACACAATACCACAGTAGCTATACAACATTCCAAAGTGTAGCCACTGTGCATATTTCTACCAGGGCTCGCATCCTGGACATTTACAGTGCTTGCAGATTTAGTGCCTCAGCTTTCAGAGTGTTGAGTTATACATATTATGAAGTACATGGAAGGGTCTGAGCAGGGTGGAAGGAAGGTGGGTTTTCCATTAACTGACTCAGTAGTGTCCGTTAGGTCACCTCACACCCTGTGAGCAGACTGCTCTAGCGCAGATGACATGTTTTATTGCACTGAGACTGTAACTCATGTTATCTTGTAATTCTTCTGGGGCATGTTGAGCATGGCTATGATTCTTACTGATTTGGGTGTGAGAGGTGTCTGCCTGCATCACAGGTAGCCCTGGCTCCCCCAACTACTACAGATGAGAAGCACTGAGCCTGCATAGCAGCGCACAGCAAGGAGCCTTCCCAGGGACTCCACTGAGCTCGAGGCAGAGCACTGAGCACTCGCCCCTGCACAGTTATTCCACTGTACTGATGGTAGTAGGACCTTCTTCTTCGTCTTCTTTTCTATGCCCAGTTGGCACCAACACTTAATGGCTCAGGATTATTCCTATTTGTCCTGTTCTAAAAAGCTGGCTGGAATCCCTATCACACTGATGGTGTAGGTCTGTACTTCCTTTTTTTTTTTTTTTAGATATTTATTACAGATTTTGGATAGAAACAGAAATTGAGAGGGGGAGACAGGGATAGAGAGATACCTGCAGCACTGCTTAACCACTCATGAAGCTTCCCTCCTACAGGTAGGGACTGGGGGCGTTGAACCCTGGTCCTCAGGCATAGTATTGGGTGCACTCAGACAGATGTGCTGCCATCTGGCCCCTAGTCTGCTTCCTTACCCACTCTGCTCCCCTGCTCTTGTCATCTCATTGTAGTGCCAGTATGGTGTTGATAGGGGGATGCTTCTCTTTCCCTTGTTCATTTCCCCAGTCCAGGGGCTCTTCTGCTCTGAAGATGTTGTTTCTCCTTTGTCTGCATCTTGTACCCTGTCCATGGACATCACTGAACTGATGGTACATATTTTTCTTGTTTCTCTGTTCATTTTTCTGGCCTAGGAACACCATTTCATGGATGACATAAGAACCTTCTTTGTACCATTCACATTCTCCACCCACTTCCCTCCACTGCACAGAAGCAGTGGGATATTCCCTTTGCTTTGGGGGTCATCCCTTAAAAGAGCATTTGGCTCGTTTGCAATGTTTCTACCCCTAACTCAGCAAGCCCAACAATCTGAGGAACTGGAGGTATATTTATTTTTGCTTACTTCATACTCTGCATCCAGTGAGTCCAGCACTAAAGCATGGCTGTACCAATGCTGATGCACAGCTCCTCAATTTCACTCTGTTCATTTACTTCTTCCACCAGTTGCACTTCTCTAATGGTATAAAACTCTATGTTATCAGCCCCTTCATATCTGCTGCAGAGGCACTCCATAGCCCTGATGGTATGTAGTGCTCCCCATCTGTCATATTCACATTTCTTGCCTCTTACTGCTCTGGCCCCATCACACTACAGACAGTGTAGGAGTCTTTCTACCCCTGCTGATCTCATCCACTGGCTGTTTCAGCCATATTCCCTGATGGTGGGAGGTGCTTTGTCTTTTCCCATATGCAGCTTTTTCCACTAATACCAAGTGCAGCTCTGGCTAGTTCCCACACCTCTTTTTATCATGTTCACTGTCTCTGTCCACGCATACCACTGCATGGATGCTGTGTCACATTTCCTGCCAATCACACTACTGTACTGATAGTAGGGAATGGGTTCCTCACAGTCACCCCTATAATCCCCTTACACACACACAGGTGTGCGTGCACACACACACACACACACACACAGAGAGAGAGAGAGAGAGAGAGGATATGATTTCCTTTTTTTTTTTTTTTTTTGGCTGTCCATGAACCAAGCAGAACACTCAGCTAGGAGGGCTGAGGCATATGCGGCACTCCCTCCTTTCCTCTGCTAGTCCTCTACTGTAGCAATGCTGCAAGGCACCGCCTCTTTGCTACATCAGCACTCCATGACTGTCTATC
This sequence comes from Erinaceus europaeus, assembly GCF_950295315.1. Lineage (NCBI taxonomy): Eukaryota > Metazoa > Chordata > Mammalia > Eulipotyphla > Erinaceidae > Erinaceus > Erinaceus europaeus. The sequence continues at coordinate 101,757,358 of NC_080185.1, read as the reverse complement.
CCCTCCTGGACTGACAGTTCTTGTATCCTGCTCTTTATCCCATTCTCCACGCTTGCTGAGAACTCTCCTTGCACTGAAGTGCAGGGTCACACCACGATGACACCAAGACCTCCTGTGTTACTCTGGGGCACCAAAAAGCCAGCAGTGCTCCTCTTTTCCACCCTGTTCACATGCACTGTGGGCTTATTTATGCCCCTAAAGCAGAGATGCAGGGAGATCCCCCTATGCCCTGTTCACACCCCTCACCCACACACATCCAGGTACAGGTTTTAAAGAGGCTCCCTGTTCCAGGGTACAGTCTTCCCACTTCTTCTTCTAGCATTTGCCCTTCTTCCGTAGCCAGTCAACAGCGTCAGGTTGAGCCTGATGTAAAGTTTCAAGACCTCCTTTGAATCTGGAGAGGTGGCAGTCGTTGACTATGTGGGTCATAGTCTGTCTGGAGCCGCAGGGGCAGTTCGGGTCGTCTCTGGCTCCCCAGTGATGGAACATAGTGGCGCACCGGCCATGGCCTGTTCGATAGCGATTGAGGAGGGCCCAATCATAACGTGCTAGGTCAAAGCCGGGTTGACGCTTGCAGGGGTCTGTGATGAGGTGTTTGTTCTTTACCTCAGCTGACTGCCAACTCTGTTTCCAAGAGTCTGGAACAGAGAAGTTCAGTGTAGGTGTAGGGGACCAGATTGGATGACGAGACGTCAAGCGTTGGACAGGGTGGGCGAAGATATCCATGTATATTGGCAGGTCCGGTCGAGCGTAGACGTGGGAAATGAACTTAGATGATGCCGCATCCCGACGAATATCTGGCGGGGCGATGTTGCTAAGAACTGGCAGCCATGGAACCGGGGTGGAATGGATGGTTCCAGAAATTATCCTCATGGAGGAATATAATTTGGAATCCACCAAGTGGACATGGGGGCTACGGAACCATACTGGGGCACAGTATTCTGCAGTGGAATAGCATAATGCCAGAGAGGATGATCGTAGTGTGGAAGCGCTCGCGCCCCATGATGTTATTTTAAGCTGTGAAAATTTTGGTAATTTGTTATGCAGCAATGAAGAGTAAATCTATCCCCTCTGTGCGCGGATTTCCTTTTCTGTTTATAGAGATTTTGCAGTTGCATCTGCTTGGTACACTGGCCTCTAGCCCTTTCAGAACAAGATTAAATAAGGTCACCTCAGGTCCTCAGTCCCATTGCCATTTTGGGATTATTCAAATTCCATCCCTCATCGAACTGGCAACTCCATGCAGTTCATCAGTATGAGATTTTGTTGGACAGCAGTGACTCCCCAACAATATTTTCTCTTTTTAACAAGTGGAGGGAATACCCCAGAGCCTCCGATTTCAAGCATGGGGTTTAGAAAATTATATATCCCCAGTCCTTTATGATATAAGTTGCTTTTCAGATTTACCACAGTGAAAGTAAACTGGCTTGCTCTTCTCTTTATCGTCTCTATTTTTATCATGTTACTTTTAGCCTGACCGAATCATCTTTTTTTTCTAGCTTAAGCTTTATAGTTTGCTGTCCGCATGGAGTAAAGATATATGTCAAAGTGTGAAGTCACTGTACTACTTTGATGGAAAATCAAACATTGTTTTATAAAGAATAAAAAGCACTCATATATACCCTCATGGACAGGGCCAAAGTCTATTATTTGGTTCTTAAAAATTTTAAACACAGAATTTTGATTGAGACTGGGTCTTTCTAAAGCTATATATAAAGCATATGACTCCCTCTAGTCCCATACATGTTATAGCAAAGGAGAATATACCTATCTTGGGAAAATATGGAAATGTACTCTTGTGACAACAAAGACCTGCAAATCAACTCTCCTTCAATAAAGTGATATTGGAATTGGAAAAAAAGCTTACAAATAAAATTTCTTGGACACACACACATGCATGGACACATGCTTACATACCTACATGCATATATGATTTTAAATTCCTATAATAATATTATGGATTCAATTAACACTATTGGATGCATGCATGTGTACACATACATCCACTGCCCAAATATCGGTACAGTTCTGATCTATGAATAATGCACAGTAGCCAGGGTGAATATAATAGTACCAGTAAAAGTTCTAGAAAAAGGAGTGTCTTGCTATGGGTATTATTACTTTGTATCCCATATAAGCATCTTTAGGATGAAGAGGAGAAAATTATTTTCTAAAGAGAGAAGTTCATTTACATTTTGGCTATTATCAATTCATTTTCTAAGACATCTTAATAACAACATTCATCACCATAATAACATCTTCATTAAATACATGCCCTTGAGCTTTCTATGTTGCAAAATATAATAATGATAACTAAGGAGCCCTGCTCACTAAGAAATAACAAAAGCAAAGAACATGGCATGAAATCAAGTAGAATTGATGATGGTTGGTTTCTTCATATTCACAAAAAGTTAAAAAGCTTAATTTTTTGACTTTATAAGTTTCTTGTCATATTTAGGAAGATTATGCAAAGATCAGATAAACTGAGGATTAAGGGAAGACTTAATGGTTTTTCAACCAGAGGAAATTTATTAGGAGGCCTTTGGCATCCTGTTGACTAAATTCATAGCTGCTGGAACTCATAGTTAAATTATCTGAGATGGAAGCATTTACTGTATATGAATTATAATTCAGTTATAAAAAGAAATAGAGCTCTGACAAGCTATAGTATGGTTGAACCTTGAAAACATTAGGCTGAAGTAATCCAGACATCTAATGATAAATATTCTATTATCCAACTTAAATGAAATATCCAGAAAAGACAAATTAATAGAAATAGAAAGTAGATCAGAGATTCTAAGAGACCAAGGAGAATAAGAGTAGGTAGTTATTGCTTACTGGGTACAGAATTTCTATTTGGGATAATGAAATATTTTTAAAATAGCAATAGTTGTACAACATAATAAAGGTAAATGTGCCACTGAATTATATATTTAAAACTTCTATAAAACACATTAGTGTATTAAAAGCTTTTTTAGGTGACTTAAACATATTCTAATAGGTACTTGCCTATGTAAAAAAATAATGGGAGCTGAACAGTAGTGTAGCTGGTTAAGCGCATGTGGCATAAGGATCACGTAAGGCTCACGGTTCAAGCCCCAGGCTTCCCACCTGTAGGGGAGTCGCTTCACAGGCAGTGAAGCAGGTCTGCAGGTATCTATCTTTCTGCAGGTATCTATTTTTCTCTCCCCCCATCTTCCCCTTCTCTCTCCATTTCTCTCTGTCCTATGTAACAATGATGACATAAATAATAACAATAATAATGACTACAACAACAAGAAAAAAAACAAGGGAAACAAAAGGGAAAATTAAAAAAAACAAAAAAATATCCATTTCCTTATCAGGGTGAAAGAACATCCCAGAGTGTGAACTAGAAATGAAAGTAAGTTTTGTATAGCTAATTTAGGCATGACTTTGCTCTGTGGGTATAGTGTCTTTCACACTCATGTGTAGCCTATATTTGAGCCCTAGCATCATAAGGGAGGTATGGTAGAAGCTGTGGTGCTGCAGTCACACACACACACACGCACACGCACACGCACACGCACACGTACACTTTCTCAGTCTGAGTGGCTGGGATGGTGAAATGTGTAGAGGGCCCACTCTACCAAAAAAAAAAAATCTGGGAGTCGGAGCGGTAGTGCAGCGGGTTAAGCACACATGGCACAAAGTGCAAGGACCAGCGTAAGGATCCCGGTTCGAGCCCCCGGCTCCCCATCTGCAGGGGAGTCGCTTCACAGGCAGTGAAGCAGGTCTGCAGGTGTCTGTCTTTCTCTCCTCCTCTGTCTTCCCCCTCCTCTCTCCATTTCTCTCTGTCCTATCCAACAACAGCTATGACAACAATAACAACTACAACAAGCACAACAACAATAAGGGCAACGAAAGGAAAAATGGCCTCCAGGAGCAGTGGATTCATAGTGTAGTGCAGGCACCGAGTCCCAGCAATAACCCTGGAGGCAAAAAAAAAAAAAAATCACCGTAGTATTTGCAGCTTTTACATTCACCTGTGATGCTTTCTGTAAAGTGATTCAGTTAAGGGATGTGATATATTCTGATATATATCTATGTGGTTATACCACCACCCTATATTTTTCTTCTTAAAAACTATTCTGGTTATTGTGGATAGTTATATGTTTTAATGGCCTAGAGGAAATAACAGTAGACATGTCAACCCTTGATAAATTCAATGTTATTAAAAGCCCAACAGGAAAAGTGATTTCCTGGTTGTATGAAAGAACATTCTGTCCTTTATAATTTATAACTTTTAACACTGAACCTATTTATGTAGAAGCACTACAAACTTAACTGTGCATCACTCTTCTTGCAGATGTCATTAATCATGTAATGAGACAACCTGGAGTTCAACCTGTAGAATAGCTTGGCCCTGAGGCTGAGAACTGAATCAGTCGTCCATTTGATGTGAACAGAAGTCTTTAGGGACCACAGAATGAATGCTTGTTTGATTGGGTCCATAAGTAATGAATTTCCCCTTTACAAAAATTCTTCTTTCTTAAAGAACCAACCTTTTAAATATATCAACATCCTATATTTTCCCAATAGGATATAAAAATCTATGGATTTGTAGGCTGGGGCTTGAACCCTGGTCCTTAAGAATTGTAACATGTGCATTCAACCAGGTGTGCCACCACCTGGCCCTGTATTCTGTTTCCTTCCTTCCATCCCTCCTTCCCTCCTTCCTTCATATCTACCTACATTTTCAGACATCATAATATTGACTATATGAAGGGTGAATATGATGTATGTAATTTTATTTATTTTTAAATAAAATATTTTATTCTATTTATAAAAAGGAAACACTGACCAAACCATAGGCTAAGAGGGGTACAACTCCACACAAATCCCACCACCAGAACTCCGTATCCCATCTCCTCCCTTGATAGCTTTCCTATTCTTTAACCCTCTGGTAGCATGAACCCAAGGTCATTGTGGGATACAGAATGACCTTTGTCATTTCTACCTCTGCATTTATCTCATACATGGAGAGAAAAGAAAGTTTCTCTGGGATGGAGACAAGGTTGTATCTCAGTAGGGTGGCTGCCAGAGGGCAGATCAATGGTGATTTGCTTCAAAGCTACAGGATGCTATAATGAAGCTATAGATGTAAAAATGCTGAAATCACAGTACAACCAAAGGCACTCAAATGTTGCAAGACACTTACTTCATTAGCCCACTTTGAGACTGTGTGTCTGACTGTGTATCTGAATAAGGAACAACATTCTTTGATCCAGCCTTGATTTTGGGAAGAACCCACACTTAATTAGAATAACTCATAATATAATTTCAGATTTATTTTCCTTGTTAGAAGCAAAAACATTAAAGATTGATTGTGACCAAGAGACAAAAAATGCACTTATGCAAATCTACCCACCCTATATATTTTCTCCTAATTTGGAATTAGAAGTAGAAATGACAAAGTCTTCTGTATGTCCTTTCTGAAAAGGCTGTACTGATCTTGCACTTGAAAATTAATAGTGACATTCAGAAATCAAAGTACGTTTGCTTAAAATATTGCCTCTTTGCCCTTTTAAGATTAATTTGAGTTTTTGAAATAATTGAGCAACTGGGGAAAATATTCATATAAAATAGATGTATAGGTGGGGTAGATAGCATGCTTGTTATTCAAACAGGCTCTCATGCCTGAGGCTCCAAATTCCCAGGTTCAGTTCCCCACACTACAATAAGCCAGAGCTAAGCAGTGCTATAGTTAAAAAAATGTACATAACCCATCAAAGTTCCACCAAGCTTCTTTAAGATAATAAAACAAACACTACAATCATTTATCTGGAACCTGAAAACACCTAGAATTGCCAAAACCATCTTAAGGAAAAGAAACAGAAATGGAGGCATCACACTCCCAGACCTTAAACTATATTATAAAGTCATCAACATCAAAACAGCATGGTACTGGAACAAAAATAGGCCCACAGACCAGTGGAACAGAATTGAAAGCCCAGAAATAAATCCCCACATCTATGGACATCTAATCTTTGATAAGGGGGCCCAAAGGATTAAATGGAAAAAGGAGGCTCTCTTCAATAAATGGTGCTGGGAAAACCGGGTTGAAACACGCATAAGAGTGAAATTGAACCACTTTATCTCACCAGAAACAAAAATCAACTACAAATGGATCAAAGACCTGGATGTCAGACCAGAAACAATAAAATATTTAGAGGAAAACATTGGTAAAACACTTTCCCACATACACCTCAAGGACATCTTTGATGAATCAAACACAATTGCAAGGAAGACTAAAGCAGAAACAAACCAATGGGACTACATCAAATTGAAAAGCTTCTGCACATCCAAAGAAACTGTTAAACAAAGAGACCCCTCACAGAATGGGAGAAGATCTTCACATGCCATACATCAGACAAGAAAATAATCACCAAAATATGTAAAGAGCTCAACAAACTTAGCACCAAAAAAGCAAATGACCCCATCCAAAAATGGGCAGAGGATAGAAACAAAATATTCACTACAGAGGAGATCCAAAAGGCTAACAAACATATGAAAAACTGCTCTAGGTCACTGATTGTCAGAGAAATGCAAATTAAGACAACACTAAGATACCACCTCACTCCTGTAAGAATGGCATACATCAAAAAGGATAGCAGCAACAAATGCTGGAGAGGTTGTGGGGGCAGAGGAACCCTTTTACATTACTGGTGGGAATGTAAATTGGTACAGCCTCTGTGGAGAGCAGTCTGGAAAACTCTCAGAAGGCTAGTCATGGACCTTCCATATGATCCAGTAATTCCTCTCCTGGGCTTATACCCCAAGGACTCCATACCACCCAACCAAAAAGAGGTGTGTACTCCTATGTTCATAGCAGCACAATTGGCAAACGCTAGAAGCAGCAGCAGCAGCACAATTCATAATAGCTAAAACCTGGAAGCAACCCAGGTGCCCAACAACAGATGAGTGGCTGAGAAAGCTGTGGTATATATACACAATGGAATACTATGCAGCTATCAAGAACAATGAACCCACCTTCTCTGACCCATCTTGGACATAGCTAGAAGGAATTATGTTAAATGAGCTAAGTCAGAAAGATAAAGATGAGTATGGGATGATCCCACTCATCAACAGAAGTTGACTAAGAAGATCTGAAAGGGAAACTAAAAGCAGGACCTGACCAAATTGTAAGTAGGGCACCAAAGTAAAAACCCTATGGTGAGGGGTAGACATGCAGCTTCCTGGGCCAGTGGGGGGTGGCAGTGGGTGGGAGGGATGGGTCACAGTCTTTTGGTGGTGGGAATGATGTTTATGTACACTCCTAGTAAAATGTAGCCATATAAATCATTAATTAATATGAGAGGGGGAAAATTAATTATATGTCTCGAAGTTTTTTAAAACACAGACTTAGTCTTTTTAATATATAGGCTGTGTATTTGATAAGCAGACTCTCTCAAAAGCCTAGACCAAGTAGATCAGAAGCAACCAATAGCACAGCTATATACAAGATATTGGGTACTGTACAGCAAACCATAACAAAAGGACTTTTCAAAGTTAACCCAATTACCAAATAATGTGATGGTAACATTAACTATCGATTGTCTTTTTGAACCCTAAGACAGCAGGAACCTCACATCTCCACTATAGAGCCTCTACTTCCCTCAGTCCTGGAACCGTTGGATAGGGCTCACTTTCCCGTATGCCTCTCCCAATCCATATCAAATAATATTGCATCTGCCGATCACAACCTAATCAACGCAACGATTGCCACCTCAACATGCTTCACCTCAGACTGTGGCCAGAGACTTCACGTGTGGAATGACAACCCTTCAGCTTCATTACTCGGGTGAGACCTTTCCTTTCATAGTATACTCTAATTCCATCCCAGGTGGTTCACTTTCTAACAAAGTCCCAAAACCTAGATATACACCAGTTTCTGTGAGAGAGAGCATATGTTCACACATATCCATAAACTACTGCAAAATATATACCTGAAAGCAGAAGTACACTAGAGTATGCAGTGAGTATCCCCCTAATACTTCCTCTCCACTATTCCAAGCTTTGGGTCCATGATTGCTCAACAATTTGTTTGGCTTTGTATGTTAACTCTCTTTTCAGTCACCAGGTTCCAGATGTCATCAGGATGCCGGCCAGGCTTCCCTGGACTAAGACCCCACCAATGTGTCCTGGAGCTCAGCTTCCCCAGAGACCCACCCTACTAGGGAAAGAGAGAGGCAGACTGGGAGTATGGACCGACCAGTCAACACCCATGTTCAGCGGGGAAGCAATTACAGAAGCCAGACCTTCCACCTTCTACAACCCACAATGACTCTGGGTCTATGCTCCCAGAGGGATAGAGAGTGGGAAAGCTAACAGGGGAGGGGGTGGGATATGGAGATTGGGTGGTGGGAATTGTGTGGAGTTGTACCCCTCCTACCCTATGGTTTTGTTAATTAATCCTCTTAAATAAAAGAAAAAAATTCAAAAAATGTACATAATAGCCATTAATTTTTTTAGACTATTTTGTGTAAGAAACTCAAAATATGTCTCGGTTTTTCAGAGTGACATAATATCACAACAAAGGACTCTTCAAAACTACGAAATAAAAACAATGTTTGAAGTCTTTATTATTCTTGTTTCATGTATTTTATTGGGTTTATTTTTTTAGGTAGGAAAATTGAGATCACTAAGTATATCTTGATTTTCCAAGAGAAATATTTATTATGAATTTATAGGGAAACACGTTATACTTCTTATAAATAGATATCTACCAGGGAATTTCTCTGAATGCTACTATAACATAAAGCCTTTAACAAAAAGAGAAATGCCTTTGAAGAAAACATGATGGGATATAGTCTGCATTACTATTTCTATTAAGAGTGAAAGCTTACAGATTGATCATAAACATTGTCTAAATTTTTTTCAACTTGAGTAAAGTGCGAAATATCCCAGACTACAAATCTTTATAATGCCAAATTTCATTTTCCATTATAATAATGATAATAGCATTATTTAATATAAAAAGCATTTTTAGACATTTTATATGTGTTTTATAAATTATAGTAGGGTATTCATTATTATAGATCCTATTGCATATAAATATTTTTGGTCTTAGAAAGGCTATGTACTTGCAAAAATCATACTGGTAGGATGTAGAGCAGAGCCTTACTCTTAACTGCCATTATACATTAATATTCAATTTATTTAACTTTTTTTTCATTTCCAACAGAGTTATCACTGGGGCTCAGTGCCTTCACAACAAATCTATTGCTCCCAGTATTTTCCTTCCTTTTTCTCCTGATTCTTCCTCCCTCCCCCTTCATTCCCCTCCTTTCCTTCCTATTTTTTGTTCTGATAAAGAAATTGAGAAGGAAAGGAGATATAGAGGGGGGAGGGAGGGAGGGAGGGAGGGAGGAGAGAGAGAGAGAGAGAGAGAGAGAGAGAGAGAGAGAGAGAGAGAGGCACTGAGACCTGCAATAGTTTGAACCTGGGTCCTTCTGCATGGTACTGTTTGTACTCTATCAGGTGTGTCACTTTCCAGTCCCATCATTTAACTTCTGTGGTGCTCAGTTTCTTCATCTGTAAATTAAAGCGACTTGCTTAGATTGCCTTATATTAACAAATGCCATAATTCTGGGAATTTTGGAGGTCCTACAAAAGTATGCAGACCTAACTACATAGTTTGTCAAATAACTCTGGGATTTTATCAGTATTATTTGCATTACCTTTTATCCTTAGTATTTCATAACCCCTTGATATATTTTTTCTAAATTTCTATTAGATGATTTTGATAAAGGATTTATACTAGCCAACCTTTTTTAAATTTAAATTTTTTCTATATTTAATGAATTTTCAGAGTCAAGTGGGAATCAGGCTGCCTCTCTCAGCAAGGATTAAATAATACAGAAAGTTAGGTCAGTGTAAAGAAGTGGAATTTCTAGTTGCATTCTGATCCCAAGCTGCCTCCTTTCAGCAGGTGATCTACCATGCAATTTAGAACTTAGATTTTAAATCCTATTCACAACTTCTACATCTGATCTCAAGAGGAGGAGGGAATGGATTTAGACCTCAATTAATCACTATGCAAAGGGTTCACCAGGAGCATCAAAAGCAAATGTCAAGCCAAGGCAAGAATAAGGAATAAATAAGAACAAGAATTTGGAATTAAGTAGCGCTCTGTCAGCTTAGCCTCATTTGAACTCTCTTGTTGCAAAAACACCTTTAAGATGCCCTTTATATATAAAATAAAAAAGTTCACACAGCTGTTTCTCACACTTCATTGTTGTATGCTTCTTTTTCAGCACTGATCCTCTTTTATTACTTGGAATGTAATTACTTTAAGCAAAGACAAAGATAGCATCAAGTTTTATTTATTAAGCTACTATAAGTTATATATTTTGCCATTTATTCTAATTTAATTTCCAGACGATGTCCAGAAGATAGTAGTGGTGGACCAAGTGGTAAATTATGGCTCACAGAAAAGCAGAGTTTAAACTATTTAAATTTTTTATGAAAGTCTATAATTTTTCCACTTATTACTATGATATATAATCCTTTCTGACATTGAGAAAAACTCTAGGCTCATAGCAAAACTAAAATACAACATTAAAAATGTTCAAGGTATCTTAGACATAATTTTATTTTAAGAAATGAAGTCTATGCTATACATCAGAAAGGAGAGGAATAAGTTTTGGCAAGGATGTATGGGAATAGGGTCACTTCTACACTGCTAGTGGGAATATGAATTGGGTAAACCTCTGTGGAAGACAGTCTGGAGATATTTCAGAACACTAGAAATAGATCTGCCCTTTTACTTGGTGATCCCTCTCTTAGGGAATCTATCTAAAGGAAACAAAAACATCAATCCAAATAAATCTATATACACCTATGTTCATATGAGCACAATTTGTAATAATCCAGTCTTATAAGCAGCCCAGATACCCAGCAACATATGAAAGGTGAATCAAGCTGTAGTATATGTGCACAATGGAATGCTGTATAGTCCTTAAAAATGATTAAGGCATGTCTCTCACCTTTTCCATGTTGGATGGAACTTGAAGGAATAATGTTATGTGAGATAAATCAAAAACAGAAGGGCGAATTCTGGGTTATCTCATTTACAGGTGGAATTTAAGAAACAAGGACACAAAGGGAAAACACAGAGTGAAACTCAGACTGGGTGTGGTGTATTGCACCAAAACAAAGGAGAAGGAGGTCAAGAAAGGAGGTGGGGTGGGGAGCTTTGGAGTCCTGCTATATGATAATGGGAAAGAACCTAGGTTTAGGGTGAAAAGTGTTTTATAGACTCCTATCATAGGGAGATGAAAAATTATATCCATGTGTCAACAACTGTATTATTAACCATTAAGCCCCCAATGAAATAACAGGGGAAAAAAGAAATCAGATATAATTGAAATTTTCTGTTAACTGCAAGACAGCAGAGCAAAATTAAATATAATTTGAATTTATTGGGTTGTTTGTGAAATATCTGAGCTATTAAACAAAATTAAAAATTGCACCCATGTAAAGATAATACTTATTGTGTCCATCATCTATTGATTATCTGCATCATTCAATAACAATAACTACAACAATAAAACAAAGGCAACAAAAGGAAATAAATATTTTTAAATTGTTAAGCAGAACTGCAGTTAGAGTATATAAAACCTTAGCAGGGAAGAGGCAAATATAACAATATTCCCAGGCACATATCTGTGGATGGCACAGATCTGGGGACCTTAGAGGCTTTCTGCTAGACATGAAATGTCTGTCATGTTACTTTTGTGAGAACAGGGCACTGTCATCCCTGAATTAACAGAAGGGTGTGACAGTAGTGGAATGGACCTGCTTTAGCTGAGGGTTTCTAGTTCTCTTGTTGGAAGGGTACTAATAAAACAAACATCCTGGATGAATCTAAAATAAATAAAGATATATTTAGAGTGGAACACTTTTCCTGCCTTTCTTTCCAACTTTCCTGCTTGTCTAAAAGAAAATATTGTTTGTTGGTGGCATACAATCATGACTAATTGTTAAGTATATTAGGTATATAGCCTACTATCACCACAATCAGAATGCCATTATAGTTTTCACTTTAAGTTCTGTTTTCATGGCCAAACAAGAATATCGAACAAAAATTGGGAACACCATGAATGCCAAGCATTATACTCAGAGTATTAGGAATTAGCATGTCTCAACTAGCTTACTTATTACATGGTATATAGTAAAAGGTAGAATGAGGCTGACTTTACATAAATGAGTCTTTTTCATTTATAGTAAGTCTTTCAGTATGAATAAGAGCCACAATCTTGGAATAGATGTAATTCATTGAATCCAATGTCAAGGCCTAGTTTATGTAGGATTTATGTTCCTTCCTAGTGTATTCTGGGAATTTGGGTGGAAAAAATCCTGATTAAAGAACAAGCCTTTGGGAGTCGGGCAGTAGTGCAGCGGGTTAAGCGCATGTGGTGCAAAGCACAAGGACTGGCATAAGGATCCCGGTTCGAGCCCCTGGCTCCCCATCTGCAGGGGGGTTGTTTCAGAAGCGGTGAAGCAGGTCTGCCAGTGTCTATCTTTCTCTCCCCCCTCTGTCTTCCCCATCTTTCTCCATTTCTCTCTGTCCTATGTAACAACGACAACATCAATAACAACAACAATAATAACTACAACAACAATGAAAAACAACAAGGGCAACACAAGGGAAAATACATTAAAAAACAAAAAACCTTTTCCCTAATACCAACTCTGAGTCAGTTTTAACCTCTAAGTAGGTTTGATCTGAGGGTTTGCATGGATACTTCTATGTACCCTTTACCCTTTCACTGGTTGCTGTTGTTCTGCTTGTTTCTTTGCCCTCCCCCCAACTTGGTGAACCCATGGAGTTTCTCATTCATTCATTATGCACCTACATTATAGGCAGTGATATTATTTTATTTTTTCTCATTAGTAAAAATAACATAATTAGGTATTTTCTAGAAGCCTATTCTTATTGAAAAAGACTTATTTGTTAAAATCAAACTGTGAAAGATCTCTACTTTTAAAAGTAGATGAAAAGCTCTCTTTAAAATGTTTAGTCAGCTTTACCATAAGGACCTCAATTTTTCTAACTATTTATTCAGATTAAACTAATTCTGCTTTTGTGATTAAGTAGTCTGTATGGGGTTTTCATTGTACAAAGCCTTTTGATAGAGCCAGTGAAACAGTTCACGTCAACAGTGTGCTGTTTTGCCATGTGCATGACCCAGGTTTGAGCCTCATCTCTATTGCATTGAAGGAAGCTTTGGTGCTGAAGAAAGAAAGAAAGAAAGAAAGAAAGAAAGAAAGAAAGAAAGAAAGAAAGAAAGAAAGAAAGAAAGAAAGAAAAGGAAGAAAGGGAGGAAGGAAGAGAGACGGAAAGAGGAAGGAAGGGATAAAAAGAAAGGAAGAAAGAAAAAAAAACCCTTGTGACAAAAACTTCACAAATAAAAGATTCTGCCCCCTGAAATAAAGTAAACAAAAAGTTATTAAATATTCCTATAATCTGATGATGAAATTCTAAAGGCAGAAAGAATAATGGATGTCTATTAGAATTCAAGTTTCTCTTTAAATTCAGAGAGAAGGTTCTGCTTCTCAAATTAGACAAATTAGAAAATCATACATTATTCATAACTTTTTTGAGATAGTCTACTGACTTTTTTTCACTCCTAATTCCAGGGGGCAGAATCTATTATTTGTGAAGTTTTTGTCACAAGGGTTTTCTTCTTTCTTCCTTTCTTTTTCTCCCTTCCTTCCTCTTTCTTCCCTAAGGGTTCCTACCAAGTAGTTTCCAAATGTTACCTACCATATTAAGTATTCATACCCTTGACCTTGAAAAGTTTGCTCTTTGAGACTCAACAAAGTCAGAAATGTACTGGTGTCTCTATGCTTTGTTTGCCTACCACCCCCAGAAGGAAACTTCACTAACTGGTTGTGAGAGTTAAAAAAAAACTAGTTTCTTGGATACAAAGTAAGGTAAACTTTGAGGAGTAACTTGTACTCCAGTGATCTTGTAGGATCAGACTGATACTAAAATTGTATCCACAATGGGCTTCTTTTCTATCACATTGCTCCTACTTCACTTTGTTCATCTTCTGTTTTCTGTTTTGTTTTTCTGATCATCACTGGGGCTTCATCACTCCAGGATGACTTTTTTAGATAGAAGGAGAGACAGAGAAGGTGAAAGATCATAGCATGGACGCTTTCTTCATTATGATGGGGGCTAGGCTTGAGCCTGGGTCATGTGCATTATAAAGCAGACACACTACTCAGGTGAGCTATTTTCCTAGTCGGCTCACACTTTCTTACTTGTTTTTACTACGGGCAGTTCTTTAGTAACTACCACGCACTTTGTTTCAATGGTTTCTTATAGATCTTAACTTGAGACATCTATATAACTAAACTATACATATATACACATATATATGAATATAATTGTATAGAGTATAACAAATATATATGTGCATTTTGCTATAAATTCATCTAATCTTTTAAAGATTTATTTTAATTTTTTTATTTTTTTATTTTTTTATTTAAGAAAGGATTAATTAACAAAACCATAGGGTAGGAGGGGTACAACTCCACACAATTCCCACCACCCAATCTCCATATCCCACCCTCTCCCCAGATAGCTTTACCATTCTCTATCCCTCTGGGAGCATGGACCCAGGGTCATTGAGGGTTGCAGAAGGTAGGTCTGGCTTCTGTAATTGCTACCCCGCTGAACAGGGGCGTTGACTGGTCGGTCCATGCTCCCAGTCTGCCTCTCTCTTTCCCTAGTAGGGTGGGTCTCTGGGGAAGCTGAGCTCCAGGACACACTGGTGGGGTCTTCAATCCAGGGAAGCCTGGCTAGCATCCTGATGGCATCTGGAACCTGGTGACTGAAAAGAGAGTTAACATACAAAGCCAAACAAATTGTTGAGCAATCATGGACCCAAAGCTTGGAATAGTGGAGAGGAAGTGTTAGGGTGATACTCACTGCAAACTCTAGTGTACTTCTGCTTTCAGGTATATATTTTGCAGTAGTTTACGGATACGTGTGAACATAAGCTCTCTTTCACAGAAACTGGTGTATATCTAGGTTTTGGGACTTTGTTAGAAAGTGAACCACCTGAGATAAAATTAGAGTGTACTATGAAAGGAAAGGTCTCACCCGAGTAATGAAGCTGAAGGGTTGTCATTCCACATGTGAAGTCTCTGGACACAGTCTGAGGTGAAGCATGTTGAGGTGGCAATCGTTGCGTTGGTTAGGTTGTGATCGGCGGATGCAATATTATTTGGTATGGATTGGGAGAGGCATACGGGAAAGTGGGCCCTGTCCAAGGGTTCCAGGACTGGGGGAAGTAGGGGCTCTACAGTGGAGATGTGAGGTTCCTGCTGTCTTAGGGTT
This sequence comes from Erinaceus europaeus, assembly GCF_950295315.1. Taxonomy (NCBI): domain Eukaryota; kingdom Metazoa; phylum Chordata; class Mammalia; order Eulipotyphla; family Erinaceidae; genus Erinaceus; species Erinaceus europaeus. The sequence continues at coordinate 101,741,982 of NC_080185.1, read as the reverse complement.
CAAAAAGACAATCAATAGTTAATGTTACCATCACATTATTTGGTAATTGGGTTAACTTTGAAAAGTCCTTTTGTTATGGTTTGCTGTACAGTACCCAGTATCTTGTATATAACTGTGCTATTGGATGCTTCTAATTTACTTGGTCTAGACTTTTGAGAGAGTCCGCATATCAAATACACAGCCTATATATTAAAAAGATTTAGTTTGTGTTTTGAAAAACTTTGAGACATACAATTGATTTTCCCCCTCATATTAATTAACTAATGATTTGTATGTCTACATTTTGCTAGGAGTGTACATAAACACTATTCCCACCACCAAAAGACTGTGACCCATCCCTCCCACCCACTGCCACCCCCCACTGGCCCAGGAAGCTGTATGTCTACCCCTCACCACAGGGCTTTTACTTTGGTGTCCTACTTACAATTTGGTCAGGTCCTGCTTTTAGTTTCCCTTTCAGATCTTCTTACTCAACTTCTGTTGATGAGTGGGATCATCCCATACTCATCTTTATCTCTCTGACTTAGCTCACTTAACATAATTCCTTCTAGCTGTGTCCAAGATGGGTCAGAGAAGGTGGGTTCATTGTTCTTGATAGCTGCATAGTATTCCATTATGTATATATACCACAGCTTTCTCAGCCACTCATCTGTTGTTGGGTTTATTTTCTTTTTTAAAAAGTACCTTTATTTATTGAATAGAGACAGCCAGAAATCAAGAAGGGAGGGTGCAATAGAGAGGCAGAGAGACACCTACATCCCTGCTTCACCATTCACAAAGCTTTCCACTTGCAGGTGGGGACCGATGTTTGAGCTGGGGTCCTTGTGCATTGTAACATGTGGACTCAACCAGGTGTGCCACTACCTGTCCCCTAAATTCACCTAACTCTCAACCATAGGATCATGGGAATATGTTTTTCAGTGGCATTTTAAGATCATACTATAAATAGGGAATTATTGAGTTGCCAGAAAAGTCATGACACTTGTTTGCATAAAAACAGAAAAAAATACATCATGACCTTTTTGACAGCCCAAATTAATCATTCAAGATAATTATTTCATTAGTAAAATGTATTTACACTTTAATGACATTGGTCAGGTCATTTAATCTAATTTGATATGAATTCTTTCTTTGTAAAGATAACCATTATTTATCTAATTGGTATATGCATGTTAAATACAATAGGCACTAGGTCATTTTATGACAAAATTATAATAGAATGTTTAAATAACAGCTATATGAATTATATCCACATTTAAATTTTTATCTTAATCTCAGTCACAAGAAAGTAATTTAATGCTTAATTTAGTTTCTGTAATAGAGAAGATTTCCATTAACAAGTGTCAGGTGTTACAGAATAGAGACCATACTAAAATAACTTTGATTATAAATTCAGTTGCTATGTTTAAATAAAAAATATTGTATCCTTTTGACTTAATATATAAGCATGTCCTGACCACAGCCTATTTTAAGTACTTAATATGCTACTGAAACACAACATATTCAACAGTTTGACTTGGAATGCTACCCTTTTAAAGTATCTTCAAAATGAGACATAGAACCGATTCAAATACTGGGAAAAATGAATACAGACAAATTCGAGATGAGATTAATTCCACTTAGTTTATCTCTTTCTCCAAACTTCCAAACGTGTAATAAATATAGAACTAGATATATATTTTTTATTTTTTATTATTATTTTTTTCCTCCAGGGTTATTGCTGGGCTCGGTGCCTGCACCATGAATCCACTGCTCCTGGAGGCCTTTTTTCCCCCTTTTTGTTGCCCTAGTTGTTGCAGCCTCGTTGCGGTTATTATTGCCATTGTTGACGTTGCTTTGTTGTTGGATAGAACAGAGAGAAATGGAGAGAGGAGGGGAAGACAGAGAGAGAGGGGAGAGAAAGATAGACACCTGCAGACCTGCTTCACTGCCCGAGAAGCGACTCCCCTGCAGGTGGAGCCGGCTCTAAACCGGGATCCTTACGCCGGTCCCTGCGCTTTGCGCCACGTGCGCTTAACCCACTGCGCCACCGCCCGACTCCCAGAACTAGATATATTTTATACTAATAAGTACATGAGAATGGGTGAGAGTAAGGGATATACGGCAGAGTCTGTTTATTTCCATTTTCTAGTCTTGGAAAAGAATATAAGCAAAGTAATCTAGAGGGCTTTAAAATATACCATGCAGAGATAGTATAAACTAAGATCACATGTTCTAACCACTAGATATCAAGATTTGGTTGTCATATTTTTTCATATATTTTACAATATACTACTGAGTATTCCATCAATTTGATCAACAAAGCTTGGTGGACTGGCTCTACAGATCAGTAAGAAGGACTTAGGAGGCTGCATAAAGCATAGCAATATATAATATATTATATAGTATACATACTATACAGACTACAGTAGAAGCAGTACTCAGTCTCTTATTCTTGTTTCCTATATGTATTATTACACATAGAATAATTCCTAATTCTCAACAATACCTAGCACGCTAATTGTATAACTTAATTCAATTTCCATTAATGAAAATATATGAAGACAAATATGCATGAGTTTTAGTTACGCAGATAACTAATTATTTCATTTTTAAAACAAAATGAAAAATCAATTTGAAGACTTCTTATAAAGTCTAGAAATACTGACAGAATATGGAGTGCCATAAAAGAAAGCTTCAATTTCAAATAATAACATGACAATCTCTGTTTTTCAAACATTAAGGACATGGAGGAAAAAGCTGATGCCAAAACAATCTATACATTATTATTTTACTTACATAGATCAAATACACTTGGATCCCTACAAATTAATTCATAGTAAGACCATATGGTGGTGAGGGTCAGGAAAAGGTTTGAAAAGAAAGAGACATCCACAAGCCCTTTGGTGCCCCTTAAGCACTATTGGGAAGGCTCAATGCTTTAGACACGAACTTTACCTAGGATCCTCAATACAGAGGACATAGAATTTTGCCCTGCAATCTCTGCCAGTACACCCTAAATGTTCTGTATTCAATTTTGTCTCAATAAATAATAAAAAATTCAACGGTTACAGCTGTTTTCCAAACACAGAAACTGGCAATTACATCATTTAAGGTAACACTATCTGAAGACCATCTCTACAGAAAGATCTGTCTTTCCTGAGCTTAGATGAGGAAAATCAAAAGGAAAAACTCTGGAAAATTAAGGAAATATTTTTGGGGAAAAAGCCTATTTTATGACCATAGTCCAAAGTCAAAAACAAATAAACCACCACTAATGAGATTCACCTTCTGATCAGTATAATAAATGAATAACTCCTTCTCTCTAGTTACTAAGTTTCTGAAAGCTGGAAACTCAATGATAGCTATAAGCTTCTAAAAATAGGCCAGTGATAGGCCACACATCTGTCCTGAAAGCAAGAGCCGCCTGACTGCAGCTTATCTTCTGTCTAGTGGCCACACAACTGAAAGGCAGCAGGTCCAGCAAGGCAGCGTTGCTCTGGTGACCACCATGGCACAACTCTGAGTCCATCCCTAAACTTTCCGACTTCTCAGTGTTCACCAATCTAAATCTCCACACAAAGCAAAACCTGACATAGAAGGGATGCTAGTTTTGATCAAGGAAGCTGTACTTTGTAAGTACAGTTCAAACAAATGGGAAGTTCATCTCTCTACATCAAACACTGAGTTTAAATTGTCCTTAGTTTTCAAGTTCACTACCCTTTCAACCATTCAAACCCTGTTTACAAACTTGTTCGGACTTATGGGTCGTAGACACACTGGCAGACATGGCTACAGGGATTTTTCAAGTTCTACTTCTAGGAGGCATGATTATGGACTAACAGCAAACAAAGACGCTCCCCCCAAAACAACAAATACTGACAAACCTCATTAAACTTCAGCAGGGACATCTACAGACACCGAGGCCTTGGGTGGGTGCTCCTTGCGTGGACAGGGTGAGAAGGGGCGCAGGGTTGAAGCCAAGCACCCAGAGGCTGGGAGCTCCAGTAACAAATGGCACTATTTTGTCTCTGAGCAACAGCACTCAAGGCTGTGCAGGGTGCCGACTGTGAGGGGAGATCCTCTGAGCTTTGGCCCGTGGCCTCGTGGGTGAAAGTCTGCTGAACTGGTGTGGGGTCACACCACAGTAGCAGGGCATTTGCCAGACCAGTCTGGCCTGCCTCCTCAAACTGAGGCAGACATTCAGAAGGTCATTTGCGGCAGCTGGCAGCTAAAAGGTAATAGGTGGCAGCTGACGACCCAGTGGTGAACTGAGTCCTGCTTCTTCAAACACAACTGCCACCTAGTAGTAATCCCCCGTGGTATCAATTCAGGGTGAAATTTTACAGAGAAGCCATATATTCACACTACACACAGATAAAAACAACTCAAGGGAATAATAAGAAACATGACTCCAGTCCCACCCTCCACAATCTAATACATCAACAAGTGAAATCTAGTAATTATAATAATAGCATCACCTGTGGGTCTTGTGGTCCAAGAATCAGAGCCAGCCAATGGAGTCAACAAGAAAGAACTTCATTAACGTTAATAGGCCACAGAAAGAGCTCGTGCCCTTAAAGAATTCTGTGCTCCTAACAAAGTGAATAAGTTTACATGGGGGGTTGTAGGCTGAGAGCTGAAAGCATCATCACAGAAGCAGAAGCTGCAGGGTTACCCACTGCTCAGTGTCTGGTTGCCTTAGTTAATAATGTTCTGGTGACTTTTATCTGTTCCTGCATAGCTGTGTCTGGGAAAGTTTATCCTCAGGACTTAGAAGCACAGCACAAGATATACCACTGTGGGGGTGGGGTACCTTTCTCAGGGTCTCCTGTTATCTGGGACTTCTCTTCTTACAGTTTGGTTAGTTAACTCTTTCTTTGCCTTGACATTCTCTTTTCCACCTGATTGGCTCAGCAATAACCAGCACAATAAATGTGCAAATAACAGAGAAATAGTAAAAACAAACTTTAGAACATGAGTACTCCAAAAGAGAAATGAAACAGACGGACTCCAGGAACTTTTAGATACTGAGGTCTTTCCAAGAGTCTAAACACAGTATTGAGAAGCCTACTCAAAGCTGACTATATATACATATACATATATATATATAGAGAGAGAGAAAATTATAAACTAATGTGACTTTTTAATTTTTTATTATTTTTTGTTGTAGTTATTGTTGTTATTGGTGTCTTCATAGATAGGACAGAGAGAAATGGAGAGAGGAGGGGAAGACAGAAAGGGGGAGAGAAAGACAGACCTATGCAGACCTGATTCACCGCCTGTGAAGTGACTCCCCTGCAGGTGGGGAGCCGGGGGCTTGAACCGGGATCCTTTTGAAGGTCCTTGCGCTTTGTTCCACGTGCGCTTAACCTGCTGTGCTACCAACAGACTCCCGTAACTACTTTTTTTTTTTTTTTTAACCAGAACACTAATCAGCTCTGGTTTATAGTAGTGAGGAGGATTGAACCTGGGATTTCAGAGACTCGGACATGAGAGACTCTTTGCATAAACATTATGCTATCTATCCCTGCCATATGTGACTATAATAAAAATGTTTTGCAAAGAAAAAAGAAAGGTGATGGCAATGGCAATATTCTACAGAGCACATCAGCACCAATCTTTCACCTCATCTTGAATGCAACTTTTCAAGTGCTAAGATCAAATCTACTGCAATAATAATAATAATAACAACACAATAGCTCTCCTTACTGTTACAGAGGTTATCGAAGAACTAAGCATCTCCCATTTTTATGTTGTGGTCACAGATGCATGTAATAATAATACAGAATATATTTTTCATTTGCTTATGTAATTTTTTCTCATTAGAGAAAGGCTTTCTCATAAGACTACTGTAAACAAAATTCTTTTTAGAAGTGACTTCAGAAAGAGCAATTTTTTGCAGAGATTGCCATCATTTTTATAACTTAGAATAACTGACTATAAATCCAACTTTGATTATAAAGATTAATGGATAAAGGAAGTTAAATAAAGCATGCATGATTCTACAGTAAATGTTGGCAGCACTACTCATAATCTGTATAACACAACTTACCTAACATTTGATTTTCTTTTTATTGAAATTTTAGTAGTTATGAAATGATTCTTACTTCAACATTTATGCTATTTAAACTGAACTATTAAAGGATGTTGGTGAAGTGTGTGTGTGTGTGTGTTTGTGTGTTTGATCACTCATAATCCTTCAGTTCTCATCCAAAATTCCATTTGTTCTCTTTAACAAATACAGTCCAGTGAACTTTTGGTATATCTGAAAGTTATCATATTCAATTCTAAAGAAAAGACTTGCAAAATTCTTGTTGGTTTTTTATTTAAAACAAACCATAAGTAAAGTCTATTTATTTCTTCTTTTCAGTTTTCAGTATTTCTCTAGCAATAAGATAATATACATTGAAAGATGAAAGAAAATTCAATATGTTATTAACATACACATCCCCATTGATTAAAGGAATTTGCTGAATGTGTTAAGAACTCATGAAAGTATTTCCCTTTATGTGGTAAAGTTATTCTCAAAATGCACAGTGACATTGCTTATAAACAGGAAAATGAATTTTGACTTGCAATAGATAATTATTATGAAATTAGTCAAAACTGTTATTTGGAATGTGTTCCATTACTTGAAAAATCTGGCTAAGATATATGGTACTAAGTGTCCTTCCAGTATTGTAGCAATAAAAGAAAAACAACTGATAATAGCATTCTTTTTTAGTCAATGGGCAACATTTACAAGAAAAAAAAAACAACATTTACCAGAAAGAGTTCTTCAGGTAGAGCATGTGTCTTATACACACGGCTCAAGTTTGAGCCTTGGAACCACATGGGAGTTTCTTTCTTTTTCTTTTTTTTTCCACTTTATTAGTTTATTTATTTTTAGATAGAGTGGCTGGCACTGAAGCTTCTTAAATGCAATGGAAGCCAGCCTTGAACTCAGGTAATACACATGGCAAAGCAGTGCACTATCCAAGTGAGCTGTTTAATAAGCCCCAACTGTTCCATGTCGCCTTGTATCCTCCTGGAGTTCCTCCAGCTTGTAGGACAGATATGTATATATTTAGCAATGTGGCAAAGGTTCCACATTGGAGTTTCTATGAAACTGAAGGAAGTTCCAGTGTAATGATGCATCTTCTTTTCTCTGCTTTATCCATCTATCTATCTATCTATCTATCTATCTATCTATCTATCTATCTATCTTATCTATTTGAATGAAGAAGCTGCCTGGAACAGTAAAATTATACATGTGCAAAGCTCTGGTTCCAAACAAGCAAGCAAGCAAACAGCTAAGATATGTAGCATGAAATATGGAATTGTGTGATTCGAAAAGAAAACTTGAAGAGTAATTCTCAGAAGTGTTAGCTATGCTTAGTGTATGTTCATTATACCAACTCATAGTCTTAATTTAATGAATTTTCAAAGGTGAAACAATAAAATAAGTTGAAAGCAGCCACTGAAAAATCAGTGGCACAAAGTTAATAGACAGACTGAAATGTAACTATTTTATAAGTAATCATATACAACAAGAAACTGTTCAAGAGAGATAAATCATCCTTAGAATATAAGTAAAGAAAGGGATATATGATTTAGATCATAGAGATGACCACATCTCACATGCTTGTAACTTAATTCAAATAACAGTGTTTTTAGTTCGTGTATTCCATATTTCAGTTTTGTGCATGCTCAAAAATGTTACAGACTGAATTGTATATCCTCAAAATTCACATGTTGAAATTCTAACTTATAATACATCAGAATTCAAGTGGAAATAGGCTCTTTATTTAAAAAAAAAGTTTTGTTATCTTTATTTATTGGATAGAGACAGGCAGAGATTGAGAGGGAAGGGGTGATCGAAAGGGAGACACCTGCAGCACTGTCTTACCACTCATAAACCTCCCCCCCTGCAGGTGGGGACCCGGGGCTAGAACCCGGGTTCTTGTGCATTGTAACATGAGTGCTCAACCAGGTGCGCCACCACCCAGCCCTGAAATAGCCCCTTTAAAGAAGCAATTTAGGCAATAAGACAGAGTCCTATTCCAGTGTATCTGTTATCCTTATTAGTAAGAATTGGGGAACTAAAGCAAAGAGGAAAGAAAATATGAGGACACAGGGAAAAGTGAGTCATCTACAGTTTTTAAAAAGAGGTCTAATCAAAACAAACAAACAAACAACAACAACAAAAAAACACTAGTATAGTCACAGGCCCTTTGGAATATAACTAAAATATGCCTACTAGCTATCTACAAAGTGGAGGGCCCCCCAACTCTTCATCTGCACTATTCCAGCCTTTAGGTCCATGAGTGTTCAACAAGTTGTTTGTCTTTGTATGTTAACTTTCTTTTCAACCACCAGGTTCCAGATGCTAGCATGATGCCAACCAGAATTTCCTGGAGAGACGACTCCACCACTATGTCCTGGAGCTCTGCTTCCCCAGAACCCCGCCCCACTAAGGAAAGAGAGAGGCAGGCTGGGAGTATGGATCGACCTGTCAATGCCCATGTTCAGCGGGGAAGCAATTACAGAAGCCAGACCTTCCACCTTCTGCATCCCACAATGACCTTAGGTCCATATTCCCAGAGGGTTAAAGAATAGGAAAGCTATCAGGGGAGGGCATGGGATATGGAGTTCTGGTGGTGGGAATTGTGTGGAGTTGTACCCCTCTTATCCTATGGTTTAGTCGATGTTTTCTTTTTATAAATAAAAAATTAAATTAAAAAAGAGGCCTAAGAAAAGATTGACCCTGCATATACTTTGATCTTGGTCTTATATCTGCCAGAAATATAAGAAACATATTTTATGTTGTTTAAACTACCCAACCAGTCATGTCTTGTAAAGGTAACCTTCTCAAACCATTACAGACAATGAAAATCACTCAAATTGAATTAAGTGGCCTATATTTAAAAATTGCTAAATCTGGCGACTCTAGTTTGGGGAGGAGAGGAGGGGTGGGTAAAGCTGCCTACATCTTCCTTGCCTCTCCTCAGGAATTGCCATAAATGCTGCTTTCTAGATTATGGACCAAACATGAAATCCTAAGCAATGCTCTCAAATGCTCAAAAACATATGATTCTACTCTCTCTCTCACTCTCTCTCTCATTTTGAGGGGAAGAAAAATGAATGCATCGCAATCCAACTGCATTCTACCAAAACTTAGATATAGAAACTTGAAGATAAAAGTACAAAAAAAAAAAACAACTTATAATTAAATCTCACTCATAGTCATATATATAAATATCCTAGATGTGGCAATATTTTCCTTAACTTGTAATAATAGTGCAATTGGAGCAAGCTAATTTATAGCTAAAAAGCATTCAATAAATGTGATCATGCAGTCAGTATTAAAAATAAAGGGGGGAGCGGTAGCACAGTGGGTTAATCGCGCACGACGTGAAGCGCAAGGACCAGCGTAAGGATCCTGGTTGGAGACCCTGTCTCCCCACCTGCAAGGGGGTCACTTCACAGTGCTGAAGCAGGTCTGCAGATATCTATCTTTCTTCCCCCCCCTCTGTCTTCCCCTCCTCTCTCAATTTCTCTCTGTCCTATCCAGCAACTACAACAGCAATGGCAACAATAACAACAAGCAAAGCAACAAAATGGGTAAAATGGCCTCCAGCAGCAATGGATTCATGGTGCAAGCACCGAGTCCCAGCGATAACCCTGGAGGCAAAAGTAAATAAAAGTAAAATAAAATAAAAAGAGTAGATGAGACAGCTTAATAGTTATGCAAACGATTTTCATGCCTGAGACTCTGAGGTCCCAGGTTCAATCCTCTGCACCAGCATAACCCAAAGCTGAACAGTACTCTGGTCTAGCTCTCTCTCATTAAATAAATCAAGTATAAAAAGAAAGAAAGAAAGAAAGAAAGAAAGAAAGAAAGAAAGAAAGAAAGAAAGAAAGAAGCCCTCTTAGGAGTCTAGTAATAGAAACAAGTTTTTTTTTTTTAACTTGCTAAAGACTAACTGCTATTGGTGAAAATTTACATTTGAAATAATTATGTTGTTCTACAGGGCTAATCATCATTGTACTGCTGGGATGGGGGAGATGATAAAACAGGGGAAAATTCAGATGCTTTGGGGATCACAACTATCTACATAGAATCTTGGATCATTCTACTCAGAAACTAAATGAAAAGTCAAAAAACAAGGATCACTTTCATAGCTAGGGGCTCAAGGGGACAGTATTCAGGCCCAGTGGGAGCAGAGAAATGCCCACCTAAATAACACCTAAAAATGAGTAATAGCATGGAGCAAGGAATTACAGTCAAAGTTCTTCTAAGTAGTTTAATACTGTTCTTTGGAACAGGGTGGGTGGGGTGGGAGGCAAGCTACTGTATGGTATAGATCAGGGTCATAGTCATTGGAAGGTGCCATTGTGGTGACTTTTCCCACCTTGCTGAGAGAGACACAGGTCCCACCATGAGCATTTGCTGAGGCCCTACTAGGTCTACCAAGCTGTCATACCACAGTTTAAGTTGATACAGTTACCGTTTAGTGTAGGAAGATTTTAGTCCTTCCCAGGTCCTAACCACCATTGATGTACTTTCTGCTACCACCTCTGCAAGCACGTGTCATAAATTTACAGTCACTTATAGAAGCCAGAATACCCCAGTCCTGCCCAGGACCAACTGAGCATAACCCCTTAGACCATGTCCCTAGTGATCATCATGTATGATAAGGAAAGAGAAGAAATTGCCCATGATGATAGATCAAAACAATATAGGAGAGAGGAAACAGAAATTTGTATGCTTCCTGAAGAACAATGGGACCAGTGTTCACTAAAATGAAGAGGTCAATGACATAAAATTTCAATAAGGACAAAGTGAAAGAAAAATTCCCAAAGAAGAAGAAGGAGAAGAGAATTTGTTGCTTCGCTTCCAGGGTTTGCACTGAGGCTTCAGGTCTGTACAATCCTACTACTTCTATGGACTCTGCTACTTTTTTTTTTTTTTAGATGAACTGTGTGAGTGCTAGCAAGACAGTTTATCTAGAGAATGTCCTTGCTTTGTCATATGCATGACCCAGGCTTGAGTCCTGCCCTTAAAATACTATAGGGAATTCTGCTACTGTGGAGTCTTTTTCTTTACATCTCTTTCTTCCTCCTCTTACAATCTGGAAAAAAAAAGCTAATCTCAGAGTGGTAAAATCCCAGTGATGACAAAAAGAAGGAGAAGAAAAAAGAGGAGAGGGAGGAAGAGGAATGTGAGAGACAGAGAGGGAGTGAGAAGAGAAACACCATAGTACTGTTCTACTGCTTGGGAATCTTCCTCTGTGAATGTGCCCCCCATGTGGTATCTGGGGGCCCATGTTCCTGAACATGGAAAATGTCAGCTTTACTGGGTGAGCTATCTCCCAATATCCATAGTTATTATTTAAAGGCATAAGAACCAAGAACATCCCCAATAAAACAAATGGATGGGCACAAAGACCCAGGAGGCTAAAAGAGTTCCAAACAAAATGAACCTCAACAGATGCATAGCAAGACATATTTATTTAAAAAAATCAAAGATAAAATGAGAACCCTGAAAGCAATAAGAGAAAATAAAGGTTCCACATTTAAGAGGAATTCATTAAGAGTATCAGAAGATTATTCAACTAAATTTCTAAGGGTCAAAAGGCATGATATACTCAAAATATGGAATGAAAATATCTCCAACCAAGAATACTCTACTTTGCAAGTTTATCATTCAGATTTGAGAGTGATAAATACTCTTTTAGACAAACTACAAATGAAGAAATTCATTACTCAACTGGCCTTACAGAAAATATGAAAGGGATTTCTATTAAAAAGTCAGGAAACTGCACTCAGAAGTACCAAGAAATTGAAATATATAAAATGTGCAAAAGAATGAAAGTAGTGAGGACTCAGAATAAATGTAATTAGTTTTAAGCATAGAACTTTAGATGCAAATCTGATGGCCACCTCAAAATAAAAAAAAATACCTAGAAAAAACAAATAAGGAGATACATGGATTTCAGTCACAATCTGAGATCCATATGAAAAATGCTTTATACCTATGATTTCACTAAATCAAATAAAACAAATTTATATATGCAAATCTATGTCCATTGCAGTGTTATTTATAACAGCCAACATATGGACACACCCCATTGACCAAGGTTAGATGAGTAGATAAATAAGTTGGCCTATATATGTACAATGGAATATTATTCAGATATAATAAAAGAATAAATTATCATTATTAATATTTTTAATAATTGTTATTCTTTTGGGAATAGATAGATGCTATGCAAAATAAGGCAGAAGGAAGAAGAAAAATACTAGATGATCTTATTCATATGTGAGATGTAGATAAACAAAGTAAGGAGTCAGATAAAAATCAAGCAAAAAACAACCCTTAGATCCTGACTACACATCTGAGGTTATCAAGAGAGGTAGGTGGGGGTGATGGGGATCCAATGAAGCATGCTAGAAGAATACTGGCACTTTGGTGATCGATGTGCTATGCCAATGCATAGTTTATTTATTTATTTTTAAACTTTTTATCTTGATTTATTTATTGGATAGAAACATCCAGAGATCAAGAGGGAAGGGGATAATAGAGAGGGAGAGAGACAGAGAGACACCTGCAGCCCTGCTTCACCACTTGTGAAGCTTTCCCCCGGCAGGTGGGGACCAGGGGCTCAAACCCAGGTCCTTGTGCACTGTAACCTGTGTGCTCAACCAGGTGCGCCACCACCCGGCCCCGAAAATGCATAGTTTAAAGATGTATGAAACTATACACCTTAAACATATATATATATATATACAGCCTTGTAAATCAGCATTACTATGATAATTAAAAAGTATAGGTCACCATGTCTACAGGAAGGCCAACAGTACAAACAAAAATGTACTGAAATTGTATAGGATGAAACAAAATTTTCATTTTTTCATTATTCAAAATTTTCATGATTGTGCATGTGGATAATCCAACAAAATTTAAGAAAATGGGTTTAAAAGATTTTTCTGGATATTAATTCATTTGGCAAAGTCAGTTTTATTTCAATGTGAGAAAGAACATTAAAATATTAAATTAAGAAGTGCAATCTACAATAGGTTTAAAAATGTCAAGTACTCTGGAATGCATCTAACAAACATGTATATGACCTTTATGAAGATATTTTATAGCCTTAATGAGGGAAAACTGAAAAGATATAAATGAGGGGACACATACCTCCAGGATTTTATTTTTCAAAAATGGCCTTGTTAGATGATTCCTATCTGGTATTTGTTATATTTTATTTAAAATAACAAATACATTTTATTTCTAAAAGCATCATCTGAGATAAGTTATATGTTATGCCTCAGGTTTAAAGATAAAGAAACTGTGGGTATATAAAGTAATTTGTCCAAGGGAGAATACTAAGTAGCTAGACTAGAACTTGAATATTGATTTCTCCATGTCTAAAGTCCCTGCTTTGTCTCCAGGACCTCAACAGACACTATCAGAAACCTGTTCAGATATCCTTACCTATTTCCTACCAGCTTTGTTTATCCATTTCCAGGCTCCTACACGCTTTGCAGCAAAGGTGTCACACATGTAACCCTCAGAGAATTGCCCTTGGGTATTGGAGGCTCCATGGTTGCAAAGAGAATAAAACATGTCCAGTAATTGTGTTGAAGAAATTTTCTGATCTCAGACTTCCTGATACTTGTTATTAGAAATCCTACTGATTGTTACCTTTGCATCTATGTTTGTAAAATATGTTATTTGTCTACAAGGTTTAAGCCTCCTACTCCCCATCTGAGGGTTACATGTGTGACATTTTGTGATAATGGGACAGAGCCTGAAACACAGGTCTCAGAGTAAACCTTTGACTCGTTTACTCTGAGACCTGTGTTTCAGGCTCTGTCCCATTATCACAAAATCCTGGTCTAAGGCAAAGTCTGTATATTTCAGAGATCACTGCCTACAGTCAGTAGAGGGTTGCATTGCCACAGTGATCACCCATAAATCTGAATGTCTGGCTCTTGCCCTAAGGGTCTGGAGACTGTGTATGAGATAACTGGAATAAACTCAGTATCTTTTTTTCTTTTTTATTATTTATTTATAAAAAGGAAACACTGACAAAAAAACATAGGATAAGGCGGGTAAAACTCCACACAATTCCCACCACCCAATCTCCATATCCCATCCCCTCCCTCCCCTGATAGCTTTCCTATTCTTTAACCCTCCGAGAGTATAGACCCAAGGTCATTGTGGGATGCAGAAGGTGGAAGGTCTGGCTTCTGTAATTGCTTCCCCGCTGAATATGGGCATTGACAGGTAGATCCATACTCCCAGCCTGCCTCTCCCTTTCCCTAGTGGGGCGGGGTTCTGGGGAATTGGAGCTCCAGGACACATTCGTGGGGTCATCTGTCCAGGGAAGTTATGACATCAAAATAATTTACGTGATATTTAGATAATGATAATTTTAAGCACCCTTACCCTGATGTTTTCTCCCCTAGAAATGTATTCTAATCTTTGTCTATGTAATGTATCTGACCAATGTTATGCAATGCATAAGTTTTACAAATAAATACTACTTGAATCTCGGGATGGGGGTGCACACACTTGATATTGTCCTAGCTAAGGTTGTTATATGTATGTGTTTCCACTTAACCTCTTTGGATCAACTGTATGGTATCTGGCTGTGGTTACTTTCTCTCCATACTGGGACATGTCTAATGTCAGGGCCCTGGCAACTGACTAAGGTTCTCTATCGTGTTTTCTCTATACAACTGCATATCCTTCCTATCCCTGCCAAATCCAGTTAAATTGTGGTCTCCTTCCCAGAACAGAGAATTTGAATTGGCTAGAAAATATATATTCCTGTATCTAATCCCAAAATGGTCCATGTCCAAAAGACAGAGAAGCTCCTTGGCCTCAAGACTAAAGCACTGGGATAGATTTTGCTTCAGCATTCCCTGCAGGATTAGGCTGAGTCTGAGACCGGAAATTATACTATTGTTTAACCTCTTTCTGTTTTCTGTCCAACTTCTTTCATTTCCTTAGTATATTCTGCTGAGATCAAATCCTTAACATAACACTTTCATCTGAAAACTTGGTTTATATGAGAGTACATCACCTACTGAATCTACATTATAAGACACACTTCAAATTTACAACCGACAGATAACTGTAAAATCGACTAGATGCATATATTGCATGAACTATATAAAATGTATGATGAATGTAGAATTAGAAATAATCATTTTAGATGATGATTAATTAGAACAATTTTCCTACTTTTAGTGATCTACACTAAATAATCGCAACTACCTGAATTTCAGTTTTCTCCTTTGACAAATGAGTATGTTGAGTATATTGGTTCAGATATTTTTTTAAGTAGTAGATCTCATGAGGAGAAGATTTTTCATCTGCATCCTGGAAGATATCTGGTAAAATCTGGGGACATTTCAGATTGTCACAACTGAGGAGGAGAGCTGCTGGTGTTTCTAGAAAATACAGACTAGGCATGCTACTGAGCTACCTACAATGACCAAGACAAACAATAACACCAACAACATCAAGCAGAAGTTTCAGTAGTGCTGAGGTTGAGAAATATTGGCCTAATGTTTTATCTGTCCCTAAAATTCAGACGACTTTTAATTGTATCTTAGTATAGTGATATAAGAGCATTTAAACTCAATGAGAAACCAGTTAATTTACTTAGATAGCTTGGCATCAGTGTAAGTTTTTAAGTAACAGATGGTCAATTAAGGTAGACATGACCACCTTAAATGCACCACTCTATCTTTGTAAGATAATATTTAACAACCTGCTTGCTGCTCTAAAAACACTTTAAAACATGATACAGTGTGTAGAGATTACCCAGTGAAAGAAAATATAATGGTGATTTCCGTAAAGTGGCATGGGCAAATTAAATATGGTATGTAATATGTCATTTTATGATACAATAGTTTAGTTCAATTAAAAATCCATATGGACAATATGTACTTTTGACTTTTTATCTTATTCTCAGTAACCAAAAGAAACTAATTTGACACCTATTAACTTTCTGTTCTTAATAGAGTGGATTTCCAGTGACAGTTACCATGTTACAGTTTTATACAAGAGTGAACACATTAAAAAACACCTGTGATTAGACGTTCATTTATTACATTTACCAGAGAAGTGGCTATTTCAATTTTTTTTTCACTTAGCATATACCATGGTCAGTGTGAACTGGATGTGTTTAATGTGGCATTAAAACATCCTAAACTAAATGAAGTAAAACTACCCTATCTACTTCTTATTTTACTCATTGGAATCCTTAATCGCTTTATAATGAAGCATACTGTAGAGCCAAATATGGAAGCAAATCAAGGAGAAAGTATTAAAATCCCATGTTGGAATTAATGCCACATGTTAGATATAGAATCACTTTCTGTGAAACTCTCATCTTAGAAGAAATAGAGAAACACATTAGAGGACAAACTATTTAGGATTAATGACAAAGTACATGAGCATTGACAAGGGGAATTTAAATAAGAACATAAAAGCTTAGTTTTAAAGATAGAAACGTGACTCTCTAGGCTGGCTTTACTCTTATTTCCAGATGCAGAGAAGGAATGTAAATAAGACAAAATAATCCTAGATGGCTGTAAAGTGGTTCCATGGTAAAATGGATTAGGTTAAGTTCACTGAAATAAACCAAAGAAGTGATATAACAACCTCTCAAGGGACAAATGGAAAATCTCTCGCTGGCCCTGTGTTCAAAATTGGAGCCTCTAGGCCATTTTATAAATCAAGACTAGGATATAATGCTTTCTGAGTCTTTTTAAATTTTAAGTATTTGATACCTTATCATCATATTTCTTTATGATCAGCAGGATTTGTGAACTGTGGCTTGAGGATGAAAAATGGGAAATGCAAACATAAGTTTATATAAAACTGAAAAATATAATATAGCAGTCTGAATGTGTGTGCTCATCTTAAACTCTGATGTTAAAATCATAATGTCCGATGTGAAAGTATTAGGGGTCTTATGGAGGTAATTAGGCCATGAGAGTGGAGCCCTCGGGAATGGAATCAGCACTTTACAAAAGAGATCCCAGAGATGTCTGTGTTATTCAACCATGTGAGTAAATAGCCAGAAGATTGCAACACCTTCCCTGAATGATGTTTTTGACTTGATTTTAGATTTCTCAGACTCTAGGAGTGCGAGAAATAAATTCCTGTTCTCTATGAGCTACCTACTCAGTGGCATTTAATTACAGCAATCCAAAAGAATGGAAACAAGTGGTATTCAAACCATTAGGTTTTCTTTCTCATGAATGGTTATGAAAGAATAGTCTCCCTACCCTCATGATTAACACCTAGCACAATGATTACATATCAGTACCCTTACAACTCAACATAAGTTTTGAATGAAAATACTCATGTTTTAATTAGACAGTTAGCTTTTTTTAATAAAAGAAAAAAGGATAGGTTTATAGAGTGTGTATAAAGCCTGGAAATGTATAGTATGGCATGTAATAAAGCCCATCTTCATTCTTTAAGATTAAAAATTATAGTGTTTTCAGACTTCATGGATACTAATATGGAACAGTATCCACACTGCATTATTAATTAGTGAGGGAAAGAAAATTGAAAAAACAATATATAACATTTTATTACTATAGTATTTACATCTCAGTAAAAGGCATTTTTATTCATATAGAATGAACTTAAAATAAAACTAGGAATGAGGGGGTCTGGCGGTGGCGCAGTGGGTTAAGCACATGTGGTGCAAAGCGCAAGGACCGGCATAAGGATCCCGGTTCAAGCCCCCGGCTCCCCACCTGCAGGGGAGTCACTTCACAGGCGGTGAAGCAGGTCTGCAGGTGTCTGTCTTTCTCTCCCCCTCTCTGTCTTCCCCTCCTCTCTCCATTTCTCTCTGTCCTATCCAACAACGAACAAAGTCAGCAATGGCAATAATAATAACCACAGCGATGTTACAACAACAAGGGCAACAAAAGGGGGAAAAAGCCTCCAGGAGCGGTGAATTCATGGTGCAGGCACCGAGCCCAGCAATAACCATGGAGGGGGGGAAAAAAAAAAACTAGGAATGAGTCGGAATTGAGAAGTCAAGTGATAATTCTATTTTTACTGTGTATTTATATCTTTTACACCATGAAAGTGGTTCTAAAGTATTACTTTAACTTTGATTAGAAACAAATAATCTTCTTTTTTTATTTTTAAAGCTATTTCTTTTATTTTAATGAGGAAGAGATACAAAGATAAAAATAGAGACAGAGAAAGAAAGAGAGGCCAGAACACTGATGTATGGCAGAGCTAGGGACTGAACTTAGAAGCTTAGAGCCTTAGGCATGAAAGTCTTTTATATAGCCTTTATGCTATTTCGCCAGCCCAGAAACAGGTGATTTTCGAACAATTCCCACCTGACCTTAATGGTCATTGGAAGTACAAGGGTGAACCGGATTTGATTTGAAGGGTCTTAGACTATCAGATATCTCGATAATCTATACATCACAGACCAAGTGGACAATCCTTAGCTAATCATCATTTCCCTAAACTCA
This sequence comes from Erinaceus europaeus, assembly GCF_950295315.1. Taxonomy (NCBI): domain Eukaryota; kingdom Metazoa; phylum Chordata; class Mammalia; order Eulipotyphla; family Erinaceidae; genus Erinaceus; species Erinaceus europaeus. The sequence goes on along the minus strand of NC_080185.1, from coordinate 101,723,490 downwards.
AAGTTCACCATGCATTAAATGCTAATTTCTTTTATTTTAATTAAAAAAATTTTTTGCCTCCAGGGTTATCGCTGGGGCCCAGTGCCTGCACTACGAATTCACTGCTCCTAGAGGCCATTTTTCTCATATTGCTGCCCTTGTTGTTTGCGCTTGTTGTAGTTGTTATTGTTGTCATAGTTGTTGTTGTTGTTGGATACAGCAGAGATAAATTGAGAGAAGAGGGGAAGACAGAGAGGAGGAGGGAAAGACAGACACCTGCAGACCTGCTTTACCTCTTGTGAAGTGACCCCCTGCAGGTGGGGAGCTGGGAGCTCAAACTGGGATTCTTATGCCACCATTGTGCTTTGTGCCATGTGTGCTTAATCCACTGCACTACTGCCCAGCTCCCTAAATGGCAATTTCTAATAGTCATTCTGATATTTTGACCTTTTGGCATAATTAACCATTTCTGTTTTACTATTCCAACTATTTAACGACAAGTCAAGAGTTAGGTGTTGTGTGCTGTCTCTTAAAACTCTTCACTACATGGCTGTGTTATAATATTCTTTTGACAAAACAAGTAGCTCTACTGGTGAGAGTAATTTATGTGGGAAACACGTAAACAGGATTTACACACAAGGTCACACCATAGCCAGATAGGGCTAATGATCCTCTCTTCCTGCACGAGTATTTTTTTAGTGTTGCCTTTCTTAAGCCATCTTTAAAATTTATGATTAACCCAACACTTCATCTCCACTATTCCAACCTTTGGGTCCATGATTCTTCAACAATTTGTTTGGCTTTGTATGTTAACTCTCTTTTCAGCCACCAGGTTCCAGATGCCATCAGGATGCCGGCCAGGCTTCCCTGGACTGAAGACCCCACCAATGCGTCCTGGAGCTCCGCTTCCCCAGAGACTCACCCTACTAGGGACAGAGAGAGGCAGACTGGGAGTATGGATTGACCAGTCAACACCCATGTTCAGTGGGGAAGCAATTACAGAAGCCAGACCTCCCACCTTCTGCAACCCACAACGACCCTGGGTCCATGCTCCCAGAGGAATAGAGAATGGGAAAGCTATTGGGGAGGGGATGGGATATGGAGATTGGGTGGCGGAAATTGTGTGGAGTTGTACCTCCCCCCATCCTATGATTTTTGTTAATGTCTCCTTTCTTAAATAAAAAAATAAATTAAATAAAATAAAATTTATGATTAATCATGGTTTACAAAAGTATGAGACTACAGGGTATATGTCTATATTTCTTCACTGCACCAACCACAAAAGTTCTATGCCCACACCCTCCCAACTATAGCCGTTATAGTTCTTACAGTCTTCGAGATAGTTCACTTAAAAAAAAAAAAAAGTTCATGTGTTTCAATTCTCTATATTCCACATATGAGTGAAATCATTTGGTGGCTGCCTTTAACCTCTACTTAGTTTACTATGCATAATTATCTCCCATTCTGTCTATTTTGTCCCAAAGGACACAATATCATCTTTTATTATTGCAGAGTAGTATGCCATGAAGTATATATAATATAACTTCTGTATCTATTTATCTGTGGATGAACATTGTTGCATTAAAAAAGATTTTCTAAATAAGCAATAAACTTGTACAATCAGTGTGAACACTGAGGTTCAAATAGGAAGTTAATATATTTTGTCTTCATATCTTTTATCTCATATTTGTACGCTCTTTCCTCCTTAATACTTTGCTATTATTTTCCTTCTGAGGAGCAGAGAAAGTCAAGATATGTTATCTATACCTTTTGATGAAATGACTACAATGAGGAAGTTTAGTGAAATGTTTTATGCCTTCTCAGCTTTATAATTTAAGACATTTATTTCTAATCATTTATATTCAGAAGACAGCAAGAAGAAAGGATACAAAAAGGTGCATCAGAGAGGGCAAAAGATTAAATATTCAATTTGAAAAAGGTTATATTCCATCATTTAAGACTGATAATATACTTTCAACACTGAAAGGTACAGGTATCAGCAAGACTCAACTGGTTGATCTAAAAAAATGGAGCAGTAGTAGTTCTTATGTGTACTGGTTGTTGTTAAGAGTAGGATTAATACTAACTAATTGCTTAAGAGAATAAAAACTCAGAAATGATCTTTAATCAGTCATAGTTTACACTCAATTATTTATTTATGGAAAGAAGTGTTATTTTTGGAGACCTAGTAAGAAAAACGAACCTCCTGCTCCTTCCTAGCTACTTAGTTCTTAGAACTCCAGTATTAGGGCTTCTGTCTATGCTTTGGACAGTTGATACATTACAGTAAGTGTTGAAGTCATAAGCAGTTCTGAGAAACATGCTTCCTTTCTTCAATACTAAGACATAACTTTCTTTTGAAGTTTCATGTCAAATATGCTTACATCACTTACACTCTGGTTAGCAAACAGCAAATTTTAGCTTTTCATTTTCTCAAGTGTAGGCAATAACTTCAAAATAAGTTACCATTTACAAATGCTAAGGTATTAACTCTAGCCAGCTTGATGAAATGAATATATATATATATATATATACACACATATATATATGTTTATGTTTCCAATCCTCGCTGATAGGCAAGAAAAATCCTTTTAAACTTTACAGATAAAAGCTTTTATTTGCTCAAAGTCAGAAAAACACGCCATAAGAATATGTAACTAATTCTTAACCAGTTTTGTGATTTTTTGTATAAACAGCTGCTAAAAATAAATTATATGTTGATAAATCTTTATAGACCAATATTAAAATTCCTTACATATATTCAACCATGAACTGTAAGGAAATTGAAAGATAAACATCCCCTGCCCCCAAACTTATAAAAGACTGATTATTACTACTCAATAGAGATAAGTTTATTTTAGTAGTAGGAAACTATCAAAATCTGGCTATTTTGAAGATAGAATTTTTGAGAAACTTTAAAGGAATTTGCCCTCTCTGTTTGTCAGTAGGAGTTCACTAACCTATGGGGACTCCGATCAGTTCTACAGAGGCTTGTGTTTTAAACTCTTTGTTTATTCAGTATAGAAAAGCTTTATTTTTTTTTTAACAAGGAGTATGTTTGGCTTTTCCCCAAATCCCACCTCTGTGAACTTCCCCTGTAGTTTTGGAACTTGAAAGGTAGATTAAAGTCAGCTTACCTCTCTTTCTTCCTACAAACTAGTTTCCAGAGTATATTTCACTAGATAATTAACCCTGAAACATTCACACCTCCTGTTATCAAAGATTCAAACTAGCCTGAATACCATCACACTTCTGAGAAGTTCTGCACAACATTGCTGTGAATAGTCTTCTCATATTCTCCATGGTTGCAGTGCACCCTTCTGTTTATACCTGTGGTGATAGCACTAGACAGGCTAACTACTCTGAATGAGAAATTTGGATTTCAGTGAGACATACTCTTTGTTTCAGGGGAAACATTGGGGCTATCTATAGCAAACCAATTATGAAGAATGAACTGGTTGAATGGAAATGCAGTTGTGCATCACTTAATGTTTCAGCCAAAGATGGAGAGCATGTATGATGGTGGTCTCAATAGTAAATGCTAAATAGCTTGTATATGTGGTAGGTTGTACAATTTAGGTTTCTGTAATTGCTCTCTATGCCATTCATATAATGACAAAATCGCCTAATGATGCATTTCTCAGAATATAACACCATCATTAAGTAAAAGGTGACTATGCAAATGAGGTCTAAATAAGGCAGCTATATAAACTGATAAAGTAAAGTCACAGGCCCCTTCGAATATACCTAAAATAGACCTACTAACTTTTTCCAAAATGGAGACCTCAAATCTCACCTGCTATATTTTTGTCTTTAGGTTCCAGATTATTAAACAATTTGTTCTCCTTTATAGCTTAATGCTTTTCCAGACACCAAGTTACAGATGCTACCATGATGCCAACCTGAATTCTCCAGGCAGAGGACTTCACCGATGTATCCTGGAACCTCAACTCTCCAGAGCCTTGCTCCACTAGAGAAAGATAGAAATAGGCTGGGAGTATGGATTGACCTGCCAACGCCTATGTTCAGCGAGGAAGCAATTACAGAACCCAGACCTTCCACCTTCTGCACTCCCTAATGATTCTAGGTCCATACTTCCAGATAGATGAAGAATAGGAAAGCTCACAGTGGAGGGGATGGGATATGGAAACCTGTTGGTGGGAAATGTGTGGAATTTTACCCCTCTTATCCTATGTTTTGTTGATATTTTCTATTTTTTATTTTATAAATAAATTAAATAATAAAAAAACAGAGTGGAGTAGAGGTCATAGAAAGCGTGCACAAGTGATAGGAAGCATAAGTTCTATGCCTTAGCTGCTCAGACTCCACTTGGTCTGAATGGGCCTCCCTCGTGGGGGTGGGTGTTCAGTGGCTCCCTGGGCTGGTGGATTTATGTCAGCAAGAGCAGGGTAGTAGAAAGAGATCAGGACCATGTTCAAAGGGTACATGAGTGGGTTGCTCCTCATCTGATCAGTCTGGGACACAGAAGGTAGACTAAGGACCTCGACTGGAGCCAGAGAAGGGAGTAGGGCAGGTCTGAGGAATGGAAGGTCACCAGCCAATAGAGCGTTGGGATAATTATATCTTTGTTTTCTTGAAGATACTAACATCCTTGGCCCTTGATTTTCCAGCTTCAAAGAACGCTGCCTCTGAAGTTGGGGGTGGGGGTGTGTGGATCATTCATACCTGCTTTGTTGCAGTGATTTCTATCTTCCTGCCCGCAGACAACAACAATACGCCTGTGGACATTTCCAAGGTCATATTCATCAATCAAGTATGGGAAGCTTCTCTTGCACACTTTTCCTCTTAAAGGGAAATGAAGAGGTTTGATTGCCCACTGAGTACAAAGAATCTAATTTAGTGGTTTTACTTTAAATTCAGGTACTCTATAGGTTAGGCATCCTAAATCATCACCACCATGGTTATCCTCTCTCCGTTCAATTCTCACCCCTAATATTTACTAGAGGTGTCAGTATACAATATACTCAGAGTTGGGGCTAGGCAGTGGCTCACTTGGTTAAGTGTTCACATTACAATATACCTGGAGTGTCCTGTTTTTTTTTTTTCTGCCCCACTCAACTGCAGAGAAACTGTGTCAATAATGGTTTTTTTTTTTTTTAAAAAAAAAAAAGCACCAAGGGGAAATGAATGTGTGGATTGAGAGATACCTCAATTAGTAGAAGCATACTTTACCATGTGCAAGGACTTGGGTTCAAGCCCCTGGCCACCACATGGGAACACGACTCAAAGGGGAAGCTTCAGAGTAGTAGTGCAGTGCTGTGCCATCTCACTTTCAGTCTTCCACCTGCTATCTTAAAAAAAAAGAAGGAAAGAAACCACTGGGAGTGGTGGAATCCTGAAAGTACAAGAACTCTGGTGGACTTGAAAAAAATTTTTTAAAGTGGGGAGATTGCATTTTTATGCAAATGACTTTCATGCTTGAGGCTTCAAAATCCCAGGTTTAGTCCCCAGCACCACCATAAGCCAGACCTAAGCAGTGCTCTGGTATAAATAAAATAAAATAAAATGTAAAATACAATAAAATTATAAGCACAGTTCTGCCTTTCACATTTTCCTTACAGCATGTACAGTCCCATGTAATGTTTAGTGAGAAGAGTGATGTTTTATTTATTTTTTTAAATTGGAACAATTAGTGTGATCTAAAGCAGAATTTCCATTGACCAAATATATTGATATTTTAGCAGCTCCCCACCCAAACCCAACTTTTCCCTGACCATCTGAATCCTGCCATCATTAAGTATACAAATTAAAATCTGTGTTTTGATGAAGAAATTACATCTATAAGCTGACTGGTTTCTGGCACTGAAAACCTTCCTAAGAAGTAGGCTGAATACATAACTCCCTAGGCCTTCCACTGATTGCATTTATGTTGTTGCCATCAACTCTGCAGATCAAACCTTCCTTCTCTAGGCAAGAGCAGGTGCTGGTCAAAATCAAGAAATTAGGAAGATGGAAATACTGTATATTTCCCTACCTGTTCTGACCTTGACAGTGATAAATATTAATTCCATATAAAAACGTTCCTTTTTAACTTTTGCTTTGAGAATGTTGTCTTGATGAATTCCCAATTTAGTGATAAATAAAATCTTTCATTCAAAAAAAATCTCAATGGCCTAGAACTATGTAAATCCCCAAGTAGTCAGAGAAAACTTTAGGGAAAAAAGTATAAAAATGAATGTATAATGCTCTGTAGTTTCAAAATATTTTCTATAGCTATAGCAACCAAAAATAGCACATTATGGAATAAGAACAGACACACAGAATTCATATATGAAAACTGGAGGACACTGGTGAATAAACCAGATAATACACAAATAACTACTGAAACCATCTGTGTTCATGGCTTAGAAGACTCAGTATAGTTAAAGCACCAATTTCTCCTTATACGCTCTAAAGATTTAATGTGGTCCAAACAAAGATATCAGAAAGCTTCCTTTATAGAAAAACATCCACAAACTGATTCTGAAATGTATACAGAAAGTTAAAATTACAAGAATAGTAAAAGCAGGAACAAAGTTGGAGGGAGGATTCATATTACCCAATTTTAGGCTGCATCATGAAGTTACAATAATAAAGGCACTGTATTATTGGTAAAAGGATATACACCTAGCCCATTTCAAGATACCATATGTTTGGCTTGTATTTCTGCATAACAACTTAGCCTACCTGTAGCAACTTAAAATGTTATCTATATATCAACTTACAATCTATAAGTCAGATGTTCTAGATCAACATGATTGGGATTTCTATTCAAAGGTACAGAAAGCTAAAATCAAGGTGTGAATGCCTAGATCAACTACTTGACTTACTATTGAGAATACATAAGTATACAATGCATACCATATTTATATAGAAAAAGGTAAACACAGCTATAGGGATGGAGAACAGATTGATGGTTGGAAAGGACTTGAGTGTATGGTATTGATTATTTACAAATACAGTGCATGAAATAATTCTCTGTGGTGAGGGGACTATCTTTGACCCTGTGATGGCAGTCATATAAATGTATCCATATGTTGAATTTCATAGAATTATACAAGATTGTACATAAACACCACTCCCATCACTAAAAGACTGTGTCCCATCTCCATCACCCACCCCCGCCTCCCCACCCTCCACCGTGCCAGGAAGCCCAATGGCCACCCTCCCCTTCACCACAGTGTTTTTACATTGGTGCCCTGCTTTCGATTTAATCAGATCTTGCTTTTAGTTTCCCTTTCTGATCTTCTTTCTCAACTTCTGTTGATGAGTGGGGACATCCCATACTCATCTTTATCTTTCTGACTTAGCTGACTTATATAATTCCTTCTAGCTCTGTCCAAGATGGGTTAGATAAGGTGGGTTCATTGTTCTTAATAGCTGCATAGTATTCCATTGTGTATATGTACCACAGCTTTCTCAGCCACTCATCTGCTGTTGGGCACCTGGATTCCTTCCAGGTTAGTTCCACTCCCCAATAAAGTCCCCAAACCTAGATATAGTCCAGGTCTCCTGAGATAGAGCATAGGTTCACCCATGCCCATAAACTAGAGAAAAAATATATACCTGAAAGCAGAAGTACACAAGAGCATGCAGGGAATACCCTCAACACTTCATCTGCACTATTACAGTCTTTTGGTCCATGATTGTTCAACAATTTGTTTGGCTTTGTATGTTAACTCTCTTTTCAGCCACCAGGTTCCGGATGCTGACCAGACTTCCCTGGACAGACGACCCCATCAACGTGTACTGGAGCGCCACTTCCTCAGAGCCCCACCCTACTAGGGAAAGACAGAGACAGACTGGGAGTATGGATCGACCAGTCAATGCCCACGTTCAGTGGGGAAGCAATTACAGAAGCCAGACCTTCCACCCTCTGCAACCCACAACGACCATGGATCCATACTCCCAGAGAGATAGAGAATGGGAAGGCTATCAGGGGACGGGGTGGGATGTGGAGATCGGGTTTTGGGAATTGTGCGGAATTGTACCCCTCTTATTCTATGGTTTTGTTAATGTCTCCTTTCTTAAATAAATAAAAATAAATAAAGAATTATACAAGAATGTAAGCATTTCTGAATAATTTAAAGGTGAGAAAATAATTTGTCTCTAAGGTTATCTTGTAAATTTCACGAACTGTAAAACAAAAATGTATGACTTTTAAATTTATTAATAATAAAGAGAAAACATTTTCTTCTCTCCAGGATTATCTGGAACTGAGTGCCTGAACTGTGAATCCATTGCACCTGTGGGCATTTTTTGGATTTTTTTTTTAATAGGGCAGAAAGAAATTAAGAGGGTGAGGGGAGATAGAGAGGGAGAGAGAAAGATAGACATCTGCAGACTTGCTTCACCTCTTATTAAGCAACACCCCTGCAGGTGGGGAGCTGGGGGCTTGAACTGGAACACTTGAGCAGGTCCTTGCACTTTGTACTACATGTGCTTAACCCTGTGCACCACCACCTGGCCCCCATAAAGAGAAAACTTAATAATAAGCATAGTCTTGGCATTTGGATTACTAAAATTTAGAAAACATACAAAATTAAAAGACACTGGATCAGATCAGCAAGCCAGCAATCTAAACTATTTTTTTAAAACAACAAACTGCTAAATTTTCAGATAGACTTCTCAGAAGACTGTGATCATTCAAATACACATTAAAATGTAGTCAATTTTATTAGTGAAGGAAAGATCTTGATTCTTAGCACATTTTAATGAATCAAACTTAGAACTCCATGTTGCATCATGTTAATCTACTGAAGCATGCATGCTGTTTGTTGTCTCTTTCTCTGTTAATTTCACCACAATTTTACAGGGAGATGCATTTTATTTCATGCCAATATTCAAATTGGTAACTGAAAGTGATATGTTGTTGTGCAATCAGGAAAGTCATCACAATTATTCCAGCTAATGTGTTAATGGGGAAATTATCACTGCCAGCAAGATGAACTGAGAATCATCAGGCACTTTTAGCATTCTGAAAGGCAGCTAATCTCCATTCCTATTTGTTTACCCTTGCTGCACAAGGATCTCTACCTGGGGATCAACTGACATATTACTACTATTGCTGTGTAGCTCCTAGTCTTTCTGTTATAAAGGGTAGAGGACTGGAGGAACCTGCAGGGCTTTCGAAATGCATTTTTTCCCACATACCAAATGGATCAATAACAGGGCTATTCTGTCAAGGGAAAATTGCTACTCTATTTGAATGAGCTAAGAAATGTAAAAGTATGCCCTTGGAAAGAAAGAAGCCAAAATTAATCAACAATGTGTCATCTGGGAACTTCCGCAATACATCTGAAGCACCATCCTCAGCTTAAAGGCTTCCACCTCCTCGGATTGCCCCTGAATATCCACCACTGCCAGTGCCCGGAGGAGGGGGTGAGGGAGGAGAGGTGGGGGAGGGTCTGGAACTGGGTACAGGATCTCAAAGGATCTGAATAAAAGGCAGGCACATGTCCTAGAGTTCCAAGGGCTCTTCATGCTAACCAAGAGATATCTAATCTCCCTATTACCTTTGATCCAAAAACAGCACCCCTACAAAACTTCATTTCATCCATATATCTATGATTATAGAAGAGTCAATATATACTAACATGGATCTCCATTCATCTCTGAGGTGGAGCTCACGTCCACAGAGTAAATGAAGATAATGTACTGAATTCAGAGGAGATTCTCTTACAAAGGAGTGCACCATCTTCTGGAGCATAGCATCACCTGAGAACAGACTGAGAATGAAGGGCCTTTGAGGGTTATGTAAGTAATTCTTTATGAAGGAAATGAGAATTGGCCACTTTACTGTTAGAAATGTATGCATTTATATGAAAGCTTTTCATGACAGATGAGAATCAATCAGTTGATCAAATGTCTTTTCTGCCTTTGCAAACAGCAAAGTACTGAGGTATTTTTTTCCTTGTTATACATGTGAATTCTTATTATATACTTTATTATTGGCAGGAAGAAATTATGCCTCTGGCTTTAGTGAGCAAGACACTTTCAGATATTCATTAGTATATTGGTTTGCTGTATATTATGTATACTAAATATGCATAATACAATATATTATTGGCTTATTGGAAAAGTCACGACATGATTTTGTATAGAAAAGCAGGAAAGTACATCATGACTTTTTAGACAAGCATACACACAATATACATATATATGGCATGTACATAATATCCTTTGATAATATCTGTAATAATTTTATTTCTAATATTTAAAAAATATTTTTAATTTTTTTAAAAAATATTTTAAAGTCCAACATTTTAAGGTTGAGTTTTACTTCATTACAGTGGAGGATTATTTTCAAAGTACCAGAACCAGGAGATCTGCAGTCAGTCAGTATCAGCCTTCCAAACTCATTACACAGTCTTTTCAACAAAACACAGTAGTTTCGCTGAAATTCTCCAATGGGAATTTGCATTCTCCCCTTCACATACACCATACACATGTGTGACTAGTTTTCAAATTTAAATAATTCCTGGGAGGGAAGGCTTAGTTGCTTAATAATTGTTCTTTTTCTTTTTATGCTTCAAGCTTTGAATGGGTCTTTTAAGTTTTGCAGTTGAGTTCATCAAGTGCATACGTTGGGTATTAATGGTAATTATGCACCTGCAAGTGTATTCTTCCAACCTGTAGGTTGTCTTTTGATTTTGTTGACAGTTTTCTTTGCTGAGTAGAAACTTCTCAGTTTGGGGGCCGGGAGGTAGTGCACCGGGTTAAGCTACATAGAACAAAGTTCAAGGACCAGTGCAAGGATACTGGTCCAAATCCCCGGATCCTCACCTGCAGAGGTGTCGTTTCACAAGCAGTGAAACAGGTCTGCAAGTATCTGTGTTTCTCTCCCCCTCTCTATCTTCCCCTCCTCCCTTAGTTTCTCTCTGTTCTATCCAACAACAACAACAAAATGGGGAAAAAATGGCTGCCAGGAACAGTGGATTCGTGGTGCAGGCATCAAGCCTCAGTGATGATCCTAGAGGCAAAAAGAAAGAGGGGGAGGCAGAGAAATTCCTCAGTTTGATATAGTACTACTTGCATATTTTTTTCTTTCTTCTGTTGCTTTTGCTTTTGATGGTAGATTCAAATAATCATTGCCAAGACAAGTAGCAAGGAGATTACCTCTTCTGTTTATTTCTAGAAGTCATACAGTTTCAAGTCTTTAGTTCACTTGTGTTGGCTTTTATATATGATATAATTCGGGGGGTCCAGTTCCATTCTTCTGCACATGACTACCCAGTTTTCCCAGCACCATGTATTGAACCAATAATAATTTCCTTATTGTACATTCTTGGCTTCATTGTCACAGATTAATTAATCATACATGTTTATGGTTACTTCTGGTATCCTTAATCTGTTCTATTGATTTATGTGCCTCCTTTTTATGCTGAAATCATTGTTTGGATTACTGCAGTTCTGTAATAAGACACACCCTGAAGATATTGCAGGTTTAATCTCAGACCATTGCAATAAAGCAAATATTTTAACAAAATGAGTTGAATGGAATTATCCTCAGTGCATGTAAAAGTTATATTTAGGTGCCGCGCAGTAGCACATCCCATCGAACACACACATTATCATGCACAAGGACCAGGGTTCAAGCCTCTGGTCTCCACTAGCAGGTGGAAAGCTTCACAAGCAGTGAAGTGATGCTACAGTTCTCTCTCTCCATATATATATGTATATGTATATGTATATGTATATGTATATGTATATGTATATGTATATGTATATGTATATGTATATGTATATGTATATGTATATGTATATGTATATTCATTCCTTTCCCTCTTGATTTTTGTGTCTCTATCCTATAAAATAAATATATATTCAAAAATCATATTTAAACTATAATATAGTCTCTAAATATGTTATAGTATATCTAAAAACAACGTGCAGGATTTAATTCAAATAATTAAATAAATTCAAATAATTTATTGCTTAAAAATGCTGACCAACAGGACCAGGTAGTGGTGCACCAGATAGAGTGCAGACACTAACATGTGCCCAGGTTCAAGGCCCCAGACCCCACCGGCAGGAGGAGGCTTCACAAGTGGTAAAGCAGTGTTGCAGAGATTTATCTGTCTCTCCCTTTCTAAGTCCCCCTTCCCTTTCAAATTCTCTGTCTCTATCAACCTGAAAGAAAAAAAAAAGGGGGGGAAGAGTGCTGGAGTGGTCGATTTGTCACATAGGTGGTGAGCCACAGTAAAACCTTCAAAATTATAGAGTTGATATTCTCAATGACTGAAAATATTGGCCTAATTTATCAAGTAGGCTTATGTTATATTCTAAATCCTTTGTCATATCAACAATGCTTACAGCATCTTCACAAAGAATGTCTTCCTGCTGGGAACTCAATGCACAATAAGGAGACCAAAGTTGGTGGTGGCAATGGTGTGCAGATGCCTGTCACAGAAGGATGAGAAACTGTACTCTTGTAAAGCATTATTCCTCTAGTAAAACAACAAAATAAGAAGCTCTTTTTTGACTAGCCACCAAAAAGGAACTCTTCCTCTGTTAAAGTTTATTCATTAGAATTCAGTATTTCATTCACATCTTCAGACTTCATTTCTAATTCCAGTACTCTTTGCAGTTCTACTACACCTGTAATTATTTCCTCTAAAGATGTCTTAAATACTTCAATGTCATTCTTCAGGATAGGATTCAATTTATTCCAAATTCCCTCCTAACTCTGATACGTTAATATCTTTCATAATTAAAAAATATTCCTTATAATACCTAGAATGGTGAATCCTTTTCCAGAAGGCATTCAACTGACTTGTTTAAACCCTTCATAAGAATCACTATCTGTGGCTGCTATGGTCATAAAGGATGCATTTCTTTTTTTAAAATTTATTTATTTACTACTGGATAGAAACAGAGAAATTGAAGGGAAGGGGAAGATAGAGAGACAGAGAGACACCTGCAGTCCTGATTCACCACTCATGAATCCTTCCCCCTTTAGATGGGGACCAAGGGCTTGAACCTGGGTCCTTGCACACTGCAGTGTGAGCAGTTAACCAGGTGCACCACCACCTGGTCCTGGATGCATTTCTTAAATAATAAAATTTGAAAGTTAAAATTACTACTTAATGCATGAGTTGTAGTATGGATGTTATGTTAGTAGGCACAAAACAATAGTCAACATGTTTATATCCTTTAGAGCATTGTCAGTGAGCAATACTATTTTAAAAGGATTTTTCCCTAAGCAATAGCTCTCAACAGTGAGTTTAATGCAGTCATTTAGCCATGTTGTAAACAGATGTATTGTCAACTAGGATCTGTTGTTCCATTTATAGAGCATAATCTGAATAGATTTGGTATCATTCCTAAGAGCTTTTTTTTAGAATCATAAATAAGCATTAGATTCAACTTTGAAGGCACCAGATATGTAAGTTCTAAATGCCATCTTCTTGCAATAGAAGTTAGCTAATTAACCTACACTCACAGTCTATTCATTAATGTAGCAACCTTCATCAATGATCTTAGCTAGACCTTATGTTAATAGACTGCACTTGCCATGTACTTTTATGTTATAGAGATGACTTTTTCCCTCAGACCTCGTGAACCAATGTCTGTTATCTGAAAAATTTTCTTTTAAAAAAAAAAAACTATATTGTAGGGCACCAAAGTAAAAATCTCTGGGTGGAGGGTGAGAGTAGATGTTCAGCTTCACTGGGGTGGGGGTGGGGTCGGGACACAGTTCTTTGGTGGTGGGAAGGGTATTGATGTACACTCCTATTAACTTGTAGTCTCATAAATCACTATTTAATTAATATGAAAGGGGGAAACCTGATTGAATATCTCAAACTTTTTAATGCACAGACCATAGGCTGAGTAGTTCCCTTAATCTAAGCACTTAAAACTTCAAACGTGGGGAGGTTCCCCGAAGATGGCAGACTGAGAAGCTGCTAGTGGCTTGAGCTCTGACCACATCTTCTGGAAAAGGTAGGATTTTCTGCCTTTAGTAGACCAGTCAATAAGGGGTCCTAGCAGTGACACCAAGGAGGTGACTATAACTTAATTTGGGTTAAGAAACAGAGTAGAAAAAAAGGGAAAATAAATTTTTTTCCTTTTAATTATTAAGCACACCCCTTCCCCCTTCCCCCCCCATAACCAGTCCCTGGGGACCAGCTCCTAGCAGGCTTCCTGCTGAGCTTCTGTCTTAACCAAATTCCTATCCCACCAGGGAGTATCATTCATTCTAAGTCTATACCCTTCTGAAACTTATGGCTTTTTTTCTTTCTAAGTAGCCAACCCCCCCACCTCACCCTGCATAGCTAATGAAATAATTAAAAATAAATAAATAAATAAATAAATAAAACTCTTTCCTTTGACTGCTCTTCTATGACTGTTCTTTTTCTTATCTTTTTCATTTTTCTCTCTCTCTTTCTTTTTTTTTCTTTTTCTCAGTATTGTCATCCTTTCTTCCTTAATCCTACAGCTTCCAAAGACACAGGCCCCAGCCCCCACACCACCAAACAGTGTGCTTTTTTGAATTCACTGATACACATTTGGGAATTATTTTGGGGAAGAATTCTGACTCAGTGTGGACTCTCACTGAAAGTGTCTCTGCTCAACTTCCCTTCCTCTTTTAGCCACCCCTAGAATATACAATGGATAATAGATTTGCATAACTGTCTATTTCAGTTATACTTGTCTAGTCCTGAGGGTTTTTTTTTCTCATTCTTAACAATAAGCTGCCTCTGATCACGAGGTTTGAGGTAATCTAGGACAGGGTTTATTTTTTTTACCCTGCTCTATTTTATTATTAATATTATATAAAGGCATATATCTTCCCCCCCTTTAGGTTGATCATATTAACTCTTAGGGTATCTTTCATTGCTAGGGTAGTGGGCATATTATCTATTGTGGGAGGAACTTGTCTCCTTACTCCTACCTCCTCTACAGACTCTCCCCTCCCTCCTCCTCCGAGCTAATTAAAAAAATTATTAAATTAAATTAAATTAAAAATAAAGTAATTAAAAAAACATTGCATTTCACTGCTCTTTAATTACAGCTCTTTTTCTAATCTTTTCCCTTTTCTCTCACTTGTCTCTTTTTTCTTTTTTTTTCTTTTTTTTTTATATTGTCATACACTTCTTCCTTCCTTCTTCTTTGCCTTAAATTTGTATATGGCTCTGGGGAGAATATTCATTTTGATGATATTTATTCTTCCAATCCATGAGCATGGGATATCTTTCCATTTCTTGGTATCAGTTTCTATTTCCTTGAGTAGCGACTCATAGTTTTCAGCATACAAGTCTTTCACTACTTTGGTCAACCTTATTCCTAGGTATTTGATTGATTTTGCTGAAACAGTAAATGGGAGTGATTTCTGGATGTCTTCTTCTTCAGATTTAGTGTTTGCAAAAAGAAATGCCACTGATTTTTGTACATTGATTTTGTAGCCTGATACCTTGCTATATTGCCTAATATCTTCCAGTAATTTTCTGCTGGATTCTTTAGGTTTTTCTGTGTATACTATCATATCATCTGCAAATAGTGAGAACTTAACTTCTTCCCTTCCAATCTGTATTCCTTTGATTCCTTTCTCTTGCCTGATTGCTATGGCAAGAACTTCCAATACTATGTTGAAGAGTAACGGTGACAGTGGACAGCCCTGTCTAGTCCCCGATCTGAGGGAGAATGCTTTCAGCTTCTGTCCATTGAGTATGATGTTGGCTGTAGGTTTGCTATATATAGACTCCACTATCTTGAGGAATTTCCCATCTATTCCCATTTTTTGTAGAGTTTTGAGCATGAATGGGTGTTGGATTTTGTCAAAGGCTTCCTCTGCATCTACTGAGATAATCATGTGGTTTTTGGCTTTGCTTTTATTGATGTGGTGAATGACATTGATTGACTTACGGATGTTGAACCAGCCTTGCATTCCTGGGATGAATCCCACTTGGTCATGATGAACAATCTTTTTGATATGTTGCTGTATCTGGTTGGCCAGATCTTGTTTAATATTTTGGCATCTATGATCATCAGAGAGATTGGTCTGTAGTTTTCCTTTTTTCCTTCCATATGACCCAATAATTCCTCTCCTGGGGTTATACCCCAAGGACTCAATAACACCCAACCAAAAAGAGGTGTGTATTCCTATGTTCATAGCAGCACAATTCATAATAGCTAAAACCTGGAAGCAAGCCAGGTGCCCAACAACAGAGGAGTGGCTGAGAAAGCTGTGGTATATATACACAATGGAATACTATGCAGCTATCAAGAACAATGAACCCACCTTATCTAACCCATCTTGGACAGAGCGAGAAGGAATTATGTTAAGTGAGCTAAGTCAGAAAGATAAACATGAGTATGGGATGATCCCACTCATCAACAGAAATTGAGTAAGAAGATCAGAAAGGGAAACTAAAAGCAGGACCTGACCAAATTGTAAGTAGGGCACCAGAGTAAAAACCCTGTGGTGAGGGGTAGACATGCAGCTTCCTGGGCCAGTGGGAGGTGGGAGTGGGTGGGAGACATGGGTCACAGTCTTTTGGTGGTGGGAATGGTGTTTACGTACACTCCTAGTAAAATGTAGTCATATAAATCACTAGTTAATTAATACAAGAGGGGGAAAATAAATTGCATGTCTCAAAGTTTTTCAAAACACAAACTGAAACTTTTCAATATATAGGCTGTGTAACTGATATGCAGACTCTCTCAAAAGCCTAGACCAAGTACATCAGAAGCAATCAGTAGTACAGCTATATACAAGATGCAGGGTACTGTACAGCAAACCCTAACAAAAGGACTTTTCAAAGTTAACCCAATTACCAAATAATGTGATGATAACATTAACTATTGATTGTCTCTTTGAACCCTAAGACAGCAGGAACCTCATATCTCCACTATAGAGCCTCTACTTTCCCAAGTCCTGAACCCTTGGATAGGGCCCACTTTCCCATATGCCTCTCCCAATCCATATCAAATAATATTGCAACTGCTGATCACAACCTAACCAACACAACGAATGCCACCTCAACATGCTTTACTTCAGACTGTGTCCAGAGACTTCACGTGTGGAATGACAACCCTTCAACTTCATTACTCGGGTGAGACCTTTCCTTTCATAGTATACTCTAATTCCATCTCAGGTGGTTCAAATTCTAACCAAGTCCCAAAACCTAGATATACACCAGTTTCTGTGAGAGAGAGCATATGTTCACACGTATCAGTAAACTACTGTAAAATATATACCTGAAAGTAGAAGTACACTAGAGTTTGCAGTGAGTACCCCCCTAACACTTCCTCTCCACTATTACAAGCTTTGGGTCCATGATTCCTCAACAATTTGTTTGGCTTCGCATGTTAACTCTCTTTTCAGTCACCAGGTTCCAGATGTCATCAGGATGCCGGCCAGGCTTCCCTGGACTAAGACCTCACCAATATGTCCTGGAGCTCCGCTTCCCCAGAGACCCACCCTACTAGGGAAAGAGAGGCAGACTGGGAAATGGACCGACCAGTCAACGCCCATGTTCAGCGGGGAAGCAATTACAGAAGCCAGACCTTCTACCTTCTGCAACCCACAATGACCTTGGGTCCATGCTCCCAGAGGGATGAAGAATAGGAAAGCTATCAGGGGAGTTGGTGGGATATAGAGATCTGGTGGTGGGAATTGTGTAGAGTTGTACCTCTCCTATCCTACGGTTTTGTTAATGTCTCCTTTTTAAAACAAATAAATAATAATAAAATAAAATAATAGGATAGCTATCAAGGGAGGGGATAGGATTTGAAGTTTTCGTGGTGGGATTGTGTGGAGTTATACTTCTCTTATCCTATGGTTTTGCCAGTGTTTCCTTTTTATAAATAAAAAATTTAAAAATGTATTATCTTTATTAATTTATTGGATACATACAGCCAGAAATTGAGAGGGAAGGGGGAGATAGATAGGGAGAGAGACAGAGAGACATCTGCACTGCTGCTTCACCATTCCAAAGCTTTCACCCTGCATGTGGGGATGAAGGGCTTGACCCTGGGACCTTGTGCACTGTAACATGTGCGCTTAACCAGATGTGCCACCACCTGGCCCCCTCCAACTTTTCCTCTGCATCTTCCTCATCTCTCTGGCTTTCAAAGAACTGGCAAGATTTAGCATTTGTTCTAGATTAGGCTTTGTCTTATGGGAAAAATTGTGACTGGTTCAATATCTATAGACCACTTAAACATCCTCCATATGAGCAATAAATCTGTTTCTTAATAAGTGTTGATCACAGATCACCATAATGATTTATAACAGCAAAAAGTTCAAAATATTTAAATAACTCTTAAATGTGAATTAGAGATACAAAGTGAGTGCACGATGTTGGAAAAATGGTACTGATACACTTACTGGACACAGGGTTGCCACAAATCTTCAATTGGTAAAAAAAAAATGCATTATCTCCATAGTCAATACATCAAAGCATAATAAACTGTGCATGTTTACATAGCCTCAAGTCAGAAAAGCTTCCAGCTTTGTTCTTTCTCAATGCTGCTATAGCTATTAGTGGTTTTCGGTGGTTCTATAAGAATATGGGATTTTTTCCTGCTTCTGTTTAAAATATCTTTGAAACTTTGATAGGGGGTATATTTAATATGCTTTTTAAATATTATAGTAGTGTGGAGAAAACTGGAAAATCATGAAATTAAAACTCCTATGCCTCATTTTGGGTGGACCTAGAAGGAATTGTGGTATGCGAGATAAATCAAAAAATAAAGATAAATACTAGATGCTCTTACAGGTATAATTTAAGGAACAAGGAGGGAAAGTTATCACACAGGGTGACACTTGGACTAAACATTTTCTTTTTAAAATTTTTTTTATCTTTATTTGTTTAATGGATAGAGAAAGCCAGAAATTGAGAGGGGGTGGTGATAGAGAGAGACAGAGAGACACCTACAGCCCTGCTTCACTACTCGTGAAGCTTCCCCCCTGCAGGTGGTGACCGGGGGCTCAAACCGGGGTCCTTGCGCACTGTAACATGTGCGCTCAACCAGGTGCGCCACCACCAGGCCCCGGACTAAACATTTTCTAAACTGAACATTGCTAGATGCCTCTTGCAGCAAGATCCTAACTGCACCAGAAAATAAATTTCTGGACATGCAGGGGAGAGAAAAGGCAAGGGAAGCAGTTAAGTGAGTGCTGGGGACTCAATGCACAATGTTGGAGGAGGAGCCAAGCTGGTGATGGGTTTATTGTGTAGACACTTATCGCAGAAGAATGAAAAACTGTCCCCGTATAACAACTCTCTTGTAAATCATTATTTCCATAATAGAACAATAAAAACTACCAATAAATGACACTATTGGCTCTTGACTTTAGTGAGCAGCAACAGGAGTACAACTCTTCGCTTTCCCATGTTTTCTCTTCCACCTTTGAAAGAACTGTCCTAGTTAAACTAGAAGATCTAGTTTTGCCTATGCAAGCTTTGTATTTCTCAACTTCTGTCTATGAGTGGGATCACCCCATATTCATCCTTCTCTTTCTGGCTTATCTCACTTATATTTCCTTACACTGCCACCTGCATCCCACTGCACACCAGCATACTTAACTTGGTTTTGCCAAAGGGTGTTTCTGAAATGAAGTTCCCTAACAAGCCCAAATAAAATCTCTGTTCACTTGCAGATTAAGTTTTGGATCCCTCCTCCTCCTAATTCTTCCCCCTCCTCCTCTTCCTCTTCCTTTTTGTTTTTTAATATTTATTTATTTATTCCCTTTTGTTGCCCTTGTTTTATTGTTGTAGTTATTATTGCTGTTGTTATTGATGTCATTGTCGTTGTTGGATAGGACAGAGAGAAATGGAGAGAAGAGGGGAAGACAGAGACGGGGAGAGAAAGAGAGACACCTGCAGACCTGCTTCACTGCTGGTGGAGCGACTTCCCTGCAGGTGGGCAGCCAGGGGCTTGAACCAGGATCCTTACGCTGGTCCTTGCGCTTTGCACTGCCATGTGTGCTTAACCCGCTGTGCTACCGCCCAACTCCCCTTCCTCCTCCTTCTATTGTCACTGGGGTCATCACTGGAGCTTGGTGCCTGCACTATGAATCCACTAGTCTTGGTGGCCATTTTTCTCTCCCTCATTTTCTATTATACTTGACAGGATAGAGAGAGATTGAGAGGGAAGGTGAGACAGAGAAGAAGAGAGACAGAAAGACACCTGCAAACCTGTTTCACTGCTTGTGAAATGTGCCCTCTACATGTCAGGAGTGGAGGCTTAAACCAGGTTCTTGCACATGGTGATATGTGCATTTAATCAGGTGTGCCACCGCCTGACCCCAACAACTGTCTTCCTTAGGTGAATGGAATTTCATCATAACTTTTAAAATATTTTTATTTTTTATTATCTATATTTATTTATTGTATAGAGACAGCCAGAAATTGAAAGGGAAGGGGTGAGGAGAGAGAGAGAGAGAGAGAGAGAGAGACCTGCAACACTGCTTCACCACTTGAAAAGCTTTCCCCCTGCAGGTGGGGGCCAGAGGCTTGAACCCAGGTCCTTGTGCACTGTAACATGTGCATTCACTCAGCCAGGTGCGCCACCACCACCACCCATAACTTTTCCATTTTAGGAAAGATTTCTTATGTCTTTGAATGGCTTGAATCCATACCAGCTTTTTCTCCACTTATAACACTTATAAGCAATTCATTTTGTATTTCAATTAAAGGAAGGTAAGTCAGAGATGTCTCTGAATTATCATCATATTTAATAGCAGATTGTACTCATTGTTTTGAGAGCTATGACAAAAAACAGAAATCACAATTACTCAACAAAAATACTCTGATTTTTATACATTCAGTATTTCTTGAATGCTTATTATTCACAGAAACCAAGACTAAGTGGTAATTCCATTATTGTATCTTTTTGTGTGATGACAGATCAATTCTTAGCTTTTTGTTTCATGCAAAAGAGTATCAAGAGAGATCTGTCACCATTATTAGTTATTTAAGCAGAGGTAATGGAGTAATGTTAGAATCTATCCTGTTAAAATTTGGAGTAAGACTTTTAAACTGGGATTCATTGTGCAGATAATATTTGTTCTGCATAGCAGGCATCTGTACTTCATTACCCTCTGTCAATTTCTGCCCAAACTTCATATCTTTCTTTAAGTAAACACTGACTGTGAAAAATAGTGGGCTATATAGATAATGTAGTTGAACTGAGGTTCCTTTGCTTCTCTTAGACACATAAGATTTAACAATCAGTGAACCAATTGGTAAATGATGCACTTCATCACTAGTTAATCTAAGAAAGCTTATAACACCATCAGGTCAAAGGATGGGGGTAATTATCTTAATATAAAAAGATACTATTTAGTGGGTTGGCAAGATAACTCACCTGGAGAGTGTGCCTGCTTTCTTATGTATGCATCCCAGGTTTCAACTCAGCCCTCAATACACTGAAGGAACTTTAATGCTATGGTATCTTCCCCTCTCTCTGTTGTTCAAGCTGAAAAAGCTGACCTGAAGCAATGAAGCTCCCAAGATGACAGAGAGCAAGAGTGAGAGAAAAACTACTTAAGGTCCAACTCAAAGTAGCTACTGAAGAGAAATTTATTTTCTGGCGCAGTTAGGAATATTTGAAGGGAAATTGGCTCCCATGAGTTGATATATGAGTAATCAAGAAAAAAGAGTGGAAGTATTTCACTAATCCAAACTTTATTCTTTGGACCAAAATAAATTTTCCTACCACTAGTTCCCTGGGCAAAACCTACTGCAACTGGGCCATTTATACGTATTGTAACCAAAGACATTTAAAAGACATTTGCAAGTCTTTTAAAATTTTTATTATTATTCATTTTCCCTTTTGTTGCCCTTGTTGTTTTATTATTGTTGTTGCTGATGTCATCGTTGTTGGTAGGACAGAAAGAAATGGTGAGAGGAGGGGAAGACAGAGAGGGGGAGAGAAAGAGAGAGACCTGCAGACCTGCTTCACCGCCTGTGAAGCAACTCCCCTGCAGGTGGGGAGCCAGGGGCTCGAACCGGGATCCTTGCACCGGTCCTGGTCCTTGCGCTTTGCACCACGTGCGCTTAACTTGCTGCACTACCGCCTGACCCCCACATTTGCAAGTCTTAAAGGGTCAAGCTGATTCTCTTAGGCAGTGATGAATGAGAAGACTGGAGAAAGAGTTGGTTAGGAGCATCAAGAAAAACTCAAATATGCTTAAGTAGGCATGAAGAATATCGCTGGAAAATCCTATTTCTTCACTTCCCTCCTTTACCCATGGCTGACAATGGATACACCTTCTCAACATACCTAGATTCGACTTCTCCATATGAACCACTTTGGCATGTCAATTATATTGAGTTGAGGTCAATATAATCATTATATTGAGTTGAGGTCAACTAAGGCCCTACAGACTCACAAGAAATTTTTTCTACTTCCTAAATACTCAGAAGAATGGGAATGGGAATGTTACCCAGAATTAGTATTATTACCAGAAATAACTTTTCCATCAGAGAAAATTATCTTTATGTATAATCACAAATATCTAATTACAGATCATTTGCTCTTCAAGAGCAAATGCTACTCCCCATGTGAATCCCTTTCCTTTACCCTTAGAGACCCAGACTTCTTTTTTTGCATATGTTTATTTGTAATAAATATAAAAATGATATAAAATATGATGATTCTTTGTGCCTTTTAAATAACTAGGAAGACAGGGAGTAGGGCAATAGCGCAATGGGTTATGCACAAGTGGCACCAAGTGCAAGGACCAGCTTAAGGATCCTGGTTCGAGCCCTGGCTCCCCACCTGTAGGGGAGTCCCTTCACAGGCAGAGAAGCAGGTCTGCAGGTGTCTATCTTTCTCTCCCCTCTCTCTCTGTCTTCCCCTCCTCTCTCCATTTCTCTCTGTCCTATCCAACAATGACATCTGCAACAACAACAATAATAACTACAACAACAATAAAACACAGCAAGGGCAACAAAGGGGAAAATAAATATTTAAAAATTATAAAAAAATAAAATAATTAGGAAGACAGAGAAATGATCTAATATAGTAAAAATGCAAAAATATACCCAAATCTAGATGAAGTATTAGAATGTTGGAAAGAAAGTAATCTTTTTTTATACTTGTACTTTATCTGGTTCAAAAAGCTGGAATTACAAGTTATCCATAAATTATTTATTTATTTATTTATTTATTTTGCCTCCAGGGTTATCGCTGTCTGCACCAGGAATCCACTGCTCCTGGAGGCTATTTTTCCCCTTTTGTTACTCTGTTGGTTAATCATTGTTGTGATTGTTATTGTCATTGCTGTCATTGTTGTTGGATAGGACAGAGAGAAACTGAGAGAGGAAGGGAAGACAGGGGGGAGAGAAACATAGACACCTGCAGACCTGCTTCACTGCTTGTAAAGAGACCCCTCTGCAGGTGGGGAACTGGGGGCTAGAACCAGGAACTTTAAGCAGGTCCTTGCGCTTTGCACCATGTGCGCTTAACCCACTGCGCTACTGCCTGACTCCCCTATCTAGAAATTATAAAATCATTAAAATAAAATTATAATCATCTAAAAATTGCTATGCTGGGTTGTGTAATCTAATCCTAAATCATATACTATTTTTTCCAAAGTGACTATTTTTAAAATTTTTTGATATTTTATTTATTTTCCATTTTGTTGCCCTTGTTTTATTGTAGTAGTTATTATTGTTGTTGTTATTGATGCCATCATTTTTAGATAGGACAGAGAGAAATGGAGAGAAGATGGGAAGACAGAGGAGAGAAAAATAGACACCTGCAGACCTGTTTCACCACCTGTGAAGTGACTCGCCTGCAGGTAGGGAGCCAGGGGCTTGAACCGGGATCCTGATGCCAGTCCTTGAGCTTCGTGCCACGTGCGCTTAACCCGCTGCACTACTGCCCGACTTCCCATATAGTATTTTTTTATCCTGGTCATCATTTCCTATCTAACAACTAAACTATGAGAAGTCAAGTTATTCTTCAACAGTAACTTTGGCATTTAGGAAGATAGACATTTTTCAAAAACCCTAAGTAATCCTGGGCTGGGGAGACAGTTTAATGACTGCAAAAGACTTTCATGCTTGAGGCTCTGAAGCCCCTGGTTCAATCTGAGATATCACCAAAAACTAGAGCTGAGCAAAGCTTTAGACTCTCCCTCTCTCTCTCTCTCTCTCTCTCTCTCTCTCTCTCTCTCTCCCCCTCCCCCTCTCCCTCTCCCTCTCCCTCTCTCCCTCTCCCTCTCCCTCTCCCTCCCCCCTTCCATCTGCTTCTCTCTGTATTATCTCTCTCTCTGGGCATAACCACAACAGGATTTTGTTGCAACAGTATAGGTATACAATTCAATTAGTAATAAATGAAAGGAGAGGGAGGGCTGTGAATCACTTTCAGACAGAATGTCAGAAGACAACCTTTCCAGTGCAACTTGGAGACGCAGACTTCTCTCTATTTCTTAGTTCATGATAGATACTTTCATTTTGGCCCACTGGTTTGAGAATCAACATCAGTATGCATATTTTCCAGACGTATATAATTAAATTTGGTTTAATTCCCTCTGGCTAACCTGTCTGATGCTAATTTAATTGCTTGATCATCCGCACCATGAGGAAGTAGAGGGACTCTCTCTCTCCTCTATTATACTAACAATGACCCAGGCACTGTGGTTTCTCTGCTTGTCATTCCTTCCACATCCCACCCCAATATATTTGGTTTTGTAACAGTTGATTCAGTGACCCTTGTATAGCTTCATTTGGGTCAGCATCTATTTTAGCCCTGAGCAAAGCAGAAAGTATTGAAAACAGGTAGGAAGTGTTTCTCTACCCTCTTGGGTCATCCTCTTTTCTGGCCTGCCAGCAACCATAGTATGATTTCCAGGCAGTAAGATATCAGAAACCAAACCCTTCATATTATCCAAGTCAAATATTTCAAAGAATGAGCCTTGGAGCTAGAAGGTAGCTCAGCTAGTACAAAATACACCTTCCTGTGTGTGATGCCCCATGCTTGAGCTCTCCAACCGTATGAGAGCACCATGGACAGCACAAAAATACCTGCATGGATGGTATGGATGGTATTGGTGTCTCCCCTCATGCCTATTTCTCTCAAAAATACAAAGTCCTTTTATTTATTTTTTTCTCCAGGGTTATAGCTGGAGCTCGGTGACTACACTAGAAATCCATTGCTCCTGGGGTCATTTTTTCCCCTTTCATTTATTCTTTCTATAGGGTAGGATAGAGAGAAATTGAGAGGAGAAGGGAAGACAGAGAGAGGGAGAGACAGACACCTGCAGATCTGCTCCATCACTTGTGAAGTGATCCTTCGGCAGGTGGGGAGCCGGGATCTCGAACTGGGATCCTTGTGTGAGTCCTTGTGCAGGTCCTTGCTCTTCATACTTTGTGCAGTTAACCTGGTTTGCTACTTACTGCTTGGCTGATTTTTTTTTTCTTACCAGAGTACTGCTCAGCTCTGGCTTATGGTGATGTGAGGGATTGAATCTGGGACTTTGGAACCTCAGGTATGAAGCCTTTATTGCATATTCCATTTTCTATCCACTAGAAAGGTTTAAAAATTGGGCTTGGAGCAGGCAAGACAGCTCACCCAGCATGGTATCTGTTTTGTCGTGTGCATGGCTCCAGTTCAAGCCCTGATATGAGAGTACTACTGCACTAAAGGCAGTTTTGATGCTGTTGTGTCTCTCCTACTTTCCTTCTGTCTTTCTCTCCAAAAACATATTAACCAGGAGTAGTAAAGTCTCAATAATGACAAAAAAATTGTCCCAGGAGGCCACTCAGTTGCACTGCATATGCACGAGGTCCTAGATTCCTTTGCTGCTGACACATAAATAAAATAGTTTAGCTTAGTAATCAACTTCAATTTTATAACAATAACTAGTCTATATCGATGACCATCATTTTCTGAAGTATTCTGTGCTCATCTTAAACCACCCACTAAATAACAGCAAGTATGAGCAGAGAAAAAAATACATGATCAGCTCCCTGCTTCTAGCAGTGTAATCTCTACCCAACACACACACACACCATCACCATCATAACCATTAGAATCAGTAACTAACTAATTCATTAAAAGCATACCTTCTCTAAACTTGAGCTACAGCACATATTATTTACATAATAGTGGGAAATCTTGAAAGATCACTATAATCACTTGGAGAGCACTTAAAAAATCTGGAAGGTCCACCACATTGTAGATGCTACTATGATTCTATCCTGACTTCCCTGGGAAGATGACCTCACTAATGTGCCTCAGAAAGTCACCTCTCCAGAGCCCTGCCCCACTAGGGAAAGATAGAAACAGACTCAGGGTATAGATCCACCTGCCAATGTACATGACCAGTGTAGAAGCAATTACAGAAGCCAGACCTTCCATCTTCTGAATTTTGGTTCATAATCCCAGAAGGGGAGAAATGCTAGGGGAAGATGACCAGAGGGTTCTGAACTCCATTTCCATCAGGACCGAAAGACAAAGGAAGTAGTAGGTGTGACTTCGAAACGAAGAGAAAGCAGAAAGCGAGACCATAGAAAACAATGGGCAAATGTATGTGTGTGTGTGTGTGTGTGTGTGTGTGTGTGTGTGTGTGTGTGTGTGTGTGTGTGTATGTGTATGTAATAGTCAACCCATATCTGTGATCTTGGGACAACTACTACAGTTTCCAATTGAGAGAATAAGGGAAAGGTGTGGAACTATACCCCTGTTGTTTTATATTTTTGTAAATCAATATTAAATAATAAAAAAAACTTAATTAAAAAATAAATTGAAAGCTAAGGCCACTGACCACATCATTACACCAGAATCCCTGTAAGATGGGTCTGGTCAGAGATTTATGAACACCCAGAGTGATTCTGAGGTGCAGCCCAGTTTGAGAATCCCTGTTTTTATACAATTGTGCGTGACTGGGAAAACAGTGTTGAGGACTATTCCTTCATTATCTTATATTGCAGTAGTTTGTGTTTCTGTAGTGGACATAGATCTGGCATGATTCAGACCTTCAAAAACGTAAACAAACTCACTTTGAGAAGTTATGCATTTGTGGCAGACATGACACTTCTTGAAGTCAGATGACTGAATATGGGCTGTGATTCTACAAGCAATTTTTTTTTATCCAAACAGCTCTCACAAGAGAGAGGCTCTGATAGGATGAATTATTCCCATGGCTCATGTTAGTGTAGACAGCAGAAGTCCACAGAGGCAGGCTTCATTAGCAGGATGCCAGTGGAGTCAGGGGAAAAATCAATGCAACCCCTGACTGCCAGCATTTGGGAAACATTTGATATTTAATATTCACTAGAGTGCAATGCTGAAATGTCATTTTCTATTGATTTGCATTCCATGGCAAGGCAGTCAGGAAGCACAGCTGTTCTTTAAAAGGCCTCATAAACCTGTCAATGCGGTTTTCATGTCATTGTGGTATTCAGCATTGTAACTGGTCTTAGGAGTTTTATATTCCCAGATTACGATGGTAGCATATGCCATGTATTACTAAAATAGAAAATAAGAAATTGGTTCTACTCATTAAGAAGCTGTGTACTACTGTAAAAACAGTTTACTTCCCAAATCCATACACTGCTGAAATCTTAACACCTTTGACTGAGACACTGAAATATCCCAGGTGCTCATTTCGCCACAGTAATTGCCTACTGATCAATGCTTGACTTCACCCTAATATCTGCATCCCTTTTTCTTTAAGTTAGTGTTTGGAAGCAAAGAAATGGAGAGGGATGATAGAATGGTATATCTCATTTTGGTAGACTTCTTGAACAGGATTCACATAAATTTTGATTTAGCTCATGAAACACTCAGAGGCTAACATTTAAAACAGGGCTTGATCTTCTAGATTTGACATTAGCCCCCCAAATTCTTACAATAGCTAGATTTACATGACACATATTTTATTTTAGACCTATTTTTACAGTATGACTCAGACTCTGAATAGATCACTGTTTCAGGGATGAAGAGGAAATTCTCTCTATCCCTCCAGGTTCCTTTCTGATGGTGGAACAATCAAATTAACAGCAGACTGATACATAGTGTAAAAACAATGAATGAAGCCATCTTAATGCAGACTGGGAGGTAGCAGAGTGGGTAAAGTGTTGCACTCTTTACAAGGTCCAGGTTTGTTACCTCCAAAACACATGTAGCACAGTGATATCTATGTCTCCCCCCCTCTCTTTTTCTCCCTCACTCCCTCCCTCCCACTCTCTCTCCTATCTCTCAGATAAGTAAATCAACAGAATATTTTCTAACTTAAATACCTTAAATATTTCCAAACTTAAATATCTACACATGGGAAAAATCTACAGAGTGATGAGCACAGCTAGTGGGGCCAAAATAAGGGTACTGAAGTATAAAGAAAGGATTGACAGGAGATGGAGTTTTTAAGAAAAGAGCAGAGAAACTCACATGATGAAGGACACATGCTCTGGAGTTAGGTCTTTGTCCTGCCATATCAATAGGTTGATCTGATAGAAAAAAAAAAAGGTTCTGGCAAAAACCTTGACTCTAATTTCATTCTTCTGGGTGGTTAGGGGGCTCGTGAATGTTTTGTGAGCTTGCAGGGCCTCAACTGTCCTGATCCCAAAATAACCTATATGCTGAAGTGACTAGACTTTAGAAAAAGGTCTACCTAAATTTTGAGGGGTGGGGCAGGGTGGGGGGGGGCTTCTCCTTCAACTGTTCTCAGTTCACTTTGGGTAATCCTCTTTTCATAAGAACATATGCAACTGAGTTACCCTCAAAATGAATATCCTGTTGGAGATGACCAGTGACAGTGGCAAGAGGGATCAGTTAGAGATCTAGGCCCATTGTATCTGTGTGGGAATCCCAGGACTACAGGTGATGAGGTGGCCTGGTAGCGACTAAAGAGTCATCATTTTAGTATGACAGCCTCTTGCCCTTATTCAGCTTTTGTAGTCCTTACTTTGTCTGACAGAGTTAGCTTTGGAGTGACTGAGGGACATGCAATAGAAGGTAGTTGAAGAGCATATCTAGGTCTAAGTAAAAACTATTTCATTAGGTACTTTATGATGTCTTATTAGGTCTTTCTGCTTGCTTGCTACATTTATTGACTCACTGCAAACTACTGTGCACTTTTGCTTTAAGGTATATGTTTTTCCCCAACTTCTGGGTATGTGTACATATGCCCTATCTCATGGACCCTGGTCTATATCTAGGTTTTGAGGTTTGTTAAGAAGTGCACCACCCGAAATGAATTTAAGGAGTCCTATGAGCTAGGAAAGGTCTCACCACAGTGATGAAGCTGGTGAGTTCACATTCCATGCCTGTCATCTCTGAACACAGTTCGAAGTGAAACATGCCAAGGTGGTACTGGCTGCATTGATTGTGTTGGGATCAGCAGATGCCATATAAATTGGTATGAACTGGGAGAAGCATGCAGGAAAGCGAGCCTCGCCCTAGAGGTTTCATGACTGGGAGAAATATGGGCACTATAGAGAAAGGGGAAGGTTCCTGCTGTCTTAGGGTTTAAGAAGGCAATAGATAGTTATAGCTATAACCAAATCATTTGGCAATTGGGTTAACTTTGACAATCCCATTGTTAGGATTTGCTGCAGCATACAAGACAACACAATGGACCCCTCTGTGGCTCCCTATCGGACCTGGCCCTCAATGTGGATCAACAATAGTAGGGAATGTTTCATTCTCCAAAGGGAGGTTGGATAGCATAGTCTGCCTATCACATGAGAATAATGGATCCTGAAATTGGTGCAGCCTGGAGTGTTCCTAGCTGTGACCACAGAATGTGAGCTCAGACCTACAGAGATGCAGAGGTTTCATAGGCTCCTGTGCTGAATATGGGCCCCAGATCAAATCGAATAGGTTAACAGTTAAAAATATTTTTATACTTTTTCCCACATTTGGGAGCTACTCTCTTCCCTGATCCATAGTTCTGGTCCTTTTTCCAACTATGACACCATCCCCCCAGACAATAACTTAGGTCACTTGCATGTTAGATATCAGGTGCAGGCCAAAACTAGTTGGGTCATGGGTCCCTTGGGATATACCTAAAATAGACCTACTAGCTTTTTCCAAAACAGAGACCCTAGATCTTCATCTGCACTATTCCAGCCTTTAGGCTCATGATTAGTCAACAGTTTGTTTGACTTTATATGCTAACTCTTTTTTCAGCCACCAGGATCCAGATGCTACAATGATGCCAACAGGATTTCCCAGGATAGAGGACCCCACCAATATATACTAGAGCCCTACTTCCCCAGAGTCCTGTCACACTAGGGAAAGAGAGAGAGGCTGGGAGTATGGATAGACCTATCAATGCCCATGTTCAGCAGGGAAGCAATTACAGAAGCCAGACCTTCCACCTTCTGCATTCCGTAATGACCCTGGGTCCATGCTCCCAGAGGGTTAAAGAATAGGAAAGCTATCAGGGGAGGGAATGGGATACAGAGTTCTGGTGGTGGGAATTGTGTGGAATTTTACCCTTCTTACACTACAGCCTTGTCAGTGTTTCCATTTTATAAATAAAAATTAAATAAAAATAAATATCATGATAAAGCTATGCTTATGGGAAAATTTTACTATTTGATTTGTAAAAAGCTCAACAAGATATAATTGGGCTAGAACACCAAAATGCATTCATCTTTAATTAGTGCAGAAGGAATTTAGGTAAAAAGACAAATGTTCCTCAAGCCCATTTTATGGATCTATATAAAAAGTGTTGGGGGTCGGGTGGTAGCGCAGCGGGTTAAGTGCATGTGGCACAAAGTGCAAAGACTGGCATAAGGATCCCAGTTCGAGTCCCCTGCTCCCCACCTGCAGGGTGTTCACTTCACAGGCAGTGAAGCAGGTCTGCAAGTGTCTGTCTTTCTCTCCCCCTCGCTGTCTTCCCCTTCCTCTCTTCATTTCTCTCTGTCCTGTCCAACAATGACAACATCTACAACAACAATTATAACTACAACAATAAAACAACAAGGGAAACAAAAGGGAAAATAAATAATAAAAATGTGTTTGGATCCCAGTAGCCCTCTATTCCATCATTTTCCTTCCTTCCCTAGAGTCTGATGAGGAGAAAGGACCTACATTCTGAAAAGAGCAAGTGCCTTTCAGAAACCTAGACATTTACCATGGTTGTACCTCTGTGCCAACAAACTGTAAACCACTACCCCCAATAAACCATAAAAAAAGAAATAAGAACAAAAAGGAAATTTATTTCCTAGATTGTAGAAAATAAATTTATTGGGTTAGCGCACCTACAAAAGTACTTGGAAGTAATATAAGGTGAACTGATTCAATTATGTATTCAGAGTGATTCCCTGACTGCTTTTTTTTTTTCTAAAAACTAACCTGGGTGAGGATATAAATTATGTATTCTCAAGACATTTCCATTTTAGAGAGGAGGGATTCGTCTAAACAAGTATGCTCAATTGCAACTGCAATGGCTGTGTGTGTGAGGATTCTATGGCAAAGGCCATGTCAATTCTTAACCTGAGCGACTCAGCAACAACTTTATTTTAGTTTATACATCTCTAGGGTGCTTGCTGGGGCTTGGTGTCTGCACTACAAATCCACTGCTCCTGGTGGCCATCTTCTGTTTGTTTTTGCTTTCCATTGTTGTTGTTTGATAGGATACCAAAATATTGAAAGTGGAAGGGAAGTGGGGGGAGAGAAACACACCTGCAGACCTGCTTCATCACTTATTTTTTCTTTTTCTTTTTTACTACTTTATTTATTTATTAATGAGAATGATAGGAGGAGAGAGAGAAAGAACCAGACATCACACCGGAACACGTGCTGCTGGGGGTTGAACTCAGAACCTCATGCTTGAGAGTTCAGTGCTTTATCCATTGTGCCACCTCCTGGATAACGGCCTGCTCCACAACTTGTAAAGTGACCCCACTGCAGGTGGGGAGCTGCAGGGATCCTTGCTGGGTCCTTGAGCTTCACACTATGTGTGCTTAACCCAGTGTGCCACCAATCAGGCCCCAACAACTTTATCTTAAACAGTATATCTGAGAGCTAGAGAGATAGCTCACTGGGTACATGCCACGCGCACAGTCCAGGTTGAGTTCTGGTACTACACTGGAGGTGTTGTGGCAACCAAGGGAAGCTCCAGCACTGTGGTGTCTCTCTTTTAATTGTTTATATTATTTATTTATTTATTATTGGATAGTGACAGAGAGAATTGAAAGGGAAGGGGAAGCTAGAGAGAGGGAAAGCGACTGAGAGACACCTGCAGCTCTACTTCACTACTTGTGAAGCTTTCCCCCTCAGGTGGGGACCAGGAGCTTGAACCTGGGTCCTTGTGCACTGTAATGTGTGTGCTCAACCAGGTGTGCCACTACCTGGCCCCTGTGGTGTCTCTTTAGTTGGATGAAAAATTTGGCCCAGGAACAGTGTTAGCTTGCACACATGTGAGGTCCTGGCTCCACAAAAAAGGGAAATCGTGTTTGAGTTAATTATTGAAAGGTAAAGGGATGTAATGGAAAAACTGGGTAAGAGAATTTCAGGGAAATGGTAAAATCCATGAAACTACAAACGATTCACTCTCAGAGTGCAAGTTGGAGGATTGCAGTTGAAGAGACCCAAGAGGCAGCCAGTGTCTCAGAAGTCTGATAACACGATCCATACTTCATTCACTTGGAAAATCAGTGCTGATTAAGGCATGCTAGCTTCTTCCATTTTGAAAGATAAATATGACATCAGTAGAGAAATTGGATGACCCAAGGGGAATAGTGTTTAGGAGGTCAAGACAATTAGGATACACTTGAGGCAGAATAGCTAAGGGTTAACTTCTCATAGGATAAACAAAAGTTAATTTCTTAATTGAAAAAAAATGCAATTGGTAGCAATTTCGTCCCCCCCCCCCCCAGCATAAGCTAGGCATTCTGCTGCTGCAATCAAAGTGGCCTTGGTCAGCAGCCTTAGAGTCTGCTACTTTTGCCCAAGAGTCTGGTGATAAACCAAACAAACTGTACTATCTAAATACAATAAAGAAAACAATATGTTAAGCTTGTTGCTATGAGTTACTATGGGAAAATTGATAATCGTATAAAAGGGCAAATGCCATTGTGCTCAGGACCCAGATTTTTTTTTTTTTTTTTGGAAATGAGTCCAGCTGAACCTGCTGGCATAATAAATGTCCCTTCGTGTCTGAAAGCCTCCATGTGTCTCGTCTCCCTGCCTGAGAATCCAGTGTATCTCAGTAAACTTAAAAGGTAGGCATACCATAAGTCCATTGTCTCTTACTAAAAAGAAGACACACCAGACTTTAACAAAATTATCTTACATCACTCCTTCTCCTAAGACCATTTCCTATATGCATTTTGGCCCACAGGACTCCAACAAATGTTGGCAAAATGTTCACATTGTGGTGAACATTTGTCATCATTTGATTTCCCAGCATCTAATACTCCAATTTAGTTTGCAGGAGGCTTCCCTAATGGGAAAGACAGGGCCCAAATTTTTACTAGCAACCCTTTCTCTGGCCCTGGTAAACAACACTATACAACTAAATTCTGCAGTCAGGGAAACTGAATTGTTGAGTGTGGATGAAGGAGGGGTATAATTCAATGTATAACCATGGAAGCACAAGAAACTGGGTTTAGCAGCAGTGAACTGAGTTTGTATCATTTTGTTCATATGCAATCATCCCTGTGTTTTTATCATGAGTCTGGTTCTCTAGATATCCTGTCAGTCTGGAGAGCTGATAGATACCCTTGCCTTAAATTTGTTTTCTGCTTCGATAAGCCAAAGTCAGTTACAGTTTTCAACAAAACACCCTGACTGATACATAACATTATTTTAGCTATACTCTTTCCAGGTACTCTGGGTCTCAAATACCTACATAACAAGCAACATAAGGACAGAGCCTGTATGTTATATTTCTGGTAAATTTCATCATAATGTTCCAAAAAGTAGGGAATATACAGGAGTTATCGATGAGGATTTGTCAATATATAAATTTGTTAATTATGTCAATTCATAGTATATAAAATGAGATATATCCATTTTTGAACATCTGTAAGGAAAACAACTGCAGATTCAATTTATGTCTTTCAAATATTAGTTTTTAATACTTATTATTTATTTTCCCTTTTGTTGCCCGTGTTGTTTTTATTGTTCTTGTAATTATTATTGTTGTTATTGATGTCATCGTTGTTAGATAGGACAGAGAGAATGGAGAGAGGAGGGGAAGACAGTGAGAGGGAGAGAAAGAGACACCTGCAGACCTGCTTCACTGTTTGTGTAGTGACTCCCCTGCTGGTGGGGAGCCAGGTGCTTGAACCAGGATCTTTACATTGGTCCTTGTGCTTTGCGCCACATGCGCTTAACCCACTGCGCTACCGCCGGACTCCCTCAAACATTAGTCTTATTTGATCTTAGGAATTTGTCATGAAAGACAAAAATCAAAGTCCAAATTTTATTTGTATAATTTGGTGAACTGCATGATTAATTGTAGAAACAGGATGCCTTCTAAAAACAAAGCAACATTTGAAAACTGAATGCTATTTACAAAGCCTTGTTTTCATCTAGATGTGGGCATTTCACAAGTAGCGAGTTAAAATGTAACTGACATACAGAATGGTTTCCAAGTTTTCTCTGACCTCAAAACAGGAAAGCATTGTCAGGGAGACAATATAGTCTAAAAATAGCTTCACATATCTGAGTGTGCTCAGGGTAGACTTTAAATGCTAACCATGTTAAGTTCCTCACACTGGTTTAAAATTCTTAGGTAGAACATCTCCCTTTGTGAGTCCTGAGATTCCCAAACAGACATGATGGGCCTAGACCTTGAATAAATCTCTCTCTCCATTGTTACCGGTCATCTATCATGAACAACAAAATAGACCCCTTTGTGGGTCCCCATAGGACCTCAACGTGGATCAACAATGGTAGGGAATGTTCCATCCTCCAAAAGGAACCTGAGGAAGATGGGTCCTGAAATCGGGGCAGCTTGGAATGTTCCTACTCACGACCACTGAATGTGGTCTACAGGGATGTGGAGGTCACATAGGCTCCTAAACTGAATATGGGTCCCAGATCAGATCAAATCAATGGGGTTTACAGTCAAAAATATTTATACACCTTTCCCATATTTGGGAGCCACTCTCTTCCCTGATCCAGCTTTCAGGTCCTTTTTCCAGCCATGACATCATCTCCTCAGACAATAACTTGCATCCACCTGCATATCAGATTTCAGGCTCAGGAAAAAAAAAAAAACCTAATATAGCCACAAAGCCTTTGGAATATAACTAAAATATGCCTACTAGCTACATACAAAACAGAGGACCCCCCCAACTCTTCATCTGCTCTATTCCAGCCTTTAGGCTCATAATTAGTCAACAATTTGTTTGGTTTTATAAGTTAACTCTCTTTTCAGCCACCAGGTTCCAGATGCTAGCATAATGCCAACCAGACTTCCCTGGACAGACAACCCCACCAATGTGTCCTGGACCTCCAATTCCCCAGAACCCCGCTCCACTAGGGAAAGAGAGAGGCAGGCTGGGAGTATGGATCGACCTGTCAATGCCCACTTTCAGCATGGAAGCAGTTACAGAAGCCAGACCTCCCACTTTCTGCACCCCATAATGACCCTGGGTCCATATTCTCAGAGGGTTAAAGAACAGGAAAGCTATCAAGGGAGGGGATGGGATACGGAGTTCTGGTGGTGGGAATTGTGTGGAGTTGTACTCCTCTTATCCTATGGTTTTGTCAGTGTTTCCTCTTTATGGTTGTGGAAATTAAGACAAAGAAAATATGGAAGTCATCTTGAATTTAAAAAAAGGGGGGGAGGAGTCAGGTGGTAGCACAGTGGGTTAAGTGCTGCAGGTGGGGCAAAGCACAAGGACCAGTGTAAGGATCCGGGTTCGAGCCCCCGGCTCCCCACCTGCAGGGGAGTTGCTTCACAGGCAGGGAAGCAGGTCTGCAGGTGTCTTTCTCTCCTCCTCTCTCAGATTCTCTCTGTCCTATACAACAACAACATCAATAAGAACAATAATAACTACAACAATAAAACAATAAAGGCAACAAAAGGGAATAAATAAATATTTTTTTAAGATTGTAGTGCCTGGATTTGCTATTGCAGCAGAAGATTATCCAGATAGAAACAGAAGATTATATTCCCCTCCTGCTAAAGACAACAGCAAAACATAGTATGCTTTGCTTTTATATTAATTATTGAAAAATAGTTTAATGGAACAACTATTGTTTAGCTAGCAGGAAATAACAGTACAGGTCAGTTCATTAGAAATGATACAAGTGTAGGGGGTGAGCCTGATGGTGGTGCACTATGATCAAGTACATAGATTCAAGCCCCCATTCCTTTGCTGAGAAGAGTCTGTGGCCAGAAAGTGCCTTCCAATTCATATATATATATATATATATATATATATATATATATATATATATACATATATATACGTATATATATATGTATATATATATATATATATTTTAACCAGAGCACTGATCAGCTCTGGTTTATGGTGGTGAAGGGGGATTGAACCTAGGACTTTGGAACCTCAGGCATGAGAGTCTCTTTGCATAACCATTATACTATCTACCCCTGCTCCCAATTCATATGTTTTTAATCTGCTGAGATACTAGGATTACTTTAGACAGAAGAATAGCCAGACTGGGATCTGAAATAAAGCCACATGTGGTTCATAATAAATATGCAAACTGAACAGAAACCTTTTGTGGCAAACCACCGAGATTTTTCTGCTGAAAGTTACTATAGCAATATTTCATTTAAGCTGACGTATACAAACTATTATTTTATAACCCTGGCTTTATACTTTAGCACTTTATACACTTATTGCCTAGTAGCATATGAAAACTTTTCTCTTTCTTCCAGAAAGTTCACTGACTTTGTGAACTGAATTACCTGAAACCTTGTTATATATCTTTTGTCTGTATATTCAGCCAATATGTGGTACCAGTGACAATCAAAGAACATGAGGGGGTCTGAGAATTCTAGAGTGACAGAACAAGGATGACCCAAAAGTCACAACTTCTTAAAAGAATACTAAAATTGTGAGAATAAACTTTTTCAGAATCTCAAAAATTAGGAAAGTCTTACAATAGCCAAAAGGATATTTATTCAAGATAAACAGTTAAATGTTGGAAAGAACTGTGAGCTTTGTGACAATGGAACATTCTCCACACCTTCAGTGTAACACTGACAACCAGTGACTCCAAAACCTTAATAGCTGTGAAAACCAGGGATCTAGTTGACACTTGAAGTAGAAAAAGTTGTCAGCTCCCCATAAAGCAAACTCTCCTAGAAGTGCCACTATTTTATGACTCTGGCAGCTCTCTTGGAAAAGGTCCATTTATAAGGCTTCTGGTGATTTGAAAAATTTCAGAATTCAGTTGGAAGAAACAGCTCTATCTAAAGGCATACATATTTTCATGCTGGAGCGATACCTCACTGGGTAGTGTGCATGCCTTGACATACACACAGTCCACTTTTGAGTTCTGGCACCAGTTTGGGGTGCCATAGCATTGGAGCACACTCTGGTGTTTCTCTCTCTCTCTCTCTCTCTCTCTCTCTCTCTGTATTTCATCCCTCTCTATCTGAAATAAGAAGAAAAGAAAACTCAGTCTAGAAGCAGTGAGGTTATATACATGTAATATGCTGGCACTGCAATGAGAGAGAGAGAGAGAGAGAGAGAGAGAGAGAGAGGAAGAGAAAGGGATGAACAAATGGTTAACAACACTGTAGTCCAAGAGGACAATATACCAGTTGGGGCAACTGAGGCTTATAGTGGTGTGGGGGATTGAATTTGGGACTTTGGAGCCTCGGGCATGAAAATTTTACCACTGTTCTATTTATTGAGTTTTGACATAATCACTAGGATCTAGAGAACCATATGCCCATGCAGGGCTGTACACATGCAGGAAAACCCTGAGAAGGCCTTAATCTCTCACTCCCAGGCAACTTTGTTGAGTCTGACTCTTTTTGTGTTTTTACAGTTTTCATCTCGAGTAGCAGAATGTTGCATCACATTGAGAAGCCAAGGCTAATAAGGAACAGCGTCTTGTGGGCCCTCTCAGAACCTTGGCTCTACTGTAAAACAATAAAGGAGGTCTGAGATAGACAGTAGGGATAGCCCCAATTTCTGAAGGGAGGCTGGGGGTATCCTTCCCTGGCACTTGAAAAAGCCTGGTCCTGAAATGAGTGCAGCCTGCAATGTTCCACAGATGTGACCATGAGCTATAAGCTCAGACTAATAGGGACTTAGAGGTTACACAGCCCCTAGCACTAAATATAAATATGTATTTACATATGGGCCCTGGAGTAGTTGGATGGAGATAAATAGTTAATTTTAGCTATAAATCTTTTTTTTTTAAATACAAGGATGGGAGCTACTCCCTTCCCTAATGCAACTTTCTAGCCCTTTTCTCCATTCTGACACTGTTCTCTCAGACAATATTCCCATTCAACCTTAGGCTAAGCTACCAAACTCAAGCAAAACTACTATGGTTGTATGCCCCCAGGACCATGCCTAAAATGGTTTCCCTAGCTTTCTTCTACCCTAAAATACCCACCCTCATCTGCTCTGACCCTACTTTCTCTTTCCTGTTCATTAACCATCTTGTTTCAACTTAGGTCATGCCACCTTCCAGACACCAGGCTGCAGATGCTACCATGACTCCATCCCGACTTCTCTGGGCAGATGGCCTCACCAATGTGTCTTGGACCCTCGCATCTCCAGTGCTCTGGTCCACTAGGGAAAGATAGAAACAGGCTGGGGTATGAATTGACCTGTCAATGCCCATACTCAGCAGAGAAGCAGCCACAGAAGCCAGAACTCCTACCTTTTGCTCCCCTAAACAACTTTGATCCATACTCCCAGCAGGGGAAAAGTAATAGGATGAAGATAAGAGGACTCTGCACTTCAGCTCCATCAGCACCCAGAGAGAGAGAAGGAAAAGGAGAGGGGCATATGGAGTCATGAGTAATATGTCATGAGTGGTTTAGAGAGAAAGAGAGGATTGAATCAGGAAAAGAAGGGGCAATTTTGTATAAATGTGGATATAGTTGTAGAGAAGATGGTCAGCCCATGTCTAAAACTTTAGGGAAACTTTGGTGGATTGCAGTGGGGAGAGTGAAGATTCAGAACTCTGGCTGTGGGAATGGTGTGGATTCAAACCCCTGTTGACACGTAATTCTGCAATATAAAAATGTAAAAAAGAAAAAAAAAAAGAGAAGCCAAGACTAAATTTCAGAGGTGTTTTAACAAATTTTTGAATGGTTTTTTAATCACCATACTATTTACAATAAAACAATCTTTATTTTTTTCTTACCACATTTCTTTGCAAGAACCATCTTCACCAGGATAGGGTGTAGAAAGATGCTGGGCTAGCTTCACGGGCAGGAGAGAGACGACCAGAGACTCATGGCTGAGTGGGACACAGTTCAATCTTTATTGAGCGGGAATGCAGTGTGATCTATCTCTAATCACAATCCTGTCCTTATATATCTCCTAAGGCAGAAGTGTGAGGAAAAGGAAGTACATAGGATAGGGGGTGGGGAGAAGGAAAAAGCACAGGAACCAGTGGGGATTAAACCAGTGCGGTTCTCAAAACAATGATTATGTAAATAGACCACAGAGTTAAGCAATGCAACAGAAGGGGTCTTAGAAGCAGACTAACAGGAAGAATATTGCTGGGAGTCAGACAGTAGCACAGTGGGTTAAGTGCAGGTGGCGCAAAGCACAAGGACAGGCATAAGGATCCTGGTTCGAGCCCCCGGCTCCCCACCTGTAGGGGGGTGCGCTTCACAGGCCGTGAAGCAGGTCTACGGGTGTCTGTCTTTCTCCCCCCTCTTTGTCTTCCCCTCCTCTCTCCATTTCTCTCTGTCCTATCCAACAATGATGACAACAACAATAACTACAACAATAAAAAATCAAGGGCAACAAAAGATAATAAATAAATATTAAAAAAGAATATTGCTTTTATCTTGATTGTAGCAGGGGAACCATCCACAACCAAGTGCATGCCTGAGATTCCTGGTTCAATCCTTAATAATGTGGTGTTCTGACTTCTTGATCTCTTCCACTCTCTCTCCCTCTAATGTGAAACTCACTATATCTCATATGAAATAAATAAAGTTTTAAAAGCTAATAACCTGGTCTAAGTTGGCTTAGCAGAAGAGGCAAAGAAACAGAAGAAGCTCAACACCAAAATTCAAGAAAGGAGTGCTAAGTGATCCTACGAGGATACTGGATTCCAGCTACATCTGACTAGGGATTCCTACATGGCTAAAGCTTATGAGAAAAATGATTAACATGAGTGAAAGAAATAAAAATAGGAAAGTTTTTTTATGCAACCTTCTTTAAGAATTAAGAAAAAAAGTTTCTTCTGACAGGAGAGAACCCAGCTATGAGTAACTCTATTTACATTTGGGGACATCTTTGTAACGGATTATGTTTCTTCATTGTTCTTTCAAAAGGAGAGGGAATGAAAACTTGGATGTTTAAGGTATAAAAATGTAAGAAATCAGCAGGGAAATTCCTAGTCAAGCTGTGGCTCTGGAAACGTGAGTTGAATCTACAGATTTCCTTCCCTGCTTGTCAGTGTGGCTTATGGTTCATAGGTTGAGTCCACTGAGTGAGGCCTTGTAACTTGTTACTAATGACAAAGTGACTGCATCACTAGTGGATGCTGAGGGGAAAGAAAGCAACTGAGAGTTTCTACTCCACTAACCTCTAAAATAATAAAAAAAGAAAAATAGCCTGGTTGGGGAAGAATTACAGAGGCATGGAGAGCAACTCAAAGAAACATTTCAGAGATATTTAAAATGAATCTGAAAATCAGAGGCAATAATAATAATAGGAAACACTGGCTATTTTTATTACTTAAATGTCATATATGTATTAGCTCAGTAAATTACTATAATCCTACAAGATAGATGAATTCCATTTCATAAATAAACTATCTGTGACAATGAAAATTTAAATGTCTTTTCCAATTACTTATTCTGAAAATCTGTCCCCAGACTATTTTTCCCAGCTTTAAATCATAACTACATATATTTAACATTTAACAGAATTTAGCTGCAACCTCTCAGTATAAATTCTAGGTTAGAATAAGTGCTAGGTAGTACCAATTAAAATATCATTTCATAACTGAGCATAAAATATTTCCTGTGGAGAGCAGTCTGGAGAACTCTCAGAAGGCTAGAAATGGACCTACCCTATGACCCCACAGTTTCCCTCCTGGAGATATAGCCTAAGGAACCAAACACATCCATCCAAAAAGATGTCTGTATACCTATGTTCATAACAGCAAAAATTTTTTTTAAATATTTATTTCCTTTTGTTTCCCTTGTTGTTTTATTGTTGTAGTTATTATTGATGTTGTTATTGTTGGATAGGACAGAGAGAAATGGAGAGAGGAGGGAAAGACAGAGAGGGGGGAAATACAGACACCTGCAGAACTGCTTCACCACTTGTGAAGCGACTCCCCTTCTGGATGGGGAGCCAGGGCCCTGAACCAGGATGCTTACTCTGGTCCTTGCACTTTGCGCCACCAGCGCCTAACCCGCTGTGCTACCGCCCAACTCCCAACAGCACAATTTGTAACAGCCAAAACCTGGAAGCAACTTAAGTGTCCAACAACAGATGAGTGACTGCGAAAGTTGCGGTATACATATACAATGGAATACTCAGCTATTAAAAATGGTGAATTCACCTTCTTTACCTCATCTTGGATGGAGCTTGAAGGAA
The DNA here is from genome assembly GCF_950295315.1 of Erinaceus europaeus. NCBI lineage: Eukaryota > Metazoa > Chordata > Mammalia > Eulipotyphla > Erinaceidae > Erinaceus > Erinaceus europaeus. Next base: position 101,681,851 of record NC_080185.1, on the reverse strand, counting down.
TCATGCAAAGTGAGATAAGGCAGAAAGAAAAGGATGAATATGGGATGGCATGGCTAAGGACATTAATTATTATATTTATATGATAATTTCATGGGAACTGACCTATGATAGCCAATATTTTAATTAATAGATTTATAATACATACATACTTTTAAAAGACACCATTTTGAAAAATACTGGGCTAGAAGAACAAGAAAACAGTTCGATCCATGGTGAAAAATAATTTGCTAGAGGTCTTTCACTACTGTATTAATGTGAGTGCTTTCTTTGTGGATCTCAATCCTGAACCTAATAATTTCATCAGTCACATTTTATTGAATAATTTTAAAAAGTCAAATTCTGTAATGACAATCCACTTTAGAAAATTTAGCTATTGTTAAAAGAATCAAGATTTAATTTTAGAGAATAAAAGTGGTATTCTTCATTATGACATAGTTGCATAAATATTTTAAAAATATGATCCATGAGCATTGAAATTTTTTCTGGTAGACTGAGGAACTTCAAGTTATAATGTAGAATTGAACAAAATTTAGCTTTATGTTTGAAAGTTTTCTAGAAATCAAACTTCTGAAAATTTTTCTAAGTATCAAAATCAGAAAAATTATTTATATAAAGTCCTCAAATAGTTTTCTCTTTTTTCATATGGAACCAAATTTAGTAAGCATGATTCTTGCCTCTCTTTAAGGTTGTAATAATTTTAATTATGTCAAGGTGCTATTTTATATACACAGCAGGTTACTTTAAATAATTTATCAGTAGACGAAAATCTCTCTCTTATTTTTTTTGCATCCAGGGTTATGACTGGGACTCCATGCCTGCACTAAAAAGCCACTGTTCTTGGCCACCATATTTCCCATTATATAGTATAGGGGAGAGAGAAAGAGAGGGGGAGGGGTAGGTAGAGGGGGAAGAGAGAAAGAGAGAGGGGGGAGAGAGAGAGAGAGACTGATCTGCATGTGAAGTGGACCCGCTGCAGGTGGGGAGTAGGGGCTCAAACCCAGATCCCTGTGTGGGTCCTTGCACTTAGTACTATGTGTGCTTAACTGGGTGTGCCATCGCCCAGTCCCCCTCTAGTAACTATCTTTTAAATCACATTAAATTTACTGTTCAATGAGAAAAATATTTGAATAAAAAAGTTACTGAGTACTTCAGGATCACTTGATTTGCAGCAGCGTATCTCAACAGGAAATAACTGGTATGTCTCACTATTCATTCTGTAGTTTCTAAGTTCTCACTATTTGTTCTATAGTGAATGCATGCATGTAGAACATTTCATTATTTACTGATTCTAAATTTGTGAGTCAATTATTTCAATTCAAAATGAAAATTTAGCAATTTTGTCAAGGATTTTTACATCTAGAAGTATTGTTCAACTATGAGAGTTTGCCATATTCTTCCAATTAGAGAATAAAAGGAAAAAAGGAAACAAACAGTTTAATTGGACTCATCAAACTAGGCATCTACAGTTAGGGAAGCCATGTATATCTGAATTTGCCAGTTTTCGCCTCTGTCCAATTTAGTGTCCTGATTGCAGAGAAACACCCGTGGTAATGCAGATGCCAGGTGTAGTCTTGCTGCACTGGGGAACTTAAAACCCCATGTGAAAAAACATTGATATTGTTTATTGAGCCAGAAAAGACAAACAAGCAACAAAAAAAAAAAAGTCACCAAGACTATATTATTTCTTTCAAATGATCTTTTCTTATGTGTAGGAAACTAAAGTATTTTTATAGCATCCTTAAAGTGGGAAGGAGAAAGAAAGAACACCTGAGTAAGCACAGACACATTGCTTTTACAAGTGAAACTTCTCTGGAGGGGTGGGAAGAGTGATGATGACTCACCCATTGGAGCGCATGCATTATCATGTGCTGAGGACCAGTGTTCAAGCCCATTCCTCACCTGCGAGGTGTGTGTGTGGGGGGGGACTTCACAAGCAATGGAGCCATATTTCTACTTTTCTTTGTCTTTCTCCTCTATGTCTGCCTCTCATCCTCCTCCATCATGGGGGCGAGGGAGGGAGGCTAGAAGCAGGAGAGCCATGCAGACACTGAGCCCTATTAATCTCCTTGGTGGCAAGAAACTTTCTTCTTCAGTGATAGAACTCTCAACTATGAAGATACTACTTTGGGATTTGCTCTCTACTCACAGTTTTGGAAGGCAACTAAGAATAGTAAAGAGATATCACATCTGGAAATAGTTGTCACCTTTAGCAATCCCTTTAACATTCTGGAGTCTCAGTTTTCCTGAATGTAAAAACAAAGGGTGAAGCAAAATGATGTTTAAAATCTTTGAGACATTACCATTCCATAATTTTTTTCTTGCTGCTTGTCTTCTTTTCTGTTGTGTGTTCAAACTCATCTTTTGTATTCCCTCTACTGCATCTGAATAAGTCTCCTCATTTTTGTCAAGAAGGAAGATTCCCAAGAGACTGTTTGTCAGAGATAGTACATAATTATCGTCAATACCAGACAACCAATCTTCATCAGGCAGAGGAGAGCTGAGAACAAGCACACGACAACAATCAATGGACTGAATGAATGAACATGAAATAGTACCATAACAAAAGTGTGTGTTACCCTGGAATACGTGTTTTTCTTGCTTACTAATTGGTTTTATTCTTCCTGATCTAGAAAAGTTCCAGGAATATTTTGCTTAGAATATACAGAATTGAGGGATCATAATGTCTTTTCTTTTTCTCCTCCAGGGTAATCTCTAGGGCTCAGTGCCTGCACTACGAATCCATTGCTCCTGGAGGCTATTTTTCCCACTTTGGTGCCCTTGTTGTTGCACTTGTTGTAGTTTATTATTCTCATAGCTGTTGTTGTTGGATAGGACAGAGAGAAATCAAGAGTGGAGGGGAAGACAGAAAGGAGGAGAGAAAGATAGACACCTACAGACCCGCTTCACCGCTTCAAAGCGACCCCCTGCAGGTGGGGAACTGGGGGCTTGAACAGGCATAGTATCTACTTGATGTCTCTGTGTCACTTCCTAGGCTGGGAGACACTAACTCGTTACAGAGTTTGCCAGTAACCTCCAAACTTGGTGCTGCCAACAGTGACTTCTGCTTATAGTGTTTAAATATTCTGTAAAATATGTGTGTATATATAAACATGTACACACATAAGAAGTCAAACATTTCCTGATTGTGCTAAAAATCAAAACAGCTGATTATTTTGGAAGTTAATGGTATTTGTGAATAGAAATTGAATATAGTAAAACTAAATGTATATAGCTATGAATGAAGTGTTAGTATTGTCCTTTTAAAGAGGGCAAAGGCCTTATGTGTGTGCGCACTGTTGTCACTAAAGTGAGTCAAAACACCAACTGTGGGTGATTTTTAGGCGAGAAAGATCAGTCATTCTATTTAACACCAGATATTCGGTGCAGATTATAGAAAGACAAAAAGAGGGGAAATGATGTAGCTGATTATACAATGGAATGAGATTTCAATTTGTGAAGGCCAGTAAATAAGTCATAAGTCAGAAAAGAGAAGAAATGAGAAAACATGGAATTTATCAACCAGAAGACAACCACCATACCTCACAATTAAGGACCAAAATAAAAGATCCTATAAATTCTTACTTCTGTGCCCTAAAGGCCTGACAGGGCAAGATGATTTTTGGAAGGAGTTGTAGGCAGTGGACACCCAGTTGAGCACACAATTACACATTACAAAGAGTAAGAACCTGGATTTGAGCCCTTGCTCTCCACCTGCATGGGGGACGTTTCATGAGTGCCGAAGCAGGTCAACTTTCTCCCACTCTATCTCCCTCTCCCCTCTAAATTTTTGTCCTATCAAATAAAAATAGAAAGAAAAAAGGGAAAATAACCCATCCAAAGGGAATATTGGGTAGACTGTATTGAAATTTCAAAATGACTATTTCTTGCTAAGTTTAGTGAGACCTTTACATATTCTGGATATTAGTTCTTTGATGTATGGCATGTTAAGATCTCCCATTATCACAATGATCTTGAGTCCATACTCCCAGAGAGTTAAAGAATAGGAAAGCTATCAGGGGAGGGGATGAGATACATAGTTCTGGTGGTGGGAATTGTGTGGAGTTGTACCCCTCTTATCCTATGGTTTAGTCAATGTTTCCTTTTTAAAAAAATATTTTAAATATATTTTTTGATTTATTATTATTGGATAGATACAGCCATAAATTGAGAGGGAAGAGAAGATAGAGAGGGAGAGAGGCAAAGAGACACCTACAACCCTGCTTCACCACTTGTGAAGCCTCCCTGCCTGCAGGTGGGGACCAGGGGCTTGAACCTGGGCCCTTGAGCACTATAATGTGTGTGCTTAACCAGGTGCACCACCGCCTGGCCCCCAGTGTTTCCTTCTTATAAATAAAAAATTAAAATAAAAAAAGATCTCCCATTCCATAGGGAGTTTCTCTGTTTTGGTGATTTTAGTTCCTTTTGTGGTACAGAAACTTTTGTTTGATGTTGTCCCATTGGTTTATTTTTGCATTTGTTTTCCTTGCAGTTGGGTTTGAGTTGCCAAAGATGTTTCCAAAGCTTAGATTGAAAATAGTTCTGCCAATGTTTTCCTCTAAATATTTGATGATTTTTGGTATAATATCCAGATCTTTGATCCATTTGGAGTTTACTTTTGTGCATGGTGAAATGTGATGGTACAGTTTCTCAGCACCACTTGTTGAGAGGATACTCTTCTTTCACTACTTAAAGTTTTGGGTGCTCTTGTCAGAACTTAGGCGTTCAAGGGGGTGGGTTTTGGTGTATCCAGTTAAGTGCACATATCACCAAGTACAAACACCCATCCTCCTACTCTCCACTGCAGAGAATACACTTCACAAGCAAAGTAGGACTTCGGTGTCCTTCTCTCTCCCTTTTTATCTCCCCGCCCTTCTCAATTTCTCTCTGTCTTGTCAAGTAAAAAATAGGAAGGAAAAAAACAGCAAAAATGGCAGCTGGGAGCAGTGAATTCGTCATGCAGGCACTGAGCACCAGTGATAACCCTGGTGGCAAAAAAGAAAAAAAAAATAGATGTCCACAGGTGTGGGACAACTCCATTAAAAATGGGGAGAGGACATAAACAAACTCTTTACCAAAGAAGTGCTCCAGAGGGCTAACAAACATGAAAAAGAATGCTGAAAGTCACTGATTATCAGAGAAAATCAAGGACAGCAAGGAGGTATCACCTGTGAGAAGATCATACATTAGAAAAGATTGTTGGTGGGGATATAGGTGAAAAAGAGCCCTACAGTGCTGGTGGGAGTGCGAATTGGTCCAATCACTATGACAAACAATCTGAAGACTGCTCAGAACACTAGAAATGGACCTTCCCTATGAATGAACAGGCAATTCCACTCCTGACGATAAATCCAAAGGAAACAAGGACATCTATGTATACCTATTCTCATAGCAGCATAATTTTCAATAGCCTAAACTTGGAAGCAACCCAGATGTCCAAACACAGACAACTGGCTAAGCAACTTGTGGTGTATTAATACAAACTGGAATACTGTTCAGCTATTAAGAATAATGAAGCCACCTCCTTTGCCTCATCTTGGTTGGAAATTGCATGAATCATGTTAAATGGGTTAAGCCAAAAGGAGAAAGACTAATACTGGATTATCCCACACATATGTAGAACTTAAGAAACAAGAACAGAAAGGGAAAACAGAAGGTGAAGTATGGACTGAGTGTACCCATGTGTCAACATCTATACTGTATATCACCATTTCCCCAGTAAAATGGGTTTCCCATAATGACCCTGGCTCCATGCTCCCAGAATGATAAAGAATAGGAAAGCTTTCAAGGGATGGGATGGATACAGAACTCTGGAGGTGGGAATTGTATGAAATTGTACCCCTCTTATCCTGTGGTCTTGTTGGTATTTTTTATTTTATAAATAAATTAAGAAAAAAGAAAAAAAGAATGATAAATTCTAAAAAAACAAAACATAAAGGTAAAATAAAGGGGTATTAGCACAAGTTAATGAACCAGGTAACTCACTATGTATTGCTGATCCAATGGGGCTAGAATCTCAATAGTGACAGTTCCACAGTAGCCTAACTTTTCTCCTATCCCTAATATTCTGTCTAAAATGAGGAGTCACGGCTCATTTGTCTTGTGAAAGGGACTCCAAAAAATAACTTACATATTAAATGAAGAAAAATTCAAAATATCACCTACTACTCACACAATCTTTTCTTTTTTTAATTTTTTTTTATTTAAGAAAGGATTAATTAACAAAACCATAGGGTAGGAGGGGTACAACTCCACACAATTCCCACCACCCAATCTCCATATCCTACTCCCCTCCCCTGATAGCTTTCCCATTCTCCATCCCTCTGGGAGCATGGACCCAGGGTCATTGTGGGTTGCAGAAGGTAGAAGGTCTGGCTTCTGTAATTGCTTCCCCGCTGAACATGGGCGTTGACTGGTCGGTCCATACTCCCAGTCTGCCTCTCTCTTTCCCTAGTAGGGTGGGTCTCTGGGGAAGTGGAGCTCCAGGACACATTGGTGGGGTCTTCAATCCAGGGATGCCTGGCCAGCATCCTGATGGCATCTGGAACCTGGTGACTAAAAAGAGAGTTAACATATGAAGCCAAACAAATTGTTGAGCAATCATGGACCCAAAGCTTGGAATAGTGGAGAGGAAGTGTTAGGGAGGTACTCACTGCAAACTCTAGTGTACTTCTGCTTTCAGGTATATATTTTGCAGTAGTTTATAGATAAGTCACACAATCTTTTCTGTGATTCATTTTCATGAAGAGTAATACATATTGCCACATAGGCTTATTATCACTCAACATATATTATATTATGTTTACAATTTAGTAAAAGTTTAATTCTATCTTTTTTATTTTAAAGTTGTTGGTGATAAAAGCTAGAGCTTATTTCCATAGACACTTCCACTTCCAATATAACTGCAGGACCGGGTGGTGCGCACTGGGTTAAGCACACATAGTACAATACAACTGCTATTTTTATGGGGAGAAGGCAAAATGAAAATACTAGCAAAAGGCCAGGTAAGCACAAGATGTATGACAATGCGCAAGGACCTGAGTTCAAGCCCCCAGACCCCACCTGCTGAAGGAAAGTTTTTCAAGTGGTGAAAAACTGCTTTAGGAGTCTCTCTCTCTCCCTCTCTCTCCTTTCCCTCTAGACTTCTCTCTGCTGCTATCAAATAAAAATATAGATACGTTTAAATGTTTTTAAAATAAAATAATAGCAAAATACTGGAAAAAAACTATCTGGTCACTTACTCATTTAACAAATATGAAATAGAGATTTCTACATTCTAGAAAATTACCTAGAAAAAATAGAGTAAAAATAGTATAGTGTCCCACTTCTGAAAGAACTTACAATATTAAAGTTAAGGAGACAGCTCTATTAATAAAGAATTCAAATGGAGGTAGTCGGGTGGTAGCGCAGAGGGTTAAGTGAACATGGTGCAAAGCACAAGGACAGCATAAGGATCCCAGTTCGAGCCCCCGGTTCCCCACCTGAAAAATGCCAGTGAAATTTTGATATGTATTTCATTGGATCTGTAAGTAACTAGCTCTACATGCCATAGATATTACAATATATTCCAATAAATGAACATGAAAAATCTTTCAATTTATTTGTATCTTCAGTTTCTTTCATCTCTGTCTTAGATCTTCCTATGCATAGGGTTTTCACTTCACTTGTTTGGTTAACTATTTCTAAATGTTTTATTTTTTATGGTACTATGAATCAAATTGTTTATTTTTGAAAATATATTTCTTTCCAAAGAAGAGATACAAATAATCAAAAGGTATGGGAAAAGATGCTCTATATCAATAAATACCAGAGAAATATTATTCAAAACCACAATGAGCCCTTCTCAGATTTACTAAAATAGCTAGCACCAAAAATACAAAACAGAACAGGTATTGGCAAGGACATGAGGGAAAGGGAACTCTTGTGAACTGGTGTGTGGGGGGGAGCATTAATTTGTACAAACACTTCAATAAAATTGGTATATTAAAGATATAACTGTTCCAAAATATACAATATTATCCCTTTTTAAGAGTACAATATTCTCTCTCTCTCTCTCTCTCTCTCTCTCTCTCTCTCTCTCAATTGCAGAGTAACATTCAGTTGAATGTATCCTATAACTTCTTATCTGTCACCTATTGATGGGCGTTTAGATTGCTTCCATTCCTTGGCTATTGTAAATATAAGCTATGTATATAGTTGCATACATATCGCTTTGAATCAGTGTTTTCCTGCCCATGCAATATATACCAAAGAATGGCCAAAATGGATAGAATTTGGGACTGTCGTGCTTAGTGAAATAAATAGACAACTACTTGGCTGATTTTGCTAATATGTAGACTATAAAGAAAAAGTACACAAAATTGCAAAATAGAAAAATCAATCAAACTCTCAGACTTTGTAAGCACTATGGTAGTTATCAGAAGTTTGTTGGTGGATATAGTGTGAAACTATACTCCTGTCATTTTATAATCCTGTAAACTACCACTAATCACTAATAAACATGCCCCAAAGGGAAGTAAGTACAAGGAACTCTCTTAGACTGCTGGTAGGAATGTAAATTGGTCCACCCTCTGTGGAGAGCAGTCTAGAGAACTCTCAGAAGGCTAGAAGCGGATCTACCCTATGACCCTGCAATTCCTCTCATGGGGATAGATCCTAAGGAATCAAACACACCCATCCCAGAAGAACTTTGTATACTTAAGTTTATAGCAGCACAATTTGTAATAGCCAAAACCTGGAAGCAGCCTAGATGTCCAACAGCAGATGAGGGACTGAGAAAGTTGTGGTATATATACACAATGGAATACTACTCACCAACTAAGAATGATGAATGTACCTTTTTCACCTCATCTTGAAGGAATCATGTTAAATGAGATAAACCAGAAAGAGGATGAATATGGATGATCTCACACATGGACAGAAGTTGAGAAATAAGGACAGAAAGAGGAAAGCACAAAATAGAAATCAGACTGTTTTGGTGTATTGCAACAAAGTAAGGGGTACTCTCAGGGGTAGGGGACTTTCATGTCCTGATACATGATAATGGAGAAAGACCTAGGCTGGGGTTGAGAGTGTTTTGCAGAAAACTGAGAAAGTTTGCAAGTGTATTAACAACTATATTTGCTGTAAACCATTAATCCCCCCCCGAAATATTTGAAAAGCATATACTTTTATAAAAGTATGAAAAAAACTGTGTCTATCAATGAATAAATAAAGCTGTATGCATTATACATCTGATAGTTGCTAAGAGACTAGATTGTAAATACTTGTACCACAAAAAATAAATAGCAATTGCATAATCTGATCAAGGTTTTAGCTAATATCTACTATGGTAATTATTTTGCAACATGTAAATGTATCAAATAAGAACATTATACACCTTAAAATTACCCAGTATTATCTATCATTATATCTCAATGAATCTGTAAAAAAATCTTTCTACCAAAGATACTTCACTCCCTTTTCTACACTGAAACAGAAACATTCGCGCGCGCGCGCGCACACACACACACACACACACACACACACACACACACACACACACACACATATACATAATACCTATACATAAAGAAGAACATTTTGAGTACCAGGTAAAAGCCTACTGATACATACTGATTATGTATCCTTGAAAGTAACAAAAATTTTAAAACAAATTATTGATATTTCACAAGCTAACTTCTAGGTGGTACTTAAACAAGGAAAGAAAAGGGAAACAGGGTGGAGCTTGTACTGCAAGTGTGTACTGTAGCAAAGGGAAAGCATATACCAGGAGGTGGAGGGGAAGGGTGGTTGACATCTAGTGCATGACAGTGAAGAGGGACTGGGCTTTGGTGGGAGTGGTATATGGACACCTATCACAGAGAAGGAAGAGACTGTACTCATGGGTCAATAACTGTTCTATAAATCATTATTTCCCAATAAAATGATAAAAATACTTTTCTTCATAATAATTTGTTGAAATCACTGTCTGTAATATTATGAGTAAAATAAATATTTCCTCTACTGTGTTCATAAATTCTCCCTTCTTTCCCAAACCCTTTATAAACTCCTTCAGATGACAAAGATATCTTATAGTTCTCCTACTTTCTTTTTTTTTTTTTTTTTTGCCTCCAGAGTTATTGCTGGGGCTTGGTGCCTGCAGGAATCCACTGCTCCTGGAGGCTATTTATTTTTCCCCTTTTGTTGCCCTTGTTGTTTAAAGTTGTTATGGTTATTATTATTGTTGTTGTTATTGGATAGGACAGAGAGAAATGGAGAGAGGAGGGGAAGACAGAGGAAGAGAGAAAGATAGACACTGTTTGTGACTCCCGCCCCCCCCCCCCCACTGCAGGTAGGGAGCCAGGGGCTCAAACCGGGATCCTTATGCTGGTCTTTGTGCTTCGTGCCATTGTACACCTAAACCTCTGCATTACCGCCTGACCGCCTCCTACTTTTTTTGTAACAATTTAATAATGATTGACAAAATTTTGGGAAAAGAGAGGTACAGTTCCATACAATTCCTACCACCAGAGTTCTGTGTCCCATCCCCTCCACTGCAATGTTCCTATTCTTTATCTCTCTGATAGTATGGACCAAAGAACTTTATAGGGTGCAAAGGTGGGAGGTCTGGCTTCTGTAATTGCTTCTCCATTGGACATGGGTGTTTACAGGTATATATCCCCAATCTATATCCCTATTTCTATCTTTCCCTAGTGGGGCAGGACTCTGGGTAGGCGGATTTCCAGCATGCACTGGTGAGGTTATCTTCCCAGGAAAGTCAGGATGGCATCATGGTAGCAACTGGTTCTCCTACTTTTATCTACTTAAAAGTCCTTTCTTAATTTACAGGCCCATGCCAATCCAATGTCTCTTCTGCTCTGAAAAATAAATCTTAGGATGGGAGAGATAGCATAATGGTTATGCAAAGAGATTTACATGCCTGAGGCTCCAAGGTCTCAGGTTCAATTCTTCATACCACTATAACCCAGAGCTGAGCGATATGGAGTTCTGGAGGTGGGCAGTATGTGAAAATGTACCCCTCTTATCCTATAGTCTTACCAATATTTCCATTTATAAATAAAAATTTTTAAAAAATAAAGAAATGTGAATCTTCACTATATAAGAGTTTTGTGCTTTACAGAGATATTTCAATTGAGAAAAACAGAACATCCCATTGTATTGCTATGAAAGACCTTTGAAATTGAGTACAATTTTACTCACTACAGCTTCATGTATATTTACTATGGATTTTCCAAAGACCTATAGGAGTTAGGGGGGAAAATACCGGGCCAGCTATGGTTAACTCGGTTAAACAGACATATCATCATAGGCAAGGATCTGGGTTCTTGCCCCCACTCCTCACCTGCAGGGAGAATGCTTCAGAAGCATTGAAGCTTGTCTGCAGGTGTCTATCTTTCTCTTTGCATCTCTATATCCTCTCCCCTCTCAATTTCTCTGTGTCCTGTCAAATAAAAAATAAAGTAGAAAAAAAAAGGCCACCAGCAGTGGTCTAGTAGTAGTGCTGGTACTGAGCTCCAGCAATAACCCTAGTGGCAATAAAAATAAATAAAAATAATAAATAACAAATAAAAACTAGGGAAGGATACAGTAACATTAGAACTAAAAGCAAAAGCATACCCCTAAAATGTAAACAGTTTTGTAAAACAAAGTTTCGTAAAATGTGTGCATGGAATAAGTAAAGCTCATAGAAATATAACATAGACACAGAACATTACTACAAATCATAATGAAATAAGAGTTGTCTAGGCAAAATTGAGTCATTTCAGTCCACTTTTCCCAGTTTTTTTCCAATTTCAGCAAGAAAGGAAGAATAAAAGGCATTTTTGAGTATATGCATCAGAGAAGCAAATTATGTTTTCCTGAACTGAGATGTGTCCAGACTTTGTTCACAGATCAATAGAGATGAGAAGGCTCTGGATCTCTCTGATGATGATTATGTAGCCTATTCTATTCTGTTATTTAGATTTGCATCCTTGATGTACAACTATTAGCTTACCTGTGTGTTTTCTAAGATTATAGAGACGGCAACAAATAGCAATTAAAGACTTGTACCATGTGCTCTAACAAACTGAACTTTAAATACACTGGAGGTCAACTCTGTGGGGGTTTGATGTGAAAATGTCACTGCTCCTGACCAAATTGTAAGTAGGGCACCAAAGTAAAAACCCTGTGGTGAGGGGTAGACATGCAGCTTCCTGGGCCAGTGGGGGGTGGGAGTGGGTGGGAGGGATGGGTCACAGTCTTTTGGTGGTGGGAATGGTGTTTATGTACACTCCTAGCAAAATGTAGACATATAAATCACTAGTTAATTAATTTGAGAGGGGGAAAATCAGTTGTATGTCTCAAAGTTTTTCAAAACACAAACTGAATCTTTTTAATATATAGGCTGTGTATTTGATATGCGGACTCTCTCAAAAGTCTAGACCAAGTAGATTAGAAGCATTCAATAGCACATCTATACACAAGATACTGGATACTGTACAGCAAACCATAACGAAAGGACTTTTCAAAGTTAACCCAATTACCAAATAATGTGATGATAACATTAAATATCAATTGTCTTTTTGAACCCTAAGAGAGCAGGAACCTCACATCTCCACTACAGAGCCAGTTTCTATGAGAGAGAGCATATCTTCACACGTATCTATAAACTACTGCAAAATGTATACCTGAAAGAAGAAGTACACTGGAGTTTGCAGTGAGTACTTCCCTAACACTTCCTCTCCACTATTCCAAGCTTTGGGTCCATGATTGCTCAACAATTTGTTTGTCTTCATATGTTAACTCTCTTTTCAGTCACCAGGTTCCAGATGCCATCAGGATGCTGGCCAGGCTTCCCTGGATTGAAGACCCCACCAATGTGTCCTGGAGCTCAGCTTCCCCAGAGACACACCCTACTAGGGAAAGAGAGAGGCAGACTGGGAGTATGGACCGGCCAGTCAATGCCCATGTTCAGCAGGGAAGCAATTACAGAAGCCAGACCTTCTACCTTCTGCAACCCACAATGACCTTGGGTCCATGCTCCCAGAGGGATGGAGAATGGGAAAGCTATCAGGGGAGGTGGTGGGTTATGGAGATTGGGTGGTGGGAATTGTGTGGAGTTGTACCCCTTCTACCCTATGGTTTTGTTGATTAATCCTTTCTTAATTAAAAAAAAAGAAAATGTCACTGCTGAGGGATGATCCCAAATCAAAGAAAACCACGTTTTTTCAGCTTCAGACTCCACAATCATTATATATTTTTCTCACTCTCTCATTCTTCTCATTTTTCTTTATTGCTTTTAGACATGCCAAAATTTTAAAAATTAATGGTCATTTTGTCCTTTATCTCTCCCTTTCTTTTTTGGTATTTAGCCTCCTTTCCTGTGATCTTTATTCATGTTGATAATAATTTTGTATTTTAGTTAGAACTATCATTACTTGTTCTAAATTTCTCAAAAGGGAATCTATATTTTGTAAAACACAAAGCTGACATGATATGAAATGAGAGGACTCATTAGAAAAAGTTATTTAAATTTACCAAGGAGTTAGAATTTGGGAGGAGACCTTTGCAAGAGAAAGAATCTAAAGTTTGAGTTTCATAGTAAATCTGTACATTTCCATTAACCTATACACAATGTGTTCTTTCTTTTATTTGGCTTCTCATTATATTTTTACTAGAGGATAATATATAACAGGACACTGGATAGGTTTATTTATTGCTATATTTTTACCATCTATCAAGCAGCTGGTTTTGCAGAAGAAAAAAACAGTTGTGAACTTAGTAGATATGTACTAGATAGATAGATAGATATGTAGTAGATACTATGAGATATGTCTTATCAATCTACACCTGTCTATGAACAAAATTGGAGCTAGATGGGATTCTGAGCCGGATGAGCTATTGTTTAGCAATGCAATTTTCACTTTGAAAGAGAATTTGCTGAAGATGGAGGGGGTATGGATAAAGAGAGTTGACATATAGAAAATCAGTTTTGCATTTTATTTTTTAGAATTTATTTATTCATGAGAAAGATAGGAGACAGAACCAGACATCACTCTGGTATATGTACTGCCTGGGATTGAACTTGGGACTTCATGGTTGAGAATCCAGTGCTTTATCCATTGTGCCACCTCCCAGACCACAAGTTTTGTATTTCTTAAAGGGAAAGTAATACATAAATGCAAAAGGAATTTTGAAAGGAGTTGCCAATAGTAAGTGAAGAGATATACCAACTTAAAAAAAACTGACAATTAGATAAGCTTTAACACCCCAACTGAAACTGCTAGAGAAGCAGTAAGAAGTGACAGAAAAACTGCAGGCTTTGAAATTAAACTGACCTCAAGGAAAACCTATTTGGGGAGTCCTGAGATTCCCAAACAGACTTAATGGGCCTAGAAATCAAATAAATCCCTCTCCCCATTGTTACTGGTCATCTCTATCTGGAACAACAAAATAGACCCCTTTGTAGGCCCCCCATAGGACCTTGCCCTCAACTTTGATCAACAATTATAGAGAATATTCAATCCTCCAAAGGGAGGATAAACAACATACTCTATGCTACACCTGAGGAAGATGGATCAATATTGGGGAAGCCTGGAATGTTCCTACTCATGACCACAGAAGGTGAGCTCAGATCTACAGTAATGCAGAGGTCACATAGACTCCTAAGCTGAATATGGGCCCCAGACCAAATCAAATCAATGGGGTTTACAGCCAACAATATTTATACCTCTTTCCCATATTAGGGAGCACTCTCTCCCCTGATCCATTTTTCTGTCCCTTTTCTAGCCATGACATCATCTCCCCAGACAATAACTTGGATCTACCTGCATATCAGATTTCAGGCTCAGGGAAGAAAAAAAAAACTAGTATAGCCACAGGCCCTTTGGGATATAACTAAAATATGCCTACTAGCTATCTACAAAATGGAGGACTCCCCAACTCTTCATCTGCACTATTCCAGCCTTTAGGTTCATGACTGGTCAACAATTTGTTTGGCTTTGTATGATGCTAGCAGGATGCTGACCAGACTTCCCTGGACAGATGACCCCACCAATGTGTCCTGGAGCTCTGCTTCCCCAGAGACCCTGCCCCACTAGAGAAAGAGAGAGACAGGCTGGGAATATGGATCAACTAGTCAACGCCCATGTTCAGCAGGGAAGCAATTACAGAAGCCAGACCTTCCATAATGACGTTGGGTCCATACTCCCAGAGGGATAAAGAATAGGAAAGCTTTCAGGGGAAGGGATGGAATATGGAGATCTGTTTGTGGGAATTGTGTGGAGTTGTGCCCCTCTTCTCCTATGGTTTTGTTAATGTCTCCTTTTTATAAATAATTTTTAAAAAGAGAGAGATTCCTGTGAGACAAAAAATTGTCCAGGCATGGATTCCCAGTGATAGCCTTCATGCAAAATAACAACACACCACTGGGGATTTAGTCACAGGAAAGTGTCCTCCTAGGTCAGGTGCACTTCTTATCACCAGCAAGATTCTAGGGGGACTCTCTTTGTTCCAATTCTGACATCAGTTCTGTAGGCAAAATGCTATCAAACATATTGCATGCTACAGAGGAATCTTTCGTGAAAAGAAGAGCGAATCTGTGGGAAATCTTTGCTGTTGTCTTATTTGAAAAAAATGTCACAACCACTCCGACCATCAGCAGCCATCAGTCTGATATTGCCAGCAGTCTTCAGCATCAAGACATGACCCTCCACCAGCAAAGTAATGACATTTGACAACTTGTTGAGGGCCTTTTTTTAAATAATAAAACTTTTTAAAGTGAAATAAGTCTGGCAGCAAAAGACAAATCTGTACAATATCACTTATTTGTGGATTCTTTGAAGAAGAAAAAAAAAAGCTGAACTCATTAACAGAGAATAGTCCCTTCCCACTAGCATCTGATTTGTACACAAGGTAGAACTTTAACATTGTAGACTTCACACAGTCATTTTTGTGGCACTGCTAATGACTGGTTATCTTGGTTCACTAATAAGTAAAACACCAATGATTCTATTCGGAAAGGAAGTAATAATTTTTCTATCTTTACTGCCACATACTGTATCATTTACCCAATAAACCATCCTATAGTTTGCAGCACTGGACACAGGAAGTATTGGATTAGATAAGAAGATGAAACAGAAGATGGAGAGAAAAAAAAACTCTCAAGGCTTCACACATTCTCCAGCAGTAAAGAGAAGCTACTATTCTTTTTTTTTTTTTAAATTTATTTCTTTATTACTATTCTTAATGCCACTCCTTGTGACAGGTGTGCTTAACCCGCTGCACTACCGCCCGGCTCCCAAGAAGCTACTTTTCTAAAGTCAAGAATTCTTATTTCCACCTCCTAGTGAAGTGTAGATATTTAACATCAGTCAATTCAAGATAAATTTTCTCAATAGTAATTCAGAAAAAAAGAAGTTCTAGATGTAAAAAGGTCTTAATTCTGTTTTGAAGTTTCTTTTCTATTCATACTAAAACTCAGGCACTAAATTGACAGAAACAAATCAGACTATGGAAGGTGAAGTTAAAGTAAATCATAAAATAGAAAAAAAAAAAGAAGTCACACTGCACAGTTTTTGGCTCAATAGTAGCAATCAGGGTTGGAATTCTTTTCTCATCTCCCCACAAACAGGAGTATACAGTCCCAGGCCCTCTCTAGTTCCACAAATGCAATCACACAAAGCATCATTACAGGCACCCAAGAAAAGTACTCTCTGTGCCATTTTCCCTCTCTGAGTCATATATACATATTTTTTCATGAACAAAAATTTTCAGCAACAAAACCCAGCAGACTGTAATTTTAGTGTGAAAATGAACCTTAATATGAACCCACAAAGTAACTTTACTGAGAAGTACATCAAAATTGAATATTACCCAAAATATTTCCTTCTTGGTCTTACAAGTACTATTAGAAAAACTCTAAA
Source organism: Erinaceus europaeus (assembly GCF_950295315.1). Lineage (NCBI taxonomy): Eukaryota > Metazoa > Chordata > Mammalia > Eulipotyphla > Erinaceidae > Erinaceus > Erinaceus europaeus. Next base: position 101,664,947 of record NC_080185.1, on the reverse strand, counting down.
TATTTCAAAGGAAATGCTTATACATTTTGAGCTATCTGTCACCACTAATCCTCATTATATGTTTAAAGAAGTCATAATTTTCAATTTATGGTCCCAAAATTAATACTGTCAAATGCATGTTTTATTCTTTTCTTTAAAATTAATGCTTATTCTTGCAGCTTTTCAGTCATCAAGTTGCAGACACTATCATGATTCCATCCTGGCATCTCTGGACAGGCAACCTCACCAATGTGTCCTGGAACCTCAACTCTTCAGAGCTCTATTCTACTAGGGAAAGATAGAAACAGGCTGGGGATATGCATAAACCTGCCAAGGCCCATGTCCAGTGGAGAAACAATTACAGAAGCCAAAACTCCTACCTTCTGCACCCTAAAAGTAATTTTGATCCATACTCCCAGTGGGGGAGAAGTGATACGAGGAAGAGGATAAGAGGGCTCTGAACACCAACTCCATCAGGATCTGGAAAAAGAAGAGGGAAAAGAGAGGGATATTTGGATATAATAATAGGGTTATGTGTAGCTTGGAAAGAAAGAAAAGAGGGAACCTTGAGAAAAAGGGAAATTATATACAAATATATATTTGGTTGTAGAAATAATAGTTAACCCATATCTGCAACCTTAGGAAAACTGCTGTAGCTTCCAATACAGGGACTGGGGATTCAGAACTCTGGTGGTGAGAACAGTATATAAATTATACTCCTGTTGACATGTAATTTTGTAAATAAATATTAAATCACTAATAAAAATAAAATTAAATTAATGCTTATTAGGAACCAGGTGGTAATACATTGAGTAGAACACACACATTACAATGTGCAAGGACCCATGTTCAATTCCCATGTCCCCCCCTGTAGGGGCAAGTTTCATGAGTAGGAAAGCAGTGTAGTCGGTCTCTCTCCTTCTCTTTCCTCTGTCTGCCCTCTCCCCAAGTTTTCACTATCTCTATCAAAAAGAAAGAATGAATGAATGAATGAAAGAAAGAAAGAAAGAAAGGAAAGAAAGAAGGAAAGAAGGAAGGAAAAAAGGAATGAAAGAGGACAGGCCATTGGAAGCAGCAGGTTTCTTTTGCAGGCACGAAGCTCCAGCAATAACTCAGGTGGTAATAAAAATGTTAATACCTCCAAAATTCTATATTTAACAGTGGAATGGAATCATGGGAAATAGGTAAAAATAAAATTGGGGGGGGAGAATAGCCCTATGTTAAATGCTAGTAATGGATTTTGTCTTTTTGTCTCAGAAAGAATAGCTTCTGTGTTAACCATTTCCATAACGCTGTATCACTGTATCTTGTTTAGTTCTTTTGCACTCACAAAATTCATCAGTGTCACCTGGAGTTTCTCCATGGTAACTAGTGAGTAACAGACATTGTTTCTCTAACCACTGGAAGATATATGTGAAATCAATACTATGCTAAAATGAATCTTCTAAGAAATATTTTACTATTCAAATTATAATGAAGAGGAAGCCAGGAAACTCTCTGGCTAGTAAAAAGCTGCAGTGAGTTATAATAGTAATAAAAGAAAAAAATAGTCATCACAAAAAACCCAGACATCACAAGTATAATAAATCATTCTTGCCACTTAATCGAGGATGGAGAACAGCAGGAAATTAGACTCTGAGCCAGTTTTAATTTACAGTTGATAGTCTATGTTTAGGGCATACTATTTTGCAATTATCAAAAAGTATGCATTAAAGAATGGTTATATACTTGCTGTAACAAAACAAAGAGGCCCTTCAATAGAATGAGCGAACAATTAGAGCTCCCTTCATATACACACCCATACTTGCATTCTAATTTTTTAAAATATCTTAGTTATTTATTGGGTAGAGACAGCCAGAGTCTAGAGGGAAGGGTGGTGATAGAGAGGGAGAGAGACAGAAAGAAATCTGCAGCCCTGCTTCACCACTTGTAAAGCTTTTCCCCTGCAAATGGGGAATACAGACTCGAACCTAGGTCCTTGCACACTGTAACATGTGCTCAACCAAGTGTGCCACCACCTGGCTCCCTGTACTTACATTCTAAAGTCCCTTGGTAGTATCAGTATGTCTAATATATAATGAAATGAGTAGTGAAGGTTCAAATTCAAAGTATAAGAATAGCACCCATCGAAAGAGAGAGGCAGACTGGGAGTATGGACCAACCAGTCAACGTCCATGTTCAGCGGGGAAGCAATTACAGAAGCCAGACCTTCCACCTTCTGCAACCCACAACGACCCTGGGTCCATGCTTCCAGAGGGACAGAGAATGGGAAAGCTATCAGGGGAGGGGATGGGATATGGAGATTGGGTGGTGGGAATTGTGTGGAGTTGTACCCCTCCTACCCTATGGTTTTGTTAATTTATCCTTTCTTGAATAAAAAATAAATTTTAAAAAAGAATAGCACCCATCAGGGTTAAACAAGACAAGAGACAGCCTCCGAGGCAGAGTGTTATTAAGTGTCTGCCTCAGTGTGATTAGAGAAGACACATGCAGTCAGATCATGCGTTGTCATTATAAAATGACAGAGATTAAAGATTTGAATTAATGGGGAAGAAAATACATCTCTAAAAACTGCAAAATTGGAATGATTTCTTTTGGAATTTCTTAACTTTTGTATAGAGCACAAAATTAAATCTCTATTTAGCCCCTTCAAAAATACTTTAGTCCCTTATCACATGTCTAAAGGCACTGAATTAGTTAAGAAATGCTCTGGGGGAAAATCAAGCTCTTTTGATTTTACAGCATCTGTCAAGAAAAAACAAATTTCCATCTAAATGAAGCAATGGTTCATGCCTCTTCTTATTCATAATAGAATATGTGCACTTGGAAGAAATTGATAGATGCTCTGTGTGTGTATGTGTGTGCGTGTGTAGTAATTTTATAACCTGTAAGCTGCTATCAAATCACTAACACACACACACACACACACACACACACACACACACCAAACACAGCCTGGTTTTGAACTTTTTTTTTTAACCTCCAGGGTTATGGTTGGGGTTCAATGTTGGCACTATGAATTCACTGCTTCTGGCAGCCTTTTTTCTTTCTTTCTTTCTTTCTTTCTTTCTTTCTTTCTTTCTTTCTTTCTTTCTTCCTTTCTCTCTTTCTTTCTTTTTTTTTTTTTTTTTTTACATTTTATTGGATAGGACAGAGAAATTGTGAGGGGGGGGGGGGACAGAGAGGCCAAGCGAAAGACAGACATCTGCAGACCTGCTTAATTGCTTGTGAAGCACCCTTTGCCTACAGGTGGAGAGCCAGAGGCTCAAACCCAAATCCTTTGTGGGTCTTTGCTCTTAATGCTAAGTGCACTTAATCAGGTGTACCACTGCCTTTTACTGGTTTTGAACTTCTTTCTCTCTCAACTACACTCTCATTCTTGCTTGAGTGGCAATGATAACAATAGTCTTTCATTCTTTCAGTGGTAGAATGTAGAAGCTGGTTGTATACAGTTCTAGATTCAATTCCCAGCATTTTATATGGCAGAACTGAGCAGTGCTCTGTTCTGTCACTACCCCATAAACAAAAATAAAGATAAAAATTAGACAGAGAGGGGGACATAAAGACACCTGCAGACCTGCTTCACCGCTTGTGAAGCAACCCCCCTGTAGGTGGGGAGCTCGAGGCTCGAATCGTGATCCTTACGCCGCTTTTTGCACATTGCGCCATGTGTGCTTCCATAGTGAATTATTTATTTTTTAATATGTATTTATTTCCTTTTTGTTGCCCTTGTTGTTTTTATTGTTGTTGTAGTTTTTATTGTTGATGTCGTCAATGTTGGGTAGGACAGAGAGAAATGGAGAGAGGAGGTAAAGACAGAGAGGGGGAGAGAAAGACACCTGCAGACCTGCTTCACCGCTTGTGAAGCGACTCCCCTGCAGGTGGGGAAGCAGGGGCTCCAACCGGGATCCTCATGCCGGTCCTTGCGCTTTGTGCCACATGCACTTAACCCACTGCGCTTAACCCACCGCCCAACTCCTGTGAATTATTTTTAATGCACAGGTCTATTATATGTCCTCCTCCCTTCCAGTTCATATGTTAAAACACCAAACTCCAGTGACTCATAATATGACTATATTGGGAAATGTATTATTTAAGGAGATGGTTACGTAAAATTAGGCTATTCGGTGGAACCTAATGCAGTCTGATTGTTCTCATAAGAGGAAATCTGGACACACAGAGAATCCACAAGCATGCATACACAGGGAAAGATCATGTGAGGATAAAGAGAAAAGAGGATCATCATTAAGATAAGGAAAGAGGTCTTAAAAGAGACCAAATCTTCCAGCTCATTGCTCTTACACTTTAGGCCTCTAGAGAGGTGAGAAATTATTTTTTTCTTATTTAAGCAACACAGACTGTGGAACTTAATAATGGCAAAGTAAATTAATAGAATGACATATTTTTATATGAAAATAAAAATGAAATATTGATATGATGAACTAAATTCCATTTTCAACATTGAGTGAGAGAAATAGTCTCCTATCGAAATGTCTCCCTTTCCCAGCAAGTGCCTAATGGATTTTCATAAAAAGGTTTATGAGGCACAATTTAAATGCAATCCCAAACCAGTCCATCACTTTCTAGGAACAATTAAGTTTCAAATGAAATAGAAAATTAATAGGCTCACTTGACTTCTAACAATGCCCTTACACTGCACTGTATTACTGTATTCAAAATGTGCAGAGATGGGAAATTCAAACCTTTCACATTTTTATTTTTTTTAAAGTTGAAAAACTTTTAAGCTGAAAAACTTTTAAGCTGAAAAACTTTTAAGCTGAAAAACTCTAATTTTATTTTAAATGCTGAATGGTATGATCAGAAGAAGTTATTGTTTTCTGTCTGCCAGTGTTTTCTCTGGGGCTTCATGCCAACACAATTCCACCACTCCCTGTAGAATCCTCTTTAAGACAGGAAGTTGGGGTTAGGTGATGCAGTTGGCAGACTGCACATGTTACCACATAAAAGGACTCAGATTAATAACCCTGGTCCCTATCTGCAGGGAAGAAGCTTCACAAGCAGTGAATCAGTGTTGCAGGTGTTTCTATCTCCCCATACCCCCTTTTTTCTCTATCTCTATCAACAGAAAGGGGAAAAAGACAGAGGGCAAAAGAGATGCAATAATACTCTGCTCATGAAGTGCCCCATGTACAGTGCTGCCACATGGTGGCTCAGGGGCTCAAGCCCAGGTCTTTAAGCTTGACCAAACATGTGCACTGCCAGTTGAGCTATATCCTGGTCTCCAGAAGCAGCAAATTTTGTGTAGCATACTTAATGTTGGTTAAGTAACAAACAAACATGTGACAATAAATATTTATTGAATGATCACTAGGAAAAGTCCAAGAAAATCTATTTAGTGTTGACACACAATTTATAAAATAATTTATACATGCAACAAAGCACACAGTAATGCCAGCATAACCCTTTCTTTCTGAATTACAGTGAGAATTAAGCACTTGTCTTCAGTGTTTTCTGACTGCACTGTCCTAATTCTGAATTTCCATGTCTGCCAGGATTTGTCAAGTTCTACATCCAAAACATCACTGTGAAAGAATGTTCTCTTTCAGTTATCAACAACAGCATGCGGATCATAGAATTCTCAATTCATGTAATCTACATATTTTATTTCTATTCCACAGAATTTGCTAACTCTACATCATGTCTCTATTTCCACATCAATTTGAAAAGTTATTGTTCAGACCAGTGCCACGTACAGCTCCAGTATGTGGCATCTTGTCCCCAAATTTTAACAAAGGTTTTTCCTATGCATCTTGCTTATGTATACCTTCACAGCCTATACATACTCACACAATTTTATAGGGAAAAGTTATACCTATAGTGATGCTATGCCCCACTAGTCAAATGCCCTTGCATGAGTGGGCAATATCTCTCTCTCTCTGGAAAAGAAATGAAAGGGGCTGGGTGGTGGCACATCCAGTTAAGTACAAGGACCCACACAAGGATATGGGTTTGAGTCCCTGGCTCCTCACCTGCAGGGGAGATACTTCACAAGTGGCAAAGCAGGTCTGCAGGTGTCTTTCTCTCTTCCTCTCTCTCTCCCCTCCTCTTTCAGTTTCTGTCATATCCAATAAAACGGTGGGGAAAGGCATTAAAGACCATTGGATTAGTAGTGCCTGCATCAAGCTCCATCCATAACACCGGGAGCAAAAAAAGAAATGAAATGAAATAACAGCCAGAAATAAGGAAAAGAAAGTGTGTTCCAAGGTTCCATAAACTATTTCCAAGTTTAAGAAGTGATACTAGGGTCTAACACATCATAATTAAATACATAATTTTATGTTTCATACTAGTCAGATTCTTATAATTCTACAAGTGTGATCCTATTTTATTTTCACTGTCCATACTTCTGCCTTTTAAGACTACTTATTATACCATTTATTTTGTTTGAAATTATGAATTCTGTAAAAGTAAACTAGCCTACCCTCAGAACAGAACAATACTAGAACATTTGACTTTTCTTGTGATCATTATCAGCATTCTTCATGAACCTACTGCTAGAGAAAAATGAGAATTCTAAGAGCTAATGAGGGTGTGCAGAGGTGTTTGCTTATTTGTTTTCAGTCCCCTTTCTCAGTCAAACAGAATTGCACTGGATAAGATGGTACACGGTTTTACACATAAATAGTGATTAGCAAACTTGAGCTTTCTCCTAAGACTAAACATTATAATTTTATTGTGTATGCATGAGTGTGTTTCCTCAAAAAAGTTTGATATTAAATTTGCTGACATAAACTTAAGAGTTTCTAGTGTATAAAGGATAGAAAACTTAATAGCCTATTTGGAGAGAAATGGAACACTGTTTATTTACCTGTAAATGAAGACATGGCTGCTTTTACCACATCTAGCCAGAGTCCAAGACTTTGAGTCACAGAATGAAATTACCACCTGACCCTTGGGGAGCCTTAAGTGCATCAGTAAGTAGAAGAATTTCTTTGTTGTACACCCAGAGAGGCTCTCATTCTAACCACTCCTTCCTTTCATCCCTGAATACACACACACACACACACACACATACACACACACACTCAGGTCCTGCCAACCATGACATTGTTATAACTCTCAGGATTATAGAGAATGCAGCATCTTCCCTTGAAATAAATAATTTTCTTTGCAAGGAAAAAGGAATTACTAGAAAAAAAAAATCAGTCTGCAGGACACACTGAATACTATCATCTGCCTGTCTGCTTGTCTGTCTAGTTTTATTTCTATTTTCTTTAGTTTGTATGGAATCAGTCAGTATATGAATATTAACTGACAATAGAAGAATCAAATGAAAAACCTAAGCTTTGTAATTTTTTTCTGAAAATACAATTTATCTCTCAACGTACTGGAACCTATATAATCATTTCAGACTTTTATTTTTACAACCTAAGGCCCTAGCAATGTGTTACTTTGCCCATGTTTCATATAAAATCTAAACTTCTCTTTTTCTACTTAAAATTTCAAGAGTTTATAAGAAATTTATACTATCATTATGTATATCATCATATGTATCATAGATTATGTGTGCTATCAATTAGCTTGAGTTTTTATATGAATATTCTGAGTATGTGATCAAATTTGCAGAGAATGGAAAAATAGACATAGTTGTTGTTTTAAAACTACAGGTTGGGGATTGGGCAGTGGTGCAGTTAAATGCATACATTACCAATTGCAAAGACCCAGGTTCGAGCCCCTGTTCCCCACCTGCAGAGGGTGCACTTCACTAGTAGTGAAACAGGTCTGCAGGTGTCTATCTTTCTGTCACTCTATCTCCTCACTCTCTCAATTTCTCTCTATCCTATGTAATAAAAATTAGAAAAAAAATAAGAAAAGGGTATTTATTTTATTTTATTGCCTCCAGGGTTGTCACAGGGGCTAGGTGCCAACACTAGGAATCCACCACTACTGGTGGCCATGTTTTTCCCTTTTTTTCTTTCTTTTCCTTCTATTTTAATTCAATAGGACAGAGAGAAATTGAGAGGGAAGGGGAGATAGAAAGGGAGACAGAAAGATAGACACCTACACACCGGCTTCACCCCCTGCAGTGGGTATATAAAATATACCCACTGAAGGGGGGGAGTTAGGGCTCAAACCCAAGTCCTTGCAGAGGTTCTTGTGCCTAGTACTATGTGCACTTAACCTGCACGCCACTGTCTGGCCCCCAAAATTACAGATTATAAACAAAAACAACAAAAAATAAAATTACAAGTTATTAATCAGCTCCAAATGAGATGTATTTTCATGTGGTCAGTAGGGTCAGATGGCTTGTTACATTATTGTTATTATTCCCAATAGAATGTTTGCATGTCAATTTCTTTTTAAAAAGTTTTTTTTTATTTTTATTATTTTATTAACTGGATAGATACAGAGAGAATTCCAGAAGGAAGGATATATAGAAAGGAGAGAGAGAGAGAGAGAGAGACCTGCAGCCCTGCTTCACTACTTGTGAAGCTTCCCCCCTGCAGGTGGGGGTCAAGTGTATGAACCCCGGCCCTTATGCATTGTAACATATGCCCTCAACCAGGTGTGCCACCACTGGGCCCCACATGTCAAATTCTTATTTAAAAGCTTCTGGTTTAGATATTCCAATACAAATCAATGAGAAATCTCCACCATAAAATATAAGGATTACAATAAAGGCGACCACCTAGCTAATGATATATCATTTTGTTCTCGTCTATGTACACAGAGATTAGAGAGGGTAGGCAGAGGGAGGTGCTGAAACACCTCTCATGTGGTGTTGGAGATTGAACCTGGGCTACAGCATAGCAAGGCACATACCCTAATAGATGAGCTATCTTTTCAGCACCCAAATCAACTATTTAAATACAGTTAAACAGCTGATGAGAATAGTTCTTTCAATTCTGATTTTTACTGAATTGTCTTTAGTTAGTCCTGTATCATATAGTAAAAGGTTTATTTCATAAAATATAATTAAAGAGAGCATTTCAAAGTTCTGAAGTTCACATACACTCAGTTTTAGGATTTAAGACAATAAGCAAAAGCTAACCTTTGTGTTAAAAAGGGAGGGAACCACGAGGTGGTTTTTTGTTTGTTTGGTTGGTTTTGCTTTGAATCAATTTTTCCACATGTGGATTTTGGGGGAAGGAGAGGCGAGTCATAAAAAACAAGTTCATGCTCCCCATGACATTTTTGAGTTACTTCTAGTGTTATGATTTTAACAGTACTGTGATGAATATTCTTGTACATGTCTTTTGGTAAAGACCTATATATGTACCTCTATTAAGTATATCCCTGGGTCACTGGGCACATTTATACTCTATGTTAGCAGAAACTGCAAAGAAATTGTCCAAGGAGATATGTAATTTTTTTTTGCCTCCAGGGTTATCACTGGGGCTCAGTGCCTGCACTAAAAATCCACTGCTCCTGGGTTTTTTTTTCCCCTTTTGTTGCCCTTGTTGTTTACCATTGTTGTTGTTATTATTGTTGTTATTGCTATCACTGTTATTGGATATGACAGAGAAATCGAGAGAGGACATGAAGACAGAGAGGGGGAGAGAAAGACACCTGGAGACCTGCTTCACCGCTTGAGAAGCAACCCCCCTACAGGTGGGGAGCTGGGGGCTTGAACCAGGATCCTTGCACACCGGTCCTTGCACTTTGTGTCATGTGTGCTTAACCCGCTGTGCTACTGCCTGGCCCCCAGAGCTAAGTAAATTTACACTCACATCCACAGCCGAATCAACTCCTAGATGCTCTAGTCAACATGTCTCTAAATTCGTTAGGAGAACAATGTGGAAAGGCTGCCACTATACAGCACCACTTCCAGACCACTGGGAGTGTATGTCTTCTCCGTAGTTGCCCAATCAGGTCTCTATCCCAGATGTCAGCACAGGGCCTCCCTGCTGTTGCTCCAGCCTCCAGGGATGGTAGCAATTGAGACTCACAGTTGCATTTGGTGAGCCTTAGGGGATCCTCTCCTCCAGTCAGTAGTTTATTTGTTAATAAAACTCAGACCAGAGGTGGTGCCTCAACTGACCACCTGCGGGTATGGGCTTTCAGCCCCAGGAACCTCTCTTTAGGCCCCTCTCTGTCCACAAGCCACAGGTGTTTGCATTCATCTGTGATGTGGTGGGTTTCCAAAATCTGAGTCTTGTCTTGTTGTGTTCTCAGGTGATCCTCTTTGTTATTCTTAGTTGACTGGGAGAGGAGAGCCTTCATTCTCAACTTCTAAATGCTCTATATCTTCACCAATACTTATTATTTTTTCTTTTTTTTAATTTTAGACATTCTGACAATACTGTTTATAAAATTAAAGGCAATGTATATGCTAATATCTAATAAAGTGCTTATCATATATTCACAGCTCCCAATATTATTATTGTTACTATAATTACTATGTGTATCTGTATATTAAAGTCTCATTTACAAAGAGATTTCATAGTATTGCAAATATAAGGTGCTAAGAGTTACCATGAATAGAAGAGTAGAAAATAGCCATCACACAGAGAGCCATAAGTAACTATTTCTGTGCTGCTGAGCTTTCATGTCAAACACCTCAAATCTACACACTCATAATTAGGTCCTATAATAGGTACATTATTTTGAATTTTTCTCCTTGAGGCTGTTTAAATGCAAATGTCATTACCTCTAATTTGAGCTACTCTCAATGCTCTGAAGTAAGACTGGGCCCATCTGGCTGTTCAGAGGTTGCCCCTGCACATGCATCTGCCGAAGGGCAGGTTTGCATATGGGCTTTTGGGGGTCCAGTACTATCATTATCTTCAGCCTTTTCTAGGTACCTTCAGGACCCAGGCTGGCAGTGTGGAACTTAGTGCATATCAGTTCCTATTTGGTTGATTCAAATTAAGCATGTAGACTTTTTTTTTTTTAACTAAGATTTCATCCATTTTCTTCTGAGGGGACTGATCTGTTCTTAACAAAAAAAGATATATCCAAAGGACAAGACCTAAATAGAGCAAGACCAATTGAGTTCTAAAACGTGCAAACAGACTTGTAAAAGATATGCAGTTTCAGAATGTGGTGTTTAGCCACTGTTAATAATCCCAAACAGGAACTTTACTCAGATGAGAGCAAAAAGCCTTTGTGATAAAAGTGCAACAGCCTCTTTTTTTAAGATACTAAGGATTCAGTTGTTCACACAGGCATTCAGCTTTACTTTTTGACACCTTCATTATTATCTCCCCATGAGTATCTGCACTGTCTAAACATCCATCGCTGTGTCTGAGGGAAGGCATAAGTGCTTTGTACGTTTATCGGAGTGTTTTCAAAGTTCTTTTTCAGATAAAACCTAGAAGGTAGTCATTCAAGCTGGAAAATTTGGAGTATTTCCTGAGTCTGTCAGTCACTGTAGATGTGGTTAAATCTCAAGTGTTTTATGTTCACGATTAGCAATTCTTAAATATTGTGTCTTTATTATGTGCTACTTAGTGTTAAAAATAAGACAGTAGATTCAACATAAGAGTCACTTATGCTAAGTCCCAAGCCACCAAACTGAGACTTAACTTAATTGCAATTTTGCTCTCCCCAAACTGGAATCTTAAACCAGTCAATCAGCAATCGCCTGATAAGTTAGGAAATCTCTGATAGGCCACTGCCTCTACCTAAAGGAAAATAACCTTGTCATGATGAACTTACTTTTTTTGTCTAGTATAACTTCTTTGTTCCAGCTCTCTTCTGTCTATAACTAGTTTTTCATTGTATACAAATCCTCAGGACTCCTTTCTATCTGCTAGACTGAATATGACTGGTTAAAATTGGGTTTTGCCCAAATAAACTTTAACATAAATAATAAAAATGTCTCAGTTTCATGTGCATGGATACTGTAATAATCCTGACATATCAAAATGTCTGGACCATTGGACATTGCAATAAACCCAGCTGATGAACAGGTGCAGGGTGCTCAGACACAGAGGTACCAAATGAGACCAAAGTGGTGGGGGAGAGAAAGTGACAATGGTAACCATTTGTTTAAGCAGACCTTCAAAAGAGCAAGAACAGGAGGCCAGGTGGTGGCTCACCTAGCTGAGCACACGTTATAATGTGCAAGGACCCAGGTTTGAACCTATGGTCCCCACCTACAGGGATAAAGCTGCAGGTGTCTCTGTCTCTCTATCTCCCCCTCACCTCTTGATTTCTAGATGTATCTATCCAATAAATAAAGATTAAAAATTGAAACAAAAAAATCAAAAAGAAAGAAAGAAAGAGCAAGAACAGGCAGAATGGAGCAGGAACTGAAATATCTGAGCTCTGCCCATGATTCAGAAGTCATCTTCAGCAAGAACTTCAAGCACCCTAGCTCTGGAGAAGTGGCAACTTTCTCCTTGCATTTGAACCTCCAGGTAACCCTTAGTGACCTTCTGCCTACCTCCACTAACAGTCCAGTCTCTGGAGCTTCTATCATAGCAGTTTACAGCTCTTCCTAAATGGACCTTATATCTCATCATCACTTTTATCCTAGAAACCTTAACTCTCCCTTCACTTAATAACACTGTCCTTGAGATGCTTGATGAGCTAGAGGCTACAGTTATCAGGTAGTAGAATCCTGACAGATTTGACAGAATTGTTTTTCTTATTAAATATGCCTACCTTAAAGTGATTTATCATACAAGAAGTTAGAAGCTAACAGTGACATGCCTGCATACTGAGCAAATGTAACAATCAATCACAGTAAAGAATCATGATGTCCATTCTACTTGAAAATTCTATCAAAGGTTCAACTAAAAAGATTAGCATTCACTATTGGCCAAACCAAATGATTCTGTACACCATATACAGCCCATAGGCTAGATGTTTCCCACCCCAACACAGAGCGGTATCAATCATGTTTGACTTCATGTTTCAGTAAAAATTGCAATTTAAATCCAGACTGCCTAAATTTAAAAAAATGGGAAATTAATCAGTAACTCATTCAAAAAATTATTGCCATTATGTATCTAATTTTTGTAGAAACAAACTTCAGTGAGATTTCACTCAAAGAGAGCATAGTATTAAGGCATCTGAAAGACATATGTGCATGTATGTGTGTGAGTCTGTTATGACTTAAACTTATCTCATTTAAGCAGTTCATATAGTTATTTTAGGTAGTCTCACGTGGAGAAATATTTCACTCTCTCAGCTTGTCCAGCCCATGGTTCTTTTCAATAGGACCGATTCCTTGCAAAACACAAAGGAAAAGGTCCGTGTGCTGGAGGCCTGATAGCTCCTCTGTTACCTGAGCCAATACCCTCCACTCTACTCACCTGTCTACAATTGACCTGATACAGCTAGCGTGACTTGTAAGATATTCTCTCTTCAGGCTGGGAGTATAGAGTGACCTGTCAGTGCTCATGCTCAGCGTAGAAGCAATTACAGAAGCCAGACCTTCCACCTTCTGCATTCCATAATGACCCTGGGTCCATACTCCCAGAGGGACAAAAATAGAAAAGCTATCAGGGGAGGGAATGGGATATGGAGTTCTGGTGGTGGGAATTGTGTGGAGTTGTACCTCTTTTATTCTATGGTTTTTGTCAGTGTTTCCTTTTTATAAATAAAAAATTTAAAAAAGATAAATAAATATCTTTAAAAAAAGATAGTCTCGGGGGTTGGGCAGTAGCTCAGCAGGTTAAGTGCAGGTGGCACAAAGCGCAAGGACTGGCACAAGGATCCCGGTTCAAGCCCCCAGCTCCCCACCTACAGGGAAGTCGCTTCACAGGCAGTGAAGCAAGTCTGCAGGTGTCTATTTTTCTCTCCCCCTCTCTGTCTTCCTCTCCTCTCTCCATTTCTCTCTGTCCTATCTAACAACAACGACATCAATAACTACAACAATAACTACTACAACAATGAAAATCCAGCAAGGGCAACAAAACGGAAAATAAATCAACTTTTTTAAAAAGAAAAAAAAACTCAGTTCCCACCAGCCAGTCACCTACTTGTGTGAAGCCAGTAAACATGTATAGTGGCATTTCAGAACTATTTCTCTTCTCACATAAAAAAAAATTATCAACTAGAGCATTTGGCTTTGTACTGATTATTTTGTCTAGTTCTACATTCCCTGCTTATTTACAGACTTATTCAGAGCAGCCAATAATTTTCTCCTGCCTTGTTGGAGAAATCCTGCAATCTTGATACAATTTTATCTTTTTTTTTCCATAGTCTTCATTCCATCCCGTGATTTCCCAATTGTCTAAGTGATTTTAAAAATAAGAACTATTCTTTACAATGTAAATTTCTATGAATGCAAATGCACCACAACATATTACACTGCTATAAAATTGAACAGAAGGTGTAAAGTCCCCTAGTTATGATGACCCCAGTGATTTTAGACTGTCAAAGGCAACACTAAGCTCCCAGTAGTTTAGTAAAATGAGCACTGAAGTAAGAGGTTCTATCTATTTTGGCTTCAGATGTCTTTTGTTTCAAGACAACATCTCTGAGCTGCTATATTTCTCTTGATGTGTTGTCCTCTCTAGATTTTGGTTTGGCAATTTGATCTGAATACATAATTCGGCAACAAACCCAAGAAAATAAGTGATTTTTCAGTTTTACAGGTTTTTGTCCTTATAGTAAAGATGAAAGTTATATTTTTGTTTTATATAATTTCTTGTACTTTAAAATAAATTTCATTACTTCATATTGAGTGTATGACCTTAGATAATTACTTAACATTATTCCTAAAGCTTCAACTGAAATGAAGCAAATTAATACAATTTATCTAGGTATGTATCTTTTGTACCATTTTTGGTACATAAACATTGTACTTTATGAATTTAGTCATGCAGGCTAGCAATTCTGAAACGATTCTGTATGTATACAAGGTCTTGACAAATAAGTAAATGTTATAGTTAGAGACTATTGTTCACTATCAGAAAAAATGGGGAGACAGCACTAAAAATAAACAATTTGCTACTATTTTAGAGGTAAAGGTTTCATTTTGAGCTCATGTATAGTTACGTAGAGAGAAGATAGATAGAAAGATAGATTGGGGGGTCGGGCGGTGGCGCAGTGTGTTAAGCGCATGTGGCGCAAAGTGCGAGGACCAGCATAAGGATCCCAGTTCGAGCCCCAGCTCCCCACATGCAGGGGAGTCACTTCACAGGCGGTGAAGCAGGTCTGCAGGTGTCTGTCTTTCTCTCCCCCTCTCTGTCTTCCCTTCCTCTCTCCATTTCTCTCTGTCCTACCCAACAATGAACAACATCAACAAAGGCAATAATAATAACCACAACAAGGCTACAACAACAGGGTCAACAAAAGGGGGGAAAATGGCCTCCAGCAGTGGTAGATTCATGGTGCAGGCACCGAGCCCAGCAGCGGTGGATTCATGGTGCAGGCACCAAGCCCAGCAATAACCCTGGAGGAAAAAAAAAAAAAGAAAGATAGATAGATTGACAGATAAATAAATATGCAGAGAGAGTGACATGTGACATGAATACAGGTATGTATGTATATATGAATTTCCTATGTAAGCAAATATGACCCAGCTTTGATCACTAAGAGAAACCAAAAGCAGGAACAACACTATTCTTTAATAACAGGAATGAAGGTTCTTTGAAGAAAATTTGGTCTCAGGTTGAAGAAGTGAAAAAAATGCAATTCAAACAGAAATTCATGGAATACAGAGGGTAAAGAAGTACTGGGGGGGCAATGTAGATTTAGGACATGGCAAAATGACAGAGAAACCCATCAGAGTTCCCGGTGATTAAATTTGGAACAATTTAGCATAAGAAGTAAGTAGTGAATGCTAACCTTTAACTGTATGGTGGTTGATTTTTACATGCTTCAGTTATAAAAGACAAGGAAAGATTGAGGAAACTGGGAGAGAAATAGGAAACATAACTAAATGTAATAAATGTGGAACCCAACATTAGATTCTGAAATAGAAAAGAAAAAAAGGATACTTGTAGAAAGACTAATGAAATAAAAATAAGGTATGTAGCTTATTTAGTCATATCAATGCTAATTTCTTAGTTTTGATAATTGCATTATGGTTGTGTGAGGCATCTTATTTCGGAAAAACTGGATGAAGGATGTATGAACTCACTGTTATATTTATGCAGCTGCTCTGAAAACCTAAACTTATTTCAAAAAAATAAAGGATCTTTGATAAAAGAAACTCATAGAGGAGGAATAATAGGAGGAGAGAGGACTCAGTGCTGTACAATGGAGACAGATGACACTTGGATGTGGGTGAAGCATACTAACATAGTAGGAAAGATATGGACTTGTACTACTAAGATAATTTGTAAAGTATTTCCTCAAAAAATTAAAAAATTAAATTGTTATATCTGGGGAGGTGGTTCAGCATTCAAATGCAAGACGTGCATGCATATGCTGGGGGAGTGATCTCATTCTTTCTCTTTCATAAGATCAACAATTAAACGACTCTTTAAAAAATGAAATCATTGTACTCGTGTGTCAACAACTGCACTGTTAAACCATTAGTCCCTCAATAAAAATTATTTAAAATAGATACTGTCATATAGAAGAGGTATTTTACATAATAAAGATTCTAGACATTCATTGAAGATTCCTATTTGAAAACTAATCTTAGAAAGTTCTAATTTGGCTTCTGTTCTGTAGGGTAAATAACTTAAATTCCTATAAACTTTCTTAATAGTATTGTTTTTAAAGATATTATTCATTTTTGTTTTCCTGATCTTACATGTTTTGGTGAAGCAGTATCCTGATTGACACAGGCCAAAACATGAAACATTAGCATCAATATTCTTTTCACTTTGACCCAGACAAGGGCTTTGTGAGGCTGTCTTCAAATATCAGTCAGAAAGATGCTGAAGGAAAAGAAAAACACCTCAAGAGTTCTAAAGTTCACATAAATGTAGGCTAGACTAGGAAAACTTGAAAGAAAAGAAAATGTAAGCCAGGAAGGGAATAATGAAACCAGAAATTTAACTTTCTAAAATGTCTAAGGTTTTACCTTAAATTCTAAACTCAAAATATAGATCAATAAAGTTATTAATTATTTTAAATAAATTGAATTTATATAATAGCTAGTGAAGGAATCATTTTACCATAAACAACCCAAAGTTGAAACTGTAGGACAAGCTTAGAATACATATTATAACATGTAAGCAGAAGGAGTTCTAGCCTCTAGTTGGGCACTGAGGTTAGCTATATGCCACTTCAAATGTCACATCACGTTTCTGAGACAGCTTCAGGACAGTCATAGAAAGACATGCCATGGGGAAGAAGGAAGATGGCAGACTGAGAAGCTGCTAGTAGCTTGAGCTCTGACCACATCTTCTGGAAACGATAGGATTTTCTGCCTTTAGTAGGCCAGTCAATAAGGGGTCCTAGTGGTGACACCAAGGAGATGACTATAACTTAATTTGGGTTAAAATATAGAGTAGGAAAAAAGGGAAAAATTTTTTTTCTTTCTTTTAAATTATTAAGCACAGATCCTGCCCCCCCCCAAAACCAGTCCTGGGGACCAGCTCCTAGAAGGCTCCCATGCTGAGCCCCTTTCTTTAACAAAATTCCTGTCCCACCAGGGAGTATCATTCATTTTAAGTCTATACCCTTCTGAAACCTCTGGCCTTTTTTCTTTCTAAGTAGCCAACCCCCCCACCTCACCCCAGATAGCTAATTAAATAATTAAAAATAAATAAATAAACTCTTTCCTTTCACCTCTCTTTTATGACAGTTCTTTTTCTTATCTTTTTCTTTTTTTCTCTCTCTCTTTCTTTTTTTTTCTTTTTCTCATTCTTGCCAACCTTTCTTCCTTAATCCTACAGCTTCCAAAGCCACAGGCCCCATCCCCCACACCACCAAAGAGTGTGCTTTTTTGAATTCACTGATACACATTTGGGAATTATTTTGGGGAAGAATTCTGACTCAGAGTTGGGCTCTCACTGCGAGTATCTCTGCTCAACATCCCTTCCTCCTTTAGCTACCCGTAGAATATACAGTGGATAGTAGATCTGCATAAC
This sequence comes from Erinaceus europaeus, assembly GCF_950295315.1. Lineage (NCBI taxonomy): Eukaryota > Metazoa > Chordata > Mammalia > Eulipotyphla > Erinaceidae > Erinaceus > Erinaceus europaeus. Next base: position 101,647,059 of record NC_080185.1, on the reverse strand, counting down.
TGTCTATTTCAGCTATCCTTGTCTAGTCCTGAGGTTTTTTTTTTTTTCTCTCTCTCTCTTTCTTAACAATCAGCTGCCTCTGATGACAAGATTTGAGGTAATCTGGGACAGGGTTTTTTTTTTTTTTGCCCTGCTCTATTTTATTACTAATATTATATAAAAGCATATATCTCCCCCCCTTTAGGTTGATCAGAATTAACTCTTAGGGTACCTTTCATTGCTAGGGTAGTGGGCATCTTATCTATTGTGGGAGGAACTTGTCTCGTTACTCCTACCTCCTCTACAGACTCTCCACTCCCTCCTCCTCCTAGCTAATTAAAAAAACTAAATTAAATTAAAAATGAAGTAATAAAAAAAAACATTCCTTTCACCACTTTTTAATTACAACTCTTTTTCTTATCTTTTCTCTTTTCTGTCTCTTGTCTCTTATATCTTTTTCTTTTTTTTTTATCTTGTCATACACTTCTTCCTTCCTTCTTCTTTGCCTTTCTGAATTTGTGAATTATTTTGGGGAAGAAATCTGATTCAGAGTGGACTCTCTATGTGTGTATCTCTGCTCTACTTCCCTTTGCCCCTCTTGTTACCCCTAGAATATAGAGTAGATAGTAGATTCACGTAACTGTCTATTCTTGCTATCTGTTCTTTCTTTTCTCTTTCTTCTTCAGAGGGATTTAGTTACTATTTTTTCACAGACTACAGAAATTGTTTGGCTAACTGGTAGTGATTAAACTGCTTCAATACTTGCTTCAGTTGCTACTGTAATTCCTGAGGTTGGTGAGTGCAATTGTCATAAAGGTATTTAGTACAGTGTTGCTTATACTCAAGACACAACAGCTGAGGAACAACAGAGCATAAAAAAAGAAACACATAAATCAAAAACATGGGTAGATAAAAAACAAATAAAACTACTACTCCAATGAATGAAGACAAGAGCCCAGAAGAAACTACAAATCAGCCAGAAGTAACCATAGATAAGAAAAGTATGCAAGCAATAATAAACTTATTAATCACAGAAATGAAAACAACATTGGAGGAAAGGAATGGCAGTATTAGGGAAACAACAGTTGAGACCCCCAAGGAAAATACTGATTATCTTGAGGCAATTAGAGAACTGAAAGCTGAAATAGCTGTAATGAAGAAAGAAGCTGAGGCAAGGGAAAGCAGACTAACAGAAGCAGAAAACAGAATTAGGCAGACAGAGGATGAGTTAGAGAAAACTAAGAAAGAGGTGAAAGAGCTTAAAAAGAGATTGAAAGACACTGAAAACAACAACAGAGACATATGGGATGATCTCAAAAGAAGTAACATTCACATAATTGGCCTGCCAGAGGAAGAAAGAGAGGAAGGGGAAGCAAACATTCTAGAGGAACTAACAGAAGAAAACTTCCCAGACCTGAATAACAGAAAGGACTTCAAGATTCAAGAGGCCCTGAGAGTACCAAACAGAATCAACCCAGACCTGAAGACACCAAGACACATCATAGTCACTATGAGAAGAAGTAAGGATAAAGAAAGGATCCTAAAGGCTGCAAGAGAGAAACAAAAAGTCACATACAAGGGAAAATCCATAAGATTATCTGCAGACTTCTCCACTCAAACTCTAAAAGCCAGAAGAGAATGGCAAGACATCTATCGAGCCCTGAATGAAAAAGGGTTTCAACCAAGGATAATATATCCTGCTAGACTTTCATACAAACTAGATGAAGGGATCAAAACCTTCTTAGACAAACAACAGTTAAAGGAGGCAACCATCACCAAACTGGCCCTGAAAGATGTTCTAAAAGACATCTTATAAACAAGAACATCACTATAATAATGACAATATATCAGAGCAAACAAAATAAATTTTTTTTAACAATGGCACTACAATACATTAAATCCATAATATCAGTAAATGACAAAGGCTTAAACTCACCCATAAAAAGGCACAGAGTTGGGGGATGGATCAGAAAACATAATCCAACCATATGCTGCTTGCAAGAATCCCATCTGTCACAAAAAGATAAATGCACACTTAAAGTGAAAGGATGGAAAACTATCATACAGGCTAACGGACCACAAAAAAGGGCAGGAACAGCCATTCTCATCTCAGACACGATAGATTTTAAATTAAATAAAGTAATAAAAGATAGGCAAGGACATTACATAATGATTAGAGGATCAATGAGCCAAGAAGACTTACAATCATTAACATCTATGCACCCAATGAGGACCATCTAAATAGCTCAAGCACTTACTGAAAGAATTTCAAAAATACATCAATAGTAATACAATAATAGTGGGAGACTTCAATACCCCACTCTCACACTTAGACAGATCAACAAAGCAGAGAACCAACAAAGATACAAGAGAATTAAATGAAAAGATCAACAGACTAGACCTCTTGGACATTTTCAGAGTCCTTCACCCTAAAAAACAGGAATACACCTTCTTTTCAAATCCACACAACACATACTCAAGGATAGACCACAAGTTAGGCCACAAAGACAGCATCAATAAATTCAAGAGCATTGAAATCATCCCAAGTATCTTCTCAGACCACAGTGGAGTAAAACTAACATTTAACAACAAACAGATAATTACTAAAAGTCACAGATTTTGGAAACTAAACAACATACTCCTTAAGAACAACTGGGTCAGAGATTAACTCAAATAGGAAAGTAAAATGTTCCTGGAAACAAATGAAAATGAAGACACAACCTATAAAAATATTTGGGACAAGCTAAAGCAGTACTGAGAGGGAAACTTATAGCCATACAATCACACATTAAACACCAAGAAGAAGCCCAAATGAACGACCTTACTGCACACCTCAAGGACTTAGAGGAAGAGGAACAAAGGAACCCTAAAGCAACAAGAAGGATAGAAATCACTAAATTTAGAGCAGAAATAAACAACATCGAAAATACGAGAACCATACAAAAGATCAATGAAGCCAAATGTTGGTTCTTTGAAAGATTAAACAAAATTGACAAACCCCTAGCCAGACTCACCAAACAAAAAAGAGAGAAGACACAAATTAATAGAATTGTATACGATGGAGGAGATATCACAAATGACACCACAGAAATACAGAGAATCCTGCGAAACTTCCATAAAGATCTATATGCCACCAAGCCACAGAATCTGGAAGAAATGGAACAATTCCTATGCCCTTCCAAAACTGAACCAAGAAGAACTACAAAATCTAAATGCACCAATCACATACAAAGAAATTGAAACCGTTATTAAGAACCTCCACAACAAAAAAAGTCCTGGACAGATGTCTTCACAAGTGAATTCTACAAAACTTTCAGGAAACAGTTAGTACCCATACTTCTTAAGCTTTTCCATAAGATTGAAGAAACAGGAATACTCCCTTCCACCTTCTATGAAGCCAACATCACCCTGATACCAAAAGCTGATAGGGACAGAACAAAAAAGGAAAACTACATACCAATCTCTCTGATGATCATAGATGCCAAAATATTAAACAAGATCTGGCCAACCGGATATAGCAACATATCAAATAGATTGTTCATCACAACCAAGTGGGATTCATCCCAGGAATGCAAGGCTCGTTCAACATCCATAAGTCAATCAATGTCATTCACCACATCAATAAAAGCAAAGCCAAAAACCACATGATTATCTCAATAGATGCAGAGAAAGCCTTTGACAAAATCCAACACCCATTCATGCTCAAAACTCTACAAAAAATGGGAATAGATGGGAAATTCCTCAAGATAGTGGAGTCTATATATAGCAAACCTACAGCCAACATCATACTCAATGGACAGAAGCTGAAAGCGTTCCCCCTAGATCGGGGACTAGACATGACTGTCCAGTGTAACTATTACTCTTCAACATCGTAGTGGAAGTTCTTGCAATAGCAATAAGGCATTATTGAAAGGAATCAAAGGAATACAGATTGGAAGGGAAGAAGTCAAGCTCTCACTATTTGCAGATGATATGATAGTATACATAGAAAAACCTTAAGAATCTAGCAGAAAACTACTGGAAGTTATTAGGCAATATAGCAAGGTAACAGGCTACAAAATCAATGTACAAAAATCAGTGGCATTTCTTTATGCAAACACTATATCTGAAGAAGAAGACATCCAGAAATCACTCCCATTTACTGTTTCAGCAAAATCAATCAAATACCTAGGAATAAGGTTGACCAACGAAGTGAAAGACTTGTTTGCTGAAAACTATGAGTCGCTAATCAAGGAAATAGAAACTGATACCAAGAAATGGAAAGATATCTCATGCTCATGGATTGGAAGAATAAATATCATCAAAATGAATATTCTCCCCAGAGACATATACAAATTTATTGCAATACCCATCAAAGTTCCACAAAGCTTCTTTAAGAGAATAGAACAAACACTACAATCATTTCTCTGGAACCCGAAAAAACCTAGAATTTCCAAAACCATCTTGAGGAAAAGAAACAGAACTGGAGGCATCACACTCCCAGACCTTAAACTATATTATAAAGCCATCATCATCAAAACAGCATGGTACTGGAACAAAAATAGGCACACAGACCAGTGGAACAGAATTGAAAGCCTAGAAATAAATTCTCACACCTATGGACATCTAATCTTTGATAAGGGGGCCCAAAGGATTAAATGGAAAAAGGAGGCTCTCTTCAATAAATGGTGCTGGGAAAACTGGGTTGAAACATGCAGAAGAATGAAATTGAACCACTTTATCTCACCAGAAACAAAAATCAACTCCTAATGGATCAATAACCTAGATGTCAGACCAGAAACAATCAAATACTTAGAGGAAAACATTGGTAAAACACTTTCCCACCTACACTTCAAGGACATCTTTGATGAATCAAACCCAATTTCAAGGAAGACTGAAGCAGAAACAAAACAATAGGACTACATCAAATTCAAAAGCTTCTGCACATCCAAAGAAACTATCACACAAACAAAGAGACCCTTCACAGAATGGGAGAAGATCTTCACATGCCTGACATCAGACAAGAAACTAATCACCAAAATATATAAAGAGCTCAGCAAACTTAGCACCAAAAAAGCAAATGACCCCATCCAAAAATGGGCAGAGGATATGAACAAAACATTCACCTCAGAGGAGATCCAAAAGGCTAACAAACATATGAAAAACTGCTCTAGGTCACTGATTGTCAGAGAAATGCAAATTAAGACAACACTAAGATACCACCTCACTCCTGTAAGAATGGCATACATCAAAAAGGACAGCAGCAACAAATGCTGGAGAGGTTGTGGGGACACAGGAACCCTTTTACATTGCTGGTGGGAATGTAAATAGGTTCAGCCTCTGTGGAGAGCAGTCTGGAAAACTCTCAGAAGGCTAGACAAGGACCTTACATATGATCCAGTAATTCCTCTCCTGGGCTTATAGCCCAAGGACTACATAATACCCAACCAAAAAGAGGTGTGTACTCCTATGTTCATAGCAGCACAATTCATAATAGCTAAAACCTGGAAGCAACCCAGATGCCCAACAGATAAGTGGCTGAGAAAGCTGTGATATATATACACAATGGAATACTAGGCATCTATCAAGAACAATGAACCCCACCTCTCTGACCCATCTTGGACAGAGCTAGAAGGAATTATATTAAATGAGCTAAGTCAGAAAGATAAAGATGAGTATGGGATGATCCCACTCATCAACAGAAGTTGACTAAGAAGATCTGAAAGGGAAACTAAAAGCAGGACCTGACCAAATTGTAAGTAGGGCACCAAAGTAAAAACCCTGTGGTGAGGGGTAGACATGCAGCTTCCTGGGCCAGTGGGGGGTGGCAGTGGGTGGGAGGGATTGGTCACAGTCTTTTGGTGTTGGGAATGGTGTTTATGCATACTCCTAGTAAAATGTAGTCATATAAATCAGTAGTTAATTAATATGAGAGGGGGAAAATTAATTGTATGTCTCAAAGTTTTTCAAAACACAAACTGAATCTTTTTAATATATAGGCTGTGTAATTGATATGCAGACTCTCTCAAAAGCCTAGACTAAGTAGATCAGAAGCAACCAATAGCACAGCTATATTCAAGATACTGGGTACTGTACAGCAAACCCTAAAAAAAAGGACTTTTCAAAGTTAAGCCAATTACCAAATAATGTGATGATAACATTAACTATCGATTGTCTTTTTGAACCCTAAGACAGCAGGAACCTCACATCTCCACTATAGAGCCTCTACTTCCCCCAGTCCTGGAACCCTTGGATAGGGCCCACTTTCCCGTATGCCTCTCCCAATCAATATCAAATAATAATGCATCTGCTGATCACAACCTAACCAATACGATTGCCACCTCAACATGCTTCACTTCAGATTGTGTCCAGAGACTGCACGTGTGGAATGACAACCCTTCAGCTTCATTACTCGGGTGAGACCTTTCCTTTCATAGTATACTCTAATTCCATCTTAGGTGGTTCACTTTATAACAAAGTCATAAAACCTACATATAGACCAGTTTCTGTAAGAGAGAGAATATGTTCACACGTATCCATAAACTACAGCAAAATATATACCTGAAAGCAGAAGTACACTAGAGTTTGCAGTGAGTACCCACCTAACACTTCCTTTCCACTATTCCAAGCTTTGGGTCCATGATTGCTCAACAATTTGTTTGGCTTCATATGTTAACTCTCTTTTCAGTTACCAGGTTCCAGATGTCTTCAGGATGCCTGCCAGGCTTACCTGGACTGAAGACCCCACCAATGTGTCCTGGAGCTCAGCTTCCCCAGAGACTCATCCTACTAGGGAAAGAGAGAGGCAGACTGTGAGTATGGACTGATCAGTCAACGCCCATGTTCAGCGGGGAAGCAATTACAGAAGCCAGATCTTCTACCTTCTGCAACCCACAATGTCCCTGGGTCCATGCTCCCAGAGGGATAGAGAATGGGAAAGCTATCAGGGGAGGGGGTGGGATATTGAGATTGGGTGGTGGGAATTGTGTGGAATTGTACCCCTTCTACCCTATGGTTTTGTTAATTAATCCTTTCTTAAAAAAAAAAAGGAAAAAATAAAAAATAAAAATAAAAAAAAGAAAGACATGCCATGTATCATTGCAAAATTCCATCAGGGGATCTTCACATACTCGCTTCATAGTCTATTGAAAAACACCATTGAATTTGTACAAAAGAGTATCCCTGGAAGACAGCGGACTGAGAAGCCACTAGCGGCATGAGCTCTGATCACATCTTCTGGAAACGGTAGAATTTTCTGCCTTTAGCAGGCCAGTAAATAAGGGGCCCTATCGGTGACATCAAGGAGATAACTATAACTTAATTTGGGTTAAGAATTAGAGTAAAGGTGGCACGAACTAGTGGGTGGGCTGCTCCAGACTTCCCAGGCGGCGCCGGGCAAGGCGGGTGCACCAGGCATTGTCCTCCGCCCGGGAAGGCAGCTCCTCCGCCGGTTGCAAAGCGATGCTGGGCAGCCGGCAGAGGACCCGGAGGGAGCACTATAGCTCGGGGGCTTTCTCTTGGGAGTCTCCAGGGACCACCGTGACCCTGAGGGCAGATCCAAAGACTTCTTGAGTATAGCTCTCATTGGATCAAAGGACTTGGAGCTAGTTTTCATTTTCGAGAAATCCTTTAAAAAAGTCTGGAGGGGGGGGTTTCCCGGAAGATGGTGGACTGAGAAGCTGCTAGCCACTGAGCTCCGAACACATCTCCTGGAACAGTAGGATTTTCTGCCTTTAGCAGGCCAGCCAATAAGGGGTCCTTAGACACCAAGGAGGTGACTATAACTTAATTTGGGTTAAGAATTGGAGTAGGGAAAAAAGGGAAAAAAATTCTTTTTTCTTCCTTTTAATTTTCAAGCATACCTCCTTCCACCCCCTCATAGCAGTCCCTGGGGACCAGCTCCTAGCAGGATACCCCACACCACCAAACAGGGTGCTCTTTTGAATTCACTGATACACATTTGGGAATTTCCTTTCACTGCTCTTTAATTACAACTCTTTTTCTTATCTTCTCCCTTTTCTCTCTCTTGTCTCTCTTTTTTTTTAATCTTGTCATACATTTCTTCCTTCTTCTTCGCCTTTCTGAATTTGTGAATTATTTTGGGGAAGAAATCTGACTCAGAGTGGACTCTCTATGTGTGTATCTCTTCTCTAGTTCTCTTTCCCCTCTTGTCACCCCTAGAATATACACTGGATAGTAGATTTGCATAACTGTCTATCCTTGCTATCCTCTCTTTCTTTTCTCTTTCTTCACTGGGATTTGGTTACTATTATTTCACGGACTGGAGAAATTGTTTGGCTAACTGGTAACGATTAAACTACTTCAATACTTACTTCAGTTGCTACTGTAATTCCTGAGGTTGGTGAGTGCAATTGTCATAAAGGTATTTAGTACAATGTTACTTGTACTCAAGACACAACAACTGAGGAACAACAGAGCATAAAAAAGAAACACATAAATAAAAAACATGGGTAGATAAAAAACAAATAAAACTGCTACCCCAATGAATAAAGACAAGAGCCCAGAAGAAACTACAAATCAGCCAGAAGTAACCATAGATAAGAAAAGTATGCAAGCAATAATAAACTTATTAATCACAGAAATGAAAACAACATTGGAGGAAAGGAATGGCAGTATTAGGGAAACAACAGTTGAGACCCCCAAGGAAAATACTGATTATCTTGAGGCAATTAGAGAACTGAAAGCTGAAATAGCTGTAATGAAGAAAGAAGCTGAGGCAAGGGAAAGCAGACTAACAGAAGCAGAAAACAGAATTAGGCAGACAGAGGATGAGTTAGAGAAAACTAAGAAAGAGGTGAAAGAGCTTAAAAAGAGATTGAAAGACACTGAAAACAACAACAGAGACATATGGGATGATCTCAAAAGAAGTAACATTCACATATTTGGCCTGCCAGAGGAAGAAAGAGAGGAAGGGGAAGCAAACATTCTAGAGGAAATAACACAAAGAAAACTTCCCAGACCTGAATAACAGAAAGGACTTCAAGATTCAAGAGGCCCAGAGAGTACCAAATAGAATCAACCCAGACCTGAAGACACCAAGACACATCATAGTCACAATGAGAAGAAGTAAGGATAAAGAAAGGATCCCAAAGGCTGCAAGAGAGAAACAAAAAGTCACATACAAGGGAAAATCCATAAGATTATCTGCAGACTTCTCCACTCAAACTCTAAAAGCCAGAAGGGAGTGGCAAGATATCTATGGATCCCTGAATGTAAAAGGGTTTCAACCAAGGATAATATATCCTGCTAGACTTTCATTCAAACTAGATGCAGGGATCAAAACCTTCTTAGATAAACAACAGTTAAAGGAGGCAACCATCACCAAGCCGGCCCTGAAAGAGGTACTAAAAGACCTCTTATAAGCAAGAACATCACTATAATACTTGCAATATATCAGAGCAAACAATTTTTTTAGAACAATGGCACTACAATACATTAAATCCATAATATCAATAAATGTCAATGGCTTAAACTCACCCATCAAAAGGCACAGGGTTGGGGGATGGATCTGAAAACATAACCCAACCATATGCTGCTTGCAAGAATCCCATCTGTCACAACAAGATAAACACAGACTTAAAGTGAAAGGATGGAAAACTATCATACAGACTAACGGACCACAAAAAAGGGCAGGAACAGCCATTCTCATCTCAGACACGATGGATTTTAAATTAAATAAAGTAATAAAGGATAGGCAAGGACATTACATAATGATTAGAGGATCAATCAGCCAAGAAGAATTAACAATTTATTAACATCTATGCACCCAACGAGGGACCATCTAAATACATAAAGCATCTACTGGAAGAATTTCAAAAATACATCAATAGTAATACAATAATAGTGAGAGACTTCAATACCCCACTCTCACACTTAGACAGATCAACAAAGCAGAGAACCAATAAAGATACAAGAGAATTGAATGAAGAGATCGACAGACTAGACCTCTTGGACATTTTCAGACCCCTCCACCCCAAAAAACTGGAATACACCTTCTTTTCAAATCCACATAACACATACTCAAGGATAGACCACATGTTAGGCCACAAAGACAGCATCAATAAATTCAAGAGCATTGAAATCATCCCAAGTATCTTCTCAGACCACAATGGAGTAAAACTAACATTTAACAACAAACAGAAAATTATTAAAAGTCACAGAATTTGGAAACTAAACAACATGCTCCTTAGGAACCACTGGGTCAGAGACTCACTCAAGCAGGAAATTCAAATGTTCCTGGAAACAAATGAAAATGAAGACACAACCTATCAAAATATTTGGGACACAGCTAAAGCAGTATTGAGAGGGAAACTTATAGCCATATAATCACACATTAAACACCAAGAAGAAGCTCAAATGAACGACCTTACTGCACACCTCAAGGACTTAGAGGAAGAGGAACAAAGGAACCCTATAGCAACCAGAAGGACAGAAATCACTAAAGTTAGAGCAGAAATAAACAACATCGAAAATAAGAGAACCATACAAAAGATCAATGAAGCCAAATGTTGGTTCTTTGAAAGATTAAACAAAATTGACAAACCCCTAGCCAGACTCACCAAACAAAAAAGAGAGAAGACTCAAATTAATAGAATTGTAAACGATGGAGGAGATATCACAACTGACACCTAGAAATCCAGAGAATCCTGTGAAACTTCTACAAAGAACTATATGCCACCAAGCTAGAGAATCTGGAAGAAATGGAACAATTCCTAGAAGCATATGCACTTCCAAAACTGAACCAAGAAGAACTACAAAATCTAAATGCACCATTCACAGACAAAGAAATTGAAACCGTTATTAAGAATCTCCCCAACAACAAAAGTCCTGGACCAAATGGCTTCACAAACGAATTCTACAAAACTTTCAGGAAACAGTTAATACCCATACTTCTTAAGCTATTCTATAAGATTGAAGAAACAGGAATACTCCCTTCCACCTTTTATGAAGCCAACATCACCCTGATACCAAAAGCTGATAGGGACAGAACAAAAAAGGAAAACTACATACCAATCTCTCTGATGAACATAGATGCCAAAATATTAAACAAGATCTTGGCCAACCGGATACAGCAACACATCAAAAGGATTGTTCATCATGACCAAGTGGATTCATCCCAGGAATGCAAGGCTGGTTCAACATCCATAAGTCAATCAATGTCATTCACCACATCAATAAAAGCAAAGCCAAAAACCACATGATTATCTCAATAGATGCAGAGAAAGCCTTTGACAAAATCCAACACCCATTCATGCTCAAAACTCTACAAAAAATGGGAATAGATGGGAAATTCCTCAAGATAGTGGAGTCTATATATAGCAAACCTAGAGCCAACATCATACTCAATGGACAGAAGCTGAAAGCATTCCCCTCAGATTGGGGACTAGACAGTGCTGTCCACTGTCACCATTACTCTTCAACATAGTATTGGAAGTTCTTGCCATAGCAATCAGGCAAGAGAAAGAAATCAAAGGAATACAGATTGGAAGGGAAGAAGTCAAGCTCTCTCTATTTGCAGATGATATGATAGTATACATAGAAAGACTCAAAGAATACAGTAGAAAATTACTGGAAGTTATAAGGCAATATAGCAAGGTATCAGGCTACAAAATCAATGTACAAAAATCAGTCGCATTTCTTTATGCAAACACTATATCTGAAGAAGAAGACATCCAGAAATCACTCCCATTTACTGTTTCAGCAAAATCAATCAAATACCTAGGAATAAAGTTGACCAAAGAAGTGAAAGACTTGTTTGCTGAAAACTATGAGTCGCTAATCAAGGAAATAGAAACTGATACCAAGAAATGGAAAGATATCCCATGCTCATGGATTGGAAGAATAAACATCATCAAAATGAATATTCTCCCCAGAGCCATATACAAATTTAATGCAATACCCATCAAAGTTCCACCAAGCTTCTTTAAGAGAATAGAACAAACACTACAATCATTTATCTGGAACCTGAAAACACCTAGAATTGCCAAAACCATCTTGAGGAAAAGAAACAGAAATGGAGGCATCACACACTTCCAGAAATTAAACTATATTATAAAGCCATCATCATCAAAACAGCATGGTACTGGAACAAAAATAGGCACACAGACCAGTGGAACAGAATTGGAAGCCCAGAAGTAAATCCCAACACCTATGGGCATCTAATCTTTGATAAGGGGGCCCAAAGGATTAAATGGAAAAAGGAGGCTCTCTTCAATAAATGGTGCTGGGAAAACTGGGTTGAAACATGCAGAAGAATGAAATTGAACCACTTTATCTCACCAGAAACAAAAATCAACTCCAAATGGATCAAAGACCTAGATGTCAGACCAGAAACAAACAAATACTTAGAGGAAAACATTGGTAAAACACTTTCCCACATACACCTCAAGGACATCTTTGATGAATCAAACCCAATTGCAAGGAAGACTAAAGCAGAAACAAACCAATGGGACTACATCAAATTGAAAAGCTTCTGCACATACAAAAAAACTATTAAACAAACAGAGAGACCCCTCACAGAATGGGAAAAGATCTTCACATGCCTGACATCAGACAAGAAACTAATCACCAAAATATATAAAGAGCTCAGCAAACTTAGCACCAAAAAAGCAAATGACCCCATCCAAAAATGGACAGAGGATATGAACAAAACATTCACCTCAGAAGAGATCCAAAAGGCTAACAAACATATGAAAAACTGCTCTAGGTCACTGATTGTCAGAGAAATGCAAATTAAGACAACACTAAGATACCACCTCACTCCTGTAAGAATGGCATAAATCAAAAAGGACAGCAGCAACAAATGCTGGAGAGGTTGTGGGGACACAGGAACCCTTATACATTGCTCGTGGGAATGTAAATTGGTACAGCCTCTGTGGAGAGCAGTCTGGAAAACTCTCAGAAGGCTAGACATGGACCTTCCATATGATCCAGTAATTCCTCTTCTGGGGTTATACCCCAAGGACTCCATAACACCCAATCAAAAAGAGGTGTGTACTCCTATGTTCATAGCAGCACAATTGGCAAACGCTAGAAGAAGAAGCAACAGCACAATTCATAATAGCTAAAACCTGGAAGCAACCCAGGTGCCCAACAACATCCAATAGCACAGCTATATACAAGATACTGGATACTGCAAAGCAAACCCTAACAAAAGGACTTTTTAAAGTCAACCCAATTACCAAATAATGTGATGATAACATTAACTATCGATTGTCTTTTTTTTTTTTTTTTTTTACGTCAGGGCTGTCTTGTGTGCTTCACAGTAATGATCCAGTTTCCCACGGTGAGATTTTCATAAAGGTAGTCCAGATAAATCGAATCAACCATTTGTTACAAAAAAAGTCCAAGGAGTTAAAAGCCCATTTAATGGGCCAGACAGTGGTGCACCCACTTCCCACGTGCAGGCGAAAGCAGAACTTCAGGTGCCTTTCTCTCTCTCTTAGTCTCCTTCCTTCCTACCCCCCCCTTCTTCTTGTGTGTGTTAGAAAACCCACCATCACTTAGCTCTCGTCTGATCCAATCTGGACTGCCAACCAAAAAGTGTGGTTAGAATTCAGAGTGGAAAGCATGACAAGGAAAGCTTACAGATCTTTAAGTCCAGGTCAAATAGGAAGATGGGTACCTCCAAAAACCATGGGCTGGTCCAAAGCCTAACATTTTAAAGCAGGAAGCAGCATGACCAAAGATAGAGGTAACAAATAGAGAGGACCTGATCTGAGAACACAGGGTCTTGGGTGACGGGTATGTTCATTTTTGGAGTGAAAGAAAACTAAGCTGGCGTTAGTCAGAAAGGGGGTTCCTTTTGGGACAGGCTGTCGTCCTGTACTGAGATCACAAGTTCAGGGAGCGGCAGGTTTTGACTGGGAAGTAAGCACAGCTGCCTGCCCCCCCCCACCCCCCGTTTCAAAAAAGAAGTATTCCAAGGCTTGGCAGTAGTCCTTGATCACTAAAATTGAATGACACCCTTTTTCCCACCTTGCCCCCACCTGTGATGCGATGTCTCTTGCCGGCATCTGAAAAACTGGTGTTTTGTTTCTCGATTGTCTTTTTGAACCCTAAGACAGCAGGAACCTCACATCTCCACTACAAAGCCCCTACTTCCCCCAGTCCTGGAACCCTTGGACAGGGCCCACTTTCCCGTATGCGTCTCCCAATCCAAACCAAATAATATTGCATCCGCCGATCACAACCTAACCAACGCAACGATTGCCACCTCAACATGCTTCACCTCAGACTGTGTCCAGAGACTTCACATGTGGAATGACAACCCTTCGGCTTCATTACTGCGGTGAGACCTTTCCTTTTATAGTACATTCTAATTTCATCTCAGGTAGTTCACTTTCTAACAAAGTCCCATAACCTAGATATACACCAGTTTCTGTGAGAGAGAGTTTATGTTCACACATATCCATAAACTACTGCAAAATATATACCTGAAACCAGAAGTACACTAGAGTTTGCAGTGAGTACCTCCCTAACACTTCCTCTCCACCTTTCCAAGTTTGGGATCCATGATTGCTCAATAAATTGTTTGGCTTCGTATGTTAACTCTCTTTTCAATCACCAGGTTCCAGATGCCACCAGGATGCTGGCCAGGCTTCCCTGGATTGAAGACCCCACCAATGTGTCCTGGAGCTCAGCTTCCCCAGAGACACACCTTACTAGGGAAAGAGAGAGGTAGACTGGGAGTATGGACCGACCAGTCAACGCCCATGTTCAGCGGGGAAGCAATTACAGAAGCCAGACCTTCTACCTTCTGCAACCCTCAATGACCCTGGGTCCATGCTCCCAGAGGGCTAGAGAATGGGAAAGCTATCATGGGAGAGGGTGGGTTATGGAGATTGGGTGGTGGGAATTGTGTGGATTTGTACCCCTCCTACCTTATGTTTTTGTTCATTAATCCTTTCTTAATACAAAAATTAAAAAGAAAGAGTAGCCCTTCCTGTAATACAACTGTTTATCCTAGTATATGAATAAATCAAGTTCCTGGGAGTTTAAAAATGGAAAAAAAATGAGAAAGTGACTGCCTGGAGTTTAGAGTTTTATTGAAAAGAAGAAGGTCATTAAGATAATGACCTTGGATGCATTGGATCGACCTTCCCATGGTGCATCTCGTGAGTACCCATTCATTGGGGAAACTGACGATCCTTCCTAGCCGACTGAATCCACATGGATCCCTTTCAAAGTCACTTTCAGAGCCAGCAACAAGCAGCTCCTGCCAGCTTTCAAGCTGTTGGTCCTGCTCTTCGAGTCCTCCAACTTAATGTTGAGGGGCTGTCCTTTGCCAAACGCGTTCTTATTGGTCAATTGGCAATACAGCATCAGGCAGATGTTATCTGCCTACAAGAAACACATATAGCAGTCGATGAAGCTGCTCGATTCACCATCAGTGGATTCGATTTAATATGCTATAATCTCCATCCTAAACACAGCCGATCCATCTACGCCAAATCGTGTCTTGCGGACGTTTACCATACAGCCTCTTTGACCTTCTACGACTCCATTACTATTGGAACTATTCAGCTCATCAACGTATATAAGCCTCCCAGTGCCTCATGGGATAATGAGGACCTGCGTAGCCCAAATCACCCAGCCGTTTATGTTGGAGACTTTAATAGTCATCACCAAGACTGGGGATATTCCTCCACTCGTGCTGACGGCTCTATCTTAGCCGACTGGGCTTCAGTGAATGACCTCTCCCTTTTATACGATCCCAAACAGCCAGGCTCTTTTCACAGTGCTAGATGGAATAAAGACTCGTCACCCGACCTGTGCTGGATTAGCACAGTCAACGGCCATGCCTTTCCCGCTACGAGACAAGTTCTCAAGATCTTCCCGCACAGTCACCACCGCCCAGCTATCATCCACATTGGTCTCCAGCTCCCACTGATTCTGTGCTCGGAGAAACTAAGATGGAACTTTCGGAAAGCAAACTGGCGTCTGTTCAGTGATCTTACCAACAAATCTATTCCTGCAATTCCAATTAACTCTATCCCCCCTGAAGACTCCTACAGGCGCTTCCGCCAAGCCATCTTCAAAGCAGCTTCCCAAGCCATTCCTCGTGGGAGACGTGCTAACTATACGCCTTGTCTTGATGCTAAATGCGAGCAACTACTAAAGCAGTATGATGAGTCGGGCGACCCAGATGTGGCTGACCATCTCATTGCCTCCCTGGATGCAGCACACCAAGCCCGCTGGCAACAACTCACGGAAAGTCTGAACTTCACCCACTCAAGTAGGAAGGCCTGGAAGCTTCTTCACAGACTGGGTGCCGGTAGCCAACCTCCTCCCGTCTCCCATCCTCCCGTATCTCCAAACTCAGTGGTCAGTCACCTAACTCAAGTTGGATGTGCTAAGATCGACCCAGTCTGGAAAAGAGAAATTTCCCATGAGTGGTCATCCCACTTCCGGTTATCTTGTCCATCTCCAAAACTCTCTCCCTTTACACTGTCTGAACTGGAAGACGCTTTGAAGAGGGTTAAACCGGGAACAGCTGCTGGCTATGATAACATCACCCCAGAACTCATTCTTAACCTGGGTCCCGCGGCAAAGAAGTGGCTCACTTCATTCCTGTCCCACATCTTGGAATCTGAGTCTATGCCCAAAGTTTGGCATTGTGCGAAGATTATAGCGGTTTTGAAACCAAAGAAAGACCCAACACTGGCCGCCAGCTATAGACCAATTTCTCTCCTCTCCGTGTGTTACAAACTCCTTGAGAGGCTGCTTCTGTCACGTATTTCTCATCTTACAGAGAAATTCCTATCACCCGCCCAGGCTGGTTTCCGCCCAGGAAGATCTACCTGTGAACAAGCCCTGGTCCTCTCAACTTACATTGAAAATGAATTCCAGAAGAATGTAAAGACGGGTGCTGTCTTTGTTGATCTCACAGCAGCCTATGACACGGTCTGGCATCGTGGTCTCCTAGTCAAGATCTCAAGATGCCTGCCTCCATGGGTGGCCAACACTATATCGTTTCTTCTCCAAAACAGAAGATTCCAGGTGCATCTGGGTGACAAGTCTAGCAGATGGAGACCTGTCTCAAGTGGCCTCCCCCAGGGCTCTGTTCTGGCTCCTACGCTATTTAATATTTACATCAATGACCTCCCAGAAACTTCTTCAAGGAAGTTCATCTACGCTGATGACATCTGTTGTGCAACTCAGGCATCCAAGTTCGACATCCTCGAGGAAACACTCACGAAAGACTTGTCTCTGATATCTGATTACTGTAAAAAATGGCGACTAATCCCTAGCACTGCAAAAACGGTATCATCTGTTTTCCATCTACACCATGCCTTGGCCTCGCGTGAGCTTAATGTGCAGCTTGGTGATACGAGAATCTGGCATGAAGCCCAGCCAGTCTATCTTGGCGTTACTCTCGATCGTACTCTGTCATTTCACAAACATCTCATAAAAACTGCAGCAAAGGTGGGCGCAAGGAATAACATCATTGCAAGACTGGCCAGCTCCTCATGGGGCGCGAGTGCTTCCACACTACGATCATCATCTCTGGCATTATGCTATTCCACTGCAGAATACTGTGCCCCAGTATGGTTCCATAGCCCCCATGTCCACTTGGTCGATTCCAAATTATATTCCTCCATGAGGATAATTTCTGGAACCATCCGTTCCACCCCGTTCCATGGCTGCCAGTTCTTAGCAACATCGCCCCGCCAGATATTCGTCGGGATGCGGCATCATCTAAGTTCATTTCCCACGTCTACGCTCGACCGGACCTGCCAATATATGCGGATATCTTCGCCCACCCTGTTCAACGCTTGACGTCTCGTCACCCAATCTGGTCCCCTACGCCTACACTGAACTTCTCTGTTCCAGTCTCTTGGAAACAGAGTTGGCAGTCAGCTGAGGTAAAGAACAAACACCTCATCACAGACCCCTGCAAGCGTCAACCGGCTTTGACCTAGCACGTTATGATTGGGCTCTCCTCAATCGCTACCGAACAGGCCATGGCCGGTGCGCTGCTATGTTCCATCGCTGGGGAACCAGAGATGACCCGAACTGCCCCTGCGGCTACAGACAGACTATGACCCACATAGTCAACGACTGCCACCTCTCCAGATTCAAAGGAGGTCTCGAAACTTTACATCAGGCTCAACCTGACGCTGTTGACTGGCTACGGAAGAAGGGCAAACGCTAGAAGAAGATTAAGATAAGGATCACAATTGTGAATAGGCAGGATAACCCTTGGTATACCTGCATCTGCTAGTTATCCTGATATCTTTTTTGGAAAGCTTATTTTTATTTAAGATTTTTAGCTATTTTCATTTTTACATGTCTATTTCATGTATGTGTAAAGAGAGAGAGAGGGAGAGAGAGAGATCTAGAGAGATCTAGAACTCTAACCCCACTCTGGTATATGTGGTATGGGGTCTCATGAATACAAGTCCTGCATTCACCTGCTAAGCCACCTCCCTCTCTGTGTATTTTTTTGCTTATTTGCTTTTTTTTTGGGGGGGTGTAGTTATTTTTAAGCGACATAGAACATATATACAGTGTCATGCATAGCTCAACATAATGTTTTTGAGATTCTTTCTTATTGAATATGGCAATATCTTATATTGCTGGATAGACTTTATCAAGGAAGTATGCCACTCTTTATTCATTTTTATAATTAATTAATTCTTGATTAAGTCTTTTTCCTTAAGAAGCATAGTAACTGAGCTAAGGTCATTTAGCTCTATCCAAATATTAGGTTGCCTCAGGGGCTATTAATAATCTCCTACAATCAGATGTAGATAACGGTCTCAAGTTCTCCTCCCCTGGGAACAAACCATAAGGGTCACATTTTAAGTCACAGGCAGTATGCTGCAACATACATGTACTTATGAGAAAGTATTCATAACGTTACAATTTTAGATAGGTTAGTAAACACTTAGCTTCAAATTTTCATGCAAGGCTGAACATGACACTATTCAGAACTTTCCAAACATAACTGCACTCAAAAGCCAGACATAAGCATAGACCTGGGACACCAGTATTAAAAGTCTCGACCTCTCTAGACCTCTTATCAAAGTTCATGCAAACCCAGAAATATAGACAATATTTCTAGCAAGTGCACATATGCTGAAACCACTCAAATTAGCAATTAAAAGCATTCCTTACATTATACTAATTAACAAACCATCTGTTGTTGATCAGAAATAAAGATAGTTGAAGGGCACTAGTGGAGCCTGCATTTTTTAATATAGACTGAGATGCTAAGTAATAAAGCCCAGCAGTGTATACTCTTTGTTAGAGACTTCAAATGCTCACTAATGAGCTCTGGGGTATAGACTGAAAAGTAGCCTTGTGCACATGCACACGCACGCGCGCGCGCACACACACACTACACAAACCATATTTTTAAAATCTTAAACTAAATTGAAGAAAATATTAGAAATTTCTTATAAGCACCTAAGTCTAATTCGCTACAACAGACACAATCTCTGTGAGGATTTGGTCCACTTGGACTTTTCAGACTAGTGAAAGTCTGACTATTCATGTGGCTGACTTTTTCCTGGTTTCTTAGCCCTTGATCAATTCTGAGGGCTGACTCTTAAAAATCTAAAGGATAGGGGCTAGTGAGCAAAAATTTTATCTACTGTTACACTATATTGAGAACTAAATCCCCCAAGCAGATAACTCACAGAACAAAGAGAATATCTACTGTATTA
Organism: Erinaceus europaeus; assembly: GCF_950295315.1. NCBI lineage: Eukaryota > Metazoa > Chordata > Mammalia > Eulipotyphla > Erinaceidae > Erinaceus > Erinaceus europaeus. Next base: position 101,627,407 of record NC_080185.1, on the reverse strand, counting down.
ACTATGACACAAAACTCAGTCCCTTAATAGACATTTTAATTTTAGAAGATCGGCAATTGGATGGGCAACAACTGGCAGTTGGCTAGTGTAGGTTAGGCTAACTCGGGTCTACTTTGCATGGTTCATTCATTTGGAGTCAAGAGAAAGTGCAGCACCTGGCAGAAGCTTTTCTTCTGATGCTTAAGACAGGGCAAGAAGAAACACAAGTCTGGTAGGTTCTATATTTGGAATTAGTTCTACTACCCACATACCATAGGTTAAAAAAGGTAGACAGGTCAAGTGAAAGTCAAGGGACTGGAAGGTACCCTGTCTCCAAAATGAGGCTGCTGTCAGGGAGGGCTGCAGCACCTGAGCCTGCCATTCAACTATCATGGTCTCTCTGAGCAAAGCATATTCTTACTGTTCACTGAATCAACTACTTCCTTTTTTTTTGACCAGTTAAAATATCATTATTGACAACAAAAGAAAGATATTTTGCTTTTTTTTCATTTTGTGTACAAGCTTTCATTAGCTCTTCTGATGAAGATCAGTTTTATTAGAATGTATCTAGCCACTTGACAATCAAATATTGGGAGTCCACTATAAAGAGATAAAACAGATGTAGATTCTTTTGCAATGATCCCTGGGTGGGAACAGTATGGAGTGCTGAAAAAGATTCAAACCATCCGTTTGGGATGTTTGCATTCTAGAATTCAGTCCTGGCTTTGCTATCTCAGACAAGCTATTTACTTTTTTTAATCAGTTGATAAATAGATAACCCAATAACACATACCTTGTAGAGGATTTAAAAACAAAATTTATGTCTGACCCTCCCAATGTTCAATTAATAGGTAGCCTAGTGTACCTGTCGCTTTAACCATACTGGATACCACATCCCAGCAGACAGCTCTTAAACGCATTTCCTCCTCCATTCTGTTGTCTCACTGCTGTACAAATTTCTGTTTAACAGCTGGCCTTGAGGACAACTATTGTTGACAGCATGGTATAAAATTCAAACCATGGGAGCTTAGATCTTTTTCAGGATCGGTTGTGTAATGAAACCAATTATAAACTGTCAATCACTTGCCCTGAAGAAATGATAAGGCAAAGCCTGGGTGGGACAGAACCAGAAAACCGGGATAGAACATTTATATCACCAACCTAACACCCTCCTATGTGATTCACATCAGTCCATTTGATTGTCAGACCACTGAAACAGATAAATGGTTGATTTTCTAGAATTTCAATGACCAAACAAACACATTCTCAATATCAACCAACTAAGAGACATGGCAGCTTCAAGATGAAACAAATTAAGTAAGTGAACACCTTATGTAATATTATTCTGACTTAGCATACATATTACTCTCTCTATATAGTGGGGTTCAATACCATGTGAACACCATGGAGGGCCACATTAGTCATGCTTATTTCTTCTGTGACATAAGTAGGAGACTGGTATACTAAAATGGTTACTTTTAAGGATTTTAAAATCATTATGGGTGATGGAAGAATTGAGGTGAAAAAAATCAGCAGAGGAACTAGGTGGAATTGTCTCCATGACTAAGAAGGATGAGCTAGGGAGTAGATGACAGGAGTATATATAATGTCAGAGACTGGTATCTGTTTGACAGGTTCAAAGGAACAGGTATATTTTTGTTGATGTTGCTTACTTAAATCTAATTTTTTAGACTTCTTAGGGGTTGTCTTTAGTGCATAAAAACAGACAAACACCTCGTACTACTATAGTATCTAAACCTTTCTGGAACCAAAGTATCTGTGTTCTGCTTCTTGATCATTTCTAAATCAAGTGTCAGATTTACTTACTATTTTTTCTTTATCTTATTTTTTAAAAACTTTTTTCTATCAAAGCTCCGCTCTGGCTTATGGTGGTGCTTAGGATTGATTCTGTGACCTTTGATGCCTGAGGCATGAAAGTCTTTTTACATAACCATTATGCTATTTCTCCAGTCCACTTTGTCTAGATTGGATTCACTGACCAGTTGAACTAATGGGTCAGAATTATCAATTTAAAAAGGTGATGCCATTTCAGGGAAAGTAACAGAATATGATAGAGTCAGTCTATGACCATTACAAAGTATAAATTTAGGATTAAATTCTTTTTGCATTTCCTTTTAAGCTTTTTATTTTTATCTCTGATGTTTGAAGCCTTGACTCTCCCAATAATATTCCAACAAAACTTGCAAGCATTCAACCCAGTGTTCCCCTTTAAATATCCAAGTTCTCACATTTAAGTATTGACATAAAAAAAAAAGTTTACTAGGGAGTCAGGCAGTAGTGCAGTGGGTTAAGCCCACGTGGCACAAAGCGCAAGGACTGGCATAAGGATCCCAGTTCAAGGCCCTGGCTCCCCACCTGCAGAGGAGTCGCTTCACAGGCGGTGAAGCTGGTCTGCAGGTGTTTATCTTTATCACCCCGTCTCTCTCTTCCCCTCCTCTCTCCATTTCTCTCTGTCCTATCCAACAATGACATCAATAACAACAACAATAATAACTACAAAAATAAAAAAACAAGGGCAACAAAAGGGAAAATAAATTAAAAACTTAAAAAAACTATTTATCTTTTATTTTAGATATAGACAGAGAGAAGTTAAGAGGAAAGGAGGAGACAGACAGACAGGTAAACCTGCAGCACTGCTTAACTGCTTGTGAAGTTTGCCCCCTGCAGGTAGGGTCCTTTTTTTTTTTTTAACTATTCGAGAGAAAACTTTCTGATACACTAAGTGGCAAAAAAGTGTTTTATGTATCATAAAAAGCTTTTAAGCTAAAGGCTAAAATGTGGGATAAAGGAAAGATACTCTGAAACAAACTTTACATAAAATTTTCTGGGATAAAGGAAAGATACTCTGAAACAAACTTTACATAAAATTTTCTCAGATAGTGGCATGCATCAGAGCTACCTGAGGAGTTGGATACAACATAGATTTAAAGGTTTCACCCCCAAATTTTCTGATTCTATCAGTCTGAAATGACACCTGGGATTCTGTATTTCTAGAAAGTTTCCAAGAGATGCTGTAGCTGCTGATGGTAGCTTTAGATCAAGTCATTAAAGTAATACTTTCTCTACGTACCCAAATATCTGTATAAGCAGAAATCCAACACACTCTGGCCAAAAGTCTTGCTCAATATTTGGCATTCTGAGGGGGTCAAGTGATGGCACACCTGGCAGAACACACACATTGCTATACGTGATGACCTTGTTTCAAGCCCAGAGTTCCTACGGGGGTTTGGGGGGAAGCTTCACAAGTTGTGAAGCAGTGATGCAGATATATCTCTTTTTCTACCCTTGTATTTCTCTTTCTCTAAAAAAAAATGGCCACAGGGAGTAGTGGAATTGTTGTTAGGGCACCAAGCCCTAATGATAACCCCGGTGGAAAAATAAAGAAAGAAAGAAAAGGAAAGGAAAGGAAAGGAAAGGAAAGGAAAGGAAAGGAAAGGAAAGGAAAGGAAAGGAAAGGAAAGGAAAGAAAAGAAAAGAAAAGAAAAGAAAAGAAAAGAAAAGAAAAGAAAAGAAAAGAAAAAAAGGGAGTCGGGCTGTAGCACAGCGGGTTAAGCGCAGGTGGCGCAAAGCACAAGGACCGGCATAAGGATCCCGGTTCGAACCCCGGCTCCCCACCTGCAGGGGAGTCGCTTCACAGGCGGTGAAGCAGGTCTGCAGGTGTCTGTCTTTCTCTCCCCCTCTCTGTCTTCCCCTCCTCTCTCCGTTTCTCTCTGTCCTATCCAACAACGACGACAACAATAATAACTACAACAATAAAAAAACAACAAGGGCAACAAAAGGGAATAAATAAATAAAATAAAATATTAAAAGAAAAGAAAAGAAAAAAGAAAATAGAAAGAACTTCGGCTGGAGTTGGTGTATTGCACCATGTAAAAGACTCTGGGGTAGGGGGTAGGGTTCAGGTCCTGGAACATGATGGCAGAGGAGGACCTAGACGGGGTTGTATTGTTATGTGGAAATGTTATGTATGTACTATTGTATTCCACTGTCAACCATTAATTAAGAAAGAAAGAAAGAAAGAAAGAAAGAATGAAAGATAGATGGATGAAAGGAATTCAGTTATTTTTTTATTGTGAGCATCACCAGCTGCTATTTGGAGAGAGACTGAGAGTTGGACACGATTTGTATTTTTTTCTTTTTCTTTTTTATATAATATTTATTTATTATTATTTATTCCCTTTTGTTGCCCTTGTTGTTTTATTGTTGTAGTTATGATTGATGTCTTTGTTGTTGGATAGGACAGAGATAAATGGAGAGAGGAGGGGAAGACAATGAGGGAGAGAGAAAAATAGACACCTGCAGACCTGCTTCACCACTTGTGAAGCGACTCCCCTGCAGGTGGGGAGCTGGGGGCTCAAACCGGGATCTTTAGGGCAGTCCTTGCACTTAGTGCAACGTATGCTTAACCCGCTGCACTACTGCCTGACTCCCTACGATTTGTATTTATTATCTGCTCTCTCACTCACTGGAAATTTCTTTAAAATCTCTGAGCCTCATTTTTGCTTTATATAAATCCAGTTATCCAAATTCATTGTGGAGCTCATGACCCACACCGCCTAGTGGGCTATCATGCACTCTATAAATAATCTAATTATTCTGAAGTGGTTGCTCCAAGACAGTGACCAACAAAGAAATGGTAGGGCCAACAAAACAGTTCACTTGGATAATGTGCTGCTATTATGTGTGTGACCTGACCCAAGTTTGAGTCTGGCCCCCACCACATTAAAGGGCATTTTGGTGCTGTGGTTCCTCTCCCTCTCATCTCTCTGTATTGCTACATTTAAAATAATAAATAAATAAATAAATAGAAAAGAATAAAATGATGGAAGAGCATACCCTATTTTCTGAAAACCAGAGGTTCCTGTGTTCCAAAGAAAAGAAATTTCAACTATCTTTACCTACTATAATGTACTAAACTTTGAAATAAGTCCTCTTTCTATGCTTGAGACTCTCACGCACAGTATATATCTCTGTAGAGAAAAGAAAAAAAATTCAGCATCTTATATATTGCAAGAACAGTCTTAGTCCTTGTCATGGAAAATTCATAACACCTGTGCGATCGTTCTTTTAGTCAATACACTTAAAGAAACATCAGAATACAGGTACGTGAACATGATTCATAGAATATATTCCATTCCCATTTTTATACTTCATCTTTCACATAGCATTTAATAATTCAGGAGAAAATGATGTCCCATGATGACAGCATACACTGCTATGCATACTATTTGTTGGAACCAAATCTCATTCGTAAAATCTCTGTGTCTCCAGTCCCTGAAAATATGCAGCTCTCAGAAGATACAGCCCAGACCCATGAACAGCTGGGAGGAACCATTATAGTGTCCCCATAACAATTCTCACACCCAAAGCTAAGGCAGGAACAGATGGTGTCTCTGCAGGGGATAGTTCTAACCCCTTGGAATCATTTCTGGCTGGCAGTAACTCCTGCATAATACAGAAGTGCTGTACACCACAGGCTGGTTTTATTTATTTATTTATTTGTTTATTTACTCAGCTGGTGAGGTCACTAACACTCAGGGTTTCTTTCTCCCTAACACAAGAGCAAGTAAACACACAGAACTGAATAAAAGGGACACAGGACTTTATACATAGTTGAAAAGAACTGAGATAGTGAACCCAACTTATTCAATGCAATGGTTCTACCTACTGGTTGACATACCAAATGGGATTATGCATTCCACCACCATACACAGAAAAAGATCAGAAAAATCAGGGAGGAAAAAGCTACAACCTTGCTTTATGTATGTCTTCTATAGTTGCCCTCTATGAATACCATTCAGCAGCTCTAACAATAGCAGCTCTCATCAAAGAGGGACAATTCAAAGTGTCCAAGGTCAATCTGTGAAGGGTTCTGAGACTAGACTCAGTCTCTACAGCTCATGTGATTAGCAAGGTTGCTGGGAGTGGGTAGTTTTGTAGCTCCCCTAACTTTTCTTTAATGACCCTTTTTTCTTCCTCCTGAAATTCTAATATTAAGGCCTTTCTATCTACAACTGCAATTGCTACTGTGCTTCCTCTGTGAATTCCTCCTGAAATTACATTCACGGCAGTAGAAGATATGGGAAGAATGCAAGAACAAGAGACATGACATCTCTGCACACCTTGAGTGCATTAATTAAATCAACAAATACTCTGAAGCTGCTATGTAAAAGCTACTCTTTCAGGTGTTAGGCATATATCACTAAACAAAACAGAAAAAAAAATTATACCCCTGTCGCTTGAGAATTTATATTCCAGTGAATTTACAATCTGGAATTAAACCCAAGTCTTAAGTCTTTCTCTTAGACCAAAAGTATGAATGAACTGTACTTATTTTCAAGAGGAGTTAATCCTAATTAAACCAACATTTCTCAAAGTGCTTTCCAAGGATCACCATTATCAGATTTGAGCAGACTCTCAATTAGTCTGCCAGGACTGGGTGCATACAATTTAACATTCTTAGCATGAATATTTCCTAGCCTTCTGAGAGGATCTGTCAAAGTAAAGGGATTAAACTCAAATAGTGGAAGTTCTGAACTTTTTTGTACAAATTAAAGTTTGAGATCTGCTGCTTGATCCTGAGATAGATTGGAATGGTGAAATTTCATGTACCAGTGATAGATAGCAAGGTTTCCTAAACCCTCCCATAATATCACTCAGAGGCACTTGCAAATAATAGAGACTCCCAGATTCATTTCAAACAGGTGTCACATAGTGGGTCTGAGGCAGGGCCACAGGCAATTCTTGGATTAGAGTAAAACTGCAAGTCAGGGACATCACTCCAGCCCCACACACATACCCATAAGTGTTATGCTAATCAGTTACTTTTCCCCAAACTTGGTGGATTTTTTTTCCTCTAATACTGATTTGTGCTTTTTTGTTTGTTTGTTTGTTTCTCCATTTTCTTTCTCTGTTGAACATATCTTTAAAATTCAGCTGTGTAAGCAAGCACTGGGCTTGGAACAACACCTTTATACTGCAAGACCTGTCACTGTTCATACCTATTATCCTGGCTAGCTGTGCACAAGATCATTGAGTCTTCAAGGGTGGGGACTAATCTTGTCAAACCAGTACCCACATAAAGCCTCTCCTCAGTAGGCACTCAATAAATACCTACTCAATATGTCCTGTTCAATAGTGTCACGGTCTTATTTAGACTATATCCTGCCATCCTCTTTTGCCTCTGCAATCTTTTTTTTTTTTTTTTTTACTTTTTAGTAAATGAAGCACCAAGTACAAGTTCTTTGCAGAACACCCTGTAACACCTATTGATTCTCCCTAATATCTCCTTTGCTCCACCAATTGCAATGACAATAGTAGACTAGAGAAATGTGGGCTGAGGAAAGCAGATCAGAACTATATTTGAAAGGAAAGAGATTACACCTTTGGGTTTTTTTGGAGGTGGGGTGGGGGGGGGCACTGCTGGTGCCAAGCTGGGTTATTTCATCATTGTAGCGGCATTTTAGTATTAAATTAAAAAGCACTATTTAAAGTAAATGCATTTACTGAAGTTAGGAGATAGTTCACCTACTAGAATACACACCTTACTATGGACAATTATATATATATAATGGTGTGTGTGTGTGATGTTATATGGAAGCACCTGAGTCAGGGTAAATTCATGAATGGTGGAGTGATACTGTGGTGGCTATACCTCTCTATCACTTTCTCTTTCTCTCTCTATCTAAAACTATGCTAAGAAAAAAAAAAAGAATGGTGGAATCATGCAGGTACAAATCCCAGAAGGCAAATAAATAAATGAATTTCTTCTGAAGTTTGGCCATTTGAATGAAACCAAAAAGTTTTTCATTTTATCACTAAAGTATGTTAGTTTAGAATTAAAAATTTTTACATATTTTTCTGATTCTTAGAAAAATATACATGACTAAAGATAAATTAAAAATATGTTAAGAGAGTCTAAAGAAAAAAATCAAAAGAATTTTGGTTTAAAGTTACCTTTTTAAAATTTTTCTCTAAATTTTCTGAATAGAAACCATAGCTGAGTATAACTGAGCCAAGAGTGAAGACAATTTGGAAAATAGGAAAAGTAAAACTAGAAAAAGCTTTGAGAGGCAGTTAAACCCAGACTCTTACATGTGATGACTGTGATCTTGGACAAATCACCAACTTCTGCAGAAATACCAAAATGTCTTTAAAGGATTTTCTGAAAATAGAAGGGGTATATACAAGACTTGGCACTCCAGGATTCCTCCTCAACTGAAGTGATGCCCAGTGAATTTTTGGAAAGGTATAATATAGAAGAAATATGATGAGCTGCAAGTGGAAACTGCACAGAGACCTTAGCTAATAGTAGTAAGTTCATCTATGCAAAGCAAATAAATCCCCAACTCACTAGGTAATATATTAAAGTGATCATATGTTGAAACAAAAGACAGAAGAACAGAGTAAAGGATCAAAAATGCTGTTTATCACTAGAGATTTTCAAATCCATTCTTTGCTATTTCATTTTGGATTGAAGCATAATTTACATGTTTTACTACCGGGTTATTTGGAAAGCATGTTCCAATTTTAGTACATCTTGCACAGTTCTAAAAAATGGATTTACCTGTGGTCCAGGAGGTGGCACAATGGATAAAGTGTTGCACTCTCAAGCCTGAGGTCCTAAGTTCAATCCCTGGCAGAACATGTACCAGAGTGATGTCTGGTTCCTTCTCTCTCCTCCTATCACTCTCATTAATAAATAAATAAAATATTTTAAAAAGAAATTTTAAAAAATGCATTTCCTATATAGACTTTGAGAAGTTCATTAATCATTACTCGGTTCCACTGGGATAGATACTTCCCTAGCTTCTTAATACAAAAAGCCATCAAACTTCCTAACTGCACAAATGTATTTATAGAGTTGGCCACAAAATATTGCTAAATCCCTGCCTTATGCCCCAAATCTAATTTGATAGCTCAACTTAACTGATAGTTAGAAGGCATTAAACATTCAGGGAGTTGCTCAAAACCAAAGAGGAAATCTATTTAAGCCCAATAATGTATTGCTGAATTTATCATTTGACAAAAAACAGAACATAATTTTACCCAGTTTTCTCAATTTCTTCTTCCCCAACAGAGTGATATAATACACGAAATATGGATAAGGTTAGTACTTACTTGTAAATATGAATACATTTAAATGGTACTGGGTATAATTTCCTTAGAGTTCACGAAAATCCAAAATGTTCCTCTTCAGTATTTCTTTGGTAATTGAGATACATATTCCACCTTCATGTCTGAAACAAGATTTTTAAACAAGATTAACTGATTTAGTATGAAGACCATTCATCTTCTGAAAAGAGAGCTCATCCCTCTGAAAGGAGCAATTACAAATACGAAGTTATTAAGTCATGCCCCATTTAAGAGAAAAAAAAATCTTAAAACATCTCACTTGTCATTTAAAAGTAAAATCATCCATAAATTGGCCACATTAGAAATTAACTGGCTTGCACCTAGGACACAAAAACTCATCTAAATGAAAGACTGACATCAACAAATACAAAATTATCTCTTTATTCAGAATGTGATTTCTGATTTGATAGTGAAACAGAATCCCTGTCTACCTTAGTGATACAAGGGAATTTTAAGAGTGCCAAAGGAAAGAAGAGGACTAAATCCTTGCTTGTTGTTATACTCTGTTGAAAGGTAAAAATAAAACAAAGCACATTTTTGTTTGCTACTGTTTCATAATAATAAGCACAGAGTATTTAAGGACTGAAAACTATCAGCGATCAAGTAGTCTTTTTATACCTCTTTTCTCTGTGTGAATCCTCTATAATTAACTAGGTAAGTAAGAATCTTAAACATGCTTATTGCTCTTTAGGCAAGAGAAAAATATGTCCATAATTAAGAATTCTAACTTCTTGAAGATGGGGCATTATAAGTGAATAAAAATGGGTATCAGCTTCCAGATAGGGTCAGCCATCTTTGCCCAAATGGCCCACGTGCTTCTCTGGTGTGTGCCTTTTTATTTTCCAGATTAAAAATTTAAAATATCAGGGGTATAGGACCCTATGAGGAATGATTAGATAGTTGCCCTCCAACTCTATCTTTAACAGTGGAATAAAATCACTAATTTCAGTTTTATAAATGCAAATAAAAAAAGAAGTCACAGGACATATTCTCAATAGATTACTACTCAGTAGCCAAAAAAAAAAAAAAAAACAGAAAGAAAGAAAGAAAAGAAAAAAAAGACTATAATGTGTCCTTTGGGACCAAATAGATAGAACTGGCAGTGATTATGCTTAGTGAAGTAAGTAAGGAAGTGAAGGACAAGGGGATAATTTCACTCATGTGTGGAATATAAAGAATTGAAATGCATGAACTTTTAAAAAGAAAAAAATATATATATATATACACAGTTAACCTGTATCTATAAGAAAGTGGTAGCAAAGAACTTTGGTGGTGGTAGTGGCATGGAATTATACCCCTATTATTTTATGGTCTTATAAATAACTATTAAATCACTAATAAAATATAAAGAAAGGGGCCAGGAGGTGGTGCACGCAATCAAGCACACACATTAACATATGCAAGTTCCTGGGTTCAAGCCCCCGCACCCCACCTGTATGTGTGTGCAGGGGTGAGGGTGCTTCATGGGCGGTAAAGCAAATCTGCAACTAGCTATCCTTCTCTCTGTCTCTCCCCCCTCTCAACTTCTACCCTAAGAAAGAGACACAGAAAGTAAGAAACAAAGGGCTGAGCCCCAGTAATAATCCTGGTGGCAATAAAAATAAACAAATAAATAAATAAAAATAGAAAATATTTCCTAAGACCACCTATAAAACCTGTGGCCCAATGCAGCAGATAGCAGTCTTCATATGTACAAATCACAGGATCACACAAATTTGAATTGACCTATTAGGGAAAATGAAGTGGGAACAACTTGCTTTAAACCAATGGGGCAGTCATGCAGTCCACCTCTTACTTTCTAGGCGGGTGTCTACTGCCATGCCACCAGCTTGTGGTGAAAGGTGATGTGTGTGCAGTTACTGTTGGGGTGTCTTGATCACATTCCTCTAGATATTCCTGCTTATGCTTAATATATATTTCTAAATGATTATCCAATTCCAACACCATGATAGTGACTGATTCCAGCTCCCTAGCCTCTCCATTCCATGTTTCATTTGACATAAATCCTAATAAATTTACTTGATTCTTTTAAAAATAAAGAAAGAATTCTAAGTTCTGGAGCAGATTATCAAATAAAAATGGCTGGACACTTTTTAATCAACTATTGCTTTCATAATGATATATGTCTTTCCAAGCGAATTCCTCCAACTCTGAATGTGCTGTCTGATTTAACATGCAAGGTAGATCTGGCTATCTTAATAGTGATTGGGAGCTGATTTCCCAGCTATTGGGGGGGTTATGCTTATGATACTTTTGCCTCTATTAACATCTTATACAGAAAATGAACCAGGAAAAAGCAGTGGATCATCAACCTAAGGTTTGGCACAGTGCAAAGTGGCAGTGGCTGATGTGAACGTGATTTGACGACATGCTCTCAGTCAGACCCTGTCACCCAGACTTCTCATGAAGAGAAGTCTATCAATGTGCCTCCCTCCTCACGAAAGTTGCTTGATAATATGTGGAGGACTCCAGATCCATATTTACTTTTCAATTTTCATTATATTTTAATTCATTTACCATTGGTTTATAATCATATCACATATTAGGGGCATAGTTTCACAGCTATATATGTGTATAATACAGCCAATACCTAGCACCAAAGCTCTAGTGACAACTCCTTCCTTAAAGTCAGAGAAAGACAGGAAAAAGATATGTGAAATAACACGTAGGATTTAAGATTTATTACTATTAGATGAGTGTCCCTGGAAGCAAGTGCCAGCTGTCACATCCCATCCTGGGGCCAAGTAAAGTGTAAAAGGTATCCAATTAAGGGAAGCTCGTTTGGAGCAATCTGCAGACTCATGAGTGACTGATGACACAGCCACCTGTTGGGAAAACCATTTCCCAGGATCTCTCACCTTTCTGCTGCCTTTAGAGCAGAGGCATCAAGAACTTTTGCTCTGACCTCTTATTTCAGGAATGTTTATATAAGCAAACAACCTTGGATGAAAGAAAATTTCTCACTCCTTGGCCAGAAAATTTGTTAGCTCTAGGACTGTAAAGATAATGTCCCCCTCAGGGTAAAGGTTAGGCTGTAAAGGAGTTTTGTTCCCCAGTTGTGACACAGACCCTCTTTGTTTGCAGCATTCACTTGGGGCCACTCCAGTTCAGTCCAGTGGGCCTCGGGGAACAAGGGAACCAATTCAAATATGAAATTCATGATGCCTATTGTATTGATGGTAAAAAAAAGTCTTCTGCCTCTGACCCAGAAGTAGTTTTTCTGCCAGCATTAATGGAAATGAAGAAGGCACACTTGTCAGTTTAAAAGCAGGGTAAAATCCCAGACCTTTCACAATTCTAACATCACTATCCACCCATCCAGATACCTTCCCTGTGAATTTCTCCTGAAACTATGCTACAACGTATCTTTTAGAAGCTGTTATTACTTCAGGAGGGCAGGTGGCACTGCATCTGGCTGTGTGCACATACAATGCACAAAGATCAGAGGTGTTTGAGACCCTGGATTCCACCTGCAGTGGAAGCTTCTAAAGTGGTGACACAGTGTTGCCAGTGTCTCTCTTTCTCTTCTTCTCATTCTCCTCCTTCTCTTTCTTTTTTTCTTCTAGGGTTATCACTGGGGTTCGGTACCAGCACTACAATCCACTGCTTCTGGTGACCACTTTTTCCATTTTTGTTTATTGGTTAGGGCAGAGAGGAATTGAGAGAAAAGGAGGGCAGAAAGAGGGGGAGAGAAAGACACCTGCAGACTTGCTTCGCTGCTTGTGAAGCATCCCCACTGCAGATGGGGAGCTGGGGGCTTGAAACTAGATCCTTGTGTGGGTCCTTGTACTTAGAGTTATGTGTGTTTAATGGCTGGGCCATTGCCTGACCCCCACCACCCCCTCTCAATTTCTGTCTCTAGCCAAAACAAATGGATAACCTACTTCAAGGGTATGCTACAGTAGTAAATGCACCAGGATGAACATTCTCAGCCTTCTAGATTGAGATCGATTCACTAATTTTGAAAGTTTTCTCCTTTATCAGTGCTTAAGCTAACTCACTGTACTATTTTTCCTACCAGCACATTTTCTGTACAGATCATAATACAATTAAGACATTTCATCAGAATTTCTGGTAAAATAAAGATCCACCATTATATCTACATACCCCTATATCTATCTTTAACACTAACCATACAGTTCTGGGGTCAATTATATCTCATGATCTAATGTCACCTATTATTTACACTGTCTTCTTCTAAAAATATTATGTTTATCTTATTTTAATGAGGGATAAACAGAGGGAAAATATGGAAAATATATATATTTCACCACACACAAAAGTAAACTCCAAATGTATCATGGACTTGGATGTTAAACCAAAACTATAAAATACAGAAAGAGAGAGAGAGAGAGAGGAGTTAGTTTGGCCAGAGCACTGTAAAACTTTGCCTTATGATAATGCTCTAGGATTGAACATGGAACCTCTGAGCCTCCTGTATGAAAGTCTTTTTGTACAATTACACTATCTCCTCAATCATACTGTCTCTTTTTTCTATAAATGTCTATCTTGTTCATCTATATGAATTCAATATAATCACACTCAAATATACACAAATACATATTTATAGTAGTGTTATTTTTAAATAGATGATGTTAATCACATAGTTACACATATAATTATTTACCTAATTTCCTAATTCCTGTTTCAGATTTGGTTTTGTCACTGCAAGGGATTTACTGCTCTGGGAAGACTTTTATTTATTTATTTATTTATTTATTTATTTTCCAGAGAAAGGCTGGAAGACAAGGGACTCCCTTGGAGGGCCAGCAAGAGATAGATAGCTCCTATAGGAGAGTAACTTTGCTTTGTCATGCACAGGACGCTGGTTCAAGTTCCGTTCTTAGAGAGTTATGGAAGCTTTGATACTATAGTGTATCTATCACTCTATCCATCTATATGAAAAAACTTTTCCCAAAGCGGTGAAGTTACAAGAAAAAGAAAGAAAGGAAGAAAGAAAAGAGAAACAAGGAGGAAGGTAATATAGTCGTGCCACTGCCTTAAATTAAGATTTTTGAGCTCAAATGAAAATATTTGAGGGAGGTTATGGAGGGGACGGTTTTACAAATGAATTCTAGAAAACCATTATGGAAGAGTTAATACCTATACTTTTTAAGTTCTTCTAAAATATTGAAGACACAGGAATACTCCCTTCCACCATCTATGAAGCCAACATCACCCTGATAGCAAGAGACAGAGACACAACAGAAAAAGAAAACTACAGAACAATATCTCTGATGAACACAGATAGTGAGATACTGAACAAAATTCTAGCCAAAAGGATACAGCAGTATTTTGGAAAGATTGTACATCACGACCAAGTGGGATTTATCCCAAGGATGCAAGCTTGGATCAGTATACATACATCAATAAACGTGACCCACCACATCTATAAAAGCCAAAAACCACATGACTGTATCAATAGATAATAAAAAGCCTTTGACAGAATCCAGCATCCTTTCATGATTAAAACATTACAAAACATGGGAACAGACTGAAAAATCCCCTAATCTAGTGGAGTCCATATACAACAAACCTACAGCCAACATCATAATCAGTGATGAGAAACTGAGGGAGTTGGGGAGTGGAGCAGTGGATTAAGCGCATGTGGCTCAAAGCGCAAGGACTGGTGGAAGGATCCTGGTTTGAGCCTCCAGGTCCCCACTTGCAGGGGAGTCGCTTCACAGGCGGTGAAGCAGGTCTACCAGGTGTCTATCTTTCTCTCCCCCTCTCTGACTTCCCCTCCTCTCTCCATTTCTCTCTGTCCTATCCAACAACAACACCATCAATAACAAAAATAATAATAACCACAACAATGTTAAAACGACAAGGGCAACAAAAGGGAAAATAAATAAATAAATATAAAAAAATGATGACAAACTGAAAGTATTACCACTTAGATCAGGTACTAGACAGGACTGCCCACTACCACTGTTAATATTCAACATAGCAATTAGGCAAGAAAAAGGAATTAAAGGGATATGGATTGGAATAGGAGGTGTCAAACTGTCACTATTTGCAGACGATATGATAGTATACAGGAAAACGTAAGGAATCCAGTAGGAAGCTCCTAGAAATTATCAAGTAGTATAGTAAGGTATCAGGCTACAAATACTCAAAAGCCAGTGGCATTCATTTCTGCAAACACTAAGTCAGAAGAAAGAGAAATCCAGAAATAAGTCACATTCACTATAGCAGTAAAAAACAAAAAATACCTAGAAATAAACCTAATAAAATAAGTGAAAGACTTTTCTACTGAAAATTATAAGTCACTACTTGGGTAAATAGAAAAATATACAAAGAAGTAGAAAGATATCCCATGTTCGTGGAGTGATGAATATCATCAAAATCACTATTTTGCCTAGAATCACATACAAATTTAATGCAAGGTCCCACCAAACTTTAAAAAAAAAATAGAACAAAATCTACAAAAGTTGGTCTGGAATTATGAACCCCAGATCACATCAAATTGATGGGGTTTACAGTTATATGTATACCCCTTTCCCTTATTAGGGAGCTACTCTCTTCCCTGATCCAGCTTTCTGGTCCTTTTCCCAGTCATAACATCATCTCCCCAGACAATAATTAGGATATAGCTGCATATCAGATTCCAGGCTCAGGCAAAAAAAGAAACAAACAGTCAAAAAAAAAAAAAAAAACCACTAGTGTAGCTACAGGCCCTTTGAAATATAACTAAAATATGCCTACTAGCTATCTACAAAATGGAGGACCCCCCCCCCAACTCCTCACCTGCACTATTCCAGCCTTTAGGTCCATAATTGTCCAACAGTTTGTTTGGCTTTGTATATTAACTCTCTTTTCAGCCACCAGGTTCTAGATGCTAGCATGATGTGACCAGACTTCCCTGGACAGACAACCCCACCAATGTGCCTTGGAGCTCCACTTCCCCAGAGCCCTTCCCCACTAGGGAAAGAGAGAGACAGGCTGGGAGTATGGATCGACCTGTCAACGCCCATGTTCAGCGGGGAAGCAATTACAGAAGCCAGACCTTCAACCTTCTGCATCCCACAATGATCTTGGGTCCATACTCTCAGAGGGTTAAAGAGTAGGAAAACTATCAGGGTAGGGGTTCCTATACAGAGGTCTGGTGGTGAGAACTGTATGAAGCTGTACCCCTCTTATCCTATGGTTTTGTCAATGTTTCCTTTTTATAAATAAAAAGAAAGAAAGAAAAATAAACCGTAGGGGCCAGACAGTGGGCCACATAGTTAAGTGCACACATTACAATGTACAAGGATCCAGGTTCAAGCCCCTGGTCCCCACCTGCAGGGGGAAGCTTCACAAGTGGTGCAGGTGTCTCTCTGTCTCTTTCCCTCTCTATCGCTCCCCTTCCCCTCTCAATTTCTCTCTGTCTCTGTCCAATAATAAATAAAATAATAAAAAGTTTTAAAAATAAAAAAGAAATCATTTTTTTAAGTTTGTCTGGAACAATAAAATACTAAATACAAAACCACTAAATAAATCTTGGGGAAAAATAACAGAACTGGAGGCACCATGCTTCTAGATCTTAAACTAAATTAATAGTCTCATTGTTATAAAAAATACCTGGTATTGAAACAGAAATAAACACACGGACCAGTGGAATAGAATTGAGAGCTCAGAAATAAGCTCCCACATCTATGGACATCTAATTTTTGACAGAGCCCAATCTATTAAATGGAGAAAGGAGAGTCTCTTTAACAAATGTTGTTGAGAAAATTGAGTTGAAAGATGCAGAAGAATGAAACTGAACCACTACATTTCACCACACACAAAAGTAACTTCAAATGTATCATGGATTTGGATGTTAGACCAAAACTATCAAATACTGAGAGGAAAATATTGGCAGAACTATTTTCCATCAAAGTTTTATCAGAATGTTCAATTACACAAGTCCAATTTCAAGGAAGACAAAACCAAAAATTAAGCAATGAGACAACATCAAATTGAAAGGCTTCTATACAGCAAAAGAAATCACCACCCAAACAAAGAGACTTTTACAGAATGGGAGATCTTTATGTGCCATATATCAGACAAAAGGCTAATAACCAAAATATATAAAGAGCTCAAAAAACTCATTAACAACAACAAAAAAGTAAAAACAAAACAAAAAACAACAAATGACCCCATACATAAGTGAGTATATGAACAAATATTCACCAAAGAAGACATTTAGGAGGCCAGCAGACATATTAAAAAAGTGCTTCAAGCCACTAATTGTCAAGGGATGCAATAAAGTAGCAATGAGAAACAACTTCATCCCAGTGAGAATGTCATACATCAGAAAGGATAGTAATAGCAAATGCTGAAAAGGCTGCGGAGGTAAAGGCTGTTGAAATATAAATAGGTCCAATCTCTGAGGAAAGCAAGGGAGAACTCTCAGAAGGCTAAACATGTACCTACCCTATGGCCAGGTAACTCTTCTCTTAAGGAATCAAATAAACCCATCCAGAAAGATGTGTTTATAGATATGTTCATAGAAGTGTAATTCATAATAGCCAAAACCTGAAATCAACCTAGATGTCCAGTAAAAAATGAGCGACTGGGGCCAGGTGGCAGCACACCTGGTTTAGCACACATGTTGTGATGTGTATGGACCTAGGTTCGAGCCCCCAATCTCCACCTGCAGAGCGAAAGCTTTTCAAGTAGTAAAGCAGTGCTGCAGGTGTCTCTCTGTTTCTCTCCCTCTCTAGCTCCCTCTTCCTTCTCGATTTCTGGATGTCTCTATTCAATAAACAAATAAAAGATAATAAAAAATGAGTGACTGAGAAATTTGTGGTATATATGCACAATGAAATACTACTCAGCTATTAAGAATGATGAATTCACCTTCTACACCTCATCTTGGATAGAGCTTGAAGGAATCATGTTAAGAGAGATAAGCCAGGGAGTCAGGCGGTGGCACAGCAGGTTAAGTGCATGTGGTGAAAAGTGTAAGGATCTGCATGAGGATCCTGGTGCGAGCCCCCGGCTCCCCACCAGCAGGGGAGTCGCTTCACAGGTGGTGAAGCAAGTCTGCAGGTGTCTGTCTTTCTTATCCCTCTCTGTCTTCCCCTCCTTTCTCCATTTCTCTCTGTCCTATCCAACAACAACAACATCAATAGCCACATCAATGTTAAACAACAAGGGCAACAAAAGGAAAAATAAATAAATATTAAAAATTAAAATTAATAAATAAATACATAAATTAAAAAATAGCTAAGCCAAAAAGAGAAATATGCCTATGGAATGATGTTGCTCATGGACATAATTTGAGAAATAAGAACAGAAACATAAAGTAGAACTTGAACTGAGTTTTGGTGTATTGCACCAAAGTAAATGACCCGAGGGGGGTGGCCTTCATATCCTGGTACCTGATGGTGGAGGAGGACATAGGTTATGGCTGAGAATGTCTTTCAGGAAATTGAGACCCTTTTGTATTTTTTTGAAAATAATTTTAATTGTATTTCTTGATTTTGTGTTTGAAATTTTGGGAACAACCAAATATAATTTATTTATATCTATGTACATATTATTTTATTTATAAAAAGGAAACACTGACAAAACCATAAGATAAGAGGGGTACAACTCCACACAACTCCCACCACCAGAACTCCGTATCCCACCCCCTCCCCTGATAGCTTTCCTATTCTTTAACCCTCTGGGAGTATGGGCCCAGGGTCATTAAGAGGTGCAGAAGGTGGAAGAATCAAGAGATAGGGCATGTATACACATATATCAATAAATTGGGGGGAAATATATACCTGAAAGCAAAAGTGCACAATAGTCTGCAGTGAGTCAATAAATGAAACAAGCAAGTAGAAAGACCTATAAAAGGGGGTCAGGCTGTAGTGCAGTGGGTTAAGCCCACGTGGCACAAAACACAAGGACCTGCGTAAAGATCCTGGTTCGAACCCTCAGCTCCCCACCTGCAGGGGAGTCACTTCACAGGTGGTGAAGCAGGTCTGCAGGTGTCTATCTTTCTCTCCCCCTCTCTTTCTTCCCCCTCCTCTCTCCATTTCTCTCTGTCCTATCCAACAACGAACGACATTAACAACAACAGTAATAACCACAACAAGGCTATAACAACAAGAGCAACAAAAGGGGGGAAAATGGCCTCCAGGAGCAGTGGATTCATGGTTCAGGCACTGAGCCCCAGCAATATCCCTGGAGGCAAAAAAAAATACCTATAAAAGACACCATAAAGTTCCTAATGAAATAGTTTCTACTTAGACATAGATACCCTCCTTACCTACTTCCTATTACACTTCCCTCAGTCACTCCAAAGCTAACCTTATCAAAGTAAGGACTACAGAAGCTGAATAAGGGCAAGAGACTTGCATACTTTGATGATGACACTTTAGTCACTATCAGGCCACTCTATCATCTGGGGCCCTAGTCAGGGTGTCCTGAGATTCCCACACAGACATGATGGGCCTAGACCTTGAATAGATCCCTCTCTCCATTGTCACTTGTCATCTCCATCAAGGACAACACAATGGACCCTTTTGTAGGCCCCAATAGGACCCTGCCCTCAATGTGGATCAACAACAGTAGAGAATTTTTTTTGTATTTTTTAAAATTTATTTATATTTATGTTTCCCTTTTGTTGCCCTTGTTTTTTTATTGTTGCTGTAGTTTTTATTGTTGTTAATGTCGTCATTGTTAGATAGGACAGAGAGAAATGAAGAGAGGAGAGGAAGACAGAGGGGCAGAGAAAGAAAGACACCTGCAGACCTGCTTCACTGCCTGTGAAGCTACTCCCCTGCAGGTGGGGAGCCAGGGGCTGAAACTGGGATCCTTCTGCTGGCCCTTGCACTTCGTGCCATGTGCACTTAACCTGCTGTGATACCACCCAATTCCCTTTTTTTTTTGTATTTTTAAAGTACTTTTATATTATATTTATTTATTTATTTATTGGACAGAGACAGACAGAAACTGAGAGGGAAGGGAGTGACAGAGAGGGAGATAGACAGTGAGACACCTGCAACACTGCTTCACCACTTGCAAATCGAGATACCTGCAATATTGTTTTGCCACTTACAAAGCTTTCCCCCTGCAAGTGGGGACTGGGGGGCTCAAACCCAGATCCTTGCACATTGTAACACATGCACTCAACCAGGTGCATCACTACCTGCTCCCCCAAAAGAGATATTTTACACATGTACCAACAACTGTATTTACTGTAAGCCATTAACCCTTCCCGAATTAAAAAAAAAAAGATTAAAAAAAGTAAAAATGTAAGAGACAGCAGTAGTCAAAACACCAATGAATAAAGAGGGGAAGAGTGCTAGTGATTATGATGCCACAATGAAATAACAAATTAACACAATTATAAATCGAGTCATGAGTCTTCTCTCTTTTTATACAAGCCATTCCATTGTATTAAAACACCAGTTTAATTAAATTTAACTTCATTACTGTCAAACAGATGTATTACTCAATTTTCTTTTTTTTTTTCTTTTCTGTCATCATAGGGTTTCACTGCTATGAGTCAAATTTTCTAGTTATAGACAGAGACACCATGACAATGAAACATCCTCCCATATGATAGGGAGGAGGTTTAATCAGGGTCATGGACATGATAAAGCAGGTAAGCTTTCCAAGTAAGGTATCTTCCCGACTCCAGTTTCTTTTTTTTTCATAAGCACAATCCTGAAAGTCCACAAATCTCTAATGTCAAGAGTAAGAAGTATTCACCAAGAATCACCTCGACATCAAACAGTGCTTCTTAAAATAATTGGAACAAAATCAGGGAGGTGCCTAGAATAAAGCCTTGGACTCTCAAGTGTGGGGTTCCAAGATCAAAAACTGGTACTGGCATTATGGTCTCAGGGTGATACTCTAATTCTCTCTCATTAACATAATAAATATTTAAGAACTATAAAAAAATAATATAAAACATGGAAATCAAAAGAGCTGAAAGATCAAAATACTTACATCTACATTTCAGTGACCTCAAGAGGCCATGGCAGGCTCAATCTTGAAAAACAAAAATCAGAAGATGGAAAGTTTGTGCTTAGACTGTAGAACCCACACATACAGCAGAATAGAAAAGCATAAGTTTGAGAAAACTTGAAACACATGGAAAAGTTGCAGAAATAATTTTGATTCTCTCTCTACACATACATATGTATGCACACCAACTATATACATATGTTTCAACACCATAAATAACTTTGGAAAAATCTACATGTACCATTGTATGCACATATAATATCTTTATTTTTGGCTGAAACATTTTAAAGGAATCATTAAATGCCATGTGCAAATATTTTAATACTTATTTTAAAAGACAAAACACTTATCCTATATAACCTAAAATAAAAAAAATCTCACTCTGAAATTTCAATACAAATAAAATGTTATTAATTAATAGTCAGTTATCAGAGAAAAATGATGCCAGTGTGGTGGAAGAGAAGGTCCTCCATTAGCAATAATAACTCAAAGCAATAATATCTTGACATTCATCTGCAGACAAAAGGGCCATTGTGAGAACATCTGGATAGAAGTTTGCAAAAATTCTGGTATAGTCCTAGTTCAAGGATTTTGAGAAGGTAGCCATAAAATATCCCAATCTATGGAATAGGAGACTATATGCATGTCATATAATTGATAAGGTGTTTATATACAAAATCTATAGATAATCCACACAATTAAATAGCAAAAAAAAAACAATCTAATTAAAATGATGTCTTAAGTAGTTTCCCAAAGAAGACATACAAATGGACAATAGGTACATAAAAAGGTAGTCACTTTCACTTATTTCAGAGAAATGTAAATCAAAATCATAATCAAATATTATCTCAGTTATAATGGTTGGCACCAAAAAGACAAGAGGTAATAAGTATTGGTGAAGGTATGGAAAAACATATACTTCTTTCACACTACTAACAGTAAGGAAAGTAGTACAACCATTATAAAGAATACTATGGCAATTCCTAAAGTAAATAAAAGTAGAACTACCATATGCTTCAGTAATCCCAACTATGAATATGTACCTGAAGGAATAAAATCAATTATCGGAAAAAGATAGAACTACTATGATCTAGGCAACATTATTCAAAATGGTGAAGATATGAAAACAATCTAATGTGCTACAGTTGAGAGGAAAGCATATAGTATATGTATTCAGTTTAAAAAGGACATCCTATCAGTCTATCAACATGGATATTCTGATGTGTGAAATAAACAAACAAAAAAAAACCGACAAAACATGCATGTGAAATAAAAAGAAAAACTGATTTCGTAGAAACAGAAACTAGACTAATGTGTTCCAAGGGCTTGGGTATGAGGGAAATAAGAAGACATATGATGAAGTGTACAGATTTCCATTTATATGACAAAGTTTTGAGGTTATGAAATGCAGCATGATGAGTACAGATAAAATAATATGGCACTGAGGGGCGTGGCTATGGTATACTTGGTAGAGAATATGTACTATAATGCTCAATGATCCAGGTTCAAGCCCCCAGTCTACACAAGCAGGTGGGGAGCTTAAAAGGAGTGAAATAGTGCTGGAGGTATCTCAGTCTCTCTCCTTCTCTATCTCCTCCTTCTCTCTCAATTTCTCTGTTTCAATCCAATAAATAAATACATACATAAAATATTTTAATTCCAAGGGCAAGAGACTAGCATACTTTAATGATGACTCTTTAGTCACTATCAGGCCACCCCATCAGCTGGGGCCCTAGTCGGAGAGTCCTGAGATTCTCAAACAGATATGATGGGCCTAGACCTCAAATAAAACCCTCTCTCCATTGTTACTGGTCATCTCTATCAGAAACAACAAAATAGACTCCTTTGTGGGCCCCTCATAGGACCTTGCCCTCAACTTGGATCAACAACGGTAGACAATGTTTCATCCTCCGAAGGGAGGATGGACAACATACTCTATGCTACACCTGAGAAAGATGGGTCGATATTGGGGCAGCTTGGAATGTTCCTACTCATGACCACAGAAGGTGAGCTCAGATCTACAGGGATGCAAAGGTCACATAGGCTTCTAAGTTGAATATGGGCCCCAGACCAAATCAAATCCATGGGGTTTATGGCAACGATATTTATATCCCTTTCCCATATTAGGGAGCTACTCTCTTCCCTGATCCAACTTTCTTTTCCTTTTCCAGCCATGACATCATCTCCCCCAGACAATAACTTGGATCTACCTGAATATCAGATTTCAGGCTCAGGGAAGAGAAAAAAAAACTAGTATAGCCACAGGCCCTTTGGAATACAACTAAAATATGCTTACTAGCTATCTACAAAATGGAGGACTCCCCAACACTTCATCTGCACTATTCCAGCCTTTAGGTCCATGATTGGTCAACAATTTGTTTGGCTTTGTATGATAGCTCTCTTTTCATCCACCAGGTTCCAGATGTTAGCATTATTCTGACCAGATTTCCCTGGACAGAAATGCCCACCAATATGTCCTGGAGCTCTGCTTCCCCAAAGGCCCACCTTACTAGGGAAAGAGAGAGGCAGGCTGGGAGTATGGATCAACCAGTCAACAGCCATGTTCAGCAGGGAAGCAATTACAGAAGCCAGACCTTCCACCTTCTGCATCCCACAATGACCTTGGGTCCATACTGCCAGAGGGATAAAGAATAGGAAAGCTATCAGGGAAGGGAATGGGATACGGAGATCTGGTGGTGGGAATTGTGTGTTGTTCCCTTCTTTTTTATATTTTTTTAAATATTTATTTATTTTCCCTTTTGTTGCCCTTGTTTTTCATTGTTGTTGTGGTTATTATTGTTGTTATTGATGCCGTTTGTTGTTGGATAGAACAGAGAGAAATGGAGAGAGGAGGGGAAGACAGAGAGGGAGAGAGAAAGACAGACACCTGCAGACCTGCTTCACCACCTGTGAAGCGACTCACCTGCAGGTGGGGAGCCAAGGGCTCAAACCGCGTTCCTTCCGCCGGTTCTTGCACTTTGCACCACCTGTGCTTAACCCGCTGCGCTACCGCCTGACGTTCCCTTCTTAACCTATGGTCTTGTCAATGTTTTTTTTTTTTATAAATAAAAAAATTTTTAAAATTTTAATTACACACTATCAAAAATTACAGTATTGTGTATTTGAAAGTCCCTGAGATTATATCTTTAATAGTCTTAACAAATACCAAAGAGAGTTAGTTAAACAAGGTAGTAGATGTGTTAATTGTCTTGATTTTGGCATATTTAGGCAGTCATGCTGTAAAATTTAAGTATATATAATTATATTTGTCTGTTAATCCCCAATATAGTGGGGGAATTGGCCAAAGTACTTATATAGGTTTCCAAAGAAGATATACAAAAGGCTAACAAGATCATGAAAATATGTTCAACATTATGGCTCATTAGGGAAAAGTAAATTAAAACTATAATTAGATGTGACCTCAAACTTGACAGCCATTATTTAAACAAGAAACTAAATGCTGTCAAGGATAGAGAAATGGGAAACTTTGTGAATAGGTGGGGATATAAAATGGCAGTTCTTCTATGGAAGAGCATGGATATTACTTAGAATATTAAAAAAAAAATACCATGAGATCTTGAAATTCCCTTTCTGGGCATTTATCTAGAAGAATTGAAAGCAGCTATATGAAAGGGTTATTTGCACTCTTATGTAAACTGCCACATTATTCAAAATGTACATGAGGTGAAAACATCCTAAATGCTCTTAAATAGATGGATGGTTAAAGAAAATATGGTGTCATGGCCATGGTTGAATAGCAGCCTCAGACTTTGTGTCCCCTTACAACTAGATAATAGAAAAAAGAACACAACAGTTGGCAAGATAGCTGACCTGCATAATGCACCTGCTTTGTCATGTGCCTGACTCAGGGTTGAGTCTGACCTCAGCCATACTGGGGGATATTTCAGTACTACGGTGTCTATTTCTTTCTATTTGATAACATTGGCTCAGAATAGTGAAGTCCCGAGAACACAATATAAAAGAACATACCAAACCTCACCAGACTATAAAGGGTACTTCTAGAAGAAACACTGTCCAAATGTGGGTGTGTGTATGTGGCCAGAAGGCAGAAAAGGAAGAGGGAGACTATTCCAGGGCAGGAGACAATGAGCTCACCAACTACCAGAACAACCTTAGCAGTCAGGAAGGGGCTTGGGAAAATGGATAGTCTTTGGGATCTTAATAATCCATGTACACAGGAAACATCTCAAAGGAATCAGGGTTCCTGAGCTCACAAGGACTCACTTATGTATCAGCTACATTGCTAGCCAACAGCTTAGTTTATTGGGCCTGCCTCTGAGGAAGGGGGGGAGTATGAGGTAAGAGAGATTTATGAGACTGACACGCTACCTACTGTACTAATGAGGCATCTAGCTCTGGAGATTTAAAATAGACACAGGTATTCCAGATACGAAAGTGTACCTTGACCCTTTTGAGCAAACCAAGGAAAAAGATTCTTGTACTGTTAGTTCTCAGAGGTCTGAATGAAGGCTGGAACACTCCCACTAGACCCTATACCTTGCAGGTATTAATAGAGTAAACTAAGTAAATGAGAATACATCAAATTAAAAAGCTGCACATCAAAAGAAAATTTCACAAAGATAAAGAGAGTCCAGTAATTGGGAGAAGATATTTGCACATCATACATCTGACAAGAGACTGATAAACACCACACACACACACACACACACACACACACACACACACACACACTAGAGTTTAACAACAGAAAGAATTCCTGGTACACTGTTGGTGGAAAAGAAAATTGGTGCAGCCCCTATGGAAACCAGTAATGGAGAGTACTGAAACAAATAAAAATGGAAATACCTTATGATCCAGCAATCCTATCCCTAGGTATATATCCAAAGATCATGTAAACACTACTTTTAAGGAATACATGCATCCCTATGTTCACAGTCGCACGATTTGCTATGGATCAAATATGGATGAAACCTAAATGCAAGTAACCAAATTATCTCTCGGGCTGTGTGAGAAGTATGTTGGTTATCAGAAGAGGGCACAGAACCTCAGTGGTGGATACAGTATGAAACTATACCCCTAAAAATAAATAACTGTTAAACCCTTTAAAAAATCATTAAGATAGAAAATAAAAAATACTATAGGTACATAAAATTGAACACTATATTTTTAAAACAAGAAAAGTCCTTTCATTTGTTACAGCATGGATGGAACTGGAGGATATTATTCTAAGTGAAATAAACCAGTCACAGAAGGACTGCAGGATATTAGAGGGCGATCTAAAATAGTTAAATTCCAAGAAGTAGAAAGTAGAATTGTAATTGTCAGGCTGAAAAAGAGAAATGGGGAGTTGCTGTTTAAAGAGTACAGAGTTTAAGTAATCCAAGATTATATGTATATATATTTAGTTTTTATATTCTTTTATATATTTTTGCCTCTGGTCTCTGGGGCTCAGTGCCAGCACTATGAATCCACGGCTCATGAAAAACAGTTTTCCTTTTTTTTTTTAAAAAAAAAATTTATTCAATAGGACAGAGAGAGAAATTGAGAAAGAGGAAGACACAGAGGAAGAGAGAAAGGTAGACACCTGCAGACCTGCTTCACTGCTCCTAAAGCATCCTTGCTGCAGGTGGGGAGCTGGGACTTAAACCTGGGTCCTTGCACAAGTTCGTGCACTTAACCAGGCGCACCACTGCCTCGCCCCTATATATATTACAACAGCGTGCATATATCTAATAATACTGCACCATAAGCTTATTTGGTAAGAAGATACACAGTGAGTTATTTTTAATAACAAGACAAACAGAACATAATATGTGACTATCCAGTTCCTTAGCAACTTTTCATCTATTCCCAGCCAACACAATTATGAATGTGGTAAGACAATAACTTTCAAAATTTAGCATCCTTTCTAGGCTTATTAGCCAGCATTCCTTATGAAGTTGAAGTGTCGTCCTCTCCTTTTTCTTGTATAATTTTAGCATAGAACAGAATCAGTTTAATGAGTTATAGTTCATAATCACTATTATTAATGTCAATGTTTCAACTCCCCAAAATTTACCAGGTTGAATCACCTTCAAAATGGCTTGAACTCCTTTTTAACATCCCTATATTTTTCTAAAGCATTTGCTTGTTTTTTTGGCTCAACAAGATATGTTAGTATTATCCCTGCCCAAGCCACGGAATTACCACTGATTCTAGATAATTGAGGCCCTCCATCTGAGGAGGAGGAATGATTATTCCATAAGTTATGACAGGTATCAGATATTTACCCCTCCTTTGACTCATTACATTCTCACTGACTTTGTTACTGTTTTCAGAACATTCAAAACTTCTATTCTACAATATTCTTCAAATATTAACACACTCTCATACTCTCTCCAATTTCTTTCTGATCATTCTTCTTTCATTGGTAAATTATCTAAAAATCATCATCTCTTGTTTGTCCTTCTTTAGTTCCTTCCACTGCTACTAGGTTTTTTTTCGTTATAGAATTCACCACTGCAGAATACCACATTGTATATACTATCATATATTTGTAAGAGCCTTGTGATTCATAAGGTTTTACTGCCACCATTTTTTGTTTGTTTGGTTGGTTTTTTTTTTTCCTTTGCTTCCAGGTTTTGGCTATTCAAATTGTGCTGCTATGAACATAGGTATACACAGATCTTTTCTGATAGATGCTCTTGTTTCCTCTTGTTTCCGGGAGAGGAATTGCTGGGTCATATGGTAGGTCTCTTTCTTGTGTTCTGAGAAATTGCCAGACTCTTTCCACAAAGGTATATTCCCACCGGCAGTACAGAAGTGCCCCCGTTTTCCCCACATCATCTCCAACATTTGTTATTACTGTCCTTTCTAATGCATGACATTTTCACAGCTTTAAAGTGGTATCTCATTGTTGTTTTTATTTGCAATTCTCTGGTGATCAGAATGGACTCTCTTTTCCTACCTTCTTAACATTTCTGTTTCTTTCTTTCTTTCTTTAATTTTTTAAATATTTATTTATTCCCTTTTGTTGCCCTTGTTGTTTCATTGTTGTAGTTATCATTGTTGTCATCATTGTTGGATAGGACAGAGAGAAATGGAGAGAGGAGGGGAAGAGAGAGAGGAGGAGAGAAAGATAAACACCTGTAGACTTGCTTCACTGCCTGTAAAGAGACTTCCCAGCAGGTGGGGAGCCAGGGGCTCAAACCTGGATCCTTCCGCGGGTCCTTGAGCTGTGCACCATGTGCGCTTAACCTGCTGCGCTACAGCCTGATTCCCGCTTCCTTCCTTCCTTCCTTCTTTTTTTGTTTTGTTACTTTTTTGCCTCCAGGGTTATCACTGAGGTGAATCCACTGCTCCAGGAGGCTATTTTTCCATTTGTTGCCCTTGTTGTTTATTGTTGTTGTTATTATTGTTGTTGTTGTTGTTACTTATGTCATTGTTGGATAGGACCGAGAGAAATCGAGAGAGGAGGAGAAGACAGAAAGAGTAAGAGAAAGATGGAGGTTCCCGGAAGATGACAGACTGAGAAGCTGCTAGTGGCTTGAGCTCTGACCATATCTTCTGGAAATGGTAGGATTTTCTGCCTTTAGTAGGCCAGTCAATAAGGGGTCCTAGTGGTGACACCTAGGAGGTGACTAAAACTTAATTTGGGTTAAGAAATAGAGAAGAGGGAGTCGGGCTGTAGTGCAGCGGGTTAAGCGCAGGTGGCGCAAAACACAAGGACTGGCATAAGGATCCTGGTTTGAACCCCGGCTCCCCACCTGCAGGGGAGTCGCTTCACAAGTGGTGAAGCAGGTCTGCAGGTGTCTATCTTTCTCTCCCCCTCTCTGTCTTCCCCTCCTCTTTCCATTTCACTCTGTCCTATCCAACAATGACGACAACAACAATAATAACTACAACAATAAAACAACAAGGGAAACAAAAGGGAATAACTAAAATAAAAAATACTAAAAAGAAATAGAGTAGAAAAAAAGGGAAAAAAATTTTTCCTTTTAATTGTTAAGCACACTTCCTCCCCCTCCCCCCCATAACCAGTCCCTGGGGACCAGTTCCTAGCAGGCTCTCCTGCTGAGCTTCTGTCTTTACCAAATTCCTATCCCACCAGGAGGTATCATTCATTCTAAGTATATACCCTTCTGAAACCTCTGGCCTTTTTTCTTTCTAAGTAGCCAACAACCCCCACCTCACCTCGCATAGCTAATTAAATAATTAAAAATAAATAAATAAAAAAACTCTTTCCTTTCACCGCTCTTTTATGACTGTTCTTTTTCTTATCTTTTTCTTTTTTCTCTCTCTTTCTTTTTTTTTCTTTTTCTTTTTTCTTTTTTTTCATTGTTGTTGTTATTGATGTTGTTCGTTGTTGGATAGGACAGAGAGAAATGGAGAGAGGAGGGGAAGACAGAGAGGGGGAGAGAAAGACAGACACCTGCAGACCTGCTTCACCGCCTGTGAAGCGACTCCCCTGCAGGTGGGGAGCCGGGGGCTCGAACCGGGATCCTTACACCGGTCCTTGCGCTTTGCGCCACATGCGCTTAACCCGCTGCGCTACCGCCGGACTCCCCTTTTTTTCTTTTTCTCATTCTTGCCATCCTTTCTTCCTTAATCCTACATCTTCCTAAGCCACAGGCCCAGCCCCACACCAACAAAGAGTGTGCTTTTTTGAATTCACTGATACATATTTGGGAATTATTTTGGGGAAGAAATCTGACTCAGTGTGGACTCTCACTGTGAGTGTCTCTGCTCAACTTCCCTTCCTCCTTTAGCCACCCCTAGAATATACAGTGGATAGTAGATTTGCATAACTGTCTATTTCAGCTATCCTTGTCCTGAGTTGTTGTTTTTTTCTCATTATTAACAATCAGCTGCCTCTAATCATGAGGTTTGAGGTAATCTGGGACAGGGTTTTTTTTTACCCTGCTCTATTTTATTATTATTTTATATAAAGGCATATATCTTCCCCCCTTTAGGTTGATCAGAATTAACTCTTAGGGTATCATTCATTGCTAGGGTAGTGGGCATCTTATCTATTGTGGGAGGAACTTGTCTCATTACTCCTACCTCCTCTACAGAATCTCCCCTCCCTCCTCCTCCTAGCTAATTAAAAAAATTAAATTAAATTAAAAATAAAGTAATTAAAAAAACCTTTCCTTTCACTGCTCTTTAATTACAGCTCTTTTCCTTATCTTTTCCCTTTTCTCTCTCTTGTCTCTTCTTTCTTTTTCTTTTTTTTATCTTGTCATACACTTCTTCCTTCTTTGCGTTTCTGAATTTGTGAATTATTTTGGGGAAGAAATCTGACTCAGAGTGGACTCTCTATGTGTGTATATCTGCTCTACTTCCCTTTCACCTCTTGTTACCCCTAGAATATACAGTGGATAGTGATTTCCATAACTGTCTATTCTTGCTATCCCTTCTTTCTTTTCTCTTTTCTTCACTGGGATTTGGTTACTATTATTTCACGGAATGGAGAAATTGTTTGGCTAACTGGTAGTGATTAAACTGCTTCAATACTTGCTTCAGGTGCTACTGTAATTCCTGAGGTTGTTGAGTGCAATTGTCATAAAGGTATTTAGTACAGTGTTGCTTGTACTCAAGACACAACAGCTGAGGAACAACAGAGCATAAAAAAAGAAACACATAAATCAAAAAAATGGGTAGATCAAAAGCAAATAAAACTGCTACCCCAGTGAAGGAAGACAATAGCCCAGAAGAAAGTACAAATCAGCCAGAAGTAACCATAGATAAGAAAAGTATGCAAGCAATAATAAACTTATTAATCACAGAAATGAAAACAACATTGGAGGAAAGGAACGGCAGTATTGGGGAAACAACAGTTGAGACCCGCAAGGAAAATACTGATTATTTTGAGGCAATTAGAGAACTGAAAGCTGAAATAGCTGTAATGAAGAAAGAAGCTGAGGCAAGGGAAAGCAGACTAACAGAAGTAGAAAACAGAATTAGTCAGACAGAGGATGAGTTAGAGAAAATGAAGAAAGAGGTGAAAGAGCTTAAAAAGAGATTGAGAGACAATGAAAACAACAACAGAGGCATATGGGATGATCTCAAAAGAAGTAACATTCACATAATTGGCCTGCCAGAGAAAGAAAGAGATGAAGGGGAAGCAAACATTCTAGAAGAAATAATAGAAGAAAACTTCCCAGACCTGAATAACAGAAAGGACATCAAGATTCAAGAGGCCCAGAGAGTACCAAACAGAATCAACCCAGACCTGAAGACACCAAGACACATCATAGTCACTATGAGAAGAAGTAAGGATAAAGAAAGGATCCTAAAGGCTGCAAGAGAGAAACAAAAAGTCACATACAAGGGAAAACCCATAAGATTAACTGCAGACTTTTCCACTCAAACTCTAAAAGCCAGAAGAGAATGGCAAGATATCTATCGAGCCCTGAATGAAAAAGGGTTTCAACCAAGGATAATATATCCTGCTAGACTTTCATTCAAACTAGATGTAGGGATCAAACCTTCTTAGACAAACAAGAGTTAAAGGAGGCAACCATCATCAAACCGGCCCTGAAAGATGTTCTAAAAGACATCTTATAAACAAGAACATCACTATAATACTGGCAATATATCAGAGCAAACAAAAAAAAAGGTTTTTTTTTTAACAATGGCACTACAATACATTAAATCCATAATATCAATAAATGTCAATGGCTTAAACTCACCCATCAAAAGGCACAGAGTTGGGGGATGGATCAGAAAACATAATCCAACCATATGCTGCTTGCAATAAACCCATATGTCACAAAAAGATAAACACAGACTTAAAGTGAAAGGATGAAAACTATCATACAGGCTAATGGACCACAAAAAAGGGCAGGAACAGCTATTCTCATCTCAGACACAATAGATTTTAAATTAAATAAAGTAATAAAAGATAGGCAAGGACATTACATAATGATTAGAGGATCAATCAGCCAAGAAGACTTAACAATCATTAACATCTATGCACCCAATAAGGGATCATTTAATACATCAAGCACTTACTGAAAGAGTTTCAAAAATACATCAATAGTAATACAATAATAGTGGGAGATTTCAATACCCCACTCTCACACTTAGACAGATCAACAAAGCAGAAAACCAACAAAGATACAAGATAATTGAATGAAGGGATTGACAGACTAGACCTCTTAGACATTTTCAGAGTCCTTCACCCCAAAAAACTGGAATACACCTTCTTTTCAAATCCACAGAACACATACTCAAGGATAGACCACATGTTAGGCCACAAAGACAGCATCAATAAATAATTCAAGAGCATTGAAATCATCCCAAGTATCTTCTCAGACCACAGTGGAGTAAAACTAACATTTAACAACAAAACAGAAAATTATTAAAAGTCACAGAATTTGGAAACTAAACAACATACTCCTTAAGAACCACTGGGTCAGAGATTCACTCAAGCAGGAAATTCAAATATTCCTGGAAACAAATGAAAATGAAGACACAACCTATCAAAATATTTGGGACACAGCTAAAGCAGTACTGAGAGGGAAACTTATAGCCATACAATCACATATTAAACACCAAGAAGCTCAAATGAAAGACCTTACTGCACACCTCAAGGACTTAGAGGAAGAAGAAAAAAGGAACACTAAAGCATCCAGAAGAACAGAAATCACTAAAATTAGAGCAAAAATAAACAACATCGAAAATAAAAGAACCATACAAAAGCTCAATGAAGCCAAATATTGGTTCTATGAAAGATTAAACAAAATTGACAAACCCCTAGCCAGACTCACCAAACAAAAAAGAGAGAAGACTCAAATTAATAGAATTGTAAACGATGGAGGAGATATCACAACCAACAATACAGAAATTCAGAAATCCTGCGAAACTTCTATAACGAACTATACGCCACCAAGCTACAGAATCTGGATGAAATGGAACAATTCCTAGAAGCATATGCCCTTCCAAAACGGAACCAGAAAGTACTACAAAATCTAAATGCACCAATCACATACAAAGAAATTGAAACCGTTATTAAGAACCTCCCCAACAAAAAAGTCCTGGACCAGATGGCTTCACAAATGAATTCTACAAAACTTTCAGGAAACAGTTAGTACCCAAACTTCTTAAGCTTTTCCATAATATTGAAGAAACAGGAATACTCCCTTCCACCTTCTATGAAGCCAACATCACCCTGATACCAAAAGCTGATAGGGACAGAACAAAAAATGAAAACTAAAGACCAATCTCTCTGATGAACATAGATGTCAAAATATTAAACAAGATCTTGGCCAACCGGATACAGCAACATATAAAAAGATTGTTCATCACGACCAAGTGGGATTCATCCCAGGAATGCAAGGCTGGTTCAACATCCGTAAGGCAATCAATGTCATTCACCACATCAATAAAAGCAAAGCCAAAAACCACATGATTATCTCAATAGATGCAGAGACAGCCTTTGACAAAATCCAACACCCATTCATGCTCAAAACTCTACAAAAAATGGGAATAGATGGGAAATTCCTCAAGATAGTGGAGTCTATATATAGCAAACCTACAGCCAACATCATACTCGATGGACAGAAGCTGAAAGCAATCCCCCTCAGATCGGGGACTAGACAGTGCTGTCCACTGTCACCATTACTCTTCAACATAGTATTGGAAGTTCTTGCCATAGCAATCAGGCAAGAGAAAGAAATCAAAGGAATACAGATTGGAAGGGAAGAAGTCAAGCTCTCACTATTTGCAGATGATATGATAGTTTACATAGAAAAACCTTAAAAATCCAGCAGAAAACTACTGGAAGTTATTAGGTAATATAGCAAGGTATCAGGCTACAAAATCAATGTACAAGATCAGTGGCATTTCTTTATGCAAACACTAAATCTGAAGAAGAAGACATCCAGAAATCACCTCCATTTACTGTTTCAGCAAAATCAATCAAATAACTAGGAATAAGGTTGACCAAAGAAGTGAAAGACTTGTATGCTGAAAACTATGAGTCGCTACTCAAGGAAATAGAAACTGATACTAAGAAATGGAAAGATATCTCATGCTCATGGATTGGAAGAATAAATATCATCAAAATGAATATTCTCATATACAAATTTAATGCAATACCCATCAAAGTTCTACCAAGCTTCTTTAAGAGAATAGAACAAACACTACAATCATTTCTCTGGAACCTGAAAACACCTAGAATTGCCAAAAACATCTTGAGGAAAAGAAACAGAAATGGAGGCATCACACTCTCAGCCCTTAAACTATATTATAAAGCCATCATCATCAAAGCAGGATGGTACTGGAACAAAAATAGGCACACAGACCAGTGGAACAGAATTGAAAGCCTAGAAATAAATCCCCATGCCTATGGGCATCTAATCTTTGATAAGGGGGCCCAAAGCATTAAATGGAAAAAGGAAGCTCTCTTCAATAAATGGTGCTGGGAAAACTGGGTTGTAACATGCAGAAGAATGAAATTGAACCACTTTATCTTACCAGAAACAAAAATCAACTCCTAATGGATCAAAGACCTAGATGTCAGACCAGAAACAATCAAATACTTAGAGGAAAACATTGGTAAACACTTTCCCAACTACACCTCAAGGACTTCTTGGATGAATCAAACCCAATTGCAAGGAAGACTAAAGCAGAAACAAACCAATAGGACTACATCAAATTGAAAAGCTTCTGCACATCCAAAGAAACTATTAAACAAACAGAGAGACCCCTCACAGAATGGGAGAAGATCTTCACATGCCAGACATCAGACAAGAAACTAATCACCAAAATATATAAAGAGCTCAGCAAACTTAGCACCAAAAAAGCAAATGACCCCATCCAAAAATGGGCAGAGGATATGAACAAAACATTCACTCCAGAGGAGATCCAAAAGGCTAACAAACATATGAAAAACTGCTCTAGGTCACTGATTGTCAGAGAAATGCAAATTAAGACAACACTAAGATACTACCTCACTCCAGTAAGAATGGCATACAACAAAAAGGACAGCAGCAACAAATGCTGGAGAGGTTGTGGGGACTGAGGAACCCTTTTACATTGCTGGTGGGAATGTTAATTGGTCCAGCCTCTGTGGAGAGCAGTCTGGAAAACTCTCAGAAGGCTACCATGGACCTTCCATATAATCCAGTAATTCCTCTCCTGGGGTTATACCCCAAGGACTCCATAACACCCAATCAAAAAGAGGTGTGTACTCCTATGTTCATAGCAGCACAATTCATAATAGCTTAAACCTGGATGCAACCCAGGTGCCCAACAACAGATGAGTGGCTGAGAAAGCTGTGGTATATATACACAATGGAATACTAGGCAGCTATCAAGAACAATGAACCCACCCTCTCTGATCCATCTTGGACAGAGCTAGAAGGAATTATGTTAAGTGAGCTAAGTCAGAAAGATAAATATGAGTATGGGATGATCCCACTCATCAATAGAAGTTGACTAAGAAGATCTGAAAGGGAAACTAAAAGCAGGACCTGACCAAATGGTAAGTAGGGCTTCAAAGTAAAAACCCGGTGGTGAGGGGTAGACATGCAGCTTCCTGGGCCAGTGGTGGGTGGGAGTTGGTGGGAGGGATGGGTCACAGTCTTTTGGTGGTGGGAATGGTGTTTATGTACACTCCTAGTAAAATGTAGTCATATAAATCAGTAGTTAATTAATACGAGGGGGAAAATTAATTGTATGTCTCGACGTTTTTCAAAACACACACTGAATCTTTTCAATATATAGGCTGTGTAATTGATATGCGGACTCTCTCAAAAGCCTAGACCAAGTATATCAGAAGCATCCAATAGCACAGCTATATACAAGATACTGGGTACTGTACAGCAAACCATAACAAAAGGTCTTTTCAAAGTTAACCCAATTAGCAAATAATGTGATGATAACATTAACTATCGATTGTCTTTTTGAACCCTAAGACAGCAGGAACCTCACATCTCCACTATAGAGCCCCTACTTCCCCTAGTCCTGGAACCCTTGGATAGGGCCCACTTTCCCGTATGCCTCTCCCAATCCATATCAAATAATATTGCATCTGCTGATCACAACCTAACCAACGCAACGATTGCCACCTCAACATGCTTCACCTCAGACTGTGTCCAGAGACTTCACGTGTGAAATGACAACCCTTCAGCTTCATTACTAGGGTGACACCTTTCCTTTCATAGTATTCTCTAATTCCATCTCAGGTGGTTCACTTTCTAACAAAGTCCCAAAATCTAGATATATACCAGTTTCTGTGAGAGTGTATGTTTACACGTTTCTGTAAACTACTGCAAAATATATACCTGAAAGCAGTAGTACACTGGAGTTTGCAGTGAGTACCCCACTAACACTTCCTCTCCATTATTCCAAGCTTTGGGTCCATGATTGCTTAACAATTTCTTTGGCTTTGTTTGTTAACTCTCTTTTCAGTCACCAGGTTCCAGATGTCATCAGGATGCCGGCCAGGCTTCCCTGGACTGAAGACCCCACCAATGTGTCCTGGAGCTCAGCTTCCCCAGAGACCCACCCTACCAGGGAAAGAGAGAGGCAGACTGGGAGTATGGACCGACCAGTCAACGCCCATGTTCAGCGGGGAAGCAATTACAGAAGCCAGACCTTCTACCTTCTGCAACCCACAATGACCCTGGGTCCATGCTCCCAGAGGGATAGAGAATGGGAAAGCTATCAGGGGAGGGGGTGGGCTATGGAGATTGGGTGGTGGGAATTGTGTGGAATTTACCCCTCCTACCCTATGGTTTTGGTAATTAATCCTTTCTTAAATCAAAACAAATGAGAGAAAGATGGACAGTTGCAGACCTGCTTCACTGCTTGTGAGGTACCCCCTGCAAGTGGGGAGCCAGGTGCTCTAACCTGAATCCTTATGCAAGTCCTTGCACTTCTGCCATGTGCACTTAACCTGCTGTGTTACTGCCTGGCCTCCAAAATTTATGTTTCTATCAGCAAGAAGAAAGAAGGGAGGAAGGGAGGAAAGAAGGAAGGAAATAGGAAGAAAGGAAGGATGGAAGGAAGGAAGGAAGGAAAGAAGGAAGGAAGGATGGGAGGGAGGGAAGGAGGGAGGGAAGAAGGAAGGGAGGAAGGGAGGGAGGATGGAAGGCAGGAAAGACAAACTAAGGGAAGTTATTTAAAAGGATAATATCAAATTATTTTATTCATATGGGGTAAATAAAGAAACAGAGAAAGGCAATAAAGTCAAATAAAGACAAGTCCTTGTACTTGGACTATAGAACTAAGAAGGAGGAAAATCACTATTTGCTGACGACATAATATACCCAAAGTCCCCCAAAGATTCTGCCAAAACATTACTGGAAATAACACATTTAGTAAAGTAGCAGAGTATAAAATCAATAAACATGAATCTGTGGCATTTCTGTATATAAACGAGGAGTTAGAGGAAAAGGAAATGAAATATTCAATACCATTCGCAATCAACCACAAAAACCAAAATACCTTGGGATGAATCTTACAAAGGAAGAGGAAAGAACTTTATAGGGAAAATTATAGGATACTGTTAAAAGAAATAGAGATTGACACACAGAAAATGGAAGATTTGTTCCTGGATTAGAACAATACATATTATTAAAAT
Source organism: Erinaceus europaeus (assembly GCF_950295315.1). NCBI lineage: Eukaryota > Metazoa > Chordata > Mammalia > Eulipotyphla > Erinaceidae > Erinaceus > Erinaceus europaeus. The sequence goes on along the minus strand of NC_080185.1, from coordinate 101,589,780 downwards.
TACCTAAAAATAATCTAAAGTTTCAATGCAATGCTTATCAATATCCCAATAATATTTTTCAAGGAAATAGAACAATCGTCCAAAAGTATATGTGGAACCACAGATAATCACAAGTAACCAAAGCACTTCAGAGGAAAAAAATGAAGGCATCCCATCCCCCAACTTCACTTTATCCTACAAAGCAACAGTAATTTTAAAAGTTTGGCATTAGAATAACTTGGCCACTTGGGTCAATTGAACAGCATCAAGAACCCAGAAATGAGTCAACACATATATAGCCAACTAAGATATAGCAATGGGGCCATAACCATTCAGTAGAGTGAAAAAGGTTTCTTCAATAAATGGCGCTGGAAAAATGGACATCCACTTGTTTAAAAGTGAAACTAGACCACCACTTTACACTATACACCAAAGGTAACTGAAGTGGATTAAACGCCTGGAATGTAAGGTGTGAAGTCGTGGTCTAGTTTAACTAGAAAAAATAGCACTCAACTAAGAATACCACCACCTGGTCCCTTGTAAATCACTATTAATCCCAAAAATGAGAAAAAAAGAATTGAGTATTTTTAGAAACCTTAACACAAAATCTAGAATTCAGAAACTGTTGATATTATGTTTTCCTCATTTTAAAAACAGGTTTCAGGGACAAGGTTCTTTCCTAGAAAATAAGAAGCGCTATCCTAAAAATGCCTAAGCATCCAAGATGATGTTATACTGACATGGAAAATCGCAAATGATTCTTTTAATATGAGTTCAGTCGCATTATAAATTAAAGTGCATTGCTTGAATTTTTGATAGGCAGTTGATATTTTTAAAAGGATGTGTTTCACCATAAGCAAATTCATTCTGTGGCTGAACAGTTGGCATAAATGAATTAAAAGTTTACTATAAAAAGGCCAGCCCAGGGCCAGTAACATAGCTACTCTGAGAAGGTGCCTGCATTGCTATACATAAGACCCAGGCCAGTCCCCACACCACTGAGGGAAGCGGTGGTGTCTTTCTCTCCCTCAGTTTGTTTCTATCCTTCAATATAAAGAAGGCTCAGAGCAGTGAAGTAGCAGTGATGGGGAAAAATTACATGTTCATGGAGAAAATAATAATGTATAAATATAAAAAATAGGGTGCAGGCAATAGCACAGCGGGTTAAGCGCACATGGCACAAAGCCCCGGCTCCCCACCTGAAGGGGGTATCTTCATAAGCAGTGAAGCAGGTCTGCAGATGTCTTTCTCTTCCCCTGTCTTCCCCTCCTCTATCCATTTCTCTCTGTCCTATCCAACAACAATGACATCAATAACAACAATAACAACTGCAACAATGATAAACAACAAGGGCAATAAAAGGGAAAAATAGAAAAAATGTATATATAATAAGGGTCTTTTCAGAACTACATAAAGATAAAGAATAGCCTCTACGCCATAACATTTTGGGGGGAAATAAAATGACAAATTGCTATTTTTATTTCATAAATCATTATGCATTGGGAAAATGTTATCTCAAAAAGGAACTTAGGAAATTTGAATTCTAGTTTCAAGTAACTACTGACGTACAAGATTGTCTTGATGAGATCATTAATCTTTGCACTTTATTCTCACTTTCACACACAAAGGCCTACAAAGCATCAAGGATCCAAACTATGAACTCAGTTCAAACTAAGCCATGCATACACAGCAGTGAAAAGAACGGAAATGGAAAGTATCCCAACAGCAAAAGATAAATCCCACCAAGTAAGTTTGAGAAATAAGCTAGACAAGTATGCCTTCAAAATGACTAAAAAGTATTAAAGTGATAAGAAGATTAAAAGCTAATACATTGTGCCCTATCCCATGGGCCCTGGACTATATCTAAATTCTGTAACTTTATTAGGGAGTGCATCACCTGAAACGGCACTAGGGAGTCCCATGAACTAGGAAAGTTCTCACCAGAGTATTAGAGCTGGAGGGTTGACATCGAGAACCTGGCGTCTCTGTCTCTGAATACAGTCCAAAGTGAAACATGTCGAGATGGCAATGGCTGCATTTATTTGGCTGAGATCAGTAGATGCAGTATCAAATGGAGTGGATCAAGAGAAGCATGAAGGAAAATGAGCAAAGCCCCAAAGATTCCAGGCCTGGGAGAAATGTGGGTTTTATAGAGAATGAGGAAAGTTCCTTGCTATCTTAGAGTTTAAGAAGGCAATGGATAATTAATATTATGGTCAAGTTATTTGGGAACTTGGTTTACTTTGAAAATCCCATGGTTAGGATTTACTGTATCATATAAGACCTTACCATGATTTATGTGATTTACTACTATTTACAAATAACTGTATCTTAGATACTGACAGGACCGATTATTTTTAATTCTTTAAGTTAAGGGATATATATACCTTAAAGTAAAAACATGCAATAGTCTGCAGTGAGTAGACTTAGACTCAATATGTGCAGCAAGCAAGTGGAAAGATCTAAAAAAGACAACATCAAGTACTTAACCAAATATTTTCTACTTAGGCCTAGATACCCTCCTCCCCTACTCCCTATTTCACTTCCATCAATCACTCAAAGTCTAACCTTGTCAGATAAAGTAAGGGCTACAAAATCTGGATAAGGGCAAGAGACTGGCACACTCTAATGATGACCCTTTCAGTCACTACCAGGCCACCCTATCACCCAGGGCCCTAATCAGGGAATCCTGGGATTCCCACACAGACATGATGGGCCTAGACCTCCAGATCCCTCTCTCCACCATCACTGGTCATCTCCATCAGGAACATCATAAACCCTCTTGTGGGCCTCTATAGGACCTTGCCCTCAATGTAGACCAGCAATGGTAGTGACTGCCCCACTTCCAAAGGGAGTGCTGTGTCAACATACTCTGCCACTCAAGGAAGATAGGCGCTGAAATGAGTGCAGCGTAGAATGTTCCTATCTGTAACTATGGACTGCAGCTCAGACTGACAGGAATGCAGAGGCTAAATAGGTTCCTGTGCTAAATATGAATAGATATGAGCCTTAGGTCTGGGTTTACAGTTAGCTGTATTTATACACTTCCCCCATATTTGGGAGCTACTCTCTGCCCTGATCCAGTTTTCTAGTCCAGTGCTCAACTTTGACATCATTTTCTCTCACAATGCTTTTAGCTCACCTGCATGTTAGCTACTGGATCAGGCAAAAATTGTTAAAGTTACGGGCCCCTTGAAATATACATAAAATAGACTTCCTAGCTTCTTCCCACAAGAAGAGCCTTAGTTCCATCTGCTCTATTCTTACCCTTAGGGCTCCTGATTATTAAAATAATTTGTCCTGCTTTATATCTTACCTCTTTTCTGTCACCAAGTTGCAGATGCTACCATGATGCCATCCTGACTTCTCTGGGCAGACAGCCTCACCAATGTGTCCAGGAACCTCATCTCTCTAGAGTTCTACTCCACAAGGGAAAGATAAAAACTGTCTTGGGGTATGGATCAACCTGCCAACATCCATGTTCGGCAGAGAAGTAATTATAGAAGCCAGACCTTCCACATTCTTCTCCCCATAAAGAATTTTGGTCCATACTCCCAGAGGACCAATGGAAGGGATGGAATATGGAACTCTGGTGGTGGGAATTGTATGGAATTGTACCCCTCTGTTCCTACAATCTTGTCAATCATTATTAAATTACTAATAATAAATAAATAAAAACAAACATACTAACATATGTTTATACAAATCATCATATTCTTTACCTTGGCCTAAAGAAATTGGGGATTGGCAAATAGGCAAAATAAGATTTCTATGTTATTGGCAATATTCTATACCTTGATCAATGTAATTTTAACGTTATTCTATATTCACTTGTTCTGTAAACTTATTTCAATAAAAAATAATTTTAAAAAAATAGATGGGTAATTCTGAAAAGCATCAGCATAACTATAAAGTTCCTAACAGAGCTAAAAATGCATTCCAGAAAAACTAGATAAACAAGTGAAATCACACACATTTTGTTCTTGACATAACTGAAAGGTACAGAATGCTCAAACTTTAGTTATCCTAAAAAAAAAAAAAAGAAAGAAAGAAAAGAAAACTAAATAACAGAACACAGCAAGCTTACAGCTTCTATAAGCCAAGGGTATTTGGAGAAACTATGTGAAAAAAATAGGGAAGTAAATCCTTCAGAAAGAGAAAGTTCACTGTAATGAAGGAATAAAAACTATACTCAAATTTTGATCATTAAAGGTTAGAAAGGTGGGGCCAGATGGTGGTACACCTGGTTAAGTGCACCATGCACAAGGACCTGAGTTCGAGCCCCTACTCTCCATTTGGGAGGTGGGGAAGATTTATGAGTGGTGAAGCAAGTACTGAAGGTCTCTCTCTGCTTCTCTCTCTCCACTCTCAGTTTTCCTCTGTGCTATTAAATAAAGAAGAACATCAAAAAAGGAAAAATAGCCACCAGGAGTGGTTGGTGCAGTTACCAAGTCTCAGCCATAACCCTGAATAAAATAAAATAAAATAAAATAAAATAAAATAAAATAAAATAAAATATAGAAGAAGGTCAGTTGTATGATGGTGAATGGAAACTAGACTGAAGGGGAATCATAGCACAGTCTACACAGATACTGAACTATGTAATGCTGTGCATGTGAAACGCAAAGCTATAAACCCATTATATTCCTGGAGGCCAATTTTTTTCTTTTTTGTTGCCCTTGTTGTTGTTGTCATTCTTATTGTTGTCATTGCTATTGTTGTTGTTGGATACGACAGAGAGAAATGGAGAGAGGAGGGGAAGACAGAGAGGGGGAGAGAAAGAGACACCTGCAGACCTGCTTCACTGTCCATGAAGTGACCCCCCTGCAGGTGGGGAGCCAGGGGCTCAAACCGGGATCTTTATGGCAGTCCTTGAGCTTTGCCCCAGTGATAACCCTAGAGGCAAAAATAAAATAAAATAAAATAAAATAAAATAAAATAAATAAGTCAAACAGGCAATCCTGGGAAGGTAGCTTTTTAACAGGGGAATACAAGAGGAGGGTTAAAAGAGAGGTATATTATGAAAATTACATAGCAAATTACCCAGTAAAATCACATAGTAAGATTACATAGTAAAAATCCATTTTAAAAAAATGAATGAAATTAAGTGGCCCATGAGATCGCTCACCATAGCTCACCATGTAGGTTAGCTATATTGCCGTGTACAGTCCTAGTACCACATGCAAAGTAGTGTCTCTGGAAGCCAAGAGAGAGAGAGTCAGACAGAGAGACAGAGACACACAGAGAGGAGGGGAGTGAGAGAGAGAAGGCGGGAAAGGAAGAGAGGAAGACAGAGAGGAGGGGAGGGAGAGGGAGAGAGGGAAAGAGACAGAGAGAGAGAAGAGAGAGGAAGAGAAAGAAACTAAAAACAGTCAAGTCCTGTGTTAACAACTTTCACTCTTAAGAAGGAAACATCATCCAGTAAGCAAACCAGCTTATAATGTAATCCAGAGATGCAGAATTGAAAATACTGGGTCAGATATTGGGTAGGGTACCTACCTGCTATTTGTTTGGCTAAGGTTCCACTCTAAGCATCATGTGGAAATGCTAAGACACTGGGGAAAACTCTGACACTGTGATGTTTCTCCCTCTGTCTCTGTCTGAATGAAAGAGTAACTTGGAAGAGGTGAAACCACAGAGGAGGAAGGCTCTGACTCTCCTAAAAGAAAGAGAGAGTATCTTATAAAAAAACATGAGATGGGGGGCCAGGCAGTGGTGCACCTGGTTAAAAGTACACATCACAGTGTGCAAGGAACAAGTTCAAGACCCTGGTCCCCGTCTGCAGGGGGAAAGCTTCAGGAGTGGTGAAGCAGGGCTGCAGTTGTCTCTCTGTCTGTCTCTGTTTCCCTCTCCCCTCTCAATTCCTCTCTATCTCTATTCAGTTATAAAGAAAGAAAGATATTAAAAAAGAAAAATGTGAGATGACAAGCGCGTGGCCCATGGAGATGTGGACTCATATTCTTCATCTAGTAGAAACTATAATGCAAGTGAAACAGTTCAGCCAAGAAGAATTTCCTCCAAGTTTTTATTAAAAAGAAGTTATAACACAGCATTGCAAAATAAATTAAAGATTTTAAAGCAAACACCATTTCCTTTCTATCTCTCTCTCTATATATTTATTCCAAGAGAAAATAAACTTTTTGAATGAGTTATGATTAAAAATATATTGAGATAATTACACATTTAAATAATACATAACATACGTATATAAGCTTTGAAATAGAAACTGATTCAAAAACTAAAATCAGAAATGGACTAAAATGAAATGATACTAAATGAGCTTGATGAAAATTGTTACGATGAAATTTAAAATCATATCAGCAATGACAACCAAATTACAAGCTGGATAACAAATAAAAATTTGCATAATTTTTTAAAAGTAACCGAAGAATGAAAAATTATTTATGATGATAAAAGTAAATTTGGGTCATCAAAGGGTTATTTTGAGTAAAAAAAAAATATTAAATTCAGGTAAAATTGTTAAAACAGTATTTAACAAAGAGGTAGTTCTCCCTCAAGAATGTTCATTCATTACTTTTTATAGGAAGTCTTTAATCTATTTTTCAAATATTTGCTTATTTCTTTAATGAAAGGAGACAGAGAAGGCAAAAGAAATACTAGAATACTGTTCTCAGCTTTGGCTTATGGGGGTGTAGGAATTGTGTCTGGACCTCCAAGCCTCAAACTTGAAAGTCTGGGTATTGTCCTGTCTCCTCAACCCACAAAACGTGCATTCACTTTTTTTTCTTTTTGCCACCAGTTATTGCTGGGGCGCAGTGCCTTTAGGACTTCACTGTCCCCAGTGGCCTTTTTTGTTTGTTTGTTTGATTGTTTGCTTGCTTGCTTGCTTGTTTTCTTTTTCTTTGATAGAGGTCAGAGACAGAAAGAGGTAAAGAGGAGGGGAGAAAAAGGAAGGAAAGGAAGGAAGGGGGGAAATGAGAAAGAAGGAGGAGGAGGAAGAGTAGAAGAAGAAGGAAGAACACCTGCAGCACTGCTCCACCATTGATCACCTCCCGCCCCCCGCCCCAGCTGGGGACAAGGGTTTGAACACAAGCCCTCCTGAATGGTAATGTGTGTGCTCTACCAAGTAACCTGCCCTTCCAAAATGTGCATTCACATTGTTATGGGATCAGGAATAGGTAGCAAAGGGAAGGGATAGGGAATTGTTGAAGTCAGCCAGTGTGTGAAGAGAGAGAAGCTGGGAATGAATTTCTTTTTTTTCTTTTTTGTTCCTGGGAAGGCACAACGAGCAATGTAAACACTGCATAATGGAAGGAATGAGCAACCCAAGGATGGAAATTGATCGGGAGCAACTCATATGAAGCCTCTCTATCACTATTTTGCTGACGCCTGGTCTTTTGTCTCCACCTTGCTAGGAAAATAACTTCTAGCCACCAGTGTCCTCTTTTCTTAACAGCCAGCAGAGGCCTCAGATTTGAAACCAGATAGAAATCAGAAGGTAATGGCAGTTCTTTTGTTAAAAAAAAAATCACTCGAAACTAGCTTAGAATTATTCCTTATGCCACAGTTCAGCTTAACATCAATTGTCCATCCACTACTAAAGCTAGAGAGGCTATTTATTCTGTGAAATTGAGGTCTCTTTATTTGACCTTATAAGCTGGCCTTTCTTTGAAGTGACTTTGACTTCTCAATACAAGTTTTTCTTGTTTGAGGCAAAGGACATAAAACCCAAAAGATAATAAAGACAGGCTTTCCATAGACAAGAAAACATATATAGGAGGAAACAATGTGAACAAGTGTTCAGCCAGATTACTATTCAGAGAAATGCAAATCATTGTCAGGAGGAGATAGCATTTTGCACCATTTTTATGGTGAAAATAATACATGTGATAGTAATGTCAACAAAAAATTCAAAGGATCAATCATATAGAAAAATAAGTGTTTCATGACTTGAAAAACAACTCAAGTGGGGGTGGGATGGGGGTAGAGTCAAGATGGCTGCATAAAGACAACACCTAGGTTATGTCTCCTCAGAAAAAAAAAACACACTTAAAATCTTGGAAATTCTAGGTGGAAGCACAATTTTCAGGCTAGTAGGAGAGAAACTACAGAGGAGAGGACAAAGAGAAACCATGGTGGAAAAATTGGCAAAAGGGTGCTGAAAAAAGACAAAGGATAGCTGAGCACCACCAAGTTGCAGATGCTACACCATCCTGGCTTCCTGGGGGAAATGACCTCACCAATGTGTCCCAGAGCTTCACCTCTCCAAAGTCCTACCCCACTAGGGAAAAATAGAAGCAGGATGGGATTATGGACTGAGCTATCAATGCCCACGTCCAGAGGAGAAGAAATTACAGAAGCTAGACCTTCCATCTTCTGCACCCCATAGAGAATTTTGGTTCATACTTCCAAAAGGATAAAGAATAGGGAAACTTCCAATGGAGGGGAAGGGATATGGGACTCTGGTGGTGGGAACTTTATCCCTGTTACCTTACAATCTTGTTAGTAATTATTAAATCACTAATAAAAAAGAAAAGAAAAACAACTCAAGTTAGGAAGCTAATGTGTAAGCTTAAAAAAAAAAAGGAAATGGCAGGTCTGGTTATAAATGTAGTTTGACCTATAGTCTATGCATATTTAGGAATAATTCTGGAAAAAATACTTGCTTCTTTATGATGTGGAAATTTGGGCATGCCCAGTAAAAGAATATATGACGATCATACATGCAAAGAATGGCATAAAAGATATCATTGGCAGCATGCACCAGATAGATCTGGAAGGACTCCATTCTGTTGCCTTCATTAATCAGTTATGCCAGGTCCAGATTCTCGGATTCTTATCAGCAAGGTTCTGTCTTGGTTCTATCAAAGTCAAAAGAATATAGTAACATGGTTGCTTCCGCAGAAGTATTAGCACAACATCCAAAATGCAAGCTGCAGGCCAGAGAGATTGTTTCAGTTTTATTGATGCAAAGAAGTGGTGCAAATTTTAAAAAAATTAGATGGTACCAAGCAGATAATACTAAGAGATAGGGGAGATCTGGACTTCCATGATCTCCTAGACATTGTAGGAAGAAGTGTAAGTCAGTACACTCATTTTGAAAAAAAAAAAAAACAGCTGGCAATATCTTGTAGAGATGAAAATTCCCCTACTGCCTAACCCAACAATTTCTATACTAGTCACATATACAGAAGAAACACTTGCACTATCAGACAGGAATGTTTACTATAGCTCTTCTGTAATAGTAGAAATCTAAAATAGCTGTCATCTACATGAAGTGCAACTATATCTTCTGCTATAAATCTAAAAATCAGCTATCAAAAGGAAAATGAATAAATAGAAGTGATATGCTCACACAATGGTATTTCATACAGTGGTTAAAATAGCTCTAGTAGGTGCATGCAATAATTATGAGTCTCAACAATTTGGATGAAAAAAGGTTACACAAGCTTATATCTTTTTTTTAAATTTTTTAATATTTATTTTATTTATTTATTCCCTTTTGTTGCCCTTGTTGTTTTATTGTTGTAGTTATTATTGTTGTTGTCGTTGTTGGATAGGACAGGTAGAAATGGAGAGAGGAGGGGAAGACAGAGAGGAGGAGAGAAAGATAGACACCTGCAGACCTGCTTCACCGCCTGTGAAGCGACTCCCCTGCAGGTGGGGAGCCGGGGTTCGAACCGGGATCCTTATGCCGGTACTTGTGCTTTGCGACACCTGCGCTTAACCTGCTGCGCTACAGCCCGACTCCCTATATCTTTTTTATAAAGTTACAACTAAGGCTAATAAAATATGAAATTAATATACTTGGTCTTCATAGAGCTATGAAAAAGGTAAACAGGTATCATGAGCTTGAGGCAAAGGATCATCGTTTCAATTAGAAAGTGATATAAATCCCTCATGAAAAATTAGCCCATGCCTTCCCCTCCTCCTTCCATTCCTCTCTGTCCTATCCAAAAACAATGACATCAATGGCAATGATAATAATAACCACAACGACGATAAAAAAAATAATAACCAGGGTAACAAAAGGGAAAATGGCCTCCAGGAGCAGTGGATTCCTGGTGCAGGCACCGAGCCCCAGCAATAACCCTGGAGGCAAAAAAAATTAGCCCAAAACTTAGTCAACTTATAAAACAACTATTTTGACTATCCCGATTTCTAGTCCAAAGAAGATGATTATTTTAATCCATTTCTCGTTTTTCCAATATTAAGTATAAATATAGGTTCTGGTATTAATGTAAGAGAAAACTAAAACAGGTCTCTGAAAGGCAGAAAGATCAAGAAAGACAAGCTTATTTGGAGGAGAAACATAACCTAACAGGAATTTTAAAACAGAGAGAAATTATGTCAACTTAATAAAGCATATTTATAATAGAGGTATATCTAACTCTATACTTAAGGGGGAAAGACTGAATGCTATCCATCTGCAAGACAGAATAAGGCAAAGATAAAAGCAAAAATATCTACTCTCATCATTGTTATTAAGCATAGTACTGTTAGCCACTTTAACAAAGCAAGCAGATGATAAAGGAAATACAAATTGAAAAGAAAGGGGGGGAAATCCCTATTTTCAAACAAGTTTTTTTTTTTATCCTCCAGGGTTATCTCTGGGGCTCAGTTCCCCAGCACTCCCAATACATTGCTACTGGCAGCCATTTTTTTCCATTTTATTAGTACAAAGAGAAATTGAGAGGGAGAGGAGGTAGAGATATCTGCTTCGCCACTTGTGAAGTGTCCCCCCTCCAAGTGGGGAGCCAGGGGCTCAAACCTGGATCCTTATGGGTCCTTGCGCCTCATACTATGTGTGTTTAACTGGGTGTGCCACCTCCAAGCCTCCACAACAAGATTCTATATGAAGAAGATTTCAAGGAATCTAAAATCTAACTGCTACAGCTTCTTCTTCTTCTAGCGTTTGCCACTGCTACAGCTAATACGCAGTCACAATACAATTTCATAGATGATCAATATGCAGAAATCAAGTGTAGTATATATTGGATTGTGCAAATGTGCATCATAATTTTTCTAACAGAGAAACATAAAATATATAAATTAAGAACTTCCATAAACCAAAATTAATATATGATGCCACTTATAATTATTCCAAATGAAATACTGAGTGGAATGTAATGTCAGTAATGTCATCATAAGTCCTCCTGCAGGCCTCATCATAAAGCTGCAAAAGTGGGGGAATTCCCCAGTCTCTGAAGAGACTGGTCCTGAAATAAGTGCAGCCTGCAATGTTCCCAACTGTGGCCCAACTGCAAGCTCAGGATTCAGAGGTTACACAGGTTCTTGTGCTAAATATAAATATGCATATATGGGCCCTGGATCAGGTAAGTGGGGTAAACAGTTATTTTTATTCATAGATTTTTTTCAAGAATAGGAGCTACTCTCTGCCCTAATCTAGCTTTCTAGTCATTTTATCTACTCTGACATCATCTCAGACAATATTTTTGTCTAACTCCATGATAGCTATCAAACTCAAGCAAAACTATGAGAGTCATGGACCCCTAAGAACATGCCAAAAATGGACTTCCTAGCTTCTTTCCACCTTAAGATCCCTATTCTCATCTGTTCTACTCCTAATTTTTGTTTCCTGTTCATTAATCATTTTGTCCCACTTTGTATCTTGCTGCCTTTCAGCCACCAATTTGCAGATGCTATCATGATTCCATCCTGACTTCTCCAGGCAGATGACCTCCTCAATGTGTCCCAGAACAATACCGCTCCAGAGTCCTACCCAAGTAGGGAAAGTAGAAACAGGCTGGGGGTATGGATCGATCTGCCAACACCCATATCCAGTGGAGAACTAATTACAGGAACCAGAACTTCCACCTTCTGCACCCCCCAAAATTATTTTGATCCATACCTCCAGTATGGATCAAAAGGGGAGAAGTGAGATCAAAAAGAGAAAGTTGACTAGAGGGCTCTGAAATCCAACTCCATCAGGAATCAGAGAAAGAGGAGGAAAAAAGGAGGGACATATGGATATAATACGTGTATTGTGACCTGGAAAGGAAGAGAATATGGGACATACAAAAAAAGACTAAGTGTATACAAATATAGACAGTTGTATAAATTATAGTTAACCCATATGTGCAACCTTGGAAGAACTGCTGTAGCTTACAATGGAGGGATTGAGGATTTAGAAGTCAGGTGGTGGGAATAGTGCAGAGTTGTACCCCTGTTATCTTGTAATTTTGTAAATAAATATTAAATCACTAATAAAAAAGAAACCAGGCTGGGGGTATGGATCGACCTGCCAATGCCCATGTCCAGCAGAGAAGCAATTACAGAAGTCAGAATTCCCACCTTCTGCACCTACAAAAGAATTTTGGTTCATAAACCCAAAGGGAAGAACAGTAGAGAACTTTCCAATGGAGAGGATGGGACACAGAACTCTAGAGGTGGAAATTGTATGGAATTATACCCCTATTACAGTTATACCCCTTACAACTTTCTAAATCAATATTAAACCACTAATAAAAATAAAACATTAAAATATATTCAAGCTACAACAAACTATAAATTTTGTCAACTATTTCTAGTGAATGATCTGATTTTCCATTTCTCTTAGTCACCAGTAGTTCCAGATTATCAAGGTTTTTCTTATCCTTGGGTCTCTAAAAATATAGTATCATCAGGAGTCAGACGGTATTGCAGTGGGTTAAGTGCAGGTGCTGCAAAGCGCAAGTACCAGCGTAAGGATCCCGGTTTGAGTCCCTGGCTCCCCACCTGCAGGGGAGTCGCTTCACAGGCCGTGAAGCAGGTCTGCAGGTGTCTATCTTTCTCTCCCCCTCTCTGTCTTCCCCTCCTCTCTCCATTTCTCTCTGTCCTATCCAACAATGATGACAACAATAAAAAAAACAAGGGCAACAACAGCAAAAAATGGAATAAATAAATAAATAATTTAAAAAATATATAGTATCATCTTATAAATCCCCTCCCTTCTGCTTATCTCTAAAGAAATCATATATCACTGGGGGTGTCTGAAGGTTTATAATTTTAGTTATGATGAGAAAAATACAACAAAGATGTCTGCAATCCATCTGTTTCTTCCTCAGATTTTGTCCTGTATTTCTTTCCTTATTCTCTTTCACATTTTCATACTTTCACTCTCCCATGTCATTTCTCTTTCTCTCTCTCTCTCTCTCTGTCTCTCTTTTCTCTCTTTCCTTGAGAACTCAGATTCAAAGAAGAAATTTTTAAAAAAATGTAATATTTGTTATTGATGAACTTGGTTTTTGGGTGAAAGTATCAAATAGGGGCAGGCAGTGGCACACCTGGTTAAATGCACACACTCCAGTGTGCAAGGTCCAAGGCTCAAGCCCTTGGTCCCCACCTGCAGGGGGAAAGCTTCACAAGTGGTGAAACAGAGATGCAGGTGCCTCTCTGTCTCCTTCTCTATCTCCCCCTCCCCTCTCAATTTTTCTCTGTCTCTATCCAATAATAAATAAATAAATAAATAAATAATTTTAAAAATAGTGAAATAAAATTCACTAATTTTTATATTTAGAAAATATAGTTAAATTAATTATTTGCTGCCAATTAAGTTAAAAGCCAGAAGCACAGATAACTGATGAAACTGCAGTGGGAAGTACAGAGATACATAAGGTTGAGCCTGTCAGTGATCTAAAGCAGAAGGAAAAAACTGCCCATTTCTTTCATCTATTCCAGTTCTTTCCACCATTTCCAGATGCTCCCCTGTAGCTACTATTTTAATGGGTTGATTCAAAGGTGTGAGAAAAATCTAGATCAACTAGGAAGGTGGGAAATGATCCCAAGAAACAAAAGAATGGAGCTGGAGAAAAATCTCAGCTGCAGACCTTCTTTACTGCTTGTGAAGCGACCTCTCTGCAAGTGGGGAACTGGGGGCTCAAACCGGGATCTTTAGGCTGGTCCTTGTACTTCACGCTATGTGCGCTTAACCCACTGTGCTACCAACCACCTCCCTTTATTATTTTTTGAATTTATTTGAAAACATGGGACTCATACAAAATATAGCCAGCTCTTTTAGATTTAATTTAGAAAATATATTGTACATTTAAATAAGTGTAGACAGAGTATAGATTCAAGTCTAGTTCAAACAGGGTCAATACATGGTTGGCTTCCAGCTTTATAATTCATAGATTAGGCCGGAATCCAAAACAATTTTTGGTGTTCAGTAAATTATTGTGGTCTGTTCCAAATTTTGACTCATGTTTCAGTGCAATTGCAGTTTCTGTTTAATACCCAGGGTGGTGGTATATTGTAGAGGATGGTTTGTTTTTGTTGCCTTGGTTTGGCATTTATTCTAATCTATAACATATGGTTTCATTTCTTCCCTTCTCACTAGCCTCCTGGTTAATTGGAAACATCCAAACAGAAATTCAAAGTTCCTTGGGCTTGCCAAAACAATTCAGAATATTAAACCTGTCAGGTGTTATAGGGACCAAATAACAAAATATCAAAACTTGACAGGATGTTTAGATTTTTATCCTGACTATTTTACCTCTGAGACCCCATGGGGCACACATTAATTACTAAAGTTATCAGACATCAAGCTAGAATGTCACTTTTGAGTAGTGGAGGCCTAAATGGTGTCAAGTAAATACTTAAATGGACCTTAGCAAACACCATTCACATAAATTCATTTAGTTTCACTTTAGTGGGTTGCTATTAGATTTCCTTTCTTTCTTTTAAACCCCTGGCAGCTTTATTTTGACCCCAAACAACAATTTGTACTGCCTAACCTAAATTGTGCTGGTATTTATTTGTTTGTTTGTTTATTTTTGCCTCCAGGGTTATCATTGGGGTTTGATGCTGGTACTAGCAAGCTACTGCTCCTGATGGCCATTTTTATTTTCAATTTTTCTATTGCATAGGAAAGAGAGAAATTGAGAGAGGAAGGAAACAGAGAGGGAGAGAGAGAGGGAGGGAAGAAGAGAGAGATGAAGAGAGAGACTTGCAGATCTGCTTCACCACTCATGAAGCATCCCCTCTGCAGGTGTGGAGGCGAGGGCTTGAACCCAGATCCTTGCATGGGTTTTATTTCAGCATCAAGGACTCATGCCCAATTCTACTGCTCCAAAGTCAAGATTTTTATTTATTATTTCGTTTCAAGAGCACTGGTCTGTTCTGGGTTATAGTGATACTGGGGATTGATCCTGAGACTTCAAAGTTTCAGAAATGAGAACTTTTTGCATAACCACTATGCTATTTCCCCAGTTTTTTATTATTTTTGTTTCAGGTAGAGAGGGGGGGAAAGAGAGACAGAGAGAAGAGACACCACTCCACTGTGTGGGGTTTCCCCATTGTTGCTATCCATAGTATCCCCATGTGATTCTGGGGCATAGCCTCAATTCTCAGGCATAAGGCATGCCCTTGTTGGGTGAGTATGGGCCCTGGAACTGATTGGAGGATTACAGAGTATAATAACACACAATATACTCACAACAAAAGTTCTGTACCCCCACCATTCCTATGCTAACCACCACAGTTCTTACAATGTATTAGAGACAGTTTATTTCTATTTTGGTGCCCCCTCCACCTCCTAAGTTCATGTGCTTCACTTTTCTAGATTTCAGATGATTAAAATCATTCAATAATTGTTTTTCATCTCTTCACATATTTTGATAAGCATAATCACCCCCAGTTCCATCTATCTTGTTCCAAAGAACACAATATCATTTTTTATTGCATAACAGTATTACATAGAGTATATATTCTGGCTTTCTTTAGCCAGTCCTCTGTCAATCAGTCCTTTTCAAAAGTATCTCTTTACCAAATATATTGTAGTATGTGTAAGGTTGTGTCATACTAAATCTTGCTCCCCTGCTCACCCCACTGTAGGCTCCCTATTTAGTTCTATAGTAATGCCTACTCTGACAAACTCAATGTTCAACTATGTATACAACATGGATTCTTTTTTTTTTTTTTTAAAAAAAGAGCACCTGCTAATTCCTTCTTAATTAGCTTAGGTACTTAGATAATGCACTTCAATTTCACAGTGTAATATCCATATTGTGCATCATACCACAATATTATGATCATATGATTCTCAAATAATGAAGTGGTTATTCTTTACCATTCTACTTACAGGCCATAGTACAGTAGTTTTCAAAATATGGTCCACAGATGAGCAGCAACAGCATCACCTAAAAGAAATGTTAGGAAAATAGTAAGTAGCTGAGTTCAACAAATAAAGAAATATTAAATTATATCATTGACGTATACCAGTTTGGTTGTGATAAGGAAGACAAATAGTATTTTTATTTCAATTTTTTTAGTTACCATTACACTTAGGGTATTAACATATATACAATCATGCTGAATTTAATACTACTTAAAATTTTCATTTTGGGGTGATAAAATAATGCATTTTAAAACTGGGGCATTATTTATGATAGAATTGAAGACCTACTTCTAACATTCTCTGATTAAAAAAAACGTTTACATTAAGGAGCTGGCAAAATAGCTCACTTAGTGTGCTGCTTTGCCATGCATTTAAACCAGGTTCAAGCCCAGGCCTCAGCTCATTGAAGAATGCTTTAATATGATGGTTTCTTTCCCTGTCTCTGTCTCTCTCTGGGGGATAAAAAATGTCAGCCTAGAGCACTGAAGCTCCAGGAATGACACAATATCTACATTCATCAACTATCTTCATATAACAGTTACTGTTTAGTCATAATTTTAAATAAATAATATGTGAAATTATATAGCCTTCAATAGGCACAACCACTTCTATATAAAAATATTAAAAGTATACCATCTAGTATTTAGTGATCAAAAAGTTACTTTAGAATTGAGGTTTGCATTTGCATTTGTGGGGATTAGAATTATTGCTTTCGTTATGTCACATCCAGTCCAAGGTATTTTGTCTACAGTCAAAGAAAAATTTAAACTGACAACTCACTCACCAGTACCTCAGAGTATGAGTTTCACATGAAATGTGTTCTTTACTGTGCACATACTTCCAAAACACAAAGTTGTCAGCTTTTCTACAGGTCCCCATTTAGAAAAGCAGAATCTCTACTCTCTTCCCTGATCCAGCTTTCTGGTCCCTTTTCCAGCCATGACATCATCTCCCCAGACAATAACTTGGATCCACCTGCATATCAGATTTCAGGCTCACAGGGAAAAAAAAAAGTATAGTCACAGGTCCTTTGGAATATAACTAAAATATGCCTACTAGCTATCTACAAAATGGAGACCCCACTCTAACTCTTCATCTGCACTACTCCAGCCTTTAAGCTCATGATTAGTCAACAATTTGTTTGGCTTTGTATGTTAACTCTCTTTTCAGCCACCAGGTTCCAGATGCTAAGATGATGCCAACCAGACTTCTCTGGACAGACAACTCCACCAATGTGTCCTGGAGCTCTGATTCCCCAGAACCCCACCCCACTAGGGAAAGAGAGAGGCAGGCTGGGAGTATGGATCGACCTGTCAACGCCCATATTCATCAGGGAAGCAATTACAGAAGCCAGACCTTCCAGCTTCTGCATCCCACATGACCTTGGGTTCATACTCTCAGAGGGTTAAAGAGTAGGAAAGCTATCAAGGGAGGGGATGGGATACGGAGTTCTGGTGGTGGGAATTGTGTGGAGTTGTACCCTCTTATCCTATGGTTTTGCCAGTGTTTTCTTTTTATAAATAAAAAAGTAGAATCAGGGGGTCGGGCGGTGGCGCAGTGGGTTAAGCGCACGTGGCGCAAAGTGCAGGGACTGGGTAAGGATCCCGGTTCGAGCCCCCGGCTCCCCACCTGCAGGGGAGTCGCTTCACAGGCGGTGAAGCAGGTCTGCAGGTGTCTATCTTTCTCTCCCCCTCTCTCTCTGTCTTCCCCTCCTCTCTCCATTTCTCTCTGTCCTATCCAACAACAAAGCAACATCAACAATGGCAATGATGACCGCAACGAGGCTGCAACAACTAGGGCAACAAAAAGGGGGAAAAATGGCCTCCAGGAGCGGTGGATTCAATAACCCTGGAGGAGAAAAAAAAAGTAGAATCAAAGTCATATTTGTGTGGTATAGATGAATTATGATACATGAGGAAGAACTCCACTATTCAGATCTTCAAATCCTCATACTCTAGAGTATAATTCTCTGATAAGCCTTGTCAGTGTAACTTCTCCCCAGCATCAGAAGCAAAAGGAGGATTTACTTAATAATTTGGAGTTCCTGATGAAAAAGATTTTGCTTCTTTCTTTGTTCATATTTACTGCTTTTCAGATCACTGCTTTTGTTGTGCCTACATGTAACTTCACCACAGGATGAAGCACAGGAAATTCTTGTTCTGAACAGATGATTAGGAAAAATCAGACAGCATTTGAGACAAGAACATGAAGATGAACAAGAGCTTTTGAAATGACATATCACAGAAAGTAAAATAACACCAACATTGCTGATAGCTGCATGGGCGATTTATGTCAGATAAGAAGTACACCCATGAGAAAGCAAGTTAAGTGAAATTCAACAATATTTCTGACAAGTTTCATAAGTCTGTGTTCTCAAATCTGGCTGCAGTTAAATCATCTGGGAACTTTTGAAAACTACTAAGACCTGGACAACCGCTCCCTCTCCCTTTGTTTCAGAGTTCTAATATAAATGGCTTGAGGTAGGACTCAGGGATTAGTATAAATTTCCTTGAGTGGCACTAAAATTCAGTCAGGTTTAAAAATTAATCAGTGTTCCAAGGGTTCTGCTAGAAATCACCTGTAGGAGTTTAGTACTGATTTGAGTATTTGACTCAATTCACCTATTGTTTCGCTGTATACCTTGGGTTATGTGACTGCTTTTATAATAGTTATTAATAATATTTTTTGCCTCCAGGGTTATCAATGGGGCTCAGTGCCAGCACTATGAATCCACTGCTCCTGGAAGCTATTTTTCCTATTTTGTTGCCCTTGTTGTGGTTGTTATTGCTGTTGTTGTTGTTGGATAGGACAGAGAGAAATCGAGAGAGGAGGGGAAGACAGGAAGAAAGAAAGATAGACACCTGCAGACCTGCTTCATCACTTGTGAAGCGACCCTCCCCCGCAGGTGGGGAGCTGGGGGCTCGAACTGAGATCCTTATACCATGTGGGCTTAACCCGCTGCACTACTAACCCAGCCCTCTTGTTATTGATAATATTATCACTCCCTTCTTCCCTGTCTTCCTTATTTCCTGTTTTTATTTTCACTATTATTCATTAAATGTTTTGCTGCTGATACTACATGCCAGCTACTGGAGAAAATAAAATGTAAGGGGGCTACTCTCTGTGCTTAAAGTGCTTACATTATTTTTGTTTGTTTGTTTTTGCAATTGCCACCAGGGTTATTGCTGGGGGTCCGTGCCAGCACTAAGAATCTGCCACTACCAGCAGCTATTTGTCCCTTTTATTTTTCTTCCTAATTTTATTTATTAGATAGTACAGAGAGAAATTGAGAGAGGACAGGGAGATAGAGGGATAGAAAGATAGATACCGTAAGGGGCCAGGTGGTGGTGCACTGTAGGAGACAGGTCATACTAACCTAAGGAGAGAAGTGGTGGAAAATCTTTTCTGAGACAAACCTCATAGTAGTAGAACTGTGAGTCAGCTTTTAGAGGCAAATTCTTCATGCCACAAGCTGATTAGTCAGCTATTCAGAAGCAAACCTCAGTGGACATGCTGAAACTCACAAGCTCTCTGAAGTTATGTGCAGAGGAGGCCATCACCATTTGCTTCTGGCCTTCTCCTAAACTAGATTAGAGATTGAGAAAATGGCTCAGTCTAATAAGACAAATAAGTACATAATTGGGTGGAGGATCCAAATTCATGGGGACGTTTACCAAAATTTGCTGTACAAATACGTCTCAATAAATGTGTTCAGTGTTCCGTTCCAGGGCATGTCCTGAACAGTCCCAAGGTTCCTTGTCTGAGAATGTTTTTTATTTCCCTCCCCTCCTTTGATCCCTTGCAGGATCTGAATCTGCTCACTGTGGAGATGGACCCCCACAGTGCACCTGGTTAAGCGCTCACATAATCAAATAGTTTCTACTTAAATTTAGATACTCTCCTCACCTACTTCCTATTTCACTTCCCTCAAGCACTCCAAAGCTAACCTTGTCACACAAAGGACTACAAAAGCAGGATAAGGGGAAGACACTAGCATACTTTAATGATGGCTCTTTTGCTTACTACCAGGCCATTCCATCACCTGGGGCCATAGTCAGGGAATCCTGGGATTCCTACACAGACCTCTAATAGATCCCTCTCTCCCTCCGTTGTCACTGGTCATCTCCCTTTGTGGACCCCTAGAGGATCTTGCCCTCAATGTGGATCAGCAATGGTAGGGACAGCTCCATTCTCCAATAGGAGGGCGGGCAACATCCTCTACCACTCGAGGAAGATGGGTCCTGAAATTAGTGCAGCCTAGAATGTTCCTAGCTGTGACCACAGAATACGAGCTCAGACCTACAGGGAGGTTGCACAGGCTCCTTGGACGAATATGAGCCAGATCAAATCGATGGGGTTTACAGTTCTGCATTTCTAAAAATGTTTTATTATTCTTAATAGTTAATATTCTTAGTATGAAAATGATTTCTGTATGTTCTTGATAAAGAGAACTTTTTATTTTATTTTTTATTTTTTAATTGGGGGATTAATGGTTTACAGTTGACAGTAAAATACAGTAGTTTATACTGTACATGTGTAACATTTCTGTTTTCCACATAACAATTCAACCCCCTCTAGGTCCTCAAGTAAAAAGTAATTTTTATTGATAGATAAAGAGAAGATTTTGACATTAATGTCATTTATGATAGAATTTTAATTGGATAGTGCATTAACAGAACATTGCCATCACATTATTTGGGAAACAGAGCGGGTAGAATGGAGTTTTTCCTATGAAGGTGAATCACTAATCTTCAAGTCTTAAATATCCTGCTATAAGTATTTCAACATTTATATGACAGTTTTATAGCCAGATTCACAGATTAACTTTCACAACAAAGACTTGTCTTCTAATATTCTCCTGCGTTTGCTAATGTGGAAATTTAAAGTACTGTACTAACTATAACTAAACCTCTTTTTTTGTTTTTGTTTTAGTGTAATTAAGTCGCACAATGTGTAATTGTGAATACTCAAGTCACAGCATAATATACTAAATTTGGATTTAAAGAAGTATTTCCCCCTTATTATCAAAATTAAGCCCCAAACCACATCCCCATTTCCTTCCATAAGTAAATATTCACTCTACTTTATTTGACATGATAAATATGCTTATAAAACAAATAATGATTTGTGCTTATATATATATTTTTTCTTTTGTCAGTCATATAGAATCTAACTTCATTTCTCCCCTAAAGACAGAACCAGTTCTGTTCAAACTAAGTGAATCATTACTAAACCTGTGGTTCTAAAAATTTTACTCTCAGCAAGTCTTAATACTTTTTTTAATTGAGAAAACTAAGAACCATTTGTCCATGTAGGTAATATCTTTTTTAAAAAAGCTTTTTTTTTTCTTCCCCTTTTGTTGCCCTTGTTTTTTTTTTTTTTTAATTCTTGTTGTAGTTATTGATGTCGTTGTTGGATAGGACAGAGAGAAATGTTGAGAGGAGGGAAAAGACAGGGAGAGGGGGAGAAAGGTAGACACCTGCAGATCTGCTTCACTGCTTGTGAAGCGACTCCCCTGCAGGTGGGGAGCAAGGGGCTTGAACTGTGATCCTTATGCTGGTCCTTGCTCTTGGTGCCACCTGTGCTTAACCCACTGAGCTACGGCCCAACCCTCCCATGTGGGTAATACCTTGTCAATATTTATACTATTATAATTTAAAACTAAAATAATGAGTTTATTTATAAATTCACTTAGAAATATTTCAGAATTCATAAAGCTTCTGAAGGAATACCAGAAACCTTCACATTTCTGAGAATTAGTCATAAGAATCAATGAACTGAGAAATCAGTTGTCAAACAGAAACTATATATTCTTGTTACATATGCTCAGTCAAGAAACAAAGGTATTTTTTTCTTTCAATATAACTGAAGTCTATCTGAGAACATTTTCTGCAGATGAGGCCATTTTAAGGAAAATTTTCTCTTTTTAAAAATGTTCCATAATCTTTATTTAGAGATAGAAAAAAACACACACTCTCTAACACTGTTATCTTAAAGTTCTGGCCTCTAGAACCTGACACAACAAATTTATGTTATTTTAGTAAAAACAAATACAAACCCCAAATACTCAGGTTCACTTATGTTTTAATTGTTTGGGTAGGGGGTCGGGCGGTAGCACAGTGGGTTAAGCGCATATGGCGTGAAGTGCAAGGACCCGTGTAAGGATCCCAGTTCAAGCCCTGGCTCCCCACCTGCAGGGGAGTCCCTTCACAGGTAGTGAAGCAGGTCCACAGGTGTCTCTCTTTCTCTCCCCCCCTCTGTCTTCCCCTCCTCTCTCCATTTCTCCCTGTCCTATCCAACAACAACAACAATAATAACTACAACAACAATAAAACAACAAGAGCAACAAAAGGGAAAACAAAATTTTTTAAAAAGATATCATTGTCTGGGTAGGGATTAGTCGCCATTTTTTACAGTAATCAGATATCAGAGACATGTCTTTCGTGAGTGTTTCCTCCAGGATGTCGAACTTGGATGCCTGAGTTGCACAGCAGATGTCATCAGCGTAGATGAACTTCCTTGAAGAAGTTTCTGGGAGGTCACTGATGTAAAAAATGGTGACTAATCCCTAGCACTGCAAAAACGGTATCATCTGTTTTCCATCTACACCATGCCTCAGCCTCGCGTGAGCTTAATGTGCAGCTTGGTGATACGAGAATCCGGCATGAAGCCCAGCCAGTCTATCGTGGTGTTACTCTCGATCACACTCTGTCATTTCACAAACATCTCATAAAAACTGCAGCAAAGGTGGGCGCAAGGAATAACATCATTGCAAGACTGGCCAGCTCCTCATGGGGCGCGAGCGCTTCCACACTACGATCATCATCTCTGGCATTATGCTATTCCACTGCAGAATACTGTGCCCCAGTATGGTTCTGTAGCCCCCATGCCCACTTGGTCGATTCCAAATTATATTCCTCCATGAGGATAATTTCTGGAACCATCCGTTCCACCCCGGTTCCATGGCTGCCAGTTCTTAGCAACATCGCCCCGCCAGATATTCGTCGGGATGCGGCATCATCTAAGTTCATTTCCCAAGTCTATGCTCGACGGGACCTGCCAATATACGCGGATATCTTCGCCCACCCTGTCCAACGCTTGACGTCTCGTCATCCAATCTGGTCCCCTACGCCTACACTGAACTTCTCTGTTCCAGACTCTTGGAAACAGAGTTGGCAGTCAGCTGAGGTAAAGAACAAACACCTCATCACAGACCCCTGCAAGCGTCAACCCGGCTTTGACCTAGCACGTTATGATTGGGCCCTCCTCAATCGCTATCGAACAGGCCATGGCCGGTGTGCTGCTATGTTCCATCGCTGGGGAGCCAGAGACGACCCGAACTGCCCCTGCGGCTCCAGACAGACTATGACCCACATAGTCAACGACTGCCACCTCTCCAGATTCAAAGGAGGTCTCGAAACTTTACATCAGGCTCAACCTGACGCTGTTGACTGGCTACGGAAGAAGGGCAAACGCTAGAAGAAGAAGATTGTCTGGGTCAATTTTTTTAAATACAGGTTCCTAGAACTCATGTCAAACTAATAAGTTAGAGTTCAAAAGTGAGACTTCGGACCCCTATTTTAGTAAACTCCCAGGTGTTGCTTTTATTTCTCAAAATCACAGAGCTATCACCCAACAATTTCTCAACCAGGATCACCTACCAAAAAATAGTTTCTGTGAGAATTTTATCAAATTTTCCCAAGATAGTATGTTGTCACTGTCATTCTAGACATATAGAAAATAATAGCATAAATTCCAACAGGTGGCAACGGGAAGTGAGGGTTAATTTCAATAAACTCTTGGTTGGTTTATTCTTCAGAAACATTACAAAAAAAATAATTTTGCTATAATGCAAAATTCATGGTACACTAAAGATTTACCATGAATCATCTAAAGAGTAACATGAGTGAAGTTACTAATCAGCACTTAAACCTCAACTTTATGACTAACCATTTATGTGTCATTAGAAAACTTCACCCGACCACCTTTAACCTATTTTAACTGAATTCAGCAAAATTAACAAAGGAGCATTAGTAAACAGTTCCACTGTGACCACTTGTAAAGTGGTATACCAGTGAAGTATGCATAATAGTGTTTACAGAAGAGTTAAAGACAGAATATTCTCCTAAAAACAAACAGTAACTTTTAAAAATATATAGATATGTCTCCACTTATTTTTCTGTACTTGCTACTAGGCAAAATCAGAAACTATAAATTATAAGACAGTAACAGGCTTTATCAAATTCAAAACTCTTCACGAGTTAAAATTATTCTCTCCTCACTTACATATTATAGCACTCAAAAGGATTTCTTCTTCAAAATAAACACATTCATTGTTGATACTCTGCAAATTTCTACCCCTCCAATGGTAGAATACATAATCTTACCCACTTGTGAGATGCATTTTCTGCGAAAAACAAAACAAACAAACACAAACAAACAAAAAACCCAAGTTCCTTTTGTCCTTGATGTATGTCTGGGAGTCTCATAATATCATAGAAGACAGCTGATTTGTACCTTTGAGAACTAAGCAGAAATACTAAACAAAGTTTAGTAAGCCTTCTTCACTCTTGTTTTTTCCTCTGTTCTGAATCTTTGAATGGTACATTAGTCAGGGTTCTCCAGTGAAACAGAATCAATGGGATGTGTATACATATAGAAAGAAACTTGTTATAAGGAATTGGCTTGTACAAATAGGAAGATTAGCAAGTCCAAATCAACAAATGTGGGCTGGAGACTTCAAAGTCAGGAGAGCAGATGGTACAGAAATCTGAAAACAGTCTGCTGGAGAATTCCCTAGCTTGGAAAGGGCCAGCCTTTCATCCTACTCAGCCCTTCAAGTGACTAGATGGCTCCTGTCCACAGTTTGGAGGGTGGTATTTTTACTCAGATTTCACCTATTTAAATATTAATTCCTTCTAATACCACTTTCCAAACTGGCATATACAATGAAGCATTGTAGACAGTATGTAAGAGAAAATTGACATCTTTTTTTAAAGAGGCAGCACAGAATTTTGTAATGTTAAGTTGATGTTCCTTAATTTGTTTTCTATTCTTGACTTGCTGCATGATAAAGATATACTCACTGGTACATTACAGGATGCTCTGATATAGATATGCATTTGAAGTCAAATAAGATTACCAAGAGAGTAAGCATAGATAGAAAAAAAGAACAGATTGTGTTGGGATATTAATTTTGTAAGAAACAGCCAAACTGTTCTCTAAAAGGGTTGTACCATTTTGTATTCTCACTACCAACAAATTAGAATTCACATTGCTTCATATTCTCACCAGAATTTAGTTTTGTCAGTATTTTGGATTCTAGCTATTTTAATAGGTGCATATTAATACTCCATTTCTTAATTTGTAACTCTCCAATGAGTTCTATAATTTGAGCATCATTCTATATGGTTATTTTCACCTATTTTCTTTGGTAAAATATTATCTTCTGTATCAAAAAATGGAAAGTGGGAGCCATTTAAGTAACTGAAATGTAATGGAAAACATTTTTGGAGATTCTGAACATGCTTTTGCATCAAAACAACTTACAGTCACTAACAATTAGGAAATTCTTGTTTCTTACTACATTGCATTAACTGTTATGCGATATGGCAATAAATATATGAACAAACAAACAACTGTGGTACCTCCACCTGGAGACTGCACCTAATGAGATATTCATTACCTTACAAATAAACCAAAATAGAGTTCTACAGACCTCGTGATAAGAAAAGACAAATTCCTAGGAAAATCAGTGCCAATCTGTTTATGTAAATCACCCTGACTTTCTTATACTGTTTACTTCATTCAACTGAATCATTAAGAAAGAAAAGTGTGAAAATATTTTTACTTTTAAACCTTCTCTTTTGGGGCTGGGCAGTGGCACACCAGGTTAAATATACATGTTGCCATGTATGAGCACATGGATTTAAGCCCCAAGTCACCATTTGACGTGGGATGGAGGGAGCTTCTCAAGTGATGGAAATGGTGTTGCTTGAGCCCCCGGCTCCCCACCCGCAGGGGAGTGGCTTCACAAGTGGTGAAGCAGGTCTGCAGGTGTCTGTCTTTCTCTCCCCCTCTCTGTCTTCCCCTCCTCTCCCCATTTCTCTCTGTTCTATCCAACAAGGACGACATCAGTAACAACAACAAGAAGAACTACAACAATAAAACAATAAGGGCAACAAAATGGAATAAATAAATAAATATAAAAAAATTAAATATAAAAAAGTAAACGGTGTTGCAGGTGTCTCTTTTTCTCTCTCCCTTTTATATCTCCATCTTTCTCAAATTCTTTTTTGTATGTTTATTTATTTATTTATTTATTTATTCCCTTTTGTTGCCCTTGTTGTTTTATTGTTGTAGTTACTGATGTCGTCATTGTTGGATAGGACAGAGAGAAATGGAGACAGGAGGGAAAGACAGAGAGGTGGAGAGAAAGACAGACACCTGCAGACCTGCTTCACCGCCTGTGAAGCGACTCCCCTGCAGGTGGGGAGCCGGGGGCTCGAACCAGGATCCTTACGCCGGTCCTTGTGCTTTGCACCACCTGCGCTTAACCCACTGAGCCACCGCCCGGGTCCCATCTTTCTCAAATTCTATCTCATCAGATAACAGAAAGGAAAAGAAAACAATGGTTGCTGGATTTGGGGGATTCAGCACATGCTGGCACTAATCACTAGCAACAGTCCTGGTGTCAATAAAAAAATAAATGTTCTCTCTAGCTTCTATAAGAATATATCCACTTCAGTGTGAATTTTTTCCACATTGCAGTGAGATTAAATGCAGCTAGGATATCCAATTTACATATTGAGGCCAAATAGGGAGATTCCACAGGAATTTGTGATGACTTAGGAAGTGGCAGTTAAAATAACAGAGTCCCACTTAACTTACGGGTCCAGGAGTGGTAATGAGAAGGATAAAGCTGGAAGAGGAAAAATTAGAGGACAGGAAAGATAGCAAAATGGTTATGCAAAAAGCTTGTTATGCCTGAGGCTCTGAGGTCCGAGGTTCAATCCCCAGCAACACCATAAACCAGAGCTGAGCAGTTCTTTGGCAAACAAATAAATAATTATATACATTGGACCCTCAAATATGAGTTCTAAGTTCCCAGCATCACTTGTATCAGAGTGGTGTTCTTGTCCCCTCTCATAAATAAATATGTAAATAAATAAATGTCTTAGTGCATGTGTGTGCTTCTCTATGTACCTCTCTCAATAAAATATATAAATACAATATGTAAAAAAGAGAAATAATGGCCTCACATTCCAAAATGAAATACACATGCGCATACATAAATAAAGTGACATGAAATGGCAACCAAGGGACTAGAAAACATGAGTGAAGGAAGTGGTGTCACTGAGGAGTTAGAACATGGGATGACAGAATGGTTCTCCTTTAGTTTTTCGAGGCCCTCACCATGTTTGCTATCTGTCCACACAATCTTTAGATACATTCGAGCTTCATCATTCTGCTTGATCTGGTGGCTTCTCCTGGGTACAGTCTGCATAGTTTGTTGAAAGTCCCCTGTGAGTAATGAGCGGGCCAGGACAAGGCCGGGAGTCTTGAGGATGAATCAGAAAGAAGAAGGTGGGGCCCTGAAAGGTTTCCATGTCTGAATGAGCCTCCATTTAACATCCTGTGCTGGTTTAGGAGAAAGGATCTAGTTTCAGCACTTTCCTCAAAGGAAGTCTGCATAAAATACCACACTAAGATCTAAAATAAAAGAAATGTCAAGCAGCTTTGAGACATGTTTCACTAGCAATATGCTGTACAGGGTGACTATTTTAATGCTAATTGTGTCTGGAGGTGGGCACAGACTGCTGAGTGAAGGTTTCTGAAAGGACACTCCACTCCCGTAGCTCCTTTGTCACTGTTTCGTATTGTTCTCTCCTATGTCTCAGGGTGCAGTGTATTTAGTCATCCTTTGACAATGTGGTAGTTTCGTAAGAACAAACTATTTAACTGCCTGAATCACATCTTGTCTTTCCTGAAGAACATCAGAAAAAGAATATATCTAAGAACATAAGATATGCTCAGTATCTAAATTAGAGCTGATGAGCAACTTGGAGAAGAAGAGTACATCTGTCAGCCTCTTTAGTTCCCCAGAATGGTGACTGCATCCCGAATCAGTGCTCAGCAGGAAGATAGATGAGGAGAGTGGGTGGTGGAAGAAGAAAGAGATGGCTATTTGGCCTGAAACCCACATGATGGAGAAGATTCTGGCTTAGAAAGAGATCCAAGTAGTTGACTCTATTACTATTTCACAGTATCACCTTTCAGGCAGTATTTCTTAGGTTATAACAGAAATTCTTTATCATTCATTTTTCAGGTTGCTTGAGAGTCAAGAAATTTCATCACAAAAGGTAGAAGAAAAACTTATCAAACAATTCCTTACAGTTTGTTCCTCTGGCTAGTTTCTGGGGAAATGAATGTTGCTGTAGGAAGAGGATTGTGCTTGGAGCAGGTATGACTTGAGAATTGAATCTGATTTACTATGCACTAGAGACAACTAAAATGAAAAAAACTTGCTGAGAACTCAGTCTTCTCTATAACGTGAATGTACTTGGCACATCTCAAAAGAATTATTGGGAAAACAAATGAGACAAAAATAAAGTTTGACGTACAAGATAAAGAAATATGCATAATAGGTGGCATGTGGTAGAGTACCTGGTTAAGTGCACATGTTACCATGCACAAGGACCAGGATTCAAGCCTCCAGTCCCCACCTGCAGAGGGAAAGTTTCACAAGCAATGAAGCCATGTTTTCTTTCTGTCTGTTTCTCTCTCTCTCCCCTCTCTTTTCCAGCCCCCCTCAATTTATCTCTGTCCCATCAAATAAAGTTTTAAAAAGAACTCATTCTGATAATTTTTAAAAAAGAAATACAAAAAATACTTATTAGAATTCATTTTAAAATTTGCCAAAAATAGGACTAAAATTTGACCAGGGTTCAGACCTAATCCCCCCAGGAAAAATGAGAAAATTGAATTTGGACAGTAATGGTACTTGTTTTGTAACCTTTCTATTATCTCTTCTCTTCAAGGGCAAACTGATGACTTTCTTTATATACTAGACTCATTCTGTTTGCTAATCTTTAATTCATATTTTCCCAGGGAAACAGCACCCTAACCTCTAACACACTGTCTAGACACTGGAATGACTTTCTTTCATCCTTGGTTTTCAAAAACTATCAGTAAATGTAACAGATACGCAGACACTCACAAATCAGTGTACAAACTGATGATAAGTCATATCAATATTCACTGTCATTGTGTTGGGACAAGGTAATGTTTTCCCAAATCACCTTGAGGGGGAAGAAGATGCAAGGTTAGGAAGGATTTCAAGGATCATCCCTGCTGATGCACTGGCCTTCAGTCAAGGAAATATTTAAATCAGACCCAAACACAGATGGCAATTTATTTTTTATGGACCCACAGGAAAACAGATCTCTCTCTCTCTCTCACACACACACACACACACACACACACACACACACACATTTTGCAGTCATTAAAATTTTTGAAGATTAAAAATACTAATGATAAAATCTAAGTGATATGAAAATTATGAGATTATAAATACATACTCATATCTCAGCATATAAAATAAAGTATATAACATTTAATATATTTTTAATTTATATTCATTTATTTATTTTCCCTTTGTTGCCCTTGTTTTTTATTGTTGTTGTAGTTATTATTGTTGTTGTTTCTGATGTCATTGTTGTTGGACAGGACAGAGAGAAATGGAGCGAGGAGGGGAAGACAGAGAGGGCGAGAGAAAGATAGACACCTGCAGACCTGCTTCACCACCTGTGAAGCAACTCCCCTGCAGGTGGGGAGCCAGGGGCTCGAACCAGGATCCTTAAGCCGGTCCTTGCGCTTTGCGCCATGTGCGCTTAACCCGCTGCACTACCGCCCAACTCCCACATTTTTATTTTTAGAACAATTTCAGGTTCACAGCACAAGTGAGAGAGAGGAAAGTATAGAGATTTTCCATATAGTCTCTGTTTCCCATCCTCATAGCTTCCCCCATTATCTTTATATACATGAAATATTTATGAAAATTCTGAATGCAGAAAAAAAAGGGTTCTTTTGAGGAGAGGCAACACATGAGGAGAGTTGGAGGGGGGATGACTTAAGGGAACTGAAAGGGAAGGAACATTTGATATTTTTTATCTTGTCTTGGATGGTGCTCAAAGAAATAATGTTAAGTGAGATAAACCAGAAAGAGAAGGAAGAATATGAGATTATCTCACTCATGGAGAGAAGTCAAGAAACGAGAACAGAAAAGGGAAATGAAAAGTAAAACCTGGACTGGGTTTGGATTGCACCAAAGCAAAGGACTCATGGAGGAGGGCACTCAAGTTGTGGTGCATGAGAGCGTTTTGCAGAAAATTGAGAAATTTGATCAATGTATCCGTTGCATCAATCCCCCAATAAATAAAATATTTAAAAATAAATAAAAATAAAGCAGGAGTTTGGAGAAGCAGAAATTTTTATACCACCTCTTTTTATATATGTTGTCTTGCACTTAATGGTTCTTATCTAAGGATACTTCCCTTCCAGATAATGTGAGAGATGTATGATTCTTTTTTAAATATTATTGATTATTGGATAGAGACAGAAAGAAATTAAGAGGGGAGGGGGATACAGAGGTGGAAAGAGACAAAGAGACACCTGCAGTCACCACTTATGAAGCCCTCCCCTTACAGGAGGGGACCAAGGGCTTAGGCCCAGATCCTTGTGCACTGTAATGTGTGCGCTTAACCAGGTGCACTACCTCTTGGGCCCTGAGATGCATGATTCTAAGCATATGTGTCAGTGCTCATTTTGTCCAGATCCAGATCATCATTGTTTCTACTTACAGTATAGACTATTGTTAAATTTGTCATATATACATGTGTTCATATATATGTATCTTTGGTCAATCTCTGTGTTGTGGAATCTCAACAATGTGTTTTATTTTCTTTATATGTTCCATTACATTAATTCAATTTTTTTGAATAAAGAATATATTGAGATTTCCTGGAGCTAAAGTCTTGCTACTCCTATAAGGAGTAGGCCTATAAGGTATGGGAGGCTGGAGGTATGTTAGCTAAAGGAGAAGTTAAGGAGGCCAGAATTCAAAGTGAAGACTGCAGAGAGTCCCCAGAATGTCTGCATTCTTCCATGAGGAGGCCTAAGAAGACAGCATGCCCCAATATTGATCCATTGGCTAAGGTGGTGTGCATCAGGTCCTTCTCTGTGAAGTTAAAGTTTTCTTCTTTGATTGATTAATATCTAGTGTAGGAGATAATTTGAGACTAGGTAAATATCCGTTTTCCCTGCTGTTCTTTATCCTACTAACTTTAGCACTAAAGAATGATCTTTTTTTTGGTGTGTACACAATGACTATTTTCTATTTCCATTATTTCTTAACCAATTGGTGAGAATTACACTGGATGTTCAGCTTCATGGGGGGAAGGGGATGCGATGGGACATACTCTTTTGGTGGTAGGAATGGTGTTTATATACACTTCTATTAATTTGTACTCATATAAATCACTATTTAATTAATATGAGAGGGGAAAATTGATTGAATGTCTCAAACTTTTTAAGTCACAAACTGAGTCTTTTTAATACATAGGCTGAGTCTTTGATATGTTGACTCTCTTAAAAGCTTAGACCAGGGATAACAGAAGCAACTGGTGACACACCTATACACAAATAATGTCAAAGGACATAAATTATGGTGGTGATGTGTATGATACAGAAAATTCTAACAAAGGGATTTTTCACAGTTAACTCAATTGTCAAATAATGTGATTATAGCAAAACCATCTATTGTCTTCTTAACCCTAAGACAGCAGGAACCTCCCAATTCCTCTATAGAGCATATATCTCGCCAATCCAGGAACCTTGAGGGTGAGGCTCACTTTCCTGCATGCTTCATTCAATTCATACCAAATGATATTGCATCTGCCGATCCCAACCTAATCAACGCAACGAGTACCACCTCAGCATGCTTCACTTCAGACTGTCCAGGGATGTCAGGCATGGAATGTCAACCCTTCACTCTCATTACTCGGGTTCCAGATGTGAGCATGATGGCCACCAGACTTCCCTGGACAAACAACCAATGTGTCCTGGAACTCTGCTTCCTCAGAGCCCTTCCCCACTAGGGAAAGAGAGACAGGCTGGGAGTATGGATCGACCTATCAACGCCCAAGTTCAGCGGGGAAGAAATTACAGAAGCTAAACCTTCAACCTTCTGCATCCCACAATGACCTTGGGTTCATACTCCCAGAGGGTTAAAGAATAAGAAAGCTATCAGGGGAAGGGAGGGGATACAGAGTTCTGGTGGTGGGAACTGTACCCTCTTACCCTATGGTTTTGTCAATATTTCCATTTTATAAATAAAAAATAAAAGAAATAAAAAGAAATATCTACTTTACTCTCTATGTAAAAAGAAATATCTACTTTACTCTCTATGTAATGATTTGGTTTCAAAGAAGAAAACATCATAATTCACTAAACCTATTAAAAAAGTAAATATGTAAGTAAATAATACCAAGTATCTTCTAATAATTTATCTTTGAGGTCCACATATGTGTCAGTGTGTGTGCTGAGGAGGCGGATTATCCATGCACCTTGTGCAGACAAGGAAACCAAAACCACAGATATGAAATTTCCAAGAAGTACAACCCAGCAATGCAAACCTCATATAATGTGGTGAGAGACCCAAGTCTAGCATATTATATCCCAACACACTCAGCAGGCAAAATTGGGGGAAAAAATGAGAGGGAGGGAGGGAGGGAAGGAGAAAGAATAAAAAGTATCTATATTCTCAATTGTGAATTCACTTGACAGAATCACACTGTAATTGTCAAGGACAGAAAGTTTTAAATCACTTCTAAATTCCAAATGAACTATCTTTGGTCTACAGCCTCAATAAATTAAACAAAAACATATGCTTTCTTATGGCATAAATTCTCTTATAATAAAGCCTGACAGAAAGTGGACACGGATTCAGAAAATTTACTCACATGTTTACCTGATAAGGAAATCAAAACTATGTAAGAATCTTTCCTGAACATGATAATAAAGCATACTATAAAATTTTTGCTCTTGTGTAATTTCCCAAAGGAAATAGTTATTCTGAAGGCATTTATTCATATGCCAAATTAATGTACTAAATTAGTTCTTTGAGTTAAACCTACTATTAATTATGAAAAAAAATATGTTTCAGTAGTTGTTCCGATATATTCAAAGTGCTTTGAAATTGTTCTAAGTATACGGCTAAAAATGTACTTATAACCCTTCAAGTCTT
The DNA here is from genome assembly GCF_950295315.1 of Erinaceus europaeus. Lineage (NCBI taxonomy): Eukaryota > Metazoa > Chordata > Mammalia > Eulipotyphla > Erinaceidae > Erinaceus > Erinaceus europaeus. The sequence continues at coordinate 101,556,415 of NC_080185.1, read as the reverse complement.
TGTTGTGGAGGAAAGAAATCATACTATTCCCTTTTATGTTCTTTAATGCTAAGAAAATCATCAAACAAGTGTGAAGTAGATTAATAAGGGAAGAAAGTAAAATATTGTACTAACAACATGCATACTTCCTTGCACATGGAGGAGTCCTAGAGAGTGAGAAAGTTTATTCAAGGAATCTTAGGCATAGACCTACAAATCCTGTTAGTGGGAGATTTGTGAAAGAAAAAAGTAGGAACCAGTTGACAAAATAAGAAAAAGTCTGCCTGTAACAGAAAGAAGGGGAGTGTCCTTAATACATATGGGAACCCCAGATTATGTTTCCCCTACTATATTCCTTCCTCTATTAAAGAGATCAGCAAGCTCAGTCAACATAAGAGGCTAATTTTGATTAGTGACATATATGTAAGGGTAGGACTGAGTAGGAGAGAAGGAAAAAGAAAAGGAATAGAGCAATTAAAGGCAAGGTAAGGTAAAAGGGAGGTAAGAGGAGAAGGAAGGGAAAGAAAAGCAAATTTTTAAGAAGAAAAATATTTTAACTCATTTTTTCAATATCTTACCCTAACACAGGAAGGGTAAGATAAGTTGGGAGTATGAAAGAAAACAAGATGAAAGATGGAAGAAAACATACCCTAATGGTATCCTACAGGTTAAGTGAAAATGAAAAATAAAATAAAGTCTTCCATTCCCCTGTGTAATTAAGTCATTGTATCAATTTTTTTTTTTAGTGCTATTACATTCTTACAAATACATCCTATAAACTGTGTTAAAATATTATGGTCAAAAATGTATTTTATAGGAAATTCAGATCTTTGTGATAATTTCTTATGCTTCAGAGGAGGAAACAAATACTTATCTGCAACAGAGAGATATGATGCTGGTGCTCTTTATCTGTTTTGGACTCTCTTTGGAAAAAACCCAAGCTGAATGTTTTGATGAAACTTGTGGAGAATAACATCTTACATCTTTTGTATCAACTAGAAATAATATCTATCGTCAACTACCTAAATTATTAGTGAAACACCCCCCTTTAATTTTGGGGGGGGATGCTGAAATAGATGGGAACTAATTAAAATTACTTTATCGTGGAAACAACTATGATCTAAGGCATAAAAAGATGTGAAGGGGGTTGGGCAATAGCGTTGCGGGTTAAGTGCACATGGAACTAATTGTAAAAAGATGTGAATACTGGGGCTGGGCAGGGTCACACCTGGTTAAGCACACTTATCACTGAGCGCAGGACCCGCTCCTCACCTGCTAGCACTTCTGCTTCACGAGCAGTTTATCTTTCTCCCTCACTCTCTATCACCCCCTCCACTCTCAATTTCTCTTCATCCTAACAAATAAAATATAAAGGATAAAAGAAAAAGAAAAGGCTGCCAGGAGTAGTGGATTCATAGTGCCGGCACTGAGCCCCAGCAATAACCCTGGTGGGAAAGGAAGGAAGGAGGGAATATTAGAAATACTGCTGGTGGCTGGGTGGTGATGCACAGGGTTAAGTGCACATAGTTCGAAATAGAAGGACCCTAGCAAGCATCCCCGTCCAGCCCCTGGCTCCCCGCCTGCAGGTGGGTCGCTTCATAATCCATGAAGCATTTCTGTTAGTGTCTTTCTCTTTCCCTCTCTATCTTCCCCTCCTCTCTCAATTTCTTTCTGACCTATCCAATAAAAAATTGAAGAAATGGCCACCAGGAGCAGTGGATCTGTAGTGCCAGCACTGAGCCCCAGCCATAACCCTGGACACAAGAAGAAAAGGAAAGGAAAGAAGAGAAGAGAAGAGAAGAGAAGAGAAGAGAAGAGAAGAGAAGAGAAGAGAAGAGAAGAGAAGAGAAGAGAAGAGAAACACTTCTAATTATTCAAAAAATATAGACATATATTCATATATAAAGTTATATTCATATATATTTCATTTCCCTTGGAAAACAGCCTGGAAACTCATCAGAATGCTAGAAATAGACCAACTTTATGACTCAATAATCCTTCTCCTGGAGATATATCCATGGAGGATGGGCTGTGGTGTACCGATTTAAGCACATATATTACCAAGTACAATTTGTTCTGCTTTATATCTTAATGATTTTCAGCCACCAAATTACAGTTGCTACCATGATGCCAACCTGACTTCCCTGGGCAGATGACCTCAGCAATGTATCCTGTAACCCCACCTCCCCAGAGGCCAACCCCGCTAGGGAAAGATAGAAACAGCCTGGGAGTATGGATCGACCTTCCAATGCTCATGTCCAGCAAAGAAGCAATTACCGGAAGCCAGACCTCCCAACTTCTGCATCACATAAAAATATTTGGTACATATTCCCAGAGGAATAAAGAATAGGGAAGCTTCCAATGGAGGGGATGGGTTACAGAATGCAATTGGTGGGAATTGTACCTCCTTACCCCTCAATCTTGCCAATCATTATTAAATCACTAATAAAAAGAAAACATATATATATATATGTATATATATACATCCAAAGGAAATAGACACCTATCCAAAGAGATCTATGTACACCTATGTTCATAGCAGTGCAATTTTCAGTATCTCAAGTCTTGGAACAACCCAGATGAGTGGCTAAGAAAGTTATTGTATAGATAGATTTCAAGACCACTGAAATCATCCCAAGCATCTTCTCAGACCACAGTGGAATTAAACTACCACTTGACAACAAACAGGAAAAAGCCCCCAAATATGTAAGCTAGACAGTACACCATTTAAGAATTACTGGGTCAAAGAGGAAACTAAGGAAGAAATTAAAATATTCCCAGAATAAAATTAAAATGAAGACACAAGCTATCAAAATATTTGGGATACATGTAAGGCACTACTAAGAGGGGAACGTAAGGGCACTACTAAGAGTGAAATAATTAAAAGTAGGGCAGAAATAAATAACATCAAACTAAAGGAATTATACAAAAGATCAATGAAGCTTAGTGTTGGTTCTTTGAAAGGGTAAACAAAATTGACAAACCCTTGGCCAGATTCACAGAAAGAGAGAGAGAGACAGAAAGAGAGAGCGAGACAGAGAGAGAGACAGAGAGAGAGAGAGAGAGAGAGGAAGGGAGGGAGGGAGAGAGGGAGGGAGGGAGGGAGGGAGGGAGGAAGGAAGGAAGGAAGGAAGGAAGGAAGGAAGGAAGGAAGGAAGGAAGGAAGGAAGGGGATTCAAATGAATATCATGTAAATAAAAGAGAAGATAACACAACAGACACCACAGAAATCCAAAGTATCATGTGAAACTTCCATCAACAAGTATATGCTATAAAGCTAGATAACCTGGAAAAAATGAAAAAAAAATTCTTAGAAAAGAATATAACCTTTCAAAATTGAACCAAGAAAAACTAGGAAAAATGAACAGGCCTTATAAGCACAGACAAAGAAAGTGAAACAGTCAGTTATCAGGAACCTTACCAACAATAAAAGCCCTTAGACCAGATGGTTTTACAAATGAGTTCTACAAAACCTTCAAGGAAAGCTTAATATCTATACTTTTGAAGCTCTTCCAAAATATTAAAGACACAGGAATATTTCTTTCCACCTTCTATGAAGCTAACATCATCCTGATATAAAAAGCACACAGAGACACAACAGGAAAGAAACTAAAAACCAATATTTCTGATGAATAGATGCTAAGATATTGAACAAAATTTTAGGCAACCAGACACATCAATATATTAAAAAGATTGTACATTAATATCAAGTGGGGTTTATCCCAGGGATGCAAGGCTAGCTAAATATACATAAGCCAATAAAGAGATCCACCAAATCAATAAAAGAAAAACAAAAAATACATGAATACTTCAGTAGATGTGGAGAAAGTCTTTGACAAAACCCAATGTCCTTTCATGATCAAAATACTACAAAAAATGGGAATAGATGGAAAATTCTATAACCTAGTGGAGTCCATATAAAGCAAACCTACAGCCAACATCATGATCAATGGTGAGGAACTAAAAGCATTCCCACTTAGATCAAGTACTAGACAGGGCTGCCTAATACCACCATTGCTATTCAACATAGTGTTGAAGGTTCTTGCCATAGAAATTAGAAAAAGAAATAAATTAAAAGCATACAGATTGAAAGAGAAGTCAAATTCTCACTATTTGCAGATGATATGATAGTATGTATATAGAAATATTAAGAATTAAGCAGGAAGCTCCTAGAAATTATCAAACAATATTGTATTTTTAGTATCCAACTACAAAATTAATATACAAAAGTCAGTGACATTCCTTTATGTAAACACTAAATTAGAAGAAGATGAAGAAATCCAGAAATCAGTCCCATTCACTATAGCAGCAAAAGCAACAAAATACATAGAAATAAACCAAACAAATAAGTTAAAGATTTGTATACTAAAAAATATGAGTCATTATTCAAGAAAATAAAAAAGATATAAAGAAGTGGGAAATGGGGCACTGGTAGATAACATAATGGCTATGCAAAGATATTCTCATGCCTGAGGCTCCAAAGTCCCATGTTCAAACCCCCACACTACCATAAAACAGAGAAGAGCAGTGCTTAGGAAAACAAAACAAAATAAATTTTAAAAATATATTTTGGAGCCAGATGGTGATACATCTGGTTGAGCACACATATTATGATGCACAAGGAACCAGGTTTGTGTCCCTGGTCCCCAGCTGCAAGGAAATAGCTTTGCAAGTGGTGAAGTAGTGCTGCAAGTATCTTTCTTTCTCTCTCTCTACCTCCCCTTCCAGTCTTGATTTTTAGCTGTCTCTATCAAATAAATAAATAAAGATAATTTTTTTAAAAAAATTTTCAGAGAGACACAAGCTGGGAGTATGAATAGAACTGTCAACACCCATGTTCAAGCGAGGAAGCAATTATAGAAGCCAGACTTTCCACCTTCTTTACCCCATAATGACTCTGGGTCCGTATACCCACGGGGTTAAAGAATGGGAAAGCTATCAAGGGAGGGGATGGGATACTGGCTCTGGTGATGGGGACTGTATTGCTCTTATCCTATGGTCTTGTCAGTTTGCATTTTATAAATAAATTTAAGAAAATGTTTGAAGAAGTGGAAAGATACCCCATATTCATGAATTGGAATGATGAACATCATCAAAATGACTATTCTACCCAGAGCCATATACAAATTTAATGCAATCCCCATCCAGGTCCCACTAAAAGTTATTTATTTATAAAAAAGGAGACATTAGCAAAACCATAGGATAAGAGGGGTACAGCTCCACACAATTCCCACTACCAGCTCTCCTTATCACATCCCCTCCCCTGAGAGCTTTCCTATTCTTTATCCCTCTGGCAGTATGGACCCAAGGTCATTGTCGGATGCAGAAGGTGGAAAGTCTGGATTCTGTAATTGCTTCCCCACTGAACATGGCTGTTGACAGGTTGACCCATACTTCTAGCCTGCCTCTCTCTTTCCCTAGTAGGGTGAGGCTCTGGGGAAGCAGAGCTCCAGAACACATTGGTGGGCATTCCTGTCCAGGGAAATCTGGTCAGCATCATGCTAGCATCTGGAACCCAGTGGCTGAAAAGAGAGTTAACATACATAGCCAAACAAATTGTTGACCAATCATGGACCTAAAGGTTGGAATAGTGCAGATGAAGTGTTGGGGAGCCCTCCATTTTGTAGATAGCTAGTAGGCTTATTTTAGTTATATCCCAAAGGGCCTGTGGCTATACTAGTTTTTTTTTCTTCCCTGAGCCTGAAATCTGATATACAGGTTGATCCAAGTTATTGTCTGGGAAGATGATGATGGCATGGCTGGAAAAGGGACAGAAAGTTGGATCAGGGAAGAGAGTGGCTCCCTAATATGGGAAAGGGGTAAAAATATTGTTGACTGTAAACCCCATGGGTTTGATTTGGTCTGGGGCCCATATTCAGCTTAGGAGCCTATGTGACCTCTGCATCCCTGTAGATCTGAGCTCACCTTCTGTGGTCATGAGTAGGAACATCCCAAGCTGCCTCAATATCAGGACCCATCTTCCTCAAGTGTAGCATAGAGTATGTTGTTCATCCTCCCTTCAGAGGATAGAATATTCTCTGCCATTGTTGATCCAAGTTGAGGGGAAGGTCCTATGGGGGGGGGCCCACAAAGGGATCTATTTTGTTGTTCCTCATAGAGATGACAGGTAACAATGGAGAGAGGGACTTATTTGAGGTCTAGGCCCATCATGTCTCTTGGGAATCTCAGGACTCCCCGACTAGGGCCCCAGCTGATGGGGTTGCCTGATAGTGACTAAAGAGTCATCATTAAAGTATGCCAGTCTCTTGCCCTTATTCAGCTTTTGCAGTCCTTGCTTTGCTAAGGTTAGCTTTGGAGTAAGAGAACTGCAATAAGAAATAGGTGAGGAGGGTATCTAAGTCTAATTAGATACTATGAAAGGAAAATTCTCACACAAGTAATGAGGGTGAAGGGTTGACATTCCACACCTGAAGTCTCTGGATACAGTCTAAAGTGAAGCATGCTGAGGTGGTACTCGTTGAGTTGATTAGGCTGGGATCGGCGGATGCAATATTATTTGGTATGAATTGAGAGAAGCATGCAGGAAAGTGAGCCCCACTCTAGATGTTCCAGGACTGGGTGAAATATAGGCTCTATAGGGGAAATATGAGGTTCCAGCTGTCTTAGGGTTCAAGAAGACAATAGTTACTGTCATAATCACATTATTTGGTAATTGGGTTAACTTTGGAAAATCCCTTTGTTAGGAGTTTCTGTATCATAGCCAATATCACCATAATTTATGTCCTTTGATATTATTTGTATATAGCTGTGCCACTGCTTGCTTCTGTTCTCCCTGGTCTAGGCTTTTGAGAGAGTCAACATATCAAAGACTCAGCCTATGTATTAAAAAGACTCAGTCTGTGCTTTAAAAAGTTTGAGATATACAATCAATTTTTCAGCTGTCATATTAATTAGAAATCTATATGACTATAAATTTATAGGTGTGTACATAAACACCATTCCCACCACCAAAAGACTGTGTCCCATCCCACCCACCAGCCCCTGCTGCCCCAGGAAGCTGAATATCCACTATCAATCTCACCCCAGGGTGTTTACTTTGGTGCCCTACTATAGATTTAGTCAAATCCTGCTTTTAGTTTCCCTTTCTGTTCTTCTTTATCAACTTCTATTGATGAGTGGAATCATTCTTTATCTTTGTGATTTAGCTCAATTAGCATAATTCCTTCTAGCTCCTTCCAAGATGGGTCAGAGAAGGTGGGTTCTTGTCCTTAATAGCTGCCTAGTATTCCATTGTGTGTATATACCACAGCTTTCTCAGCCACTCATCTGCTGTTGGACACCTGGGTTGCTTCCAGGTTTTAGCCATTACAAATTGTTCTGCTGTGGACATAGGTGTACAAATATCTTTTTGGTTGGGTGTTATGGAGTCCTTGGGGTGTATCTCTAAGAAAGAAATTACTAGGTCATATGGAAGGTCCATGTCTAGCCTTGTAAGAGTTCTCCAGACTGCTCTCTACAGAGACTGGACCAATTTACATTCCCACCAGCAGTGCAGAACCCCACAGGCTCTCCAGCATTTGTTGCTGCTGTCCTTTTTGATGTATGCCATTCTCAATGTTGTCTTTATTTACATTTCTCTGACAATCAGCGACCTGGAGCAATTTTTCATGTGTTTGTTAGCCTTTTGGATCTCTTCTGTAGTCAATGTTCTGTTCATATCCTCTGCCCATTTTTGGATGGGGTCATTTGCTTTTTTTGGTGCTAAGTTTGCTGATCTCTTTGCATAGTTTGGTGATCAGTCTCTTATCTGATGTATGGCATGTGAAGATCTTCTCCCATTCTGTGAGGGGTCTCCTTCTTTGTGTGATAGTTTCTTTGGCTGTGCAGAAGCTTTTCAATTTGATGTAGTCCCATTGATTTGTTTCTGCTTTAGTCTTCCTTGAAATTGGGTTTGCATCATCAAAGATGTCCTTGAGGTTTAGGTGGGAAAGTGTCCCACCAATGTTTCCTCTAAGTTTTTTATAGTTTCTGGTCTAACATCCATGTCCTTGATCCATTTGAAGTTGATTTTGTTTCTGGTGAGATAAGGTGGTTCAATTTCATTCTTCTGCATGTCTTGACCCAGTTTTCCCAGCATTATTGATTGAAGACAGCCTCCTTCCTCCATTTAATACTTTGTATAGTTCTCTTATTTTCGATGTTGTTTATTTATGCTCTAATTTTAGTGATTTCTGTCCTTCTGGTTCCTTTAGGGTCCCCTTGTTCCTCTTCCTCTAAGTCCTTAAGGTGTGCAGTTAGGTCATTTATTTGAGCTTTTTCTTGTTTTTAATATGTGATTGTATGGCTATGAGTTTCCCTCTCAATACTGCTTTAGCTGTGTCCGAAATATTTTGATACCTTGTGTCTTCATTTTCATTTGTTACCAGGAACATTTGAATTTCTTGCTTGAGTGCCTCTCTGACCCAGCGGTTCTTAAGCGGTATGTTGTTGAATTTCCAAATTCTGTGGCTTTTATTAATTTTTAGTTTGTTGTTAAATGTTAGCTTTACTCCACTGTGATCTGAGAAGATGCTTGGGATGATTTCAATGCTCTTGAATTTTTTGATACTGTCTTTGTGGCCTAACTTGTGGTCTACCCTTGAGGATGTGCTGTGTGTATTTGAAAAGAATGTGTATTCCAGTTTTTTGGGGTGAAGGACTCTGAAAATGTCCAGGAGGTCTAGTCTGTCCATCTCTTCATTTAATTCTGTTTCTTTGTTGATTCTCTGCTTCGTTGATCTGTCTAAGTGTGAGAGTAGGGTGTTGAAGTCTCTCACTATTATTATATTACTATTGATGTATTTTTATAGTTCTTTCAGTAGGTGTTTGGTGTATTTAGATGGTCCCTCATTGAGTGCATAGATGTTAATAATTGTTAAATCTTCTTGGTTGATTTACCCGCTAATCATTATGTAATAGCTTTGCCTATCTTTTATTACTTTATTTAATTTTAGTCTTTCTAGAAGAAATAGACAAACTGCCATTTTGGTACAGGGAACTAAGATAAATAAAGAAGCTGGGGCCTTGGGAAGTCTGTTATCATTGCATAAAGAATGCAGAGTAAGAGCAGGGAAGGTTCTAAGGTTGATAATAGTGCTTATCTTTGTGTCAGTTCTTTTTCCTTTTTCTTAATTGAAGAAGCAATCACTGCACCCACTTTTTTTATCACCTAGAGAAATGTCATTTTGGAGGTTATCATCCGGGTGTATGGCTATCAGCAAAGATGTCTCTGTCTGAGAAACATCGTTTTACTCTCAGAATAAAGAAAGTCATTCCCTCTTCTTCATGTTAAATCACTTTCTTCAGTTTTGTCCTATTTCATTTTAAAATCTATAGTTGTGGAAATTCTCGACAGGTATGTTATTAAATGCTGCCTTTTCTACTTCTAATCTGTCTGACTTTGTTTCATTTGTGCAGTCTGTGAAGTATACAGATGGGCTGGAGGAAATTCCCCTGTACTCCTATAGAAATGGAGATTCTAGAAACATATAGGTATTTCAAAAAATGGTTATAACACTGGTACAAGTTTAATTTAGTAGAGAAAAATATCTATGCAGTATATAGTTCTATAATGGATAGCCATATGTCAAAAGGGGGGGCCTTGGAATACAGTGAAATTTTTTTTTTAAACCTTTAAAGTTCATAATAGACTTAAGTTATAAAGCTAAAATTATAATATCTTTACATGAAAATCATTGCGAACCTGGAGTAAACAAAGATTTCTTAGAAATCACACCAAAGTCATGATCCACAAAATAATAAATCAACAAGTTGGAATTTGTCAAAATGAAAGACTTGCATTCTGTGAAATATTCCATTAAGAGATTAAAAACAATAATTTGGGAGAAGTTAATTGTAAATTTCACATCTGATAATGGGCATGTGTCTACAAAGTATAATAACTTTTAAAATAGTCACTTTTAAGTTAAATAACCCAATAAAAATTAACACATATTTCAACAGAAACCTGTTTATAGAATATGTATAAAGGACAGAAAGAGAAGTTTATCTTCCGTAGTCATGTTAGAAATGCAGAATAGACACTGAGTGATGGCACACCTGGTAAAGCATGTATGTTGTCATGCACAAGGATACAGGCTCAAGCCCTTAGTCCCCTCTATAGGGTCGCAGCTTCAAGTGTGGTGAAGCAGGTCTGCAAGTGTCTCTCTTTCTCGCTCCCTCTCTATCTTCCCCTTTCCTCTCAATTTCTCACTCACTATCCAAAATAAATAAATAAGTAAATAATAAAAACTTTAATAAGTAGTTTTTAAAGAAATGCATAATAAAACCACAACAGTGTAATAATATACAATTTTCAGCACAGCTAAAATATCTCTTTAAAAAATTATAATGTCTATACAGCTATTAAGAACATGAACCCACCTTCTCTGATCCATCTTGGACAGAGCTAGAAGGAATTATGTTAAGTGAGCTAAGTCAGAAAGATAAAGATGAGTATGGGATGATCCCACTCATCAACAGAAGTTGAGAAAGAAGATCTGAAAGGGAAACTAAAAGCAGGATCTGACTAAATTGAAAGTAGGGCACCAAAGTAAAATTCCTGTGGTGAGGGGTAGACATGTGGCTTCCTGGGCCAGTGGGGGGTTGGGGTGGGTGGGTGGGATGGGACACAGTCTTTTGGTGGTGGGAATGGTGTTTATGTACACTCCTAGTAAAGTGTAGTCATATATAAATAACTAGTTAATTAATAGGAGAGGGGGAAAATTGATTGTATGTCTCAAGATTTTTAAAACACAGAGTCTTTTTAATATATAGGCTGTGTATTTGATATGCAGACTCTCTCAAAAGCCTAGACCAAGTAGATCAGAAGCAACCGGTGGCACAGCTATATAGAAGATACTGGGTACTGTACAGCAAACCCTAACAAAAGGACTTTTCAAAGTTAACCCAATTAACAAATAATGTGATGATAACAATAGCTATCCATTGTCTTTTTGAACCCTAAGACAGCAGGAACCTCACATCTCCACTATAGAGCCTATATTTCCCCCAGTCCTGGAACCTTAAGATAGGGTCCACTTTCCCGCATGCCTCTCCCAATCCATATCAAATAATATTGCCGATCGCAACCTAATCAACGCAATGATTGCCACCTCAACATGCTTCACTTCAGACTGTGTCCAGAGACTTCACGTGTGGAATGACAACCCTTCAGCTTCATTACTCGGGTGAGACCTTTCCTTTCATAGTATTCTCTAATTCCATCCCAGGTAGTTCACTTTCTAACAAAGTCGCAAAACCTAGATATAGACCAGGTTCTGTGAGAAAGAGCATATGTTTACACATATTCATAAACTAGTGCAAAATATATATCTGAAATCAGAACACTAGAGTTTGCAGTGAGTACCCCCCCAACACTTTCTCTCCACTATTCCAACCTTTGGGTCCATGACTGCTCAACAATTTGTTTGGCTTTGTACATTAACACTCTTTTCAGCCACCAGGTTCCAGATGCCATCAGATTACCGGCCAGGCTTCACTGGACTGAAGACCCCACCAATGCGTCCTGGAGCTCCGCTTCCCCAGAGACTCATCATACTAGGGAAAGAGAGAGGCAGACTGGGAGTATGGACCGACCAGTCAACGCCCGTGTTCAGCGGGGAAGCAATTACAGAAGCCAGACCTTCCACCTTCTGCAACCCACAATGACCCTGGGTCCATGCTCCCAGAGGGACAGAGAATGGGAAAGCTATCAGGGGAGGGGATGTGATATGGAGATTGGGTGGCGGGAACTGTGTGTAGTTGTATCCCTCCTATCCTATGGTTTTGTTAATGTCTCCTTTCTTAAATTAAAAATAAATTTAAAAAATTATAATGCCAGGCTGGAAAAGATAGCATAGTGGTTATACAAAGGACTTTAATTCCTGAGGCTCTGAAGTCCCAGGTTCAATCTCCTGTACCATCAAAAGCCAACGCTGAGTAGTGATCTTATCTCTCTGTTCCTCTGTATCTTTCTCTCTGTATTTCTCACTCATTAAAAAAAAAATGAACAAAGTAGACGTGCAGTAGGCAAGCGGGTTAAGCGCATGTGGCACAAAGTGCAAGGACGGGCATAAGGATCCCCATTCAAGCCCCAGGCTCCCCTCCTACAGGGGAGTCCCTTCACAAGTGGTGAAGCAGGTCTGCAGGTGTCTATTTTTCTCTCCTCCTCTCTATCTTCCCCTCCTCTCTCCATTTCTCTCTCTCTCCTATCCAACAACAACAACATCAATAATAACTACAACAAAAGCAATGGGAGTTGGGCAGTAGCACAGCGGGTTAAGCACACGTGGCGCCAAGTGCAAGGGCCCAACGGATTCTGGTTTGAGCTCCTGGCTCCCCACCTGCAGGGGAGTCGATTCACAGGCGGTGAAGGAAGTGCAGGTGTCTATCTTTCTCTCCCCCCTCTCTCTTCCCCACCTCTCTCCATTTCTCTCTGTCCTATCTAACAATGATGACATCAATAACAACAATAATAACTACAATAACAATAAAATACAAGGGCAACAAAAAGGAAACTAACTAAATAAATATTTAAATAAAAAAGAATATTAAAAAAACAAGGGCAACAAAAGGGAATAAATAAATGAACAAAGGGTCATATATCAATAAAATGGGACATGATAAGATAAAAAATGAGTGAGTTTTCTAAAAATTGTTATAGCTTCGACTGAGTTTATTTTAAAAGAAATTTTATTTATTTATTTTTTCCCTTTTGTTGCCCTTGTTTATTAACTGAGTTTAAAAAGGCACATAGATAGTTCTCATATACATGACTGGTAAGATAGCTCACCTGGGAGGGTACCTACTTGGCCATGCTTATTACTCAGGTTTGAGCTCAGGCCACACCACATTAGGGGAGACTTCAGTGCTGTGGTGTCTTTCTCTTTCCCCCTCTGCCTCTCTGTCTCTGCCCCTCAATCTGAAAAAGCAGATACAGAGTAGCGAAGGCCCAGTGATCACTCACCCAGACACACACCCAAACCAAACCAAACCAAAACCAATCCCTACTCTCACTGGTTCCCTCCCAAAAAACCTGGATATATTTAATGTACAAAAATTTTTTAAATGTACAAAATTACATGATTTAGGAGGCAGGCATACATCCATGAGGCCATTATCAGAATCAAGATAAAGACCATATCTATAACGTCCATAAATAGGTGAAGGAATAAATAAAGCTGTCAAATGTATTCAATGGAATGGATTATGGATAAATTCCAAAATAATAATGAGCAGAGAAAATCAGACAAGATAGTCTGCATATTGTATGTTTCTATTTATATGTAATTTGGTGAGAATTGTAAATTAGCATAGATTGGCAGATAACTTAGTAGTTACCTGGCAATAAGAGTGGGATAGATAGAGGAATTGGGGGGCAGGGATTATAAAAGGGAAGGGGGAATATACATAAACCAATCGATGTGATCTACCACATCAATAAAAGCAAGACCAAAAACCACATGGTCATATCAATAGATGCAGAGAAAGCCTTTGGCAAAATACAACATACCTTTATGATCAAAACACTACAAAAAATGGGAATAGATGGAAAATTCCTGAAGAAAGTGGAGTCTATATATAGCAAACCTACAGCCAACATCATACTCAATGGTGAAAAAACGGAAGCATTTCCCCTCAGATTAGGTACTAGACAGGATGTTCACTATCACCATTGCTAGTCAATATAGTGTTGAAATTTCTTGCCATAGCAATGAGGCAGGAGCAAGGAATTCAAGGGATACAGATTGGAAGAGAAGAATTCAAACTCTCCCTATTTGCAGATGGCATGATAGTATACATAGAAAAACCTAAGGATCCAGCAAGAAGCTTTTGGAAATCATCAGGTAATACAGTAAGGTGTCAGGCTACAAAATTAACATTCAAAAGTCAGTGGCATTCCTCTATGCAAACACTAAGTTAGAAGAAGTGGAAATCCAGAAATCAATTCATTTTACTATAGCAACAAAAGAAATAAAATATCTACGAATAAACCTAACCAAAGAAGTGAGAGACCTGTATACTGAAAATTATGAGTCACTACTAAAGGAAACAAAAAAAGACAGAAAGAAGTGGAAAGATATTCCATGTTCATGGGTTGGAAGAATTAACATCATCAAAATGAATATACTACCCAGAGCCATCTACAAATTTAATGCTATCCCCATCAAGATTCCAAACACATTTTTTAGGAGAATAGAACAAGTGCTACAAATGTTTATCTGGAACCAGAAAAGACCTAGAATTGCCAAAACAATCTTGAGAAGAAAGAACAGAACTGGAAGCATCACACTCCCAGATCTCAAATTGTATTATAGGGCCATTGTCATCAAAACTGCTTGGTACTGGAACATGAATAGACACACTGACCAATGGAACAGAACTGAGAGCCCAGAAGTAAGTTCCTACACCTATAGACATCTAATCTTTGACAAAGGTGCCCAGACTATTCAATGGGGAAAGCAGAGCCTCTTCAACAAATAGTGTTGGAAAAAATGGATTGAAGCATGCAGAAGAATGAAACTGAACCACTATATTTTACCAAATACAAAAGTCAATTCCAAATGGATCAAGGATTTGATGTTAGACCAGAAACTATCAGATACTTAGAGGAAAATATTGAACTCTTTTCCGCATAAATTTTAAAGACATCTTCAATGAAACAAATCCAATTACAAAGAAGACTAAGGCAAGCATAAACCTATGGGACTACATCAAATTAAAACGCTCCTGCACAGCAAAAGAAACCACTACCCAAACCAAGAGACCTCTCACAGAATGGGAGAAGATCTCTACATGCCATACATCAGAAATGAGGCTAATAACCAAAATATATAAAGAGCTTGCCAAACTCAACAACAGGAAAACAAATAACCCCATCCAAAAATGGGAAAGGACATGGACAGAATATTCACCACAGAAGAGATCCAAAAGGCCGAGAAACACATGAAAAAAATGTTCCAAGTCTTTGTCAGAGAAATGTAAATAAAGACAACAATGAGATACGACTTCACGCCTGAGAAAATGCCATACATCAGAAAAGGTAACAGCAGCAAATGCTGGAGAGGTTGTGGGGTCAAAGAAACACTCCTACACTGCTGGTGGGAATGTCAATTGGTCCAACCTATGTGGAGAACTCTCAGAAGACTAAACATGGGCCTACCCTATGATCCTGAAATTCCTCTCCTAGGGATATATCCTAAGGAACCCAACACACCCATTCCAAAAGATCTGTGTACACATATGTTCTTAGAAGCACAATTTGTAATAGACAAAACTAGGAAGCAAGCCAGGTGTCCAACAACAGATGAGTGTCTAAGCAAGTTGTGGTATATATACACAATGGAATACTACTCAGCTATAAAAAATGGTGACTTCACCGTTTTCAGTCGATCTTGTACGGGCCTTAAAAAATTCATGCTAAGTGAAATAAGTCAGAAACAGAAGGATGAATATGGGATGATCTCATTCTCAGGCAGAAGTTGAAAAACAAGATCAGAAGAGAAAACACAAGTAGAACCTGAACTGGAGTTGGCATGTTGAACCAAAGTAAAAGACTCTGGGGTGGGCGGGGAGAATACAAGTCCAAAAAGGATGACAGAAGACCTGGTGGGGGTTGTATTGTTATATGGAAAACTGAGACATGTTATGCATGTACAAACTATTATATTTACTGTTGAATGTAAAACATTAATTCCCCAATAAAGAAATTTTAAAAAAGGGTGGGGAGGGGGAAATCTTTAGGAGTGATGGATTTTTTTTTAGCCTATTTGTGTTTATATGTCTTCACAGATATCACAACTTACAAAATTCTACAGCTTAAAAATGTATAGTCAGGGTTTTCCCAGAAGATGGCAGACTGAGATTAAACAAAAATGACAAACCCGTAGCCAGACTCACCAAACAAAAAAGAGAGAAGACTCAAATTAATAGAATTGTAAACGATGGAGGAGATATCACAACTGACACCACAGAAATCCAGAGAATCCTGCGAAACTTCTATAAAGAACTATATGCTACCAAGCTAGAGAATCTGGAAGAAATGGAACAAATCCTAGAAACATATGCCCTTCCAAAACTGAACAAAGAAGAACTACAAAATCTAAATGCACCAATCACAGAAAAAGAAACTGAAACCGTTATTAAGAATCTTCCCAACAACAAAAGTCCTGGACCAGATGGTTTCACAAACGAATTCTACAAAACTTTCAGGAAACAGTTAATACCCATACTTCTTAAGCTATTCCTAAGATTGAAGAAACAGGAATACTCCCTTCCACCTTCTATGAAGCCAACATCACCCTGATACCAAAAGCTGATAGGGACAGAACAAAAAAGGAAAACTACAGACCAATATCTCTGGTGAACATAGATGCCAAAATATTAAACAAGATCTTGGCCAACTGGATACATCAACATATCAAAAAAATTGTTCATCACGACCAAGTGGGATTCATCCCAGGAATGCAAGGCTCGTTCAACATCCGTAAGTCAATCAAAGTCATTCACAACATCAATAAAAGCAAAGCCAAAAACCACATGATTATCTCAATAGATGCAGAGAAAGCCTTTGACAAAATCCAACACCCGTTCATGCTCAAAACTCTACAAAAAATGGGAATAGATGGGAAATTCCTCAAGATAGTGGAGTCTATATATAGCAAACCTACAGCCAATATCATACTCAATGGACAGAAGCTGAAAGCATTCCCCCTCAGATCGGGGACTAGACAGGGCTGTCCACTGTCACCGTTACTCTTCAACATAGTATTGGAAGTTCTTGCCATAGCAATCAGGAAAGAGAAAGAAATCAAAGGAATACAGATTGGAAGGGAAGAAGTCAAGCTCTCACTATTTGCAGATGATATGATAGTATACATAGAAAGACCTAAAGAATCCAGTAGAAAATTACTGGAAGTTATTAGGCAATATAGCAAGGTATCAGGCTACAAAATCAATGTACAAAAATCAGTGGCATTTCTTTATGCAAACACTAAATCTGAAGAAGAAGACATCCAGAAATCACTCTCATTTACTGTTTCAGCAAAACCAATCAAATACCTAGGAATAAGGTTGACCAAGGAAGTGAAAGATTTGTATGCTGAAAACTATGAGTCACTACTCAAGGAAATAGAAACTGATACCAAGAAATGGAAAGATACCCCATGCTCATGGATTGGAAGAATAAATATCATCAAAATGAATATTCTCCACAGAGCCATATACAAATTTAATGCAATACCCATCAAAGTTCCACCAAGCTTCTTTAAGAGAATAGAACAAACATTACAATCATTTCTCTGGAACCTGAAAACACCTAGAATTGCCAAAACCATCTTGAGGAAAAGAAACAGAAATGGAGGCATCACACTCCCAGACCTTAAACTATATTATAAAGCCATCATCATCAAAACAGCATGGTACTGGAACAAAAATAGGCACACAGACCAGTGGAACAGAATTGAAAGCCCAGAAATAAATCCCCACACCTATGGACATCTAATCTTTGATAAGGGGGCCCAAAGGATTAAATGGAAAAAGGAGGCTCTCTTCAATAAATGATGCTGGGGAAACTGGGTTGTAACATGCAGAAGAATGAAATTGAACCACTTTATCTCACCAGAAACAAAAATCAACTCCTAATGGATCAAAGACCTAGATGTCAGACCAGAAACAATCAAATACTTAGAGGAAAACATTGGTAAAACAGTTTCCCACCTACACCTCAAGGACATCTTTGATGAATCAAACCCAATTGCAAGGAAGACTAAAGCAGAAACAAACCAATGGGACTACATCAAATTGAAAACATTCTGCACATCCAAAGAAACTATTAAACAAACAGAGAGACCCCTCACAGAATGGGAGATCTTCACATGCCAAACATCAGACAAGAAACTAATCACCAAAATATATAAAGAGCTCAGCAAACTTAGCACCAAAAAAGCAAATGACCCCATCCAAAAATGGGCAGAGGATATGAACAAAACATTCACTCCAGAGGAGATCCAAAAGGCTAACAAACATATGAAAAACTGCTCTAGGTCACTGTTTGTCAGAGAAATGCAAATTAAGACAACACTAAGATGCCACCTCACTCCTGTAAGAATGGCATACATCAAAAAGGACAGCAGCAACAAATGCTGGAGAGGTTGTGGGGACACAGGAACCCTTTTACATTGCTGGTGGGAATGTAAATTGGTACAGCCTCTGTGGAGAGCAGTCTGGAAAACTCTCAGAAGGTTAGACATGGACCTTCCATATGATCCAGTAATTCCTCTCCTGGGGTTATACCCCAAGGACTCCATAACACCCAACCAAAAAGAAGTGTGTACTCCTATGTTCATAGCAGCACAATTCATAATAGCTAAAACCTGGAAGCAACCCAGGTGCCCAACAACAGATGAGTGGCTGAGAAAGCTGTGGTATATATACACAATGGAATACTATGCAGCTATCATGAACAATGAACCCACCTTCTCTGACCCATCTTGGATAGAGCTAGAAGGAATTATGTTAAGTGAACTAAGTCAGAAAGATAAAGATGAGTATGGGATGATCCCACTCATCAACAGAAGTTGAGTAAGAAGATCTGAAAGGGAAACTAAAAGCAGGACCTGATCAGATTATAAGTAGGGTACCAAAGTAAAAACCCTGTTGTGAGGGGTAGACATGCAGCTTCCTGGGCCAGTGGGGGGTGGGAGTGAGTGGGAGGCATGGGTCACAGTCTTTTGGTGGTGGGAATGGTGTTTATGTACACTCCTAGCAAAATGTAGACATATAAATCAGTAGTTAATTAATATGAGAGGGGGAAAATCAATTGTATGTCTCAAAGTTTTTCAAAACACAAACTGAATCTTTTTAATATATAGGCTGTGTATTTGATATGCGGACTCTCTCAAAATCCTAGACCAAGTAGATTAGAAGCATCCAATAGCACAATTATATACAAGATACTGGATACTGTACAGCAAACCATAACAAAAGGACTTTCAAAGTTCACCCAATTAACAAATAATGTGATGATAACATTAACTATCGATTGTCTTTTTGAACCCTAAGACAGCAGGAACCTCACATCTCCACTATAGAGCCCCTACTTCCCCCAGTCCTGGAACCCTTGGATAGGGCCCACTTTCCCGTATGCCTCTCCCAATCCATATCAAATAATATTGTATCTGCCGATCACAACCTAACCAACGCAACGATTGCCACCTCAACATGCTTCACCTCAGACTGTGTCCAGAAACTTCACTTGTGGAATGACAACCCTTCAGCTTCATTACTCAGGTGAGACCTTTCCTTTTATAGTACACTCTAATTTCATCTCAGGTGGTTCACTTTCTAACAAAGTCCCAAAACCTAGATATACACCAATTTCTGTGAGAGAGAGCTTATGTTCACACGTATCCGTAAACTACTGCAAAATATATACCTGAAAACAGAAGTACACTAGAGTTTGCAGTGAGTATCTCCCTAACGCTTCCTCTCCACTATTCCAAGCTTTGGGTCCATGATTGCTCAACAATTTGTTTGGCTTCGTATGTTAACTCTCTTTTCAATCACCAGGTTCCAGATGCCACCAGGATGCTGGCCAGGCTTCCCTGGATTAAAGACCCCACCAATGTGTCCTGGAGCTCAGCTTCCCCAGAGACACATGTTACTAGGGAAAGAGAGAGGCAGACTGGGAGTATGGACCGACCAGTCAATGCCCATGTTCAGTGGGGAAGCAATTACAGAAGCCAGACCTTCTACCTTCTGCAACCCTCAATGAAAACCTACCTTATGGTTTTGTTAATTAATCCTTTCTTATATAAAAAAAATGTATAGTCTATTGTATGTGAATTACATTTTTATAAAGCTGTCAAAAAAAACTGCATTAAAATAGTAAACCAATGCCACAATTTGGAGAAGCCTGGTCTGCAAAAACACGCAATGCAGACACTTCAGAAAGCACAACTGTGACTCAGCAAAAACTGTGGATCTATAATCTGACTCTAGTTTTCTGCCCCCAGGAAATGGAAATGATAATTGGTCTAATTAGCCTTACTGGGTAATTAGACATATGGGCTCCTCATTACCAATTAATTTCATTTGAGAAGTGAACAATAAAGACACTCTTATGATTTGAAACTTGCAGGAGCAAAGCAATGTTCATGTTTGAGATAATGATGGAATCAGAAACGATAAGAATATGCAGATAAAAGGGCTCACTCACAAATAGTTTCCTAAATGAAAATTCTTTGTGCAGAAGAATGTGGCGGGGGGGGGCATTGCTTAATTATAAGGAACCAGAAAAAAAAATATTCACATAAGGAAGAACTGTGTTTTGCTTTTTAACATCATATTACATAGAAGAATAATACATTTAGGTGTTCATGTGAGTTTTTGATCGTACCAAACTAAGAGTTATTGAGTTATTTGCTTGTACCAAACTAAGAGTTTATATAACCTAACTTAGTTCATTGGAAAATTTTTCCTGTGCATAAACAGTTATATCAAGTTTTAAACATATGTTCATCCAATAGGAAGAAAAATACCTAGCCAAAGTTCCCAAGTGTTCAGATACTTGCTTGAGAACATTTTCTACCATAAGAAAGAGATAACATATTTATCAATTATGATTACAGGACAAGTGTTCCAATTAGCTGATCATAGGTTAACTGATCCCCCACCCTGCCCGCCCTAAAAATAAATCTGATGTGGGCACAAACACAAATTTACCCATACTTTGCTAGGAATTTTTGAACTATTTTATTTTATTGGGGGCCAAGTGGTAGTGTACCCTGTTAAGCACATATAGAACCATGAATAAGGACTTAGGTTCAAGCTTTATCTCCCCACCTGCAGCAGGGACACTTTATGAGTGAAGTATGTCTGTAAGTGTCCATTTTTCTCCCTCTCTATCTTCTTCTCCCTTCTCAATTTCTTTCTGTCCTATCAAATAAAATAGAAAAAAGGAACAATCTTACACAATTATTTTATTTATTGGGTAGAAGCAGAGAGAAATCAAGAAGGAAGGAGAAGATGGAGAGAGGGAGAAAGGAAGAAAGACACCCACAAACTTGCTTGAGTACTTGTGAAGCTTCCCTTGCCAGCCCCAACCCCACAGGTGGGGACCAAAGGCTTGAGACCAGATACTTATATACTGTAATGTGTACACTCAATTAGGTAAACTACCACCTGGCCCCCATTGCTAGGTATTTTATATGAATTCTTACAGTACATAATTTCTAACTGATAGAGAAGACAGAATAGAAAGTGAAAAGTGAGTCTGGGCTGACTAGACAGTATAATGGCTATGCAAAGAGACTTTCATGCTCTAGGCACCAGCCATCCCAAGTTCAGTTCCCAGCACCACCATAAGCCAGAGCTGATTAGTGTTCTGGTAAAAGAAGTGTGAAAATTTTCCATAAATAAAAGATAAAAATCCCATTCATTTTCCCTTTCACAGGTGAGAGATTCTTAAACTATTTGAGCTGTGTTCCCCACTGGTCTCATAAAGCTCATCTCTATCCAAACTAAAATATCAATATTCCCTTTTCATGTAAAGAAAGATAAAGTACAGAAGAAATAGAACAACCAAAAAAAAATGCATGAGATTCAGTGAGGACTCTAAGCAACTGTTCACACCAATATTTATTGTCTTATCCAAACAAAGGAATCCTCCTCTGTATCCTTTAGAAAGGGCATCTTCCGTTTATTAAAAAATATCTGCTTCCTCTGAGGAATACGCATACCTCTTAATTCTCCTTTATATCTTCCCCTTCTAGGCAATGTATCACAGTTTTTTTTTAAGTTGTATCATTTAAATAATTTTTAAAAAGACTAAAGGATAAGTAACCTATTGAAATTTAGTAAGACACCAAATTCATAGCTGGTCGAATTCCATTAATCACAGTGCGTTATCCTATACAAATGACCACCCAAAGGAGCTGAAATGATGCCACAGAATCCACTCTTCATGGTGACTTCCCTTCAATTGTCCTTTAGAGGCAGCAGCATAATTTCCTCTCCCTTCTTATCTTCCCTGGAGGCAGCACTGACTGCGCACACACCCTCTGCTGCCACTTCATTCTTCATGCAGTTACCTCTTCAGTCCTGCAGGAGCTTAGCAGCCATTGATCTCCTGTGTAGAAGGGGCCAGGCCCTGCCATGTGTGAAGTAACCAGGCTGTGAAGATGAAGGTGATGCAGAGCCCAATCCCACTCTGAGAGTTTCCAGTCTATCCAGAACAGCAGCTGTGCAGTCAGTGTGTGTGTGTGTGTGTGTGTGTGTGTGTGTGTGTGTGTGTGTGTGTGTGTGTGTGTGTGTTGTTTTCTGCACTGACTTGGTGAACCAGCCATGGGACCTTGTGGTTGGTAAGATCAACACTTCATTTTGTGAGTAAGAAATTGAGATTTAAAGAGAGAGAGAGAGAGAGAGAGAGAGAGATGTTCAAAGACTAGATAACCAAAGGAACTCCCACTGTCACTGGGGCTTGCTAAATGCAGAATCCAATTCTCTGCCCAGTCCCTGGTGCAGAGGAGGGAGCAGGCTGCATCTACAATCCAAGAGCCCCCTAGAACCTCACAAGGGGAGTGTTTGGTCTAAGAGGAAGCGAAGAGATTAGTCAGGGGCTTTTAGAATCACAGAGGAGGTCTTCTTTGTAAAAGGAAGAGCCAAGCTAAAAGGAATTCCAGTAGCCTTGAGGCATAACAGACCTCACTAACTTGAGGGGCCACCACACTTTCCTAAGCCACCGGCCACCACATGGGAGCACCATGAAAAAGGGAAGTTTCATGAGGGGGAGTAGCATTGTCTGACCTCTCCTCTCTCTCCCCCCCTCCCACCTTCTGTCGGGAAAAAGTGAAAACAAACAAACATAGTTCACAGGGAGTTGAAGGATGGTACAGGTAGGGAGCACTAGAAAAGTATGGGGGGCATGTGGGGTAGAAGAGGCCCCTAGCAAGGGGAGTCTTGCCTAGGGAAGTGGCTGAGGAAGGAAGGTCTGAGATCCAGCAGGCACTGCCACCCCATTGCTACGCCCACCCCTGGCATGCTTGCCCCTTCTTTCGGGCACCATGTGGCCTGTACTGCCCCTGCTGAGGATTCGCTGCCCTGTGGCACAAATCTCTGTTCCGTGAGGGATCTAGGAAGCTGAATGCTTCCCTGTTACACACAGTGAGGCATGAGATGGGGAAGGCCAAAACCCCACTGAGTTCAGCTTTTATTTCTTGAGAAGTTAGTGAAATTAGCCTGAGAGCACACTCACATCTCTTTCCCTCAATGTCAGGTGTGAACCCACAAACGGCTGCTCTTCATAGATGCCTGGACATCATCCTGCACCCTAATGAGAATCCTTCCTCTGATTCCTCAGCTAACAGGTTAGGGTATAGCTTGCCTGCTATATCACAAATGTGCAATACCACCTTCCCCGTCATTTTTTTTTTATTCTAAATTTCTGAGAAGGAAGCTTGGAGGAAGTTGGAGAGGAAGGGTGAAAGGAAGGATCAGGGAAATGAGAGAAGCCTTTGCACAAGAGACTTTCATGCCGGAGGCACCAGATATACCAGGTTCAAGCCCCAGTAAGACTGTAATTCAGAACACAGCAGTACTTTTGGGGGAGAGGGGCCAAACCACTGCTCCACCGTTCATGAAGTCCCCCTATGCAGGACATAGTGCTCAAGTCTGGTGCTGATGACTACCCAGGGCCTCGTGTGTGCTAAGGCATGAGCTCTCCCTGCTGAGCAACCCCCCCTGCCTGCTTCTGAGGTGCTTCAGACTCCCTGCCAGGCATTGCCCTGCTAGGCACAATGTGCAGACCAAGCCTCCCCTCCCCACCCCCTCACTTCCTGCACTGAATCATGAAAGTATCTGGACCACCCCTACCACCTCTTCTCCCATTATCCATCCTTCAAGCATCTCCAAATCTCCAAGCACACTCTGCTCAACAGAAACAAACAGGTTGACATTTATGGAAGCAAAAGACATTAGCAATATAGGAGGAAACCAAAAACAGTGGCCATAAAACATGAATTCCTAGGTGTGCGCTTGGTACAGCGTTAGCAGTAGAGAGGAACTGGTCCGCTGTGTGCAGAGAGGGAGGGGCCCGATTGGACAGGATAAGAAGAGTCTTGAAGGATGAGTCAGAGATAAGGGCTTTGAGGTGGGGCTGGCAGGTGGGGGTGAGGCTAGGAGGGAGCCAGGAGACGTTGTCAGAGGCCTGGAGACAAAATGAAAATCCAGAGGCTCACAGAATAGGCAAGGGATGAGTGAATGGGCAACAACAACAAAGTATTCGATGCATTTTAATGATACTTTATCCCTTCCAAACTGTTTGCAAACGTATTCATTCCACACAGCACATGTGAACAGGCAGAATTTAGGACTGATGAGCTTGAGGCACTGAGATCATCCAAAGTCCATGCTCCATGCTCATGCCATCACCACTTCAGTGCCCAGAGGAGGCCAGGACAGATGCCCTTCACAGGCAGCAAAGGGGAGACCTGCCCCCCTGACTCTTCTAGCTCTGCCCAGGGTGCTTCAGCTTCCATTACAGCTCCTAATTGAGATGCAAAACAGGGAATGTTTTGTTTGAAATGTTCTTTGTTGTTAAAATTCCTGACATCACACCCAGCCACCTGAGAGGCACAGCAATGTGTGGAGGTATTTCACTTGGGAAGAATCCTCACCCCCATCTGTGTTCTGAGCTACTCTGCTGCATAGTCAACAAGCAACCTTTAGCCAAATTCCAGTACAGATATCTGATGTGATGAATCAGATTATTACCTCTTCACACAGAGAGTGCCCACACTTACTCTATCCTCAGGTGCTAACACTGACTCTTGCCCTCTGGGTCAGATCAATCCCCTTTGTCCTGTAATATTCACCACTTTCTTTCCATTGGATATTGGGGCCACCGCCCACTGATGGAGTTAAACCCCTTAAGATATCACCAATGGTTATGGTCTTGAATGTCAGCAGTAGCTGACAATCACACCAACATCTGGAAGTTAAGTTTGCAGAAAGAGCAACCCACAGTAGTAAGATACACCTGCAGACAATTGCATCAAAGTTTAGGAAATAAAATAAGGAATGAATGCCACCCGCAGGACATCATTAATCAGAAGAATTATCAGATTGCTATCAGAAACAGTCATTTTAGTTTTGCCAGAGAACTCCCTATGTCCTAGAGGAAACACTGAGATAAATGCTGCACCATCTTTGTCTCAAGGTTTGGTATCTATGTTGAGGCAAGGAAACAAAATGTGAAAATTAAGTCAAAAGTCAATGTAAGGAGAAGATTCCAATCAGGCTACTGTGTGGAAAAGCAAAATGATCTGTGTGATCATAACACAGAGAAGTCAGACTACGTGGGGGGAAGACTGCTTTGAAACAATTCTATCTAATTCATACAAATCAGTATGTGCAGCTTTGTAAAATGTTTTACTTTCCTGAGTATATGAATTGTGAAAATATGCTCTTCTTCTTGGTTTTTCTGATCTGTTATCATAGTAGCATTTAGCCCATACTCATACCATGCTCCACTACAGAATATTGAAGTTTTCTGCAAAGGAATGCCCATCAAAAAGAAAAGGTCATCAGCCTTCTAGGACTGACAGTATTTCTAGACTTGTACAAAGTAATTTTAAAGACTATCTCATACTTTAAATTGGCTAATGTAGAAACAAGAAATTATGCTTGATGGAAAGGGTTTTCACAATGTTCATCAACTTTCACTATGCCAGCAAGCATAATCATTTATCTACAAAAGGCTGGATTTAATTAATTTGAAGTTGATGATGACAATAGCAATGGCAATGAAGTAATGACTCTAGTCTTTGAAATGAGAACATTTTGATAGTAGCAATTCATTGATTCAAAAGGCAGTTTTTGAACATTTACTTTTTCTGGGTCTTGAGTTCCCAAAGAAATAAGCTGTTTCACATTAGCAAGACTAGAGCAGGATTAAGAAAAATGGCATTTTTGCAAACTACAAACATTAATGTTATTTTATTCGAGATAGGTAAAATCATTTTATGATTTTATATGATTTTATTTTATATGAATTTATTCCTATTTTTTAATTCAAATGAGAAATTTAATACTGCATGCATGCATTTTACTCATGTGGACTTATCTTTTATTACTAACACAACTGAGTAATAATTATTTTCATTAAGAATAAAATCAATGTACATGTATGCAATAGAAAAAACAGTGATCAAAGTATACTTAAACTTATGAATTAATTTTTGCATAAATGCAATTTCATATGCTACTGACTGTATATTTTTTATGTTTCTATAACCACAGACTGAAACTCTATTCATAAAACAGGTGTGTAGGTACATAAAACTGTGTGGGCAAGTATTATTTATTGCTGTATTCCTTTACATTTTTGAAATGGAAATTGAAAATGATAATGTGATCCAAAAACATCCATATGCGGTGAGGTCCAAATGTTTTCAAAGTTGTAGAATTTTATGCCTGGATTTTTATTTTGAACTCCTTTATTCAATTTTCTAATATTGAATATAGGAATGTGAACTTAAATGATACTTTAACTTCCTCTAGATTCTTCAGTTATAAAAATCCTTGGGTTAAAATATCAGTTTCCTGACATTCAACCTCAAGTTTCCTCCCCAGATATATTGTCAATACTCCTATATTACTCTTTTCTTTAAGTAGAATCATAGAAATTAGAGGCTCAGAAGAGTCCTCAACAACCACTCAGTTTCCCTGCCCTTCCAATGTGTAGAACACTTGCTTCTGCATAGACTTCATGCTATTAAGTTCTGGTCATCTCTCTCCTTAAATAAATGCATGTTGCATTCTTAATTATTATTATATCTTGATATAAACATTACTCGAATATTATATTAAAATCCAATTAAAATGGATTATAATGTATGGGAATGATACAGGGAAGTTTGCCAGCAATATAATCATCCTAAAGTAAAGGAACCTCATTACTAACTTGGAAAGAACCGTATAATTAAAGGATAATTATAAATTCTCTCAATTGTCAAGTATTCATCTAATCCAAATGGATCATACATGGTAAAAAGTTTCTCCCTAAAACTTCTGCTAGGAAAATTTAGCCTAGCTATATCCCTGTGAGGAGAAATAGACTATTCAGTGTCCTACTGTTATGTTGATTCTCACAAAGGGGAAGATATTTCATTTTTTTCAAATTTACTTTAATGAGAGAGACACCAAAACCAAAGTTTATATCTGGTTTATAATGATTCTAGGATATTGCTGCCTCAGGAATGAAAGTGTTTTTTTTTTTCTTTTTTCTTTTCTTTTATCAGGGACATCGCTGGGGTTTGGTACCAACACTATGAATCCACCAGTCCCGGTGACTATTTCTTTCCCTTCCTTCCTTCCTTCCTTCCTTCCTTCCTTCCTTCCTTCCTTCCTTCCTTCCTTTTTCTTCCTTCCTTCCTCTTTCCTTTCTTTCCTCTTTCCTTTATTTCCCCTTCCTTCCTTCCTTCCTTCCTTCCTTCCTTTCTTTCTTTCTTTCTTTCTTTCTTTCTTTCTTTCATCTTTATAGTATAGGATAGAGAAATTGAGAGAGGGAGAAAGACAGACACCTGCAGACCTGCGTCACCACTCATGAAGCCCCCCCACCCCCCCGCCCCGCAGGTGGGGACCAGAGGCTCAAACCTGGGTCCTTGTGCATGGTAATGGGTAAGCTCAACTGGGTTCACCAATGCTGAGTTCCCAGCATGAAACGACTTTTTGTATAACCCATTCTGCTGTCTCCCCAGCCTGGAAGATTTTCTTTATACATGTAAATGTCCCTTGCAAAAGTGTAACCTCCACTCAGCCTTCTGAGCCCTTTTTATGAAGTATTTCCTATGCCAAAGAGACATATTTGGGGGGTGAAAGACTTTGTTCCCTTATTAAGACAATTTTACAAGTTGGACTTCTTTCTCTATCAGACAAACATCCTACCATCTTGGATAACTCTCCCCTACATCTAAGAGGGATAGTGTTTAGATTCTAACTTATGCTTACACTCATGCTAAGCAATTTCTCTTTAAACTCCATTGTCCTGATTTGTAAGAGAAACAAGAATTTTCATTATAAGACTTTTAAAAAAGTAAAATACTGTAATACTTATAAAATGTCTAAGTATTATATATAGAATACAATATGGAGTTGTAAATATTTATATACCAGACATTATAAATCACTTAAGTTAAAATTATAAACAAAATGTTTTAATAGCATGTAATGAGAAATTCCAGAGTGATTGGGGGGGGCGACACAAATGCTTTTTGTTATTACTCCTTGTTGAAAAGAAAATATGGAATTTTGGATAATTACTTTAGATCAATTAGCATAAAAACATATAGTATAAAAGCACTAGCCAAAAAAAAAAAAGCTCTAGCCATGTATTGATTTAATGAAATCTACATACATTCTTTATTCTGTCTTCATAAAATTTATTTTGGGGCATTTATTACAAATGTAAGAACTTATTCTATAACATTCTGTTTGCATTTCATGAGTTTCATTTTTATCTTCAGTTAAAGTAATCCTTCATCTCAATATTACTATTACAACAAAAGACCTGCATATGCGTTTTCAAAACAGAAAATAGTTTCTGGTATAGCACTTATTACAGAAAATCCAATCTACTTACCCAAATTGTGAAGCAAACACTAGCCACCTTTTGTTTAGCTAAGTATCTATGTTTGTCTTTACTAAACATTGTAACACATCTCCTATAACATGGACTAGGTTTACTTTTCCATCAAAAATGTATGTTTTTAATTAAAAATTTACAGTCAACAATATTTATACACCTTCCCCATATTTGGGAGCTACTCTCTTCCTTGATCCAGCTTTCTGGTCCTTTTTCTAGCCATGACATCATCTCTCCAGATAATAACCTGGATCCATCTGCATATTATATTTCAGGCTCAAGGAAAAAAAAAACTAGTATAGCCACAGGCCCTTTGGAATATAACTAAAATATGCCTATTAGCTATCTACAAAACGGAGACCCCCCCTCCCCCAGCTCTTCATCTGCACTATTCCAGCCTTTAGGTTCATGATTAGTCAATAATTTGTTTGGCTTTATATGTTACCTCTCTTTTCAGCTACCAGGTTCCAGATGCTACCATGATGCCAACCAGACTTCCCTGGACAGACAACCTCACCAATGTATCCTGGAGCTCCAACTCCCCAGAACCCCATCCCACTAGGGAAAGAGAGAGGCAGGCTGGGCGTATGGATCGACCTGTCAACACCCATGATCAGTGGGGAAGCAGTTACAGAAGCCAGACCTTCCACCTTCTGCATCCCACAATGACCTTGGGTCCATACTGCCAGAGGGTTAAAGAATAGGAAAGCTATCAGGGGAGGGGATGGGATAAGGATGTCTGGTGGTGGGAACTGTGTGGAGTTGTACCCCTCTTATCCTATGGCTTTGTCAGTGTTTTCTTTTTATAAATAAAATAAAATTAAAAAGTAAAAAAATTTAGTTTCATAATAGTTTGTTAAAGACTCTTTCCTCTCTCATGAAAATTAAATTTAAAAACAATGCAGATTATGACTAGTAAGGTTAACACATTCACTCTTATTTTCTCTTCCACCATTTGACAACTGCTCTAAGACTGATAGAATAATGAAAGTAGTAGTTTGCCCTCACAAAAGGGAAAGGAATATTTAACACACCAGACTCAGAATTGAGTCAATTGTTCCACTGGCACCTGTGCTTATGTCTTAATCCTTACAGCTATCATCTTATAATAATTACTAACAGACATTAAAAGCCTACTTAGAATTGTAGGTCTTGGGGCAGAGCCAAGATGGCGGCTTGAAGACATCTCTTGGCTCTTTCTCTTTGCAAAACATTTGCTTAAAACCTGGGAATTCTGAGTGAGGGCAAGATTTCCAGGCTAGTGGTGGAGAAATTATACAGGAGAGATCAAAGTGCAACCAAGGCAGAGAATCACAAATCACATATAGCAAATCCTAACAATGGGATTTTCAAAATTAACCCAATTTCCAAATAATTTGGTTATAACAGTAACTATCTACTGCCTTCTTAAATCCTAAGACAGTACAGTAGGAACCTTCCCCAATCTCTATAAAACCCCTATTTCTCCCAGTCGTGGAACTTCTGGGATGGGGCTTGCTTTTCTGCATGCTTCTCTCAATTCATACTAATTGATACTGCATCTGCTGATATCAACCCAATCAATGCAATCAGTACCACCTTGGCATGTTTCACTTAGAACTGTGTCCAGAGACATCAGGCATGGAATATCAACCCTCCAACTTCATTACTCTGGTGTGACCTTTCCTAGCTCATAAGACTACTTAATTCCATTTTGGGTGGTGCACTTCCTCAAAGCCTGGATATAGACCAGGGGTGTATCCATAAGTTATAGGAAAATATACACCATAAAGCAAAATAGTTTGCAAACAATAGTTTGCAGTGATTCAATAAATGCAGCAAGCAAGTAGAAAGACCTAAAAAAGACACCATAAAGTACCTAATCAAAAGTTTTTACTTAGATCTAGATATCACCCTTACTTTTTCCCATTTCACTTCCCTCAATCACACCAAGGCTAACCTTATCAGACAATGTAAGGACTATAAAATTTGAATAAGGGCAAGAGACCAGCATACTTTAATGGCTCTTTTGCTTAGTACCATGCCACCTCATCTCCTGGGGCCCTAGTCAGGAAATCCTAGGATTCCCACACAGACATGATGGGCCTAGACCTCCAACAGGTCCCTATCTCCATGTCACTGGTCATATCCATCAGGAAAAAAACATAATGGACCCCTCTGTGGGCTCCTATAGGATCTTTCCCTCAATGTGGATCAACAATGGTCAGGACAGACTCGTTCTCCAATAGGAGGTTGGGTAACATCCTCTACCACTCGAGAAAGATGGGTCTTGAAATCAATGCAACCTAGAATGTTCCTAGCCATGACCACAGAATGAGAGCTCAGACCTACAGGGATGCAGAGGTTACACAGGCCCTTGGATGAACATGGGCCCCAGATCAAATTGTTGAGTTTTATAGTTAATGGTATTTATATACTTTTCCCATACTTGGGAGCTACTCTCTTCCCTGATCCAGATTTCTAGTCCTTTTTCCAACTATGACACCATCTCCCTCAGACAATACCTTGGGTCTACCTGAATGTTATCTGTCAGGCTCAGATAAAAATTAGTAAAGTCATGAGCCCTTTGGAATATACCTAAAATAGACCTACTAACTTTTTCCAAAATGGAGATCCCAAATGTCATCTGCTATATTTTTGCCTTTAGGTTTCTGATTATTTAACAATTTGTTCTTCTTTACATCTTAATGCTTTTTCAGCTACCAAGTTCCAGATGCTATCATGACTCCAACCTGACTTCTCTGGGCAAATGACCTCACCAATGTGTCCTGGAGCCCCACATCCCCAGTGCCCTGCCCCACTAGAGAATGAGAGAGAGACTAGTTGTATGGACTGACACATTAATGCCCAATTCAGCAGAGAATCAGTTATAGAAGACAGACCTTCCATCTTCTGCACCCCATAATGATTCTGGGCCCATGCTCTCAGAGGGATAAAGAATAGGAACGCTTTCAAGAGAGGGGAAGGGATATAGAATTCTGGTGGCGGGAACTGTGTGGAATTATACCCCTCTTACCCTATGGTCTTGTCAATATTTCCATTTTATAAATAAATGTTTTCTAAAAAGAATTGAAGGTTTTATCTACTCTTTGCCTTATTAAATAATGGCATTCTGACCAGAAATCAAAGCTTAAGACTGGGGCCAATGCCTGCTGAGAGTTCTCCCCATGTCACAGTGCATATGACTCTGTTTCTTTGTCTGACATGGTTTTCTACAAGATTCTCTGGGTATTGGCCTGCCAAAATTATTGGCAACCAAATAGAGACCTCTGTTACCTTGTGGCTTAATCACAGCTCACAGTGAATCACAATAGATATAAACTCACACACATATGGACATCTAATTTTTGATAAGGGGACCCAAAGTATTACATGGAGGAAGGAGGCTGTCTTCAATCAATGGTGCTGGGAAAACTGAGTTGAAACATGCAGAAGATTAAATTGAACCACTTTATCTCACCAGAAACAAAAGTCAACACCAAATGGGTGAAGGACATGGATATTTGACCATAAACTATCAAATACCTAGAGGAAAACATTGGTAGAATACTTTACCACCTAAACCTCAAGGACATCTGTGATGATCCAAACCCAACTGCAAGGAAGACTAAAACAAAACAAAACAAAATCAGTGGGACTACACCAAATTGAAAAGCTTTTGCACAGCCAAAGAAACCATCACCCAAAAAAAGAGACCCCTCACAGAATGGAAGA
The DNA here is from genome assembly GCF_950295315.1 of Erinaceus europaeus. NCBI lineage: Eukaryota > Metazoa > Chordata > Mammalia > Eulipotyphla > Erinaceidae > Erinaceus > Erinaceus europaeus. The sequence continues at coordinate 101,524,080 of NC_080185.1, read as the reverse complement.
AGATCTTCACATGACACACAACAAACACATGGAAAATTTCTCCAGGTCACTGATTGTCAGAAAAATGCAAATAAAGACAACACTAAGATACCACATCACCCCTGTGAGAATGGCATACATCAAAAAAGGACAGCAGCAACAAGTGCTGGAGAGGTTGTGGTGACAAAGGAACCCTCCTACACTGCTGGTGGGAATGTAAATTGGTCCAATCTCTGTGGAGAACAGCCTGGAGAACTCTCACAAGGCTAGAAACAGAACTCCCATATGACCCAATAATCTCTCTTCTAGGGATATATCCATGTTCATGTATACCCATGTTCATAGAAGCCCAATTTGTAATAACTAAAACCTGGAAGCAAACCAGGTGCCCAACAATAGATGAATGGCTGAGAAAGCTGTGGTATATTTACATAATGGAATACTAGGCAGCTATTAAGAACAATGAACTCACCTTCTCTGACCCATCTTGGATGGAGCTAGAAGGAATTATGTTAAGTGAGCTAAGTCAGAAAGACAAAGATGAATATGGGATGATACCACTCATAAACAGAAGTTGAGAAAGAAGAACAGAAAGAGAAACTCAAAGCAGAATCAGACTGAGTTTGGAACAAGGCACCAAAGTAAAAATCTCTGGGTGGAGGGTGAGGGTTAATGTTCAGCTTCACTGGGGTGTCTGTGGGGGGTATGTGTGGAGGGGATGGGACACAAACTTTTGGTGGTAGTAATAGTGTTAATATACACTCTTATTAACTTACAGTCTCACAAATTACTATTCAATTTATATGAGAGGGAAAAAAATGGATAGATTGTCTCAAACTTTTTGTTGTATAGACCATAGCTCTGAGTATATGTTCCTTCAATCTAAGCACTTAAAGCTTCAAATTAGTAATCAGATTGAATTTTAACAGTGTGCTCAAATTGTTAATAATTTTCTAATAATGACTTGTTCTTTGAAATATTAAATCTCCTAAAAGCTTAGACCAGGGAGAACAAAAGCAACTGGTAGTGTTCCTTTATAAGATACAGCTATAAGTAAATAGCGTAAAATGACATAAATTATGGTGAGGTCTTGTACGCTATAGCAAATCCTAACAATGGGATTTTCAAAGTTAACCCAATTGCCAAATGATTTGGTTATAGCTATAACTATCTATTGCTTTCTTAAACCCTAAGACACCAGGAACTCTCCCCTTTCTCTATGAAGTTCATATTTCTCCCAGTCATGAAACCTCTAGGGCGAGGCTCACTTTCCTGCATGCTTCTCCCAATTCATACCAAAGGATACTGCACCTGCTGATCCCAACCTAATCAATACAACCAGTACCACCTCGGCATGTTGCACTTCGGACTGCATCCAGAGATGACAGGCGTGGAATGTGAACCCATCAGTTTCATCACTCTGGTGAGATCTTTTGTAGCTCATAGGACTCCTTAAATTTACTTCGGACGGTGCACTTCTTAACAAACCTCAAAACCTAGATATAGATCAGGGTTCATGAGATAGATAGGGCATATATACACATACCCAGAAGTTGGAGGAAAACATATACCTTAAAGCAAAAGTGCACAGTAGTTTGCAGTGAGTCAATAAATGTAGCAAGCAAGCAGAAAGACCTAATAAGACATCATAAAGTACCTAATGAAATAGTTTTTACTTAGACCTAGATACCCTCCTCACCTACTTTCTATTACATGTCCCTCAATCACTCCAAAGCTAACTCTGTCAGACAAAGTAGATTACAAAAGCTGAATAAGGGCAAGAGACTGGCATACTTTAATGATGACTCTTTAGTCACTACCAGGCCACCCCATCACCTGGGGCCCTAGTCAGGGAGCCCTGGGATCCCCACACAGACAATACTGCCTAGACTTTTAACAGATCCCTCTCATCACTGTCACTGGTCATTTCCATCAGGAACAACATAATGGACCTCTCTGTGGGTCCCTATGAGACCTGGCCCTCAATATGAATCAACAATGGTAGGGAATGTTCCATTCCAAAGGGAGGTTGGATAGCATACTCTGCCTATTATCCGAGGATGATGGGTCCTGAAATTGGCACAGCCTGGAATGTTCCCAGCCGTGACGACGGAATGTGAGCTCTGACTTACAAGGATGCAGAGGTTACATAGGCTTCTGTGCTGACTACAGGCCTCAGATCAAACCTGTGGGGTTTACAGTTAACAATATTTATATACTTTTCCCATATTTGGGAGCTACTCTCTTCCCTAATCCAGCTTTCTGGTTCTTTTTCCAACTGTGACACCATCTACCCAGACAATAGCTTAGGTCACCTATGTATTGGCTGTCAGGCACAGGCAAGAACTAGTAAAGTCATGGGCCCCTTGGAATATATTTAAAATAAACCTACTAGCTTTTTCCTAAATGGAGACCCTAAATCTCCATCCATAATATTCTTGCCTTTAGGTTCATGATGAGTCAACAATTTGCTCTGCTTTCTATCTTAACTTTTTCAGCCACCAGGTTCAAGATGATACCATGAGCCAACCAGACTTCCCAGGGCAGACAACCCCACCAATGTGTCTTGGAGCCCCACCTCCCCAGATCCCTGCCCCACTAGGGAAAGAGAGAGACAGGCTGGGAGTATGGATCATCCTGTCAATGCCCATGTTCAGCAGGGAAGCAATTACAGAAGCCAGACCTTCTACCTTCTGCACCCAATAATGTCCCTGGGTCTTTTGTCAGTGTTTCCTTTTTATAAATAAAAATTTAAAAAAAGAACTTCTAGATCTGAGCATACTAAAAACTTTTTGTTTGAGTGCTAAAAACTTTCTGGAAGTACATTTTCCTTTTTTTTTCTGTGATAAAATGCTGTATTTGTTGAGTTTTCATATTCAGATAAATACTCACACTAAAAGTAGCTAAAAACACTGAATAACATTAACAACATATCACTTCTAAAACATCAAGAAACATAGGGCCACCTATCTTTGCATAGATGGCCCATGCGCTTGTCTGGTGAATGCCTTTTCATTTTCCTGATTAAAAGTTTTAATATATATATATATATATATATATATATATATATATATATATATATATATACATACATATATATCCCTATGAGGAATACTTAGAGGAAGGAGCCGTTAACAATGTAATACAAATCACTCATTTGAGTCCTATAAACACAAAAACAAAGACCCACAAAGGTATCAAAGAGCAGGTAAGATTGAGGAGCAAATTCCCAGGCCAAGTTTGCACAACCAAGTAAGAACACAAGAAGTTTAGTAGGATTCTGAGTATTTATTTAGTCTCTCCTCTCCTCCTTTTCTTTAATCTAAGATAATTTACATTTACTTTACTTGGGGAGTTAGATTCCCTATGTTGAGTAGGGATAAGGGAAAGAAGAAAGAACAGGGCAGAAATCAAGAATCAAGGCCTTCCAATTGAGAGGAGTTTGTGATGCAAAAGGGTTACAGCCTTAGTATTAGAGAAAACCCAAAAGTAAACATAAACACTAAATTGCAGGAAAATCACTTCCCTCCCCAAAGAGTAGGAGAAAAAGAGAAAGGGGGAAAAAAGTCTATTACAAATGGTCATAAACAGTCCTACTTCAGATTTGGTAATGTAGAAGAACTTTACAAAGAGATAGCTCACAAAGCTGAAAGTTTCCTAAATACATAAAATCAGAATGACAAATGGAAAACTTCACAGTCATTATAGGAAATTTTAGCAGAATCTTCTTTTGGTAGCAATCACATAAATAATTGCTGAGGAAACAATTGATTTAAACACCATCAATCAACAGGTGTGTGTATGTGTATGTGTATGTGTATGTGTGTGTGTGTGTGTGTGCATGTGTGCGTGCGCACTTCACTTCAACCCAAAATAACACTATTCCTACTACTTTTAAATAATACATAGAATATTTATATGCCCATGTATTTGTTTTGTAATTGTTACCGTAACAAAGAGAAGTGAAATTTTGACCATTATATAATGCTTTGTGTTGGACTCATCATTAAGATAGTTATGTTGTCAGCTAGGAATCCCTGGGGATACTCAACTGAAACAGCACTACTTGTGGGGTGCTCTCATACATATTTGCCAGGTCAGAGTAATGTGGCTAAACTGGCACTTGTAGTTCTTATTATGATTACAAAAGACACTTTGGCAACAATCAGTAAAGAACTTTGTGCTGTTGTTTTTGGAATTGCCCACGTCTCATGCATGTGTAATTCCACAGCTTTTATTTTATTTTATTTATTTATTATTGGATAGAGACTGAGAGAAATTGAGAAGGGAGGAGGAGACAGAGAGGGAAAGAGACAGAGACACACTTGCAGCCCTATCTCACCACTCGTGAAGATTTCGCTCATGCAGGTAGGGACCAGGGGCTTGAACCTGGGTCCTTGAGCACTATAATGTGTGCCCTTACCAGGTGCACCACCACCTGGTCCCTAATTCCAAAGCTTTTATATGTACTTTCTTCCATTATTTTTATTTCAGACAAGAAGAAGAAATAAGAGCCAGCACAACACTGTTCCAGTATTTGTGGAGCTCCTCCTAATGCACTCTGATATGGGTCAGAGTTCAACCTGGGGTCCTTCCCCAAGGTAAGGTATGTGATCTACTCAGGGATGTGAGCTATTCTCTCGCCCCATTCCAGGAAGTCTTATTTATTGTTATTCTGCTGGGTCTTATTTGACTTCAACTTAAAACAACTCATATGCCAAAATGGTACATTTTAGGACAGCCTATTTTGCTTCCCTTGTCTTGTAATTTCAAAGCTCTTGCAATATATTTGGCAGGTGATGAATGAGACATATTTTAAACATCTAGAGATTCTTAGTGTCACTGAAAGGTAGTGGGAAACGGTTTGAGGGAGGTACAGTGGATTTGAAGGAACTCAGTGTTTTGGATAAGAAGGAAGACATATCCATTGTGAACCTATTAGAAAGTAGGTCAAAGAGAAGAAATTAAGAGATGGGGTTAATAACAAAGTTAGAAGAATCACAGCCGAGGCTGTAATGGACAGAAGGTAGTTCTGAACCAAACACAAACTTTAATGTGACATCAGAACATATTCTGCCAACCAAAGACAATTATAGCCCAGGGAAAGGCAAATGTTAAAAATGGAAATCCATAATTTCTTTACTAAATAGTAGAAAAATCCATAAATGTCTTTGATTGTCTAAACTCATGTGTCCTTTGATCTATAAACTGGAAAATTTACAATACAATTTGGTATATCGACTGGTAGCACAGATATATCTTTGTACACTAAATTCTATGATTGTGTTAATGACAGTACCCTAATTGGAGACTGATATGAGATTCCAGAAGGTTTTTTTTTAATAAGGATATGTATTAGTATTTTACTAAGGATATGCCATTTAAAGATTTATTTCAGAGAGAGAGAGAGAAAGAGAGAGAGAGAGAGAGAGAGAACAAGAACCAAAGCATTACTCTGACACACATAATGCCAGGCATCAAACATGGGACATCATGCTTGCAAGTCCAGTGTTTTACTCATCTTCCCACATCCCCAAGTCTAAAATGAACCATTTTTAAAGTGAACTATTAAATCGTTTTTAGTATTTTAATGTCATGTAACTATCACTTTCATCAAGTTCCAACACTTTTTTGATGCATCACAGGAGAATGAACTTAGGACCTTACACATACAATACTGCTGAGCAGTGTTCTGGGCCCACCTTTTCATAGTTGTTTTTTTAAATAGATGGATAGATGGATCAGGGGAGAGACAGAGAGAGAGAGAGAGAGAGATCAGAGACATGACAGTGGCACTCCACCTTCCATGATTCTAACCCTGGTGCTATTCAGGGTGCTCCCTTATGGTGCCAGGGCCCAAACCAAGGATTCCATGCAAGGGAAGGTGTACATTCTACTATGTAAGCTAACTCCTGGCCCTCATAAATAAATTCATTAAACCAAAAGGAAATTCTAGTCATTCATCAGTTATTTATTATCATTTCCCTTTCTAGCCAGGCCCCAGCAAAGACTAACCTGCTTTCTGTCCCATTTTTTTTTTTTTGGGTTGGGAAAGGGGTGACCTCAGGATGTTGTTCATGTGTAATTCCACTACTCCTAGGTCCCTTTATTCTTTCAAAAAAAGAGACACAGTGAGATAATAATAGAGAGACTCCACAGCATTAACGGAAGCTTTGGTGCCATAACACTCCTATGTAGTATCAGGACTCAAACCAAGGCTGCATGAGTGGCAAGGCAAACACCTTACCAAGTGAGCTATTTCTCTGGCCCCTCCCACTTAAATATATATTGTGTAGTGCATATCTACCTGAAAGACTAATACTTGGATGGGAGTTAAGTGTATTGTTTTGCCATGTGTACAACGCCCCCACCATATTCAAGAAAGCTTCAGTGTTATAGTTTCTTCGCTTCCTCCCTCCAGCTATGCCTGTTGCAGAAGGAAGGAAGGAAGGCCAAGGGGAAGTGAGGGGAGGGAGGTGAAGAGGGGAGTGGAGGTTGAAAGACCCAACTCAGGGTGTAAGTGTATTTTGCTATGACAGCAAAAATCTTCACAATATCATGAGCACCATATTTTGTTTAACTTTAGAAAAAGTGGAAATTATATAATAAAGTACATTTAATAGAACCTATGGCCAGTAATGTGGAAGGTGAGACAAGCCAATGAGACTAAGATTAGAGTCTGTTTATTACTAAGAGTGTTATTACTAAGAGTGTCTAGGGTTTGTTTGTACCTTTTTTTCTTCAGAGCCAGAGAGTTAAGGACAAAAGATTAGACTCTGACTCCTCTAGCCATAAAAATGTGGGTAGAGATTTATGTTTGGAAATCAGGCTGTTTTATTTGTACTTGCCAAGCAAAGACAACACTTTATGTTCTTTGTTCAATGTCACCAAAGATTAAGCACTACTAGTCTCATAATTAAGTTTTTTTCTGTTGGGGTGAAGAGAAAAAAGAGCCAGTACTGGGAGGATGTTAAGTCTCCAGGAGAAAACAAATGTCAACTCCTAGTGGAAAGACAACTCCATGAAAGGAATTATAAATGATATCTAGGATATTCAGCCTACCTATATGATACATACATACATACATATGATATTTTGTATTATTTAAAATTTAGTTCAAATAGTAGCTTCAGATTATATCAAGCTAAGGAACGTTGAACATTTTAGGCCTATTCAAATGGCACTCCAGCAGGAAGTCCATACTCAAGAAGTAGGTAGTGAAAGTACTTCTGTCCCTTGAAACTCAATCAATAAAGTAGACTTTGCTAATAAACAATACTAAATGTCATCAATAGTATTAGCAAAACAGTGGCAAGTTGACCATTATTAATAAACACATGGGATAATTTTAAATCAATCCAGGTTTATGAACTGACTGAGTCTACTAGTGGAGATATTGTCAATACTTGCACAGAGTTCTTCAGAAACTGATAATAGCTTTTACTCTTTAGAGTAGAACCCTCATCTCAATCCCTGAAAAGTCCAGTATCTCACTACTCATTCAGAAATATAATTCTTAACTTGGCTTCAAATTAGAAGTACTTGAAATGCCTTTAACAACTATGTGTTCCAAAGTCACACCTCACAATTCAGAATCTCTAGGTGAATAGTCTAGACATTAGTGGTTTTTAAAGCGTCACAGATGATTCCAATGTATATCTAAATGTGGGGGGCTTCACAAGCAGTAGAGAAGTGCTGCAGGTGTGTGTCTATCTCTCCTTATCTCCTCTCTATTTATAAAAAAATGGCTCCAGTGATAAATTTGGTGGTAACAAATAAAGTAATAATAATAATAATAATCTATTAGACACTCAGTTGACATCTTTATTCTCAACTGAATTAGTGCTCTTCTGACTCAAGTAATGCCAATGACCAGATGAGTAAAAGAACACAATTTATATTTTCTTAAGAAGGTAGGAAACATGACATGGTTATTTTAATATACAATGGCTCCTGCCACACCTATAGCAAAGACTTGTGGATAACTGAATGAGTAGACTTGGAATAACATTTAATTAGGCTATCTATGTTAATTTAGGCTTCAAATATTGGGAGAAAACTGAAGTTCAGATACATTAAGTGAATCTCCTGAGAAACTATACTAATGAGTACCAACTTCTGTACAGAAAAGCACAGTATGTTTCCATTGTTGGAAGCTTGAGAACTGGAGTATTTACTTACTGGAAAGTCACTAGTTTACTATTAACATAAATATTTGAATTGTTCTTAATTTGTATTTATTTATTTATTTATTTATCTGATAAAAACAGCCAGAAATCAAGAGAGAAAGGGGGAGATAAAGAGAAAAAGTGACAGAGAGACACCCGCAGCACTCCTCCACTACTTTTCCCCCATAGGGGGACTGGGGTCTCGTACCTGGGTCCTTGTGCATTGTAACGTGCACTCAACCAGGTGTGCCACGACCTGGCCCCATGTATAAGAATTGTTAATAGACCTTTTGAAAAATATTTATGCCTCTACCCCAGTAAGTTTGTAGATACAGCAAGTCTAAGGTAGGTTCCATATCTCCAGATAATTTTTATGCTATATAAAATAATCACAGTTTAAGAGCATATCTTGTCTCAAATGTTACCTCTCCTGAGCATCCCTCCGTCACTTTCTTTCCATTGTTTTTCTTTTTCATTTTTTCTCTCAGCTCCCACAGATGAAATGCGAGGAAGCCAATACAAGCTTCAGTTCTGATATACATACATTTTGAGGCAGTTTTTTAAAAAAATATTTTGTGTGCTGCATGATCATCTAGGATACCTGCTAAAAATGTAATTTTCCAGATGTCACTTCTAAGGTGTATGAATTATTTTGTGAACTCTTGATAGTGGGAAACTGATAAATAGATTCATGTGAGCAGCTGACTCAAAGATGGATTAAATCTTAACCTGGAACTGACGTTTGGGGTCCTCTTCAGCTCTTACCTACAACAAACATTTTGACTGTTGTTGTGTCTATCAAAAAGAGCTTAATCAATGTGCATTATCTAGTTGGTTTAGATAGATGGGTTTATTTACCCAAGTATTCATCTCCTATAGTTGGCCCTTCCTTCTTTGGAAGCCACTAACAGACTCTTGTCTCCTAGTCCTACCTTTGGAACCTAACCTAGCAGTGAGTAGAACTATGGGCACTCTTGTCTGTTGGGAGATTTGGCAGAAAGGCCTATAGAAACATTTTCCAAAATATTTCTAAGCATGCTTCTGGAAACATGAACTATCTTCCAAGCCTGCAAAATGAGCTGGGATATTTGCTCAGTGGATAGTTTGAAATCACTGGATTTGCTGATTGATAAATGCCTATTTGAAAAACAGAGAATGCCTGCCAAGCACCTGTCTCTCAATAACTGCAAAGACATAGATGGCAATAACATTAGGGCCTCAAAACTCTGGCATCCCAGGAACTTGTAGATAGTTTAACTATTTTGCAGGTTAAAAAAAAAGAAGAAGAAGAAGAAGAAGAAGAAGAAGAGGAAGAGGAAGAGGAAGAGGAAGAGGAAGAAGAAGAAGAAGAAGAAGAAGAAGAAGAAGAAGAAGAAGAAGAAGAAGAAGAAGAAGAAGAAGAAGAAGAAGACAGATGTATAACACCAGGTCCAGCAGTAGGTTGAACTTCAGTACCAGCCCAAACCATCACTTCTTGACTCCTTGCATGAATCCCCTGGAATACAGAGACGGGGCCAAAACTGTTTGGTAAGCTCCACAGTAGGAAAAATCTCTTTAGGGATAATTCTTAAGAACCTCGTGAGTATATACTGTGTGTTGTATATGTGTATATTCACAAATCTTAGGAACTATTAAGTTTGAAAGTAAGAGGAACTCTTTTTAAAAATATGTATTAGGCAATGAGGAATGGTGTGGCGGGGAATCACTACCCCATCATTATAGCACAGGTGATGCCAAGAACTGAACTTGGGACCTCATGTTGATAAGTTCACTGCTGTACACACTGTGCTACCTCTTGGGAAGCTACAAGGCTTTTAAAAATACAATGTATTTTGTAATAATTTTATTCATGTTAGAGAAAATTTCTGTATACCCCAGAAACTAGTTCTCCTACTAACATCTCACAAACTATGATTCATTTGTCAGAACTAAGAAACCAGCATTTGCACATAACTAATAACTAAATTACATATTTAATTTGGATCTCAACTTGTTTTTCATTTAATGAGTGCTTTTCTGCTCTGGGGTCTAATCCAGGATACCAGATTATATTTAATGATCAAGTCCTTTGAATCTGAAGAACCACCATAATCTTGTTTACTGTGCCTTTCCTGGTAACCTCTGACTACTACCTACTCCTCCCCCAACATCTTTTATCTTTAGCTAAAAAATGGTATTTAAACTGGTGGCTTCTGTTATCTCAGAGGTCCCTCAGTTTTCCTAGTCTCTCCTATTTATACAGGAGGTGTGCATGCTATTACACTTCTCTTTGTCTCCTGTTAATCTGTCTTTTATTCAAGGGCGTGTCTTAGCCCCAAACCTAAACTTTGTTAAAAATAAAGTTCATATAAGTAAATTTAATTTAGAGATCAGGTACACGTTAATTTTTTCAAGGTAGAAGATGAGACGTAGAGAGGGAAGGAAAGAGGAAGGGTGAGTAGAGTGAGACTCTGGCATGGTTTCACCTCTCAGAACTTCCTCTTTTGTATGGCTTCCATGTGGTAGCCAACTCTCTAACCATGGTCCTCGTTCATATCAAAGTGCACAGTCTACCTTATGACCTAGCAATCTCTCTCCTAGGGGTTCATGCAGGGAAGCCAAACTATCAGACTATCCAGACTATCTAGTCTGTGCAGAATAGATTTTAATAGAAGCAACCCAGATGCCCAGTGACAGATGAATGAGTAAAGAAGTATATATATAGTGGAGTACTGTGCATCTGTTAAAAACTATGGTTTGTTAATGTCTCCTTTCTTAAATAAAAAAAGACATAACAAAAAAATGTTGTCAGCAAGTGGTCTGGTTTGTGATGAAGCAAGTATAGTGAAGGAGTTGCAAGCCGGAAATCCTGACTTTGATCATTGTCAAAAAAAAAAAGAATTTTGGGGGCCGGATAGTAGCGCACTGGGTTAAGCACACATAATGAGCAATACAAGGACCCACACAAGGATCCTAGTTCAAGCCCCAGCTCCCTACCTGCATGGGGGGGTCACTTCACAAGTAGTGAAGCAGGTCTGTAGGTGGCTATCTATCTTTCTCTCTCCCTCTCTGTCTTTTGCTCCTCTCTCAATTTCTCCCTGTTGTATCCAACAACAACAACAATAACAGCAACAAACACAACAACAACAATGAAAAAAGATGGCCGCCAGGAGCAGTGGATTCGTAGTGCAGGCCACTGAATCCTAGCAATAACCCTGGAGGTAAAAAAAAAAAAAAAAAAAAGATGAAGTCATCTCCTTTGCAATATTGTGATCAGAACTGAAAGGTATTATGTTGAGTGAGACAAGCCAGGAAGATACCAATACTGAGTGATCTCATATAGGTGGGACTTTAGAACAAAGAACAGTAAGGGAAAACATATGGTGAAACTTAGATTGCGTGTGGAGTATTCCACCAAAGTAATGGACTATGAGGAAGGAGGAAAAGGGAGAGGATGAAGAGATATGAGATCCTGTTGTGTCTCTTAAGATACCAATAAAGGAGACATCAGCGGTTTTGCCTATGTGTCAAAGATAATACTATAGACCATTAGTCCCCCAATAAAATTAAAAGAAGAGAGAGTATATTATTTGCATACTAAAAGGAATACATTTATTTATTCTTTTTTAAAAAAAATCACTTTAATCTAAAATAAACAAAAATGCATCCAGACACAATATTTCTGTGCACAAATTCTTTGTAAAAAATTATATGTCAAAAGAAAAGTAAATGTGGATCATCAATATGATACTACTTCTAAATTGATTGATAATTTTCAATTATTACTTTAGCCTTTGTCACACTTCAGCTATATCCTTATAATACCCAAACTAAAATATATACATTTTAAATGCACAAATACAAATATATAAAATAGAGAGAAACATACATAAATTTAAAAGCTACTTCATATGTTCTACTGCACAATGCCAAAGACATGCATAGGTTTTGTCCCTCCAGCTGAATCAATCTTTAATTTTGATATAATGCAGCTAATTTTTATTTTTATATTACCAAATGAATATTTGGGAAGACAAAAGACTTGAATACCCTTTTATAACCTGAGACAAATTACTTAGCTATAGCCCTAACTCACTAAAACTAGACTGGTAATACACATCTTTCTGGTACATCGGGGGGAATTATGAAGGAAAATAAAATTGCATCCAATAAATGAAGGACATTTCCCAAGAACCATTGAAAAGTATTTATTCACTTTATTTTAAATATGATGTGAAATTGTAGTATCTGCTATATGAATGAGAGCCTATGCAAGTAACCAACTTAATATTCCCTCAAGCATAATTTTGCTTTTCTTCAAGATTAATAAGATATGACTCATCTCAACAAAAACTCTGCTTCAACTTAAGCATTACTATACTGTTGATCTTCTTTTATATTTCCATAAACATTCATTTGCCAATATATAATTAATTATTAGACACTGTACTATAGGGAACATTATTGCCTTTTTATTTAGCTTTGATAATGATTTTCACTTGATGAGAATCAATCAGAAAGACTGTATGGGAAGAAGTTGTAGGCAAAGAGGGCAGTTTAGAATTCTCTAGATTCTGCTTAAATCCCTTTTAATGATAAAAGGCAAAGTGGTAAATTACAAATAATAAACAAAGTGCTGATATTTGATTCTGACCTAAAATTATTTGGTATTTTTAATTGATCTCTTAACATCTAACAAATGAGTTGAAAAGTCTATGTCTGGGCAGTTTAGGTGGGGTGTTTAGGACAAATGACAGTTATAGCTAATGAAACAATTGTACTAATAAAGATCTACCTTCCCTCCCTTTTATAGGGAGTTCCAAAATGGGGAAACACGTACACACACACACACACACACACACACACACACTAAATAAAAAAGAGACTGAAAAATGAGTAATAAAGAAAAAGTAGGTAGTTGAAAAGAATTTGCTAACATAATCTACCACAAAAATTGTTCAAAGCTTGAAAAAGAAATAGAGAACATAGAAGAGTTGACTCTTAGGTCTTAGGAGAGATAAAAATTCATCAAGTCATACTGAATTACTGGGATGGTATGATGAGTAAGGAGGTGAATGGAACTACTTACAGTGTTTTATTTGAGTCTGTAGTATCCAACACAAATTTACCGTGGGATCATCAGCAAATGTACCACAATTCTCTACACCTGACGTTTGTAAAATTTGGTTTGGAAAATTGCCCCTGAGCAATTTCCACTAGGTAAATGGATCTTGGGATTATTATTATATAGTATTAAAGACTTCCCTAATGTATAAGCAGGGTTATGGCAGAAGACAGAACTGATTATTCTTGTAAACAAGTTTCTTTCAGAATAGTACACCTACCAGACTTAAAGTAATTGAGTTAAATACCCATTTTCCCCATTAGAACTTCTGAAAGTATTTTGTATGTACTTTTATACTGTGTTATTTAATGCTTTAGTGTGTTGCCCCCCCCCCCCCCGTGGTGTTAAGCTAGAAAAATAACGCATGCAGGAGTTCAGATAACTCCTCTGGAGAAGGCTGCTTTGAGCAGGGCTTGCGGAAAATTTAAGCTTTCTCCAAAGAAGCTATCTGAACTTGTTAAAAGAGAATGGCCAGTGGACTGGGAGGGATATAGTAGGAATTTACACTGTATACCTGCTGTGTGAGATAACAACAAGTAAATGTACTTCCAAGCTCTCAAAAACTTTAATTATTCCGGAATGTCTGCTGAGAACAGCTTTAGACATTGCTAGGCTTGCACAAGCTGGAAGTTTCAGTTATATCTTGCAGAGTCATCCTGTGTGGCTATATCCAACATTATTTTAATGCCTAGGACACTAAGATACATGGACCAACCCTTTACTCTACTGAAAAGAGCAACATACATTACTTATATCATCTAAAGAGAAAAAGACATTGTCTTATTTTAAGTGCAAAAGAAATATATGGAGATTTCCTGGAGGTGTGGTTTATGGAGTAGCTGCAGTCTGACTTTCGCTCTCCCCGATACAACTATTAAACACAACAAGAGACCGAATTGGACACATAATATACAGCTGAAAAAAACCTACAGCCTCAGGTGGGTGCCGCGCTCGGATGGGGAAACAGGAGTGGGCTGGAAGACATGGTCAGTCGAAACTAGAGCTCTGGGGTGAAGGCTCTTGGCACCAACCCTCGCCATCTTGGACAGTAATGCAGTTAGCAGACTCCCCTGAAGAAAAGAAACTGGAACTTAAAACCTCTCAATCTTTGACTCGGAGTTCTGTTCACTTTTGTTTTTTCTCAGTCTGACTTTAAGATAAAGACAAAACTCAGCCCACAAAGTAGCCCAAAACACTCCTCCCCCCACTCACCACTGCAGATTCAAGTAAGTGGGAAGCAAAGACCACAACAGCACCACCTGCTGGTCAACATAACCAACACCATACATGCGAAAGCAGAGGCAGAAAGTTAAATAGCATGTCACATCAAACAGAAAAGTAAATCAAACGAAATGCAAGAAATTCCAGATACAGAGACTCTATCAGAGACAGACTACAGAAACCTTATGATAACTTTACAAGAATATAAGCAAGAGTTTAAATAGCATTTTTCTTTGGAATTTGATAAGAAGCTACAAAGTGTGAAAGAAGAACTCAAAGTTCACTAAGCAGTTAAACAGCATGGGAGAAAAATTTCAAACAGAACTGCAAGAACTGAACTGAAAAACATCTTTAGTGAAGTTCAATCTTAGGTAGAAAGCTTAGGCAACAGACTCTCACATGCAGAAGGAAGAATTTACAATCTAGAAGAAACAATTAGCCCACTCTTTCAATTCAAAGATGAGGAAGAGGAAAGGTTTAGAAGGAATGAAGCTACTCTCTGTCAAATTGCAGACTCCATAAAAAAGTCAAATATACGAGTTATAGGGATACCTGAGAAAGCAGACTGGGCCAAAGGTCCAGAGGTAATTTTCAGAGAAATTTTAGATGAAAATTTCCCTCACATAGGCAATCCTCAGACTATACCTATTTTGGAGGCAGATCAATCACCCAGGTTCACAAATCCAAGACGACCAACACCAAAGTACATTATTGTAAAATTATTAAAACTCAACAACAAGGAGAAATTTTTGCAGGCTGTTAGGGAAAGGAAAGAAGTTACATATAAAGGGAGAAATATCAGACTTTCATCAGACTTTATTTTACAAATCCTAGAGGCAAGGAGAGACTGGAATGACATATTCAATGCACTAAAGGAGAGGGAATTTCAGCCACGAATTTTGTATCCTGCAAAATTATCCTTCAAGTGTGAGGGAGAAATATAGGTATTCTCAAATAATCAAAAACTAAAGAAAATTGCTACAATCAACTCCACCTTACAAGAAATACTGAATGGAGTCTTACTGGAAAGGAGGAAACAAAGGAACACACATTCTCAGGGAGGTGAACAGCAGTAGACTAGAAACAAAAACACAATAAAATAGGAAAGAACAAAAAACAAACAGGGGGAGGGAATTAAAAGACAAAGAAGCCTTATCAAATGTTTATTAATCAAGATCAACTTAAAAAAGACATTTCCAGATACACAGTGCTAGTTATTCCACACAGTGTAACCACAAAACAAAACAGAGGACAGAGATTGGCAGAGAACACAAGAAAAATTAGTGAGGAATTCACTACAGAAGCTCATCTACACAATAGGTTAGATAGAAACAAATGGGCAAAGACTCAACAATTTAAAATAAACTTAAAACAAAAATTAGAATGGACATAAGTAAACCACATATTAAATGTGACTGGCCTAAATGCACCTGTCAAAAGACTCAGAGCAGCTAAATGGATTAGAGAACGGGATCCATCCATTATGTGTCTTCACGAAACACACATCCAAAGAAAAGACAAACGGAAACTGAATATAAGAGGTTGGAGCAAGATGTTCCAAGCTAATAACTCATAAAAAAGGGCAGGGACAGCTATCCTATTCTCTGATAAAATAAGACTTTCAGGCAAAGAAAGTAATCAAAGATAGAGAAGGACATCACATAATGGTTAAAGGTTCAATCCAACAAGAAGATATAACTATGATTAATATATATGCCCCCAACTTAAGAGCACCCAAATATACAAAACAAACACTTACTGAATTCAAGGGAGACATTGATAGCAATACAATAATAGTAGGATATTTCAACACACCACTCACAGCAAGAGACAGAATATCTGAACATGCTCAACAATTTGTTTGGCTTCGTATGTTAACTCTCTTTTCAGTCACCAGGTTCCAGATGTCATCAGGATGCCGGCCAGGCTTCCCTAGACTGAAGACCCCACCAATGTGTCCTGGAGCTCCGCTTCCCCAGAGACCCACCCTACTAGGGAAAGAGAGAGGCAGACTGGGAGTATGGAGCGACCAGTCAACGCCCATGTTCAGCGGGGAAGCAATTACAGAAGCCAGACCTTCTACCTTCTGCAACCCACAATGACCCTGAGTCCATGCTTCCAGAGTGATAGAGAATGGGAAAGCTATCAGGCGAGGGGGTGGGATATGGAGATTGGGTGGTGGGAATTGTGTGGAGTTGTACCCCTCCTACCCTATGGTTTTGTTAATTAATCCTTTCTTAAATAAAAAATTTAAAAAAAGAATATCTGAACAAAAAATCAATAGAGAAATAGCGAACATAAACGAAACCATAAATGAAATGGACCTAATAGATATATACAGAACTTTAAACCCCAAAAGTAATGAATACACATTCTTCTCAAGTACACGTGGAACATTTACTAAGATTGACCTTGTGCTGGGCCACAAAGACAGTCTAAACAGATATGTAAATATTAAAATAATAAAATGCATCCTCTCAGACCATGAAAGCATGAAACTAGAAATCAACCAAAAAAGGAAAAGAAATTTCTCTAAATCCTGGAGACTAAATTAATATGCTGCTTAACAATAAATGGGTCATTGAAGAGTTTAAAAAAGAAATTAAGAATTATCTTGATATCAATGTAAATGAAGATACCAGTTACCAGATCCTATGGAATGCATCAAAAGCAGTGCTGAGAGGAAAGTTCATAGCAATACAGGCCCACATTAGTAAACAGGAGAAATCACCAGTAAACCATCTAACAAACCACCTCAATCAACTAGTAGAACAACAAAAAGAACCAACAGTCAACAGGAGTCAGGAAATAGTTAAAATCAGAGAAGAAAGCAATGAAATAGAAAACAAGAAGACCATTAGGAAGATTAATGAAACCAAGAGTTGGTTCTTTGAAAAGATAAATCAAATAGATAAGCCACTAGCTACACTCACCAAGAGAAAAAGAGAGAATGCTATGGTAAAATCACTCAAAAATTAAAGAGAAGATATTACAACAGATGAGGTAGAGATTCAAAAGATTATGCAAGAATATTATGGACACCTGTATGGAACCAAATTTGACAACTTAGAAGAAATAGACACATTCCTAGAGTCATATCCACTACTAACATTGACACAAGAGGAAGTAGATAAACTTAACAGGCCAACCACTAGTAAAGAAACTGAAACAGTAATCAAAAGCCTACCCAAGAACAAAAGCCCGGGTCTTGACGGCTATACTAATGAATCTTACAAAACATTCAAAGAGGAACTAACACCCATCCTCCTCAAACTCTTCCAGAAAATAGAAAAAGAGGGAACACTTCCAAATACATTCTATGAGGCTAACATCACCCTGATCCCCAAAGCAGGAAAGGACCCCACAAAAAACAAACAAAAAAACTATAGACTTATATCCCTGATGAATGTCAATGCAAAGATCCTCAACAAATCTTGGCTAATCAAATACAATATATTAAGAGACTAATCCACCAAGATCAAGTGGGATTCATCCCTGGGAAACAGGGATAGTTTAATATCCATAAGTCAATAAACATAATCCACTATATCAATAAAAGGAAAGATAAAATCATGTGATTCTATCAATCGATGCAGAAAAAAAAAACATTCGACAAGGTACAACATCCATTTATGATAAAGGCCCTTGATAAACTGGGAGTGGAAGGAAAATTCTTTAACATAGTAAAGGTTATATATGATAAACCCACAGCTAACATCACAGTCAATGGGGGAAAATTGAAAGCTTTTTCCCTAAAATCAAGAACTAGACAAGGGTGCCCTCACCATTTTCAAATGCTCTCACCATTTTCATTCAACATAGTCCTAGAAATCCTTGCCATAGTAATCAGACAAGAAAGAGATATCAAAGGAATAAAAATGGGAAAGGATGAAGTTAAACTCTCATTATTCGCAGATAATATGTTGATATACCTAGAAGACCCCAGAAACTCTGCCAAAAAACTACTGGAAATCATCAATAAATTCAGTAAAGTAGCAGGCTACAAAATTAATACCCATAAATCCGTGGCAGTTCTTTATGCAAAAGATATGTCAGAAGAGTGGTCCAGGAGGTGGCACAGTGGAGAGTCATCGGACTCTCAAGCATGAGGTCCTGAGTTCAATCCCTGGCAGCGCATGTATCAGAGTGATGTCTGGCTCGTTTTCTCTCTGCCTATGTTTCTCATTAATAACTAAATAAAATATTTAAAAAACTATATGTCAGAAGAAATGAAAATGAAGGAAGCAATGCCATTCACAACTGAACCCAAGAAGATCAAATATCTAGGAATAAATCTAACAAAGGATGTAAAGGATCTTTTTTTTAAGGATTTTTTAAAATTTTTATTCTTGTTGTTACTGATGTCATGATTGTTGGATAGGACAAAGAGAAATGGAGAGAGGAGAGGAAGAGAGGAAGAGAGAAAGACAGACACTTGCAGACCTGCTTCACTGCTTGTGAAGCGACTCCCCTGCAAGTGGGGAGCCGGGAGCTCGAACCGGGATCCTTAGGCCAGTCCTTGTGTTTTGCGACATGTGCGCTTAACACACTGCTACTGCTCAACTCCTGTAAAGGATCTTTTTAAGGAAAACTATAAGACACTGTTAAAAGAAAAAGAGGATGACACAAAGAAATGAAAGAACAGGGGGTTCCCGGAAGATGGAGGATTGAGAAGCTGCTAGTGACTTGAGCTCTGACCACATCTTCTGAAAACGGTAGGATTTTCTGCCTTTAGTAGGCCAGTCAATAAGGGGTCCTAGCGGTGACACCAAGGAGGTGACTATAACTTAATTTGGGTTAAAAAATGTTGTTAAAATTCGTAGGCTCCAGCTGGCTGGGCTAGCTTCATGGGCGGGTAACAGAGACGCGGAGACAACGGCTGGGCAGGGAAGCTGTGTTTCTTTATTCAGGAACAACGATTCATAAACTAAACCAAACTAATCACCAAACAGAACTCTGCTGTCTCTTTGTGGCGGTGCAAGCACTCTCTCTTACTCTGGAACTCAGGAACCCTCGAACTCTGCAACTCTTCAACTCTTCAACTCTCCAACTGTGTAACTCTCTAACTCTCTCTCTGGAACTCAGGAACCCTCTCCAACTCCAGAACTCTGGAACTCTGGCGGGGTTCCTTGGGGCGGGCCAAGCAGGCCCGCGAAATTAGCAGGACTAATCCAATTCTCTTGGCGGGGGAGAACTAGAACCCAATGTAAAGCATACAACAAAAAAATAGAGTAGAAAGGGGCTGGGTGGTGGTGCACCTGGTTGAGCGCACATGCTACAGTGCACGAGGACCCAGGTTCAAGCCCCCTGTCCCCACCTGCAGGGGGATAGCTTTGCGAGTGGTGAAGCAGGTCTGCAGGTGTCTCTTTGTCTCTCTCCCTCTCTACCTTCCCTCCTCTTCTCAATTTCTGGCTGTCTCTATCCAATAAATAAAGATAATTAAAAAATTTTTAAAAAATAGAGTAGAAAAAAAAGGGGAAAAATTTTTTTCTTTTAAATTATTAATCCCAAAGGGCACCTCCTCCCCCTTCCCCACCCCCATAACAAGTCCTTGGGGACCAGCTCCTAGCAGGCTCCCATGCTGAGCTTCTTTCTTTACCAAGATTCCTGTCCCACCAGGGAGTATCATTCATTCTAAGTCTATTCCCTTCTGAAACCTCTGGCCTTTTTTCTTTCTAAGTAGCCAATCCCCCCCAACCCACCCGACATAGCTAATTAAATAATTAAAAATAAATAAATAAAAAACTCTTTCCTTTCACCGCTCTTTTATTACTGTTCTTTTTCTTATCTTTTTCTTTTCTCTCTCTCTCTCTTTCTTTTTTTTCTTTTTCTCATTCTTGTCATCCTTTCTTCCTTAATCCTACAGCTTCCAAAGCCACAGGCCCCATCCCCACACCACGAAACAGCGTGCTTTCACTAAATTAACTGATACACGGTTGGGAATTATTTGGGGGAAGAATTTTGACTCACAGTGGACTCTAACTGTGAGTATCTCTGCTCAACTTCCATTCCACCTTTAGCTACCCGTAGAATATACAGTGGATAGTAGATTTGCATAACTGTCTATTTCAGCTATCCTTGTCTACTCCTGAGGTTTTTTTAATTTTTTTTTTCTTTCTTAGAAATCAGCTGCCTCTGATCATGAGGTTTGAGGTAATCTGGGACAGGGTTTTTTTTTCACCCTGCTCTATTTTACTATTAATATTATATAAAGGCATATATCCTTCCCACCTTTAGGTTGATCAGAATTAACTCTTAGGGTATCTTTCATTGCTAGGGTAGTGGGCATCTTATCTATTGTGGGAGGAACTTGTCTCATTACTCCTACCTCCTTTACAGACTCTCCCCTTCCTCCTCCTCCTAGCTAATTAAAAAAATAAAATTAAATAAAATTAAATTAAAATAAAGTAATCAAAAAAACTTTGCTTTCACTACTCTATAGTTACAGCTCTTTTTATTATCTTTTCTCTTTTCTCTCTCTTGTTTCTTTTTTATTTTTTTTTATCTTGTCATACACTTCTTCCTTCCTTCTTTGCCTTTCTGAATTTGTGAATTATTTTGGGGAAGAAATCTGACTGAGAGTGGACTCTCTATGTGTGTATCTCTGCTCTACTTTGCTTTCCCCTCTTGTTACCCCTAGAATATACAGTGGATAGTAGAATTAAATAACTGTCTATTCTTGCTATCCCTTCTTTCTTTTCCCTTTCTTCCTCACTGGGATATGGTTACTATTTTTTCATGGACTGGAGACATTGTTTGGCTAACTGGTAGTGATTAAACTGCTTCAATACTTCCTTCAGTTGTTATTGTAATTCCTAAGGTTGGAGAGTGCAATTGTCATAAAGGTATTTAGTACAGTGTTGCTTATACTCAAGACACAACAACTGAGAAACAACAGAGCAAAAAAAAGAAACACATAAATCAAAAAAATGGGTAGATCAAAAACAAATAAAACTACTACTCCAATGAATGAAGACAAGAGCCCAGAAGAAACTACAAATCAGCCAGAAGTAACCATAGATAAGAAAAGTATGCAAGCAATAATAAACTTATTAATCACAGAAATGAAAACAACATTGGAGGAAAGGAATGGCAGTATTAGGGAAACAACAGTTGAGACCCCCAAGGAAAATACTGATTATCTTGAGGCAATTAGAGAACTGAAAGCTGAAATAGCTGTAATAAAGAAAGAAGCTGAGGCAAGGGAAAGCAGACTAACAGAAGCAGAAAACAGAATTACTCAGACAGAGGATGAGTTAGAAAAAACTAAGAAAGAGGTGAAAGAGCTCAAAAAGAGATTGAGAGACACTTAAAACAACAACAGAGACATATGGGATAATCTCAAAAGAAGTAACATTCGTATAATTGGCCTGCCAGAGGAAGAAAGAGAGGAAGGGGAAGCAAATATTCTAGAGGAAATAACAGAAGAAAACTTCCCAAACCTGAATAACAGAAAGGACATCAAGATTCAAGAGGCCTAGAGAGTACCAAACAGAATCAACCCAGACCTGAAGACACCAAGACACATCATAGTCACTATGAGAAGAAGTAAGGATAAAGAAAGGATCCTAAAGGCTGCAAGAGAGAAACAAAAAGTCACATACAAGGGAAAACCCATAAGATTATCTGCAGACTTCTCCACTCAAACTCTAAAAGACAGAAGAGAATGGCAAGATATCTATTGAGCCCTGAATGAAAAAGGGTTTCAACCAAGAATAATATATCGTGCTAGACTTTCATTCAAACTAGATGGAGGAATCAAAACCTTCTTAGACAAAAAACAGTTAAAGGAGGCAACTATCACCAAACTGGCCCTGAAAGAGGTTCTAAATGACCTCTTATAAACAAGAACATCACTATAATACTTGCAATATATCAAACAAAAAAATTTTTGAACAACGGCACTACAATACATTAAATCCATAATATCAATAACTATCAATACTTTCTTAAATGAAAAAAATAAAAAAAATAAATGTCAATGGCTTAAACTCACAAATCAAAAGGCACAGAGTGGGGGGATGGATCAGAAAACATAACCCAACCATATGCTGCTTGCAAGAATCCCATCTGTCACAACAAGATAAACACAGACTTAAAGTGAAAGGATGGAAAACTATCATACAGGCTAACGGACCACAAAAAAGGGCAGGAACAGCCATTCTCATCTCAGACACGATAGATTTTAAATTAAATAAAGTAATAAAAGATAGGCAAGGACATTACATAATGATTATAAGATCAATCAGCCAAGAAGACTTAACAATTATTAACATCTATGCACCCAATAAGGGACCATTTAAATAAGTCAAGCACTTACTGAAAGAATTTCAAAAATACATCAATAGTAATACAATAATAGTGAGAGACTTCAATACCCCACTCTCACGCTTAGACAGATCAATAAAGCAGAAAACCAACAAAGATACAAGAGAATTGAATGAAGAGATTGACAGACTAGACCTCTTGGGACATTTTCAGAGTCCTTCACCCCAAAAAACTGGAATACACCTTCTTTACAAATCCACATAACACATACTCAAGGATAGACCACATATTAGGCCACAAAGACAGCATCAATAAATTCAAGAGCATTGAAATCATCCCAAGTATCTTCTCAGACCACAGTGGAGTAAAACTAACATTTAACAACAAACAGAAAATTAGGAAAAGTCACAGAATTTGGATACTAAACAACATACTCCTTAAGAACCACTGGGTCAGAGACTCACTCAAGCAGGAAATTCAAATGATCCTGGAAACAAATGAAAATGAAGACACAACCTATCAAAACATTTGGGACACAGCTAAAGCAGTACTGAGAGGGAAACTTATAGCCATACAATCACATATTAAACACCAAGAAGAAGCTCAAATGAAAGACCTTACTGCACACCTCAAGGACTTAGAGGAAGAGGAACAAAGGAACCCTAAAGCAACCAGAAGGACAGAAATCACTAAAATTAGAGCAGAAATAAACAACATCGAAAATAGAAGAACCATACAAAAGATCAATGAAGCCAAATGTTGGTTCTTTGAAAGATTAAACAAAATTGACAAACCCCTAGCCAGACTCACCAAACAAAAAAGAGAGAAGACTCAAATTAATAGAATTGTAAACGATGGAGGAGACATCACAACTGACACCACAGAAATCGAGAGAATCCTGCGAAAGTTCTATGAAGAACTATAGGGCACCAAGCTTCAGAATCTGGAAGAAATGGAACAATTCCTAGAAGCATATGCCCTTCCAAAACTGAACCAAAAAGAACTACAAAATCTAAATGCACCAATCACAGACAAAGAAATTGAAACCGTTATTAAGAATCTCCCCAACAACAAAAGTCCTGGACCAGATGGCTTCACAAACGAATTCTACAACACTTTCAGGAAAGTTAGTACCCATACTTCTTAAGTTTTTCCATAAGATTGAAGAAACAGGAATACTCACTTCCACCTTCTATGAAGCCAACATCACCCTGATACCAAAAGCTGATAGGGACAGAACTAAAAAGGAAAACTACAGACCAATATCTCTGATGAACATAGATGCCAAAATATTAAACAAGATCTTGGCCAACCGGATACAGCAACATATCAAAAAGATTGTTCATCACGACCAAGTGGGATTCATCCCAGGAATGCAAGGCTCGTTCAACATCCATAAGTCAATCAATGTCATTCACCACATCAATAAAAGCAAAGCCAAAAAATACATGATTATCTCAATAGATGCAGAGATAGCCTTTGACAAATTCCAACACCCATTCATGCTCAAAACGCTACAAAAAATGGGAATAGATGGGAAATTCCTCAAGATAGTGGAGTCTATATATAGCAAACCTACAGACAACATCATACTCAATGGACAGAAGCTGAAAGCATTCCCCCTCAGATCGGGGACTAGACAGGGCTGTCCACTGTCACCGTTACTCTTCAACATAGTATTGGAAGTTCTTGCCATAGCAATCAGGAAAGAGAAAGAAATCAAAGGAATACAGATTGGAAGGGAAGAAGTCAAGCTCTCACTATTTGCAGATGATGTGATAGTATACATAGAAAGACCTAAAGAATACAGTAGAAAATTATTGGAAGTTATTAGGCAATATAGCAAGGTATCAGGCTACAAAATCAATGTACAAAAATCAGTGGCATTTATTTATGCAAACAAAAAATCTGAAGAAGAAGACATCCAGAAATCACTCCCATTTACTGTTTCAGCAAAACCAATCAAATACCTAGGAATAAGGTTGACCAAGGAAGTGAAAGACTTCTATGCTGAAAACTATGAGTCACTACTCAAGGAAATAGAAACTGATACCAAGAAATGGAAAGATACCCCATGCTCATGGATTGGAAGAATAAATATCATCAAAATGAATATTCTCCACAGAGCCATATACAAATTTAATGCAATACCCATCAAAGTTCCACCAAGCTTCTTTAAGAGAATAGAACAAACATTACAATCATTTCTCTGGAACCTGAAAACACCTAGAATTGCCAAAACCATCTTGAGGAAAAGAAACAGAAATGGAGGCATCACACTCCCAGACTTTAAACTATATTATAAAGCCATCATCATCAAAACAGCATGGTACTGGAACAAAAATAGGCACACAGACCAGTGGAACAGAATTGAAAGCCCAGAAATAAATCCCCACACCTATGGGCATCTAATCTTTGATAAGGGGGCCCAAAGGATTAAATGGAAAAAGGAGGCTCTCTTCAATAAATGGTGCTGGGAAAACTGGGTTGTAACATGCAGAAGAATGAAATTGAACCACTTTATCTCACCAGAAACAAAAATCAACTCCTAATGGATCAAACACCTGGATGTCAGACCAGAAACAATCAAATACTTAGAGGAAAACATTGGCAAGACAGTTTCCCACCTACACCTCAAGGACATCTTTGATGAATCAAACCCAATTGCAAGGAAGACTAAGGCAGAAACAAACCAATGGGACTACATCAAATTGAAAAGCTTCTGCACATCCAAAGAAACTATTAAACAAACAAAGAGACCCCTCACAGAATGGGAGGAGATCTTCACATGCCATACATCAGACAAGAAACTAATCACCAAAATATATAAAGAGCTCAGCAAACTTAGCACCAAAAAAGCAAATGACCCCATCCAAAAATGGGCAGAGGATATGAACAAAACAGTCACCTCAGAGGAGATCCTAAAGGCTAACAAACATATGAAAAACTGCTCTAGGTCACTGATTGTCAGAGAAATGCAAATTAAGACAACACTAAGATACCACCTCACTCCTGTAAGAATGGCATACATCAAAAAGGACAGCAGCAACAAATGCTGGAGAGGTTGTGGGGACACAGGAACCCTTTTACATTGCTGGTGGGAATGTAAATTGGTCCAGCCTCTGTGGAGAGCAGTCTGGAAAACTCTCAGAAGGCTAGACATGGACCTTCCATATGATCCAGTAATTCCTCTCCTGGGGTTATACCCCAAGGACTACATAACACCCAACCAAAAAGAGGTGTGTACTCCTATGTTCATAGCAGCACAATTCATAATAGCTAAAACCTGGAAGCAACCCATGTGCCCAGCAACAGATGAGAGTGTCTGAGAAAGCTGTGGTATATATACACAATGGAATACTATGCAGCTATAAAAAACAATGAACCCGCCTTCTCTGACCCATCTTGGACAGAGCTAGAAGGAATTATGTTAAGTGAACTAAGTCAGAAAGATAAAGATGAGTATGGGATGATCCCACTCATCAACAGAGGTTGACTAAGAAGATCTGAAAGGGAAACTTAATCAGGACCTGACCAAATTGTAAGTAGGGCACCAAAGTAAAAACCCTGTGGTGAGGGGTAGACATGCAGCTTCCTGGGACAGTGGGGGGTGGGAGTGGGCAGGCGGGATGGGTCACAGTCTTTTGGTGGTGGGAATGGTGTTTATGTACACTCCTAGCAAAATGTAGACATATAAATCAGTAGTTAATTAATATGAGAGGGGGAAAATCAATTGTATGTCTCAAAGTTTCTCAAAACACAAACTGAATCTTTTTAATATATAGGCTGTGTATTTGATATGTGGACTCTCTCAAAAGCCTAGCCCAAGTAGATTAGAAGCATCCAATAGCAGAGCTATATACAAGATACTGGATACTGTACAGCAAACCATAACAAAAGGACTTTTCAAAGTTAACTCAATTAACAAATAATGTGATGATAACATTAACTATCGATTGTCTTTTTGAACCCTAAGACAGCAGGAACCACACATCTCCACTATAGAGCCCCTACTTCCCCCAGTCCTGGAACCCTTGGATAGGGCCCACTTTCCCGTATGACTCTCCCAATCCAAACCAAACAATATTGCATCTGCCGATCACAACCTAACCAACGCAACGATTGCCACCTCAACATGCTTCACCCCAGACTGTGTCCAGAGGCTTCACGTGTGGAATGACAACCCTTCAGCTTCATTACTCGGGTGAGACCTTTCCTTTTATAGTACACTCTAATTTCATCTCAGGTAGTTCACTTTCTAACAAAGTCCCATAACCTAGATATACACCATTTTCTGTGAGAGAGAGCTTATGTGCACACGTATCCATACACTACTGCAAAATATGTACCTGAAAGCAGAAGTACACTAGAGTTTGTAGTGAGTACCTCCCTAACACTTCCTCTCCACTATTCCAAGTTTGGGATCCATGATTGCTCAACAGATTGTTTGGCTTCGTATGTTAACTCTCTTTTCAATCACCAGGTTCCAGATGCCACCAGGATGCTGGCCAGCCTTTCCTGGATTGAAGACCCCACCAATGTGTCCTGGAGCTCAGCTTCCCCAGAGACACACCTTACTAGGGAAAGAGAGAGGCAGACTGGGAGTATGGACCGACCAGTCAACGCCCATGTTCAGCGGGGAAGCAATTACAGAAGCCAGACCTTCTACCTTCTGCAACCCTCAACGACCCTGGGTTCATGCTCCCAGAGGGCTAGAGAATGGGAAAGCTATGTTGGGAGGGGGTGGGTTATGGAGATTGGGTGGTGGGAATTGTGTGGTGTTGTACCCCTCCTACCTTATGTTTTTGTTCATTAATCCTTTCTTAAATAAAAAATTAAAAAAAAAAAAGGACAGCAGCAACAAATGCTGGAAAGGTTGTGGGGACACAGGAACCCTTTTACATTGCTGGTGGGAATGTAAATTGATACAGCCTCTGTGGAGAGCAGTCTGGAAAACTCACAAGGCTAGACATGGACCTTCCATATGATCCAGTAATTCCTCTTCTGGGTTTATACCCCAAGGACTCCATAACACCCAGCCAAAAAGAGGTGTGTACTCCTATGTTCATAGCAGCACAATTCACAATAGCTAAAACCTGGAAGCAACCCACGTGCTCAACAACAGATGAGTGTCTGAAAAAGCGGTGGTATATATACACAGTGGAATACTATGCAGCTATCAAGAACAATGAACCCACCTTCTCTGACCCATCTTGGACAGAGCTAGAAGGAATTATGTTAAGTGAGAAAGATAAAGATGAGTATGGGATGATCCCACTCATCAACAGAGGTTGACTAAGAAGATCTGAAAGGGAAACTTAAACAGGACCTGACCAAATTGTAAGTAGGGCACCAAAGTAAAAACCCTGTGGTGAGGGGTAGACATGCAGCTTCCTGGGACAGTGGGGGGTGGGAGTGGGTGGGAGGGATGGGTCACAGTCTTTTGGTGGTGGGAATGGTGTTTATGTACACCCCTAGTAAAATGTAGACATATAAATCACTAGTTAATTAATACAAGAGGGGGAAAATTAATTGTATGTCTCGAAGTTTTTCAAAACACAAACTGAAACTTTTCAATATACAGGCTGTGTAATTGATATGCAGACTCTCTCAAAAGCCTAGACCAAGTACATCAGAAGCAATCAGTAGTACAGCTATATAGAAGATGCAGGGTACTGTACAGCAAACCATAACAAAAGGACTTTTCAAAGTTAACCCAATTAACAAATAATGTGATGATAACATTAACTATTGATTGTCTCTTTGAACCCTAAGACAGCAGGAACCTCACATCTCCAGTATATATCCTCTACTTTCCCAAGTCTTGAACCCTTGGATTGGGCCCACTTTCCGTATGCCTCTCCCAATCAATATCAAATAATATTGCATCTGCCCATCACAAGCTAATCAACGCAACATTTGCCACCTCAACATGCTTCAGCTCAGACTGTGTCCAGAGACTTCACGTGTGGAATGACAACCCTTCAGCTTCATTACTCGGGTGAGACCTTTCCTTTCATAGTATACTCTAATTCCATCTCAGGTGGTTCACTTTCTAACAAAATACAAAAACCTAGATATACACCAGTTTCTGTGAGAGAGAGCATATGCTCACACGTATCCATAAACTACTGCAAAATATATACCTGAAAGCAGAAGTACACTAGAGTTTGCAGTGAGTATCCCCCTAACACTTCCTCTCCACTATTCCAACCTTCGTGTCCATGATTGCTCAACAATTTGTTTGACTTTGTATGCTAACTCTCTTTTCAGTCACCAGGTTCCAGATATCATCAGGATGCCGGGCAGGCTTCCCTGGACTGAAGACCCCACCAATGTGTCCTGGAGCTCAGCTTCCCCAGAGACCCACCCTACTAGGGAAAGAGAGAGGCAGACTGGGAGTATGGACCAACCAGTCAACGCCCGTGTTTAGCTGGGAAGCAATTACAGAAGCCAGACTTTCCACCTTCTACAACCCACAATGACCCTGGGTCCATGCTCCCAGAGGGATAGAGAGTGGGAAAGCTATCAAGGGAGGGGGTGGGATATGGAGAATTGGTGGTGGGAATTGTGTGGAATTGTACCCCTCCTACCCTATGGTTTTGTTAATTAATCCTTTCTTAAATAAAAATAAATAAATAAAATCCTATGGAAAAATGAAAAAAAAAAAAGAAATGAAAGAACATACCCTGTTCATGGATTCGGAGAATAAATATCATTAAAATGGTAATTTTGTCAAAAGCAATTTATAGATTCAATGCAATCCCTATTATATCCCAATGATATATTTCAAAGAAATTGAACAGATTATTCAAAAATTTGTGTGGAACTCTAAAAAAACCACGAATAGCAAAAACACTCCTAAGGAAAAAAAAATGGAGGCATCACAATACATGACTTTAGGTTATACTGCAAAGCAGTAGTAATTAAAACAGTGTGGTACTAGAGCAAAAATGGTCATATGGACCATTGGAATAGGATAGAGATCCCAGAACTCAATCCATACATATACAGATACCTTATATATGTTAAAGGGGCAAAATCTGCCCATTGAAGAAAAGAAAGTCTCTTTAAAAAATTGTGTTGGGGGAGTCAGGCGGTAGCGCAGCGGGTTAAGCACACGTGGCACAAAGTGCAAGGATGGGCATAAGGATCCCGGTCCAAGCCCCTGGCTCCCCACCTGCAGGGGAGTCGCTTCACAGGCGGTGAAGCAGGTTTGCAGATGTCTATCTTTTTCTCCCCCCTCTCTGTCTTCCCCTCCTCTCTCCATTTCTCTCTGTCCTATCCAACAACAACATCAATAATAACTACAACAATAAAACAACAAGGACAACAAAAGGGAATAAAAAATAAATATTAAAAAAAATTATAGGCAGAATTGGACAGCCACATGTAGAAAAATGAAACTAGACCACCAATTAACACCATACACCAAAATTAACTCAAAATGGATTAAATATCTGGATATCAGACCTGAAAGTATAAAATACAGAGAAGAATATATTGTGAAACATTTCATGACATTAATACTAAAAACATATTTGGAGACTTCACCCCATGGGCAAAGGAAACAAAAGGAAGATTGAGTAAGTGGGGCTATATCAAATTAAAAAGCTTCCATACATCAAAAGAAAATGCCATAAAATAAACAGGAAACCCATCAAATCATATTCGCACATCATACTTCAGACAGACATTTGATATCAAACATCTATATAGAACTCATTTGGCTCAACTAAAAGAAAAAGAACAACCCAATATAAAAGTGGGCAGAGTGCATACATGCATAGATAGTTCTTCAAAGAAGAGATACTCATGGCTACAGACATAGGCTCTAATTCACTATCACCAGAGAAATACAAATTAAAATCACACTGAGATACCACCTCACACCTGTAAGAATGGCCTTCATCAATAAAATAGGAGAAGATAAATGTTGGAAAGGATGTGGAGAGAAAGGAACTCTAATACACTGCTGGTGGGAATGCAAAATGGTACAACCATTATGGAGAACAGTATGGAGAATCCTTAAGCAAATACAGATGGAAATGCCTTACCAACCAGCAATCCCACTCTCAGGCATTTATCCAAAAGAGAGTATATCACTAATTCAAAGAGATATATGCACCCCCATTTTCATAACTGCATTATCTACAATACCAAAAAATTGGAATCAACCAAAATGTCCCTCCACAGATGATCGGTTAAAAAAAGTTAAGGGACATATACTCAGTGGGATATTACTCAGCAATGAGATGATTTTACATCCTTTGGGATAAAAGGGATGAAACTTGAGAACATTATGCTCAGTGAAATAAAACTATAGGATGGTCTCATTCATATGTGGAAATTAGAGAACTGAACACACATACATAAAATAAACAACCAGACAAAACACAACCCATGTTTAAAATGGGAAAACTGTTGTGGTTACCTAGGGGGAAGAGGGGAGGGCACAGACTTTCAGTGGCGGGGAAGATGTGAAACTCTAGTCTTATCACTATTTAGTCCTATCAACAGCAATACGACATGGGGGAGGGGTGGATAGGTTTAATATCTCAAGTTCCCCAACTGCCTAGACTATAGCCCTAAGCACAAATACTAGCTCTTGCTAATATTTATCTTAGATTTGCAAAATGATCATACTCTGGTAAGGGGATTAACTGTTTATGCACCTCTAAAAATGTATCGAAAATAAAGTTCTGCAAACATCTAAATCAATTACAGCTTTAGGCCAGATAGGTCAAGACATTTTGACCTTGTAATTATTTAAAATACAAGGAGGTTCAGATACCACTAGAAGTGTTCAGATCATAGTGAAGTTAAGTATAATAACACAGATACTTAGCCCCCCCAACTAACCTGGCTATAATAATTAACTATTGATATTTTAACTTTCTCTAAGACTATAAGAAACCCCTTGCATCCTCTTTAAGACCTGCCTTTCTCCTAGCTCTGGAACCTCTAGGATATGCCCATAATTCTTGAAATTCCTTTTCTGATTACTTACCGCCATACCAACCCTGTCAACTTTAACCAAATTGCTACTCGTGCTGCCACTCCACATTATATTGCTACTGAAATCCTACTGTGGACTGTAAACTGAGATATCAGCCTGAGAAGTCAACCTCACAACTCTTCAAATCTGGTGCTCCACTGACACCATTCTCTCAGACAACATTCTCATCCAACCTCAGGTTAGTTACCAAACTTAAGCAAAACTATTATAGTTGTATTCCCTCAGGAACATGCCTAAAATGGTTCCCCTAGTTTTCTTCTACCCTAAAATCCCTGTCATCTGCTCTGATCCTACTTTCTTGTTCCTGTTCATTAACCATCTTGTCTCAACTTAGGTCATGCCACCTTTCAGACACCAGGCTGCAGATGTTACCATGACTCCACCCCAACTTCTCTGGGCATATGATCTCACCAATGTGTCCTGGACCCTCGCATCTCCAGTGCTCTGGTCCACTAGGGAAAGATAGAAACAGGCTGGGGTTATGGATCGACTTGTCAATGCCCATGCTCAGCGGAGAAGCAGCCACAGAAGCCAGAACTCCTACCTTCTGCTCCCCTAAACAACTTTGATCCATACTCCTAGCAGGGGAAAAGTGATAGGATGAAGATAAGAGGACTCTGCACTTCAGCTCCATCAGCACCCAGAGAGAGAGAAGGAAATGGAGAGGGACATATGGAGTCATGAGTCATGATGTCATGAGTGGTTTAGAGGGAAAGAGAGGATTGAATCAGGAAACGAAGGGGTAACTTTGTATAAATGTGGACAGATAGTTGTAGAGAAGTTGGTCGGCCCATGTCTACAACTTTAGGGGAACTGTGGTGGATTGCAGTGGGGAAAGTGAGGATTTAGAACTCTGGTGGTGGGAATGGTGTGGATTCAAACTCCTGTCAACATGTAATTCAACAATAATTAAAAAATAAAAATTAATTAATTTTTAAAAAAGAAATATATGTGATCTATGCTCTGGATGTTCACAGAAGTATTTTGTGAAATAAAAATAAATTTGGAAGGGCTGAAGAAATAGCTTATTGGGTAAGACATGTGACTGAACATGTGACATGAGAGATGCCATGATACTGGAGGAAGTTCTCTCCTTCTGTGTGTCTCTTCATCCAAATGAAAAAGTCAGATGGGAGTAATGAAATCACACATGATCAAGGCCCTGACTCAGTAAAATTAAAATGAAAAAAAATTTTTTTTTGGAGTTAAGTCCCACAAATCTACTGGGCCTATGTCTAGTTGAGACAGAAAGGTATAGATGCATTCTAGTATGCCCATGGGGCGTTCTCAAAATCATTCCTCATTCAAATTGTCAGGAGAAAGTTTAAAATAGCCTTCTTTGTACTTAAAAACAGTTTGCTGTCTGGATATAATCATTTTTCTTTGAAAGATCATTCACCTGTAAATCCTTGGTTTAAAATTACTGCTTGGAGGCTACAGTTTTCTCCTCCCTCTATCTTCCTTCCAATACACTGCACAATATTGCTTGTAATGTTTTTCACTTAGGCATCTATTCCGGTTAATGGAAAATGTCATGACATATTTTTGCATAGAAAAACAGAAAATATGTCATGATTTTTCCGACAACCCAATAATTTCCTACAGAAAAGAAAACATTTTATAGAATGTTGTGTGCAGCATCTGTCCTAATTTCCCTTCACATAACTAACTGCAGACTTTTCTCTTATGTGACATGTTTGGTGCCAAAGTAAAATGTACAGATTAAAGTTCTTCATAAAAGAAAGTAGTAACCACAATCTCAAATGTATACAACAGCTGAAACAGAAGAAGAAATTTTTAGGGAGAAAGACTTTTGTTTGCACCTCTACATTTTGAGGAAGAAGAAATTATTAGGAAAATAAGCATAACCAAGTCACCTGCAGTACAGGAAATGCAAACATTTATAAAAACCAACCGAAACCACCTTCTACACCTGAATAGCAGAGGCTAGGGCTACATATCCTGACTGACAATCAGAGGAACATCTCTGACTTGTCACCCTGTGATCTAATGGGTGGGCTAGGCACATGGCTAGACCCAGGGACCCACATAACAGGTGGAAAGATACACCCAGCGGTGTTACAAAACTTTGGTGGTGGGTGTGGTGTAGAACCATACCCCTGTAGTCATACAATCTTGAAAACCATTACTAAATTATTACTGAAGAATATTTTTAAAAATCAGTGGAGAATGTCTCAGAATGAGGAGAAATGTTGATGGTGGGGGAAAAGTCAAAAACAGTATCTTGATTTGTCTGCCAAAGGGGTGTAATCTGAAATGCTGAGATAGTTGCATGACAATACTATGACCTAAAAAGTAGTGTGTAAAAAGCAGGACAGTTGTTTGAACTAGATCATAAAATGCTGCTTCAGATGAGACAGACTGATTTTTTTCCCCAGGCCACTGCTCAGCTCTGGCTTATGGTAGGGGTCAGGGGTTGAACCTGGGACTTCGGAGCCTCAGGCATGAGAGTTTCTGCATAACCATTATGCAATCTAGGCCCATGTGACAGACTGATCTGTCTGAATCACAGAAACATCCTCAAGGAGCTTGTACTGGAGAAAACAATATCATACAGGCTGAATTTGTATATTCTCTATGAGTTTCAACCATCCCCTTTCTATAATCTGCAGCCAATGAACCCCCTCTTACTCTCTGGTCATCATACTTGGCTATGGCCTTAAAGGAGGGGTTTTGTTATCTTGCCATTGATTCACCACAGGTGTTATTAAAGATAGTTCATTTGTGAGTGCAATAAGGACTTACAACTCAAGATTTTAGTGCAGACTTTTCTAATCACCAAACACCAGGTAGAGATACTTCCATGGTTAGCAAAGGTTCACAACCCTCACAGAAGGAGAAACAGTTTTGAAGAGCAAGGATCCAGGTCTGTGGGTATTTATCTTTCTCTTTCCCTAATTCTCTCTCTTCTCGATTTATCTCTGTCCTATCCAGTAAAATGGAAAAAATGGCAGCCAGGAGGAGTGGATTCATAGTATTGGCACTGAGCCCCAGCGATAACCCTGGAGGATGATAGTAATAATAATATTAATATTAATAATAATAATAATAACAAACAACAATACAGAAGGGGAAACAGAAAAAGCCCGTGGCCTTCTCAGATTTGAATGTGACCTTCGACTGCCAGCTATCAGTCTGCTGTTGCTTGGTTAGGGCAGGAACTGCTTGCTTAGAAGAAGCAGCTGATGAATAATGGGTTGTAATAACATCTCTGCAAAAGCCTACTAATATAGGTAACCAGCATAAGGCTCCCTGAAGCTTTCTTAACAAAGAAATTTAACACTCTGTTCCTGGAGAATAAAATTGGACCTGGGTAATCAGTTGTGGCAATTTATGCTGTTACTTCTGTAATAAAGTCTTTTTTTTTAATGAAATGAAAAAGATGCCACAATTTAGTGGAATAATGCAAACACATGTACTAGTTCTCTGTCACTTTTTTCTTCTTGTGAATACTCTGTTCATTCCAAGAGCATTTTAAAGATGTTCATAACCTTCACCTACACTCCCTAATTCTGCACCATATATTTATTTTGAAACATATATATTATTTCTTTAGTCTAGTCATTTAATGTTTAAAATGTGTGATCTGATTGAACTCTGACACTGGGCTTAAATTGTTAAAGCATTTCTAAAAAATAAATGTTAAAAAAAAAGTCACTTACAACCTTAGGCCAGAAAGATCAAAATCATTTGCTTCTGTCAATATCTAAGATACTGTTATTAGTATATTATTATTACTATTTTCCTCCAGTTTATCGCTGGGGCTTGGTGCCTGTCTGCACCATGAATCCACTGCTCCTAGTGGTCATCTTTTTTTTTTTCTTTCCTATGTTTGTTGTTGTTATTAAACAGAGAGAAATCGAGAGAGGAGGGGAAGACAGAAAGAGGGAGAGACAGACACCTGAAGACCTGCTTCACCACTTGTGAAGCGACCTTCTGCAGGTAGGGAGGAGGGGGCTTGAACCAGGATCTTTGAGTGGGTCCTTATGCTTCGTTCTATGCACACTTAACCCAGTGTGCTACCACCTGGCCCCCAGTATATATCATTAAATGACATAAAGCATAGTGTGGACAAGTATAGACCATAAAGCATGAGATTTTCAAAGAAAAATAAACTCCCAACTAACTTGGCTATAATAATAATAATTATCTGTTGCTTTTTTCCCCTTTGTCTTAATCTTTTTTTTATTTATGAAAAGGAAACACTAACAAAACCATAGGATAAGAGGGGTACAACTCCACACAATTCTCACCACCAGAACTCTGTATCCCATCCCCTCTCTTGATAGCTTTCCTATTCTTTAACCCTCTGGGAGTATAGACCCAAGGTCATTGTGGGATGCACAAGGTGAAAGGTCTGGCTTCTGTAATTGCTTCCTTGCTGAACATGGGCATTGACAGGTCGATCCATACTCCCAGCCTGCCTCTCTCTTTCCCTAATGGGGCAGAGCTGTGGTATATATACACAATGGAATACTATGCAGCTATTAAGAACAATGAACCCACTTTCTCTGACCCATCTTGGATGAAGCTAGAAGGGATTATGTTAAGTGAGCTAAGTCAGAAAGATAAAGACGAGTATGGGCTGATCCCACTCATAAAAAGAAGTTGAGAACAGAGAACAGAGAGGGAAACTCAAAGTAGGATTTGACTAAATTTGGAGTAGGGCACCAAAGTAAAAACCCTGGGTTGTGAGTGAGGGTGGATGTTCAGCTTCATGGGGTGGGGGGTGGGAGGTATGGGACATAGTCTTTTGGTGGTGGGAATAGTGTTTATGTACACTCCTATCAATTTGTAGTCATATAAATCACTATTTAATTAATATGAGGGGGAAAATTTATTGAATGTCTCAAACTTTTTAATACACAGACCATAGGCTGAGTCTTTGATATGTTGACTCTCTTAAAAGCTTAGACCAGGGAAAACAGAATCAACTGGTGGCACAGCTATATACAAATAATGTCAAAGGACATAAATTATGGTGATGTTGTGTATGATACAGCAAATCCTAACAAAGGGATTTTTCAAAGTTAACCCAATTGCCAAATAATGTGATTATAACAAAACTATCTGTTGCCTTCTTAAACCCTAAGACAGCAGGAACCTCCCACTTCCTCTATAGAGCCTATATTTCCCCAGTCCTGGAACCTCTAGAGTGGGGCTCACTTTCCTGCATGCTTCTCTCTGTTCACACTTGACTCTTCAGTCACTATCAGGCCACCCCATCAGCTGGAGACCTATATGGAAGTCCTGAGATTCTCAAACAGACATTATGGGCCTAGACCTCCAATAAATCCCTCTCTCCATTGTTACTGGTCATCTCTCTCAGG
This sequence comes from Erinaceus europaeus, assembly GCF_950295315.1. Classification (NCBI taxonomy): domain Eukaryota; kingdom Metazoa; phylum Chordata; class Mammalia; order Eulipotyphla; family Erinaceidae; genus Erinaceus; species Erinaceus europaeus. The sequence continues at coordinate 101,486,970 of NC_080185.1, read as the reverse complement.
AACAACAGAACAGACCCCTTCGTGGACCCCCATAGGTCCTTGCCCTCAACTTGGATCAACGATGGTAGAGAATGTTCCATCCTCTGAAGGGAGGCTGGACAGCATAATCTATGCTGTATCTGTTGCTTTTTTAAACTCTTAAGACCACAAGGAATGAACCTTCCTCATTCTCTTTAAAATCCGTATTTCTCCCAGCCCCTGAACCTATAAGATTTCACTTGAATTTCTTGATAATTCTTCTCTCAGTTACTTACCCTGTTATACTGCCTCTGCAGACCTCAACCAAATCAACTCAACCAGTGCCACCATGCATGTTATACTGTCACTACCTTTTTGTTTCAGATTGTATCCTGAGATGCCAAGCCTGTGATGTCAGCTTTTCAACTCCAATAATGTGGTGAGACTTTTCCTAACACATGGGACTATCCAGTTCCACTTTAGATGGCACATTCCCTAACAAGGTTACAGATACTAGATATCGGTAAGGGCCTAGGGGACTGAATACATATATACACATATCCATAAGAACCTCAAAGTAAAAGTGCTTAATAGTTCTCTGTGATTAGACTTAGACCTAATAAGCTCAGCAACCTAGTGGAATGGCCTAAAGAATGCATAAATTTTCTCATCAAATATGCATTACTTAGGCATAGAAAACCTCCTCTCCTACCCACTATTTTGCCTCTGTCAATCACCCTATCTACTCAACTAACTACACAAAAGAAAGATATATAAAAAAAGATTAGTTCAATGACTGCCTTATAGCTACTTTCTTTGAATGAAGGTATATTACTTCCTATTAGGTGACAAGGAGCAGAAAACTTCAACAAATTTACTATCTTTTATAATGCAGTCCTTAAGACAATAACTAAAACAGGATGGGATGAAGATATTATTAATGTTATTATCTCAAAAGAAAAAACAGCTAATAAAATTGTAAAATTCAAATAAAAATTAAGGTCCTAAACCTGATAATCTGATAAAGGTAGCATTAAACAAAACATTAAAATAGAGAGCAAAGAATACTTTGTAATGCTAAGGTGACATTCTCAATGAATATAAAAAGGTATTAATATTTATATACTTAATGATTCCACTGAGCCGAATTCAATAAAAACCTGAAAATACAATAAGAAAATAATTGAGTATCAGTAGATTTCAGTATGACTTTCACAAAAACAGATTGAAGAATTCAGAAGAGTACTAATAGAAGACTTCAACAATAATAAGTAAGGTCCATCTTTTGATAGAAATACTGAACCTCGAGAGTCAAGAACTCATCTTGTTACAGAAAATTAGCATAGTATATATAGAACACACATGCACATCCCACTTATATATTTTTTAAAAAGCTAGTGTTCTCAATGATAAAATAAAGTTTTCAGGCTACAAAGGATAGCTTACACTTGGATGACACACCTACTTTCCCATGAATATGTACCAAGCCCCTAAAATATGTGAGGAAGCTTCAATACCATGGTTTCTCTATCTCTATCCTGGCCTCTCCTTTTCTATATGAAAATGTTGGCTTGGAGTGGTGAAGTACTATTGAGGACAAAAAGTAAACAGAAACAACAGAACATTGCCCTATAACTGCCAAAAATAATTTTTCTATAAAAAGGACACATAAAGTGGTCCAGGAGGTGGTGCAGTGGCTAAGGCACTAAACTCTCAAGCATGAGGTCCTGAGTTCAATCCCTGGCAGTACATGTACCAGAGTGATATCTGGTTCTTTCTCTCTCTTCTCCTATCTTCTCATTAATAAATAAATAAAATTTTTAAAAAAAGGACACATAAGAAGTAAACTATGGGTCATCAAGAAGGCTGAACGTTCATGATAATGGATACAGGAGATGAATCTTGTTTTTTTTTATGCCACCAGGTTATCACTGGGGCTGGGTAAGGGTACTATGAATCCATTGCTCCTGGCAACCATTTTTCCTTTTTTTTTTTAATTGGATAGGACAGAGAGAAATTGAAAGGGGAATGGGGAGATAGAGAAGGAGAATGAAAGACCTGCAGACCTGCTTCACCGCTTGTGAGGTGTTGACCCTGCAGGTGGGGAGTGGGGGCTCAAACCTGCATCCTTCCTTCAGTCCCTGTACTTAGTAGCCCCTCTAAAGCACATATCTTTATTGTGTGAGGCCCTGAGTTCAATCAACAGCACCACATGGGAACAACAAGGACAGAAACAATGAAGCAATGAAGCATGAGGGAATGCTTTGGTGTCTGTCCCTCACTCCCCTCACTACTACCCACCCTCCACCAAGGAAAGTAGAAGTATATATGCTGCTTTCTCGTGTGCACAACCAAGGTTTGAACCTATCTTCCACTGCATTAGAGGCATCTTCTGCACAACAGTGTTATTCCCTTTTCCATAGGAAAAAGATAATTGGGAATGGTGAAGTTCTAGCATGAAAAAATCAGAAAAAGGAAGGGGGCTGGGTGGTGACACACCTGGTTGAATGCACATGTTACAATGCTCAAGGATCCAGGTTGGTGCCCTCTGTGCCCACCTGCAGGGGGAAAGCAGTGAATAGTGAAGCAGTGTTGCAGGTGTCTCTCTTTCTCTCTCCATCTTTACTTCCCCCTTCCCTCTTGATTTCTGGATGTCTCTATCCAATAAATAAATAAAGATAAAAAGATTAAAAAAGAGCAAATTTATATGATCAAAAAATAATATGAGTAACTCTTCCCTTGAGTTTTCTAAATTATACTAGACATTATAATCAAAAGTGAATCTACTGATGTGTTTCTAAATGTATATATAGGAAATACTAATCATGCTAAAGTAGGAGAGGGCAAAGGAAGGCAATATTTCTATACAGTACTCAAAATGACAAAATTCAGCTATAGAAAAATGGGTACAGAAATCATTATATATACTCAGAACCACTAATAAATCAAACTAGAAATTCAATAAATAACTGAGAGACTTACTGATAGAAAAAGAAAATTGAATAATCAAAGACAAATATAAAAATAATAAAAACAGTTAAGTCTCTTTGAATAAATGATTCTATTAAATGTAAATAGTCTAAATATATTGACACAGTAGATTAAAAACACATGACCCAACTAACTATATGCTGACTAATTTTGAATATAAGCAGGTTGATACATATAGGTTGGAACTTTAAGGATGGGAAAGATAAATCATGCACATTTGTTCTTTTGTATTTTTAATTATCTTCTATTTTTTTATTCGATGAAGAAAGAAGTACTAGAAGGAAGGGAGAGAGACAAAGAGACACCTGAAGCACTGCTTCACCACTTGCAAAGCTTTCTACCTGCAGGGGGGGACCAGGGGCTCGAACCTGGGACCTTATGCATTGTAACATAATGCACTCAACTAAGTGCGCTATCACCCAGCGCCCACATTTGTTTTTTAACTTAGATGAGACTGACTAATTTCTCAACATGAGGTTTGTCCACTGGATACCAAGTAACATGAAGGATGTCAGGAGATTATATGTATATTATACAGTATATATGTATATAATATACAGGCACAGATACCTGTATTATTCCATAAATCACTGATAAGTTTGTTTGTTTGGCTTCTAATGCTTTTTTCAAATATTTTCTTTTAACCTTCTCACCTTGCACAGGTTGGTAGACCATTTTGACAAAGTTCATATACTATTTTCACAAATCTGAAATTTCTAAAATTATATAATATATTCATATAGATACATATAAACATATATAGAGAGAATCAGTGTTTCTGTATTTTTGGCAAGTAGTCAGAAATAGGATAACTGGGTCATATGAAGTTCTACTTTTCATTTTTAAAGGAATATTTGTATGATTTTCCATAACAGTTGCACGAAGTTACATCACTATCAAATAGTATATAATGGTTTTATTCTCTATACATCTTCTCCAATATTTGATCTTTTTAAAATGTGTATGTTTGTATTAGTGGCATATTAGTGTTTTAAAAGATTATAAGATAGTAGTGATATAGTTCCACACCACTCCCACCATCAAAGTTTTTGTTTCATCCTGCCAATGAAAACCATCATAGATCTTAGAGACGGGTTGGCTATGTTTTTGTGGTTTTATTTTGTTTTTGAAAGTTCATGTGTTTCAATTCTCTTTATTTTCCATATAAGCGATACCACCTAGTAGGTGGACTTCATTGTATTACTCACTTCAAAGCATAATCACCCCCAGTTCCATCCGTTTTGTCTAGAAAGATATAATATCTTTTAAAATTGCTGAGTAGAACTCCATGGGACATATGTTCCAGAAGTTCTTTACCCAGTTATCTGTTCATCTGTTACTGGGTATTTGTGTTGCTTCTGGACTTTTTTTTTTTTTTTTTGCTTCTAGGGTTATCACTGAGGCTTGGTGCCGGCTTCTGTATTCTGGGTATTGTGAATAATGCAGCTATGAACATGGGGGGTACATATATACCCCTTGAAATTTAGATTTTAATGTATTTGAACATGAAGACTCATGTCAGATGTATGATGTACAATTATCTTCTCCCAGTTGCTGGGCTGCCTGTTTATCATTATGATGTTTTCTTTTAATGTGTAGAAGATTTTTAATCTGATGAATTCCTCTGTACTTAATCCTGTTTTAGTTCCACTTGCCCATGGGGTTGAGTCTCCAAACATATTTTTAATGTTAATGTTTCACTGATATGTTCTACTGTGTGTTTTATAGTTTTGGGTCTGATATTCAGATGCTTGACTCACTGTAAACTAATACTGGTGCATGGTGTTAAGTGGTGGTCTAGTTTCACTTGTCTACATGTGGCTGTCCAGTTCTCCCAGCACCATTAGTTGAAGAGACTTTCTTTCCCCTAATGGACAATTTTGGCCCCTTTATCGTATATTAGATATCTATCCACGTGTGGGTTTAGTTTCCAACAATTGACTGTTGTCTTTTGGATAATAGCTATTCTCACAGGTATGAGGTGATATCGCATTATTGTTTTCATTTGCATTTCCCAATTAGTAAGAGATGGCAAGTAGTTTCCATGTGCCTGTTGACCATCTCTGTGTCTTCCTTGCTAAAGTGACAATTTGGGACTTCTTCGGCCCAACCTTAGGCCATTTGCCTTTTATTATTGAGTTTTATGAGTTCTTTATTATGGTTGTTAATCTTTTTTTGAACTTGTGATGTGCAAGTACATTCTGTCACTTGGCAGGATGATTTCTCATTTTGATGCACCAATATGTTTATAGTAGTACTAATCACAGTAGCCAATTACTGTTGATGTTGATATGGATTTTCCTGATTTGTCTTTTTTTGAGATATGAAATATGTTTTAATTTTTATTTATTATTGGATATAGACAGAGACAAAGAGAAATTGAGGGGAGGAGGAGAGAGAGAGAGGGAACAAGACAGACAGACACCTGAAACCCTGCTTTACCACTCTTGAAGCTTTCCTCCTGCAGGTGGGGACCAGGGGCTTGAACCCAGGCACTTGCACAATGAAAAATTTGTATGTTGATTTTATAATCAGTTATTTTATTTTATGCAATTACTATTTCTAAAAAATATTTTACTAGAGTTTTTGGTATTCTATATGTATATTATCAAGGCATTGGAAGTAGCGACAGTTTTATCTTCCCTCTCCAACTTAGATTCATTTTTACATTGCTTTCTTGTATAACTGTTCTTACCAGGACCTCAGTATCATATTGAATAATAGTGGTGAGACTGGACATTTTGTCTTGTTCCTGATCTTAGAGGGAAAGCTTTCAAAAGTTTTTATTTTATTGTTTGTTTGTAGTTTTATCATTAAATATGATGTTGGTTCCAGAACTCTATTTTATATTTCTTTTTCTCATAGTGTCAGTCTCACAAAAATATTTGCTTTTCTTATAAACCTTACTTGGAGTATTGACTTTTTTTTCTTGATAGCTAAATGCTGGTGCCTTGAGCATTACACTTTGTAAAAAACAGACTATTTTCTAAGGAGAATGGTAACTTGAAGTGAATTATTCAAGTACTTCTATCACTTAAAAATACATTACATCTTACCTCTATTTTAGAGAGAAGCTGCATTTGTTCTTCCTTGCTGGGCTTTAAAAAAAAAAAGGAACATTAGATATATTTCTAAGTGCATAACTGATCAAAATCATCTTCAGAGAATATCATCTATAGCCCTGCTTCAAAATGCATACTGGAGCCTATAGCTAACTTAGCAGTATCCCTCTATTGCTTTTTTCTACAGCATTGCTTAACAGTATATGTATGTTCTAATAATCCTTAACTCACAATATACAATTTCTGTATGTATTTATTCTTAAACTTCTAGTATTCTTTGTCCCCCTTTTGTTATTAGGGTATTAATGGTTTACAGTAAATACATTTGCTGGTATATGTGTAAAATTTCTTCGTTTTCTGCAAAACACTCTCACCACCCAGCATAGATCCTTCTCTACCATCATGCACCAGGACCTAACCCCCCCACCCACCCCTAACCCCCCCTCCCATCCAGAGTCCTTTACTTTGGTGCAATACACCAAACGCAGTCCAAGCTCTACTTTGTGTTTCCCCTTACTGTTCAAAGAAGAGATCCAGAAGGCCAAAAGACATATGAAAAAAATTTCTGGCATTCTTAGTTTGACTCACCAACACTTTTGATCCCACTCTCTTTAAGAGAGTGATCAGTCAAGGAGTATTCTCCTAGTTTTAGTGGGTCAACCTAAGACCTTTTCTGGTTTGATAAGAGTATTAAGATACTAAGAGCAAAAAGCTTTTCTACTTCTGTAACTGCTAAAGCCGAAAAGATTGGGAATTAGAAAGTGCTGGGTATTGCATTTTCTTATCCAAGAGAAAAACAACCTGAAAAATGAAGTTAAGTGAAACCAACAAAGAAGAATCATAAATAAAAGCCAGATGAGCCACTGAAAATTATATTTTAAAATCGGTGGTTCCTCTCTGATAACTGCTTTCTAGAAGCAATTCTTTTTTGGGTTAGAAATAAATGTGCTTTAAGGCTCTATTCTCAAATCACTGTTCACAATATTAATATTAATTTGCACTACACTGATCATAAATTGAGCTTTGCATTAGATAGGTTTCTGAAATATCTAGAAATGATGATTCATCTCTATCTTTGACACTATTATAATTCTGTATAATTATATTAATTATTTTCTTGTTTTTTGAACATCTACAAGGTTCAGAAATTGCGTGTGATCTAGAGTACAGTGGTAAACATACTGCACATATAAATATATTTGAATTAGATCAGTGATATAATGATAGCATGAATAAAATAGCCTGCAAATACAGAGATCAGGAAGAAAATTTTCACAAAAGCAGGTTAAAATTAACATTAATATTAAGTAGAATGTCAACCATTATAGAAATGGAAAAGATAGAATCAATTCCATGAGATAAATAATAGAAGCATGAAAAAAATTAATCCAATATGAATGAATAACTTATTGTCTAAGAATTATGTCATAAGTCTGAGATGAGAATCTGGCATTGAGGGTCAACGAAATCCAAGACACTGAATCTAACAATAATGGATAGAAGCAAAAGATTTCATGAGAAATTCAACAATATCAAATTTATATTCTAGAAAATATAATCTGGTTTGAATATTGACAACACAACACATAGGAAGACTATCTAGTAAAGCATTACAGTTGTCTAGGGGACTGATGATAAGGATATGAAGATTAAAAATAAATTTCATGGAAAAATAAAATGATAAATACTACCTATTAACTTACCTACTCATTTTTTATTTATTCAAACTTTTATTCACGCCCCCCAAAGATACATATTCTTCCCTATTGAAGTTGTCATTATCAGGTTATAGTTTTCCAAATCTATAGGGTTACATATGAAATAATAGCTGAAGGTCCATGACAAATCAAAAATATTTATTTACTAACCTGGCATCAGGCTAGTAATGTAGTGTTTGACTATATGATGTTCTACTTGTATTCCTTTTCTTGAGACTATGTTACCAATGAATTAGTCATTGTAACCATATAAACTTACAGATAAGTCATATTCCCCTAATCACTTTCACCAAACTGACCTGTCTAGATATATCATTTCCCAGCACTGACATAATAGTCCTATTACATCTCATCACACTGGGTTTCAAGGGATGGATACATATATGTGAATGACTGAAACTGAATGAGAGATATCTATATTATCACATTGAAACCCAGTAGGATAAACCTATGGAGACAGAAATGATGGAGAGGGAGAGACTATTCAGAGTGAATTTTTTATAGAACCTTAATTGTGGAGAAACTCAACTATAAAGCAAAAATAAAATAAAAAAGTGGAAAGATCACTTGAAATTTCACTGCTCTTTATAGACTTTCTTGGAAGTGCCAGAAGTATTGTTGACAGCGAGGAAGGTAGTTGACTTTCTGCCATCTTGCTCACGTACTGTCTCAGGTAAATAATCATATTAAGAAGGAACCCCAGCCATAAGAGACTTGGAATCAGGGCCGATGGGTGGTAAACTGATGAAAGAATGAATTCATAATAGATATTTCAGTACAAGGGGAAAGTACTATGGATCCCTTTCAATAACCCTTTGATCACACACACATAACTTTAAAAGTAATCAAAAATATATCACTGCTTCAGTTCAAGTTAACCAGAAAATTAGGAAATAAAATGGAAGGTGACATGCAAATGCAACCAAGCTAGACATGAAACCCATTCTTGCACTTTATCAGTGTCCTGGTCTCTCACAATGTACTAGAAGAGGTATGATCTATAAGAGAAGGATGCTAGGGAACATTACAGATAAGATATCATTTTAATAGCTTTATAGCAGATTACTTTGTTTTGTTAACTAATAATGACCTTGTCAGTGAGGATGTTCCAAAATATCACTTCAGAAAAATGGGGGGATTCAAAAGAACACATTAAAATTAATAACTGAAGAAATAATAATAATAATAGATAAAAGTCCCCTTTCCATATATAATTGCAATAGGTTGAGTCTCCTTTAAAAATGAGCTACACAATCCAGTTAAAGGATACAACTATATAATCCACCTATTTCCATATTCACTAACTTATCCTTTCATCACACTGCTAAGTTATATAGAAAGGACATCATAATATCCAGTTTTCAAATGAAATAGAAGGCGTATAGACTCTCAGTGAACTAAGCTTATGAAAGGCACCTGAGCCTAGATTAGCTTGAGATCTACAGCTAATCTTTACAGTATCAACATGTCCAGACACCTAAACTTTTTTATAAGTATAAATAAAAAGGACCTCGACTAGTTCCTCACCTACTTCATAAAATAGGCTGATCACTTTAAACAGAAAGACTGAAAGGTTTAAAACTACTTTCAATATTTTTCCTATGTAAAAACACTCCAGTCTTATTTTTAGATATTCAGAGAATGAGCTGGTGATTCCATAGAGAATAATGTAGTGAGAATAAAGAAATCAAAACATCTGGCCTCTACTTTTTATGATCCTGACAAGCATATAAACTGGAGATTTTTTTATCCTATATAACAGAAAAAATAATTTTATCTTTTTCATTTAAAAAACTGATTATTGGTATTATAGATTTTCAGGGGTATAGCTTTACACCTCCAATATCTATGTAAGAATCGCTGCTCCCACTCAAGTACTAGCATCATCTCATTGTTGAGAAGCCTCTCTACACATTCCTCCTTCCCAGTCCCTTTTTCTCCCTAATCGCCATAGTTTTCAAATAGTTAAGGGGCTAGTTTTCTGCTCCCTGCCAGCTTGTTTGTTTCAGTTATTTATATTCCACATATAAGTAAAAACATCTGGTAATTGTCTTTCACTTACTTATTTCATGCAGTAAAATCACCTTAATGACATCCGTTTTGTCCCAAAGGGAACAATTTTATCACTTGGGGAACAGAATAGTATTCCATTCAGTATATATCTTATAGCTTATTTATTCAGTCATCTATCAAATCTTGTTTTCTTAATATATGAAACAAATCAAATAATATATGCCTTGTCTATTTTATATGGATATTGAGTAAAGAAATAAAAAAGGCAAATATCCTATTAAATTAACACAGAAATGTTTTTGTAAGCTGTGAAAACCTATATACATTTCCACTAATGTTTCTTCTTTATTCACGACCCCAACCACCCTTCCAAATCTCTTTCCACAATTCTATTTGTGGTACTGACTAACTGGGTATATGCTTAATATCTCATTTCCTGGTCCCTGACACTTTTGGAAACTACATTTCCCAGTCTTTCTTGCATTTAAACTACAAAACCAGATTCTGGACAACAACATGTGGCAGAAATTATATGTTAACCATTTTAGGAGAGGCAGATATTACAAGGTAGAAACCACCATGATCATGGTCCTTGAATATTACCATCAGCCTACAACTTGAGCTTAAAATAAATCTTCAGTGGATTACAACATGGAGAGTTTGGATAATTCACTGAAGCACCTAATGTTACTTACATGTTACATGCTGGGTTTAATAAGCTAACTACATATTTTTATCATCTTTCATCCGGTAACATTTATAAGACTTAGAGGAATCTAGCACCCAAAGATAAAGATCCTGCTTTCTTCTGCATAGTAGTCCACTTTTAGGTGTATTTGTTAGTGTGTGGTATCCTTAGTTTCAAATCCAGATATTAAAGGAAATTTTTAAGTCATTAAAACTGAAGTATTCTATCATTACGATTTTCCTAGCATTTGCTAAAGCAATACCTTCCTTCCTTCCTACTTTTTTTTAAATCAGAGCAAAGCTCTACTCTGGATTATTATGGCACCAGGAATTGAACCTGGGACTTGGGAGCCTCATGCATGGAAGTCTTTTTGCATAACCATCATTTTATCTCCCTGGCTATATGGTTGTCTTTCTTAAAGTAATATAATAGTCATAAAACTTCATGTGCTATTATTGATCTTTTATTTAACTTTTCTGTAACCATATACTCTTGTTAATTATGTAAATCTAAGACTAATATTTTGAGACATCATCAGCATATTCCTATATAGGAATATCACATAATCTTTCATTATTGTAAAAGAAATAACAGCTTAAATACATCAATCTAAATGCTAGAAAATTAAGTTACATAGCCCCTTATGTTTTTGCCTAAAAGATTTACTGGAAAAAAGTATGTTCCTATAAAGTCAATGGCAATCTCTTTTTGAAAAGTACCATGTGGTATGAGAAATAGCTAGCTCACATATTGGTCTAGGTTAAAACAATACTTAGTGAGAAAGTAAACAAGAATTCATGCTTACTTGAGTTACTTCAGAAACTTAAGATGTATATTAAATTCACTGACTTAATTATCCCTATTGGTCTCCACTTACTCATATATATGTATGTGTGTGTATATACATATACACATACACATAAATATACATATTTACTCATGTATTTACCACTTACTCATATATATCTATGTATATACATATTGTATCTCACATATACTTCATACTTAGTGTGACTGCTATTTTTTTATTTTAAATTTTTTAATATTTACTTATTTGCCATTTTGTTGCCCTTGTTTTATTGTTGTAGTTATTAATGTCGTTGTAGTTTTATAGGACAGAGAGAAATGGAGAGAGGAGGGGAAGACAGAGAGGGGGAGAGAAAGACAGACACCTGCAGACCTGCTTCACCACCTTTGAAGCGACTCCCCTGCAGGTGGGGAGCTGGGGGCTCGAACCAGGATCCTTACACAGATCCTTGTGCTTTGCGCCATGTGCACTTAACTCGCAGTGCTAACGCCCGACTCCTGTGTGACTGCTATTTTAACAGACTTAACTTTCCTCTCCAGGAACTGAGAGCCAAATGAAAATGATTTAAATAGCCACATATTAAACTGTTAAATATGAATGGCACTATGGATTCTCAAGCTGTGTGCTAACTAAACCCATTAGTAAAAGTGCTAATATTCAAATGTTGTGAAAATATTGTGAGAGACTGTTAAGGAGAGGTCTCTGGTGTGCAGAAGAGGCCTCATTCCTGGAATAGCAGGATGAAGTGAGGACCCCAAAGCAGGAAGTGATCTGCTATAATTGGGGACGTTCTCCCTGGGGAGGACACAGGGCCCTCTGCTGCATCTTCTGATGCCCTGAGTGGGGCTCATCTCACCCTGACTGGAGGATCCTGCCTAGTTATTCTTACAATGTGGCAGACAGCCTCTTAAGGGTTTTCTGTGGTGCTCTTCATCTAGACAGAACAGTCTGCTTGGATGTTGCCTGGTAAAGAGGCACAGCCAGAAGGATTCGCCAAGAATTTCACAGGCAGGTTTCTATCTCAGCTGTGTTTTGGACCTGCCAACTGCAATAAGTGTGTAAGGAATCAAATCAGCCGTTCAGGAGGGGCTAGAATGGTGGCTTCATCTCAGCCCTTTATCAGTGTGATTATGTTTTAATACTGTAAAACTAATTCCACAGGGAAAGATGGAACTACGGCAACTTGTTTGGATCTAAAATTAGCTTTCAAGACATGCCTCGAAGAACCAACTGGGATGAGTCCCCTGAGTCTCTGGGTCTTTGCCTGTGGAGAAGCTGGTTGGTGTGCTATCTGTGCATTTGCACTTTCTCAAGCGTGCTTGTCAACTTGTCATCCTCAGCTGTAAGCTGTAATTACTCACTTCTAGTTTGTTTTCTCATCAGCATCACATCTACTGTAAACTTGCTTCCTACTGCACATCCACCTGCCACTTCTTGGTCTCTAGGTGAGTCTACTACCCAGAATACTGGGGACACATGCTGAGGGGCATTGAGATCACTGACCAGGCTTATGGGATGGGCTCACCTCACTGCCTCCCCCTCCTTCCTTCTCACTTCCCTGACTTCATCTATGTAAAATCAATCTGCTCAGCACCTAAAACTGTACACCACAATACATACTCTGGCCCATTCAGAATCAAAAGTGAATTATATCTGTTGTCATTGCTCTCCTTTATTAAGAGGTAGAGGGAGTTAGGGAAGCCAGCCAGGGCATTAAATGAATATCTTCCACATCTTCCTAAATGGACTAATAAATGCATGTTGTTAGTCATATTTCATTTGTGCAAAATAGAGAGAATCAATATTTTTATTTGCACAGCTAATTATATATGAGAGGGTTATTTTGGAAAAAATCTCATTGCAGAAAAATGGCAAAGGAAAAAAAATCAAAGAAGCCTAATATTGTTATTATTTAACAGAGATGACAAATTTAAAGAAGAGTTTAAACCTTTCTCCAAAAAGTTTTATGACTTTTTACAATACAATTAGCTCATCTGGTTTTATTTTATTTTGTTTTGTTTTGTTTTGAGTTAGAAATTGAAACTTCAACTATAACAAAAGAATCCACAAAATGGTAAAAACTCCACATCAGGAAAGAAAAAGAAGGAAAAGTAAAGAAAAGAGGCATAGAAATGGATTCTTCAGCATGAAATTTTTTATTTCTGTTCACTTTGGTGCTGTCCTCACAGTATCTGGTCCCTCATAACTGCATAAACTGTTACTGTACCCAAGTCGTCTAAAGAGATATACTTTCCAATATAAGTATGAAACATTATTGGCCATGCTAAATTAATCTTACTCCACAATGTATAATACATACTCTTAAGGCTTAAAAATGCATTTGCTCATTTTTAGGTGTTTCAAGAAATACATTTCTTCACAGCAAATGCAACATAACAATTCCATGCCTCACTGTGCTTTTTACGCTTATTCAACTTGACTACTAAGAGAAGGGGTTTGAAAGCTAACAGCCTCAGACCTCCAATGTCAACAGACTCCTATTATTTGTCAAATATATATATATATATATATATATATATATATATATATATATATATATATATATGGTGTGTGACCTGTAGAACTGTCAAAAAATTTTAATTCAATATTTGGTCAGAGAGACTGTAATTTCTATTATGCCTCAATAAATATAGAAATATAATTGTGAATATTTACAAAAAGAAAAATATTGTCTCTCTTGTGAAGTTAGGATGAGCTGAATTCTATAGGAAAACATGTAGAGTGAACTTCAAACTAGTAAATATTATTCTGTTCAGTAATGCAGATCAACCTGCTTCTAGTAGAAGCCCAGGGTTACTGCAAAAAGCATTTGGAAAAAAAGGCATTATGATGTAAATTATGGGATTTTCCAGTTTATTTGGAGAAGTAAAGGTTGCTGAAATCTTCAGATTGTTTTCACACTTTACTTTTGACATTAATCTATATTTTTCCAAAACAAATATTGCATCTTATCGATAGTGTAACAACTTTTGAATATAAATAGTATGACAAAAAAATTCACACTGATTTAGCTTTTGGAATTGTGTGAGTATTCAATCATTTATATAAAAATATTTTTAAACATCTACTGTATACCTCAATAACTGTGGGATCAGTCCTATACTAAGGCATTCACAGCCTCTGCCTGTGGATTAGCAGATTTGAGTTTGGACAATTTCTCAACTCTTCCAAAGCCTATATTCATTCCAGTCCCCTATGATTTCATCAGGGGTGAATCTGCCAACACTGTCCACATTTCTATCCCCCAAATAGTGAAAAGATGTAAACTTGGACAGCATTAAATCAGAATAGAGCAGTCTGACCTTCATTTTCTTCTTTGCACATGAGGAGGGATTGTTATCTAAGGGAAAGCAAAATGCATGTGCAGCTTCCTTTCCACTCCTCTCATTCCAACTCAGTTGTGACTCCCCCCCCCCCAGTGTTTCACTATACAACCTCTGGTGGAAGAGAACAAATGTTTTAGATGTGAAAAGACAAAGTGGTCTTTGAGACTTTTTTTTTTAATCTTGGACACACTGTGCAGCACATTGTAAAATTTTTACAATTTTGATGAGGTGTAAGTGATACAAAATAAATGCCATGGTTTTAAAGTATATAGTTTCATCTGTAAAACCATTGTCAGAGTTCATATAACTGTGTGACCAGTGCCCCCCGCCCCCTCCACCAAATTATCTGATAGGCTTTTCCCAATATGGTCAAATTCAGCCTCTTCCAATGAGTGCTATCTTGGTATAGGGAGCTAAGGGACAATCAAGTTCCCATGAGGATCAGAGAAACTGTTAGCACTACTTAGAATGCAGACTGTTTTAAGTTAAGCACAATGAACTCCCTAGGGCCTGAGAAGAACCAATTGTCCCTTTTCAGTTGTGTGTCCTTTTCCTAATTAAAACAAACAAATCTCTACTCTACTTCCCCTCATGGTCCCCCAAAATGTGGTTTGGGGAGTATCATTGACATACATGTTTTGTCAATGAACTTGACCTCTATATCTAAGAAAATCATCTATTTACTCTCCTTGTTATAAGAAGTTCCCTTACTCCTTAATACAGGACAACTAACCCATGTTCATCCTATTTTTCATTATAATTTAAAATTATATTATATAATTTTTATATAAAATTATATAATTTTCCAGGTCTATGATATTAAGTCAACTTTTCCTAGGGGTGAGGCCAAGATGACTACATAGGGAAGATCTGTCAGTTTCTCCTCCACAATAAAAGCAAAGCTACAGCACTACACAGAACAAGTGGAGCAACAACAACGGAACAACTGGAGCAACAACAACCTGTTGGAACAACAACAGGTGGTGGTGTGCCTAGCTGAGTGCACACATTACCATGTGTGAGGACCCAGATTCAAATCCCCGGTCCCCAGTCACTCCTTTTTTTGTTTTTCTATTTCACTCTATTTCTATGGAAAAGAAAGGGGAGAAACAGAAGTTATGGCCACCAAAGAAAAAAATCCCCTAGTAGCAAATAAATATAAAATGTGGGACTATGTGTAAGCTTGGTAGAGCTTAGGGAACCCCCCCATCCCTGGATGGAGGTCTGGGAAAGACACCCCCTTGTTAGCTTCTCTCACAGAGATGAGCAAAGGGGAAAAATGTCTCTCAGACACAGTTTCCCCTTATCAGACTCTCAAGCCCACAAAGATCTCACTATTTCTCCCCACTAATTGCAGGCTACATGGTTGCCTGCTTTAAGGTTCATTAAAAGTTCACAGTCACCCAGAGTTCACATAACCACCTCATTTTTGATCACTAAAGAGAACATACTCCACCAAACACCTCCCTGACATCAGTCAGTGAAGCCCCCAAAACACTATTTCCTTATAGCTTTTGATATCTTTGATTTACATCAATCTTGTTTATCTTCTCTCTATCTCACCCTACTGGTTTAACCCCTATGCTTCTCTCAAATGCCTTTAGATAATTAACCTGTTTGCATCATGGAGAATAATTGTTTTGACCTTTATGTATTGCATCAATTCTTGTCATACCAGCCCCCTACCATAGGGGCAAGCTGACCTTTAAGAAACCTGTAATTTTTGATGTATTTGAAAAATGTTCTTTGTTTGAATCCCTATTTAAACCCAGACCACCTTCCAATAATTGAGAGTGTTCCAATTCTCCCCGGCGTCTCTTGTCTATAACGCTGAGTCTTCAAGCTAGCGAGGGACTAGTTTACCTTCCTGGCTGAGAGTCACCCCGTGTGAGCCCCAGGAATAAAAAAAAAATGGGGGCTGGGGAAACAGCATAATTGTTATGCAAAGAGAGTCTCAAGCCTGAAGCTCCAAACTTCCAGGTGTAATCCCCCACATCATCATAAACTAGAACTGAGCAGTGCTCTGGTAAAAAAAAATAAAACTGAAAATAAACTAAAATAATAATAATAATAACAATAACAACAAAAACATGGAAAAGTCTATATGGAAACTAACCTAAAACCCAGAGGAACTTTCACATCAAGGATCAAAAGGCAACTATCTAGGAAACAGATGTCCTCTCTAAGAAAAAACAAAACACTGCAGGGGCCAGGCCATCACTCACCAGGTTAAGCATATATAGTACTAAGCATAAGGACCTGGACAAGGATGTGGGTTTGAGCCCCTGGCTCCCCACCTGGAACAGTGGATTCATAGTGCAGGTACCGAGCCCCAACAATAACCCTGGAGGCAAAAATAAAATTAAAAAGAAAAAAATCCTGGGGCCAGGCGGTAGCCTACCTGGTTAAATGCACACATTTACAGTGCACAAGGACCTAGGTTCAAGCTCCTGGTCCCCACCTGCAGGGGAAAAATTTCATGAGTGGTGAAGCAGGGCTACAGGTCTCTCTCTCTCTCCCTCTCTCTCTCTCTCTCTCTCTCTCTCTCTCTCTCCCTCCCTCCCTCCCTCTCTCTCTCTCTCTCTCCCTATGTCCCCCCTTCTCTCAATTTCTCTCTGTCTCTACCCAATAGTAAATAAATAAATAATATTTTTTAAAAAGGAAAAGATCCCTCTAATGACAAACTACAGCTGGGAAAAGATCTCTAAGATGTCAAACTTTAATCTGGAGAACAGTGGGTGGGCATGTCATACTAATCAAACTTGCACCCCAATCCTATTATTGTATTATCCTTAGACTATTGCAAGAGGAAGCAAGAAACTATGTGTGATAAAACAGGTGGGAGCTATAGCAGCTATCTCCCTGATAGTCTCTCAACCTTGCTGAGAACAATCCTGATGGATACCATATTGAAATTCAGTCTCCATTGTAACATATCCCTGAGGCTGATCACTGAAAAGTATCCACCAATAGGGAGCATCAGATATAGCTGTGATTCAGAAACATTTATCAACATTGTTAATATCTGGCAGACAAACATACTTGGTCCTACTATCCCACACTTAACTGATCACAAACAAATCATAGCCTTATAGTCAGCAAGCACCCTGCAGACCACCCAAAGCATAGAGAGTAGGGAGGCCCCACTGCCCATCCTATACCCTTGCCAGCCAATAACCTGTTAGACTCTGTTCCCTGTCATCTGCCAAGTGGGTATACAGTCTGAGAGTGAAGATATAGTTTACTGTCAGACTTGATACCTTGACCAAAGCAATCTAGTGACTACTAAGCATTTGTAAACTTGAAACACTTTGTTAGTGCAGTCTCTACCAGACACTTGTGACAATAAATCCCTAGCTGCTGCCTAAGCACATGTCATCACAGAGCACCAAATATAATGGAAATATAGAAGGGGTCACCCACATGGATGGAAGAAGATAACCTGGAAAAAAACTAAAATTCAACAGAACTATGTAAATTTCCTAAGGAAGACTTCTAAACATTTGCCATAATAATGATCACCATAAAGGCCATAATAATGAAATCAATGAAAGAGAAAATCGACAAGTTTAGAGAAAGTGTGAAAAATGTCCAGACAGATATCACAGAACTAAATTAAAATATAACAGAGAGGAGGAAAAAGAGGAGGGGAAAAAACAGAGATTCCATAACAGAAAAAATGAAGCCAAATTTGAAGTAGTGGATTCAAGGATGGGGTAGTTGAAATCAAGAATAAAGAAGGAGGAGGACATAAAATAAATAAAGATAATTTAAGAGACTATGGGGCAGCATCAAGATACACACCATTCATAGCATATGGAGTATCAGAAGAAGAGAAAGAGAGTTTTTATCTGATAAAAAAAATAATAGCTGAGAATTTCTGCCAAACTAAGAAAGTAGACAGACAGACAAAATAAGTCAAAAACAGCATGCATCAGGACATGTTATAATTAGCATGGCAATAATAGAAAGTAAATTTGCCTATCTTTCCCTAGTGGGGTAGGGCTCTGGGGAAGTGAGGTTTCAGAACACATTAGTGAGGTTTGCTCAGGGAAGTCAGGTTGGCCTCATGGTAGCACATTCAGCTTGGTGGCTGAAAAGCATTATGATATAAAGCAGAACAAATAGTTTAATAATCAGGAATTTAAAGGTAAGAATATAGCAGATGAGATTTTAGGGTCTTCATGTTGGAAGAAGTTAGGAGGTCTACTTTAGGTATATTCCAAGGGGCCCATGACTTTACTAATTTTTGTCCAAGCCCAATAGCAAATATGCAGCTGGACTAAAAGTATTGTCTGGGTTAGTGTATTGTACCAAAGTAAAACACTCTGGGGGAGGGGGCAGAGAGAGGGTTCAGGTCCTGGAACATGATGGCAGAGTAGGACCTAGTGGGGGTTGAATTATTGTGTGGAAAACTGAGAAATGTTTTTTTTTTAAGTTTTTTAAAATTACCTTTATTGTATAGAGACAGCCAGAAATCGAGAAGGTAGGGGGAGATAGGGAAATAGAACATATGTTCACATGTATACATAAATTAGGGCAAAATATATACCTGAAAGCAAAAATACACAATAGTCTGTAGTGAGTCAGTATCAAGTTCATAATGAAACAGTGTCTACTTAGACTTAGATACCCTCCTCACCTACTTCCTATTACAGTTTTCTCACTCACTCCAAAGTTAACCTCATCAAAGCAAGGACTGCAAAAGTTAAATAAGAGTAAGAAACTAGCATACTTTAACTATGACTCTTTAGTCACTATCAGGCCATTTCATCAGCTGGGGCCCTAATTGGGGAGTTCTGAGATTCCCAAACAGACATGATGGGCCTAGACCTCTAATAAACCCCTCTCTCCATTATTACCAGTCATTTGTACCAGGAACAACACAATAGACCCCTTTGTGGGCCCCCATAGGACCTTGCCCTCAACTTGGATCAACAATAGTAGAGAAAGTTCCATCCTCCGAAGGGAGGATGGACAACCTACTCTATGCTACATCTGAGGAAGATGGGTCCTGATATTGGGGCAGCTTGGAATGGTCCTACTAATGACCACAGAATGTGAGCTCAGATCTACAGGGATGCAGAGGTAACATAGGCTCCTAAGCTGATTATGGGCCCAAGATCAGATCAAATCGATGGGGTTTACAGTCAACAATATTTATACCCATTTCTCATATTAGGGAGCTACTCTTTCCCCTGATCCAGCTTTCTGGTCTTTTTCCAGTCATAGCATCATCTCCCCAGACAATAACTTGGATCCACCTGCATATCAGATTTCAGGCTCAGGGGCAAAAAAAAAAAAAAAAAAACTAGTATAGCCACAGGCCCTTTGTAATTTAAAATATGCCTACTAGCTATCTACAAAATGGAGGACCCCCAACTCTTCATCTGCACTATTCAAGCCCATAGGTCCATGATTGGTCAACAATTGTTTGGCTTTGTATGTTAACTTTCTCTTGTCAACCACCAGGTTCCCGATGCTAGCATGATGCTGACCAGACTTCCCTGGACAGACAACCCCACCAACGTGTCCTGGAGCTCTGCTTCCCCAGAGCCCTTCCCCACTAGGAAAAGAGAGAGACAGGCTGGCAGTATGGATCGACCTGTCAGGCCCATGTTCAGCGAGGAAGCAATTACAGAAGCCAGACCTTCCAGCTTCTGCATCCCACAATGACCTTGGGTCCATATTCCCAGAGGGTTAAAGAATAGGAAAGCTATCAGGGGAAGGGATGGGATACAGAGTTCTGGTTGTGGGAATTATACGAAGTTGTACCCCTCTTATCCTATGGTTTTGTCAATGTTTCCTTTTTACAAATAATTTAAAAAATGTTATTAAGAGGTCTTTATTTTAAAAAAAGAAAAGAAACAGAAAGACACCTGCAGCTCTACTTCACCGCTAATGAAGCTTTCCCCCTGCAGGTGGGGACTGGGGGCTTGAACCAATTTTTTTCTTCTTTTGCCTCCAGGGTTATTGCTGGGGCTTGTTGCCTGCACTACAAATCCACTGCTCCTGGGGGCCATTTTTCCCATTTTGTTGCCCTTGTTGTCATTATTATTGTTGGCATTGCTGTTGGATAGGACAGAGAGAAATGGAGAGAAGAGGGGAAGACAGAGAGGGGGAGAGAAAAATAGACACCTGTAGACCTGCTTCACCGCTGGTGAAGCGATGCCCCTACAGGTGGGGAGCTGGGGGGCTCAAATGGGGATCCTTATGGCGGTCCTTGCACTTCGTGCCATGTGTGCTTAATCCACTGTGCTACCGCCCAACTCCCCTAAGAAATGTTTTATATATACAAACTAATGTATTTTACTGTCACCTGTAAACCCTTAGTCCCCCAATAAAGAAATTATATATATATGGCCTGGGAAGCTAGTATCAGAGTTGGGAAAAGGACTAAAAACCTGGATCAGAGCATAGAGTATCTCCCCAATATGGGAAAAGTATATAAATACTGTTAACTGTAAACTCCACCAATCTGACCTAGGGCCCATATCTATTCATATTTAGCTCAGAAGCCTGTGTAACCTCTGCATCTCTGTCGGTCGGAGCTCACATTCCATGGTCATAGTTAGGAACATTCTAGGCTGCACTCATTTCAGGGCCAGCCTTCCTGGATTGGCAGAGTATATTGACCTAGTCTCCTTCGAGAATGGGACAGTTTCTACCATTGTTGTTCTACATTGGAGGTAAGGTCTTGTAGAGGCCCACAAGAGGGTTTATGATGTTGTTCTTGATGGAATGATTGAGCCCCACTTCCCCAGTGCCCTACCCCACTAGGGAAAGACAGAAACAGGCTGGGGTATGAATCGACCTACCAATGCCCATGTACAGTGGAGAAGCAATTACAGAAGCCAGACCTTCCACCTTCTGTATCCCATAAAGATCTTTGGTCCATAATCCCAGAGGGATAAAGACTAGGCAACTTTCCAATGGAGGGGATGGGATATGGAACTCTGGTGGTGGGGATTGTATGGAATTGTACCCTCTTATCCCACAATCTTGTTGATCATTATTAAATCACTAACAAAAAAATTCTCTCTCATTTGGAGGATTATTGAAAAAACCCTGAGCTGAAGTCACCCCATTTACATTTTGGTAGAAAGGAGTACTACATTCTTAATTAGAGAGGGCAGTTGTCTTTATTCCACATCGATTGTGGATTGTGTTTGACATGAATTTATCTTATGTAAGATAAAATTTAGCTTGCATGAAAGTATTTCTTAGTACTTGTATAAAATTAAGCTGTTGCTTTAGTGATGAATGTTAACTATAATAAAGATGGGACTGAGCGGGGGCTATGCAACAATGCCTTGAATTTGTAAGAATTGTCAACTAGTAATAAAACAGTTTTCTTCAAAAGAGAAAGAAAGGAAGGAAAGAAGAAAGGAAGGAAAGAAGAAAGGAAGGAAGGAAGGAAGGAAGGAAGGAAGGAAGGAAGGAAGGAATACAGTCTGTGTTTTAAGCAGCAAGAAAAATGAAAAAGCCAGAGTTATCTATAAAGGAACTCCCATAAGATTATCAGATGATTTGTTAACAAAAACTCCAAAGAAGAACTGGTATAATATATTCAAAGTTAAGAATGGAGAAGACGTCCATTCAAGTATACTCTACACAGCTACGTTGTTACTAAGATTTGAAAGACTGACAAGAGTTTTTCAAACAAACAATAATTCAACAAATTCATTACTACTACATTGACGCAACAAGAAATACTAAAGAAACCGACATAAAAGAAAAACACTGAATGATCTCACTTTGTAAATAAAGTGATGTAGGGTCAAGAGAAGACACACTTCTCATTTAGTGGATTTTCCAACCATTTAAAGTTTCTTTTACTTTATTCTCAATGACTCAAATACCGTATCACCATTATAAGACAGAAATAAGTCTGCGGCCAGAGTTCAAAATAAGTTTACTGAACTAGTTATGGGAGAAGAGAGCTAAATATTTTAAACTATGCTGGAATTGGATGGTAACTACAGACAAGTTCCAGCACTTGCTGGCTGACAGCAGAGCAGATGTCTGTCAGCTGGAAGCCACGGGCCACATCAGGGGCCCTGGTATTACTACCTGAGAGAGTCTGGTCTTTGAAAAATTTGGCAGAATGAGATAGAAAACTGCAAAAGTTTATGATCAAAGACACCACAATGTGATAGAATATTGAATGCAGTGTGATAATTAGTGCCCAGAAGGAAGCCATGTTCACCTAAACTGAGCCCATTCGGCTACAGACAGACTATGACCCACATAGTCAACGACTGCCACCTCTCCAGATTCAAAGGAGTTCTCGAAACTTTACATCAGGCTCAACCTGACGCTGTTGACTGGCTACGGAAAAAGGGCAAACGCTAGAAGAAGAAGTGTGTTTGAATTCAGTAAAAGGCTAAGTCATTTGTATGCCTATTATTTTTGCCCTTCTGGAAGCTATTTCACACAAGTCTAGGTTGAACTGCAGTGTTTCTGCTATACTGATTAGGACTGAAAAGAAGATTGGCAATCTGAAAAGAACTGGAATGCTCTGGGCTAAACAGATATGGTTAGTAATTTTAAGTATGGGGCAACATACTTAATAAAAGCCATCCAAAAGAATGTAGACAGATCCCTTTAGATAATATTTGCCTCATTTGGGTCCTAGTTAGGTATATGCTGATAGTGGAAGGCTGTAAGTTCTCTGTCTTCAAAGTTCAAACGAAGTAAATGGAACTTTGGCTTAACATCATCTAATTTAGTGGACTAAAAATTATAAACAAAACATAGAAGACATTTGCTTGAGAGTTTGAGCCCTCGGTGTGACCTCTGCCATTGAGCCCATCCCTGCTCAGATGTCAGGGCAGCGCTGTTCACATCATCTTTGACGCCCCTGGGAAGCATCGTGCCATAGCTCCCCATGTAATGCCATCTGCTGCTCTGGGAACAGCATGATTCCCACTTCAGCCCCAGAGCTGGAAAAATCCTTATTATCCTCCTTGAATTGTACCTCAACCTAAGGCTCATTTTTTCCCCTCAGGATCTTGAATACCATCCTAGGAGAGAGCTCTTGTTTAAGATGTATGTTCTCATTGATGACACTCAGCTGCTGCAAGGGATAAACCTCCATGTATGAGCAATCTGAGAAATAAACAACACACCAGACAAAAACTGACTCGGCAGTGATGAAAACCCTTAGGGAAAATGTATGTCTGGTCTGAAGTAGTCCCACTAGATATCATTAAACTGTATAACAAACACAAATCTCATTTGATGAGTTTGGCACTAGAAAATCTGCTCTGACATGGCATTAGATTAAAATATTTCCTGGATGTTTAATATAGCTCAGAACAACCGGAATATTGAAATTGAATGTAGGGAAGAGACAAAGAAGATGCCTCAAGAGGAGGCTTAGAATATTGTTACTACACTCAGGTCCACATCTCCATTTTTGTGGCTGTGACACAATCTGATCTTACCTACTTTGCTATAGATATGGGATAAGGATTTGTTAGTGAAGAAGGGTGGCTTGCAGTCAAACTCTGACTTGTTCTTACCAACAATTGCTCAGTATCTCAGCACATCATTCAATCTCTTTGATCCTTAGCTTCTGAGGCATTATTACATTTTCAAATTATGACTGAAATAATATCCCATGTTACTCAGAGCCTTCTGGAACAGTGCCACTTCCTTTTCAATACATGAATTCTAATTAATGTCTTATCTAATCTAAAGGGGTTTGTGGCTTACTTGTTACCATTACAGCAAGGTATAAGTGATACTGCTTGGTTTTTAAGGCTCCATTATAAAAAACAATGCTTCTTATGCATCTTTCACTAGAATGTTGGTTCCTGAATCTTTGGGGAACTATGTGAGAATTTCAACTATGTGAGGTGACCATGCTGTAAGGAAACCAATCCAAGAGGGAGGTCTTGCACAGATGTTCCAGCAGTTGGAAGCTCTAGTCTTTGAGCCCCCTCATCCCATAGGAATGAGTCTTTCTCATAGGATAGCAACCGCTGTCATGAATCTACTCTCAGCCTGTATGTTTCCCAGTTAAATCACCAGACATCATAAAGTACAAACAAACACAACTACATCTGTTCCAAATTACTGTACCACAGAATCTGTGAGCACATGAAAACATTATTTTATAACACTAAATTTATAGTATTTGTTGTCCACATTTGTAACAGGTACAATAGTGACTGGGCAGTTTTCATATAATACTGAGGAAATCAAATGGCTTTATGAGTGGGAAAAAATCTAAGGTGTAAATTTCATCTCTTAAATACAAAGATAGTATTATTTTTCCTGACTTGTATCTCAAGGCCCTGTATT
Source organism: Erinaceus europaeus (assembly GCF_950295315.1). NCBI lineage: Eukaryota > Metazoa > Chordata > Mammalia > Eulipotyphla > Erinaceidae > Erinaceus > Erinaceus europaeus. The sequence continues at coordinate 101,462,074 of NC_080185.1, read as the reverse complement.
ATAGGTACTTGCTTAGTAACAATTTTCACTTTCAAAACTCTTCATTTTACAGGAACTGTAGTAATTTGGAAGAACTTGATAAGTCTAAAATAATGATGACTGCATAATTATCACATATACACATACATACATACACGCATATCTACATACACATGATATATTTTTGTTTGTCACCGACAAGTGAATCTGAGCAGAAAATGTGTTTAGTAGAGAAATATCTTTACAAATATAGGTCAAGTAACACAGTCAGTAGTATGTATACAAATATATGGAGAGAGAGAAATTGCACATAAAAATCAAGCTAAAAAGGCAACTAAGTAACTGGGAGAAGATATTTGCACATCACACATCTGACAAGAAATTGATATAAAAATTCATAAAGACATAAAATAGCTCAATAACAAAGAAACAAACAAACCAGCTATAAAACGGACAGAAGATCTGGACAGTTCTCTAAAGAAGATGAATATTCAGATGGGCTATGAGAACATGGAAAAAAATGCTCTACATCATTTATCATTAGGGAAATTCAAATTAAGGCCACTGTAAGATACTACCTCACACATATGATGATGGCTTACAATAACAAAACAGAAAATTACATGTTGGTGAGGATGTGGAGAAAAAGAAACTCTGTACACTGTTGGTGGGAATGAAAACTGGGCAGCCCTTACAGAAAATACTTAAGAGTCTTTAAACAAAATAAAAATGAAAATACCTTATGATCCAGCAGTACTACAAATCCAAAGGACATGGAAGCAACCATGTGAAAAGATAGAAGGACACATATGTGATAGCTGAATTATTTATAATAGTCAAAGTATGGAAATAACTTTAAATTCCCAACAAAAGTGACTGGATAAAGAAGTTGTGGGATATATATTCAATGGAACATGACTCCACTGCCAAAAAGCATGAGATTGCCATTTGGAACAAAATGGATGGAAGTAAAGGTGATTATGCTAAATGAAATAACTAAAGAGATACAACTATTGGATCATGTAGCTCATATGTGAAATATATATGAAAAGGTTAAATGAACTTGCAAGAAATCGTAACCAAACTGACTCATGAACTTTCTGACAACAATGATGGTTATCAGTGAGGGGTGGAGAGTTGGGACAGAACTTAGGTAGAGTGTGTGGTGACTTAAATGAACCATATGTGGATATTAAATTATACTCCTGAACTATAATTTTGTAAAACACTACTAAATGATGAGTAATTTATTTAAAACTTCATGCATTTTGTATTGATATATATTTTAATTTTATAAAATATTTGTTAATGATTTAGTAATAGTTCACAGGAGTATAGGATTACAGGAGATCAACTCTACACTCACCACCAAAGTTCTATGTCCAAAGATCTTGCAAAGTCTTTGAGACAATTCAACTACATTTCTTTCTTTTTAAAAATAAATAAATTTATTTATTTATTATTGAACAGAGAGAGAGAGAAATTGAGAGGGGAGAGGAAGATAGAGAGGGAGAGAGACAGAGAGACACCTATAGCCCTGCTTCACAACTCATGAAGCTTTCCCCCTGTAGGTGGGGACCAGGGTCTTGAACCCAGATCCTTGCTCACTGTAGTGTGTGCACTTAACCAGGTGTACTACCACCTGGCCCTAACTTTTCTTTTTGAAAGTTTATGTACTTCATTCATTTCTCTACAATCCACATAAGCAAAATCATGTAGTAGTCACCCTTCATCTTTTCATTTACTTTACTAAACATAATCACCTCCTGTTCCAAACATTTTGTCCGAAAGGATATAATATATTATCTTTTGAAATGCAGAGTAGTTTCTCAGTGAATATGTCATACTGATATTTTTTCAAGAAGAACTTGGGCTTATTTAAACTCTACTAGTGTGATTTTTTTTTCAGTAGAACAATAAGCATTTCTATACTTTTAAATAAAATTACATTGTTCCCCAAATAAATTCTAAATGAATGGTTTCCTCTTTCAGCTTTGCCTCTCTGGCTCTGTAAAAGACTTGAACTCATGTATGACTTTAGAAACAACTACAACTTTTCAACAAGATTTTGAAAAGCTTCTGGATCACTCTTCAGTTTTTATCAATATTTCCCCTTTATAAGTTGGTGTCTTTCTTCTTTCTACAAATGGGTCTTTACTACATAAAAAAACATGAGTCACAGCATACACAAGAAGAAGTCATATAATATCAATCACTAGCTGTCTAGATGTCTGGGAAATATCACTTGGTGATGGAAGACCAAGCATAATACAGGTCCAACATACATAATATCAAAGGTCTTGAGAAGGAAGCCAATCAGTAGTGCACCGGGTTAAGTGCCCATAGTGCGAAGCGCTAGGGCTATGGAAAGATCCCGGTTCCAGCCCCCGGCTCCCCATCTGCAGGGGGGTTGATTCATAAGCGGTAAAGCAAGTCTGCAGGTGTCTATCTTTCTCTCCCCCTCTCTGTCTTCCCCTCCTATCTCAGTTTCTCTCTGTCCTATCCAACAACAACAACAATTAATAACAGCAACAACGAAGGAAAAAATATGGCCACCAGGAGCAATACATTTGCCGTGTAGGCACTGAGCCCCATTGATAACCTTGGAGGGAAAAAAAAAGTCTTGGGAGAAGGGAAAACAGGTTGTAATAATGTAAACCAGCACTTGATATTTTACATAATGACAATGATTTTTTTTCTGAATATGGTCTTCCTCCTCCTCTCCCTCCTTTCAAGGCAGTACCTAGGAACGAACTCAGCATCTCCTTCATAAATAACACTACCAAGCTATCTCTCTGGACTAATTTTCTATTATTTACTTGTGAGAAAGAGACAGACAACACAATAGCATCTCACCATCCAAGGGCTCCCTTGGTGTCATCCCTGGCACTCCCATGTGATGCTGGGGCTAGAACCAAGGGTCACCTTCATGGTAAGGCATTCACTGTACTGGTTATAATATCTCATGACCCCTAGACACTGATTCTCAATTATTACTTGTATTTGATTTCTCCTTTTAAACACATTTTTATTTATAGTTGTCACATGAAAATAAAGAACAGTGGAAAATTTCTAAGAAATTCAGACACTGGCTTTTTATAAGGATTACTGCTGGCAGGAATTAATGTAATCATTTACTTTAAATCTACTTAAGGGGTGGTATTTTTCTCATTCTTCATCAAGCTGATAAGAAAATATTTGAATAGTAAGGCAGTCATTCTCTATAATTTCAAGTGTCTGAAACAGTCCAATATCTGCACATATTAAAAATAATAGTTACAGGGAGTCGGGCGGTAGCCCAGCGGGTTAAGCGCATGTGGTGCAAAGCGCAAGGACAGGCAGAATGATCCCGGTTTGAGCCTCCGGCTCCCCACCTGCAGGGGAGTAGCTTCACAGGTGGTGAAGCAGGTCTGCAGGTGTTTATCTTTCTCTCCCTCTCTGTCTTCCCCTCCTCTCTCCATTTCTCTCTGTCCTATCCAGCAACGATGACATCAATAACAACAACAATAATAACTACAACAATAAAAAGACAACAAGGGCAACAAAAGGGAAAATGAATAAATTTAAAAATAATAATAATAATAATAGTTATAGAAAAAGACAAAGTTCTATAGGCACACTATTAGACAAAGTATCCCTCTATCATATGAATTCATTGTCGTGTTATTGAGCTCTATCAATTCTGCCAGTAGTCTCTGGTCCATGTACATCCTTAAGTGCATCTGATCTTAGTGGGGACCCAAATAATATCATGCCTTCTTTGTAAAAACCTACTCACATCACAGATCTGGGCCCTTCTGTGCTTCCAATTTAAGTTGAAATGCCAGGCATTTAACATATTAAGATCAAAGACAGTTCTTTGCACTAGCAGGTTGTTTTTCCTATAGATTGTGAAGTACAGCACGTCTGATGATATTTGAATCTTAGATGTGCCCTAACAGTGGCAGCCTAACTACCCTTCTTATCCTACAACAAATTTTGCCACACTTTTCATTTTACTTCTTTGTAATATGCACTAAAAGAGTTTGTATAACTAGTGAAATACTAAAGAGAGGTAAGTAATCTCAGACAAGAAAGGAAAAGGAGATTGACCTAATATTAACTTTAGCTCTTAGGGTAGACATTTCTCATATTCCTATCTAGAGTTTTTCTATCTATATTTTCAAGAATTCCTAATTGCCCAAAGCAATAATTTCAAATAGACAAAACTCTGAGACTTAAATTAGAAGCAAAAACCTGAAGAGGGTCTCTCTATTTCCACTTATTTTATTGCCTGAAGTTGTTATTTTACATCTATGAAAATCATTTCATATATGGTTTGAAATCATAGTATTTGTGTACTTTCACATCACCCTTCTTGGCTACTGTGCTATTGTTTACATACATCTCTCTCTTACACACATATAAAATCTACAACATAGTGTTAGTGTCATTGTTTAGAAAAGTGAAAGTCCGGGAGTCGGGCGGTGGCACGGCGGGTTAAACGTATGTGGTACAAAGCGCAAGGACTAGCCATAAGGATCCCAGTTTGAGCCCCCAGCTTCCCACCTGCAGGGGAGCCACTTCAAAGGCGTGAAACAGATCTGCAAGTGTCTATATTTCTCTCCCCCTCTCTGTCTTCCCCTCTTCTCTCCATTTCTCTCTGTCCTATCCATCAACAATGACATCAATAACCACAACAATGTTAAACAACAAGGACAACAAAAGGGAAAATAAATAAATATAAAAAAATTTTAAAAAGAAAAGTGAAAGTCTATGCCCATGTTTGATGAGAACAAAGAACAGTCCTTTATCTCAAGGCTTTATCTTTGTCGCATGAATATGTAGCTATTATAATTTTTCCCAGGAAAAGTTCTCAGATTCAGAATGTACTGAAAGAGGAGGAAGAATGGGAGAAGAGGAAAGACCTTCTGGATTTAAGAACATGTGCTCCTACATTTAGACAGGTGGGAACATCACACATATATTTAAATATAAAATCCTTCGCACTACACACATGTAATTTGTGGGTTTTGTAACTATTGCATATTTCAATAAAATATTTCAAAATTTTAACTCCATATGCATAAAAAGTTAGCAATAAAAAAAGAAAATTGTATTTTACTTTTATCAACTGAAGTGTCATGTATGATGTATGTTAGTAGTGTATGATGATATATGAAGTAACCTAAATTAATCTGTTGCAGATTTGTTGTTTTACAAAAAGAAAAAAGAAGAAAGCCTCGCATCACTTCAAGGCACGAAATTGGTTAAGAGTGTTTAAACTTTATGTCCCACCAAGTTTTTTTTAAGAGAATAGAACAAAAAAATACAACCATTTATCTGAAACCGGAAAATACCTAGAATCGCCAAAACAATCTTGAGGAAAAGAAACAAAAATGGAGGCCTCACACTTCCAGATCTTAAACTACATTATAAGGCCATCATAATCAAAAAAGCCTGGTACTGGAACAAAAACAGATACACAGACCAGTGGAACAGAATTAGAAACCCAGAAATAAACCTCCACAACTATGGACATCTAATTTTGGATAAGGGGCCCAAATTGTTAAACAGATGATGGAGGGTATCTTCAAATGGAGCTGGGAAAACTGGGTTGAAATGTGCAGAGAAATAAAACTGAACCACTTTATCTCACCAGAAACAAAAGTCAACTCCAAATGGATCAAGAACCTGGATGTTAGGACCAGAAACTATCAAATACTTAGAGGAAAATATTGGTGGATAACTTTCCCATTTTTGTGAAGTGTCTCTTTGTTTGGGTGGTGATCTTTTCCTGGGCAAAGCTATTCAATTTGATGTAGCCCCATTGAATTGTTTTTGATTTAGTCTTCCTTGCAATTGGGTTTGTATTATCAAAGATTTCCTTGAGGTTTAGATGAGGTTTAGTGGAGAAGCAATTAGACCTTCCACTTTCTGCACCCCATAATGACCGTGGGTCCATGCTCCAAAAGGGATAAAGAATAGGAAAGCTTTCAATGGAGGGTATGGAATACATAACTGTGGTGATGGGAATTGTGTGGAATTGTACCCATATTATCCTATGGTCTTGTTGATCATTATTAAATAAATGATAATAATAATAAATTTTAAAGAGTGTTCAAATTCTGACTGCTTAGCGAATCATATGATGAAGTAGATAAGAATCTGCAATTCATACATGGAAATAATTTTAAGCAATTGCTTAAGACAGTGAGAAATCATGAAGCTCAATGCAGTGATATACAAAAATCACAAGGTTTAGCAGAATAAAAAATTTAAAGAAAACCACCTTCAATATGAAATTCATAGCACTGTCATGTTTAGGTAAGTAAAAAATATTAATTGTCCAGGACCTTGCCTTCACTGTAGAGCAACAATGGTAAGGAGTGCCCCACCCTCTGAAGAGAGTCTGGGCCAGACTACTCTGCCACTCAATGAAGACTAATCCTGAAATGAGTACAGCCTACAATGTTCCTAGCTGTGACCATGTACTGCAAGCTCAGACTGACAGGAATCCAGAGGAAACACAGGCTCCTGTGCTAAATATTAATATATAGGGGCCCTAGGTCAGATCTGTGAGGTTTACAGTAAGTAGTACTTATATACTTTCCTCATATTTGGGAGCTATTCTCTGGCCTAATCCAGCTTTCAACTCTGACACCTTCTTCCCACAGAATATTTTCACTCCACCTGCATGTTCGCTGTCAGGCTTAGGCAAAAATTACTAAAGTCATAGGCCCCTTGGAACATACCTAAAATTGATTTCCTAGCTTCTTCCCACCCAAAGACCCTTGATTTCATCTGCTCTATTCCTATCTTTGGGTGCTTACTTATTAAACAATTTTTCCTGCTTTGTATCTTACTGCCTTTCAGCCACCAAGTTGCAGATGCTACTTTGATTCCATCCTGACTTCCCCTGGGCAGACAACCACACCAATGTGTCCCAGAACCTCACCTAATCAGAGCCCCACCCCACTAGGGAAAGATAGAAACAAGCTGGGGGTATGGATCGACCTGCCAATGTTCATGTCTAGTGGAGAAGCAATTACAGAAGCCAGACCTTCCACCTTCACCTCATAAAGATCTTTGGTCCATACTTACAGAGAGATAAAGAATAGGAAAGTTTACAATGGAGGGGATGGAACATGGAACTGATGGTGGGAACTATATGGAATTGTACCCCTGTTATCTTATAATCTTGTTAATCATTATTAAGTCATTAATAAAAATTAAAAATAAATAAAATTCAGGATACTATTTCCTAATGTTCTAGGACATTGAGAAATATAATGAAATACATTTTTAAAATTTATAGGTTAATTTATGTCCTTGCTTTTGGGGGATAGTTAAAACTAAATGAGGATTTCTAGTTAAATTCTATGTTGGTTAATTAAAAAGTGAAATACTTTTATTTAAGACATAAACATCCTTTAGAGTTGTCATGTGCAAAAAGTGAAAGACCTAAGTGTTAAGAAATGAAGAAATGCATGTCTAAAATTAACCAACTAGACAGGCAGAATGCAATCTGGATGAGTTGCAGAAAGAATATTGGACAAGACTATGGATATGTGTTAGCTCTCTATACATCATCTGGGCAATATTTTTCTAATTAAATGCTTTTGAAATTCAGAAGCTAAATATCTGCTTTGTTTTTAAAAAGATTCATTTTATAAGAGTTTCTCATGAGAGAAAATACTGGAGCATCACTATTGTATATGGGTTGCCAAGGATTGAACCAGGAGCCTCAGGCATGCAAGTCTTGCCTCAGGTATGCCAGGCCTATGCTCTACCAGTTGACTCTATATCTCCACCTGCTACAAGAAGCTAAATATTAAAACAAAAAAATTTTACCAAACAAAGCAATGTTATAGATAAAAATGTTAATGAGTTTTCAATCCTCCAAGCAATTTCAAATAGAGCATTGATTTTTCATTAAACAAAAGCTAAACATCAAAATCGTAGTAATACTTTACATGAATCTCTATGCATTTTTCAAAATAGCTCATAATTAAATTACTGTGCTTGGCTGTCCAAACATGGATCTAGTGCAGGTACTGGTTGGCCTGGCTTCACAGAGAAGGGAATTAAATTTCTAAAACATGTTGTGGTTAATGAATGTCTTCATGGTTGATCACCATAAAAATGAAACTAAAATTGAAGGTTGTGTCCTCCACATTTCTGTGTGGTTTTCTTTTATCTTTTAACTCCATTGAAACAATGAAGTAGGCATCAAAATATATGAACTGAGGCAAGTTTGATAATAGTTTAAAGTCTAAAATTACCAAAATGTAAGCAGTCATTGTGAATTCTTTCTGTAAACTGGTACATGGTAATAAAAATACTATGCTCTGCTTCATATTCGCTCCACTGTATCTCTAGAAAAGACTCATTTTAAGTTTATAGATGAGAAGGATCTTCAGACAATTGATTTGTGGACCATCTTTTGACAAGAATATCTTCAGTTATATCTAAGGAAATGGGAGATTATGACATTGATCACATGCAAATATATTCTTTATTTTATATACTATCTTCTCCATGGGCAAAACTAGGAGGTTTTTGTTTTAAGGACACATGAATTAAAGCCATTTTCATTCCTTACTTGTGGACGTAACAAGGTACTATTTTAAAATGTCAGTGTTGGGAGTTGGGCAGTAGCGCAGCGGGTTAAGTGCACATGGCGCCAAGTGCAAGGACCGGTGTAAGGTTCCCGGTTCGAGCCCCTGGCTCCCCACCTGCAGGGGAGTCACTTCACAGGCAGTGAAGCAGGTCTGCAGGTGTCTTTCTCTCCCCCTCTCTGTCTTCCCCTCCCCTCTCCATTTCTCTCTGTCCTATCTAACAATGATGACAATAATAGCTACAACAATAAAACAACAAGGGCAACAAAAGGGAATTAATAAAATAAATAAATATTTTTTTTTAATGTCAGTGTTAAGATTCACTATGATGAAGGTGGGTACCTGTGCACAATTAGGAGCCCTTGTTTAGCTTTAAGGGAAAGAGAATTGGACAACAGTACACTCACAAATCCCTGCACATTCCTAAGGTGATGTTCCTGAGGAACTAGGTAGATGTAAAGTTAATAGGGGTTAACTGGAAAGGAAAAACTCTGGAAGTATGATCAAGTCTCTTGGTCTCAGAACATCTGATACTAGCTTAAAATGATGCTAATTTATGGCAGTCTTAACACAGAAAAGTCGGTGTCTTCTGAGAATCAATAAGGAGAAAGCACTGGTAGTTTTGTTTACCCAGAATGATTTTTATCCTAATACAGTGCATCTTATAGAATTAACATTCCATTTATGTAGTATTCACTGCTATTAGAAAAGCTCCCAATTGATCATCTCTTCTATGAGGATGGAAACCCAGATAGAATCTTTAATGCAGGGTGGCCTTCTGAACCCCAGATAGCAAGGGAATAAGTCTCCACTTCCGTGTTATATGTCACCATTACTATGCAGAGGAGACATAGCCAAAATGGATACACTTCTAGTAACAAGTTACTATCACAAGTTAATTTCCTAAGCAGAATTAATAACCTCACAGGTAACAACTTCCCTTTGCTGTAATACTTGGCACAACTTTTACTTTAAGTAAATGCAATGTGAACATTTCGGATCTTCTATTTGCTTTGGGAAGGCATGACCTTTATTGACTTTAGAAATAATCACTTCATTTTCTTTATGTCATTGGTCCCAGTCATCGAATGTGTCAGCTCAAAATACATCACCAGGGGTTGACAAACAGTGTGGGATGAAGTAAAAACCTACTGATGCAGTTCAAAAATCATTTTTAGAAGTTTGCCTCCTGAATATTTATTTCCCCATCTTGCCTTAATTTTTCTACACATATTTGTATTAATGTATTATTTTCTAAGAGGCTTTCTGAAGACATATGTCTAGCATATACAGGAATTAACAAAGACCTGGACATATGAGGGCCCAGTAAATGAGTAAATGTTTGCTAAATGTATCACTCTAAAGAAACTTACTTTGGGTTAAATCCTGAGCTCAGTACCATGAAGTCAGTTCAATGAGGGTGGGATCTAATGCAGAGAGAGGTCTGTAAACTTGGGCAAGTTATAGAACAGGGAAAAAAAGGGGGGTGGGAAAGGGGTAAGAAAGGGGAAAAAATTTACCCTAAACTAAACTTCAAAAATTGGGGGACCTTGGCGACCTTCTAAAAAACATTTGGTGCCAAGAGAAGTGCTATGTATCTAAATGGATTCTGGGCATGGTGATTCTGAGTCCAATGCTAGGACATAAGACTGACTCTTAAGTTTCAGGTCAGGTAAGGTAAGCAAGGGTGAACTTCTAAAGAGAAATGCAGGGTTAACTTCTTTTTTTTTTTTTCCCAGAGGTGCCTACCTCTGCAGGTTAACTTCTTATTTGATGAAAATTGCAGTTGGCACAATCTTAGCCCTCTTCTCAGCATAAACAGGGCTTTCTACTGCTGTAATTAAAGTGGCCATTCAATCTGCTGTTTTTGCCCAGGAATCTGCTGACAATCCAAACAAGTTGTACTCTCTGTGTACAAAAAAAAAGAAGAAAAAATAAGCTGTTAGACTTGTTGCTGTGAGTTACTATGAAAAAGCTGTAACTTTATACAAGCAAAAGTGCATTGCACTTAGGGCCCAGTCTTTTGTGGACAGGCATCTGGCTGCTTCCTACATTAAAGCCTCAGTGTGTTCTGTTTCTGCCTGAGATTCTGGTAACAGAGGCATCTGTACTCTATGTACACAGGGTGCAGAGAGCAAAGGATTTAAAAAGATTGTCATTTGGGAAAGCCAATGAAATGGCAAGAATGTTAGCTTTCATTTATTAACTGTGTCTTCCTACTGGTTTTATCTTATTGTCTGACAAACATTTCAAATGTATATCTAAAAGTGTTCAATGGAGGAGGTGGTATTTATGCAATGGCAGATTAAGAGACAACATGAAGAAAAAGAAGGAAACATGATAAACATTCCAAGAAAGTTCCTAAGCAACAGAATACTCCAACATACTTTGCTTCACTTAATCTTCAAATATGAAAACTGGAAAAAAGGGTTTAAAATAAAAACAAAATAAAGTTTAGCAGCACCATTGGAAGTAGAGATTTATTTTGTTTCATTAAGGTAAAGCCATGTTTTCCCAAGGTCAAACTGCTAGTACATGGCAGAGCCAGAACTGTCTTCTGAGAAATAAATACCCGATTAAAAATGAGTTTGTGTTGGACTGGATGATTAAGAATTTTTTTCTCCTCTAAACGTTCTGCAATGTTAAACAGCTTTTTAAGTAGGAAGTAGGAGAGAAAGTATTAGATGTAGGTCTAAATAGAACCATCAGCACTGGCAACAGCAACATCATAACAAGTTACCAAATTTGTCCCCAGCTAAAACTAGGGAGAAGGGATTATTGCTCCACAGGAAATGAATTTGTGAGCTGCTGCTCTCTGTAACTATGGCAACCCAGAGGTCCTGACTTCTCTGAGATACAGCACCAAATAAAAGCTACCAAATAAATCCATACTAGAAAAAATGTCTTCAATCTCTAAATGCCCTTGTGAAAGACTCACAGTCCGCTGGCCTGTTCTCCCATCAAGATGCATGCCTCATCCCTCTGATTAAGTTGAAGTGGATGAGGAGAGTACCCTGGGACAGACACACTTTGACTTTGTGAACTGGGCAATGATGGGTCTGTAGATAACTGAGCTTACCTTGGCCCAGTGTCAGCCAATTATGGAATCTTGACCAGTGCTCAGTTTCCTCACTTGTTACCTACAAGTGTAGACTAAGAGGCACATTGCTAGCATACAAAGCGCTTAGCACTGTGCCAGGCCCCAAATGAACGCTCAGTAAACAGTGCAGTTCCATTCTAGACGTCTATCATTGCTTGTTGGTATGCTTCTAAAAACCCCTTCTGTTTCATTTGGTTTAAATCCCCCCTGCTTAACACTGCATTCTATTTACATAACTACTGTATTCTATTTACATAACCACTGCAGGGCATTGGTTCAATCCCCACTGGTTCATGACATGTTTTTGCTCTGCCCCCTCTCCTTGTCATACCCTGATTTTCACCAGTTACTTTTCTCTCCACCCTCTCTGCATCACATCCTGTTCCCACCTTACTGGGCTAGTATATTTATAAGGACAAGATTGTTTGTAGTTTTGAGTTTAGCTTAGCTTGGTATAGATTGCGCTGCGACCTGCATGAATAAAGAGATACTGCCTACAGCTCAATCATGAGTCCCTGGTCGTCTGTCTCCCGTCAATGAAGCTCAGCCCGACATATGGCGCCCGAACAAGGGACTGACATAAGCCCTGAAACAGGGACCGGCACCGACGTGGGACCTAACCCGCCCATCGCCCAGATAAGTAAACCTGGCTACCCATCCGCCATGGGTTGCCTTTCTACTTATGAAGAGGTTTGCTAAAGCCTCTACTGTTTCATCATGAGACAGTTACTCTGTCTCTGGAACAGTTTGTTCTGGGCCACACTTCGGTTCCCTGACTGGGAACTTTGGTTTCTTGTGACCCTAATCATAGAGCTTGGGAGATGTACTGAGATTTCTCCTTGGACTTTCTGGATTCCCTCTCCCATATTTCCTGAGGAAAAGGACTACATTTTGCTCCAGGCCACAATTTGGTTCTTTATGACAGTGATGGTAGACCTTGGGATATGCATAGGGATTTCCCCTGGGACTTTCTGGACTTCTTTTTGAATGTTTCCCATGGAGAAGGACTACTTTAATTTGAGGAACATTCTCGAGTACCCTGGCAGTCCCCAAGAATGGAGACACGTGGTTAGTTCTACTCTCCTGATTGGATTCTTTCTTTGATGGGAAGACGCTTTTAAAAGTAGATGCCTGAAGCAATCCAGCAGGAACAGTCAGAAGCACCCTAAATGGAATTTTGAAGAGCTTTTTGGAGTAGGATGCCCTCCGGGGACTCATGATACTACATGGTGAGATCTGCATAATCTGGTTCAAGTTGCGTTTCATAAGAGAGTGATTTGAATGACTGAATTTTTGCTTGACATTGACTTTAAAAAAATGCTAGACGCAGCCATTTCTAGAGACATCCAGAAACAATCCAAAAAATTGTTTTTTCCTCCTTTGATTTCTTTTTTTACGTCTTGGCATAAATCTGAAATGTTTAATCCTGAAAATTGTATGAGTTATGGGCGGGGCAGATAGTGCAATGATTATGTTAATTATTCTCATGCCTGAGGCTTCTACCGTGGTTCTTCTGTTTACCTTTCCACATTGTATTGAGTTTAAACTGTTTAAACAACCTTAAAATCATACTAGAAAGGACTTCCAATTATAATGGAGTTATCAATTATAGTAAACTTCTAATCTGCTACAAGTTTTGTTTGACAAGTAAGTGAATTTCAGCTGTCAAGTCTTCACATGAAAAAGCATCTACTCAAATGGAATTCCTGGAAATCCATTTGGATCCTGTTCTCTGACATCACCCACAAGATGAAATGACTACAACGCACCAACCAATGATGTGACCTGGCACGACCTGAAGAAACAGATTCACAGACTCTAAAGATCACTTTCTACAGAAAAGCAGAATTCTGGTGGCCGACATTCCCCATCGAGACAGACATGCAGCGTTTCATCCCTTGGCATTTTCTTCCATGGCCATCTACTTTGGACTGACACTTCCATCGGACATACTGGTACACACTGCTGTGTTTCTCAAAGACTAACTTCAGCCAATTGCCTTGAGACTTTATAGGCCATGTCCCCTCGCCTGCAGGCTCTGTCCACAGAGGTAGAGAACTCCCCCTCCTTATTAGGTTATGCCCACAGAGGCAAGAAACGCCCTTTGAGGCAAGAGATGCCCCCAGAGGCATGAAGCGCTCCCAGAGGCAAGAAATGCCCTTTCACCTGCTAGGCCTTGCCCTTTGAGGCAAAAAACGTTCCCCTTGGCATCACACTGGTTATTGCTGCTCGCCTATTTTTTTTCCATGTCTTATGCCAGTTCTTTTGAAAACGCCTGTACGATATAGGTTTCTGTTCACCCCACACTCCTAATACTATGGCCATTAGTTAAAAAGAAAGGGGGAATTGTTGGTATGCTTCTAAAAACCCCTTCTGTTTCATTTGGTTTAAATCCCCCCTGCTTAACACTGCATTCTATTTACATAACTACTGTATTCTATTTACATAACCACTGCAGGGCATTGGTTCAATCCCCACTGGTTCATGATATGTTTTTGCTCCGCCCCCTCTCCTTGTCATACCCTCATTTTCACCAGTCACTTTTCTCTCCACCCTCTCTGCGTCACATCCTGTTCCCACCCTACTGGGCTAGTATATTTATAAGGACAAAATTGTTTGTAGTTTTGAGTTTAGCTTAGCTTGGTATAGATTGCACTGCGTCCTGCGTGAATAAAGAGATACTGCCTACAGCTCAACTATGAGTCCCTGGTCGTCTGTCTCCCGTCAATGAAGCTCAGCCTGACAATTGCTTCTGTTCCTTCCACTAATATATGTATTGGTTGGCCAATATTATGAGCAGGGGCCATTCTAAATACTCACAATGCACAATAGAACAAAACAGATGCAAATTAAGTAGGGATAAGTGTTAAAAGAAAAAAAAAGTGAAGGAGGAGATCAAGAGCTGAAGTTTTAGTTCATGTAGCCAGAAAGGTCTCATAGTGATAGGACTTTTGAATAAAGACATAAAGTGATAGAGGAGCCATGAATTCTCTGGCAGAAGTCAGAAGTTGCCTGGCATGTCTGAGAAATAGCAAGGAAGCTACCTTGCTAAGATCAGACTATACGGCTGGGGAAACATGGAGAGTGGAGAGCCCTGCCCTGGGACAGAATGAGGAATTTGGACCAGAGATAAGAGTGGTCCAGGTTGGTGGAAGAGGAGAGGCTTAGCTGTGGAAAGATTCTGGAAACATTCTGAATATAAAGAGGGTTCCCAGGGTGTTATATGGATGCCATAGTACAATGTAGAGAGATTTTAAAGACAAAGGTGCTGTAAAGATAGATTCACCTTTGAATCTACATGGTTGGAAAAAATGGCTTTCTTAGGGCAGACAATTTAGAAATATTTAACATTTTCAGAGTTGGAGTTACCTTAGAGCCTGGTACTTGGATAATATTGTTACTCTTGATTTTGGTCAAACTATACCACAAAAGGCACCAGAGAAAAGCACTACTTTATCAGGGTGTTTCCTTTTATACTTAAACAGTTCTTAAACTGCATTTAGCCTCCCTGTGTAGTACAAAATAAAATGAAAAAAAAAAAGACCGTATGAATATATGTAGTTGGATTCAACCTTCCCAAATCTCAAGGGTTTTTTTTGTTTGTTTTCTGTATCTCTATTCTGATAGTGAATATAGTTTGTAATACACCACTTATTGTGATTTATGCATACAGGAAACTTTCTCGTTTCATCCAAAATATTGTTACAAATGAAGAGGGAAACACTGAGGACAGAGCACTATGGAAATTCTCCATCGGTGGTTATCATGAAGCAATGCCAACTTCATCACAAACTTGAAAATGTAGACAATGAGAAATCGGAGTTCAATCCTTGTCAAATATTGTGCATGCAAGCACATGTGCATACAGTCTCCCCATTTCCTTCTCCCACACACACACACACACACACACACACAAGATTTGAAAAGATCTGGGAGGTAAGGGAAAGGACAACATGCTTTAAGGGATAGTTCCTATTCTCAAAATTGTACACTGTTTCAAAATAAAGCTTTCCCCTTTACACAAATGATTGAAGTGCAAAATTCTGTTATTACTCTAGACACCCAACAGGATACTTTAGGGCTGTCTTTCAACAATAAATAAACCTGTTACAGATTACTTCTATTTTGACAATGATTTTCCAGTTTTCCCCCAGGAGGTTAGTAGAACTTTTTAAATAGTTTCCAGAAATGCAAATATATTAAACATTCTGAATTTCACTAGTCATTATTTTAAAAAGGAAATGAATCTGACTTTTTAAAAATTTATTAATGGATAGAAATAGAGAAATTGAGAAGGTAGGAGGAGGAGATAAAAAGGGAAAAGGACAAAAAGACACCTGCAGCCCTATTTCACCACGTGAAGCTGTCCCTTTGTAGGTGGGGACCAGAGGCTTGAAATAAATCTGTTTATATATATAGTTTAGTAAACAGGTGTGTTAGCTCATAGTGATTAGGCAGGATCATTTTTCTTCTACTCTAATGAAATATTATTTTATGTGAGTAATGAGAAGATAATCATTCCAACTTCTACAAATATGTAATTTACATGCTCAAGGTCCCAGCATTGCTAAAAAAAAAAAGTAACTGAATTGTTTGTCAAAAACTTATAGAATTACATACAAAAAATGGCTAAATGGAAAACCACTACTCATAGTCAGACTTTGTTTACACTTCATTTCAGAAAGAGAAAGAAAGCACACAAAAAGGGAGAATTATCACAGCACTGCTCCATGGTTTGTGGAACTTTCCTGGCACTATAGCACTCCCATGTAGAGGCAGGATTCAAACCCAGGGTCTAATGAATGGTTAGACAGGCACTGCACTGAGTGGGCTATTTTCTGGACCCAAAGCCATTTTAAAAGATTGATTTATTGATTTACTTATGGCAAAGGAGGGCCAGAGAGTGGGAGTGAGAGCAAACACTAGAGAGATGTTTAGCTCTGAGAATTTTAGACAAGGTAGTACTGGTCACTGAACTTGAGTCTCTGGAGACTCAGCATGCAAGCTGGTGCTCGAACAGTCTGATGTATCTCCCCAGTCCAAACATACACAGTTGGATAACCAAAACTAGAGGAAATTAAAGAGCAGGTCCACCAATTCCCCTCAAACTCTTTTCTTTTTTAATTCAACTTCACCTATGCACTTTTTCTGCCTCTGGAAATCACTTTTCCTTATCCTAGAGTCATATATCCTTCAAAAATATTACATATACGTAAATACAATATGTAGACTTTTGAGTCTAGCTCCATTCAACTATTATAATATATTTGGGATTTGTTCAAGCTGTTACATATATGAAGTCTGTTTCCTTTCTTTGCTAAGTAGTATTCCACTGCAGGTACGTTTCTTGATTTTTTCTTAAACTCTTTCCTAGTATGAAACCATCTTTTTACACTTAGGGGTAACTGTGAGCAAACCTAATAACAATATTCCCAGACAGTTATATTTGTGTGACCATAAATATTATTAAGTTGAATAAATACCTAATAATAAGATTATTGCCTGGACTAAACTATCTATTTATATTTACAAGAAACTGCAAAACAAATAGTCTCCTGTGCTGAATATAGGCCCAGATCAAAATCGATGGAGGTTACAGTAAACAATATTTATATACATTTTCCATATTTGGGAACTAATCTCTTCCCTGAGCCAGCTTTCTAGTCCTATTTCCAAATCTGACACAATCTACCCATAAAATACCTTTGGTCCATCTGGATGTTAGCTGTCAGGCTCAGGCAAAAATTAGTAAAGTCATGGGCCCCTTGGAAATATACCTAAAATAAACCTGCTAGCTTTTTTCAAAATGGAGACCCCAAGTCTCATTTGCTATAGTTTACCTTTATATTTCTGACTATTAAACAATTTGTCTGCTTTAAGACTTAATGCTTTTTCAGTCACCAAATTGCAGATGCTACCATGATGCCAACCTGACTTCACTGGAAGATGACCTCATCAATGTAACCTGGAACTGCATCTCTCCTTTCCCTGCCCCACCAGGGAAAGATAGAAACAGGCTGGGCATATTGATCGACCTGCCAATATCCATGTTCAATGGAGAAGCAATTACAGAAGCCAGACCTTCCACCTTCTGCACCCCATAATGATCCTAACAGGATCCTAAATAACAGGAAAGCTTCCAATGGAGGGGAGGGGATGAGATACAGAATTCCAGTGGTGGGATTTGTGTGGAATTGTACCCCTCTTATCCTATAGCCTTATTGATCATTATTAAATCAATTAAAAATGCAGAATAATTAAACTTAATCACTTTTTCTCACCATGTACAGAAGTAAACTCCAAATGGATCAAGGCCTTGGATGTTAGACAAGAAAACATGAAAATATAAGAGGAAAATACTGAAAAAACTATTAGATCTAAGTTTTAAAGTCATCTTCAATTATTTAAATTCATTTGCAAAAGCTTCCTCCAGCGCTATAATGCCTCCAATGTGGTGTAGGGGCTTGAATCTGGGCTGTGTACCCTGTAGATAAGCTTTCTTTCCAATACTATATTGACTTTTGCAGAGATGCTACTGGACTGGAAAATATTGCTATTAAATTATAGTCAGATATCCCAAGAGAGAACTCATGCCAAGTAAAATGTTGATAAAGACTGTTATAATAAAATACTCCTTAGTGGGTAGCTTCCAGTCAACAACAATTTATTTTTCATAGTTCTGGAGGCTGGAAATTCAAGACTATATGCCAAAATGGTCATGTACAGATGCCCTTCTGGATTTCAAGCTCTCTTTGTACGCTCGCATGGTGGAAGGGCTTGGAATATTCCTGGAGTTTTCTTTTGTACGGTGCTAATCCTATGTATGGACATTTCACTAAGCACTTTGTAAAGACCCCATCTTCTAAGACCATCACCTTTGGGGGTTAGAATAGTTAAGTGGAGCATAAATATTCAGAGCATAGTTGAAAATTTTAACATCATAATTCAGAATTTCTGCTCTTTTATTTAAGAGTAATTTATTGTTTATTTAATTTATTATTTTTTCTTTTTTATTGATAAAAAGGAAACATTGGCAAAACCATAGGAGAAGAGGGGTACAACTCCACACAGTTCCCACCACCAGAACTCCGATTTAATTTATTTTTATTAGAAGGATTAAAGGTTTATAGTATATACAGTTCTTGGTTCATGTGTAAATTTTCTTAGTTTTCTGCAAAAAAACTCTCACCTCAGCCTAGGACCTTCTCAGCCATCATGCACCAGGACCTGGGAGAATCCCTACCCAACACCCCCAGAGTACTTTAGTGTTTCCCCTCTGTGTTTCCCCTCCCACATGGTGTAGGGGCTTGAATATGGGCTGTGTACCCTACTTAGTAAGCTTTCTTCCCAATCCTGTATTGACTTCTTCAGAAAACTCTGGTGAGGTGGGTTTTATACTTCCCATCTGAATGAAAAAGCATCCCTAGAAAGGTAAAATCCTAACATTGTGAGGTGTGAGCTCTGAAGAAGAAAAAAAAAAGAGGAAGCCAATAAAGAAATATCAGATACCAAACTTACAAAGGATCACCCTTTGTAAGCAAATAATATACCAAAAGCAGATAGGGACACAACAAAAAAGGAAAACTACAGACCAATATCTCTGATGAACATAGATGCTAAAATATTGAACAAGATCCTAGCCAACCAGATCGAGCAGTATATTAAAAAGATTGTTCATCACAACCAAGTGGGATTTATCACAGGAATGCAAGGCTAGTTCAATATACGTAAATCAATCAATGTGACTCACCACGTCAATAAAAGCAAAACCAAAAACCACATGATTATCTCAATAGATGCAGAGAAAACCTTCGACAAATTCCAACATCTGTTCATGATCAAAACACTATGACAAGTGGGAATAGATGGAAAATTGCTTAAGACAATGGAGTCTATATACACTAAACCTATATCCAACCTCATACTCAATGAGGAGAAGCTGAAAGCAATCCCCCTCAGATCAGGGACTATCATTGTTTATCCACATTGAGGGCAAGGTCCTATAGAAGCCCACAAAGGGGTCCTGGGTCCATTATGTTGTTCCTGATGAAGATGACCAGTGACAGTGGGAGAGAGATCTGTTAGAGGTCTAGGCTCATCATGTCTGTGTGGGAATCCCAGGACTAGGGCCCCAGGTGATGGGGTAGCCTGGTAGTCACTAAAGAATCATCATTAAAGTATGCCAGTCTCTTGCCCTTATTCGCCTTTTGTAATCCTTACTTTGTCTGACGAAGTTAGCTTTGGAGTGATGGAGGGACACTCACAAGTCATTTATTTTTGAAAGATATTTTTACTGACTATGGAAATTAGGTTGATTTATTTTTGCTTTCAGTACTTTAAAGATATTATTCCATTATCTTCTGACTTGGTGAGTTTCTGATTAGAAGTCAGTCCAGTATTTTATCTTTGTCCTTTTAAATGTAATACATGTTTACTTTCTTTTCCTCTGCTAGCCTTTTAGACTGTCCTTGAGACTTTTCAGTAGTTTCAATATGAAATATCAAGAGTTGTGTGCATGCATGTGTATGATATTTATACTTCCATGGTTCTTTCAACTTATTGGGTCTATATTACTGAGTCTATAATTAATTTAGGGAATTATGAACCATTATGATTGAAAATTTCTGTGATTTCTACTCAATTCTCTCCTGGAACACAGAAAGACATGCATGATAGAGTGTGAACAATTGCTCCACAACTCTTTTTTTTTTTTAGTATTTTCCCTTTCAGTTTTAGCAATTTTTACAGGCCTATCAAAAGTTCACTGATTTTTTTTACCTTGAATATCAAGCCTACTACCAACTTATTGAAATCATTCTTTATACCTGATGCTGTTTTTTTCATTTCTAGCATTTCTACTTGACTCTAATTATTGTCTTTTCTTCCCTGAAATTATGCTCATTTTCATTATTCCCAATAGTACCTCTTTTAAAATTTCTTTTTAATTGAATGATCTTTCTCTTAGTATGTAGATTCTGAGAGGGGAGGGCGATAGAGACACCTGTAGCCCTGTTTCACCACTCATGAAGCTTTCTCCCTGCAGGTGGGGACCAGGGGCTTGAACCTGGGTCCTTGCACACTGTAATATAAGCGCTTAACTGGTGCACCACCACCTGGCCCCCAATAATGCTTTTAGTATAATAATAATTATTACTTTAATCACTCTGATACTTAAACACCAATGTTTTACCTTGGTCTGGGGAGGGGTAGAAGCAATCAAGAGTTTATCTGGGTTTAAGACTTGTTTTTACTACATTTTCCTCATTTCAGCACAGGGTTCACATTTGTCTAGCCTATTTTGTGTTTAGAGGGGGGACTACTTTTTTGCTCAATGTCTGTTCCACTGTTAAGTGTTTCCTGGGTAGTTTGTGTCAGAGGCCACTGCTCTCCATGACTTTGCCTCCCAGTGGTCTCGCAACTACAGTTACTTGTTGCTTTGTGTGCTTTAACCCATTGTGGGATAGGAAAGCTTTAAAGGGGCTATCACCTGTTTTTCTTTCTTTTATTTTGTAGTTTAATAGTAATTTACAAGGTTATAAGTTATTAGGAGCCATTTTTTCTCTGATTTAAGCCTACTAGTCTTACAGGGTATACCTGGTTTCAAGGGTGTATTCCTAGAGATCTTGCTTCATTTTCAGATGTACATTTCAATATATTCATATCTTTCTCCCAAGAGTATAGTGTACACACACACACACACACACACACACACACACACACACACACACACACACACACACACACACTTTTCTAGAAAGGTTTATTTTGTCTAAATACTTAAAATACTTAAATACTGGATGACGATCTGTTGCTGAGAGTGGGATATTAAGGCCATCTACTATAAGGCACTTCTGTCTGTTTCTCCTTTCAGATTTGTTAGCATTTCCTTAATATGTTTAAATGATGTTGGAGGCATAGGTAATTAGTCTCCCTGACTACAGGAGAGACTTGAGAATGTGATGAAATGTGACTCCTGTTACTAGGTTACATTATATGGAAAGAATCAAAGAATTTTGTGGAAATACTAGAGTCCCTAATAAGTTGGTGTGTGTGTGTGTGTGTGTGTGTGTGTGTGTGTGTGTGTGGCCACAGCCTTCCCTATATAGAATATCACCACTCAGAGTCAGTTTACTGTTCAGATAGAGATGAAGAGAGGGGCTAGGTGGCACACCTGGTTGAGTGCACATGTTACAATACACAAGGACCCAGATTCAAGATCCTGGTGCCCACCTGCCAGAGGAAAGCTTTGGAAGTGGTGAAAGAAGGCTTCAGGTATCTCTCTGTCTCTCTCCCTCTCTATCACCCCCTTCTCTCTTGATTTCTGTCTGTCTCTATTCAATAAATAAAGAACATTTTTAAAAAAGAAATGAAAAAGAGGGGTGGAAGGGTGGGAGAGGGAGAAGGAGAGGGAGAGGAAGAGGGAAAAACCACAACTCTAGTACTATTGTTGGCACTAAACAACCTTCCATATGGTATCAGGGTTCAAACCTTAGCTGCACGCATGGTAGGGTATAAGTCCTACCCAGTGAGGTAGCTTTCTAATCCATAGTGGATTTTAAATTGATAAATAAGAAATAATCTAGTGTCAATGCTACTTAATCAATTGAGCTCTTTTATTTATTTATTATATTTTATTAGTGGTTTAGTAGTGATTTGTAAGATTATAAAATAACAGGGGTATAATTCTACACCACTCTCACTACCAAAATTCTGAGCCCCAGAACCCTCCCCTCTAGCAGTAATCACCATAGTTCTCCCAAGGTCACAAATATGGGCTGACTTAATATATTTTTTTCTGAAGTTCATGTATTTCAATTTTCTATACACCACATGGGAGTGGAATCATCCAGTAGTTGTCTATCACTTCCTTCCTTACTTCCCTAAGAACAATCACTGCCAGTTCATTTTGTCCCAAAGGGTACAAGGTAGTCTTTTCTAACTGCTGTATACATCCTATGACTTCTTTTTTGTTCTTGCTGTTGTCATTGACTTTTATAAGACTCAAATGAATAATTTTTATTACACTACTAAAGGCTTTCCATCAACCCCACCCCTCACCCTCTGTACTCTAACTGCTCTCTAAGTATTTTTTATAGGGATTTTCCCCTAGGTATTTTAAACCTTTAATCAGAAAAATGAAAAGCCACGCACCAGAGAAACCTGTGGATCATTTGGGGAGATGAAACTTCAGTGAAATTGATCAACCTATCAAAAAAATGTAGAACAATAAAAAGAAATAGCCAAAGCAATCCTGAAGAATGAGGGAAAAAAATGGAGGCATCACAATCCTTTACTTCAATTTATAATACAAAGTAGTAATTAAAATAGGGTGGTTTTGGAACAAAAATAAACATATTGACCAATGGAACAGGATAAAGAGCCCAGAACTAAACCTACAAATGCACAGACACTTAACAGATGACAAAACAGCCAAAACTGTCCAATGAGGAAAAGAAGTTCTCTTCAACAAATGGTGCTGGGAGAACTGGACATCCACTTGTAGAAGAATGAAAGGAGGACACCAATTAACACCATACACCACCAAAACTAGCTCAAAATAGATCAAAGACTAAAAGTAATAGAAGAACTTATTAGTGCAACACTTCAGGACCTTAACATCAAATATGTATTTGGACAGTCAACCCCATGGGGTAAGGGAAACTAAAACTAGATTAAATAAATGGAATTACAACTAATTAAAAAGTTTCTAAAAAAAACTAAAACAAACAAACAAAAGACCTTCACAAGGACAATAGGCAACCCAGTAACTGGGAGAAGATATTTGCACACCACATAACTGACAAGTGGTTGATATCAAACATCTATAAAGAACACATACAGTTCAACAATATGTAAAAGAACAGCCCAATAAAAAAAAGTGGGCAGAAGCTATAATAGACAATTCACTAAAGAAAAAATATACGTGGCCCACAGATATATGTGGGACTGTTCTACTTCATTCATCATTAGAGAAATGCTAATTAAATCCACAATGAGATTCCAACTCACACCTCTGAGAATGGCCTTCCACAAAACAGGAAATAAGTACTGGAGAAGATGTGAAGAAAGAGGAACTCTATTACACTGCTGGTGGGATGTAAGCTGATACAGCTATTATGGAGAACAATATGAAGAATCTGTTAACAAATACAAATGGAAACACCTTATGAACTAGCAGTACTGTTCTAGGCATTTATCAAAAAGATATTAACACTAATTCAACAGGATATATGCATCTCCATATTCACAGTGGCACTATACACAATTGACAAAATATGGAAACAACCTAAATACAACTGATAGCTGGATATAGATGTTATGGTATGGGACATATACTCAATGGAGTACTCAGTGGAGTGCAACAGAGTACTACTCAACAATATAAGACTATAGAGAACTAAAATGCATGAACTTGGAAAATATATAGTCCACCCATATCTATGACCTTGGGGGAACTATGGTGGTTACTGCTGGAGGGCACTGTGGCCACAGAACTTTTGGTGGTGGAATGGTGTGGAACTATACCCCTATTATCTTATAATCTTGCAAATTACTAATAAAAGAAGGGGGATAAAGTAGCACAAATGTTGCCTTGTTTTAGTATGCAATACATCTCAGAGAATAGTGGCTGGCCTCTAAAATCTAAGGATGTCAGTCCAGCAATCACACAGAAGTTAATTTTATCAATAATCCATGAACTTGGAAGAGGACTTTCGACTATAAATGACATCAGAGCTCTGTTAGGCAAACTGATTTCAGATATTACTAAGAAAACACAATTAATCTGACCCACAGAAGAATGTGATACAATATATGTTATCTTTAGACACTAGGTTTTTGGTAATATGCACAATACAAATCCCATGCAACCCATAGAACTATTTAACTGAGATGGAATAAAGCATAGGAATAATGTTTATTTAAATTTAAATTTCCCAAGCTAGGGCCAAGTAGATAAATCAGCTGGTAGAATGCCTAAGGCCCCTAGTTCCATCCCTGATGCCATATGTACCAGTATATTCTTTGACTTTTCTTTTTTTTTTTATTACCTTTATTTTATTTACTGGGTTGAGATAGCCAGAAATTGAGAGGGAAGGGGATAATAGAGGAGAGACAGATACACCTGCAACACTGCTTCACCACTTGAAAAGCATTCCCCCTGCAGGTGGGGACTGGGGGCTCGAACCTGGGTCCTTGTACACTATAGCATGTGCGTTCAACCAGGTGCGCTACCACCTAGCCCCGTTTAGAGATTGTTTTGAGCAGATTTAAGTTACATAGAGTGCCTTCAATAGGATTTTAATCTTTTCCTTTTTTGAAGAAAAAATTTGACTATATGTGTTCCCAGATGGAAAATCTTTTTTGTATAGTCATTAGCCACTATGATTTAAAGAAAACAACCCAGTAGCTATCTTCTTGGATTTATTCAGAAATAATGAATAGGAGCAGAAGGAATAGAATTCTGTTTTGCATTTACTGTTGAATGTAAAACATTAATTCCCCAATAAAGAAATAAAAGAAAAAAAAAAGAAATACGATGAAAGGAAAAAAAAAAAGGACTTCCTTACTTATCCCAGATAAGATGATGACATTTTATGTGGCACTAAATGTGTAGAAAAGCCAGGGCCAACTTGATGTCAGAGGACGTAGAGGGGGTTGACTTGCTATGTGGAAAACTGAGAAATGGTATACGCGTACAAAACTACTGTATTTTATTGTTGACTATAGACCATTAATCCCCTCAATACAGAAAAAAATGGGGGAGGCAACCAAGGCCAAGGAAAACCCATGTGTATTTTGAATTCAGGCTTAGATTTCCTGCACAAAAATTCCCACTTACCATTAAAATAGAAAACAATTTGATTAGGTGGTTCAAAGAGGAACAATGCCACTTTGGAAGTTTTCACCCCTCAAGAGTTTGCTTTAGGACTGAGGTGCATTTTGAGGGCAGAATTCCAGACTGACAGACGATATTGTTAAGTATCAGAGCCAGGCAGTGGTATACCCAGGTAAGCACACATAGTAAGAAGCACAAGGACCGACACAAATATCTGGGTTTTGAGCATCTGGCTCCCCACCTGCAGTAGGAATACTCCTCGAGCGGTGAATCGGCCTGCAGATGTCTATCTCCATCCCTATCTCCCCCTCCTCTCTCAATTTCTCTCTGTTCTATCCAATAAAATGGGGGGAAAGGCTGCCAGGAGCAGTGGATTCGTAGTGCTGACACCAAGCCCCAGTGATAACCCTGGACAGTAGGTACTATCAGCATTGGTAGATCCGTTCCTTAAGAGAGGAGATCCTGGAGGGGAGAGGTCTGATAGGGCATTGTAATGCCATTAGCTGGGTCCTGATTTGATCCTCTTCACCACAGCACTGTAGGAATCATCTGTGTTGTGTTATCTCTCCCTATCCAAAGAAACTATTAAACAAACAAAGAGACCCTTCACAGAATGGGAGAAGATCTTCACATGCCATACATCAGACAAGAAACTAATCACCAAAATATATAAAGAGCTCAGCAAACTTAGCACCAAAAAAGCAAATGACCCCATCCAAAAATGGGCAGAGGATATGAACAAAACATTCACCCCAGAGGAGATCCAAAAGGCTAACAAACATATGAAAAACTGCTCTAGGTCACTGATTGTCAGAGAAATGCAAATTAAGACAACACTAAGATACCACCTCACTCCTGTAAGAATGGCATACATCAAAAAGGACAGCAGCAACAAATGCTGGAGAGGTTGTGGGGACAGAGGAACCCTTTTACATTGCTGGTGGGAATGTAAATAGGTTCAGCCTCTGTGGAGAGCAGTCTGGAAAACTCTCAGAAGGCTAGACATGGACCTTCCATATGATCCAGTAATTCCTCTCTTTGACTTTTCTATTTATTCTACTCTGGCAAAACTTTATCTCCTATGAAATAACTGAAATAAATCTGTTATATATATATATATATGTATATATATACATATATATATATATTCCCATGTTATTCTAATAGGTGACCAAGGTGATGAGCCTCATTCTTTATCAAATTTCCCTTTGAATCATGGAGGACTGTTTTTCTCACATCACATTATGATGCAGTTTGAATTTTTGAACAGATTCTACCTTCTGGTACAATTGATATCACTGTTATTAATCATTCTAAAACAGCAGCTTTTCAATGTTGCTTCAATTTCTGACAGATGGTCATACTAACACTTCAGGGTATCAAAGTCATTTTAAGAAAAATGAAAAAGAAATAGGTACATGCAAATCTTTTCTAAGATTGAGAAAGAATATCAAAAGAGATCAGAGATAGTTCACCCAGGTTTCTAATAAACATTTTCTTCATTCCTATACAATAGCAAGTTTTTCACAGAATTATTTTACACACAGAATAGCCATATCAAGTCTTTAGAATAGTCCTTCAAGCATTCAAATGAGTCAAATGGGAATTACATTAAAATACAAACTCCATATGCCATACTTGATCCTAAATTTTATATTTGTTCCTCTGATAGTGTCCATGGAGATTCAGCAATATAATGTCTTATTTCCTATGACCATCATAGTTCTTAAATTACATCTTTGTCCAGGCTATAATATAACTTCTCCAAGCAGCATACAATAATGGCTCTCAAAGTTTGCTCAGTAATATCAGTAATATCAGTTATCACCAGGAAACTTGCTAGAAATGTAGATTTTTCAGCTCTATCTCAGACCTACTGAATTACACACTGAGTAAACCATGATGTGTCATAATCAGGTTTGCAAGTGATCCTGGTGTAGGTAAAAGCTTGATAAATAAGACTTGAATAGTGCTCTAGTAATAAATACCTGAAGGGGGGAAAATGAGAGGGAAGACAGGAACGCTGCTCTATGTATTCATCCTCTTGATTCAAGGAATTTCCTGCCTCGATTAGGTTATAAATAAAAGTTTGGAAATCAGACCACTACTCCTCACCCAGTATATAAACAAATTGTAAAGGAAAACACTAAAGGAGGCAGGACCACTACATGATATCTTAAAATTCTTAATATTTAATATTATGAGATATTATCCAACATTAACAATGAATGATTAATTTAAATAACTACTGATTATATCAAATAACAAGACTAATGTCAATATTTAATTAACATCAAATAATTTGATATTTTAATACTGTTTGACTTCCATCACTTACTTTGGTTCTCTCACATTTTACAATAGCCAAAGCTACACCACTGTAATGATGATCTTGATATAAATATCTATTAAAAAATTCTGAGGAAGTCCACAAAGGTAGGAAAGAAGATAGATTCCCTGCTGATTTCTGAATACATTTGTTGTCTTTGTGTCAACAATAACACTCTTAATTTCATATTCCAAAGTTGTTATCCTGCTTTATCCCTGAAAGAAATTTCAAGGGAAGTTCAATGCTTAAATTTGATGGGTAAATTCTAATCTTCATGCTATTCACGTTTGTGGGCTATTTTTTATTATTCTTTTTCATGCATCTCACACCACCTCATTTCTCCTTGTGATTTTCCTTACAATTGACCTCTTGTTATTTTCCATGACAAGAAGTCTCTTTCGTTTTCCCAAGATTCTTTCTGATAGTCCACCAGCTACACGTGTAGAATCATCAAATGTCACTATCTTAATTCAATTTCCTTGGAAAATAGAGACTGCAGAAAAGATTAATTCTAGCATTTTACTGATGGAGGTTTGGAAGAGTGTGAAATTACCTAGGAGAAATAATTCATAAAAGGGAACTGAGGCAGAGAGAAAGCAAATACATCATAGAATGTTATCAAGCTGACCACAGCTACATAAGAAAGCAGAGTTGCCTGATCAATCACAAGAAACATCACCTTAGAAGTTGTACTGAACCATTGCACATCACAGCATATGTATTCTTGTTCACTGTATCACAGAATACTAGCTCTTTAAACCTCAAGCTGTATTGCTGAGTTTCTGCAGGAAATCACTAGGGAATTCAAACCCTTCCCCACTCCCAATTAATGACTTTGAGATATCTATCTAAACCTAGAAGAGATGGAGACAGCAATAGCTTCTATAGGTTGTAGGACGAGAGTGTTTAAGCTGTGGAGATTCCTCTGGAAACCTCTCATCACTCTGAGAAACTGAGACTGATGACAGTGTGAGGAAATATGTCCACAGTGGCGATAGATGAGACCTTCCAGTGACATTGATCAAGTTTTTAGGTGGTATGAGGAGGTAGTCTGAGTTGTTATTGTTGCTATATTAACACGGAGCTACATGACAGTAATTTTCACCAGTATTCTGGGTTGTTTTCAGTCTCTGCAAGTACTTAGTCTGATCTATGCAGCTTGCCTAGTAGAGTGAAGGAGAAATGCATGCCCAAGGCCAAATCCTTGCTGAGCAGGAGTTGTTAAACTTGTCCATTTATACTAATATTTTTGGGAGGAACCATCAAAGCTGCCCTAAGGAAACTCTTAGATGTGAAATATATGCCTCTATGTTCCCACTTGCAACAGCATACTTGCTCTTCTTCATTGTTAACCTCAGTGTTTCTCCACTGGAAGGCATAGTTCCTAACCAACAAGAGCCTAAAATAATGGATGGGACTGGAATCAGAACTTGCATAACTGGATCAGTTAAATGAAGAGATCTAATCTATATCCCATTTCCACTTCCAAACCAGTGTATTCTAGCTATTAGGAATATAACACCATAAAACAGCATGTATATTCAAAGCATCTTTGGGGAACTGCTATCTATCCATATTGGGTGACCTTAGAAGCTTGTCAGGTTTAAGTGGTATTCAATGCAAGAGAAGAAGAGTCTGTCTAGATGCAGAGAGCTAGATGCTCCGTCATTTTGGAGAAATAGCTAAGCATATTTATAAGTCCTGGAGGTTCCAGGATTTTAGGAATGCTCTGTAGAGTCTTTGGCAGTCTTTGATAAGAAAGTTAAGTCACAGAATGAACTCCTCATTTGTAGTGAACTATACACCATATTTTGCTACTAATATTGGGTTGTTGGAAAAGTCACAATACATTTTTGCACATAAAACCGTAGAAAAAATGTCTGGTACATGATGGTAGAGGACCTAGTAGGGGTTGTATTGTTATGTGGAAAAATGGGAAATGTTATGCATGTAAAAACTATTGTGTTTAATGTCCACTGTAAAACATTAATTCCCCAATAAAGAAAAAAAGAAAAAGAAAAAATGTTATGACTTCTCTAACAACCCAGTGCAATAGCCACAACTTACATTTGACTACTTAAATTTAAATAAGTTAAAATTCAATAAAATGAAAAATTCACCCAGACAATAACCTGGATCCACCTGCATATCAGATATCAGGCTCAGGAAAAAAAAAACTAATAAAGTCATGGGCCCTTTGGAATATACCTAAAATAGACCTACTAGCTATTTCCATAGCAGAGACCCCAAACTTCATCTGCAATATTCAAGCCTTTACGTTCATGAGTAGTCAACAATTTGTATGGCTTTATATGTTAACTCTTTTCAGCCACCAGGTTCCAGATGCTACCATGATGCCAACTGGACTTCCCTGGACAGATGACCCCACCAATGTGTCCTAGAGTTCCACTTCCTCAGAGCCCTGCCCCACAAGAGAAAAAAAGTGACAGGCTGGGAGTATGGATCGACCTGTCAATGCCCATGTTCAGCAGGGAAGCAATTTCAGAAGCCAGACCTTCCACCTTCTGCATCCCACAATGACCTTGGGTCCATATTCCCAGAGGGTTAAAGAATAGGAAAGCTATCAGGGGAGGGAATGGGATATGGAGCTCTGGTGGTGGGAATTGTACCCCTCTTATCCTATGGTCTTGTCAGTGTTTCCACTTTATAAAAAAATAATTTTTTAAAAAATTTTAAAAAATAAAAATTTATTTCCTCAGTTCCATTACCCACATTTCAAATACCCTGTAGCCACAGCCACAGGTGATGTGGTAACTACTATAATTGAGTGATGCACATATACATTTCCATCATTACACGAAGTTCTATTGGACATTTCTGCTCCACATGATAAAAACCCATCCTCCCTTACAAAAGGTACTATTGGTATGCCATTGAATCTTAATAAATACTAAAGGTGTAGGGAGAGTTAATACCTGAGGCTCCAAAGCCCCAGGTTCAATCCCCCACCAGAAGTCAGAGTTGAGCAGTAATCTAGTAAAAAAAAAAAAAAAAACACTAAAGACTTGACCAGAGTACATCAAGTTACCACGTGATGAAAGCAGCACATCATGAGCTTGGGGTATCAAAGCCAATAAAATTTTAAATTGAGGTTAAAGGAAAATAGGGAACCTTAAAAACTGGTGGGCAGGGAGTCGGGCGGTAGTGCAGCAGGTTAAGCGCAAGTGGCGCAAAGCGCAAGGATCGGTCAGGATCCCGGTTCAAGCCCCCGGCTCCCCACCTGCAGGGGAGTCGCTTCACAGGTGGTAGAGCAGGTCTGGAGGTGTCTCTCTGTCTCTCTTCCTCTCTATCTCCCCCTTCTCTCTCAATTCCTCTCTGTCTCTACCCAATAACAAATAAATAAAGTTTAAAAAACTGGTGGGCAATAGGGGGAACATTTAAGAAAAAAATAATGTAAAAGGTAGTGAAAATCTCTGATATGCCAAAATTATCTAGCTTTTGAATGAGACTAACTCAAGCTCAACCTCTAGTCCTCTATTAAGGTACTTGGTTGCACTTAAAGATAAATGTTAATCACAATCTATTAAGATGAACTATTTAAAGAACAACAATATTCATGATTGTTTAAAATTCTCTGGTCTTTTAACTAATGGTACCAAGAACATTTCTAATAAGATAACAAGCAAACAATTTACATAAAAATTTTTATTTATTTATTTATTGCAAATTTCTATTCTTGGAGCTGTGCAAAGTAGTCTCTTGTATCTATCTATTTTAACTTTTTCCATACTAACAGTAGTTTCTTTTCCTTCTTGTTTAATTTGGCACCAGGTCTATCAATGGGGGTCAGTTCTACAACATAACTACACAACTCGTGGTCTATTTTGTTTGTTTATTTTAGGTCCCTTTTTTTCTTTCTTTTCTGATGGAGACAGAGATAAAAAGGGGGGAGAGAGAGAAAGAGAGAGAGAGAGAGAGAGAGGCTGACTGACTTACAGCACTGCTCCATCATTTGTGAAGCCTCTCCTTATCCCTAGAAGGTGAGAACTAGGGGCTTAAATCTGGGCCCATTCACATTGTAATATGTTCACTCTACTGGGTGAGCTCCCACCAAATCCCATCAACAGTATTTGTTCTTGTTTTCCTTTTCATTATGTTTCATTTATGAAACAGTGCTTTATGGTTTCTACTTTGATTTGCTTGTTAAAACTGTAATCAAAGGGTGCTGTCATAACAATTTTACAACAGAGTTGACTAGTGCTTTCCTGCACTAATATAGACTGTTTTCTTTTCAGGTAATTTAAATTCATTGACATTTATTGATATGATGGATATGGTTGGCCTCCGCTCCTATCATTTGTTTAAGTTTCTGTGTGTTTTGTGCTGTGTACTGTTTCATTCTTTATTTGTTGTACATTATTAGACCATTACAATCATCATTACTTTTAGTATTTAAAAAGTCTTCTATTTCTTTGGGTATTAAGGAGGTGAATATAAGATATTATTCAAGAAAATAGAAAGAGATACAAAGAAGTAAAAAAGTATACTGTTCTCATGGGTTGGAAGAATTAGCATCATCAAAATGATCATTCTGCCCTAAAAAATCATCCTGCATAGAGCCATATACAGATTTAATGCAATCCCTAGCAAGGTTCCACCAATTTTCTTTAAGGGGCTGAAACAAAAGCTACATGTGTTTATTGGGAACCAGAAAATACCTAGGATAGATAAAGCAATCTTGAGATTAAAAAAAGGAGAAGGAGGAGGAGGAGGAGGAGGTGAAGGAGAAGGAGGAGGTGAAGGAGAAGGAGAAGGAAGAGGACGAGGAGGAGGAGGACGAGGAGAAGAAGAAGGAGGAGGAGGAGGAGGGGGAGGAAGAGGATGAGGATGAGGAAGAGGAAGAAGAAGGAGAAGGAGAAGGAGAAGGAGAAGGAGCAGGAGCAGGAGCAGGAGAAGAAGAAGGGTGGGCAGTAGCACAGTAGGTTAAGTGCACATGGTGCAAAGCACAAGGATCCTGGTTTGAGCCCCCAGCTCCCCAACTACAGTTGCTTCACAAGCGGTGAAGCAGGTCTGCAGGTGTCTATCTCTCTCTCTCCCCCTCTCTGTCTTCACCTTCTCTCTGCGTTTTTCTGTCCTATCCAACAAAAACAACAGCTATAACAACAATAACAATTAAAGCAACAACAAAGGCAACAAAAATGGGAAAAATGGCCTCTGGGAGCAGAGGATTCAGGATGCAGGCACCAAGCCACAGCAATAACCCTGGAGGCAAAAGAGAGAGAGAGAGAGAGGGGGAGAGAGAGAGAGAGAGAGAGAGAGAGAGAGAGAGAGAGAGAGAGAGAGAGAGAGAGAAAGAGAGGAAGAAAGAATAATGGAAACATTTTCCTCACCTCAAAACATCAAAACTGTCTGATACTGAAACAAAAACAGGCACATAGGTAAGTGAGATAGAAATGGAAAACTCAAAGTAAAATTTGTACTAGGTGTGATGTATTGCACAAAGGACTTTGGAGAAGGAAGGCAGGGAGTACTGGAGAGGATGTTGGATCCTGTTGTATGATGGTGGAGAAAGACCTAAGTTGGAGGTGAAAAGTGTTTAGTAGATGAAAAATTGTACCCATTTTTCAATGATGTAAGCCACTTACTCCTAATAAAATGATAAAAAAAATAAAGTATTTGTCCATGGTAGGTCACTGGATTTCGGGGTGGGGGAAGGTGTACATTTTGTAGATAGACACAGGGATGAAAGAGATAGAGATGACAGAGATAGAGATATAGACCCTGACCCCTAGAATCAAAGCTTCCTTAATGCAGTTACTGGCACTAGACCTAGCAAAGCAGTACACAATCCAAGTGAACTTTTATTCTATTTACTCTGATTCCAACACCATGCTGCTGGTGGAATCCCTCTCCCAGATCTGTCTACTCCCTGTCTCACTTGACTAAACCCTAATAAATCCACTTCCCTCTCACAACCTTGTCTGCTGACTTATTTTGACAGCCTGGCGACCTTGCAATTGTGTGTTACAGTCTTTTTCATGTAATACAAAGTTTAAATATAAGCAAAATTCATGATTTGCACTACCTTTTCTTATTTAACAAATATCATTTCACTATATCTTCATTTATGTTATTCGTGAAAAATCTGATATCAGCCTAAGCCTGACTTTTCTTGGAGGATCAGTGAACTTTACCTTTAAATTTGAATAGCTATAGTAGGATATTTCTGAGTTGATCATTATAGTTTAATTATGCACACAATATTGTACCTGTGGTATTTTAAAGATTTTTTGTTTGTTTTTATTGTTTGGAAGGATTGAGATTACTATCTTAAAAGCTTTTTTTTTATTTCATTGCATTAAATTTCTTCAGAGACCAAATTATAATATTCTGGACCTCTTCCTGTTTTTCATTTCTGTTAATATCCCTGATAGTATTTATCATCCTTCCCATTTCCCATTTATTTTATTGGTTTTTACTCTGATTCATTTGTATATATTTTATTAACTTTTCATTTCAATTGCTCACTATTTGGGTAACTTGTAATTTAAACTTCATATCTAAGGCAACTTATCTTCAATATTTTCTTTTTATATTCTTCAAGGAGCTCTTATTTTATCCTCTTTTCTTTAAAAAATCAAATTATCCTTATTTATTGGATAGAGGCAGCCAGAAATTGAAAGGAAGGGAGAGGTAGAGAGGGGGAGAGACAGAGAGATACCTGCAGCACTGCTTCACCACTTGTGAAGCTTTCCCTTGGTAGGTGGGGACTGAGGGCTTGAACCTAGGTCCTTATGCATTGTAACATGTGTACTCAACCACCTGGTCCCTTATCTTCTTTTCTATAACTAGTTTTTCATAATTTTTATTGAAAAATGTCATATTCTTATATAAGGATATCTAATTTATTTTAATGGGCTGGGCTAGTTTTCTTCAGCTCCATGAGTTTCTATTTGGGAGGCCAAGAGTTGCTACCAATCGGAATGTATTGCTTTGAATTGTCTATTTTCTTATATTTTTGCTATGTGATTTGTTTCTATTTATATTCATTTCATGGATGGATTAGTATTTTTAGATTGTCTTGATATTCAATTTTTGCTATTTTATGGATGTTACTGTCAGTTTAGTTGACATGTCCTATTTATTTTAAACCTTTTCTCTGTAGCCAATTTTGAAAAGTATCAAACTCTATATGTATTTAACATGTTCGTGTTTGGTGTTAAATTATCTTATCTTGGATATTATGTGTGCTTTATATAAGTCCTAAAGTCCTTTTTTTCCAAGGATTTCTTTAAATATCTCTACCTAAATCCAAAGGCTTGAAATGACTAGAAATTGAAGGTCTTTTGGAAAGCTGAATTATACTACCAAGAGGTAATTTATAGTACATGCTGCTCTCTGCCTTCTTCTTCTTCTTTTTTTTTTCCTCCAGGATTATTGCTGGGGTTTGGTGCCTGCACTATGAATCCACTGCTCCTGGAGGCCACCTTTTCCCTTTTGTTGTCCTTGTTGTTTATCATTGTTGTTGTTATTGCTGTCACTGTTGTTGGATAGGCCAGAGAGAAATTGAGAGAGGAGGGGAAGACAGAGAGGGGAAGAGAAAGTTAGACACGATAGATAGATAGATAGATAGATAGATAGATAGATAGATAGATAGATAGATAGGCAGGCAGGCAGGCAGGCAGGCAGACAGACAGACAGGAAGATGGTTATAGAAATAAGTTGGAAGTTGGGTGGTAGTGCAGTGAGTTAAGCGCATGTGGCACAAAGCGCAAGGACCTTTGTAAGGATCCTAGTTCGAGCCCCGGCTCCCCACCTGCAGGGGAGTCACTTCACAGGTGGTGAGGCAGGTCTGCAGGTGTCTATCTTTCTCTCCCCCACTCTGTCTTCCCCTCCTCTCTCTCTGTCCTATCCAACAATGACGACATCAATAACAACGATAATAATGACCACAACAATGGTAAAACAACCAGAGTAACAAAAGGGAAAAAATGGCCTCCAGGAGCAGTGGATTCGTGGCACTGAGCCCCAGGAATAATCCTGGAGGTAAAAAAAAAAAAAAAGAAAGAAAAGGAAAGGAAAGAAAAGAAAAGTTAGAAAGTTAGACACCTGCAGTCCTGCTTCACTGCTTGTGAAGCGACCCCCCTACCCCGCTGCAGGTGGAAAGCCAGGGGCTCAAACCGAGATCCTTAAGTCAGTCCTTGCGCTTTGTGCCATGTGCACTTAACCTGCTGCACTTCCTCCCAGCCCTCTGCTCTCTGCCTTCTAATAGTGCTGAAGCTATGCATTATGTGAAAGTGTACTTGTGCCCCTTAATGATGTTTATGTAATACTTACACAAGCACATGGTTTTATTTGGAGGATGTGTAGAGAAAGCCAATTTCATGTGCCTAACATTAAACTACATAGACAAATATACCAGCCCTGAATAGTTTTCTACTGATTCACAAAGATCTAAATTACAAATTTAACTTTGTATATACTCTAAACCAGATTCTCATATTCTCCATGTCCATAAGTAGCTGCTTATGCTTTCAATTATTCAGACCATAATTATATAGAAATCTTTCAACATTTTCATCTCATAACCAATCTACGAAATTGCACCTATAAAATATATACCAAATCCAACAACTTATTTGTTCTGCCAAACCCATTCTAATCGCCAGTTTCTTATCCAAAAGTCAATAATCTTTCATTTTCTGCTATTGAAGTCTTTAAGGATAGTAAACAAAAAGTAGTCAATAGTCTTACTAAAGGTAGTAAGAATAAAATCTAAATCTTACTATGTTTGATAAATGATCCATGTCTTATCTGTCTCCCTGAAATTTATTAACCACTCTCCACATGCTCACGTCTTCCAATCACACAGATCTTACTCTATACATACAAGGACATATTAGCCAGCCTTTAAAATGATGGAAATTCTATAATATGAAAACATACTATGAACTTGAAGACATAATGAAAAGCCAAATAAGCCTGGCACAGAAAGGCAAGACTGCACGATTCTACTTATATTAGTTATGTAAATAGTCACATTCATAACATCAAAGGCAGGAATGGGAGCTAGTAGTAGAGGGTACTACTAAATTCTTTTTTTTTCATCCAGGGTTATTGCTAGAATCCACTGCTCCTATGACCTTTTTCTTTTTAATAGGATAGAGAGAAATTGAGAGGGGAGGGGAAAATAGAGAGGGAGAGAGAAAGATAGACACCTGCAGACCTGCTTCACTGCTTATGAAGTGACCCCCCACACACACACACAGGTGGGGAACAAGGAGCTTGGGAACCAGGATCCTGCACAGGCCCTTACGCTTTGTACTATGCATACTTAATCTGGTGTGCCACCACTCTGCCCTAGGTACTACTAAATTTAAAAATAGATTATGGGAGGGTCAGCAAAGTAACTCACTTGGGAAGTGTATTGTTCTGCCATGTGTATAACCCAGGTTCTATCCCAGCCCCCAATTCATTGGAGGAATTTTTCTGGTGATGTGGTCCTCTCTGAGAGAGACAGAGATATAAAAATAAAAAAGGAGGTCACTCTAGAGAGTACAAACACCAAAAAGATAGTAACAACACTGTGACCAAATCTATACACCAAAAATGAGATTTAAATGCAAGAGACAATTACTCACTATATATAAACTATCAAGCCATGCTGAATCTGAAATAACTTAAATATACTTACACTACTTTGATAATTTTACTGGAAATCATTAACCCCTCAGTACAATGATTTTGGAGGGAAACTCCCTCAAAAACTTTCCAGGCATAGATTGTTTCACTGGATAATTCAACTGAATGTCTTAGAAGAATCAACAATGATTTTTTTCCTATCCCACCAGAAAAAAAATAACACTTGATTTTTTAAGTCTGTATTAACCAAATACCAAGATGAAGAAATCAAGGGGGCCAGGTGGTGGTGCACCTGGTTGAGAGCACATGATTCAGGGTGTGAGGGCCCGGGTTCAAGCCTGTAATCCCCACTTGCAATGGGAAAGCTTTGAGAGTGGTGAAGCAGGGCTGCAGGTGTGTCTCTCTCCCTCTCTATCACCCTCTCCCCTCTCAATTTCTCTCTGTCTCTATCCAATAATAAATAAATAAATAAATAGGCCAGGTGGTGGCGAACTTGGTTAAGCTAACATGTTACAATATGCAAGGACCCAGGTTCAAGACCCTGGTCCCCACCTGCAGGGGGAAAGCTCCAGAACAAGTAAAGCTGGGATGCAGATGTCTCTCTTCCTCTCTATCACCTCCTCCTCTCTCTATTTCTGGCTGTCTCTATCCAATAAATAAATAAAGATAATAAAAAAAGAAAAACTATAGACCAGCATATATCTACCATGAACATATGAGAAAAACCTATTAACTAAATATTAGGTAATAAAATTTGTTAATATATAAAACATGATTTTACAGTATAACTAATTTGTGTCTATTTCATGGATATATGGCTACTTTAATATTAAGAAATAAATCAACCATATCAATAACTTATAATGCTAATAAGGAAAAGAAGAAAAATCATATGATGTGGGAAATACAAGGGAAAAAATGGTGGGATTTTACACATACCTAGGATAAAACCTCTTACAAAACTAGGAATAAAGGGGGAGTTCCTTGATTTGATTTAAAAAACTCCAAATAAATTACAGCTAGCATATTTACTGGTTTCACTTAGGGCAGGAGGTAATCAGAACAACTGTGAACATGTTGAAAATGTGTATACTGCAACTATGGAAATTTTTAAAGAAATACTTAAGAAAAAGACTACTGGGATAATTATATCTGATTCATTTTCACAGGTTGTATGAAGAAATACATTTTTAAGTATTTTTCTGTTTTTATTCTCCTTTATAATATTTTATTTATATATTTACTGGATAGAGACAGAGAGAACTAAGAGTGAGAGGGATATATAGGGAAAGAGACAGAGTACCTGCAGCACTGTTTCAACACTCCTAAAGCTTTCCTCCTACAGGTGTGAAGCCGGGGTTTGAACCCTGGTCCTTGTGCACTCTATTGTGTGAACTCAACCAGGCGCACCACCTCCAGGGCCCCAGAGATACAATTCTTAAATTTTAAATTTGTGTATGTGTGCATGAATGTGTGTGCTCAATGTCATATAGACAAATCATCTCCAGTATCACTTTCCAATCCCCAAAAATATTTTTCAAAATAATTTTCCATAATATCCATCCCTTAACATAATACATTGAATCATTTTTTATTCATAAAACAATGCTAGAATCCATCTAGCCAAATGTAGATAAAGTTTAAAAAGGCTTCAACTTGCAGAAAATTTTATTTATGCATTTAACACCAGGTTTCCATCAATAAGAAGACAGTTTAAAAAAAAAAAAAAGAAGAAGACAGAGTTTTATCTGAGCCAAACACTCTTAAAATCACTACTGAGATTCATTTACGCAGAAAAACACTGAAACCAATTTCTCCCCAAAGTTCTAACCATGATGGAAAATCAACTTACAGAGACAATAACCATAATGTTAGGAAACCTCATCTGAGATACCCAGTGGGGGAGAAAATCATCCTTGTGGCTACTGGCAGATTGCGTTAAGCAGTGAACCATAATACAGAATAATAAACTGCTATGCACTGAGCATGAGGCTCCGGATTTCTTATACATCAGAAAATCCTAGTGAGCCCTTGAAGTGTCAGGGGGAAACTTACCGAGTAGCAAATTTCCTCATGTGACTGTGCCTACGGTACAGTATAGAAATATCAGTATAATTTGTTTGAGGGGGGTATCTGATCCCCAGCTCCACTGAGTGTGATTAGCTGCCACAGAGAAACTGGCTGACACACTCAGTGTCCCTGCTTTCAAAGATTTCTGTCATAACATCTAGATATTTAAGTAAAAGAATTGAGTGTCTTTCAACTCATTTTTGGTAAGCCCTTTAACTGATGCTATTGCTGTCTGACCTCTCTACTCTCAACATTCACCTCAACATGCTAAAAGTGGCTTACTGAAAACATTTACTACTCTTTACTTGAGGATTGTATCTATCTTATTCTCTAGAGTAGAAAAAACAAAAAGCCTAAGAGAGTTGGAACCTCAAAAAGCAGCCTTCAACCAATGATGACAGGGTAAAGGTCTCTAATAAGACTGGGTTCCAATTTCTCACGATTATTACTTTATTAAAAAACCATTTATGGTTTAATCCTTCCCTGTTACCTAAAATGCTTCTCTGTATTAACTTCCAAATCAAACATTTGCCTCATGTATGCTCCTTGATATAACCAAACAACACAGATTTCCACTGAGAAAGTTAGAAAACTCCATGAATGAGAAGAGCATATCTCTAGGCAAATAGGCCCAGAGTCAATCATATATACTTTATAGATTGGTGAACATAAATTATTTCTTTGAAGAAGAAAAAAGCCTCACAAAATGTGAACATGTCATTTAGGAAATACTTCAAAGAAGTTCTGCCTGCTTTGGTCTATCAGCCATATGGATTTCATGTCTTATTTGATGTAATATAATAGGACCCAGATATTTCAAAACAGCACTTGTATGAACCATATTTTAATTCATCTTATTAGTGATTTAATATTGATTTACAAAAATATAAGATAACAGGG
Organism: Erinaceus europaeus; assembly: GCF_950295315.1. Lineage (NCBI taxonomy): Eukaryota > Metazoa > Chordata > Mammalia > Eulipotyphla > Erinaceidae > Erinaceus > Erinaceus europaeus. The sequence continues at coordinate 101,421,656 of NC_080185.1, read as the reverse complement.
ATATCTTATATGCACACCTTTCCCACCACCACAATTCTCTGTTCCCATTCACTTCATTGGAAACTACATTAGGTCTCCCAAGATCATAGATATGGGTTGACTATTATTTCTTTAACTATCCAAATTTATATACATTTGCCAAATTTTTCTATGTTCCTGCCTTCTCTTCCTTTCTAAGTCACACCTACATCTATTGCTACTTCTGAGTTCCCTTTTTATTTTATTTTATTTTATTTATTTATTTTTGCCCTCTTCTCTCTCTGGGTCCTGCTGGAATTGGAGTTCAAAGCCCTTTGGTCCTCTTCCCCTAACATTTACCCCTCTGGGAGTACGAAGCAAAATTCTTTTTGGAGTGCAGAAGGTGAGAAGTCTGGCTTCTGTAATTGCTTTTCCACTGAACATGAGTGTTGGCAGGCCAATCCATACCAGCCTGTTTCTACCTTTCCCTAGTGGGGTGAAGCTCTGGAGAGGTGAGATTCCAAGATACACTGATGAGGTCATCTGTTCATAGAGTTCAGGATGAAATCATGGTAGCATCTGCAACTTGGTGACTAAAAGCTTAGTGACTGTAGCTTCCAGCAGGTGACTGTAGCTTCCAATGGAGGGAATGGGAATATAGAACTCTGATGACAGAAACAGTGCAGAATTATATCCCTGTAATATTATGATTTTGTAAATAAATATTAATTTACTAATTAAATTTAAAAATAAATAAAAAATATTGTTTGGGAAGATGGTGTCATGGTTGAGAATAGGGCTAGAAAGCTGGATTAGGGCAAAGAGTAGTTCTCAAACTTAAAGAAAATATATAGATACAACTAACTACTTACCATGTTGATCTAACCCAGGACCCATATATAAATCTTAGTAAGGTCCATATATAAATCATATTACCAGGGGTCGGGTGGTAGCACAGCGGATTAAGCACACACACCACAAAGCGCAAGAACCAGCGCATAAGGATCCCAGTTCGGGCCCCTGGCTCCCCACCTGCAGGGGAGTCGCTTCACAGGCAGAGAAGCAGGTCTGCAGGTGTCTATCTTTCTCTCCCCCTCTCTGTCTTTCCCTCCTCTCTCCATTTCTCTCTGTCCTATCCAACATTGATGACATCAATAACAACAACAGTAATAACTACAACAACAATTAAAAAAATAAGGGTAACAAAAGGGAAAATAAATAAATAAATATTTTTAAAAATAAATAAAATCATATTACCACAGGAGCCTGCATAACCTCCAAGTACCTGTTAGTCTGTGTTTGCAGTCCATGGTCATAGCTGGAAATATTATGTACTGTACTCATTTCAGGACCAGTTTTCCTCTAGAAGCAGAGTAAGGTGACCCAGTCTCCTTTGCAGAGTGGGGCAGTCTTTACTAGTTCATAGTGAGGGTACGGTCCCGAAGAAGCCCACAAGAGGGTTTATACAGGGGGTCGGGCGGTGGCGCAGTGGGTTAAGCATGTGGCGCAAAGCGCAGGGACCGGCGTAAGGATCCCGGTTCGAGCCTCCGGCTCCCCACCTGCAGGGGAGTCGCTTCACAGGCGGTGAAGCTTGTCTGCAGGTGTCTATCTTTCTCTCTCCTTCTCTGTCTTCCCCTCCTCTCTCCATTTCTCTCTGTACTATCCAACAACGAATTGCATCAACAAGGGCAATAATAATAACCACAACGAAGCTACAACAACAAGGGCAACAAAAGGGGGGAAAAATGGCCTCCAGGAGCGGTGGATTCATGGTGCAGGCACCAAGCCCAGCAATAACCCTGGAAGAGGAAAAAGAAAAAAAAAAAAGAGGGTTTATACTGACAAGGAACCATATTCTTGTCCCTTGCCCTTGTGATCCCTGAGTTAATATTCTACCTGATGTGAACATATATTTCTTTTTTTAAGAAATCATACATATTTCTTTTTCAGAAAAGGCATGGTACTTACTAACATCTGTTAAGCCTTAGAGATAATTCCCACACAATTTATTCCGGAAAAAAAATAAAAAGGATATAACAATAGTAGGGACTGCCCCACTCTCTGAAGGGAGTCTTGGTCAGTATACTCTGCCACTCAAGGAAGACTGTTACTGAAATGAGTACAGCCTAGAATGTTCCTAGCTGTGACCATGGACCGTGAACTCAGAATGACAGGGAATCAGAGGATATACAGACTCCTGTGCTAAATATGAATAGATATGGGCCCTAGGTCAAATTGCTGTGGTTTACAGTTAATGGTATTTATATACTTTGCCCATATTTGGGAGCTACTCTCTGGCCTGATTCAGCTTTCTAGTCCTATTCTCAACACCATATTTCCAGACTATACTTTCAGCCCATCTGCATGTTAACTACCAGGCTCAGGCAAAAATTAGTAAAGTCATAGGCCCCTTGCAGTATACCTAAAATAGACTTCCTAGCGTCTTCCCAAACGAAGACCCTTAGTTCCATCTGCTCTATTCTTACCTTTAGGCTCCTGATTATTAAACAATTTGTCCTGTTTTATATCATAATGCTTTTCAACCACCAAGTTACAGATGCTACCATGACGCTGACCTGACTTCCCTGAGCAGACAACCTCACCAATGTGTCCTAGAACCTCATTTCTCCAAAGTCCTGGCCCATCAGGCAAAGACAGAAACAGGCTGGCCTGGGGGTCGGGCAGTAGCACAGCAGGTTAAGAGCATTTGGCGCAAAGCGCAAGGACCGGCATAAGGATCCTAGTTCCAGTACCTGGCTCCCCACCTGCGGGGGGGGGGGGGGGGGGTCGCTTCACAAGAGGTAAAGGAAGTCTACAGTTGTCTACTCTTTCTCTTCCTCTCTTTGTCCCCCCTATTCTCTCAATTTCTCTCTATCCTATCCAACAACAACAACATCAATGGCAACAGCAAAACTAACGGCAACAACTAGGGCACCAAAATGGGGAAAAAAATGGCCTCCAGGAGCAGTGGATTTGTAGTGCAGGCACCAAGCCCCAGCAACAACTCTGAAGGCAAAGAAAAAAAAGAAAGAAAGGAAGAAAGGAAGGAAGGAAGGAAGGAAGGAAGGAAGGAAGGAAGGAAGGAAGGAAGGGAAAGAAAGAAAGAAAGAAAGAAAGAAAGAAAGAAAGAAAGAAAGAAAGAAAGAAAGAAAGAAAGAAAGAAGCTGGCCTACTAATGCCCATATCTAGCAGAGAAGCAATTAATTACAGAAGCCAGACTTTCCATCTTCTGCACCCCATAAAGATCTTTGGTCCATACTACCATAGGGATAAACAATAGGGAACCTTTTACTGTTGACTGTAAGCAACTAATCCCCCGATAAAGAAATAAAGAAAAAAAATAAGAAGAAGGAAACTTCCAATGGTGGGGATGGGATATGGAACTCAGGTGGCGGAAATTGATGGAATTGTACACCTCTTATCCTAAAATCTTGTTGTTATACAAGTCACAAATAAAAATAAAACAAAATTTTAAAAATGGATATAACAATATAATTCAATAAAAAAGGAATGAGTCAAGAACCAAGGAAAGAATATAGTTTTGTATTAGGTAATTACAAAGGACAGCATTTTCAATCATAGGTTCATCTTTGCTAACATATACCTTTGTCTTTACTCATCTATGTTGCCACTCATGTGCTTATGCCTGGGTTGGTGTTTGGAGGGACAAAATGCTATGTGAATAGTTTATCCATGGAGATGGATTTGTCATGCTCAGAAATATATCTCCAGCAAGTCTTAGGCAGGTAGTTGTACCCAAAATAGTGAAAGAAATATATACTTGTACTATAATCCTTGATCTCCCTTTCCTATCTTTGTTATTAAATACATAGCTTCTCTCTAGCTTACTCTTACTTAGATTCAGTCTCAGGAAATATATTAACTTCAATTACTTACAAAATTAGTGATATTAGTTATCCCCAGATTGAATTCTTTCTGATTCTGGAACAGAAAGTTTTATATCTCCTTAAATATCTTTTGGACAGAGGTCAGGTGGTGGCGCACTTGGTTGAACGCACATGTTACAATGTGCAAGAAACTGGACTCAAGCCCCTAGTCCTCACCTACAAGGGAAAATTTCAAGTGGTGAAGCAGTATTGCAGGTGTCTCTCCCTTTCTATCACCCCCTTTCCTCTCAATATCTGGTTGTCTCTATCCAATAAATAAATAAAGATAATTTTAAAAAGAACATTTTAAAAAGATATTTTGGTGGGAGTTGGGCTGTAGCGCAGTGGGTTAAGCGCATGTGGCTCAAAGCACAAGGACCTGCGTAAGGATCCAGGTTCGAGCCCTGGCTGCCCACCCACAGGGGAGTTGCTTCATAAGCGGTGAAGCAGGTCTGCAGGTGTCTATCTTTCTCTCTCCCTGTCTGTCTTCCCCCTCCTCTCTCCATTTCTCTCTGTCCTATCCAACAACGATGACAACAATAAAACAACAAGGGCAACAAAAGGGAATAAATAATAATAAAATAAATATTTTTTAAAAAGATATTTTGGACACAATTAAAAGTAAACAAGTAATGACTATTTTCATGCAAAAATTTTGACCCACGGCTGGCCGGAGGTAGACCTAGTTGAGCACACATGTTACTGTGCACAAAAACCCATGTTTGAGACCCTGATGCCCACCTACAGGGGAAGCTTTATGAACGATGAAGCAGGACTGCAGGTGTATCTTTCTCTCTCCCTCTTTTTCTCCCCCCCCCAATTTCTCTCTGTCCTACTTAGTAAAAAGAAAAGGAAACAAACAAACAAATAAAAACATTGACCCACAGCTGCCAATAATTCTAGAGTTTTCAACCATCATTTTCTTTTTTAAAAAACATATTGTATTTATTCCCTTTTGTTGCCCTTGTTGTTTTATTGTTGTAGTTATTATTGTTGTTGTTATTAATGTCGTTGTTGTTGGATAGGACAGAGAGAAATGGAGAAAGAAGGGGAAGGCAGAGAGGGAGAGAGAAAGATAGACACCTGCAGACCTGCTTCACTGCCTATGAAGCGACTCCCCTGCAGGTGGGGAGCCAGGGGCTCGAACCAGGTTCCTTATGCAGTCCTTGCGCTTTGTGTCACATGCACTTAACCCACTGCGCGACCACCCAACTCCCTCAACCATCATTTTCTTTTTTTTAAATTTTTTTAAAATATTTTAGTTTTATTTATTTATTCCCTTTTGTTGCCCTTGTTGTTTTATTGCTGTAGTTATTATTGTTGTTGTCGTCGTTGTTGGATAGGACAGAGAGAAATGGAGAGAGGAGGGGAAGACAGAGAGGGGGAGAGAAAGACAGACACCTGCAGACCTGCTTCACCGCCTGTGAAGCGACTCCCCTGCAGGTGGGGAGCCGGGGTTCGAACCGGGATCCTAATGCTGGTCCTTGTGCTTTGCGCCACCTGCGCTTAACCCGCTGTGCTACAGCCCGACTCCCCCAACCATCATTTTCTAAATATAACATATTTCATTATAGCCTGTAAGAAAAAATAAAATTTAATTTTTTCAAAGAATCAACTATCACCTAACTAGATGGTATATAGCACCAAATAATGGAACCATCAGAAACAGAATGAGATAAAATGTATTATTGCATCTTTAAAATCTGCCACCTAAAATAATGGAACCATCAAAAACAGAATGAGATAAAATGTATTATTGCATCTTTAAAATCTGCCACCTAACCTTTTGTAGTTATATTTGAGTCACTATAGTTAAGGATTCATTTGCTCTTTTCCTGAAAATTATATGTATCTTAGAGTTCTCCAGAAACAAAACAAGAGAGGGAGGGAGGAGGGGAGGGAGGGAGGGAGGGAGGGAGAGAGAGAGAGAAAGAAAGAGGGAAAGAGAAACGGATCTGTTTCTGATTAATATATATTATGAGGAACCGATCCCTCATGCAATTAATTATGGTGATTAAGAAGTCTGTTACCTGCAAAATGTAAACCTAGGAAAATTAGTGTTATAATTCCAGCCCAAGAAGAGAAGGCTGTATACGGGATGACCTCGCATGTGTGTGGAACTCAGAAGGCAGAATCAGAAAGGGAAAGGGTGAAAGTTGGACTAGGGGTGGGGTACTGCACCAAAGCAAGGAACTCGGGGGAAGAAATGGGAAAGGAAGTCTTGGAAAAGGCATTGAGGTTCTAGGTTGGGGGTGAGAGTATGCTACAAACATCCATGATGTAGAGCTGAGAATTGGAGCCATGTCTACAGAGTTGTACTGTAAACCACTAACCTTTAAATAAAATGGGGGGTGCATGAATAGCTTTCTGGCAAAGCTTGTTTCAGCTCTGTAACATATTGCCAACTAGCTAGCACAATAACTAAGTATTCAAAGGGATATTTCACTGGTTTAAAGAAAGGTGCTTCACGAGGGTAGGAAATATGACAGTACTGATAAGACCCATTTGCCACACTTTGCTGTGCAATAAAGTTCTTGATCAGAACTAATATTGTGTTAAATTGTATTCCATAGATGGCAATATTAGCAGAAGTATTGCATGCAGGGAAGACAAGTCCATATCGTTTCCTGTAAAAATAAAACTTGGTCCTTTCCATAACTGAAGTAGTCCAATGTAATCAACCTGCTACCAGGTAGCTGGCTAACCACAGTGGAGAATGCTGGAATATCTTAGACTCAGTGTTGGTGTCTGATGCTAGCAGATTGGCACTTACCTGTGTTTATAGCCAGGCTACACTTGGTGAGTGGACAACCGTATGGTTGAATCTATCCATTTCTTCAATCTCTGCTACCATGACCACTAAGAGTTAAAAGGGATAAGTGGGGAAGAGATTACTGGTATCTACATTTAATTCTATCAATTTGATTATTAAACATTTTCTTTGTTGAGGTCATCCTTTTGTGGGCATTTACATAGAACTCAAATATCTTTAGAGTTTGCGCATTCAGCAAGGTCTATCTATATAGCTTTTCTACCTATTTCTTTGTCACCAATTTTCTGAGCATGTTCCTTCCAAGTCTCTGAGCATACAGCCAAGTCACTGGCCACAGTCCATGAATCAACACATAATTACACAGTTGGTCATTTATCCTTCTATAAAGAAAAGTGAAAAATCAGAATAGAAGGATTATAAATACAGCTGCCTAGTCTTTAACAGAGGAACAAAAGTCAATCTAATTGAAAAAGGAGTATTTTCAACAAATGAAGCTATAACAACCAGCCAGTCATATAGAATATAATAAATTTATATAATTTTATATTCCTTTGACAAAAATAAACTCAAAATGTGTCATAAACTTAAATGTAAGGTGAGAAACTATATTAATTCAGGAGGATAACATGGAAAAAGATGCATATTACCTTGAGATTGTCAATAAAATTTTCAGATATGCTATCAAAAGCATAATCCACGAAAGAAACAAATGATTAGCTATACTTAATTAAAATTTTAAACTTATGCTCAGAAAATGATACTTCAAGAAAATGAAAAGCCTTAGACTGGAGGAATATATTTACCAACTATAGATCTGAAAAAGAATTTGCAATCAAATCATGCAAATAACACTTAAAATTCAACAATAAGGAAACACAATGATTCAATTATTTCCTATTTAATATTCTAATAACTGCAAATACAGTTGTATTTTTAAAAAATGTATTGACTTGATAGGACAGAGAGAAATTGAGAGAGGAAGGGGATATAGAGAAGGAGAAAGGAAGACAACTATCGCACTGCTTCACATCTAGAGAAGCTTCCCCCTGCAGGTGGGGGCTGGGGACTTGTACATTGTAATGTGTGACCTCAATCAAGTGTACTACCACCCAGCCCTTACTTTACTTCTTATGTAAATATCATTTTTTGCCTCATTACACTGGCTAGACCCTGTAAAACAATGTTGATTAAAAATGTTGAAAGTCAAGTTTATTTAAGTATGACATTAATTATAACTTTTTAGTGTCTTCTGTCTAAATATTTGCTGAAATTCACTACTAAATCTATTTGCTCCTGAAAATCAATTTGTAGAAGAATTTAAACTATAAATTGTATATGTAACAGACAACTTTTCCAGTTACCTGTTTTTTCAGTTTCTTTTGACAGTCTGTGCCTTTCATGGTACCTGATTACTGTCAACTAAGTTGTCAATACTGTTGTTCTTAGTATGCATTAGCATTTATAATAAATGCTGAATGTATGGTGATTTACTTCTTTTCCTGTGAGTCCCAGGCACTGCTACCTCTAATAACTTTGTATTATTCGCTATCCAGTTTTAAGGTATTTACTCACATGTGTTTGCTGATTAATAGTTTGCAAAAGCTTAATGAAACCCTGAAAGTCTTCAGAATTCTCTCTTTACAGCACTCATTTCACACAGTGATTTGTCCAATGAACTCCAGCCAACTTGTCCTCCTCTGTCTTCCAACTGCTTCTAAGGTTATAAAAGGGCTTTAAACTGCTTTCTGAGTATGCCCTTCAAATATTACGTTAGATTATGGCTTTAGGGATTTGCAAGTGTCTCTCTCTCTCTTTCTCTCTCTCTGTCTCTCTCTGTCTCTGTCTCTCTCTCTCTCTCCCTCTGTCTCATTTTTTTCTCCAGGGTTATAACCCTGGGGCTCACTGCCTGCACCACAAATCTACTACTACTGGTAGCCACCCTTTTCCATTTTTGTTCATGTTGTTGGATAAGACAGAAATTGAGAGAGATGGGGAAGACAGAGATGGGGAGAGAAAGATAAGACACCTGCAGACCTGCCTCACCTCACCACTTGTAAATCGACTCCACTGCAGGTGGAGAGCCAGGGGCTCAAACCAGGATCCTTGCGCAGGTCCTTACACTTCATACTAAGTGCAATTAATCTGGTGCACTAATGCCCGGCTCCCCTGTTCTTCCTCTTTTGACATGGCTTTAGAGAACAGCTTTCATGGGAACTTACATACCTACTACTGGGTTGTCAGAAAAGTCATGACATATTTTTCTATCCAAAAATGTGTCGTGATTTTTTCCAACAAACCAATATATCCAAACAAAAGTGAAAGTGAAGGCAGGGGAAAGATTTGAAAACTTGGATCCATGTCATTGCCACACTTTGATTTCATTTCCTCTACTAATACCAACCCAAAGCTGAAAAGCTGTATGATTTTATGCCTTGAATTTCTAGAATGGAAAGTAGTGATGTTCCCTGGCTAGATTGAGCTGTCTGGATAAGAGCAAAAAGATAAAAACATGTTATCAAAGCCATATTGTTGTATGCTTTACATTGGGTTGTTCTAGCTCTCCTCCGCCAAGAAAATTGGATCAGTCCTGCTAGTTTTACGGGCCCGCTTGGCCCCACCCCAAGGAACCCCGAGAGGGTTCCAGAGTTCCAGAGTTCGAGAGTTGGAGAGTTGAAGAGTTCGAGAGTGCTTGGCGCCGTTGGGGGGAAAGAAGCAGCAGAGTTCTGTTTGGTGATTAGTTTGGTTTAGTTTATGAATTGTTGTTCCTGAATAAAGAAATACAGCTTCCCTGCCCAGTCGTATGTCTCTGGTCGTTTCTGTTACCCGCCCGTGAAGCTAGCCTGGCCAGCTGGAGCTTCTGAATTTTAACAACAAATGGCGCCCACGTGGACCTGACCTGCGCATCTCTCAGATAAGTGAAGACAATTTGGCTACCTATGTACTATGGCCTTCTCTTCTGCTTGTGAAAAGATCTCCAAAGGCCTCTGCTCTTTCTTCACGAGACTGTTTTGCTGTTTCTGGAACATTTATCTCTGGACCACTCTGTGGTTTCCACTCGCTCAGGCGAACTCAGAACAGCCAGCGGGAATAGCCAGCGGGCGGGAGGTGAGGCGCGGAGCTGCTGTTTCCACCTGGTTAAACAGCCAGCCAGCCGACTGCGCCCAGACAACCCCGTGCACCGCGCCCGCAGCCCCGCAGCACACAGGAGCCCGACGCCAGCACACAGGAGCCCGACGCCAACACGCTGGAGCCTGATGCCACCACGCAGGAGCCCAATGCCAGCACGCAGGCCAGCCCACATGAGCCGGCTCTCCACCGCGTGGTGCAGGGCACTGGACGTGTAATCCCTCCATGCTGCTCAGCCACTGCGAGCAAGGCAGCAGACATGACAGGGCCATGGGGCAGGGCCGCAGCAGCCTATCATGGCCGCCACCCCTGGGCACCTCGGCCCACGCCTTCTACAAGGCTGGCCTGCCCGCCCTCGTGCTATGAATTCTGGAATGATCCCGGACCTCCCAGACCCCCAGGCTCCCTGCGGAAACTGGGCACACGAGATCTCCAGCTGCCGGTCCGGTCTGAAGGCAGACAAGCTGGAGTACGCAGAGATTTGTACAGAGATCGCAACCTGCAATTCCTAGAAGTGAAGCTGCCCAAGAGACCACCACTGGACAATGCACCCCCCCCAACAACTAAGACAGTACGTACATATCTAAATTCGTGTTTGAAATGACATGTCTTCGTAACAAAGGTTTCTCTCCTTGTGCATTAATGACCATGTTTATGTGTATGTTTAAAGTTTGGTAAACAGTAACTTTAAGGCTAAATTCTTACTAGTCAAAGTTAAATGAAAAAGGTTTTCGACGTAATTCTCATAAAGATAAAATTAACTTACATCTAAAGTCTGAGGTAAAAATTAGTTAACAATCAATATATTTTAACTAAGTTGGTCTAAACAAAAGGTTAAATAGACTTGTTGATATGTAAAACTCTCCATTACCTTCTCTATTAGAATTGGTAGATTACACAATGGCTATGCTAATTATTCTCATGCCTGAGGTTTCCTTTGCTGCACACACCTAGGTTACATCTCCATCTTAAATGGGTGTAACAAAAGTTAAAAAGACGTTGTTGATATGTAAAAGTCTCAAATTCCTTCTCTATTAGAAACGTTAGATTGCGCTATGGTTATGCTAATAAGTTTTGTTTCATAGTAAGTATTGCAGCCAGCTGCCTTTGGGACTCTAGGCCGTTCCCCACCCCCATGCAAATGTCCGTCGAGACAAGTACGCTCCCCAGTGGCAAGAAATGTTTTTTTTAAGCTGATAAAGTTTTGCCCACAGAGGCAAAATATGGCCCCCTCAGGCCTTCCCTTGGCAGCACACTGGTTCTTGTTACTTGCTTACATGTTTCTCCATGTTTGTGCCAGTTTCTTTTTAAAAAAATGCCTGTACGATATAGGTTTCTGTTCACCCCACACCCTTGATACTGTAGTCATTTAGTTAAAAAGAAAAGGGGGAATTGTTGTATGCTTTACATTGGGTTGTTCTAGCTCTCCCCCGCCAAGAAAATTGGATCAGTCCTGCTAGTTTCGTGGGCCCGCTTGGCCCCGCCCCAAGGAACTCTGAGAGGGTTCCAGAGTTCCAGAGTTCGAGAGTTGGAGAGTTGAAGAGTTCGAGAGTGCTTGGCGCCGTTGGGGGGAAAGAAGCAGCAGAGTTCTGTTTGGTGATTAGTTTGGTTTAGTTTATGAATTGTTGTTCCTGAATAAAGAAATACAGCTTCCCTGCCCAGTCGTATGTCTCTGGTCGTCTCTGTTACCCGCCCGTGAAGCTAGCCTGGCCAGCTGGAGCTTCCGAATTTTAACAACACCATATATTTAATGAGTATTAGGAACCCATCAGGAGTTTTTCATTCAGTAAGTGGAATTTACTCAACATCTTTCATGAAGGCAATAGATGCCGAGGTTCACAAGAACCTGTGGAGAACATTTTGTCAAAGCTGACACTTTGAGGAGTGTGACTTCGAACAGATGGGAGTAATGCTGGGCTCATATGTTTGCTATTACATTTCCTGATTTTTACCTCTATCACTGAATATATTATACAAATGGGATAAAGCTGTAGAGAGGCTAGAGAAAACAAACAAAACCGCTTCAAGAAGTTCCTGGCAATATATTTATTGATGAAGTGGGGTTCAGATAGGATTTTCAAGCCAGTATCTGTTTGTAGGCAAGCAATTTTAGGAAATGGCTCTTACATTCATCATTGTCTACAAAGACAACCAGACCAGTTATTTCTATGACTACCTGCTTTTCCAATCCCTGCAGGATTTCATACTTGGGAATTCATTTGGTCAAGTAATAAATGAGTCCCTTCTCATAAAAAAAAAAAAAATGAAAACTGGGTCAAGGAGATGACTCAAAAAGCAGAGAGTATACTGTATGTGGGTGAGAGACCCTGCAGAACATAAAAGAAGGGGGGGAGCAAGGTAGGAGGGGAGGGGGAGCAGAGAAGGAGAGATAGATGAGTACTGAGAGTATGGAAAAGTGGAAGTAACACATTTTTTAAGCTTAAAAGCTATTAGGAGATAGAATAATCCAGATATGGGGTCAATTTAGACACAGAATAAAAGGTTTAACAACTTGAATTCCTATTTTGGTACTGGGGAAACACGGAGGCCATTTGTCTCTTTAAGTATTCCCTATCATTATTTCTTTTTAGCCTTAATCAGTTGCTATTTCCCCTTTACTCTCACGAGTTAGATATTATATTTGGGAGAGATGTAAAAATCACACTCCTAAGAAATACAGGCTTGTAAAACAATTTCCTCAATAAAAGAAAAATAAAAACAAAAAATATATATAACATGTTCACCCTAAATATTTCTTTTTCATTTTTTAAGGATGTGACATTATTTTATTATTTTTTAACGTTTATTCTTTTTTTGCTCCTGGAGGTTATTTTTGTTGCCCTTGTTGTTAATGGATAGGACAGAGAGAAATTGAGAGAGTAGGGGAAGACAGATAGACACCTGCAGACCTGCTTCATCACTTATAAAGTGACCCACAGCAGGTGGGCAGGTGAGGAGCCCGGGGCTCGAACCAGAATCCTTATATTGGTTCTTATGCTTCACGCCATGTGCGCTTAACGTGCTGCACTACCACCCGGCCCCCCCACCTTAAATATTTCTTTAAATTAAAAAAAGAAAATCTTTCTAACACCTCACAGCTCTCAAATTACTCAATGAGAAATCTGTCCTTCTTATTACTATCTTATGTTTAAGATCTTGTCATACTTCTTTTAATCTGATACATAGGGAGTCATATGGTGCAAAGCACAAGGACCAGCATAATTTGATACATAACAACTAATCATCTCCAGTATTTTCTTCCTCTGTAATTCTGATTCAGTTTTAGATTTTCTTTCTTGTTTTTTTTTTTTTTTTGCTGTTGTTTGTTTGTTTGTTTTTTGTTTGTTTCTCTACTCTGGCTTCATTCACATCCTCTAGATACAAGATCTGCTTCAGCACAGAACATTTGTAATACCATTTCCAACTCACTTTACCCTAGCTCCCTCGTTTCCTGTTTTCACCTGAGAACTGGCAAAACCCCAATGTTGTGTCTGATGTCTTTTTCTAAGTTAAAGACTGCCTATCTCATTTATTAGTGACACTTCCCATGAATGGCTCGCAGGAACATCATATTCTTCATGTTCAAAATTAAACCACACCACAATCTATTTTTCTAGGACTCATATGTACATTAGGGTATAAGTCATACAAATTAGCAGAGATGACCCAGAAAGGAAGATAATAGGAATAAAATGGTGAAAAGGGAGTAACACTACAAACTTTCAGTTTTTGCTGCTAGTCTTTCTCATTTTCTTGGTAAAACTAAAAGAGTTTATTAGATCCATATTAAATTTAAAATTATATTAAAGGGCTTTCTGATTATTAAAAGATAAGTTTTCTTTCCCACTACAAACCATTACTATTTTGCTTTCTTCTCTTTACTTTTTTCCCCCACAGTTCAAAATGTATGTAGGATGGAAAATGAGTATTTTTTTTTCCTCAGTGAGTTTTAGTATATATTAAAGTTTTCTGTCTTGGTTTCTGTTTTGCTGGTAAGCTCAACTACAGTCTTCTTTGTTCTGTTTTGAAAAAAATGTTATGAATAAAATATAGCTGTTCTAAATTGATTTTTAAAGAAATCTGATGACTTGTTTACAGAACATGCATTTAAAAAAAATTCAACAAACTAATGATGCAAACTTCTTTAGCTGGTATATTGTCTGAAGTCAAATGTGTCTGTTATGTTCCTAGGACACAGAGAAAATTATAGAAACTCCTGTCAAACAATGCAAATAGTCTAACAACTAAAAGTTGTATCTGTGTGACAGGATAGCTCCTTTGATCTAAAGCAGACTCAGTAATTTATGACCCACAAGATAAATCCAGAATATTACCAATTTTTGGAAAAAAATAAGCTTTATTGGCACATACTCAAGATCACTGGATGACTGTAGATGACTGCCCACTGCTAGAGCAGAGATCACTTGCAAGAGAGACCATGCAACTCACACATTAAAATATCACTTTTTCTTCTTTTTTAGTTTTTTTATCTTTATTTATTTATTGGATAGAGACAGTCAGAAATCTAGAGGGAAGGAAGAGATAGAGATAAAGAGGAAGAGAGACAGAGAGACACCTGCAGCACTGCTTCACCATTCACTACAGGTGGGAACCTGGATCCTTGTGAGCTCAACCAGATGCACCATCTCCCAGCCCACAGTGGTCAGTTCAGCTCTGACACACACACACACACACACATATATTATGACTCCAGGGTTATCACTGGAGCTCGGAACCAGCATTATGAATCTACTGCTCCTGGAGGTTATTTTTTTCCATTTTTATTAGATAAGACAAAGAGAAATTGAGAGAGAAGATGAAGATAGAGATGGGGAGAGAAAGACAGACACCTGTAGACCTGCTTTACCATTTGTGAAGGGATCCCCTGCAGATGGGGAGCTGGGGGCACAAACCGGGAACCTTAAGCGGGTCCTTGCACTTGGTACTATGTGTGCTTAACTAGGTGCGCTACCGCCCCGCCCCTTCACTTTCTTCAATCATTGTTATGTTTGATATATTTCCCATGTATAGAATTCCACTTCGGGAAATAATGAGTGTATGTGTGTAGTATCAATAAGTATAATTGAGATGTGGTCTGCAATAATATTCTGAATAACATTTCAGATTGATTAAAGATATAAGTATGAAAAGCAAAATTATAAGCTTTTAGATGAAGCCATGACAGGATGTCTTTACCATACTAGAGTTGGAGAAGGAATTGCTAATATAAGTGAGCACAAAGTGTTAAGGAATATATTGATAAACTTGATCAAATTAAAATAAACTTTTAAAAAATATTTATTACCAATATGTTTTAATTTGATAGGACAGAAATAAGTTAAGAGGGGAGAGGGAGACAGAGAGGAGAGAAATAGAAATAGAGAGACATCTGCAATACTACATCACTGCTCATGCAGCTTCCCCCCTGCAGGTGGGTGGGGCTGAGAGCTTGAACCTGGGTCCTTGTGCATGGTAATGTACATACTAAGCCAGGTGTGCCACTCCCCAGCCCCAGAATGAATGTTCCTTAACAATAATAAGTAGTGCAATAAAATAAAAGGCCAAAGATTAGGAAAAGATAATTATAATTCTACAAAAAAAGTA
Source organism: Erinaceus europaeus (assembly GCF_950295315.1). Taxonomy (NCBI): domain Eukaryota; kingdom Metazoa; phylum Chordata; class Mammalia; order Eulipotyphla; family Erinaceidae; genus Erinaceus; species Erinaceus europaeus. The sequence continues at coordinate 101,406,308 of NC_080185.1, read as the reverse complement.
TCTGGAATAAAGTACTATAAGAAATCAGTAAGAGGGAGTCAGGCTGTAGTGCAGCGGGCTAAGCACAGGTGGCGCAAAGCACAAGGACCAGCATAAGGATCCCGGTTCGAACCCCGACTCCCCACCTGCAGGGGAGTCACTTCACAGGCGGTGAAGCAGGTCTGCAGGTGTCTATCTTTCTCTCCTCCTCTCTGTCTTCCCCTCCCTCTCTCCATTTCTCTCTGTCCTATCCAACAACGACAACAACAATAATAACTAAAACAATAAAACAACAAGGGCAACAAAAGGGAATAAATAAATAAAATAAATATTAAAAAAAAGAAATCCCACAATGACCCTGGGTCCATGCTCCCAGAGGGATAGAGAATGGGAAAGCTACTGGGGTGGGGGTGGGATATGGAGATTGGGCGGTGGGAATTCTGTGTAGTTGTACCACTCCTACCCTATGGTTTTGTTAATTAATCCTTTCTTAAATAAAAAAAATTTTTAAAAATTAAATTAAAATTTAAAAAAAAATTTAAAAAAAGAAAAGGCAGCAGCAACAAATGTTGGAGAGGTTGTAGGGACAAAGGAGCCCTCCTGCACTTCTGGTGGGAATATAAATTGGTCCAACCCCTGTGGAGAGCAGTCTGGAGAACCCTCACAAGGCTAGAAATGGACCTTACTTATGACACAGTAATACCTCTCCTAGGGATATATCCTAAGAAGTCACACCCATCCAAAAAGATAAGTGTACACCTATATTCATAGCAGCACAATTTGTAACAGCCAAAGCCCAGAAATAACCCAGGTGCCCAACAACAGATGAGTGGCTGAGAAAGTTGTGATATATATACTACTCAGATATTAAAAATAATGAACCGGGCAGGGGTAGAGAGCATAATGGTTATACAAAGAGATTCTCATGCCTGAGGCTCCAAAGTCCCAGGTTCAAGGAATTATGTTAAGTGAGATAAGTCAGAAAGATAAAGACAAGTATAGGATGATACCACTCATAAACAGAACTTGAGAAAGAATAGAAAGGGAACAACAAAGCAGAAATTGGCTGGTTTTGGAGTATTGCACAAAAGTAAAAAACTCTAGAGGGACAGTATGGGTATGATTTTCACCTCCACTATAGGGGGGTAAGGGTAGAGACATAGACCTTTGGGTGGCAGGAATGGTGTTAATATACACTTCTATTAACTTATAGTCCCATAAATCGCTATTTAATCAATATAAGAGGGGAAAACAGATTGAATGTCTCAAACTTTTTGATGCATAGACCCCAGTTCTGAGTATATATTCCTTCAATCTAAGCTCTTAAGGTTTCAAATTGGTAACCTGATTGAATTTTAACAGTGGGCTTAAATTGTTAATACATTTCTAATAATGACTTTTTTTTTGAAATATTAAATCACTTGGAGCAGGGGAGATAGCATAATGGTAAAAAAATAAAAAGAGAAATCAGTAAGAAGGGGAGTCGGGCAGTAGCACAGCGAGTTAAGCTTATGTGGCGCGAAGCACAAGGACCAGCTTAAGGATACAGGTTCGAGCCCCCAGCTCCCCACCTGCAGGGGGATCGCTTCACAGGCGGTAAAGCAGGTCTGCAGTTGTCTCTCTTTCTCTCCCCATCTCTGTCTTCCCCTCCTCTCTCCATTTCCCTGTCTTATCTAACAATGATGATATCAATAGCAACAATAATAACTACAACAATAAAGAAAAAAGAAATCACTAAGAAAAAGATGCACATAATTGAAAACAGGAAAGGATGTCAGATGTGAAATTTCAAGGGTAAAAGCTGATTGTCTAATAAATACAAAATGAACACCACATTAATTATCTGAAAAACACAAAACAATAATGAAGTATCATTTCATACTCATGATATTGATGAGTTAATAAGTCTGACAACACCAAGTGCTAGTGAAGGTGTAAACAGATACAACTGCTTGGGAAATAATGTTTTGAACAGACTCAATACTAAAGTATCTAGCTGAATTTTGCAGAAGCCAATTTGGGACTTGAAAAGTACAGTAAAAAATGTAGATATCCAATAGTTAAGTATATGATGGCACTCAAAAGCCAGTGCATATTTTTAAAATAAGTGAGTAGTAGTGATAGTCCAGTTGAAGACAGACAATGTGGCTTTGATTTGAAACTAATTCTCTTTCTGAATTTATCAATAAATGGTGACTTTGAAGCAATAGTAGGAAAAATATATTACAGAGATGAACCAGAATTAGACAGACACTAAGGTAGGTAAAAATCAGTGCCTAGATTTTTTTTTTTTGGTCATATACCAGAGGCCTAAGAAAACAAAGTGAGGAGAGAGAATGATTATATAGATAAAAACAAACATAGGTTTAACAACAGTGAGATAGGCTAACGGAACAGAAAAGAGGTAAGCAAAATGAGGAGAAAGTTGTATTTTATTTATGTAGATCAAATATGTAACCCAGGTCAAATAAGTAACTTGGAATATTATCTTCAACTGTCTCATTAGATATCTCACTGATGCTATTTGCTCTTTAATTTTCTGTTTCTTTTATACATCAACCAAAATTCCCCTTTTTCTGCAATGTTAAGAAATTTTTTATGTCACTGTAATGTGTGACTACCTCCAAGATTAAATGCCAGTATTCTTACTTTGAAAACAATGTGTTTGAGAATGACTTGTTGAATGTGACCGAATTATTACTAGTATTCAAAGTGCTAATACAGCTTTTAATCTAAAAAAAGGGGCATATCCTGTTGCTTGCCTTAGGGAGCAAAGGGAGTCTTGAACTGTGATTATGGCTCTGTAGAAGTACCTGAGTGTAATTCAAACTTGTATTGTAGAAACATCATTTAGATAGTGCTCTTCAAATATAGATGCAGAATGTGAGGGCGATCTGGCTGCGACATCTGTCACCCCACTGATCGCCAGGGTTGATACGGCTAATCTGGCTGGCTAGGCGGGTGTCCCCTTCCTCCCTAACCACTCCATGTGCGTCCCTCCCGAAGCCGCGAGCGGTCGAAGAGGATGGCCTTCCCCGAATAGAGACGGACCGGTCTTTGGTCGAGGGTATATAAGTAGCTGCGCTCCCCTGCTAGAACCTCCAAACAAGCTCTCAAATATAGATGCAGCTTCATAGGCAATACTGGATGGTTGTTTTGTTTTTTTTTTTCTTCAGGCTATGCACTCATGAAGGATGCTATAGGCAATTTGAGACTAAAATTCTCAGTACTTCTAGCATGGCCTTTACATTGTATACAAATGACTTCCAAGCAGGGAAGGCATTGCTAAAAGTGGTAATATAATTCTGGTAACTTTCTTGTTTTTGTTTCTCTCGATTTCTTAAGACTTTAGTTGAAAAACTAAATGATTCTGAAATAACAATCAGAAATACAGAATCCACCCCAAATATTCAGTAAACATGCACTTGGTTTCTAGTCTATCAGTTATTCTATTGATACTAATTTAAGACTCCAAGTTCAGCCAACTCTCAGTATCAAAATTCAAACAAATTGGGCTTGCTTACGAAATCAGTGACATTTAAGTGTCTCAAGTTATTTTTTTTATCACTTTAATTACCACAAATCTGTTAAGATACCCAGGCTCAGAGACTGGTGAGGAATATGTAGTGGAATTTTCAATATGTCATTAAAAGAAAACATTTTTTTTCAAATACCAGACGAAATTTCTAGAAAAGCAGGGATTTTGTGCATATAATTAACAATTTATCTGAGACTATGTCTGATGAAATGATTGGTAAGGATCGTGAATACTGTTAAAGTATAATCAGAGGTTTTCTTGGAAACCAGACTGATAAAACAATAAGATAGCAACATCCAAATTCTATAAAAAGTTATAAGATTTGAATTAGAATAAAATGTAAAGTATGACTGAACTCAGCCTCTTCCAAAAATGTCAATGTTCAGATTATGTGCTGGTTTTTCTTCTAGAATGATTCAACAGCAAGCTAGGAGGCGATTAATTATGAAAGTTCAGAAAGAGGTCATCAAAGTGCCAGTGTGGGCTGAGTGTGTGACAAGCAGCTGAAAGGCAGAAGCAAGAACTTTGAAACCAAATACCTAGATTTGAATTCCTACTTCAACAGACTGTAGCTGTGTGACCTTTGACAAACGACTCAATTACTGTGCTTTAGTTTGCCTGTCTGTAAAATGAATATGACATAGTATTCCTGCCTCCTCAATGTGTTAGGAGAATTAAATCCTCAGTGAGCAAATAATATACAGCAATTTATACTGCAATAGGATTGATTTATGTTGTCGTTTTTAAATGATTCCATTAGTACCAATGTTGCACCCATTGAATCTGACTATTCTGAGATGTTTCTAGTTTTCTATTTTTGTTGTAAATTTCTGAATTCCAGTGTGAAAAAGCAGAAGACAAAAGATGGCCCAGCCATCTGAACTGAAATAGAATTATCTGCCAGTACAATTGCACAGGAGATTTTGTCTGCCAATTTCCTTGGGAACCAGTGAGGTGTGAGTGAGAAAGAAGATGCAAACATTTACTCACAATTTTTCATGTCAGATGGAGACAGAGTTTCATGTATATGGTAATAGCAACAACAGAGATTTGAAGACACTGAAGTAGGACAAGAATGCTCTCTCTTACTCTCCATTTGCCTTAAATATGTCATCACTTCTCAGTTTTTCTACTATTTACTTCTACCTCTGAGTGTCCAAATTGCCAAGTAGGGACAAATGCCAAGAATCCAATACAGTACTGTTGTGGTGGTTAGAGTAATGACATGCCAGGTGGCAAGCTGATAACAATTTCTTAAAGAGAAATGATTTGTCCTTACAACTAACACTGACAATGGACTTATGGAATCTCTCATTTATTAACATGGTATCTACATACACGTGGTGTTATTTCACAACAAAGGAAGTAAAAGAATTTAATCCTGCTTATTCACAGATTTTACTATATACACACAGAGAAATGCACTAAGCTGTGGATGAACCTATAAAAAGTTCAATATTAGACGAAAACACACTGTGAGTTTGGGTATCTGTACTTAGAGACTCAGTATGTTCTGAGTCTCTAAGTACAGTCTATGATGTAAGTCTATGATGAATATACGGTGTCTTTTGTTTCAAAAACAGACTATAAAAAGAATATACAAAGATGTCAAAAAGAAAGAACAACAACAATAATAAAGATGTCAAAATGGAATTCTCCTTTTAACAGAGATGTATTAAAAAAAAAAGTTGGTTTTAACCAAAGCAACTTCGTGTTTTCCTATATGAGTATGAGTTCCCCCTCCCAAAAAGGAATACCTCTAAGGTCACAGGAATTCTTCCAACAAGATTCACATGACACTTAATGGAAAAACAAAAATGCTGCTCTATTTGTTCTATTAATTGGTCCAGATTATTTAGAAGAAACAGAGTAACCACTACACAACTGGATCAAGGTGAATATATGAAGTGTGGACTTTAAGTGATTCTCTGAAGAATTTCTTTGAAATTCTGGGTACACTGGCAGAATGCTAGAGATTTCAACCCTTTAGAAATAAAAGTTCTGGGTTATATCTCCAATTAAACCACTATGGTCAAACTGAGAGCAAAGAAAATATTGATTAAATCAGGCATAATCAAGTTACAAATGCTGATGGTGACCTACTATATAATAATAAATCAAGATTTTTTTTTAAAATCTAGGCATGTCTTATTCTGCTTGTTAGAATATGTTTTCTATATTGCATTATAGGTAAAGTTGTAATTTGGTCTTATGGCTTTAAAAACATGAAAAGAAATTTGGGAGTGAGGTAAACCAAGAAGAAAAAAATATCTGCCCCTCAATCAAGAAAGTCATTTGTTCAAAACAAAGTCTTGGGAGTGTTTCATTTGGAGGGGACAGTTGTGGAAGACATTTTATTTGCATCAGAGATAGTCACACACACCTTATGAAAGTAGAACCTGCTTCTGTCTATTTGTAATTTGGAAGTTTAATATGGGGAAAATAGTGTGTATAGATACTGAGTTGTCAAAGAGGTATACTGTGTCAGATTCTTTGTGTCAAATCAATATAACCCATATACTGATTTACACTTGTTTCTGTATCACAGAGGGAAACTTCAAAACCATATTTCTGAGACTCCATGACAACACTTCAGCATTGCATTTTGTCAGTAAGAAAGATCCACATGATATTCTGAAGGCAGAAGAGAAGGAGAAGTTATTACTCTCTAGCAGCATTTTTGACAGATTCTTGGGAAATTGCAAATATGAATCTGCATTAGACTCAGAGTGAATTTCTGTTAATCTCTTGCCTTAGTCCTTCCAGCAGCAGAGATAGTCTTGATCAGTGTGACGTCTGTACTGCCAGACTTTCGAAAATCCAAGGATATTATTTCTCTGAATTTTACTTTTCCGGTAACTTCAGTGATTAATGCTCTAATTCTCTATACTAAGTCCCTTTCTCTTTGAGATGGTTAGAGTAGTACCTGTCATACTGACTGATTTCTGATGGATACAATCATGACTTCTTATCTTTTTTTTATTATTTATTTTCCCTTTTGTTGCCCTTGTTTTTTTTTTAAGATTTTATTTATTTATTAATGAGAAAGATAGGAGGAGAGAGAAAGAACCAGACATCTTTCTGGCACGTGAGCTGCTGGGGATCAAACTCAGGACCCCATGCTTGAGAGTCCAAAGCTTTATCACTGCGCCACCTTCTGGACCACGGCCCTTGTTGTTTTTTTATTGTTGTAGTTATTATTGTTGTTGTTGATGTCATCCTTGTTGGATAGGACAGAAAGAAATGGAGAGAGGAGGGGAAGACAGAGAGGGGGAGAAAGAGAGACATCTGCAGACCTGCTTCACCACCTGTGAAGCGACTCCCCTGCAGGTGGGGAGCCATGGCTCCAACCAGGACCCTTATGCCAGTCCTTGCACTTTGCTCACATGCACTTAACCCACTGCGCTATTGCCAGAGCCCCCCAAAATGAATTCATATCTTATACTGGGGAACAAAAGCCTAAAGAGTTTAGAAGGAAATTCACTGTATTTCATTAAAGCTGTGCTTTACAAATCCTTAGTAAGTTATCCTACCAACATATTGAAGTCTGAACATGGGAGTGGGCTGTTGCACTAAGTGAAGTAAATGGTTTTTTACCTGACATATATATATATATATATATATATATATATATATATATATATATATTATCTTTAGCTACTGGAGTTACACTGAACAGAGACAGCTGCTCACTTACTTAGAGTGTTTATGCAAAAGACACTGATGCCTGAGGCTCCAAGGTACCAGGTACAATCCCCAGCACCATCATAAGTCAGAGCTGAGCAGTGCTCTGGTCTCTCTCTGTGTGACTCTCTGTAACTTTCTCTTTATCATTAAAATAAATAAATAAATAAATAAATAAGATATAACTAAATTTTAGTCCATGTTCTGCCCTTACTAGCCCTATGCTTTTAGAAAAGTTTCTCAGTGCCTCAGTTTTCTTAATACATAAATACAATGCTATCAATAAATTACAAATAATTTTCTATGTAGTACTTCATTACTAGTACTCAATCATAGGTAATTACACATTGCAGGGAGCTGACAATAAATCACTGGGTTAAGTCTGGATAAAGAACTCATAGTCTTTCCAATGAAGTGATAGATAATTTGTGTACATAGACCAACTGTCGAAAGGAGACTATAAATGAGTCATGTGTCAATTATCAGAAATCAAGAAAGGACACAGAGGTAAGTCCTGCTATTGCTTGTCCTCAGTGAATTCAAAGCCTCAATAGTCATCCCATTTTGAAGTAGGGTTGGGTTGGTTATTTTCTTGAAATTACTGGATACAGCAGAGGTTATGCTATTCTCATTCAGAACCAAAGACTTCAGAGCTACTAGGAGTTTCTGTTTTTGTGCTCACTGGCACCCTAGACAGGAGTAGACAGACAAAGCATGTAAAGAAGTCATGAGGAGGGAGTCAGGTGGTAGCACAGCAGGTTAAGCACGGGTGGCACAAAGTGCAAGGACCAGCGTATGGATCCCAGTTGGAGCCCCTGCCTCCCCACCTGCAGGGGAGTCACTTCACAGGTGGTGAGGCAGTTCTGCAGGTATCTGTCTTTCCTCCTCTCTGTCTTCCCCTCCTCTCTCCATTTCTCTCTGTCCTATCCAACAATGACAACAACAATAGTAACTACAACAATATAACAGCAAGGGCAACAAAAGGAAGTAAATATTTTTTTAAAAAAAAAAGAAGTCATGAGGAGAGGGAGAAACTCTAGGACAAAAAGGGAAAGAGGAAGGAAGAGGGAATTGGTTATCCTGATAACTCAATCCATTTTTCCAAGACCCGTATCTATGAGTGAAACATTTTGGATGTTTCAAACTACAAATTTTACTGAAACTGCACAGAAGGATTCAAGTGAGACCAGCAAAAGACCCAAGAAGCTGAGTACCAATCAGCCCACAACACTGTGAGAAATATTTAAAAATCATTGTTTTTTAAAGCCACAGAGTTTTAGAATGGTTGCTTACACAGCAACAAATAACCAAAACAGACATTAAAATGTTATATTAAATTAGTCAACAATCCATCTGGCTCGTGTGTGTGTGTGTGTGTGTGTGTGTGTGTGTGTGTGTGTGTGTGTGTGTGTGTGTGTGTGTGTTCAGCAAGGAACATATTTTGGAATCACAACAACCCCATCCATAATACTATTCTCACAAATAAATGATATGTTAGCATCCTCAACTCCCCCAGTATGGACCTGTGGTTTGCAACTTATCTAAGCTATGCTTAAATGCATGCCTAACTCTGGAACTTAAATGGTATGTAGGTCTACAGCCTACCATGTCATCTATTGTGTATCCTACAAATTTATCTGAAAGAAATTATGATCTGAAAGAAATTCATTTTTGGCAGAGTAGGGCCTGCCATATTTGCAATTTCACTTCTCCTGGGCCACATTTTCATTCAGACAGAGTCATAGAGAGGGAGAGATACCACAGAACTGCAACTTCCTCTGATGCCATGGCTCTCCCATATGATGCTAGGGCTCAAACCTGGGCTACAAGCATGGCAAGGGAAACAATAAGCTGTATCTCTGGCAGAAATTATTTTAAATATCAAGCAGCAATTCTATTTTTGCCTTTTAATTCAATGTCACCAATGAAAACATAAGAGATATAAAGAAAACTAGATAACCTATCTGTAACACTTCATGAAAATATCCCATTTATACATTTGAATGTAACACAAGACTTTATTAATCTTCTAGAATTCACATAATAGCATCTGTGATGAAAGAAAGTCTTTGGCAAAGTTTTCAATGGATTTAGTATGTTGTTATTATTAGTAAGTTCTAACAGAAATTATTATAGGAAGCATACATTTAAGCTACTCCTAATATTATTTCCCTAATCTTTACCATTTTATAGGGATCTATAATATTAAAGGGAAAGCAACTTTTATTCTGTGATTTTTCTGATTTTCCAAATATCTACCTCGAGATTGGAAGGACAAGAGTAGGTTGAAAGGTTACAAGGATAGAAAAGATGTGGGTATTAAGTACAGATGAATTTTTTTCTTGAGCTTTACTGAGAATGAACTAGGCTGAGAAGTAGGGGATTGGCTTAGTTTGGGACAGTTAGAAATGAAAGTTGGAATGCCCATGGTCCAACTACACATATGAACCAAAGAAAGGACAAAGAAAAAACCAAGGGGCCTGGTGGATAGTCAGATAATGTGTGGACATGTGTGAATGAAGAAGGCAGTCAATACCAAAATCTTTTTTTTTCCCCAGGCATCAATGGATAAGTGTTCCATAGAATAAGGAACAGCTGATAGTCACTGATGGAGACAGGTTAGCAGTAAGCAAATGGATGAATAAAACAAAATTAAGTAGGAAAGATAAAGTAAGAAAGGAGACAGCTCTCTTCCAAAACCTATGACTGACACACTCTGTTTTGCTAGTTCTGGCCTAAGCACAATTCCTATTTTTGACAAAATAACTGTATAAAGGGATTGAGGTATGACTAAGCCTTTCACCGACTTTGTTCAGTTTTCATTGTAACAGACACTGAAAATTGGAATATCCCATAAAATACTTATATTTAAAGGCAATAGAGAACACTGCTAGTGGACAAAGCAATGTCATAAAGGTACTTGCTCTCTCTGTTCGACTCAGCACAAGAAATCATCCTTTGTTCCTCCAAAAATAAGGATAAATGGTATTTTGTAATAGTGAGAACAAAATGAAATCATACTTTAAATTCTACCCAAAGAGGAAATTAAATCACAACAGGAAAGTATCACACCACCAGTCAGAGGTGCCATTTAAAATCAAGGCTCTAGACTTGCTCCTTTTAATAAGTGAGAAAAACTACATTTTCACCAGCTATTACATTGTCAGTGATCCAACATGACAAATGGCAGGATGGGAGGTCATTTCTTCATCTTTAGCCCATGGCTCGGCCAAAAGGCTGGACACCTCCAGGGAGCTACTCAATTGGAGGAAGAAGAGATTATATGTATCATGTGCCATGTGTGGAAGCTTGCTAGGAGTGAATCTAGATGGTTACCATGGCAATAGTTAGCTGAGGAGAATTTTTGGTAGTGGCAGTTTAGAATTCATTAAACACCACACAAATGGGGTCATGGTGGTCATATGGCCAAGTGGTCCTAAAGCAACTCAACCTCTTTTATTCCCATTATGAAGTCTTTTTAGCTCAGTCTTAACAATAAGTGTCAAAAGCAAAGAGTTCAACTGCAGTTACTCTGAAAGTATGTTTGTAGATATTCTTCCCTCATTCTTTTGCTAGCTTCCAACGTGTTAAGTGTAGCCTTGTAACAGTCAACACAATTTAAGAAAAACACTTATTAGTGCAAAATCATTTTGCATCTCCTCCTTCAAAAAAAAAAAGTTTTTATCCTTCTGCTTAACAAGGCTTTGAGTGTCATGTTTCAAAGAAGTTGCCTTGCTTGACAAAGAGGTTATTCACTTTCTGATCTAGCTGCAGGAGAGGAACTGAGAGAAAAACTGTAGGTGATGTAGAAACTCCTAATAACTTCATTAAAAGGGCTTGTATCCCATATTTAAAACAAAAAAAAATCTCCGGGGCCGGGTGGTGGTGCACCTGGTTGAGCACACATGTTACAATGCATAAGGACCCAGATTTGAGCCCCTGGTCCCCACCTGCAGGGGGAAAGCTTTGCAAGTGGTGAAGCAGGGCTGCAGGTATCTCTCTGTCACTCCCCATCACTATTCCCCCTTTCCCTTTCAATTTCTGGCTCTCTCTATCCAATAAATAAATAAAGATAATAAAAAATATACAAAAAATCTCCATATACATTTTTGATAGGGATTGTTAATGACATGTATCAAATTCCAAAACACTGGTGAATCATTATTATTTTCCTTCAAGAATGCTACTGATAATGGACTCACAAATCTCTAAATGCCTTTTGCTGTATGTTACATATTTATTGCTACACATACCTTAGTAATTTTTCAATAAAGTGTATTTCACTTTGGGAAATTATATTTCACACCAGGGAAAGTGTATTTCACACTGGGAAATCTCTGGACAGGAGACTGGATGGGAGCTGAGGATTACAATTGGAGATGAGAGCCAAGAAATATTTATGCATTCTGTAATCAGTTGCTTAGAGAGTGAGTGTTGAAGTTAATCAGAAAGATATTTGAGCACAGAGACAGGAGCCAAGCAGAGACTCAGGTATCAAAGTGAGAAGTGAGGACAGTTCAAAGAATATTTTCTGTTGAGTGTAGTAGGGAGAATTCTTGTGAGCAAAAGTTCTAACCAAATAATTGTATCCCACACAGAAGGGCATTTATTTTCCAGTGACTAAGGAAACTGTTTAAAGAACAGGTCTGTATTGAACTGACGCATAACTGCCAAGCTGGGACCATGACTGCTAAAGAACTGGGTTACAGGTAATAAGATTTTAGACAAAGGTAGAAGATGAAAGACAGGGCATACTTTTGCTTATTTGAATAAAATGAGGTAGCTATAATTATACATTCTGTGAGTCTCAAAAGTCCTGGTGTTCTTTGTTGATACGAAGAGTACATTTTTTAAATTTTTATTTTCCTCTTTTGTTGCCCTTGTTGTTTAACACTGTTGTTGTTATTATTGTTATTGTCATTGTTGTTGGATAGGACAGAGAGACATCAAGAGAGGAGGGGAAGACAGAGAGAGGGAGAGAAAGACAGGCACTTGCAGACCTGCTTCACCACTTGTGAAGTGGCCTCCCTGCAGGTGGGGAGCCAGGGGCTCGAACCGGGAACCTTACGCTGGTCCCTGCACTTCACGCCATGTGTGCTTAACCTGCTGCACTATTGCCCGCCCCTCCCAAATAATACATTTTAAATAGCTCTCTAATCAACGTCAGTGGAAATTACAGGTAATGGTAGACTGCTTTGGAAAGCACAGGGCCCACTGTTACTTGAGTGTTGTCCATGTAATGGCCCTGGTATACTGATGACAACCATGACACTCGTTGGCTAGACCATCTGACTGTTCTACTTAGTGCCATCTTCTCTTCAACATGAAATATCAAAGTGAATTTATGTTTTCAACTCCATTGTCTAAATCACATTATATCTAGACAAATGCTATTATTCAGTCTAAACTCCCAGGTCCTTGATGTGACATCAGCCTCCCATCAAGGCAATTATCATCATTGTGATCATAACTATAAACAGTTACTTAACAATTTAAAAATTATTATACACCAGACTCCTTCACATAATATCTTTATTCAGCATATGTGTAATAGGGTATTTCTTAGTGTACCAGTGAGAGCTATTAACACTAGCCCCACCCATACCCCAACCCTGAAGCTACGTAGTTAGTACAAAGAGGACCTGGGAAGTACATGTACACATGTCAGTCAGCTTTAAAACCTAGAGGTCTTACTTGAAATCTACTTTAAAACACAAGGGTGACCTTTGTAACAATTTTTAAATCTCTAGTCAATTATAAAGCAACTAGAATGTAGAAGGGTTATAGAAAATTAATCTTAAAATAATGAGCAAGGCTATACATAAATCAGTATATTTCACATGAAGACAGAAGAAAGGACTTCTTGTCAGAGACTAGAGTACCAAAAAGTTGTTTTGTGAGGCATACGATTCACAGTAAAATTCTAAGAATCTGGATGGTTTCTAACCATAAAGCAAGCTTTTGAAGCAGCAGGCACTTTATTTGGGATATCCTTTCCCCACATAACTGTACAAATAGTCTGAATCATTTCATAACAAATGTGTCTACCTCATATTCTCCTCTACTTCCCAACTTAGGTTATTGTACTGGTTCACGCATACTCTATGAGTATGCACTCTGGGTCATGAGCATCAGAGCAAATGATCCTCCAGTGCATTAAGCTGTTTTTCAGGGACACTGAGCACAAACAGAATATCTTGTAATGACTGTAGAAAAACATAAGTAAGAAATTCTGGGAAAAGGGAAAACAGAGTATACAAATTAAAACTGACCTTAGCTAGATTGATTGCAGAAGACTGTTGGCTCATCATCCTTCTACCGCATGGCCCTGGCAGCCTGTGAGACAGTCAAAACAAGAAGGACTGGCATGAAGCAAAACCACTAGCAAGCAGAGTACAGACCACTCTATTTGCAAATGCAAGCTTTATTGAGTCTGTGTGTGTGTGTGTGTGTGTGTGTGTGTGTGTGTGTGTGTGTGTGTATGTGTCTGTGTTACACCCTGCTTCAAAAGGCAGCTTTGAAGTAAATGTTTCAACAGGAAATGGGATCATTACTTTACCAGCTGATGACAATGTTCAAGACTAGTTTCTCTCTGTGTACAACAAAGTCAGATCCTACATGATGTCACCAAGGACTCAAGTGATATAGAAACTACAACATATCCAACACTAGGGATACAAATAAATTTGTAACTATTCTAATGATTCCAATAATTCAGCATGTCTATATGGTCCCACACCAGGACTGCAAGACTGTAAACTTCTCCACTCTTAGGCTCATCACTGGTGTCATACCATTAATGGATTATGATTCAAAGATCATTTATTGGAGTGTTGTACTCTTTGGGAACTATCTCATATGTAGAATTGAAGCCAAAAGAGCCAGTAAGGAATTCTGTAGGTGCTATTGGAAGCAGAAGCTATATAACTCACAGTGAAGCTAAGGGCTAATGCCAATATACAGAAAACCAAGATTGTTCTCAGATCACTACTGCCCTGCCAAAGTCAACCACCATATGCAGAACCCACTGCAAACTGCTCATATTTCATGGTGTCACTGTTAAAACCCAGGTGCTTTCAACAGACCCATACTATTCATATTTATTGATATAGTAATATCTTTGCTGATTTTCTGCTGGTTCTTATTGTTATTTGTAGGTGAGAGACAAAGAAGGTATGAGAATGTAGAAATCAAATGTTCCGGGAGTTGGGTAGTAGTGCAGCAGGGTTAAGTGCGCGTGGTGCAAAGCGCAAGGACCCACATAAGGATCCTGGTTCGAGCCCCCAGCTCCCCACCTGCAGGGGAGTCACTTCACAGGTGGTGAAGCAGGTCTGCAGGTGTCTCTCTTTCTCTCCCCCCTCTGTCTTCCCCTCCTCTCTCCATTTCTCTCTGTCCTATCTAACAACGACAACATCAATAACAATAATAACTACTACAACAACGAAAAACAAGGGCAACAAAAGGGAAAATAAATAAATAAATAAATAAATAGAAATCAAATGTTCCCTCTCCTTCCAATGGTACAATCAGCTGTGACTACTACGCACTGTCACAAGTTATGCTCTTCAACATTATAACTTGCTGTTTCATTATTAACAAAATATAAGAGTTATCACATGGTGTTTTGAGTTATTTAGTCTTAGAAAAATGTATAGATTCCACCTGTTGCAGAAGGAATTTATCAGAGGTACTGGCTGATTATTTATCAAATCCATTTCCTTTACTTTATAGGCACTTTTTTGACTTTCTTTGCAACAGATGGGAACATGCAGATGGAAATTATGGATATTACTTCCAGGTCAAATATGACAGAATATCTCTTGCACTATCCTTATGCCAGACAGAAAGGAAAAGTAGGACTTTAGATTTTATGAAGTATCAGAGCTGCACGAAGGAAGACCAGTCTCCTAATCATTCTACAGAAGATCAAAAACAAACTTCCATAAACCAGCACTAGGTGTGTGGTAGAGGGGTCACTGAGATTTGGGAGCTTGTAGTTATGGTAGTTAATTTTAATGGTTGAATACAAATGCCATGGTTTGAGGTCTGATTTTGTCTTTAGTTACTACTTTGAACTCCTTCCTTATTGTTGTATGATCATTTTATTTATTTGTTTACTCATTGTTATTTTATTTTACTTTATCAGAGCACTGCTCAGCTCTGGCCTATGCTAGTGTTGGGAACCTTTGGTGCCTTGAGCATGAAAGTCTTTTTGCATAATCATTATATTATCTCCCCAGCCTGGCAACTTCATTTATAAAAGCTTTCTTTTTTTTTCTAAATATTTTATTTATTTACTAATGAGAAAGATAGGAGGAGAGAGAGAAAGAACCAGATAACACTCTGGTACATGTGCTACGGGGACTGAAATCAGGACCTCATGCTTGAGAATCCAATGCTTTATCCATTGCGCCACCTCCCAGACCACTATAAAAGCTTTCTTAAGAGTGTGAGACCCAGGGGGGCTGGGCGATGGTGCACCAGGTTCAGCGCACATAGTGCTAAACACAGAGAGCAGTGCAAGGATCCTGGCTATGCACATTGAGGGTGGGGTGGGGGTAGATTGCTTCACAAGCTGTGGAACATGTCAGCAGGTGTCTTTCTTTCTTTCCTCCTCTCTCTCAATTTCTCTATGTCCTATCCAACAACAACAGTTAAAAAAAAAAAGTGTGAGACCCAAAAAGGAGTAATGAGATAGTTTACCCAGAAGATTATGAGCCCTAACAATGTGTAAGACTCCAGGTTTAAACCCAGACACTACATAGGAGTACCACAGGATCAGAAGAAGCTCCGCAAGTGGTGTTACATCCCTCTCTCTCATTTACTTGCTGAAATTTAAAACAAAGTCAACCAGAAAACTATGAAATCATAATGTGGGAGGCCCTGGTGTTACAAAAGGAAAAAAATAAAGCAATTAGCTGAATTCCAAATACAAAAGAAGCCAGATTTTTTATTTTTATTATTTATTTATTTATTTATTTATTTATTTATTTTGCCTCCAGGGTTATCGCTGGGGCTCAATTCCTACACTACGAACCACTTCTCCTGGCGGTCATGTTTTTCCATTTTATTGGATAGGACAGAAAAAAAGTTGAGAGAGAAGGAGGAGATAGGGAGAGAGGAAGATGGACACCTACAGACCTGCTTTATCACTTGTGAAGCGTTGACCCTGCTGGTGGAGAGCCGAGGGCTCGAACTTGGATCCTTGCGTAGTTCATTGTGCTTAGTACTATGTGTGCTTAACAAGGTGTCCCACGCCCAACCGCCAAAAAGCCAGATACTATATAGATCTTTCCTTGGAATAATATTTGGCACATTTTCTAGTTTGTGCCTTTTCTGACAAACTGCTTTTTCCTTCAAAAGTATGAAAACTGAAGGCTAGAAAAATAGCTCATTAAGTAGATGCATGGTTTGTGATGTGTGCAGTCCACGTTAGAGCCCCAGAATACCACAAGAAGCTCTGGTGCTGTGATATGTCCCTTTCCCCAATCTGGATGAAAAAGTGACTCCAGAAAAGGTGGCTGTACTGGGGGAAAAAAAAAAAACTTGTATGGCATTTGGAATCCACACAATCTCTGTGGCTGACTACGTCATCAATTATTTCTGGAAAATTGCACTTTAAAGTTTAAAAAAAATCACTGCAGTAAAATTTTCACAATATAAGACAATAATAATATACACAGCAAGCACCATAGAGAAATGTTGATAAAATCATTTAGCTACAGTATCAGATTCATAAAAATTTCCTATATTGAAATTATTAGAAAGAATTTCTTCTACTTCTGCTATGTAATTGAAATTACCAGGCACATGTCTATATGATTAAAAAAATATAGTATCATGAATATGACTGATCATCTCCCATCCCTTTTGTGAATCAATTTGAGAACATTTATTATTATCTATAAGCTAGGTTACTGCAATATGACTACGAATTTTTATTGGTTCCTCCCATAACCCCATCCCACTAATGTTGGACTTGATCATGTGACTTTTATTTTCTAGTAGGGAATGGAAGTCACAGTCAATCTGCCAATCCTAAAACAGCCAGTCTGTCAGATCCAAATTAATGCCTCTCAAGAAATTATACATTTCCACCTGACCTTTGTGGAAATTTACAATTCTGCCATGAGAGGAATATGTACTCTTTAACTTGTGTTCAAAACTCACACACTGTAAAACCTGAATTTGATGCACAATCTGAAGCTGAGCTTCTTCTCATCATAGAAGGGCATTATACTAGATGGCAATTGTGCTGCTTCATTATTTAAAATGTGTTTGAGTAGTTTTATATTTGTAAAGTGTGATAATAATAGTCGAGGAAGTCTCATGCTTGAACAGATAATCTTATGCATTGTCTTTCATAATGTGTAGGAACTGAGGCATTCTAGGCTGACTAACTTGAAAAATCAATTAACCAATATCAATAGCTACTTGATCTTAAGGAGTACAGTATTCTGTCTATGTGCAAAGGTCCCCAGAAAGGAAAAGATGAAAGTGATTATGATCATGTCAGGATCAACCTCCATAAGCTATCCCTTTGTGAGACTATCTCTGCTAGTTATACATGTTTCAAAAGAAAACAATATGAACCAAAGAGTCTGGCATTCTCGGGTTAATGTTCTAAGAATGAAAAAATAAAGTACATTTCCTATGCTTATTTAAACTATCAGTAAACAGAATGAATGTTTATGTGTGTCTTCCTTTGTATATGTGAAAGAGTGCATTGATTTGCTGTCACTGATCTAAGTTACTGGAATATGACTGACATTATTTTCTGGTTCTTTCCTTAAACAATTTCAGTTGAGTATTGTTAGAAATTGAGGAACCAGGGGGCCAGGCGGTGGCACACTGGTTAAGTGCCTCCATTACAGTGTGCAAGGACCCAGGTTCAAGTCCCTGGTCCCCACCTGCAGGTGAAAAGCTTCACAAGTGGCGAAGCAGGGTTGCAGGTGTTTCTTTGTCTCTTCCTCTTCTATCTCCCCTGATCAGCCCTCTGATTCCAAATTATAAAAGTTCACCTCTACTCTAGAAGATGATTTCCTTAACTTGATATAGGAACAGATGTAATTATGTAACTTATTTGTGAAATGTAGGGACTAAGTCACAAACTGTATTTATGCTCTAGGCTTCTAACCATGCCAGGTACAATCTCATCTTTACCTTTGCACTTGAAATCAACACATTTGCCTTATGATCATCTGTCTTCTGAGTATACACAAAGATTAGTTTTTGCACCTGCGGATAGGTTTGCATAACCTCAAGTACAAATTGCAAAATGAAATGTAACTCTTCTTCAAGAACTAACTTAAATGTGAGTTTTGTGACTGAGACCAGTTTGCAGGATAATCCTGAAATCTGCAAGAGAGGCTATAGCGGATGCATACACAGTATGTCCTTGGAGACCTAAACACTGAAAAATTAAACCACAATTTAAACATAAGATCACTGTAAAGTAATTGATTTCATTGGAAAATAACACTAGTAGAAATCACTACTATAATCACTTTAAGACAAATAGTTCAAAGATTCATATTGTAGTAAAATAATCCCCATGATATGCCGTCAGAACTTTTACATTTTTCCAAACTGAATCTCTGCATCTGCTAAACTGTAGCTTTCCATTCACCCTCTCCACAGACTCGCCTCAATTTCTCTCTCTCCCTCCCCCCCCCCCTCTCTCTCTCTCCTTCCCTCTCTCCCTCCCTTCCTCCAGGGTTCTTGCTGGGGCTCAGTGCTGGCACTATGAATCCACTGCTCTGCTCCATTTTATTGGATAGGACAGAGAGAAATTGAGAGAAGAGGGGGAGATATAGAGGGAAAAAAGAAAGAGAAACATCTACAAACCTATTTCCCTTCTTGTGAAGCATCCTTCCTGCAGGTAGGGAGCAGAAGCTCCAACCTGGATCTTTGCACTTTGCACTATGTGTGCTTAACAGGGTGCACCTCCACCCTGCTCCCCCTTCCTGGATGTCTCTACTTCAGGTATCTTATGTAAGTAAAAATCATACAATATTTTCCCTTTTTGAGAAAGGTAAACTATATCACTTGAAATACTGCCAAGAAATCACTTAGCATTATGCCTTCAGGTTTTGTCCATTTAAGTTTAGCAAAAAATGTGTCAACATTTTTTGAAGCTGAATAGTAATTTATTGTATATATCCCATCTTCTCTATCCATTCACCAACTGATACATATTTGAACTGCCCCCTTCATTTGACTATAGTGAACAATACAAATGTGAATGCAGTTATACAAATTCTGTTGAGTCTATGACTTCAATTCTTATGGATGTAAATCCAGAAGTCGAAATACTAAATCATACTGTGAGTCTGATTATTTTGTTAAAGGCTTCCAGACCATTTTACATAGTAACTGCAAAATTTCACACCATTAACAGCACTGCATAAGGACTCCAATTTTTCCATATCCTCACCAACACTTTCCTTCCTTCCATCTTATAACACAATCTAATCTTATAGAGGTGAAGTGGTGCTTTCAATGAATTTGAATTGCATTTCTTCAGTGACTAGTGATGTTGGATATCTTCTCATGTGTTTGTTAGCCATGGATATATCAAAGAAAAATAGATCTCATTTGGTTCTTTTGTTCGTCTTTGCCAGCCACACCACAGTAGGCTGACCCCCCCCCCCCGCCCTTATAAAGAAAGGGACAGAGAGACAGTGAGAGTGAGAATAAGAGACATCACAGCACTGAAGCTTCTTCTAGTGTGGTGTGGGTCAGATTTAAAACTAGGTAGCAGGCATGGAACACTATTCAGTGAGCCAATATTGCCAGTCCAGTATATCTTCTTTGAAGAAATGTCGGTGTGAGTTTTTTTTTACTATTTTCAAGTGGGCCGTTTTGCTACTGTTGAATAGTGAGAGTTACATATTCCAGATGTCAATTCATTAACAGATATATGACTTGTAATATCTTGTCCCAACCTGCCAGTTGCCTTTTCACTCTGGTGATAATGCCCTTTAATAAGATTTATAAGTTTTGATGAAATCCCGTTCCTTTCTTTTGTAACTTCTGCTTTTGGTATCTTATCAAATAAATTCTGCCAAATCTATTATCTTGAATATCTTTCCCATATTTTTCTTATTACACTACTACAACATTAGCTCTTATGTCTAGACCTTTGATCTATTCTGAACAAAATTTCCTTTAAGTCCTAAGGGAAGAGGTATGAGAAATGGAATAGATCACAAACTCTACCACTTAAGTTTTCTTTAGACATAAACCCTGCACTAACTGTAAGAGCTTTAAAATGATAAATGCGATACCGCAGTCAGAAAGAAATAATAACTAGACAAAATTTTACTATCCCCAATTTCATAGTTTTCAAAAAAAAGTCATAAAAGAGAGAAGTTGATATTTCATAGTAGAAATCATCAAGATAAAAAAAAACCTTTCATGTTTATAATTTAAACAGTTCAGAGTGGCTTATCAAGGTAAGGGATGGGAGACTGGAGAAAATTCCACCTTGAGAGGGTAAACTATTACTGCTGATAGTATTTAGAATTACTTGGTCCATGCTGACAAAAAAGGTTATACAGACTTTTAATTGACTTTACATTTATTTATTTATTTAGTTATTACACCAAAGCAGTGCTCAGCTCTGCCTTATGGTGGTGCAGAGTACTGAACCTGGGACTCTGGAGCCTCAGGCGTGAAAGTTTCTTTGCATAGCCATTATTCTATGTACCCCACACGACTTTATTATTTTTTTTAACTTCTCCAGAGATTGCTTGCACTTGGGGCAATTCCTGCCAAATCTCCCTCATCACAGGATTGCCAGCTGAGACAAATATATTTACACTGGCTTAGTAACTTGGCTAGAGAAACAAACTTTTTCTAGCAAAAGAAAATTTACTAGGAGAGAATTTTAGTCATTTTACAATCTGTATCCTTGATTTAAAATCATCTTTAAAACATTTTCTTTAAATTAGTTTCAGGTGCAGGCAAACATAGTGGGTCACTGGGGTCCTTTGGGAAGAAGAAATGGAGGCAGAACAAATAGCAGAAGAAGAATATTGTGGCCTTAGGTCTGGGAATGATACAGAGGGGAGGGAGCTGGAGTTGACAGAGTCTTAGTCCAAGATGCAGTACAGACAAAGACTCAGTTAAATCAGCTGGGGAGCAAGGACTGTTTATTAAGCCCCTCCATTGTGCAGCAACAACCAGGACCTAGCAATAACACTCTGCACAGTCTGACTGCGCTGCCCAGGAAGAACATGACATCTTCTGGAAAGCTGAGCTTAATCCTGAAGGTGAGGCAACTAGAGACTGTCAATCAAATGCAACCCTCTGAGCTGAACCTCAAATTCTTTCCTAACAGGAGATCTAAACCACACATATCCCTGGCTCAGACACATGCTCACACATTAACTTTATAATTTATAAAGTTATAAATGCTTTATAAGTATTTCATGGTGCCTCATTAGATACACATTGACCACTCCTACACAATCAAATAACATCTGACTCCCCAGTATTTTAGCTGCTAAGAATCAACATAGTAAACATGGAACTAGAGTCACTGTGTCACTTGACTTGACTCAGTATCATACTTCTGCTTCCATCTAAACAACTAAAAATGCATATTCTCTGCCAAAGAAAACTAGATTTCATTCACTTTTAAAATTTTGTTATCCCCCCCCCCCCAGTTAACCTAGTTCTTACTGCCCAGGAAGATCATAATAAATGTGCCTGTAACAGAATGATTCTACAAAATAGTTTACCTTCCCCCCTCACTTCATTTCCATATAAACAGCCTTCCTGTCACTTGCTGGTGGTTCTGACTCTGGTTTTGAAATCAATACAGTTTATCAATTATCTTTTTTTTTATGAAAAGGGAATAAAATTCCCAGTGGTAGCAGAGTACAAACAAAACAGTGCTGAGAAGTGGTGAATTAAAAAAAAAAAAATGACCAATAACAATTTTATGGAATTTTCTACTCCAGTAACACTTCCAGCAAGATAACTTTCTTTCCAGTCCAGGACAGAGCAAGGTTGGAAGGAAAATGTGTCACATATTCAGGGAGTAAACATTGACCAAAACAAACTTAAGAAGAGAATGGAGGAAGAAAAGAAAGGGAGTCATAGAAAATAACTGTTTACACAAATATGAAAGTTGCAAGAGACACTGCTGTAAATTTAATAACAAATGTCATTTTGTCAGCTGACAGAAGATATATATATATATATATATTTAAAGATTTTGTTTATTTATTAATAAGAAAGACAGGAGGAGAGAGAAAGAACCAGATGGCACATGTGCTGCCGGGAATCAAACTCAGGACCTCATGCTTGAGAGTCCAAAGCCTCATCACTGCGCCACCTCCCAGACTACTATATATATATATTTTTTTATTTTAAAATATTTTATTTATTTTAACAACAGAAAGAGACACAGAGATAAAGACCAGAAAACTGCTCAGCTCCAGCTTATTGTGGTGCTGGGGACTGAACCTGGGACCTTAGAGCCTCAGGGATGAAAGCCTTTTGCAAAGCACAGGGACCTGCGTAAGCCCCCGGCTCCCAACCTGCAGGGGAGTCGCTTCACAGGCGGTGAAGCAGGTCTGCAGGTGTCTATCTTTCTCTCCCCCTCTCTCTCTGTCTTCCCCTCCTCTCTCCATTTCTCTCTGTCCTATCCAACAACAAAGCAACGTCAACGATGGCAATAATAACCGCAACGAGGCTGCAACAACTAGGGCAACAAAAAGGGAGAAAAATGGCCTCCAGGAGCAGTGGATTCATGGTGCAGGCACCAAGCCCAGCAATAACCCTGGAGAAAAAAAAAAAAAGAAAGCCTTTTGCATAACCATTATGCTGTCTCCCCAGCCCACAGAAGATATTTTTGATGGAGGAAGTTTACTTGCATGATGAGGACATCTAAATATACAGTGTTTGGTTGACTGAAAGGACTGTATTTTCAAGCTTATCACTATGAGCCTGTAGTATTCCCCTTCTGGTCACTCACAGTCTGGCAAGAGGAAAGGCTGGCATTTGAATAAGTAACTAAGAAGCAGTTGTTTCACAGGCTGTGACTTCACTCCAAAGGCATCCACTGAGGACAGCCTTTGACTACTGACTTCCTGGGGAGAGCTGCAAGTGGGAGAGATAAAACAGAGCCATAGGGGGCTTCCTGGAAGGCTCTTTGATGCAAGTGATTCTGATGTTCTGCTGGATAGTTTACTTGTTTCAAGTGTATGATTAATGGAATTATTATTCATAATTAGGAAATGCCTAAAGAACAAAGAACACAAATAATGCTCTGAGTAGCAGTCACTTACAGATTCATGCTAACAATGCCTAGGAAATGAAAAGTTCCTAACATTTCCCTTTGATTTTATTTAGGAATGTGATACTGATGGAGGCCAGCTTAGGGAAAGCAGCACCCCACCCTATGCACTCTGCAGGAAGCCAGGAGAAGGGACCAGAAGGAAGGACTAGAAGCACTTGGGCATCAGAACCCCCTCCCTACCTGACTACAAAGGCCATAAAATGCAGATAGAGCACCTGCAAAGACAAATGGGCCAGCCCTTCCTCTGGAAATACTATAAAACTGGGAAGACCAGGGGGCCCAGAGCCTTTCTCTCTCTCTCTCTCTCTGGATCTTTCTTTTTCTTTTCTGTCCTTATCCTATATCTAAGGGAAGGAACTGGGAAATGGCCCCAGTTAGTTGTAACCTCTTCCCCCTACAATTGTGGGCAGTATATATCAAGTCATCTCAAAGTACCATTCTTATGGCAACCTTTATAGAGTACAGGCCTCTCAGATAAGACTGTTTAATTAATTTGAGCTTCACTGTTAAGAGGCGTTGCAGAAAACACCTAACTCTTCTTCCTGGACATTTCTTGAAATCACATGTGCTTGTGGACCCTTGGGGTTGGGGGAGCAAACTATATTGGAGGAGTCAAATACTGTTAACTACCCAATTTACTTCTAACAAGAAAGTTTTATAAGGCCAACCAACTCAGTTTGTGTGAAATGATTCCCCAACTTGTAATAGTGGGGGGGAAGTTTTAGCAATGTTCCTAGTCTGGCAACTGCTCCACATTGAGGTTGTTTTTGTTGTTCTTTTCTTTCTTCCTTTCGTTCTCTTTCTTTCTTTCTTTCTTTCTTTTTTTTTTTTTTTTTTTTGATATGACTACTCAAATGGTATCATATTCACCAACAGAGTATTACAAACTGCAGCAAACTATGCAAAGGCCCTAGTCAGAGTGAGAATCATTTGTGGATATGGTTGCTAACTTCTCTGATGGAAAATCTTTTGTACTGCAACAATCAAAGAAGCCAGGGTTTCCCTTGCACAAGTGTCCAAAGAACTTAAACAGGGATGGGAAGGAAGATAACAGACCTCAAACACACTTTGCAATTTGCTTCTCCTTCTGAGTGATTGTTGAATTTTCAAAAGAATGTTTGGTCTGTCACACTAGATGTAGCTATTTGAATTCATGTAGGCCTGAGAGCAAGAAAAGGAGGAGGCAAAGAGTGCACTGGTGTGGGCCAATTCAAAGTAAGCTAAATGTAAAAACCAAATGTGGCAATCTGGACTGTAGGAAGAGATAAAACAAATAATCTGTAAAGTTCACAAAAAAAAGACTGTATTTGGTTCTGCCTCAAAGCACTTAAAGCTAGAGTTGAACTCTACAATTTTATCCCTATCAGGATCGCTTTTACTCATGCAACCTAAAACACAAAATAGAAAAGATAAAGTTTATTCCTGTCAGGGTCTGGGGCAGAATAAATTTGACCCTCAGTATTCTTGCCTAGTCACGTGTTACTCAAAATGGAGTGAACAGTATAGCATCATATGGGACCTTGCTAGAAAAAACAGAATTCCAGGCCCCACTTCTGACCTACTAAAGTAGAAACGCACTAGCAAGCCACCCAAGGGACTTCATATACATTGCACTTTGCAAAGTACTGGTCTAAGAAAATAACTTGCTCAAGTTGCCTCGACAGTTTGGAAGGCATAAAGGTCCATATATCGCTTCATAACCATAATATGTTTAAACAGAATACATCAATTTACAATCTTACTTAACCTTTCTTCCTTCCTTCCTCCCTCCCTCCCTCCTTCTCTTCCTTCCTTCCTTCGTTCCATCCTTCATTCCATCCCTCCCTCCTTCTTTTCTTTATTTTTGCCTCCAGGGTTATCACCAGGGCTTGGTACCTGCACTGTGAATCCACTCCTTGTGCAGATTTTTTAATTTTTTTTAAGATAGGACAGAGAGAAATTGAGAGCGGAGGGGAAGATAGAAAGGGAGAGAAAGACAGACACCTGTAGACCTGCTTCACTGCTTGTGAAGTGAACCCCCTGCAGGTGGGGAGTCTGAGACTCCAATTGGGATCTTTGTGCAGATGCTTCCGCTTAACCCAGTGCGCCCCTGCCTGGCCCCTTAACTTTCTTTCTATAGCAACTTGAATTCCTTTTATTAAAAAGAGAGAGAGAGAGAGCATGATGGTTATGTGAAAGACTTTCATATCTGAGGCTCTAAGCTCCCAGGTTTAATCCCCAGAGGCCTGGTCTCAGAGAACTAATTTCATAGGGGAAACAAATTATAAAACTGGAAAAGAACTTGACATTAACGGCTTAGAGAGTCACACTCATGGGACTTCCTGAATTATCTTGAGAGGAAATCTAATTAGGTTCAACTTCTCTGAGAGGCCATCATGCCCAAAGTGGCTAGGAAAACTCATGATTAGTCCCAAGTGCCTTCTGACTGTGCATAGGGCACATTTCCTCTGGAAAATAAGGCACAGATTCTACTTTTATTTTTGTCTAGCTCTCAGTCTGTACAGTCTAGAGTGTACTCACTTCTCAAGAGGAACCATTATGTTCCTACGCATATGCCTTTAAACTCCCACCACAAACTACAACTAAACAATGCCATAAATCTCCACAAAGAAATTTCCACAGAGCTATTCTATGAGCTGAGTGCTGCAGTTTACCTTGAGCAAATGCTATATTCTACCTCCGCCAATTATGTGTGCTTGACTGTGCTCTTGACGAGGGAATGGCGGAGAGAGAAGAGAAAATAACCTTTCATTTTGATAGTCATATAATACCTAGCATATTAAGAAGTGAAATAAGAACCTACCTACCAAAATTATCTGAAAGAGTATGTTCTGTGTGCACAGACACTAAAAAGACTACATAGGGATAGGGGGTAGATAGCAGAATGGTTATGCAAAGAGACTCTCATACCTGAGGCTCCAAAGCCCCAGGTTCACCATAAGCTAGTTCTTAGTTCTGATCAGTGCTCTAGTAAAAAAAAAAAAAAATCCATCAGAAGTTGTGGAACTGTGTGTGCAGGTACAAAATACTGGGCAAGGGTGGAGGGAAACCTTGGTGGAAAAAAAATTATTACAATAGAAAGACAGACACACCAGAGTACCAGTACACACAATCCTACATTTGGTGCTGCCATATGGTGCTAGGCATCAAACCCAGGGCTTTAAGCATACCTACCTCTAATGCTGAGTCATCTCTCAAATACAAACTGTTGTCTTCGGTCAATAATTACTATTTAAAATGTATTCAAGTCATTTTAGCAAGAGTTATGGGATTATTTGAACATCCATATAGAAAAAAATGAAGCTCCACTGAAAACTGCACTTTATACAAATTAACTCACAAGGACCATTGACTTACATGTAAAATGTAAAACTATAAAATATTTAAGAGACTCTTCATATTCAGTGGGCTTAGCAAAGAGTTCTTACATTTGACACTAGAAACATGATCCAAAAATGAAAAAAGAAATGCACTGAATCTCATCAAAATTATAAACTTCAGTTCCATGGGAGAGGAAGACTCTTGATAAAAGAATGCAAAAACAAGCTACAGATAAGGAAAATACATTTGCAAACCATATATCAGGTAAAGAATGAATACCTACATCTAAAATTGCCAAAGACAACATGAAAAAAAACCCCTATAATCCAGTATGAAAATGGACAAATACATATAATCTTACCTTTAATTTCATAGGCAGGATATCCACCTGTCAATCCAACATCAAAAGAGGTGCTCAAATACATTAATTACATGCATGCAAATTAAAACTACAAAATACACACCCATCATAGTAGCTAAAATTTAAAAAGTGACTTCAGAAAATGTTTTTGAAAATGTAGAAAAACTGGACTACTCATGCAGTGTTAGTGGAATCTAAAAATGAAATAGCTACTCTGGAATACAGTTTGAACAGTTTCTTACAAAATTAAATATTCAATTACCATGCAACTTAGCAATTACAGTTCAGCTAAGACTGACAGGGACTTAGAGGTTACACAGGCTCCTGTGCTAAATATAAATATACATGGGTCCTGGGTCAGGTGAATGGGGTAAAGTTAATTTTATTCATAGATTTTTTTTTCTTTCAAGACTGGGGGCTACTCTCTGCCCTAATCCAACTTTCTAACTCCCTTTTCAGCTCTGACACTATCTTCTCCGACAATATTTTTGTCTAACTCCATGTTAGCTATCAAATCCAAGTAAAAACTATGTTAGTCATGGGCCTCTGGGAACATGCCTACTATGAACTTCTTAAACTTCTTTCCACCCTAAGATCCCAATTTTCATCTGCTCTGTTCCTGCTTTTTGGTTCCTATTCATTAATCACTTTCTTTCACTTTAAGTCTTGCCACCTTTCAGCCTTGAAGTTGCGTATACCATCTTGATTCCATCCTGATTTCTCTGGGCAGACAACCTCACCAATATGTCCTTGAACCTCATCTCTCTAGAGCCCCACCCCACTAGGGAAAGATAAAAACAGAATGGGGTTATGGATCAACCTGCCAATGTCCATGTCCAGCAGAGAAGCAATTACAGAAGCCAGAAATCCCATCATCTGCATCCCAAAAAGAATTTTGGTCAATACTCCCAGTGGGGAAGAAATGAGAGGGAGGAGGTGACCATAGGGATCTGAACTCCAACTCCATAAGGAGCTTAGAGAGAGGAGGAAAAAAGGGATATTTGGATGTAATAATAGGTGTATGTGTGACTTGGAAAGGAAGAGATGAGACCATAGAAAAAAAGGGGGGGGGCAAATATATACAAATATAGACTGATAGCTGTAGAAATAGGCTCCTAAGCTGAATACGAGCGCAAAATCACATCAAATCAATGGGGTTTACAGTCAACTATATTTATACACCTTTCCCATATTTGGGAGCTACTCTCTTCCCTGATCCAGCTTTCTGGTCCTTTTTCCAGCCATGACATCATCTCCCCAGACAATAACTTGGATCCACCTGCATATCAGATGTTAGGCTCAGAAAAAAAAAAAAAACACTAATATAGTCATGGGCCCTTTGAAATATAACTAAAATATGCCTACTAGCTATCTACAAAACGGAGACACCCCCCCAACTCTTCATCTGCACTATTCCAGCCTTCAGGTTCATGATTAGTCAACAATTTGTTTGGCTTTATATGTTAACTCTCTTTTCAGCCATCAGGTTCCAGATGCTAAGATGATGCCAACCAGACTTCCCTGGACAGACAACCCCACCAATGTGTCCTAGAGATCCGATTCCCCAGAACCCTGTCCCACTAGGGAAAGAGAGAGGCAGGCTGGGAGTATGGATCAACCTGTCAATGCCCATGTTCAGTGGGGAAGCAATGTGTCAGTGTTATGTCAGTGTTTCCTTTTTATAAATAAAATAAAAAAATGAAATAAAATATATAAAAAAGAAATAATAGTTAAACCAGATGTGCAACCTTAGGAGAACTGCTGTAGCAATCCCAATAGAGGGATTAGGGGTACAGAACTCTGGTGGTAGAAATAGTGCAGAGTTGTACCCCTGTTATCTTGTAATTTTGTAAATCAATATCAAATCACTAATAATTTTTTTAAAGTGGCCCAGGCGGGAAATCATATTGCTCAAAAAAGAAAAAAAGTGTTTCCAATCTATTCTCTATCTCTATGCAGATCTTCATGTGAGATAACAAAGAACAATTTTCCTCAGAGGAAAAAAATTTTTTTCTTGAATATCCAACTCAAATCATCCAAAGTTAATGCCACAGCACTGTGTAATAGTTGGCTGAAAAAGAATTAAGATATAAAGCAGGACAAATTGTTGACTAATCATGAACCTAAAAGCAAGAATATTGCAGATGAGATTTGGGGTCTTCATTTTGAAAAAAAAAAAGCTAGTAGGTATATTTTAGGTATATTCCAAGGGGTCCATGACTTTACTAGTTTTTGTCTGAGCCAGATAGCTAACATACAGGTGGACCAAAGGTATTGCCTAGGGAGATGGTGTCAGAATAGGAAAAAGGACAAGAAAGTGGGATCAGGGAAGAGATATGGGAAAAGTATATAAATACTGTTAACTATAAATCCCTCTATCTGATCTGGCCCCAATATTCAGCACATGAACCTGCGTAACCTCTGCATGCCTATAGGTCTGAGCTCATATTCTGTGGTCACAGCTAGGAACATTCTAGGTTGCACTAATTTCAGGACCCATCTTCCTCAAGTGGTAGAGTATATTGCCCAACCTCCCTTCGGAAAATGGAACATTCCCTACCATTGTTGGGGTCCAGACGCTACCATGATGCCAACCTGACTTCCCTGGCCAGACGACCCCACCAATATGTCCTAGAACCCTGCCTCCCCAAACCCTTCCCCACTAGGGAAAGAGAGAGACAGGCTGGGAGTATGGATCGACCTGCTAACGCCCATGCTCAGTGGAGAAACAGTTACAGAAGTCAGACCTTCCACCTTCTGCAACCCATAATGATCCTGGGTCCATGCTCCCAGAGGGATAAAGAACAGGAAAGCTTCCAATGGAGGGGATGGGATATGGAACTCTGGTGGTGGTAATTGTGTTGTCAATCATTATTAAATCAATAAAATAAAAAAGAAAAGAAAACCAACTATTTAAGTAATTACTAGATTTATCAAGTATAAAAGGAATTTTGCCTAATAAAATAGCCATCATTTCTCCCTGGGATTTAGAAAAAATGTCTATATGTATTCTAATTTATATTTTATATAAACACCTTTATATCATATACTACTATTGTTTCAAAGATTTATATGAACACTCAGGAAAAAAGACAGTGTGCATTTATAAGCCATACTCTGAGTCAGACTATTTTCTACCTGGAATCAACAATTCAACAAAGACACACGAAATAGGAAGGTGCTCTAGATGTCAAGGAGATTGAGGTCACAAAGACATCTGCTTAGGTGTCACATTTTGCTTTTGCTAAAGTTTATCCTTGTCTTCTGTTGTCTCAGATACAAAATTACATAGGAAATTAATTTTCCAGGGATGAAACAAGTCATGGGTTTAGTTTTTGGAAGCCTGGGTTAATTTTTACTCCAGGGGCATTCTTGATTATGCTTTGAGAAATATCTGTTCCTCATTGACATGTGATCAAATGTGCCACCCTCTTCCAATCAAAACATATTATTACAACTTGGGTGCAACTCTCACTATTGTAATGGGTAAAACAGAGTAGAATGTAGAAGCTTCATATCAATGGAAATGGTAGCAGCAAGAAGTGTTGGATTCCTTTAATATTAAGATTTATTCAGAGCTACTTAAAAGGAAGTTAACAAAAAATTAACAAATTAAAAAAATACGAGGAAGTTAACATCTCATCAACAACTAACTCTCATTTGTGTCATCAAGACAGTCTTCATTTATTTCAATATAAAAAGTTGAAGAAACATGATTTAACAGAAGAAAAATAAATATCAAAACTAAAATTTCAGTTACAGAATTATGACTACTACAGTATATTCTAAGTTTCATTGAATCAAAGCTATTTGGTCATTTTACTTTACTGGATAGGTTTCAGATAAATAATAATGAAATCATTATTTTTAAAGAATAACACATTTTGGGGGGGGCTGGGTGGTGGTGCACCTGGTTAAGTGCACATGTTACAGTGTGTAAGGACCCGAGTTCAAGCCCCAGTCCTCACATGCAGGGGGAAAGCTTCACAAGTGGTGAAGTAGGGCTACAGGTGTCTCTCTGTCTTTCTCCCTCTCTATTTTCTCCTTCCCTCTCAATTTCTGGATGTCACTATCCAATAAATAAATAAATAAATAAATAAATAAATAAAATAATTTTTAAAAAGAATAACACATTTTGCAAAGTTTGTAGCTATTATTTAACTATTGCTAAGAGCTATTATATAGGAGGCATTGGTTATTCAACTGATTTTTCACAAGGAAGCAGAACCAATTTAAAGAAGAAAAAAATTTTAATATACAGTACTAGAACAAGTGGACACCCAGAGCAAATATATATATATAAAATTAAATTCAGTCTGCTTATGTCATATACAAAAGTTAATTCGAAATGAATCACAGGCTTAAATATTTTAGAACTTAAAAACTATATCTTTCTCCAGAAAAAAGAACAAAGGAGAAAATCTTCTGAATCTAGGCTCATGGAAAGAGTTCTAGCCTTTACATGGTGAAGCATAATCCATAATAGCACATTCCATTCAAAAACATACATTACAGAAAAACGGTGATAACTTGGTCTTAATTTTTTTTTTCTAGCGTTTGCCCTTCTTCCGTAGCCAGTCAATAGCGTCAGGTTGAGCCTGATGTAAAGTTTCGAGACCTCCTTTGAATCTGGAGAGGTGGCAGTCGTTGACTATGTGGGTCATAGTCTGTCTGTAGCCGCAGGGGCAGTTCGGGTCGTCTTAATCAAATTTAGGAATTTTGTTTTGTGAAGCACTATGTTAAATCAGCAAAAACACAAAGTCTAGACTGAAAGCAAGTAAGTACAGCAAAATCACAACTACACCTAGAGGATTACTATTTTAAATACATGAAAACTATCAAAACCAAACAACACAATAGCAGCCAAATCCAAACTGGGGGCCGGGCGGTGGTGTACCTGGTTGAACACACATTACAATGCACAAACACCCTTGTTTGAGGCCCTGGTCCCTACCTACAGGGGGAAAGCTTTGCGAGTGGCGAAGCAGGTCTACAGGTGTCTGTCTCTCTCCCTCTCCATCTCCCCCTTCTCTCTCAATTTCTGACTGTCTCTGCCCAATAAATAAATAAAGATAATTAAAAATTTTTTTTAAATCCAAACTGACTAGAAAATGCTAAAATACAGGGCCTGGAAGTGGCACACCTAGTAGAACACATATGTTGCACTGCTCCACTCTGGTTTATGCTAGAGCAGGGATTGAGCCTGGGACCTCATCACCTCAGGCAGGGGAGTCTCTTTGCATAATCTTTATGCTATCTCCACCACCTGATCCAAATGTCAGTGAGAGGGAGATAAAGAGTGAAAAAGAAAGCCAGACACCTGCAGCATTGTTTCACCACTCCAGAAGCTTCCCCTGCAGGTGGGCACTGGATGCTTGAACCCAGGTCCTTGCACACTGTAACATGTGCGCTCAACCAGATACGCCACTGCCCAGCACTGCTACACCAGCACTATAAACCTTGTGTTACACTGGACAAAACTGAACACATAACAGTTAACAAAATTAGTTTCTATGTACATAGATTATGCTGAATAACAAAATAAGCACTTTACCTGGTCCTAACTCTTTGCCTCCATGAAGGATTATTTCACTGTTCAGCATAGTGCTATGTTTTTCTCTTTCTTTCTTTCTTTCTTTCTTTCTTTCTTTCTTTCTTTCTTTCTTTCTTTCTTTCCTTCTTTCTTTCTTTTTATTTTTGTGCTATGTTTTTCTGTCAACACTTTATCTCCAGAACTCCAGAAGATTTTCTACTTTGCTATGGGTATTTGCATGGTTTAGAACTGATTTTTTTTTTATTAAGTTTTTATTTATTTATTTATTTATTTTCCTTTTTGTTGCCCTTGTTGTTTAACATTGTTGTGGTTATTAATGTCGTTGTTGTTGGATAGGACAGAGAGAAGTGGAGAGAGGAGGAGAAGACAGAGAGAGAGGGGGAGAGAAAGATAGACACCTGCAGACCTGCTTCACCACTTGTGAAGCGACTCCCCTGCAGGTGGGAAGCCGGGGACTCGAACTGGGATCCTTACGCAGGTCCTGGCGATTTGCGCCACGTGCGCTTAACCTGCTGCGCCACCGCCTGACTCCCCTGATTTTTTTTTTTCTTCAATTTATTTTCACTCTGCTCTCTCTGGGCTCATGTATAAATCCAGTACAAAAGTCCTTTTAAATGAAAATGATGTCAAGTACTAAGAGAGTGTCCCTCAGGACATACCTTCTAATCCACTAGATTAAGGCTGGGATTTCACTGTTTCCATCTCTTTGTCTCAACTTTCACCTTGTTTCAGTTTTAGTCAAGGGGGTTAAAGATCCCCTTCTTTCCCTTCATCTTTGTGTAAAAATAAATAAATAAATAAACTGTTCATTCTTTTCTCTAGACATTTTCTCTGTATATAAAAGATCTGTTTAAGCAAACACAAATGCTTTTTTGGCATAAACAATAACTACAGGTGTGATGCACTCTGGTTTTAATAGTATTTTTAATACACCAGTAATTCTAGTAATTGCATCACATCTGGGTATAATAAAAAGTGAAGATGGAGTAGGAGCGATTTCAGATTGCTTCCCTGACAAAACAGAAAAAACAATGAAAAATCTCCTGAAAAGCCAACAAAATACAACTGGGATCTCTTCAGAGAGTCACTAAGCAATAGCCACCAAATTGCAAATGCTACTATGATTCCATCCTGAACTCCCTGAGAAGGGACCTCACCAACGTGTCCAGGAACCTCACCTCTCCAGAGTCCTACCCCACTAGGGAAGGACGGAAACAGGCTGGGGGTATGGATCGACCAGCCAATGTCCACGCCCAGTGGAGAAGCAATTATAGAAGCCAGAACTCCCACCTTCTGTACCCCAAAAATAATTCTGGCCCATATTTCCAGAGAAGGGGAACACTAGGGAAAGATGATCAAAGGGCTCTGAACTCCAATTCCATCAGGACCCTGAGAAAGAAGAAGAAAAAAGGAAAGACACTTGGAAGTAGTAATAGTGTAATAGTGGTCGGTGTGACTTAGAAAGGAAGAGAAGGCAGGAACATAGAAAAAAAAAAAGAATATATATAGTCAACCCATATCTGTGACCTTGGGAGAATCACTGCTATTTCCAGTAGAGGGAACGGGGACACAGAACTCTGTTGGTGGGAATGGTGTGGAATTATATCACATTATCTTATAATTTCAAAAATAAATATTGAATCACTAAAAATAATAAGTAAAGATGCATACCTTCTTTTAATTTTTTTAAAAATATTTATTTATTTTCCCTTTTGTTGCTCTTGTTTTTTTATTGTTGTAGTTATTATTGTTATTGATGTCGTAGTTGGATAGGACAGAGAGAAATGGAGAGAGGAGAGGAAGACAGAGAAGGGAAGAGAAAGATAGACACCTGCAGACCTGCTTCACCACCTGTGAAGCGACTCCCCTGCAGGTGGGGAGCCGGGGGGGGGAGAATGTTTTGCAGAAAACTGACATTTTTTACACATGTATCAACAACTGTATTTCCTATAAACTATTAATCCTCCCAATTAAAAAAAAGAAAAGAAAAGGTAGTAGGACAAGAGATTGATTGGAACCAAAGTTCTAGTTTTGAGACAAAATAATGTGGAGATAAGATGTTGCCTGAAAGGGATGATGCAGATTGCAAGCTGAGAAAAATGATTGAATCTAAAAGTGATGAGACCCTTTTTGACAAGTCTTTTAGTATATAACTGAATTGAAAAAATATATATGAATATATCAGAAGCAACAAGTTACAGAAATCTAGACATGCTGCACAGGACAGGGACAGGTAGAATAGGCCTAAAAAAGAAAGGGATGGTCACACACTGTTCTATAGAAGATGAAACAGAATTTGAAAAATATCAGGAGAGAAAACTTAAAAAACAAGAGGTTTGTATGTATGTACTGTGTATGTAGGGGACAAAGCATCACTCTGGCACATGAGATGTTGGGAACCCAACTCAGAGCCTCATGCCTGAGAATTCAATATTTATTCACTGTACAACCTCCTGGGCTGAAAGATATAAACTGTCTCTCTCTTTCTGTATGTGTTTGTATTAGGACTGTTTTCTTTGCAAAGTTCTTTTCACCATCACTTGTCTCATGCAGCAAGCTGGATTGAAGAAGAATTCTTGGGACCCAGTGAGAATGTCATATATCAGAAACAACAGTTACAACAAACGCTGATGAGGTAGTTGAGGGCAAAGGAACCCGCCTGTACTGCTGGTGTAATTTCAACTGGTCCAATCCCTGTGGAGAGCAGTCCAGAGAACTCTCAGAAGGCTAGAAATGGACCTACTCTATGACCTGGCAATTAATCTGCTGGGGAAGAAATTCTGAACTACATCTTTTGATGTCTTTACTCCATTTTTTAAAAATTTTCTTTGGGACATAAGCTTTCTTCGAAGCTGAAAAGCTGAAAATGCAACCATTATGATCTATGTAGATCATCATAGTACAAGTTATCTGTACGTGAGTATTATAAATTCTTTCATTTAGAGTCTTGTTCTTATTTCTGCATGTGGCCACAGCCACTTGACCATGCCACACCATACTAAATATTTATATTCTTAGAATATTTCCCACCTATTTGGGTTTTTTTGTTTGTTTTTTTAGTTTTTACCATTTTGTCTGCATGATTCCACTCATAGCAGTGAACTATTCCTCCCCTCTAGATAGAGGATGAGAGGTAGAGAGGCAGAGAGAGGGAGGGGAGGGCAGACAGTAAGGAGAGACACCACAGCACCATTCTACCGCTAGTGAAGCATTCCCTGTGTGTTGTGCTTCTTTGTGGTGACTGCGGGCTTGAACCCAGGTCCTCACAGATGGTAAAATGTGTACTCTACGGAGTGTGCTATCTCCCAGGCAGTTTACCTATCTATTTGAAACTAAGAATGGAACAGGTGTAGCAGAACACAGCATAAAGGAGATAACTGGAGTTTCTGGGCAACCACTTATAGCCTTTAAAATGGAGCTTACACATACCAAGAGATGTAAAGCAACTCAGTCTTGATAACTGTTTTTATTGTAAATCTTAAGTGGCTAAAGCTGCTTCTTAAATTTAGAGTACTGTGAGCTACTTCTTTATTTAATCCACACTGACTTGGCTGTTGCCAATTGCAACAGGAACAAATTTACCTGATTGTAAAATTATCATCAATATATGAAGAGCTAAATGTGGCAGATTTTATGGAGCTTATGAGAAAGCCACGAAGAACTGCTAATTTTGCCTAGATTTTGGTATTTAAATAAACAGCAATGTTGCTAAAATCTGGCAAATGAAGCTACAGCATCAGAAGTTAAAAGGAAATTTTTAGGATGTACATGGGGAAATGTTGTTAACTTTAAAATCATTTTTACTTGGGATATGCAATGAACATTTAGTCCATTGCATACTGAAAGGACAGGTATGCCCAAGATGTTTACTATGAGCCATCCCAAGAACTGTCACTCTGGAGATGGATTATAATGAGCTGAGGTCAGTCAAAGATCTGCAGAATCACAACATACTTTTTATCACTGTTTTAACTACCTAGAAAAAATTAAATTGGGGGTATTAGTCAGAATTATAATTTTTTAAAGCTCATTCATATGCCCACTGGCTTTTTAAAAAGTATTTTATTTATTCATGAGAAAGATAGAAAGAGAGAAAGAACCAGACATCACTCTGGTACATGTGCTGCCAGAGATTGAACTCAGGATGACTTCATGCTTGAGAGTCAGTGCTTTATCTGCTGTACCACCTCCTGGACCACAGAATTAGGATTTTTACCAGTACTAACTTTTTTAATGGAAGCTTATCTACATTTCAGGTTAAACATCTAATTATATAGCATCTGGTCTTTGCCATATGCTATAAAGAACGAGAAGCCACCTTCTCGTTCCTTAAAGCCCCAGGCTTCTATTTTATTTTAACTTGGGATGGATATGTACATATCCTTGATGAAAGAAGGCAGAAAAGTTCTATATTCCTTTGCAAAATATTAAGGACCACATGTACTAACAATTTCCTAGCTATTTTTAACATAAGGTAGATCCCAGTGAAGGTGCGACAAAAAGACCTCAGGAAATTTCTCAAGAGTTGCCTTCCTCAAGATCTTCCTTGAATATACTACCTAATTAAACTGAGGACAATGCCACCTTGGGAAATTAAAAACCTATCTGCTTCCCTTTTTATCAAAGTAAACATTACTTCTCAAATCAAGTGTTTCCTTAATCTACAGGGAAGTGACTATATTACTCCTTGAAGGCCCAAGGTGATGAACCCCCCCCCCAAGGGCACGAGATATTTGCTATGCTTCCCTTGAGAGCTAGCAACAGGAGATAAGATGGAGAAATCCATGTCTTCACTAAGCAACTGGGAACCCTTTTACACTTGTACCCTTCCTGCCAGTAAGTCTAGCAAGTGACCATTCAAAGAGATCAGAGAAGCATCCCTGAACTTTTAAAATCTCTCCCCCCTCTCTTAAACACACACACACACACACACACACACACACACACACACACACACACATACACACACACGCTTTCTCCTTTAAAATCACTTTCCTGCTCAGCAGGCAGACAGATGATGATTTCAGAGTCTGTTATATAGGCCATTCTCCCAGGGAATCACCCTAAATGAAAAAAGACTTAAACTTCCTCTGGGAAAAGCCCCTTTTTAGTCAGATATTTTGCTTTCTGGGTGTAGACCCTGTCTATCTGAAATGCCCTCATTTTGCCACTAGCTATATTTTTTCATATATTTTATTTATTATGTATTGAACACAGACAGAGAGAAATCGAGAGGGAAGGAGGAAAGTGAGACACCTGCAGCACAGCACTGCTTCACTGCTAGTGAAGCTTTCTCACTGCAGGTAAGGAACAGGGGCTTGAACCCATTGTAACATGCATACTCAACCACTGCCTGCCCCCCCCCCACTAGCTTCAGAATTCACATCTGTGTACAACTTCAATATGTATGTAATTAAATTTGTTATTTCTCCTATTCATCCATTTGATGTTAATTTGATCTCTGGACCATTCTATAAAGAATCCCAAGGGTTAGGGTGTGTGTGTGTGTGTGTGTGTGTGTGTGTATATACGTGTGCATGTGTGTGTGTGTGTATACGTGTGCATGTGTGTGTGAAACACTACCTATTTCAATATGGTTATCATATTCTGTTTTCAACTTAATGCTTCCTTTAATTTTACCCTCCAAATTATGAACATGTATAGGACAGAACTATAGGAGCTTTAGATATATCTTCCAGCTCCAAGATAATGTTTTAGAATTTTAAGAAGTTATTTCTATAATATATATATAGTAGGCTCTTTGCAATTTCCAAAATAACTTAAGATGATAATATACTCAGTTTATTTTGTGTGTGCATTTCTATGCATGTGTGTCATAAACTGATTCGGAATACCAATTCTAAAAGTAAAACTACAGACAGTGCTTTGAACAATGAAAATATTACCATATGTATGATTATTGTGTGTATAGCAAATGTAATGTCAAAGAAGATAAAATGATTTGCATCAAAGACGAGCATTGAGAAATAAGTAGGCTTTGCACAGGCAGAGGGAAAAAGTGGAGAAAAAGCCAGGTTAAAAAGTAAAGAGAAGAGCAAAAGTACAGGGATGAAAATAAATGAAGTGATTTTATAAAGGAATAGAAGGAAACTTGTTGGCTTACTATTAATACAGACTAGAGAAGGAGTGGTAAGAACTACTGTATAAGGTCAAGTTTTTGATGAGTCTGAAACAGGTTGCAGAGGTCTTGGCTTGATGCGATAATAATTGGTTATTCTTTAAATGACATTGCTTATAAAGTGTGGTGTATACATTTATTCATCTAAACTTTTTTTTTGACAGGGACTCTGTATATAGATGAAGAACTAAAAGTAAAACACTTCAGAAGATTCTGAAAGCAGGCCAGCAAAATAACTGACAGTGTGCATACTGTGTCATACATATAACCCAGGTTTCAATTTCAGTCCCCACTATACCAGAGAAAGCTTCAGTGCTGTGGGCATCTCCCTCTCCCTTCCTCACCCTCTGTAAAAGTTCATACCAGAATTCTGAAGCCCTGGCGGTGACCAAAATAATAATAATAATAAATCTTCTGAAAAATCATACAGCTAATAAAATGCAGGACACCTGACTTTAGACTAATCAGTGTTCTTTTAATGTCTATACTACATTACCATTGCATTTTTAGACAAAAAGAAAAGCAGAAATGTCTAATATTTTAGGAAGTGAATTCCATTTATGTTAGAGATAATTATATTGAGTTCACAGTATAACACATTATAAAGGTCAAAAATATAGTTTATGATAGTCTAAACATGGAAGTAACCCACATAAAAATGATGTCATCTTATTTGCAATATCACAGTCAGAGTTCGAAGGCATCACTTATAGGTGGAATTTAAGAACAAAGAACAGTAATGGAAAACACAAGGTGAAACTGGGTGTGGTGTATTGCACCAAAGCAAAGGACCCTGAGGATGGAAGGAAAGGGACAGGATAAAGAGACATTAAGTTTTTGTTGTTTCTTGTAGACACCAATCAGGGGGACATGAGAGGTAGTGCTGATATATTAGAGTATACTGTTGACCCTTAAGCCCTGAATAAAATAAAATTTAATTTAATTTTAAAAAGTTACAGAAACAATATCTTCTATGTTTTTTTAAGGTGTTAATGAAGTAAGGAGTAAACATAAGGTTACTAGAAATACCATGAATCAGACTTTTGTAGGGAAGTTTAAAACAAGAAAGTTTCTATAATGGCTACTTTATTTATTTATTTATTTTTCAATAGAGTGAATCATGTCACAATACTGTAGCTTCCTTCAATGGCTCAAGAAAGTGAACTGTAATTCACTAAAGCTGTCTGGTTATATCTGAATCTATATGATGTTTTCATAACACAATAAAAATAATACAAAATATCTAAGACATTTCCATACTAAACTGCTGAGGTCAGAAAATGACAGGAAGTACCCTGTGGGACAAAGACACATATTCCCCAGGGATATGGGAGTGGTAACAAATATGTGTGGCTTAGAAAGGTTGTGAAGGTGGGGGTTGGATGGGCATGGGCATGGTCAAGTTCTCTCTTTTTCTGCCAAGGTGGACCTGCCAACATATGAGTAAGTAGCTCTCTTGCTTTCGGGTTAAGTGTGATGAACCTTTCAGGTTAAATGTGATGAACCTTTAGACATTTGAGGAACTATGTCAGCCCAATTTCCCCCAATACAAAATGAAAAGTTTAACTACTCAAAATTAAGAACTGAAAAGTCTCATATACAATCAATAGAACATGTATTTAAAAAAGAACATATGTATTATTGATATAAGAATCACAAGCAAGGGAATAAAAAAAAATCTCAAAGAAGACTTCACAGAAATATCCATGAACTAGATATTTCACTGTAACAGAGAAAGAAGGGAACAAAAATTGTAGGTCAGATCGATGGGGTAAACAGTTAATGGTGTTTATATGCTTTCTTCATGTATGGGAACTATTTTCTGCCCTTTACCAGCTTTCTAGTCCTATTCTAAACTCTGACACCATCTTCCCAGACATCATTTTTACTTCACTTGCATGTTAGCCATCAGGCTCAGGCAAAAGTTACTAAAGTTATGAGCCCCTTGGAACATAGACTTCCTAGCTTCTTCCCATACAAAGACTCTCAATTTCATCTGCTCTATTCCTAACTTTGGGTTCCTATTTATTAAACAATTTATCCTGCTTTATATCTTACCACCTTTCAGCCACCAAATTGTAGATACTACCATCTTTCCATCCCAACTTCCCTGGGCAGATCTCACCAATGTGTCTCAAAGTCTCATCTGTTCAGAGCCCTACCCCACTAAAAGACAGAAATAGGCTGGGGATATGAATCAGCCTATCAAAGTCCATGTGCAGCGGAGAAGCAATTACAGAAAACAGAACTTCCACTTTCTGCACTCCATAAAGAATGCTGGTCTAGCTGGGGCCCTAATCAGGGAGTCCTGAGATTTCCAAACAGACTTGATGGGCCTAGAACTCGAATAAATCCCTGTCTCCATTGTTACCAGTCATCTATATCAGGAACAACAAAACAGACCCCTTTGTGGACCCCCATAGGAACTTGCCCTCAACTTGGATCAACAATGTTAGAGAATGTTCCATCCTCCAAAGGGAGGCTGGACAACATACTCTATGCTACACCTGAGGAAGATGGGTCGATACTGGGGCAGCTTGGAATGTTCCTACTCATGACCACAGAATGTGAGCTCAGATCTACAGCGATGCAGACGTCATATAGGATCCTAAGCTAATTATGGGCCCCAGATCACATCACATCGATGGGGTTTACAGTCAACAATATTTATACCCCTTTCCCATATTATGGAGCTACTCTCTTCCCTGATCCAGCTTTCTGGTCCTTTTTCCAGCCATGACATCATCTCCCCAGACAATAACTTGGATCTACCTGCATACCAGATTTCAGGCTCAGGCAAAACAAACAAACAAACAAACAAACAACAAAAATAAAACCACTATTATAGCTACAGGCCCCTTAAAATATAACTAAAATATGCCTACTAGCTATCTACAAAATGGAGGATCCCCCAACACTTCATCTGCACTATTCTAGCCTTTATGTCTATGATTGTTCAACTATTTGTTTGGCTTTGTATGTTAACCAACCACCAGGTTCCAGATGCTAGCAGGATGCAACCAGAGTTCCCTGGACAGACAACCCCACCAAGGTGCCTTGGAGCTCCACTTCCTCAGAGCCCTTCCCCACTATGGAAAAAGAGAGGCAAGCTGGGAGTATGGATCAACCTGTCAACGCCCATATTCAGCAGGGAAGCAATTACAGAATGCAGACCTTCCACCTTCTGCATCCCACAATAATCTTGGGTCCATACTCCCAGAGGGTTAAAGAATATGAAAGCTATCAGGGGAAGAGATGGGATATGGAGTTCTGGTGGTGGGAATTGTGCGAAGTTGTACCCCTCTTATCCTATGGTTTTGTCAATGTTTCCTTTTTTATAAATAATAAATTAAAAAATAAAAACAAAACAACAACAGAAAAGAATGCTGGTCTATACTCCCAGAGGGATAAAGAATAGGGAAGTTTCCAGTGGAGGGGATGGGACATGGGACTCTGGTGATGGGAACTGTATAAAATTAGACCCCTGTTATCTTACAATCTTGTTAATCATTATTAAATCACTAATAAAAAACTTTTAAAGAATTACTGTAAAGAGTAAGAAAGGAATTCTTAATATAACTTGCATCTATATTGTTAAGGAAGGATCTCTATAGTTCACATCTATTATTGCCTATTATTACTAAGAAACTTAAGGAAAGGGCTCTAGGGGGCCAGGAAGTGACACAACAGCTTAAATGCACATGCACAAGGACCCAGGCACAAATTCCTGGCCCCCACTGCAGGGGGGGGGAAGCATTCTTTCTCAATTTCAAATAAAAATAAATAAAATATTTTTTTAAAAAAGAAGAGACCTGTAGTTTGCATTTCACCATGACACACTGACATAAAAAAAACGAAAAGACAAACATGCAAACAATAACAACAAAAATATAGCAGCAGTATAGCTAGGCAAGAGAAGAATAGATAACCAGGGCACTCAATCTCTAAAATCTGCGCTGAAAAGAAACACCATGCTTGCTTTATAGGATGGGTTTTAGCATATGACTCATAATGTCCTGCACATAATACAGAGATGAGACAAAGGTACAAAGGACAATTATGGTGTGTGTGTGTGGGAGATGATTTGAGAGATTTACTTTCTATCCCTTCTATGACCAATGATCTTTTTAATAAAGTCTAAGATTTTTGTGTAGTATTAACTTTTTTTGGGGGGGTGGTAGAAGAGGGAAAACTTTCTCAATATCTCAACATCTCTCCAAGTCCATATATAATAAGGATTATTAAAACATGTTAATTCAACAGCTTTATGTTATATATAGCAGAAGTTTGCATTCTATAATAATTCTACAGAATTTTTTTAATGTAGGAAAATTGAGACATGGGAACCAAGTTTGGGATCTTCAGGGAATAATGTTTGTGAACATCAGTGAACTATGCAATTTCTTAATATATTCTGTGCTTTTTAAAACAAAATCCAAGCAGAACATTAAGGCAATGTCTGAGACTGAGGAAAAAAATATCATTGTTGAATGGTTCTACGCATGAATAAGAAAAGTAATAGCTATCATTATTTAAACTTATGTAATATCAGATTTCAATCAAATCTTTTAAATGAACCTGGGAAAGAACTTTAACTAGAAACAGGAAAGTTTTAAGAGTGGCTTTCATGTGGGAAGCAGGTTCTAGAACTATATTTCTTGAGGAGGAGAGGTCCTCCACCAAGGCAGAAACTGCAGGTATTACTTTTTTTTAAATTTTTTAATTGTTTTATTTTTTTTAATTGGGGAATTAATGTTTTACATTCAACAGTAAGGACAATAGTTTGTACATGCATAACATTCCCCAGTTTCCCATATAACAATACAACCCCCACTAGGTCCTCTGAATCCTTCCAGGACTTGTATTCTCCCCACCCACCCACCCCAGAGTCTTTTATTTTGGTGCAATACGCCAATTCCATTTCAGGTTCTACTTCTGTTTTCTTTTCTGATCTTGTTTTTCAACTTCTGCCTGAGAGTGAGATCATCCCATATTCATCCTTCTGTTTCTGACTTATTTCACGCAACATGATTTTTTCAAGGTCCATCCAAGATCGGCTGAAAACGGTGAAGTCACCATTTTTTACAGCTGAGTAGTATTCCATTGTGTATATATACCACAACTTGCTCAGCCACTCATCTGTTGTTGGACACCTGGGTTGCTTCCAGGTTTTGGCTATTACAAATTGTGCTGCCAAGAACGTATGTGTACACAGATCTTTTCAGATTGATATGTTGGATTCCTTAGGATATATCCCCAGGAGAGGAATTACAGGATCATAGGGTAGGTCCCTTTCTAGCCTTCTGAGAGTTCTCC
The DNA here is from genome assembly GCF_950295315.1 of Erinaceus europaeus. Classification (NCBI taxonomy): domain Eukaryota; kingdom Metazoa; phylum Chordata; class Mammalia; order Eulipotyphla; family Erinaceidae; genus Erinaceus; species Erinaceus europaeus. The sequence goes on along the minus strand of NC_080185.1, from coordinate 101,362,104 downwards.
AGACTATTCTCCACAGAGGTTGGACCAATTGACATTCCCACCAGCAGTGTAGGAGGGTTCCTTTGACCCCACACCCTCTCCAGCATTTGCTGCTGTTACCTTTTCTGACTTTCTCACAGGAGTGAAGTGGTATCTCATTGTTGTCTTTATTTGCATTTCTCTGACAATCAGAGACTTGGAGCATTTTTTTATGTGTTTCTCAGCCTTTTGGATCTCTTCTGTGGTGAATATTCTGTCCATGTCCTCCCCCCTTTTTTGGATGGGGTTATTTTTTGTCTTGTTGTTGAGTTTGGCAAGCTCTTTATATATGTTGGTTGTTAAACTCTTGTCTGATGTATGGCATATAAAGATCTTCTCCCATTCTGTAAGAGGTCTCTTGGTTTGGGTAGTGGTTTCTTTTGCTGTGAAGAAGCTTTTTAATTTGATGTAGTCCTATAGGTTTATACTTGCCTTAGTCTTCTTTGTAATTGGATTCATTTCATTGAAGATGTCTTTAAAATTTATGTGGAAAAGAATTCTGCCAATATTTTCCTCTAAGTATCTGATAGTTTGTGGTCTAACATCCAAGTCCTTGATCCACTTGGAATTTACTTTTGTATTTGGTGAAATACAGTGGTTCAGTTTCATTCTTCTGCATGTTTCAACCCATTGTTTCCAACACCATTTGTTGAAGAGACTCTGCTTTCCCTATTTAATAGTCTGAGCCCCTTCGTCAAAGATTAGATGTCCATAGGTGTGGGGGCTCACTTCTGGGCTCTCAATTCTGTTCCATTGGTCAGTGTATCTATTCATGTTCCAGTACCAAACAGTTTTGATGACAATGGCCCTATAATACAATTTGAGATCTGGGAGTGTGATGCCTCCAGTTCTGTTCTTTTTTCTCAAGATTGTTTTGGCAATTCTAGGTCTTTTCTGGTTCCAGATAAACATTTGTAGCATTTGTTCTATTCTCCTAAAAAATGTGCTTGGGATCTTGATGGGGATAGCATTAAATTTGTAGATGGCTCTGGGTAGTATATTCATTTTGATGATGTTAATTCTTCCAACCCATGAACATGGAATATCTTTCCACTTCTTTGTGTCTTTTTCAATTTCCTTGAGTAGTGACATAATTTTCAGTATACAAGTCTTTCACTTCTTTGGTTAGGTTTACTCCTAGATATTTTATTGTTCTTGTTGCTATAGTAAAAGGAATTGATTTCTGGATTTCAACTTCTCCTAACTTAGTGTTTGCATAGAGGAATGCCACTGACTTTTGAATGTTAATTTTGTAGCCTGACACCTTATTGTATTGCCTGATGATTTCCAAAAGCTTCTTGCTGGATTCCTTAGGTTTTTCTGTGTATACTATCATGTCATCTGCAAATAGGGAGAGTTTGACTTCTTTTCTTCCAATCTGTATCCCTTTAATTCCTTGCTCCTACCTGATTGGTCTATATATAGCAAACCTACAGCCAACATCATACTCAATATCAATATCATACTCAATATCATACTCATATCAGGTACTAGACAGGGCTGCCCCCTATCACCATTACTATTCAACATAGTGTTGGAAGTTCTTGCCATAGCAATCAGGTATTACCTTCTTGATGCAAGTGAGGAGGGATGATTGATTGGGAAATTTAATCCCAGGTAGGACACAGTAGTTTTCTGTCCTTAAGGCACAATAGTATTTGCTAGTTGTAAAACAGAGCTAGTACAACATCTCACTCCTGTGATTTTGCATGCAAACTTTTCAAGTTTCCTCTGGAAATTCTTGTTTCCCAGTCAAATTAAAACAAAGACGGAAAGGGTTGGCACTGGCCTTGATATAAGCAGAACAGGAGCAGACATGGATGCTCATGGGACCTCACTATAGAGTCCTATCCAACAGCCAAACGCAGTGTGAGAAGGGGAAGAAAATGACGAATGTGACACAATTTAGAAATCTCCCCCATTTTTTAAAACCAGAGAAAAGAAACGAAGGGTCATAATTCAGAAAACCAGATGTTTTATAAATGTGTATCCAGCCTATAAGCTTAAATTTAAGTCTTACATAAATTCCTGTCACACAGATAGCTACCCTGTACTTTATTATTGTTTATTAAACTTCTACTTCATTATCACTATATTTTTTGCCATTATTATAATTTTTATTATAATAAAATAATATTATTATTATTATAATTTTTCCAGTATGATGTTCAGGTCCAGCTGCTTAATAATATATATATATATTTCCTTTGTTTAATGAATCTTATTTATTTATTTATTTGTATTTATTATTGGATAGAGACAGAGAGAAATTGAGGGTAGGGGAGATAAAGAGGGAAAGAGACCAAGACATCTGCAGCCCTGTTTCACCACTCATGAAGCCTTCCCCCTGCAGGGGTCCTTGAACACTGTAATGTATGTGCTTAACTAGGTGAGCCACTGCCTGGCCCTTTCATGAATCCTTCTTAAGTGTTTGCTTTTAAATTTATTTCCCAAGCACACAACTCTGATTCCTGGGACTGCCAAATACAGCTTGTAGTCTCAAGCATTTATGAGAAGCATCAATGTCGCGCGCACTAGAAGAGTGACAAGCAACTTCATAGAGACACTTTTTTTTTTTCTTAAATTGAGATAGCATTGGTTTAGGGGATCAAGTGGTGGACTAGTGGACCATCTGGAAGAACACACACATCACCATGCACAAGGACTGTGGTATAAACCCCTGGTCTCCGCTTACACGGGGGAAGCTTCATGAACGATGAAACAGTGTAGTGGGTGTTTCCCTGTCTCCTTTCCCCCTCTCAAATTTTCTCTATCCTATCAAATTAAAAAAAAAAAAAAGAGGTAGGGAGTGGGAAGGTTACCAGGACTGGTGGGTTCATCATTCAGGCACTGAACCCAGTGATGACCCTAGTGCCAATTAAAAAAAAAAAAGTTTCTAACATTACATAAGTCTCATATGTGTGATTTATTATTTCTTCTTTGACTTTATTGTGGTCACCTAGGATTCACCACTCTGGGCTTTTTAAAATATAGAATAAGAGAAACAGAGGGAGATCACCAAAGATTCTCCTGTACAGTGGGGCAGTATTAGAATATGAGTTACCCAAATGGCAAGCAGAAGCACTATCTAGGTAAGCTAATTTGCCAGTCTTCTAGCTCCTTTAGATGCTGTTCATGTGAGCTTTATTTTGTTTCTTGGGAGGAGTTTGTATGGTCTTAACCATCTCTCCCAATGAAATAGAGTCTGGAAATAACGTATTTTTAAAATCAGTAATCAATAGCATACAACTGCTGGTAAGGAAAACAAAAATTGGGGGCTGGCAGTGGCGCACCCAGTTAGGTGCACACAGTAAGTTAAGTACACATACTAAGCATAGGGACCCACACAAGGATTTGGGTTTGAGCCCCTGCAGGGGGGAAGCTTCACAAGTGGCAAAGCAGGTCTTCAGGTGTCTATCTCCCCCGTATATATATCCCTCCTCTCTCAATTTCTCTCTGTCCTATCCAATAAAATGTAAATAAAATAAAATAAAATAAAAAGACTGCCAGAAGTAGTGGATTCATCGTGCCAGCATTGAGCCCCAGCAATTACCCTGGAGGTACATGAAAAAAAAAGGGGGGGAATTAAAGCTTTATTAAAATAAGAGAAAATCATTGACCAATGGAGGGGGAGAACTATCTTTCACATCAAGCCCCCCCCATAGGGGTGGTGAGGCAGAAGACAGTTACTGAGAACTTCCCCCTTTCTCCTTGTGGTCTCCAAATACATAACTGTTGTTGTCCTTGTTCTTTTGTTTTGTGCAAGATTTAAGTTTCTCAACAGTCATGTAAAAAGTGAAGCTAGTTGTTTTTTTTTTCTTTTATTTATTTATTTCCTTTTTGTTGCCCTTGTTTTTATTGTTGTGGTAGTTATTGTTGTTGATGTCATTGTTGTTGGATAGGACAGAGAGAAATGGAGGGAGGAGGGGAAGACAGAGAGGGGGAGAGAAAGATAGACACCTGCACACCTGCTTCACGGCCTGTGAAGCGGTTCCCCTGTAGGTGGGCTCGAATTGGGATTCCCATCCCTGTCCTTGTGCTTTGCGCCACATGCGCTTAACCCACTGAGCTACCACCCAACTCCCCGAAGCTAGTTGTTTAATGATTAGCTATTGTTCTCTTCCAGGTATCAATAGATACTTAAACTACTGTTGTTTTCTCTACAGCTAGAATTTCTTTCTCTTCCCAGCCCTAATAAATATTCAATCTACAGTCCCTTTCTTACTACTACTGTTAATTAAACTAGAGTTCTTTTCCCTCCCCAGTTAAAAGGTGTAAATTAAAATATTTTTCTTGAGACTAAAATTTTTATCTTAATAACTTAGATGTTAACTAGAATTTTGTAACAATATTTTTTCATCTCCCCATGCTTGGTTACATTAATATTGATTATGCTAAATCCACCAAGTCTCACATGTAGATTTTCATTTCTCTCCAGGTATGTTTTTATTTTCCCCCCTTTTTTAATGTAGTGTCACAAATCGAACCCAGTTTCGTACATGTGCACTACCATCAATCTATACCTCAACTTTCTATTTTTACACACACACACACACACACACACACACACACACACACACACACACAGAGAGAGAGAGAGAGAGAGAGAGAAACTTAACTGCACCTATCCCTTCTGCCCTTTCCTTTGATTTCTTCACTGACCCAGTAGTTGTTGAGAAGCAAGTTGTTTATTCTCCTTATATTTGATTATCTCAGTTTTTTCTTATATTTCATTTCTAACTTCATATCACTGTAGACAGAAAAAAAATGCTTGACAAGGGGTCCCCGGGTAGTAGTGCGCCCGGTTAAGCGCACATGGTGTGATGCAAGAACAGACTCAAGAATCCTGGTTCAAGCCTCCAGCTCCCCACTTGCAGTGGGGTCGCTTCACAGGTAGTGAAGCAAGTCTAAGGTGTCTGTCTTTCTCTTCCACTCTCTGTCTTCCCCTCCTCTCTGGATTTCTCTCTGTCCCATCCAGCAGCAACAACACAATGGCAACGACAATGACAACAACAGCAAAATGGAAAGGATGGCCTTCAGCAGTGGAGTCCCAGCAATAACCCTGGAGGTAAAAAAAAAAAATGCTTGACATGGTATCAACCTTAACCTATACAAACTGAGGAAGAAAAAAGTCTATGTAACTGGCCATTCTAGGATATCATGGTCTCTTTTAAGCATCCCAAATGCAATAATTAACACTGTTTTACTTAAAAGAAAACTCTATCAAAAAATTAAATCCATCTACTATTATTGATGATGAAGTGGGGGGAATTAAAGCAATCACTAAAACATGTAAAAGGTATAACCTTTAGGAACAAAAAGCTACATTAGGAAAGGTTGTACTGAAGCAACAGTTTCAACTAATGATTTACAATGTGAATGAACCTCCTATTAACTATATGAGAAAGAAAGGAAAAATATTGTCAGATCTTTTGTAGGAGTTCTGGTTTGTGCAAAACACACCAATCAAGTTAACAAAAAGTATTAGAGACAACTGAAGAGGCATTTTAATGGAATTTCTGGAAATATGTAATTTTTATGAGGAATAAAATTCCCTCATCAGGTGTTCTTTTATCATTACTTCTACCTACTACAAATAAGCTACGATCATATTTAACCTTACTAAGGTCATATATGTTGTAAAAACAGGTATAGTACTGGTAAATTAATTTTAATAGCTATAAAGATAAATATACAGATAAAGAAACAAAGTATTTTTGCTTTATTTTATTTAGAATTATTTTTATTACATTTTGAAAGGACAGAGAAAAATTGAGAGGGAGATAAAAAAAGGGATCGAAGGAGAGATACTGCAGCACTGCTTTACAGCTTGTGAAGCTTCCCTTGTGCAGGTGGGGACCAGGGACTTGAACTAGGGTCCTTCTGCATGATAACATATGCACTCAACCAGGTGCACCACTGTCTAACCCCCCACACTATATACATATCTAACTGAACTATTTTGCCAGCCCTAAAATAGAGTTTTTTTAAGTACTCTGTATCTTGAGGGTGTACACTTGATGGGGAGCTAGAGTAGTAAATTTAAAAAATAATAATAATTTTAACACACAGGGATGGCTTTGATAGATATCCTGCCCTGAGTGTGTGATCACAGATATTTGTAGAAATTGCCCCTTCCTGGGAGTCGGGCGGTAGCAAAGCAGGTTAAGCGCACGTGGTGCAAAGTGCAAGGGCTGGTTTAAGGATCCCGGTTCGAGCCCCAGCTCCCCACCTGCAGGGGAGTCGCTTCACAGGCGGTGAAGCAGGTCTGCAGGTGTCTGTCATTCTCTCCCCATCTCTGTCTTCCCCTCCTGTCTCCATTTCTCTCTGTCCTATCTAACAACGACGACATCAATAACAACAACAATGAAAAACAACAACAAGGGCAACAAAGGGATAAATAAATAAATAAATATTTTAAAAAAGAGATTGCCCCTTCCCTTCCTGTATCTCCATTTCTTAAATTGTACTGTCCAGTAGGCTACCCATCCTAGGTATATCTGTCAAAGCTAATGTTGAGTTTTAACTCTCATGGAATAGCATTGCTGAATAGCTTCCTTACTTTTACTGGTATTGAAAATATAGTCCTAAATTCTTGTGTGCTGCCGTTTACTATGGCCTGAATCTGAAATTAACAGAACAGCAAACTAGAATATCAAAGTAAACTGGGGTGTCTCTATCAAAATAGAGCTGGAGGTGCTGTGGAAAGAATCTGTCCTTCACCAAATTTTAAACAGATTTCTTTATGCATTTCTCTCAGTTATGTCTTTACTTTGCACTTTCATACTTATCCTTGCTGACTACATTCCTAGCAAGAATTCTGCTACAGCAGTTAGAGTATCTCCCACAGTGATATTTGATCACCTTGGCCTGTCTTCAATAAGTATCTTGTGAAATCGGTTTGGCAAGAATCTCCCTATTCTTGATATCTCCTCTTAGCAGTGTTGATTCAATGACCCTCTCACTTTGCTCTTTTTCTATCAATTTTAATCTATCCTTATATTTGTAATTGAACTCAGTTCTATAAATGAAATCTCCTTCCCAACCCCACCCCCACATAGTAGTTTCTGGAGATAGTCTGTCACTTTAACAAGTGTCCAATTCTGATTCTCTTTAAGTGTGTGTGTGTGTGTGTGTGTGTGTGTGTGTGTGTGTGTGTGTGTGTTTTGTCATGACTTGGATGTGAATCAGAACCACCACTTCAGACCTGACAACTGGACTTCTCAATATGCAAAAAGACCTTTTATCTCTACTCTACTTGCTTATTTTGCTATTCAGTGGTAAATCTGCTAATTCTAGTGCTTCATAAAAATATCATCCACTGAAATATGAAAAGAGCCAGTTTTAAGATTTGAAGTAAACTCTAGAAGTTGATTTAATCTCAGATAAACAAGGTTGAATTAGAGTCCCAGACTTCTCTGTTTATAAAGAATATCATTTAAACCTTGGTATTGGTCCGAATTACATGCCACTACCAAGGGCTTTTTCAGCCTCTGAAAGGAAAGAGAAGGTGTAATAACGAAGTTAGAATGGTTCTAGGCATATGCTCTTCAGATAGGACAGAGAGAAATTGAGAGGACAAGGGGAGATAGAGAGAGATGGTAATGTGTGTGTTCAACCCACACATTACCATCCAGCCCCCAAATTGTTCTACTTTATATTACTTATCCACTGACTATTTGCTTCTGGAGATGCATCAGTTAACTTTAAAAACACAAAAACAGGTGAACTACCATTTTTGAAGAAGTTCAGGAGTCTCACCTACTTAAACTGAGGGAAATACAGGGAAAACTACTAGACATCATCTCTCAGGTTTATACTACTAAAATCAACTCATCATGACTTCAGAACTGTAAACAAAGTAATGAATTGGATCTGACTGTAAATACCATGGGAAGAACATTCAGAGCTAAAAATGATTGTCCAAACAATTTCTGTTCTGACACAAACTTTGTTAATGGTATCAGATAAGTGGTATGTAACACATAACAAGAAAAGTATAGTAACTGGTATAATGCACGTATGTCTGAGGTTAAGACATTAACCCAGCAATTTGAAGTTAGCATTTCCAAAAACTTAGAAAATATACAATGTAACTTTATGGCAGCACAATAAGAAATCTTAGAGGAGGTTGCGTGGTAGTGCAACAGGTTAAGTACATACAGTATAAGGATCCTGGTTCAAGTCCTCGACTCCCCAACTGCAGGGGAGTCACTTCACAAGCCGTGAAGGTTTCCTGGTTTCTATCTTTCTCTCCCCCTCTCTGACTCCCTTCTCTTCTCATAGTGCAGGCACTGAGCCCCTGGAGGCAAAAAAAAAATCTTAGAAAAATCTAAAGAATTTAATCTATGAAAAACTGCAAATCAGAAGTTGTAATTGACTAAGACACCTGTCATGGTTGTAAGGAAAAAGGCAATGAATCTGATGTTGTATGGAACTTTATTTTATTTTATTTTTTTTTTATTTTACCAGAGCACTGTTCAGCTCTGGCTTATGGTGGTGCAGGAGATTGAACCTGAAACTTGAAGCCTCAGGCATAAGAGTCTCTTTGTATAACCATTACGCTATCTCTCCCACCCCTGATGTTGTATGGAACTTAAAGGAAGCAAGAAAGCACAGTTCTCTTTCTCATCAGAATATTACTGACACCCCTCTGAGGAAGTAACTGCACAACATACTCAACTACTATCAAATTCATAAGAGATAATAACCTGCGGGGTGAAAGGCATCCTGCCAAGTTCTCATTGATATGGGAGCAACAGATTCCACTACCCCCCATTTTTAAATCATTTTTATTGGGCAGGAGTTAATGGTTTACAGTGAAGTTATTGACTCGTAGGTACAATTTCTCACCTCCCTGAGAATTTTCTCTGCAGAACACTCTCATCTATAACCTAGATCCTTTTACAGAATCACGCACCAGGACCCCAATGTTCTCTTTAGCCCTTTCTTCACCCTTGGTCCCTAGAGTCCTTTGCTTTGATGCGATACACCACACCCAGTCCACATTTTACTTTGTGTTAACCCTCCCTGTCCTATTTATTAAGTCCCATCTTTAAGAAAGATCAGTCCAGTAGGTATTTGACCTTTTCTTTTTGGCTTATCTCACTTAGCATGATGCCTTCAAGTTCCATCTAAGATGAGGCAAAGGAGATGATTAAACCATTTTTAACAGTTGAGTAGTATTCCATTGTGAATATATATCACAATTTTTTATCCACTCATCAGTCATTAAAATAAAAATGAGATTCCATTTTATACCTGTGAGAATGTCATACATCAGAAAGGACAGAAATGACCAATGTTGGAGAGGATGTGGAGAAAAAGGGACACTTCTTCACTGCTGGTGAGAATGCAAAATGGTCCAACCATTGTAGAAAGCAATCTGGAAACTTATTGGGACACTAAAAATAGATCTACCCTACCACCCAGTAATTCCTCTCCTAGAGATTTACCCAAAGGAAACAGAAACACTTGTCAGAAGAGATCTGTCTATACCTTTGTTCACTGCAGCACAGTTTTTAATCACCAGAACCTGGAAACAACTCAGATATCCTATATCAGATTAGTGGCTAAAAAAATTGTGGTATATATACAGGATGGAATACTAATCGGTGAAACTTGAGGGCATCATGTTGAGTGAAATAAGCCAAAAAAGAAAGACAAATATCCAGTGATCTCACTTATTAGTGGGACTTAATAAAGTAGGGAATGGGGAGGGAGAGCACAAAATGAAACATGGGCTGGACATGGTGTATCGCACCAAAGCAAAAGACTCTGGGGAGGGAAGGGAATGGCAGGATAGGAAGAAAACTTTGAGGTCCTGTTACGTAATGAAATTGAATGCATATGTCAATGATTGCACTGTAAAGCATTAACCCCTCAAAAAAATATCATAAAGTATTGATAGGTTGCGAGCCCAGTGATGGCTTTCCCAGTAGAGCACATACTTTGCTATGTACAAAAATGACGGTTCAAACCCCTGATCCCCATCTGCAGCGCAGCCAGTGTCTTTCCTTTTCTATTTCCCTCTATCTTGCTCTCACCCTCTATAAAAAAAGAGGGAGGGATGGTGGTGCACTAGGTTAAGCGCACATAGTACAGAGTGGAAGTACCCACCCAAAGATCCCAGTTTGAGCCCCTGGCTTCCCCACCTGCAGGGGTGTTGCCTCACATGCAGTGAAGTAGGTCTATAGGTGTCTATCTTCCCCTCCTTGCCTCAACTTCTCTCTGTCCTATATAAAAAAAAAGGTCGAAATAGCAATAATTAATTAATTAATTAAATTATCAAACCTACCATTGTTAAGATTTTGGTGGTTCTGAGGTAGAGGGACAGGAAAATGAAGCAGGATTAAAAGTGAAATATGATCTAGTTTTACAAATGAATAAAACTGGACCACCACATTTCACCATGCACAATTCAACTCCAAGTAGAACAAAAATATGAACATTAGACCAAAAACTATCAAATACATAGAAGAAAACATTGGTAGAACACTTCACAATCTTTGCTTCAAGATTGTCTTCAAAGACTCAAGACTACCAGCAAAGAAAATAAAAACAAAAATAAATCAGTGGGGCTGCATCAAACTGAAAATCTTCTATACAGCAAAGGGTACCATCACCCAAACATAAAGACCCATAGGATGGGAAAAGATATTTATTTATTTTTCCCAGAGCACTGCTCAGCTCTGGTTTATGGTCATGCAAGGGATTGAACTGGAGACTTTGGTGCCTCATGCTTGAGAGTCTCTTTGCATAACCATTATACTATCAACCCCCACCCTGGGAGAAGATATTTACACAACATACCTCAGATAAAGGATTAATAACCAAAATACATTAAAATACATTAGAAAAGGGGATAGGGACATGGGAAGAAACTTCAGTAAAGAGGAGATTCAGACTCATAAATGAAGAGAAGCCAGAACCATAGAAAAAAATGGATATATATATATGGATATATTATCCAGAAATAATAGTCAACCCATATCTGTGATCTTGGAAGAACAAATGCAGTTTCCAATGGAGGGGAATGGAAACACGGAACTATGGTGGTCAAAAAGGTGTGGAATTATACCCCTGTTATCTTTTAATTTTGTACATCAATATTAAATCACTAATAAAAAATCAATGTGGCATTTCTTTCCACAGACATCAGAGGAAAGGCAAATGGAGGAAGCAATTCCATTTCAAATGAACAGGGAATTATGAAATACTTTGTAGTAAATCTAATTAAAGAGATGAAAAAAGGGAGTCGGGCTGTAGCGCAGCGGGTTAAGCGCAGGTGGCGCAAAGCACAAGGACCGGCATAAGGATCCCGGTTCGAACCCCGCTACCCACCTGCAGGGGAGTCGCTTCACAGGCGGTGAAGCAGGTCTGCAGGTGTCTATCTTTCTCTCCCCCTCTCTTTCTTCCCCTCTTCTCTCCGTTTCTCTCTGTCTTATCCAACAACGACGACAATAATAACTACAACAATAAAACAAGGGCAACAAAAGGGAATAAATAAATAAAATAAAATATTTTTAAAAAAAGAGATGAAAAGAAACTTCTACAAAGAAAACTATAGGACACTGTTAAAAGACATAGAGACACATGAAGAAGTAGGATATCCCCGACCATGAACAACAAGAATAAATATTGTTAAAATGGCCATTCTATCTAAAGCATTTTATAGATCAAATGCAGGATATATCAAAATCCCAACAGAATTACTCAAGGAAATTGAACAAATAAAACATGTGTTGAACCACTAAAGACTATGAACAGTCAAAGCAATACTGAGAGAGAACAAACAAACAAAAAATACCATAGGCAGCATGTTCCCCTACTTCTAATTATACCAAAAGGCAATAGCAATCATAATAGTGTGGTATTAGAACAAAAACAGGTATTTTAACCAATGGGGAAAAAACATAGTTCAGAAATAATTCCACACACATATGAAATTCTAATATCTAACAAAGGAGCCAAAACCATTCAGTGGGGAAAAGAGCCACTCAACAAATAGTGTTGGGAAAACTAGTCGGTCAGACATAGAAGAAACTAGACTATTACCTAGCACCATACACCAAAATTAACAGAAAATGGATCAAATAAAAGTTTTTGTTTTTACTTGCAGATCAAGTTCTGAATCATGACTACACTATACCTTAAGAAGGACTTTAACCCGGGGGTCGGGCGGTGGCGCAGTGGGTTAAGCGCACGTGGCGCAAAGCACAAGGACCGGCATAAGGATCCCGGTTCCAGCCCCCGGCTCCCCACCTGCAGGGGAGTCGCTTCTCGGGCGGTGAAGCAGGTCTGCAGGTGTCTATCTTTCTCTCCCCCTCTCTCTGTCTTCCCCTCCTCTCTCCATTTCTCTCTGTCCTATCCAACAACAAAGCAACGTCAACAATGGCAATAATAACCACAACGAGGCTGCAACAACTAGGGCAACAAAAAACGGGGAAAAATGGCCTCCAGGAGCGGTGGATTCATGGTGCAGGCACCGAGCCCAGCAATAACCCTGGAGGGAAAAAAAAAAAAAAAGGACTTTAACCCACTTGTCTGAGTTGTCTTATCTGCTTCAATTTAGCATTAATTTAATTAAGACTTAAATCAGCTGTTAGATATAATTAATTTTTGTGTATGGGCAAAAAAATCCACCAGTGAGTGCTAGGTGAAGGCACACACAGTACCATGATCAAGGGCCTGGGTTCAAGCCCCTTGACCCCCCTCTCCACTGTACAGGGGAAGCTTCACAACAGTGAAACAGTGTTGCAGGTGTATCTTTTTCTCTCTTCCCTCTCAATGTGTCGTTATTAAAATAAAACTAAAAAATCCACCAGTAATAGGCATATTCCAGATACAGAAGCCTTCAAAATAGAACTAGACATTTTCACATCCCTCTCCCCAGGATTCTTAAATAACTAAAACCCAGGATATGAGAGGTTCAACCTTATATTCTAGGGCTTAGTAGATTAAAAAGTTCTCTACTTATATCCCATGCAAATAACCTCTCCTGAGCCATTAAGAAAATAATTATCTGAAATCAGTAAAATTGTCAAGATATTTTTTTTCTCCTTAGTGTTTAATGTAAACATCTTGAACAGGCTGGGGACATGTATTGACCTGTCAATACCCACATACAGCAGAGAAGCAATTACAGAAGTCAGAACTCCCACTTTATGCACCCCAAAAAGAATTTAGGTCCATACTTCCAGAGGAATAAACAATAGGGAAGTTTCCAATGAAGGAGATGGGACACAAACTCTGGTGGTGGGAACTGTATGGAATCACCCCTATTATACTTACACCCTTTATAATCTTGTAAATCAGTATTAAGTCACTAAAATATAAAACATAAAATGAATAAATAAACATCTTGCTTGAAATCCCAGGCAGCACCAAATATTCTAGAGTCATCAATTTGTGTTGTTATTATTTTTTAGGTATGCTCTTTTGTAAGATTTTCTTCACTTGGAAAGCCAATAAAATACCCAGACTACTGATATAATAGAATGCACTGAGTCTCCTACTTACCCTTGCGTGTCATAAATGCCAATTTTAAGAACCTTAAAAATCTTAGGACACTGGTGTAATCTAACACACCATTGGGGTACAAAGAAAACTATTCTGTATCCCTATGGGTTATTCAGAGTGTGGACAAATAGTCAAATAAGCTTCAGAGAAACTAATAAAAACAAACAAACAAACAAAAAACATACTTCCTATATTCATGGAAGAGATCCAGAAAAAAAAAAGGGTATATTGTCTTCGTGGATCCAGATCCAGGGACCACATTTAAGCATCTCAGTTAAGATAGAGGTACTGAAAGGGCAAAAGGAGGAGGCGTGGTGTTGCAGGGGGGTATGTGTGGGGGGGGAGAGGTCAGCTAGGGAGATGATCAGGGAAAGACTTAGGAAACAAAGGTATGCAATTTTAAATTTTGCTTTTCCTGTTTAAAGCAAACAAAGAAATATGAAGATTAGGTCTTCCAGGGAGATGGCTTTACAGAGAGACCTGTGCATTTAAAGATCTTTTCAAAGGCAAGCTCTCTCCTGACTTCAGTATCCCTCCCATGAAATTAACTTTTTGTCAATGACATATTTTCACATGACAGACTTTTGCTCCTCTTAATATAGTTGTCCTTCTTACTATTCTGACTGTGTTGGAAGCTCCCTATGGACACTGAATTAACAAGAAAGGGTTACAAGGTAGTTTGAAACAAAATTCAATTAAGATCTCTTTGAGACTGTTACTATAATAATGAAATCCCAGCCACAGGTCAAGAATCTACCATCTAATATACTTATCTCATTACTTCACTCTTCTATGCTATAACTAGAGCATTACCCCAGACCGAGTAATTTAAAATCCCCTAAAAAAAGGCTTTGGAGAAGCCAGCCAGTGGTGCACTTGGTTAAGCACACACATTATAGTACACAGGGACCCCGTGCCGTGTTCAAGTCCCTGGTCCCAACCTGTAGGGGGAAAACTTCATAAGTGGTGAAGAAAGACTGCAGGTGTCCCACTTAATCTCCTCCTCCCTTCTCAATTTCTCTCTGTCTCTATTCAAAATAAATAAATAAATGAATAAATAATATTGCTTTGAAGAACCTTAAGAGTTCTCTACTTGCATGGTCCAGCCTTCGACCTCCCACTTCTTCTTTACTGTTTTCCTTATTCATGCATGAAAAAGGCAGTTGTGCCACTTGGGGTATTATCCCAGATGCCTAATGGACACCAGAAACCTATAAAATACTATAGCTGGACCTCGAGTCAGTAGCTAAGACATCTCCCCCTTGCCTATGAATAAAGGCAGCCACTGCCAAATTTGTTCAAGCTACTTTCAACTTATTAAGTTATCCATTTGACATAAATATTCCTTGTGCTGAGAAAAACCAATTTCTTAATACATACATTTGTCTGCATCATGTCTTACTTCCTATAAAAGTTTACTACTCTTCTTCTCTTGTATAGCTTCTATCATTGTCAGAAATTTAACCCTGTTACTTTGCTTCCTTTATCCACTGACAGAATCCCATACAAGTGCTTCACTAATACCGAATCATTATCTTGTTTTCAGCCATATTTATTAGAGAACTCCTTCCCCCAAGTTGATCTCATTATTTATGCCCATTGCTTCTGCCTCAGGGAGAAGAATGGGGCCTTCAGGGTTGGATATGCCATCAGTGATTTACATAAACCTCTTTAATATCAAGAGCTGCTAAAAGTTACATCAGTTCAGATGACTGAACTAATTGCTATTACTCAGGCTTGCATAACAACACTGTGAAGAAAAGTCAACATTGATACTGACAGGATACTGACAGCTGTTATGCCATTAGGGTAACACATGAGTTTGGTATGTTAAGAAAACAGAAAAGATTCATGACAGCAGCTGGTACCCCAGTCAGAAATGGACTCAAGATAACTTCTAGAGGCACTGTTAGTAAAACTGAGGGACACAATATAAAAACTTCCAATAATGTCTTGTAAATAAATTGATAAATATGCTAAACTAGTGGTCACTTATCAAATCACTCAAGAAATTAAAATGATTTCTAGGGAGTCGGGCTGTAGCGCAGTGGGTTAAGCACAGGTGGCGCAAAGCACAAGGACCGGCATAAGGATCCCGGTTCGAACCCCGACTCCCCACCTGCAGGGGAGTCGCTTCACAGGCGGTGAAGCAGGTCTGCAGGTGTTTATCTTTCTCTCCTCCTCTCTGTCTTCCCCTCCTCTCTCCATTTCTCTCTGTCCTATCCAACAACGACAACAACAATAATAACTACAACAATAAAACAACAAGGGCAACAAAAGGGAATAAATAAATAAAATAAATATTTAAAAAATTATTAAAAAAATGATTTCTAAACGTTGGGACTATGTTCCTGGATCTTGCCTCATGACCACTGATTCCTAATGAATTACTCACTCTCCCCAGGGAGACAATTTCTTTAGAATGACACCCGCCAAAATAATAAAATATATCTGCAAGTTCTACACTCTAATAACTGAGCTATTATGCCAAAAAATAAAAGATATCTGAATGGCCTAATAGTTCCAGACTCAATTATAACTGAAGAGGGAAAGTTGGAATTTCAGTCTATCCTGACAGACTTTGAAAACATCAAGACAGTCATCTGATGGCTCATAAGTCTATTTCCCTTGTCACTGGATGCAGTTCATCCAGTATCACTCCCCATGGAAAGGAACAACTGCTAGATATATTATACAGACAATACTTTAGACCCTTTAATGTTTATTTGGATCAAGAAATTTCCATTAAATTTACATAGTGAAAATATAGCATGTGTGCTTAACCAGGTGCACTACCACCCAGCCCCCCTTATAGTAAAAATATAATTCTGAAAAAAAAAAGAAAAGAAAACTGCCGGTCCTTCCTGGGGAAAGGGAAAGAAGTGGATCTCTGTGCCTACATATGCACACAGTGAACCTCCATTCATTTGCAAACAGATGTCATCTAATTACCAAAAGCACAATTGCTCGTATGAACTCATTCTAATCTGAAGGTGTTCTATGTGGTTACAGGTTTTCTCCTACTGGAGAGTCTCGGCAACACCAAGGGCTAAAGTTTTGCTAGAATGCATCTTCTCCACTTGAGGTAGCCTTCCTGTTCTATCTAATCACAGAACAGCACACTTTATTGGCATAATCATACAAAAATTTGAAAAGACAACACACAGTAGGTAAAAGTACTACTGTCACTATTAGATATATTCGGATACAACAGAAAGAGGAAATAGTTCCTTCAAGGCCAAATCAGTTAAACTATCTGAAGAATTGAATTTACCATGGTCATGACCAGGTAACAGAACAAGATTTACTTGGATTCTGTTTTCTTGTACTGTTTTTTTATTTTTACTTTATTTTTTTTGGGGGGGATGTTTTTGTTTCACAAAACAGTGGCAAGATAAATAGACTTACAAGTCATTTTTCCAGACACATTCCTAATTGTTCTAACTCCTTTATGAAGATGTTTTTACCCACAGTAACTCTTTTTTTAAAAAATTTTTAAATTATATTTATTCATTCTCTTTTTTTTTGTTGCCTTTGTTGTTTTATTGCTGTAGTTATTATTGTTGTTGATGCCATCGTTGTTGGATAGGACAGAGAGAAATGGAGAGAGGAGGGGAAGACAGAGAGGGGGAGAGAAAGATAGACACCTGCACACCTGCTTCACCGTCTGTGAAGCGACTCCCCCTGCAGGTGAGGAGCCGGGGGCTTGAACCGGGATCCTCAGGCCGGTCCTTGCCCATAGTAACTCTTTTTTTTTTTTTAATTGTTGTTGTTATTGATGTCATCATCGTTGGATAGAACAGAGAGAAATGGAGAAAGGAGAAGACAGAGAGGGGGAGAGAAAGAAAGACACCTGCAAACCTGCTTCACCGCTTATGAAGCGACTCCCATGCAGGTGGGGAGCCGGGGGCTGGAACCGGGATCCCTACTAGGTGTCCTTGCGATTTGCGCCACAGGCACTTAACCCACTGCACTACCACCCGACTCCCCCACAAGAACTCTTTAACTTCAGCATGACCTTTACTCACCTAAAGTTAATCACCATCTTAATTTTTCTGCCCATACATTCAAGATTTCCTACTCATTCCCTATATCTCTTCTTCCCTGCCTCTCAGCAAGACTTTATCACCCACAGAACCTTGCCCAGCTTGGATTAAACCAGTTAATGCTTACTATATCATCACAGAATACAAGTACTATTTCAATTTCCCTGAATATGTCTGGTATTCTAATTTCTTTCACCAATTGAAAGATCTAGCTCCTTATTTTCTTCCATGTTTTTGAGTACAATATCATGGAATGAACTCAGAGCCCTGCCCATGCACAGTATCAGCTATGTATGAACATCCCCAGTTAAGGTTGTCAATTTAATTGGGGAGGAGGGAAGAGGAGAAATAGCAACCACTGCTCAATCACCCATGAAGACTTTGCCAATACTGTACATTATGAAAATGACATAGTAAGTGACTTTGCTTGCTTAGAATATAAATTTTTTTGGGGGGAAATAACATCACAGAATTGATTTTTTAATTTTTTAAAATTTTATTAATTTATTTCTTTTCTTTTTTTTTGCCCTTGTTTTTATTGTTGCTGTAGTCATTATTGTTGTTGATATCATCATTGTTGGATAGGACAGAGAGAAATAGAGAGATGAGGGGAAGACAGGGGGGAGAGAAAGATAGACACCTGCAGACCAGCTTTGCCACCTGTGCAGCTACTCCCTGGCAAGTGGGGAGCTCACTTGTTAGCTCAATGGCAGTGATACAATAAATTTCTTTGCACACCTCTTGACTATTCCTAGATATGACAAAGATGCCAATCAGATTTCTGGGGACAAAGCTATAGCAATTGCTTCAAACCACTGCACAAGTGCCCACTTTTGAAACCAGGATTATATTAAATGTATTTATAGAGGACAATGAACCGGGATGCTTGAACCCGGATGCTTATGCTGGTCCCTGCGCTTCGTGCCACGTGCACTTAACCTGCTGTGCAAACGCCCAACTCCCCACAGAATTGATTTTAAGTTCGATCCTCATTATTTTTTGATAAAGGTTTACTATCTTTTGGGAAACATTAGACTAGTTCTGCAGAAAGGCTTATTACCTTTTGGATCACATCTAAAGAAATCTACCACCTGGCTGAAGAAGCATGGCTCAACAACAGTTACCTACTCAGTGCTGAAGCCATTCATATTGTCTCCTGATAACACCGGCAACTTGCCTGTTAGGAGAAATTCAGTACATTCTCCTCTATAAATACATTTAATGCAATCCTGGTTTCAAAAGTGGGCACCTGTGCAGTGGTTTGAAGCAACTGCTATAGCTTTGTCCCCAGAAATCTGACTGGCATCTTTGTCAAAGAAATTTATTGTATCACTGCCATTGAGCTAACAAGTGAGCAGTGACAACAGGTATTGAGACTTCTAGTGCACACTTAAGGTGAATGAATTAAGGGAAACAAACTGCTTCTGCCTCTAATCTTTATCTGTTTAATATTCATAAATATCTCTTTTAATAAATGTCTTGTGGGTTGCACAGTACAGCAATTGGGTGACAGTCAACAAGTCTTAACAGATACTTCAACTGATACTCAATGAAACAAAGACAACAAATGAGAATGGGCTTATATTGTTCAGAGAAAAGAAAAATGCTTCCTTTCCTAGAACAATAGGAAGAATTGGAAATGCTTCTTTTCAAAAAGAAATATTTATTTATTAATTAGAAAGGGAGTCAGAACAACACTCAAATTTATGTGGTGCTGTAGATCAAGCTCAAATCTTACACTTACAAATCCTGTGCTCTACTAGGTAGCAACCCCCCAACCCCGCACAGATGGACACAGATGCAATCTCTCTCTTATTGACTAAATTTAAATAGGCTCCTTTGTGTCTTCTTCTCAATTGGGCCTTAAATCTGGGCTTCTATATTCATCCTTGTTGAATCCAATTCTAATAAGAATCCTAAGTTAATTTAAAGAAAATCTGACCACCTCGGCCTGCCTTCCGTAAGATTTCTGTTAAGTTCACTTAACAAGAATCTCCCTGCCCTTTTAGTAACCCCTGCTTCCTTTAAGTATTTTTTTTTTTATCCTTGACACCCTTGCATTGCTCTCTACCAATAATTTCTCCTAGTTTTGGTATGTAGAGCTAAGTCTAGTTCTCAAATCTCTTCCCCTTCCCTCCAATTGCAATAGTTTCTGAATAAAAGCTTTCTTTATCACTTTAATTAGTGTCTGACTCTGACCTGTTTAATAGAGAAGAGGCAAGAACTGAGGCATTTTACGGAAATGGATATTTTACCAACTACAAACCTTCAAGTCTGCTAACTTATTTCATTCCTCAATGTGATTGTGTAAACTTCTGTGTATGGGTATGCATTCAAATAAAATGAAAATATGATATTTACTTTGCACTATCATTGTAAAATTAAATAAAAATTATATGTATGCAAAACACATAGTAGACATGCAATAGAGATTTACTATTATTGCTGCATGAGTTACTATTATTAGTTACTATTATTGCTGCATTAGTTCTTTTCTGTAACAGTATCACTAAGACTAGGAAATGGGCTCTTTTCACACCTTGAACTCTATTATGTATTTATTCTGTCTTTAGAATTCTTTGCAGTCCTTAGTCATCATATCTAAAATGATCCCTTGACAAACTTTGGCCTTTTCATAATAAAAACTTATAAAAGCAAAATGTATTACTTTAAAAAAAAAACTTTTCTTGGGCCTTTCTCTTTCTTCCTCTCCTGGGGACATTGATGTTTTAAAAATCACTTAATTTAGGAGACAATCTAGCACAGTCTGTTTATATTTGTTCTTAAATTAACTGATTTAATTTGATAAGAAAAAAGAAGTTAAGAAGGGAAAGGGAAATAGAGAGTTAGAGAGAAAGAGAGACCTGGAGCACTGCTTTGCCACAAGTGAAACATCTTCCCCCCTGCAGGTGGGAACTAGGAAATTGAACTGATTCCTTTTGCATGGTAATGTGTCCACTCAACCTGGTGTGCCACCACCCAGCCCCCTGCTGTATGCATCCCTTTTTCCTTTCACCTCTCTCCTTGCCCACTAAACAAAATTGATGTCTTTAATAAAATACCACAGTATGAAGATGGCACTCCCCATCAGAAATTGCTTTATTCTCATTTAAAATATTTACTTAAGAGAGAGAAAGAGAACTAGAGCACATTAACTGCTAGGGATCAAGTACTTTATACTTGAAGGCCCAATGCTTTATCCACTGCACCATCTCCTAGTGGATTCTTGATCCCTGAGACAAAGAGAGATGTGGAGCTGATCACTTTTATGGGAAAGGTGATCAAATTCTAAAAATAATTAGGTCTGCATATTTCCCCATACCATCCTATTTCTTACACATTCTCCACTAGATTTTGAATCTTCAGAGTGACTTGAGAATTTTTTAAACTCTTATTTTTAATAATTTTATTTGTTTATTTATTATTGGACAGAGATAGAAACTGAGAGGGGATGGGGAGATAGAGAGGGAGAGAGTCAGAGAGATACCCGCAGCCCTGCTTCACCATTAGTGAAGCTTTCCCCCTGTAGGTGGGGACCAGGGCTTGAACCTGGATCCTTGCACAATGTAATGTAAGAACTTAATCAGGTATACCACTGCCTGGCTCTGAGATTTCTAATACCAACTTGGATAAAAACTTCTTATGGCTGGAAAGTAGGCTGCATATCATCATTAGTTTAGCTAAACCATTAGGGCACAGAAAAAAATTAAATACCCTTGACAACAGCTAATTTCTAATTGCTTCATCAATGAGAAAGTAAATTCACTTCTGCAACTTGGCTGGATTACCATAACCTGGGCCTTACCATTCAAAGACATCCAGTTAATAAATTGCCAGGAGGAATGTGGAGAGTTTATTGACAAAGAAGAGGCTAAGTACGCATACTCCACTGTAGCATAACTGACGTTTGTTAACACTTTTCTCACTATGTTCCCTTTCTTAACTATAACCAATAAAATATGGCTAAAGGGATGCTGCCTAACTTAAGTGTCTAAATCAGAAAATGTCTTGCATCTTCTACCTCGTTCTCTTGGGATGTACACACTCTATGAGAAAGCAGTCATCATGAAAATACAACTATTTGGGACATCTATAATAGATTATATGTCGGCTCTTCTGCTGAAAGTTGGACTTGAGTTGTCATGCAGCAGCCACAATGAAGTCATGGTAACTCATGAGAGTTATCCATTTTGATCATCTCGGTAAAAACTTAAGATAACTAACTTGGGAATGAAAGTGAAGACACCTATTACAAGAAGATGAGAAGTTGTACTCATTTGTCAACAACTATACTATGAATCATTAACCCCTCAATAAAGTGATAAAAAAGGAAATAAATGTGGACATGATCAAACGGGTGACTATAAGTGTGTACAATATCTTCAGTCATTTAAAAAGCACCAAAATGAACCCCAAGCCCACACATCAAGGACAGTTAATGAAGACAATTCCATTTGCTGCCAACTATTTTTGAAAGAAATAAACTGTATTAGTAACTAGAAAGCTTGCATTTCTACATTCTCAGAGACAAAATTAGACAAAATTTAAGTCTTTATAAAATAGCCTATTGACATTGCTAGGTTATTTGGTAGTTATATGTAATTAACTTGAAATAAGGTGCTCATTATGGTTCATGGAAGATACATTTAATTTCCTATTTTGAATTCACTTGACAAATGATTTAATATCAGAGTTCCTGATAAATGCATTAATTCCACAGCAAAACATTTATGGAAAATTAACAAAGTATATTTCCTATTTCATTTGAAACTGCTTCCAAAGTTAGTACCTGCAGAAACACACCAGAATTAAAGATAAAAAGATGTCTCTATTTTGAAATAAATACTTAATAATGTATTAGGAATATCAATTAAGAATTAAACTCAGCTAAAATTATGGGAAAAATCATTGCTTCCTCAATAGAAATACTTTGTCATATTTGTCTCTTTTATCCCCTCAAAAATGCCAAGGCACTAGGTACTAAATCATGGCATACATTTTCTCCTAGTACCTATAGCCAAATTAGCACAAAGGTATTTAAAAAATCAAGATAATGAAGACAAAATTAAGCCAAATACCAATCTGAGGAAAACAGCATATAAATGTTCTTGTGTTTTCTAAAAACATAGGAACTACAGAAAGATGTTTTGGGAGTCAACTTGTACTTGGATTGAGAAGAAATGAACAAATGTGGGAGATAAAGCAAGGACTGAACTATTACTTGAAGAGACTGAGCAAGATGTAAATTAAATGTTGCTACTTTTATCTTGAGCAATAGCATGTTCTGCTTATCTGTAAAATATTAAAACTATACCACCACCACTACTACTGTATATTCCATTGAAATTACACCAATACTCCCTAAAAGAAAAGAAAACCTTTCTCAAGTCCAAAGTAAATTGCATATTCAGGAATATGTCATGTGCCTTTGTTTTTCATAACTCTCATTCTGACTCTACCATATGAACATGCATTCTAGGTCTCCAATTAACTGACTACAGGAAGAATCCAATCAATTTAAAGAAAATTAAACTAATGATTTTTTCAATTTAGATAAAAATAATCATGACGGCATCCTTAAAGGAAATTCATACATTTTACTTTTTAGATTTTTATTGATCTTTTGTGAGTATCATACAGAACTTGAAGACTTTTGTGTTGATTATTATATTTTACAACTGATGCTTGAATTACTTAATCGATCTATCAAAAGCAATCACAAGTAAGGCAATAGAGGATGAAACGTGGTTTTAATAGAGATTATTTAATTGCTCTATTTTCATCAAATTATATGGAAGATAATAGTACAGGATGATTAATTAACAATGGCACAATATAATAACTCAACTGCTTCAAATTTTGTTTTCTACAATCAAGACAATAAAGAAAGCTTTGTTCGCTAAAGCTGTATACAGGTTTAAAACCAGTTCCAATTTATGTATTTCAGATGGGCTATATCTGCAACCAAATGCTCTACGACTATACTAGAATAACCAAAATGGATTCCTAGTAGCAAAGGCTCTGAACAAACCCCAAGCATTATGTAGGCCAGAAGGACATATAGAACTGAATGAAGGAAAATGTATTTCCTCTCCAAGAAGCAAATTTCTCAGAGAAAACAAGTAGAATACTACAGTCAACTGAGTAGCAAATAAGCAGAAATTTATTTTTGCATTCCTGATAACAAATGAAAAATTTTCAATGTGATAGTAATCTTATGTGGAACATTCGATTAGTTGAGGAGCAGAACTCTATTTATGACTGTAACTGTGTTTCTATACAGTTGATTAATCCATTAAAAAATCTTGTTGAACCGGAGTTAGTAATAATCCACCCACTAACACATATACTTCACCACACATGAGTACACAAATCTGATGCCAAATGGGAGAACTTACACTTCAGGATGCTTCATGAAGAGTGCAGTATTTCTGTGTATCTCTCCTTGTGTCTCTCTGTCTCTCTCTGTCTTTCCCTTTCTCTTCCTCTCTTTCTCAAAGTAAAAAAAATGTCCGTCAAAAGTAGTGGAATCAAGTATGTGCAAAATTTCTAAGCTAAACATACAAATAAATTATCAAGTTGTTTACAATAAACAATTTTTATAGTTTGGTGAGTAAAGAAGGATAAAGAATTGCTACAACATAAATATGTGATCATTCTTTTAAAAAATGTTTTATTGCCAGTAGGGTTATTCCTGGAATGCCTATATGGCAAATTCACTGCTCCAAGTAGACATTCTTTTTTCTTCTCCTTTTTTGTAGAGGCAGAAATTGAGAGGAAGGGGGAAGAGGAGAGAGGGAAGAAAGGAGAGGAGAGAGGGGAGTGGGAGAGAGGGAGAGAAGGAGGGAGGGAGGGAAAGAAAGAGAGATGAGAGAGAGACAGAGACCTGCAGCACTGATTCACCACTGCTGAAGCTTCCCCCCACAGGTAGGAACAGTGGGCTTGAAGCGGGGTCCTTGCATATGGTAATGTGTGCATTCTACCCGGCACACCACTGTGACTGTCCTTTTTAAAATGTCTTTAAATGTTTTTACAAAAGTCTGACTAGAAAAAAGTAATTATAAGCCAGTGTTACTCAGAATCCCAGAAACCATACCATATCACAGGCTTTCTTTCTCCTCCCAAGTGTACTTCAAGGAAAAATTTATGTTCAAGGATATCACCAGTTCAGTTGAAACACTGTGAAACCAAAGTGCATGGGAAATCTCCTTCTCTCTAGGTGTATTTAAGTATCTCTTGCATGCTTGGCACTATGTTAGTTGTTGAAGATACAATGGTTGCACAGGTTACACAGGATTTCCATGACTCCTGCCCTCCTTAATAGCAGAGTTGCAAAAGGACAAGGATCATTACTGAAGAAAATGATTCTTTGGTGTGCTGAAACGCCTATTGCTTGATTTCTAGTATTCTTCCAGAATGAAATGACATGTAGGTTGAGACTAGAAGAACGAGAAAATCAGTGGGTTCAGGGACAATGTGATGCTCATGCAGATCACCTTCAAGAATGAAGGATTTTTTTTTAAAAAAAATTTATTTTATTTATTCCCTTTTGTTGCCCTTGTTGTTTTATTGTTGTAGTTATTATTGTTGTTGTCGTTGTTGGATAGGACAGAGAGAAATGGAGAGAGGAGGGGAAGACAGAGAGGAGGAGAGAAAGATAGACACCTGCAGACCTGCTTCACCGCCTGTGAAGCAACTACCCTGCAGGTGGGGAGCCGGGGTTCGAACCGGGATCCTTATGCCGGTCCTTGTGCTTTGCGCCACCTGCGCTTAACCCGCTGCGCTACAGACTGACTCCCAAGAACAAAGGATTTATGGTGCCTGCTGGTGAAAATGGAGCTGACAACTGTCAGATCTCTTCAGGGACCCACAGATGTCCCTCCAGCCCTGCCAAGCTACCCATATCTACCTACCAGCAATGCAGAAATACAGAAAATAGTCCTCCTTACTCCAAATTGGAATGAATAATAAGTGCTAAAAGAACTTTTTTACATAGGTTTATTTTTTTTAATTTTTTTTTTGTAATTTTATTTATTTATCTTCCCTTTTGTTGCCCTTGTTGTCTTTTTATTGTTATTGTAGTCGTCGTTGTTGGATAGGACAGAGAGAAATGGAGAGAGGAGGGGAAGACAGAGAGGAGGAGAGAAAGACAGACACCTGCAGATCTGCTTCACCACCTGTGAATCGACTCCCCTGCAGGTGGGGAGCCGGGGGCTTGAACCGGGATCCTTATGCCAGTCCTTGCGCTCAGCGCCACCTGCGCTTAACCCGCTGCGCTACAGCCCGGCTCCCCATAGGTTTATTTTTATAAGAGACAGAGAAGCTAGAGTACAATTCAGATCTGGCACAAGATGGTATAGAGCTTTCTGACCTTTAGGCACAGTTCCAGTCGTCTAATGCTAATCTGTCTTCGATTCTTGCATGTCTCCCCATTCTTCCAGTATATGCTGTCTCTGTTATAGAAGCTAGTCTATTGCTCCTAGGCTATAAATGTCATACAATGGGCTACATATAGTAGGCAATTATGCACAATAATACTTGTGTATCTAAATATAGCTAGACCATACTAAACTATGGTATAAAAGGTAAAAACAAAAATATTTATCTTAAGCATTTACCATGAATGTAGTTGTCAGAACTAAAAGTTGCTCTGAGTCAGAGATTGAATAGTGAGTGAAAATGAAGGACTGGGATGTTAGTATACAATACTGGAAGTTTATAAGCACTGTATAATTTGCCTACACTAAATTTATTTTTAAAGCTTTCATTCAACAATAAATTGACCTAGGTTCACAGTAACAATTCCACTTTATAGAATTATTTTTTAAAAGCTATCGACTATTTTACAGTAAGTTTAAAACAATCACAGTTACACAAATATTTTTCTTTGTATCTATATTCTACAGGGTTTTTAACTTTTATTATTAAAAGTCAAATATGGGAGTCGGGCGGTGGCGCAGTGGGTTAAGCGCACGTGGCGCAAAGCGCAGGGACCGGCGTAAGGATCCCGGTTCGAGCCCCCGGCTCCCCACCTGCAGGGGAGTCGCTTCTCGGGCGGTGAAGCAGGTCTGCAGGTGTCTATCTGTCTCTCCCCTCTCTTTCTGTCTTCCCCTCCTCTCTCCATTTCTCTCTGTCCTATCCAACAACAAAGCAACGTCAACAATGGCAATAATAACCGCAACGAGGCTGCAACAACTAGGGCAACAAAAAAAGGGGGAAAAATGGCCTCCAGGAGTGGTGGATTCATGGTGCAGGCACCGAGCCCAGCAATAACTCTGGAGGAAAAAAAAAGTCAAATATAAACACATACTAGCCAGACTTAGGGATGAAATTTTCAGGATCACTCTTCCATCTCCACATTTTGTGCCAATTCAAGGGCAGTAAGTTACATGAAACTGTCACCTCCTGTAACATCAATGCCTTCTTCTGGAATGTGCCCTGAAAGACCTGCCTGAGGCTCTTCTTGTTGCTCTTTTCAGAAGTATGTCAATAGTGGTTTGTTAGTTTTGGGCATTGTAGATTTGCTTATGAGTAGAGAGCAATTTTTTTTTTATCATTGAAGTATTTTAGTGCTGGGGCCTACATGTTTCTGTGTGTGTGTGTGGGGGGTGTTATTGGTTTGGAGAACAGCTGTTAGCACATAGGTAAAATTTCCCATCTTTCCTACAAAGCACTCTCATGTCCAGCTTAAGTCCTTTCCTATTATCATGTACCAGGACCTAAAAGCTACTCCCCCACCCCCGCCTCAATCCCTTTACCCATTCTCCCTCCCAAGAGCCCTTTGCTTTGGTGCAATATACCCAACCAGTACAAGTTTTATTTTGTGTTTCTCCTTACTGTTCTTTTTTCTTAATTTTTTCCCATTAGTGAGATCATCCCATATTAATTCTTCTCTTTCTGACTTATCTCACTTAACATGATGGCTTCCTAAGCAAACAAGCACACCCAATCAAAGAGATCTGTGTATGCTTATGCTCATTGCAGCACAATTTGCAATAGTTCAAACTTGGATGGTGTCCAACAACAGATGAGTGGCTAAGGAAGCTGTGGTATGTATATACAATGAAATACTATTCACCTATTAAACGAAGTCACCTTCTTCACTTCATCTTGGATGGAGCTTGGAGCCCATGTCTATAAACATGTTTATTTCTTTCGTTATCACTGAGGGTTCACAGCCAACTTTTCAGATAGAAAAGCAGAGACAGAGGAAGCAAAGGAAAGATACCACACCACAACACAGAAACTTCCTCCAGTGCAGTGGACGCTGGGCTCAAACTTGGGCTGTGCCCATGGCAAAGCAGATACACTATCCTGGTGAGATATGTCAAGAGCCCCATGGTTTTATTTTGTTGTTGTTTGTTTTTAACATTTTAGGGAATTTGCTGAGGTTTGAAAATCCTCTGCTGGACTTTTTACTGGGACTCTCTAGAGTTCCTTTTCTGCTTCTGGAGCCTCCTTTATGTTGACTCTTTTTCATTTATGCATTTGTGTTCTAATTTCAACACTCCTCATTAATCATTTCCTCAGGAACCACCTGGAAGAGCTCCTCAATGTCACTCTCATCCATGTTAAGGCTGCTTAAAAAGGTGTGTGTGTGTGTGTGTGTGTGTGTGTGTGTGTGTGTGTGTGTGTGTGTTTGTGTGTGTGTGTTTAAGAGAGGGAAAGAGGGAAGGAGAGAGAGAGAGAGAGAGAGAGAGATGCTTCAGAGAATTGCTCAGCTCTAGTATATTCAAACCTGGGGTTTCATAAATGTTAATCCCATACTCCACTACTATGCTATTTCCCCAGACTCCGCGCAAGATTCCTGATGCAGGCATTGATGTTGTAGTGCTTCCAGAATTGCACCAGGATCTTCTCAGTATTTTTCTTAGCCATAGTAATAGACTGGGTGTAAAGGTTCTGCTCAGATAATGAGCTTTAAAGTTGCTATAACTCCTTTAACCATAGGTTGTAGAAAAGATATAGGGAGTGAAGGGAGAAACACCATATTACCAGTGTGATGGTAAAATGAAGAATACCAGTAAAAGAATGATGTCTATAAGCATTATTAACAATAAACAAAGGCTGGCCAAACAGCTCACTTGGATAGTGCACTGCGCTGCCACGTGCATAATCCAGGCTCAAGCTCAGTCCCCATTGCATTGAAGGAAAATTTGGTGCAGTGGTCTCTTTCACTTTCTTGCCTTTCTACCTCTTGGAATCTATCTAAAAATAATAGTTATTAAAAATAAAAACCAATTTTTGGGGAGTCAGGCGGTAGCACAGTGGGTTAAGCGCAGGTGGCCCAAAGCTCAAGGACTGGTAAGGATCCTGGTTCAAGCCCCTGGCTGCCCACCTGTAGGTAAGTCACTTCACAAGCGGTGAATCAGGTCTGCAGGTGTCTATCTTTCTCTCCCCCTCTCTGTCTTCTCCTCCTCTCTCCATTTCTCTCTGTCCTATCCAACAATGACATCAATAACAACAACAATAACTACAACAACAAAAACAACAAGGGCAACTAAAGGGAAAATAAACAAATAAATAAATTTTTAAAAAGCTTTAAAAAAAACCCAATTTTTGAAAGCACAGTATTTTCTATACAGTGATTCATTTCGCTGGAATAACAACTCAGGAGGCTATTTCTGAAAGAGGATCTGGATCACTCATGACCTTTTATTATCCCTTTTATACATGAGCATTATGTGTTTATTAATAGGCATGTGGCTCTCATCATGCCAGATACCCTATAATATTGCCTGTAATCAAGGATAGTATGTTCTTTAAAACCATAAAACCTGGCACTGATCTATTCTCTTTATGGATCAAATATCTGTTAGGCATCCACATCCAGAACCAAGATGAATCATTGATATTGAAGATATGAGTATATCTGGACAGTAATTTTCCTCCATAACAAGATAATACAGATTTTCAAAAAAAAAATTTAGCTGTATTTATTTTAGCACTCACAGACTCACTTTCACATTATATAACACATAATGTTTCTTGAACTGCTGAAGTCATACAAAAGTAGCAGTAAATTCAACAGCACTAGGAGTCACTTTGATGAATAAAACAAAAAAATAAATCAAACATGAGAAATGTGCTATTGACAGACACTGTAAATGAGAAATGTGTTAGGCTACGGTCAGCATGAAACACTAAATTTTATGACAGCTATGATGTCACTAAGCAATAGACATTTCAGGACCATGGTCATATATGTGGTCCACTGCTGACTGAAACGGTGTTATGGCACATGACTATTTTCATATATTTCTGATCAGCAGTACTGTAACTACATTCTTCAAAATATTCATAGTTTTTCCTCACTGTTAGGCTATTTTCCCCACTGTGATTTCTACATAATTAAACTCTTACATATGGACTAGCAAAGGGTAGTTTTTTTTTGTTTGTTTGTTTTGTTTTGTTTAACATATATGGTATAAACTGACCCAAACATAGAGAAATTTAGAGGGGAGGAGGAGATAAAAAGGGAATGTTCAGTGGGGAAACAATTACAGAAGCCAATTCATCCATCTTATGCATCCTGTAATGACCCTGGGTCCATATTCCCAGAGGGTTAAAGAATAGGAAAGCTATCAGGGAAAGGGATGGGCTACAGAGTTCTGGTGGTGGGGACGGTGTGGAGTTGTACTCCTCATATCCTAGAGTTTTGTCAGTGTTTCCTTTTTATAAATAAAAAGTAAAAAGGGTGATGATTCTCCCATGCAGGTGTGACTTGGGACTTGAACCCGAGCCCTTGTACATAGCAGTGTGTAATCAACTAAGTACAAAACCACTTGCCCCAAAGTATTTTTAATGTTAATATAATTGTTGCTATAACTCCAAACAAAACCCTGTTCTTTAGTAAAATCAAAGACTTATAACTCTGAAAAATTCTGAAATACATATGAAAAATTTAACATAAAAGATATAAAAGATCTCTCATTCTCTATAGGCAAACTTTTATTTTATTTTACTTGTTAGGTTATTAGGTCACTTCATAGCTATCAAATACTTATGAGAAAATTACATCCCACCAATGAAATTACTTCCTATTTGTTGTTTTTCTAAAAGCACACATTTTGAAAATTGATTACATGTACGTTTTACTATGAAGACTGTCAAGCTAGAAAGAAATCTTATCCCCGTACAGTTTTCACACACTTCCCAATGGTCAGT
Organism: Erinaceus europaeus; assembly: GCF_950295315.1. NCBI lineage: Eukaryota > Metazoa > Chordata > Mammalia > Eulipotyphla > Erinaceidae > Erinaceus > Erinaceus europaeus. The sequence continues at coordinate 101,331,352 of NC_080185.1, read as the reverse complement.
ATTTTTTAAAGATTTGTTTAATGACCAACCAAAGTACTGTTCTGTCACATGCAGTGCTAGGGATCAAATCAGGACATCAGGTGCAAAGTACACACTATACTCATTGAGCCACATCCCCAGCCATCAAAATGGCCATTTTTTAACTATCATTTTATAAAATATAAAACTTTAAAAAAATTTTATTTATTTTCCCTTTTGTTGCCCTTATTGTTTTTATTGTTGTTGTAGTTATTATTGTTATAATCGTTGTTAGATAGGACAGAGAAAAATGGAAAGAGGAGGGAAAGACAGAGAAGGGGAGAGAAAGATAGATACCTGCAGACTTGCTTCACCACCTGTGAAGCGATCCCCTTGCAGGTAGGGAGTTGGGGGCTCGAACTGGGATCATTATGCCAGTCCTTGCGCTTTGCGCCACATGTGCTTAACCCCGCTGTGCTACTGCCCAACTCCCAAAATATAAAACTTAACATGAACTCAGGTAGACACTGAGTCACTAAAACAGAAGTAAACTGCATTTTAAAGTATTTAAATATAAAATATACACATGCTTTCCTTCTCTTGTAGTTTTTAATGTATCTAATTTGATTACCACTAAGAATGAACTCTTCAGTCCAGTTTCATAAAATATGTATTCACTAATCAGTATCTCCCAAATTCAGAATGTGTTTTTTACTCTGTTAGGTAGTGAGTCATATGATCTGCTGATAGAAGCTCATACATTACTCTGTGGGATGAGTAAATATGACAGTAGGTGCAACTTATTAGAACTGTAGCAAAGCTTTTTTTACAGTTCTATTCTTGTTTTTTTCTTTATAGAACATACATATTTTTATTTAAAATTAGTTTCCATATTTTTCTGTATAGATTATTTCTCTCTATATATATAATATAAAAAATTGGAGGGGGTAATGTTTACCTAGGGTAAATTAAAAATACATATCTGAAAAAGCCTATGCATACCAATGTCCACAGAAGCACAATCTGTAATAGCCCAAATTTGGATGTAACCCAGTTGGCCAATAGATGACTAATAAAAATAGTGGTATATATACACAATAGAGTACTACGCAGCTGTTAAAAATGATGAGGTCATCTCCTTTGCAATATCGTGGTCAGAGTTTGAAAGCACCATGTTGAAACAAGCCAAAAAGAGAAAGACCAATATCAAATTATCTCACTTAAGTGAGATAATTAAATTATCTCATTTAAGTGGAACTTAAATGACAACAAAGAAGAACATAAGGTGAAACTTGGACTGGGTGTGGCATAAAGGACTCTGGAGAAGGAGGGAGAGGGACAGGATGAAGGGACAGTGGAGTCCTGTTGTGTCTCCCACATAGACACCTCTCTCTCTTTCTCTGAGAGGCTGCGCCTATGTATTAAAGACTATGTTGTAACAGAGTTCTTATGAGCACAGAGGAAAGGAATGCAACAGAAAATAATTCTTTATTGAATACGTAAAGAATACTGCCCAAATCAATTGACTTTTCATCATCTTAGAATACCAAAGTAACTTAGGGTGTTCATACTGTCTTCTTAAAGACCTATCAATGAAAACCTACCCAAGGAGGTGGGAAAATGTTCACTCTCTAGCGTGTGTGCCTTAGCATGACCAGTGTCCTGAATTTGAACCCTAGCATCACATGTGAGCACAATGGGCTGCACCAAGGGACCTCCAAGAATGGTGGAACAGTGTCACGGTGTCTTTCCTCTATGCATGCCTCTTTCTATCTGCTTTAGCTCTCACTCGCCAAATAAAATGGCAAAATTGAGCCCAGGAAGTCACTCAGCAGTATCACAGGTGTGCAAGGCCCTATGCTCACTACCCCAGTGCAACATTTAAATGAAAAGAGAAAGAATATCTATCTAGTCTGATCTGTTCCAAGTTTCATTGTGGTATAATAAATTCCAACAATTGAAACTCTCTCTCTGTCTCTCTCTCTCTCTCTCTCTGTGTGTGTGTGTGTATGCACACTTAAATAGAAAACACTAGTATATTCTGTGCCATTATAATGTTTTTCCCTAATTTTGTAACTCCATCATCTTACTGTACATACCTTACAAACAACTATTTAACTTGGAAAAATTCAGCTTAATTTTTTTTTTAGATATAAAGAGTGTACTGAAAATGTAGGAGACAAATTTGTAAATATAAGAAATACAGAACTCTGTGGAACTAATATTCTTTTTTAAAATTTCTTTATGGGGGATTAATGTGTTACATTCAATAGTAAATACAATAGTTTGTAGATAACATTTCTCAATTTTCCACGTAACAATACAACCTCCACTAGGTCCTCTGCCATCCTTTTTAGACCTGTACTCTCCCACCCCCCAACTCCAGAGTCTTTTACTTTGGTGCAATACACCAAGGAACTAATATTTTTTGAAACCGTGGCTGATTTTTTTTTTCTCAAAGAAGACTATAAGAACTGATTGAAATCTCTATGTCTTTATACAATATGATCTGAGAACTTCTTTCTTTCAGAGGAAGAATCTAAGTCTATATCAGTTGAATCTTGGAAGACTACTTACTTTTTAAAAAATTTATTAATGATTTAATATTGATTTACAAAATTACATGTCAACGGGGTATAATTCCACACCATTCCTACCACCAGAGTTCTGAATCCCCAGTGCCTCCATTGCAAGCCACCTCAATTTTCTTAAGGTTGCAGACATGAGTTAACTATCATCTCTACAACTATCTGTCTAGATTTGTACATAATTGTCCCCTTTTTCTTCCAGGTCCAGTCCTCTCTGCCCCTCCAACCCACTCATGACATTATTACTACATCCAAATGTCACTTTCTTTTTTCATCCTCTCCATCTCTGGGTCCTGATAGAGCCAGAGTTCAGAGCCTGCTTATCCTCTTCCTCCTATCACTTCTCCCCGACTGGGAGTATGGATCAAAATTGTTTTGGAGGTGCAAACTACATTTTTTTAACAAGTGAAGTATGGTATAGGAGTACTATGTGACATTTATTTATTTATTTATTTATTTATTTATTTATTTAAGACAGGCAGAAATCAAGAGGGAAGGGGGTAATAGAGAGGGAGAGAGACAGACACCTGCAGCCCTGCTTCACCACTCGCAAAGCTTTCCCCCTGCAGGTGGGAGCCAGGGGCTTGAACCCAGGTCCTTGTACATTGTAACATGTGCGCTCAACCAGGTGCACCACCACCCGGCCCCACTATGTGACTTCTGAGCCTGTGCTATAGAAGCAAATTCAGTTCTGAGCCACAAATAGAACTCTGATGGACTCTGAGAAGTCTGATTATCTCAACGTCAGGTAATAGTCTATTTGGCACAAAAATTTCAGCTGTCAGCCAGAACCAATGACCAGAGAAGCAAGTAAACAAACATCCAGTTGATTTCAACCCTGATCATCAAATCACTGCTATTCTTTCAGTCTTCCCAACTAAAAACCCAGATGTAGGGACAAGAAACAAGTCATCTGCACTCTTCAAATCTTTTACAGAGAGAAAAGCAAACTAAGAAAGTTTTTAGTATTTTAAAGAAAAAAGGTTTTGGACTCGTTATTGCAGAAGAGTAATAACAATACAAGCAGTAAAAATGTATAATTGGTGATAGTACAGTGGGTTAAGCACACATGGCACAAAGCACAAGGACCAGAATAAGGCTCCCAGTTCACAGGTGGTGAAGCAGGTCTGCAGGTGTCTATCTTTCTCTCCACCTCTCTGTCTTCCCCTCCTCTCTCCATTTCTCTGTGTCCTATCCAACAACAACATCAGTAACTACAACAATAAAATAAAAAGGGCAACAAAAGGGAATAAATATTAAAAGAAAAAAACTTTAAAAAAAGAACGTATAATTATTATTCTGCTTTACTGACATTAAAGGAGAGTGTCATTTTGTGTTTCCTATACATAAACACAATGGTTTTGCTAACATTGTAACTGCCTGCAATTTGAGTAACTAGAGCATTTATTTTGAGGGTTTTTTTAATGAATTACTTCAAAATTATTTTTCAAATACTGGTTTTAAATATAGATATTAAGGAACTAAAAACCAAGGATTAAATTACCAAAAAAAGGATTAAATTTGCTGTTCATGAGGCAAAACAAAAAAAAAAATCTACCACCATGATATTGAAATGATAAGAAGAGAGGAGAAAGATTGCTTCAAAAATGTTAGCTGAAGAATTATCACAACATTTCACAAACTAAATGAAACACAAAAACTTAAGATTACAGAATTCAACAGATCTTCTGTGTGGTTAGCTTACAAAAATTTATGTCCAAAAATTATAAAAAGTGGCTACAAGTCACATAAAAGTTAAATCACAAATGGGGAAAACATGCATTCCATGTAGGAATACAATGATTCAAAGGACTGTGAACTTTTGTTCAGAAATCATGGAGGTCAGGAGAAAGCAGATACATATTTATGAAGGGCTGAGTGAAAAGAATTGTTAATTCAGAATTATGTATCCAGAAATAATAAATGTAAGAAATTCAACAGAATTAAAAAAAAAACTTAGATGAAGGAAATTAAGGGACTGCTACAGGAAGTTTTTCACCAGGGAAACTATGCAAGACGGAAGCTTAAGGTATTATTAGTGAAAGAAAAGGAACAGAAACAGGGTATTTAGGTTGTTAGAAAAGCCAGGTTGGGGGGCCTGGTGATGGTGCACCTGGCTAAGCGCACATAGTACTAAGCACAAGGATCTGCATAAGGATCTGGGTTTGAGCTTTTGCTCCCCACCTGCAGGAGGGCACTTTACAAGCTGCGAAGCAGATCTGCAGGTGCCTCTCTTTTTCTCTCCCTCCCTATCTTCTCCTTCTCTCTCAATTTCTCTTTGTCCTATCCACTAAAATGGGAAAAAAATGGTGGCTATGAGCAGTGGATTCATAGTGCAAGCACGCCACGCCCCAGCAATACTCCTGGAGGGGAAAAAAAAGTTATGATGCATTTTTGCACAGAAAAAAAATGTCATAACTTTTTTGACAACCCAATATTTGGGTAAATATAATTCAAAATTCTCCTCTTGAATTCTTGTATTGTTGAAACCATGTATTGTTGAAAGCAAAAGTTATCACATCATTTGAGATACTACTAAATGCCTGTAGAAATAATTCATATGAAAACAACACTATAAAGGTGAATGAAGGATATATATACACACACCAGGTGTTAAGTGTTCTATATTTCTTTAAAAATATTTATGGTGTGGGAGTCGGGCAGTATTGCAGTGGGTTAAGTGCAGTGGGATAGCTCACCAGTGACGCACACACACTGCCATGTGCGCCGACCTGTATTCAAATCCCCAACCACCACCTAGGAACACCTGCACAAGGGAAGCAGTGGAGCTGTGTCTCTCCTACAACCCCCTTTGTTATCTCTCTCCTTGTCTAGAGAAGAGGAAAAAGGAAAGGAAAGGGTTTAAATAGGAAAGGAAAAGAAAGAATTCACAAGGAGCAGAAAAATTTTGCAGGTATGGAACCCCAGTAATAACTCTAGTGGGAAAAATATATATATACCTTCAAAATATATGAAAGAAATCTATTAAAATGAAAAGAATTGGACAAGCTCACATTGTATTTGGAAACTTTATCAACACTCAGTAATTGATGTAATAAGCAGACAGACAGACAATCAATAGGCATATACTTGAGTGAAAAAGGTAAAACACTAGCAATGAAAAAAGAAAATGAAAAAATTATTTACAATACCATAAAAAATGACAAAATTATCAGAGTTGACTTTTATACTACAAACATCACTGAGAAAAACTAAAGACATAGAATACTACTGATAAATAAACCACTGATTCAAAGAACTAGTGTGATTCTTACTGCTCTGTCTAGTTTTTACCATAGCACTGCTAAATTCTGGTTTATGTAAAGATTGAACCTGAAGCCTAGGTATCAGACCTATGTGAATGTCTTCTACATAATTACTGTGCTATCTCCCTAGCCCTAACTTGCATCAACCTTAAAGGCATTATGATGAGTGTATGAACAATCTCAAAAGACCATATGTTGCCTAATGCCATTTATATTACTTTCTTTTTTCTTTTCTTTTCTTTTTTTTTTTTTAACCAGAGCACTGCTCAGATCTGGTTTATGGTGGTTCAGGGGATTGAACCTGGGACTTTGGAGCCTCAGGCATGGGAGTCTGTTTGCATAAACTTTATGCTATCTACCCCTGCTTACTTTTTTTTATATATTACTTTCTAAACTAAGGAAAACTATAGAGATTAAGAACAGATGAGTGACTAACAGGGGTTAAATGTCAGGAGGAGCATTTGACTACAAATATGCAATAAGAAAAACTTTTTTGGGAGTTGGGCGGTAGCGCAGTGGGTTAAGAACAGGTGGCGTAAAGCGCAAGGACCCGCATAAGGATACCGATTTGAGCCCCTAGCTCCCCACCTGCACCTGCAGGGGAGTTGCTTCACAGGCGGTGAAGCAGGTCTGCAAGTGTCTATCTATCTCTCTCCCTCTCTGTCTTCCCCTCCTCTCTCCATTTCTCTCTGCCCTATCCAACAATGACAACATCAATAACAAAAATAATAACTACAACAATAAAACACCAAGGGCAACAAAGGAAATAAATAAATATTTTAAAAAAGAAAAAGTTTTTTTCCTTGATGGGATTTTCTGTATACTATAGTGATGGTTGGCTTGAGATATCATAATGGTTATGAAGGGAGAATTTGATGTTGACATACCAAAGGTCACAGGTTCAATCCTTAGCACCACTGTAAGTCAGAGCAGAGTATTATGGTTATATATATATATATATATATAGTACCAGATTAAGTGTACATATTACCATGCACAAAGACCAGGGTTCAAGCCTTAGATCCCCACCTGCAGAGGGAACGAATGCTTCATGAGTAGTAAAGCAGGTCTATAGGAATCTTTCTTTGCCTTCTCTACCTCCCCTCCTCTCTCAGTTTTTCTCTGTCATGTCAAATAAAAATACAAAGGGGGGGGGGGGGTCGGGCAGTAGCGCAGTGGGTTAAGCGCACATGGCCCAAAGTGCAAGGACCCGGGTAAGGATCCGATTTGAGCCCTGGCTCCCCACCTGCAGGGGAGTCGTTTTACAGGCAGTGAAGCAGGTCTTCAGGTGCCTCTTTCTCTCCCCCTCTCTGACTTCCCCTCCTCTCTCCATTTCTCTCTGTCCTATCCAACAACAAAGACATCAACAATAAAATGACAAGGGCAACAAAAGCGAATGAATAAATATTTTTTAAAAAATCTAAAATGATAGTAATGTAATTGACATTTTAAAACTGATGGTGGCAAACAGTTTCATCATTAATATTTTGGTGTTGTTGCTAAGATTTCACCACTCTGAATCAACTTACTTTTTTTCAGATATAAAGAGAGATAAGAGACAGAGGGGTAGAGGGAAAGATAACACAGTCTTGAGGCTTCAGTGCAGTGAAGGTTAGACTCAAGCATGGATTACGTACATAACAAAGCAGGTGACTCTCCAGGTGAGCTAGCTTGCTGATCTGGACAAAATTTTCTGAAATGTAATTTCTCATTAATTATTTTGCAATTGCTCTTTGCTAATATTTCAAAGTTAGCAAAGTATATCTAACATTCATTTCAAGAATAACAGGTTATTGGTAGATCAAGTTGAAAAATATTTCCTTAAGCCTGAAAAAAAATCTTTCGAAGGCATTAAATCAATCTACATTCCTAATCTCAAATATTCCACTCTATCAATTTGTAGTATTTGAAGTTAATTGACAATTGTTTCATGACAATATAAGATTCAAAATGATCAGTTGAGAGCTTGTGTTCAACAACACTGAGAATTCCAATCGTAATAGGTGATTGGATATTTCACTGTTGCTTAATTTTGACCTAAGTTCATAGAATGCATTCACAGAAATGTAAAGTTCATTTCTCTGGCAGATACAGGCCCCACGCTGAGCCACCACTAGTTGTAGACAGACAAGCCATACTGAAACCATTCTTCTGGCAATTGTAAAAAGAAGAAAATCACTAAGTTAGGTTCAGCCTTCCAGTATTCATACTTCTTCCATTGTGTCTAGCCCTACTATAAAAGTAGTCAGTATGACTTCTAGATAAGAACCTCTTAATTCTCTACCAATCAAAATTGATCAGTTTGTGTTAAGTGGATATGATTAAAACTCTGTTGTAGAAGGATCTGACCCAGTTCAAACAAAATTATATCATTCCTCTATCATGGAGAGAAAGCTTACATAAGTAATAACAAATCCCAGTCAACATTTCAAATATATAATCAGGAGAATTGTTTTTTCAACAAAAGTGTATTCAAAATTGTGTGTGTGTGTGTGTGTGTGTGTGTGAATGAGTGAATGAATGAATGAATGTATGAATGCTGTCCTATAGCATAAAGTACTAAAAGTACAGTAAGGATAGTTAATGTAGAGCAGAAACATGAGATAGAAAAACAAATTGTGTTACCCAATAATTTCTGCTTAGTTAAAAAAAATCATAAACTAGACCATTTAAATCTAGAAAAAATTCAGATAACGCAAAAAAAATGCATTTGAAATGTCCACTGAAAACTAACAGAAATAATTATATATATATGTCCCTTTGCTAATAACTTTTTTGATCTTCTCTTTGCAAGTACTCTATATGTTCTTTATTTTACTGATATTAAATGTGTGAATTTCAAAAATGGAAATGAGGCTGTTCTGGCTCAAATAGGAAAAAAAAATGACCCAATAGGGTATTTTCATCTTCAGTGTGTTTCTTAGTTGAGCATAAATTGCATTCTCAAAAACAAGCCACATAATATTTTCCTTGACACTACCTTTTCTAACTTTTCAGCCCCAAATCTGTAATATGCTACATAACTAAGCCTTTCAATGTCAGTGACACTATCCACTTATGGCTCACATATGTTCAATATTATGGTAAATTTCCAGATTCTATCATGCACTATATTATCAGTGTGACCTGAAACACTAAATAAATTAAGAAAATTATAAAATAATTATTAGAAAAGCCAAGAGATCCACAGCAGGTTAAATCAACATCCAAGGTGAAAATATAAATCATGAATTTTGGAGAAAAGCCATTGGGTATTTTTAAATAGTTTTTAGATATTTCTTTATTTATTTATTGTCAGAGAGAAACTGAGAGAGAGAGAGAGAGATGCCTATAACACTGCTTCACCACTTGTGAAACTTTCCCCCTGCAGGTGGGACTAGGGGCTTGAACCTGGGTCCTTACGCACTGTAAGGTGTGTGCTTAACCAGGTGTGCCACCACGAGGCCCCACCATTACGGATTTAAATTCTTTAAGACATTTAGGTGGGGCCAGTAAAATAGCTCACTTAGATAATGCACTGCTCATGTTCCAGTACCAAGCAGTTTTGATGACAATGGCCCTATAATACAGTTTGAGATCTGGGAGTGTAATGCCTCCGGTTCTGTTCTTTTTTCTCAAGATTGTTTTGGCAATTCTAGGTCTTTTCTGGTTCCAGATAAACATTTGTAGCATTTTTTCTATTCTCCTAAAAACTGTGCTTGGGATCTTGATGGGGATAGCATTAAATTTGTAAATGGCTCTGGGTAATATATTCATTTTGATGATGTTAATTCTTCCAACCCATGAACATGGAATATCTTTCCACTTCTTTGTGTCTTTTTCAATTTCTTTGAGTAGTGACTCATAATTTTCAGTATACAAGTCTTTCACTTCTTTGGTTAGGTTTACTCCTAGATATTTTATTGTTTTTGTTGCTATAGAAAAAGGAACTGATTTCTGGATTTCAATTTCTTCTAACTTAGTGTTTGCAAAGAGGAATGCCACTGACTTTTGAATGTTAATTTTATAGCCTGACACCTTACTGTATTGCCTGATGATTTCCAAAAGCTTCTTGCTGGATTCCTTAGGTTTTTCCATGTATACTATCATGTCATCTGCAAATAAGGAGAGTTTGACTTCTTCTCTTCCAATCTGTATGCCTTTAATTCCTTGCTCCTGCCTGATTGCTATGGCAAGAACTTCCAACACTATGTTGAATAGTAATGGTGATAGGGGGCAGCCCTGTCTAGTACCTGATCTGAGGGGAAATGCTTCCAGTTTTTCACCATTGAGTATGATGTTGGCTGTAGGTTTGCTATATAGAGATTCCACTATCTTCAGGAATTTTCCATCTATTCCCATTTTTTGTAGTGTTTTGATCATAAAGGGATGTTGTATTTTGTCAAAGGCTTTCTCTGCATCAATTGATATGACCATGTGGTTTTTGGTCTTGCTTTTGTTGATGTGGTGGATCACATTGATTGATTTACGTATATTAAACCAACCTTGCATGCCTGGGATAAACCCCACTTGCTCATGATGAACAATCTTTTTGATATACTGCTGTATCCGGTTGGCTAGAATTTTGTTCAATATTTTCGCATCTATGTTCATCAGAGATATTGGTCTGTAGTTTTCTTTTTTGGTTGTGTCCCTGTCTGCTTTTGGTATCAGGGTGATGTTAGTGCTTGGTACTGGAACATGAACTGACAGACTGTCCAGTGGAATAGAATTGAGAGCCCAGAAATGAGGCCCCCACACCTTTGGACATCTAATCTTTGACAAAGGGGCCCAGACTATTACATGGGGAAAGCAGAGTCTCTTCAACAAATGGTGTTGCAAACAATGGGTTGAAACATGCAGAAGAATGAAACTGAATCACTGTATTTCACCAAATACAAAAGTAAATTCCAAGTGGATCAAGGACTTGGATGTTAGACCACAAACTATCAAATACTTAGAGGAAAATATTGGCAGAACTTTTTCTGCATAAATTTTAAAGACATTTTCAATGAAACGAATCCAATTACAAGGAAGACTAAGGCAAGTATAAACCTATGGGACTACATCAAATTAAAAAGCTTCTTCACAGCAAAAGAAACCACTACCCAAACCAAGAGACCCCTCACAGAATGGGAGAAGATCTTTACATGCCATACATCAGATAAGAGTTTAATAACCAACATATATAAAAAGCTTGCCAGACTCAACAACAAGACAACAAATAACCCCATCCAAAAATGGGGGGGAGGACTTGGACAGAATATTCACCACAGAAGAGATCCAAAAGGCCAAGAAACACATGGAAAAATGCTCCAAGTCTCTGACTGTCAGAGAAATGCAAATCAAGACAACAATGAGATATCACTTCACTCCTGTGAGAATGTCATACATCAGAAAAGGTAACAGCAGCAAATGCCGGAGAGGGTGTGGGGTCAAAGGAACCCTCCTGCACTGCTGGTGGGAATGTCAATTGGTCCAACCTCTGTGGAGAACAGTCTGGAGAACTCTCAGAAGGCTAGAAATGGACCTACCCTATGCCCCTGCAATTCCCCTCCTGGGGATATATCCTAAGGAACCCAACACATCCATCCCAAAAGATCTGTGTACACATATGTTCTTGGCAGCACAATTTGTAACAGCCAAAACCTGGAAGCCACCCAGGTGTCCAACAACAGATGAGTGGCTGAGCAAGTTGTGGTATATATACACAATGGAATAGTACTCAGCTGTAAAAAATGGTGACTTCACCGTTTTCAGCCGATCTTGGATGGACCTTGAAAAAATCATGTTGAGTGAAATAAGTCAGAAACAGAAGGATGAATATGGGGTGATCTCACTCTCAGGCCGAAGTTGAAAAACAAGATTAGAAAAGAAAACACAATTAGAACCTGAACTGGAGTTGGCGTATTGCACCAAAGTAAAAGACTCTGGGGTGGGTGGGTGGGTGGGGAGAATACAGGTCCATGAAAGATGATGAATGACATAGTGGGGGTTGTATTGTTAAATGGGAATCTGGGGAATGTTATGCATGTACAAACTATTGTATTTACTGTTGAATGTAAAGCATTAATTCCCCAAGAAAGAAATTTAAAAAAAAAAAGTGACAGAAAAAAATTTAAAAAAAAGATAATGCACTGCTTTGCTACCTGCTCAACCCAGGTTGTTCCAGTCTGATGGCCATCATACAGTTTTTGTTTGTTTGTTTGTTTTACCAGAGTACTGCTAAGCTTCCGTGGTGCTGAAGATCAAATCTAAGATCTTTAGTGCCTCAGGCATGAGACCCTTTTTGCATAACCCAGTCCAGGTTCTAGTCACAAAGAAGGAAGCTTCCACACTGTAATGGCTATCCTTATTTCTCTCCTACCTCTTAGTCTATCTGGAAAAAAAGTTCAGGTAGCTGTAAATGAGATTATTGAAGTTATTCTTACGTAACAGTTTATATTTTTATTCACTCAGAGGTAATAATTTTGCAGGTTATTTTATCTAGTCTACACTTACAAAGAAGACTAATGAATGCTGCATATTTAGCCAACAGCCATATTTTATAAACACCTCAAGAAAATGTTTTGAAAATAATACTAGCTATTAGGATAACAGGCACTGATAAGAACCTATGGTCCCACATGTACAGAGCTGTCTAGTATAGCCCTGGAGGGACGGGTGATCTGAACTGAATACAGCAAGCTAAGCAAAAGCTAGCTCTGAATGGCCTACTTGTAAGGAAATGTGTGTGTGTGTGTGTGTGTGTGTGTGTGTGTGTGTGTGTGTGTGTGTGTTTCTTGTACTAATATCTTAAAACTAATAGTTGGATGGGAGTCGGGCGGTAGTGCAGTGGGTTAAGCGCAGTTGGCGCAAAGTGCAAGGACTGGAGTAAGGATCCCCGTTCCAGCCTCCGGCTCCCCACCTGCAAAGGAGTCTCTTCACAAGCGGTCAAGCAGGTCTGCAGGCATCTATCTTTCTCTCCCTGTCTCTGTCTTCCCCTCCTCTCTCCATTACACACACACACACACACACGCACACACACACGCACACGCACACACACTCTTTCCTAGTTGGCTTGGTCCTTTAGAGCTTTAGAGTAATAATAGATACATGGCTTATTTTACACAGGCGGTGAAGCAGGTCTGCAGGTAACTCTCCTCCTCTCTGTCTTCCCCTCCTCTCTCGATTTCTCTCTGTACTATCCAACAATGACGACATCAACAACAACAACTACAACAATAAAACAACAAAGGCAACAAAAGGGAAAATAAATTTTAAAAAATCATGATTCAAGAAGTGAAAATACCTTATTGGCCTCCATTCCTGCTTACTCAGAACCCACCTCCTAAATTTACACACACACACACACACACACACCCTATTTAAGTTATCCTTGAAACAAAGGAAGGGTGGTATAGATTTGAACAGGGATTCCTGCTTCCAGAGTGTCTTCCAAATACAACTGAATTGTTCAATTCATGCAAAAACTGGTGTGATGGTAGTTGGCTATCTGTATCACTTCAGTCAAAAGTTATGAGCGCCAAGAGTATAGCACCACTTTAGAATCGCGCACAACTTTTTTCAAGGTCAAATGGTAAATTTAGTGGTTATGGAAAGGGGAAAGAATATGTTTTGCTGACTTAACAGTTAACTGAGCTGATGACTAACTGCGATATCTTTATAAGGTCAACATTCTTTCCCTAAAATCACATTTCTTTGTGGATTTTCATACACATACCACTAAGATACAGGTCCCAAATATGGTAATTACTCTGTAATGCCAAAGCTATAAGGGCAAGAGTAGAATTAGCAGTCTGTTTAGGTTCATATGCCAATAACAGACTTACCTTGCTGAATGCCCAAGCAAAACTACTCCAAGAACACTTACCAGTGAGGCAGGATTACTTTTTAAGTCTTTCAAAGGCTGGTTCAGCCTACATAAACTCTTTCCTTCTTCCTTAAACATTCCTTCCTTCTTTGTATGTATGTATGTATGTATGTATGCATACACGTATGCATGTATATATGTATGTATGTATTTTGCCAGAGCATTGCTCAGCTCTGGTTTATGGCGGTACTAGGAAGTGAACTGAGACTTCAGACACTAAAGCATGAAAGTCTTTTGCATAACCATTATGGTATCTCCCCACTCCTCTCATTTTCCACGATTAAAGGGGAAGCTTAATGGGCAGGCAAGCTACTGCACCTGGATAGCACCTGCTTTAACATTTATGAAACCCAGGTTTAAGCCAGTCCCCCACTGCACTGGATAGAGCTTCAATTTCTCTCCCTTTCTCCCTATTTTCTGTTTCTGCATGTAAAAGTTAGCCTGGAGTAGTGAAGCCCTGGCTGTGATGACAACAACTAAAGGAAGGATCCCCTTTACATTTGCCTTTCGTAATTGTGCTAATTTCTCTAAGTCTACTGTAGGTCGAAGTTGAGATTAGACAAATAAGGAACCTATAACTGATGTACTGCATGCATCCTTGGAATGAACAAGTTACATTAATTCCTGAAAACTTCAATTTACTACTATTTGTATCACAGATCTATTATGATATTAAGTAACATATGTAACTATATTTAGTATATGCAAGTTCTCTAGATAGAATAGTTTTTTTCCCTGTTCTTCTGTTTTATTGCTGGAGAAAAATCAAAGTGAATCAAACTGCATATATAGGTGACACTCAACTTACAGAACATGTAAATAAATACCATTTATACATCAAAGAATTAAATTTTAAGTTTGATTCTCAGTCTCTCTCTACTAACATTGTTATGATTAGAATGGTTTTGGCAAGTGACTGCCTTCCTTAGCCATTTTTTTAAGTTAAGTAAATGAATTAGACTGCATTCACTCAAGTTTCTCCATGGACTTTTCCATTCAAGTATCCCACTGCAAAATACTTCTGATTTCTCTTACTATGAGTTAGTTTTGTCTATTATACAACTTTATATAAGCAAAATCATTATTGGTATGTGCTCTGCTTTGTTTTGCTGGCTTTGGGCACGGCATGAGACATTTGAGACTCATCCGTGTTGAGCCACATCATTAGAGCATCGTTTTGTCTTGTAGAATGATAATTCAGTTATGTAAATGTCTCAGTTAATCCATTCCTCTCCACTTTAACATTTATTTTTCTCTATTAGTGTTTCCATTTGGAAAGTACTTTTGATCATCGTTAAGCAGTTAAGAACTTATTTAGAATGTTAAGATAATTAATAATTCAACACATATGCCAAACTATGTAATATGTATGAATAAAACTGAACCCACCATCTGCTGTTATAAATACTTTTAGTAAAACACAGCTAGGCCCATTTACTTATGAATTCTTTTTTTTTAATCCTTGCAAATTGCCATGGCAGAGTAGAGTAGTTCTGACAAAGTATGACTCAAAAAGTCTAAAATACTTCTATCTGGCTTTACAGAAAATATATGCTGGCCCCTGTTCTACGATATTATCAATTATCAAATTAATGAATGATGGATGACCTCCACAAGCAAGTATAATATCTTCACTTCCACTACTTAAGTTATCATATTTGGGCTTATTTTTATTTAAAGTCAATACAATATTGTAGGTTACTGACTATTATTATATAATCCAATGTATCTCCAAATTAAACTTTTATCTAGAATTTATCAAAAGGATACACGAGAGGGGCCACAGGGAGGGGGCTCATGGTGGTGCTTCTGGTAGAATGTACATGTTACCATGCACAAAGACCTGGGTTCAAACCGTGCTCCCCTCCTGCAAGAAGGAAACTTCTTGAGTAGTGATGTAGCGCTACAGATATCTCTCTTTTTCTCTACCCCACCAATTTATCTCTGTCTTTATTTAAAAAAAAAAAATGAACAAAAAAAAAGAGGGGAAGAACCAACAAACAAAAAAAGGCTACCAGAAATTATGGCTTTATCTTGCAAGCATAGAGTTTCTGCAATAACCCTAGTGGCAATTAAAAAAATAATAAAGGAGGGGGTCTGGTGGTGGCTCACCCAGTTAAACACACATATTACTATGTACAAGGAACCAAGTACAAGCCCTCATCTCCCCACCTGCAGGGGGGATGCTTCATGAGCGGTGAAGCAGGTCTGTAGGTATCTCTCTTTCTTTCTCTCTCCCTCTCTGTCTCTCTCTCTCTCCTCTCAATTTCTCTCTGTCCTGTAGAATAATACGGGGGCAGGGGGAAAGGAGGAAAAAACGGTTGCCAGGAGCAGTGGATTCGTAGCGCCAGCACTGAGCTCCACAATAACCCAGATGATGATGATGATGATGATGATGATGATGATGATGATAACAATAACAATAGCAACAACAACAATAAAGGATACCCTGCTCTGATCTGAATCAATGGTACATTTTCCTTTATTGAAACTTGAGATAATGTAATAATAGTATTTTCTATATACTTTGTCATCCAGGAAGAGTTAAGTCGCATACTTTATGCTGAGGTTTTGTTAAAACAAATCAGGGACTAGACAGGGCTGTCCACTGTCACCGTTACTCTTCAACATAGTATTGGAAGTTCTTGCCATAGCAATCAGGCAAGAGAAAGAAATCAAAGGGATACAGATTGGAAGGGAAGAAGTCAAGCTCTCACTATTTGCAGATGATATGATAGTATACATAGAAAGACCTAAAGAATCCAGTAGAAAATTACTGGAAGTTGTTAGGCAATATAGCAAGGTATCAGGCTACAAAATCAGTGTACAAAAATCAGTGGCATTTCTTTATGCAAACACTAAATCTGAAGAAGAAGACATCCAGAAATCACTCCCATTTACTGTTTCAGCAAAATCAATCAAATACCTAGGAATAAAGTTGACCAAAGAAGTGAAAGACTTGTATGCTGAAAACTATGAGTCGCTACTCAAGGAGATAGAAACTGATACCAAGAAATGGAAAGATATCCCATGCTCATGGATTGGAAGAATAAATATCATCAAAATGAATATTCTCCCCAGAGCCATAGACAAATTTAATGCAATACCCATCAAAGTTCCACCAAGCTTCTTTAAGAGAATAGAACAAACACTACAATCATTTATCTGGAACCTGAAAACACCTAGAATTGCCAAAACCATCTTGAGGAAAAGAAACAGAAATGGAGGCATCACACTCCCAGACCTTAAACTATATTATAAAGCCATCATCATCAAAACAGCATGGTACTGGAACAAAAATAGGCACACAGACCAGTGGAACAGAATTGAAAGCCCAGAAGTAAATCCCAACACCTATGGGCATCTAATCTTTGATAAGGGGGCCCAAAGTATTAAATGGAAAAAGGAGGCTCTCTTCAATAAATGGTGCTGGGAAAACTGGGTTGAAACATGCAGAAGAATGAAATTGAACCACTTTATCTCACCAGAAACAAAAATCAACTCCAAATGGATCAAAGACCTAGATGTCAGACCAGAAACAATCAAATACTTAGAGGAAAACATTGGTAAAACACTTTCCCACATACACCTCAAGGACATCTTTGATGAATCAAACCCAATTGCAAGGAAGACCAAAGCAGAAACCAACCAATGGGACTACATCAAATTGAAAAGCTTCTGCACATCCAAAGAAACTATTAAACAAACAGAGAGACCCCTCACAGAATGGGAGAAGATCTTCACATGCCAGACATCAGACAAGAAACTAATCACCAAAATATATAAAGAGCTCAGCAAACTTAGCACCAAAAAAGCAAATGACCCCATCCAAAAATGGGCAGAGGAAATGAACAAAACATTCACCACAGAGGAGATCCAAAAGGCTAACAAACATATGAAAAACTGCTCTAGGTCACTGATTGTCAGAGAAATGCAAATTAAGACAACACGAAGATACCACCTCACTCCTGTAAGAATGGCATACATCAAAATGGACAGCAGCAACAAATGCTGGAGAGGATGTGGGGACAGAGGAATCCTTTTACATTGCTGGTGGGAATGTAAATTGGTCCAGCCTCTGTGGAGAGCAGTCTGGAAAACTCTCAGAAGGCTAGACATGGACCTTCCATATGATCCAGTAATTCCTCTCCTGGGGTTATACCCCAAGGACTCCATAACACCCAACCAAAAAGAGGTGTGTCCTCCTATGTTCATAGCAGCACAATTCATAATAGCTAAAACCTGGAAGCAACCCAGGTGCCCAACAACAGATGAGTGGCTGAGAAAGCTGTGGTATATATACACAATGGAATACTATGCAGCTATCAAGAACAATGAACCCACTTTCTCTGACCCATCTTGGACAGAGCTAGAAGGAATTATGTTAAGTGAACTAAGTCAGAAAGATAAAGATGAGTATGGGATGATCCCACTCATCAACAGAAGCTGACTTAGAAGATCTGAAAGGGAAACTAAAAGCAGGACCTGATCAAATTGTAAGTAGGGCACCAAAGTAAAAACCCAGTGGTGAGGGGTAGACATGTAGCTTCCTGGGACAGTGGGGGGTGGGAGTGGGTGGGAGGGATGGGTCACAGTCCTTTGGTGGTGGGAATGGTGTTTATGTACACTCCTAGCAAAATGTAGACATATAAATCACTAGTTAATTAATATGAGAGGGGGAAATCAATTGTATGTCTCAAAGTTTCTCAAAAGACAAACTGAATCTTTTTAATATATAGGCTACGTATTTGATATGCAGACTCTCTCAAAAGCCTAGACCAAGTAGATTAGAAGCTTCCAATAGCACAGCTATATACAAGATACTGGGTACTGTACAGCAAACCATAACAAAGGGACTTTCCAAAGTTAACCCAATTAACAAATAATGTGATAATAATATTAACTATTGATTGTCTTTTTGAACCCTAAGACAGCAGGAACCTCACATCTTCACTATAGAGCCCCTACTTCCCCCAGTCCTGGCACCCCTGGATAGGGCCCACTTTCCCGTATGCATCTCCCAATCCAAACCAAATAATATTGCATCCGCCGATCACAACCTAACCAAAGCAACGATTGCCATCTCAACATGCTTCACCTCAGAATGTATCCAGAGACTTCACATGTGGAATGACAACCCTTCAGCTTCATTACTCGGGTGAGACCTTTCCTTTAATAGTACACTCTAATTTCATCTCAGGTAGTTCACTTTCTAACAAAGTCCCATAACCTAGATATACACCAGTTTCTGTGAGAGAGAGCTTATGTGCACACATATCCATAAACTATTGCAAAATATATACCTGAAAGCAGGATTACACTAGAGTTTGCAGTGAGTACCTCCCTAACACTTCCTCTCCACTATTCCAAGCTTGGGATCCATGATTGCTCAACAAATCGTTTGGCTTCATATGTTAATTCTCTTTTCAATCACCAGGTTCCAGATGCCACCAGGATGCTGGCTAGGCTTCCCTGGATTGAAGACCCCACCAATGTGTCCTGGAGCTCAGCTTCCCCAGAGGCACACCCTACTAGGGAAAGAGAGAGGCAGACTGGGGGTATGGACCGACCAGTCAACGCCCATGTTCAGCGGGGAAGCAATTACAGAAGCCAGACCTTCTACCTTCTGCAACCCTCAACAACCCTGGGTCCATGCTCCCAGAGGGATAGAGAATGGGAAAGCTACCATGGGAGGGGGTGGGTTATGGGGATTGGGGTGGTGGGAATTGTGTGGAGTTGTACCCCTCCTACCTTATGCTTTTGTTCACTAATCCTTTCTTAAATAAAAAATTTTAAAAAAAAGGTATGTACATAGTTTTCATAATTTTGAAATAATGATTTTATATTCGCTAGGGTTATTAATATATAGTTTTTCAGTGAAACGAATTGTATATATTCATAACAAGACATAACAGAAGTACAATAATGTTTAAATATGTGTGTAAGCTAAAATGTATCAAAATATGCCAGGATGTTAACACACATTTATATAAATAATGAATCTCATGCATACCAATCATTCCACATTATTTTCCAAAAGTTACCAAGTTCTAAATCCAAAAACTAAACTATACTAACTGTACATATTTAACAATATTATCTCTTCCTTCTTTAGTTATTGCTAGTATTTTTCATATTGCTAAATTAATACAATCAGAAACTGCCAACACATACTAAAACTAAACACAGAAAGCCATGAAAATCAAAGAAAAAATAAAACTGGCTAATGTTAATATTTACAATTTATGTTTTTCTTGAAACTTTAGGTCATTAGTGCTTCCTAAATAGTTCTCTAGTCTCATATAGTAACAAGACATAAATATCCAAGGTCATTAGAATGCATTCATAAATGCATTAATAAAATTTTATAGTAAAAAATAGTTATAATTGAAAAGCACAATTGCTTTTTGATTGATTACTATGTCCCAGAATAGTCTGTACTTTGTATACACACTATATCATTTTTGTTTTCTTTCTGATTGGTATATCTGCATTAGGATACAAATAAAACTCATTTCAGATGTGATTTATAGCATTTACATGTGCTAAGTATTACTTGCCCCAAAGTAAATATTAAATCATTGGATTTCATCCTTCCCTGAGGACAGACATCAAACATTTCATATATTTTAATATAAGCTGTCACATCTTAAAAGAGGATTTAAAGATATAATGTTAGGTAGTGTAAGGATAATCGATGCAGTTGTAACACAGAGAATCATTTAGATATGTTTATCACTTTGCACTGTTCCTGAGAAATACCATCAAGCAATATCACATTTTAATGTATAACCTGAGGCATACATATAATTTTTCTGTCATTTTCAGGATTTCACCAGTCAAGGCTGACTTTTTCAGACAGAAACAAACAGGGAGACAGGCAGAGAGGGAAAAAAAAAACATAGCACTGAAGGGGAGTCGAGCTCAAACCTGAGGTACATACCACATTTATTTTTTAAAGATTCTACTAAAGCTCTTTCTCTTTTTCTCCTCCCCCTATCCCTCGCTTTCTCTCTCTTATATACTACCTCAGAGTTCTTGGAGATAACACATGTACTGAAAGACATCTTAACTTCTAACCTTTCAGAGAATATTTCTTCTATTCTATGACATATTTTCCAAAACATGATATCTAGAAAGAATCTATCCCAAAGTATTTACTTCTATAATTTCAAAATAACAGCCAATTCTAACACAAAAATATTTTTAAATAAATTTACTTAAAACTATAATAGTTTTTTTGGGGGATGATCTCACTCTCAGGCAGAAGCTGAAATACAAGATCAGAAGAGAAAACACAAATAGAACCTGAACTGGAATTGACGTATTGCACCAAAGTAAAAGACTCTGGGGTTAGTGGATGGGGAGAATACAGATTCAAGAAGGATGACAGAGGACCTAGTGGGGGTTGTATTATTATATGGAAAACTGGGAAATGTTATACATGTACAAACTATTGTATTTACTGTTGAATGTAAAACATTAATTCCCCAATAAAGAAATTAAAAAAAAACTATAATAGCTTTTTTAAAGAAAGCTGGAAAATGTAGATTTATCAAAATAATTCATTTTATATAGCTATCATATTGAATATTAATAATAACATTTCAATGATAAGCTAAGTATTATTTTTGTCCACCATTTTAAGACCATATAGAATTCCAAGATGGACTTCATAATTTCATACTTAAACTGGTTTATATACAGTTCTTTTTTATTTTTTTAGGAATGTAGGTAGAGATTAAGTTTAAAAACATTTCAATTTAGTAATATGCACTTACACTTATATATTGAGCATTACATATGCATGAATATTGAGAAGGTGAGATATCTTATTTAGCTTTGTGTTTAGTTATTTGCATACAGTAAATCAATATAGCTTGCTAGAAGATAAATGAAAGAAAAAAAGAAGATAAATGAAAGAAAACCACATTCATTATTCATTACTATAAAACTAATAACTCCAAAATTCAATTCCTTAAAACAAACACATTGCTTACCTCATACTTTCTGTAGGCCAGGGATTGTGGTCAGTTTAATCCTCTGGCTCAAATCTCTAACAAGGTGGAAATCAAGGATTTGAGCAAAGATGGGCTCTCATCTGAAGGTTAGTAAGCAAAAGATCTGCTTGAAGGTTCAGAGTTGTTAGGAGAATTCAGTTGCTTGGGTACTTCTGAACCAAGCTCTTGGTTCCTATTCATCAAACTTCTCTGACTTGGTATCTTCATCAACAAAGTCCCATAACCTAGATATACACCAGTTTCTGTGAGAGAGAGCTTATGTTCACACGTATCCATAAACTACTGAAAAATATATACCTGAAAGCAGAAGTACACTAGAGTTTGCAGTGAGTACCTCCCTAACACTTCCTCTCCACTATTCCAAGCTTTGGGTCCATGATTGCTCAACAATTTGTTTGGCTTCGTATGTTAACTCTCTTTTCAATCACCAGGTTCCAGATGCCACTAGGATGCTTCCCAGGCTTCCCTGGATTGAAGACCCCACCAATGTGTCCTGGAGCTCAGCTTCCCCAGAGACACACCCTACTAGGGAAAGAGAGAGGCAGACTGGGAGCACGGACCGACCAGTCAACGCCCATGTTCAGCGGGGAAGCAATTACAGAAGCCAGACCTTCTACCTTCTGCAACCCACAATGACCCTGGGTCCATGCTCCCAGAGAGATAGAGAATGGGAAAGCTATCAGGGGAGGGGTGGGTTATGGAGATTGGGTGGTGGGAATTGTGTGGAGTTGTACCCCTCCTACCCTATGGTTTTGTTAATTAATCCTTTCTTAAATAATAAATAAATAAATAAATAAATAAATAAATAAATAAATAAAAAGAATCTCCTAAGCTTGGAAGGCAAGAGAAAGAATTTGATAACAAGATACAATGTCACAATCTTTTGAAGCTTAGTCATAGCAGTGACGTGCCTCCATCATTACCCAATTATTACTGTTTAAGAAGAGCATTTACCACCATTACCATCCCATGTCAAGAAGAAGAATTTACATCAGTTGTGAATATCAGTAAGGAAGAATCATATATTCAAGTATTTAGAAAAATAAGCACAGAGAAAATGCTAAGCTACAATTCTTACAATACAGATAAATGCT
Source organism: Erinaceus europaeus (assembly GCF_950295315.1). NCBI lineage: Eukaryota > Metazoa > Chordata > Mammalia > Eulipotyphla > Erinaceidae > Erinaceus > Erinaceus europaeus. Next base: position 101,308,573 of record NC_080185.1, on the reverse strand, counting down.
CTAAAAGAAATTAAAATGTAAATTAATAATTTTATTATAAAACATAACTTATTAAAATAAGTGAACTTCAAAATTTATTTAAAATCCAGATATAATTTTTATAAAGAAAGATTTAACTTTTGATTGCAATAAAGTTTAAATGATGTTGAAATACATGACACTCCATTTTATTAGAAAAGCATTTTCAAATTCTGGTATATTTTGACTTTACAAAAAAGAAAATAGTGCTGATGCTTCAGTCTTAGGGTATGAATGACACTATTGATTCTATTTTTCTAATCAATTGGATCCCAGAGGAAAGTTGTCATGGAGTTTTATAAGCTACCCATAAAAAATATTATAAAACCAGAACAGATGTGTAGAGAGAGGGCATGTGCATTAAATTTACTCTCTACTTAAATAGAGCCAAAATAAAAAATCAGACAAAACAAGGAGAATAACGATATAATTGGCCAACAGTTAAACTAATTTTGTATAAAAACTTTATTGGAAAGTCTATATAAAATAAAAGGGATTCTCAAATACCATTATACTAGTTCATAACTGACTGACATGTTTCACTAAGTAAATTTATAGAAATCATACCACCTATCAGCTAGAATTCTGTAAAGTAACTTAATTGTAACAAATTCAACTTAAATTTCATTATTGTTCACCAAATCCAGTTACTAGGAAATTTAACCTACCAACACACACCCTGATGAAACCTCTCAATTGCCCTTACATTAAAATAAAATAAGATTTCATGGGGGGCTGGGCAGTAGCTTAGCGGTTAAGAGCACATAGAATGAAGCACAAGGACTAGTGTAAGGATCCTGGTTGAGCCTCCGGCTACCCACCTGCAGGGGGGGTCACTTCACTAGTGGTGAAGCAGGTCTGCAGGTGTCTATCGTTCTCTCCCCCTCTCTGTCTTTCCCCTCCTCTCTTGATTTCTCTCTGCCCTATCCAACAACAGCAATAACAATAACAAATATGGCAGCAACAAAATGGAAAAAAAATTCATGAATTGCTAGGTTCTATTCTGTTGACCACCAACAACTGCTATTTATATTAATAATCATTATTTTTTGTAGCAAAGACAAAGCATCCAGTTTATAAAACTTCTGTCTAGAATTGGGACTTATGAGCACTCTACAGGAAGTCCTAATTGGTAGGAGAAAAACTACCTTTGAGAATTATCAGTTGTCTCATGGGAAACAAAATTGCTATTAACTTCAAATAACATAATGAAAACATTTTCAATTAATAAGATATAATTTCTGTTGTTTTATTAAATTTGTGCAAGTCATAAAATTATCAAGTTTAAGTTTCTAAATACCTCCTCTGACTAAAAAAAAAAATCCTACTTATCAAGGAATCAGGCAATCATCCATATAGTTGGCTAAAGGAGATATAGGTTAAACAATTTCACTGGATGCCAGAGGAAAGTTGTAGTGGAGTTTTATAACCTACCTATAAAAAATATCATAAAACCACAACAGATGTATAGAGAGAGGTATAGCATGTACATGAAATTTACTCTCTATTAAAGAGAGCCAACATAAAAACAAATCAGACAAAACAAAAGAAACAGAATTATGATATAACTGGCCTTTCAATCCATAGTTCAACTGTAGCTATACATCAGAAAAAACTGAGAAGGTAGAGGGACCATGCAGTGGAGCACCAGGTTGAAAGCCTGGTCCCCACCTGCAGGGGACAAATGCCATGTGTGGTGAAGCAGTACTGTAGGTGTCTCTTTCTCTCTCCCTGTCTCCCGTCCTCTCTGCCCTATCAAATAAAAGGGAAAAAAAAGAAAGAAAGAAAGAAAGAAAGAAAGAAAGAAAGAAAGAAAGAAAGAAAGAAAGAAAGGGAGGGAGGGAGGGAGGAAGGAAGGAAGAAAAAAGGAAGATATGGCTGGCAGAAGTGGTTAATTCATTGTGTAGGCACTGAGCCCAGGCGATAAGCCTGATGGCACTAAAGATAAACTTCCAGGACTGGGAGAAATATGAGTTTTACAGAAGATGGGGAAGGTTCCTCACTGTCTTAGAGTTTAAGAAGGCAATAGATAATTATTATTATAACCAAATTATTTGGGGATTTGGTTTACTTTGAAAAGCCCCTAGTTAGGATTTACTGCACTATACAAAACCTTACCATGGTTTATGTTATTTAATGCTATTTACAAATAACTATATCTTATATACTGACAATACCAGTTGCTTCTGGTCTTCATGGTCTAATATCATAGGTGATTTAATATTTTTTTAAAAGTCATGATTATAAATGCATTAACAATTTAAGCCCATTGTTAAAATCTGATCAGGTTACTAATTTGAAACCTTAAGCACTTAGGTTGAAGGAATATATACTCAGAACTGAGGTCTATGTATTAAAAAGTTCAAGATGTTCAATCTATTTCCCCTCCTATATTGATTAGTGATTTATAATAAACCTGCCAATGCCCATGTCCAGGGGAGAAGCAATTACAGAAGCCAGACCTCCCACTTTCTGCACCCCATTATGATTCTGGGTTCATATGTCCAGAGGGATAAAGAATAGGAAAACTTCCAGTGGAGGGGATGGGATACAGAACTCTGGTGTGGGAACTGTACCCTTCTTATCCTATAATCTTGTCAGTCATTATTAAATCAATTACAAAAGAAAATTTTAAAAAAACTGAGAAGATATTAAATATACTGATATTTGGGTCTAAGGTTATGGACTCTGACATGAGAAATTTTGAGATGCAGTCCAGGCACTGATCATTTTTTAAAACTCTCACAATGTTGCCAATGTATATCTGGTTTTGAGAACCTCTGGTTTAAAAACCTTAGGGGGGACTCTGGAGGTGGCACAGAGAGAAGAGTGCCAAACTTGCATGCATAAGGCCCCTTGTTTAACTTCCAGCACAGCATATATGAGAGTGACTCTCTGGTTCTCTTTCTCTCTCTCTCTCTCTCACTGCCTTGTGTTAGTAAATAAAATACTTATTTTTTTCAATAAAATTAATACTTTAAGGGTCATCTTGGAGTAACCATATTGCTCCATAAATTGTTAGAAACATATATATTTATATATTATATATATTTATATATATTTGTATAATATATATATATATATATATTCCCACCAGCAGTGAAACAGAGTTGCCCTTTCTCCATAGACTCTCCAACACCTGTCCTTTCCTGTTTTATTTTTAAATTATCTTTATTTATTTATTTATTGGGTAGAAACAGCCACAAATCTAGAGGAATAGGGGGATAGAATGGGAAAAAATAAATGGCTTGTGAGTGTCCCTCCATCACTCCAAAGCTATCCTCCTCAGACAAAGTAAGGACTACAAAAGGTGAATAAGGGCAAGAGACCAGCATACTTTAATGATGATTCTTTAGTTACTACCAGGCTACCCCATCACCTGGGGCCCTAGTCAGGGAGTCCTGAGATTTCCACACAGACATGATGGGCCTAGACCTCTAACAGATCCCTCTCGCCACTATCACTGGTCATCTCCATCAGGAACAACATAATGGACCCCTTTGTGGGTCTTATAGGACCTTGCCCTCAATGTGCTAGAGACTATTCCATTCTCCAAGGGAAGGTTGGATAACATACTCTACCTTCCACCTGAGAAAGATGGGTCCTGAAATTAGTGCAGCCTGGAATGTTCCTAGTCATGACCATAGAATGCGAACTCAGACCTTCAGGGATGCAGAGGTTATATAGGCTCCTCTGCTGAATATGGGTCCCTGATCAAATTGATGGGGTTTACAGTTAACATTTATACATTTTTCCTGTATTTGGGAGATGCTCTCTTCCCTGACTCAGCTTTCTAGCCCTTTTTCCAACTATGACACCATCTCTCCAGACAATAACTTGGGTCCACCTGCATATTAGATGTCAGGCTCAGGCAAAAACTAGTACAGTCATGGGCCTCTTGGAATATACCTACTAGCTTTTTCCAAAATGGAGACCCCAAATCTTCATCTGCAATATTCTTGCCTTTAGGTTCATGATTAGTCAACAATTTGTTCTGTCTTTCTATCCAAAAAGCTGGCCTGGAACATCCAAATGATTACACTATTGCTTTATAATACTGGATGATTCCATGCATATGTACAGGAGTACATATTTGTACACTATTCTCTGAAACTCAATTGATTAAATAACTTGTCTATATATTAAGTATATGAAGCAGTACTGAACTGATAAATTTAATGATTCTAGTTGGATTGATCCAACTTAAATACATTGTATACAAATGAGCTCCTAAAGGAGAACAGAATCAATGTTGGCAAAAATCATAACATTCTATATTCAGTTTAAAAGTCTATCTGTTCATGTCACTGTATGTTATTTTAAAAGACATGTTGCCAATTAATAAATATATCTTACACCAAGTCAATATATTTTCAGAGACTATATAATCCACACCTATGGAATAGCATAAGACTAAGTCAGATAATTATTATTAAGTTGTTGGAAATGACCAATAGTTGAAAGCTTTATAAAAATAACTGCAGATTTGAAAAATACTACTTTAAGACATTATTGTTACAAGTCAACTGTCCATAATAATGCTATAATTATCTTTTTTAAAATATTGAATAAAATAGGTGGTTTAGCAAACCCTTAGATATTTGACTTTATAAAAATCAGTATTCAGAATGAGTATTTAACTTCAGTTGTGCTTCAAAGGGTACTAAATATATATTAGCCTTTTTAAAAAGTCTTACTGTGCTAATAAGCTTTACTGTGGAGATGTAAGGAAGGCTATGAGAGCATAGATCCTGGGTTCTGAATTACCCAGGCAGAAATCAAAATACCAAACCTGAAAGGTGAGTAAGCATTAGCTGGACACAGAGAGGAAGGACTCATTTTACAGGTATCAAAGCTGCATGTGAGAATTTTCCACAGTGGAAACAATCTGTTTGAGGAAGAATTTATGTGGGTAGATCAAAGGGAGTGGGAAGAACTTCTCAAAAGACTAACTAGAAATGTAGGCAGAGGTGGAGGGTAGATAGTATAATGGTTATGGAAAGAGACTCTCATGCCTGAGGCTCCAAAGTCCCAGGTTCAATCCCCCACACTACCATAAACCAGAGCTGAGCAGTGCTCTGGTAAAAAAATAAAAATAAAAAATAAAGAAATGTAGGCAGAGCCATGTAAATACGGTGAGCATTTGGAGCATCTAAAAATAATGGAATGATGATAGGCTTATAAAATGGTCAACTGAACAAAGGGGAAGTAAGAGAGAAGGTAATAAAGCCTTTGCTAGGTGGTGGTTTGTGCCAACCTGACTTCACTGGACAGATGGCCTCACCAATGAACCTTGGAACCCCACCTCTCCAGAGCCCTGCCCCACAAGGGAAAGATAGAAACAGGCTGAGAATATGGATTGGCCTTCCAACACCTATGTCTAGTTCAGAAGCAATTACAGAAGCCAGACCTTCCACCTTCTGCACCCCATAATGATCCTGTGTCTATGCTCCCAGAGGAATAAAGAATAGGAAAGCTTCCTATTCTTTAATATAATGGAGGGGTTGGGACACAGAACTCTGGTAATGGGAATTGTATGGAATTGTACCCCTCCTACCCTAAGGTCTTGTTGATCATTATTAAATCAGTAATAAAAAAAGTCCTACTCCCGTGACACTGAATTTTAACAACTTTCTGTACAAAATCAAAAAATACATCTTAAACTCTAAGAGATATACCTTACAACAAATAAATACCTCAGTGATGGTGAAATGAATATAAAGTCTAATGGGATAATGGGTGGAACTGGAGGTGATCATGTTTAGTGAAGAAAGGAAGTAAAGGACAACTACTGGGTAGTTTCACTCCTACATGGAATATAAAGAACTGAAACACATGAAGTGGAAAAGAAAAAGTCAACCCGTCTCTAAGACCTAGGGATGGACAGGAGCCACAGAACTTTGGTGGTGGGAGTGGTGTGGAATTACACCCCTATTATCTTACAGTCTTGTAAATCACTTCTTCTTCTAGTGTTTGCCCTTCTGCCGTAGCCAGTTAACAGCATCAGGTTGAGCCTGATGTAAAGTACTTTTTCTTCTTCTAGCGTTTGCCATGTAAAGTACTAATAAAGTACTAATCAAATAAGAAAATAAAATTTAAAAAAAAAGTCTAATGGAAATCATCCCCCATGTTATTTCCTTAAATTTCTATAGTTTCCTGTACTCTAATAATGAAAGTATACTCTAATAATAAAAGTATAGATTTGTTTAGTGGAATAATATAAGTAGTATATACAAAATGGATGGAATAACAGAAAACAAATTTGAAATAAGATAAAGATTATAAGTATTCAAGAAGACAGAGGATGATGGATAAATTGCCAGAAGCTATTTTCTTTGCACAGATAATTAAGAAATGCCATCTACGCACTCTTACTGCTATAAAATTGTCTTTTTAAAGGGATATTCATTTTCATGTTTTACTTTACTTTCATAAGGCCATTTAAAAGATCATTTTGATTAACTTGAAATAACTATTTCCCTCTATGATGACTATAAGAACAGTAAGCAATAAAATGAAAATTAAATGATTAGCATTTGATGTCTTTCTCACATTTTTTAATTTAAACACAATTCAAAAAATGAGAGATAAAGGGTCTTTCAGATATATAAATATTTTATCTGAGTTTTTAGCAGTTAGTATTCAGGATTCAGGAGCCATTTGCTCTTCATAGAATATTATATTGTGTAATTCTGAGAAAATTCACAGAAGACAGAACATGGGTAATCAATCAAGTATATCACTACTATAGAATACCCAAGTGGAACTTAAAAAATATAAAAAATAAATAATTATAACTAAGCATAATCTCTTACGTAACAATCTTTGCAAGCCACATGCTTTCTAAAAGGTCCACATGCATTTACACTGAATTTTCAAAAACAGTATGTTTACCAGATAGTATTATCTCCATAGCAGAGTTGAAGCGACCGAGTTTGCAGTGAAATAGCTTTCTCAAAGCTCTATAGAGACTGAATGGAAACACCCAAGCTGTCTGACTTCAGACTTTTCAGCCTAGGTTATCAAGTCTGCCATAAGGCACAACTGTTGAGAAGTTGCCATGAGTACCATCTTCTAAAGTACACAGGGCATATAACCTGCAAAATGAAGTGGGTGACTTAAAGGAAAAGGTCAGAAGAAGTCAGCAGGCTACAGAGAGAAGGGATAACTAGAGAGTTAATAAATTAATAAGGTTAGTCATGAAAGCTAAGAGCAGAATGTTATTTCAACTAGATCAAATGGTAAGTGTTGCTGACAGATTCAGTAAGCCCACAATACAAACTTGACAACTGAATTAGGCAAACAGGGTAAGGCTGACAGTCTTATCAAGAAAAGTCTCTTTAGAGTAGTTAGGACAGATGGTTTAGTGGAGAAGAACAGAGAAAGCAGAATGAATAGAAGAGGAAATGATCAAGTCTGGAGGTCAATATAGGCTCATGGGAGGAACAAGGATAAGTTTCTTGGGCTATTTGTTATTTACAGGCTCAATCTGACATGAAGGTCTACATATAGCATAGAAAAAGTATAAGCAAAATGACCGGGTAAAAGCAAATCAGACTTGAAAAAGGCAGCAAGTTAGTCACAGAGCAATGGACTAGTACTAAAGAAAATCTGGTAAATAAAGAGGAGGGCAGGGGGGCTCGGCGGTGGTGCACCAGGTTAAGCACACACAGTACGATTCTCAAGGACCAGCACAAGGATCCGGGTTTGAGCCTCTGGCCCCCCCACCTGCGAGAGGGTTGTTTCACAAGCAGTGAAGCAGGTCTGCAGGTGTCTGTCTTTCTCTCCCCCTTTCTGTCTTCCCCTCATCTCTCCATTTCTCTCTGTCCTGTCCAACAACGAACGACATCAACGATGGTAATAATAATAACCACAAGGAGGCTACAACAACAAGGGCAACAAGGGGGGGGGATGGCCTCCAGGAGCGGTGGATTCATGGTGCAGGCACTGAGCCCAGCAATAACTCTGGAGGAAAAAAAAAGGGGGGGTCTATTCATTCATAAGAAGGCAATAAAGGATAGGGGGGAAATCCCACCTTCATTCTACTATCTCCTAACAACATACTAGACAACAACATACTAGACAAGTAATTTTGGGTAAAATAATATAATATGAGGAAGAGATGATCAATCCTCTTTCTCAGTAACTTGAATCCAGAAATATGTCATTTCTCCTCCTGCACCTGTAGGTTGTTTTTCCCTGCAGGAAGCCTACAATTGACAAGTTTTGTATGACTGCATTCAATTTTGGTGGAGGGTATTAATAAACCCAATGTGTCCAAAGTTCCAGAACACTTTCCAATTTATCTTTCTAAAGAATTAGCTGACATTTTAATCCCCATCTGTCATGTACTTCTCAGTTAGTTTTACACTTGAATGAGGTAAGACAAGGATGTGATTAATTAGTGATTATTGATCACTTCTAAAGTCCCTTCAAAGTCCAAGCCACAGACTGGAGTGTCTTAATTTTCATCATGAGCGATTTAAGAGACAATAGCAAGTATAAAATAGCATGGATAACATGACTATTTTGGACACTATTCAATGTGATGAATAAACTGTAGTTAAATTGCACTCGAAGCTGGTTTGCTTTTTACAAACATTAAAGACTAAAAGAGTATTCAGAAATCGTGGTCAAAATCATTCCATTACAAAGTGACTGGTGAGAAGGGAAAGGTAAGCAGGAAGAGTCAGAGAGTGCAGATAAGGTGGGAGAAATCAGATGACTTATCAAATGCTTAGATACCATAAAAACAGAGGGGAAAAAAAACTTCTGGAGCTGAATAAATCTACTTGCATATAGTAGTAACTGTCTTAGGAGAACAAGATTGAACATTCACAAATCAATCCAGGAATTAATGACCTTGTTAAATTTGGTAGTGCCAAGCATAGAAAGAAAGCATTTCAGAAGGAATACTGGGTGAGGATAACCCTGAAATCTTTCCATATGGTGACTTTCACTGTTAAGTACTATTTCTCAGAACAAAAGATAATAGAGTACTGAAATAAGGACGAAATCAAAACTCACATTTTCAGGTCAGAGAAATTGCTCACTTGGAGAGTGTGCTGTTTTGCCATGTGTGTGACCAAGGTACAAGTCCAGCACCACTGCATTGAAGGAAACTTTGGTGCAATGTTTGTTTTCTTTCATTCTCTCTCTCTCTCTCTCTCTCTCTCTCTCTCTCTCTCTCTCTCTCGCCTTCAGGGTTATAGCTGAGGCTCAGTGCCAGCACTACAAACCCACTGCTCCTGTCGGTCTTTTTTTTTTTTTAATAGGACAGAGAGAAATTGAGAAAGGAGCAAGAGATAGAAAGAAAGATACCTGCAGACCTGCTTCACTGCTTGTGAAAAGATCTCCTTGCAGGTGAGGAACAGGGGACTTGAACCAGATCCTTGAACAGGTCCCTGTACTTAGTACTATATGTGCTTCACCATGTGCGCCACTGCCCATACCCCCCTTTCAATATCTCTTTCTGCTTTTCTTCCTTTATCTAAAAAAAAAAAAAAAAAAACTTGCATTTTCAAAGTTACTTGAGAGAGATTATTTTCCCTAATAAACATATTAAATTTTCTATCAATGGTGTTGGCAACATTTGTAGAGATGCTGCTTATCAAAGAAGAGATGATCACGGGGGCCGGGCAGTGGCGCACCTGGCTAAGTGTACACACTGAAGTGCACAAGGACCTGGGTTCAAGCCCCTGGTCCCCACCTGCAGGGGGAAAGCTTCATGAGCAGTGAAGCAGGGCTGCAGGTGTCTGTCTCTCTGTTTATCATCCGCTTCCCTCTAGATTTCTGGTTGTCTCTATCCAATAAATAAAAAATAAAGATAATAAAAAAAAAAGAAGAGATGATCGCTTCTCGGCCTTTTGGCTAAGATCAAGTATAGTATCAAAGAGGAAATATAAGTGATATTCAGCATGGTGTAAGTTTAAAATATATGGTACAATGACTTACGGACATTGTGAAACAATACAATAAATTTAGTTTACAACCATCATTTCACATAAGTAATACAAAAAGTATGGCTTTTTTTTCCTTTGAGATAAGAACTTTGAGGATATATTCTCTTAGTAACCTTCAAATATTTTAGATAGTAATTTTTAGTTAACTCCTATTATCAATCTACAGTGTTTTTAGTTTACAACCAAACAAATGTACAAGGCAATGAAGCAGTGAGAATACCTATAACAGTTTTGAAATGCAAACATTTCATTCTGCCTTCCTTCCTACACAGAATCATTTTCCTTCATCAGTATAAGTTTCGAATAAAAATTAAACTTTAAACAATAAGAAAAGGTACATTTCTTCAATGAAATTTAATTACTAGTATATCAAGATAATAAAATAATCTTTCACATCTGAATGAGACTAATCATTCCTTGGGTACTATAAATATAATTTTTCAGCTTATTAAGCTTTTGTTCTAGTTTAATTATAAAATAAGAAATTTATTTCAGTCCTGACAAACAGCAGTTACATGTTACATATTCAAGCTATGAGGTTAATCTACTCTAATATCTGCTTCCCTAACTTGCCGATTAATCAGTTTTTATTATTAGTTGAATAAAGGAAGTGCTTCATTTACTAAAAAAAAAAAATATATATATATATAAATATATATATATATTCCAAAAATTTTCTAATCATTTTACTAAAGCAAATTCTGTATCTATGTTATAATAATATGTCCAAAATAAGTGGGACTAACTTCTAACCTATCCAGTTTTAACTTGAAGAAATAATTCCATAAATCAAAGAGTAATTGAGACAGTTGGCAAAAGAATACTCTACTCATTCCATGTGGACATATTTCCAGTTTCATTTATAAATTTAAGCTTTATAATTCAACTAGCAATTATTTGTAATTACAAAATTAAAATTTACTCAGATTAAAGGAGATGAAACTATTAAAATGACATCAATAAAATTTAATTGTACAACTTAATACTACCTTCCCCTTTTGCAAAATGTTTACTACCAATATCTATATGGTAAAAAAAAAAATAGAATGTAATCTATGTTACGTTTCAAACTTGTGTAATTACTTAGAATCTATTACTTAGAACCTATAAGAGATAAATAGGTGCAGGTCATTAAAAATATTAATTTCGTAAATACTTCTCTAATCTTAGGGGGAAAAAACATATTCTTCTGTTAAAACACTAACATATGACTGAGTGTCCAGGAGCTGAAGGTTCAATCCCTGATGCCACCAGAGATAATCAATGAATGTCTGTTTCTCTCATTATTTCTTTCTTTTAAAAAATATTTATTTATTCATTTATTTTTCATTAAAAAGAGAGATACAGAGCGAAAGACAAAGAAAAAGAGACCAGAGCACTGTTCAGATCTTGCTTATAGTGGTGCTGGGGATTGAACCTGGGATGTCAGAGGCCTAGACATGAATTTTTTTTTAATTTCTTTATTGGGGGATTAATGTTTTACATTTGACAGTAAATACAATAGTTGTACATGCATAACATTTCTCAGTTTTCCACATAACAATACAACCCCCACTAGGTCCTCTGTCATCCTTTTTGGACCTGTACTCCCTGCTCCCCAACCGAAAGTCTTTTACTTTGGTGTAATACACCAACTCCAGTTCAGGTTCTACTTGTGTTTTCTCTTCGGATCTTGTCTAGGCATGAAAATCTTTTGCATAACCACTATGTTATCTCTCCAGCTCTCATCATTTCTCTTATAGTTAAATAAATGAATCTTTTAGGAATAGAGTGAACATTTTACCCAAGGACCTGGATTTGAGCTGGGAAGACATGGGATTCCCAAACCCAACACCAAAGGGAGGCTCCATGGAACATTAGTGTGGTGCTTTCCCCCTGTCCTCTCACTCTCTATCTCTTTCTAACAGATTGGGGGGGGAGTCTTCTGGGAGCAGTGGAATCAAGTTGTCACAAGGCCTTGTAGCAATAACTCATTGGGTCCTTGTTTAAACTTAGTTTCTGACCCTCAAGGATGTATGGAAGCCAGACATCATAAACCTAATTGATGATTTGGTGCAACATCATTCATGTGAGACTGAATTGAATTGCAGGGGATGGGGGGAAGAATATATATTATTTCAGGAATTTGTTAAATTATTAGAAATGAACATTTTACATAGTGCAAAGTACAAGGACTAGTGTAAGGATTCTGGTTCGAGCTCCGAGCTCCCCACCTGCATGGGGGGTTACTTCGCAAGTGGTGAAGCAGGTCTGCAGGTGTCTTTCCCCTTCTCAGTCTTCCCCTCCTCTCTCAATTTCTCTCTGTCCTGTCCAACAACAATAGCTGCAGAAACAATAATAACAGCAGCAGCAATAACAATGGATAAGTGGCCACCAGGAGCAGTGGCACTGAGCCCCAGTGATAACACTGGAGGGAAGAAGAAGAAGAAGGAGGAGGAGGAGGAGGAGGAGGAGGAGGAGGAGGAGGAAGAGGAGGAGGAGGAGAAGAAGAAGAAGAAGAAGAAGAAGAGGAGGAGGAGGAAGAGGAGGAGGAGGAGGAGGGGGAGAGGGGAGGGGGAGGGGAGGGGGAGAGGGAGGAGGAAGAAAAAAAGAGGATCGTAATAAGCTAATAGAAATAATCACTATTATAAAACATTAACACTAGCTTTCTTTTTAAAAATAGCTTAGTCATCGTGTATCTCATTTATATTCTTTTGTCATTGAAATAATTATTATAGATCAGAGACAGACTTGATAGAACTAATATCAAAGTAAAACGATACAGATACGAAAGAAGCTAACTAGGGAAGATCTTTCAGTTTCTGAAAAAGTTTGTGGTCAACTTGAGTTTTGGATAATACACAGAGATTTCCTTTGAATTTAATAAAATGCTAATATAAGAATTACCCTTTTGATGTGGATTAAGCCTCATTCTCATATAGTTCATTTAGAAGTCAATTCAAAAATAAATGTTTGAGAAGAAAAATAATAATAAAGGTTTGCAGGGGGCCAGGTGTGGTGCACCCAGTTAAGCGCACAAAGTATGAAGCACAAGGGCCTGTGCAAAGATCCTGTTGAGTCCCCCCACTCCCCATCTACAGGAGTGACCCTTCACAAGCAGTGAAGCAGGTCTGCAGGTCTCTCTCTCTCTCTCTCAACCACTCTTTCCCCTCCTCTCTCAATTTCTCTCTGTCCTATCCAAAAAAAATGGGGGTGAAGGGCAAGGCTACCAGGAGCAGTGGATTCATAGTGCCAGCACCAAGCTACAGCAATAAAACTGGAGGCAAAAACAAACAAACAAATAAATGTATGTTTGCAGACCTTGGAGATTTAGTGGCAAAACCCGTGTCAGACATACTTAATATTGTAGGTACAATCCCTGAAATGCACACAAAAAACAAAGACAGACAGACAGACATAAATTATTAAGGACGAGTGCTCTAGATTTTCTCTCATTCGCGTACACTGTTTAAATTGTTAAAAACTAAAACAAAGGGGCTGGGTGGTAGTGCAGCGGGTTAAGCGCACATGAGGCCTAGCGCTAGGACAGGCAAAAGGATTCCGGTTCAAGGCCCCATCTACCCACTTGCAAGGTCGCTTCAGAGACATCTTTCTCTCCCCCTCTATGTCTTCCCTCCTCTCTCAATTTCTCTCAGTCCTATCCAACAATAACAAGAGCAACACAATGGAAAAAATGACCTACAGGAACAGTGGATTCGTAGTGCAGGCTCTGAGCCCCAGCAATAATCCTGGAAGCAAAAAAAAAAAAAAAAACCTAAAAAACTAAAATAAATAAATACTTTTATAATTGGGATTTGACATTTGACTTTGTTAGAGCATAGCACTAACTTTTTGAAAAGTCCTAAGACTTAATATCATGTATTACAAAGCTCAACCTCAAAGTTTGGAATTAAAATCAAGATAATTGTGTCCATTGGTATTTATGGGCTCCTTCATTATTCTCTAAATTCACTGTCAAACAAATTTGGCCAACCACTTGAATCTTAGTAGGGGTAAAGAGGGAGGAAATATTAACAGCTCTCTGGGCATGGTGTATGCTTATATTCACAAGGTGAGTGCCCATTTTTCTTTGTCCCTCTCTCTTTGAAATAAAGACAACATTAAAAAAAAAAGTAAAAGTCAACCTAGAAGCACTGAAGTCATATATGTGTGAGGCCACATTACTTCAAAAAAGAAGAGGTGGAGAAGAAGGAGGAAAAAGAAAAAAAAAAACAACTTGATTCCTAAAACTGAATTTGTCTACTAGCAGACCTTCTTCTAATTATTACTAATATTTACCTGAACTAAAGAATAACATTGTTTATTATTAATTATACCAATTGTAGAAGAATCACTTTTAAGTAGGTGAGGGAGAGAAAAGAGAGTACCCTGCCATTATGTTACAGCTTTAACTTTTTTTTTCATTTATTTATTCCCTTTTGTTGTTCTTGTTGTTTATTGTTGTAGTTGTTATTGATGTCGTCGTTGTTGGATAGGACAAAGAGAAATGGAGAGAGGAGGGGAAGACAGAGAGGGGGAGAGAAAAACAGACACCTGAAGACCTGCTTCACCGCCTGTAGAGCAACTCCCTTGCAGGTGGGGAGCCGGGGCTCGAACCGGGATCCTACGCTGGTCCTTGTGCTTTGCGTCATATGCGCTTAACCCGCTGCACTACCACCCAACTCCCCAGCTTTAACTTTTTAACTGATACTATATACAGTATAAAATATGCTATTAAACTTTCTTCTTTAACTCTTTTTTATCATTTATTTATTGTTGGGTAGAGACAGAGAGAAATTGAGAGGGAAGGGAAAGACAGAGAAAGAGACAAACATCTGCAACCCTCTTTCACTATTCATGAAGCTTTACCCCTGCAGGTGGGGGTCAGGGGCTTGAACTCAGGTCCTTGCGCACTGTAATGTGTGCACACAACCAGGTGTGCCACCGCCTGGCCCCTAAACTTAACTTTCTAATAGGCATCAGATACAGTCAAAAATAATAATGGCACAAACTTAAATCACTATACAACCTGGATCAGAACATCTCATTACCAAAAAACGTTTATATAAAAAAATTAATCTGGGGAGTAGGGCGGTAGCGCAGCTGTTTAAGCGCAGGTGGGGCAAAACGCAAGGACCAGCGGAAGGAGCCTGATTCAAGCCCCCCCTCCCCACCTGCAAGGGAGTCCCTTCACAGGTGGTGAAGCAGGTCTGCAGGTGTCTCTTTTTCTCTCCCCCTCTCTGTGTTCCCCTCTCTCCATTTCTCTCTGTCCTATCCAACAACGACATCAATAACAACAACAATAATACCTACAACAACAATAAAAAAACAAGGGCAACAAAAGGGAAAATTAATTAATTAAAAATTATTCTGGTTCCAAATCAATACCTATCTATCTATATTTCCCAAAGTACAAAACTCATAAAAGCAATTGTTCAAAATATTTTCCATTTTTCTGAAAGTATATTATTTATTTAAATTAAAATATGCATATTTGAAAAATGAAAATATATATTTTGGCATTAAAATCACATGCCAAATGTAAGTACAAAAGACTTTAATTTACATGGAATATAGTTGGGCATTATATCTAAAATTTGTAAAATTTTCTACTTGTGTAAGTAAAAGGTGTTTTATTGAAGTTTGTGTTTCTAAAAATTAAGGCTACAACACATGGTCTCAATCATATTTCTTAAAAGTCAAAAGAAACTTGCAAAGAGAAAGAAAGAAATTAAAGTAGGCTGGAGTAAAAATGACAGTTATTACAAATTTCCCTTTTTTCACTGTTAACAGAATCACTATCTACGTCTTATAAATCTATTAATAATTTTAATTACTGTCATTTACATTTGGGGGATTGACAACTATGTGAAGACAGCAAATCTAAGAACTCAGCATTCACTTGAGTACATCAAATGAAATGTTGCATATAAACAAACAAAAAGCACTCAGCAACTCAAAGTGTCTTTAATGTTTTAGGAAATATTCATGACCATGGTTCTCTTACCCTTAGCATCTTTTTTTTTTTTACAATTAACTGAATTCCATTTTGAAATCTACACCATCTGTCATTTCTGTGGTACGACTATTCAAAAAAGTTCACTGCTCAGTGTAACTTTTATATTCTGCCCAATTCCCAGAGAAAAGCATTTCCAATTACTCTGATTCTTAATTTATACAACAATATCTGAGGTACCAGAAAATAACTTTTCATATTTTCTTGATATGCATTATATTACTATTCATTGTGGTATGTCTAAAGAAAAAAATTACCAAAAAAGATGAGCATATATACATATGTGTGCATATACAGAAACACATTCTGACAAAAGAACTGATAGGTGGTGAAGAATATGTATCACAAAATGACTGAAGCGACTTCTAAATTATGTATATAAGATACTACTATAGAATATATCTGAGGGATACAGAAAATATTAAAAAATAGATGACAGGGACTGGGAGTGGTACACTTGGTTAAGTGTTACCATGTCCAGGAACCCAGGTTCAAGCCCCCGGAAGTCCCCACCTGCAGGGAGCGAGCGTCAAGAGCAGTGTTCTGTCATATATAAGGAAAAAAAATAATAAAACAAAATAAATTTTAAATATATGACAAAAACATATCCAAAAATATAATTATTTGACTAAGTCAATTTACCACTGTAGATATATGACACTGTCTCTTGTGACAACAATAATCCCTATTTTTATAATGATTCTGCAAAACATAGTGTTACACTATAATAAATGTGCTTTGTGTTTGCATGCTTTGAGTATGCTTCCTATTTAAATAACTTTTTACTCAAATTTTTCAAATGTAACTTATGAGTGTATATTTAAACTAACTTAATAACATATTTTAAACCTGCAGTCGCTTGAATAGTATTTCTACTAAAAATGAAGGGATCATTATGCTTTTAATAATCAAAGTAGATACAATTTATAGTTATAGTAATATTTATCTTAATGAGAGTACATATTTAAATAATGCATATATATATTTCTCTATAAGGTGAAGGAGAAACAGTGATCTTGTAAAAAAAATAAAATTTATCTGTACAGATAGTAATTACACAAAGACAACATTTTCCTTGCGTTCTTTCATTATGTATACTATAGTTCCAATAAATAGGAATACTTATACTCCTCACAAATGAGTTAACTTATATATTTTTATGAAGTCAAATGCACAGAAAATATGAGCTCAATCTGTGAGAAATGGGGAATTGTAATGTAGACAAAAACGTTTGAAATGTATTATATATAATTTTTGGTGGCATGAATAAGTGTATATTAAACCTAAATCGAAATAAGTGTGTATTAATATTAATAATTATATTAGTTATTAATATAATTATTATATTTATTATATTAATAAGTGTATATTAAACCTAAACGGAAAAACTGAGAAGCTTGCTCAAATATAGGTGTATATTTGCAATGTGCAGCACATTTGTAATATAATATGAAAAATTGTTTTTCATCCTAAAATATACAGTCCTATTAAGCAGTGTAGACCTAGAATAAGAATAAAGATAGAGTCAGCTATAAATTGAAAACATTATAATGAATAAGAAAAATACATACAAGTTCTGATAATAACCAGCATCTCTGTTATAAAGTATCAAATTGGAAATACATGGGTTAAAATTATAATTAATATCATGTCACTGATCTTGTCCTTTAAGTTCTGAAGAAGAGTGTGTTCTCACAATGCAATCATCACTTAAACACAATGGGTTTACATTTGACTGTATTTCTATCATGACTGGTAGTGGAGTTCTTTTTCAATGACCTGTCCCAAAGAACAGAAACAGGTAAGAGTACACAGAAAGAGAAGACAACTCATGAAACAAAATAAAAAGAACCTTGGATCTGAATATTATTGAGATTATAGAGAAAATAAAAATAAATTAATATTGACCCACGAAGTAATAAAGTGGGTATAGTGTCTGATTTACAATATGAGTTCTTGGGTTCAATTCCTGGAATTTCTTTTTTTTTAATTTTTTTTTATTTATTTTCCCTATTGTTGCCCTTTTTATTGTAGTTATTATTGTTGTTGTTGATGTCGTTGTTAGATAGGACGAAGAGAAATGGAGAGAGGAGGGGAAGACAGAGAGGAAGAGAGAAAGACAGTCACCTGCAGACTTGGTTCACCGCCTGTGAAGCCACTCCCCTGCAGGTGGGGAGCCTGGGTTCGAACCCGGATCCTGACGCCGGTCCTTGTGCTTCGTGCCACCTGCGCTTAACCTGCTGCGCTACCACCCAACTCCCAATCCCTAGCATTTCTTATGCCAGTTCTCTTTCTCTTCCCTTCTCTCTTTCCTTAATGAATGAATGAATGTTCTAAACTACATAAATGAAAGTAAATTATCAATTCAGTTGAAAGGATAAAGGCCATAACATATTTCCAATTATCTACTAAGTAAATAGTGTAGAGTAGGCTATGCAGATTTCACATAATACATCTCTACAATAACATCATTGTGTTGCTTAAAGATTATATATTTGTAGATAAAAGTTACTAGCCCTTTAGCAAATGATTCAATAACTAGTAGACAATCTATTTCAAAACAATGGCATCCTACTTGGTGATGCTACTACAATCCAATATGGGTTATATAGACCTCCCATTTATTTAAATAAGCAAATCAATTACCAAGTCAAATGAATCAAAGGACTTGAACTATGTCCCTTACTACTTTCTGTACAGAAACTTTTGTAGGAAAAAGATGTTGAATGACATAGTGGGGGTTGTATTGTTATATGGGAAACTGGGGAATGTTATGCATGTACCAACTATTGTATTTACTGTTGAATGTAAAATATTAATTTCCCAATAAAGAAATTTTAAAAAAGATGTTCAAAAGACACTCATGATGCCTGAGGCTCTGCTATACCAGGTTCAATCCCAAGTACTAATATTCTCTACTTAGACCTAGATACCCTCCTCATCTACTTCCTATTTCACTTCCATCACTCAAAGCCTAACCCTGTCAGATAAAGCAAAGACTACAAAAGCTGGATAAGGGCAAGAGACCAGCACATTCTTTTTTGTTGTTGTTTTACAGTTGACAGTAAATACAATAGTTTGTATATACATATCATTTCTCAGTTTTCCACACAACAATACACCACCATCTCCACCGACAAGATAAATAGCTGTGAATAATAGCAGCATATTCCAACTGGAATAGAACAGGAGAAGAACAAATATGTGCAGTGAAATATTCTGAGTCACATTACAAAGTGACCGAATGTAAAAGCAAGATCTGACTAAATTGAAAGTAGGGCACCAAAGTAAAAACCCTGTGGTGAGGGGTAGACATGCAGCTTCCTGGGCCAGTGGGGGGTGGGGGGGTGGGATGGGACACAGTCTTTTGGTGGTGGGAATGATGTTTATGTACACTCCTAGTAAAGTGTAGTCATACAAATCACTAGTTAATTAATATAAGAGGGAAAATTAACTTTATGTCTCGAAGTTTTTAAAACACAGACTGAGTCTTTTTAATATATAGGCTATGTATTTGATATACGGACTCTCTCAAAAGCCTAGACCAAGCAGATCAGAAGCAACCGGTGGCACAGCTATATACAAAATATTCAGTACTATACAGCAAACCCTAACAAAAGGACTTTTCAAAGTTAACCCAATTACCAAATAATGTGATGATAACAATAACTATTGATTGTCTTTTTGAACCCTAAGACAGCAGGAACCTCACATCTCCACTATAGAGCCTATATTTCCCCCAGTCCTGGAACCTTAGGATAGGGCCCACTTTCCTGCATGTCTCTCCCAATCCATATCAAATAATATTGCATCTGCCAATCGCAACCTAATCAACCCAACGATTGCCACCTCAACATGCTTCAGCTCAGACTGTGTCCAGAGATTTCACGTGTGGAATGACAATCCTTCAGCTTCATTACTCAGGTGAGACCTTTCCTTTCATAGTATTCTCTAATTCCATCCCAGGTGGTTCACTTTCTAACAAAGTCCCAAGACCTAGATATAGACCAGGTTCTGTGAGAAAGAGCATATGTTCACATGTATCCATAAAGTAGTGCAAAATATATACCTGAAAGCAGAAGTACACTAGAGTTTGCAGTGAGTACCCCCCCCCCAACACTTCCTCTCCACTATTCCAACCTTTGAGTCCATGACTGCTCAACAATTTCTTTGGCTTTGTATGTTAACTCTCTTTTCAGCCACCAGGTTCCAGATGCCATCAGGATGCCGGCCAGGCTTCCCTGGACTGAAGACCCCACTAATGTGTCCTGGAGCTCCACTTCCCCAGAGACCCACCCTACTAGGGAAAGAGATTGGGATGCATTGGATGGACCTTCCCGTGGTGCATCCCATGAGTACCCATTCATTGGGGAAACTGACGATCCTTCCTAGCCAACTGAATCCACATGGATCCCAGTCACTTTCAAAGCCAGCAACAAGCAGCTCCTGACAGCTTTCAAGCTGTTGGTCCTGCTCTTCGAGTCCTCCAACTTAATATTGAGGGGCTGTCCTTTGCCAAATGCATTCTTATTGGTCAATTGGCATTACAGCATCAGGCAGATGTCATTTGCCTACAAGAAACACATATAGCAGTCAATGAAGCTGCTCGATTCACCATCAGTGGATTCGATTTAATATGCTATAATCTCCATCCTAAACACGGCCGAGCCATCTACGCCAAATCGTATCTTGCAGACGTTTACCATACGGCCTCTTCGACCTTCTACGACTCCATTACTATTGGAACTATTCAGCTTGTCAACGTATATAAGCCTCCCAGTGCCTCATGGGATAATAAGGTCCTGCCTAGCCCGAATCACCCAGCCGTTTACGTTGGAGACTTTAATAGTCATCACCAAGACTGGGGATATTCCTCCACTCGTGCTGACGGCTCTATCTTAGCCGACTGGGCTTCAGCGAATGACCTCTCCCTATTATACGATCCCAAACAGTCAGGCTCTTTTCACAGTGCTAGATGGAATAAAGACTCGTCACCCGACCTGTGCTGGATTAGCACAGTCAACGGCCAAGCCTTTTCCACTACGAGACAAGTTCTCAAGGACTTCCTGCACAGTCATCACTGCCCAACTATCATCCACGTTGGTCTCCAGCTCCCACTGATTCTGTGCTTGGAGAAACTAAGATGGAACTTTCAGAAAGCAAACTGGCATCTGTTCAGTGATCTTACCAACAAATCTATTCCTGCAATTCCAATTAACTCTATCCCCTCTGAAGATTCCTACAGGCGCTTCCGCAAAGCCATCTTCAAAGCAGCTTCCCAAACTATTCCTTGAGGGAGACGTGCTAACTATACGCCTTGTCTTGATGCTGAATGCGAGCAACTACTAAAGCAGTATGATGAGTCGGGCGACCCAGATGTGGCCGACCATCTCATTGCCTCCCTGGATGCAGCACGCCAAGCCCGCTGGCAACAACTCACGGAAAGTCTGAACTTCACCCACTCAAGTAGGAAGGCCTGGAAACTTCTTCACAGACTGGGTGCCGGTAGCCAACCCCCTCCCGTCTCCCATCCTCCCGTATCTCCAAACTCAGTGGCCAGTCACCTAACTCAAGTTGGACGTGCTAAGATCGACCCAGTCTGGAAAAGAGAAATTTCCCATGAGTGGTCATCCTACTTCCGTTTATCTTGTCCATCTCCAAAACTCTCTCCCTTTACACTGTCTGAACTGGAAAACGCTTTGAAGAGAGTTAAACTGGGAACGGCTGCTGGCTATGATAACATCACCCCAGAACTCATTCTTAACTTGGGCCCCATGGCAAAGAAGTGGCTCACTACATTCCTGTCCCACATCTTGGAATCCGAATCTATGCCCAAAATTTGGCGTCGTGCAAAGATAATAGCAGTTTTGAAACCAAAGAAAGACCCAACACTGGCCGCCAGCTATAGACCAATTTCTCTCCTCTATGTGTGTTACAAATTCCTTGAGAGGCTGCTTCTGTCACGAATTTCTCCTCTTACAGAGAAATTCCTATCACCCGCCCAAGCTGGTTTCCACCCAGGAAGATCTACCTGCGAACAAGCCCTGGCTCTCTCAACTTACATTGAAAATGGATTCCAGAAGAATTTAAAGATGGGTGCTGTCTTTGTTGATTTCACAGCAGCCTATGACACGGTCTGGCACCTTGGTCTCCTAGTCAAGATCTCAAGATGCCTGCCTCCATGGGTGGCCAACACTATATTGTTTCTTCTCCAAAACAGAAGATTCTGGGTGCATCTGGGTGACAAGTCTAGCAGATGGAGACTTGTCTCAAGTGGCCTCCCCCAGGGCTCTGTTCTGGCTCCTATGCTATTTAATATTTACATCAATGACCTCCCAGAAACTTCTTCAAGGAAGTTCATCTACGCCGATGACATCTGCTGTGCAACTCAGGCATCAAAGTCTTACATCCTCGAGGAAACACTCACGAAAGACATGTCTCTGATATCTGATTACTGTAAAAAATGGTGATTAATCCCTAGCACTGCAAAAATGGTATCATCTGTTTTCCATCTACACCATGCCTCGGCCTCACGTGAGCTTAATGTGCAGCTTTACGATACGAGAATCCGGCATGAAGCCCAGCCAGTCTATCTTGGCGTTACTCTTGATCGCACTCTGTCATTTCACGAACATCTCATAAAAACGGCAGCAAAGGTGTGAGTGAGGAATCACATCACTGCAAGACTGGCCAGCTCCTCAAGGGGCGTGAGCACTTCCACACTACGATCATCATCTCTGGCATTATGCTATTCCACTGCAGAATACTGTGCCCCAGTATGGTTCCGTAGCCCCCATGTCCACTTGGTTGATTCCAAATTATATTCTTCCATGAGGATAATTTCTGGAACCATCCATTCCACCCCAGTTCCATGGCTACCAGTTCTTAGCAACATCTCCCCGCCAGATATTCGTCAGGATGCAGCATCATCTAAGTTCATTTCCCACGTCTACGCTCGACCGGACCTGCCAATATATGCGGATATCTTTTCCCACCCTGTCCAACGCTTGACATCTCATCATCCAATCTGGTCTCCTACACCTACACTGAACTTCTCTGTTCCAGATTCTTGGAAACAGAGTTGGCAGTCAGCTGAGGTAAAGAACAAACACCTCATCACAGACCCCTGCAAGCGTCAACCCGGCTTTGACCTAGCACGTTATGATTGGGCCCTCCTCAATCGCTATCGAACAGGCCATGGCCGGTGCGCTGCTATGTCCCATCGCTGGGGAGCCAGAGATGACCCGAACTGCCCCTGCGGCTACAGACAGACTATGACCCACATAGTCAACGACTGCCACCTCTCGAGATTCAAAGGAGGTCTCGAAACTTTACATCAGGCTCAACCTGACACTGTTGACTGGCTACGGAAGAAGGGCAAATGCTAGAAGAAGAAGAAGGATTAGGAGGAGGAGGAGGAGGAGGAGGAGGAGGAGGAGGAGAAGAAGAAGAAGAGGAAGAAGAAGAAGGAGAAGAAGGAGAAGAAGAAGAAGAAGAAGAAGAAGGGAAAGAGAGAGGCAGACTGGGAATATGAACTGACCAGTCAACGTCCATGTTCAGCGGGGAACCAATTACAGAAGCCAGACCTTCCACCTTCTACAACCCACAATGACCCTGGGTCCATGTTCCCAGAGGGATAGAGAATGGGAAAGCTATCAGGGGAAGGGATGAGATATGGAGATTGGGTGGAGGGAATTGTGTGGAGCTGTACCCCTCCTATCCTATGGTTTTGTTAATTTATCCTTTCTTAAATAAAAAATAAATTTTTAAAAAAGGTGACACAATGTCAGAGTCATGATATTGTTTGATTATGATTCTATCAATTGGTGAATGTCAGTATAAAAAAATGAGGTTGTTCTCTGAATACTGATTGCTGCTTGTTTTCATAGTTGCCAATGTCTCAATTTAAAATTTTTCACATGCCTTTGTCTATAATTTATTATTAATGATATTGTTGATTCAACTTGTTCATCACTAGTCTTCCGTTCTGAAGTATCATCACTGGGTATGACATAATGGAATAAATTCATCACCATAAAATCATGCATTTGCACAGGGTCCCAATGTAAAATGGTATATAAGAACCTAAGTTGGTGGTAGGTGCAGTGCACAGACATCATGGAAAGATAAGAGACTGTACCCATGTGCCAACGATGCCCTGCAAATCATTATTCCCCTAAACAAATCAATCAAAATACTTCTTCACTGGGTAACATAAGGGACCGCTGAAGTGCCTCAAATGAAGAACCATAAAACTTATGTGTCTATCATACATTCCAGAAAGAGAAATTACTTTAAACCTCATTAGTTGTTTTATTTTTAAAACTTTAATTTCTGGTATATTTATTTCCATCATAAAATGAGTCTGGGTCTCCATATGAAGCCTCAAAATTGCTGTCAGTAATCACTGTTCATTTCCTTGACTGATCCAAGATGAAAATCAAAGGTTATTTGTAAAAGAAAAAATGAAAATTCTCACTCTGTGAGAGCCAGAAGCCAGATGATTGATAAGAGTTTCTTACATAGTATTAGAATAGAATTTCTTTTGTATATATAAAAATCACCTTTAGAGCCTTGCTGAAAAAAACTGGTGAGCCCTACCTCCTGAGATTTGACTTCATTCTATCTGGCTGGTGTACAGAAATCTGCCATTTTTAAATGAGGAGCTTCAATTAGCATCTAAGGGATTCAGAACGAAATGATTGTGGGGCTATATGATGAAAAGCAATGTATTTGTTGACAGGTATTTAGTGGTTGCAGAATTTATGAGTCTTCTTACTATCTGCAGCAGCAGGAAATTAAAAAGTGACAATTTCCTTCATGATACTGAAATATTGTTTGCTGTATTATTTTCTCATTCTTTGTAATAAAATACACAGGGTTCTAAGACATTTCACCAAAGGTGAGAATTGTTATGAAACCACTAAGAAAGTAAAAAAAAAAAAAGGAAGAAAAGAAAAAGAAACAAAAAACCAAAGAAACTTTACTACAGTTTAATATGCCCAGATTTAAGATTCTTGTTTCTCAGAAATGTTAACTTCCTTCCTCAGTAAAGGTATCAAGCTGTTATTACTAAATATGCTACAACTAGCAATATAGTAACTAATTTTAAATACTGAACATTTCTGGCTTGTCAACAATTTTTTCAGAGCTATCAATAAAAGCATATGAACTATTCTAGGAGATATTTAGAAAGTTTTTAACTATATGTTTATAATGCTTTTTATCTCCCTATCTGTGTTTGTAAGATCTACATTTTTTCATGAATCATTGTTTTGTGAGATAAATACAAGAAGAAAACAGAAATCTTGGGGAAGCAATTACAGAAGCCAGACCCTCCACCTTCTGCACCCCAGAATGACCCTGGGTCCGTACTCCAGGAGGGTTAAAGAATAGGAAAGCTATCAGAGGAGGGGATGGGATACAGAGTTCTGGTCGTAGGAATTGTGTGGCGTTGTACCCCTCTTATCCTATGGTTTTGTCAGTGTTTCCTTTTTATAAATAAAAAGAAAAAAGGAAAAAAGAAATATTTTCAAAAATATAAACACTATGCAGGATATTACACTGTAATTTAATTAAATATGCACTGATATCTTAATAATAGATTCTAAGGCTCATTTGACTATAAATCTAGTCTTTGCATTTCAACAACACTTTTACTTATGATTTTTTTTTATTTATTCCCTTTTGTTGCCCTGGTTGTTTTATTGTTGTAGTTATTATTGTTGTTGTCGTTGTTGGATAGGACAGAAAGAAATGGAGAGAGGAGGGGAAGACAGAGAGGAGGAGAGAAAGTTGCCTGTGAAGCAACTCCCCTGCAGGTGGGGAGCCGGGGTTCGAACCGGGATCCTTATGCAGGTCCTTGTGCTTTGCGCCACCTGCGCTTAACCCGCTGCGCTACAGCCCGACTCCCTACTTATGATTTTTTTATCATTCTTGATCATAGCAAAATAAGAAAGACCTTTTGCTACTAATTTAAAGTCTATATTCCCTTGCAGAGGTATGGAAGAGTAATGCAGTTGGTTTTGTATTTCAAGGATCACAAGGACAATCTTATTAAATACATACATAGTTGGCTTGTAGGGGAAGATGGAGGACTGAGAAGCTGTAGCAGCATGTGCTCTGATCACATCTTCTGGAAACGGTAGGATTTTCTGCCTTTAGCAGGCCAGTCAATAAGGGGTCCTAGTGGTGACACAAAAGAGGTGACTATAATTTAATTTGGGTTAAGAATTAGAGTAAAGGTGGCACGGACTAGCGGGTGGGCTGCTCCAGACTTCCCAGGCAGCGGCGGACAAGGCGGGTGCGCTGGCACTCTCCTTGGCCCGGGAAAGCGGCTCCTCCGCTGGTTGCAGAGCGCTGCTGGGCGGCCAGCAGAGGACCGGGAGGGAGCACTATAGCTCGGGGGCTTTCTCTTGGGAGTCTCCAGGGACCACCGCGACCCTGAGGGCGGATCCAAAGACTCCTTAAGTATAGCTCTCATTGGATCAAAGGACTTGGAGCTAGTTTTCATTTTCGAGAAATCCTTTGAAAAAGTCTGGAGGGGGGTGGTTTCTCGGAAGATGGCGGACTGAGAAGTTGCTAGCCGCAGAGCTCCGAACACATCTCCTGTAAACAGTAGAATTTTCTGCCTTTAGCAGGCCAGCCAGTAAGGGGCCATAGCGGTGACACCAAGGAGGTGACTATAACTTAATTTGGGTTCAGAATTAGAGTAGGGGAAAAAAATTCTTTTTTCTTCCTTTTAATTTTCAAGCATACTTCCTCCCCCCCCATAAGCAGTCCCTGGGGACCAGCTCCTAGCAGGATACCTCACACCACCAAACAGAGTGCTTTTTTGAATTCACTGATACACATGTGGGAATTTCCTTGCACTGCTCTTTAATTACAACTCTTTTTCTGATCTTCTCCCTTTTCTCTCTCTTGTCTAGCTCTCTCTTTTTTTTAAAATCTTGACATACACTTCTTCCTTCTTCTTTGCCTTTCTGAATTTGTGAATTATTTTGGGGAAGAAATCTGACTCAGAGTGGACTCTCTATGTGTGTATCTCTGCTCTAGTTCCCTTTCCCCTCTGGTTATCCCTAGAATATACAGTGGATAGTAGATTTGCATAACTGTCTATTCTTGCTATCCTCTCTTTCTTTTCTCTTTCTTCACTGGGATTTGGTTACTATTTTTTCACAGACTGGAGAAATTGTTTGGCTAACTGGTAACGATTAAACTACTTCAATACTTACTTCCGTTGCTACTGTAATTCCTGAGGTTGGTGAGTGAAATTGTCATAAAGGTATTTAGTACAGTGTTACTTGTACTCAAGACACAACAACTGAGGAACAACAGAGCATAAAAAAAAGAAACACATAAATCAAAAAAATGGGTAGATCAAAAACAAATAAAACTGCTACTCCAATGAATGCAGACAAGAGGCCAGAAGAAACTACAAATCAGCCAGAAGTAACCATAGATAAGAAAAGTATGCAAGCAATAATAAACTTATTAATCACAGAAATGAAAACAACATTGGAGGAAAGGAATGGCAGTATTAGGGAAACAACAGTTGAGACCCCCAAGGAAAATACTGATTATCTTGAGGCAATTAGAGAACTGAAAGCTGAAATAGCTGTAATGAAGAAAGAAGCTGAGGAAAGGGAAAGCAGACTAACAGAGGCAGAAAACAGAATTAGTCAGACAAAGGATGAGTTAGAGAAAACTAAGAAAGAGGTGAAAGAGCTTAAAAAGAGATGGAGAGACACTGAAAACAACAACAGAGATAAATGGGATGATCTCAAAAGAAGTAACATTTGTATAATTGGCCTGCCAGAGGAAGAAAGAGAGGAAGGGGAAGCAAACATTCTACAGGAAATAATATAAGAAAAATTCCAGACCTGAATAACAGAAAGGATATCAAGGTTCAAGAGGCCCAGAGAGTACCAAACAGAATCAACCCAGACCTGAAGACACCAAGACACATCATAGTCACAATGCTTTCAGCTTCTGTCCATTGAGTATGATGTTGGTTCTAGGTTTGCTATATATAGACTCCAGATGGCTTCACAAACGAATTCTACAAAACTTTCAGGAAACAGTTAATACCCATACTTCTTAAGCTATTCCATGAGATTGAAGAAACAGGAATACTCCCTTTCACCTTATATAGCCAACATCACCTTGATACCAAAAGCTGATAGGGACAGAACAAAAAATGAAAACTAAAGACCAATATCTCTGATGAGCATAGATGCCAAAATATTAAACAAGATCTTGGCCAACCGGATACAGCAACACATCAAAAAGATTGTTCATCATGACCAAGTGGGATTCATCCCAGGAATTCAAGGCTGGTTCAACATCCATAAGTCAATCAATGTCATTCACCACATCAATAAAAGCAAAGCCAAAAACCACATGATTATCTCAATAGATGCAGAGAAAGCCTTTGACAAATTCCAACACCCATTCATGCTCAAAACTCTACAAAAAATGGGAATAGATGGAAAATTCCTCAAGATAGTGGAGTCTATATATAGCAAACCTAGAACCAACATCATACTCAATGAACAGAAGCTGAAAGCATTCCCCCTCAGATCAGGGACTAGACAGGGCTGTCCACTGTCACCGTTACTCTTCAACATAGTATTGGAAGTTCTTGCCATAGCAATCAGGCAAGAGAAAGAAATCAAAGGAATACAGATTGGAAGGGAAGAAGTCAAGCTCTCACTATTTGCAGATGATATGATAGTATACATAGAAAGACCTAAACAATCCAGTAGAAAATTACTGGAAGTTATTAGGCAATATAGCAAGGTATCAGGCTACAAAATCAATGTACAAAAATCAGTGGCATTTCTTCATGCAAACAGTAAATATGAAGAAGAAGACATCCAGAAATCACTCCCATTTACTGTTTCAGCAAAATCAATCAAATACCTAGGAATAAAGTTGACCAAAGAAGTGAAAGACTTGTATACTGAAAACTATGAGTTGCTACTCAAGCAAATAGAAACTGATACCAAGAAATGGAAAGATATCCCATGCTCATGGATTGGAAGAATAAATATCATCAAAATGAATATTCTCCCCAGAGCGATAGACAAATTTAATGCAATACCCATCAAAGTTCCACCAAGCTTCTTTAAGAGAATAGAACAAACACTACAATCATTTATCTGGAACCTGAAAACACCTAGAATTGCCAAAAACATCCTAAGGAAAAGAAACAGAAATGGAGGCATCACACTCAGACCTTAAACTATATTATAAAGCCATCATCATCAAAACAGCATGGTACTGGAAAAAAATAGGCACACAGACCAGTGGAACAGAATGGAAAGCCCAGAAGTAAATCCCAACACCTATGGGCATCTAATCTTTGATAAGGGGGCCCAAAGCATTAAATGGAAGAAGGAGGCTCTCTTCAATAAATGGTGCTGGGAAAACTGGGTTGAAACATGCAGAAGAATGAAATTGAACCACTTTATCTCACCAGAAACAAAAATCAACTCCAAATGGATCAAAGACCTAGATGTCAGACCAGAAACAATCAAATACTTAGAGGAAAACATTGGTAAAACACTTTCCCACATACACCTCAAGGACATCTTTGATGAATCAAACCCAATTGCAAGGAAGACTAAAGCAGAAACAAACCAATGGGACTACATCAAATTGAAAAGCCTCTGCACATCCAAAGAAACTATTAAACAAACAGAGAGACCCCTCACAGAATGGGAGAAGATCTTCACATGCCAGACATCAGACAAGAAACTAATCACCAAAATATATAAAGAGCTCAGCAAACTTAGCACCAAAAAAGCAAATGACCCCATCCAAAAATGGGCAGAGGATATGAACAAAACATTCACCTCAGAGGAGATCCAAAAGGCTAACAAACATATGAAAAACTGCTCTAGGTCACTGATTGTCAGAGAAATGCAAATTAAGACAACACTAAGATACCACCTCACTCCTGTAAGAATGGCATATATCAAAAAGGACAGCAGCAACAAATGCTGGAGAGGATGTGGGGACAGAGGAACCCTTTTACATTGCTGGTGGGAATGTAAATTGGTACAGCCTCTGTGGAGAGCAGTCTGGAAAACTCTCAGAAGGCTAGACATGGACCTTCCATATGATCCAGTAATTCCTCTGCTGGGCTTATACCCCAAGGACTCCATAACACCCAACCAAAAAGAGGTGTGTCCTCCTATGTTCATAGCAGCACAATTCATAATAGCTAAAACCTGGAAGCAACCCAGGTGCCCAACAACAGATGAGTGGCTGAGAAAGCTGTGATATATATACACGAAGGAATACTATGCAGCTATCAAGAACAATGAACCCACCTTCTCTGACCCATCTTGGACAAAGCTAGAAGGAATTATGTTAAGTAAGCTAAGTCAGAGAGATAAAAATGAATATAGGATGATCCCACTCATCAATAGAAGTTGAGGAAGAAGATCTGAAAGGGAAACTAAAAGCAGGACCTGACCAAATTGTAAGTAGGGCACCAAAGTAAAAACCCTGTGGTGAGGGGTAGACATGCAGCTTCCTGGGACAATGGGGGGTGGGAGTGGGTGGGAGGGATGGCTCACAGTCTTTTGGTGGTGGGAATTGTGTTTATGTACACTCCTAATATAATGTAGTCATATAAATCACTAGTTAATTAATACAAGAGAGGGAAAATTAATAGTATGTCTCGAAGTTTTTTAAAACACAGACTGAATCTTTTTAATATATAGGTTGTGTAATTGATATGCGGACTCTCTCAAAAGTCTAGACCAAGTAGATCAGAAGCAACCAATAGCACAGCTATATACAAGATACTGGGTACTGTACAGCAAACCCTAACAAAAGGACTTTTCAAAGTTAACCCAATTAACAAATAATGTGATGATAACATTAACCCCGATTGTCTTTTGGAACTCTAAGACAGCAGGAACCTCACATCTCCACTATAGAGCCTCTACTTCCCCCAGTCCTGGAACCCTTGGATAGGGCCCACTTTCCCCTATTCCTCTCCCAATCCATATCAAATAATATTGCACCTGCTGATCACAACCTAATCAACGCAACGATTGCCACCTTAACATGCTTCACTTCAGACTGTGTCCAGAGACTTCACGTGTGTAATGACAACCCTTCAGCTTCATTACTCAGGTGAGACCTTTCCTTTCTTAGTATACTCTAATTCCATCCCAGGTGGTTCACTTTCTAACAATGTCCCAAAACCTAGATATAGACCAGGTTCTGTGAGAGAGATCATATGTTCACACGTATCCATAAACTACTACAAAATATATACCTGAAAGCAGAAGTACACTAGAGTATACAATGAGTATCCCCCTAACACTTCCTCTCCACTATTCCAAGTTTTGGGCCTATGATTGTTCAACAATTTGTTTGGCTTTGTATGTTAACTCTCTTTTCAGTCACCAGGTTCCAGATGTCATCAGGATGCTGGCCAGGATTCCCTGGACTGAATACCCCACCAATGTGTCCTGGAGCTACACTCCCCAGAGACACACCCTACTAGGGAAAGAGAGAGGCATACTGGGAGTATGAACTGACCAGTCAACGTCCATGTTCAGCGGGGAAGCAATTACAGAAGCCAGACCTTCCACCTTCTACAACCCACAATGACCCTGGGTTCATGCTCCCAGAGGGATAGAGAGTGGGAAAGCTATCAGGGGAGGGAGTGGGATATGGAGATTGGGTGGTGGGAATTGTGTGGAGTTGTACCCCTCCTACCCTATGGTTTTGTTAATTAATCCTTTCTTAAATAAAAGAAAAAAAAAGAACACCAGAAGTAGTGGTATTATACATGTATGAGGTCCTGGAGAAAAAAAGAAAACCTCATAAATTATGTAGTTTCCTCTCAATTTTACCATAATATTTAATCAGCTTTGGGACTAGCAAAATTGCTTCCCTTGACAGTGTGCCTACTTTGCCACACACACAACCCAGATCTGAGCCTGACGCCCAGTACATCAGAGAGAAACTTCAGTGTTGTGGTGTCTCTGCCCACCTCCCTACCTTCATGTCTGCCTCTGTCACTATCTGAAAAAGTCAACCCAGAGCAGCGGAACTCCAATGACAACAACAACAAAAATTCATCAGTTTCAATTATACTTCTGAATAATCAAAAGTCAAAATTCTTGCCAACCTGTAAAATTATAGTTCATTACTCATAATTTCAAAAAAATAATAAAAGCAGAGATGTTATGGAATTCATTCAATACCTTACTACTGATAATACATATTCTATAACAACTGTATTTTTGTCTATTCTTTTTGACAACATTCCCAACAGTATGTGGAGATGGGGATAATTGTGAATATTAGAGAAGTCAGTAAAAATGTGTTTTTGGACAACAAAAAAGCAAAATGACAACATAGAAATTCTGGAAAGCTATTTGAAAGACATTGAAAACTGACTGAAAACTGTAAATCAAAAGAAATTATACACTCTAAAATACATTGGAGGAGTAAATAATCTAAAAGATTTGCTTTTCCTTTTTTAAGTAAAATGTGTTTTTTTCCCCAAAGAAAAGTATATTCTCTTAGACATTAAAAGAAATATCCTGCATACAATATAGCACAGAGTACGCCTTGAATGAGTAAAATGGACGGATGCATTCATGAGATCTCTGTAAGATCAGTGTGGTTTTGAAAGAGTATGGGGAAAAATGAGAATACTATTTAGAAACTTCAAGAATGATTGTGAGTCTTTCAATAACTTATTTTCATCATTATGAACATCATAATGATATTCATACAGTTGCCATAAAAACTGGTTAAGAGGTTCTGGTTATGCAAAACATTTTCATGCCTGAGACATCAGAGGCTCCAGGTTCAATCCTATACACTCCCCACTCCCAACCCCAATCATAAGTCAGAGCAGAGCAGTACTCTGGTATATGAAATAAAATAAAATAAAATAAAATAAAATAACTAATTAACATTTGGTAAGGGGTCAAGAAATAGCTCACTCAGCACACTTTTCCATTCAAAAGGACCCAGGCACCATGTTACCTACACAAGTAGCGAAGCAATGGTGTTATGCCTCCCTCTGTGCCTTTCTCCCTCTCACCCCCTATCTGAAAAAGACTAAGAGTTGGTAAAACAGGAAACTTCCTATAATTATATAAATATATATATACATATACATATGAGTATAAGTATATTAATGTAATGTGGCTGGGAGTGGAGAATGTAGATAACACACAACATGCAAACAAAATTTATATACTAACCATGTTTACATTCTACTTAGTTTGAAGTTCATGCAAAAATAAATGAATAAACTCAATGTTAAGTATAGTCATAATCTTAAGACAACCAGTCACAATTAGCATCATAAAAATGAATGAATATCCTGAAAAATGCCTCTAATTTTTAAGCTTTTTCCAAGTTGTTTTACTTTAAGAATTATTAGGTAGAAAGTTAGTGGTAAGTAGTAAGAGAAGTTCACATACATCTTGGTCCATGAATAATAAACACCAAACTACCCACAATGATATTGTATGCATAGTTTTCTAATTCCAGCCTTGAAAAGATAATTTTAAAGCATAAAGGAAATGCTATGTGGTAGCAAAGTATTCTGCATGCAGCAGGCAAACTGCAGAAATCAGAATAAAGAAATTAAATGCAAAGGAATGGGATGAATAAATCAAAATAGAATATCAAGTGGGATAAAAATGACATAACCCAAAACTATGCTGTCTGCAGGAAACCCACCTAACTCAACAAGACAAACACAGACTAAAGTGAAAGGATGGAAAACTATCATACAGGCCAATGGCCCACAAAAGGGGCAGGAACAGCTATTCTCATATCTGACACAATAGACTTTAAAATAAATAAAATTAAAAAAGAAAGGGATTGACACTACTTAATGCTCAGAGGATCAGTCAATCAATAGGACTTAACAATTATTAACATCTATGCACCCAGTGAGAAGCTATCTAAATACATCAAACATCTACTGAAAGTTGTTGTATGTTTTACATTGGGTCATTTTAGTTCTCTCCCACCAAGAGAATTGGATCAGTCCAGTTAGTTTCACGGGCCCGCTTGGCCCCGCCCCTGGGAACCCCGAGAGAGGGTTCCAGAGTTCCAGAGTTCTAGAGTTCGAGAGTTACAGAGTAAGAGAGAGTGCTTGCGCCACCGCAAATAGACAGCAGAGTTCTGTTTGGTGATTAGTTTTTCTTAGTTTATGAATCGTTGTTCCTGAATAAAGAAATACAGCTTCCCTGCCCAGCCGTATGTCTCTGGTCGTCTCTGTTACCCGCCCGTGAAGCTAGCCCGGCCAGCTAGAGCCTCCGAATTTTAACAACAAATGGCACCCACGTGGACCTGACCTGTGCATGTAAAGACAATTTGGCTACCTATGTACTATGGCCTTCTCTTCTGCTTGTGAAGAGATCTCCAAAGGCCTCTGCTCTTTCTTCACAAGACTGTTTTGCTGTTTCTGGAACATTTATCTCTGGACCACTCTGTGGTTTCCACTCGCTCAGGCGAACTCAGAACAGCCAGCAGGAATAGACAGCGGGCGGGAGGTGAGGCGTGGAGCTGCTGTTTCCACCTGGTTAAACAGCCAGCTAGCCGGCTGCGCCCAGACAACCCCGCGCACTGCGCCCACAGCCCCGCAGCCCCGCAGCCCACAGGAGGCCGATGCCAGCACACAGGAGCCCGATGCCAACACGCTAGAGCCCGATGCCAACACGCAGGAGCCCAATGCCACCACACAGGAGCCCAATGACAACACACAGGAGCCTGATGCCACCACACAGGAGCCCAATGCCAGCACGCAGGCCAGCCCACATGAGCCGGCTCTCCACCGCGTGGCGCAGGGCACTGGACGCGTGATCCCTCCATGCTGCTCGGCCACTGCGAGCAGGGCAGCAGACATGGCAGAGCCATGGGGCAGGGCCGCGGCGGCCTATCATGGTCGCCACCCCTGTGCACCTCGGCCCGCGCCTTTAACAATGCTGGCCCGCCTGCCCTCTTGCTATGAATTCTGGAACGATCCCGGACCTCCTGGACCCCCAGACTCCCTGCCGAAACTAGGCACAGGAGATCTCCAGCTGCCGGTCCGGTCTAAAGACAGACAAGCTGGAGTACACAGAGATTTGTGCAGAGATCGCAACCTGCAATTCCTAGAAGTGAAGCTACGCAGGAGGCTACCTCCAGATGGTGAACCCTCCCCCAACAACTAAGACAGTACAGATTTAAATTCGTGTTTAAAATGGCATGTCTTCGTAACAAAGGTTTCTCTCCTTCTATATTAATGACCATGTTTATGTGTATGTTTAGTTTGGTAAACAGTAACTTTAAGGCTAAATTCTTACTAGACAAAGTTAAATGAAAAAGGTTTTCAACGTAATTCTCATAAAGATAAAATTAACGTACATTTAAAGTCTGAGGTAAAAATTAGTTAACAATCAATATATTTTAACTAAGTTGGTCTAAACAAAAGGTTAAATAGACTTGTTGATATGTAAAAATCTCCATTACCTTCTCTATTAAAAATGGTAGATTGCACAATGGCTATGCTAATTATTCTCATGCCTGAGGTTTCCTTTCCTGGCACACCTAGGGTGTGTCTCCATCTTGAATGGGTGTAACAAAAGGTTAAAAAGGCGTTGTTGATATGTAAAAGTCTCAAATTCCTTCTCTATTAGAACATTAGATTTTGCTTTGGTTATGCTAATAACAAGTTTGTTTCATATTAAGTAAATTGCAGCCAGCTGCCTTTGGGACTCTAGGCCGCTTTCCGCCCCCATGCAAATGCCTGTCGAGGCAAGTACGCCCCCCAGAGGCAAGAAAGTATGCCCCCCAGAGGCAAGAAATGTTTTTTTAAGCTGATAAAGTTTTGCCCACAGAGGCAAAAAAGGCCCCCTCAGGCCTTCCCTTGGCAGCACACTGGTTCTTGTTACTTGCTTACATGTTTCTCCATGTTTGTGCCAGTTTCCTTTTTAAAAAAATGCCTGTATGATAGAGGTTTCTGTTCACCCCACACCCTTGATACTGTAGTCATTTAGTTAAAAAGAAAAGGGGGAATTGTTGTATGCTTTACATTGGGTTGTTCTAGTTCTCCCCCGCCAAGAGAATTGGATCAGTCCAGTTAGTTTCACGGGCCCACTTGGCCCCGCCCCTGGGAACCCCGAGAGAGGGTTCCAGAGTTCCAGAGTTCCAGAGTTGGAGAGTTACAGAGTAAGAGAGAGTGCTTGCGCCACCGCAAATAGACAGCAGAGTTCTGTTTGGTGATTAGTTTTTCTTAGTTTATGAATCGTTGTTCCTGAATAAAGAAATACAGCTTCCCTGCCCAGCCGTATGTCTCTGGTCGTCTCTGTTACCCGCCCGTGAAGCTAGCCTGGCCAGCTAGAGCCTCCAAATTTTAACAACAGAAAGTGCTACAGGAATATACTAATAGCAACACAGTAATTGTAGGAGACTTCAACACCGCACTCTCTAAACAGATCATCCAAGTAGAAAATCAATAAATAAATGAGGGAGCCTTTAGGTTCATGATTGTTCAACAATTTGTTTGACTTTGTATGTTAACTCTCTTTTCAGCCACCAGGTTCCAGTTGCTAACATGATGTCAACCAGACTTCCCTGGAGAGACAAACCCACCAATGTGTCCTGGAGCTCCGATTCCCCAGAGCCCTACCCTAATAGGGAAAGAGAGAGGCAGGCTGGGAGTATGGATCGACCTGTTCACACCCATGTTCAGCGGGGAAGCAATTACAGAAGCCAGACCTTACACCTTCTGCATCCCTCAATGACCCTGGGTCCATACTCCCAAAGGGTTAACGAATAGGAAAGCTATCAGGGAAAGGGATGGGATACGGAGTTCTGGTGGTGGGAATTGTGTGGAGTTGTACCCCTCTTATCCTATGGTTTTGTCAATGTTTCCTTTTTATAAAAAGAAAGAAAGAAAGAAAGAAAGAAAGAAAGAAAGAAAGAAAGAAAGAAAGAAAGGAAGAGAGGGAGGGAGGGAGGAAGGAAGGAAGGAGCTAAATGAGGAGATAGATAAACTAGAACTATTGGACATTTTTAGAGTCTTTCATCCCAAGAAACTGGAATACACATTTTACTCAAGTCCACATGAGTCATTCTCAAGGACAGACCATATGTTAGGCCACAAAGACAGCATCAGCAAATTCAAGAGCATTCAAATCATCCCAAGCATCTTCTCAGACCACAGTGGAATGAAACTAACACTTAACAATCAACAAAAGATTAGTAATAGTCCCAAAATGTGTGGAATCTCAATAGTACACTACTTAACAACTACTGAGTCAAAGAAAGAGGAAATAAAGGAAAAAATCAAAATGTTTCAAGAGTTCAATGAAAATGGAGACACAAGCTATCAAAATATTTGGGATACAGCTAAGGCAGAATGTCATACATCAGAAAAGGTAACAGCAGCAAATGCTGGAGAGGTTGTGAGGTCAAAGGAACCCTCCTACACTGCTGGTGGGAATGTCAATTGGTCCAACCTCTGTGAAAAATAGTCTGGAGAACTCTCAGAAGGCTAGAAATGGACCTATCCTATGATCTTCCAATTCCTCTCCTGGGGATGTATCTTAAGGAACCCAACACACCCATCCAAAAGTATCTGTGTACACATATGTTCTTAGCAGCACAATTTGTAATAGCCAAAACCTGGAAGCAAGCCAGGTTCCCCATTCTCCAAAGGGAGCTTGGGTCAACAAACTCTGCTACTTGAGAAAGATGGGTCCTGAAATGAGTGCAGTATAGAATGTTCTTAGTTATGAACACAGAAAGCAAGCTGAGACCTACAGGGATGCAGAGGTTACACAGGCTTCTGTGATGAATATGGGCCCCAGATCAAGTTGATGGGGTTTACAGTTAACAATATTTATATACTTTTCCCTTACTTGGGAGCTACTCTATTCCGTGATCCAGCTTTCTAATCCTATTTCCAACTTTGACACCATCTCCCCGGAAAAATACCATTAGCTCACCTGCATGTTAGCTGTTGGGCTCAGGCAAAAATTAATAAAAGTCATGGAATCCTTGGAATATTCCAAAAATAGACCTAAAATAGATATTCCAAAATAGAGACCCCAAATCTCATCTATTATAGTCTTGGCTTTGTTCTGCCTTATAACTTAATGCTTTATCAGCCACCAAGTTGCAGATGCTACCGTGACGCCAACCTGACTACCCTGGACAGATGACTTCAACAGTGTACCCTAGAACCCCACCACACCAGAGCCCTACCCCACTAGGGAAAGACAGAAATAGGCTGGAAGTATGAATCAACCTGCCAAAGCTCGTGTCCAGTAGAGAAACAATTACAGAAGCCAGATCTTCCACCTTCTGCATCTTATAACTATTCTGGGTCCATGCTCCCAGAGGGATAAAGAACAGAAAAGCTTCCAATGGAGTGGGTAGGATACAGAACTCTGGTGATAGGAACTGTATGGAATTGTACCCTTCTCATCCTACGGTCTTGTCAATCATGATTAAATCAATAATAATAAAAAAAACATATTCACTGTCTGTCCCTTTCCAGGTAAAGTTAACTAGGCCTGGCCATGACAAAGCAGTCACTGTAGAGATTGAGCATTTTTTACTGTATCACAATACTAGCAACTGGGCTCTAAAGCTTCTTTATGATAAGAAACTTAAACTATATAGCACAGCGGGTTAAGCGCAGGTGGCGCAAAGCACAAGGACCAGTGTAAGAAACTTAAACTATGAATAAGTTAGAACTTTTTAATTTTCTTTTAATATTTTAATTTATTATTTATTGAATAGAAACAGAGAGAAATCAAAAGGGAAGGGGGAAGTAGAAAAGGAAAGAAATACCTGCACCACTGCTTCACCACTCAAGAAGCTTTCCACCTGCAGGTGGAGATTGGGGGCTTGAGCCTGGATCATTCTGCATTGTAACATGTGAGCTCAACCAGGTGCGCCACTGTCAGGCTCCATATGAAGACTTTTTTTTTTCTTGGAAGCATATTGAGCAGCAGCATAACTATGTGGAGACTTAGTTTTAACTAGTTAATGAGTGTTACTTTTTGGGTATTTTATAAAATGAATCATGAGTGACAGAAATCTAGTAATATAAAATCATTATAATGGTACAAATTACAAAAAGAAAGTCATGCTTTCTTATTTCCCCAAGTGTCCTGGAAAAATGGAGTTTTTCTGTGCTTCTCTGCTAAGCCACATTCTACTATTATTGAACACAATGAGCGGTAGAACACTAATATCCACTAATAACCTAGCCATTGCTTAAATTACCCACTTGGGTGCAAAGAAAATTAAAAAGTAACCCAGTGAATATATGCATTTTTTTTTAAAACAAGCAACATTTTTAGCTCATCTTAATTGCTGTTTTCTAAAGGAGAGGCAGTAATATTTTCAAAGCTTTCAAATCTATCTAGGAGGAAGAGTGAAATCTGACTGGGCACAATAGGCATATCTCTAGGATGTCAAAACTTGCTGGAAATCAATAGAGTTTTCAACACAGAGAGACTGTAAGTATCACAGATTCATACTAAGGTAGTAGAACTAATTTTATATTTTCTTCATTCATGCTATTTTACTCTTTAGGTGAAAAATCTAACAATCAAGTGAGAATTTTTATATAATTCCAATTATTTAAAAATGGAAAAAATGGATAAAAAAGCCAAAAAAATAAATAAAATAACCAAAGTTTGATACCAAAAGGAACCTTCTATCCTAACCTTTGCTAATTACTGCTGTTCCTTTTGTTCTGTTATGAAGTTCATTCAATCTCATTTAGAGAGTCTGGTAGCAATATATGAGTCCATGTTATTTGCACTTTTGCTGTCTTAAATTAATTTCAAAACTCAAATCTGCACAAAATAACTCTAGCCTAAAGATTTTTGCAATTATGAGCTCTTTATGTAAATCCAAAGAAGAAACAAATGAAGTGAATAACAATCCATAGACATTTCTCTCAGTTCAGGAGAGAGGAATGATCAGAAATAGTTAAAACTTATCCTTTAAGTACTGCCATTAGATGATTTTAGACTAGTCAGCAACTCAATTGTGTGTGGCAGTTCAGATACATTTAACCAGTGAAATCAGGAGTAGAAAAGCCCTATGTGAGTTTTTCCCTAATGTCTAAAAGTTAGTTTAAACTTCTAGATGTAGAAAAATAAATTCTGATGTTTTATTAGAAAAAAAAATGTAGATATCTTCACTAACATGACTCATACTACATTTTCAAAAGTTCATTCAATTAGCACTTTTCAATGAATTTTTGTTTGTTTGTTTGAAAAGGATGCCAACTAGATGGATCAAATAAAAGAAAAATATCTCAAAAGGGCAAGAAAAATTGCAAAGGTTAGAGCAATATACTGCAAAGGTTGAAGAAGTCTGCAACTATCTGCAGAAAGGATGAGTTACTGATTCAAGTACAGCTTCAGAAAAATTCTGAGAGATTTGTTATGACTTGGAATAAGATGCTCCGAATAAAATCAAGCACCGGGTCTCAACTCATTCACAATAGATTTAAACTGACTATTTACTGTTTGATTTATTTTGTGTTTACTAAATAATTTCACTTTGACATCTTTATTAGGACTTTCTAAAATCATCTAGATTCTGAATAATCATAATTTTTGGATAAAAGAAAATAAACTCTATATTGTTTCTTTTTGTATGGGTACCATTGCTATTTTTAATACAATCTTGAATATTTAGGGAATACTCGATTCATGTTATTTATAAGTCAGGTATCTGTTACTCTCAAAAGACTTCGTCTAAAAGTGAATTGCATTTATGGAAAAAATTGAGGGGGGTGGGCGGTGGTGCACTGGGCAAAGCGCACATAGTACAAAGCACAAAGACCTGCTCAACGATCCCTGTTCGAGCCCCCAGATCCCTACCTGCAGGTGGTCACTTCATAAGTGATGAAGCAGGTCTGCAGGTCTGCAGGTCTGCAGGTCTCCCTCTCTCTCTCTCCCACTCTATCACCCCTCCTCTCTCGATTTCTCTCTGACCTACCCAATAAAAATGAAAAGTGCCCTCCAAGCGAAGTGGATTCGTAGTGCAGACACTGAGCCCCAGCAATAACACTGGAAGCAAAAAAAAAAGGAAGGAAGGTAGGTATAGGAAGGTAGGAAGGAAGGAAAAAAGAAAGGGAAGGAAGGAAGGAAGGCAGGAAGGAAGGAAGGAAGGAAGGAAAGAAGGGTGGATCAATAATTCTATAACCTAAAGGTCCTATACTGACTTCAGGACTCCTGTATTATGTTTGATGTAACTACCTCTCACATGACAGTTCTTAGCTCTTAGGTATTCTCTAAGGTGGAAAATATATTTCTCCATTGACTTGCTTCCTCATCAAGACTTAAAGTAAAAATGAATAGTAATAACATTAAAATGCTATCTAAA
Source organism: Erinaceus europaeus (assembly GCF_950295315.1). Classification (NCBI taxonomy): domain Eukaryota; kingdom Metazoa; phylum Chordata; class Mammalia; order Eulipotyphla; family Erinaceidae; genus Erinaceus; species Erinaceus europaeus. The sequence goes on along the minus strand of NC_080185.1, from coordinate 101,267,197 downwards.
ATATTCATAAGCAGTAAGGGTTAGAGCTGCTTGGTAAAGTAGAGATAGCTGTGAAAAGTCATCATGGGGAGTTGGGCGGTAGCGCAGCAGGATAAGCGCACGTGGTGCAAAGCGCAAGAACCCGCATAAGGATCCCGATTCAAGCCCCCAGCTCCCCACCTGCAAGGGAGTCGCTTCACAAGCGGTGAAGCAGGTCTGCAGGTGTCTGTCTTTCTCTCCCCCTCTCTGTCTTCCCCTTCTCTCTCCATTTCTCTCTTTCCTATCCAACAACGACGACATCAGTAACACCAATAATAACTACAACAATAAAACAACAAAGGCAACAAAAGGGAATAAATAAATATTTTTTAAAAATTAAAAAAAAAAGAAAAAGAAAAGTCATCATGAAGACAAGATGAAACCAGCTAACTTGGTTTTAGGACTTGGCTGGCTCAACTTCTGAGTGGCTGCTTGATCTTAATTTCTTTTGTATTCCAGTTTCCTGATAAAACACGGATGAAAGCAATACTTCCACTATAGGATTGCAGTGAAAAATAACTTTCTCAAGGTAGTGTGTAACACATTTAGAGATGTTAAAAAATGATTAATCAGGGGTTGGGCTGTATCACACCGGGTTGAGAGAACATAGTGTGAAGAACAAGGGTCAGGGTTCCAGCCCCTGTTCCCCACCTGCACTTGCACCACTTCACTTCGCAAGTGGTGAAGCAGGACTGTACGTGTCTATCTTTCTCTTCCCCTTTCAGTCTTCCCTTCTCCTTTCGATTTCCCTTCCCCTCTTGATTTCTCAACAAGCAGCAGCAACAACAATAACAGCAGTAACAACAATGGAAAAAAAGATGGCTACCAGGAGCAGTGAATTCGTAGTGCAGACACCCAGGCCCATCAATAACCTTGGAGGTAAGAAGAAGAAAAAATAAATAACCATTGCTGCTTTTTTAAAAAGTATCAGGTAGGGGCCAGGTGGTGGTGCACCTAGTTAACTGCTCATATTACAGTGCACAAGGATCCAGGTTTAAGCCCCTGGTCCCAAACTGCAGGGGGAGTTTCATGAGTGGTGAAACAGGGCTGAAGGTGTCTATCTCTGCTCTCCTCTCAAAGTCTCTCTGTCTCTATCCAATAATAAATAAAACATTAAATTTTTTAAAGTATTGGGGGTCGAGCAGTAGCGCAGTGGGTTAAGCACACCTGAAGCAAAGTGCAAGGACAGGCGGAAGGATCCCGGTCTGAGCCCCAGGCTCCCCACCTGCAGGGGAGTCGCTTCACTGGTGGCGAAGCAGGTCTGCAGGTGTCTTTCTCTCCCCCTCTCTGTCTTCCCCTCCTCTCTCTACTTCTCTCTGTCCTATCCAACAACAATGACATCAATAATAACAATAATAATAACCACCACAATGGTTAAAAAAAAAACACCAGGGTAACAAAAGGGAAAAAATGGCCTCCAGGAGTAGTGGATTCATGGTGCAGGCACCGAGCCCTGGCAATAACCCTGGAGGCAAAATAAATAAATAAATAAACTATCTGGAATAGAGTATATTTGAAGTGGAGTAGAAAATAACACATTATGTATAATATCACATTTTAATATTTATATTCATGAAAAGTTGAGTAATAAAATCCAAGTCAAAATTAACATAAATATTTATCTTTTAAATCAGGGTATAAATTTTGATTGAATAATGCTATTAGTGAGTCAAATATTAGTTGATTTTGAAATTTAATTAATTTTACTTGGCCTATGAAAACACTATCACATTTTAGTAAAGTGAAAAGTCAATGAAACTTGATGATCTATACTCCTTAGTAAAGAAAGATAAAACCAAATAGATATGGGGCCGGTGATAGCTCACCTAGTAGAGTGCACAGTTTACTATGTGCAAGGTCTGGTGTTTTAGCCTCTGGCAACCACATGGGAACACCAAAGGGAAAGCTTCAGGAGTTGTGGGGCAGTACTATGGTATCTCTTCTCTCTTCTCTATGACTTTCTCTCTCTATCTCTTACTCTCTTCCCAGAAAAAAAAAACCTGAATACTTCCTCTACAGTAAAGTGACAAAGTAGAATTAGTTGTGGAGACATGGCAAGAAGCAAAAGAGAAACAAAAATCCATCCTTTTGAGTCAGCATCTTTGTGTACTGGCTATAGGCAGTACTGAAGTTCATGTGATTAATGTCTTGCTTTGCACACATTCTTCATTCTCAGCATGCCTGCTTGGTGAGTATTGGTAAATCAGTCCTTGATAAATAATGCTTAGTGGTGCTCACAGCAAAATAACCACAAAAATATTAATAGATGTATAAGGAGAAGTCGGGATTAATTTTAGCCTGATTTAGTATCTCATACTAGACAAATGTCTTTTATTTTGACACTATAACTATTTTTCATCCAATGGTACACGTCATAGCACTGAAAACCTAAATAATAAACTTGAAGAAGTCAAAAGAGTGGTCAAGGAGGTGGCACAGTGAATAAAACACTGTATTTTCAAGCATGAAGTCCAGAATCGCAGCCCCAAAATCACATGTGCCAGACTGACACTCTATTTCTCACCCTCCCCCAATAAATATCATTTTATAAAGTAAAAAAAATGAACTGATTCTAAGCTTATGTGTAATTCTTTTAAAACTGTACAGTAACTTTCTCTTATTCTATCACATACATTCAGGGTGTAAATGTGATAGGCTATAATAACTGGAGACTATATGGTATTAGATTAAGTTACAACTTTAGGAATTTTAAAAGAATCCAGAAACTCCATCACAAAATACTAAAATTTAGAACATTTTTTGTAATCAAAATACTACAGTGTGAATAATAGAGTATTTAATATCAGCATATACAGAATGAATAATACATGTTTGAAATGTAAATCAATAATTTTCCACGAATATGTTTTACCAGATAACCTTTCAAAAATTAAATTATCACTTAGCAGTGGCATTTAATCTTTTTAAAATATGCCTTTTAGAATGCAATAAAATTGGATAATTATGAAATACCAAAAAACTAATATATATATATATATATATATATATCAGGCTACCTACCTATTGTATTAGTGCTTTATCTACAGAAAATATTTTATCTAATGCTGACTCTCCTTCTGACAACTCAAATGGTAATGTGTTATCAGTTAGCAGATATGCTGTGTAAATTAGTTTCACAATCAGCTTTGCAGAAAAAAGTAAATAATAAAAATTGCATCCTATATTTTATTAAAAATTAGCAAATATAAAAAAGTTGTGTGCATACATATGTCTCTGTCTCTAGTATTGATCTATCTATACTAACATAAGGGAGTACCTTTTTCACTGTAACAAAAAGATAAATTGCTACATAAACTTGTATTTTATATAGTTTACCAACCATGTGGTTTAAGCTATTCAGTCTTTCTGTCCTCAAGTTCCTCTTCTATAACCTTATGTGAGAGGCCTGTGGTGAGGACTAAGACAGTACACATATACAAAAATAAGTTTTAAGAAATGACATCAAAAGATGGTGGTATAGGAAGCCCTAAACCTTTCTGCTTCCCACAAATACACTAGCTCAGCAACAATCCATGGACAAATTCCATTTGTGAGAAATCCAGTAACAAATCCAAAGACTCCTGCAATCCCAGGCAAAGGCAATACCAGATTACCCAAATCCTGCAAGAAAATAGAAGACACTTATTCCATGGAGTCCCACTGGTACAGTACTACGCAATCAGGAAGAAATGTGCTATTTTGCAACCTCACTCAAGAAAGTAAAGGGGTTAACTTGATGTTTATCACACATCCCGCCACCACCACCACCCCCAGGACTCTCTAAATTATTGGTTTCTATCTTGCAAGTCTTAGAGTTTTAATAGGTCTGGTGCAGTCCAGCCACTGGGTGTAGAATATAGCTGATAACTATCTCTAGCATATACTCTGTATTATCCTTTTTGCACAGCACAAAAAGAAAAGACAGAAAGTTACAGTGTTCTCCTGGAGAATAAAAAGAGTTGATCTGTATGTTCTCTGCTCTAATTCTCCACATTTACCCAAATAACTTCTATTTTTAAATATATATATATATTTATTTTTAATCAACACAACAAGTACCACCTCGGTATGTTTCACTTCAGACTATGTCCAGAGACATCAGGCATGGAATGTCAACCCTTCAGCCTCATTACTTGGCTGAGACCTTTCCTTTCATAGGATTCTCTAATTCCATTCTAGGTGGTTCACTTCCCAATAAGGTCTCAAAACCTAGATATAGACCAGGTCCCATGAGATAGGGCATATGTTCACATGTATCCATAAATTAGGGCAAAATATATACCTGAAAGCAAAAGTACACAATAGTCTATAGTGAGTCAGTATCAAGTTCATAATGAAATAGTGTCTACTTAGACTTAGATACCCTCCTCACCTATTTCCTGTTACACTCCCCTAACTCATTCCCAAGCTATCCTTATCAATGCAAGGACTGCAAAAGCTGAATAAGGGCAAGAGACTGGCATACTTTAATGATGACTCTTTAGTCACTGTCAGGCCACCCCATCAGCTGGGGCCCTAGTCAGGGAGTCCTGAGATTCCCAAACAGACACGATGGGCCTAGACCTCGAATAAACCCCTCTCTCCATTGTTACCGGTCATCTATATCAGGAACAACAAAACAGACCCCTTTGTGGACCCCCATAGGACCTTTCCCTCAACTTGGATCAACAATGGTAGAGAATGTTCCATCCTCTGAAGGGAGGCTGGACAACATACTCTATGCTACACCTGAGGAAGATGGGTCGATATTGGGGCAGCTTGGAATGTTCCTACTGATAACCACAGAATGTGAGATCTGATCTACAGGGGTGCAAAAGTCACATAGGCTCCTAAGCTGAATATGGGTCCCAGATCAGATCAATTCCATGGGGTTTACAGTCAACAATATTTATATACCTTTCCCATATTTGGGAGCTACTCTCTTCTCAGATCCAGATTTATGGTCATTTTTCCAGCCATGACATCATCTCCCCAGACAATAACTTGGATCCACCTGCATATCAGATTTCAGGCTAAAAAAAAAAAAAAAAAAAAAACCTAGTATAGCCACAGGCTCTTTGGAATATAACTAAAATATGCCTACTAGCTATCTACAGAACGGAGAACCCCCCCCAACTCTTCATCTACACTACTCCAGCCTTTAGTTTCATGATTAATAAACAACTTGTTTGGCTTTATATGTTAACTCTCTTTTCAGCCGCAAGGTTCCGGATACTACCATGATGCCAACCAGAATTCCCTGGACAGACAACCCCACCAATATGTCCTGGAGCTCTGATTCCCCAGAACCCCGCCCCACTAAGAAAAGAGAGAGGGGCAGGCTGAAAGTATGGATCAACCTGTCAACGCCCATGTTCAGCGAGGAAGCAATTACAGAAGCCAGACTTCCACCTTCTGCATCCCACAAAGACCTTGGGTCCATATTCCCAGAGGGTTTAAAGAATAGGAAAGCTATCAAGGGAGGGGATGAGATACAGAGTTCTAGTGGTGGGAACTGTGTGGAGTTGTACCCCTCTTATCCTATGGTTTTGTCAGTGTTTCCTTTTTATAAATAATAATAATAATAATAATAATAATATATGTGTTTATTTTACCAGAGCACTGCTGAAAGTTCTGGCTTATCGTGGTGCATGGAATTGAACCTGGGACTTTGGTACTTCAGGCATGACAGTCTCTTTGCATAACCATTATGCTATCTACCCCTGACCCCAAATAACTTCTAGCTCACTAACCCTGGAGCTTTGATGGGTCTGACAGTCTAATTACCTGGGGAAAAAATGGAAATGGTGGCTTGGGTTACTAATGTCCAACACACTCCCCCTTTCTCAGAACAGAATAGATGATTCAAAATCTCAGTATCAGTTGCCCCATTTGGGAGGGAAATACTTGACTCATACATCTAGTACATTTTTGATACTGCAAACTGAAACTGACAGGGATGCAGAGGTTACACAGGCTCCTGTGCTAAATATGAATAGATATGAGCCCTAGGTCAGATCGATGGGGTTTATAGTTAACAGTATTTATATACTTTCCTCATATTTGGGAGATTCTCTCTGCCCTGATACAGCTCTCTAGTCCTACTCTTAACTCTGACACCATCTCCCCAGGCAATTTTAGTCCACCTGCATTTTAGCTTTTGGGCTCAGGCAAAAACAACTAGTCATGGACCTCTTGGAATATACCTAAAATAGACTTCCTAGCTTATTCCCACATGAAGACCCTTAGCTCCATCTGCTCTACTCTTACGTTTAGGTTCCTGATTATTAAACAAAATTTTCTGCTTTATATCTTACCACTTTTCAGCTGCCAAGTTGCAGATGCTACCATGACACCATTCTGATCAACTAGGCAGAGGACCTCACCAATGTGTCCTGGAACCCAACCTCCCCAGATCCCTACCTCACTAGGGAAAGAAAGAAACAAGCTGGGGGTATGGATTGACCTGCGAATGACCATGCTTAGCAGAGAAGCAATTACAGAAGCCAGACCTCCCCCCTTCTGCACCCCATAAAGATCTTTGGTCCATATTCCCAGAGGAATAAATAATAGGAACCATCCAATGGAAAGATGGGACACAGAACTTTGATGGTGGGAATTATATGAAGTTGTACCCCTATACTAATCCTATAATCTTGTTAATCATTACTAAATCAACAATAAAAATAATAAAATGGCTGCCAGGAACAGTGGCACTACTGCATCAATCCTGGAGGAAAAAAAAAAAGAAAAAAGAGAGAAGAAAAGAAAGGAAAAGAAAAAAATCAACATTATTATTAAGGCGATGCAGATTAAAACCAAAATTAGGTATCACCTCACACCTGTGAGAATGACCTATTTCAAAAAGACTGAAAACAGTACGTTAGCAAGGGAATAGAGAAAAAAGAAACACTTTTGGTGGGAATGTAAATCAGGACAACCATTTTGGAAAATAGTAATGAATGTTTGAATATACTAAACATAAAAATGCCTTATGATCTAACAATTCCACTTCCAGGTATCTGAAAAATATGAAAAAAATAACTCAAGGAGTTACATGCACAACCCACTGTTTAATGCAACACTATTTTTTGATACATTTGCTAACAGGCTGCGGTTATGGATCGACCTGTCAATGCCCATGTCTAGAAGAGAAGCAATTACAAAAGCCAGACCTGCCACCTTCTGCACCCCATAAAGATCTTTGGTCCATACTTCCAGAGGGATAAAGAATAGGGAAGTTTCCAATGGAGGGGATGAGATACAGACAGAACTCCGGTGGTGGCAACTGTATGAAACTGTACCCCTCTTATCCCACAATCTTGTTGGTCATTATTAAATCACTAATATAAATAAATAAATAAATAAATAAATAAAGCAAAATGAAAATGAAGAAAATGTCCATTGATAGATGATCGAATAAAGATAGTATATATATGCATAAATAAATACTATTCAGCTATTGAAAAGACGAACTCTTACAAACAACAAAATTAAACTAATGGAGTTATGAGAAATAAAGCAATAGAAAAAATATTGTATAATTCACTTGTCTGAACAATACAACGGGAAAATATTACACAAATTTAAAAAATGAATAAATTAATGGGCATTGGCATTAAAACTTGGGTTATAAATTTATTATAGAGTGGGGGGGTGAGCAGGGATGATAGCATAATGGTCATGCAAAACAAACTCTCATGCCTGGGGCTCCCAGGTCCCAGGTTCAAACCCCCACACCACCATGCCAGAGCTGAGTAGTGCTCTGGTAAAAAAAAAAAAATTAAACAGCTAAGCAAACGTTGTGCAAAGTGCTAGGACCGGCTCAATGATCCCGACTCCCCACCTGCAGGGGAGTCGCTACACAGGCGGTGAAGCAGGTCTGCAGGTGTCTATCTTTCTCTCCCCGTCTCTGTCTCCCTTTCCTCTCTCCATTTCTCTCCCATCTAACAATGACAACATCAATAACAACTACAATGATAACTACAACAATAAAAAACAAGGACAACAAAAGGAAAAATAGATAAATAAAATTAAAAAGTGTGGGGGTAAGATTGGACAGGGTCTAATGAATAGTAGTGGGGGATTAAAATGTTTCTAAATAACTTGGAAAATAAACTAATTTTAATGAAAGTAATTTTTTATGGAATGAGAACCCAAGTTACAGATAATAAATGACTGCATTTTAGACAATAGCAGTAGGAAGAGAGGGAAAGCAAGCCTTTCCAGAGGTACTGAACAGGAGAATAGATAACAAGTTGGCAAGTCTGTACTTTGAAGGATGATAAGGGAAATTAAGTGGTTCACAGTGCGCGGGGGTGATCCACATGTGAATTTCCAAATTATGTAGCAAATAGCAATCAGGTAAATATTTTAGAAAACAGGTGCAAAAGATCACATTTGTATGATGTACATTTATGTGAAATAGCTAGTACAGGTAAGTCTGTAGCGACAAACACAGAGCAGCAGTTGTCAGATGGAGGAAAAGAGCAACGTGTAATATAATGGGCAGAGGAGCTTCTGTTGAGGTGGTGGAAGTGTTTTAAAAATTGATAAAGGCATTGGCTGCATGAACTATTAAATTTACTATATATATATATATATATATATATATGATCAATTTTATATTATGAGAAGCTTTTACTCAAAAAACAAAAACAATGGTCAGAAGATAAATCACACAACAGGACAGGTATTTTCTCATTCACTTGGCCCAGTTTCAAGTCTGGCACTACATAGAAGTAATCGGGTACACTGCTCTCTCTCTCTTTCTCTTTTTTATTAATTTTTTAATTTTACAAAATTACATGTCAACAGGGGCTTAAGTCCACACCATTCCCACCACCAGAGTTCTAAATCTTCAATCTCCCCACTACAATCCACCACAGTTCCCCTAAGGTTGTGGACATGGGCCAGCCATCAATTCTATAATTATCTGTCTACATTTATACATAATTGCCCTTTTTTTTCCTGATCCATTCTTCTCTTCCCCTCCAAGCCACTCATGACTACATTACTACCTCCATATGTCCCTCTCCTTTTCCTTCTGTCTCTCTGGGTGCTGATGGAGTGCAGAGCCCTCTTATCTTCATCCTTCACCTCTCCACGCTGGGAGTATGGATCAGGTTGTTTTTGAGGAGCAGAAGGTAGAGTTCTGGCTTCTGTAATTGATTATTTGCTGAATATGGGCATTGACAGGTCAATCCATAACCCAGCCTGCTGTTTCTCTTTCTTCCCTTTCTTCTCTCTCTCTCTCTCCCCCTCTCCCTCTGCTCCCCTCTCCTTCCCTCCCCAAAATAAAAAGAAGTGAAAAAGCCAGTCCAAGAGCAGTGGGATATGCATGTAGAAAGCTAAGGTGTAACACACACAAACACACATCAAAAACATTTTAATGGAACAGAAAATAACAAAATTTAATACACATGGTATCATGGTATGAGTGCTCATTGTTAATGATGCCCCAATTTCAAGCATGTTTGTATACTTTCCACAAATTGTGACAGAAATTTATCTTCAAAAAATAAAAAACAACTTTTTTTCTATGTTATTTTGAAAGGACAGATAAATTGAAAGGGGAAGGGAAGATTGATAGTGAGAGAGAAAGCAACACCTGCAGACCCGCTTCACCACTTATGAAGCATCCCCCTGCAGGTGGGGACTTGGGGTTTGAACCCAGGTCCTTGCAAATGATGGTATGTGCACTTAACCAGGTGTGCCATCACCCAGCCCCCAAAATAAATATCTTTATATGAGTTACAATCTGTAAGTCATGGTCTGCATTGCTGACTACACAGTGAGGAAACTAACTGAAATAAAATACATAGGAGAAACCGTTGATATGAGATAATGAGTCCACAACACATTTAATTGAATGTGCTTTGCAAAATAAGAAAAACAACAATTTAAATTTTGTCAATATATATTGCATTTGTGAAATAAAATGAACTTTTATTTCAGCATACTATTCTAACATAATAAATGTAAAAGTTGACAAAAGAGTCATTTTCCAATGGAGCTGGACAGCAAGTTCAGAGAAAGTGCAATAAGTATCTTGTTTGAATTGGGACAAAGACTTTTGGACTGGTCCAAAAAGCAACTGATTTCAGAAACCATCAAAAAGATAATGGAGTCCTGGGATTCCCACACAGTCATGATGGGCCTAGACCTCTAACAAATCCCTCTCGCCACTGTCACTAAGTCATCTCCATCAGGAACAACATAATAGACCACTTCGTGGGCCTCTATAAACCTTGCCCTCAACGTGGATCAACAATGGTATGGAATGTTCCATTCTCCAAAGGGAGGTTGGACAACATACCCTACCACTCAAGGAAGATGAGTCCTAAAATTAGTGCAGCCTGGAATGTTCCTAGCTGTGGCCATGGAATGTGAGCTCAGACCAACAGGGATGCAGAGGTTACATAAGCTCCAGTGCTGAATATGGGTCCCAGATCAAATCAATGGGGTTTACAGTAAATATTTATATACTTTTCTCATATTTGGGAGCTACTCTCTTCCCTGATCCAGTTTTCTAGTCCTTTTCCAACTATGACACCATTTCCACAGACAATACCTTGGGTCCACCTGCATGTTAGCTGTCAGACTCGGGCAAAAACTAGTAAAGCCATGGGCTCCTTGGAATATACATAAAATAGACCTACTATCTTTTTACAAAATGGAGACACCAAATCTTCAGCTGCAATATTCTTGCCTTTAGGTCCACGATTAGTCAACAATTTGTACTGCTTTATATCTTAACTCTTTTTCAGCCACCAGGTTCCAGATGCTACCATGATGCCAATCTAACTTCCCTGGGCAGATGACCCCACCAGTGTGTTCTGGTGCCCCGTTTCCCCAGACCCTTGCCCCACTAGGGAAAGAGAGGGAGAGGCTGGGAGTATGTATCAACCTGCCAATGCCCATGTTAAGTGGGGAATCAATTACAGAAGCCAGACCTTCCACCTTCTGCAACCCATAATGATCTTGGGTCCAAACTTCCAGAGGGTTACAGAATAGGAATGCTTCAAGGGAGGGGATGGAATACTGACTTCTAGTGGTGGGAATTGTGTGGAATTGTACCCCTCTTATCCTCTGGTCTTGTCAATATTTCCATTTTAAAAATATTTTTTTTTAAAAAAAGATAACTGAGAAGTCATCAGCTCATGAGGACTTGTAGAAGTTTTCTGACCCCAGACTTCTTAATACTTGTTATTGGAAAACCAACTAATTGTTCCCTTCACAATTATGTTTGCAAAATAAGGGGGACTTAAGCTTGACAGCCCAAAGAACTATTTTTAATTTACTTACCTCATCTTCCTCTTTTAGTCCTATAAAACTATGTTTTTGTCACTCCTTGTGACAAAATTGTTTTCCACCCAAATTTTTGCCCATGAATTACACAGAACTGCCAGTTCTTTAGTGCTAAATGACCATACTTAGCAATTGTGACTGCCTCCTAAGTTTTTCTTTTGACAGAGACTCCTGAAATTGCATCTTTCCATAGACACATATAACCTACAGCTATACAAGACGAAATTTCCTCTCAAAGAAATCAATTAATTCAGGGTGAACAAGAAAATACCCAAATCACCCATATCAAAATTGGTAGGAAAGACACTCACCATAAACCCAGCTCCAAGAAAAATGTGATATATTCTAGAGATTTCTAACTCCTAGCTTCTCACTGAGACTTTGAGTCCCAAATTTTGTTTCCTAAACTCTTAAAATATCCCCTTAACCCCCAAACAAAAATACTTTCTATCTCTGAAAACCAACTGGCCTTATTTCTAGGAGACCCACAAAACTATAGTAGTCAAAGAAACAATTCCTAAGAGGGCTCTGGATGTCTTGCTGTGATTATCCCCTAGGGCTCTGAGTAAGGCAAAAATCACCTATTTCCTCTCCTACTCTTTCTTTAAAAGAGGCTATATGTATACTTTTTTAAAGTTGCTTCTTTAGGGCTGGGTTTCTAATTTAACACACATCTCAGGACTAACTGATCCTCCCCAAAGTCTAGGGAAATCAGCAGATAAAACCTCAGCTTTCTCATGCAGCTCATATCCCTAATATCTTCCTGGAAGAAGGTTTTAAACCTTGTATTTTGTGGGTATATACCCAGAAATGGGACTGCAAAATCATTACACTAAGTGAAGTAAGCCACTAACAAAAGGACACAATTCCACTATTATAAAGTAACTATTTGGGGCGGAGCCAAGATGATGACTTGGAAGCAGCTGCTGGCATGAGCTCCTACAACTGTTGGAAAGGGTAGTGATACGTGGCCTTCAACAGGACGGTGAATAAGGGGTCCTAAGGGTGACACCAAGGAGATGACTATAGCACAATTTGGGTTAGAAAACAGAGAAAACAGAAAGGAAATTTTTTTATTAATTCCAAAGCACACCCCTTTCCCCTCCCCCCATAACTTAACTATTTGTAAAACTTATAAGAGGTATGACGGTTTTCTTTGGGATGTGGGAGGGTGGAGATATAGAACTTTGATGGTGGGTGTGGAACTATAAATCGTAATCTTACAATCTTGTAACAAGCTATTAATAACAAATAACAAAGAATACAATATGGTAATTTAAACAGTCAAATTCACAGAAGCAGAGATCAGAATGATAATTGCCAGTGGTTATAGAGAAAGGTAAATGAGGGGACAGGCAGTGGCACACCTGGCTTAGCCACATTACAATGTATAAGGATGCAGGTTCAAGCCCCTGGTCCCCACTTTCAGGGGGAAAGCTTCCTGAGTAGTGGAGTATGGCTGCAGGTGTATCCCTGTCTCTTTATCTTCCCCCACCCCCGTCAATTTCTCTGTGTTTATCCAGTAATACTAAAATATAAATAAAATAAAATAGGAAAATGAGAAGTTATAGCTCAAAGTGTATAAAGTTTCAGTCTTTCCAGATGAGTAAACTCTAGAGATCTATTGTACAACACTGAGCCTATAGTTAACAATAATTTATTGTGCATATAAATATTTAAGAGGGTAGTTCTCATTTTGTGTTCTCACCACATAAAAGTATGAAAGTAAAAAGCTACATCAGAGAAGATTGTCTAACTGATCAATAAAGATCCTTGATCCCCATTTCCTAAAGAAACAAGTTTCAAGAAGTGAGAATATTTAAAGTCATTTTTCTTTTTCAAGTTTTATTGGTCCTGAAAGCAACTAGAAGACTGAAATTCAATGGAACTTCTCACTAATCTATAAGTCAAGGAAAGGTGTGTGGAAATGGATTTCCAAGATAAAGTTTGGAGCAAAGTTACAGGAAAAAGAAAAAGAAAAATCTCTTTCCTCTGGAATCATTAAATAGTCCACTCAGATTAATAGTGCTATATTAACTTCAAAGCAAAGCAATTCTGAGCTGATTAATGTGATTTGGATTACTAGCTAACCTCTCCTAGCTGACTGCTTTTATTGTATTTTTTTCCTGGCATAAAAAGATCATTTCCCTTAATTTTAGCATTACTTTACTGAGAGAATATAGATTTATAGGGTTGCTGATGTCACAATCTTTTTCAAAATCAAAAGTTTCTGCTGGGATTGTGGTTGGTTGTTGTATTTTAATAGTCAATCTTGAGCTAGAAAAATACCTCACTTCTAGGGCATGTGGCTTGCCAAGAACATGACCTGGGTTGCATACCTGACACCAGATGGGAGTACAATGGCACCAGCAGAAGCTCTAGTTTTGTGATGTCTCTTCTTTTTTTCTCCGTATCTAAAATTTGAAAAAGAGAAAGAAGAAAAAGAAAAAGGAAAATTAAGTACATACGGTTCTGGTGTCACTAAACAAAAAAATAGTCACAGCAAATATCTCAACTCTTAACTATCAGACAGAAAAAAAAGGGGGAGACATATACACAATTTCCTCATTCTACTTTGTCTTCATGACAATTTAATGGAAAGCAAAATGCAAAAATCATATAGTTGAAAGAATACTGGTGCTGGCAAAATAGCTCGCTTAGATAGGGCACCTATTTTATCACTCACATGACCCAAATTTGAACTTGATCCCCAACACACTGGAGGACAATTCAGCGCTATAGTGTCTTTCTTTCTACTTCTGCCACTCTAAAATATGAAATGAATGAAAATACAACAATGTTAAAGTATACTGTAGATAACTGCACTGTCACATAATGCTCACTATGTCTTATTTTTAAACATTTTTATTTTATGGTGAAGAAATTACTTCATCATTTGTTACCCAATGATGATGACGTTATCTAAAACCTCATTACCCATCATTTGAATGTCTATCAAATACAAGGAATTTAAATGGACTGTCTATACAGATACCAGCAATGCAATGAAGTGGAATTTTTTTTTGAAAGAATATATGTGTATTTTCAAGATCTTCAAGGCTCAGTTCTATCATCTATAAAATGGCAAGAGACACTCCTATCACATAAGTATTGTGGGGATGCTTTGTGTTAGTATCTGTAAAATGCCTGTTATAATGGTAACACAGGAGATGGTCAATAAGTATTAGCCAATACTTTTTTTTTAGGGCTGGGAAAGTGCCTGGTCTGCCATGGATGGGACCCAGGTTTGAGTCCAAACCCTCACCACATTAAAGAAAAATCACATTGTTGTGGTGTCTTCCCCCCACCATCTGAAAATGTCCTGGAGCAGTGGTGTGTGTATGTGAGAGGGGTGTCTTTTAATGTATTCAAATAAAAAAAATGTACGTGCTCACTACTTAAAAATTCACACAATCACACTGTGGAGATGCAGTGGACTGAAAAGTCAGACGTCAAATTCCTAAAACATGTGAATGTCATTTTCTTTGGATGAAATCTATTTGCAGATGTGATTAAAGAGTCTGAACTAGGAAGAACAGGTTGAACAAACCCTGTGGTCATCATAAAAGAAAGGAAGAGGGATATCTGAGATAGACATGAAACACTGAGGAAAGGCATAATGGCAATATGGTCACAAGACAAAACGAAGTTATGAAGACACAACACAGAGAAGTTGGAAGGAGGAAGGGACCAATTTCCTCATAGAGCCTCTGGAGGAAGAGTGATCTTGCTGACATCTTGATAGCAATTGCTGGAATCTAGGATCATGGAAAGATAAATTTCAATTACTGTGTTCCCACCAGCTTGTAGTAATTTGCTATGGCAGCCCTAGGAAAATAATACAGCAGTTGAGACTAGCAGTAATTTATCAAAGTGCCCATTATAATACTGTATCCTTATTTTCTTGCTTCAATTGCAAAATACTTTTACCCTTTAAATTTTCACAAATTAAGTCATTTATTCAAACATTTAGATGGTAATTACTCGGTTCTGATTATTTGACAGATTACTGCTAGGGAAACAGATATGAATTATTATTACCATGAAAGAATTTATAAACTAGCAAATGGCATTTCCATGGAACAAAGTCAAATGCATTGTACAAATTATACCTTACCGCTTGTGCACTTTGCAATAGCAATAAATAATTTGAACATCAATTTTTAAAGCACATAAAGCTGACTATTAGACTAAATCACTTGAATTATTTATGTTCATACATACACATATATACATGCATATATGCACATACCTTTTCAAAAAAAAATAAATGATGAAAGATTTCCTGTCAGCATTTTTTAATTTAAATTATTTCTTATTCTCCAACTGGGTATTATGTAATTACTGAAGAATTAATTTTCATTAAGAAAATTGAAATGTTAAATCCTCCTGGCATTATGATTTTCATATGTTTCTACTTTTTATTCTTAGAATGTCAAATGTAAAAAAGGGGAGTTAATAAAATAAATTTAATAATTATTAAATTTATTAGCCTATAATAATATTATTAATTATGGAGAAATAATTTTAATTTTTACAAGGAACCCTTGTACTTTGCCAGAGAAATGTAGCTGTACTTAACCAAAGAAATTAGTAAGAATGGTCATTTTGGGTATAAGTCAGTTGGATATGCTGAGTTCTCACAAAAGGCATGACACATGTTTACAAGGAAAAACATTGCAGAGGCCAGGTGGTGATGCACCTGGTTAAGCACTCACATTATAGTGCACAAGGACCCAGGTTCAAGCTCCTGGCCCCCATCTGCAAGGGGAAGCTGTATGAGTGATGAAGGAGGGCTGCAGGTATCTCTGTGTTTCTCCCTCTCTATCTCCCACTCCCCTCTCAATTTCTCTTTCTCTATCCAATAAGAAACCAATAAATATATATTTAAAAAAGAAACAATGTTAAAAAAGAAAGAAAGAAAGAAAGAAAGAAAGGAAGGAAGGAAGGAAGGAAGGAAGGAAGGAAGGAAGGAAGGAAGGAAGGAAGGAAGGAAAACATAGAAGAAATGCACCATGACTTTTCCGACAACCCACTAATTTGGAATGAAGAGATACGGCAAGCCAGGGAGATGGGTCAATGATAGTGCTCATGCTTTGCATGGGTGTGATCCTGGGTTTAGTTCCCCAGAACCACACAAAAGCAAGAAAGACAAAAAAAAAAAAAAGAATATAAATAAGTGGCATAGCAGTGTTGTGGTCTCATTCTCCCTCACATACTACATAATAAGAGAGAGATTTTGACATGCCTACTAGCTATCTACAAAATAGAGGACCCCCCAACTCTTCATCTGCACTATTCCAACCTTTTTAGGTCCATGATTGGTCAACAATTTGTTTGGCTTTAAATGCTAACTTTCTTTTCAGCCACCAGTTTCCAGATGCTAGCATGATGCCAACCAGACTTCCCTGGACATACAACCTCACCAATGTGTCCTGGAGCTCTGCTTCTCCAGAGCCCTTCCCTACTAGGCAAACAGAGAGACCGGCTGGGGGTATGGATCGACTTGTCAACACTCATGTTCAGCGGGAAAGCAATTACAGAAGCCAGACCTCCCATGCTCTGCATCCCACAATGACCTTGGGTCCATACTCCCAGAGGGTTAAAGAATAGGAAAGCTATCAGGGGAGAGGATGGGATACAGAGTTATGGTGGTGGGAATTGTGTGGAGTTGTACACCTCTTATCCTATGGTTTAGTCAATGTTTCCTTTTATAAATAAAAAAATTTTAAAAAAGACTAGGAAAGCTATCAGGGGAGGGAATGGGACACAGAGTTCTGATGGTGGGAATTGTGTGGCATTGTACCCCTCTTATCCTATGTTTTTTGTCAATGTTTATTTTTTATAAATAAAAATAAAATTTAAAAAAAAAAAGATGAAATATTCATAAAACGTATCTTCATAATGGTCACTATAGCTTGGGTCATGGCTGCTTTAAAGACACAGTTCCCAGAAAATATGCTTGATTACATCTGCATATAAATAAGTGGACAAATGGCACAGCTGAGGAAAATAGAGAAAATATTTATGGCATTGAATAGCATCTGATGAAGAAAGACAGAAATCAAAGATATACACAGGTTTACAATTCAACTTGAACTGATGAAATTTATCACAGTGGAAAATGACTGTAGTCATTAAAGGCTACAGTAGAAGCATGTGCCTGTAAGATAAGTGAATATTTATAGAACTTTAGTAAAACAGTCAACTTTCAAGTGATTAAATTTATCAATATTTAAAGCCAGACTAACATATATTACTTTTGAAATGCTGCCTGGTGCCTAAGATTAGAAAAAAAAAAGTATCTGGGCAGACATTTGTTCTAGTCTAGTACTCAGATATTTTTAGAAAATATTCATATCAGTTCCAGAGAACAATAGAGCTGCTTCACAGAAGTCAGAATACCAATGTTTTCAAAATTCTTTCACCATAAATAAAAGTAACTGGTTTTACATCCATATTAGTTCATATATGGGGATGCATTGGATCGACCTTCCCGTGGTGCATCCCGTGAGTACCCATTCATTGGGGAAACTGACGATCCTTCCTAGCCGACTGAATCCACATGGATCCCAGTCACTTTCAAAGCCATTAACTGGCTACGGAAGAAGGGCAAACGCTAGAAGAAGAATAAGTTCATATATGCACACCATTGGGAAAAAAAGTATCACAAAATAGTTCTTACTATTGCCACATGTAATGTTCTGATATCTTCTACTTTCTCTTATTCTAGTCTGTTTCCTAAAAATATATAATTCTAGTTTTGATACACTGATGGGTTAAAAAAAAACAAGACTACTTTAAGCCTACCATTTTCTCTTTGAACTACAACATATATAACATGGTTTCGTCCTATAAAGATGTTATAAGATTCTCTGGTTGGTTGAATCTTAAAAGTAGGAAATGGTGATAGCAGCTGTAAGGCACTTATGTCACAGCTCCTTTGTGGCCTTAACAGATCACTTGGCTTGTACTCAGTAAGTCTGGTCACCTTTTTTTTTTTTGCCTCCAGGGTTAGGGGCACTGTGATGGCTCTAAGAATTCACTGCTCCTGTCGGCCATTTTTCTATATTACTGGGTAAGACAGAGAGAAACTGAGAGGGAAGGAGATAGTGACAGAGAAAGATAAGACACCTGATGGCCTGCTTCACCGCTTGTGAACTGACCCCACTGCAAGGTGAGTGAGGCTTGCATGGGTCCTTGTGCTTCCTACTTAGTGCGCTTAACCAGGTGCACCACCGCCCTGCCCCAGGTGTGGTCACCTTTTCAAAATCCTTCACACAACAGCCCTTCAGTCAATGTTGATTGACTAAAGTTGCTAGCACTGAAATCTTTTGGAGGGAGCCGGGTGGTAGTGTAGCCAGTTAAGTGCACATAGTATGAAATATCTTGGAGTTTCTAAATAAGCAAGAGTCTCACCAGAAAGGAATTTTTCACTTTAGTTAAAAATTTAAGGGATAAAAAAAAAATTAAGGGATCAGAAGATACCACAGTTGAAGTACACAGGAGTTGCATTTGAGAAGTCCCAGGTTTGAAACCCAGCACAAGCAATGACTATGACTATAATACAGCAGAGTTTGGGTTAATAAAAACAATTATGTTTCCAGTCAAAGTGAAGCCAGTCAAATGGGAAAATACAATATTCCACCTCCCCCATTCCTTTAAACAACAACAATACTGATTTCCTTTATGAGAACTCCAGAAATCCATTAAGAGTTTCCCACACCTCAAGTGAGTTGAAGACCAAAAAAAATGCACATTGAATCCAGTAGGAAATTGTGTAGCATTTACTTAGCAATATCCCTCACCAAGAGATAGTGCTATAGATTGGGGAGAAATTCCCATACCGAACATTTTTACTGAAGAAAGGGAAGAGTAGAGTATATATCCAACACTCAACATTCTTATTTTTCTGGGGTCTTGTCGGGCATTAAGCCAGCCCCCACCCCAGCCTCCATCCTGCATTGCTGATACTATGGCCTATTTACATAATCATTGTTTTGCCTGAAAGATCCCCACCCATCCCATTGATTTATCTTCTTTCTACCTGGAGACCTGCCCTGCCTGCAGGGTAACATTAATCCCACTGGTTAAAACCCTCACAACAGTTGCTAAGGAAGCTTCTACCTTCCCAACGTGCTTTTGCCTTTCTCTACCCCCTTTCCTAGCCATTTCCATTTCCAATTTGCCACTTCCGGTTTTATCCTCTAAAAGCACTGGCTCTCTGATCAACAGATCCTTTTGCATTACCATGCTGCCACGAGTTCCTGAGTTATCTATCTCCTGCATTGCTGAGTGAGTAGCAGCCAAGGCTGAGTTCTCTCCAACCCAGAGAGCAAGTGCCCAGGGAAGAGGCACCCCCACACTAACCCGGCAGGGTCTGCTTAAGAAATAGCTTGGGTCTTCTTTAAACTCAATGCTGATTGGACAATGCAATAGGTCAAGGACTCTGGAAAAGATCACTGAAGCTTAGAATAGCATCAGAGAGTCTGCAATACCACACATAGATAACCAGCCTAAACAATCCTGAAAAAGAAGATAGCTGAGGTTCTCACATTTTCAATTTTGAAAACATACTGAGAAACAGCAGTCAGGATAATGTTGCTAAGGCTGGAGGATTGTTCACCTGGTAGGGTGCCTACCTTGTCATTGCCATGTGCACTGCACACATTCAAATTCTGACACCACAGGAAATGCAACAACACTGGGCTATGTCTTTAAATTAACATTTAGTAAGTATAAAGTTTCCATTTTATAAAGAGAAAACATCCAGAGATCTGTTGCAGGACAATGTGAATATACTTAACACTACAGAATCAAAGTCTTCAATAATATTAACATGGCTGTTATGAATTTGTAAAATCATCAGTTATTATATGGAGTACACAGTACCAGGTAGCAAGCCATGATTTGACAACAGACCACAAATAAAGAATAGGGAATTAAAGAAAAGGAAAATATTGAATACCTTACAAAATAAAAGTTCTCTATGATTGAATCTACAAAAGTCCATGTGAAGATCAAAAACATTTTCTGAAATCATCATGTAGACATTATTATTTTACTTGTATTTTTAAAGTGATCTAATAATAAATTAATAATAAATGTTCACTTTCAAAGTGGAGGAATATGTCATTGTGAGTCAGATACCAGAAAATATCCAAATATATTAAAGTCTTCTCAGAAAAAAGTACTAAAGTTCAAGAGACTTTCTACTTGCTGAACTTACTATGTAAGAGCAATTTATCATAAAATGGAATGAGGGCAGAATACCTTAGACAACAAGATAAACTGTTTCTGCATTTGGAATTTTCTTTGTACTTTTTATTTTGTATGTTATTGGTTCAAGGCACTTATGTATTTCTGGAATTACATAAACCTAAGGTAGAAGTTCCAGAGTGAAAAATGTTTTTGCTATCTCTTAAAATGATAAATAACAAAATGTTCTTATTTACTTATTGAGTCTAATAAATGCCTTTCAAAATACCTTGTAGGTATGCTTCTAAATTCTGCTTCTAAGACCCCTTCTGTTTCATTGGTTTAATCCCCCCTGCTTAACACTGTATTATATTTACATAACCACTGTTAACTAAGCACTGCCCTGCCTCCAGGGCATTGGTTTAATCCTCACTGTTTTGCACGCTTTTTTCCTTCTCCCCATCCCCTATCCTACTTACATCCTCTTCGAACCTGACTCTTCCGTCTCAGGATATATAAGGACAAGACTGTGATTAGAGATAGCTTAGATTGCACTGTGTTCCACATGAATAAAGACTGAACTGTGTACCACTCAGCCATGAGTCCCTGGTTGTCTCTCTCTCCCACCCGCGAAGCTAGCCCGACAATACCTATTTTTTAGTTTTAAAAAAGTTGATAGTGAAAAAATACTGAGGGGCTGGGTGGTGGTGCATCTGGTTGAGCACGTATGTTACAAATGTGCAAGGACCCAGATTCAAGCCCTCAGTCCCCACCTGTAGGGGGAAATCTTTGCAAGTGGTGAAGCTGGGCTGCAGATATCTCTCTGTCTCTCTACCTCTCGATCTTCCCCTTTCCTCTCAATTTCTGGCTGTCTCTATCCAATAAATAAATAAAGACAAAAAAATTTTAAAAAGTAATAATGGACTAGATTAGTTCTAAAGTGACAATATTTAGATAGCTGGATAACTGCAATAAAAATTATACATGTAAAAAATTATACATGTAATGACATAGTTTAAAGGTCTGATTTAAAGACTTTTACACTGTCTAACTTGGAAAAAAACAATATTCAAACCATAATTAAATTTAGAATTCATTTTTATAATATTATATCTGACATTGTTAGCTTTATATAGACTAATTATGGCTAATGAGAACTTCAAACCATTTTAATTTGGATAAAAATAAAATAGACTGGGAGATAGCTCAGCTAGTAGCCATAAGTAAATGTAACTCCCTGTAGGATCCTTCAGATCATCAGTCTTCCCTGCCATCCTCTTAGGGACCTCTTGAATATGATCCCCATGGGGCTATCAAAACCCCAGTGTTTGGGTCTGAACCTGTGATTCAGATTAAACCCAAACACCCCAAAGCTTTCCATTCCAGCACCTTTGTAAGGACATGCACCTCATGTTTTGCCTGTACTCTGCCTCCATCCCTCCATTTGGACTCTCAGGCATAGCATGTTCTTTCACCTGGATCTTCCTTCAGTGTTCCACTCAGTCTCTCCCAAAAGTGAAGTTTTAAAACAATCAGTGTGCAGTTTCCAGAATAACACTACTGAGGTAATCTGAGTTTCTTTGAGGGAGGTGACTTGGCCTTAACTAATCTTTCTTTTATTTTGCTAATAAATCCAGTCCACCTTTCTAACTATAAAAACCTTCTATTTTGTATAATCGCCTACAGAGTCTTTCTGTTGGCCATATGGGGTACTACCCAATTCATGAATCACTAAAGTCAACTAGTTTCCTCAATTTATTTGGGTAAATTTGGGATTTTAATTATACTTTGGTGTTAACATTTGAAAAGTATATGGTTGTAAGGACTTATGGTTGAGAAATAATTATAATTACATTATACATTTATATTTAATGTATTTTTATAAGTTTTCATTTATGAATTTTGAAAAAAAATATTTAAAATATTTTTTAAAAAGATTTATTTCATGAGCCAGACCACAACACTACTCTGCTTTGGCATATGTAGTCGTGGGGATCAAGCCCAAGGTATCACGCACAGGCTGGCTTGAAAGCATACAATAGGGAATATTTACATAAGCTCAAGAGTTCAAAATGGACCCTTTGAACTGACTACAAAAGGATAAGTGGTAGACAGAAAGGGAAATGGGAACAAGGAAATGTGAACAGAGATACGAAGAATATTCATTCTCAAGAGGAACTCATAAAAAGATCACTCTGACTTGAGCTTAGAAATTAAGGCTGTAGGGCAGCGGGTTAAGCGCAGGTGGTACAAAGCGCAAGGACCAAAGTAAGGATCCCAGTTCGAGCCCTGGCTCCCCACCTGCAGGGGAGTCGCTTCACAGGTAGTGAAGCAGGTCTGCAGGTGTCTATCTTTCACTCCCCCTCTCTGTCGTCCTCTCCTTTCTCCATTTCTCTCTGTCCTGTCCAACAACGGCAACAACAATAATAACAACTACAACAATAAAACAACAAGGGCAAAAAAAAGGGAATAAATAAATATAAAAATTAAAAAAAAAGAAATTAAGGATTATGATGACAAGGTTGTTTATGTTGGTGAAATGATTGGGCAGAATCCACTAGAATACATTGAAGAGTCTGGTGCTTAGGGATACAAAAACCATTATAATAATTTAAGGAGGAGATATTCATCATCAGATAGATTATTTTGAAAGGATATAATGAATTCTGTATGGAAGAGGAGGTAAGGGAGATAAAACTGGTTTGTGGGGATTAATAAAATTCCTATAGAGTGCAATATTCTTGATGGTGGTGACTACTGATGGTGATGATAGCAGAGAAGGAGAGAAGTAGGTGAATTCCAGAGAGGATTTGATTGGATATTGATGTTCCAGATAAAGGTTGCTTTCAAAATATTTAGTGATCAGCCCATGAACACCACCAGTAAGAATAGATTGCTTTTTGCTTTTGAGCATTGATAAAGACAGCATAGTCAAACAGATGACTATTCAAAAGTTAAGCAGTTAAACAGGAACACAATTCAGGAATTGATTTTTTTTAAAATAGAAACTATCAGTTCTTAGGATATACTATCCTTAGAATTAGGAATACTCTAAACATAAGAACTGGAAGTTGAAATGTATATTAAAATAAGTAGATATTGGGGCCGGGTGGTGACACAACTGGTTAAGTGCACATGTTACAATGTGCAAGGTCCCAGGTTCAAGCCCCCGGTCCCCACCTGCAGGGTAAAAGCTTCACTAGGTGCTGAAGCAGGGCTGTCTCTCCGTCTCTCTATTCCTCTCGATTTCCAGCTGTCCCTATCCAATAAGTGAATAAAGATAGTATTTTTTTAAGTAAATAGATATTTATGAAACTGAAATGCAAACTATCTCATGAACATTTTTAACATTGATTACACATAGTAATTATAAAATTTTAATTATACTGGGTTAAATAAAATATGCTTCTGAAATTTCACTTGTAAATCTCAAATTTTTTAATGCAATTATCAGAAAATTTTAATTACATATGCGATTGCTATATTGTTATTGTATAATAAAGATGGCACAAAGGAAAAACAAAGTCCATGTTTTTTTTGTTTTTTAACCAGAGCACTGTTCAGCTCTGGCTTATGGTGGTACAGGGGATTGAACCTGGGACTTTGGAGCCTCAGGCATGACAGTCTGTTTGCATAACCATTATGCTATCTACCCTCCACCCCAAAGTCCATGTTTGTTCAATCTGCATTTAGTACAGCATGATGCTCAACTGGTTGTTTGTACTTATTGCTCTAAGAGCATTCATATCCATATATGAAACATAATAAATGCCTCAAGATGAACTATGCTCAAACCTATATTTTTTGAAGAGGTTCCATTTTACACACATTTTATAATTCTGGTAATAACAATCCCTAGAGTTTATTGTTTTATCTTTGAATAGCTCCATGATTAGAGGTGGGAAGAGAGGTCAAGTCTTCTATTTACATATCAAATTTTACCTATTAACAATTAAGAACAACCAGAAACAAAGTAAGACAAAGAACCCTGGATCATGAATAAAAGGAGGGTGGAGCATATTTTAATTAGTAGTTTGCACAATACTCTAATTAGGTGCCTTTGTATAACAAAAAATGTGAGTAGATGTTGGTATGCTTTAAAAACCCCTTCTGTTTCATTTGGTTTAATCTCCCCTGCTTAACACTATTCTATTTACATAACCACTTCATTCTATTTACATAACCTCTGTTAACAAGCACCACCTTCCCTCCAGGGCATTGGTGGTTCAGTGATAGAATTCTCGCCTGCTCTGCCCCCTCTCCTTGTCATACCCTGATTTTCACCAGTCACTTTTCTCTCCACCCTCTCTGCGTAGCATCCTGTTCCCACCCTACTGGGCTAGTATATTTATAAGGACAAGACTGTTTGTAGTAGTTTAGTTTAGCTTAGCTTGGTATAGATTGCACTGCGTCCTACATGAATAAACAGATACTGCGTACAACCCAGCCGTGAGTCCCGGGTCGTCTGTTACCCGCCCGTGAAGCCAGCCCGGCGAAAACAATATAGCCCGGCAAAAACAACAAGTAGAAACCTGTCTGAAATTATTTTTCTTTTACAGTAGAAATTCAGATTTAAAGTGAAGATTCCTATTTTTTAAGTTGGCTGGACTATCTTTAGGAAGTGGCACAGTGTTTATTGACTTAGTACACATATTTTCTCCTACTAAGTGGCCTTCTAAAGTAGTGTTGTTAGTGAAGATTAGTAAAGGATAGTTTCCTTCTATTTTCCATGACAGAATGAATATCTCTTAGTTGCTCATTTTATCCATTAGATTTTGAAACTTTCCTATTTTCTCCACTGTCATCCTAATACTCCATTCCAAATCACTATCTCACCCTGCTGACCATAAAAATCTCTGACGATTCTCCATTTCTCTACTCATGTCCCCCTATATTTTATTCTCCACACGACAATGTGAGGCATGTTTGAAAACATAAATTGAATTGTGTCATTCCCCTCTTTCCACCCTCCAGTGGCTTCTAATTGGATATGGATTAAATTTCTCTTCGCGCACCTTGAGGCCCTACAAGAAATGGTATCACACCTCAAATAGCAAGGCATTCCACTCCCCTATCTTTTCTGTCTGACTTTCATACTCCTTTCTGCTCCTACAATTTCTGAATTCTTTCTGGTAGATCCCATCTTACAAAATGCATTTTGCCCACAGGAATTGTGAATTTGTTAGTAGCTGTACCTGGATACTCCAGTCTTCATGCCTACCACAATAACATTCTGGGCTACTTTTGCTTGGAGAATCATCACTGCCTAAATTTACTGGGTCTTATCATGGTATGCAGGGTAGATTAAATTTGGTAGATTATGATCTGAAATCAGTTTCTTTCCCCCTATTGCTCTCCAAATCAGACAAGATATTCCTTTCTCCACTCCTCTATTGTTATCTCAAGATGGTTCTCAGTACTAAAAATAGTTTAATGTTTCATTTTACTCTATATTATTATTATTATTGTCATTATCAGAACACTGATCAGCTCTGGCTTATGGTGGTATAAGGGACTGAACCTGAGATTTTGGGTTTTCAGGCGTGAGAGTCTCTTTGCATAACCATTATGCTATCTACCCCTGCCCACAGGTTAATTTTTTCATATATTTAAAGAAGTGCAAAATCAGTCAACACTTTCACCTCAAATCAAATTCAGTGTTTTCCATCATTTTTTTCCACGGTGCTCCTTCCCCATTTAAAGGCTGGTTAGTAATTTTATAGATGGCTTATGAGGAAGATTAGGCATGGCTTACTCTTTTCAATCTCTTGCACTAAATCCCCCTCCTATATCACTATATTAACATGGATACTTCAGCTAAAAAAATTTGGAGGATGAGAGGTAAAAGACCAAAGATCATTTATTTCACAAATCTTTCCCAGTTGACCTTCTAGATTCCTTTCTTTTTAAAATAAATTTTATTGATTTAACACTGACTTACAATACTATTGATATATACATTTCACAAGTTCAACTTCATATTTTGACATGTAGATAACTTAACTGTATCCATTACCAACATTCCAGTGCCATTCACACTGTCAATTTGAGTCCTTTAATCTCTTCTTCAGAATGATAGAAATGGACCTACCCATGGTCCGGGAGGTGGTGCAGCAGATAAAGCGCTTGACTCTCAAGCGTGAGGTCCTGAGTTCAATCCCCGGCAGCACATGTACCAGAGTGATGTCTGGTTCTTTCTCTCCTCCTATCTTTCTCATCAATAAATAAATAAATAAATAAAAACTTTAAAAAAGAAAAGAAATGGACCTACCCTATGATTTGGCAATTCCTCCCTTGGGGGTATATCCAAAGGAAACAAACAGACTCATCCAAAGAAGTCTATGTATAGCTATGTTCTTAGCAGTACAACCAGTAATAGCCCAAACTTGGAAGCAAGGTGCCCAATAACAGGTGAGTGGCTAAGAAAGTTGTGCTACTGCATTGTCAGAAAAGTCATGATGCATTTTTCGGTGTTTTTCTATGCAAAAATGTGTCATGACTTTTCTGGCAATCCAATACATACACACAATGGAACACTACTTAGTTGTTAAGAATGATGAAGTCGGGGAGTCGGGCGGTAGCGCAGCGGGCTAAGCGCAGGTGGTGCAAAGCACAAGGACCGGCATAAGGATCCCTGTTCGAACCGGCTCCCCACCTGCAGGGGAGTCGCTTCACAGGCTGTGAAGCAGGTCTGCAGGTGTCTGTCTTTCTCTCCTCCTCTCTGTCTTCCCCTCCCTCTCTCCATTTCTCTCTGTCCTATCCAACAACGACAACAACAATAATAACTACAACAATAAAACAACAAGGGCAATAAAAAGGAATAAATAAATAAAATAAATATTTTTTAAAAAGGATGAAGTCAGGGGTCGGGCGGTAGTACAGTGGGTTAAGTGCACGTGGCGCAAAGCGCAAGGACTGGAGCCCCCGGCTCCCCAACTGTAGGGGAGTCGCTTCACAGGCGGTGAAGCAGGTCTGTAGGTGTCTTTCTCTCTCCCTCTCTGTCTTCCCCTCCTCTCTTGATTCTCTCTGTCCAGTCCAGTAACAAGGATATCAATAACAATTATAATAATAACCACAACAATGGTAAAACAACCAGGGTAAGAAAAGGAAAAAAAAAAAGACCTCCAAAGAGCAGTGGATTCATGGTGTAGGCACCAAGCCCCAGCAATAACCCTGGAGGCAAAAAAAAAAAAAAAAAAATGACGAAGTCTGGGGGTGGGCGGTAGCACAGCGGGTTAAGCTCACAGGGCGTGAAGCGTGAAGTACAAGGACCAGCCAAAGGATCCTGGTTGGAGCCCCCGGCTCAACACCTGCGGGGGGGGGGGGGGGGCCGGGGGCCCTTCACAAACCTAGAGGCAGGTCTACAGGTGTCTTTTTCCCCCCTCTCTGTCTTCCCCTCCTCTCTCGATTTCTCTCTGTCCTATCCAATAACAACAAGGGCAACGAAAGGGGAAAAAATGGCCTCCAGGAGCAGTGAATTCGTAGTGAAGGCACTGAACCACAGCAACAACCCTGGAGGCAAAAGAAAAAAAATGATGAAGTCATCTCCTTTGCCTCATCTTGGATGAAGCTCGAAGGAATCATGTTAAATGAGATAAGCCAAACAGAGAAGGGTGAATCTTGGCGCATGATCGTGGAAAAGGATCTAAATTGGGGGTGAGATTATTTGGCAGATACTTATCATGGTGAGATGGAAAATTGTACCTATGTATCAACAATTGTACTGTAAACCAGTAACTCCTCCCAGAAAATGATAAAAATTTTAAAAGTATCTTACATTTAATTATTCAATATTCACTAGAAAACAAAATTTTTCTTTTATATATATATTTTTTAATATTTATTTTATTTATTTATTCCCTTTTGTTGCCCTTGTTGTTTTATTGTTGTAGTTATTATTGTTGTTGTCATTGTTGGATAGGACAGAGAGAAATGGAGAGAGGAGGGGAAGACAGAGAGGAGGAGAGAAAGATAGACACCTGCAGACCTGCTTCACCGCCTGTGATGAGACTCCCCTGCAGGTGGGGAGTCGGGTTCAAACCGGGATCCTTACGCCGGTCCTTGTGCTTTGCGCCACCTGCGCTTAACCGGCTGCGCTACCGCCCGACTCCCTTCTTTTATATTTTATAAATAAATGTGTCAACTGAGAAGTATACTAAATGGTTATATTCTTTACATTTGGAATTTATTCTTTTAATTTGTTTAGTTTATTCTAATATGATCTTTATTATTAAAGGAGTAATATTTATATTATTTGAGTTTGTTTGTGAAACACAGCTATTTATTGTAGATATCACAGGGCTTTTGGTTCATTGCATTAAATATAATTTGAAATTGTGTGTGGGGGGGAATATATCTTATTCTCAGTTTCACCCCAGCCCTTCTGGTAAGCAAAATTTTTTTTTAAATTTATTTATAAAATGGAACCACTCATAAGACCATAAGATAAGAGGGGTACTATTCCCACCTAAGCACAATATTTTTCTTTCTTTCTTTCTTTCTTTCTTTCTTTCTTTCTTTCTTTCTTTCTTTCTTTCTTCATTCCTTTTTTTGTAGCCCTTGTTTTATTGTTGTAGATATTGTTGATGTCACTGTTGTTGGATAGGACAGAGAGAAATGGAGAGAGTAGGGGAAGACAGAGAGGGGAAGAGAAAGATAGACACCTGCAGACCTGTTCACTGCCTGAGGGGATCCGAGGGCTCAAACCAGGATCCTTATGCGGGTCCTTGTGCTTTGCACCACCTGCACTTGACGTGCTGTGCTACTGCCTGGCTCCCAATTTTCTAAGGCTTACGTTTTGTGTGTGGTTTGTCACTTCATTTATTTACATTCCACATATGAAAGAAACCATCTAGGGTGGGAGTAGTTAGCATAATGGTTATGTAAAGAGATTGTCATGCTTAAGGCTCCAAAAGTCTCAGGTTCAGTCCCCCATACCACCACAAGCCAGAGCTGAGCATTGCTCTGGTTACAAAAGGGAGGGAGGGGGAGAAAGTAACTATCTGGTAACTGTTTTTGTCTTTCACTTTCTGAGTTATTGTGCTTAGATCATCACCTTTAATTCTATTCCTGTTGCCACAAAAGATAAAACTTCATTTTTCGATATGAGTATTTCATTGAATATAAGTACACATATCACAACTTTTAATCCAGCAATCTGTGAATGGAATTTTAAATTGCTCTATTTTGACTACTGTGAATAATACTGCTATAAACATAGGGGTGATACATCTCCCTGAATTAATGTCTTTTTGTCGTTATTATTATTATTATTATTTTAATTGCCACAAGGGTTATCACTGGGGCTCGGTACCAGCATGACCAATTCACAGATCCTGGTGGCTATTGTTTGCTTTTCCTTTCTTTTCTTTTTCTTTCTTTCTTTTTTTTTTTTACATCAGTCGTTGCACTTCACGCCATGTGTGCTTAACACCCCCCCCTGCATTACCGCCCACCCCCCCAGGGGGCTTTCTAAATGCACACAATGGGAGAAGTGATTCTAGTCAAAGTGCTTCCATCTCCAAAGTACATAAAACCTTTTTTTTTTTTTTTTTTTTAACCAGAGCACTGCTCAGCTCTGGCTTATGGTGATGCGGGGGATTGAACCTGGGACTTTGGAGCCTCAGGCATGAGAGTACTTTTTTTTTTTTTAATTAGATAAGACAGAGAAATTGAGAGAGAACAAGGAGATAGAGAGGAGAGAAAGACACCTACAGACCTGCTTCACCACTCCTGAAGCAGACCCTTTGCAGGTGGGAAGCAGTGGCTTGGTAATATATGTACCCCTAACCTGCTGTGCCACATCTGGCCCTACTTTTTTTTTTTTTTTTTTTTTGCATCTCTGGGGAAGGAACTTATCTCCAGTCCTCATACATGCATAATGTCATCAATGAGCAGCTTCCTTGTTCCAACTTTTTCATTATTTTAGGGAGCAATAAGAAGAACAAGGAGAGGGGCGGGCAGTAGCGCAGCAGGTTAAACGCACAAGGCATAAAGGATCCTGGTTCAAGCCCCGGCTTCCCACCTGCAGGGAGGGGTGTCACATCACAAGCAGTGAAGCAAGTGTCTATCTTTCTCTCCCCCTCTCTTTCTTCCCCATCTCTCTTGATTTGACTCTGTCCTATCCAACAGCAATGACAGCAACAATAACAACAGTAATAATAACAACAATGATAAACAACAAGGGCAACAAAAAGGAAAGAAATAGCCTCCGGGAGCAGTGGATTCATAGTGCAGGCACTGAGCCCCAGCAATAACCCTGGAGGGGAAGAAAAATAAAGGAGGAGGAGGGGGTGTGGGAGGGGGAGGAGGAAGGGTTAGAGGAGAAGGAGAAGAAGAAAGAGGAGGAGAAGAAGAAAGAGGAGGAGAAGAAAGATCATAAATGGACATAGTACCATTCCACCATTCTTAGAACTCCCTCTGGTAATGTCCATAGTGCTCTCATGTGGTGCTGAGGCTCAAGTTCTGAGCCTCTCACATAAGTAAAGCACACACTCTAAGAGTTTAACTTTCTTCTAGTCCCTGATTTGTGTTTCCGTATTCTTCAGATAAATGCAGATGAGTGGTATTGTTCAGTCATAAGGTATTTGTTTTCAGGTATTGTTGTTGTCCTCATCGTTGTTCTTTTTAAAGAACTTCCTTCCTTACCGCCTTACATAGAGGTGGGACCAATTTATGTTCTTGCAGAGTACAGATGTGTCCCTTTCTCTCCACACACTTGAACATATACTGTTTCGAATTTATTTGAATTTACCTATAAATATTTTCTCATATGTCCATTGGCCGATTCTCTATGTCTTTTCAATTCATCTTTCAGCAATGCATGCCTGAATTTTAAGTTTTGTTCTATAGTAACTCTAATGTTCTAAGATAAATTGTGGTTTTAAAGACACTTGCTTAGCTTTTCTAATCAAAGAAGAAATTAAGCTTAGCTGGGGTAAATAGAAAACGTAAGCTTTTCCTAAGATTTGAAATACTTCCTAAAGGCAAGACCCATCTCAGCTACTTCAGTGGCTTTTTTGTGGCACTTGAAAAGCTTTAGAGATATAATCCTACATCTCTGTAGGGTCACAGGAAATCCAATGAGTCCTTAATGTTTTTTAATAGAAGTAATTGTTGAGTACCCACAGAGAAATACAATTTGCCATTTAGATCTCAGGAAGACCTGTGATTGGAGAACCAAGGGTCAACAAGGACATTCATATAAAAATATAGATACAGATACACAGACACAAATATATAGATATTCCTTTATATCTGTGCCCTTTCTTTCTATGTCCTTCCCTACTTAATCTTCCTTCAGCTCTATTTGTTTTAAAATCAGGCTAGATTCCACTAGAGGGTCAAGAGCATGGTGGCCAATAGAGTACTGAAAAAAGCAAAGCCCACTTGTTGAATTAGCTTTGATTCCATGTCCACAGCTGAAACAATCAATGGAGAGGGAGATAAAAACACAAATAATGGAATTTGCTTTCTTGAGGACCTATGACTGTTCAGATAATTCCTCTCACCCTTTCAAAATGCAAGTAATCAGAATTTCTTTTTCTGGGAGAAGTGAGTTTTTTGTTGTTGTTGTTGTTGTTTTGTTTTTCTTAAAGCACTTTCTTTCCTCTTTTGCTAAGGATTCTTCTCTTTCAGGAGACTCAGAGGTGACATTCCTACTTTCATAGTATCCATTCCTTAGTGTAAAGGAATGTAAAGTGTAAATGGGCCAGTTTGGGGAAAGGGAGAGCTAGAAGGGAGTTACTTTTCTTTTTTTCTGTGTGTGATTTTTTTTTTTTATTATAGGGGAATTATTGTTTTACATTCAATAGTACTACTTCACTACTTGTAAAGCCTCCCCCTCTGCAGTTGGGAACTGGGGCCTTGAGCCCTACCCTTCATGCACAATATGCATGCCTTCCTGGGTGTGCCACAACCTGACCCCTGCAATTTATTTTAATAAGCTAAGTCAACTTTTTTTTCCCTTCTACGGCTATTGCTGGGGCTCAGTGCAAGTTCTATGAATCCACTGCTCCTGGCAGCCATTCCCACCCCACCAAACCCCCATTTTCTTGTATAGGACAGGGAGAAATTGAGAGGAGAGGGGGAGATAGGGAGAAAGACAGACACCTGCAGACCTGCTTTGCTGTTTGTGAAGCATCCCCCCTACAGGTGGGGAGTCAGGGGCGTGAACCTGGATTCTTGTGTAGGTCCTTGCCCTTATTATATTATTTGCACTTAACAGGGTGCACCACTTCCTGGCGCCCAGCTAAGTCCACTTGGCAAACACTGCCACCTGTTTTCATGAATTATGAATAACTGCAACAGAAGCAAGTAAACTATGTAAGACTTATGAGAACTATGGTCGTTTTCTTTGGGAGGTGGGAGTGTGGGGATATAGAACTTTGGTGGTCGGTGTGGTATGGAACTGTACATTGTAATCTTGTAACAAAGTATTAATAGCAAATAAAAAAAGAATTGTCTACCAAAAAAAGCACACAAATAAAACAAAAAGCACAATAGGAAAAACAAGTTGTACTGAGAAAGCAAAAGTTATATTCAATATAAAAAGAGTCACATGCATTTTAGAAATTTGGGGACCGAATATAATATGAGGCAGAACTGCAGATAACCCACTAGCCAGCCAAATGTTATCGAAAATGAACATCATCAAAGACTTGAGTACTTGCCAATTTTCTGACCAGCCACCCATAGCATTTTGGCTACTCCCTTTGGTCTCAACAGTGCTCTGGCAGCTCTAGGCATCAAGGGCTCATATATCATCCACAGGCCAGAAGACAAGGTGACCTTTCAGTGTTATACCATGTGCCAATTCCTAAAATAATTAATATCAAGGGAGATAAAATTACCATTTAGGGTAAGGCCAATTTAAATTCATCCCAGCCTGTCTGAAGTACACAACAAAATGCTATCAGAAGTAAATCAAGTTGTTAGTGAGGATAGCTGAGACAGGCAGGAGGGGGAGGGTAGGTTCAGGTGATTAGATGATCAATGACCAAAGTACATGCAAATATCCAACCGGAAGTCTGAAAAAGCTCCTGTCAACAGAAATGGTAATAGAAAAATAACAATAGGACAGCAAAGTAGAGAGGACAGGGGTCAGATGGACACTTTTAGACAGTGGACACCAAAGTCTAAGAGAATTCTCACTGACAGACCTTACATGTCTCCTAACAGTCTTTCAAGAAAATTAGGCCATTTTCACTTTTCTCAGTTGAGTGAGATTGACTTAACTGTGAACCATTCATAGAAACAGTTTTTCTCACCAAAATCACCAGTCTTCAGAAATTCACCAGTTCTGTGAATTTCTGAACAGTAAGTCAACAAATGTTGCCTTGGATCTAGATGGTGGCACACCCAGCAGAATGCACACATTAATATGATTGGCGACCCAGGTTCAAATTCCTGTGCTACCACCCGGCACTCCCTGAACATTTTTTAAGGCACAGAAAATTAAATGTAGTGGTCTAGGAGGTGGCACAGTGAATAACGAATTGCACTCTCAAGCTTAAGGTTATGAGTTCAATCCCTGCAGCACATGTACCAGAGTGATGTCTGGTTCTTTCTCTCTTTCCTCCTACCTTTCTCATTAATAAATAAATAAAATATTAAAAAGGAAAGAAAATAAAATGTATATTAAAAAATCCTGTTTACAATAATACAAGTTCTATGGCCATTTAGTGAACTCTATTTATTAGAACAACCAGTTTCATTTCATTAACAGGTAAATATGGGATATTCAAAGTTACTAATTTAAGGAAAAGGCCTAGCCCTGAAATGTTAAGAATAGTATTTGGGGAAAGAAAAAAAAAAAGAATTCTACGGAAGAAGCCGGAAGATAGCGGACTGAGAAGCTGCTAGTGGCTTGAGCTCTGATCACATCTTCTGGAAACGGTAGGATTTTCTGCCTTTAGTAGGCCAGTCAATAAGGGGTCCTAGCGGTGACACCAAGGAAGTGACTATAACTTAATTTGGGTCAAGAATTAGAGTAGAGGTGGCGCGGACTAGCGGGCGGGCTGCTCCAGACATCCCAGGAAGCGGTGGGCAAGGCAGGTGCGCCGGCACTCTCCTCGGCCCGGGAAGGCGGCTCCTCCGCCGGTTGCAGAGCGCTGCTGGGCGGCCATCAGAGGACCGGGAGGGAGCACTGAAGCTCGGGGGCTTTCTCTTGGAAGTCTCCGGGGACCACCGCGACCCTGAGGGCGGATCCGAGGACATCCTTGAGTACAGCTCTCATCGGATCGAAAGGACTTGGAGCTAGTTTTCATTTTTGAGAAATCCTTTAAAAAAGCTTCAGGGGGGGTTTCCTGGAAGATGGCGGACTGAGAAGCTGCTAGTGGCTGAGCTCTGACCACATCTCCTGGAAACAGTAGGATTTTCTGCCTTTAGCAGGCCAGCCAATAAGGGGTCCTAGCAGTGACACCAAGGAGGTGACTATAACTTAATTTGGGTTAAGAATTAGAGTAGGGAAAAAAGGGGAAAAAATTTTTTTTTCTTCCATTTAATTTTCAAGCATACCTCCTTCCCGGCCCCTCCATCCCCCATAACCAGTCCCTGGGGACCAGCTCCTAGCAGGGGAGGGGAGGTCCTTTTCTTTACCAAATTCCTGCCCCACCAGGGAGTATCATTAATTCTAAGTCTATACCCTTCTGAAACCTCTGGCCTTTTTTCTCTTTCTAAGTAGCCAAACCCCCCCACCTCACCCCACATAGCTAATTAAATAATTAAAAAATAAATACAAAAAAAACCCTTTCCTTTCAGGGCCCTTTTATGACTATTCTTTTTCTTATCTTTTTCTTTTTTCTCTCTCATTTTTTTTTCTTTTTCTCATTCTTGTCATCCCTTGTTCCTTAATCCTACAGCTTCCAAAGTCACAGCCCCCAGCCCCCACACCACAGTGTGCTTTTTTGAATTCACTGATACACATTTGGGAATTTCCTTTCACTGCTCTTTAATTACAGCTCTTTTTCTTATCTTTTCCCTTTTCTCTCTCTCTCGTCTCTCTCTCTCTTTTTTAAATCTTGTCATACACTTCTTCGTTCTGCTTTGCATTTCTGAATTTGTGAATTATTTTAGGGAAGAAATCTGACTCAGAGTGGACTCTCTATGTGTGTATCTCTGCTCTAGTTCCCTTTGCCCTCTTGTTACCTCTAGAATATACAGTGGATAGTAGATTTGCATAACTGTCTCTAATTGCTATCCTTTCTTTTCTCTTTCTTCACAGGGATTTGGTTACTATTTTTTTCACGGATTGGAGAAACTGTTTGCCTAACTGGTAACGATTAAACTACTTCAATACTTGCTTCAGTTGCTACTGTAAATCCTGAGGTTGGTGAGTGAAATTGTCATAAAGGTTTTTAGTACAGTGTTACTTGTACTCAAGACACAACAACTGAGGAACAACAGAGCATAAAAAAAGAAACACATAAATCAAAAAAAGGGTAGATCAAAAACAAATAAAACTGCTACTCCAATGAATGAAGACAAGAGCCCAAAAGAAAATACAAATCAGCCAGAAGTAACCATAGATAAGAAAAGTATGCAAGCAATAATAAACTTATTAATCACAGAAATGAAAACAACATTGGAGGAAAGGAATGACAGTATTAGGGAAACAACAGTTGAGACCCCCAAGGAAAGTACTGATTATCTTGAGGCAATTAGAGAACTGAAAGCTGAAATAGCTGTAATGAAGAAAGAAGCTGAGGCAAGGGAAAGCAGACTAACAGAGGCAGAAAACAGAATTAGTCAGACAGAGGATGAGTTAGAGAAAACAAAGAAAGAGGTTAAAGAGCTTAAAAAGAGATTGAGAGACACTGAAAACAACAACAGAGACATATGGGATGATCTCAAAGAAGTAACATTCGTATAATTGGCCTGCCAGAGGAAGAAAGAGAGGAAGGGGAAGCAAACATTCTAGAGGAAATAATAGAAGAATACTTCCCAGACCTGAAAAACAAAAAGGACATCAACATTCAAGAGGCCCAGAGAGTACCAAACAGAATCAACCCAGACCTGAAGACACCAAAACACATCATAGTCACAATGAGAAGAAGTAAGGATAAAGAAAGGATCCTAAAGGCTGCAAGAGAGAAACAAAAAGTCACATGCAAGGGAAAACCCATAAGATTATCTGCAGACTTCTCCACTCAAACTCTAAAAGCCAGAAGGGAGTGGCAAGATATCTATCAAGCCCTGAATGAAAAAGGGTTTCAACCAAGGATAATATATCCTGCTAGACTTTCATTCAAACTAGATGGAGGGATCAAAACCTTCTTAGATAAACAACAGTTAAAGGAGGCAACCATCACCAAGCCGGCCCTGAAAGAGGTTCTAAAAGACCTCTTATAAGCAAGAACATCGCTATAATACTTGCAATATATCAGAGCAAACAAAATTTTTTAACAATGGCATTACAATACATTAAATCCATAATATCAATAAATGTCAATGGCTTAAACTCACCCATCAAAAGGCACAGGGTGGGGGGATGGATCAGAAAACATAACCCAACCATATGCTGCTTGCAAGAATCCCATCTGTCACAACAAGATAAACACAGACTTAAAGTGAAAGGATGGAAAACTATCATACAGGCTAACAGACCACAAAAAAAGTCAGGAACAGCCATTCTCATCTCAGACACGATAGATTTTAAATTAATTAGGTAATAAAAGATAGGCAAGGACATTACATAATGATTAGAGGATCAATCAGCCAAGAAGACATAGCAATTATTAACATCTATGCACCCAATGAGGGACCATCTAAATACATTAAGCATCTACTGAAAGAATTTCAAAAATACATCAATAGTAATACAATAATAGTGGGAGACTTCAATACCCCACTCTCACACTTGGACAGATCAACAAAGCAGAGAACCAATAAAGATACAAGAGAATTGAATGAAGAGATCGACAGACTAGACCTCTTGGACATTTTCAGACCCTTCCACCCCCAAAAAATGGAACACCTTCTTTTCAAATCCACATAACACATACTCAAGGATAGACCACATGTTAGGCCACAAAGACAGCATCAATAAATTCAAGAGCATTGAAATCATCCCAAGTATCTTCTCAGACAACAGTGGAGTAAAACTAAGATTTAACAACAAACAGAAAATTATTAAAAGACACAGAATTTGGAAACTAAACAACATGCTGCTTAAGAACCATTGGGTCAGAGACTCACTCAAACAGGAAATTCAAATGTTCCTGGAAACTAATGAAAATGAAGACACAACCTATCAAAATATTTGCGACACAGCTAAAGCAGTACTGAGAAGGAAACTTATAGCCATACAATCACATATTAAACACCAAGAAGAAGCTCAAATGAACGACCTTACTGCACACCTCAAGGACTTAGAGGAAGAGGAACAAAGGAACCCTAAAGCAACCAGAAGGACAGAAATCACTGAAGTTCGAGCAGAAATAAACAACATCGAAAATAAAAGAACCATACAAAAGATCAATGAAGCCAAATGTTGGTTCTTTGAAAGATTAAACAAAATTGACAAACCCCTAGCCAGACTCACCAAACAAAAAAGAGAGAAGAAACAAATTAATAGAATTGTAAACGATGGAGGAGATGTCACAACTGACACCACAGAAATCCAGAGAATCCTGAAAAACTTCTATAAAGAACTATATGCCACCAAGCTAGAGAATCTGGAAGAAATGGAACAATTCCTAGAAGCATATGCCCTTCCAAAACTGAACCAAGAAGAACTACAAAATCTAAATGCACCAATCACAGACAAAGAAATTGAAACTGTTATTAAGAATCTCCCCAACAACAAAAGTCCTGGACCAGATGGCTTCACAAACGAATTCTACAAAACTTTCAGGAAACAGTTAATACCCATACTTCTTAAGATTTTCCATAAGATTGAAGAAACAGGAATACTCCCTTCCACCTTCTATGAAGCCAACATCACCCTGATACCAAAAGCTGATAGAACAAAAAAAGAAAACTACAGACCAATATCGCTGATGAACATAGATGCCAAAATATTAAACAAGATCTTGGCCAACTGGATACAGCAACATATCAAAAAGATTGTTCATCACGAGCAAGTGGGATTCATCCCAGGAATGCAAGGCTGGTTCAACATCTGTAAGTCACTCAATGTCATTCACCACATCAATAAAATCAAAGCCAAAAACCACATGATTATCTCAATAGATGCAGAGAAAGCCTTTGACAAAATCCAACACCCATTCATGCTCAAAACTCTACAAAAAATGGGAATAGACGGGAAATTCCTCAAGATAGTGGAGTCTATATATAGCAAACCTACAGCCAACATCATACTCAATGGACAGAAGCTGAAAGCATTCCCCCCAGATCGGGGACTAGACAGGACTATCCACTGTCACCATTACTCTTCAACATAGTATTGGAAGTTCTTGCCATAGCAATCAGGCAGGACAAAGAAATCAAAGGAATACAGATTGGAAGGGAAGAAGTCAAGCTCTCACTATTTGTAGATGATATGATAGTATACATAGAAAGACCTAAAGAATCCAGTAGAAAATTACTGGAAGTTATTAGGCAATATAGCAAGGTATCAGGGTACAAAATCAATGTACAAAAATCAGTGGCATTTCTTTATGCAAACACTAAATCTGAAGAAGAAGACATCCAGAAATCACTCCCATTAACTGTTTCAGCAAAATCAATCAAATTCCTAGGAATAAAGTTGACCAAAGAAGTGAAATACTTGTATGCTGAAAACTATGAGTCGCTACTCAAGGAAATAGAAACTGATACCAAGAAATGGAAAGATATCCCATGCTCATGGATTGGATGAATAAATATAATCAAAATGAATATTCTCCCCAGAGCCATATACAAATTTAATGCAATACCCATCAAAGTTCCACCAAGCTTCCTTAAGAGAATAGAACAAACACTACAATAATTTATCTGGAACATGAAAACACCTAGAATTGCCAAAACCATCTTGAGGAAAAGAAACAGAAATGTAGGCATCACACTCCCAGACCTTAAACTATATTATAAAGCCATCATCATCAAAACAGCATGGTACTGGAACAAAAATAGGCACACAGAACAGTGGAACATAATTGAAAGCCCAGAAATAAATCCCCACACCTATGGACATCTAATCTTTGATAAGGGGGACCAAAGCATTAAATGGAAGAAGGAGGCTCTCTTCAATAAATGGTGCTGGGAAAACTGGGTTGTAACATGCAGAAGAATGAAACTGAACCACTTTATCTCACCAGAAACAAAAGTCAACTCCAAATGGATCAAAGACCTAGATATCAGACAAGAAACAATCAAATACTTAGAGGAAAACATTGGTAAAACAGTTTCCCACCTACACCTAAGGACATCTTTGATGAATCAAACCCAATTGCAAGGAAGACTAAAGCAAAAACAAACCAATGGGACTACATCAAATTGAAAAGCTTCTGCACATCCAAAGAAACTATTAAACAAACAGAGAGACCCCTCACACAATGGGAGAAGATATTCACATGCCAGACATCAGACAAGAAACTAATCACCAAAATATATAAAGAGCTCAGCAAACTTAGCACCAAAAAAGCAAATGACCCCATCCAAAAATGGGCAGAGGATATGAACAAAAAATTCACTACAGAGGAGATCCAAAAGGCTAACAAACATATGAAAAACTGCTCTAGGTCACTGATTGTCAGAGAAATGCAAATTAAGACAACACGAAGATACCACCTCACTCCTGTAAGAATGGCATATATCAAAAAGGACAGCAGCAACAAATGCTAGAGAGGTTGTGGGGACAGAGGAACCCTTTTACATTGCTGGTTGGAATGTAAATTGGTACAGCCTCTGTGGAGAGCAGTCTGGAAAACTCTCAGAAGGCTAGACATGGACCTTCCATATGATCCAGTAATTCCTCTCCTGGGGTTATACCCCAAGGACTCCATAACACCCAACCAAAAAGAGGTGTGTCCTCCTATGTTCATAGCAGCACAATTCATAATAGCTAAAACCTGGAAGCAACCCAGGTGCCCAACAACAGATGAGTGGCTGAGAAAGCTGTGGTATATATACACAATGGAATACCATGCAGCTATCAAGAACAATGAACCCACCTTCTCTGACCCATCTTGGACAAAGCTAGAAGGAATTATGTTAAGTAAGCTAAGTCAGAAAGATAAAGATGAGTATGGGACGATTCCACTCATCAACAGAAGTTGACTAAGAAGATCTGAAAGGGAAACTAAAAGCAGGATCTGACCAAATTGTAAGTAGAGCACCAAAGTAAAAACCCTGTGGTGAGGGGTAGACATGCAGCTTCCTGGGACAGTGGGGGGTGGGAGTGGGTGGGAGGGATGGGTCACAGTCTTTTGGTGGTGGGAATGGTGTTTATGTACACTCCTAGTAAAATGCAGACATATAAATCACTAGTTAGTTAATATGAGAGGGGGAAAATCAATTGTATGTCTCAAAGTTTTTCAAAACACAAACTGAATCTTTTTAATATATAGGCTGTGTATTTGATATGCGGACTCTCTCAAAAGCCTAGACAAAGTAGATCAGAAGCATCCAATAGCACAACTATATACAAGATACTGGGTACTGTACAGCAAACCATAACAAAAGGACTTTTCAAAGTTAACCCAATTACCAAATAATGTGATGATAACATTAACTATCGATTTTCTTTTTGAACCCTAAGACAGCAGGAACCTCACATCTCCACTATAGAGCCCCTACTTCCCCTAGTCCTGGAACCCTTGGATAGGGCCCACTTTCCCCTATGCCTCTCCCAATCCATATCAAAT
Source organism: Erinaceus europaeus (assembly GCF_950295315.1). Lineage (NCBI taxonomy): Eukaryota > Metazoa > Chordata > Mammalia > Eulipotyphla > Erinaceidae > Erinaceus > Erinaceus europaeus. Next base: position 101,225,885 of record NC_080185.1, on the reverse strand, counting down.
AATATTGCATCCGCCGATCACAACCTAACCAACGCAACGATTGCCACCTCAACATGCTTCACTTCAGACTGTGTCCAGAGACTTCACATGTGGAATGACAACTCTTCAGCTTCGTTACTCGGGTGAGACCTTTCCTTTCATAGTCTACTCTAATTTCATCTCAGGTGGTTCACTTTCTAACAAAGTCCCAAAACCTAGATATACACCAGTTTCTGTGAGAGAGAGCATATGTTCACACGTATCCATAAACTACTGCAAAATATATACCTGAAAGCAGAAGTACACTAGAGCTTGCAGTGAGTACCTCCCTAACACTTCCTCTCCACTATTCCAAGCTTTGGGTCCATGATTGTTCAACAATTTGTTTGGCTTCGTATGTTAACTCTCTTTTCAGTCACCAGGTTTCAGATGCCATCAGGATGCTGGCCTGGCTTCCCTGGATTGAAGACCCCACCAATGTGTCCTGGAGCTCTGCTTCCCTAGAGACCCACCCTACTAGGGAAAGAGAGAGCAGACTGGGAGTATGGACCAACCAGTCAACGCCCATGTTCAGCGGGGAAGCAATTACAGAAGCCAGACCTTCCACCTTCTGCAACCCACAAGGTCCCTGGGTCCATGCTCCCAGAGGGATGGAGAATGGGAAAGCTATCAGGGGAGGGGGTGGGATATGGAGATTGGGTGGTGGGAATTGTGTGGAGTTGTACCCCTCCTACCCTATGTTTTTTTAAATTAATCCTTTCTTAAATTAAAAATAAATAAATAAATAAAAATAAAATAAATAAATAAATAAAAAGTATTCTACCTTTAGGCCCACAGTGGTGCACACATTACCATGCACAAGTACTTGGGTTCAAGTTCCTGGTCCCCATCTGGAAGGTGAAAGCTTCATGGGCAGTGAAGCAGGACTACAAGTGTCTTTTCTCTCCTCTATCCCCCACTTTACTCTCAATTTCTCTGTCTCCATCATAGAGAGAGGAGGGATCACCATGGGGAGAGGTGGATTTGGCGTGTAGGCACTGGGTCCCAGCAATAATCCTGGAGGGGGAAAAATTGTCAATACTCAGAATACCATAATTATTATAAGTATTTGTAAAAATATGAACAAGCATCATTTTAAAGTTCTTTTTAATAGATTTGAATTTCAAAGGCGGCTGAGAGGATGATGAGAAGGTACTTTCATTGCAGGTTCTGATGGAAAATTTAATTCTCATGCTGCATGACCATGAAAATGCCCTGAAGAAGCTCTCAAATATTCAGACACAAAATTAGTTGGAATGGAGCTTTAGAGATATGAGAAAATAATGTTTTTACTCAGGAGAAAAGCATATGGCTTTGCTTCCAGTCAAGTAAAAAGTCACACTATCTCTCCACATCCTAAAACCAGAATGCTCGTTCTGCCCTATGTGTAGGGTTTATACTGATATCAAGTTCTTTCTTTCCATTTTTGCTCATTTATTAACATTTTCACTTTGATATTCTTCTGTTTTCTGAACTAGTTCAGTTTAAGATTGCCTCCAGTTTCAGTGAATGGTATGTACAATCATATCAGCATCGTCATGTTTAAAAAGTCAAGAACTGCTATGCTTGGTTAATTTGCTTAAGTAAGTCACTAACGTTTTTAGATGCCTTAGTTTCCTCATGTATGGAATAAGGGGACCATACCAGTGGAAAGCTAAGCATCTCTTGTCTTTTTTTTTGCCTCCAGGGTTATTGCTGGGCTCAGTGCCTGAACCATGAATCACTGCTTTTAGAGGCCATTCCCCCCCTTTTGTTGCCCTTATTGTTGTAGCCTTGCCGTGGTTATTATTGTTGTTGATGTCGTTCGTTGGATAGGACAGAGAGAAATCGAGAGAGGAGGGAAAGACAGAGGGGGGAGAGAAAGATAGACACCTGCAGACCTGCTTCACCGCCTGTGAAGCGACTCCCCTGCAGGTGGGGAGTCGGGGTTCGAACCGGGATCCTTATGCCGGTCCTTGTGCTTTGCGCCACCTGCACTTAACCTGCTGCGCTACAGCCCGACTCCCAATAAATAAAATTTTTAAAAAAGAGGATGACGGTAATAGCATAATGCTTCAACAAATGGTGTTGGAAACAATGGGTTGAAACATGCAGAAGAATGAAACTGAACCACTGTATTTCACCAAATACCAAAGTAAATTCCAAGTGGATCAAAGACTTTGTTAGACCACAAACTATCAGATACTTAGAGGAAAATATTGGCAGAACTCTTTTCCACATAAATTTTAAAGACATCTTCAATGAAACAAATCCAATTACAAAGAAGACTAAGGCAAATATAAACCTATGGGACTACATCAAATTAAAAAGCTTCTTCACAGCAAAAGAAACCACTACCCAAACCAAGAGACCCCTCACAGAATGGTAGAAGATCTTTACATGCCATACATCAGACAAGAGTTTAATAACCAACATATATAAAGAGCTTGCCAAACTCAACAAGACAAAAAATAACCCTATCCAAAAACAGGGGGGAGAACATGGACAGAATATTCACCACAGAAGAGATCCAAAAGGCCGAGAAGCACATGAAAAAATGCTCCAAGTCTTTGATTGTCAGAGAAATGCAAATAAAGACAACAATGAGATACCACTTCACTCCTGTGAGAAAGTCAGAAAAGGTAACAGCAGCAAATGCTGGAGAGGGTGTGGGGTCAAAGGAACCCTCCTACACTGCTGGTGGGAATGTCAATTGGTCCAACCTCTGTGGAGAATAGTCTGGAGAACTCTCAGAAGGCTAGAAATGGACCTACCCTATGATCCTCCAATTCCTCTCCTGGGGATATATCCTAAGGAACCCAACACATCCATCCAAAAAGATCTGTGTACACATATGTTCTTGGCAGCACAATTTGTAATAGCCAAAACCTGGAAGCAACCCAGGTGTCCAACAACAGATGAGTGGCTGAGCAAGTTGTGGTATATATACATAATGGAATACTACTCAGTTGTAAAAAAAAATGGTGACTTCACCGTTTTCAGCCGATCTTGTATGGACCTTGAAAAATTCATGTTAAGTGAAATAAGTCAGAAACAGAAGGATGAATATGGGATGATCTCACTCTCAGGCAGAAGTTGAAAAACAAGATCAGAAAAAAAAATACAAGTAGAACCTGAAATGGAATTGGCATATCGCACCAAAATAAAAGACTCTGGGGTGGGTTGGTAGGGAGAATACAGGTCCAAGAAGGATTAACAGAGGAGCTAGTGGGGGTTGTATTGTTATATGGGAAACTGGGAAATGTTATGCATGTACAAACTATTGTATTTACTGTTGAATGTAAAACACTAATTCCCCCAATAAAGAAATTTAAAAAAGAAAAGAAAAGAAAAGAAAGAAAATGCTATACAAAGGAACTCTCATGCCTGAGATTCCAAAGTCCCAGGTTCAGTCTCTTGTACCACCCACCATAAACCAGAGCTAAGCAGTGCTCTGGGAAAAAAAGAAAAGCAAAATGAAGATCTTTTGGAATGGTTACAGAGTAACATAAAATCACTCTAGTATATATTATTATTATTATTATTATTATTATTATTATTATAGTTAAGTCAGGTTTTCTATTTTAGTTAGTCCTCCCTCACCCCATTCCCAGATTGTTCCAATAAGCAAAAGACAACTGAAACAACTTGCTACCATCCAGCCAATTCAACTTCAGCTGAAGTCTTGCAAATAGGCATTTCCAGTATCTCAGAAATGAGTTGTTCACCTGTGGCTTTGATCTTGAGGGGAATTGGAATTTGAATGAAAAAAACTAGAATCAGGATATGCTGCAGGTTCATTTCTAACCATCTGAGTAATATACGATAAATTCAAATGCTTGAAGCTTTGCCCACAGAATCTTTTCTGAAAATAAAGGTAGCATACATTTGTGCCATTTCTTCAATTTCAATCCCTTAAGGATAAGAACACTCCCATTCTGTGGTAGCAATAGCCGATAGGTAGAGAGAGATGGTTGTCTGTTCTCCAATGGCCTTGAGGAACCAGTATTTGAGAATGGGCATTGTAGTCAGAGGGCTAAAATAACCATAGTGTTTCAAATCCTGAAACAGTATTTAAAAAAGTCTTTACTTTTTATAAAAATGAGAAGCACATATTTTAAGAAAATACTTTTATTTCCAAATTCTTGAAGCATTTTGCTTTCTCTTTCCTTCTAAGTCATGGCTTCTAGTAATTTCCCTGTACGCTCTGTTTCCTGTGACAATTTATTGCAATACTGGACACATCTTATGACATTATTGCAAACTTTAACGGATATATATTAGAATGGTGTGTTTACAAAGGTTGTACAGTCCTGAGTTAACAGAAACAAAGTTCCTTTGAAAGAGCTAAGTGGGTCTTAAGTTACAGGAGATAAGAGAATGCAGTCTTTAGATACTTCACTTTTGCTTTTTTAATCTCATTCATGGCTGAATTCAGTGTTCAGACTAAGAAATTTATAGCAGTGAGATTTTGAACTTTGAATAACACTGAGTCATTTGACCTTCAATTAGATATCACAATCCCCAGTTTCAGCATAAAGATTGCATATTTACAAGTTTAATGAATAAGACCCTTAAAGTTTGAAAAGGAAGATAGAAAGAAGAAAAAAAAAGAAAGCACAAGCAACATCCTAAATTTATATATTCCATTAAATATGATCTTCACTAGCTATTAGTAATTTCACCGTTGCTTGTAATATAAACCATTTTATGCTCAATAATAATAAAATCTGTATAAACCAGTCTCTTTAATAAACATTATGTGTTTCTGGCTTTCAAATTAAAAAAAAGGAAAAACTAAATAAAAAGGAAGAAAGGCTGGTTTACATACATAAATAAAAGCAAATGTGCAAATGATTTCTGTATACAAAATATCAGAATTTGCCACTTCTCTTTAAATACTTAGTTACAAGTTTCAACACTATAGACCATACAGTGAAGAACTACTTTACATAATCCTTATGTATCTCTGATTATTTTCTTTCACAAATTTCATAAAATAAAGCCACTGGTTCAAAGGGATTCAGTAATTTTTATTTCTTGAAATATTTTATGGTGAGCAAATAACTAAGAGAACTAGCAGATACAAACTGCTAAACAATCACAGTTTTTTTTTCCTTCTAATTAGTCTCACAATTTAGGCAGCATCATATTCAACACATTTTACTGGCTCCTGTATTTAAGAAAAAGAGACTACAGGGAGTCGGGCTGTAGCACAGCGGGTTAAGCGCAGGTGGCGTAAAGCACAAGGACCGGCATAAGGATCCCGGTTCGAACCCCGGCTCCCCACCTGCAGGGGAGTCGCTTCACAGGCGGTGAAGCAGGTCTGCAGGTGTCTATCTTTCTCTCCTCTCTGTCTTCCCCTCCTCTCTCCATTTCTCCCTGTCCTATCCAACAACGACAACAACAATAATAACTAGAACAATAAAACTACAAGGGCAACAAAAGGGAATAAACAAATAAAATAAATATTAAAGAAGAAAAAAAAAGAAAAGGAGACTACAAAGGCATGTAAATATCAAGAAGTATTCACACAGAGGTCATTTATTGTGAACCATCTGTACAGAGTAATTACCATACTTTTTAAATTTTTTAATTGAATTTTAGATCTTACTACTTTCTTTCATGCATACTTCTTTTTTTAAATTTATTTCTTTATTGGGGAATTAATGTTTTACATTCAACAGTAAATACAATAGTTTGTACATGCATAACATTCCCCAGTTTCCCATTTAACAATATAACCCCCGCTATGTCATTTATCATCCTTCATGGACCTGCATTCTCCCCACCCACCCACCCCAGAGTCTTTTACTTTGGTGCGATATGCCAATTACATTTCAGGTTCTACTTGTGTTTTTGTTTCTGATCTTGTTTTTCAACTTCTGCCTGAGAGTGAGATCATGCATACTTCTTAAAAGATTTTTTTATTTATGAGAAAAAGGGAGAGAGAGAACCAAAGCACCACTCTGCCACATGCAATGCTGAGGCTTGAACTCAGGGCCTCATGCTTGAGAGTCTAACACTTTATCCTCCATGCTACCTCCCAGGCCACTCTAATGTATTGCTATTAAAGAGTATTTGTGAGGTTGTATCTTAAAAATTCAGTAATAAATGCTAAATTAGTATTTGTACAAAAGGAATAAAATACTGTATTATAGGGGGTATGTTATGAGAATCGCTTAAGTTAATAAATGTGTGGATCATCAAAAACAAACTACATAAAGATAACCAGGCAACCCAATAAATGGGAGACGATATTTGTACATCACACATCTGAAAGTGATTGGTACAAAACATCTATCAAGAATTGGTACCAATCCATTTAAAAAAAAAAGTAAAAAAATAACCCAATAAAAAGTTGGGCCAAAGAACTAAACAGACACATCTAAAGAAGACATACACATGGCCCACAGGCACATGAAGAAATGCTCCACTTCACTTACCATTAGAGAAATGCAAATTAAAACTACACTGAGACACCATCTCACACCTGAGAGAATGGCTTACATCAACAAATCTGAGAGTGACAGGTGTTGGAAAGGTTCTGGAGAAAAGGGATCTCTACTTCATTGCTGCTGGGAATACAAACTGGTGCAGTACCTTTGGAAGGTTATACGCACAGTCCTTAAACAAATAAAAATGGAATTACCTTATGACCAAGCAACAACACTCTTGGGCATTTATCCAGTGGACATTAAAACACAGATTCAAAGGGATAGGGGGTCGGGCAGTACCGCAGCAGGTTAAGCACACGTAGCACAAAGCACAAGGAACGGCTTAAGGATTCTGGTTCCAGCCCTGGCTCCCTACCACAGGGGAGCCACTTCACAAGAACATCAATAACAACAATAATTACAAGCGCAACAAAAAGGAATAAAGAAAGAAAGAAAATTTTTTTACAGGAGTATCTATTTTCATTGGAATTTCAAGTATTCTTGTTTCAGACCAATATTTTATTTTTCTATTTTGATTAGTAGTGGGTTACAATCAGACCAATATTTTAACATCAGTTAAATGATCCATGACTATATGCTGAGTTAAGGGACCAGGCAGTGGTGGACCTAGTTAAGTGCACACATTACAGTGCGCCAGGACACAGGTTCAAGTCCCTGGTCCCCACCTGCAGAAGGAAAGCTTTACAAGTGGTGAAACAAGTCTGCAGGTGTCTCTCTTTGTCTTTCTGTCTCCCCTCTCAATTTCTCTCTGTCTTTATCCAAGAATAAATAAATTACAAAAAAAGGATTCTTTAAGGGGGCTGGGTGGTGGCACACCTGATTGAGTGCACATATTGCAATGCTCAAGGACCTGGGCTCGAGTCCCCAGTCCCCACCTGCAAGGGGAAAGCTTTGCAAGTGGTGAAGCAGTGCTGCAGGTGTCTCTCTATCTCTTTCCCTCTCTATCTCCCCCTTTCTCTCAACTTCCGGCTGTCTCTATCCAATAAATAAATTTAAAACCTTTTTAAAAAGAATTCTTTAATAAAAAAGTATGAGTCAGAAGAGAAGAACTTAATAAATTAAACAGTGACAATGGGCATTTGTCACAGCAAAATTTAAAAAAAAACTTACAATGATCTACTAAAATAAAAGCAGCTGAACCTATATGTTAATATTTCATATGTTCCGTTTCTTATAAATATCTCATAATTAATAACAGTACATAAATCTATATTTCATTTCCACAGTTACAATTTTATGATGTGTAAATGGTCTGTAAGTTTCTCATTTCTTTTATGACTATAATTATAAGATTCTCCAACTATATGATTTCTCCATTCTGACTGCTACTCAATGCATAAAGTGTTATCAAGCAATTCTTTTTATTTTCTCCACTAAGACTTAGCTAAGACTTCACACCTGTGTGATTCTACTGCTTTGGGCATACTCTCCACCCCACCCCACCCTCACACACAGAAGTTGAGAGCAGAGAGGCACCACAGCACTGAACCTGGGTCCTAGCATGTGGTTAAGTGTGTGCTCTACCAAGTGAGCCATCTTCTGGCCCCAACAAAAAATTCTTGTGGATATCTCTTCCCTCTTCTCCTATCATCCAATTTTTGACATGTTATCTTTTTGTAAATTTGATCTTTCCTTTTATAAATAATCACTCCCAAGTGTTCCTGTTGACAGAAACACTACCTCTTAGAAAAGTACCCCTTATTCTAGTTGAGTTTGGAGTACCAAGCTCTTGGCTGTATTCAGCAACTCTGCTGGCCAAACATCAACCCTTACAAAAGTATCTCTTATTCTACTTGATTCTGGAGTATCAAACTCTTGGCTGTGTTTGGTAATCCCGATGGCCAAGCCTCACATAAAGCATAAAGCATACTTGCTTTCTCCACAACATCATTAACTATGCCATTTAACCTACCCAGAATACCACTATCACTTTGTACTGTTATATCATCTGTCTTAGCCATTAAAAAACTTTCTACAGAACAATGACTCTAATCACACAATGCAACCTCTTTACCTAGCCTTAAAAAAAAAAAAAAAAAACAGTAAACACTCAAGCACCTAATGGGAACATCTATAATCGGCTTGACAATTCTTCTACATATGCTTAATTTCTTTGCTTTTTTTTTCTCATTAAATCAAACAACTGACTTAAGGAAACTTGTTTTTTATTTCCATTAAGAAATTTGTCTTTTATTTCCATAAAACTTTTCACTGCATTTAGCAAAAGATTTAACGTTTACTTTATATCCAAAAAAATATGTTGACTAAGAAAATCAGCAGTAGACCTTGGTAAACTATTGCTCTCTGTGCTTCAGATTTTTGTAGTTTATAAAAAGGAATATAGTGAAGGTAATCTACCAGTAGATAGAAAACTGCTTTTGAAATCTTTGAACAGAGAATACACTTCAACAATTGCATGAAATACTGCCACAATTACAATGATTTATGGATGTCACTTTGCTACAAATCTGCCATGTAGGAAGAAAAGAAAATACCATTTGAAGAAAGCTGGTTAAGAAAGTGCTGTGCAAGGCCAAAGTGCCACCGAGTACTCCACCCTATATCAAACAATGGCCTTTGCTTTAATCTCCTCATACTAGAAAAAATAAGTTTAAGGAAATTTGCTGAGGCAAAACCATGAATAACACAGAAGTATCCATGGCAAAGAACAACTGAGTCCCAGCCTGAAATGCACACTTATTTTTTTCCAAGCTTCCTTAGTAGAATTATAAAGGTTCAACTCTATGAACTCTCTAAAGTGAGTCAATTTAAATAAGTGACCACTTAAAACAATAATAATCTATGAACATTTTGAATTAGTAGCTAGGAAACATTCTATAAACCTAACAATAAAGATACAATTACAAGAAAATTTAATATTAAATCCTTTTAAATCAAAATTGAACAACTGATATACTCAATATTTACAAGAAAATCCTGAGTTTTTTTATGAAGAATACTTTAGAAAATTAGTATGATAGTTTAATAATCAAAATAAGACAATTGTTGGTAAAAATTAGTAATTTCCATTATTTAAAACAATTCTAGTATGCCAAAATGCAAAATGTTTGGAAAATATGCCTGAATTACTCTTATCGAATTGCTGTTTTCCTTTCTGGAATGGTCCATACCTTTTGCTCTTCCCCATGTTAACCCCTCCTATCTCCCAAAATATGGTAAGTTTTTCCCCCACAATTCGTGTGTGTGTGTGTGTGTGTGTGTATTTTTAAAAAACACATACTACAATTTATTTCCTTAATGACCAGTTGCTTCATTAAGACTATACCTAGAATCCATCAGCTCTGAACTTTTGGTATATGATCAATATGTACTTTTTGAATGAGCAAAAAAGAATAAGAAAGTGATCGTGGTTCATCTGCTATCTGATTTTGCCAGAGCACTAACTTACTTTAATAGGAAAAGAATGATACTTCGAGCTCTGCTTCTGATTTGGAAAAGAGTATTTGGTCCCTAGAATACAACCAATAAGTGATAGCTATTAGATGGGCAGCCTGTTTAACCTTCCATTCTCATTCTTTTCAAGTCCATCATAAACTGATTCATAGGATGGGGCTTTATTTATTATTTATGTAAACCTTTTAGAGCTGCAACTCATCACAAAAATGTTTCAACTGGGTCCAGATAATGCAATGATCTTATCGAAAATTCCCTACCTCCCTCCTGAATACTCCTGCCAAAAATACTAGGAAAAATGAGTATCTATATTGAATTAACCCATGCAGTGACTATCTAAACGATGCATACAATGATTTGCATCTTAGTGCTTTACTTGGGTATCAATATGTAGATTCCCAGAGTTAATAATCAACAATATTCTGGAAACCTACAAAATGGCATAACTCTACTCTCTTAACCCAGTAAATACAAGTCCAATTTGACCTTTCAAGTTTAAGTTACTATTTTCTATTGTAATTTGCTTTATGATAATTTTTCTTTATGCTAATTGTCTAAAGCAAACAAATACAAGTGCTTGTAAAATTCCTCTACTTGTGCTCTGCATATGTATCCAGATAGATTTTTGTGGTAAAAAAATATAATAAAAGTATACATGCTTAACAGATGAGACTTGTATTTATCAAATCAACAACAAATTATAAAAGATATTACTGGGAAAAATTTTCCTTGAGACTCAGGATTTAAAATAAAATGATTAGCTAGCTTTCTCTTAAAAAATCAAGTGCCTCACAGTTAACTACACTTGTGAATATTTTACTTACGCATACATCCTAATAACACACATTTCCTTTCACCAAGGAGCTTGTATTTGAAGAGAAGCAGCAATGTCACAGTCAGTGAGAGAAGATGCTTACTGAGTAGAGCTCAAGACTGGAAGCAAGGAAAAATAATTACTTAAAAATTCTGGGTCTCTGTTTCATTAGATGCCAAATGAGAAAGACAGGCTTTATTATTTTTGTCACACCTTCTAACATGATGATGTTATGAACTTAACAGAAAGTGTGGCAATCACAAAACACAGCACTAGAAAATAAAATCAAAGTGGGGCTGGATGGTAGTGCATTGGGTTAAGCGTACATGGCATGCAAAGTTCAAGGATCCTGCTTTGAGCCCCCAGCTCACCACCTGCAGGGGGGGGGGTCACTTCACAATCCGTAAATAGGTTTGCAGGTGTCTATCTTTCTCTCCTTATCTCTGTCTCCCCCTCCTCTTTCTATTTCTCTGTCCTGTCCAATAACAACAACAAAGGCAACAAAAATGGGGAAAATAGCCTCTAGGAGCAGTGGATTTGTAGTGCAGGCCGGCACTGAGAACTGGCAATAACCCTGGAGGCAAAAAAAAAAAAAAAAAAAAGAAGAAGAAGAAGAACATAAAATCAAAGTCAAATCACCAAAGTGAGTTTTACTGTCATTAAATAATTCTGATCCATCTTTGGGATTTCAATCTTTGTAGTATTTTCTAAGTAGATCAGTAAGTAAATAATATAAATTCCTTGCAAACTAGGTGTCCTATTCAGCATGCTAAATTCCCTAGAATTATAAGGAATCATTTATTAAGGAGAGTAACATCCCAGGAGAAAAAAACAAGTATCCTATAGGCTTTAATTTACAAAATCAAATATCTTCAATCAAACCTAAATGTAGAGAAATGTCATTGAGGCTTAGGAAAATAATCAGAGAGTAAAAAATATTATAGGATAACCTCCCAAGAATGTTCAGAAGCCTTTTTCAAAGATGTCTATGGTAGGCCTATTCTAATACTTGCCGCCTTTGTATGTGGTAATAAAGTTACTGATACTTAAAGATGCAGATTACCTAAATGTGAAGTCATCTCCAGAAACAATCCCCCCCCCTTTTTAAACTAGTAATAAACTAATGTAATGCAGGGCAAACTCCTAGAGGCAAGGTTTTGCAAAATGAACTCATGCCCTCCTTCTCTCTTTCATGCCCCGGGTCAATTAGCACAGGACAGAAACCTCCAAATAGCCTGAGTCAGAACCCTAAATATCATCTTATAGGGGAAAACTTTACGAGTTTAGTACATAGTTCCATACTTTCACACTAAATAAAAATTGGGAGAAAAACTATGAGCATTTACATCTCTGAACATGATTTGAAATGGGGCAGAACTGATTTCATGATGCCAGAAGGCATTATGAGAGCGATAAAACATTCTAAGTTCAGTGTGCCCAACATTCTTTGTCTTTTGTTGAATATTGTAGAGCATTAAAGTTGATCAAACTAACTGTAGGAAAGCCAACGTGGGGACTAAGGAAATGACTCAGTTCTTATTTAAAATTTAAATCTCAGATAACATCTCTACGTAGAAAATTAACTTCATTCCCACATTTACAAGTTATCAAAAAGCATAAATTAATGGAGTCCAAATTAATAAGGTTTAGCTGAAATGTTTTAAGCCAGCAAGATCTGACACATTAAATTGAAATTATACATGAAATTAAAACACATAGAACTCACATGGAAAATGATTTATTCTTTCTGTGTGTTGCCAGGATTCTATTTAGCACATCAAAGAAGACTTTGCCACTTATTAGTTGTGTGACTTTGGGAGACTCACTTGGATTATCTAAAGTCTTTTCCTCATCAGTAAAATGGACTTGACAATAATTTCTCAAACTGTCTCCAACCCACACCCAACCCTCATTCTTCATAAAGCAATTGGGAGTACAAAGCAGTTTTGCATACAGTAAAGTTAAATGACTAAAACTGAATGTGTATCTTAGTTTGGGTTTTCCTGATAGTAAAGCATGTTATGCTTTTGGAAACAGGGTATTTGAGAGGCTATTCAAGCCAAGGAAGGATAAAGGTGAGGAGTGTCAGAATGGGAAAAGGCAACTAAGTAGCTACTTTTCCCTGTGAACAAATAGGTTCAGTCTCCCAGTGAATAATTACATAGAATTTCCTGTTAAATGTACTTCTCCCAAAGAAGAGGAAGCTGGAGTATTTTACTACAGTCTTGGATCCCCCCCTTGGTTGTCTTTTTCCCATAAAAGAATTATGTGACCTCTGCATCACTGTAGATCTGAGCTCATATTCTGTAGTCATGAGTAGGAACGTTCCAAGCTGCCCCAATATCTGGACCCATCTTCCTCAGGTGTAGGATAGAGTATATTGTCCAGCCTCCCTTCGATCTACAGAATGGAGACCCCCCACCCCCAGCTCTTCATCTGTACTATTCCAGCCTTTAGCTCTGATTGTCCAGAACCCTGCCCCACTAGGGCAAGAGAGAGGCAGGCTGGGAGTATGGATCAACCTGTCAACGCCCATGTTGACATGTTGACATGTTGACATGTCAACGCCCATGTTGACATGTTGGGGAAGCAATTACAGAAGCCAGACCCTCCACCTTCTGCATCCCACAATGACCTTGGGTCCATACTCCCAGAGGGTTAAAGAATAGGAAAGCTATCAGGAAAGGGGATGGGATATGGAGTTCTGGTGGTGGGAATTGTGTGGAGTTGTACCCCTCTTATCCTATGGTTTTGTTAGTGTTTCCTTTCTTTAAAAAAATATTTATTTTATTTATTTATTCCCTTTTGTTGCCCTTGTAGTTTTATTGTTCTAGTTATTATTGTTGTCTTCATTGCTGAATAAGACAGAGAGAAATGGAGAGAGGAGGGGGAAGACAGAGAGGGGGAGAGAAAGATAGACACCTGCAGACCTGCTTCACCACCTGTGAAGTGATTCCCCTGCAGGTGGGGAGTCAGGGCTCAAACTGGGATCCTTACGCCGGTCCTTGTGCTGTGCCCCACCTGAACTTAACCCACTGCACTACAGCCAGACTCCCGTGTTTCCTTTTTATAAATAAAAAAAAAGTGTCACCATTTCCAGATAATATGACAGTATATATAGAAAATCTTCAAGAATCATGGAAATTCATGGAAAATTCATGGAAATTATTGAATTATATAGTAAAACGGTAGGCTATGAAATCAATATATAAAATTCAGTGGTTGCACCCCATAATGATCCTAGGTCCATACTCAGAGAAAAAGAATAGGAAAGCTTTCAAGGGTGGGGGTGGGATACGAAGTTCTGGTGGTGGGAACTGTGTGGAATTGTATTCTTCTTATCCTATGGTCTTGTTAATATTTCCATTTTATAAATAAAAATCAAAATAAAATTCTTAAAAATCAGTGGCATTCCTCTAACACTAAACTGGAAAAATAAGAAGACATCCATAAGTCAGTCTGTTTTTACTATAGAAGCAAAAACCATCAAATATTTAGGATTTAAGTTAACAAAGAAAGTGAAGACCGTATACATTGAAAACTATGAGTCATTCTCCAAAGAAACAGAAAGAGATACAATGAAATGGAAAGATATCCCATGCTTGTGGATAGAAAGAATTAACATAATTAAAATCACCATCTTACCCAGAGCCATATATATGTTTAATGCCATACCCATCAAGATATCACCAAATTTCTTCAAATAGATAGAACAAAAGCTACAAAAATTTATCCAGAACCATAAAGTCCCTTGGATTTGCCAAAGCAATCTTGAGGGGAAGAAAAAAAAAAAAAGACTGGAGGTATCACACTTCCGAACCTCAAACTATACTACAGAGATAATATAATCAAAACTGCCTGGTACTGGAACCAATAGACACACAAATTAGTGGAACAGAATTTAGAATTGAAAGTCCAGAAATAAGCCCCCACATCTATGGACAACTCAATTTTGACAAAAGAATCCAAAACATTACGTGGAGAAAGGAGAGCCTCTTCAGAAAGTGGTGCTAGGTCAGTTGGACTGAAAAATGCAAACAAATGAAACTGAACCACCAAATATCATTACACAAAAATCAACTCCAAGTGGATCAAAGACATAGACATTAGACTAGAACTGACAAGTACATAGAAGAAAACACTGGCAGAACACTACACAACCTATGCTTCAAAAAGGCAATCAAAGATTTGAATGCAACAGCAAAGCAAAGAAAACAAAAACAAAAATAAATCACTGGGACTACATCAAACTAAAAAGCTTCTGCACAGCAAAGGGACACAGAAAGACACCTTACAGTGTGGGAGAAGATCTTTATACAATATACTTCAGATAAGGGATTAGTAACCAAAATACATAAAGAGTTCAGAAAATTTAACAAAAATCTGAAAATAGAGGACATGGACAGAAATATTACCGAGGAAGAGATCCAGAGGGTTAAACAGACAGATGAGAAAGTGCTTAGAGTCACGTATTATCAGAGAAATGTGAATAAAGACAACAATGAGATACCACTTTATACCTGTGAAAGTGTCATATATTAGAAAGGACAGTAACAGAAAATGTTGGAGAGGATGTGGGGGGGGGGGATGAACACTCCTAAACTGCTAGTGGGAATGAAAATAGGTCCAACCACAGTCTGGAGAATTTTCAGAACACTAGAAATGCACTTGCTCTGTGACCAAGAATTTTTCCTCCTGAGAATTTATCCAAAGGAAACAACAACAACTGTCAGAAAAGATCTATGTACACCTATGTTCATAGCAGCACAATCTGTAATCACCAAAATTTGGAAGTAAACTCAGATGTCTAACAACAGATAAGTGGTTTAAAAAAAAAAAAACTGTGGTACATATATGATGGAATACTACTCAACTGCTAAATATAATGAAGTCATTTCTTTTGCATCATCTTTGATGGAACTTGAAACCATCCTGTTAAGTGAGATAAGCCTAGAAATATTGAATGATCTCATTTATAAGTGTGACTTAATAAATAGGCATGGGGGGAAACAAAGTGAAACATGAACTGGGCATCAAAGCAAGGAACTCTGGGTCAGAAGAAAGAAGTGTGGGTGGAAAAGAAGTTTAGGGTCCTGGTGCATAATGAAATTAAATCCATGTGACAATGATTGTACTCTAAAACAATAACCCCTTAATAAAAAATAAATACACAAAAATCTAAAAATAAAAGAATATCTCTGAATTTCCATTCTTTTCCTCTCCCTGTTTTGATCCATAATAAACTATGAACCACTAAGTCACTGTGATTTGCAGTTTATGTTTCCCTGATAGTAAGTGATAATGAAGATTTATTTCATGTGCCTGTGTACCACTTGCATGTCTTCTTTGGAGAGGTATGTATGCAGTTTTTCTGCCCATACTTTCTTATTATTTTATTTTTTAATGTTTATATTTTATTTGAAGGAGAGAGAGAAATTGAGAGGGAAGAGGGAGATACAGAGGGCTGGGGAGTCAGCATAATAACTATGCAAAAGACATTCATGCCTAAGACTCTGAGGTCCCAGGTTCATTCCCCAGAACCACCCTAAGGCAGAGCTGAGCAGTTCTCTGGTAAAATAAATAAACAAACAAACATCTAGAGACCTGCTTCACTGCTTGTGAAGTGTCCCCCATCAAGGTGGAGATTTAGGGGCATGAATCCTGGTTCTTACACATTATAATCCGTATACTCAACCAGGTGCACCACTGCCCAATCCAAGTGGCATTCTGCCCATTATTGATGGGGTTTGTTATTGTTATTGAGTTTTTTTATTTCTTAAATACCTTGGATATTAGTTCCTTGCTGATGTGCAAATGTTTTCCCATTCAGCAGGGTGTACATTTCTAAAAAAATTTGTTTTAGTGAGACTCTTCACTGTGCAGAATCTTGCTAGTTTTGATCTAGTGCCTTTATTTTTTCTCACTTTTGTTTCCTCTGTTGTTGGAACCAAATCCCCAAAGACATCATTGAAGTCAACACTGTGAATTACAGTACCTATATTTGTTCCTATGGTATGTACAATTATAAATTTCTAGGTGCCACGTTCACTTTTGACGCATCACTGTAGTCCTTTTATCTGTAAATATTACTTAAATGCCCTTATTGTAAATTCCCTAGAGAAATAGTCTAGTCATCATATATATCCATGCATGGTTGATCAGCTGTAGTAACAGAGATATAATCATCTACCTCGAATATAGTCATCTGAACCTAAAGTAGAATCACTCATAAAAAGAACTCTAGGAGGAGTCGGGTGGTTGCGCAGTGGGTTAAGCGCAGGTGGCTCAAAGCACAAGGACTGGTTAGGATCCCAGTTGTAGCCCCTGGCTCCCCGGCTCCCCACCTGCAGGGGGGTCACTTCACAGGCGGTGAAGCAGGTCTGCAGGCGTCTCTCTCTGTCTCTCTTCCTCTCTATCTCCTGCTTTTCTCTCAACTTCTCTCTGTCTCTGTCCAATAACAAAAAAAAAGAAAAGAAGAGAAGAGAAGAGAAGAGAAGAGAAGAGAAGAGAAGAGAAGAGAAGAGAAGAGAAGAGAAGAGAAGAGAAGAGAAGAGAAGAGAAGAGAAGGGAAGGGAAAAGAAAAGAAGAACTCTAAGGCAGCCTGGGAGGTGATGCAGTGAATAAAGAGTTGGAATTTTCAGGGTGAGGGCAGGGCGGTGGCACACCTGGTCAAGCACAGGTAGTATTAAGCACCAGGAACCTTGCACAGATCCGGGTTGGAGCCCGCAGCTCCCCATTTGCAGGGGGGAAACTTCACAAGTGGTGAAGCAGAACTGCAAATTTCTAACTTTCTCTCCCCTCTTTATTTCTTCTAACCCTCTCAATGTCTCTCTGTTCTACTGAATGGGGAAAAAGAAAGAAAGAAAGAAAGAAAGAAAGAAAGAAAGAAAGAAAGAAAGAAAGAAAGAAAGAAAGAAAGAAAGAAAGAAAGAAAGGAAGAAAGAAAGAAAGAAAGGCAGGCTAGGAAAAAAATGGCTGCCAGGAGTGGTGGATTCACAGTGCTGGCAAAGAGCCCCAGCAACTGGAGGAAAAAAAAAAAGAGTGGTACTCTTTATGGATGAGGTTTAAGAGTTCAGTCCCCAACATCATATATATCATGGTGATATTCTGGTTCTCTCTCTTTCTCCTGTTCTCTCTCATTAAAAAATATGTATTTTAATTTTTAAAAAGTATCTTTATCTATTGGATAATAAATAAAGCCAGAAATCGAGAAGTGAGGGGTGACAGAGAGGAGAGAGACAGAGAGACACCTGCAGCACTGCATCACCACTAGCAAAAAGCTTTCCCCCTGCAGGTGGGGACTGGGGGTTCCAACCTGGGTCCTTGTGCATCATAACATATGCATTCAACCAGGTGTGTCACCACCTGGCTGCAAAATAAATCTTAAAAAATGAAAGTTGAGTTAGTGACAAGAATTAGATGCATTGATATTTAATAAACAACTTTGCATGACGACTACATTTTCATACGTACTAAATGTTCTGTGCTACTTAGCTACAGTGAATTCATTGAATTTTAATTAAGTAAATCAATACTAAGCTGCTGTGAACTTTACTGAGTACTGGACTGCCACGAATAAAATAGTAGCATCAAAGCTCAATATCAAAACAGCTGGTAAATTTAACTGAGTATCATAGGGACGAAAAACCAGTTTTCTCTCTTCTGTCTGTGTAAAATTCTTGCATGTTGTCTTCAGCTACAGACAGAAATAGGTATTTGAGGGTAGAGGTAGAACCAGTTGTAGCATGTTAGCAGCAGAAACACTATAAATGAAGGTATGGTTGTCATATAGATTTAATTTATACAATCATTAGTGGGAATTTTTGAAAATATGGGCATGCTCTTCTTCCCTTAAGTGGGAGAGATATTGCTTTAAAATATAGATTCCCCTTGGAAATGCAAATATATCTTACAAAAAATTTTATTCAGTTTTCAGAGCATTTCTTATGACTGCTGCTCCTTAAAATAACCAGCTCAAACTTATGTCAAAGGAGCATATTTTTGGAGGGACACTCTGCTCCCCTTTCAATACAATTCGTTAAAATTAAATGATCTTGCCAAAATGTCTCCTACAGCAATAATTTCATAACTACTTACCAAAACAAAGCTAAAAATTGTTTGTAGACTAACAGAAAAGAAATATTTGCTTCTGTCTCTAAAATAGGCATACACATGCTCTACAAATTCAGTGCAATCATATAGCATGACTCAAATAATCCTACTTAGTGGAAAAGATCTTTCAGATTAATGCTTTTTAAAAAAGCAGATTCCAAGTGGACAAACCCTATCAGGATTAGCACTTGAATCTATAGACTGGGTAAAAAATTACCACCTTCACCAATGTGGGTAGGTATCAGCCAATTTATTGAGGGCATGAATTAAACTAAAAGGCAGCTTGAGTTAGTAGGGCCATCTCTTTTGCCTTGGGACAGTAGTGGTCCTGGTTCTAGATGTTCTTTTAACTAGAACATACACTAAATGACTCTTGTTTCTCAGACTGAGTTTGATCTACACAGCAGCTTTCCTGAGTCTCCATTTTACAGTCAGCAGATAAATTGACTTTTCAGCTTCCATAACTGCATGAACCGATCCCTTACAATAAGTTTCTCTTTATATATCTGCATATTTCCTACTGGTCCGTTTCTCTAGAGAACCTTAACTAATAGACCAACCATTCCACTAGCAATGGTTACTTTGTAAAGTATGTTTTAGTCAGTTATGCTTATGATTACAAAATGCAAATATAACCATCTGTTTGGATTCACTGCACTGTGGTGGTGGCTCCCTAAGATGTAAAGTTTCGGTTCCTGGAAGATGGCGGACTGAAAAGCTGCTAGTGGCTTGAGCTCTGACCACATCTCCTGGAAATGGTAGGATTTTCTGCCTTTAGTAGGCCAGTCAATAAGGGGTCCTATCGGTGACACCAAGGAGATGACTATAACTTAATTTTGGTTAAGAATTAGAGTAGGAAAAAAGGGGAAAAATTTTTTTCCCTTTTAATTTTTAAGCATACCTTCCCCCACACACACACCCCCCCCACCCCCCTACATAACCAGTCCCTGGGGACCGCTCCTAGCAGGCTCCCCTGCTAGGAGCCTCATTCTTTACCAAATTCTCGTCCCACAAGGGAGTATCATTCATTCTAAGTCTATACCCTTCTGAAACCTCTGGCCTTTTTTCTTTCTAAGTAGCCAACCCCCCCACCTCACCCCGCATAGCTAATTAAATAAGTAAAAATAAATAAATTTAAAAAAAAAACTTTCCTTTCACTGCTCTTTTATGACTGTTCTTTTTCTTATCTTTTTCTTTTTCTCTCTCTCTCTCTCTCTTTCTTTTTTTTTCTTTCTTTTTCTTATTCTTGTCATCCTTTCTTCTTTAATCCTACAGCTTCCAAAGCCACAGGCCCCAGCACCCACACCAGCAAACAGTGTGCTTTTTTGAATTCACTGATACACATTTGGGAATTATTTTGGGGAAGAAATCTGACTCAGTGTGGACTCTCACTGCGAGTGTCTCCACTCAATTCCCTACCTCCTTTAGCCACTGCTAGAATATACAGTGGATAGTAGATTTGCATAACTGTCTATTTCAGCTATCCTTGTCTAGTCCTGAGGTTTTTTTTTCTTTTCTCATTCTTAACAATCAGCTGCCTCTGATCACAAGGTTTGAGGTAATCTGGGAAACAGTTTTTATTTGTTTTTTTTTACCCTGCTCTATTTTACTATTAATATTATATAAAGGCATATATGTCCCCCCCTTTAGGTTGATCAGAATTAACTCTTAGCATAGATTTCAGTGCTAGGGTAGTGGGCATCTTATCTATTGTGGGAGGAACTTGTCTCCTTAATCCTACCTCCTCTACAGACTACAGACTCTCCCCTCCTTCCCCCTCATAGCTAATCAAAAAAATTAAATTAAATTAAAAATAAAGTAATAAAAAACCTATCCTTTCACTGTGCTTTAATTACAGCTCTTTTTCTTATCTTTTACCTTTTCTCTCTCTTGTCTCTTCTTTTTTTTTTTATCTTGTCATACACTTCTTCCTTCCTTCTTCTTTGCCTTTCTGAATTTGTGAATTATTTTGGGGAAGAAATCTGACTCAGAGAGGACTCTCTATGTGTGTATCTCTGCTCTACTTCACTTTCCCCTCTTGTTACCCCTAGAATATACAGTGGATAGTAGATTTGCATAACTGTCTATTCTTGCTATCCCTTCTTTGTTTCCTCTTTCTTCCTCACTGGGATTTGGTTACGATTTTTTCATGGACTGGAGAAATTGTTTGGCTAACTGGTAACGACTAAACTGCTTCAATACTTGCTTCAGTTGCTACTGTAATTCCTGAGGTTGGTGAGTGCAATTGTCATGAAGGTATTTAGTACAGTGTTGCTTGTACTCAAGACACAACAACTAAGGAACAACAGAGCATAAAAAAAGAAACACATAAATCAAAAAAATGGGTAGATCAAAAACAAATAAAACTGCTACTCCAATGAATGAAGACAAGAGCCCAGAAGAAACTACAAATCAGCCAGAAGTAACCATAGATAAGAAGAGTATGCAAGCAATAATAAACTTATTAATCACAGAAATGAAAACAACATTGGAGAAAAGGAATGGCAGTATTAGGGAAACAACAGTTGTGACACCCAAGGAAAATACTGATTATCTTGTGGCAATTAGATAACTGAAAGTTGAAATAGCTGTAATGAAGAAAGAAGCTGAGGCAAGGGAAAGCAGAATAACAGAAGCAGAAAACAGAATTAGTCAGACAGAGGATGAGTTAGAGAAAACAAAGAAAGAGGTGAAAGAGCTTAAAAAGAGATTGAGAGACACTGAAAAAAATAATAGAGACATATGGGATGATCTCAAAGAAGTAACATTCGTATAATTGGCCTGCCAGAGGAAGAAAAGAGGAAGGGGAAGCAAACATTCTAGAGGAAATAATAGAAGAAAACTTCCCCGACCTGAATAACAGAAAGGACATCAAGATTCAAGAGGCCCAGAGAGTACCAAACAGAATCAACCCAGATCTGAAGACACCAAAACACATCGAAGTCACAATGAGAAGAAATAAGGATAAAGAAAGGATCCTAAAGGCTGCAAGAGAGAAACAAAAAGTCACATGCAAGGGAAAACCCATAAGAGTATCTGCAGACTTCTCCACTCAAACTCTAAAAGCCAGAAGGGAGTGGCAAGATGTCTATCGAGCCCTGAATGAAAAAGGGTTTCAACCAAGGATAATATATCCTGCTAGACTTTCATTCAAACTAGATGGAGGGATCAAAACCTTCTTAGACAAACAGCAGTTAAAGGAGGCAACCATCACCAATCTGGCCCTGAAAGAGGTTCTAAAAGACCTCTTATAAATAAGAACATCACTATAATACTTGCAATATATCAGAGCAAACAAAATTTTTTTTTTAACAATGGCACTACAATACATTAAATCCATAATATCAATAAATGTCAATGGCTTAAACTCACCCATCAAAAGGCACAGGGTGGGGGGGTGGATCACAAAACATAACCCAACCATATGCTGCTTGCAAGAATCCCATCTGTCACAACAAGATAAACACAGACTTAAAGTGAAAGGATGGAAAACTATCATACAGGCTAACGGACTACACAAAAGGGCAGGAACAGCCATTCTCATCTCAGACACAATAGATTTTAAATTAAATTAAGTAATAAAAGATAGGCAAGGACATTACATAATGATTAGAGGATCAATCAGCCAAGAAGACTTAACAATTGTTAACATCTATGCACCCAGTGAGGGACCATCTAAATACACTAAGCACCTACTGAAAGAATTTCAAAAATACATCAATAGTAATACAATAATAGTGGGAGACTTCAATACCCCACTCTCACACTTAGACAGATCAACAAAGCAGAGAACCAATAAAGATACAAGGAAATTGAATGAAGAGATTGACAGACTAGACCTCTTGGACATTTTCAGAGTTCTTCA
This sequence comes from Erinaceus europaeus, assembly GCF_950295315.1. Lineage (NCBI taxonomy): Eukaryota > Metazoa > Chordata > Mammalia > Eulipotyphla > Erinaceidae > Erinaceus > Erinaceus europaeus. The sequence continues at coordinate 101,203,225 of NC_080185.1, read as the reverse complement.
CCCCAAAAACTGGAATACACCTTCTTTTCAAATCCACATAACACATACTCAAGGATAGACCACATATTAGGCCACAAAGACAGCATCAATAAATTCAAGAGCATTGAAATCATCCCAAGTATCTTCTCAGACCACAGTGGAGTAAAACTAACATTTAACAACAAACAGAAAATTATTAAAAGTCACAGAATTTGGATACTAAACAACATACTCCTTAAGAACCACTGGGTCAGAGACTCACTCAAGCAGGAAATTCAAATGTTCCTGGAAACTAATGAAAATGAAGACACAACCTATCAAAACATTTGGGACACAGCTAAAGCAGTACTGAGAGGGAAACTTATAGCCATACAATCACATATTAAACACCAAGAAGAAGCTCAAATGAACGACCTTACTGCACACCTCAAGGACTTGGAGGAAGAGGAACAAAGGAACCCTAAAGCAACCAGAAGGACAGAAAACACTAAAAGTTTGAGCAGAAATAAACATCGAAAATAAAAGAACCATACAAAAGATCAATGAAGCCAAATGTTGGTTATTTGAAAGATTAAACAAAATTGACAAACCCCTAGCCAGACTCACCAAACAAAAAAGAGAGAAGAAACAAATTAATAGAATTGTAAACGATGGAGGAGATGTCACAACTGACACCACAGAAATCCAGAGAATCCTGAAAAACTTCTATAAAGAACTATATGCCACCAAGCTAGAGAATCTGGAAGAAATGGAATAATTCCTAGAAACATATGCCCTTCCAAAACTGAAACAAGAAGAACTACAAAATCTGAATGCACCAATCACAGACAAAGAAATTGAAACCGTTATTAAGAATCTCCCCAACAACAAAAGTCCTGGACCAGATGGCTTCACAAACTAATTCTACAAAACTTTCAGGAAACAGTACCCATACTTCTTAAGCTTTTCCATAAGACTGAAGAAACAGGAATACTCCCTTCCACCTTCTATGAAGCCAACATCACCCTGATACCAAAAGCTGACAGGGACAGAACAAAAGAGGAAAACTACAGACCAATATCTCTGATGAACATAGATGCCAAAATATTAAACAAGATCTTGGCCAACTGGATACAGCAACATCTCAAAAAGATTGTTCATCACGAGCAAGTGGGATTCATCCCAGGAATGCAAGGCTGGTTCAACATCCGTAAGTCACACAATGTCATTCACCACATCAATAAAAGCAAAGCCAAAAAACACATGATTATCTCAATAGATGCAGAGAAAGCCTTTGACAAAATCCAACACCCATTCATGCTCAAAACTCTACAAAAAATGGGAATAGATGGGAATTCCCCAAGATAATGGAGTCTATATATAGCAAACCTAGAGCCAACATCATACTCAATGGACAGAAGCTGAAAGCATTCCCACTCAGATCGGGGACTAGACAGGGCTATCCACTATCACCGTTACTCTTCAACATAGTATTGGAAGTTCTTGCTATAGCAATCAGGCAAGAGAAAGAAATCAAAGGAATACAGATTGGAAGGGAAGAAGTCAAGCTCTCACTATTTGCAGATGATGTGATAGTATACATAGAAAAACCTAAAGAATCTAGCAGAAAACTACTGGAAGTTATTAGGCAATATAGCAAGGTATCAGGCTACAAAATCAATGTACAAAAATCAGTGGCATTTCTTTATGCAAACACTAAATATGAAGAAGAAAACATCCAGAAATCACTCCCATTTACTGTTTCAGCAAAATCAATCAAATACCTAGAAATAAAGTTGACCAAAGAAGTGAAAGACTTGTATCCTGAAAACTATGAGTTGCTACTCAAGCAAATAGAAACTGATACCAAGAAATGGAAAGATATCCCATGCTCATGGATTGGAAGAATAAATATAATCAAAATGAATATTCTCCCCAGAGCCATAGACAAATTTAATGCAATACCCATCAAAGTTCCACCAAACTTCTTTAAGAGAATAGAACAAACACTACAATCATTTATCTGGAACATGAAAATACCTAGAATTGCCAAAACCATCTTGAGGAAAAGAAACAGAAATGGAGGCATCACACTCCCAGACCTTAAACTATATTATAAAGCCATCATCATCAATACAGCATGGTACTGGAACAAAAATAGGCACACAGACCAGTGGAACAGAATTGAAAGCCCAGAAATAAATCCCCACACCTATGGACATCTAATCTTTGATAAGGGGGACCAAAGCATTAAATGGAAGAAAGAGGCTCTCTTCAATAAATGGTGCTGGGAAAACTGGGTTGTAACATGCAGAAGAATGAAACTGAACCACTTTATCTCACCAGCAACAAAAATCAACTCCAAATGGATCAAAGACCTAGATGTCAGACCAGAAACAATCAAATACTTAGAGGAAAACATTGGTAAAACAGTTTCCCACCTACACCTCAAGGACATCTTTGATGAATCAAACCCAATTGCAAGGAAGACTAAAGCAGAAACAAACCAATGGGACTACATCAAATTGAAAAGCTTCTGCACATCCAAATAAACTATTAAACAAACAGAGAGACCCCTCACAGAATGGGAGAAGATCTTCACATGTCATACATCAGACAAGAAACTAATCACCAAAATATATAAAGAGCTCAGCAAACTTAGCACCAAAAAAGCAAATGACCCCATCCAAAAATGGGCAGAGGATATGAACAAAAAATTCACTACAGAGGAGATCCAAAAGGCTAACAAACATATGAAAAACTGCTCTAGGTCACTGATTGTCAGAGAAATGCAAATTAAGACAACACTAAGATACCACCTCACTCCTGTAAGGATGGCATACATCAAAAAGGACAGCAGCAACAAATGCTGGAGAGGTTGTGGGGACAGAGGAACCCTTTTACATTGCTGGTGGGAATGTCAATTGGTACAGCCTCTGTGGAGAGCAGTCTGGAAAACTCTCAGAAGGCTAGACATGGACCTTCCACATGATCCAGTAATTCCTCTCCTGGGCTTATACCCCAAGGACTCCATAACACCCAACCAAAAAGAGGTGTGTCCTCCTATGTTCATAGCAGCACAATTCATAATAGCTAAAACCTGGAAGCAACCCAGGTGCCCAACAACAGATGAGTGGCTGAGAAAGCTGTGGTATATATACACAATGGAATACTATGCAGCTATCAAGAACAATGAACCCACCTTCTCTGACCCATCTTGGAGAAAGCTAGAAGGAATTATGTTAAGTGAGGTAAGTCAGAAAGATAAAGATGAGTATGGGATGATCCCACTCATGAACAGAAGTTGAGTAAGAAGATCTGAAAGGGAAACTAAAAGCAGGACCTGATCAAATTGTAAGTAGGGCACCAAAGTAAAAACCCTATGGTGAGAGGTTGACATGCAGCCTCCTGGGCCAGTGGGGGGAGGGAGTGGGTGGGAGAGGGATGGGTCACCGTCTTTTGGTGGTGGGAATGGTGATTATGTACACTCCTAGTAAAATTTAGTCATATAAATCATTAGTTAATTAATATTATAGGGGGAAAATCAATTGTATGTCTCAAAGTTTTTCAAAACACAGACTGAATCTTTTTTATATATAGGCTGTGTATTTGATATGCAGACTCTCTCAAAAGCCTAGACCAAGTAGATCAGAAGCATCCAATAGCACAGCTATATAAAATATACTGGGTACTTTACAGCAAACCATAACAAAAGGACACTTCAAAGATAACCCAATTACCAAATAATGTGATGATAACATTAACTATCGATTTTCTTTTTGAACCCTAAGACAGCAGGAACCTCACATCTCCACTATAGAGCCCCTACTTCCCCCAGTCCTGGAACCCTTGGATAGGGCCCACTTTCCCCTATGCCTCTCCCAATCCATATCAAATAATATTGCTTCCGCCGATAACAACCTAACCAATGCAACGATTGTCACCTCAACATGCTTCACTTCAGACTGTGTCCAGAGATTTCACGTGTGGAATGACAACCCTTCAGCTTCATTACTCGGGTGAGACCTTTCCTTTCATAGTATACTCTAATTTCATCTCTGGTGGTTCACTTTCTAACAAAGTCCCAAAACCTAGATATACACCAGTTTCTGTGAGAGAGAGCATATGTTCACACATATCCATAAACTACTGCAAAATATATACCTGAAAGCAGAAGTACACTAGAGCTTGCAGTGAGTACCTCCCTAACACTTCCTCTCCACTATTCTAAGCTTTGGGTCCATGATTGCTCAACAATTTGTTTGGCTTTGTATGTTAACCCTCTTTTCAGTCACCAGGTTCCAGATGCCATCAGGATGCTGGCCAGGCTTCCCTGGATTGAAGACCCCACCAATGTGTCCTGGAGCTCTGCTTCCCCAGAGACACACCCTACTAGGGAAAGAGAGGCAGACTGGGAGTATGGACCGACCAGTCAACGCCCATGTTCAGCGGGGAAGCAATTACAGAAGCCAGACCTCCTACCTTCTGCAACCCACAATGTCCCTGGGTCCATGCTCCCAGAGGGATAGAGAGTGGGAAAGCTATCAGGGGAAGGGGTGGGATATGGAGATTGGGTGGTGGGAATTGTGTGGAGTTGTACCCCTCCTACCCTATGGTTTGTTAATTAATCCTTTCTTAAATAAAATAAAAAAGAAAAAAAGAAAAAAAAGAAGAAATTAAACTTAAAGAAAAAGATGTAAAGTTTCAGAATTGTTGAAAGATCTTCTAACTCTCCTATCTTCAATAGGCTATATTTAATTCTCACATTTTAGGAAAATATTTTTCAAATGTGCACTGAATTTGAAAGTCTCTGAAACATGCATGACATATAGACAGAACAGTTTATAATAAACCACTATTTCTGAGATTCTTATATAAATGTATCATATTAAAGTTTTCAAATCATTTTTCTGTTTGACTTCAAATAACCCTTCACAACATTCAGATTCTTTTTCATAGGTTAAACTGGACACAGAGAAAAACAGAGAAAAAAACAGAATCTGAGAACAGAGTTTTATCTCCTCTATATAAATGTCAAATATATTCTGGCAATTCAAAATTTAGATATAAGGACTTCAAGCAGAATGTCAAGAATAAATTCATCATCACCACAGCCTTCTTTCTAAGGCAACCTGATTATTCCCCCCTCACTCTTCTAATATCAGCTACAAAAGAAAACAAGAGGGATAAACACCACACACCAGAACTTGCCTCCAAAGTACTGACAGGGTTCAAATTCGGGCCTTGCCCATGACAATCATGCACCCTACCCAGCGGGCTATCTTCTGACACTACATTCATTTTTCAATAGGTGGTCTACAATATGTTTTGCACCCCAAGGAAGAACTATATTTCTAACACATAATCAAGAATTATAAATTAATTAAATTTAAGTCTTTCTTTTCTGATCATCACTGGTGCTTCACATCCCCCTCCAGGTTGACTTTTTCAGATGGACGGGGGGTGGGGGAGAGGAAACACAGCACCATGGTTTTTGCCAATGGGTTGGAGGCTGGTATTAAACCTGGGTTATGTACATGGAAATGCAAGTATACTACTATCTTATAGGGTGAGCTATTTTGTCAGCTCAAGGATGTCTTTCTTTCAGCTTGACAAAATAATGCAATTTCCAGATTTATTTTCATTTCTTGTCTAGATATTACAAATAAGAAACCTGACATTTATTGAGGTTAAGATTTCAATGTCATAAAACTAAAGAATGAGGTCATTTAGAATTGAAGACATGTTTTTCTAATTGCATCATATGAGAACTGCCACATTATCTGTGTTGGTAGCTTCACAGCACAATCATAAATAACATAACAATCAATGTTGCAGGACTTTTTCATACTGTTGTTCCATAGACGAAAAACCAAAGGTCAGAGGTATTGAGTTCGCAAAGTACTAGAGACAATTAGGAGATTCAGAATCTGGTTCTACATAGCATGGAATTATAAAAAGCAATAAGTCAATGGTGGTCTCTAATTTTTTAGCTGCATTTTTGGAGAAAGTATTACTTATTCCTATGATAAAACAAAAGCATATTTTATATAAAGTGATTCTTAATTGTTATGACATTTTGGAAGCTCGGGAATGGCTGTACTTCATATATATTATCAAAATCAAAGGATTGCTTACCTAAAATATGAAAAAGTAGCTTAGCTCATAGTCAAGAAGAAAAATATCAAAGACATCTCATTAAAAAATATATTATCTTCACTGATGCTTTTAAAATACCGTTTAATACTATTTACCCCATAGTGATCCTGGGTCCATGCTCCCAGAGGGATAAAGAATAGGAAAGCCTCCAATAGAGGGAATGGGATGTGGAACTCTGGTGGTGGGAGTTGTGTGGAATTGTACCCCTCTTATCCTATGGTCTTCTCAATACTTTCATTTTATAAATAAAAAATACTATTTAAAATATATTTTATAAAAGTGAGAATGGATTTAGCCTACTGAAAATGCTTTGTGTTTGAAAATTACATCTGGGAGTCAGGCGGTAGTGCAGTGGGTTAAGTGCATGCAGCACAAAGTGCAAGGACCGGAGTAAGGATCCCGGTTCGAGCCCCTGGCTCCCCACCTGCAGGGGAGTCGCTTCACAGGCAGTGAGGCAGGTCTGCAGGTGTCTATCTTTCTCTCCCCCTCTGTATCTTCCCCTCCTCTCTCCATTTCTCTCTGTCCTATCCAACAACAACAACATCAATAACAACAACAATAATAACTATAACAACAATGAAAAACAACAAGGGCAATAAAAGGGAAAATAAATAAATATAAAAAAAATTTTTTTAAGAAAATTACATCTAAGCTCAAATACTATAAGAGTCTCTTAAATTAAAGAATAACACTTAGTATCAATAGAATTTATAACCTTGGTTTAACCTTGAAAGGTTTCAAAGGAATATTTTAAGAAAACATTGAAAACCAAATTGTTTGCCTTCAGAATATGTTCTTTTTGCAATAACAGTTAAACTGGAAACTGCAAAGTAGGAGACATGCAGTTGTGCCATTACAATATGGTAGATAGCAGAAATATCGTTTCCAAAGTTAAATGAAAATGCAAAATTATGTGGTAATACATTCACTTTACATCAATTTTTAAAAATGTATAGGACAACTTGCACTTCTCATCATACATAACTCCAGAAATCAAACTCTGAACTAAATTTGTCATTTTAAAGATTGGCAACAGGAAATAAATATCTTTCTAGGAAGTACATCATTTCAGAGTGGCAGAATGTTGACTATAAAATCTATTTCTATCTTCTTTTAATGTAGGCCTAGCATAAGTGCACCTTTATTGTGCTCACATTAAACACTTTATTTAGACATTAAACAGAGGTTTTCTGATAATGAACCTTTACCAAAGCTGAATAAAATCGTGTTTGCAATTGTTTGGATAAGGTTTTCTTGTGCCAATGTCATAATAGATCTCTTTGCAATGTTTTAGTGTCTGAATTGCAAATTTTTAGTAATGCGCCTTAGCTATCATGCTCACTTGTGCTGAAGTAACTAAATGCAATCACTTTTTAGTGAGCAAAATAACACGGCTGCTGTTGAACAAAACTACAAGGTATGTATTGATTATATTAAAACGGATTGTTATTTATATACAGTATATATACAGTACATATAAGTAATTCATATATAACATATGCAATGTTAACTGTTACAATAAAAGATCATGAATAACAGGATCAAATTTCAAACTAATTCCTAATTTCAACCTCTGAAATGCAAAATATTCACAATAGAGATAAACTGAAGAATGTGACTGAAAACCACGTATAGTCTGTTTCTCAGTATTTAATTTTAGACATAAAATAGAACTAAAGTACATTCATGGGAAGTCAGTAAAATAGCTCACTTGGATAGTGTGTTGCTTTGTCATGCACATGACCAAGTTTCAAGCCCAGGCCCCACCGTACTGAAGAAAGCTTCAGTGCTGTAGCCTCTACCCCTCTCCATCCCAACTTCTGTTTTGCTCTACTTGTAAAAATCAGCCCAGAGCAGTGAATACCAGAAGATGGCCACACCCCAAACACACACACACACACACACACACATAGTAATGTCTATAATCAAGCAATTACATATGGTGTCCAAAACATCAAGAGAACACTGTCAGGAAATGCTATATGAAAAAAAAAATTTGATGGCACAGAAGCCTTAAACTTACATAATCTCACTACCACCAAGCTCATTTTACATTCTATTATTATTACTATTATTCATATAGAAAGAGAGGGAGAGGGGCCGGGTAGTGGCACACCTGGTTAAGCACACATGTCAGAAAGAGAAGGAGAGACAAATAGAGCAGAGACACCACAGCATGGCTCCACCTTTGGTTGAGCTTCCCCTAATATCATCACTGGTTTGTAAATGTAGCATTAGGGTTTGAACCTGGCTTCTTCTTATTTTTTTTTTAAGATTTTATTTATGAGAAAGATAGGAGAAGAAAAAGAACCAGATATTACTCTGGCACATGTGCTGCTGGGGATCGAACTCAGGACCTCATGCTTGAGAGTCCAAAGCTTCATCACTACGCCACCTCCCAGACCATGTGAACCTAGCTTCTTATACATGATAAAGAATGCACTCGGGAGTCAGGCAGTAGTGCAGCAGGTTAAGTGCAGATGGAGCAAAATGCAAGGACCTGCGTAAGGATCCTGATTCCAGTCCCCAGCTCCCTAGCTCCAGGAGAGTCGCTTCACAAGCAGTGAAGCAGGTCTGCAGGTGTCTATCTTTCTCTCCCCCTCTGTCTTCCCCTCTCCTCTCCATTTCTCTCAGTCCTACCCAACAACGATGACATCAGTAACAACATCAATAATAACTACAACAACAATGAAAAAACAACAAGGGCAACAAAAAGGGAAGATAAATAAATAATTTTTTTAAAAAGTGCACTCTACTAGGGGAGCTATCTACCAGAATCTGAAAATATTCCTTTAAATATATTTTAATGTATTTATTTTATGAAAGAGAGAAACCAGACTACTGTTCCGACATACATGATGCTGGGGATCAAACCCAGGGTCTTAGGTGTAAAGACTGTGCTCTACCTGCTAAGCCACGAGTCAGTTATGAAAAACATCTTGTTTAATGTTTGGAAACCATAACAGGTGACCAGCTAAGATGAACATATTAAATTATTACAAGTATTTCTTCCACAAACAGCCTATGATCTCAATCAAATTCAAGCAAAAGTCATTTTGTAGAGATGAATAAACTAAGTTTACATGGGAAAGCAAAATATACAGAAGAGTCAATCAATATAGAAGAATAAGAACAAATTCAAAGATTAGCACTACTCAACTTTAAGACTTCCCAAAGAGGGGAGTCGGGCTGTAGCACAGCGGGTTAAGCGCAGGTGGCGCAAAGCACAAGGATCGGCATAAGGATCCCGGTTCGAACCCCGGCTCCCCACCTGCAGGGGAGTCGCTTCACAGGCGGTGAAGCAGGTCTGCTGCAGGTGTCTATCTTTCTCTCCTCCTCTCTGTCTTCCCCTCCTCTCTCCATTTCTCTCTGTTCTATCCAACAATGACAACAATAATAACTACAACAATAAAACAACAAGGGCAACAAAAGGGAATAAATAAATAAAATAAATATTTATAAAAAAAAAAGACTTGCCAAAGACACTGGGGTACTTTCACAAGAAAAAAAAAACAGACTTATGGAACAGGACACAGTCTAGAATTAGACTCCTATAAATATCATTAACTCATCTTTGTCAGAGGAATAAAATGAGTCTCCTTCTGCAGGAAGAGCACAGGGTCTCTATCTTATGAACATGTGTGCATTATAGGCATCTCTAAATTGTGTTTATGAATCATGTAATATTGCAATCAATATAAATTTAAGAATTGTTACTATGGTACAAGTTAATCACAGGCTCAATAATCTTCACTTAAATTTCAATCTTGTGTAAAATAAACTTATTTATGAGAAAAATGGAAATGTATGTACTTATTTCACTACTTCAAGTCAACAACAGGACATAACATTGCTTTTCTATAGTTTGTTACTTATCAGTCTTGTGATAATGTTCAAGAAAGTAGTGTTTCAAACTGTAAATTTTATCTAGATCAGAGAAGTCACTTTGTGATTTTTCCAGAAGAATCCTAACTTCCATGTGTCTTAAAACATATCATCAACATTTCAGCCATGTTCTTTAAAAAATAGACTTCACATATAATATGCTAGTTCTGTTTCTTTTTCTCATTTAGATAATGCTATGTTTAAGAAGTTAAGCATTTTTATGTCTAGGCCAACTTTTTTTTCATTTTCTGAGAAAAATGTAAATTAGATGTGGTGCCAAATCAAGCTCTGGGTCTCAACATGCACTGTACCACTGAACCATCTCTCCAGAATAATTTTTTATTTTAGTTTTTATAAGATTGGAAGAGCACACATAGTACTACTTTACCATTGATAGGGTCTAAACTCATTTTTTTTTGTCTTTGTTGCTCTCTGATGAGTGCCAGTGATAAATTCTAGGGCCTCAGACATTCAAGGTAGGCACTGTACCACTGAGCCACCTTCCCAGGCCTGAAAAAGATCATTTTGATACTAACATGTAACTGTGTTCTCATCTCTGTTCCCTCTTTATGTATCTTCCCTTGGATTAGTACTATTATCACAGTTCCCTCCTTTTTCTCCCTGATAAGCCTATATCCAGTCATTATTCACTAGCCACAAGTGCAGTGGTGGCTACTGTCAGGCACCAACCATGAATCACTGCCTCAGATGGTGGGGTCCTGAGGAAATACCACTTTATACTGTTCACCTTTCTTTGGGGTTTCCTCAGCTGAAGAAAACTGCTTCAACCATGATCATACTTCCTTCCAAAGCTAAGTCACTTTCAATGATCAACCAGCACTGGGTTCTAAAGACCTAACCAATTGGTCTCAATTCAGAATAGTTCTGAAGGGTCAGCTCAGCAGGAGCATTTTCCCATGTGTTTGACAGAGGCCCTTGTTGGCACTGCATCATAGCTCAATATCTACTTTCTCCTCACTTCTATTTCATACAATCTCACTCCAACACACACACACACACACACACACACACACACACACACACACACACACACTCCTTGATAGCAATAGCAATTCCTAATAAAATATTACATGTTAAGTCCTTTCTTCAAGAATGATTCTTATGGAATACAATCTCTGTCAGAACCATTTCACCTGTTCATTTCTTTTGAAATTGCTTTCCTGTTCCCTGCTGACCTAATTCAGTCTACTACTAGCTCTCATTTTGAGTAATCATTCCTTACTTTTATTCCATGACAAGTAGGCTTTTTTTTTTTCCTCCAGGGTTATTGCTGGGCTCAGTGCCTGCACCATGAATCCACCACTCCTGGAGGCCATTTTTCCCCCTTTTGTTGCCCTTATTATTGTAGCCTCGTTGTGGTTATTATTATTGCCGTTGATGTTGTTCGTTGTTGGATAGGACAGAGAGAAATGGAGAGAGGAGGGGAAGACAGAGAGTGGGAGAGAAAGATAGACACCTGCAGACCTGCTTCACCACCTGTGAAGCGACTCCCCTGCAGGTGGAGAGCCAGGGGCTCAAACCGGGATCCTTATGCCGGTCCCTGCGCTTTGCGCCACATGCGCTTAACCTACTGCATCACTGCACGACCCCTGACAAGTAGGCTTTAAAATGAATGGTCCTTGGAGCTGGTGTATTGCACCAAAGTAAAAGACTCTGGAGTGGGGGGTCTCAAGTCCTAGAACATGACGGCAGAGAAGGACCCAGTGGGGGGGGTTGAATTGTTATGTGGAAAACTGAGAAATGTTACATATGTGCAAACTACTGTATTTTACTGTTGACTGTAAACCATTAATCCCACAATAAAGAAATTAAAGAACAAATGGTCCTCAGAAAAGTGCACAATGTCATTGGTTATCAAAGAAAGCCAAATCAAGACAAAATAACAAGGTCTACCAAGAATGTGAGGGAAAAGGAGCCAATCTATACTGTTGGTGGGAATGTAGATTGGTTCAGTCCCTGTGGAAAATAGTCTGGAGGTATCTCAGAACATTAGAAATAGACCTACCATATGACCCAGTAATTCCTCGCCTAGAGATTTATTCAAAGAAAATGGTCGCCTACAACAAAAAAATCTATGTACATCTACGTTTATAGTAGCACGATCTGTAATAGCTCTAATTTGAAAAGAAACCACATATCTAATGACGTATTACTGGTTAGTTAGTATATATACACAATGGAATACTACTTAGTAGTTAAGAAATGAAATACTCTCCTTGAAGTTTCATCCAAGAGATAGCAAAAGAGATTTCATCTGAATGAAAAAAATTAGCCAGTAGTCATTTAATCATGCATGGACAAGGCCCTCCTCCACGATAAGTAAATAAACAAACAAACTAACAATATGGCTGAAGAGGTGGATCACCAGTAAGAGTGCAGTACTTACAAGTGCGAGACTGTTGAATTCAGTCTCTGCCTTTACATAGGATGGAGTAATATTCTGGGTCACCCTCTCAATAAATCTTTAGAAAATATACTATTTGTATTCAAATCCTTGTTTCATAGTTTGACTTATAGGGGAACTATAAATAGGTAATTATGTTGCTAGCTGACAATTTAGAATAGAGATCATCAAGCCTGTGTACCAATTCTGAACTTCCACCTATTTTGGTTAATATTTGAACAGTCACTCACCTTCATATAGATATTGCCAAAGGCTTCTTTCATGCTGCAACAGTACACAAAATTGCAAGTATAAAATATTTGTTCTCTGGACCTTTATAGAGAAAGTTACTGTTTTATTTTGTTTGCTTCCAGGGTTTTTGCTGGGCTTTGCCTCTTCATGGTTCCATAGCTCTCATAGAACTTCTTTTTCTTCATTTTTGGATAAAGGGTGAGAGACAGAGAAGGGGAATGAGACAGAGGGAGAAGGAGAGATACCATAGCAGTGCTCCTCCACTTATTAAAGCTCTTCCCCTTTGCATGCTGCTCCCATGTGATGACCAGTGACTTAAATTCAGGTGCTCACTCACAGTCAAGTGCATGCACTAACTAATGAACTATCTCTAGGTCCTAGAAACAATTATTTTTAACTGTTCTAAATCTTTGCTGAAGGTCCTTAAACAATCTTGCAGATCTAGCTGCCCTCTATCTCCCTATCCATTTATGTATATATTACCTCCAGAACGCTCATTCTAAAACTATTGACTTAAGCCTCTTGCCTCCTCCAAAATCTTCAATGGCTTCCACCACAAAAAGAAGTAAAACAAAATTCTGCCCTGCCCTACTGATTTTATCTCTATTTTCATCTATATGTCACTGCATTCTTACTACAAGAAATTCCAGACATACCTTTCCATTCATTATTTACCAAAACAGTCTTCTCTGTATTTATAATAAAGTTGCTCCATCTGCCGGAATGCCATCCATCATACACCCAAATCCCAGTTCATCTTTCAAGGTCCAGATAAAATCCAGTATTTTCTAAAACGCCCTAACAGAGCCACATTATTGTGATTATCTCTTTCCAACATGCTTCTCAGCACCATGTTTATGCTTCTTAGCACCATATTGAAATTTCTAGGGTATCAGAGTGTATACTGCATTGAGATGCTTGATGGATATCTATCTCCACCACTAGATATGAATGAATTCTTAAGAGGCAGAAGCCATACCATAGTCATCTCCATATTTAGTGGTAGTAGTAAATAAAATTAACAAGCATAGATTAGAATTCTCACCAATCTGAAAAGATACTACTAGATCAAGGTCCTGAGATGCCCCTGAAAAGCAGTAACCTAGTTGTCATGAGATTATTTTCAGTTTCAGGAGGTCTAGGAAGGGGCTGCGGTAAGCAGGGTGCTAAAGGTTACACTATAGTAACAGCATAATTAGCATTGTTCATAATGGCCATGTTTATTAAAGTTTTCTTTATTGTAGGTCCTTAGTAAATAACTATTGTGTATTTTAGGATAGAATTGAAAATGAGCGATTTATTTAAGGATTATACACACTCACATGCATAAATGCTGATGTACATCTCTGATTGGTATAAATCGGAAAATCTTTATATGCATGTGAAAAAAAATAATCTAGTTTTCCTTATAGTATCTCAGATTAGGTAACAGCCTCTTAAAAATAATTAAGCTTACAGTACCAAAAAAAAAAAAAAGCCCAAGTTTTCCAATAGCAACACTGATAAAAATGAAATTAGCCTTGACTTGACTAACTCAAAAATTTCCAGAGGAATTAACAACATTAATTTAACTTTAAGGGAGCTCCAAGGTCCCAGGTTCAATCCCCAGCACCACCATAAACCAGAGCTGAGCAGTGCTCTGATATTTCTCTCTCTCATTTAAATATATATATATATATGGAAGCCCTTGGGTATTTCAGAAGAATAAGATCTACAAAACGGGTTATGCAACTGGCAACACTTTCCTAATCCACCCTCACTCTGCATTACACCCTGATTACTCTTTACTTCTCTACATTCCTTCTGTAATTTTCCATACAGGGGAAGGAAATAGCTCACCCAGCAGGGCATGCACATCACCATGTGTGAAGCCTTAGGTTCAAGCAACAAATAGGAAAACCATAAATGGCAAGGCAGTACTGTGTTTTCTTTCTCTCTCTCTTGCTCTTGCTCTCTTTCTCCTGCTCCCCTCAAAAAACATAAAGATTGGGAAATTGTACCAATTTCATGCATGCATGAGTTCCTGAGAACATTTTCAACTACAGCATAAAAAAAATAAAAAGTAATAATTTTGTACTTTTTTTTTGGCCACCAGGGTTATGACTGGGGCTTGGTTGCCTGCACAATGAATCCACCCCTCCCAGCGGCCTTTTCTATTTTTTTTTTCTAATTTTTATTAGATAGAACAGAGAGAAATTTAGAGAGAACAGGGGGTGGGGAGATAGAGGAGAGATAGACACCTACATACTTGCTTCAACACTCATGAAGCAGACCCCCTGCAGATGGGGAGTGGGAGCTTGAAGTCACGTCCTTGCACTTGGTAATATGTGTGCTTAGCTGGTGCACCACCACCTGGCCCCCTTGCACAACAATTTGTTAAAATATAAAAACATGTATTTGCTTGTAAAGGCCTCAAAATATTTAATCATACAAATGCTGAGAAGAAAACAAAAATAGTGTACAAAGAAAAGACATCAAATCTAATTATTTAAGTATTCTATTCATGTCATTAACTGCAGTCTT
The DNA here is from genome assembly GCF_950295315.1 of Erinaceus europaeus. Classification (NCBI taxonomy): domain Eukaryota; kingdom Metazoa; phylum Chordata; class Mammalia; order Eulipotyphla; family Erinaceidae; genus Erinaceus; species Erinaceus europaeus. The sequence continues at coordinate 101,188,044 of NC_080185.1, read as the reverse complement.
GGGAGCTCATTTCAAGGTTGTCACAACCACTCCTAATTCAACAAGCTGCTGTAGTTGATGGAGCTCTCATATGCCTTCACATAAGCTGCACAAGAGAATACTAAATTATATTGTTTTGTCTAAAATAATAATGCCAAAAGTACTGAGAGACTTGTTCTTTGAAAAAAGAATAGTGTTTCTACACTGAGTAGAAGAGTTGAGGGGAGTGGTCCAGGAAGTGGCACAGTGGATATGTTGCTGACTCTCAAAGTTGAGGTCCGAGTCCACTCCCTGATGCTCATGTACCAGAACAATGTCTATTTCATTCTCTCTCCTCCTATGCCTCCCATTAGTAAATAAATAAAATATTTTAAAAATATTTGAGGGTAACCATAACCACTAGAACATAAATACGGTATTCTATAGAGAACAGAAACACAGCTTGTTTCCATAATATCTACCCAAATCTCTGAAGCTAAATACAGACAGGGAAAGAGTAGACACAGTACAACAACTGAAAGATAAATGTAATGAGCTTAGATTTCAGAATATGGTCAGAGAATGGAGTTGATAATATCTGTCCACCCAAAACAAAACAAATTAGCATTATCCAGAGGAAATGGAACTAGGAGTGATTATGCTTAGTGAAGTAAGGAAGTGAAAGACAACTCACTACTGGATAGCCTCACTCATACGTAAAATACAGAGAACTGAAATACATGAACCTGAAAAAAAAAGTATCCAGCCCATATCTAATACCTTGAGAGAACTATGGTTATCCTTGGAGAAGGGTGGAAGGGTCAGACCTTTGGTGGTGGGAGTGATGTGGAACTATACCCATATTATCTTATAATCTTGTAAATTACTCTTAAATCATGAATTAAAAAAAAAAACACTATCCAGAGAAATGTATTACCATCCAGGGTCTCTGAAGCAACAATGATAATATCCAAAGTATTATTCAAAATTATCTGCATCTCTCAACACACAAAGAATTTCACCCATTATAAAGAGAAAGCACAATCAGCAGCCAACTCCTTCACAACAGAGACACTGAAAAAACGAGGAGGTAAATAGAAAGGGAGAAAAAACTAGATCAAGTTTCGGGGGGTTTTTTGTGTGTGTTTTCTCTCTTCTGTCCTAGAAAAAAAAGAAAAAGAAAGAAAAGAAAAAAAATCAGAAAAAATGGCCACAAGAGCAATGGATTTGTAGTGCAGGCACCAAGCCCCAGCAATAACCCTGGAGGTAAATAATAAATAAATAATAAATAATAAATAAATAAATAAATAATAGATCTATACACTAACCTCATAACTGTCACAAAATGAATTCAAAATGGATCACAAACCTAAAGGTAAAGTGACAAAGCTTATAGAGGGTAACATAGGAGAAAACATAGGCAACCTTCATTATGGGAATGAAATTTTAGATAATACGCCAAAGACATGATCTGTGGGAGAAAAATGAATTTCATTAAAATCAAAAACTCCGTGTAAGACAACATTAGGAGAATAAAAAGATATGTCACTGACTCAGAGAAAATATTTTCAAAAGAGAAAGCAAATACATTAAATGTTATATAGTATGTACAAGAAGCTCTTATTAATACTAAGAAAATGAATATCACAATCAAAAAGGTCAACTGTTTAAAAAGACATCTCAAATAATATAATATATATGGTAAGCTACATATGCAAATATGTGCTGTATTACATGTTATCAAAGAAATAGATATTTATAATTCATAATTCTATGACCAATAAAAATAACCTTTAGGCTTATTCAAAAAAATGAAGTATCACCAAAAATGATGGAAAAAAAATAGCCACTCATCACAACAAGAAGTAGGGCTCTGTTTCTCCACAAAAACACTAATTTAGCAAAGTATTATCAGGACTGACTGCAGAGGTCAGGTATCTAGTTGAAAATTTAAAATTACAAAGGAAATCTCAATGAAGAGAAGAGGGCTACATTGTGGTAAAGAGCTCCAAAGCATTTAAAATAACCTGCCTTTCATCTCCCACCCTCCAAAGCTATGGCAGCCATGCACTTGGGAGCCCACACTCTGTGCAGCATGCTGCTGTCAGAGCAAGCACTATGAATTGTACTCTCCAAAATTTTTGATTATGTGCTCCAACTTGTCTGATGACTCCCTCAAGAACAGGCTCAAGACCCTTCAATTATTTCATTAGACAGAAAAGTATTCCCAGGACTGCAAGGATTTTACTAAAAGCATTTATTGACAAATATATTCATGGCAACTAAACCTAGAGAGGGAGAAGCTTTTCAATAAGCAATGGACATTAAAAATTTGGCAAGGAAGAGGTAGAAATGGAGATATGTGGAAGAACAGGTCTTCTGAAGACTCATTCATTTGTCTGGTGATCAAGAAGATCATGCACAAGCCTAGGCCCCAGAAATATGTTCATAAAAAGACCTGAGAAGACCACAGACATTCCATTTTGACAGATAAAGACTGGTTGCAGGGTTCTAGGCGGTAGCCCAGCAGGTTAAGCGCACATGGCATGAAGTGCAAGGACCAGCTTAAGGATCCCAGTTCGAGCCCCCGGCTCCCCACCTGCAGGGGGGTCACTTCATAAGTGGTGAAGCAGGTCTGCAGGTGTCTTTCTCTCCCCCTCTCTATCTTCCCCTCCTCTCTTGATTTCTCTCTGTGTCCTATACAACAACAATAACAATGATAAACAACAAGGGCAACAAAAGGAAAAAAATGGGCTCCAGGAGCAGTGGATTCATGGTGCATGCACACACACATGCAAAAAGACTGGTTGCAAATGGTTAAGCTAAAGCACATCCAGCACAAAACTATTCTACAAAGATTGAGTCTTTTTTTTCCCTTTCCTTGGTTCCAGGTGTTAGCAGTAACTATTAAAGTACAATCTGACCAGTAAGCTAATGATAAACAGACTTCAGTGGCTAAATATCAGAAGTATACAAACTTTACAAAATAGAAAAGCCTCTAAGAAGCAACAACCTACAAAAAGCATCAACAATAAATGTGTGTGGATGAAATATAACTCCCAAATCTGTCACATTATATTTAGAGTGTTACATTTTCTAAAATCAACAAGAGGTATACAAAAATAATAATAATAGAAACTGTCCCTGATGAAGCACAGACCCCAAACTTACTGGAAAAAATATTCAAGGAACTTCCTTATATATGTTAAAATAGCTAAAAAAAAATCATGGGCAAAGATCTAATGAAAAGTAGATGAGTATCTCCCTACATGGAAAAATACAGTGTTAAAAAATTAAATCATGGGCGTTGACTGGTAGGTCCATACTCCCAGTCTGCCTCTCTCTTTCCCTAGTAGGGTGTGTCTCTGGGGAAGCTGAGCTCCAGGACACATTGGTGGGGTCTTCAATCCAGGGAAGCCTGGCCAGCATCCTGGTGGCATCTGGAACCTGGTGATTGAAAAGAAAGTTAACATACGAAGCCAAACAAATGGTTGAGCAATCATGGACCCAAAGCTTGGAATAGTGGAGAGGAAGTGTTAGGGGGGTACTCACTGCAAACTCTAGTGTACTTCTGCTTTCAGGTATATATTTTGCAGTAGTTTATGAATACGTGTGAACATAAGCTCTCTCTCACAGAAACTGGTATACACCAGTCAACGCCCATGTTCAGCGGGGAAGCAATTACAGAAGCCAGACCTTCTACCTTCTGCAACCCACAATGACCCTGGGTTCATGCTCCCAGAGGGATAGAGAATGGGAAAGCTATCAGGGGAGGGGGTGGGTTATGGAGATTGGGTGGTGGGAATTGTATGGAGTTGTACCCCTCCTACCTTATGGTTTTGTTAATTAATCCTTTCTTAAATAAAAAAATTAAATCAAACAGAAAGTCAAGTACAGTAAATTGAAATGAAATAATCACTAGAGGGTTTCAACAGCCAATCTGAACAAACAAAAAACAGAATTGACAAAGTTGATGAACTGTTTCAAGTTATGTAACTCCAAAATTAATGGCTTAAAATCTTTGTATTAATCAAATGTAGTATATTAATCAAATGTAGTATACCATCTTATATCATTTCTTTTTTTTTTTTTAGAAAAAAAATATAAAGACGGGGGGAGGGAGGGAGGGAGAGAGAGAGAGAGAGAGAGAGAAACCAGAGCACTGTTCAGGTCTGACTTATGCAGTGGCACAGGTAACAAATTTAATAAATTAGTAAAGTCATGGGCCCCTTGGGATATACCTAGACATCTGAGCTTCTGCTATACTCTAACCTTTAGGCTCCTGATTATTAAACAATTTGCTTTGCTTGATATCTTACTGCCTTTCAGCCACCAAGTTGCAGAGGCTACCATGACACCTACCTGACTTCCTTGGGCTAATGACTTCACCAATGTGTCCTGGAACCCCACTTCCCCAGAGGCCAACCCCAATAGGGAAAGAGAGAAACAGGCTGAGTGTATGGATCAACCTGCCAATACCCATATCCAGTGGAGAAGCAATTACAGAAGCTAGACTTCCTACCTTCTGCAACTCATAAAGATCTCTGGACCATACTCCCAGAGGGATAAAGAATAGTGAAGCTTCCAGTGAAGGGGATGGGATATGGAACTCTGGTGGTGGGAATTATATGGAATTGTACTCCTCTTATCCCACAGTCCTGTCGCTCATTATTAAATCACTAATAAAAAAATAGTAGTAGTAGTAGTAGTAGTAGTATGTAACAATAAGAAAAACATATTAGTACATATCATGTTCCTAACAGTGGGATAAATGCATTATATATCATCTCATGCTCTTCATCAAGCAATACATATCCCTAAATGAGAAAACTGAGGCATATAACAGTTAAGTAATTTGTCCCAGATTACTGGGATGGTAATTACTAGTGCTAAATGTTGAATCTTTGCCTGCTTGTACTTTACTGCTAGTTAAGCAAAAGGAAACATCCAGCTGTTTCTTTTTTAATATTTTAATGTATTTATTATTGGATAGAGACAGAGAGAAACTGAGCGAGAAGGAGAAGGCAGAGAGGGAGAGAGACAGAGACACCTACAGCACTGCTACACCGTTTATAAAGCTTTCCCTCCTCAGGTGGGGACCAGGGGCTTGAACCTGCATCCTTGCCCACTGTAATGTGTGCTCTTAATTAGGTGCGCCACCACCTGACTCCACCAGCTGTTTTTGTTTTTATGAAGTTAATATTCTCCTTTGTTTTTTTAATTACATTATAAACTTGACCTAAATGTAAAATGAGAACAATTGCATTACGACTATTTCAGTTTTATTAGCTTTCACACACTAGGTTCAACTATCTTTGAAATAAATTACTTTGTTCTCTCAAAAGGTCAAAATTAATGACCTGTTAATTTGAAAAATATTATGTTCTCTACTTTTTGTTCAGTAAAATTATATACCTGCTGGGGATTTTAATTATGTAATTAAAATATTTTACTCATTTTTTTAATGAATGAAAGAGTGCATAGTAGAAAGATACAGAGGCAAAGAGAGAGAACTGATCAGCTCTGGCTTATGATGGTACTGGGGATAGAACCTGGGACTTTGGAGATGCTAGCATGAGTTGTTTTTACATAACCATTATGCTATGTGCCCAATTCAAACATGTAATTTTACACATAATTAAACAATTTACTTTTAGTCAAAATTCATGAGTATAATTTCAGAATATTTGTTCTAGTCAATGCTATCTAACTAGAAAAACATAGGAAACAACACAACTGTCATAGTCAAATTCACTTTCAATTTGTATTTCAATTACTATAATTAATGGATGTATTATGTTACATTCACCATGATATGCTACTTCTCTGTGTTAAAAATTAATTATATTAGCATGGGCTGGGGAGAGAGTATAATGGTTATGGCAAAAGATTTTCATGTCTGAGGTTCTGAGGTCCTAGGTTCAATCCCTAGCACCACCAAAAGCCAGAGCTAAGCAGTGTTCTGGTCTTTCTCTATATCTCTGTATTTCTCATTAAAATAAAATATTTTAAAAAATAACTATATAGTCAGGTAAGATAAATAAAGCATGTTTCTATAGACGTGCAAAACATGAAAATATTAAGTAGGTAACTTGAAAGGGATTTTTTAAAAATTCGAATGACATTTCTGTCTTTGGGAAACATCTTTTCTCTTCATAATCTCACTTTTTTTAAATTTCTTTATTGGGGAATTAATGTTTCACATTCAACAGTAAATACAATAGTTTGTACATGCATAACATTCCCCAGTTTCCCATATAACAATACAACCCCCACTAGGTCCTCTGTCATCCTTCTTATAATCTCACTTTTTTTTTCAGTCTCATTCTTACATTTCTTTGTGTTCTTCTACCTAAATGCAACATATATATTTCTCAATGAGCAATCTTTAGACCTTAGTTCCTACTTTCCTTGTAGAAAACATTTTTTCTTATAGTAGCAAGAATCATTTCCTTCCTATATTTTGTTTATTAGGTTGTCATAATTATATACTGTAGCTTGCTAAAAATGCCCACAGTACAATTTGTCTAATTTTTAAAACTTCCCATGCAGGTAGAAATACCTTCACAGTTTTTCTTCAAACATGATACCTGATTCCCAATGTTAGTTATTAATCAGTTTGCCATGCCTGGTGCCAAAAATAGACCCTAACACATTAAGTGCTTACCAACATTAATAGAATATTAAATAAGTAATTAATGAATAAACTACTGACTTTAAGCATCTTATCATGACATTCAGAGATTTCTACCCCCAGTCTGAACTTCATTAAACAATGTTTTAATTGGACTGTAGTCCAAAGGCTCCTTCAGCACTTACAAGATAAAATTTCCCTACAAATTCCCAGTGCTCTCTGCACTGATGATCTCCCTTCACTGTTCTATTTTATGTTCACCACAGTAACTTGGGAGGTTACTTTTCCTCCACCCAGACTCTTGATTTCTCGCTTACATCTATGCAAATTAAATTGTTGAGGATTGCACATAAATAATTTAAGCACTAGTTTAATTCAACTGACAGCAGGAAACAAGAAAAAATAATGATCTCTTTTATTAAAGTAGGCTATTAATTTTTTAAGGAAAAGCTGTGTTTTCAAATCTTGCTTCTAGACCACTCACAGGACGTCCAATATCCACAGACAAGAGTGCATCTTCTTTATCTTAATACATAATTTATAGATAGTGTGTATCTAGAGATACTCAGAGTTAATTTTTCCTCAATTTTTAAAAATATTTTTATATTATCTAATTCTACAACAGGCAAGAAGCTAATAAACTTCTGTTGGAGTAACTAGTGTCTGGAAACACTCAGAAATGTGTGTTTGTTAAGCTCAGCTAAGCTACTGGGAAAAAATATGTATATCTAGAATAATGCAGAATAAATATATAAATTCCTCATAAAAGTGCTTCATGCATGGCAGGAAGCGCAAGGACCAACCTAAGGATCCTGGTTTGTGCCCTCGGCTCCCCACCTGCAGGGGAGTCGCTTCACAGGCAGTGAAGCAGGTCTGAAGGTGTCTATCTTTCTCTCCCCCTCGTCTTCACCTCCTCTCTTGATTTCTCTCTGTTCTGTCCAACAATGATGACATCAATAACAACAATAAAACTACAACAATAAAAAACAACAGGACAACAAAAGGGAAAATGAATAAATAAATGAAAAAAAGTGCTTCATGGGATCAGAAAATACTTCATCCAATATAGACCTTGTGTGTGTGAGGTCTAGGGTTCAAGATTTGGCACCACATGGCAATACCATGGAATTCTGTGGATAGTAGAGTGTTACTGTAGTGTCACTCCTCTTCCCTCTCACCTTTCTCTTCAAAATAAGAATCAGAAAATTGGGCTGTCTGAAGACAAAACTGCAGGTCTGAGATTAGCAAGAGGAACTAGGGTAGTGGAGAGTGGGTGACCAGGGTGGAGGAAGTCTAATGAACTTTAGTAAAGGAATACTGGTGATTTAGTGGGAAGTGGAGGTTGGGGAGAAGTGTGGGAACACATTTTGAAGAGACGGGAAAGTGTGTTTCTAAAACAAGTATAGTTTCATAAACAAAGATTACTTAAAAAAACATACTATTATTAAAAATAACAAGAAAATGCATAGCTTTTTATAAAAGACATATTTCTTCATGCTTGAGAGTCCAATGCTTAAACCACTGTGCCACCATCCAGGTCCAAGAGACATATTTCTTTTCTACTTCATTAAAGAAAGACAAGAGGCATACTGTTGTCATATGATCACTAAATCTATTAAATGTCTAACATTAAAGATGCTGACACCATGCCCCCCAAAATGTTCTTTGTTCATCAAGATTTCTTCGTCTATAATCCCAATTATAGACTATCTGTATATCTCAGATTATTGAATGATAATCCTACTCTTTTAAATATGAAAGTCACTACAGAGGTGAGTGCATGTACAAAAAAAAGTGAGGGAGATGCAACAGCTTGACAACATAACCATAAACAAATATCTTTATGGGGCCAGCACAGAACACATTCAGCAAGGCATGTGCCTTGCTATGCGCACAGTCCAGATACAAGTTCTCCTTACCACATGAAAGTGGTACAGCACTGGGAGAAGTTTTGATCTATGGTATAGCTTACCTTCTCTCTGAGATGAAAAGAACAAGAATTTTGGCTTGGAAATGGCGAAACTGCACACCCGCAAAGTCCCAGCATTACATAAACACACACTTATCCTTGCTCTACTGAAATTTTCTGTCACTCTGCTGTTTACTCACAGCAAGCTTTGCTATTTCTTCAAGTTCTGTAAATAGGTAGGCTAGCCCTCATTTATTTATCTATTCTGGGTTTTTCTTTCATTTTAAATGTATGGTAGCAAAAGCATGTCAACCCTAGAAAATGCCTTTGTCAAAAGGTTAAATTTCACAAAAGTCTCTGGAGGCAGAATAAATCCGAACTTTGAGATAAAGGATAGGGAGGATCTGTATGCAGAGAGGGCAGGGCAGAACTTAAGTTTTGTTTTGTTTTGTTTTCCATTGTGCTTCCCCTTCCCAAATTTTGGTAACTGCTTTTTCTCTTACTAACCATAATTTTAGTCAGAAAAAAAAACATTTTTCACCACTTATTTCCCATTAGATTTCTGTAGAAAGTGATATTGGCAGTCTAATTTGGTAAAATTCTTCATCTTGTTTGCAAGCTTCAGAAGTTCTGTTATTTCCTTTCTCCATAGCCATCCCAGAACCAAACTGTTTTCCAACCATTTGCTACTCACCAAATTATGGAGATGGAAGGAAACCATTTTCTGCCCTTCTGGGTTCTTCCAAGACTAGGCAAATAATTAAGCAAGCATGGGGCATACTGTTAAGAGAAGAAGTAATGAGAAATTCATTAATAACTTGTATACCTCTTATACATGCAAGAAACTCAGAGATGAAATAACTTGCTACATGGTTTTAGGCATTACTATTAAATAGTATTCTAACACTGAAAATCAAAACCCAAAGAGTTTCAGCTGGTCTACGGGAGAAACAGCCTCAAAGGTTTCAGAATATTGCTAATTTTCACCCTATCCTACTCAAGTACAAATATAATTTTAGAATATAATTTCCCCTTGACTAAAAAATGTAAGCACATTTTACCATCTTTGTTCATTGATTTCTCTTATTCTGAAAAAAGTATTTGGGTTGTGGTAAACTCATTAGAGAAAATGGGGGGGGGTGTTTACCTAAAGCATGTTGTTAATAGAAATCCAAGGGAAAAAATGTCTGGTTTTTCTCTTGCAACAAAATATTGAAATGAAAACCTTTAGAATAGGAAATTTACTAAAATGAAATGTTTAAATAGTAAATTTAAACAACTTAACAATAATAATGTTATTGGAGATAATAATTAGCAATTTCATGGTATACAAAAATGAAAATGCACACAAATAATGCTTTCATCAAATATCTTGTATTATACACCTTCACTTTTTCCTAAAATTATTCATTTGGAAGGACATTCTTAAGTGCACCATTTTTCCAACTCATAAAATGTTCATGAACAAAGACCCTAAGGGATGCATAGTGCCAGTCCTTCTCCAGCACGAATCTAAAAAACAATCCATCATAACAGAGAAATTCAAAAACATAATGCTTTTTATTTAAAAAAAACTGATAGAGAACTAAGCTTCTTTTCTTAAACATCCAAAATAACTGATTTGTTATTATAAATAGTAAGTCCCTTCTGGGGTAAGGAATCAACTACTAGATCTACATCCCCTTAGATGAAAAATAGCAGGGGTGAAAACCAATTTGATTCTTACTTAGAAGCTTGGAATTTTTACTTTCTACTTTGTGCCACCACCAAAAAAAAAGTCTCATCTCACCCTCCGTCTGCAAAAAGCCTTCAATTTGTGCGTGCAAGCCCTTGAAGTGACTTTCTGCAACCTAGACAGGATGTTGCCAGATTCATGAATCATTTAATAAAATAAATTAGATTTCAAAATTGGTGAATTCTGTTCCTGAACACTACTAAACAGCCTAAGCCTGTGAGGGAACAGAAGCATACAATTCAAAATGAAATCCCCCACTAAACAGGTCAAGCTTCATAACAGTCACCTGTCTTTGAAATTTTTTTTGTTTGTTTTGACTTCTTGTTTGTTTTCTTTTGTCTTATAATTCATTATTTCTAATGTCATTCATTTGCAATTTACTTTGCCCATTGTATACTTAAGACACAAATCAATGTCTAATTGTTGACAATAGCCAAAATATGTAAGCCTATTGGTAGCTGATTGGATAAAGAAGTTTCAAAACAGCTGGGGAAAAAAGCATAGTGGTTAGGCAAAAAGTCTCATGTCTGAAGCTCTGAAGTCCCCAGAAACACCAGAAACAGCTGAGCAGTGTTATGGTATTAAAAGAAGAAGAGGAAGAGGAGGAGGAGGAAGAAGAGGAAGAAGAAGGAGGAGAGGAGGAAGAAAAAGGGAGGAAGGAAGAAGGAGAAAAAAATAAAAGAAAAGGAAAATTATGAAGAAGACATATTCAGTGGAGCACTGCTCAACAACTTTAAAAGACGCTACTGTGTCGCACTTCAGGACAAAATGGATAGAACTGGAGTCTGGAGGTGATTGCAGAAAATTAAAACACATGAACTTGTGAAAGATAAAAATAGAAAAAAAAAGGTAATGAACCTGTTTTTAAGACCTTGGAAGAAATATAATGTTTATTCTTGGGGTCGTGGGGAGGAGGGCAAAAGTTTGGTGAAGGGGTGTAAAATTCTATCCCTATTATCTAGTAATCTTTTAAATCATTAATAATAATTTTATAAAGATATCTTAAAGCTTAACAACAAAGAAGTCAACAAGCTAATCAAGAATTTCTGAGGACAGAGTCTCATGTCGCCCATTCACTCTGGCCTTCTGCTTTCATCCATGGAATGGGTGAGACATGGGACATGGCCTAGCAACATTGCAACTGTAGAAATATTGAGACACAGAGAAAAGAACCACAACTATTTACACCTCACAGAACACATGCATTTCTCTGCACTAAGACCCAGGTCCATGACACTGGGCCGAACCATCGGTATGAAAATTCTGGAGTATGTATCAGAAATCAAGCCAGCTATACAGAGAGAAAGAGAGTATGGAGGAAAGAAGGAAGGACACCATGAAGGAAAGAAGGATGAAAAACATGCATTGAAAAGAGAGAAGAAAGGAAGGAATTAGGAAGCAAGTAATTAAGGAAGGAAGGGATTAAGGAAGGAAGGATTAAGAAGGGATTAAGGTGGGTGGGAACAGGTGTAAGCAATGAAGACTGGAGATGTGAAGTTGTACATGCAAGCAAATCCCTGAAAACCCTGTTGGCAATTAAAAATAAAATCCAATGAACACGAGAAAGAAAGAGAAAGAGTGTGAAAATTAAAAAGAAAAAGTAGGAAAAACAGAGTCTAGTAGAATTAGGGAGACAGAAGACTGCCTATGCAAAAATTGCTGTCATGCCTCAGGCATCCAAGATAGGACAACATAGATTGTTGGATAGGACAGATAGAAATGAATAGAGGAAGGGAAGACAGAGAGGAGGAGAGAAAGATAAACACCTGCAGACCTGCTTCACCGCCTGTGAAGTGACTCTCCTGCAGGTGGGGGTCTGGGGCTTGAACCATGATCCTTATGGCGTTCCTTGTGCTTTGTGCCACCTGCGCTTAACCTGCTGTGCTACTGACCGACTCCACCTGATATGATTTTTATCATTGGAATAATTTTATTGATTATGATTCTTACTAGATTACAGCCATTGTGATAATTTTAATTGCCAGTAAATTAAGACGAGAGCTCAATGCTTTCTCTTGGGAGACATAATATTTTTTCTTTCTTTCTTAAATTATTTTACTTTTCCCCAATAGGCCAGAGAGAATTGGATTGGGGAGTGGGATCTAGAGAAGGAGAGAGACAAAGGGACACCTATCGTGCTTTCCCATGAAAGTGGGGAAGAGGGTCTCTGTTGGATAGTATGCCAGCTCCCCCTGGCTTCTGCTTAACCATATGCCTATATAGGGATAGATTTAATCCCATTCAAAGCTTTGGTCTATTTACATAAATCACTTTTACATTTACATAAAGCACTCCAGGGCATTCATTGGTGGTTCAGTGATAGGATTCTCGCCTGCTCTGCCCCCTCCTTGTCACACTCTGATTTTCACCAGTCACTTTTCTCTCCACCCTCTCTATGTCACATCCTGTTTCCACCCTACTTGGCAAGTATATATAAAGACAGCATTGTGAGTTTTAGAGTACCTTGAGTTTAGCTTAGCTCGTCTTAGATTGTGCTGCGTCCTGCATGAATAAAGAGATACTGCCTACAGCTCAACCATGAGTCCCTGGTCGTCTGTTACCCGCCCGTGAAGCCAGCCCGGCGAAAACAACGGGTCTCAATCCCAAGCTTTTGTGCATGGTAATCAGGAACTTCAACAGGCAAGTGATCAAGCATTCATCTCCTCCTTCTCCTCCTCCTCTTCTTAGTCCTCCACCTTTTTGTTTTTCTTCTTCGTCTCTCCTTGTCATTGTCCTTCAATGTCATTGTCACAAGTCTGTTCTGTACTTTTCACTTCTCTCTTTTCTTTTCTCTCCAGGATTATTGTTGGGGCTTGGCGCATGCCCTCTGAATGCACTGCTTCTGGCAGCCATATTGTTGAATTGCAAAGCACCTACAAACACTGTTGATACACACACACCAGTAGATTTAAATAAACCACCCAGTTTACTTCAGTGATCTTGAGTATCTCTTTGAGAGCCAATTAGGCTGTGATAGAACTATTTTTCTTCCATTTGTTTAGTATTTATTAATTTATTCATTGAAACAAGATAGGACGACATCAATAACAATAATAACTACAAAAATAAAGAAACAAGGGCAAAAAAAGGGAAAACAGATAAATATTAAAAATATATCAAATAAATAAATTAATAAATAATAATACAGAATTTCCACAATGAGGAAATGTGGTCCAGGAGGTGGCGCAGTGGTAAAGCTTTGGACTCTCAAGCATGAGGGCCTGAGTTCGATCCCCAGCAGCACATGTGCCAGAGTGATGTCTGGTTCTTTCTCTCTCCTCCTATCTTTCTCATAAATAAATAAAATCTTAAAAAAAATAAATAATTTCCACAATGAGCAAAAGGGAGGTATATGAACAGAGATAATGACATAATCAGAAAAATGTTTAGAAGATTGTTCTGTTAGTCTCAGGGTGAAAGACCACAGTCTGGAAAAAAATATTTGACTTACATATACTTGTTTGAGGGGAAAGACTCAATAACTATGGATATAGTTCCACAAAAATAATGAATGTAGGACCAAGTGGTGGTGCATCTGATTAAAGACACACACTACAGTGTGCAAGGATCCGGGTTCTAGCCCCTAGTCAAAGCTTCATAAAGTAGAGCTACAGGTATCTATTTTTCTCCCTCCCTATTGCCTTCCTCCCCCTTTAATTACTCTCTGTCTCTATTCAGTAATAAATAAATAATTTAAAAAAAAAAGAAAAATAATAATGATAAATGTGAGGGGCCAGACTGTGGCACACTTAGTTAAGCGCTCACATTACTGTGTTCAAGGACCCAGGTTCAAGCCCCTGGTCCCCCACCTGCAGGGGAAAGGCTTCACGAATGTTGAAGCAGGACTGCAGGTGTGTCTCTCTGTCTCTCTCCCCCTCCCCTTTCAATTTCTCTGTCTCTAATAATTAAATAATTAAAACAAAAACACATATAATGAATGTGAGATGCAAGATTATAAGTCAGAAGAAAACAAAAACATGCTGTAAAAAATTGGTGCCTATGTTTTTCATTTCAGAAATTCATTTATATATACATTTTTTCAATTCAACCTTGTTCTTTATTTTTAGTAAGGTTGTCCCTCATAACTGTTTCAATTCTATCTGTAATGCCTTCATTCATTTTAAAAACCTATATTTTGGAACTGGGTGGTGGCACACCCCATATAGCACAAGAACCAGGGTTCAAGACCCCCAGTTCTTATGTCTGCTCCTCTGTATTTCTGTCTCTATGAAAGGAGGAGGAAGAGGAGGAGGAAGAGGAAGAAGAAGGAGAAGAAAAAAAGCTAGGGAGGAGTTGTCATGCAGGTATCCAGCCACAGCCATAATCCTGGTAATGTGTGTGCACACGCACACAAACACACACACACACACACACAATCTATCACATTTGTATACTATTTTCTTTTCTTTTTATTTATTATTGGATAGAGACAGAGAGAAACTGAGAGGGGGGGAAGAGAGAGAGAGGGAGGGAGGAGAGGGAGAGTCCCATAGACCTGTTTTACCACTCATGACCCCCCACCACCACCCCTCACCACCACCAACCCCCACCCCCCCAACCCGCGCAAGTGGGGACAGGGGGCTTGAACCCGGGTCCTAGCACACTGCAATGTGTGCTCAATCAGGTGCACCACCACCTGACCTCTTTGTATACCATTTTCTTTTCTTTCTTTCTTTCCTTTCTTTTTCTTTCTTCCTTTCTCCTCTCTCTCTTTTCTTTTCTTTTCTTTCTTTTTTTTTTCCTCCAGGGTTATCGCTGGGGCTCGGTGCAGGCACTATATACTAATCCATTGCTCCTGGCGGCCATTTTTTCAATTTCATTGGAGAGGACAGAAAGAAATTGAGAGAGGATGGGGAGATAGAGAGATAGAAATCTGACACAGGCAGACCTGATCCTCTGCTTGTAAGCATCCCCCTTGCAGGCGGGAAGCCAGGGACTCAAACCCGGATTCTTGTGCGGATCCTTTTGCTTAGTA
Source organism: Erinaceus europaeus (assembly GCF_950295315.1). Taxonomy (NCBI): domain Eukaryota; kingdom Metazoa; phylum Chordata; class Mammalia; order Eulipotyphla; family Erinaceidae; genus Erinaceus; species Erinaceus europaeus. The sequence goes on along the minus strand of NC_080185.1, from coordinate 101,172,833 downwards.
CTGTATGCACCTAACCTGGTGCACCACCACTCGGCCCCTCCCATTTTCTCTCATTATTTGAGCAGAATTCCAACTATTGGATTCATGGCTCTTCCTTTTAACAGCTTCTTTATGTTATTAGTAGCTTTTCATTTTCAATTTTTTGAGACTTTGCCTCACCCCATTCTGGGCAGCCTGACTTACATGGATTTTTCTCTTGAATTATTTTTGTTTGCTTTTACCAGTAATCTTAAGGAGCAACACAGTCCCTAGACCAAACAACAACAATAACAATAATAATAATAATTTAATGTTCTTGGTCTGGGTTCCTGATCCATTTATGTGGAATAATACAAACAGAGTGCTTGACCCCTATCACCTCTGCTTCCCCCTCCCATCTAGTGGTCAGATAAAGACACACAAAACCCAGCTATTATAAGCAGATGTTTTGTATAGCTTTCATCTCATCATTTATCTCAACTGCAGTATTCCAATTTTAAAGTTACAATTTTATGCAGAACTTTCAGTTACAACTTCAATTGTTACATGATACCCAAGGCTATATCCCCATTCTTCTCACGATAATATTCTAAGACCTTTGATTTCCAAAACAATCATCATTTTTCCTGAATCTCTTGCCTGCTAATGCCAGCCTTATCCTCTCCATGGGGCTTCATAAATTTTGTTTCAAATCCCATCAAACATCATTTTTTTTCTTTATTGGGAGGATTAATGGTTTATAGTCAACAGTAAATACAGTAGTTTGTACATGTGTAACATTTCTCAGTTTTCTGCATAACACTCTAACCCCCTCCAGGTCCTCCTCTGCCATCATGTTCCAAGACCTGAACACTGCTTCCCTCACCACATAGTACTTTACTTTGGTGCAATACACCAAATCCAGTCCAATTTCTGCTTTGTTCAAATGAAGGTCTTATTGCATGCGCTATGATAGAAATAGTATATTCTACCTATTACATGCTATAAACATGGAGCGTTCAGGGGCAGGCAGTGGCACACCTGGTTTAGTGCATACACTACAGTGTGCATGGACTGGGGTTCAAGCCCCTGGTCCCCACCTGCAGGGGGAAAGCTTCATGAGTGATGAAGCAGGGTTTCAGGTGTCTCCCTGTCTCTTTCCCTCTCTATCTCCCTATCCCCCCCTCTCAATTTCTCTCTGACCCTATCCAGTAAATAAAAAATAAAGAAAATATTTTTTAAAAAAACACTGAACTTTCAATGAAATGTTCACAACTATTACTATCATGGAGCAACTCTCACACATTACTATCCTCACAACAGCTTATATCATCGTTAACATTACTTTTTCCATTTTAAAAATATTTTTCATTATTTACTTATTTTGGACAGAGACCTAGAGAAAGTGAGAGGGGCGGAGGGAGTGAGAAGGTAAGAGAGAAACACCTGCTGCAGTACTTGCTTCACTAAAGCTTTCCCCCCCTTGCAGGTGGGGTGTAGGAGCTCGAATCCAGGTTCTTGAGCACGGTAACTTGTGTGCTTAGCCAGGTACACCACCAACCGCCCATACTTTTCCCATTTTATAGAAGGGAAACATAAAGCCGGAATACAGAATATATTTCATTTCAATTTTCAGATAAATAAAACACACGGGGCTTCTTGTTAGAGATGATGCAATGAAAGTTTCTATTAACCTTGAGTTTTTTTTAATATTTATTTTTATTTATTTATTCCCTTTTTGTTGCCCTTGTTGTTTTATTGTTGTAGTTATTATTGTTGTTGTCGGATAGGACAGAGAGAAATGGAGAGAGGAGGGGAAGACAGAGAGGAGGAGAGAAAGATAGACACCTGCAGACCTGCTTCACCGCCTGTGAAGCGACTCCCCTGCAGGTGGGGAGCCGGGGTTCGAACCGGGATCCTTATGCCGGTCCTTGTGCTTTGTGCCACCTTGAGTCTTTTAAAGATCTAATATGGTATCCATCCACTTTACTTGGGTGTGTGTAGGGGTGTGGGGGATGGGGGAGTTGGGAAAAGAGAGGGAGCGCAGGGGAGAATAACTTTTTTACCTATTTAAAATTCATAAAAGGAAACAAAATCATTTTTATTTTAATTTTTAAATTTTTGCACATTCTTTCATACTTAAGGCTGATAATAAAACTCCCCTCGGGGGGAAAAAAGTAGGTAAGTAAAGGGACATCACCAAGATAATTAAAGTAGGAGTCCTTAGTCTCTGATCCTCTACAAAAAGCAACCAGAAAGCTCCAATTAACAAAACTAGTTGTGGAAGAGGTCAGCAGTGCACTTAAGAATCTTTGGGGGTGGGGGGTCAGGCGGTAGCGCAGTGGGTTAAGCACACGTGGTGCAAAGCGCAAGGACCGGCATAGGGACTCCCCGGCTCCCCACCTGCAGGGGGGGTCACTTCACAAGCTGTGAAGCAGGTCTGCAGGTGTCTTTGTCTTCCCCTCCTCTCTCCATTTTTCTCTGTCCTACCCAGCAATAACGACATCAATAGCAACGATAATGACCACAACAACGATAAAAACAAACAGGGTAACAAGAGAAAAAAAATGGCCTCCAGGAGCAATGGATTCGTGGTGTAGGCACCGAGCCCCAGAGATAAACCTGGTGGCAAAAAAAAAAAAAAGAAAAAAGAAAAAAGAAAAGGAAGAATCTTTGGCAATTGAGCAAAACAAAACACCCTAAGAACTATACACAAATGTAGAAAAACTACACACAAATGTAGAAAAACAGAGTTTCATTTTGCTTGCATCATCCCATCCTCCAAGTCAGCACTGTTCAGTATCAAAAGATAACCCTTCCCCAACAGAAAAGAACCATGGGGTGGGGGACAAGGACCTAGATGAGCACTCACATTACAATGGATAAAGGCTCCGCTCCCCACCTGTAGGGTGGGGACACTTCATGAACGGAGAAGCAGGGCTGCAGCTTAACTTTCTCTATATCCTCCCCTCTCTTCTAAAAAAGAACGGAAGAAGGACAGTAAAACAGTGGTATAAGTACCTTGTTTTTCAGGACTGTACCCTGTTTAGAACCTGTTTTGATTTCACTCGAGGAGGACCGGCTGGTGGCGCACCTGATGAGGTGCACATAGTACTAACCGCAAGGACCCATACAGGAACATGGCTGGAGCCCCGGGAGGAGAGAGAAGGGAAAAGGGGGTAGGGGGGAGGGGAGAGAGGGAGACTGGTGGGGAGAGCTGGAGGAGCGGCAGGAATTGGGAGTGGAGGAAGGGGGGATAGGGAAAGAGGGGGAAGGGCATGCGGGGAGGGGGTTAACGGGGGAGGGGGAGTACATTTCACAAGCGGTAAAGCATGTCTGCAGGTGTCTTTCTTTCTCTCTCCCTATCTCCCCTCCTCCCGTATCAACCCACACAACAGGGTACAGGCCACCAAGACTCTCCGTGACCTATTCTGCAACTACTGCCTTCAAGAACACCCTACACAATTTTTCAGTTTTCACTCCCACAGGATTTCAGGTTCACTAGTGCCTTCACTGGAATAATTTTCACCACCCTCTGCCACCCCATCCAAGCTGAAGGTACACACCTGCACTAGCCCAGGCCTCAGTGGCTGAGTGAGCGCCAAATGCCATTTCAACCTTCAGTTGCTACATGTCACCACATGCTTATTCTAGACCAGCCCCCAGCTATCTTGTTGTATTTTAACATACTGATTTTTGTCATGGGATTGTGAAAGGGTTTCCATCTAAAATGGAAGAGGAGTACACAAAATGGAGAATTTAACACACGTGCCTCTCACAAGCGGAACTGAAATGCCGAGAGATTAGATTTACGACAGACGCGTGCATTATGGGGCCGAGAATACGGTTCCTGACCAATGAATGCTCATCAAGCATCTGCCTCTTTCTTCGAGCCAATGAGCTGACTGCTTATACTCAGTTTCAATTTCCCGCTGTGAGCGTTCAACCTCCATAATTTTAGACCCCGAAAAATCCTGAGGCGACCTTGTAGCTGCGGCTGTAGTACAGGGGGTGAGTATTTTGGTGCCTGAAGCAACTTGTGGGCACCTTTCCACGCCATCCACTGACACTGAACTACTAGTTCTAGACGCTATGTAAGTTGTGCACCTTCGTGGCCTGCCCTGTTCCAATTAATTTGTACTGCAGTGTGCACAGGCCCAGGGTGGCACCCTGTAGTAAGGGCAACCATATTTGTGACTACAGCAGTCTATAACTACTGCAGAAGCGCCGTGGCTTTCCCCAGAGGTCTGTATCCAACGAGTGTCTGTCCACTTGGAACTCAGACCTCCAGCTCTGCCTAAGCTTATACTCGACCAGACAGCTACTGCGCGTGCACGCCCAGCTCCCACCCCTCCCCCCAAGTGCTTACCAAGGACCACACAGGTTTGGAGTTATTTCCAGAGATTGAATTAATACAAAACTGTATATGTTGAAGGTGCACAGCAAAATGATTTGACTCACATGTGAGTTGGTTACCACAGTGAGTTTAGTTAACCTCATATTTATATGACAAAATAGGGGGGTTTTCTTTGCAATGAACACTCCTAGGGATATAGATATAGCCACCACGGTTATTGCTGGGGCCTGGTGCCTGCAAGGTAAATCCACGGCTCCTGGCAGCTATTTTCATTTTTCCATACAGAGAAAGAGAACGCAAGAGCACAGAAGAGGGCTGAAGCACTGTTTTATCAGTGGTGAAGCTTCCTCCCTGCAGGTGGAAACTAGGTGTGTGTGGGGGGGGGGGAGGGGTGAACCCAGGTCCTGGGACATGGTAACCTGTGCGTTCTACCAGATGCTCCACCACCAGACTGCCATGGATTTACTCTGATCACACCTTTCAAATATCCCATATAGTCATATTGACTATGTCATCGTGTTGTACATTATGTCCCTAGTGCATATTTATTTTCTAAGTGGAAGTTTGTACCTTTGGACTGTCTTCTTCCAGTTCTCACTCTGCCACCACTACCACACACACACACACACACACACACAGACACTCATGTCACCTCTGGAAACCTCAAATCCGATCTTTTTCTTTGAGTCTGCCTTGTTTTGTTTTTAGATTACACATATAAGTGAGAACCTTTAAACTAAAAAGTGTGTTAGAAGTAGAAGTTGAGATAAGGCATGGGGAAGAGTAAGCTTTTCAATCAGTGGTGTCTCCTCTTCAGTCAGAGGTGTCCTTCATTTCTGTTGTTAGTGCTTTTAAATATAGCTGAGCCAAGCAGAGATTATCAAGGCTAGTCTTTGAATTTTTGATTCTTGTAACTTCTGCAGATGAAAATACTGATATATTGTTTTCTTAATTATGACTTTGATCTGTAAACTTCTTGAGCAGCTTTTAAGAGGAGATATTTCTGGTCACAGGATAAAAATCTCACACTTCCCAAGACCTTCTGCTGCCTTCAGGTCACCTGTCTGGAACACTTTATTAAGGTGACAAGCCGTGATAAAAGTACAAACTACAAATCTGTGTTCACCTTTGTTTTTTATCACACCAACACACATAAATAGTTCTTTTTTTTTTGTCTTTTTTTTTTTTCCCTCCAGGGTTATTGCTGGGCTCGGTGCCTGCACCATGAATCCACCGCTCCTGGAGGCCATTTTGCCCCCTTTTTGTTGCCCTAGTTGTTGCAGCCTCGTTTCGGTTATTATTGCCATTGTTGACGTTGCTTTGTTGTTGGTTAGGACAGAGAGAAATGGAGAAAGGAGGGGAAGACAGAGAGAGAGAGGTGGAGAGAAAGATAGACACCTGCAGACCTGCTTCACCGCCTGTGAAGCGACTCTCCTGCAGGTGGGGAGCCAGGGGCTCCATCCGGGATCCTTATGCCGGTCCCTGCGCTTAGCGCCACGTGCGCTTAACCCACTGCGCCACCGCCCGACCCCCGTAAATAGTTCTTTATAAAGGGAAGAAAACTGAGCACTGGGCCTGAAGTCCCTTCACTCTCAGCAAAAGGGTATTAGCAGAACAGATGACTTCTGCCAATTAATGAGATAGAGCCTGTTTGTTATTTCATAAGTGTTTAAATAAAGTCACTTTTTCAATTAGTGATTGACATTTGGGGACAAGTAAAAAATGTTCAAAACATTAGAACACATAATTAGAAGATGATGCATACATCTGTTAATGAAAGTTTGGGTGAATCCAGATCAACTCTGATAAAAAAAATAGATGGTTGGGGCTGGGCAGTAGCGCAGCGGGTTAAGTGCACATGGCCCAAAGCACAAGGAACTTGGTTCAAGCCCTCCGCTCCCCACCTGCAAGGAGGTCGCTTCACAAGTGGTGAAGCAGGTCTGCAGGAGTCTTTCTCTCCCCCTCTCCATCTTCCCCTCCTCTCTCCATTTCTGTCCTATCTAACAACGACAGTAATAACAATAATAACAACAATAGCAGTTAACAACAAGGGCAACAAAAGGGGAAAAATAGCCTCCAGGAGCAGTGGATTCATAGTGCAAGCACTGAGCCCCAACAATAACTGACTCTGGAGGCAAAAAAAAAAAAAAAAAAAGGAAAACAACCATGGTTTTAGGCAGCGAGATAAAATAATTGTTATACAAAAAGACTTTAAGTCCTAAGGCTCCAAAGTCCCAGGTTCAATGTCCTGTACCATCATAAATCAGAGTTAGGTAATGATAATAATAATAATAATATTATTAAAAATAAAATACATAATACCTACCCTCTATAATTTCATTAGAAAGTTAACTTTAAGTCAGTTGGAAATTAGCTTACATATAGATATATAGATTAAAGGAGTCACCGATGATTTTTCAATTTTTATGGACTATGTAATAATTTCTGATACAAGGTTTAATAGGACAATAAATGATTGCTCTAGGTATGCAAATAAATACTTACTTCTCTTTTTTTGGTGGCTTTAAAATATGTCCAAAATTTTTTATGCTGCAGTTTTAACAAGATTGCATGAGGAACAACTTCAATCACTTGATCCTTACAAGCAATATGTTAGAATGCAGCAAAAGTAGACAGAGATGATTTCTAACTCTCAATCAGTACATTTTATAAAACTTCTGCCTAATTCTTTTACTTGATTCATTTGTCTTTAGAACCAAACCTGCCATCCTATAAAACACATTGGGCCACATGAAAAGGTCACCACCAGTAAGTGTCCAGACCAACAATTCTGGCTAAGGCCCTATCCAGAAGACAACGTTAACAATCAGATGTGTCAATGAGAAAATCTTTGAGATATCTGAAGCTACTGCCTCCATCTGACTGTAAGTATATCACAGCCCCTGAACAGGAGTCACATAAACAAGCCTAGTCACTACAGAAGCATAAAAGATAATAATCATAATTTATTTGTATTGATCATTGCCACTACATTTGGAATGGCTTATTGTGAAACTAGAAATACCTAAAAGATTGCAAAAACAGAGTGAGGGGTAGATAGATTAATGATTATGCAAACAGACTCATGCCTGAGGCTCTGAAGTCCCAGGTTCAGTCCCTCGACCACCATAAGCTAGAGTTGAGCAGTGCTCTGGTTAAAAAAAAAAAAAAAAAAAAAGTACCCAGGAATAAACTCAACAAAAGGAGCAAAATATTTGCACACTAGAAATTATGATTCACTACTAAAGGAAATAGAAAAAGACACAAAGAGGACTGAGGAGGTAGCATAATGGTTATGCAAAAGACTTATACCTGCTTGTGCAAGGACCCAGGTTCGCCCCTGCTCCCCCCTGCAGGGGGAATGCTTCATGGGAAATGAGGCAGATCTTCAGGTGTCTATCTTTCTCTCCTCATCTCCATCTCCCCTCTCCTCTCAATTTCTCTCTGTCCTGTCAAATAAAAGATAGAAGAAAAAAAAAAAAAGGAAAAATGGCCACCGGGAGCAGTGAATTTGAAGTGTAAGCACTGCCCCAGCAATAACCCTGGTGGCAAAAAACAAAACAAAACAAAAACTTATACCTGAGGCACCAAACCTCCCGGAGTCAATCCTCAATACTACCGCAAACCACAGCTGAGTGGTGCTCTGGTGATGGTGGTGGTGGTGGTGGTGTGTGTGTGTGTAGGGGGGTGAGGGATGAAAGATTTTCATGCTCATAGATTGGAAGATTTAATGCAGTCCCTATTAAAGTCATACCAAATTCCTTTAAGATAATAGGCCAAAAGTTATAAAAGTTCATATGGAACCAAAAAATACCAGAACTGCCAAAAACAGTCCTGAGAAAAAAGGACAAAATTGAAGGCACCACATTTCCTCACCTAAAATTATAGGACTATTATAATCAAAACTGTATAGTATTGGAACAAAAATAAACACACAGACTAATAGGATAGAATTGAGAGCCAAGAAACAATCCCTCACAGTTATGGACAGATCATTTATAACAGCAGGGCCCAAAACATAATTTGTACTATTTTAGGTCACAATATCTGAGATAATTTTTATGGTAGCCATAGGAAAGTCATACACTCTCCAAGCTTCATTTTATCCAACACTTGCTGTCTCAGTCCCTTCAATTTGTTTTTTTCTATTGCAGAGAGTAGAGAATTAGTCGAATTTGAACTTTATTCCTATTATACTTTTTTTTATATTTATTTTTCCCTTTTGTTCTTGTTTTTTGTTGTTGTTGTTGTTGTTGATGATGATGATGCTGTCGTTGTTAGATAGGACAGAGAGAAATGGAGAAAGGAGGGGAAGGCAGAGAGGGAGAAAGAAAGACACCTGCAGACCTGCTTCACCACCTGTGAAGTAACTCCCCTGCAGATGGGGAGCCGGGTGCTTGAACCAGGATCCTTAGGCTGGTCCTTGGTGCTTTAGCGCCACGTGTGCTTAACCCACTGCTCTACCACCCAACCCCCCTATTATGCTTTCTTGAGTATCAGTATTTTGTGGGAGAACAGATAATAAGAGTAGCTTTTTTAATGAATTTAAAAAATTCCTTCATCCCCAAAGGAACTCCTTAGAATTATGAAACTGAATTAAATACACTGCTCACAATGAAAACAGGTTAGAACATCCTTGAGAACATGTGATTTTTAAGTTCTTGTTTTAATAGGAAATCATTATCATGGTCATTTCTCCAGAAGTGCCAGAATAAAACAGTCTGTCTTGGAAAAATTCTCTTTTTAGCTGATTATTGTTCCTGAATATGTCATAAACATAGCTTGATTACTAACAAATCACAGTTGTGTTTATATCATATTTCAGTTGTTGAAGAACCCTTGCAGTATTATTAATATGTATCACTACTACTTTTGAAAGTGAAAAATTCAGTCACCCTAGTAGATCTTACCATACATCATATTATTAAAGTAGACCTTTTGATAGTCTCTTAGAATATTATTAGTTTCCACTGTAATCCTTTTATTTTATTTGTTTATTTTATTTATTTTGAATACCCTATTTTTAAAAATTTCTTTATTGGGGAATATTTAACATTCAACAGTAAATACAATAGTTTGTACATGCATAACATTCCCCAGTTTCCCATATAACAATACAACCCCCACTAGGTCCTCTGTCATCCTTCTTGGACCTGTATTCTTCCCACCCACCCACCCCAGAGTCTTTTACTTTGGTGCAATATTCCAGTTCAGGTTCTACTTGTGTTTTCTTTTCTGATCTTGTTTTTCAACTTCTGCCTGAGAGTGAGATCATCCCATATTCATCCTTCTGTTTCTGACTTATTTCACTTAACATGAATTTTTTAAGGTCCATAAGATCGGCTGAAAACGGTGAAGTCACTATTTTTTAACCCTATTTTTGAAGGGGCATAAACTTCATCAAACTACCAAAGAGGATGATGGCATAAAAAGTTAAGAAACTGACACGGGGAGGGTTCATGATAGAAGAGGAGGAACTAGTGGGGGTTGTATTGTTATGTGGAAAACAGGGAAATGTTATGCATGTACAAACTATTATATTTTACTGTTGACTATGAACCATTAATCCCCCAATAAAGAAATTTTAAAAAATTGATAGAGATTACTACTTAGTGTATGTTATTGGCCTGTACTTTGCTCTGCTTTCTTTAAAATACTAGCATAATCTAATTCATTATAGTAGAATGACATATTTTTAAAACATAGCTCTTCTGAATCCAGATATCGTTGAACTTTTAGTAATGATCAGGACCCACAAAAGTATCTCTCCCAGGACTAACTTCGCTAACAGAATGCCCTCTGGTTGACATCTCTGTTTCTTTTTTCTTACTTATTTAATGGATAGAGACAGCCAGAAATTGAGAGGGAAGGGGGGAGATAGAGAGGGAGAGAGATAGACACCTGCAGCACTGCTTCACCACTTGTGAAGCTTTCCCCCTAGAGCTGAGGATCTGGGGCTCAAACCTGGGTCCTGGTGCATTGTAACGTGAAGTCAACCAGGTGCACCACCACCTGGCCCCTACTTCTGTGTTTCTAGTTCTTAGGGATAGAAGGAAGAATGACACAGTCTCTAAACCCATAATAGCATACGTACTTTCCACTTTAAAATGCAGGTCTGCAAGAAATCTTCAGTGCGGCACAATGGGCACCTCAATACCTGTGTTTTCATTTAGTCTCTCCTATGCTGACCCTACAATCCATATGTATGTGCATATGTCTTGTGTTTCTTCTTTGCTGTTCCCATTGTTTCTGTCAATTACTCTTTCCATATCTTCTTTCCTTACAAAGAATGTCTTACTCTTCATTCTGGCCATAAAGACATTGTTCAATTTATGTATGATAAATAAAAGCATGGTACTTCATTCACTTTTTTTTTTTTTTTTTTTTTTTGCTTTATCAGGATCACAGTTTATCCCCACTTCATCCCATTTAGTTGCTTTGAAAAACAAAATGTGTTTCCTTTCCTTTCCTTTCTTTTCTTTCTCTTTCTTTTCTTTTTTGATAGGACAGAAACTGAGAAGGAAGCCGTAATAGAGAGAGAGAGACAAAAGAGCTACCTGTAGCTTTGATTTAATTTTTACCTGATTATTACCTCATAAAACTTCCCCCCTACAGGTGTGAACCAGAAGCTTGAACCCTGGTCCTTACGTATGTTAACTTATGCGTTCAACCAGGTATATCACTGCCCAGCCCTTACAAATAAAATACATTTTCAAACTAGTGGACTATTGGTTTGACATTGGTTCTCAGTTTTAGAGTAATTATTGAAGCATATTTTGATATGTTATGGAATTTCAAGAAATATATTAGTAATACTTGCAGCGCCTATATTTGTGCACTGATACTTCTCTTTTTTGTAGTTGTATTTTTTATTAGTGATTTATAAGATTATAAGGTGGCAAATGCTAGAAGAAGAAGATTACAAGGTAATAGGGATATAGTTGCACACCACTCCCACCAACAAAAGTTCTGTGCACTGCTCCCTCACCCAACCCCCTAGTGATAGCCACCATAGTTCTCCCAAGGTCTTAGATAGAAGTTGACTTTTTTTTTTTTTCAAGTTCATGTGTTACAATTCTCTTTATCCCACACATGAGTGAAACCATCTGGTAACTGTCCTTCACTTCCTTACTTACTTCACTAATCATAATCACTTTCAGTCCCATCCATTTTGTCCCAAAAGACCACATCATCTTTTTTAGTTATTTAGTAGTACTCCCATTATTCTTCTTCTCTTCCAATTCATTCTGTATGCTATCTAAATAGTATTATTTTTCTTTCACTAATAGAGCCTTTTTTCCATAACATGTAAAATCAAACGAATCCTACTTTGTACTACTGAAAATATACATATGTTCCCTGTTTTTTTTTCCTTTATCCTTGATGGTGGGTTCCTTGAAGACCAGATTTGAATTGTCACTATATATTTTTCAATACTAAAAAGAGTTCCACCTAATATGTATTTGTTATATAAATACTTAACTCAGTATTGCTAATAACAACAGTAAATCATATCAGTGTCAGAAACTATTTTCAAAGGGTTCATTTCCATCAAAGGGCTGATCCATCAATCACTTTTAAGTTGTGGCTAAAACCAGTCCTTTGTACTGATTGGTGCCAGCCAAATTCTTTAGAGATTAATTAGAGTAAGAATTTGTTGACTACTTTCACTTATGCTAATACTTCATATTTTCATAAAGTAAAATGTGTGATGAATATAAAGTATATCTCCCATGACAGTTTTTCCTAGTTATCCATTGCTTTCAAGTATAGTTTATAGAAATTAAGAAATTTTGGTGTCTATTTTTGTAACAACATCTGAAAGATTATTTCTGTGTCATAAGACTCATTTGAAAAGAGAAAATATGTCCTTTTGTGACATAGCATGTTACAGTTAGAACCTTCAGAATCGTAGATTTGCATGATAGCATATTTCTTGTACATATGACATGCCCATTATATATAAGAATAGGTATAGTCAGAGACACTGACTGAGAGATGCTCAATATCTACATGTGCTTTAAAAAAACATTGTGTCAGAGGAAGGAAATCTGATGCACTACCCTATGTCAGTTTAATTTGGAAATAACATACAGCATTTTTCACTATTTTTAGTAAAAATGAATGATCAGTCTATACATAACTTCAGCATTGGTGAGAAAGTACAGTATTACCTTGTGCCTAAAAAGTTAACATGAACAGAAAAGAAAAAAAAACATAAACCAATCCAGTCATTTTGGGGGTAACTTTAAGATTTACCTATGTATTTGAAGAGAGTGTGGAAGAGTAGAGCCCCCCTCCAGCATAACCTGTGTCAGATTAAACCTGGAGCCCCATGAGTACAGTCCTGCACTCTACCTGCTGAGCCCTTTCTCTGAATTTTTTTTTTTTTTTAGCATTTTCCTGTTGTCTAGTATTTTCTGACTGGTTACGCAGACTGGAGTTTTTATTGAGACGTAATATTGTATTTTTACACTGTACTGGGAAGCTTAAGGATTTATAGTACAGTTGTTGATGCCTTAGATGACATTTAAAAGTTAACTATGGAGGTACTATACAAGGTATCTATTGTAGTTAGGATATAACATGTGTGGATAGTATGCTGCTTTGTCATGAGCATGATCCGGGTTTGAGCCCAGCCCCCAGTGCACTGAAGGAAACTTGGTGCTGTGGTCATTAATTAATTAATTTATTTTTCCTTCAGGGTTATCCCTGTGGCTCAGTGCTTGCACTATGAATCCACTGCTCCTGGAGGCTTGTTTTTTCCCTTTTGTTGCCCTTTTTATCATTGTTGTTATTGCTGCTGTTGTTGTTGGATAGGACAGAGAGAAATGGAGAGAGAAGGGGAAGACAGAGAGGGGAAGAGAAAGATAGACACCTGCAGACCTGCTTCACCACTTGTGAAGCAACCCAGTGGACTACAAGAAAAGGTGCTTTGTTGTATTTCAGGGAAGCTTTCTTTTTTTTTTTTAATTTCTTTATTGGGGAATTAATGTTTTACATTCAACAGTAAATACAATAGTTTGTACATGCATAACATTCTCCAGTTTCCCATATAACAATACAACCCCCACTAGATCCTCTGTCATCCTTCTTGGACCTGTATTCTCCCACCCACCCCCACCCCAGAGTCTTTTTTACTTTGGTGCGATGCGCCAGTTCCATTTCAGGTTCTACTTGTTTTTTTTTTTCCTGATCTTGTTTTTCAACTTCTGCCTGAGAATGTCAGGGAAGCTTTCTAAAAAGGGCACACTATCAACATTGCCCTTCCTCTCTTACTGTTACCTACAAAGTGGGTCTGATAGTTGTAGTTCTGGAAGCTTTCACTGAACTTTAAGCAAATGTATAGGGATTTTCTTGCAAGGTCACCCAGAGCCTTAAAATGCCATAGTTGCAAACAGTCTGTACCCCAGAAATAAGATGAAATTCTTTAGCACTGTCAGGAAGATCAATCTTTTTAGTGAATTTTGAGTATTCTATTTCAGATCAATTGATCAATTGAACTAGGAACTCAATAGTCTCTGCCAGTCACAAAATGACAACATAAAGATTTACGTAAACTAGAAAGTCCTCTTTTCTTGATATATATATCCCTATTGCTGGGGCTTAGTACCTTCACTACAAATCCACTGCTCCTGGCAGCTATTTTTACCTTTTCTTTTTTTATTGGATAAGACAGAGAAATTTAGAGAGGAGGGGAAGATAGAGAGAGAAATAGACAGAGAGACATCTGCAGACCTGCTTCACCTCTTGTGAAGCTACCCCCCTCCCCCCGCAGGTGGGGAGCCGGTGTTTCAAACCATGTTCTTTGCATCAGTCCTTGTGCTTACTACTATGTGCCCTTAACGCAGCGTGCAACCGCCTAGCCCCTGAGCCTGACTTCTTTTTGTTGGATTATGCATGACTCCTTCACTAAATGTTACGCAACTTTGTTGATTTTTTTCCCCCTTTCTATTATTCTTGATAGGACAGAAGGAAATTGAAAGGGCAGGGAAGGGAGAGAGAAAGAGAGATACCTGCAAATCTGTTTCACCACTCATGAAGCACTCTCCTGCAGCTGAGGAGTGGGGAAAACAGTGGTCCTTGGGCATGGAGATATGTGCACTTTGCCGGGTGTACCACTACCCTGCCCAGACTTTGTTTTATCACAGAGAGAACTGAGAGAAACACTGAGGGGGCACACATTACCACGGGCAGGAACCCAGGTTCAAGTCCCCCATCCCACCTGGGATGGGAGGAAGGGAGAGAAAATTTCACAAGCATTGAAACAGTACTGCAGGTTCCTCTCTTTTTCTCTCTTATCTGCCCTCCCATCTCGCGGTGTCCTATCAAAAATAAATGAATTTGGAAAAAAGAAAAGGGAGGAGGAAATGGAGAGAGAGAGAGAGAGAGAGAGAAAATCACTGAGACAGTTCAATATTATAAATTTAAATAGAGAGGACTGCAGGAGAAAGAATAGTAAATCTTAAGACAAATGTGTCATACTCACTACTTAAGCTGTACTTCAGAATGAGTTGGTAATTATTTTAGATGAACACTTGTGAATGTTTCTTTCTACTAAAATTAAATTATAGGTCTTTTTGTACTTGTGATTTCCATTTTGTTTTTAAATTGCCAAGTTTACCATGAAAAGAGTATTACTTTAACCTGTAATTTTAGTGTCTATGGCTTCAATAACATTGGAGCATGGGATCTAGTTAAACACATTCTAGAACATTATATTTTTTTAAAAAACCTATTATACTGTGTAAGATAAAATTCTTAAATTACATCCCAAGTTGTGAAAGTACTCAATTTTGGTCTGGGGAGAGATAATGTAGTGGTTATATAAAATATCTTTCGTGCCTAAGGTACCAAAGGTCCCACGTTCAATCTCCAGCATCACTAAACCAGAACATAGAAGTGTTCTGGCCAAAAAAAAAAAAAGAAGGAAAAAGAGAGAACTCATTTTTTTTTGTCCCCTCCAGGGTTATTGCTGGGCTCAGTGCCTGCACCATGAATCCACCGCTCCTGGAGGCCATTTTTTCCCCCTTTTTGTTGCCCTTGTTGTTGTAGCCTCCTTGTGGTTATTATTATTGCCATTGTTGATGTTGTTCGTTGTTGGATAGGACAGAGAGAAATGGAGACAGGAGGGGAAGACAGAAAGGGGGAGAGAAAGACAAGACACCTGCAGACCTGCTTCACCGCCTGTGAAGTGACTCCCCTGCAGGTGGGGAGCCGGGGCCTCGAACCGGGCTCTTTAGGCCGGTCCTTGTGCTTTGTGCCACATGCGCTTAACCCACTGAGCCACCGTCCGACCCCTGAGAACTCTTTTTTTGTTGTTGTCGTTGATTAAACAGTGAATTTTGTTGGTTAAGCTCACTGACACAGCATTACTTTGAATTTGACTGTAGTTTAATATAGGAAAGTAGTAGTTTTTCAAAATAAAGGAATTATTTGAGATAACTTGGGCAAGATCTACATCATTTAATCAAAAATATAAGGGATTGAAAAGTTAGATTTTGGCGGTAGTGAAGTGGGTTAAGCTCGGGTGGTGCAAAGCACAAGGACCGGCTTCAGGATCCCGGTTCGAGCCCCTGGCTCCCCACCTGCAGGGGAGTCGCTTCACAGGCGGTGAAGCATGTCTGCAGGTGTCTATCTTTCTCTCCCCCTCTCTGTCTTCCCCTCCTCTCTCCATTTCTCTCTGTCCTATTCAGCAACGATGACAACAATAATAACTACAACAATAAAAGAACAAAGGCAGCAAAAGGGAATAAATAAATAAATAAATTTTTTAAAAAGTTAAGATTTTTTAGAGGATCTGCTTAGTAAAGTGTTTGGTAATAGTAATTAATAAGAAAGTTTACATAAGGTGTCTAATTTTTTATTATGGTATCTATAATGCTCTTTTAAAGCTCAATTAAAAAGAGCTGGCAAGATAATTCACCTAGTAGGGTTCCTGACTTGCCATGCTCATGTGCATGGTCCAGGTTCCAGTCCTTGGCATACCACATGGGAGTTCTATGGTGCTAGAGGATTCTTCAGCAGTATGTTGTCTTTCTGTAAATCTATCTGAAAATATTGGCCTATCGTAGTGAAATCACGCATAGTTCTCTGTAACTTCCCCTCCCCTCTCAATTTCTCTCTGCCCTATGGGGAAAAGAAAAAAAATGGCCACAGGAGTAGTGGATTCGTAGTGCAGGCACCAAACCCCAGGCAAGAGAGAGAGAGAGAAAGAGAGAGATCTCCAAGATTATCAGAATTGACCCATTTTTTAGCAATTAAACCTTTTTTAAATTTAGAAGGGTCACACAGGCAGAGAAAGGTAAGAAAATAAACTAACAGTGTAGCAGTAAATGTCAATGTATTGTATTAATCTATTAATAAAAGTTTGCATTATTTTAATATTTTTCAATTGTCATATCAATCACTTTTACTCCATTTCACCTTGAGTAGTTTTTTTGTAGTATAGAATAGGATTATAAAGCAACCTAAGTCTTAAAAGCCCTGCCTCCTAAATTAGAACCCCAAAACTCTAAACTATAAACAGATTTCACAAATTAGGTGGAAGCTTAAATATTAATGTTGTAAGGTGCATATTTATTCAGTTATTATGCACATGAATATAGTAACACATAAGCAAATATAGTTGAATAAAATTATGAATAATATAATCATTTTCAATAAATCAAAATCATTATGTAAATGTATAGTAAATTTGTTCAGTGAAAATTATGTTGCATTCCTTGTGATAGAGTTTATAAAATACAAATATTTGCCAGTGGTTTATGCAGTTAGCTAATTGACCAGAATCTGTTGTTATGGTAAAAATACAAATTAGAATTTCACAAAAATAACACTGAAGTAAATGAAAGATTATTTACTATTCTGCTACACTGGCATCTATGTAACTGCAACTTTTTTCTACCTTTATGGCAAATAACTATACTCAGAAAATTAAAGTTTAGGAAATTTAAATCTTCTTATTCTGCCACTTAAACGTGTATGTTAGAAAAGAGAAACATGGATTCCCAAGCCCCTGTTCTGAAGCATCTGATTTAAAGTCTGGCATGGCACCCAGAATTTTTTTTTTTTTTTTTTTAGTAAATGCCCCAAAACAACTTTATCAAAGGAAAGAACTTAAAGTAAGTCCATCATTCACTATTCCTTAAACTAATAATCAAAGATCAAAGAGAAAGAAAAATAAGGAATAGGGAATAGCAATAAGGTACCTGGCAATGGTGCTATGCTAGCTACCTTGTAGTATTTATGAAGTCTTAATTTAAATATATCATGGTTGATAGCTGTGCTGTGAATTGGGTATTCTTTAGTAGCTGAACCACCAGACATTTAGAATAAGTAATACATAAGATGATTTCAGAATGCAAAAAATAAATCAGTAAAATGATTTTTATACTTGTTAACACATATGTACACATGTAGATATCCACACACCCATCTGCAATATTTTTTGTCTCAACACTTGAAAACCTAATATGTCTTGTGCCTTCCTATTTGACTTGTATCAATATTATATATATATTATATCATATCATATATGTTTAAATAAAATTAAAAACAGTTAAGTGCTATTTATCAATTATGCAAGATCCATGACAAAATCTCAGTTGTACCTATAACACCATAAAGTTACAGTTAGGCAAATATGTAAGAAAGTGTCCTTCTCCAGAGGGTGATTTTAAATTTAAAACAAGATGCTGCAAACCTAGTTAAATTTCATAAAACTTTGAGCCAAAAAAAAAAAATCTGCCACGTTCTTATATTTCTGTAGATCATCGAATAATTTATTTTGGTGATAACCTCTTAAACAAGGACAAGAGTAAGACATTTTGATCAAAAGATTATGCCAATATAATTGTTATAACCTTTACATGCTGTATATCTGCTGTGTTGAGATAAAATAGCATTTGTTACTTATGTTAACTAGCTCCTGCTTAATTAGTTCACAATATTTTCCTTTAAATGGAGAAAATTAATAGTAAAATTGACATATAAATATAAAACTTCCCAATTAAAAAAAAAACTACTTGGTGAATCCAATTTCTAAAGCAATAGTTCTCACATTTCAGTATGCATGATAATCACCTGGGATGCTTGTTTAAAATTCAGATTCTCGTGGTTTTATCCACAGAAATTCTGATAGGGCCGTTCTATATTCCAGAACCCTGAACTTAAAACTCACTTTCCAGGTGTAAAACATTTATATGAATTCACTTCTGGCAAATACTATCCGGTATATGACTTCCTCTATTTTTCTGCTTTGGAATCCCAGGAGAGCTAGGAAAGGATGATATTAAACTGTTTGATTCAGTAGTTCTTGGGTGAAGAATGTCATGATTCTAACATGTTCCCAGGTAAAAATCATTGCTTGTGGTCTGTGAATCACTCTTTGAGAAGCAAAATTCTAAAACATAAACAGTTGTTAAAACAAGCCAACAGCTGCTCGATTGGTAGTGTAGCATTTGTGTTTCTGAGGCTTTCAGTTTGGTCCCTAGTACCAAATATTCCTGTTTGGTGCCCTGGTATCCATCCATTCATCTCTCTCTCTCTCTCCCTTTTAAAATATGTTTATTTATTTATTATTGGATGGAGATAGGGAGAAATTGAAAGGGGAGGGGAGAGAGACAGACTGGCAGACCTGCTTCACCACTTGTGAAGCTTACCCCCTTCACGTGGGGGACCAGGGGCTTGAACCTGGTCTTTGCGCACTGTGGTGAGTGCACTTAGCCAGATGTGCCACCACCTGGCCCCTCATCTGACTCTCTCCTTCCCTCCTTCATATAACATAAATCTAAAAAAATAATAATAATGCATGAAGACCTACAGAGATTAAATAACTCAATATAAAAGCATAGTAGCGCAGCGGGTTAAGTGCAGGTGGTGCAAAGCATAAGGACCAGCTTCAGGATCCCGGTTCGAGCCCTTGGCTCCCCACCTGCAGGGGAGGCCCTTCACAAGCTGTGAAGCAGGTCTGCAGGTGTCTTTCTCTCCCCCTCTCTGCCTTCCCCTCCTCTCTCCATTTCTCTCTGTCCTATCCAACAATGATGACATCAATAACAACAATAACAATAAAACAAGGGAAACAAAAGGGAACAAATAATTTTTAAAGCATAGTACTTAGCAATAAGTTTTTTTAATATTTATTTATTCCCTTTTGTTACCCTTGTTTTTTATTGTTGTAGTTATTGTTGTTGTCATTGTTGGATAGGAGAGAAATGGAGAGAGGAGGGGAAGACAGAGGGGGAGAGACACATAGACACCTGCAGACCTGCTTCACCGCCTGTGAAGCAATTCCCCTGCAGGTGGGAAGTCAGGGGCTTGAACCGGGATTCTTATGCCACTCCTTGCATTTTGCGCCACCTGTGCTTAACCCGCTGCGCTACTGCCCGACTCCCAGCAATAAGTTTTATAGTTTTGGGAGGGTGACGGCAATTTGGGGAACTTTTTCTAGAAAAGGAAGATTTAGTGACTGTCAAGATTGAAATCTATCACTTTAGAGAAGACTTGGATAGTCTAGTTCTGTACATACTGGCTAAAAAGTTCCACAGTTTACTAGACAAAAAAAAAAAATTACAATTAACTTCTTTTGGCTTTAACTGACTAAAATGGTTAGGATGAAGCACAATATTCAAGTTTATACCAAATTGAAAATTCTGCTTAAGGTAGGAATTTTTCTTTTAATAATACTATTGATAGTGGAGTTTTGTTTGTTTTCCTCCAGGGGCTCCATGATGGTGCTACAAATCCACTGCTCCTGGCATCCTTTTTTTTCCCCATTTTATTGGACCTGACAGCAATTGAGAGTGGAGGTGGAGATAGGGAGGAAAGAGAAAAAAAGATACCTGCAGACCTGCTTAGTAGCTTGTGAACTGTCCTACCAGGCAGATAGGGAGCCAGAGGATCAAACCTGGGTCCTTGAGTAGGTCCTTAACCAGGTGCTTCACACCCCAGCAACTGAAGATTTATTTTCCTCTTTATTGGGAGATTAATTTACATGTGTAACATTTCCACGTTTTCAGTATAAACACTAACCACCCACCTAGCTCATCTGGTTTCCTTTTCCAGGACTTGAATACTCCCAACACACTCTTAACCATCACTCCAACCCCCCCACCCACATGAACTCCCATCTCCCAACACACCTGCCATCCCATTCCCCCAAATCCCTGCCCTCCCATCCACCCACACCACCACCCTCCTTTATCCCCACTTCCCACTATGCCTCTATATCCCCGATACCTACGCCCCCCACTACACCATAAACCCACTCTGCCAACCCACAACACACCCACACTCCCATCTCCACACCCCTCCTAACCCCCAGCCCTAGGGAACCCCACCCCATGCCCTTACATACTCCGCCCCTATACCCTGGCCCTTCAATCCCCCTATCCCACCAAATCTCATACCCCTGCTCTCCATGCCTCCACACGCAGCCCTACCATCCCCCTAAAGCAACAACACATTCACCCACCATCCAATCCACCAACCCTGCCCTCCCAACACCCACATCCCCGCCCTAAATCCCCCTATAACCTCCCTCACCCGACCTTCCACCCCCTATTCCAACACCCAAACCCCCACCTTCCATCGCTGTACCCCCCAAACCCCAGCCATCCCATCCCCCTAACAACCCAAAACCCATACCCCAACCCTCCCATCCTCCACCCATCCGAACCAAGCCCTCCCATATACCTATCCCCCATTCCTCCCCGCCCTCACAACTACCCATACTCCCACCCTCTTATCCCCAAACCTCCACTCTCCCATCCCACAACAGCCTCACCATCACATTCCCCCAAAAAACCCCACACGACCATACCCCTACCCTCCGATCCCCCTCTCCCCCCATAACCCACCCTACCATTCCCCCAACCACCCACGCCCGATCCTCCATTCCACCCACTCCCAAACCCTCCCATCCCCCTATTTTCCCATTCCCCATACCCCCTCCCATACTCCCACACAGCACATTCCATCATCCCTCCACACTCTCCCAGCTCTTCCATCCGCCTGAACCCCCAAACCCCACCCTCCAACACCCCCACCCCCCATAATCACGTCCTCCCATGCACCCAACCTCCCACAGCCATGCCCACCCATTCTCATATCCCCCCAACCCCCACAATCAAGCCCTCCCATTACTACAGCCCCCCACAACTAGGCGCTCACATCCACCTATCCCACCACCCCGAATTCACCTTCCTTCACATCCCCCCAAACACCCAAACCCCTGCCATGCATCCCCTCACCAACCCACAACCCAGGTCTCCCATCCCCATGACCCCCAACACCCACATCCCAAAAATCCCACCATCCCAACACCCATTCCCCGCAACCTCCTATACCCAAAACCCCTACACCCACCACCCTCCCATGCCCCACCCCCAAAAACACACCCTCCCTACCCCATCCCCATATCCCCCATACTCCTGCCCTCCCATCCACCCACCCCCACAGCCGCGCCCACCCATCCCCCTATCCCAACTCTACACCCCCGCCCTCCCATCCTCATACCCCCTAACACCCCGCCCTCCATCCCCCACCCCTACCCTCCCATCCCCCACCCCCTCCATCTCCCCACCCTCCTATCCCCCAAACCCCATCCCACCGCCCTATCCCCTATCCCCACCCCGCACCCTCCACGCTGCACCCTCCCATCCCCACCACCCCCCCCACCCTCCCACCCCCTATAACCTCAACCCCATACCTCAACCCCCACATCCCCACCCTCCTACCCCCCTAACCCCCACACCCCCACCTTCAGATCCCCCTAACCCCACAACTCCCATACCCCAGTAGTCCCATTGCCCCACACCAGCCCACCCCCCAAAACTCTGCCCCACCCTACTCCAGAGTCCTTTACTTTGAAGCAGTACATCAAATTCAATACAAGTTCTGCTTTGTGGAGAATTTGTCCAACAAAACAGGATAAATGATTATGATGTCATAAAAGTGTGGTTAGCAGATTTCTAAATTAACTCTCCATCATGTTTTTTTTTCTTTCCATCTTCATCTTATGCTAAGGAATGGGGTCAATATAACTTGAAGTCATTCTCTTAAAACAGTAAAAGTATTGCTAACTCTCGGTTTTCTATGTCCTCTAGTTGTATAAAGTCTCTCAGTTGGCTGAATATATAGAAGCCACAATTTCCTTCAGAAATCATGAGCTACAGATGCTAAGTTCAACTAAATGAAAAGTGTATGCAGGATAGTAGGCAGTGGCGCACCAGATGAGCATACGCTTCACTAAACACAAGGAACCTGGTTTGAGCCCTGCCTCCCACTCCCCACCCTTTAACTACAGTCTCCTTCACATGGAAAATCACAACTTCACCAGGGTTTCAGCAAGAGTTTTTGTTTTGTGAACACTAATTGATTTTTAATTTTAAAAAATGCATTACTTATCCCCACCTGCAGGGGGAAGCTTCACAAGTGCTGAAGCAGTGCTGCAGGTATCTCTATCTCTCCCTATCTTTTCCTATCCTCTCAATTTTTTCCGTCAAAAATAATACAATTTTAAAATACATTGTTTAACAAAAACATTTTTAGCATTCTAAAAAGAAGAAATAAATTACAGAACACGAACCAGACAGTTAAACTGATTTTTTTATTAATCATCATCATCGTCCTCCTCCTCGTCCTCCTCTTGCTTATAATCTTCGTCATTGTCGTCATCAGCCTCCTCCTCTTCCTCTTCCTCTTCCTCTTCCTCTTCCTCTTCCTCATCTTCATCTTCCCCATATTCTTCCACAATTATACTCACGACCTTTCTAAATCTCTTTCTACTTTCTAGCTTTTTTTTTGCCTTATGAGCTGCAACATCTTTGTCGTATTTCTGCTTCAGCTGAGCAGCCTCGATTTGGTAGGGCTGTTTCTCACTATCATTTAAATTTGACCACATCTCTCCGAGTATTTTTGCCATGGCCCCCATAGAGATACCAGGATTGGTGGATCTGATTTCTGGGCGAAGTTTGGAACAAAATAAAAAGAATCCAGATGGTGGTCTTTTGGGGGCATTGGGGTCCCTCAGATTACCTTTTTTCCCCCGCATGTATTCCTTCAATTCCCGATTGTAGCGTTCTCTGTCCTCTTTCGCCATTTCATTAAATTTGGTCTTATCTTCTGGAGACATTGCTTTCCACCTTTCTGAACAACTCTTAGAAAACTCAATAAAATTAACAGCAACCTGGGGGTTTGCTGCTTTTAGCTCCTCTCTGCGGGTCTGAATGAAAAAGGCATAGGCCGATGTTTTCCCTTTGAGTTTCTTTGGTTCGGCTCTGGTCATCTTGATGCGGAGAATGAAAGATTTTTTTGTCTTCTTTGAAGGCGGTGCTGAACCCATAACCTTATATGAAGGGCCTTCTGTCGCCATCAGGCTCAATCACTTGGATTGAAGTTTCAACCTGTGGCTGCCGTGTTTTATCCTCAGAGTGTCACAGAACATGATTGTGACCTCACCGTACATGTCAGAGGTCTGCAGAGGGCTGCCATGGTACCCGGCTTTTCAGGTCTTCAGTTGAAAGCCCAGAGCTTCAAGATAGCATCCCTTGACTTTATTAATAAGTGGCTATCAAAGTCTAGCTCTTCAGTGCCTTAAATAACTGGAAAATATAAATATGAAATATATGAAATAGTAGATGTGTTTGTTTTGTTCAGACCGTAATACAAGTATTGATTTAAAAGTCTGATATTTAAAGCTGGTCTACAAAACATGATCATAGAAAGAGAATAAATAATATAAACATTAAGATGGGGAGATTAGCATAATGGTTATGCAAAATTTTTTTTTTTTCCCACCAGGGTTATTGCTGGCTCTTGGTGCTTTCAACAGTGAATTCACTACTACTGGCAGCCATTTTTCCTTTTCTCTCTCTCTCTTTTTTTTCTTCTTTTTTCTTTATAAAAAGGTAACATTGACAAAAACCATAGGATAAGAGGGGTACAACTCCACATAATTCCCACCACTAGAACCCAGTATCCCATCCCCTCCCCTGATAGCTTTCCATTCTTTATCCCTCTGGGAGTATGGACCCAAGGTCATTATGGGGTGCAGAAGGTGGAAGGTCTGGCTTCTGTAATTGCTTCCCCGCTGAACATGGGCATTGACAGGTTAATCCATACTCCCAGTCTGCCTCTCTCCCTAGTAGGGTGGGGCTCTGGGGAAGTGGGGCCCCAGGACACATTGGTGGGGTTGTTTGTCCAAGGAAGTCTGTTTGGCATAATGGTAGCATCTGGAACCTGGTGGCTGAAAAGAGAGTTAACATACAAATCCAAACAAATTGTTGACTAATGAATCTAAAGGTTGGAATAGTGCAGATGAAGAGTTGGGGGGGGGTGTCTCCGTTTTGTAGATAGCTAATAGGCCTATTTTAGTTATATTCCAAAGGCCTGTGACTGTACTAGTTTTTTGTTTGTTTGTTTTTGTTTTTTTCCCTGAGCCTGAAATATGATATGCAGGTGGATCCTAGTTATTATCTGGGGAGATGATGTCATGGCTGGATAAAGGACCAGAAAACTGGATCAAGGAAGAGAGTAGCTCCCAAATATGGGAAAGGTGTGTAAATACTGTTGACTATAAACCCCATCGATTTGATGTGATCTGGGGCCCATAATTCAGCTTAGGAGCCTATGTAACCAATACTTACCTGGCAGGGGAGATACCATGAGTAACCTCTGCATCCCTGTAGATCTGAGCTCACATTCTGTAGTCATGAGTAGGAACATTCCAAGCTGTCCCAGTTTTGGGACCCTTCTTCCTCAGGTGAAGCATAGAGTATCCTTTATAGGATGAACAACATTCTCTACCATTGTTAATCCAAGTTGAGGGTAAGGTCCTATCAGGGCCCACAAAAGGGTCTATTGTGTTGTTCCTGATAGAGATGACTGGTAATATTGGGGAGAGGGATTTATTCGAGGTCTAGGCTCATGATGTCTGTTTGGGAATCTCAGGACTCCCTGGCTAGGGCCCCAGCTGATTCTTGCTCTCTTTTTTATTAGCTAGAACAGAAAAAAGTTGAGAGGGAAGAGGGAGATAGATAGGGAGAGAGAAAGAAAGATACCTGCAGACCTGCTTCACTACTTGTGAAACTTACCCCCTACAGATGGGGAGCAGAGAGGCTCTGCAGTAGACTTTTTATGCCTAAGCCTCTGAGGTCCCAAGTCCAATCCTATGTACAACCATAAGCCACAATTAAGCAGTGCACTGGTTAAAAAATTATATATGATTTAGTATGTCCTTTTCAGTTTTCACTCAGATGTCTTCTGCTCTCTTAACATTAAAACTATTTTAATTATTAATAAATCTTTTCTATATAGTAAAACATTTTATTGCTTTAATATTCAATAAATAATAGTAAAAATGCATTGTTTTATCATAAATACATTTTTGACAGTTGATTCCTATACAGACACATGCACATTGATTGTGTATTATTATATATTTTTTTATTACCACCAGGATAACCTTGGGACTTATACTATGAAATTTACCATTCCCAGCAGCCATTTTTTCCTTTTTTTTCCATTTTATTTGATAGGACAGAGAGAAATTGAGAGGGGAAGGGAATGCAGGTGATGATACAGAAGGAGAAACACTTCAAGGCCTTCTTTACCAGTCATAAAGCTCACACCACCACCACCCTTGTAGGTGGAGACTGGGGGCTTGAACCCAGGTACTTGCACATAATAATGTGTGCACGCAACCTAGTGTGCCACCACCCAGGCCTGAGTGTGTATTATTAATTGTGACATCCTAGTAAAAAATTTATTTTCTACTTAAAGTAATATTGGGACTTGTTAATTTAATTAGTGAAATTAGGAGTAGAAAGGCTATTATAAAATTTCTATTGAAAGAAATCTAAATATCTATAAATAGAAAGATTTATGTGATTGAAATAGCCTTGCTTTTGTACAGATCAAACAATATTTCAAAGGAAATTGATTTATCATAATTATGTATTCATTTTATATGCTGTCTTATAAGATTTTAGGATTACAAGTACATAAAATTTCTATTCAAAATGGTTCATGTCAAGATGAAGAAAACTATCTCTATTAACGGTAAAGAATACTAATTTCAGTGAATTGATACCAAGAAAATAACTTGTTCTCAGCAGTCTCAAGAGGGTTTTTGATATTTTTAGATATTCACAGTGATTCCTTTCCATTGTAAAATTTTACATTTTATAAGTTCCTAGAGAAAAATCAAATCATAATGAATGATGCTAACAAAATAAAAGCATTATAAATTAGAATCTTTATATGATATAAGCAGTTTTTCATTGTAGATACTACCCTGATAACAATTGTACCACTCCCTCTTTTTCCACAAATAGTGCTCTGCTGATACCTGAGTAGGAAGGGACAAACTCTAATTTATCTCATCACTCAGACACAATGTTGTGCTAATAGCTTAAACTCTTGATCAAAAGAATCACCCTCCAAAAATATATCCTTAAAACTGGTTTGTTATTGAATGAAAATTATTTTGAATTTGTAACCTACTCATATGTATATATACCCTTAGCATGAATGACATAAAGAAGAGAATGGGATCTGTATCACTGTGTGCATGTATGAGAGTACACAAGTGTGGTATGTTTATAAATTTGTAGCTGCACTGACATATTTGTATATAGTAAAAATATGAATATAGAATTAAAGCTTTATGTGGTTGTAATGGAAACCTCTAGTGTTTAGAATGTAAGGAGAATAGATGTGTGTTTGTGTCTTTCAAAAGATGTTAAATTGTCCTTTTTGTATCAGTCATGATCTTAATCAAATTTGATAGCAGCACAGATTTTTATTTTTGATAATTTTTATTAGCTAAAATAACAGTAAGGTGCCATGATTCTTTTGTTTACTATTTAATAGGACACAAAGAAATTGAGAAGTGAAGGGAAGCTAGAGATGGAGAGAAAAAGATACCTGAAGCATTGCTTCTCCTGCCCCCCATACAGCTGGGAACATGGGGGCTTGAACCCAGATCCCTATGCATGATTATATGTTTGCAAAATTGGAAGCACCATTATCCAGCCCCAAATGTCATGATTCTTGACTACTATGTTTCCTAAAATATCCTACAGTGCTATACACAATTTCTTTGGATTAAGTAATATACACAATACTGTAGTTAAATACTTCGGATTACCTGAATGAACTCCATGGAAGAAAATCTTTAAGAAAGTTTGCATTTTTAGACTAATCATTGTATTGTCTTTCTTTTTTCTTTTTTGCCTCCAGGGTTATCACTGGGGCTCAGTACTTGTATTATGAATCCACTGCTCCTGGAGGCCATGTTTTTTCCCTTTTGTTGCCTTTGTTGTTTATCATTGTTGTTTTTATTATTGTTGTTATTGCTGTCATTGTTGTTGAGCCAGGGCCTCAAAGGAGGATCCTTACATAGGTCCTTGCTCTTCGAAACATGTTTGCTTAACCTCTATTGTCTTATTTTGTCTTCACTACCTCCACTTTCCAGGTGATTTAGTCCTTGAATTGATAGATAGAGAAATGAATGGAGACCGTGATCTTCAGGTATCATCTTTTCTACCCCAGAACGATGTTAATGGCATGTTAAAATCAACTATATCTCAGGGCCTGGTGGTGGTGCATCTGGCTGAGCAAACATTTTACAATGCCCAAGACCTAGGTTGGAGCCCCCAGTCCCCACCTGCAGGGGGAAAGTGCTGCAGGTGTCTCTCTGTCTGTCTTCCTATCTCCCTCCTCCCTCTCAATTTCTGAACGGCTCTATCTGTTAAATAAATAAAGATAATAAAAAAAAAGAAAAAATCAACTATATGTCTTAGTCACATGTGACAAAGCAATATCATATTTTAGAGAACCTATTTGAGAGGGTTGGGAATTATAAATGTTCTTTTTTTTTTTTCAAAAGAAAATCAGAAAATCTCAAAACACATCTTAGTGATTATCAAATGCCAAGTCCTGTTCAGGAGGATAGTATTTAATCTGACAGTATTTAGCTTGTCCATATGAGGATTTTGACATGTTGCTCACTTTTGTTACACAATCATCTTGACACTTTTCTCATACAATCAATCCTCTCAATGCCATCCTCTCTACTTCCCACTCTTGCCCTTCCCCACCTAAAATCATTGATAAATCCCTGTGAGGACCTAGTAACATGGGACTCAGGAGCTCACCAAGTAGAACACATACCTTGTGCTTGAGGTCCTGCCTTTGATCCCCATCACTACATGGAAGCATAGTGAATGGCACTGGAAGAGCTGCATAGATAATAGAGCAGTGATGCGGTGCATTCTTCTCTATCTGCCTCCACCCATGTGTAACTTTCTCTTTAAATGAAGAATGAGTAGTAAATCGGGCTGGGATGGCTGCTCAGCAGTGCACAGTGTTCTTTTCCCTGTGTTTCATTAAAAATAAATAAATAAATAAATGGGCTAGGAAATAGCATAATGATTATGCAAAAAGGTATTCATGGCTGAATCACCAAAAGTCCCGGGTTCAATCTCCAGTACTACAATATACAATAAGCCAGAGATGCACAATGCTCTGGTATTAAAAAAAAATGAGAGAGAGCATGAGAATAAAAAATAATAAAAACCATCTAGCACCATAATGAGCTGGGGTTTTTTTCCCCTAACATCCATAATATAGTATTTAGACAAGGTAATGTCTTCAGAAAGTCAGTAAATCTGTAGATGAATTTAATAATGTAGTTTAATAATGTAGTTTTCCAATTTATTTGTGTCTTCTTCAGTCTCTTCCTTAGTTAAATTTATTTTTTAGTTTTTTTATATTGTTCTAAATGGAATTATTTTCTTTTTCAGATGGTGCATTGTTAATGTATAGGAATGAAAGTGATTTCTGTATGTTCATTTTTCCTTGTCAGGTTTTACCAAGTCATTACTTCTAACATTTTTGATGGAATGCTTACTTTTTTTTTATACATAAAAATTTATCAAACCAAACAAATTTTACTTCTCTTCTTATTTAGGTCCCTTTCTTCTTCTTGCCTAATTGGTCTGGACAGGACATCTATTACTATATAACATAGTGCATGTGCTTAATTCTTAATAGTTCACATATAAGTGAAATCATCTAGTAGTTGTCCTTCACCTCTTGATTTATTTCACTAAAGCATACTCTCCATTTCCATCCATTTTATCTCAAAGGACACAATATCACCTTTTTAAGTGTTGAGTAGTACTCCATTGAGTATATGTCCCATAACTTCTTTATCTAGTCATCTGTCAAAGGACATTTAAAGTTACTTTTATATTTTAGCTATTATGAGTAATGCAACTATGAACATGGGGTGCATATATCCCTTTGAATTGGTCTTTTTATATCTTTTGGATAGTATAGGAGTAGAATTGCTGGATCATAAGGCATTTCCATTTGTATTTGTTTAAAGCTTCTTCATACTTTTCTACATGATTTCTGTACCAGTTTGCATTCCCACCAGCAGTGTAATAGGGTTCCTTTTTCTCCACATCCTCTCCAACACTAATTATTCTGTTTCATTGATGATCTCAATGTAGTTTTAATTTGCATTTTTCTAATGTTGAGTAAATTAGAGCATTTCCTCATGTTTGTATGTTATGTGTATCTCTTCTTTAGAGAACTGTCTGTTCATATCTTCTACCTGCTTTTTTATTGGCTTGCTCTTTTTCTTTTTGTTGGGCTGTATTTTTTTTTTTTTTTTAATGAGAAAGGTACAGAGAGAAAGATCTATACAGAGACATCAGAGCACTGCTCAGCTCTGGATGATGATGGTGCTGTGGATTGAACCTGGGACCTTTGGTACCTCAGGATGAAAGTCTTTTTGCATAACCATTATGCTGTCTCCCCAGCCCTATGAGTTCTTTATAGATGTTTGATATCAACCACTTATCTGAGGTGTGGTGTGTAAATATATTTTCCCATTTGCTGGGTTGCCTATTTATCTATATGGAGATTTTTAGTGTGTAAAAGCTTTTTAATTTGATATAGTCCCAATTGTTCAAACTTGTTTTAGTTCCCCTTGCCCATGGTGTGGAATCTCCAAAGACATCTTTGATGTTAAGGTCCTGAATTGTTTCACTAATGTGTTCTTCTATGTACTTTATAGTTTTAGGTCAAATATATAAACCTCTAACACATTTTGAGCCAATTTTGATGCATGATGTTAAATGGTGGTCTAGTTTTATTTTTCTACATGGGGCTGTCCAGTTCTCCTGGCACCATTTGTTGAAGAGATCTTCTTTTCCCCATTGGACAGTTCTGGTCTTGTCATAGATTAGGTGCTATATATGTGGGGATTTAGTTCTGGGCTTTCTATCATGTTCCATTGGCCCAGATGTCCATTTTTGTTGCAGTACCATACTGTTTTAATTATTATTGCTTTGTTCTATAAACTGAAGTCAGGAATTGTGATGCTTCCATTTTACTTCTTTTTCCTCAGGAATGCTTTTGCTAGTCATCTATACATCTATTGTTAAGTATTGTCTCTTCTGTGCACTCTTCCATGATTCCCTAGAGAACACTCATATGCTTCTTTTTGTATTTTTCTCTACTTCTCACAATACATTTCAAGTAACACTATAATCAGATTATGTCCTCATTGTGTACTTGCTTATCTGGCACACAGATAACACTTATGTGCAGTGTTGGTATACCATAATCTGTGAATCACCAGTACTTTAGATTTAGTAAGAAGAAAGAATAAGCATTTATTGATTGTTTCCTAGAACTCCAAGTGCAACACTAGGTGCTTTGCTGACAAAATCATTTTTTACTACTGACAATGTTGTGTGTAAAAATTCTAATCTAGATTCTACAAATGAGGAAATTAAGCCTGCATCAGAGGGTGCCAGATGCTTTACATACATTGCACATATTCCAACAGACTTATGATAGACACAGTGCTTACCAAATTCACCTCACAGATAGAAAATTTGAGATGTACAGAGCTCTAGTTTGGGACAGTACTGCAACTAAACCCTTGATCTGAATTTATCTTCAGCCCATATGATTTCACTCCTCCCAGCCTGAGGCAGACCTTATTTCTCTTTAATTTATTTTTTTTCTCTGCATTCCATAACAGCTCCCAGATGGAAAGTAAAAGACTCTGCCACTAAAGTAGTATACACATGTATAAAATTGTAAGGTGAAATGAGAACAATGCATAATTTTGTGATATATGTTGTTTAATATGTATCTTGGATTATTGGCCTGTCTTTTGCTGGCATATGTACAAAAGTCCTTTGCCATTTTCAGGTGAAGAATGATGAGGGGATAGATAGCATAAAAGTTATACAAAGAGACTCTTATGCCTGAGTCTCCACAGTCCCAGGTTCAGACCCCAGTACCACCATAAACCAGAGCCATGTAGCACTCTGTTAAAATAAATAAATAAATAAATAAAATGATGAGAACCAATATGCCATTTGCTATGCATTTTCTTACACTCTGTTGCAAAACTGGAATCTATATCGTGATGGTAGAACAATAAAGTAGCCTGGATCCTTGAGCCATCTGATGATATGGCCATGACAGTCTATCAGATTTCATGTGGCCCCAACTAAATATTTGTTGTGTCAAGCCATTCTGGATTCAGGAATATGTGTGTCTTTTCATGCAGTAATCACTCTCTAGTACACTGTCTCTAGTACAACTCTCTAGTACTACTTTCTTTTGTTTGGCTTATTTTAATGTTTTAGTAAGAAAGCTACTGATGTATATAATTTTGTTGAAAAAATTCCGCCAATATACATAATCATAAATCTCTGCTTTATGCTGTTTCTCTGAAGTTCATACCCTTATTCAGAAGTAGGTACAAGTAAGAATCTGATATGTATTATTTAAAAGACGATGTCACAATTTTTAGTATATCATACAAAATAGGCAGGGGAGATAGTATAATGGTTATGCAAAAATACTCTCATGCCTGAGGCCTTGAGGTTCTAGGTTCAATCCCCCAAGCCACCATAAGCCAGTGTTCTGGAAAAAAAAAATTAATTAATTAAAATTAAAAATAAGATAAAATGTATTTTTTAATTTAAAGGATACATTTGCACATGATTCTTGCTTTTACTAATTAATAAAATTAAACCAGGATATTTCCATGGCAACCCTTTTAGATAATGTCACTTATAGAAGCATAGCCAAACATGTATGCATCATAATCAACTATTCTCCTTCTAATTGGGAGCTATGTTTTTTCTGTTTCTTAGTGATTTGTAGAACTGAAGTCAACATTTTGGAAATGAATTACAGGATATATGTGCATGCTTTCTCAAAGGAAATGTTTAGGAAAAGACAGATTGGGTTATAGTACAGAGGAAAATCTTACATTTTTATAAATATTGCTAGAATTGATTCTAAAAGTTGTCTAGATATTATTTTCACAAATTAATTTATGTTAATCTTTGCATTTAAAGATATTTTATTACTTTGAAATTACAGTTAGGCTTAAGAAGGAGAAAATGTTGCCTTATTAATTATTTTTTAAGGTTTTACTTATATTTTTATTTAGTATTGGATAGAGACAGAGCAAAATTGAGAAGGCAGGGGAGATAGAGAGGGAGAGAGACAGAGAGACACTTGAAGTTCTGCTTCACAACACATGAATCTTTCCCCCTGCAGGGGCTTGAACCTGAGTCCTTGCACACTGTAATATTAGCGCTTAACCAGGTGTGCCACCGTCTGGCCCCTCTTTTTTTTAAAAAAAAAAAATTTTTTATTATCATTATTTATTGGATATAGACAGCCAGAAATTGAGAGGATAGAAGGAGGTAGATAGATAGATAGATAGATAGATAGATAGATAGATAGATAGAAAGAAAGAAAAAGAGAGATGCCTACAGCACTGCTTCAGCACTTGTGAAGCTTTCCCCCTGCAGGTGGGGCCTGGGGACTTGAACCTCGGGTTGTTGTGTATTGTAACATGTGTTCTCAACCAGCTGCGCCACCAACCAGCCCATAATTATTTTCTATTTCTCTATTCTCTAGTTAGATTGAGCTTAAAATTATGTTACCATCTCTCTTATATTAACCTACATTTATACAGCAATGACTGAAGGAACAGAAAATTTCTGGATAACCCTGGCAACCATCATTTTACTCCATAAGTCCATAACTTTGACTAAATATAGAAATTTCACATTAGTAGAATTTTGTATGTTCTCTGTGACTAACTTATTGAATTTTTAAAATATTTATTTCACTCAGCATAAAGCTTTTTATTATTTTTTGCAT
The DNA here is from genome assembly GCF_950295315.1 of Erinaceus europaeus. Taxonomy (NCBI): domain Eukaryota; kingdom Metazoa; phylum Chordata; class Mammalia; order Eulipotyphla; family Erinaceidae; genus Erinaceus; species Erinaceus europaeus. The sequence continues at coordinate 101,139,298 of NC_080185.1, read as the reverse complement.
ATTACCTGTATTTATTGATTTATTTTCTTTAGTGGGAAATTAATGTTTTACATTCGACAGTAAATACAATAGTTTGTATATGCATAACATTTCCCAGTTTTCCATATAACAATACAACCCCCACTAGGTCCTCTGTCATCCTTCTTGGCAGTGCACCCAATAGAATGTTCATGTTACCATGAGCAAGGGCCCAGTTTACAACATCCAGTCCCTTCCTACAGGGGGGAAGCTTCACAAGCAATACTGTAAGTCAGTGTCTGTCTGTCTGTCTATCTATCATCTATCTTTCTCTATATACCCCTTCCCTCTCAATTTCTCTCTGTCCTATTAAAAAACAAGCAAACAAACAAAAAACACCAGAAGTAGTGGATTCCTTGTGCAGGTACCAAACCTCAACGATAATCTTGGTAGCAATGAAAATAAATAAACAAAGCTGTAGCCTTTGGGTGATACAATGTGTGAATCCAGATTCATCAGTTGTAATAAATATTCTAGTGTTATATGTAGTATTAATTGTGGGGGAAGCTGTGCACATAGAAAGACAGATTAAAAGAGAAATCTTATTTTCTGCTCAATCTTGCTGTGAATCCAAAACTTTAAGAAATAAAGTATTCTAGAAAATACTTTAAGGGGGGTGGTCAAGTGATGGCACACACATTATCATACACAAGGACCCAGGTTGGAGCCCCCTCCCCACTCCCTACCTGTAGGGAGGACACTTCACTAGCAGTGAAGTAGGTCTGCAGGTGTCTCTCTTTCTCTGTCCCTCTCCCTCCCCTTTCAATTTTTCTCTGTTATTAAAACAAAATAGCAAGAAAGAAAAAGAAGAAAGAAAAAATGGCCATTCCCAGAGGAGTGGTGAATATGGCACTGACCCCCAGTGATAATCCTGGTGGCAAAAAAGGAGGAGGAGGGTAGGGAGGAGGAGGAGGAGGAACTTTAAAATATTTCAAAGTATTTTTAAAATAAGATATTAAGAAAAGCATGAGGAAGCCCAGCGGTAGTGGGTTAAGCGCACAATGCGGAAAGCGCAGGGACCAGCATCAGGATCCTGGTTCGAGTCCCTGGCTCCCCACCTGCAGGGGGTTCGCTTCACAGGTGGTGAAGCAGGTCTGCAGGTGTCTATCTTTCTCTTCCCCTTCACTCTTCCCCTTCTCTCTCGATTTCTCTCTGTCCTATCCAACAACAATAATAACAACAATGACGGCAAACAACAAGGGCAACAAAAGGGAAAAAATAAAGTTTAAAAAAAAAGGCCTGACACAAAAATGAGAATATATAACAACTATATTTGCTGGTGGTACCATACAGCAGGGTTTATCATTTGCACAGCAATGTGTTAAACTCATCCATCTGCTTTTTCATTTGCCAAAAATGACATAAAGAACACCACTTAGGCCATGTGAGGGCCAAAGTTACTCCATATTGTCTTCAGACTCCTTCCATATTAAAATTTGGTAGTCACAGATGCAGTACAGCTGCACCATATCCTTGAATAAAAATAAACCCAGACTCAGCACTATGTTAGTCAGCAATTATTCTGCAAACAGAGGTCATGACAACCTCAGTTTCCCAAAATATGTTTAACCAGCAAAAGATTACAGAAGTATGGTCAAGGACTGTGGTCACAGATGCCCCCTGACAAGGACTGTGGTCACAGACCTCCCTGAAAAATCAATTTGAATTCTGTATGAACTGTACCTCCCCCCTTCTCCCTAATGTACATAAAATTGAACCTGTTTGCTTTATTTCAGGGCTCACATGCCACTATTGGGAAGTACATGTAGCCCAGGCTTAAGCTTGCTTCAATAAAGGCTCTTTGCTTTTACATGTGATTATGGCCTCTACTCTGTGGGAATGGGATCTGAAATCTGGGCATAACAGGCCATATCTGAATATTAAACGCAAAATGTAAGAATAAGTTAAAAAGCATTTTAGTAATTTAAATTCTGACATTGGGTCAAAATTTAAAAATATCTGTTTATAGAAATATTCCAAATTTTAATAAGTGATTTGTAATAGCAAATATGTATAAAATGTAACTGTAAACTAAAAATCAGACTACTGAAAATGTATTTAACAAAATTTATTATCCACATTTTAAATATATGTTCCCCAAAAAGACCAAGATAAAATAGGAAGTAGTTTTCTAAACACCAATCTTTCAGAAATTCGAAGAATTCTGCATTTTAGTAACAAATTATATATGTACACATGAAAATAATAACATTGTTACTAGAACAAATTCAGTGTAGTATCTGCAACTGTAAAATTGCAGAAGTTCAGTACCATGAAAAATAGATACACAATTTTGTGTGTAACTAAAGCATCACCTTTAATTTAATTTTGACAACTTTGACCAAGTTACTATCATACGACAATGAAAGGGAACTATTTCTAGATTTATCTTTCTATTCACTACCATGGAGTACATATCTTTCATTACAAATCATCAAAATGCATAAAGAATCTCAGAATGGGTTGAATATTCATAATTCTAAAGTTTCAATGTTGATTTCCCTCTCTGTTGAACAAGTTTTTGCACATGTAAGCTAAGTTTATGGAAGATTTGAAAAAAGTAAGAAATTTTGTGGCATCTTTTAAGAAGACTTAGGAGCTGATGAAGTATGTCACTTATCATGGTGGCCCAGATTCAGACCCCTGCTATACCACGTGTTAGTACTATAGCACTGAAGGAAGTATGAGAAAGAATAAAATAAAATTTTGGGCCTGGGAGATTGCACAGTGGTTTATGCAACAGAGGCTGTGAGGCCTGAGGCTCTGAGGTTACACCAGAAGCCAGAAATGAACAATTTTAGCATCAAAAATAAATAAAAATACTTTTTTAAAAGAAAGGTTTTTACTTGCAAAAGACAAGAAGAAATAGGAATTCTCATCAATAGGTATTACTAGTTAGAGATTGGAATAAAAAGCAAAATAATCTCAATATTAAGTATCTAAAGAACTGTCTTAATTTGAGGAAAGTGGGGATAATTAAAATAGTGGATTTTATTGCTGAATTGAGTAGAATCAGCTCAATAGTTAATGCTTCCAAAGAGGCCTAAGTTCTTGAAAGTGACATAATTTCTTATGTGACTGTTATGAGATAAATGGGTTATCTTTATAAGTCCACAAAAAAAATCTCCTAATGCTGAAAAAACAGTGACAATATACTCATTCAATAGGTGTAATACTCACAAGTTCTAATTGTTTTAGAACTGAAACTTAGGCTTTTCCTGGAAACATTTTTTTTCCTTTTTAAAAAAACTTAATTTAGTCTTTATTATTTTTTCTTTATTGGACAAATTAATGGTTTATAGTCAACAGCAAAATATAGTAGTTGGTACATATGTAATATTCCTCAGTTCTCCACAAACACTTTAACCCCCCACCTAGGTCCTCCTCAACCATCATGTTCCAGCATCTGAACACTTTCCTCCTCCACCCCAGAGTACTTTACTTCAGTGCAATACAGAAACACAATTTCTTTTAATGTTTTACAGAAGCAGTCACCAGTATTTTCTCATCTACTCATCTAAGGTATATATATATATACCTTAGATATATATATCCTTAAAAGCAGTTATAGTATACTGCTATTATAATATACTGTTATTATATAACAGCCTATTCAATATAGTATAATTATTCAATAACAGTATAATATACTGTTATAATATCAGCCTATTCAAAATAGCAGTAGAAGTTTTTAGTTAATAAAAAACTATCTGAAACTCCACATTTACTATATATTTTTTTTTCAATCACTGGAACTTCATCAGAGACACAGACAGCACTGAAGCATCCTCCAGTTTATTAGGGGCCAGGGTCAAGCCTGGGTGGTATGCATGATAAAGCAGGCATCCTCCCAGGTGAGCTATCTTGTCCACTCCACATGTCCTATATTTTTAACATATTTTTTCTGCTATAATCCTATAAATATATAAATATCTAAGATTCATTTCAACCAAGGAGATCATATTAATAGCTTTATCTTTATTTGTGTTTGCAGCTATGAACAAAGTAGGCTTCTTTTAATGTCTAATCAACATCTATGACTTCGAAGATCTATGTATTTACCTGGCTCCAATATTTTCATTCGGAAATAATATTAACACCTTGAATATAAAGGAATTGAACTAATTTTAATTTATGAGTATATGACTATACTTAACTTGAAATTACATCTAGTTTATTAATTATGTTAGTTTTATTCCCAACCTGGCAAGTCCCAAATTTGAAGATCACAAGTGATGACATAGACATTGTTTTAAGAACATTTATTCATCTTATAAACAGTTTGAGAGGAAGGAGATAGCATAATGATTATGCAAAGAGACTCTTCTGTCTGAGGCTTTAAAATCCCAGGTTCATTTTTCTGCACTACAAAAGACCAGAGCTGAGCAGAGCTCTCATAGAAAAAAACAAAAAAGCAAACAAACAAACAAAAACAGTTTTTTCCTTAAGAAAGTGATATAAGCTGAGGTACATTCATTGTAAATAAAGAGAAAGACCCATAAATCTCATCTGTGTTGGTTATCTAGAGTAATGTAACAAGTCAATACCAATTAACAGCTTAAAGGAATACACAATTATCTCACAGTTTACTTGGGCTTTGAGTCCAAATAAGATCTAAATTGGTAATGTGCTTAGGAGCTCACATATTTTCTTTGGGAATATATGTATTAATTATATTAATATTAACTATAAAGATAATATTTAAAGGGGGCCAGGTGGTGGCACATCTGGTTGAGTGTACACATCACAGTGCCCAAGGACCCAGGTTCAAGCCCCCGGTCCCCACCTGCAGGGGGAAAGCTTTGCGAGTGGTGAAGCTGGGCTACAGGTGTTTCTCTGTCTCTCCTTATCTCCCCTACCCTCTTGATTTCTAGCTGTCTCTAGCCAATGAATAAAGATTTTTTAAAAAGTTAGAAAAATACTTTTAAAAAAGATAATATTTAATGTTTTCTCAGCTTGAACTTTTGATTTAGATTTCATTAAATAAATCATAAAAAATAGCAATACATCATATTAGTTTTTGAATAGATTCTGATTGGACATGAAACAAAAGGGCAAAACCACTATTTTCTGTGAACCACAAAACAGAGAGTTATTTCCTGTGGTCTAGGAGTGGATTAGATACAGTGGATTAGACTTTCAACCATGAAGTTCTGAGTTCAGTCACTGGCAGCACATATACCAGTGTGATGTCTGGTTCTTTCTCCTCCTATCTTTCTCATAAATAAATTATAAAATATATTTTAAAAATTAAAAGAAAAGAAAGTTATATCCTTAGATCAAAAGTTTAAGAATATAAATACCTTCTTAAATTTTTCCAAGTATTTTCATATTAAAGTATAAAATCTTTCTCTTTGATTATCTTGAATTTTATCTAGTTGTGTGATGTTAAATATTTTCTCTGAGGGACTGGGTAGTGGCACACCTGGTAAAGAGCACACATTACCAGGGGCTGGGTGATAGCGCATGGGGTTAGCAAGGACCGGCTAAGGATCCGAGTTCAAGCCCCGAAGCAGGTCTGCAGGTGTCTTTCTCTCTCCTCTGTGTCTTCCCCTCCTCTCCTGATTTCTTTCTGTCCTTCCAACAACAACAACGACAACAATAGCAACAACAAGGGCAACAAAATGGGAAAAATGGCCTCCAGGAGCAGTGGATTCGTAGTGCAGGCACCAAGCCCCAGTGATAACCCTGGAGGCAAAAATAAATAAATAAATAAATAAACAAATAAATAAATACAATTTTTTAAAAAAGCACGTATTCCTGGTTCAGCTTTCAAAGATAGGCTTTTGTTTATTACCTGAAACAAGTGGCTCACATGAAAAGAACACCAAGTTAAAATGCACCGTTTATTATTTCGTTTTATAAGAATGGCATCTGCCTGCTCAACCTATCCTCAAATCTGTGGATGAGAACAGCTTATAAAGTGTTTCTGAAACACTATTAGGAGTTATTTTGTGTGTCATCTAAGTTGACTATGAACTGTACGCTCCAAAGGTAGATGATAAGAAGAGGGAAGAGAAAAAGCTGGGTTCTGGGGTGACCGTTAACCATGTTTTTAATAGTTTAAGCTTAACATTTTAATAGTAATTGGGGATTGAACCTGGGACCTGAGAGTCTCAGGCAAGAGAATCTTTATGCAGAATTATTGTTGTTGTTGTTATTTATCATTGTCTTACCAGAGCACTGCTCCTCTCTGGCGGTGGTGTGGGAGATTGAACCTAAAACTTTGGAGCCTCAGGCCTGAGAATCTCTTTGCATAACCATTATGCTATCTACTCCCACCCTTAATTTACTATTTTCATAGTTTAATTTCTCAAGCAGGGTTCCAATATCATGCAGTCATTAGCATGCCAATAAAAAACTACTTTTATGTGAAGCAGGTCTGCGTGTATCTATTTTTCTCTCCCCCTCTAGATCTCCCCCTCCTCTCTTGATTTCTGTCTGTCCTATCCAACAACAATGGCAACAATAACAACAACAATAATAACTACAACAACGATGATAAACAACAAAGGCAACAAAAGGGGCAAAAATAAAAATAATTAAAGAAAACATTTTTTATATTGGGGACAGAATTCTGATGTTTCTCTTTTCTTTGTTTTTTATTGCTACCAGGGTTATTGCTGGGGCTAGGTACTATCAATCCAGCAGTCATCCCCCCTTTCTCTTTTATTTGCCAGGACAGAGAGAAATAAGAGGGTCAGGGGGAGGAAATAGAGAGGAAGAAAGAAAGACAGATACTTGCAAACCTGCTTCACCACTCACAAAGCATCCCTTTTGTAGGGAGGCAATAGAGACTTGAACCCTGGTCCTTGTGCTTAGTAATATGTGCATTCAACCGGGTGTACCATAACTCGGGCCTAGAGTTATGATAAGTTTTAGAATAAATTAATGGAATCAATCCTCAGCCTTTCCCCATATCCACAACTAAGAAAAATGTCAGGCCAGCAAAATAGTTCACCTGGCATATTACCTGCTTTCCCATGTACTTGACGGAACTTTGATCCTGGCCATTGATGCACTGGGGGAAGCTTCGGTGTTGTGATGTCTCCCTGCCCCTGTCTCTCTATCTTGATCTCTCTCTATCTAAAAAAAAAAAATCCCAGAGCAATGAAGACTTAGTAATGACAAGAAAAAGAAAAATCTAATGGTGAACATTTGGTTCTGAAATTCATATGGCAAACAATATAAAAATTTTAAAAACTATCTTAAATAAGCCCCCCAAATAGAAGAAGAAATTTTAGCAAAATGTTCTTATTGTTGAAACTATGTCACAACAGTTTTACTCTTCATACTGACTGTAATCTCTTCTAATTTTAAAAAGCAATCTGTTTATATAAGCTATTCTTTTCAGAGTAACAATCTGTTTATATAGGCTATTCTTTTTCTGTAGAAGGCAAGAAGATACCTTATATAGTGCACATACTTTCTGTTAACCCAATCCAATTTCAATTTATTTGTTTATAATGCATCACTTTGTTGGGGGAAACGTTTATTTGTAAGAGTAGTCACAAATGTATTATTTCACATCTCCCCATGGTGGGTGGGTATCAGCACATTATACTCTACACCAGCTTGTCCTCTTTCTCTACCATAGGACATAGGTGCCGTCATCTGGTAGGCATATGGATGCATGTGGGGGTCATTTATGCATACAAATAATATAGAAAATTAAATAAGTAAATTCTATTTAAGTTTATCCAAGACAGAGCACATTTAATGATATCGTATGGTAATTGGTTTTCTTTTCCTGTTAAGCAACATTTGATTTAACGGAATTTTAATTTTAATTTTTTGTGTAGGATATAAACTACAATGCGATTAGTGGCTTGATCAATGCTTCTGGACCTGCTTGTAATAATTCCTAATAGTTTTCGGACAATGCTAATACTAATTTCAAATATCATAATAATTAAGTCAACTTTATTTTTTGGATTAGAAAATTAGATTGTGATTTTATCCCATAATTTCATGTCAATTAGTCAAAGTAAAATTACACTTAATTTGGCATCCAAATTTATTAAAACGAATTGATTCACATGAACTTTGTCTTGCTAGGAAAAATACTGGGAAAAAGCAACAATCATGAAAGTATATTGCTGTCAAAAGTGAAATACTGGTCTCAACCAAATGAATGATACTGCGTTACAAATACTTATGTGGGAAATGTATCTTAATTTTTTATTCAATTTTATTGGAAAGTATATTTAAAATGCAATATTGCATTTAAATATATAATCAAATCAACCTCTTAACCTAGCTAGTTGTTTCTTGTTCTACTTAAATGTACAGTGATAGTACCTTTGCTATTAAGAACTACATGTTAGGTAGCCTGTAATTAGGTCTTTATTTTATGACTTTGCATATGCACAATGGAGAAATTTCTGTTAATACTATTAAGAAATGGACATTTATACAATTTTAGTTGTTCTATTTCAGTATTGCAAATAAAAATGAAATCATTCATGTAAAAGCTCTTTGAAAGTAAAAGCAGTTTTATAAAACCTCCACTGAGATTTATAGAAATTATAAGATTACGGGAAAACTTACAACACCCCTGAAAACTCATACTATTAAATGCTAGTAAACTAAAAGGTTTTTTGTTTGTCTTTTTTTTTTTTTGCAGCTGCTATTTTTTATTCCATTTTATTGCCTTTGTTGTTTTATTGTAGTTATTATTGTTGTTACTGATGTCATCATTGTTAGATAGGACAGAGAGAAATGGAGAGAGGAGGAGAAGACAGAGAGGAAGAAAGAAAGACAGACACCTGCAGACCTGCTTCACCACCTGTGAAGCGACTCCCCTGCAGGTGGGGAGCTGGGGGCTCGAACCAGGATACTTACTCCAGTCCTTGCTTGTCTTTTGTTTTAATTTTCTCAAATTACCACCTATTTATATTCTAGATAAAATTCCTTATCAGAATATGATTTACAAATGCTTTCAGTTTGTGGGTTGTCATTTCATTCACTTGATAATGTCTTATGATGGTGCATGCACATTTTTAATTTTGATAAAGTTCAACTCATCTACTTTTTTCTTTTTTTAAGTTTTAAAATGAGCATAGGATTTTTTTTTTTTTTAAGAAAGGAGACATTAACAAAACCATAGGATAGGAGGGGTACAACTCTACAGAATTCCCGCCACCCAATCTCCGTATCCCATCCCCTCCCCAATAGCTTTCTCATTCTCTATCCCTCTGAGAACATGGACACGGGGTTGTTGTGGGTTGCAGAAGGTGGAAGGTCTGGCTTCTGTAATTGCTTCCCCGCTGAACATGGACGTTGACTGGTCAGTCCATACTCCCAGTCTGCCTCTCTCTTTCCCTAGTAGGGTGGGTCTCTGGGGAAGCGGAGCTCCAGGACACATTGGTGGGGAGCATAGGATTTTAATAGACATCACTTCAAGGAGAATACCCCTTTTCAAGACATACATAATCTTTGCTAGTGTGTGTGAAATCCTACATCATGGGCACTAATTTCTGTAATATAATGAGATTAAGTTTCTAGAATAGAAAGAAGAATGCATTTCCGCAATGTGAGAGGTGGCACAGTAGACAAAGTGCTAGGCTCTCAAGTATGAGATCCCAAGTTTGGCCCACAGCATCACATGTGCCACTCTGGTTCTGTTTCCGTCTGCTTCGCCTCTCCTCTCTCATTACTAATTAAAAATCTTAAAAACAAAACAAAAAACAAACAAACAAAAAAACACTGGAAGGACTTTTTTTTCCCCAGAGCACTGCTCAGCTCTGGCTTACAGTGGTGCGGGGGATTGAACCTGGAACTTCAGAGCTTCAGGCATGAGTGTCTCTTTGCAGAACCATTATACTACCTTCTTTGCCTAGAATGCATTTCTATATAATTGTAGAGACAAGCATAATTGGTTAGTGGAGGTAGTGATAAATAGGATAGTGAGTAGACATTAGCCAGTAAAATAGCAAAGGGGGTATCTGTTACTGTGATTATATTGCTCAGCTCTGGCTTATGGTGGGAGGAGGGCTTAAACTTAGAACCTGGGAACCCCAGGCATGAGGGTCTGTTTCAGTAACTGTCACATTATCTCCTGAATCCCAAACTTGGTCTTCAAATCTATAATTAAGATCCTTGGAAGTTTCTAAGTGATGAGAGCAACAAAGGTAGCATTGTTATGTTAATGAAATGACTTCTGGGATGTGCCTAAGGATGTGAGCTGGTTGCCAATTGAATAGACCCTATGATTAGAGGGTTGGAACTTTGAATGCTATCCTCAACATAGCACACACCTCTGGGAAAGAGAAAGAGGCTGGAGACTGAGTCCATCAGTTATGTCTGTATAATCACACCTCAAAAAACAAACAAAAAAAAAACAAACCATAGGGTTCAGAGAGCTTCTGCATTGGTAGAGGTTCAGGTAGAGTTCTGGCCCTTGGCATATACTACATTCTGTGCATCTCTTCCATCTGACTGTTCCTAAGTTGTATCTTTTCTAACTCCCGAAGAGGGGGGTTTGTTAGAATTTGTGATCTATAACTGACAGAACAGAAATACTACTAACAACTTAGTTTTATAATTACTTTATGAGGTGGGGGGAGGGGATAGCCATGTAAACATAAGACTTAACCTGTGGAATCTGATCAGAATTGAGTTGACACGTGGGATAAGCTGCTGTTGTCCCAAGTATTACTCCTGTGGAGAAATACTCACCTACACACAAGCACACACATTGGAACTAGTGTCAGAATCTCTTAGTCATTCTTGGGATAAGACTAAGAGCTAAGCACTTTACAAGCACAAACCTTTATGGAAACTCAAATGACTAATTCTGAGAATGAATTGTAAAAAAGTGACATTAAAATGGTTGCATGGATAAAACAAAATGATATTGAGGAGATTGATAGATCTTATGTTGAATAATTTAAGTTTTATTTTATTGAAGACGTGATTTCATCTTTGTTTTAGAGTCTCTGGAGTCAGTGATGAGCCTGCAGATCAGGGCTGCATACTCATAAATCCAACATAATTTGAAAATATCATTTAAGTTGAAAACGTTCACTGGGAGCTGCTGATAGCTACCACTGCCCAATATCAGGTGAGATTATAATACTACTGTTTCCATTACCATTGAATTGTAAGTCAAATTGTATAAAGGGTGTGCCCTGGCCTGTCCCTCAACAAAACCACCATAAGTTTGGGACTATCTGTATATTAAGAGTTGAAAACAGAAACCAGAACCAGGCAAACTGACCAGTAGATTCTTATAATCTATATCTCTGTACTCTGATTCTCTTTTCTGTGGTTTGGCAAGAGATACTCAGGGGCTACAAGTTGATTACAAGTAATAGAAACAAGATGTGAGAATCAATAGTGGAAAGAAAGAGGTGACATGTTGCACTTAAGAACAGGAAGTAGAAGAAGGAAAAAACATGAAAAAAATGGATCTTAACGTAAAGACCAGTCTCTGTGACAGTTTGGATGATGTTTACGCACCAAGGAAAGTAAATTTTAATGTACTTACAGAAAAAATCTGTGACACTTTTTTTTTAATGGGAACTCTTTTTCCAAGAAATATATAATGTTGAGGAGAGGTGTTAATTTTGTTGCCACAGTACCTTCTAGAGTCTAGGCACTTGCTGAGATAATGTCATACAGCATATTCTGTATTTTTATTAAGCAATCCATTCATATGTTATTCCATTTAAGTATATATTACCTTCTCAAAGTGTCTGTGGAGTAATCTCTCAGGCATATAGTTAAACTTGTGTTCAAATGACTGAATTTTCTAATACAGGCTTATAAATCTTTCTGTGAGTCTTTCACACTTACTGAATCTTGCATCTCTCTGACTTAATTATTATTAATTATTCAATTAAAATATATGTTTTCAAAATAACAGCAATTATTCTGCCCTGATCAGGTTATCATATAATTTTTTAAGTTAAGTAATCATCTTGAATGATTAATTGCCTCTTTCTAGGGCATGCAATTTAACATTTTATACTTTTAGTTTAGCTCTCATTTGCCTCTCGAATCTTCAAAGTCAGTTTGCACATCCAAAACACATAAAATAAATTATGAAATCTGGCAGGATCTAGTCTCAAGATAAGAAAAGAAATAGAATTTGCAGTCTATGGATAATATGGATATTACCTGTCTAGGTCAGTAGCTTTTTATAAGATTGAGGTTATTTGTATCTAGAGGGTATCCATGATGTGGCCAAGGTTACTCAGCCAATTAATTACAGAGCTAGAATTAGACCTTTCCTGTCAATTCAGTGCTGTGTCCTTCTTTTCTGGGTCACTAGTAGTTGTTCTTCATGCAAAATTTCATGCAGTTGTTTATTTGAGGAGTTCAATTACCTAGATACAGAAAATGAACAAAATATTTTATCTGAATGTTTCTTAGTTTCTCCCAGGAAAGCATAATTGCAATTAATTGTGTATAGTGAAAATAGGAAATTAAGACTAGAGAATAACTGTTAGTGGAAGAGGACAAATTATCTGTCACCCCTACATTCCATAAGGTAGAGGACTACAGCTGTTCAGGAACCCTTTCACCCAACTTTGCGGTTAATTCTCAACAGGTCCCTTGTTCCCAGAGAAACAAGCACTTTACTGTGCTAAAACTGTCCTCCCGAGCTGCCTGGCCCAGATCTTATGAGACATCTGGGAACAAAACCAGAGCTAGATGTTGCCTCATGCCTAACATTTCCCTTCTTTCTGGAGAAGATAGGACATGGGTTATTGTGTCTTCCTGGCTCTCATTTCTTCCCCAAATCTTATACACTTGAAAGCTTTTAAGGCAAGTTCCTAAAGCCATGTAGTGTCAGTTTCCAGATTCCTTCGACTTTGTGTGTAGGAGGTATGCATGTTGTTTATATATTTTTTGTAATTTTCATTACCTTTATTTATTGGATAGAGACAGCCAGAAATTGAGAGGGAAGGGGGAGATGGGGAGGGAAAGAGACAGAGACACCTGCATCACTGCTTCACCACTCCAAAAGCTTTCCCCCTGCAGGTGGGGACTGGGGGCTCAAACCCGGGTCCTTGTACATTGTAATGTAAGTTCAACCAGGTGTGCCACCACCCGTCCCCCAATTTTTTCCTTTTATTTTCCTCTTTTTAATCTGCATCATACATGTTTGAGTAACTTGTCAAGCCTTCAAGAACCCAGAGGTGTATCGAATGTTTTTTTGTTTGTTTGTTTATAAATAAAAAACATTGACAAGACCATAGGATAAGAGGGTTACAATTCCACACAGTTCCCACCACCGGGGTTCCACATCTCATCCCTCCCCTTGAAAATTTTCCTATTCTTTATCCCTCTGGGAGTATGGACCCAGAATCGCAATGGGGTACAGAAGGTGGAAGGTCTGGCTTCTGTAATTGCTTCTCCACTGGTGATGGGCGTTGGCAAGTCAATCCATACTACTAGCCTGTTTCTATCTTTCCTTAGTGGGGCAGGGCTCTGGAAAGGTGGGGTTCCAGAAAACATTGGTGAGATCCTCTGGGGAAATCAGGTTGGCATCGTGGTAGCATATGTAACTTGATGTCTGAAAAAGAACTAAGATATAAAGCCAAACAAATTGTTTAATAGTCTGGAACCTAAAGGCAATAATATAGCAGGTGATATTTGGGGTCTCCATTTTGGAAACAGCTGCTACATCTACTTTAGGTATATTCCAAGGAGCCCATGGCTACTAATTTTTTGCCTGAAACTGGCCACTAACATGCAGGTGGACCAAAGGTATTGTCTGTGGAGATGTTGTCAGAGTTGGAAATAGGACTAGAAAGCTGGATCAGGGAAGAGAGTAGCTCCCGAATATGGAAAAAGCATATAAATATTAACTGTAAACCCTACTGATTTGATGTGGGACCTATATTCAGTGCAGGAGCCTGTGTAACCTCTGCATCCCTGTAGGTCTGAGCTGGCATTCTGTGGTCATAGTTAGGAATTTTTCTAGGCTGCACTCATCGCCAGACCCATCTTCTTCCAATGGTAGAGGATGTTGGCCCAACCTCCATTCAGGGAATGGGGCAGTCCCTACCGTTGTTCTTTTTACCCTTACATGGTGGTAAGAACAGGTCACAAATACAAGTGTGTTCTTTGTTTCAGAGAATTTGATTTCTTTAATCACAACCTCATGACATGGAAATTAAGGAAATTCTTTTTCTCCCAGCTTTATATGATTAAAATATAGCATTAGCTTAAGTCTAAAGTAAAGACATGATCATTTTCTGTATGTATTGTGGACGTTAATGTTTAGAACACTTCTTAAATGAGGACAGAAAGAGGTATGTATGCAAAAATCAACAAACCACAGGAACAAAAATGCCTTGTGTCTTTCATGTGGTTCCCCCAACCCCACGCCACTGGCAGAACTAATGAGGAAGTCATCATTTTAGTTAGGAGGTTGTTCCCCTTAGATTTGGAGAAGTGTATATGAGCCCATAAATTCCCTCTTCAACAACCCTCTCCATTATTGTTTGTTTCCAAAGAAGCCTATTTTATTGTTGGAATAGCTGCTTGTTTTTGCTTTATGTTATTTGTATGTATGATGAAATAATTACCAAGATAATGTTTTTAACACATCTGTTGTCTCATATATTAATAGTTACAGTTGTGTGTGTTAAGATTTTTTTTTTCTTTTGAGGAGCCGATTGGCGGTGCATCCTGTAGAGCACACACATTATCATGCATGAGTACCAGGGTTCAAGCTCATGGTCCCTAACTGCAGGGTGAAGCTTCACAATGGAACAGTGCTATAGGTGTCCCTCTTTTTCTCTCCCTCCCTTCCCCCTCACTCTATTTCTCTCTGTCTCTATCAAAAGTGAAAGAAAATGTGGCTGGGTAGGGGTAAGAGGGGAGGCCTCCTGTGACTATGAGTCATCATTGTAGGCACTGAGCCCCAGCAATAACCCAGATGGCAAAACAAAACAGATACATTATTCTAACAATCTTCAAATGCACAATGCAATATTGTTAGTCATCATGATGTGCATCCCCACAACTTAGGCATCTTATAATTTAGGATAGTCCTTGATTGCATTTGCATTCTTTTCTTGGTCTGATTTTATTTCAAGAAAAGTAGAGAAAAATAATTGCCTTGCCTATATTATCATCTCTTGAATAACTTCTCTGACACAAGCAAATAAATTGTAGACTTAAAAAAAAAAAGTTATTTGAGGGCCTGCCCAGAGAAAAGTAAGGTGTAGCAAAGAGATCTGTTGCTCTGCTTCCTTTCCTCTCCCAGTGTAAATTCCAGTTTATGTATCATTGTGGTACTCTAGTTTATAATTTCAAAACTATTTTTTTACTTTCAAAGATTGCTTTAGTATCAGTTTTTCTTCTATTGAAAATAGACCAATAATATCACAATCAAAATATTTTTTGAAATTACATAGTCACTTGTATTATTATGACGGAACAAGAAAAATACACGTTTTGAATTCAGAAGGGTCATATCTCTGAGACAGAAACCATTCTGTGTGTGAGAAAATGTAAATTAAGAGGCAAAAAACCCACCCTAAGATTCTTTGGTTTATGTGGGCTTTTGGCTGGGGTGCTCTCATTAGTTTCTTCTTGCTGTGGAAGCAGGAGACATGTGGTGGACAACAATTGCTTTTATCAAGTGTTGTTATATGATTAAAAAGACAACATAGTCAGAATAAATAAGTCAAATAGCATAATTTTTAGGGCAACAATAATACACCATCAGTGAAAGATACAGAAATAGAATTGAATGGAAACTAATTTATTGATGGCTTAATAAAAATGAGCTAACCTGGGGGTCGGGCAGTAGTGCAGCAGGTTACGCGCACATGGATCCCAGTTTGAGCCCCCAGCCCCCCACCTGCGGGGGTGGGGAGTGTCTGCTTCACAAGCAGTGAATCAGGTCTGCAAGTGTTTGTCTCTCTCTCTCTCTCTCTCTCTGCCTTCCCCTCGTCTCTCCATTTCTCTCTGTCCTATCCAACAACAATGACAGCAATGACAACAACAATAATAACCACAACAGTGATAAAAACAACAAGGGCAACAAAAAGGAAAATAAAATATTTTTTAAAAATCGGCTAACCTATAGCTTTAATGGTTGAGATACTATTTAGAATGTATGTTAGAAAAAAAAATGTATGTTAGAGAAAATTATTTGGCAAGCAACAGTATGCTCCTTTTAATAAACTAAAGAAATGATTCTTTAAAGTATGGTCTCAGTATGTCTTTTAAATAGTATCTCTTTTGTATGTAGACAAACTACAGTTAAAGTTTCATTCAGTAATACACAAAAACACTGAAAATTATGATGGTTTTATAATCGCCAAGTCTAATTGCTAATGAATACTACATCTGTGTAACAGCTGAATTTTAAATTAAAATAAGGACACCAAATCAATTCAAAGAAAACTAAAAGAATAATGCTCTGTTTTCTCAAGTGTATGCTTTATTGGACTAATGCATCTGTTCTCTAATTACTATTGGAAATTTTCTATCATTAGCATTGATCACTCAGTTATTTGTGCTAGAAAAATGCTTTCTGTTACCTGCAAAAACACACGACTGCTTAGGAAATATACTATGTGCAAATTACATAAAATATTATTTACTTCCTGGAGTAGCTGAACTGAAGATAATTGCATATCTTAATTAATGAAATTCTAGCAAAGTGTATCCTGTGAAAGTGTATCACCAAATTAATTATAAGCAAATATCAATTTGAGAAGATAATGAAGCTAGGAATAACTTGACCTTGCAAACATAAATTAATTATTCCTACAGTGTTTTCCTATTTAATTTTCAATTTCACTTCCTTTTTAGGGTTTTTATACTATTCTAGAATACTTTTTTCTCATAATCCATTTAAAAATGGATTATTTAAAGATACCAACATTTTTTAAGTAGCAAGGTACTTTTTATGGAAATATGCTAGTATTATCATCCTGGTTAAACAAAAGAAAAATGTGTATTTTTAAACTCAAGATATGTTACCTGTTGTACAGAAACTATCCTAGATGGATAGAATTCCCCCCCCTTTTTTTTTTAACCAGAGCACTGCTTAGCTCTCCTTTATAGTGGTACTAGAAATTAAACCTGGGACCTTTGGTGCCTCAGGCATGAAAGCCTTTTTGCAGAACCACTGTGCTATCTCTCCAGTCATCAGAATCACTCACATGATTTTCTTTTCTTTTTTTTTTGTTGCTAATGACACATTTTGGGGAAATGACATATTTTTGCTTTCTTAAACTGCCTAAAGGAAGAGAGTTACATCTCTTAATAATAAGCTAGTAATCTACTGGTTTATAAGTTTATAAACCAGTTATAAATTTGTTTGAGTCCTCTGAGCCACTCTAGCAAATTTATCAAATCTCAGATTGGGGGTCATTTGAACCTCTGATCTATAACTGCTGAATCAGAAGTTTGTGTGTCAAACTGGACAAGTGATTAGCATCTGCTTTATGTCTCTGTGTGTGTGCAGTCTTTTGAAAAATCAAGTTAAATTGTAGGACAACCAGCTGATGCCCTGAACATTGGTCAGTAGAGTGGGTGCAATGCCCCCTCCACATATTAGTTTTGGGTCAAAATACTATCCCTAAATCTCATTTCTTCTCTGAGTTCCTGTAAGTGCAGTGATTGTTCACTCTGGTTTTCAGGGGCTGAAACTGCTACTCAGAAATTACATAAGCTTGCCCAAGGCTAGTAGATGGCAGTACCAAATTGAAACCTGGTCTGCCCACCATTAATTCTTCTATTTATCATGTTAGTACTCTTGCATTTTCCTGGTTTTATTTCTATCAGTACATAATCATTCCGAAAGCAAACTCTCTAGACACTTGAAGAGTCAGAGGCGCCACAAAATGATGTCACTATCCTCGAACAATAAGTTACAGAATTACGTAATACATTTTTTTTTTGCTTTCTTTTTTGATTGTTCATTAATTTTCAAGCTTGCATTCCTTTAAAAATTATTTGTAGTGGTCCGGGAGGTGGTGCAGTGGATAAAGCATTGGACTCTCAAGCATGAGGTCCTGAGTTCAACCTCAGGAAGCACATGTACCAGAGTGATGTCTGGTTCTTTCTCTCCTCCTATCTTTCTCATTAATAAATAAATAAATAAATAAATAAAATCTTTTAAAAATTATATGTAGTTATAATAATTCATTTTTCAGTGCAGTACTGGGATCTTCTGAATCCCTTTCCATGTTCAAGCTAAATACAAAATTCCCTCCACTCTATGGTAGGCTATGTTTATGCTTTACGTGTTTCTATCCTTTTGGTCCTGTGTTTTGAAATATGTGTATGTTAATGTAGTATGTTGAATAATCCCTTGTGGATAGTTAGTTCTATTTTTATGTGGAAACATAGTTTTATTATTTTATATTTCATCACATCTTCTCTGACCTTTGAAAATTATTACTTAGTTATTATAGTGAGTCTTCCTGACCCTCCTGCTCTCTCCCACCTCTTCCATGATTTCTGCTCCTCCTGAGGCCATTCATTCCTGTCACTCACAGCTGAGGCATCTTTGCAGATCTTCACTCGCAGCAAATTCCCTCAAGTTGTATACATCCTTTGTTACATTTTCCTCAGTGTTAGCAACTGCCTCCCTCAATTACTTCAGGTCTGCTAGAATGCTGTCTGCTTTACCAAGTTTGTTTTAAAGTATAATTTTATTTTTTGTTATTATTAATGATTTAATATTGGCTTACAAAGTTACAAGGTAACAGATACAGTTCCACACCAATCCCACCACCAGAGTTTTGTGTTCCCATTCCATCCATTGGAAACTGTAGTGATTCTCCCAATGTCACAGGTATGGACTGAATATTATTTCTATAACTATCTATCTGTCTATATCTATGCCCATTTTTTTCTATGGCCCTGTTTTCTCTTCCTTTCTAAGTCACCCTTACATTTACTACTACTTCCAAATGTCTTTCTTTTTTTGTTTGGTTTTGATCCATCACTGTGGCCAGGGAGGTAATTCAGATAGAGTATAGAACTTACATATAGGAGGCTCCAGAATCGATCCCTGACACTGTATGTTGACACAGCAGTTCTCTGGTTCTTTTTCTTCCCTTTACTAAAATAAATAAGTGCAGGGCCGGGCAGTAGCGCAGTGGGTTAAGTGCACGTGGCGCAAAGTGCAAAGACCAGTGCAAGGAACCAGGTTGGAGCCCTTGGCTCCCCACCTGCAGTGGGGTCGCTTCACAAGCGGTGAAGCAGGTCTGCAGGTGTCTTTCTCTCTCCTTCTCTGTCTTCCCTTCCTCTCTCCATTTCTCTCTGTCTTATCCAACAATAACAAAAGCAGCAACAACAATAGTAATAACAACAACGATAAACAACAAGGGCAACAAAAGGGAAAAAATAGCCTCCAGGAGCAGTGGATTCATAGTACAGGCATCAAGCCCCAGCAATAACCCTGGTGACAAAAATAAATAAATAAATAATTGCATAAGTAAGTAAATAAATCTCTAAAGTAAATAAAACCCTTACATTTATCTAGGACTTCCAAACCCTAAATTCTCTATAGATAGCATTTACCACCTGAAAGTACCATATTTGGTTTTTGCTTCAGCAAGGGAATGAGTGCAAAGTGTTTACTTAACTGTCATATTGTCAGTGCCTAAAAAGTGTGTGTTTAGCCCAAATAGTAATTAAATCTTGAGTTCAGTAAAGAAATAAACAGCAAATAATAATGTTGTTTATACTGCTTTTTTAATGTTTGCCTTAATTTACATTTGCAACAAAACCCGTGTCATTGTAGGAGTATGTTCTTGCATTTTTGAGGATGCTAGAATCAATGTAGGTGTCCATTTTCCTCCCCCCACAAAAAAAGTTTCTCATCAATTAATGACTACTTTTGAATGATTGAATTAATTTATTACTGAATGGTGGATCTTTTCCCCAAATATGAAGTTTAAGTTCATAAAACTCTCTTTAGTGTATTGGTATTAAATACAATCACATTCTGATTTTGCTATTTCCATTTATTTTTAATGTTTTATATATTTATTTATTTGATAGAGACAATGAGAAATCAATAGGGGAGGGTTGAGAAAGACAGGGAGAAAAAGAGAGAAACTTGCAGCACTACTTTACGACTCGTGAAACTTTCTCCTGCTGCTGGGACTAGGGTCTTGAACCTGGGTCCTTGCACATTGTGGCATGTTTGCTCTACCAGGTATATCACCATCTGGCCCCTTATTTCCAATTCTTTGGATTCTTTAAAATCTCAAAGTTAAAAAAAAGTCTAAAATTTTTATATGATCGAATGAGTATTCTATAATACTTTTATATTCCAAGAAAGTATTCATTCTTCAGATCCCAGATATACAAGTTATATTGAGTCAATCTCAAGTAGGCAAACTTCAAATAAAACAGATTGTCGTCAGTATTTTTTATACAGCAATACCTAGAACCATGCCAAAGTACTAAAAGTGATTTTTTTTTGAACAATGTGTTCATGATGTATTTGTGGAGAAGTTTATGTAATTAAATAATCAAATCTTTGTGTGACATTGTGCTCCCATTCCTTCTTGTCAGAGCTGAGATGGACTCTCTAGGGTTAAGGAAACCAAACAAAACTGGCCCAAGATTTATGATTTGGATAATGTGACTATCCCTTCCTAGGATCAGCTGTATTAATATAATCTTTTGATTCTTATTTGACCAAGACAGAACCTTACAAATAAATTTGTGCTGATAAGGACTGCACTCCTATTTTCTGGACCATACCTTGTCCCTCAACAGATATAATAGATTTGCCACGAAATTTAAAGTACAAACCTGCTAAACAATAATGAAGACTGTGGTATATTAAGGTAGATTTGAAATTTAAATCAAGATGAAATTATATTTAAAGATCTGTTATTCAGATTCTAAAGTGTGATTTCCTTTTATGATGTCAATTATTTACTTAAGTAAAACAGTTTACAGAAGATTTAAAAATATATAATAAAAACCATTTTCTTTATTTTTTAAAATTTATTTATAAAATGGAAACACCAACAAGACCATAAGATAAGAGGGGTACAATTCCCAACACCAGAGCTCCATATCCCATCTCCTCTCCTAATAGCTTTCCTATTCTTTAACCCCGTGGGAGTATGGACCCAGGGTCATTATGGGGTGCAGAAGGTGGAAGGTCTAGCTTCTGTAATTGCTTCCCTGCTTAACATGGGTGTTGACAAATCAGTCTATACTCCCAGCCTGTCTCTTTCCCTAGTGGGACAGGGCTCTGAGGAAGCAGAGCTCCAGGACACATCAGTGGGGTTATTTGCCCAGGGAAGTCTGGTTGGCATTGGCATCATGGAGTATATATATTAAATAAGGGCTGTCAAAATAGCTCATTTGGATAGTGTGCTGCTTTGTTATGTGTACGACTCAAGTTAGAGAGAGCCCAGGTTAGAGAGTTAGAGCCCAGCCTGAAAACCACATTAAAGGAAGCTTCAGTGCTGTGGTCTCAGTCTCTCTCTCTCTCTCTCTCCCCTTCTATTTCTCAATAATAATAATAATAATAATAAATTTATTAAACTTAAAACTTCTATTTGGACCAAGGAAATAGCTCAACTTGTTAGAATACTAGCTTGCATTCCTGAGGCCCAAGAGGCCATAGGTTTTATCCCTGGCATCACCTTTTGCCAGAGCTGAGTAGCACTCTGTTCTTCTCTCCTCTCTCATAATTTATTATGAATTATTATTCATAATAAATAAGTAAATAAAATAAATCTTTAAAATGTAAATCTATTAAAAATAACTTAAGTAAGTTCAAGACTGACTTCTGCTATTTGTCTCTTATCAAATTTAAGAATTAAGAACTTAAGAATTAGAAAATGTATTAAGAAATATCTTTCTGACTAGGAAAACAGGGGTTCCCCTAGAACATAATCATGGGAGATTTCCAACTAATTAATTTATTTTAATTGTGGATAAAATTGGTGTGCATTTTTAATATTTCCAAGTAGATTTTAGTGTACCATTTAAAATAAAGCTATCAGGGCTGGAGAGGTAGATTCCTGGGTCAGGTGGATGAGACCCAGCTTTGAGCCCCAGCACCACAGAAGAGGTGCTATGGTACCAGAGACTGCTCTGTTGCTGTGGTGTCTATGCCTCTTTCCATCAATCATCTATTTGCCTGCCAATATGTCTCTATCTTATTTTTAGTAAAATATATATATGATCTTTATTTATTTATTGGATACAGATAGCCAGAAATTGAGAAGAATGGACAGGTAGAGAGGAAGAGAGACAGAGAGACCCCTGCAGCTCTCCTTCACTGAGAAGCTTTCCCCATCAGATGGGGACTGGGGACTTGAACCTGGGTTCTTGTGCATTATAACATGTGTGCTCAACCTGGTGTGCCACTACTGCGCCCCTGCAACGAATATCTATCTATCTATCTGAATGAAAAAGTAGCCTGAAACAGTAAATCAGGTAAATTGCACATGTGTATGACCCAGACTTAACACCCACAGTAGTAATAATAAAATGGGTTATCAATATAAAATAAAGAGAGGTTATAGTTTTGAAAATGACATTATTTTTTCTAATGATAGTAAATCCAAACTAGGGCCTATTTCCTGGCGTGACACAATAAAAGCAACAACAACAACAAAAACCCTGTCATACTAGCTTTTGCAGGAGGAGAAACTGCTTTATTTTTATTTGAAACCCACAATCAGGTTACAGTGCATTAACTCAAATCAGCCTCTGACCCTCCACGGAGTGTAGGCCTTTAATACAAGTGGAAGTTGGGGAGCATTGGAAAGCCTGTAGCTGGAGTTAGGGGTAATTAGAGAGAGATCAAAAGCCCCAGTTGTCCTGCCTCTAGGACCATGGCTCCTCAAAATTCCTCCTAGAACAAAGCCTGTTTGGGGCCTTAACAGAGTTTTCATTTTTAAGAGGGCAAGGCCAGCAGGAACTAGGGTGAGAAGGATTAACCCAGAAGCTGTCCTTTTGTTTCCAGCTTTGCTTTAATCACATTTAATCCTTTGCTAGAGTTTCTGTAAGCAGCTCAAGTCACATCCCCTCACCCCTTTAGTGCTTTGAATCAATGATAAACATTTAAATGGGGACTGGATAATAAAAGTGTTAGTTCTACACAGCCCAAAGTCAAGAGTGGCCTTGAATGGTCAAAACAAGTTTCCAATCTGGTCACCCAAATCTCTAGCACTATTTATTCAACAAATATTTATGTCTGCTATGTGCCAGACTGTGCTGTAAACACTTAAGTTTGCATAATAGATCAAAACAAAGACCTCTGCCCTATGGGACTAAAGTCTAATGTCTAGCAAGGTGATGCAGATAATAAACAGTACAAATAATGAAAGATAAGCTTTCTTGTACATGCTTTAGAGGACAGAGGGAAAATAAGAGCATGAAGGCTAGGGATCAGGCTGAGAAGTTGTGAAAAATCTAATCTTTTCTGTCAAAGAAGAGTTTTTAAGTTTCTCCATTTCAATTATGCCAGTGGCTAAGTAAATTCACTGTGAGAATGAGGAAGTACCCAAAATTACATTTCCTAGAGGGCTTCCTGCTAAAAGTCCACCCACCCACTCACCATCCCACACACACTCATACACTCCAGATGAAGTGTCTCTGCCCTGCCCTGAGACTAGTGGTTAGCAATACAATCACCAATACAGTGACCTGGAAGTTCCTGAATGCTCCACCCTGCCTTAGGGCCAGGACACAGAGCAATCTCCAACCCTAAGAGCCTTGGGACATAATTATTGTTAATCATTTTGCTTCTGACCATACCAAGCCAATTTCCTCTTTTCTTTTTCATTTTCAGTTAGAATTAGTAAGGAACTAGTCTTAAAGGTATACCTATGAGAGAAACTGTCATCTGGAATATACAAGCAGTATCTCAACTCAGAGCTTGTATTACATCTGAAGCTAGGACATAGCTGATTTTAAAAAAAAGTTATTTCTATAATCCAAAATTAGTCCACAATGCCAACTTGAGTAGATCTGTCTTCAAGCAAATCTGCACGATGCCTATGCAGTCATCTGCCAACACATTCAATCTTCGCCATACTTTCTCCACACTGGAATGTTTTGTATTTGCATGACATGCTCATGCTTCTCTTAACTTGCATTCCAAAGAGCCTCTGGGATTGCCTACATGTTGGGCAGACCTTTTATCTCTGTCTTTGCAAGACATATAGAATTGAAGGGGCCCGCCTCCAAACCATAGCCTTGTCATGTTAATGCAATGACCAGTGTCTAGGACTGGACTGGACTGGACTGGACTGGAAAACTTGATGCTAAATGGATCAGCTTTTGGCTTTGGTCCAGCCAGAAAAAGAACATAGTGTAGCAACAGCATAGCAGTTAGCCTTTGCTGAAGTGTCATCTTGCTATTCTCAGCCTATAAAGGCATGGAAATTGACAGGCAGTTTCTGGCTTTGGAATTTGTATTTCTTTCTCACTAACTGAACTAGTTCTATGTTTCAGTTCATATACATAAGTTCAGAAATGAAACTAGAAGTTTGAGCTCTGTGTGTATCCTATGATATTCTATTTTTTAATGTTCATCTTTTTACCTGTTAAATCAGAATCATTTAGTTTACTTCCCAAAAGACAACATCTTGGACTTTTTTCAGTTAATTTTGTGCAAGTAGTCTGATTAGATTGTCTACCTCAAAAAAGCAAATCTCAAGGGGCTGGGTGGTGGTACACCTGGTTGAACTCACGTTACAATGAGCAAGGACCATTGGTTTGAACCCCTGATTCCCACCAGTAGGGGGAAAGCTTTGTGAGTGGTGAAACTGTGTTGCAGGTGTCTTGGTGTCTCTCTGTCTCTCTCCCTCTCTGTCACCTCCTTCCCTCTCAATTTCTGGCTGTCTCTATCCAATAAATAAAGATAATGAAAAAAAATTAAAGGAGCAAATCTCAAGACCTTCAGCCATGCCCAGCTTCTAAAGACAGTGACCTTTCCAAAGTATGTTCAGGCTTGGGAGGTGGTGCCATAGCTAAAGTGGTGGACTAAGAAGCATAAGGTCCCAAGTTCGATCCTCAATGTCATGTCTCAGAATGATGCTTTGCTGTTATCTCTCTCTCATGAACCTCTATTGTAAAGCAATAGTGAGTCAGGCCAAGAGTTTGCCCATTTTGTTTACCCTCTCAAAAAATCAGCTCCTAGCGTCTTTGATCTTTTGTATGTTTTTTTTTTCTCCCAATGTAGCTAATTTCTGTTTTATTTATTATTTCAATCCTTCTGCTTGCTTTGGATTTCTTCTGTTCTTTTTCTAATTCTTCCAGGTGTGAAGTCAGGTTATCTGTGTATTTTTTCATTCCCTGATGTGTGACTGTATGGCTATGAATGGTTCTCTGATTCTTTCTCTTCTATCATTGGTAAACAAGTTAATCTGTAAATACATAGATAAATAAGTCTTTGTAAAAAAAATTAATTAAAAAGAAATTAGAGCCAGGGGTGGCTCATGGTGTAGAATGTATGATTCACATGTGTGACACCCTGGGTATGATCTCTAACTCTAAATATAAATTTAAGAAAATAGAATAAATAAAGTACTATCCCAGGAGGTGGTGCAGTGGATAAAGTGTCGGACTGTCAAGCATAAAGTTCCAAGTATGGCATTACGTATACCAGGGTGAAGTTCTGATTCTCTCTCACTCGCTCCTTCTCTCTTGTTAATAAATAAATCAATCGGTAAAATAAAATAAAAACCTTCAAGCCTTGGGAGGGCGGTAGCACAGCGGGTTAAGCACACGTGGAGCAAAGCATAAGGATCTCTGTTTGAGCCCCTGGATCCCCACCTGCAGGGGAGTCCCTTCACAGGTGGTGAAGCAGGTCTGCAGGTGTCTATCTTTCTCTCCCCTTCTCTGTCTCCCCTCCTCTCTCCATTTCTCTCTGTCCTATTCACAGAAGCAACAACAATAATAATAATAACCACAACAATGATAAAACAACAAGGGCAATAAGGAAAAAATGGTCTCCAGGAGCAGTGGATTCGTGGTGCAGGCACCAAGGCCCGGCAATAAACCTGGAGGAAAAAACAAAAAACCTTCAAGCCCTGATGGAGGTCATGCTCCAGTTATAACTAGCATATGGCTTCACAAATGCTAAAAAAGCCAGGGTGGAAGGAGCGGCATAAGGATCCAGGTTCGAGCCCCTGGCTCCCCACCTGAGGGGAGTCACTTCACAAGTGGTAAAGCAGGTCTGCAGGTGTCTGTTTGTCTCTCCCCCTCTCTGTCTTCCCCTCCTCTCTCCATTTCTCTCTGTCCTATCCAACAACGACATCAATAACAACAGTAATAATAACTACAACAATAAAACAAAAAGGAATAAATAAATATATATAAAAATAAAATAAAAAGCCAGGGTGGGGGAAGAGAGGCCACAGAATTATAGTGGTGAGTGGGACTAAACACCTGTAATCTTATGAACTTGTAAACTGTTATTCCATCACTAATACAAAAATTTTTAATGCCAGGAATTTTTTTCATGTTAATTTCTTGTTAGCATTTTTTTTGTTTTTTGGTTTTTTTATATTTATTTATTTTCCCTTTTGTTGCCCTTGTTTTTTTGTGGTTGTTGTTGTGGTTATTGATGTCGTTGTTGTTGGATAGGACAGAGAGAAATGAAGAGAGGAGGGGAAGACGGGGAGAAAAGACACCTGCAGACCTGCTTCACAACTTGTGAAGCGACTCCCCTGCAGGTGGGGAGCCGGGGGTTCGAACCGGGATTCTTACACCAGTCCTTGTGCTTAGCGCCACCGCCCCACTCCCAGTTTGCATTTTTTTATACTTCAGTGTGAGTAGTTGATTCTGTATTTTACTAAATTTCCAAATAAAACCCTTGTAAATGGCTCTTAAAACTGCAAACCTAATCATTTACTTTATTGAAATAGATCTGTAAATTGATTCAGTTCTTTTTAATGTGTCTCTTTCTTCCTAGTTATGCTTTCTATTATTCTTTTGAGGATCATTAACTTCAATATTTATTATATTTTAGGAATTATTCAAAGTTAAGGGATTATTTTCCAATTTCCAAATGGATGAGTAAATCTGAAATCCATGATTTTTAAATAACTAATATAACCAAAAGAGTCTGTCTCTAACTAGATTTTGTAGCCATCACATGGGTGTTGGTGAACATTCAAATATGACCTTTTCCAGTGAATTGTTACACATAGTCCTTTATTGTTACTGTTAGAAAAGTCTACAAGGAAACATGAACCACAGGAAGTTAAGTTAATTTCTCCCCTGCTGAAATGCAAAAGATAGTTCACAATTCTGCTTTGGAGCTTGAAGAGACACCTGTCTTCCATGCACTTTAAATGATCTTTATTTAAGTCTTGCATAAACTAATGGTCTCCTGGTGTACTCTATTTTAAACTACATTCAAGCTGAAGAACAGCCGCTTCTTACATTTCAAGTATTGCAAACTCAATTAACCTCAAACCATTTCTCAGGCCGTTGACATAGATTACTTGCATTTTACTGTTTTTTGAGAACTCATAACACTTAAAAAAGATGTAAGCTACTCTAAATTCAGTAACTTTATTAGTTACTAGAGCATGCATTGATATCTATAGATCTTGTTTATAAACATGTTAGGTAAGTTATCTATCAGATGGTTTGTTGTGCATAAGGAAATACAGAATTGAAACTATTTTCTAGAATTTCTGCTGCCCCTTGGGTGTCTGTAGACCAAATCAGGAGGTATTTTCAAAGTTGATGGCAACTTGTTGGTAATTGGTTTTTTTTCTTTTCTTTTCTTCTTCTTCTTCTTTTTTTTTTTTGCCTCCAGGGTTATTGCTGGGGCTCGGTGCCTGCACTACAAATCCACTGCTCCTGGAGGCTATTTTTTCCCATTTTGTTGCCCTTGTTGTTCTTTTAATTTTTATTTATTTATGATTGGATAGAGACAGAAAGAAATTGAGAAGGGAGGGGAAGATAGAGAGATAAAGAGACAGAGAGACACATGCAGCCCTGCTTCACTACTCATGAAGCTTTCCCCCAGCAGGTGGGGACCAGGGCCTTGAACCTGGGTCCCTGTACACTATAATGTGTACACTAAACCAGGTGTGCCACTGCCTGGCCCCCTTGTTGGTAATTCTACCATTGCAAGTCTGTTATTGATATTGAATTGTGATTTTTTTTTCCCCATCTCCAATGCTTCACCACTCCTGGTTGACTTTTTCAGGTAGAGGGCAATGGTCAGTGGTAGGAAGAAGTAGGAAGAGAGGGGGAAGGAAAGAGAGAAGGAGAGAGGGAGAGAGGGAAAGGGGGAGAGAGAGAGAGAGAGAGAGAATAGCATAGAGACTTACTTCATTGTGGTGGGGCCCAGACTCAAGCAAAGCACCACACTATCCAAGTGATTTCTTTGTTGGTCCTTGAACAGTGAGTGATGTTTTGAGTGAGTCCTCTGACTTCTTATTGGAAAGAAACAAAATAGTACAGCACACACATTATATATTGTCCTATCCTTGGACTTAATATCCAATAGAAATATCCTGAAAATCTTGTTTATCTGTGAATAATGAGATGAGGTAAGATTGTTTTAAAAGATTTTTTTATTAATTTATTAACACGAGAGGCAGAGAAGGAGAGAACTAGAGCATCACAGTGACACATGTGATGCCAGAGATGAAATTCAGGAACCTTGTGATTTTAAGTCTAACACTCTAGCCACTTTGCCACCTCTAGGGCTGCAGATGAGGTAAGACTGAATTATGCTCTACTTAGCATCTCATAAGTCTCCTATTAATTGTGTTATCTACTTTCATTTTGAACCACTTATGACCAGGAATCCCCAGATAACCCCACTCACTGCAAACATATTCCGTCTGAAAGTCATGTAGCTGATCTCCTGATTTCCCAGGATACAGTAGTCATTTCATTACTGGCTAGTTAATCTCTATTTTTCTCTTGATCTCATTGGTTTGATCAGTGAGAATGTACATTTTATGGTATAATTTCAGACACTTGATCATCAAGTGGTTGGGTAAATGTTAATAATAAATCAGGTGGTCTAGGAGATGACACAGTAGCTAAAGCATTGAACTCTCAAGCTTGAGGTCCTGAGTTAAATCTCTTGCAGCATATATACCAATGATGTCTGGTGTCCTCTCTCGCTCTCTCTTTCTCTCCTTCTCCTCCTATCTTCCTCAGCAATATTTTTTTTTTTCTTCCAGGGGCTCGGTGCCTGCAGTACAAAATGGCTCCTGGAGGCCATTTTTCCTATTTTGTTGCCCTTGCTGTTGTTGGATAAGACAGAGAGAAATCGAGAGAGAAGGGGAAGAGAGATAGACACCTACAGACCTGCTTCACTGCCCATAAGGCGTCTCCCCTGCAGATGGGGAGCTGGGGGCTCGAACCAGGATTCTTATGCTGGTCCTTGGGCTTCCCACCGTGTGCGCTTAACCCTCTATTCTACTGCCAGGCCCCCATAAAATCTTTTTTTTTTAAGGTTCTATCAGAAAAAGCTTTATTTATTTTTTAAACATTTTTATTATATTTATTTATTTATTGAATAGAGACAGTCAGAAATCAAGAGAGAAGAAGGAGATAGGGAGTCGGGCTGTAGCGCAGCGGGTTAAGCGCAGGTGGCGCAAAGCACAAGGACCGGCATAAGGATCCCGGTTCGAACCCCGGCTCCCCACCTGCAGGGTAGTTGCTTCACAGGCGGTGAAGCAGGTCTGCAGGTGTCTATCTTTCTCTCCTCCTCTCTGTCTTCCCCTCCTCTCTCCATTTCTCTCTGTCCTATCCAACAACGACAACAACAATAATTACAACAATAAAAAACAAGGGCAACAAAAGGGAATAAATAAATAAAATAAATATTAAAAAAAAAGAAAAATCCAAAAAAAAAAAAAAAAGAAGAAGGAGATAGACACCTGCAGCCCTGCTTCACCACTCACAAAGCCTTGCCCCTGCAGGTGGGAACTAGGGGCTTGAACCCAATTCTTGCACATTGTAACATATGCCGTCAACCAGGTGCGCCACCTCCCGGCCTCTAGAAGGAGCTTTATTATGACACAAAATCTAACCTTTAATACATTTGTAAGGTCCACTCTGATGTTATTGTTACTGTCTCTTAGTAAAAGCCTCTTCAGTGGAACGGTTTGCTTGTAGATATTTTATTATGCTCATTAAAAAAAATAACAAAAAAAAAACTAATCAGGGCCAGGTGGTAGCACATCTGGTTGAGTGCACATGTTACAATCAGCAAAGACCTGGGTTGGAGCCCCTAGTTCCCATCTGCAGGAGGAAAGCTTTGTGAGTGGTGGAGGCAGAGCTGCAGGTCTCTCTCTCACTCTCTCCCTTTCCTCTCGATTTTTGGCTGTCTCTATCCAATAAATAAATAAAGATGATAGACTTAAAAAATCATAATTCGGGCAGGAGTAGATAGCATAATAGTTATGCAAAGAGACTTATGCCAGAGGCTCCAAGGTCCCAGGTCTAATCCCTTGTACCACCCACCATAAACCAGAGCTGAGCAGTGCTCTGGCAAAAAATAAAAAAATAATAATCAAAGATATTTTTAATAATTGTATTTATTGTATTTATTATTATTTTATTTATTTTATTTTAATGAGAAACACAGAGAGTAAGCTCTAGCTTACTGTGGTACTGGGGATTGAACCTGGGACCACAAAGCCTCAGGCATGAAAATATTTGCATAACCATTATGCTGGCTTCCGCAGCCCAAAGGTAATTTTTTTAAATACTGAAAATAGGCCCTTAAAGAAATGTTTAGATTTCTCAAAGGTTTACAGAAATTGAAGTTTCTGCTTATTTTACCAGATCATTGGGTACTTATCGAGTGAGCTGATTATGTGAACATATAATTTTTAATTTATTACTAAGTGAGAATTTATTTCTACACTTGATAAATATCTACAGATCTCTTATGTGATAAAAAAAAAATTCTCAGGGCCAGGCAGTGGCACACCTGGTTGAGAGCACACATTACAGTGCCCAAGGACCCATGCTCAAGTCCCTGGACCCCACCTGAAGGGGGAAAACTTCATGAGTGGTGAAGCAGGGCTGCAAGTGTCTCTCTTCCTCTCTATCTCCTCCTCCCCTCTCAGTTTCTCTCTGTTTCTGTCCAATAATAAAAAATACTTAAAAAATAAAACAAAGAATTCTTTGACCTTATTCTGCTATAATTTAAATTAATAGAAGGCATATACACAAGCAGCATACTTCCATGGATCTAGGAAAATTTAGATTAGCTTAGAAATCTATTTTAGGGAACTAAATTAGATAGCATGTAGTTTTTAGAATTATTTGTTTTCATAAATAGTAGCAAGTTTGTGTCCTACATATATTCTGATTTATTGTAATACCAGAAATCTAGCTATTAACTCTACTGCTTTTTCTCTGTCCTTTATAGAGAGGATATTGAATGGCAATAGAGTCACATTTTTTCAATTTATTATTATTATTATTATTTTGACACTAGGGTTATTGCTGGGGCTCATAGCCAGTGCTACAAATCTACCACTCTTGGCAGCCATTTTCCTTTTTCATTTATTTAATTTATTTTTTTTTATTAGATAACAGAAATTGAGAGAAGAAAAGAAAAAGAGAGGCCTGCTTTAGCAGGGCCCTCCTGAAGGCAGAGAGCAGGGCTCAAACCCAGGTCCTCACACATGATAATATGTGTGCCACCATGGGGGCCCAGAGAGTCACATTATCATTGGGAATATTTGAACTTACTTTCATTGTTCAGTATAACTGAACACACTGAAAACTCTGAAACTGTATCCTTTTTAATAAGATGATTTGTAGTAGAGGCATTCTTACGTTTTGCAACACCGTGGATGCATTCTGTCTTTATGAATGCACATCACTGCACCAGAATTAAAATGTAGTTGTTTCATTGTTCTCATAAAATAAATATACCATCTACATCAGCATTACATACTTAAATAAATATTTCTTACTAGTTTCTGTGTGTAAATGTATATTTTTTAACAGTTATTAAATTGAGAAATATTTTAAATCTTCTATAAAATGTTTGCTGAACCAAAATTTGTTATTGGTAATAGCTTTCCCTGAGTCAACATTGCCATTCAAAATTACCCCAGTGATTTATGCTTTTACTTACAAAATATATAGATACTAATAAGCAATTGTTTGGGCTAGTTATATTGATGAGGGTAAATTTCATGATACAAAGCATTTTCACAAGTTGAATTTAGCATGTTTTCTTTTCTTTCTGTTTTTGAAATTATTTAGTCCTATAAAAGCATTTGTGCTGCATCAGTCCTGCCAGTGTACTCTTCCTTAGTCATTTAAAGTCCACTCCCAGGTGTGTTAGCATGGAATTTGTGGTTTTGTTGTTTCATAAAGACAGTTCAGACACAAAACCTAGTGAGACTAGAGAGACCTCTTCCTAGAAACCCTATCCTACACCCCTGTCTTTTCCTCTTACTCTGACCCTACTTTTATAAATTAAAAGTAGTTTTATCATTTTACTGTGGGAGTAGTCATTTACAATACAGTTGTTGACCTATCGGAACAATTTTTCATTCCCCCATGATAGGTACCTTCAAAAAATTAATAAATTAAAATCTTAAATTTATATTTATAAAATGGAAATATTGACAAGACCATAAGATGAAAGGGGTACAATTCCACACAGTTTCCACCACCAGAAATCCGTATCCCGTCCCCTCCCTTCAAAGTTTTCCTATTCTTTATCCTTCTGGGAGTATGGACCCAGGGTCATTATGGGGTGCAGAAGGTGGAAGGGCTTCTGTAATTGCTTCCCTGCCGAACATGGGCATTGACAGGTCGATAGTCCCAGCCTGTCTCTCTCTTTCCCTAGGCTGTCTCTCTCTTTTCCCCAGGCTTCTGGGGGACGCGGGGCTTCAGGACACATTGGTGGGGTTGTCTGTCCAGAGAAGTCAGTTTGGCATCTTGGTAGCATTTGGAACCTGGTGGCTGAAAAAGAGTTAAGATATAAAGCAGGACAAATTGTTGACTAATCATGAACCTGAAGGCAAGACTATTGCAGATGAAGATTTGGAGTCTCTGTTTTGGAAAAAGCTAGTAGGTCTATTTTAGGTATATTCCAAGGGGCCCATGGCTTTACTAGTTTTTGCCTGAGCCTGACATCTGATATGCAGGTGGACCCAAGTTATTGTCTGGGGAGATGGTGTCATAGTTGGAAAAAGGACTGGAAAGCTGGATCAGGGAAGAGAGTAGCTCTCAAATATGGGAAAAGTATATAAATATTATTAATTGTAAACCCCATTGATTTTATCTGGGGACCATATTCAGCACAGGAGCTTATGTGACCTCTGCATCCCTGTCGGTCTGAGCTTGCATTCTGTGTTCACGACTAGGAACATTCCAGGCTGCACTAATTTCAGGACCCATCTTCCTTGGGTTGTAGGTAGAGTATGTTGCCCAACCTCCCTTCAGAGGATGGAACATTCCCTACCATTGTTGATCCACATTGAGGGCAAGGTCCTATAGAGGCCCATCAAGGGGTCTGTTATGTTGTTCCTGATGGAGATGACCATTGACAGTGGTGAGAGGGATCTGTTAGAGGTCTAGGCCCATCATGACTGTGTGGGAATACCACAACTCACTGACTAAGGCCCCAGGTGAAATAAATGAATTTTTAATATACAGTAAAAAGTCTGTGTTCACTTGAACTCCTTTCAAACACAGGATTCTCCCTCAACAATAGGGGAGCATAACCTTAGTTATGAGCAAAAAGATATAAATACTACCACCATAATAAGTTTATAGCGTATTTTCAGTAGACCATTGCAGAACTTCATATGCTATTGGAAAATAGTAAACTTCTGTAATTACAAAGCCTTTTATCACAGCTATTTGCTATGAAGTGTCAGTCTTTTTTTTAAATATTTATTTATTCCCTTTTTGTTGCCCTTGTTTTATTGTTGTAGTTATTACTGTTGTTGTTATTGATGTCGTCGTTGTTGAATAGGACAGGGAGAAATGGAAAGAGAAGGGGAAGACAGAGAGGGGGAGAGAAGGATAGACACCTGCAGGACTGCTTCACTGCCTGTGTAGCGACTCCCCTGCAGGTGGGGAGCCGGGACTCGAACCAGGATCCTTACCCTGGTCCTTGTGCTTTGAGCCAAAAGTACCAGTCTTTCAACATTAGCATAATTCAAGAATATAAGGATAGTAGTTCATTATTTTCATTAATAATGAAGGAAGATTTATGTGAGATTTGAGTTTTATTATCCTGTTAGTGACTGAGGTGATGAATAATGAGACTTCACACACCTCTATTTTTTAAATGTACTAATGTCATTCAACTTCAAAACTATGGTGCTTAAAACCATCATATACACTCTGTTGGTTGTTCTCTACTGAAAAATTTATTTTTTGAGTGTTTTATGTGTATATTTTTCCTTACTAAAAAAAAAAAATTTTTTTTTGTGCTGTTACCTTCTATGGAAGACTGACTTTTTTTCTAAAAATCCAGCAACAAAGAGAAGTAGGAAACAGAATTAAGATAGTAATGTTTCTGGAATTGGAGAAAAGAATGTTGTATTTGTGTGCATAAAAATGTGTGTGTATGTCTCTGTGAAAAGGGGGGCAGTACGCTGGCACACCTGGTTAAGGGTACATAGTACTAAGCACAAGGACCTTTGCAAGGACTTTGGTTCAAGCCCCCCACCCCCCTTGTTCCCCACCTGCTTGGGGGAAGTATCATAAGCAGCAAAGAAGGTCTGCAGGTATCTATCTTCCTCTCCTCTCCTCTCCTCTCATCTCCCCTCCCCATCCCTCCTTTCTCCTGCCCATCCCTCCTCTCTCCTCTCCCCTCTCTTCTCTTTCCCTCCCCTTGCCTGTCCTCCCCTCCTCTCTCTCCTCTCCTCTCCCTCTTTTTCTCTTTACCAGAGTACTAAGCAGCTCTGGTTTATGGTGGTGCAGGGATTGAACCTGGGACTTCCAGGCCTCAGGCATCAGAGTCTCTTTGCATAACCATTCTGTTATCTACCCCTGCCCCCTTTTTTTTCTTTCTCCCTCTCTATCTTCCTATCCTCTCTCCATTTTTCTGTCCTACCTAATTAAATAAATAAATAAATAAATAAATAAATAAAGTAAAAACATGTCTCAAAAAGAAATAAATGTGTGTACATGCACACGTGCATTATATTATGGAGACAGATGTATTAGATGAATCAACTTAAATTGCCATTTATGTAGCAATTTTACCTGGCTCAATTCAATATTTAGAGATTCTTTTGATACAAACAAGCTTATATTGATCTAATAACTTCAGCTTCAGCCGCATCCCATAATTACACTTGTAGCATCCAGAACTTTTTAAAAAATTTTTATTTATTTTCCCTTTTGTTGCCCTTGTCTTTTTATTGTTGTAGTTATTATTGTTGTTATTGATGCAGTTGTTGTTAGATAGGACAGAGAGAAATGGAGAGGGGAGGGGAAGACAGAGAGGGGGAGAGAAAGATAGACACTTGCAGACCTGCTTCACCGCCTGTGAAGTGACTCCCCTGCAGGTGGGGAGCTGGGGTGCGAACCTGGATCCTTACTCTGGTCCTTTTGCCACGTGCACTTAACCCACTGCACTACCACCTGACTCCCCAGAGCTATTTTTATTATAAGAGAATATAAAAGTAAAGCAGAAAAAAAAAACCACATCATAATACTATTAAAATACAAGTGACAGGTGTATCATTATTTTAG
The DNA here is from genome assembly GCF_950295315.1 of Erinaceus europaeus. Lineage (NCBI taxonomy): Eukaryota > Metazoa > Chordata > Mammalia > Eulipotyphla > Erinaceidae > Erinaceus > Erinaceus europaeus. The sequence goes on along the minus strand of NC_080185.1, from coordinate 101,103,637 downwards.
TCTGCTTAGATCAAATAAATATATGTTCAAAAACTCTCATACTTTATTTCTGACTATTAAAAAAATCATGCTAAACCCAGAGAGAGAGAGAAGGAAAAGAAGAGGGTCACATGGAAGTAGTTATGTTATCATGAGTGGCTTGGAGGGGAAGAGAGAACTGAATCAGAAAAAGAGGGGGCAAATATGTATAAAGGTGAACAGGTAGTTATAGAGATGATAGTTGGCACTTGACTGCAGCCATAGGGGAACTGTGGTGCATTGCAGTGGGGAGAGTAAAGATTCAGAACTCTGGTGGTGGGAATGGTGTGGATTTAAACCCCTGTTGACATGTAATTTTGTAATATAGAAAAAATAAATAAATAAATATTTAAAAAGTCATGCTGATGCCAACATAAGAGACTGAGACACAATTGAGTATTGCAACATCAAACACCATTTATCTAATGTCAGCCTGATAAATTCATAGAAAATATTAATATCTCCAACTTCAATATTCTATCCACTTCGGGGGCCATAAAATGCATCTGAGAAAAAAATGTGATGTGTGCTTTAAACTACGTAATAATAATAAATCTCATTCTTTTATTTAAAAAAAGAAAATGTTAGCATCTTTATTAATTTTGGTGAAAATTTATGAAGACATTGGAAGAATACATTAAGTAAACATTTTTTAAAAAATTTTTATCCAGTTATTAATGAGAAAGATGGGAGAAAGAACCAGGCATCACTCTGGTAAAGAGAGAAAGAACCAGGCTTCACTCTGGTACATGTGATGCCAGGGATCAAACTGAGGACCTCATGCTTAAGAGTCTAGTGCTTGATTCACTGAACCACCTCCTGGGTCACTAAATAAACATTTATACAAATAACATCTAAGTAAATGTAGTCATATTATAATTTCAATTTAAGATTATTTACTAATGCATAGATCTTTACATTAGATTTAAAAGCTCTGTTGACAAGGTGATCTGAAACAATATCATCATTATTTAATTACTTCTTTGATTATATAAAAGGAACAACAAAAGACTCTAAGATATGGAAATTCTAAAAGTAATAAGCCATGGTTTTATTAAACTTTCTATTTAGTAGAACGTTTCTGTTCAATAGGAGACTGAGCCATCCATGCTGTGAAAACAGCCATTATAGGGGGTCCGGCGGTAGCCAGCGGGTTAAGTACACATGGCACAAAGCCCAAGGACTGGCGTTAAGGATCCCAGTTCAAGCCCCGGCTCTCCACCTGCAGGGAGGTCGCTTCATAACTGGTGAAGCAGGTCTGTAGGTGTCTATCTTTCTCTTCCCCTCTCTGTCTTCCCCTCCTCTCTCCATTTTACTCTGTCCTATCCAACAACAACAGTAATAACAACAACAACAACAACAATAATAATAACCACAACAAAAGGGGAAAAAAGAAAGAAAAGAACCATTATAGATGAGCATTTCAGAATTGTATTATTAGAACTACATCCCAGCTTTCAGTCAGTCATATCTATGCTGCACTGAATTATACCATACATTTACAGATCTTTGTCATAGACTCCTTAGTAGAAATCAGCTAAATGATTTTGCTGGATAAACTAATTTAAATCCTATAAAATGTTAATACAATCTATTTAGAAAACAAGCTATGAAAAATGGATGCATTGTAGCAAAAATTATTAACTTCTGAATAAAAGATTTGTAAAGGCCCTGGGAGTTGTCAAAGAGGGTAAAGTACATATCACACAGGAGTCCCCAAGTTTGATCCTTAGCACCCCATGGATTCACCATTAGCTGCATCAGTGGAACTCAAAGATGGTTGAGGGCTCTGGTCTCTCTCTCTCTTTCTCTTTCTCCTCTCTCTCTCTCTCTCTTTCTCTCTCTCTGTCACTCATTTTTCTCTCACACATAGAATACAAAATAATTTACAGTTAATCAGTATTAAAATGAATAACTGATTATAGTTAACCAAATCCATTGTCTTCATAATTCTTAGTTTCGTGTAGCTCTGAAAGTCTACTAGCCTTAAACAATCCCTTGGAGAAATGTGAATGAGTTGATTCCTTGTAATTGTCAACTACAGGAGTGCATGCATAGCTTGAAGGTTCCTTTAAAAAAATTGCGATCATTTCTATTATTTGAAAGATGTACTGATTTTCTAAATTTAGAAGCTATAAAACAGATTTACATTTCTTCCTCATAATGCTGCAAAACGCATGAGGCTTCTTTCTTTTTTCATTTTCCAATGCTGCTGTTTTGCATGGCACTCTTCAGTTCTGACATCTCAGTAGTTTTTAGCCTTGAGAATCACTGGCTCCTCTACTTGGAAAAGCCTTCAGAGGGCTCTTTAACACAGAGTGCATGCTATATATAAAGAACCATTGAGTCATTTTAATGAGGAAATTATTGTCCACAAGATCTCAAAGTCTCATCCACAAGTCACTTATTAAGTACCAAGGAGAAAGGTAACTTTAATATGATGACACATGACAGACATCATAACCTGATAACCAAAGTCAATTACTCTGGTTAGTTCTGCTTCCTGATGGGACACACTGAAAATTATACCACAGCAAATATAAAATTTTCTTGACAAAAAAAACTTTTTGTTGATTTATTCATTAACACAAGGGGGGGGATGGAATTAAGGACTTCATGCTTTTAAGTCCAATGCTTTAGCCACTGCATCACCTCCAAGAAAAGTTTAACTTCATCCAAGCATGAAAGGGTAATGAGAAAATTCCAGATAACTGACCTCAACTGTTAATAAATGCCAACTTCATGGAAGACCAAACAAGTTGAGAATTCTTTTGGATTACAGAAGACCAAATTCAATGGGTGATTCCAATTTGACCCTGCCATTACTAGGGCTCTTGAAAACAGACTAAAAATGAGGTCATGTAAATATATAATTGCTAAACTTCTTAGTCATTTGATATAATCACTTTTTATTTTAATTTATTTATTTATAAAATGGAAATACTGAAAAGACCATAGGATAAGAGGGGTACAGTTCCCACCACCAGAGCTCCATATCCCATCCCCTCCCCTGATAGATTACCTATTCTTTATCCCTCTGGGAGTATGGACCCAGGGTCATTATGGGGTGAAGAAGGTAGGAAGGTCTAGCTTCTGTAATTGCTTCCCTGCTGAACATGGGCATTGACAAGTTGATCCATACTCCCAGCCTGTCTCTCTCTCTTTCCCTTGTGGGCAAGGGCTCTGAGGAAGTGGGGCTCCAGGACACACTGGTGGGGTCATCTGTCTAGGGAAGTCAGGTTGGCATCATGGTAGCATCTGGAACCTGGTGGCTGTAAAAGAGTTAAATAGAAAGCGATACAAATTGTTGACTAATCATGAACCTAAAGGCTGGAATATTGTACATGAAGATTTGGGGTCTCCATTTTGGAAAAAGCTAGTAGGTCTATTTTAGTTCTATTCCAAAGAGCCCATGACTTTATTAGTTTTTGCCTGAGCCTGGCATCTGATATGCATGTGGACCCAGGGTATTGTCTGGGGAGATGATGCCATGCTGGAAAAGGGCTAGAAAGCTGGATCAGAGAAGAGAGTAGCTCCCAAATGTGGGAAAAGTGTATAAATATTGTTGACTGTAAACCCCATCAATTTGATCTGGGGCCCATATTCAGCACAAGAGCCTATGTAACCTCTACATCCCTATAGGTCCGAACTTGGATTCTGTGGTCATCAGTAGGAACATTCTGAGTTGCACCAATTTCAGGACCCATCTTCTTCAGGTGGTAGATAGAGTATGTTATCCATTCCCCCTTGGAGGATGGAACATTCCCTACCATTGTTGATTCGCATTGAGGGCAAGGTCCTATGGGAGTGATATAATCACTTTTATGCAGGAGAACTTTTCCTTAGAAAAATGTGTGCTCACCCTTACTATGCAGAACAAGTGAAGCAATAGATATGTAGAACAAAAATATTTTTAAATCAATAGAATTTGAAAAATCTTGAAGACCTCTTTATTACCTGTTTTATGAGAGAAAGAACCAGAACACCATCCTGGCACATGTGGTGTTAGGGATTGAACCTGAGGCCTCACACATGCTAATGATGAGAGGGAGGGTCTGAAAGTATAAGCAGTTGTCAAGGAACAGTGTGGTGCCCCCAATAGCTGAATAATAAGAGTAGTTGAGAAGTGACTTGTAAGTGTCCTACTTGCCAGCAAGATATAAACCTGGAAACCGGCCAAAGCCAGGTTGGACAGAAGCTGAAGAAGTCTACCAAGAGACCCCAACTTCAATTATAATACATTAACATTAGTAAGAATCACTTACTCCAGGACTGAGTCTGTTTATGATTGCTGTGGCAATGCCTAGAAAGGACCATGTTAAGGCCAGGAACTGGGAAGACTTAGCTTTATGAGGAATCCTCATTCCCCCCCCACCAGAAAAAAAAAAAGAAAATGTGTGCTACATATTTAGAGGTGCCTGTAACACAAATGCATGTAATTTAAGATAATAACAAATGCAAGGGAACAAAAGAGAGAGAAGGAAAAAAAGAAGAAGAAGGCAGTTTGGACTTGCCACCTAGTGCTACAGAAAGTCTAGCACCATCATACCAGCTTTGGTAGGAAGGGAAAGGTCCCTACAGTATGGAGTGCAAGCAGAGTAAGAACACTGCGCAGATCTACTGCTCTACCTACCCCTTTGAACTCAGGAAATACATGGGAAGAGGAAGTGGGAAACCAGGAAGTGGGTTCTGGGACCAACAGATAAGGACCTTAGACCTTAGACCACTAGATTATCCAGCCATTTGGGTCATGATAGATTACCTAGGTATTTCCTTCTAAACCTAAATGTATAAACAGTCCTTAAACTGTTCCCATTGTTTTGAAGGAGCAGATAAGCTAGAATGGGTGGGGTTGTGAGTTTCTGCTTGGTGTTCTTTATTATTAGTAGTAGTATTTCTTAGTGTACTAAAATTTAATCATCTGGGACCAGGTGGAGTTCCCAATTACGTGCACATATTATCATGTGAGAGGACCTAGGTTCAAACCCTTCACTGTGTGTGGGGTGTTTCATGAGCAATGTTGCAGGTGCCTCTCTCTCCTCATTCTCTATCCCTGTTTCTTTCTGTGTCTATAAGAAAAAGAGGGAAAAATGCCATCAGGAGCAGTGAAATGGTCATGCAAGCACTTGAGCCTCAGAGATAGTCCTTGTGGTGGTGGTGGTGGGGGGGACTCAAGTTTTGTTTTATTTTTTAATATTTTATTTTAATAAGAGATACAGAGAGGGAAAGAAAGAAAGATACCATGGCGTAAGGATCCTGGTTCGAGCCCCTGCAAGGGAGTCGCTTCACAGGTGGTGAAGTGGGTCTGCAGGTGTCTGTCTTTCTCTCCCCCTCCTCTCTCCATTTCTCTCTGTCCTATCCAACAGTGACAACATCAATAACAATAATAACTACTACAACAATAAAAACAAGGGCAACAAAAAGGAAATAAATAAATAAATAAGGAAAAAGAAAGAAAGATACCAGAGCATTGTTCAGCTCTGGTTTATGTTGGTGCTGAGAATTTAATCTGGGACCTCAGAACATTGGCATGACATTCTTTTGCATAACTATTATACTAGCTCCCCAGCCCCGAATCTAAAATTTAATTGTCCATAAAAAGGAAAGATAGAGACACAGAGAGGAAGATACCTGTAATACTGTTTCATTGTTTGTGAAGCTTACCTGCAACAGGTGGAGACCAAGGGCTTGAACCTGAGCCCTTGAGCATTACACTAGGTATGCCACTGCCTGGGCCCTAGAAGACTCCCCCCTTTTTTTTGCAAAGCATTATACACAATTTTAATTAGACTATGACAGAATGATACTGCATTTTTTTTTTATTGCCATAGAGTTACTGCTGGGGCTCGGTGCTTGCATGATGAATCTACCACTCCCCTTGGCCATTTTTCTTTCTTTTTTTTTTTTATAGAGACAGAAATTGAGAGAGAATAGGGAAATTGTGAGGGAGAGACAACTAAAGATACCTGCAGCACTGTTTCATCGCTTGTGAAGCTTCCTTCTCTAGGTGGAGTCTCTGGGCTTCAGCTCAGGTCATTGCACATAATAACATGTGCAGTCAGCTGGGTGTACCACTGCCCAGCTCCCTACTTCATAATATTTCATAATATTTTTTTGTATAAAATGAAATCACTGACTCAAAGTTATCTCCTGCAGTGACACTGAGGGGAAATTTCATAGTCTATATCATTACAAATATAAAGTATAATGGATCAATTTTCTTAGTGTTTAGCAGGGAAAATCATGGTAAAAAGATCAATACAAAATCATTTATAAGGGGCCGGGTGGTGGTGCAGCTGGTTGAATGCATGTCTTACAATGCGTAAGGACCCGGATTCAAGCCCCCAGTCCCTACCTGCAAGGGGAAAGCTTTACAAGTGGTGAAACAGGGCTGCAGGTGTTCTCTGTCTCTCTCTTTCTCTCTGTCTCTCTCTCTCTCTCCCCTCTTGATTTATGGCTGTTTCTATCCAATAAATGATGATAATTAAAAAATTTAAAAGGAAATCATTTATAATAATAATTTTATAATAGAAATATCTAACATTTGAAATGCATCCATGGATGCTCTTTTGTATAATCTTATTAGAATCAAATCTATTTATTTTCACTTCTGTTATAACTGCTGTTCTGAAGGAGAAATTCTATTGCTTTATTTGACAAGAGATATACTTGGAAAATATATCATGGAATATCTAAATTTCAAGAGCCATTTTTTTCTCCAGGAAATGTGCAAATTAATATAAAGTCTAAATTCTTCACATGATTATAAAACAGGAGATGTCTCTTCAGATTTGGTCTTTGAAGTCTGGAATTCTGGTACTTTCCAACTAGTCAATAGTTCTTCATTCCTGTAATCTGCAATTACAGTTACAACAGGTATGAAACTAAATGTACTTAAATATGTTTATACAAAAGAAGCCTAAAAAGAAAGCACCAGCTCTGAGTTTGATGCCCCCCCCTTTTTTTTTTTCAAATTTTGTCTGTAACATGTTAAAATTTGCTTCCAACATAGTCCCTGCAGATGGAATAAAGTTATTATTGTTTCCAAACCCAATTTATCAATTCCAAGCTACCTTGTCTCTCTAGGGTAGGAGTGAGGAATATCTTACCCAGGAGTCAAAATCTTTTGGTCTGGCCCTGCCAAAGCAACCACAAGCAGGACTAAAATAAACAAATCCAGTAGTTTTCTTTCTTTCTTTCTTTTTCCTAGCATCATTAGCTGCTGTATATTTTTAAAGATGTATCTATTCATTAATGAGAGAGGATTAGGGGTGGGTGGAGAAAGAACTAGAACATCATTCTGGCATATTTGAGGCTGGGTATTGAACTTAGGCTCTCATGCTTGAGGGTTCATTCTTTTATCTGCTGTGCTACTTCCTGGGTAGCAAGTGCTAAAATTTTAAGTTAATAATTTTGTATGGCCTGAAAATGATGTTATAAATATCCAAATGGCCTTATCACAGAAAAATTGTTCCCCATCACCTCTCTAGGGTCATGTCAAATACCCTTCTTTTTCTTTTTTTAATATTTATTTATTCCCTTTTGTTGCCCTTGTTGTTTTATTGTTGTTGTAGTTATTATTGTTGTTGTTAATGATGTCCTCACTGTTGGATAGGACAGAGAGAAATGGAGAGAGGAGGGGAAGACAGAGAGGGGGAAAGAAAGATATACACCTGCAGACTTGCTTCACCGCCTCTGAAACGACTCCCATGCAGGTGGGGAGCCGGGGGCTCCAAGCAGGATTCTTAACGCCAGTCCTTGTGCTTTGTGCCACGTGCGCTTAACTTGCTGCGTTACCGCCTCCCAATACCCTTCTTTTGGGGCAACAATTTCAAAAGCAAATATGGCAAAATATTAATTGTTGAAATAATGAATATATTCATTTTTAGTGTACTACCCTTAATTCTGTATAAGGTCATAACATTCCAAGGTGCATAGTTGGCATAGAGAAAAGAAATGATAAATAAGAAGTTTTGAGTGGATCTGAACATAAACAGTGTGAAAAGTAAAGAACATACTCCAAATATGACTATCTGTGTATTATGGTATTTACTGCTTAATTTGTTACACTGTAAGATTAATAATTTATATATGGTAATTTTGTGTGATTCAGTATTAGATAGAAATTGACAAAAACTTTCTCTACTGTTGCATTGTATAACCTACCTTAATATTCGACCATATTATTTTATTTATCTGCTTTATTACTTATCTGAGACAGACAGAAAAAGTAAAAGAGACCACAGCACCAAAACTTCCTTCATTGTAGTGGGGGCTGGGATCAAAGCTGGGTCACACACATGGCAAAGCAGTGCACTATTCAAATGAGATATATTTCACCATCCCAAAGGCAAATCGTGTATGTGTGTGTGTGTGTGTGTGTGTGTGTGTGTACATACTCCTGTACCCCTTTAGTTTTTCTCTTTCATTCTAAGCTGTCCCACTGTCAATATTTTGTGTGTGTGTGCTATTTATTATCTCTCCTCCGCCTCCTCCTTTTCTTGTTGATTAGAATGATTTACAAGATTGTAGGATTACAACGCATACTTCCATACTGCATCCTCCAACAAAGTTTTATGCACCTACCCTCCCAACTATAACCATAGTTCTCACAAAGTCTTAGAGACAGTTTGTTTACTTCTGGGTTTTTTTGGTTCTCAAGTTATACACTTGTATCAGTTCTCTAGATTCTACATATGAGTGAAATCTAGTAGTTGTCTTTCATCTCTTATTTCTCTAAGCATAATCACCTCAGCTTCATCCACTTTATCCCAAAGGACAAGGTAGCATCTTTTTTTATTGCAGAGCAGTATTTCATGGAGCATATATCCCATAACTTCTTTTAAAATTTTTATTACCTTTATTTATTTATTGGATAGAGACAGCCAAAAATTAAGAAGGAATGGAGGAAGAGAAAGAAAGAGAGAGAGAGAGAGAGAGAGAGACCTACAACACTGCTTCACCACTTGCAAAGCTTTCCCCTACAGGTGAGAACTGGGAGCTCAACTCTGAGTCCTTGCACATAATAATATGTGCACTCAACCAAGTGCGCCACCCACCTGGCCTCCTGTATCCCATAACTTCTTTATCCAGTCATCTGTTCATCTTCACTTAAACTGCTTTCACTCATTGGCTATTGTGGTTAATATAGCTATGGATTAAAGGTTAATACATATATATTTTATATATTTATATATTTTCATATATATATATACGAAACTATGAGGAATACTAAGAGTTAAAGGAGAAAAGCCCTTAGCAATGAAATAAAAATCACTTATTTGAGTCTTATAAATAAAAAAAAGAAAGTTATGGGAGATGTACTCAACTGAGTTTAAAAGACTATATTGTGTCCTTTGGGACAAAATGGATGAAACTGGTAGTAATTATGCTTAGTGAAGTAAATAAGGAAGTGAAGTACAACTATGGGATGAATTCATTCATATGTGGAATGCAGAGAACTGAAACACATGAACTTAAATATATATGTATATAGTCAATCCATATCTATGATCTTGGGAGAACTTAAACCTGGCTCCACTATTTTCTAATTATGTAACTTTAATTACTCACTTTTGGAGTATCTAGTTATCATAAATGAAGTCTGGAAAAGGTAGTATCTATCCTATTAAAAACTATCTGACTAATTTTCAAGATCTAATTAGTTTTCACATGATTCATGAATAGAGCAGCTATCCATCTAGCAGACAAAAAGATTTGACGGTGCACAAAATAGAAGGTTTTGTGGAATTATACCCATATTACCTTATAATTTCGTAAGTCACTATTGAATCACTAATAAAAAAAGAAAAAAACAGATGTCCTAGTATAAAGTAAATCTTCAGGAATATACTGGAGTACATAGGAAAAAATGTAGTATTACAAATTTGAAAGATTGCTAAGGATGAGTAGGAAATCTGTGGTCATTCTGTTGAGGGACAGGAGGTACCTGGAGAGGACTGTTGGACCCCTTTGCCCCCCAATACAATTCCACATTGTATACAAATGTCAAAATACCATGTTATAGAGCCTGAAATTAATATAATGTGTGTTAACTACATTTCATTAAAACAAATTTTGAAAATAAATAAATAGAAGATTTTTATAATTAGAAAGAAGGTGGGACAAGGTTATTAACAAAATAAAGATTATTTCAAGGAAAGTCACTGTAGGGCATGGATTAGGGAACTAGTTTTCTTCCAAGGGCTATTTTTGGATATTTGTCTTTTTTTTTTTTTTTTTTTTGGATATTTGTAAGATCATTTGTGAGCCATACAAAATTATCAAATTAAAAACTAGCATTTAAGGAACTTGTTTAAAAAAAAAGCCTCCTAGATTTATTGAATTTCAAGTCCTTGGCAGGACCAGACCAAAGGATCTAGGCCTGCTGGGCCAGATGTTCCCCACCCTTGCCTCAGGGAAAGTCAGGGAATACTGAGAAACTTGTGGTTGATTGGTTTAAATTCCACTTCTGACAATATCAGAAGAGAAAACACAATGTTATGCATGTGCAAACTATTTTATTTACTGTCGAATGTAAAACATTAATTCCCCAATATATCTTATATTACTCCATTAAAAAAAGAAGAAGAAGAAAACACAAGTAGAACCTGAACTGGAATTGTTGTATTGCACCAAAGTAGAAGACTCTGGTGGGTGGGTTGGGGGAGAGTACAGGTCCAAATAGGTTGGCAGAGGACCTAGTGGGGGTTGTACTGTTAATGTGGAAAACTGAGAAATGTTATGCATGTACAAACTATTGTATTTACTGTGGAATGTAAAACATTAATCCCCCAATAAAGAAATTAAAAAATAAATAAATAAATTCCACTTCTGGGGGAAGCTCAAACTGCCCTTATGTTAGGGTATTAAATCTTGGTTAAGCTCAGTATGAAGGGCTTTATTTGGGGTCTGCCCATATCTCTCTTTCTGTCTCCAGGGTTATTGCTGGGGCTCAGTGGGTTTTTAGAATTCGTACTATGTGCACTTAACCCAGTATGCCACTGCCCAATGACCCCCACCTTCTCTCTCTCTCCCTTTCTTCTTCCTTTTCTTTCTTTTTCTCTTTCATCTTTCTTTTTCATTCCTTCTTTCCTTCCTTCCTCCATCCACCCCTTCTTTCCTTCCTTTCTTTCTCCAATGCCTCTAGAGTTATTGAAAGGATTTATGGAAGTCAAATAATGAATATTCGGTATTCCATTTACTACCTAGCATAAAGAATGGAAACCTATTACTACCACTTTAATAGATTTCCACATCAGAGCATCCTTTCTTTTGTCACCAGGAATGTCTGTCCTGATTTCTGCCCAGTGGAAACATTCTAAAACATTAATGCAAGAAGAGTTATTTAATCCCAGGTTGAAATTGAAATCCATAGTGTCAGAATGTATTTTATGGGAGTCGGGCGGTAGCGCAGCGGGTTAAGTGTACATGTTGCAAAGCCCAAGGATCACATAAGGATCCCGGTTCCAGTCCCCGACACCCGACCTGCAGGGGAGTCGCTTCACAGACGGTGAAGCAGGTCTACAGGTGCCTATCTTTCTTGCCTCCTCTCTGTCTTCACCTCCTCTCTCCACTTCTTTCTGTCCTATCTAACAACGTTGACACCAATAACAACAATAATAACTGCAACAACAATAAAAAAAAAAGTAACAAAAGAAAAGGAAAAAAAACTTGGTTAAAAAAAAGACTATTTTTTTCCCCTCCAGGGTTATTGCTGGGCTCTGTGCCTGTACCATGAATCCACCACACCATGAATCCTCCTGGAGGCCATTTTTCCCCCTTTTTGTTGCCCTTGTTGTTGTAGCCTCCCTGTGGTTATTATTATTGCCATTGTTGATGTTGATCGTTGTTGGATAGGACAGAGAGAAATGGAGAGAGGAGGGGAAGACAGAGAGGGGGAGAGAAAGACACCTGCAGACCTGCTTCACCGCCTGTGAAGCGCCTCCCCTGCAGGTGGGGAGCTGGGGGCTCAAACCGGGGTCCTTAGGCCGGTTCCTGCGCTTTGCCACATGCGCTTAACCCACTGCGCCACTGCCTGACCCCAAAAGAATGTATTTTTATTTTACTGGCACTCAAACACTGGGAATTTTTACAGTACATCCTTTACCATTGTTTACCTTTGGATTGGAATAGGGAATCCATAAATATTATCATTGTCTACTGTCAAGATATCAGTTTTTCCATACTCCAGAAATATTTCTAGTATAATAAAAAAAATGTTAAATGTTTCACTTGTTACTATTGGGTTGTCGGAAAAATCATGACATATCTTTATATAGAAAAATAGAAAACCGACCACTCAACGCCCATGTTCAGCGGGGAAGCAATTACAGAAGCCAGACCTTCCACCTTCTACAACCCACAATGACCCTGGGTCCATGCTCCCAGAGGGATAGAGAGTGGGAAAGCTATCAGGGGAGGGGGTGGGATATGGAGATTGAGTGGTGGGAATTGTGTGGAGTTGTACCCCTCCTACCCTATAGTTTTGTTAATTTATCCTTTCTTAAATAAAAAAATAAATAACTTAAAAAAAGAAAAAGAAAGAAAGAAAGAAAAATAGAAAACCATGGGAGTCGGGCAGTAGTGCAGCTGGTTAAGCGCAGGTGGCCCGAAGAGCAAGGACCTACTTAAGGATCCCAGTTTGAGCCCCTGGCTCCCCACCTGCAGGGAGTCACTTCACAGGTGGCAAAGCAGGTCTGCAGGTGTCTATCTTTCTCTCTCCCTCTCTGTCTTCCCCTCCTCTCTCCATTTCTCCCTGTCCTATGTAACAATGATGACATCAATAACAACAACAATAATAACTACAACAAAAATAAAAAACAACAAGGGCAACAAAAGGGAAAATAAATTTAAAAAATATAAAAACAAGTTGTGGCTTTTTCTGACATCTCACTATTTATCAACTTATACAATATAATCACCTTATATAATATAAACACATATATATCTAAAAACTGCAATATAATTTACCTAAAATATAGTCAGAATTTTTAATCTGTAAGTCATTCTTTTTAGCATATTTCAATAATTTCAATGTATAACTATATAGTAGTGATATTTTAAATTGCTGATTTGCTATATTGTGTGCTCCAGGGAAGGATAAACTCAAGTTGTTTTTTTGTATGATATCCAGAACCAGCTTTTCATAATTTACATCATTCTGGTAGTACCAAGGTTAGTCAAATTCCTGCAGGTTTCAGGAGAAACTATTATTATAATCTTAAAGAAAGAATGAAGATTATCTAGATTTAAGAATATCCTCTGAAATAACTTTGTTTTTTTAATCTGAGAAGCATATTTTAAAGCAGGGTAAAGATGGAAAGGAAAGCTTTTGCCGTATGAAATTACCACTTCCTTTTCATGTGAGAAACCTCCCTTCTTTCTCCTTGGCACCCCAGGCCCAGTTCCATTCTTTAATTTAGAATTTAAACCGACAAGTTTGTCCAATTTACTTCAAAATTTGCAGCCATGTAAATTCTCTATACTTATGTGATTAAATTTGGTTGGTATTTTTTTTCTCTGACCTGGTGGGAATGCAAACTGGTACAGCCCTATGGAAAACAGTATGGAATTGAAACACAAACTTGTGGGCTGGTGAAATAGCTCACTTGGCTAGTGTGCTGCTTTGACAAGTGCATGACCTAGGTTTAAGCCTGACCCCCACTCACTGCATTGCAAGAAGATTTAATGCTGTGGTTTCTTTCATATTCTCTTTGCCTACCTCTCTCTCTTAAAAACTAAAAATTAAAAAAAAATGGAAACATGAACTTTTGTTCCATCATTATGTGTAGCATTAATATAAAATAAGCACAAGTAGAGTCCTGATGTCAGTGTTAAGCTTTATTTATAATAATAACAACACATGAAATAATTACACTTAAGTGATAGTCATTTCTATCTGCCATATCAGATTATCATGAAATCAGTTGCTTCAATATGCAGTGTTGCAGAGGAGACCATATAATGGTTCTGCAAAACATTTTCATGCCTGAGGCTCTTAAGTCTCAGGTTCAATCACCAACACCACCTTAAGCCAGAACTGAGCAGTTCTCTAGAGACTCTCTCTCTCTCTTTCTCCCTCTCTCTCCCTCCCTCTCCCTTCCTCTCTCTTCCTCCCTCCCCCTCCCTCTCTCTCTCTCCCTCTCCCTCCCTCTCTCTCCCTCCCTTCCCCTCCAGGGTTATTGCTGGGCTCGCGCCTGCACCATGAATCCACCGCTCCTGGAGGCCATCCTTTCCCCCTTTTTGTTGTAGCCTCTTTGTGGTTATTGTTATTGCCGTTGTTGATATTGTTTGTTGTTGGATAGGACAGAGAGAAATGGAGAGAGGAGGGGAAGACAGAGAGGGGGAGAGAAAGATAGACACCTGTAGACCTGCTTCACCGCCTGTGAAGCGACTCCCCTGCAGGTGGGGAGCCGGGGCTCAAACTGGAATCCTTATGCCAGTTGTATGTGGATTTTTAGGAAAAAAGAAATTTAGAAGTTAAACATAAATGGATAGTACGGTTTGCAAGGAAGAAATGATACATATAGGATCATGAAAAGAATATCAGTTTAGTTATATGGAATTTATGAACACGTTTAATGTTACTGATAATACATATACTGATTTCTCTTTTCCTCTCACAAACACAGTAATCATTTGTTCATATGCACACAAATGTAGACTGTGTGCACATTTGCGCACATGTATATATACACTAATTAGAACGTGGATGAAGTTTTTTAGGTCATTAATTACTACATAGATCTTAGTAAGACAATCAGTTGCCAAATGTTTCAGTGAACTACTTCAGTAAATTTTGTCCCTTCACAGCCGAGTTATAAAATCCATCAACTAGTAATTGGCATAATCTAAAACTGAGAAAACAGATTGTACACATATGAGGAAAAAGAAGAATGGTAGCAACTAAAGACATATTCTTGAGCAGCAGTATCAACTGAATTTAAAATGTTCCATCATAGCCAAAACACTAGAAATAGTTGAAAGTGTAATGATGTTTCTAAAGGTAGCAGAATATACCATCCCAAATATGCCTCTTTGGCATAAAGATTATTCAGAGCTGATTGCTTTGAGAAAATGCAGACACTGAAGTCAAGCACTGAAAATAATAAGGATTACCCTTTTGTAAAGGATATCTGCATTTGCAAATGAAATTTTCATCAGAAAGGGGACCTGTACCAGGAAGTGAGCTGTACTACAGATAACTTTTCCTCTGAGAGACTTTTCTGTATGCCAGGCAAGCTTTATTTACCAAATATTTATTATTTGCACCTACTAGTAAATTGCCTACATCCTTCCTTCCCAATCCCAGGACTTCTTTCTTTTTTTTTCTTTCACAGAATATCCTATTTAAGATGATAACTTGGGCCATCTTGAGGTGTTGCTCAGTTTTCCTGGGTTTGTCCTAGATATACAGAAGGGATGCATATTAAACTTTTGTTTGCTTTTCTTGTAAATAAGGGATCTCAGTCAAGAATGCAGAATGGAGGGAGGGGAGCAGTAGTGCACCTGGTTAAGTGCACACATTACAGTGCACATAAGGACCCAGGTTCAAGCTCCTGGTCCCCACCTGCAGGGGGAAATTTTCAGTAGTGGTGAAGTAGGTCTGCAGGTATCTCTTTCTCTTCCTCTCTATCTCTCCCTCCCCTTTCAATTTCTGTCTCTATCCAGTAATAAATAAATAAACATTTTTAAAAGAATGCATAATGGTGAATAAAAATATTTTTCTTTTAAAAAAATTTTTTTTAATTTTATTTATGAGAAAGATAGGAGAAAGAAAGAACCAGACATCACTCTGGCACATGTGCTGCCAGGAATTGAACTCGGGACCTCATGCTTGAGAGTCCAAAGCCTTATCACTGTGCCACCTCCCAGACCACAAGAAAAAATATTTTTCTACCCTGAACTTTATTCAGCAAATGAATTAATAGTCATCATCCAGAGTATGAGTACTAGAGTAGAATCTGGCTTTAAATTAGGATAAGCAAATGCCAGGGAATGCAGTCATCCCTTAACTAGAGAAGGACAATGAAATCACTAACATCCCAGTGATTTCATAATAATAATTAATAATTATGGTGATTCAAATATATTCTGTCTGTGTTTTCTGTGTGATTGGTCTCCTCCAACATGTCAGATAGTCTTTTTGTTAATATTGCTTTGCCAGAAAAGCTATGACATATTTTTGCATAGAAAAACAGATTTTTTTTTTCTGACAACCCAATATGTTCAGAGTAGACATTTTCTAGTGTCATCTTGTTATAGTAAACTAAAGGTCAGTTGAAACCCTGCGGGGTTTGGGAAGTCTGTTCACATTGTTCGCAAAATACAGATTACTTTCATTGTGAAAACCTTAAAGGCTAAGATAAAGCTCTTATCTTTGTCTCAGTTATTTACCTTTCTCATAATCACAGAAGTAATCAATAGTCCCTTTTTTATGACCTGGAAGTCTGTAGTTGGATGGAGATTTATCACCCTGTGTGGTTGTGTTGTTAATGAAGAGGCTCTAGAAAAGAAATAACTAATTTTTTGTCCTGGTAAGTCTTTTTTCCATGATCCATCGTATTAATTAAAATTTTATAACCAAATCATATTATTGCTTATAGCTTCCTTTAAAAATCTAAAATAGAATAAGACAAGGACATATGAATTTAGTTGGCACTAATAGCAAAAAAAAAAAAAGAAAGAAAAAGGATGTCATACATAAAATAAAAAACCCCAGTAAAATATTTAAGATGCAATTGCAAAGGTCAGGAATAATGAGTTTTCAGTTTCTGGACTAATTCTGTGGTAATGTTCTCTGTAATCAATATCTTGTACATAATTAAAGTACCAAGATTGAGTTTTAATGAGTGGCTTTCAATGATTAGAATGTCCCCATATCCATCTCAATGAACATTAAGAAAGAAAAATGTTTTTATAAAGTCCCTGAAGTTGACTGGTCATGTTTATTGTGTGATGGATGACTTAGAATATTTCCCTTACAATGCTTTTGGAGACTAGACGTATCCAAAGAAAAATCAATTAAGTTGATGAAAAGATGCAAATAATTTATTATTTATTTTGCATTTATAAGTATCAAATATAATTCATTTGTAATTTCAAAGCTCATAATAGACTTTCATCATTTGTATGGTTTTTACCATGTAGGATCTCCATATAGTTAAGCTTTGCTCTGTTCATGGATTTCCGTTATTATCAGTCCTTATTATTGCATGTTTCCAGTTGAAGGCTTCTTTCCTTTTTCCATCAAGTCATTTTTTTGTGTGTGATTAATAGTGAGTTTTAAGGTTGTAATTTTACAGGATATAATTCCACACCACACCCACAACCAAAATTCTGTGCCTCCATACTCCCAATGATAAACACCATAGTTCCCACAAAATATTAGAGACAGTTTGTTTCTGTTTTACTTTTATTTCTTTTTTATTATTTTTATATTTATTCCCTTTTGTTGCCTTTTTTATTGTTGTAGTTATTGTATTGTTGTTATTGATGTCGTTGTTGTTGGATAGGACAGAGAGAAATGGAGAGAGGAGGGGATGACAGAGAGGGGGAGAGAAAGAAAGACACCTGCAGACCTGCTTCACCTCCTGTGAAGCAACTCCCCTGCTGGTGGGGAGCCGGGGGCTCGAACCAGGATACTTACACTGGGCCTTGTGTTTTGCACCACCTGCGCTTAACCCACTGTGCTACCGCCCAACTCCGTGTTTTTATTTTCTTTTGAAAGTTCATGTGTTTCCGTACTCTAGAGTCTACATATGGGTGAAACCATTCAATAGTTGTCTTTTGTCTCTTATTTTGCCAAGAATAATCACTTCTAGTTCCATCCATTTTGTCCCAAAGGAAACAAAAATAACCTTTTTTGATTGTTGACTAATATTCCATAATATATATTTATATATATATTTACATATATGACACTTACTAGAAAATGTCTGCTCTCTATGTATAATATGTCATATCATTTTAGCATATATATATCCATTAACTTCTTTAGCTAGTCATCTGTCGATGGGCATTTAGATGTTTTTATATTTTGACTACTGTAAAATAGTACAGCTATGAATGTAGGGGTGCATTATGCTCCTTCATGTGGGTGTTTTCAAGTACTTTGGCTAGATGCCTAAGAGCATCAACACATATTTTCATAGAGTTACAAAAAAAAAAGTTGTCTCAGTATGTCTGTGTGAACTTTTCCCCTTGGACTTTGCATAGAACTGTTTGAAGAGTTGAAGAGTTCAATCCCTCAGTTCAATCATTTCCAGAGAGCTAAGTCTCCATGGAGGTTCCCCCCCACCCCACCCTTCTAGATTCTTGGCTGAGATACCCTCTGTAGTAGAAGATAGGAACAAATCAAACATAAATAGCTAGGATCAAAATTAAACAAAAATAGGTGCAAAACAAAACAGACACATATTATTTTATTTATTTATTGTATTAGTGTTATGATTTTTTTCCCCACCGGTGCACTGCTCAGCTCTGGCTTATAGTGATGCTGGGGATTGAATCTGGGACCTTTGAGTGCCTCAGGCATGAAACATTTTTGCAGAACCTTTATGCTAACTCTCCATCCCATAAACAGAAATTTAATAACATACTTACCTTCTACTGCACACATGGAAGCTCAGGAGAACTGAATAACTCTGGGCCCCAACTACTTCCTTAAATGCTACTTTCAGTTAAAGACAAAAGATGTGGAGGCAGGAGCCAATTAAGGTAGCTTGTCTTGAAAAGCACAGCTTGGGGGAGTCAGGCGGTAGTGCATGGTGCAAAGCACAAGGAAAGGCTTAAGCATTCCTGTTTGAGCCTTGGCTCCCCACCTGCAGAGAAGTCACTTCAAAAGCAGTGAAGCAGGTCTGCAGGTGTCTTTCTCTCCCCCCTCTGTCTTTCCCTCTTGTCTCCATTTCTCTCTGTTCTATCCAAAAATAAAACAACAAGGGCAACAAATGGGAATAAATAAATAAATAAATATTAAAAAAAGAAAGAAAGCACAGCTTGGCTGTTATGTAGATTTAAGCCCTTCCTTCCCAAAGATAAAAATATTTCTAGCCTTTTGGTCAAATGCTATTCCTAGTACAGAGAGGAAGACATACTTATAAATGGTGGTTTCCTTTATAATTGTAAAAGCCTCTTACAAAAAGAAAACTTGGAACTAGTTTTCAATATGTCTACTGTTTCTTAAAAAGTAATCAGCCTGTGGTCCGGGAGGTGGCACAGTGGATAAAGCATCAGACTCTCAAGCATAACGTCCTGAGTTCAGTCCCCAGCAGCTCATGTACCAGAGTGATGTTGGGCTCTTTCTCCTCCTATGTTTCTCATTAATAAATAAATAAAATCTTTAAAAAAAAAAAAAAAGTAATCATGGCCTGGAAACGGATGCAATGGTAGACTTTTGAACTTGGGTCTTGGCCCAAAATTTGTCAACCCTCTGGTACTGACATGGCTCTTATGTGATTTTTGTATTATTTGAAAGGGTATTTGTTATCTTTAGTGCCTGTTGTTATATCATCTGGGATTTATTGATCCTGGAAATCTCACAAACAGTGCTCATATTTAAGCAAATTTGACTATTTCCTGGAATTCTTATGCATATTTTATTATCCATTTGTTCAAGTTTTATTAGTTTAATATAATAAATTATGCATTTTGGTAAATTTTCTCATTTGCTTAATTTTATACATATACAGAATATTTTAATAAGCAACTATGTAAAAGACATTAAAATTAAGAAATAAAACATTGTCAATATTATTTTATCATCTTTTGTACCTCTATCTAATTATATCCCAGAGCTTTTTTTTTTTAACCAGAGCACTGCTCAGCTCTGGCTTATGGTGGTGCAAGGACTGAACCTGGGACTTAGGAGCCTCAGGCATGAGAATCTATTTGCATAACCATTATGCTATCTACCCTCTGCCCTTTACTGAGTTTTATATATTAAACATTTTCATTGTATTTTATGTTTTTCCTGTATATGGATGCATCTATAAATACTACTGAGTATTTTAATGTTTCTAAACTCCATTTTCTGGGTTTTGACTTCATTAATAGTATAGTAGTATTATAATAATCATCCTGTTGACTCCAAGAATACCAGTTAATTCATTGTAGCATATTCTTTTTTAAAGAAGGTTTTTACAATTTTTTAATTAAGTTATATTTTTATTAATTGGATAGACACAGAGAGAAATTGAGAGGGGAGATGGAGGTGGAGAGGGGAAGAAACAGACAGACACTTGCAGCCCTGCTTCATCACTTGTGAAGCTTTCCCCCTGCAGATGGGGACCAGGGGTTTGAACCTGGGTTCTTGCCCATTGTACTGTGTGCGCTTAACCAGGTGTGCCACAGCCTGGCTCCTATAGCATATTCTTCGTATGAAGAAAGCTTTGGGTTTACAGTACAGTTGTTGACACATACATAAAATTTCTCATGTCACCATGATAGGTGTCTGCAAAACACTCTCATTTCCAACCTAAGTCCTTTTCTACCATCATGCACTAGGAGCCTACGTCCCTCCCTTCACCCAACTTGGAGCCTCAGGCCTGCGAGTCTGGCGCTGTACTCATTGTGCCACCTCCCCTGACACTTTTCTTTCTTAAAAAGTTGAATTTTCACATTTAATATAAATCTCCTGTGAATACATGGTTTGCAAATATTTGCTGCAGTGACTTGCATTTTCATTCTCTTGAGTTACTCATGAATATATATATGAAAAGAGAGTAGAACACAGCTCATAAGGTGGTGCCAGGGATTGAACCTGTGATCTCAGGCATACAAATTGGTGTTTAAACAAGCTAAGCTATCTCTTCTGCCCTTTTAATCAATGAATTCTAATTTATTAATCTTGATGGAGGCTGATTTTGCTATCTTTTAATGGACTTATATGGAAATTGAGAGGGAAGGGAGATAGGGAGAAAGAGAGACTTCTGCAACACTACTTCATTGCTTGTGGGGACTTGAACCTGCGTCCTTGTGCATGATTCCCTGTGCCTTCTACTAGCTGTGTCACCACCACACCCTCTGATAATTTGGGTGTGTGTGTGTGTGGGGGGGAGTTCTGGTCTCTTTTTCTTTTTGTTTACCAGAGGTTTCCTAATATTGTTGATCCTCTGCCCACCTAAACCTACCAGTTTTTGGTTTCATTCTACATTGTTTATGATTTGAAGTTCTGCTTTATCTTTACTATATTCTTCCTTTTATTGCATTGGGTTTGTTTTGCTCTTCTCTTAAGTTTTGACAGTATGACTTTAGATTACTTACCTGAAGCTTTTCCACTTTTACTAAACTATTTTAATGCTTATTATTATTATTATTTTAATTGCCACCAGGGTTATCTCTGGGGCCTGATGCCAACACTACAAATCCACTGCACTTAGTGGTCATTTTTTCCCATTCATTCATTCATTCATTCATTCATTCATTATTTTTATTTGATAGGAGAGAAATAGAGGGGAGAATAAGATAGGGAGAGAGAAAGAGAGACACTTGCAGACCTACTTTACTGCTCATAAAACATCCTCCCTGCAGGTGGGGAGTGGGGGCTTCAATGCATGATAATGTGCATGTTCAGCCAGCTATGCTACTGCCTGTCTCCCAGTGCTTAAATTTCGCTTTTAGTACTGCCTTGACTGTGCTCCACACAATTTGAAATGTTACATTTTCATTTTAATTAATTCATAGCTATTTAAATTTTTGAGGCCTCTGTGACTCATGAATTTTTATTTTTTTATTTTAGTTTTTTTAAAGTTTCAAATTAGTTTCCAAATATTTGGATTTTTTCTTGTTATCCTTCTGTTATTTATTTCCGTAATTATTCCCTTAAGATCAGAGAGCACGATCTGTATGATTAAAGTTATTTTAATTTGTGAGATTTGTTTAATGAACTAAGATGGTCTTCTTGCTGTAATTTTTACAAAGGGTTGAAAACAAAGTGCATTAAACTCTTCTTGGATAGAATGTTCTGTAAATGTTTATTAGAGTCTGTTGGTTAATGGTTCTGTGTGACCTTGCTAATTTTGTATTTGGTTGTTCTATCATTTCTTGAGAGAGGAGAGTGTTGACCATTTCTCTTATGTCTTTGTTAAGTGGAACCCAGGATATTAAATGTTTTCAAGAGGCACTGAAATTAGAGATTACTACTTGGAGGTCTGATAGGAAGTATATGGCACATCTTAAGGGCCCCCATGGGGAGATCAAGGCAGAGAGCTTGAGGAGCAAAACTTGGGGTTCATGCCTTTATTAAAGTTTATTAAAGGGTGGATTGTTTTAGCATCCCTGGATTAGGACCAGATCAGTTGAATCAGACAAAAAAAGTAGAGTTTTTTAAGGCCTATAGGGTTCTTATCTAGTCAGATTAAGTCTCCTGCAGATTTGACAATCAAAATGGATGCCGGAGTACAAATACTATGGAGTAGCTTAATTAAATTCTCAACAACTCCAATTGTAATTGTAAATTTATCGATAATTTTTCAATTCTACCCATTTTGTTAAACTTATTTTTCAGTTCTATTTTCTTGGTGAATCCAGAATGAATATAGCAATATCTTCTTGTTAGATTGACCCAAAAATTTTCAGAAAACAACATTAACAACATTGATTTTTGTCTGATGAGACTCATATTGGACTTTGGATCTATACAATAATGCATCTCTGTTCTAAGATGCTTGATTTCTGGTAATTTGTTAAAGAATTAAAATAAAACTAATATGCTGGTATAAGCAATTGGTGCTATAAATTCTTTTAATCACCATTGTATCTATAGTTTTGATGTATTTTAATTTTCATTCATTCATTTGAACATGTTTTTAAATTTATCTTGAGAAATCCTCTTTGACTCATGTTATTAATATTTTAATAGAGACAGACAATGAGAGTGAGTGAATAGTTTCATTATTTTATTTTATTTTATTTTGCTTTATTTTTACCAGAGCACTGCTCAGCTCTGGTGGTGCAAGGGACTGAACCTGGAACTTCTGAGCCTCAGGCATGAGACTCTCTTTGCATAACTATTATGCTATCTACCCCTGCCCTTAGTTTCATTCTTTTATATTAAGAGAACATGCTCTGTGATTTCATTCTTTTAGCTTGATTAGGTTTGGGATTTATTATTCATATTCAGGAGGATATGGCTTAATTTTATGAATAGTCACTGTATACTTGAAAACAATGTAAGTTTAGGTAGAATATGTTTACTTTTTTATGTTCATTTACTTTAGTCATTCATATTTCACATATGAACCATTGGGTAGTTGTCTTTCAACTCTACTTATTTCACTTCTAATCACCTCCAGTTGCATGAATTTTGTCCCAAATAATATAATCTCATTTTTATGATTGAAAAGTAGTATTCTATCAAATGTATATCCCATAACTTCCTGTTGTCAAATTGATTTTACTTACCTCATTAGTTAGTAAAATTATTCTGTTGTTAGGAAGACAGCTTACACTTATTAACAATATAATTAGCAGTATATAAGATTACCAGATAGTGGGGTTGAGGAGATAGCATACTGGTTATGCAAAAAGACTTTCATGCCTCAGGCTTCAAAATTACAGGTTCTCTCCCCAATATGACCATAAGCAAGAGTTGAGCAGTGCTCTGTCTGGTTTGGTCTATCTCCTCCCAGCTCCTCCCATCTTTCTCTATCTCTCTCTATCTAATTAAAATAAAGTATATTTTAAAAATAGGTTGCCAGACAGGGAGAAGTCTATATGGAAACAATAGTAAGGGCTGAAAGAAATCCACCCTAGAATGTTGACCCATCAAAGGTACCTATTACTTTATCAACCTGAAAACTTTGGCAAGGATCTCATATCAAAGTGTCTACTCTTTTCCTTCTTTGAGTCATGTCCTTCTTATGTGTTCCTCATTCACACGAAGTCAGTAAAAAGAAGAGTTTGTAAACTGGGGTAGGTTGGCTGATCATTAGGTAGCATTCAAAGTAACGTTCTTGTAGGTCATAAGAACTATGGGACATTGTATGTTACTATTGTCATAAGTCCATTTGAGCTAGCTTTTATCTGAGCCCAACAGTCGGCTTTATAGAGGAAAATCATCTCTACCTTCTTTCCCTTAGGTAGTGGTTCCCCATTATCCATCCTCCCATCCATACTTTGAAGTACTGCCATCATCTAGAAGAGCTCACAATGTTGAATCAGAAGAGTCTACAGTGCTCAAATGATCCACCCCTTCAGCCTCACAGTAATGACCAAGAGGATTCACAGGTCACCAAAACTCTGGAGAGCTCTCTCTCCTCTGATTCTCTAGTGCCTGTCTCTGTGAAGGAGGCCTCTGGTGCTGGTATAGCCAGTACTCCAGAGGTTCCTCAGGGTATCGGCATCTCTGCTACTTCCATGATAGCCACCTCTTCAAGTTCCTGTAGTGATGATGATGATGATGATGATGATGTAGGAGAAGGAGAAGAAGAGGAAGGAGAAGGAGGAAAAGGAGGAGAAATAGTATTAGTGGAGGAGGAAGAGGAGGAAGGAGAAGTAGTAGTGCTATTAGTAATAGAAGGAGACGAAGGAGAAGAAGAAGTAGTATTGGTGGTAACAGAAGAAGAGGAGGAAGAAGAGGAGGAGGAGGAGGAAGAAGACGAGGAGACGATAAAAGAAGAGGAGGAAGAAGAAGAAGTAGTAGAAATAGAAGTAGTAATAGGAGACAGTGATGAAGAGGAAGAGGAAGATGAGGAATATGAAGATGAAGACGACGAGGACGAGGACGAGGACGAGGATGAGGATGAGATAATATACATCTCTCAGCCTCAACCAGACCCCAGGAATGCGCGCGTAAGTTTTCAAGACAGGGACATGGATTTTCTGGTGAATTTTGTGCTGTTCAGTTGTCAAATAGAAGAGCCAATGGTAAAAGAAGAAATATTGAGGATTATCATCAAAGGTTATGAAGACCAATTCATTGAAAGCCTCTGAGCACATGGAAATCACCTTTGGCCTTGATGTGGGGAAAATAGATTTCATCAACCACTGCTATAGCTTCCTCATCAAATTTAGTCTCACTTATGATGGGATACCAAGTGGTGAAGTGGGCATTCCAAAGGCTGGCATCCTGATTCTTGTTTTGGTAGTGTTTTTGAGGGCAGCTGTGCCACAGAGTAGAAAAATCTTGGAAGTTCTGGGTGTGAGGGGATCATATCCTGGGGTGAAGCACTTCATCTTTGGGGAGCCCATGAAGTTCTTTACCAATGATTTTATGAAGGAAGAATATCTTGTGTACGGGAAGGTGGCCAGTAGTAATCCCACCAGATTTGAATTCCTATGGGGCCAAAGAGCCCATGCTGAAACCACCAGGATGAAAGTCCACAGTTTCTGGTCAAGGTTTGTGGTATTGACCCAAGTTCTTTCCCAGTTTAGTGTGAGGAAGCCTTGCAGGATGAGGAGGTGAGAGTCCAAGCTTCTACTTCAGTTGGGACTGTCTCTAGTTCAGGGCCACTGCAGGTTCTAATGCCAACAGTAGCAGTTCCTCCTGTACCTAGAGATAATTTATTCATGCATTGTTCCAAGAGACAATTGGTGTTTATAAAATTTAGATCCTAGGAGGGGCTGAAAGCAAACACAGTTCATATGCCTATGTACTTTGTACGTGTAACTGGAAATTCTGTTCTATCATTTGTTAAGATATGTATTGTTGAAATGTTTCTCTTAATATTCATTTCATAAGCATTAAAATATCTAGGTTTATATATGATATTGGTTGCATATTTAGTATTTACATGAAGTTATACAATAAGAGTGTGGATGCATTATAAGACAAATTGTGAAACATCTCTCTTTGACATCTGGAATAAGAACATGGCATTGCTACTGGCAAGTACTACAAATGTGAAAGAAGTTTGCTTTATCGCCATTCCACGGAGCACAGGAGGTAGCACAGTGAGCATGGTGCTAAACTTGAAAGCATAAGCCCCAAGTTTAAGCCCCTGGCATCCAAGTGCCAGAGTAATGTTTTGGTTCTCTCTATCCCCATCTGTGCTAATAATCATAGAAAAAAAAAAACTAGTTTAAGGACTACTCTAGACCATCCAACACTAGCAAAGATTGAAAATCACAACTGAAGGGGCTGGGTGGTGGTGCACCTAGTTGAGAATACATGTTACACTGTGGAAAGACCCAGGTTCAAGCCCCTGGTCCCCACCAGGGGAATAACACAGTGGTGAAGCAAGGATGCATGTCTCTTTCTCTCTCTCTCTTTTCTCACCCCTTTCCCTCTCAAATTCTCTCTTCTTTTATGAAGTAAAGATACTACAAATAATTTAATCACACTCTGATAAGATTAGCACTGGAGGGCAGAAGGTAGATAGCATAATGGTTATGCAAACAGACTCTCATGCCTGAGGCTCCAAAGTCCCAGGTTCAATCCCCTGCACCACCATAAGCCAGAGCTGAACAGTGCTCTGGTTAAATAATAATAATAATCTTCTTCTTCTAGCATTTGCCCTTCTTCAGTAGCCAGTCAACAGCGTCAGGTTGAAAGCTGTCAGGAGCTGCTTGTTGCTGGCTTTGAAAGTGACTGGGATCCATGTGGATTCAGTTGGCTAGGAAGGATCCTCAGTTTCCCCAATGAATGGGTACTCACGGGATGCACCACGAGAAGGTCAATCCAATGCATCCCATAATAATAATAATTAACATTGGAATTAGGGTTTGAAGGTTGAGTAACATCAATTTAGAAGGCCTTTGGGGGTGGTCAACAATTTGTTTGGCTTTGTATGTTAACTCTCTTTTCAACCAAGTTCCAGATGCTATCAGGTTGCCTACCAGACTTCCCTGAACAGACAACCCCACCAATGTGTCTTAGAGATCTGCTTCCCCAGAGCCCTTCCCCACTAGGGAAAGAGAGAGGCAGCCTGGGAGTATGAATCAACCTGTCAATGCCCATGTTCAGCAGGGAAGCAATTACAGGAACCACACCTTCCACCTTCTGTATCCCACAATGATCTTGGGTCCATACTCCCAGAGGGTTAAAGAATAGGAAAGCTATCAGGGGAGGGGATGGGATACAGAGTTCTGGTGGTGGGAATTGTGTGAAGTTGTACCCCTCTTATCCTATCGTAAAGAAAAATTAAAAAAAAAAAAAGAAGTTTGCTTTATCATCACTGGGATTTATAGATAATAATGGGGGGAAATCTAAAATATATGTGTGTGTTTTATTTCCTCTCTCATTTAGTCCTGATTTATAAAATTCAATAATACTGGTATTAATTATCTCTTTCATGGATGTCAGAGAATTAAGTCTTAAAATCTTAGATCTAATTCTTACTAATTTATTCCACAGCACCACAGTGGAGCACCCATTCTTTGGAAGGTACTTTACTAGTCCTTGGATTGCTAATATTAAGTGATCAGTACATGTCCATAGAATTTTTGTCATATAGAGCACTATTTCGAATAGAAGGAGAATGATTGAATGTTCTGGTATATAAAGGATTAGTAAAAGAGTGGCATAAATAAGTATAGATGAACAGTCCATATGACTTTCAAGTTATATAAGTTTGGGTCTTTGGGAACATTCAGACCCTTCAGTAGGGAATGCATTAAAATGGGTCATGGGCCAGAAGAGACTAATGGTATGATGAGCAGGGACCAGACTCTGAGGTACTTATCTGAGTGTTGGTAGTCCAAACCTGAGGTAGAAAACTATTAGCTATTAGCTCTTAGTTTAGCATAATAAGTAAACGACATGCAGTTCTCACCTGAAATAGGAATGGAAAGTGACCTGCATTCTTGCCTTACCAGTGCAGTTAAACAACCCACAACCTTTATGTTTTATGGACAGGATTTCTGTAGAATCTCTGAGAAATATGGATGATACTCCCTTGAGAATAGGCATCTGTAAGGCACTGAGTTAGCACTCTGTCATGACCTAGGAGAGCCAGAACCACTTCATTCAAAAAAAAAAATTAAATGAGGTGTTCGTCAGTATAATTTGGCAAACTATAGGCAGGTACTTAAATTATGGTGGGAGCAAAAAGAACGAAGAAATTTTAATAAGTTGAGTCAGGGAGGAAAATAACATTTCCTCTACGTTTTTAGGTTCTGGATAGAGAACCTCATGCTTTTAGAATTAAGATATCTGAACAGCAGAGCAATATTGTAGATGTTTCTCTTTCTCCTGCTGTCTTTCTGTTGCTCACACTCTTTCAATAACAAGAAGAAGAAAGAAAGCAAGGAAGAAAGAAAGATCAAAAAAAGACCAAGAATAGTGAACCCTAGGTGGTAAAACTCTGGTGAAAAAAATATTTTCCATGCCTGGGTGAAGGCTCACTGGTGGATTGTATGCCTGAAGCCCTGGATCTGATCCCTGGCACTGCACAAAAACAAGACAAACAAAAACCAAAATAGAACATTATAAAGGGCAGGGCAGTGGTCTGGTATAGTCTCAGAATGTCTCTATGTCTCTGTCTCGTATGCACAATGTCTTAATTTTTTTTTTTTACAAAGACTTGGTAACTATTGGAGCCGGGTGGTAGCACAACAGGAGAGTACTAATGTTACTATGAATAAGGACCCAGATGCAAGACCCTGATTCCCACCCGCTTTGCGCCATGTGTGCTTAACCCTCTGCACTTAGCCTGCTGCACCATCACCTGACTCCCTATAATACAATTTCTAATGAACTATACAAACTTTGGTGTATGTAGCCCTGATGTCAAATGGAATATTAAATTCATTTTGATGGTAATTATTAATTTTTAATGAGTTTAAATCTGAATGTGGGCTCACTGCCCAGTGCCACAGGAAGTCTAACACTGCCATGCAGGACTTTTGCTCAAGGGAAAGGCCTTATTGCCATTGGAACACAAATGAAGGCAGGAAGAGATTCTCATATCAACCTCCCCACTCACATATCTCAAGGGACATTTATACAGGTAAAGGTGAGGGGACACATCTCAAGGAACATTTATATAGGTAGAAGGTGGGGGGACTGGAAAACTAGGAACTAGCTTCCAGAGCAAGCAGAATAGTGGCATGAGACTATCAGGTCTTTGTGCCTTCTGGACTGTGGCTTTCTGGATCACAGTGAGCTTTCTGTGAACATCCTCTTACAAAAAAATTGTGTAATAAACTTTAACTACCCTATTTGAAGGTTGAGACCAGCTGGAAAGGTTGGAGGTATGTGAGTCTCTAATCATGGACCCTTTGTATTCCAGTATATCAGTTACAGGTAATCTCCATTCTCTAGGATTGTGTCACTCAGTTTGCCTTGTTTCTTCTGGGCTGCCTTTGCAATTCCTTTCCTTTCCTTTATTTATTTATTTATTTATTTATTTATTTATTTATTTTTACCTCCGGGGTTATCGCTGAAGCTTGGTGCCTGCTCTATGAGTCCACTACTTATGGCAGCCATCTTTTCCTTTTTGTTGTTGTTGTTATTCAATAAGACAGAGAGAAATTGAGGAGGGGGAGATAGGCAGAGAGAAAGATAGACACCTATAGACCAGCTTCACTTGTGAAGCATCTTCTCTTCATATGGGAGGAACCCAGATCCTTGCGTGGATCCTTGCACTTAGTACTATGTGTGCTTAACCAAGTGTGCCACCACCCAGCCCTTCCCTATTCTTGTTATCCACCCTCAATCTGAAGAACCATTTCTGATTGCTTCCTAAATATGTATAACATTGGGGAAAGCAGTTTTCATCATATAGCACCTCAGTTCTGTCAGTCAAACAGCTGTATACAAACCCTCAAGACAATCCTGTAGGTGTGTCCCAAATTAAAAAGCTTAAATCATATTTGATGAAGCACATTTATATGGAGATTTTTAGATAACAAGCTCAAAATATTTGCAGATAACAGGTGTTTTTGTTTTTGTTGTTTGTTTTTGTTTTTCTGCACTGTCATCTCTGATGTCATCAGATATTTGGAAAATAGTGTTGAGTTGTGAGGTTTGTTCAAGCATAGTCACTATGGTGATTTCTCTGAAGTCTTTATCAAATTTGAAACAATCCAAATCCACCCATTTGTGTTAGTCCCAGCAGAGAAACTTAGACTGTTCACCAGTCTTTGCATGAAAGGATAAAGTTTTATTTTGCTAAATTGTAAAATATGAAATTGGAGGACTTTTTTTATTTTTGTCCCTCAAATCAACCTGACCTCCCATCTTAGGGCACTTTATATAGTCTACAGAGGAGGGCATGGCTAGAAATCTGAAACCTGGCTATATGAAGGCTTATAGTTTACCATTTCTTAACAAAATTAAATTTAAAATCAATACCTAGTGGTCTATGTGATACCTCCTACAGAAGGGATAGATGGATGGATAGATGGGTAGATAGACAGATGTGTAATATATAGGTGTGTATGTTGAGTAAGGTGGAATCTGTAATGCTTCCTCACTAACTTCAACTTATTTTACCAAATAAGCACAGTAAAATTTAATTATGTGCAAATTGTCAAGCTTTAATAATTATGGCAGGGTATTTTGCATAAGCACAGTAAGAATAAAGATATCCATATAGACTCTTCAAATTTTCTTTTCTGGAAACTTGACCAAAAAAACTCAGACTGAACTCTTAATTATCTTTTGGCCTGTAACATTTGAATGTAACACTTGACTGAACTCAGGACCTCATGCTTGAGAGTCCGATGCTTTATCCACTGTGCCACCTCCCAGACCACTCTCTGTGAGTTTTATCTGCACACCAACCTTCTTTAAATAATGAGATTTAGATTTTGAATTGCTATTCTAGGGGATTCAGATTTTTGCAGATCTTAGGAAAGAGTGAGTGCATTTTGTATTAGGATTTAGATTTTTGAGCCCAGAGAATAAATTGTCTAATGTAATAAAATGTCTAATGTAGTCCCCTGAACCTTTAATGCGCTTGCCTGTTACAACTACCTCCTCTTGAGTGTGGCAGGGTTGGTGATTTGAATATAACAACTAGAATTTGGTGAAACTGATTATATGCATATCCCCGATAATATTATATTGTGTCATAGAAGAGCATCGTGCTTTTATTACAGATACCACATACTACTCTGTTTTGCTAGAAAACTTGCTCTCACTCTTCTTCTGGCATTGAAGAAGAAATCTGCTATGCTGAACAGTTCTTCGAAGAAGGTCATATAGCCTAGAATCATAGGTTGTCTTAGGAACCATTAAAACAGAGTTCTCAAGAGCTAGGAGGAAAATAAGCTCATAGTCCTACAAGGAGAAGAAAATTATTTTTTCCAACAAACTGAGTGACTTTGCCAGTGAATCTTTTCCATTCAATCTTTGAGCTAGGAGAAAGCTTAGTTAACACCTTTCCATTTCAACCAAGAGACACCCTCAAGCAGAGAAAAAGTAGTTTAACTATGCCTAGACTCCTGGTACACAAAGAACTATGAGATAAAAATTGTGTGTATGTATGTGTGTGCATTTCCATAAAATACGTACTTGAAAAAACTCATACAACCCCCAGCTCCCCACCTGCAGGGGGGCTGCTTCACAAATGGTGAAGCAGGTCTGCAAGTGTTTGTCTTTCTCTCTCCTCCTCTCTGTCTTCCTCTTCTCTATCAATTTCTCTCTGTCCTACCCAACAACAACAGCTATGACAACAATAGCAATAACAACTACAACAAGGGCAATAAAATGGGAAAAATGGCATCCAGGAGCAGTGGATTTGTAGTGCTTTATTACGCAGTAATAGGAAAGGAATATATGAAGAATACTGTATGTTTCCCCATGTAGTACCTCAAGTGAAATTTGTTAAAAATAATTTAAAATATGTTTTATACTGGGTAAGCCACCATATGGTTCCCCAGTATGAATTTTGTCTTATAGCCTGCCTCAGGGTCTGGTCTCTGACTGCCTTGTACTCCCATTGTTCTATTTCACATTAAAGGTGTTTCGTGACCCAATACAAAGACTGCAGTAAGTGAAATCAAGAATAAGCTAGGAGGAACATTTCCAAGGAAGCCTTAAATTGGAGACAGGAGCCCAAAAGACAATCTTAATGAATTAGGACTGAGAGGAACAACAGCACAGAAGAAAGAGGTCACAGTGGGACCTGCCAGTGTCTGTGTTTATCCTCAACTGCCTCAAGCAGAGCTCTCTGACTGAGCCATGCTCTCTGCCACTCTTCACGGCTCTGAGGGACTTGAGGACTTTGACTGGAGGTTTGCAGTCAGGGCTCAGCAAGGAGGGATTCCCAGCATATCAAGCAGCAGAATTGTGTGCTTAAGCACAACACAGCACCTCCCAAGAGTACTGAGCTTGGAACTAAGAGCCCTGCCCCTGCTGTTGTCCCCTGGAAACCCCAGGCAGCGACCACCGGATGTGCCTCCCATGGACTTCCTACTCCAGCACCTGAGGAGAGAGGGCTGTGTGCAGCTGTGAGTGAGCTCAGGTCTGCACAAGAAGGAGTCGCAGGTGCTGTCAGGGGTCAGGTAAGGCGCTCAATGGGGTCTGAGGAGACCCCTCGGCACAGAAAGCTGAAGCCCCTAGAGAAGAGCCCCAAGCCACCCCTGGGGGTCCCGGGCGGCCGTGACCGTGGGGCCGAGGTGTGTGGATCTGATGGTGGTGAGGGGCCTCTTGAGGGGCTGGAGGAGACAGTCTCTGCACCTGTCAGGAGCCAAGGGGCCTGAGGGAGGGGGTTCTTGGGGTCCCCCTGACCAAACCACACACAGATGTATCCATCTGGAGGCCCTGGGCGGTGGTGTTTAAAGTGCACGTGACTGGTTTGGGGCTGGAGGGAGCCTAGGGGTACGGCCTGGTCTTGGTTGTCCTGTGAGCCAAGGGAGGTGCCCTGAGCCCAGGGGGTGGCGCCCTGAGATACCTGGCTGAATTTTTAGAGTTGCACCTGCCTGGGAAGGGGGTTATGGCAGCCACTAGCCCCGTTTTCAGTCCAGGAAGCCCAGTGTCTTGGAGACTTGCTTTCTCTCTCTCTCTCTCTCTCTCTCTCTTTTGTTTTCTCCAGGGTTATTGCTGGGCTCGGTGCCTGCACAATTAATCCACTGCTCCTGGAGGCTTATTTCTTTTTCCCTTTTCTTGCCCTTGTTATTTATCGTTGTTATTATTGTTGTTGTTGTTGCTGTCATTATTGTTGGATAAGACAGAAATAGAGAGGGGGGGAAACAGAGTGGAGGAGAGAAAGATAGACACCTGCAGACCTGCTTTACCGCTTGTGAAGCGACCACCCTGTAGTTGGGGAGCCGGGGGCTCTAACCAGGATCCTTATGCCAGTCCTTGCGCTTTGCGCCACGTGTGCTTAACCCGCTGTGCTACTGTCTTGGCTGGGATCTACAATAATAATAGATGACAGCGGGCAGATTACCGAGTAGTATCCAATTTGTAGAACAGTTCTCACAATTGTGGGACTAGCCAACGGATGATCTCAGGGCGGTCACAGTCCTTTCCTCTTGTCAGCACTGAGAGGACCAGGGAAAGCATGGAGGCTGAGGAGACCCTTCGTTATTATGGGATGATGAGAATGGGATGGGGTGGATAGACCCTGGAGGGAGGAAGTCTGTCTCACGAATTCAATATGCTCTGAAAGGACCGGAGGAGGGATGGCATTTAAGGAGAACCTGTCCTTTCTCCTGGAGACGCAGGGCTTGTGGGGGAACAGGGGTGTCTCTATAAGGAGAGGATTTCATGTGCTCAATAAAATGTTTTGTCATTAGAGTTTTAACCCACAGTAGGTGCCATTGCATTCTGTTTGAAAAACATATTCACTGTATAAGAATGTAGTCCAGAGGTCACTGGCATGTTACGACAATAGGGGACAATATAGATAGATATGACTCCAAACAACTCATGCATGATTTTTACTGTAAGCAGAAAAACTCAGATTGAAAGTATAAGGACCCAGTTTGTGCCGGATTTTAAAATGAAGGCCCCCCAAGACATTGCTTTCCAACCACATAATTGACAATCTAGGGTCACCTAAAGTCCTTCCTTACCTCATTTTTATACAGCTTTAAATGGGTTTTTATTTAAGTAGCATTGGTGTGCTATGCCCTTTGTTTGGAGTCTGGGCATAATTCAGTATGTGTATGTTTACTGGTCTGATCAGCATCAAAAAAATTTACTTTCAGGAGGCCAGTTGGTGGTGTACCTGTTGAATGCACACATTACCATGCACAAGGACCCAGGTTCAAGCCCCCAGTCTCTACCTATATGGGGGAAAGCTTCCTGAGCAGTGAAACAGTGCTCAGGTGTATTTCCCTCTCTCCTTTTCTACCTCCCTTCCCCTTCTCAATTTCTTTCTGTACTATCAAGTAAAAATAAAGAAAGAACAAAAAATTCCATTGGATGTGGTAGATTCACAGTGCAGGCAATAACCCTGGTGGCAATTAAAAAAAAAAAAGTACTTTCCACCTAACATCAGTAGTAGATCCTGCCAACCACTGCTATGATATCTTCATCATTGGGCCTTACTTATAATGGGATACCAAGTGGTGAAGTGGGCATTCCAAAGGCTGGCATCCTGATTGTCCTGGTAATGCTCTTCATGAAGGGCAGCTGTGCTACCGACAAGGAAGTCTGGGAAGTTCTGGATGTGATGGGCTTATATCCTGGGGTGGAGCAATCCTCTGTCAAGCTCCAGAAACTCATCACCAATGATTTTGTGAAGGAAAAATCTTGCAGAGTTACTGGTACACCTAGTGTACCAAAAGGTAGCCAACAGTGATCCTGCAAGATTTGAGTTCCTGTGAGGCCCACGAGCCCATGCTGAAACCACTAAGATGAAAGTCCTGGAGTTTTTGGCCAAGGTTAATGGTATTGACCCAAGGTCTTTCCCAGTTCAGTATGAGGATGAAGAAGAGAGGGTCTGTGCCTATTTCAGCAGAGATTGTCTCTAGTCCCATGGTCACTGCAGGTTCTAATGCCAAGTCTAGCAGCTCCTCCTTCATCTAGAGCAGTCTGGGATGATTCCCTTGTGCATTTTTCCAAGAGGCAGTTAATGTTTAAAGAATTTAGATTAGAGATGGGGCTAAAAGGAACACAGTATATATGCCCATGTGTTCTTGTTTTGTATGTGCAACTGGAAAAGTCTTTTATTTATTAATGCATGCAAAATGTTTCTCTTAATGTTGTTTTCATTAGCATTAAAACTTTTAGGTTCATAAATTATATTGGTCCCATATTTAATGTTCAAATGAGGTTATATTATGAAAGTTTGCAAGGTTTTATTTTATTCATTTAAATTCCTTTTTTATTATTAGAGAAATAATGATTAACAAGACAGTCATTGTCATATGGCTACAATTTTTTGGGGGGGAGGGAGGGTTTACAATTTCTTATCCTTCCATTTTGGGTGTCTGCACATCAGTCCCACCATCAACTTAGGTCTTCCGGCACCATAAAGCATTGAATCGGAAATACCTTCTCAGTCTGCTTCTCCTGCCCCCACCCCATGCCCTAGGTCTTGCTTCAACAGATTACATCTAGTACAAGTTTGACCCTGTATTTTGCCTTTCCCTCCTTGTTTCTTTAATTCCAGTGCTCTGGTAAAAACACAAACAAACAAACAAGAACAACAACAACAAAAGGCCCAGCTCTGGTTTATGGTGGTATAGGAGATTAAACCTGGAATTATGGAGCCTCAGGCATGAGAGTCTCTTGAGATATTCTGGTACTCATCCTTCTTAGGGCTGGTCTCACTTAACAGGACTGCTTCAAGTTCAGTGTGATGAAGTAAAGGAAGTTTTTTGTTTGTTTGTTTGTTTGTTTTTCTCCAGGGTTATCCCTGGAGCTCAGTGCCTACCCTACAAACCCACTGCTCCTGAAGGCTATTTTTTCCCCTTTGTTTATTGTTGTTGTTGTTGTTGTTGTTGGATAAGACAGAGAGAAATCAAGAGAGGATGAGAAGACAGAAAGGAGGAGAGGAGGATAGACACTTGCAGACCTGCTTCACCACTTGCGAAACGACCCCCCTGCAGGTGGGGAGCAGGGGTGGGGGGCTCCAGCTGGGATCCTTATGCTGCTCCTTGTGCTTCGCCATGTGTGCTTAACCCGCTGTGCTACTGCCCGGTCACCAAGGAGGTGGTTTTATCATTTTGATGGTTGAGTAGTATTCCATTGTGTATATATACCACAGCTTGCATAACCACTTATCTGGCCCTGGGCATCTGGTTTGCTTCCACATTATTACAAATAGTGCTGCTGTGAACATAGGTGGACATGGGCCTCTTTTGATAGTCTCTTGTATTTGTTTGTTGTTTTGTTTTTTCCCTTTGGACAGATCCCTAGGAGAGGGATTGCAAGGTCATAGAGTAGGTCCACTTCTAATGTTTTGAGGTATCCAAAGACTGTGTTCCACAGGGCTTGAACCAATTCACATTCCTACCAGCAGAGTAGAAGTGTTCCTTCCTTGCCAGCACTTGTTGTTTCTGTCCTTTCTGATATATGACAATCTCACAGGTATGAAGTGGTATCTCATGGCTTTTTATTTGTATTTCCCTAATAATCATTGACTTTGAGCATTTTTTCTGTATGCATCTTGGTCATCTGGATACCCTCTTTGGTGAAGAGAGGTCCATGTCCTCTCCCAATATTTTTATATCCCCCCCCAAGTTTTATGATCTCTATATATTTTTATTAGGGTTTTTTTTTTTTTTACAAAACTACAAAATAATGGGAAATAAATGCACAGTATTACCACCACCAGAGTTCTGTGTCCCCATTTCCACCACAGGAAATTGCAGTAGTTCTCCCAAGGTCACAGATATGGGTTGACTATTATTTCCTTACCTGTCTTATCTATTTTTGTATACACTTGCCATTTTTTCCGTGGTCCTGCCTTCCCTTCCATTTTAAGTCACACTTATTACACTATTCCTGAATGTCTTTCCTTTTTTCTTATTCTCTCTCCAGTTCCTGATGGAATTAGGTTTCAGAGCTCTATAGTCATCTTCCCCTAACATTTCTTGCCTTCTGGGAGTATGGACCAAAATTTTTTTTGGGATGCAGAAGGTAGGAATTCTGGCTTCTGTAATTGCTTCTCTGCTGGATACAGGCATTGGCAGGTTGACCCCTACCCCCAGTTTATTTTTATCTTTTCCTAGTGGGGCAGTGCTCTGGAGAAATGAGGTTACAGGGCACATTGGTGAGGTTGTCTACCCATGGAATTCAGGGTGGAATCAGTAGCATCTGCAACTTGGTGGCTTAAGTTATGAGGCAGGACAAAATATTTAATAAGTAGGAACCAGTAAGTAGGAATAGAAAAGGTGAAAATGGGGATTTTATTGTGGTAAGAAAATAGGAATCTTATTTTAGGTGTGTTCTTAGGAGGCCATGACTTTAGTGATTATTGCCTGAGCTTGACAGTGTGGAAGTGGGCTAAAAATGTTGTCTGGGAAGATGTAGTCAGAGTTGAGAATAAAACTAGAAAGCTGGATTAAGACAGAGAGTAGCTCCCAAATTTAAATAATGTATAAACTTTACTGCTTAACACATCAATCTGACACAGTATATTCATATTTAGTTCAGGGCCCTGTGTAACCTCCGAGTCCCTGTCAATCTGAGCTCAAAGTCCATGATCACAGCTGGGAACATTCTAGACTGCATTCATTTCAGGACCAGTCTTCCTCAAGTGGCAGAGTAGGATGATCCAACCTCCCTTGGGAAAGTGGGGCAGTCCCTATTATTGTTACTTTATAGTGAGGGCAAGATCCTGGAGAGGCCCTTGAAATGGCTTATGATGACATTCCTGATGGAAGTGGTCAATAATGGTGGAGAGAGGGCTCTCATAGGGCTCTTGGCCATCGTATCTATGGGGGAGTCCTCGGAATCTACTTTCCTGGATACCATTTTTTCCATTTCGATGCCCTTGCTATTGCCCTTGTTGTTGTTATTGTCATTGCTGTTGAATAGGGCAGAGAGAAATCGAGAGAAGAGGGGAGGACAGAGAGAGGGAGAGAAAGATAGACACCTGCAGACCTGCTTCACCACATGTGAAGCTATCCCTCTGCAGGTGGGGAGCCCGAGGCTCGAACTGGGATCCTTGCGCCACTTGCACTTTGTGCCATGTGCACTTAACCCACTGTGCTACTGCTTAGCCCAGATAATTCATTTTCTGGACAAGGACTTTCCCTCTTCCCCTCCCCCAACCCCAAAGGCTGCCTTCCCAATGTGGAATCAGCTAAAGGCTCCTGATTCCTTTCCTCTCTGCATTTAGACTCCTTAGCTTCAGCATGTAGAGGATCTATCCTTTTCCCTGTTAAATACTCCAAATCCTAATCAGGAGCTCTGTAAGAGGATCTGAGTGCTAAACAGAAGTAACTACATGGCACTTTGATTTGGGCAAAAAGGAGATATGTCCAGACCCCCAATTTTATCACTCCCAGAAGATAACACTCATCCTGGTGGTAGAACAGGTATAGGGGAAAATGGGTATTTCCAGCATATGTGTACAGCCTGGCATGGCATGTCAAGTAAGTAATTTCCTCTTGGCTCTCAGTGTGTCTGTTTTCAACCTGTTCTTTCCTGGGAAATTTCCTCTGTACAGTGCAGTCCAGGTGGTATTTCCTGGAGGTGCACAACAGAGAACAAGTCAACATGGGGTAATGCAGTGGGCAATGGACTGCACAGGTGGCTGGCTCAGTAGCATTCACCCTATCCAGCACCAGATACCAGTTCCCGCCTTCAACTAAAGGTCTGAGAACATATTGAGGAAATCTATGTTGGAAATGGGGATGGGGTGGGTGGGAAGCTGCTATTTCTCTTCTTCCCTGCTCACATCGGAAGTCCTCTGTTACTGATGTGATAGGTGTCCCAGACTGTCATACTTTCCTTTCCATTTTCATAGATGCCCTAAAAAAAAAAAAATCAGTGCTTCTAAAAAAAAAAAATGCTTCTGGCTCTCTAATAAACAAAACAGAGAAAGGTTCTTTTTACTATGTCTTCTGTTATGTACATGAGCATATTTTCAGAAGGATACAATTAAAACCAGGTTTTTAATTTACCAAAAACTGATTTTTGTGTTAAGCATTAGGGAGGGTTTCGGTCACATTTTATTTTTAATATGGAGATAAAAAATTGATCTGATTTCACTTTTCAGTAATGAAAATGTATTTTCCTCATTTCTCTGTGGAGATATATAAGCAAATAAGTAAATCAGGGAACCATGTATTATGAGTTTGTTCTGGAACAAGCTAATAATTTCTTTTGGTCTCTTTCACTATGCATGATATGTACCACTAAGTTTTATATAATGTAATATTTATTCATTCTTGATACCATGCCATCTTTTCCTTCTTAGATAATATTAGTTTTTCTTAGCAGTATACAAGTTAGCAAATATTTTATAATCTTTCAAGGTAACGTTCACATGCACACTCACATACAAACATTTACATGCAAAACTTTGGAGAATTTATTGTTGAGAGGGATTACAGTCATTGAAAGATTAAATTTTGTGAGAAGTAACAAGTTTACAAAATGAAATCTTCCATCTGAAAACATATATTTTTTCTCCATTAAGTTAGATTCTCATTAATTCACCTAAACAATAGCTGTGTTTCCCTCAGAGAGTTCATATACATTATTTTTTGGGTATCAGGTCTTATGGCAATTTACAAGTTATTTTTTCATTAATTTTAATCTTTCTATTATCTGTTACTACAGAGAAAGTACATTCATGCATATAAATTGAATACTTGGCAATTTTAAAAAATGTTTGCGTTGACTTAGAAGTCTTCTATTGTACATTTTCCTTATATACATTCTATTCATGTTTAATGATTACAACAATTTTTATTTTATTGTCATTATCTTATGTATTATTCTGTTTCCTAGTACTTTCTTATATAGGTTTTCTTTTTCTTTTTTGCTGTTTTTGGTTGTCTGTCTGTTCTTTGTCATCTCTAGTGTTTCACTGCTGTGGTCTGACTTTTTCAGATAAAGAGAGACAGAGAGAGCATGAAGCTTCCCACAATATAGTGGGGGCCAGACTCAAACTTGGGTCATGTGCATGACAAAGCATGCACACTTACAGGTGGGCGATCTTGCCCAACTCTAGTATCTTTATTAAGATGTAGAATGAGATAAAAGGAGATGGCACAGTGATTTATGCAACAGGCTTTCATGCCTGAGGCTCTGAGGGCCTGGGTTCAATCCTGGATTCCCCCATAAGCCAGAGTTGAACAGTACTCTGATAAAAAAATAATAATAATGTAGAAGGTGGAAGGTCTGGCTTCTGTAATTGCTTCTCTGCTGAACATGGGTGTTGGCAGGTCGATCCATACTCCCAGCCTGTCTCTCTCTTTTCCTAGTGGGGCTTTCACCTTCTGCACCCAACAGTGATCCTGGGTCCATACTCCCAGAGGGATAAATAATAGGGAAGCTATTAAGGGAGGAGATTGGATATGGAGCTCTGGGGGTGGGCATTGTGTGGAAATGTACCCCTCTTGGCCTATAGTCTTGTCAATATTTCTATTTTATAAATAATTTTTTAAAATAATAATAATGTAATGCAGTGCAGTGCAACACAGCATCAAATTGGTGATAACAGGCTTCTTTTAAATTTGTGATTTAATATTGATTTACAAAATTCTGAGATAACAGGGGTATAATTCTACACTGTTCCCACCATCAGTGTTCTGTGTCTCTATTCTCTCCATTGGAAACTGTAGTAGTTCTCCTAAGGTCACAGATATGGGTTGATTATTATTTCTATAACTATCTATTAATTTATCTCTATATATATTTGCCCATTTTTCTATGGTCCCACCTTCTCTTCCTTTATAAACCACCTACACCTATTACTACTTCCAGTGTCCTTTTTTCTTCTCTCTCCAGGTCTTGAAGGAATTGGAGTTTAGAGCCCTCTGAACATTTATTCCTATCTGGGGGTACGGACCAAAATTCTTTTTGGGGTGCAGAGGGTGGGAGTTCTGGCTTCTTTAATTGCTTCTCCACTAGACATGGGTGTTGACAGGTAGATCAATACCCATAGCCTATTTCTGTCTTTCCCTAGTGGGGTAAGGGCTCTGGGGAGGTGGGGTTCTAGGACTCATTGGTGAGGTCATCTGCCTAGGGAAGTCTGGTTGGCATCTTGGTAGCATCTGCAACTTGGTAGTTGAAAAGCTAATACTTAATAGATATAAAGCAGAACAAATTGTTTAATAATCAGGAACCTAAAGGTTAAGAATAGACCTGGTAAGCTTTGGGGTCTTCATGTTGGAAGAAGCTAGGAAGTTCATCTTAGGTATATTCCATGGGGCCCATGACTTCACTACTTTTTTATATTTATTTATTTATTTTCCTTTTTGTTACCCTTGTTTTTTTATTGTTGTTGTAGTTATTGTTGTTGTTGATGATGA
This sequence comes from Erinaceus europaeus, assembly GCF_950295315.1. Lineage (NCBI taxonomy): Eukaryota > Metazoa > Chordata > Mammalia > Eulipotyphla > Erinaceidae > Erinaceus > Erinaceus europaeus. The sequence goes on along the minus strand of NC_080185.1, from coordinate 101,062,348 downwards.
TGTCGTCGTCATTGTTAGATAAGACAGAGAAATGGAGAGACGAGGGGAAGACAGAGAGGGGGAGAGAAAGATAGACACCTGAAGACCTGCTTCACCGCTTGTGAAGCGACTCCCCTGCAGGTGGGGAGCCAGGGCTTGAACCGGGATCCTTAGACTTTACTACTTTTTGCCTGAGCCCAGCAGCTAGCAAGCAGGTGGGCTAAAAGTATTATCTGGGAATCTGGTGTCAGAGTTGATAACAGGATTAGAAAGCTAGAACACGGGGAGTCGGGCAGTAGCACAGCGGGTTAAGCGCATGTGGTGCGAAGCTCAAAGACCAGAGTAAGGATCTTGGTTCGAGCCCCAGGCTCCCCACCTGCAGGGGAGTCACTTCACAGGCGGTGAAGCAGATCTACAGGTGTGTATCCTTCTCTCCCCGTCTCTGTCTTCCCCTCCTCTCTCCATTACTCTATGTCCTATCTAACAACGATGACATCAATAACAACAACAATAAAAAAACAACAAGGGCAACAAAAGGGAAAATAAATAAATATAAAAAAATTTTAAAAAATAAAGTAAAACTAAGTAAAAAAAAAAAAAGAAAGAAAGAAAGCTAGAACAGGACAGAGAGTAGTTCCCAAATATGGGAAGAGTATAGAAATACTGTTAACTGTAAACCCCATAGGTCTGACCTAGGGCCCATGTCTGTTCATATTTAGCACAGGAGCCTGTGTAACCTCTGCATCCCTGTCAGTTTGAGCTCACAGTTCATGGCATAGCTAGGAACATTCTAAGCTGCACTCAGTTCAGAACCAGTCTACCTTGAGTAGTAGAGTATGTTGACTCAGCCTCCCTTCAGAGAGTGGGGCAATTTCTACCACTGGTATTCTACATTGAGGGCAAGGTCCTATAGAGGCCCACAAGAGGGTTTATGATGCTGTCCTGATGGAAATGACCAGTGATGGTGAAGAGAGGGATCTGTGAGATCTGTTAGAGGTCTAGGACCATTATTTCTATGTTATCTGTGTGGGAATCCTGGGATTCCCTGACTAGGACCCCAGATGATGGAGTGGCCTGGTAGTGACCAAAAAAGCCATCATTAAACTTTGCTGGTCTCTTGCCCTTTTCTAGCTTTTGTAGTTTCTCTCTATCTCTCTCTCCCTCTCCCTCTCCCTCTCCCTCTCCCTCTCCCTCTCCCTCTCCCTCTCCCTCTCCCTCTCCCTCTCCCTCTCCCTCTCCCTCTCCCTCTCCCTCTCCCTCTCCCTCTCTCTCTATTTTGTCTGACATGGGCCAGATAGAACTCAAGCAGATCTATTCGCTTACTGGTCAGAATTACCTTCTTGTATAAATTTTATTGTAAATTTTACTTTTTTCAGGGCAGAGCTGAGATAGGTGATTTTGAAAGCCTGACTATTCAGACATCATAAGCAAATCATGAGCATTGCTTCTTTCTTTTTTCATTCCATTCTTTAATTTGCTATCTCATTTCTCTGGCTAAATTTTCAAGTCAATTTTATGAAAATGGAGTGAGCATGTCTCATTTTTTTTTTCTTAGTATCTTCTCATGTATCTAGTTCCTATGCCACAAAATATAGTTTGTGAAAATGTGTGGAGTAATGGTTTTTCTGTGTGATTTAGAAAACATTACATGAGAAGCTGATTAATTATTGCTTGATTAGATAATGCAACAAGTCTCCAGTCCTGATGTGATTTAGGTGACTTAAAGATCATCTGTCAAATCTATCTTTTTAAAGAATTGGATTTTGTGAATTTGATTTATTATCTTTTAACTCGTCAATTTTACATTAATCATTATAATACTCTTATAGTCTACCTCTATGAATTTCAAGCTTCTTTCCTCCTTGTACTTTCCTGAAGATGTTTGAATATGTCAATTAAGGGCAATATTAGTAGGTCTAAATTTATTATATGGCCTTGAATACTGCTTGACCTACTTCATATAATTGATCCTGAAGGGCATAGTAAACTGTAAAAAGATATACATACATGTAAATTGTTTGTACAAGATTGCTTTTAAAAAAGTCTAAATATGCAGGGCAAGAAGTTGGTTTTTGGGTTTTGTTTGTTTTTAATTTAGATGCAGCTTCAGGCTCCAAGGGTGTTTTGCTTTGTTTGGTTGTGGTTACTAATTATAGGTTAGACACAAAACCTGGTATCAGAGAAGACTAGTGACAGAGTTGAGCTTTCTTTAGCGCTTCAAGGACAATTTCATGATAAAATATGTGTCAATATAACTGGCTAATAACAGAGATAACCAGAATCAGAGGATAGGTGTCTAACTTTCTCTCTCCCTCTCTACCTCCCTCATCTCTCTCAATTTCTCTGTCCTATCCAATAACAAAAAAAAAAAAAAAAGGCTACCAGGAGCAGTCAATTTTTAATGCTGGCACTGCACTGAGCCCCTGGAGGCAAAAAAAAAAAAAAAAGGCTAAGATACATAAAACTTAGGAATGTGCCCAAGTTTACAGATATGTGACAAAACCAAAGTTAGACTTCTGTTCTAAGTTCACTCTTTTCCAGTCTTCTAGTCTGAGATTGGTCTTCTGTCTCTTGATTCATTACTCTTTTCACTACTCTATAGTGCCTCTCAGATAAAAAGTGTCCTCTTAAGAATATTTTTAGTTATTTATTATTGGATAGAGACAGAGAGAAATTGAGGGGGGATGAGGAAAGAGACAGAGAGACAACTGCAGCCCTGCTTCACCACTCATGAAGCTTTCCCCCAGCAGGTAGAGACCAGGGGCTTGAACCTGGGTCCTCATGCACTATAATCTGAGCGCTTAGTCAAGTGCATCACCACCTGGCTCCCTGTTAAAAAGTGTCTTTAATCTGAAGCACTAAAAGCCTATGTAAAGAATGTCCTAAGTGATAATCAAATGGAATTTGGGAATTTCCTAGTGACTTCATTTACCTAGGTTTTTCACTGTTCTTAACTTCAGTGTAATTTGAGAGCTAACGTTTCTCAGGGACTGGCCTTTTGGTCCATCTCCATCTCTTTTATACATTGTAACACTTTGCTGACACCAAGCTCTTTGCAATGTCCTGCTCTGAAGCCTGCTCCTGCTCCCAATGGAACAGCCTAGTGTCATCTGTCACTCCCCTGATTTAGCATATTCTGACTTTCTGGCAGTCCCATCCCTCACCATGGACCCCCTCTAAGCATAATATCCTGTCCACTGCAAAAAGTTGGTGGAATTTTGATGCCATTAGGTATTGTCACCACATTGCATTTTTTAAGTGGGTTTGCATGTATAGTCTGATTTGGTAATGAATTTACTGGTTTTGTTGCTACCATCTCAAGAGACAGGGTTTTGATATTTGCAGTAAAACTGCAATGTTATATTGTTTAATTTTTTATCGATTTACAATGGTTAACAGTTCTATAAAATTTCTGGAGTATGGGCAGAGGGTAGATAGCATAATAGTTATGCAAAGAGACTCTCTTGCCTAAGGCTCCAATGTCCCAGGTTCAGTCTCCCACACCACCATAAGCCAGAACTGAGCAGTGCTCTATTTAAAAAAAAAAAAAAAAAAGAATTTCTGGAGTATAACTGCAATTTTATGAGATTTCTTATTTTCAAATAAAATCTCATTTCCTTACTGAAGCTTAATTTCAGTTTAGAAAGGCAAGATGATCCAAGGTGCAGAGGAGGTACAGAAGACTACTGGGAACATAAGTACATGAGTGAGCTTATCTCAATTGTTAAAACCCAAATCTCCTCCTATAAACAACAAGTTTGGAAAGAGCTTTAAAATAATTATGCAAGCATGTATAATATCTCAATTCTCATTAACTTTGGAGTCCTTCTCTGAAGTACAATATGGCTCCTTTAGATGGGCAGACAAATAATGTTCATAATAGCATGTATGCAGGTATTCAGCGTTTTAAATCTGATTTATAGCAGAGAATTATAATGTAAAGTTTTGTCAGTGCACCAGAAAAGAGAATCTTGGTCTACTGCAATTATAATGGTTATTGGAAGGGATAGAGTAGAAAGGTTCTTTTTTCCCCCCCATTTTTGTTGCCCTTGCCCTTATATTGTTATTGCTATTGTTGGTGTTGGATAGGAGAGAGAAATCAAGAGAGAAGGGGAAGACAGAGAGGCGGAGAGAAAGATAGACACCTGCAGACCTGCTTCACCACTTGTGAAGTGATCCCCCTATGGGTGGGGAGGCAGGGGCTCGAACCGGTTTCGTTATGCCAGTCTTTGCGCTTTGCGCCATGTGCACTTAACCCGCTGCACTACTGCCCGCCCCCAAGACGGGTTCTTTTGAGTGAAGTATGGTCAACACTTTCTATAAAAACGTACAAGGTTCTTGAACATATATTGGAAATCACCTGTAACATAGTAAGGTCTCAAAAATGTTGGAGAATTGTTTTTGAACTTTGTGTTCTTTTGTTTTTCTCTTACGCTCTAGCACCTTCCTTTTTTGTTATGTTGGAACTTCCTTTCCAATATTTTATGTTTCATCTATGGGATTTTGCTCTGCAGTTATCATGAGATTTATATATGAGTCTTCACTTCAAATCTTTTCTTCAGGTTGATCATGACTACTTTTGATGTCTCTCATTTTATTCTATTCACCCACCTGTATCAATGCATTTTTTTTCATGTCTTTCTGCTTCTAGGATCATTTCTTTTTGTTTAATGGGAGTCTGTTTAGTATTTTTTATTCAAGTCCAGGTTATCGTTGATGAGTTCCTTTACCTTTAGTTTGTCTATAAAAACTCTTTTCCCCTCCCTCAATTTTGAATGATAATCTAGCAGAGGATAGTATTTTCAGTTAAAAATTCTTGTTTTCTCAGAAGCAAGCAAACTTTCTGAGACTTGTGAGAACGATGGTGGTTATCTTTGGGGGTGGAAGCGTGGGAATACAGAATTTTGGTGGTGGGTATAGTGTGGAACTGTACAAACAAAAAATTAAATTAAAAAAAATCTTGTTTTCTTTCCAGCACTTGAAGTACTGTGTGCCATTCTCTTCTGGCCTGCTGTGTTTTTGTCAAGAAATCCACAGATAATCCTATAGGGAGGAAGTCCCTTTTATATGATTTATTTTTCTTAAGTGTTCTAATTATTCTCTCCTAACTTCAGTTTTTTCCACTCTGCTTATAATTATCTTGGCAACATCTACTTGGGTTTATTTTGTTTCTAACTCTTTGGGTCTTACGGATCTAGTGTTTGTTAACTTCCCCAGTTAAGGAAATTATCAGCTATTTTTTTTTTTTCAAATAAGTGCTTTATCCATTTCTTTCTATTTTCTGGGAATTCCCTAATGTAAATAACCATCCTCTTGATTTTATTCCACAAATTCTTACGGTTTGTTGTTGTTGTTCATTTCTTATAATTATCCTTTTTTTTTTTTTTTGCTGTTCTACTTAGGTGTTTTCTATTACCCTATGTTCCATCTCACTGATTTTCTATCAGCTACTTTTTAAAAAAAATCTATTGTTGATCCTGTTGAATTTTTAGTTTACCTATTATGTTCTTTGACTTTATTATTTATTTGAAGCATTCTTATATTTTCTGTATCCTTGTTGTAGTCCTCATTCAATTCATTGATTTTTCTCTTTATTCAGTAAGCATCATTAGGACTACTTAGATTCTTCAGGTAATTTACTTAGTTCTATTGCATTTAGATATTTTTTCTCACAAGGTTTTATTCTGTTCCACTATTTGTGGTATATTCATCTATCTCTTCATTGTGTTTGAAATTAAATGTTAATTTCTTTTTTAAAAATATTTTATTTATTCATGAAAATAGAAGGAGAGAGAGAGAGAAAGAAAGAACCAGACATCACTCTGGCTGGTACATGTGCTGCCGAGAAGGCTTCATCTACTGCACCACCTCCCGGACTGCATATGTTAATTTCTCTGCATTGATCAAAACAATCTTCTTTATTCAAGTTGATGTGCTGTCCTTATAAGATTATAGTTTATTGCCTACTGCCCTAGGTTGTTTGCTCAGGATGCTGAGGTGTCTAATGTTTTATAAATTGATACCTATGTACCTATATGGGTGACTAGAGCTCTGGTGCCATCATAGTGGAGGAGCCAGAGTAGGAGGAAGCAAAGTGGTCACTTCTAAAGAGTATCAAAAGTTTAAGCTTCATATGGGTCAGGCAGTTGCACACCTGGCTAACTGCACACATTACAGTGTATAAGGATTCTGGTTCAAACCCCGTCCCTACCTGCACGAGGAAAACACTGTTTAAGGTGTCTTTCTTTCTCTTTTGCCCTCTGTCTTTTCCCTTCCCCTCTCTATTTCTCTCTGTCTCTATCCAATAGTAAATAAATAAAAATATATTTTAGAAAAGATTGAAAGTTTAAGCCTCACTAAGGTCAGTGGCTAGATGAGTTGAAGGAGAGATAAGCAACTACTTTCATCTCTGTGTCATTTCATCACTAAAGCTTTTCCCAGAAATCTTAAAACACTGTGATCTGCATGTTCTCAACCCACATTTTGCCCATGAGTGTGTGCAGGAGCTGAGTAATCTGGGTGATGCTGCTTGGGCTGCTGGCAGTGGACACAGGCAAACGAAGAGCAGGTGTTTATTGAGGTCTGTGGGTGTCATCTGTAAAGCACTGCCTCCCTACCCTGTGAAATAGTTCACTTGGAACCAGGTTCAGCCCCCATAGCATTGAAGGAAGCTTTAGTACTGCAATCTCTTTCAATCTCTCTTTCTTTTTGTCTCTCCCCCCCACCCCGTCTCTATCTAAAATAAGTAAATGAATCTTAAAACAAAACAAAAATAACAACCAAAAAGCACTGCTTCCCATACAGATCTTTCTCAAGTGTTCTGACCTTGAGAGTGAGCTACAGTTACAAAAGAGAAGCAACTTCCCCTTTCTGCTTTCACCAGAGACACAAGGTCAGGCTACCAGGTCCTGGGTGCTGTGACTACAAGCAGCAAGCACCATAGGTGAATATAATCCCAGAGATGGAAAAGTGTCTCACGTAACACAGAAGTCAGTTTTAGAGAAGAGTGATTCTTGTGAGGGGGACATGTAAAGATCCCATTCAGCTCTCAACAAATTCAAATAATAAGTCTTTCCCCACGACTGAAACTCTAGTTTTCTACACCTGAACATTATATGTTGAAACTGTCAGTTACTATCTTAGATAATCATTGTGCTCCATAGATATAATCACTGTCCAGTGGCCTCTGGCTCCATGGATAGCACTCATGTGGACAGGGTGTTTCATCTTCTGGCCCTGACTTCTTGGCTGATTTCTAGCTGTACAATGTCAGTACTTGCTGGAGTCCATCTGCTCTCCCAGCACACTCTGCAGATCTCTGGTCCCCATATCCTTTTTTTTTTTTTAATGCATCTATGACTTTTTTATTAAATGATTTTCTCTGTTTTAATTTTTTTTGTTATCTTTATTTATTTATTGGATAGACACAGCCAGAAATTGAGAGGGAAATGGTTGATAGACAGAGACACCTGTAGCACTACTTCACCACTCACGAAGCTTTCCCCCTGCAAGTGGGGATTGGAGGCCTGAACCTGGGTCCTTGCACAATGTAACATGTGCACTCCATCAGGTATGCCACCACCAGGCCCAGCCCCCGGCCCCTGACCCCCATATCCTTTTGCTCTCTAGAGAAAGAACTCTCCGTCACACTTGCTTTGTGGGTTTCCCTCACTAATGAAGTTTCTACTACGCGGGTTCTTGTTTCCTTCGGTCACAAAGGAAAATACTCCATATGACAGCCATCCCTCCCACTTTAGGGGTGAGGTACCCAATAGCACCCCAAGCAAAATTTAAAAATTATCTTCTCATTCAGACATTTTTCTCCTGCTTTTTTTTTTTTCAATGAAAAGCTGAACCTCCAAGAGGCCAAGCGGTAGCGTAGCAGCTTAAGCGCACATGATGCGAAGCGCCAAGGACCAAGGACCAGCTGAAGGAACCTGTTTTGAGCCCCCAGCTCCCCACCTGCAGGGGGATCACATCACTGGTGGTGAAGCAGTTCTGCAGGTGGTTATCTTTCTCTCCCCCTCTCTGTCTTCCCTTCCTCTCTCTATTTTTCTCTGTCCTATCCATCAACAACAACAGCATGGCAACAATAACAATCATAACAAAAACAAAGGCAACGAAATGGGAAAAATGGCCTCCAAGAGCAGTAGATTCATAGTGCAGGCACCAAGCCCCAGAAATAACCCTGGAGGCAAAAAAAAAAAAAAAAAAGGCTGAACCTCCACTTACATGAACTTTTTGTAGAGTCTGCTGCTTGGCTTTCCCCCCCCTCCCCATCTTATTTTTTTGTATATGTGGGGAAGAATTAAGCCCACATCTGTATTATTCCACCATCTTTTCAGAGCTCATTCTTCCTAATGATTGCTCTTGCAGATTTGACATTAAAGTTCAAATAGAATTATAGAAAGATACTTTTTATAGACACAACACACAAATTTAAGCCCAACAATATAAAAAAAATTGTCACTAACAGAGAAAACGATACATCTTTATAAATGCTGTTCTTTTAAATTTATTCTTAGACCACAGATATTGTTAATAAAGCACTAACCCTCATTCCTCTGGCTTAAAAAATTGGATCTCACACTAGAATTACTTTTTAATCATACACACTTCAGTATACACACACTTTTACATTTTAAATGCAGATTTATGTGTAGCTATATTTTAATTTCCACTTGTGATAATATCCCATGGAAATTCTTTCAATTCAGATGTAAAAATACATGAACAAAACAATAATACAAAGGATACACTTTTTTTTAGACTCACCTATTATGAGAAAAAAAATAGGAAAAGAGAGAAAGGGTGACAGAGGACTAGAAACAGTGTTCAGCTCTGACACAATGTGGCATCAGGGATTGAACCTTGTGACTTCTAGGACCTCATTCATGCAAATTAGTACTCTAAGGAGCTGAGCTGTCTTCCTGGCCCCAAAATACTCCTTTTTTTATTTCTTTGCTTCCTGGGTTATCCCTGGGGCTTGGTGCTGGCGCTATGAATTCACTGCTCCAGGCAGCCAATTTTTTTTCCCTTCCCTTCCCTTCCCTTCCCTTCCCTTCCCTTCCCTTCCCTTCCCTTCCCTTCCCTTCCCTTCCCTTCCCTCCCCTCCCCTCCCCTCCCCTCCCCTCCCCTCCCCTCCCCTCCCCTTCCCTTTCCTTGCCCTTTTCTTTCCTTTCCCTTTCTTTTCCTTTCCCTTTTCTTTCTTCCCTTCTTCCTTTCTTCCTTCATTCCTTCTTTCCATCCTTTCTTTCTTTCTTTTTCCTTTTTACATTTTATTCCACAGGACAGAGAGAAATTGATAGGGCAGGGAGAGATAGAAAGCAGACCTACTTCACCATTCATGAGGTGTTCCTACTGCAGGTGGGGAGCAGAGACTTGAACCTGGGTCCTTGTGCATGGTACTGTCTATGCTTAACTGGGCATGCCACCACCCACCCCCTTCTCATTGCCACCCAGAATACTCTTTTTTAAATTTAATTTAATTTTTCTTTCTTTTTTTCCCCCCAAAATACTCTTAAAAGACTTTTACATTTATGTTATAAAGCAACTTACCTTCCTGTCCATGCTAAATACAATGTCAAGAAGCATTTCATGATAATCAGATAATTGTGCAGCACTGTTCAGTCATGCACATATACCAGATGGGAATAAAAATTACTATTGTACTTCTAGTTATTACTAAATAAATTTATTAGTTCATTCTGATTATCCACAAGATGGAGTTGTCTCAGAGGTACAGTTCCACATCTCTCCCACTTAGCTGTCACATAAATATATAGCAAAGCACTAGCTCCCTTCACCATAGGACACTGAGCCCCTTATCCCCCTTTTCACCCCTTCCAATTCTATTCCTATTGTAGAACAAGGCCAGATTTTATATTTTTCTTTTAATATTTTATTTATTTATTTATTTTTATTGGTTAGAGATACAGAGAAAGAAATTGATCTGGGGGGGAGGGAATACACTTGCAGCACTGCTTCACTCCTTGTTAAGCTTTTCCCCTGTAGGGAAGGACTAGGAGCTTGAACCCAGGTCCTTGCATCTTCATTCTGCCAAGTGTACCACCACTAAGTCCCAGGATTTTATCTTTCTATTTTAAATCTGATAGTATACCATAGTATGTATATACAGCTTCTTAATCCATCTGTTATTGGACATATGATTTTTGTTTTCTTTTTACAATATGAATATGGAATTAATGATAGTTTACAAGATCATAAGATTACAGAGGTGTAGTTCCACACTGCACCCACCACCACAGTCCTGTGTTCCCTACCCCAAGGATAATCACTATAGTTTTCACAAAGTTTTATAGTTTGGCTACTTTTATTTTTCTTTTGCATGTTTATTTACTTCAACTCTTTATATTACACATATGAGCAAAAACATCTAGTAGTTTATTGGGATGAAAGAAAGAAAGAAAGGGGTGAAGAAAGAAAGAAAGAAGGAAAGAGAAAGAAGAGAGAAAGGAAAAGGAGGAAGGAAGAAAGAAGAAAGAGTGAGAAAGATAAAGAAAGAGAAAGAAAGAAAGAAAGAAAGAAAGAAAGAAAGAAAGAAAGAAAGAAAGAGAAGGAAGGAAGGAAGGAAGGAAGGAAGGAAGGAAGGAAGGAAGGAAGGAAGGGGAAAAGGAAAGGAAGGGAAGGGGGAAGGGAAGGGAAGGGAAGGGAAGGGAAGGGAAGGGAAGGGAAGGGAAGGGAAGGGAAGGGAAGGGAAGGGAAGGGAAGGGAAGGGAAGGGAAAGGAGTCAGGGATTGAATTTGTAGTCTCTTGCTAAAGGATACCACTGAGCTGTCTCCACGTGTTATTTTCCCCCCAAAATCTTGGCTAATGTTAACAGTATTGCAAAGAATTTAGGTACAAATTCAAATTGGTGTTTTGTGTGTGTTGTTGCTCCTTTTCTAGTTGGCTCAGTTCTGATGTTAGGTTACTTGAAATCTTTGCTGTTTGTTAATATGGGCCTATATTGCTATAACCTTCCCTCTGAGGACAGATTTTGCTTCATGCCACATTGCCTGGTAGGTAGCCTCTTCATTTTAATTGTTCTCCAAGTAACTTTTAATTTCTCTTCATTTCTTCAGTGACCCAGGTGTTATGCAGAAGTGTGTTGTCCAGTCTCCATAGTTTCAGTGTATTTCTTTGTTTCTTTATGTGAATGATTTCTAACCTTTCTGCCTCATGGTCAGAAAAGATATTTTTATGAATCAATATTCACATATGTATTAAGACTATCTTTGTGTCTCAATACATGGTCTATACTTGAGAATGTTCCATGTGCACTTGAAAATATATTCTTAGGAGTCGGCGGTAGCACAGTGGGTTAAGCGCACACGTGGTGCAAAGCACAGGGACCGGAGTAAGGGTCCTGGTTCAAGCCCCAAACTCCCCACCTACAGGGGAGTTGCTTCACAGGCAGTGAAGCAGGTCTGCAGGTATCTATCTTTCTCTCCCCTTTCTGTCTTCCCCTCCTCTCTCCATTTCTCTCTGTCCTATCCAACAATGACATCAATAACAACGACAATAATAACTATAACAACAATGAAAAACAACAAGGGCAACATATGGGAAAATAAATAAATATTAAAAAATCTAAAAAAAATGTATATTCTACATTCTTTTTTGGGGGGTGGGGGTGATAGGTTCTGAATATACCTGTTAAATTCATCTCATCTTTGACTTCATTTAGGGCCACTATTTCCTTGTTGATTTTTTTGTCCTAATGATCTGTCTCTTTCTGTGAGTGGTGTTTTGAAGTCTCTAACTAATACTGTGCTGCTGTTGATGCCTCTTTTTTTTAATATTTGGGTGCTTGCCTATCGGGGGCATATATATTATTGATGGTTAATCTTTTCCTCTTGAATTGATCCTCTGACCATTATGTAGTGCCTAAGTCTGTTGCTTTTCACCTTCTTTGCCTGAAAAATCGAAATTTTTCTACTATTAGAATAGATGTTCCTGCCCATTTGTTTGCATTATTGACTTAGAACACCTTGTTCCAGCCTGTCACCTGGAGCTTCTGTTTATCATTCTTTTGGATGTGTATTTTCTGTGGCTTGGTGAGATTCTGAAGGAATCCTTGTTGTATTTTGTTAAGTTTTTAGGTGATTTTAGTTGTTTTTCCTAGTTGACCAGGGAGAGCAAAGCGACCCTGATATTAATCCATAGCCACATCTCTGAAAGTCCCCTATACAGATTTTTGTGCCCACTTTTTAATTGGGGTTACTTTATTGTTGTTATTGATTTACATAACTTCTTTAAAGATGTTTGATAGCAATCTCCTCTCAGCTAAGTGATGTACAAATATTTCCTTCTAACTGCTGTGTTCCTTTTTTATCCTTGTGGAATTTTCTTTCAATGTGTAGAAGCTTTTCAATGTGATAATAGTTCTATTCATTTAATCATGTCATAGGTTCATTTGCCCAGTGGGTTAAATCTTCAAACGTATCTTTGATGTTAAAGTTCTGTAGTTTATCACCAATGTTTTATGCTATGTATTTTGTAGGTTTTGGTCTAATATCCACATCTTTAATCTACTGAGTTAATTTTGGTGTATGGTGTTAAGTGATGGTCTAGTTTCATTTTTCTCCATGTGGCTGCCCAGTAGAAAAAATTGTTTTAATAACTATACTTAAATGAGATATATCTATATGCTTAGTGTTTAAAGATGGGGGAAGGTGGACTCAACATTTTGTTCACTACTCAATATTATTTTCCTTCTTTCTTAAGATTTTATATAGTCTGTTGATAATTTACATCAGAATAATTTAGATTACTATCGAAAAATTTTTTAAATATCAACCTGCACCAAAGTCTTGTATACTATCACTAAAAATACACTTTAATAAAGATCAAAACTATCTAAAAATCTACATTTTAGAACTTTTAAGATGTTCCACCCATTTTGTAAATTTCCCTAATTTAAAAGAATTCCATAGTTTTTTTTTTTTTTTTTTCCTCCAGGGTTATTGCTGGGCTCGGTGCCTGCACCATGAATCCACCACTCCTGGAGGCCATTTTTCCCCCCTTTTGTTGCCCTAGTTGTTGCAGCCTCGTTGCGGTTATTATTGCCATTGTTGACGTTGCTTTATTGTTGGATAGGACAGAGAGAAATGGAGAGAGGAGGGGAAGACAGAGAGAGAGGGGAGAGAGAGATAGACACCTGCAGACCTGCTTCACCGCCCGTGAAGCGACTCCCCTGCAGGTGGGGAGCCGGGGGCTCGAACCGGGATCCTTACTCCGGTCCCTGCGCTTTGCGCCACGTGCGCTTAACCCACTGCGCCACCGCCCGACTCCCTTTCATAGTTTTTGAAGAGTTTAGTACATGGTGAACAGTCTTCTTCCCAACCTGAAGTCTCACTATATGATTTCATATGGCGTAAATTATTATTATTATTATTCTATATGATGTAAATCTGTAAGAGTGCTATCATATGGGCACACTATAGAGAAGACCCAGGTTCAAGCCACAGGTTATAATGTGCAAGGACCCAGGTTCTCACCTACAGGGGGGAAGCTTCATGAGTGGTAAAGCAGTGCTGCAAGTATCTCTCTTCAACTATTTCTCCCTCCCCTTTTGGTTTCTCCCTATCTCTATGCAGTAAATAAGTAATAATAATAAAAAGAGTGCTATCTTTGGAGTTAGATGATTTGAGGATAAAATGTACTGATATCTACCCTGAGGATATATGGAAATGTATTCTTGGACAACAAAAATCCTATAGATAAACATTTCTTCAGTAAAGTAAAATTAGAATTAAAAAGATAAAAATAAAACACAAAGGATGCTATCTCATACCCCAGGTTTTCTATTTTTTGATTTTATCTCCATTTACTTGATTACTTTAACCAACAACTTTTATGTCTTTTGTAAATATCTATAGCTTCTATACCACATAGATAATAATCAGATATAAGGTTTCATTCATGTATTCCTTACCCTGCAGGTCTCTTACTACCTTATCCAATTCAATTGTTTTGTAACTCAGTTCTGCCCTAATTTTTAAGGAGTAATCATTTCAAATATTAACCAATTTGGATTCTACAATTAACAAACTCAATAACAGCAGATGAAATATGTAATTTCTTACATATGTTCATTGGTCTGTGAAATGAGGAGAGAGAAACAATATTGTTTTTGAAAGACTGTTACTCCCACTAACCTTTTGGTATATGAATTGGTGGAAGCCGGAGGATAATAAAAATGAGGAAAACAATGGGAGAGTCAGATAAATGAGTGTAGAAAAAAATAGGAAAGAAGTTGTTCCACAAACCATAGTGTGGTATTTGCCAACTTGTGCTTTCTTTTTTTTTTTGTTTGTTTGTTTAATTTTTATTAACTTTATTTATTGGATAGAGACCACCAGAAATTGAGAGAGTAGGGGGAGAGAGAGGGAGAGAGACAGAGAGACACCTTCAGCCCTGCTTCCCTACTTGTGAAACTTTCCCCCTGCAGGTGCTCAAACTCAGGTCTGGGTGTTCAACCAGATGAGCCACCACCCAGCTCCCCAACTTGGGCTTTTCATGTTGATATATTTGTTGCACTGATTATAATACACAGGATTTTATATATCAATTATTAAATGTATAACATAATTTGTAGTACATAGATTTTGCATTAAAGATAATTTTTAAATAATGTAATTCCAGAAGACTAATGTATAGTTAAAAACATAATGGACAACTTAAAATATGAGATTATAGGAGACACTAATTTATGGAATGACCTTTTTTCAAATACCTATGGAAATTGCTTTTTTATATACATGTATTTTTTATTTTTTTAAGTGAAAGAGAGAGAAACATCAGAGCATATCTTGGCTCTGGCTTATAGTGGTGCTGGGGATTGAAACTGGGATCTCAGAGCCTCAGTCATGAAAGTCTTTTGCAGAACCATTATGCTTTCTCTCCACCCTGGAAAATGTTAAAAGGAAAGATAGTTTGGAAAGAAACAGATGTGACAATAAGCGAGAGAGAATGTTAATCACAGGCACAGGTCAAGCAGAGGAAATAGGACATTTCTTCATTGCTAAGTTCCTAAACTTGTTTCTAATTCTCCCAAATGCCTAGTAGTATCATTGGTAATTGAAAATAATCATCAAATTAACAAGGAGCAAAATAGCACTTGTTCTTTATCTTTTCTATTTTAGAATGGTGAAAAATGATACTGGAGGAAAATAAGTGAAACAAAGTAAATTCTCAGTCTGACAGGAGGTTAAAGTAAGGTGACACTTTGGTTAAAGGAAGGTTCAATAACTGTACACTAAAATTAAGGGATGATCCAAAATTTACTATTTTTCCATTCCTCTATGGAAGTGGAAGATACTTCTGCATAGATACAGTGAGTCCTAACAAGAGACAGATGTCCAAACTTCAAAAGCAAATCATTGTTCAAATGCTAAAATAAAATATTTCATATGAGTTACCCATGCCACTTGTACACTGTAATATTTTACAGTAGTATACAAAAAAAAATGCTTCTCAAATGCCAAATAAAACAAAGTTAATCCTGTATCTGTACTGTAAAAGTAAAACAGTGGAAGTGGGGCAGTAGCACAGCGGGTTAAGTGTACACAATGAGCGGCGTAAGGATTCCGGTTGGAGCCCCCAGCTCCCCACTTGCAAGGGAGTCACTTCACAGGCGGTGAAGCAGGTCTGCAGGTGTCTATCTTTCTCTCCCCCTTCTCTATCTTCCCCTCCTCTCTCCATTTCACTCTGTCTTATCCAACAATGACAATGTCAGTAACAATAATACTAACTACAACAATAAAAAACAAGGACAACAAAAGGGAAAATGAAATATTTTAAAAAATTTAAGAAAGTAAAACAACTTTCTAGATACCTAAGTAAGTTAATATTAATTGTATTTATTTATTTATTTTTAATCTTTTCTCTAAAAATTTTTCTTTCTTTTTTTTATTATGTGTGTTTATTTATTGGGTAGAGATAGCCAGAAATCAAGAGGTAAGAGGGTGATAGGGAGAGAGACAGAGGGACACCTGCAGTTCTGCTTCATTATTCACAAAACTTTCCTCCTGCAGGTGAGGACTGGGGGCTTGAACCCAGGTCCTTGCACATTGTGACATGTGCACTCAACCAGGTGCACCACCACCCAGCTCCAATATTAATTTTAAAAGAGAAAGGAGAGAAAAAAAAATCCTAGTCTGAAGGAAAGTGTAGTGCAAGGAGTGGAGAGAAATCCCCCAAAGTAATTGGTCAGCTTAACAACTTACATTCATATAAGTAAAACAACTTCAACATGCTGATGATTATAATGTGAGATGTAAAAATAGTCAAGTTAAAATGAAAGTTTTAGGAAACAGTGGATGATCGCATTGTATAATAGTAGAGCTAATAAATAGAATTTAGAGGCAGAAAATACCCAAGTAAATGTGTAAAGATATAATGGATTTCTGGCAAAAGTGAATGTAGTTATTTCAGCTGAAGTAACTACATAGAAAGCAAATAAGGTTGAGTGGGGAAATTGTTCAACTAATAAAGCACTGAATTTATATGCCTGAGGTTCTCAGTTGTTGTCCTACATCACATGTACTTCAGTTTATTTCTCTTTGTCTTTCTCTCAGTCTCATGTAAACCTCATACATGCTAACTAAAATATATCTTAGAAAATAGATAAGGAAAAAAGAGATCAAAATAGTAAAATTGTTCCAATGCAATGATGAATTGCATCTTCAGCATATTTAACATAGAACACTCAATAAAATGGAAAAGCTAGTCAGAATTATAATAAAATTATTTCTCCCAAATGTAAATTGCAGAATGTTTGCAGACTGAGAATCTGTATTGTGTTAGGGAATTTTGATAAAGAAGTCTCAAAACGAAATCTTATCAATAAGCACTACTATGAAACCCTGTAATGGATACGTGTCTGTCAATGTTCCTAAATCATGCAATAGCCTAGAAATCAGGATGGGATAAGAGAACTCAGACCGCCATACTTTCTATCATCTGAGGAAACTTATCTACCATAAACTTAACTTTTTTTCAAGGCCTATATGGACAGGTAAAGTTTCTGGTCTTCCTTTACAATCTAGGAGGAGAGAGTGATTAAAGGTTAATTATACATAATTTAAAGAAATTTACAGGTATAATTTGTATTATGTATTAATACAAATACATAATACAAGTGAGTATTATGTAAATAATACTCCTTCCACAAGTGAGTATCAAATAAAACCAACAAAACAAGGAAGAAAGTAAGCAAAAATCTGGCCAAAGAACACAAACTTGATGTCATCACACAAGCAAGGTAATCTATATAATAAGAAGCAAGAAATTAAAATGAACAAACAGGAGATTCTGGAAAATATAGGGAAGAAAAGCAGAGTATGGTTTCTGACCCCAAACATAGTTTCTTCAAAAATCTCACAACTCTCTCCTAAATATGTAAAGCAAGGAGTAATCTTAGCTTTTTCACTCTGGCAGGTAAAAGAAATGGATGCTGGGAAGTAACTTAATGAAGGAAGCAAACATTAGCGTCAACTCTTATGCAAATGTTATAGAGTTCTCCCAATTAATGAAAGGAAATTCCAGAAATCCGATGGTATTCTGATATTTCAACTAAGTAAAATAAACCCTAGTCTAATATAATTGATAAATGCAAATGAGCTGATTTTACACTAAGTAAAACTGAAAAGAAACATAATAACCAACTGTATTCAGAATTTAAAGCAAATAAGAACAAAACAAGGGATTTGGGCGGTAGCGCACGTGGCGCGAAGCACAAGGACCAGCTAAGGATCCTGGTTCGAGCCCCCAGCTCCCCACCTGCAGGGGAGTCGCTTCACAGGCGGTAAAGCAAGTCTGCAGGTGTCTTTCTCTCCCCCTCTGTATTCCCCTCCTCTCTCCACTTCTCTCTGTCCTAACAACGATGACAACAATAATAACTACCACAACAATAAAAACAAGGGCAACAAAAGGGAAAATAAATAAATTAAATTAAAAAAAGAACAAAACAAATAGAATGGAATTGAAAAGTCAGCTATTCACACTATATCAAAAAATTGAAATTATTCTAGCCTGAGTTAAGAGGTCAAAGAAAACATACACTTATGATGATGATGAGGAGGAGGAGGAGGGAGAGTCGGGCGGTAGCGCAGTGGGTTAAGCGCACGTGGCGCAAAGCACAAGGACCGTAAGGATCCGAGTTTGAGCCTTGGCTCCCCACCTGCAGGCGGTCACTTCACGCGTGGTGAAGCAGGGCTGTAGGTGTCTGTATTTCTCTCCCCCTCTGTGTCTTCCCCTCCTCTCTCCATTTCTGTCTGTCCTATCCAACAACGATGACAACAACAACAATAATAACTACAACAAGGGCAACAAAAGGGAAAATAAATAATAATAAAAAAATTTAAAAGAAGAAGGAGGAGGAAGTGCTCAAGAGAATGGGAAGAGAAGGAGCAAAGAGAGAGGAGTGAGAAGACAAAGTATGGACATATTCATGTATGCATATAGCTTGGTATGAAGTAATGCTCAACAAAAGAAAAGGTGTGCTCACACATGTAGTAAAAACATGAGTAAGACAGAGATCTCTAAGGAAAAGATAAACCTGTAGAATTAATTGGAAGGTTCAGGTTATTTAAATAACAGGATGTTAAGATATATTAGAAAACTCCTTTTCAGTTTCAACCATCAGTATGATAGGTCTCAAAAAGAAATGCTATGCTAAATGTGTAACAGTCAAACTCTTGAATACCTCATTCACTTGTAAATGCTAAATGAGCCAGTAATGATAAAAAAAAACAATTTTTAAAAATAAATGTATATTGCCACTGGGGCTCTGTGCCTGCATGTCAAATCCATTGTTGCTGACAGCCATTTTTTCCCCTTTTATTCACTTTCTTTCTTTATTTTTTTTCTTTATTTGATAGGACAAAGAGAAATTGAGAGGGATGGGGAAGATAGGGAGAGAGACAGATACCTGCTGTGCTTGCTTCACTGCTCCTGAAGCTCCCACCCCGCAAGGTGGGGACTGGGACTCAAACCTGGGTCTTTGTGCATGGTAATGCATACTTAACCAGGTACACCACCACACAGCCCCCTGAAAAGCAATTCACATACAAAAAAATTACCTTTTTTTATCATTTTATTGGTGAGGAGGCTAGTGGTTTACATTGCAATTGTTGGCACATGGGTACAATTTATTTTTTCTTTAAAATTTTTATGTATTTATTAGATAGAGACAGAGAGAACTTTAGAAGGGAGGGGCAGATAGAGAGGGAAACAGGAAGATACCTGCAGCCCTGCTTCACCACTCATGAAGCTTTCCCCCTGAAGGTGGGAACCAGGGGCTTGAACCTTGGTCCTTGCGCATTGTAACGTGTGCATTAACCAGGTGCGCCACCACCTGGCCCCTGGGTACAATTTCTTATCTCTCCAAATCGACTTTTTCTTATGTCTACCTTATTTATTTATTTTAATTTACCAGAGCCCTGCTCAGCTCTGGTTTATGGTGGTGCCAAGGACTGAACCTGGGACTCTAAAGCCTCAGACATGAAAGTCTCTTTGTATAACCATTATGTTATCCATCCTCACTCTTCTTATGTCTACTTTTAAGGGCACAAGACTATGCAATATTCTAAAATACTAAGAAAAGGAAGTGATGATGCCCAATTTTATACCTAGTGAATGAATATATATATGAATAATTTATATAATATGAATATATATGAATAATTTACAGAACAATGGTTGGTGAATACAGAAAATATATAATGTAAATGTTATAAACATTGGAAATCTGTGAAAACTATAATTAACAAAAATCCTTTGAGGTAGGAGATTAAGAGAGGAAGCATAAGAATCCTAATTACCTTGTCTGTCATAGTAGTCAATCAATATTGCCCCAAATTAAAATATGTAATAGCAAAAAACGCAACTCATGATGTTGCTCATAGTTTATTTTCCTTTTTTTTTTTAATTTCTTTATTGGGGAATTAATGTTTCACATTCAACAGTAAATACAATAGTTTGTACATGCATACCATTCCTCAGTTTCCCATATAACAATACAACCCCCACTAGGTCCTCTGTCATCCTTCTTGGATCTGTATTGTACCCACCCATCCACCCCTGAGTCTTTTACTTTGGTGCGATACGCCAATTTCATTTCAGATTCTACTTGTGTTTTTTTTTTTCTGATCTTGTTTTTCAACTTCTGCCTGAGAGTGAGATCATCCCATATTCATCCTTCCGTTTCTGACTTATTTCACTTAACATGAATTTTTCAAGGTCCATCCAAGATCGGCTGAAAACGGTGAAGTCACCATTTTTTATAGCTGAGTAGTATTCCATTGTGTATATATACCACAACTTGCTCAGCCACTCATCTGTTGTTGGACACCTGGGTTGCTTCCAGGTTTTGGCTATTACAAATTGTGCTGCCAAGAACATATGTGTACACAGATCTTTTTGGATGGATATGTTGGGTTCCTTAGGATATATCCCCAGGAGAGGAATTGCAGGATCATAGGGTAGGTCCATTTCTAGCCTTCTGAGAGTTCTCCAGACTGATCTCCACAGAGGTTGGACCAATTGACATTCCTACCAGCAGTGCAGGAGGGTTCCTTTGACCCCACACCCTCTCCCGCATTTTCTGCTGTTACCATAGTTTATTTTCTTAAAGTTGAGGAAGATTTTAAATTATAGTGTTTATCTTGGAGACAAATAGCTGAAGGTCCATATTTTCTTCAGCTTAATTTCAGAGTTTTCTCATTAAATCCAGATGAAAGTAAATTGAATATGCTGTATTTGATTTCACATAGCCTGGTTCTATTTTATTAAAATAAATCTGCACATAAATAAAATGCATTTGCACAGCAAAAAAAAAAAGATTGGAAGCCTATAGAATGTGAGAAAATATTTGCAAACCATATATCTGACAAAGGTTTAGTATTACAAAAAATAAATAAGGAACTCATACAATTTGTTACCCCAAAAAAGCAGTCAGATTCATTGCAGGTAGGCATGAATTATCATAGAATGCAGTCTGGCTTCTGGTCTGTTTTTACATGCTCCATTTTCCAGAATGAATGATTATTGCCTTTCTCATCAAGGCTTATTGAACCATGCCACGAGTCCACTAGAGACAATTTGCCTTTCTATTCTTATATTCATTTTGTCTCCTTGGCACCTCTTTGAATTTATTGCTTAGCTTCACGCTAATCACACCATCCACCAATTGACTGATGGTTATACTACTGAAATGAAAGTGTAAATATAATGCAACAATGTCAGGCTACCCTATTTCTGTTTTTTCATGTGCTTTCCAATCTTGCAACATCATCATAAACATGTAATGCTGAAATTTAAAGAATAATTTGTAACCTCTGGAAGAAACAGAAAATGCTATAAATATTACTTTCTGGTTCCTTGAAATTGAAAATTAGGCACATTTGAATGAATTCGATGCATGCAGACTTATTACTTTTGCATCATGTTAATTTTAGGAATACATACAATTACTAACTGGCCATAACAATGTCCCAGATATTTACTGAACATTCTTTACTTGAACAAACTATTTCAAAATAAGCACTTTACATTTAATTCAGAAAGTCAGTTCTTCTTTAAATGACACATAAAATTAAACATAAATGTTATTCAATATACTTAAAGCTCTTCTTGTCTAAAATAGACAACAATATGTTTTATTCACAAGAATTGAAGTTATTTCATCGAAAATGTAAAAGTATGCATAAGGTAAATGGTATTGTCCAATATTTGAATACACAATTCAAAATGCTCAAATTACCACATTTTGCTAAGAGTCTAGTCAAATGAAAATACTTAGTCAAAAAAGAAAGAAAGAAAGAGAGAAAGAAAGAAGATGAAAAGAAACTACTTAGTCCAGTTAGAAATTCTACTCCACGTTGCAAATAGTCTATTGTGATTTGATTCAGAACTCCTAGGTGCTTTCAATCAGTATGGCAAAATCCCTATTATCAATTGAAACAAAAAGCTGCAGAGTAAACACACAGAAGACACTATCACAGTCATAATCTAGCAAAGAAGCTAAGGTGTGAGAACATATTTATCAGTGAATAATGCTAGCAGTCATATTAAGGAGTCAGGTGGTGGTGCACTGGTTGAGCGCCACAGTACCATATGCAAGGACTTGATATGAAAACCACCCCCTACACCCTCAACTTGCAGGGAAGACACTTCACGAGCAGTGAAGCTGGTCTGTAGGTGTCTCTCTTTCTCTTTCCCTCTCTACCTCCCCCTCCCTTCTCAATTTCACTCTGTCCTGTCAAATAAAATAGAAATGAAAAAATGACCATAGAAAGTGGTGGATTTGTAGTCCTGGCACTGAGCCCCAGCGATAATCTTAGTGGGAAGAAAAAAATAATTATGTTAATACTGAAAGGGTTTAAGCATATGAAATGCAGCTACAGATGATTATCTGTAGTTAGTAAAGAACATTTTGTGGGTTGCAGAGGGTGGAAGGTCTGGCTTCTGTAATTGCTTCCCCGCTGAACATGGGTGTTGACTGGTCGATCCATACTCCCAGTCTGCCTCTCTCTTTCCCTAGTAGGGTGGGGCTCTGAGGAAGTGGAGCTCCAGTACGCATTGATGGGGTCGTCTGTCCAGGGAAGTCTGGTCAGCATCTTGCTGGCATCCGGAACCTGGTGGCTGAAAAGAGAGTTAACATACAAAGCCAAACAAATTGTTGAACAATCATGGACCTAAAGACTGGGATAATGCAGACGAAGTGTTGGGGGGTATTCCCTGCATGCTCTTGTGTACTTATGCTTTCAGGTATATATTTTTCCCCTAGTTTATGGGCATGGGTAAACATATGCTCTATCTCAGGGGACCTGGACTATATCTAGGTTTGGGGACTTTATTGGGGCGTGGACCACCTGGAATGGAGTTAGAGAATACTATAAAAGGAAAGGTCTCACCCAAGTAATGGAGCTGAAGGGTTGTCATTCCACACCTGAAGTCTCTGGTCACAGTCTGAAGTGAAGCATGCTGCGGTGGCACTCGTTGCGTTGATTAGGTTGCGATCCGCGGATGCATTATTATGTGATTTGAATTGAGAGCAGCATGCAGAAAAGTGGGCCCCACTCTAAGATTCCAGGACTGGGGGGAATATAGGCTCTGTAGTGGAAATGTGAGGTTCCTATTGTCTTAGGGTTCAAGAAGACAATGGATAGTTATTGTTATCATCACATTATTTGGTGATAGGGTTAACTTTGGAAAGTCCCTTTGTTAGGGTTTGGGGTATAATACCCAGCATCTTGTATATAGCTGTGCTACCGGTTGCTTCTGTTCTCCCTGGTCTAGGCTTTTGGGAGAGACAACATATCAAAGACAGCCTATGTATTAGAAAGACTCAGTCTGTGTTTAAAGAAGTTCTAGACATAAGGTCATTTTTTTAAATTGAAATAATATTGCATTATAGCACTACATAATTATAATATTAAGTTTACCACTATCACTCTAATGTTATCCTTCACTGTATATAGTTGACTCCTTTTGCCCAATTTGTTCACACCCCTTCTCCCTTCTTCTCTTCTGGCACCCACTAAGTGGTTTTATAACCTGACTTTAAAATTATTTTTTTGGTTTTTTGTTTGTTTTTGTTTGTCGATTTGTTGTTGTTATTGTTGATTTCTCTATGTAGTTCATATGAGTACTAAAATTGGATATTCTTTTGAAAGACATTATCCTGTCATGCAATTCTGATCATGGCTGTTTTTAAGCAAAAATACATTCAAGTTTTAAAATTTTCTGTTGAAGAGTATTCCTCTATTATGTGAAATGCAGCTACAAATGATTATCTGTAGTTAGTAAAGAACATTTCTTCAAACTGGGATGGACAGCTCTATGCCTTGTATTCTTGAACAAATCGACATAAGGCTCAGGGCTAAGACAATTTAGTCAATTCTCAGTTCTGCAACTAGATCAAATGCTGGTTTTATTCTTTCATCTTCCAATAATACGCTGATATTTCAACAATTGGTTATCCTTGTATATAAGTAATTTTTTTTTCTTTTAACCAGAGCACTGATCAGCTCTGGCTTATAGTGGTACGGGGGATTGAACCTGGGACCTTGGAGCCTCGAATATGAGAGTCTTTTTGTATAATCATTATGCTATCTACCTCCACCCAATGTGCTTGAATTTTTTCACACCTTTTAAAAATTGTTTTAATTGTAAGCAGTTTTAAAATTTGTGATTAATAGTGGTTTACAAGATTGTGAGATTATAGGGTATAGTTCTGCACTATAAATCCCACCGCCAAAGTTCTGGCCCCTGCCCTTCCAATGATAGCCATCATAGTTCTTGCAAAGTCTTAGAAGAAACAGTTTATTTCTGGGGGTTGTTTGGTTGGTTTTTGTCTTTGCAATATCATGTTTCAGTTCTCTAGATTACACATATGACTGAACCACCTGGTAGCTTGTCCATTAATCTTGACCATCTCCATTCTTTAGTATATTTCATTTCAAAGGCTATATTTAGAAAGTATATATTAAGTGATTTATTGTATACTGTATATTCCCTCACCAGGTTACAAACAAGGCCATATGTTATCTTCTGCCTACTTCCACAATTTGATGTGTCATCCAAAGCATCCAAAGCAAATCCAAAATCAGAATTTTTTATACAGTTGGTTTTGTTTTTAATAGCCACCATCCTCAGTCTACTTTTTTTTTTGACACAGTATCTTTCTTTTCTACTCTAGTAAAGTCTAATCTTATAGTATTTTTTTATATTGATTGATTGCTTTATGCTGCCAGTTTTCTCTTAGGCTTTGTGCTTGCATAGTTATACCACTACAGGAGAATTTTTTTTTTAAGATAGAGGTGAAAGATAAACAGGGAGACAGAACAAGAGATACCACAATACTGCTTTACCACTTGTGCAGCTCTCCTTGTGCAGTTAGGTCCCATGTAGGGCCAGGGGCCAGAACCTGTCTTCAACCATGGTAAAATGTTCACTTTCCTGGGTAAACTATCTCCCTTTTCCATTTATTTATTTATTTTTAATTG
The DNA here is from genome assembly GCF_950295315.1 of Erinaceus europaeus. Lineage (NCBI taxonomy): Eukaryota > Metazoa > Chordata > Mammalia > Eulipotyphla > Erinaceidae > Erinaceus > Erinaceus europaeus. The sequence continues at coordinate 101,037,353 of NC_080185.1, read as the reverse complement.
ATTGATTTTTATTTAAGAAAGGAGACATTAACAAAACCATAAAATAAGAGGGGTACAATTCCGCACAATTCCCATAACCTGATCTCCATATCCCATCCCCTCCCCTGATAGCCTTCCCATTCTCTATCTCTCTGGGACTATGGATCTAGGGTCCTTGTGGGTTGCAGAGGGTGGAAGGTCTGGCTTCTGTAATTGCTTCCCCGCTGAACATGGGCGTTGACAGGTCAATCCATACTCCCAGTCTGCCTTTCTCTTTCCCTAGTAGGGTGGGGCTCTGAGGAAGTGGAGCTCCAGTACACATTGATGGTGTCATCTGTCCAGGGAAGTCTGGTCAGCATCTTGCTGGCATCCGGAACCTGGTGGTTCATTATTAGGATTTTCTGTATTATACAAGACCTCACCATAATTTATGTCCTATTATGCTATTTATATATAACTGTATTTATTTATTTATTTATTTATTTACTTATTTATTCCCTTTTGTTGCCCTTTTTTATTATTGTAGTTATTATTGTTGATGATGTCATCATTGTTGGATAGGACAGAGAGAAATGGAGAGAAGAGGGGAAGACAGAGAGGAGGAGAGAAAGATAGACACCTGCAGACCTGCTTCACTGCCTGTGAAGCGATCCCCCTGCAGGTGGGGAGCCGGGGTCTCGAACCGGGATCTTTATTTGGGTCCTTGAGCTTTGTGCCACCTGCACTTATATAGCTGTATCTTATAAAGTAATGCCACCAGTTACTTCTGTTCTTCATGGTCTAAGCTTTTAGGAGATTTAATATTTCAAAGAACAAATCATTATTAGAAATGTATTAACAATTTGAACCAGCTATTAAAATTCAATCTGGTTACCAATTTAAAGTCTTAAGTGCTTAGATTGAAAGAACATATACTCAGCCTATGGTCTGTGCATCAAAAAGTTTGAGACATTCCATCTGTTTTCCCCCCTCATATTAATTAGTTATTTATAAGACTGTAAGTTAATAGGAGTGTATATTAACATCATTCCCACCACCAAAGGTCTGTGTCCTGTCCCCCCGTACCCCCCCCCCCAGTGATGCTGAACATATACCCTCACCCTCCACCTCCACCCAGAGATTTTTACTTTGGTGCCCTATTCCAAAATCAGTCCGATTTTGCTTTGAATTTCCCTTTCTGTTTTTCTTTCTCAACTTCTGTTTATGAGAGGGATCATCCCATATTCATCTTTCTCTTTCTGACTTAGCTCAATTAAAATAATTCTTTTTAGCTGTATCCAAGATGGGTCAGAGAAGGTAGGTTCATTGTTCTTAAAAGCTATGTGGTATTCCATTGTGTAAATATACCACAGCTTTCTCAGCCATTTATCTGTTATTGGGTACCTGGTTTGCTTCCAGGTTTTAGCTATTATGAATTGTGCTGCTATGAACATAGGTGTACACATATCTTTTTGGTTGGGTATTATGGAGTCCTTAAGATACCTCCCTAGGAAAGAAATTACTGGTTCCTTTGTCTCCACAGCCTCTCCAGCATTTGTTGCTGCTGTCATTTTTGCTATGTGACATTCTCACAGGGATGAGGTGGTATCTCTATGTTATCTTTATTTGCATTTCTCTGACAGTGATCTGGAACAAGTTTTCATATGTTTGTTATCCTTTTGGATCTCTTCTGTAGTGAATATTCTGTTCATATCCTCTGCCCATTTTTAGATGGGATCATTTTTTTGCTTTTTTGTTGCTAAATTTGGTAAGCTCTTTATATATTCTGGTTATTAGCCTCTTATCCAGTGTATGGCATGTGAATATCTTCTCCCATCCTGTGAGGGGTCTCTTTGTTTGGTTGATGGTTTCTTTTGCTATGCAGAAGCTCTTCAATTTGATATAGTCCCATTGCTTTGTTTTTATTTTAGTCTTCCTTGCATTTGGGTTTGTATCCTCAAAGATGTCCTTGAGGTTTAGGTGGGAAAGTGTTCCACCAAAGTTTTCCTCTAAGTATTTGATAGTTTCTGGTCTAACATCCAGTCCTTGATCCATTTGGAGTTGACTTTTGTTTCTGCTGAGATGAAGTGGTTCAGTTTCATTCTTCTGCATGTTTCAGCCCAGTTTTCCCAACATCATTTATTGAAGAGAGTTTCCTTTCTCCATTTAATAATTTGAACCCCTTTCTCAAAAATTTGATGTCCATAGGTATGGGGGGAAGTGAGATATTCTATAGAGGTCTCTCATAGGAATCTAAGAACCTTTCTATGCATTCTTTTTTAAATGTCCCCTCCTCCTACTTGATAAGACAAAAAAAAAAAAAGTTAAGGGCACAATCCTGGAGTTAGATAGTTTTACCTAATGGTTTCTTTGTGCAAATAAAAAAAAAAACATATGGGAGTCAGGCGGTAGCGCAGCGGGTTAAGTGCACGTGGCGCAAAGCGCAAGGACTGGCTAAGGATCCCGGTTCAAGCCCCTGGCTCCCCACCTACAGGGGCATCGCTTCACAGGCAGTGAAGCAGGTCTGTAGGTGTCTATCTTTCTCTCCCTCTCTCTGTCTTCCCCTCCTCTCTCCATTTCTCTCTGTCCTATCCAACAACGACGACAACAATAATAACTACAACAATAAAACAACTAGGGCAACAAAAGGGAATAAATAAATAAATATTAAATAAATATTTTAAAAAAAACAAATGTTCTTTTTAGGCAGATACAGCTTAGAATACATTTATTAATGTAGTCAGGAGCAATTAAGTTAGATATCAGTATTTATCTTATTTATTTTTGTTGTTGTTGGTGGTGGGTCTTTACTGATCTTGTTGACATTTTTCTTTAGAAGTGAGAGACAGAGACAGAGGCAAGAGGGAAAATCACCATAGCTAGAGCACTAATTCACCAGATAGGATCTGTGCGTTGCCCTGCAAGGCCAGATTAGGGTCATGGCACCATATGAGAGAGTTTCGGTGGCAACAGAAGAAGTTCTGGTATTGTAGTCTCTCTATTTCTCATTGTCTATCTGAATGAAGCTTCAGAAAAAAAAAGTTAGTGTTTTAATTTACTGAGAGAGAAAGAGAGAGAGAGAGAATGAGAATTAAATTGTTCCTGCATAAAAGATACCAGGAATTGAATGGGGGGGGGTCTCACCTATGAGAGTCTTGTGCTGTACTCATTGTGCCACCTCCCTGCTAACAATTCATTTTTTAAGGGACTTCCATATTGTTTACATGTGGAAGCGCTCGCGCCCCATGAGGAGCTAACCAGTCTTGCAATGATGTTGTTCCTCGCGCCCACCTTTGCTGCATTTTTTGTGAGATGTTCGTGAAATGACAGAGTGCGATCCAGAGTAACACCAAGATAGACTGGCTGGGCTTCATGCCGGATTCTCGTATCGTCAAGTTGCACGTTAAGCTCATGCGAGGCCGAGGCATGGTGTAGATGGAAAACAGATGATACCGTTTTTGCAGTGCTGGGAATTAATCGCCATTTTTTATAGTAACCAGATATCAGAGACATGTCTTTCGTGAGTGTTTCCTCGAGGATGTCGAACTTGGATGCCTGAGTTGCGATCATCATCTCTGGCATTATGCTATTCCACTGCAGAATACTGTGCCCCAGTATGGTTCCGTAGCCCCCATGTCCACTTGGTCGATTCCAAATTATATTCCACCATGAGGATAATTTCTGGAACCATCCGTTCCACCCCGGTTCCATGGCTGCCAGTTCTTAGCAACATCGCCCCGCCAGATATTCGTCGGGATGCGGCATCATCTAAGTTCATTTCCCACGTCTACGCTCGACCGGACCTGCCAATATACGCAGATATCTTCGCCCATCCTGTCCAACGCTTGACGTCTCGTCATCCAATCTGGTCTCCTACACCTACACTGAACTTCTCTGTTCCAGACTCTTGGAAACAGAGTTGGCAGTCACCTGAGGTAAAGAACAAACACCTCATCACAGACCCCTGCGAGCGTCAACCCGGCTTTGACCTAGCACGTTATGATTGGGCCCTCCTCAATCACTATGGAACAGGCCATGGCCGGTGCGCCGCTATGTTCCATCGCTGGGGAGCCAGAGACGACCCGAACTGCCCCTGCGGCTCCAGACAGACTATGACCCACATAGTCAACGACTGCCACCTCTCCAGATTCAAAGGCGGTCTCGAAACGTTACATCAGGCTCAACCTGACGCTGTTAACTGGCTACGGAAGAAGGGCAAATGCTAGAAGAAAAAAATTGTTTACATAGTGTCTGCACCAAGTTGTGTTCCCACTAACAATGCCCATGGTCTACTTTTTTCCCTTTTCTCCAAATCTTTGCCAACAATCCTTATATTCTGAAGGGGAGTGAGGAGGTGGTTGGAGAAGGGACCAGGGACCCAGTGCCTTCTGGTGAAGGAACGGGGTGTTTTGTTGGTGGGTGAGATGCACTAACACCTATCTTGGGGAGATGTGAAACTGCATGCCTGTGAAAACTGCATCCTGGTAAAACAACTTTTCTTCAATAAAAAAATATTGAGTGGCCGAGGAAGTGGCACAATGGCTAAAGCAAGTGACTTACAAGCATTAGGTCAATAGTTTGATCCCTGGCACCATGTGTGCCAGGACACACACACACACACACACACACACACACACACAGTCTCTCTTTAAAAATTATATAAATTACGATGGTTTGTAACATTATGTAATTTTCAGGTATATAGCATTACAATTCAGCATTTCTATGTAACATTATGTTTGTCTCCAAAGGTCTAACTTTCTTGTTAAGACAATAGATATTATTATCTTTTTCATGGTAGTCTGATGATGTGAAGTGACCTCTTGTGGTTTTAATTGAGAAATTTTTATTTATTTATTTATTTTTATTTATTCCCTTTTGTTGCCCTTGTTGTTTTCTATTGTAGTTATTATTGCTGTTGTTGTTGCCATCGTTATTGGATAGGACTGAGAGAGAAATGGAGAGAGATGGGGAAGACAGAGAGGAGGAGAGAAAGATAGACACCTGCAGACCTGCTTCACCATTTGTGAAGCGACTCCCCTGCAGGTGGGGAACCAGAGGCTTGAACGGGGTCTTTACACTGGTCCTTGCACTTCGCACCATGTGCACTTAATCCACTGAGCTACCACCCGACTCCCTTTTTTATTTTTGAGATAGATACAGAGAGAGAAAGACACAGAGAAGAACACCAGAGCACTGCACAGCTCTGGCTTATTGTGGTGCAGGGGATTGAACCTGGGACTTCAGAGCCTCAGGCATGAGAGTCTCTGCATAACCACTATGCTATCTACCCCTGCCCTAATTGAGAAATTTTTATGATTCATTTTCTCTCCTTGTATCAGCTATTTTTTCTTTAACTTTTAAAGCAGTTGCTATAGACTTTTTTTCCTTTTTTTTTTCTTTGTTGGATTAGTGGTTTATAGTCGACAGTAAAATATAGTAGTTGGTACATGTATATTATTTCTCAGTTTTCTACAAAACAATCTAACCCCCACCTGCCAGGTTCTCCTGTGCCATCATGTTTCAGGACCTGAACACTCCCCCCACCCCAGAGCCTTTTACTTTGGTGCAATATAAAACATCTATTTCCGATGCACTTTTTTTTTAATTGAGAGGGTTACTGCTTTACAGTGCAGTCATTGACATTTGTATACAATTTCATTATATAATAGGCCCCCAGAGTTTTCTTCCTATCACCCTCTCCCTCCCTCCTTTGCTTTGGTGCTTTTGGTCCAGTCCATGTTTCATTTTGTTCTCTCCCTCCTCAAAGTCCTTTGCTTTGGTGCAATACACAAGACTTTAATATCATTAAGGTTTGTTGTTACTTACTTAGATGATTATATAAGAGTGTCAGCTTAAAGGCTGTCCATGTACTTACTTTGCTTAATATTCATTTTAAGTAAAGTGCTCACTGTGTATAGGAATTTGTATTTTGGAGGTGGTTGATCTATCTACAAAGGAAAACCAGGAATTACTTTATTATAAAATGCTTCTAGAAATCATACTTGAGTTTATCCCATTCCCCCCTGCTGCTGCTGCTGCTGCTGCTGCTGCTGCTGCTGCTGCTGCTGCTGCTGCTGCTGCTGCTGCTTCTTCTTCTTCTTCTTCTTCTTCTTCTTCTTCTTCTTCTTCTTCTTCTTCTTCTTCTTCTTCTTCTTCTTCTTCTTCTTCTTCTTTTTCTTCTTCTACTTTGCCACCAGGGTTATTGCTAGGGCTTGGTACTTGCATGACAGATCCACTGCTCTTGGTGGTATATCTTTCCCTTTCTTTCCCTTTCTTTCTTTCTTTCTTTCTTTCTTTCTTTCTTTCTTTCCTTCTTCCTTTCTTCTTGCTTTCTTTCTTTCTCTCATAGGACAGAAAGAAATTGAGAAGAAAGAGGAGACAGAGAGGGAAAGACAAAGAGATACCTGCAGACCTATTTCATTTCTCATGAAGCTTCCCCCCTGTAGGTGGGGAGAGGGGGCTTGAGTGTTTATTTTCTAGAAGTAGCTGTAATGTTAGCCTTGTGTACACAAAAGTAATTAAGATACAGTGTTATTATAGTTTATAAACTGTACATAATAAGAGATATTCTGTTTTTACTGAATGATCTATTTCCCTATCCCAGGGCAAACATGAATAAAATTGTTAGGTGTTTTTTTTTTTTTTTTAAAAAAGACTGTAATGACAAGAGTTTCTCAGGTTTTAGTCTGGATTCCAGGCCCAGACACTAATCACCATAAGCCAGAGCTGAGAGCAGTTCTCTGGCAAAAAAAAAAAAGTTGAGGGGGGGGAGAATGTGAGAGAACCATATTCTGGTATATGATAGTTTTGGTGATTGGAGCTTTTAGGGTCTTGGGCATGTAAATCCTGTGCTGTTCTGCTGAGCTAACTCCTTGATCTGCAATATATATTGAGAACTAATGCAAATTTCATTTTCAAATAACACTATAATACTTCACTAGTAGCATGACCCTTGTCTTAAGTTTTAAAAAAGCATAACTATACTAAGAATGATTTTTCAAATGAAACTATAATTCACAATTGTTGAATAATAAATTTTGAATGCCCTATAAATTATTAACTCCAAATTAAAGTGCATTATTAGAATTTACTTTAAATGGGTAACATTTTATGCAAATCAGACAGGAAATTAGAGTTAGAATTAATTCTTGGTTAGAAAATCCCCAGAATAAGGTGATTTTATGATCAAGTCTAAATGTTTGAGCTTTCTGCTGTATTTAATGTCCCACTGTATACAAACTTGAATTATTAACTGATTCTCTGGGATGGAATTTATTATATTATTCAGATACAAATAGGAAGATATATAGGACACATATAAAATTGTTCTAGCTAACTCTTCACTATAGATACAGAAATTCTAAATATGACTCTTGTTGATAGTAATCACCACTCTCCTCTGCTGTGCCAGTAAATTACCTAGATGGTGACAATGATGGTGGAGAATCTCTAATAACCCACCATTTGGGCATTGTAGCATCTAAATTTCTGTTTATGCTAACAAATGATGTAATTAGTGCAATATAACAAATTTTAACAGGTTGGGCAATAATATAATGTAAAATGAAGTGAGGTGTATGTGTTGTCAAAGAGGAAATGGTGTTAAACAAAATTAGCCCTTCTGAATAATGTCTGTCTTTCTACTAGATCTAAGGTTGACATTTAATTTATATAGAAATGCGTGACTTCAGAAGGGTAGTACTCTCCAAGATAGTCATAAAAGTGTTTCCCAAGATATGGCATTTTCGTAAGTGAATTTCAAGAGAGAGGAATTGAGACCCTAGAGGTACAAGTGAACCATTTACCACTCCCTTAGCTCCATAGAAGAATTAAGAATGGGGGAATTCTCAGAATTAGGATTGTTTTTACTAGAAATACCCGTCTTATCTGAGAAACTTAAATGACAGTGCAAATATCTAATTCCAGATCATCTGGTCTTCATCATATGCTCGCCCCATCATCAAGTCTCTGTCTCCCCTTAGGACCGCAGACGCTTATACCATCCCTTAGCTCAGGATATATACCTCATTTTACTTCATTGTCTTTGAAATCCATATAGCTGATTAGATTCCCCATGATTAAATTACATGATTAAGCTACATGATTTATGTTTGCTTTTATTTTTTTTCCTACCTGATATTAATTCTGTTACTCACACAGCCTGAGAAGAACCTTCAATGGTAGGAGGAAATTTCCTCTTCTCTTGAATATGTTTAATTTTGCATATTTAAATAACTCCCCTTAACTATAGTTCAGCTGTCTTATTTCATAAGAGAGGAAACCTAACTTCAGGACTTTTCAGTGCTTCCCTAGTTCACTAAATATTTAAGAACATAATTATTCATTTGTGTTTGCAAATTTTTCTTTTTAGCAATCCCTTTATTGTTTAATGTTTTTATTTGTTTATTTTGGATAGAAACAGAAAGAAATTTAAAGGGGAGGAGGAGATGAGAGGGAGAGAGAGACATCTGCAGTACTGCTTCACCACTAGTGAAGCTTTCACCCTACAGATGGTAACCAGGGTTTGAATGTAATTACAGTTGCATTGAATGAAATGTATGTTGCTGTATCATAGAAAGCAAGGAATATGAAGGAAGACCTAATAATTACCCTCTCATTGTCTCTGGAATAAAAAGGGAATGGGATTCTTGAGTCCTGCTGAGTGACAGACACAGGAAATAATGATTTGCAAGATAGTTGTCACATTTTACAAAGTACAATTTCTTATCTCCCCAATAGCTATTTGCACAATTCCACGACCAGCTGAAGTCTTTCTGCACCTTCATGCACTGGGTCTCCTATATCCTCCCCACCCCTTCCTGACTCCCTCCTTTAGAGTCATTGATTTGCTGCAGTTACACCGTTTTCCTTTTCTTTGGTTCTTAAGTTTATAAAAGGACTGTATTTCTTTTCAAAGTTTTAAGAAAAATCTCCATAAACAGATGACTTTTATATATTTATTTTTTATGAGAGAGAAAGGAAGAAAGGAAGGAAGATAAATGATAAATATAGACCGAGAGACCAGAGCACTGCTCAGCTCTGGCTTGTGGTGGTGCTGGGGGTTGAATCTGGGACCTCAAAACCTCAGGCATGAAAGTCTTTTACATAACCATTATGCTATCTCCCCATCCCAAAAAGGTAAATGTTAACAAGCAAAACAGAAAAGTTATCACAATAATATGTATAAACACCTTAAAATATTTATTTATTTAACCAGATGACTGTTCAGCTTTGGGATATAGTGGTACCAGGAATTGAACCTGATCCCTTAGAGTATGAAAGTCTTTTTCTGAATGACTACTATGCAATCTCCCCAAATCAATATTCTTTTATTTTTAACTACATTGAAAACATCTTGAAAGTTCTCAGTATGTCAGATTAACCAAAATAAGACTAGCTGTAGGACCAACAAGGTAGCTCACTTGGCAAGGTGAATTATTTGACGTGCTTGCTGCCCAAGTTTGAGCGTGACCCTCCTTGCACTGCCAGAAGCTTCCATGCTGTGGTACGACGCCCCCCCTCCCCCACATACCACCATCTCTTGTCTTTCTCTTGATATCTGAAAAACTCCACCCAGAGCAGTGAAGCCCTGCTGAGGATGACAAAAAAAAAAAAAAAGGAGGGGGGGGTGTGTGTGTAACTGTAGACATGGTTCTTCTTCTTCTAGCGTTTGCCCTTCTTCCGTAGCCAGTCAACAGCATCAGATTGAGCCTGATGCAAAGCCTCGAGACCTCCTTTGAATCTGGAGAGGTGGCAGTCGTTGACTATGTGGGTCATAGTCTGTCTGGAGCTGCAGGGGCAGTTCGGGTCGTCTCTGGCTCCCCAGCGATGGAACATAGCCGCGCACCGGCCATGGCCTGTTCCATAGTGATTGAGGAGGGCCCAATCATAACGTGCTAGGTCAAAGCCGGGTTGACGCTCGCAGGGGTCTGTGATGAGGTGTTTGTTCTTTACCTCAGGTGACTGCCAACTCTGTTTCCAAGAGACTGGAACAGAGAAGTTCAGTGTAGGCGTAGGAGACCAGATTGGGTGACGAGACGTCAAGCGTTGGACAGGGTGGGCGAAGATATCCGCGTATATTGGCAGGTCCGGTCGAGCGTAGACGTGGGAAATGAACTTAGATGATGCCGCATCCAGACGAATATCTGGCGGGGCGATGTTGCTAAGAACTGGCAGCCATGGAACCGGGGTGGAACGGATGGTTCCAGAAATTATCCTCATGGCGGAATATAATTTGGAATCAACCAAATGGACATGGGGGCTATGGAACCATACTGGGGCACAGTATTCTGCAGTGGAATAGCATAATGCCAGAGAGGATGATCGTAGTGTGGAAGCGCTCGCGCCCCATGAGGAGCTGGCCAGTCTTGCAATGATGTTATTCCTCGCGCCCACCTTTGCTGCAGTTTTTATGAGATGTTTGTGAAATGACAGAGTGCGATCGAGAGTAACGCCAAGATAGACTGGCTGGGCTTCATGCCGGATTCTCGTATCGCCAAGCTGCACATTAAGCTCACGTGAGGCCGAGGCATGGTGTAGATGGAAAACAGATGATACCATTTTAGCAGTGCTAGGAATTAGTCGCCATTTTTTACAGTAATCAGATATCAGAGACATGTCTTTCGTGAGTGTTTCCTCGAGGATGTCGAACTTGGATGCCTGAGTTGCACAGCAGATGTCATCAGCGTAGATGAACTTCCTTGAAGAAGTTTCTGGGAGGTCATTGATGTAAATATTAAATAGCGTAGGAACCAGAACAGAGCCCTGGGGGAGGCCACTGGAGACAAGTCTCCATCTGCTAGACTTGTCACCCAGATAGACATGGTAATAAATAAAAATAACTTACATACAAGTGAAATGCATTAGCTGAAACAAGGCATTCCTGAGTTAATACTATTTTAAAACCAATTTATGTTTTAATTTCAATGTAGTTTCATACACACACACGTCCATTCATAAGGCAAGCTATCATGTTTGGTTAAATCATATTAGCTATAGGAAAAAGCTTTTTTTTTTTTTTTAATTGTCAACAGGGTACCGCTGGGGCTCATTGCCAGCACTATGAATCCACTGCTCCTGGGGCCATCTTTTTTTTTTCCTCCTCTTCCTCCTCCTCCTCTTCTTCCTTCTTCTTCTTTCTCTTCTCTCTTTCTATTTGAATTGATAGGACAAAGGGAAAGTGGGGGTGGATAGAGAGGGAGGGATAAAAATAAACACCTGGGGTCGTCTGTCCAGGGAAGTCTGGTCGGCATCGTACTGGCATCCAGAACCTGGTGGCTGAAAAGAGAATTAACATACAAAGCTGACCAGACTTCCCTAAACAGATGACCCCACCAATGTGTCCTGGAGCTCTGCTTCCCCAGAGACCCACCCTACTAGGGAAAGAGAGAGGCAGACTGGGAGTATGGATCAACCAGGCAACACCCGTGTTCAGCAGGGAAGCAATTACAGAAGCCAGACCTTCCACCTTCTGCAACCCACAAGGACCCTGGGTCCATGCTCCCAGAGGGATAGAGAATGGGAAAGCTATCAGGGGAGGGGGTGGGATATGGAGATTGGGTAGTGGGAATTGTGTGGAACTGTACCCCTCTTATCCTATGGTTTTGTTAATGTCTCCTTTCTTAAATTAAATAAATAAATAAATAAATAAATATGGACAGATAGTTTTAGAGAAGATGGTTGGCCCATGTCTAAAACTTTAGGGGAACTGTAGTGGATTGCAGTGGGGAGAGTGAAGATTTAGAACTCTGGTGGTAGGAATGGTGCGATTCAAACCCCCATCAACATGTGATTCTGTAATGTAGAAATATAAAAAATAATTATATATATATACACACACACCTGCAGGCCTGCTTCACCTTCAGGAAGCATCTCCCCTACAGATAGGGCGTGGGGGCTTGAAACTGGCTCTTTGTGCATGGTAATGTGTGCGCACCACTATCTGGCCACCCTCCTCCTGTGCAGAAGTTTATTAACCACTTTAGGATGCAGTTTCTTAGTCTGAAAGGTAATCTTAGTAAGATTAATTCAGAGTTGTTGAAGAAACTAAGTGAGATGATATGTTATACCAGAAAAATATTGAAAATTTAAATTATTATCACATGAATTTCTAAAGATATTTATAAATGTTTAAAAATCAGGATATCCATCTTCAAAAGTAATTTTACAAATGGACAAATGCATTATTTTTAACTCATAGACTAATTGCCCAAAATCCAAGAAAAGTGAACATTTTATCCATATATAAATATTACTTGTACTATATTTCCTCATTTCTTTTAGTGAAATCTTATAAGGAATATAGCAGATAAATGCAAAGTGATGATAGTTATAACTGCAATAATAATAAACTTATAGTACTAACAATATATTTGAGGTACTTAAAGTGTGTCCTCACAAAAGCTCCTAAAATAAACAAGCATTATTAATATCCTGCTGTCCTCCCTACCAATGCACACATATTATTTTAATAACAGTTGAGGAATGTGAGGCTCTAAGAGATAAAGATAAAATCATATGACCAACTGGTAATCTCTGCATACAAAATAGAATTTCTGTCCATATTCTATAAATATTATCTGCATTATATTATGCTGTCTGAAATCTCTTTCCCTTACAACTTGGTATATTATAAAAATACAACATTAATAGGACTAATCATAAGGTGTTTTTAACTTTAATAATGCCTGTAAATATGTGATTCATATACATGTAGGTTATATATATGTATATATAATTTCTAGCTTGCCAACAGAATTATTCTATTCATTACTTTAAAATCAATTACTTGTCACTCAGACTGCACTATTCCACATAAATATACTCTTATGAAATTATATTGCTAAAAAACACTTGTTCTACAGGTCAAATTTTGAGTATTCGTTCTACAATATTATTACACACCATAGTATCCTATAGTACTCTAAAGCACTGATTGAATTTTCCGTATTAATTGAATTTTATGTGCCAGGCACTGAGAGTACAAGGATAAAGAGGAGAGTTGATGTCTGCTTTCATAGAGCTTATAGATATCAGTCTTTAAATGGACATGGAGTGACTAGGAGATGATACAGTGGTAAAGGGCAGAAATGTAGGTGCTAAGTTTCAAGTTCAGTCTCTGCCACTGTATATGCCAGACTTATCTTTGGTTTGTTCTCTCATAAATAAATAAAAATATAAATAAATCTTTAAAAACAAAAATCCTGCTACAAATGAGTAGTGTAATATTGATAGTGGGAAGGTTAAACAATATTATGTAGTTAAGGGTCATGTTGAGAATTGCAGAGTTACAAGGCACACCAGAGAAAAACAAGACCCATTTATACAGAAATATGAATTTCCTAAATGTGTATAGGTTGCAATAGGGAGAAACGCCACAGTTAGAAAGAAAGACAGCAAAAATAAAATTGATGGAAGAACTCAGAGAAATGTAATGAGACTTTGCTATGGAAGGAAAAATGTCCAGAAATAATGAAATCATAGACTGGTACCTTCCACTGGAGCTCTTAGACTTTCTCATAATAGCAGTTAAGGTCCATGGGTAGTTTTTAGGCATGAGAATGACAAGATTGAACCTTAGAAAGATCTCCTTGGCCACTGTGTGAAATATAGTTTAGGCATGTAGGAGATCGTCACAGATGGTGGACGAAGAGTTTAGGGACCTGTCTAGTGATCTGGGAAAGATATAGCTGCTTTAATGTGTGGGTGGGTACAGTGAAGAGGGAGAGAAGTGAATGTTTTGACAGATATTTAGAAGACACAAGGGATAGAAGTCATTATTGGACTAGTAATGGAATATAAAGGGAAAACAGTTCAAAATGGCACTCAAGTTTCTGGATTGGAACCGGGACAGATAGTATGTGCAAACACAGAGATGAGGCATATGGAAGGATAATATGATTTCAGAAATGGAAATTCAGTTTGCACCATGTTGTTGAGGTGTCATGTCAGTTAACTTTTTCAGTTTAGGTGTTCATAAGGATACCATGGACAAGATTGATTATTTTAACTTTGTTCTAAATTAATTGAAAATACTTGATTTGAATATAAACCACATGAGGGTTTATGAACCTCATTCATATAGAACAAGGAAGGTATTGTGCTGTGTAGTTTTTCTATTTCAAATTATGGAGTGCCAGGAATGACCTCAGGGCCTTGTGTATGTTCAGTGTCCAGTTATTTTACTCTCTTTAGAGACAGAAAGACATGGAAGAAGATGGCAAAAGACACCAAAGCATAGCTCCACCACTCATGGAGTTCCATTTGCTTTCCTTTCTGCCACCTATGTTATCCCTAAATGGTGCTGGGGATCAAACCCAAGGTCTCACACATGAAAGATGTGTCCTCTACCCCTGGATCACCTCACAGTCTCTTTATTTATAAGTATTTGTAATTATAAATTACAAGTGACGCTTAAACAAGTGGTAGTTAGGAACATTGACTCCCATACATTAAAGAGTTCACGTATAACTTTGACTTCCACAAAACTTTACTACTGCTATTGACTGGAAGATTTATTGATAACATATCCAGAGATCTAATATATGGTGTGCATATATCTACAATATATTGTTTTCTTACAATATAGTGAGCCAGCAAAAAAAAAAAAAACCTTATTAATTAGATCATAAGGAACACAAAATATATTTACACTGCTGTATTATATTTATTAATACTGCTATTTTATGGTGTCTGTTTACAAAAATATTGCGTGTGTGTGAGTCCAAGCATTTTAAGCCTATGTTGTTCAAGGGTAAACTATTAATCAAATTATTTGTAGCTTTTTGTTAAACTATTACTTTCCTTTACAGACTTTTAGTGTCCAAAACCCTTAATGATTTACACATGCTAATCCATCCTTTAGACAATATGCACAGTTAGTCCACTTCAGTTACTTTATAAAAATATTTTTCATTCTTTATGATCATCAGGATGGAGATGGGGATGCTTTCTAATTAAAGAAAATCTTTCATTTAAAGTCAATCTAGATATTGTAATTAAGTGTCTGCAGATTATTGAGTGCTAATGAACATAGCTTATTACAGAATTAACCCAGAAATTGAAAACTTGTTAATCTTGACCTTTGCTATCACAGCATCTGGATCGTAGCATTTTGATATTATGTCACAAATTCCCTCTTTCCTTTTCCCTGCAGGATATCTATTTCTCTTTCTGTCAGCTGAATTCAATCATGATTTTACCTTTCCATTAAATATGTTTCCTTTTTTAAAATTAGTGATTTAATAATGATTGATCAGATTGTAGGATAAAAGGGGTACAATTCCATACAATTCCTACCACTAGAGTTCCGTATCCCATCCCCTCTACTGGAAGCTTCTCTATTCTTTATCCCTCTGGGAGTATGGTCCCAAGATCTTTATGGGGTGCAGAAGGTGGGGGGGGGGGTCTGACTTCTATAATTGCTTTTCCGCTGGAAATGGGTGTTGACAGATCAATCCAATACCTGCAGCCTGTTTCTATCTTTCCCTGATGGGATAGGACTCTGTGGAGGTGAGGTTCTAGGACACACTAGTGAGTACATCTGCCTAGGGAAGTCAGATAGGCATCATAGTAGCATCTACAACTTGTTGGCAGAAAAGCAGTAAGATATAAAGCAGAACAATTTGTTTAATAATCACAAACCTAAAGGTAAGAATAGAGCAGATGCGACTAAGGGTCTTCATGTGAGAAGAAGTTAGGAAGTCCATTTTAGATATATTCCAAGGGGCCCATGACTTTACTAATTTTTGCCT
Organism: Erinaceus europaeus; assembly: GCF_950295315.1. Lineage (NCBI taxonomy): Eukaryota > Metazoa > Chordata > Mammalia > Eulipotyphla > Erinaceidae > Erinaceus > Erinaceus europaeus. Next base: position 101,021,640 of record NC_080185.1, on the reverse strand, counting down.
GAGCCTAACAGCTAACATGCAGGTGGGCTACAAGTATAGCCAGAGAAAATGGTGTCAGAGTTGAGAATAGGACTAGAAAATTGGATCAGGGGAGAGTAGCTCCCAAATAGGGGGAAAGTATGTAAATTCTGTTAACTGTAAACCCCATCCATCTGACCTAGGGCCCATATCTATTCATATTTAGTATAGGAACTCCTGTGTAACCTCTGCATCCCTGTCAGTCTGAGCTCGCAGTCTATGGAACATACTAGGAACATACTAGGCTTTGCTCGTTGTCCTTTATGCTTCTCTTGATCCATACCATTTGATACTGCATCTGCTGATCGCAACCAGGGCCACCTCGATATGTTTCACTTTGAACTGTATCTAGAGACGCCAGGCCTGGGATGTCAACCCTTCAACTCCAATACTCTGGTGAGACCTTTCCTAGCTCATAGGACACGTTAGTTCCATTTCGGGTGGCACACCTCCTAACAAAGCTATAAAACCTAGATATAGACCAGGTCCCAAAAGATAGAGAACATGTGCACATAAGTTAGGCGTTAATATATACCTTAAAGTAAAAATGTGCAATTGTCTGCAGTGAGTAGACTTAGACTCAATAAGTGCAGCAAGCAAGTAGAAAGACCTTAAAAAGACACCATAAATTACTTAATTAAATATTCTCTATTTGGGCCTAGATACCCTCCTTACCTACTTCCTATTTCACTTTCCTCAATCACTCTAAGTCTAACCTTGTGCGTTAAAGTAAGGACTACAAAAGCTGGATAAAAGCAAGAGACCTGCACACTTTAATGATAGCCCTTTTGGTCAATACCAAGCCACCCCATCTTCTGGGGCCCTAGTCAGGGAATCTTTGGATTCCCACATAGATATGATGGGCCTAGACCTCTAACAGACCCCTCTTTCCACCATCACTAGTCATCTCCATCAGGAATAATATCATAAACCCTCTTGTGGGTCTCTACAAGACCTTGCCCTCAATGTAGAATACCAGTGGTAGAAATTACCCCACTCTCCGAAGGGAGCCTGGGTCAAAATACTCTGCCACTTGAAGAAGACTGGTCCTGAAATGAGTGCAGCCTAGAATGTTCCTAGCTGTGACCATGGACTAAAGGTATGCATAATGTTTGAGATTTTTAAATTTATGTTTCATAATATAATCATCTTGGTTAGAACAACACAAACGGATGACTCGCAGAAATAGCACCTTCCCACAACAAATCAAAATACTCATCATTTTTCAAAACTTCCTGCTCCTTTAGCAGCAGAATCCTGCTTTTTAAAAATATCTTATTTATTTTTTTTAATGAGAGAGAGAGCAATACAGAGAGAAAGATATAGAATGAAAGATGAGAGCACTGCTCAGCTTTGGCTGGTGGTGGTTCTGGGATTGAACCTGGAACCTCAGAGCCTCAGGTATCAAAGTCTTTTGCAGAAATATTATGTTGTCCCCCAGCCCAGAATTCTGGATTCTAACAGCACATCTTGTATTCTTGATTCAATAGTTAAAATCCCTTCAGACTACTACCAATTAAATGAATTTCACAAGACTTATTCTGTTAAGTATGGCAATTAAGACATAGATTGATACATTAGCCAGTTTAGTCCCCATCATAATTATTTGAAAAAAGAAAGTCACTGAGGTTTCAGTGAGTTCATTGCCCTCTTCTAGTTAATTGATCGGTGCTTCACCTACTATTTGCTTGTCTTAGTTTGGAGGCAGGCTCTATTTCACCCCTCATTCTTTTTTTAAATGATGACTAATAAGTTTCTCCTTGTTGGTAAAGGACCATTAAATTTTCTGATACTAACATGAAAAGAAATTTCAAACCTAAACAAAACTTTGATACCTAATTTTCCACTTTCTCCTCATCTACACATAATCTTTTTTACCAGCTCTAATAAATATCAGGCACTGATTAATGAATTTTTGTAACTGCACAAAGAAATAATTGATCAAAGTTACTCACTGTGAGATTGTGTAACTGGATGTCTTCCTGTAACTACATAATGAGTAGAGTAATAAACCTCTTCTGTGTTCTAGCTGGTGTACTGATGTGTGTGTGTGTGTGCATATGTGTTCACATGCATATGTAAATGCATATATAATCCACCTCTGCCAATGAGAAGTGAGGAGGAAGGAGATTAGTATATGTAATGCATCAGGGCAATTATTTAAACTCATTTTTATCAAATTAGCTCTAAAATTAAATCAGTCACAGCAGCTTCCACCATTATAGTAACTCCCTGTTACTGAACTAAATATATATTAGATTTAATACCTTTGAGAACTATTGCATTCAGTTAAGATATGCTACAAGAACACTGATGGAAATATTTGCACACCTATGTTAATTGCAGCACTACTTATAGGAGCCAAACTATAAAAATAACCCAAATGTCTTAACAACAATTTGAATGGCTAAAAACGACGTGGCATATATACACAATGAGATATTACTCAACTGTAACAAAGGATGAGATACTACCTTTTGCAACATGGATGAAGCTGGAGGAAATAATTGAAAGGAAATAAGAGAAGATCAAATACCAGATGATCAAGGCCTGCAAAGATAGCTCATCATAATAATATGCCTGCTTTGCTATGCACATGATCCAGGTTTGAGTCCAGCCCCCACCACTTTGGAAGAATCTTCAGTGCAGTGGTATTTTTGCCATCTTTTCCTCTCTCCCACTGTTTAATTGGGTTGGAGTGGTGAAGCCCCAGTGATGACACAATAAAACAAACAAACCATCAAAAACAATTCATTTCACTGATGTACAATTATAACTGAAATATAAAAGCATAAGGAACAAAGTCAAATGGAAACAAATCCTTGAACTCTGATGCAAAGCTGAGGCTACCGTAGGTGGAGAGGGAGGAGAAAAAGGGAGTTTAGTGAACTTTGGAGTAGGGAAACTAACACCTTATTTGTGAGTGTGGTCTGGTAACACACAATTCATAAAGAGCTGAAATGTAAGTATAAACAGTCTTGTACACTGACATTGCATTAAAAAAAGAGATAAAATTCCTGTAGAATATAAGAAACTTCTTCAAGAAAATTGGTAGGTAATATTAACTTATTCTCTATGCCAGTCCAAACAGACAGGAACATTAGATGTAGGGTCTTCAATTGAAAGTCTTCAATTCAGAGTGACAGTAAATAAGACTCTTTGACACTATGAATTTCCAAACCATTGTAGAATTTAAATATCAGGGATTTTAAATGGTTCTACTCAGCAGAAATCAAGATGGACAAGCCTGGTGACAAGGGTTGATGATTTGACACAGATGTAATGAAACTATGGAAATGTACTTGTCTGATTCATGCCAAGTTCTATGCTGAGTACCTAAGCAAGCATTACTTCACATCCATAAATGCTTTCACTTATCTTAGAAATTATGTTTTACTATTGTTTTTCTGCCTTTTGTTATATTATGATATCAGAGCCCTGAAAAAAATCACACAATTAAAAAAGAAATAAGCTATACAATAGGAAAAAAAAAAGTCTTGAGTTCAACCTTGAGCTTAGCCTATCTCGGATATATCTTGCTGCATCTATATTCAACTCTAGGAATTCTCTTACATATACTCCCCCACTCCCATCAAAACACAGTAATTGAGGGGTTTTGTTTGTTTTAAAAAATAATTTTATTTATTTGTGTATATATTTATTTATTTTACCAGAGTACTGCTCAGTGGCTTATGTTGGTGCAGGGGGTTGAAGCTGGGACTTTGGAGCCTTAGGGCTTGTGAATCTCTTTGTATAACCATTATGCTATCTTCCCCTCCTGGTTTGTTGTTGTTATTGTTGTTGCTCTTGTTTTCTTTTTTTACCAGAGCATTGGTCACCTCTGGTTTATGATTGGTGCTAGGGATTGAACCTGGGACCTTAAAGTCTCAGTGTATTTAAACTCTGATAGTGAGGGAAAAAAAAAGTCTTATATGCTGTACTATTGTTCTGTAAGGGTACAGGGAACATCCCCTATCCTTCTGGGTTTTCCTCAAACTGCAGGTAAAGATGAGATTCTCAGAGATGACATTTGTACACATTTTTACAAACTTCTGCCTGGTTATGCATGCAAACTTTTGAAACTTCATTATTCCACCAAGTGATCATCTAAGGATAGCAATCTTTTAGAGTTACATAAAACCAAGAATTGTAGTGATAACTGATTTATTTCTATACAAACTCATTATTCATATGTTAGCATGTTTACTGAGATGAATCATTTTTATAACTTCTCTTTCAAATATTCAAATATATATGTTTTAATATTTTTTAAATTTTTTGTGTGTGTGTTTTACTTTTTTTTTAATTTGATAGAGACAGCCAGAAATTGAGACTGAAGGGGAGATACAGGGAGAGAGACAGAGAGACATCTGTAACACTGCTTCACCATTCACAAAGCTTTCCCCCTACAAGTGGGGACCAGGGGCTTAAACCTGGGTTCTTGCATATTGTAATATGTGCATTCAACCAGGTACGCCACCACCTGGCCCCTTGTTTTAATCTTTTGCTGGTTCACATTTAATGAGATTCAAGTTATATCCACCAAATCAATTGCCTAACTTCTGCTGCTAAGACTTCAATAACAATAATATGTGGATTTCTGAGGCCCTAGAGGTCCCAGATCCAATCCTTCTGACATCACAAAGCTCACACTAAGCAGTACCCTGCTCTCTTTCTCTTTCTTTAAAAAAAAAAAAATATATATATATATATATATATATTCTAATTTATATATATTCTAATATATATATTGAGGGAGAGAGAGAGAGACCAGAGCAGTGTTCAGCTCTGGCTTATGATGTTGCTGGGGATTGAACCTGGGAACTACTCAAAAGCATCAGGCATAACAGCCTTCTAAATAACAATTGCGTTGTTTCCCCAGCCCATAAATATTATTTTCTTTTTTTTATAATTTTTTAAAAATATTTATTTTATTTATTTATTCCCTTTTGTTGCCCTTGTTGAAATATTATTTTCTTTATGATCATGTTGGTTTCTAGTAAAAATCAGTGGTCAATAAGTGCCATTGAACAACAAAGGAATCCTAAAGCAACCAGAAGGACAGAAATCACTAAAGTTAGGGCAGAAATAAATAACATTGAGAATAGGAAAACCATACAAAAGATCAATGAAAGTAAATGTTGGTTCTTCGAAAGAGTAAACAAAATCGACAAACCTTTAGCCAGACTCACAAAACAAAAAAGGGAGAAGACCCAAATAAATCGGATAGTAAATGAAAGAGGAGATATCACAACAGACACTGCAGAAATTCAACATATCATGCGAGGCTTCTATGAACAGCTATATGACACCAAGCTAGAGAACCTGGAAGAAATGAATGATTTCCTAGATACCTACCAACTTCCAAAACTAAGTAAAGAGGAAGTGGATAACATGAACAGGCCCATCACAGCTAATGAAATTGAAACAGTTATCAAAAATCTTCCCAAAAATAAAAGTCCTGGACCAGATGGTTTTACAAATGAATTCTACAAAACTTTCAAAGAAGAACTAATACCTCTACTTTTAAAAGTCTTCCAGAAGATTGAAGACACTGGAATACTCCCTGCCAGCTTCTATGAAGCCAACATCACCCTGATACCAAAAGCAGACAGGGACACAACCAAAAAAGAAAACTACAGACCAATATCTCTGATGAACATAGATGCGAAAATATTGAACAAAATTCTAGCCAACCAGATACAGCAGTATATCAAAAAGATTGTTCATCATGACCAAGTGGGGTTTATCCCAGGCATGCAAGGTTGGTTTAATATACGTAAATCAATCAATGTGATCCACCACATCAACAAAAGCAAGACTAAAAACCACATGGTCATATCAATAGATGCAGAGAAAGCCTTTGACAAAATACAGCATCCCTTTATGATCAAAACACTACAAAAATGGAAATAGATGGAAAATTCCTGAAGGTAGTGGAGTCTATATATAGCAAACCTACAGCCAACATCATACTCAATGGTGAAAAACTGGAAGCATTTCCCCTCAGATCAGGTACTAGACAGGGCTGCCCCCTATCACCATTACTATTCAACATAGTGTTGGAAGTTCTTGCCATAGCAATCAGGCAGGAGCAAGGAATTAAAGGCATACAGATTGGAAGAGAAGAAGTCAAACTCTCCTTATTTGCAGATGACATGATAGTATACATGGAAAAACCTAAGGAATCTAGCAAGAAGCTTTTGGAAATCATCAGGCAATACAGTAAGGTGTCAGGCTATAAAATTAACATTCAAAAGTCAGTGGCATTCCTCTATGCAAACACTAAGTTAGAAGAAATTGAAATCCAGAAATCAGTTCCTTTTTCTATAGCAACAAAAACAATAAAATATCTAGGAGTAAACCTAACCAAAGAAGTGAAAGACTTGTATACTGAAAATTATGAGTCACTACTCAAAGAAATTGAAAAAGACACAAAGAAGTGGAAAGATATTCCATGTTCATGGGTTGGAAGAATTAACATCATCAAAATGAATATATTACCCAGAGCCATCTACAAATTTAATGCTATCCCCATCAAGATCCCAAGCACATTTTTTAGGAGAATAGAAAAAATGCTACAAATGTTTATCTGGAACCAGAAAAGACCTAGAATTGCCAAAACAATCCTGAGAAAAAAGAACAGAACCAGAGGCATCACACTCCCAGATCTCAAACTGTATTATAGGGCCATTGTCATCAAAACTGCTTGGTACTGGAACATGAACAGACACACTGACCAGTGGAATAGAATTGAGAGCCCAGAAATGAGGCCCCACACATATGGACATCTAATCTTTGACAAAGGGGCCCAGACTATTACATGGGGAAAGCAGAGTCTCTTCAACAAATGGTGTTGCAAACAATGGGTTGAAACATGCAGAAGAATGAAACTGAATCACTGTATTTCACCAAATACAAAAGTAAATTCCAAGTGGATCAAGGACTTGGATGTTATACCAGAAACTATCAGATACTTAGAGGAAAATATTGGCAGAACTTTTTTCTGCATAAATTTTAAAGACATTTTCAATGAAACGAATCCAATTACAAGGAAGACTAAGGCAAGTATAAACCTATGGGACTACATCAAATTAAAAAGCTTCTTCACAGCAAAAGAAACCACTACCCAAACCAAGAGACCCCTCACAGAATGGGAGAAGATCTTTACATGCCATAAATCAGATAAGAGTTTAATAACCAACATATATAAAGAGCTTGCCAGACTCAACAACAAGACAACAAATAACCCCATCCAAAAATGGGGGGAGGACTTGGACAGAATATTCACCACAGAAGAGATCCAAAAGGCCGAGAAACACATGAAAAAATGCTCCAAGTCTCTGATTGTCAGAGAAATGCAAATAAAGACAACAATGAGATATCACTTCACTCCTGTGAGAATGTCATACATCAGAAAAGGTAACAGCAGCAAATGCTGGAAAGGGTGTGGGGTCAAAGAAACCCTCCTGCACTGCTGGTGGGAATGTCAATTGGTCCAACCTCTGTGGAGATCAGTCTGGAGAACTCTCAGAAGGCTAGAAATGGACCTACCCTATGACCCTGCAATTCCCCTCCTGGGGATATATCCTAAGGAACCCAACATATCCATCCAAAAAGATCTGTGTACACATATGTTCTTGGCAGCACAATTTGTAATAGCCAAAACCTGGAAGCCACCCAGGTGTCCAACAACAGATGAGTGGCTGAGCAAGTTGTGGTATATATACACAATGGAATACTACTCAGCTGTAAATAATGGTGATTTCACCGTTTTCAGCCGATCTTGGATGGATCTTGAAAAAATCATGTTGAGTGAAATAAGTCAGAAACAGAAGGATGAATATGGGATGATCTCACTCTCAGGCCGAAGTTGAAAAACAAGATTAGAAAAAGAAAACACAAGTCGAACCTGAAATGGAATTGGAGTATTACACCAAAGTAAAAGACTCTGGGGTGGGTGGGTGGGTGGGGAGAATACAGATCCATGAAAGATGATGAATGACATAGTGGGGGTTGTATTGTTAAATGGGAATCTGGGGAATGTTATGCATGTACAAACTATTGTATTTACTGTTGAATGTAAAACATTAATTCCCCAATAAAGAAATAAATTATAAAAAAAATAATAAGTGCCATTGACTTATAACAGGGACAATAGTATAATACTATGATTCCAAATATGCTTTTTTTTTCTTTTTTCCTACAGGGTTATTGCTGGGCCTCGGTGCCTGCACTACAAATCCACTGCTCCTGGAGGTCATTTTTTCCCATTTTGTTGCCCTTATTGTTATTTTTGCTGTTGGTGTTGCTGTTGGATAGGACAGAGAGAAATCCAGGAGACAGAGAGGGGGAGAGAAGCGGCCCCCCTGCAGGTGGGGAGCCGGGGGGGGGGGCTCAAATCAGGATCCTTATGCTGGTCCTTGCTCTTTGCCCCACCTATGCTTAACCCGCTGCGCTACAGCCCAACCCCCTCCTCCAAATATGTACTTTTAAATGCCTATGTTTTCATAGCACAAGTGCTCTCAAAATGGTGGTGCTGGAGATTGAATTTGGGACCTCTGGTGCCTCAAGCATGAAAGGCTTTTTGCATAACTATTTGCATAACCATTATCTAGCCCTATCCCTTCTACCTATGAAAGTCTTCATTTTGCATAGCGCCTTAGATCTTCATCTGCTAGATTGGATGTGGCCCAATTGAGGAATTAATAAATAAAGTCAATAAGACTATTTTTACTCAGTTGAATTTTGTTATCTGACAGTGAAGAGAATTTTTTCCCTTCAAAAATGGCTAAACATTTAAAGGGAGAATATACCACTGTAAAATATGTCTGTTTGGCATAAGCCTTATTATCAAGTGATTAATTTTAAGAAATATCAGATAAAAGAAAGTTCTAAAACTGAATAGAAATTACCCATTTTGTAGGAGGCTTTTTTTTTTCAACCAGAGCACTGTTTAGATCTGGTTTATGGTGTTGTGGGGAACAGAATCTGGGACTTTGGAGCCTCAAACAGAAGAGGCTATTTGCATAACTATTATGGTATTTCTCCTCCACCCTAGGAGGCATTTAGTTAAACATGTCTTTCTCTCTGTATCAGGAAGTAAAAGTTTAAACTGTTCTCTAGAAATTCTTATCAATGGGGTACTTACTGACTTAAATCTACATAACAACCTTATTTACATTCCCCAATGCTTCACCTGTTAAAACAGGCTGGCTCACTTCAACCCCCAATCTTTTGTCTTTACCTAAAGATAGCATTTCAGGTGATAACTTGGGCCATTTGGGGGAGTTAGTATTCTTGGGCATCTCCCTAGTACATAGGAGTTGTACATGTCATTAAACTTACATTTGTTTTTCTCCTATTCATCTGTCCTTTACGAAGAAATGGTTCAGCCAAGAACCTACAAGAATAGAGGGAAACAATATTATTATTATTATTATTTTGAAAATTATTTTTACTATGTTTCAAGTATAACAGAAAGTATGTCAAGCCTCCCTGTTCACCACTTTATTCATTACTAGCAGAATACTAGTACTTTAATTTCAGGTTACTAAACCTTTTCCATCATTAATGAAGACTTAGTTTAGTGATGGATTTTGAAGGTTTGTATTAAAATTCTGTTATCAATGGCATCTCCAGTGGTACATAAAAATCATGATGCTTAGAACAAGGGCAACAAAAGGGAATAAATAAAATAATAAATATTTTTTTTTAAATTGTGATGCTTGTTGCGGTCTGGAAGGTGGCCCAATGAATAAAGCACTGGACTCTCAAGCATGAGGTCCTGAGTTCAGTCCCCAGAAGCACATATACCAGAGTGATGTCTGGTTCCTTCTCTCTCTCTCCTATCTTTCTCATAAATAAATAAATAAATAAAAATATTTTTTAAAAATTGTGATGCTTGTTAACAATATGCCAAGTACCATAAGATTATTTCTTATATATCATTCTAATTTTAACTAATTTTATGTTCCTGAATATTTTATGGAAAAAATGGGTCTTGTGGTTTTATTGGAAATGCAGTTTTATTGAAAATCATTTTAATTCGTAGAAATAAAGAGAACCAGAGAAAGTGAAACCAACAAAAGAGTCCTCTACTGTGCACTGCCACAAGCTAATTTACACAAATTGAAGTCAGACATCTGTCCCTTCAGTAATAATGAGCAGTATTATATCAGTGGAGCTGGGGGAGGCCCACAAGCTTTGGCTCCAACACTATTCTTTTTTTGTCTATGTGATTCTACTGCTCCTAGAAGCTTCATTTCCTTCTTATTTTTGAGACAGAGAGGGAGTAAGAGAGACACCACAACACCTATTGTGTATAGTGCTCCCATGTAGTGCCAGTGACTCAAATTTATTTTGTATTTATTATTTACTCTGCTCCTCCCTTTTGTGTCCTTGGATCTGTTCAGATATACCACTGTCTAATCCATGTCTCTCTCTGTATTTATCCTTTCTTTGCCTGTTAAGTTCCATCTGTGAGTAAAATAATCCAGTATTTATGTTTTTTTCTTGTTTATTTCACTTTACAAGATATTGGTTCCATCCATATTGTAGCAAAAGAGAAGCTTTCTTTATCACTTACATTATATTACAGCTTCCTTAATCACTCATCTGTTATTGGACACTCTAGTTGTTTAGGCCAATTAATTTCATTTTGTAATTTTGGCAATGGGAAAAAGGCGACTGCCAGGAGCAGTGGATTCATAGTGCAGTCACCAAGCTCCAGAAATAACCCTGGAGGCAATAACAAAAGTCCCAAAATTTAGGATCAGCAAAATAATTCACCTAGATAGTGTGTTTGGCTTTGATATAAATACAGCTGAGATGTGAGCCTTACCCTGACTGCATGGAAGAGATCTTTGGTGTTGTAGTTTCTTTTCTTCAATTTATCTATCTGTGTATCTGAAAATACTGGCCCAGAGCAGTGAAGCTCCAGTGCCTAAGATAGATAGATAAATAAATAAATAAATAAATAAACAAACTTTAAAACCAGCATTTAACAGCCCTGAAGAAAAAGAAAAGAATGGAGACAGCATGCTCCCTGACTTCAAGCTGTAATACAGAACTGTAGTGATCAAAACTAAGTGAACTGGGGAGAAAAAATAGATGCCTAATCCATGGAACCGAATTGGGAGTCCAGAAATAAACCCTTCTACATACTGACAGTTAACTTATGGTTCAAGGGACCCAGAACATAAAATGAAGAAAGAAAAGTCTTTTCAATAAGTAGTTTGTGGAAATTGGGAAGCTACATGTGGAGGAAAGAGCTGAATCACCACATCTCACAGTGCACAAAAGTCGACTCAAAGTGAATGAGAGACCTGAAACCAAAAAAAGAAAAAAAAAAAAAAACTACTTTGAAGAAAACAAGGCAGAACTACAGGATGTTTGTTTTGGAAATGTTTTCAGAGACTCAAGTCTAACACAAAGAAAAAAAACAACTAGAATGGAAAATTGAAGTACTTCTGATTAGGTGGAAAAGACAATATTATGATTGTGTAGAGAGACTTTTATGACTGAGGCTCCAAATATCCCAGGTTCAATCCCCTGGAACAACATTAGTCAGAGCTGAGCAGTATCAGAAAGGAAAGGAAAGGAAAGGAAAGGAAAGGAAAGGAAAGGAAAGGAAGGAAGGAAGGAAGGAAGGAAGGAAGGGAGGAAGGAAGGAAGGAAGGAGGGAAGGAGGGAGGGAGTGGGGGAGGGAGGGAAGGAAGGGAAAGAAAAGAAGGAAGCCCCACGTCCCCACCTTCAGGGGGGAAGCTTTATAAGTGGTGAAACAGTGCTGCAGGTGTTTCTCTGTGTCTCTGACTCCATCTCCCCCTTCCTTCTCTATTTCTGACTGTCTCTATCCAATACATAAATAAAGATAAAAATTAAGAGTGGGTTACAATAGCGTAAGATTACACAGTATAGTTCCACACTGTACCCACCACTAAAATTCTGTGTACCTATCCTCCCACTTCCGAATGATAACCATAATAGTTCTCACAAAGTCATATATATATATATATATATATTCATGTGTACCAAAATTGGAAAAATATTTCACCAAAGAGGATATTCATATGGCCAACAGGCATATGAAAAAGTACTTAAGGTCACTGGTGCTATACTTTTTAAAATTTATAGCAGTATGGTTCATCTATGTTGGCACAATATATAAGAATGTCTATGACACTTGTAAGGATATCAGAAATTTTTTTCTTTAAGTCAGTTATAAACCTTTTGAGTTTAAACTTTTTTATGTTTTTATTGTTGTAGTTATTATTGTTGTCATCACTGTTGGATGGGACAGAGAGAAATGGAGCGAGGAGGAGAGAAAGACACCTGCAGACCTGCTTCACCGCTTGTGAAGCTACTCCCCTGCAAGTGGGGAGCCGGGGGCTCGAACCGGGATCCTTACACTGGTCCTTGCACTTTGCCCCACCTGTGCTTAACCCGCTGCACTACCGCCCAACTCCATAAACATTTCTTTTTAATGGATTAAAACCCCAGGAATCTCTATCATAACAAACTGATACTCATTTTGTTTTAATATTCTTAAGTAGAGAGAACAGAAATAGAGTTACAGTTACACTGCAATACATATGTTATCAAAAGCCCCCAATCATTTTTTGTACAGGCATGAGTATTTATATGTAAACTGTTAGTGAGCTAATTTAGTGACCTTGAATGTTTTTTAATTTTGATCTGGATGTGCTTAAGTTCCTGTAAGTGAATATTTTCCAGTGATTTCATTAGAGCAGAATAAGATCTTAGAGAATGTCTCTTGGGCATATAAGAGTCTCATATAAATAGTTATCTTATATACAAATAGATCTTCAGTTACCCAAACTGATTACATTATTTTTACATATATCACATCACTTGTTGGTACCTAATAATACGATATGACTAGCAGAGTTTACAATCTCTATAAAACATTGGGAAAGTTGGAAAAATCTATATTAGGGTCTACTTTCATTAATTTAAACCATTATGCTTAGTTAATATCTATGGAGACATGACCATTCTGTAGTATTAGAACAGCTTAAAATTATTTCCAGAAATGAATTATGTCAAAATTAAAAAATTATCATCCCGTAAACATACCTCTATGCAAGGGGGCCGAACAGTAGCATAGTGGGTTGAGAGCACATGACGCAAATCACTAATCGCAAGGACCAGCATAAGGATCCCAGTTCCAGCTCCTGGCTCCCTACCTGCAGGGGGGTCCCTTCAAGGGTAGTGAAGCAGGTCTGCAGGTGTCTTTCTCTCCCACTCTGTCTTCTCCTCTCTCAATTTCTTTCTATCCTATCAACAACAGCAATGGCAACAAAATGGGGAAAATGGCCTCCAGAAGCAGTGGATTTGTAGTGCAGGCACGGAGCCCCAGCAATAACCCTGGAGGCAAAACAAACAAACAAACAAACAAACAAAAATAAAATCCTCTGTAAATTCAGTGTACTCTAAATTTATAAAGTTTTTCTTAATGGTAATATGTATATTTTATATGTATATATGTGTGCATATACATATATATGAGTTTAAAAATATACAAGGGAAAACAGATATTCATAAAGATATGTAGATTGCTTCACAGCAGCAAATCACACTGCGTTAGCTCCCCCAAAATAGGACTTCTATATATGGCAGATTGCTCTAGCAATGCACTGCCTTATAATGTCTAATAGCCAAATTGAAAAATTATTTGTAAGCCATAGGAATCATTAGCTGTTTTGCTGTTTATGTCCTTAATGGTTAATTCCAAAGGATTCTGAGCAGTGGCAATAGCCATTAAATATATTATGTGAATCAACATCCGCAACCTGCTGATAACCAAAAGCTAAAATTCCCACTGTGATGGCATGAACCCATAGAAACACAGCAAGCTCAGTTTCATTAAACCATTCTTTAGAAATATGTAATGTACTTATTTTAGAAGATAGCCACAAACTAGCTAAAAAAGATACTAGGTAATTTTTGTAGGTTATTTTCATTTTATCTCTTAGAAGTTTTCAGGATGTGTTTTTTTTTTGTCTGTTTGTTTGTTAATGAGCATAAAAAAAGGATATGTTTTCAAATACCTAGAATCAGTCTATTCTAGTGCAGGGATTTTTTCCCCCCAACCAAATCACTTTACTGAGAAACATTGATCTATAAGACCATTGTCACAGAGGTGCAATTTCATTTCTCCCCAAGAGAGGTTTTAGCATATCTCACCCACTACCAAATTGTTCTCTCTTTTCTTTTTCTTTTTTAATTTTTATTGTTCTCTCTTTTCACTAGGAGGAAGGCACTAGATCCCCAACCCTTTTCAACTCCTCTCCTACTACCTTATTTTTAGTCTTTGGATCTGCCGGAAAAGGCTATCATTTATTAACACTTTGCCCTGTGGTATTAAGGCTCAAAACAAGGCTGTGTGTATGGCAAGGCAAGCACCCTATCTCATGTGCTATCTCTCTAGCCCTAATGCAAAAATAAAAATAAATAGTAACAAAAAGTTCACAGTTCCTGGGGCTGGGTGGTAGCACACCCGGTTAAGTGCACATATCACCATGCATAAGGACCCAGGTTAAAGCCCCCGCTACCCACATGCAGGAGGAACATTTCACGAGCAGTGAAGTAGGTCTGCAGGTATCTGCCTATCTATCTATCTATCTATCTATCTATCTCCTCCTCTTCTCTCAATTTCTTTTTGTCTTATCCAATAAAAAGAAAGGAAAAAGAAAAAATGGCTACCAGGAACAGTGGATTAGTGCGGGCACTAAGCCCCAGCTATAACCCTGGAGGCCAAAAAAAAGTTCACAGTTCCAAAGCTAGTAATCTCCTATATGGTGTGAAAATCAGTCTTCAGTTTAATGTAGTAGCCAGCACACAGCACACAGATGTTTGTGTATATTGGAGTTTGTTGTATATATTGCTAGGGACTGACAGGCAAAAGGACCCTGGGTTGCCATGAAGGGTTGCTACAAACAAAAGATGGCTGACCAATCAAGCAAAATAACTGTGAGCATGGGCAATGGCTGCCTCCAAGAAATGCTCTGATGTGTAACTTAGTGAACCAGAAAAAACAACAAAGGAAACAGTGATGCAGGTGTCTCTTTCTCTCTCCCTACCTCCCCCATCCCTCTCAATTTCTCTGTCTCTATCCAAAAAGAAAAGAAAGAAAGAAAGGAAGAAAGAAAGAAAGAAAAAGAATTTTTAAATACTTAAATAGTCTGTGTGTATGTGTTGTTAATTTTCAAAGGCACTTGTTATGGAAAGGTATGTTACTCTGATAGGCTTTTTAAAAATTTTATTACACACACCCACAAATAGAAGTATTTATTATTTAAAAAATTATGTTGACAATGAAGAATATGGAAAAGCTGAAAAGCTACCTCCTTACAGCATCAATCTGGCATACTTGCCTTTGATCTTTTTTTTTTTTTAGTGGTCTACAAGATCTTTTTAATAGTTGACTTTACTCTTTTTAAAATTTGTTTTTATTGGATAAAGACAAAAATTAATGGGAGAGAAGGGGAGAGAGGGATAGAGGTATGCCTATAGCATTGCTTCACCACTTGTGAAGATTGTCCCTATAGTGAAGACCAGGGGTTTGAACTCTGGTCTTTGAGACTTGTTACATTTAAGATCAATCAGGTGCACCACTGTCCAGCCCCTTTTTATTTATTTTTAATGTACAGATTTCTTTTTTCAATTTATCAACTTGTGCATACCTTATCTGATATCTCTTATCTATGGGGGAACTCCTTAAAGTCAAAGACTAGTTTAGAATACATAAAAGATGTGTAACTGCATACAGGTTTTCTGGATGGATGAATGGATAGATGAATTGAATGGATGGATGGAGAAGGTTCGACATCTTCATTCAAGATATATTTTAACTACTGCCCCGGCCAGCGGGGTGTGAATAGGGGCTAGGAACCAATGAACCTGGAATGAAAGGAACAGGAGACACAAGAAATGACAGCAAGACACAAGAAATGACAGCAAGACAAATGATCAAGCTGCAAAATTTTATTGTGTTCACAGGCATTATAAGGCTTTGGGGAAGGGGGAAGTGCTGGAGGAGGAGGGGGGGGGAGCAATCATCAGGGTGGAATGTTCCTTGCAACATACAATGGCCGAAATCATGTTTGTTACCACAACTATGTGGTGTGTCATTTGCTTTCTGATAAATGGCCTACCTGAGGGGAAATGGCCTGCCCGTGGGGGAAATGAAAACTTGTCTCGAGGGCTTCCATTGTTTCAAAGCTTATCTTCTATCAAGCAGAGAATGGCTTCTGGCATCTCCTCCCTTCATTATAATTTAACTGAGGCAGGAAATTGGGGGTGAGGGGTAGAGACCTTAACAGCAGATTTGGTGGGCATTAACCAGAGGGGTTAAGTATTGACCCAATTCCTCCCGCGGGGTAGATATAGAACCAATCTTCCCACATCTTATAAGGCTCTTGGTGTCTTTTTGGGGAGGGGAGGCAGAACCACAGTTTTCAGGCAAACAATTTTTGTTGCTGACACCAACCTCCATGCAAATCAGGTTTCCTTCACGGGGGACTCAGAGGCGGACTATATAGGGTCCTCCCCCTGCAGTGCTAAGCCTCGCACCTCTTACTGGTATCCTTGCCCTGCCAAGGTTGGATATCTCAATGCATAATTCTGAGTTTTATGCCATCCAAAAAGGAGGTCTGTCACCCTCAGGTTCAGCCAGGCCTCTGTCAGCCAAATCAAGTCTATGATAATGTATTTGTAAGGGTTTTGATGCCAAGGAGTCAATCTGCCATTTTATAAAATCAGTAATCTTATTGAAAATAAAGGGTCCTAAGGTAATCATTAACAAAAGACTAATCAAGGGTCCCATAAGGGGCTCTGTAGTGACTCAAGACTATTTGTGGTGAAGTCTATAACCTGTTGTAATTTGTCAGAAAATTCATGGGAGGAATATATAGAGTGTCCTAGCGTGCCACCAGCAAGTCTAAGGGAAGCAGTCAGTGGATATGATGTCCAGGGGAAGAAACAAAGCACGTCTGGTCCTCTGGTGGTCGTCAGCACCAACTGATGAAATTTTTCTTCTTCATAGAGGGTCAGCTGTGGAACAAGCAAAACTAGGAGGCAAGGACCAGGTAGAGAAGAATTGACATGAAAATATAGGATGGTGTTGTACCAAAACACAGAGGAGGTACATACACATTAGGTGAGGTTCCTTGAACATGAGGAATATTTTGAGAAAAGTGAGCAGTCAATAAACATGCAAAGATGAAGTCAGCAGTGGTAGGTCAGCAGAAAGAGAAGACTTGGATAGGTTGGTGTGGTTAGCTGGAGTATATACTGCCATGGCATCCTTTGTGGTAAGGACTTGCCAACAGGGACTCTGGATTTTGCAAGAGCAATAATGTCATCCACCATAATAAAAGGAAAACAAACATGGACATCCAGTGTTGAAAAAGAGAAAAAGGAAAAAATATATGTCTCTGTCACTGGAAAAGTGGGTGGCTTTGTCAATGAGATATAATAAATGGACAATTCGAATTTTTGTAAATATTAAAAAGGCTTAGTATAGGTACTTCATTGACACTTTAGCTAACTGAATATTGGGGGGTGCATTCCCCTTATTTTTTTATTAATTGAGCTTAAGGGTTTTAGTTTTTCTTGTTTGAGCTGTAGCCCACATAAATTTAGAAAAAATACCAACTGAGAAAAAAAATGTTTTTGTTTACTAAACATGGGCAGGTGAGTTACATCAATCTGTCAGAGAGCATTGGCTTTTATCAATGGAGATTAATCTTAAAAGTCTGAATAGCAGGATCTTAATTAAACAATACCAGAGCCAGTAAAGTGCTCTCACTATGGCAGGTCAAGCGTTAAAATTTTAAGAGGCTTGTAAAAAAATGAGAAAAATTTTAGGATATGAGTGACTTTAGGAGTCATCACACACCCATAAATAAAAAAAGAAAAATGTTTAGTTTTAAATCTTACCATATGAGCAGTCAGTTTTTCATGTGCAGATGTACCTATAATTATTTACTTAGGGAGAGAACTTGTACCAAGTTAATTGATGATCTAATGGTTAGAATTGGCTTGAGTTCTTTTATATGATTTTAGAAGGCTCTTTATTAAAATATATCAATATGTTATAGAAAGTCAATACCTAATGTGTTGACATGATAAAATGTTTAGCATTTTTTAGCATTATTTTAAACTGATTAGACAGTTTAAGCACACTATTATAACTTTAGTTTACTAAGATCTTAACTCATCACAAGGCTATCATGAGTAAGTAGATATAAAACTCTTAATAGATTTTGCTCTTTAGAACTCTAATATGGCAACTTAAAAGGCTAAAATAAAACCTCATAGCTTAAATGTTTAAAATACTAGTTTTGTTAAATCAGGATTTGCCAAAACAAATCTTTTATCAGACCAGAAGCACCATGTATTACCTTAATTTATCAAGAATAAACCTCTGACAGTGTCTTAAAACAAGCCAGATAATTTTTTACTCTCTTAAAGAACTGATTAAAGTTTGACATTTGGAATCTGTACTTTTCAGAAGACAATTATTTGATAATAATTTTTTTAGTCTTTCTAAATAGAGGAGTTATCTCAGTAACAACTTTATCAGAAGGAGTCACTGTAAAAGCAAAAGTAAGTAGCTCATGAGTAAGATAAAAAAATCTCTTACCAACTTTTAAAATAAAAGTTTTAACCAGAGCATTTCTGTCTATATCAGACATAAAACTCTCTTAACTTTTTACCTAGTCTCTCTTATGTTTTAGTATCTAAAGTTCTTTCTCAGTGAAAACCAGGGGCATACTTTTTGAATAAAATGTAAATAGGTTAGCTAAAACATCTATACAGCTCTAAATTAGGCTGTTTCATATTTATTTGATAAGTTTTATCTGGAAAAAAATTTTTACATATCTTATTTAAATTAAACCTCATTTATCAGAGCAAAAGCCTTTGGCATGTAAATAATTAACATAACCATTGTGTTATCTTTTATTAACCCAAGCCAGTTTTGCCTGTTTAGTTGAGAAAGTATTTTAAAACCTTTTTTTTTTTTTTTGAGTCACTTAAACAATTTTAAGTAAAATGTTGTTAAACTTTGCTTGTTAGGATCTTTGCTTATCACAAAGTTATCACACCCTTAGGGCAGCTATGAACAAGGGTGGATACACAACTTAATTGATCTTTCACTTTGATTTGGATAGGTGACTTAAAAAGCTAAGATAAACCTTATAGCTGAAATGTTCAAAATAAATTTTTACTGTTAACATTTCTTTTAAATGACCATTTTACACTAAATAATTTTGTTGAATCACATCTTCCAAATGAAAAATTTTATCAGAAAAAAAAAAAAGAAAAATTTTATCAGGCCAGGAATATCATGTTTAACCCGTTTTTCCTGACAAGGCCACTGCTCTACACTGACTGGGTTATTAGAAAGCCAATTCAAGCATGGAGTTTGTTACGAATAGTGGTAGTTGGTATTGGGGTGCTGATAAGGTTTACAATTCTCACAAGAGTGAAAGAGACTGTAGAGGCATTTTACCATGCCTAGATATCTCAGAAAATCATTTAACTAATGAATTGATGCTGATATTAGCTATCAGTAGGACGAAACTGTCCTATATTTTACTTTGGTAAAGGTGTGCCAACTCTATGAGTCGGGATTTTTAAAACCACATTTAGCTTAACTAAATCTTATTTAAAACTTAAAACAAACTTTAGTTACTTAGGGGTTAACACACATTAATGAAAACAAGGTTAACACATAGACTTAAAACAGACATTCTTGGTGAAAAGAAAAATTTTCCCTTTGAAAAGCGGCTTTTGGATTTCTAACTCACAGCCTCCCAGGAGGGGCGCTTGTGGCTAAGAATGATTGACTGAAGTCTTTGCCAATCTGTGGAGCAGGAGCTCTGTGCCGTGATTGGCTGCGTGGACGGAACAGGTGGGCTTAGTTTACCGCCTCGCATGGAGAAGCGCGGAGAAAAATCTTTGAAAGTTCTTTTTCTGGGCTAAGGTACATTTTAGTGTTTTAAATAAACAAATCATTAAATTTCTATCAAAAGTGTGTACTGGTTCTCTGATTAATAGCTTTTAAGTTAAAGAGAACTTCTTGTTTGATTTCATACTTTCTTTAAAGAATAGCTTGCTAGCTAGATAAGATCTCATTCAGAATTGGTTTAACGCTTTCTGAGAGCTCTGGGGGAAAAAGCTGGATCTTTTTGGCTGGCTAATTTTAAGATAATGCCAAATCAAGAGCCCACAGTTCTTTAACTAATTGTAAATGCTCTTGTTTTTTTTTTTCTTTTTTTACTAATTTTCTAAGGGAAGCTGTTTTTTGTGCTAGTTGTGGGGGGTCTTAAGGTTGTCAAAGAGGGGTAAATCTTAACAGGAGGGCACTTAGCAGGTGGCCTCAGGGGCGGGGTCTCCTGAATCAGGCATGGGAATAGAGACAGACTCACAAACAGAAGGTGGCCGGGAGTGTCTCTGTAAGACTTTTTCTCCCTCTCTCATGACTCAATGTACATCAGGACAATGTTTATAGACTTTGAGTATATAATTTACTAAATTCCAATAAGAAAAAGCCTGGACTGGAATCTTTTTTGGACCAAAGGTCTCATAAAAATCTCTTAAACAGTTTCCTACTCTAGCCCATCTTTTTTCATCAATAGTCCCCTCTAAGGGAAAACATGGACAAACATCACTCACAAAAATAAAAAAAACTTCTTGAGATCCTTTTTCTTAACCCTTACTCCTCGTGTCTTGAGGGACTCCCTGAGTCCTTTAATAAACAGATCTTGTTTACTAAATTCCTGTCCCATGATAGTGCTTACCTCGCTGCTGTGACACTCCTCCAGATGCGACTCACGGCCGGGCAGTTACGTGGCGATCTATGCGAGCCGGTGCATTACCCCCTTGGCTGTGGAGGCTCAGTGAATTCGGATAGGCCTATCCTCTCGATCAGCGGTGTTCCTAGGTCCAGAAGGCTTCTTCGCCCCATGTTCAGGCGCCAGATGTCCCGGCCAGCGGGGCGTGAACAGGGGCTAGGAACCAACTAACCTGGAATAAAAGGAACAGGAGACACAAGAAATGACAGCAAGACAGGATTCTGATCAAGCTGCAAAATTTTATTGTGTTCACAGGCATTATAAGGCTTTGGGGAAGGGGGAAGTGCTGGAGGAGGAGGAGGGGGGAAGCAATCATCAGGGTGGAATGTTCCTTGCAACATACAATGGCCGAAATCATGTTTGTTACCACAACTATGTGGTGTGTCATTTGCTTTCTGATAAATGGCCTACCTGAGGGGAAATGACCTGCCTGTGGGGGAAATGAAAAATGAAAACTTGTCTCGAGGGCTTCCATTGTTTCAAAGCTTATCTGCTATCAAGCAGAGAATGGCTTCTGGCAAACTACTAGATAGACCTGGAGGATGTTATACTAAATTAAATAAGTCAGAAAGATACAGACAGTTATGGTAAGTGTTCTCTTATATGTTTATTTTGAAATTCAAAACAAATGAACAAAACTCATAGATAAAAGAATAGGTGGGGAAGGCGGGGCAGGGAGAAGACTTGAAAGGATGGTTGATATAAAGAGATGTACATTTCCAGTTACAAATTAAGTCATGGGGCTATAGTGTACAACATCAGGTCAAGGGCAACAATATAATACTACAAACTTGAAAAATTGTTAGCAATAGATGAGAACGAGACTAATTGGGTCTATCAATTTGCGTTGTTCACAAATGTCAAATCTTTCTGTAGTGCCCTGAAGGAAAAATAATGTTATATTTCAATAAGGAAAAGGAAGACTGGGAAATAATTACAAAATAGAAATAAGAATCCAAATTACCAGGAAATACAGCTTTTTAGCTTCAGTGGGGATTCTAAAACTATAACTTCCAATCCCTAATTATCACAAATTGAATTTGCTATACAGACAAAGTATTGGGTGTAAGAGGTTTATTGAGGCTCAATTTCTGTGTAAGGGATAGAGAAGAAGAAATTTTGGACAGAGAAATAAATGAAATGGCCACACAGTCCTCCTGAGGGCTTGCCCAACAGGACAAAGAACTCTGGATCGCCCTTATTTTTGGCATGAACCTGAAATGAGACTCTAAGCTTTGAATCAGAAGACACATATTTAGCTTGTTAATTTTAAATCAGGGCCAGATACCTGAGGCAAACTCTGAAAGCTAAGAAATGGAGGCAGTCACCTCATTTGGCTAGGCAGCATATCCTAGTTTGAAGGAGCACTAGTGCGGGCTTGTCTTTCACACAAATCAACCACATTTTTTATCTTGATTTCCAATTCAGAAAACCATAACTGGTGGGATGATCACCTATTAAAGCACACTGTACACTTGACAATCCAAAACTTTGGGTGTGATGCTTGGGAAGATAGCATGCAAAATGACTTTCATGCCTGAGATTCCAAGGTTCTAGGTCCAGTGCTCCATCACCATAAGCTAGAGCTGAGTAGCATTCTGGTTAAAAACTAAAGCAAAAATGGTTGGTTTGTTTAGGGGCAGAACAGATGCATATGGACAAGTACATTTAGATAGTCTCGTTTATGTGAGGAGAGACAAAGTTCATTCAAGTTCTTCACATTTTCCTGAGTTTACAAAGTTCTGTTTATTTCTTGGTGCACCAAGAATGCTGTCAGTTTGAATGGGTACATTAATTAAAATTCTGTTGAGTATGAAGATGAAATGTCCTCCTTAGTCAAATATCCTCATATTTAACTCTTACTTATATGTCAACCCAGCAAAATAGTTCTTATATCATTCTACTGTTACACAAGTATTACTTGGATACCAATGATTGAAGTGATCCAGTTTGGTATTTAATCTTTAACAAGTGGGAATAAACTTAAGACAAATAGATGATATTTTTATTTTGAAATTCTGGACTTCATCCCGCTGAAATAGCTAAGTTGGGAGAACGTTAAACTGAAATTCTGGACTTCAACAAGTCATCTAAGATTCTTTAAAATGACATTCATCTTTTGTGGTCTGGGAGGTGGCACAGTGGCTAAGGCACTATACTCTCAAGCATTAGGTCCTGAGTTCAATTCCTCAGCAGTACATGTACCAGAGTGATGACTGGTTCTTTCTCTCCTATCTTCCTCATGAATAAATAAATAAATTCTTAAATAAAATAAAATAAAATGACACTCATCTTTAAGCAAAGTTCTACCATGTAAATAATGGATTTTAAGTAGTCTGCTAAAATTTTTGAAGCACTTTTATTAAAGCTTTTTTTTTTTTGGTAATCAGGGTGATGTTGGCTTCATAGAAGGTGAAAGGGAGTATTCCTGTGTCTTCAATCAATGCATATTTAATATATTTAAATATATATTTATATTTTTCTATCATTTTTAAGTTATTGCCTTATTTTTCCCCTTCATTTTTATTTATTCATTTATATTTATTTTGGTAGTGACTGCAATATATTTTTTCATCATTTTTTGAGGGGATGTTAATGGTTTACAGTACAGTTGTTGACACATGTGTACAATTTCTCATCTTCCTATGATAGGTCCTGTAAAACATGCTCACCTCATCATCATGAACCAGGACTCCAGCTCCCTCTCTACCCCATCTGTTCTTCATCCTTCCCAGAGTCCTCTGTTTTGGTACAATATACCACATCCAGTCCAAATTTCACTTTGTGTTTTCCCTTTCTGCCCTTGCTTCTTAAGTGAAATCATATGGAATAGGTCCTTCTCTTTTTTACTGCTCTCTATCTCTCTTTTTTTTTAATTTTTTTAACCAGAGCACTGTTCAGCTCTGGCTTATAGTGGTGCAGGGTATTGAACCTGGGACTTTGGAGCCTCAGGCATGAGAGTTTGTTGCATAATCATTATGCTATCTACCCTCTGCCCTCTTTTTTACTTATCTACTTAACATGATTTCTTCAAGTTCCATCCAGATTAAGGCAAAGGAAATTACTTCATTTTTAACAGCTGAATAGTATTCCCTGGTGTATATCTACCGTAACTTTCTTATCCACTCATCTGTCCTTAGTCAACTGAGTTCCTTCCAAGTCTAGGCTACTATTACATTATGAATATATTATGAATTATGTACATAGGTGTGTATAGATCTCTTCAGTTAGGTGTTTTTGTTTTATTTGGATGAATACCCAGGGGAGAAGTTTGTGTCAAATGGTAGCTAGGTTCATTTCTAGTGTTCTGAAAAATCTTCAGACTGCTCTCCACAATGGTTGGACCAATTTATATTCCTATCAGCAGTGTAGAAAAATTCTTTTCCCCCACATTCTCACCAACATTTGTTGTTTCTGTCCTTTTAAATACATGACATTCTCATAGGCAGAAATTCATATTTTATTGTACTTACATTTCTCTGATAGTCAGTGACTGTACATTTTTTCAATGTCTGTTGTACCTCTGGGTCTCTTCTTTGGTGAAGACTATGTCCATGTCCTCTCCTTATTTTATAATGGATTGTTTGTTTGTCTTTGTAGTAGATTTTTTTTTGAGTTCTATATATATGTATTGGCTGGTAGTCCTTTACTTGATGTATATCATATAAGGTATCCCATTCTCTAGGATACAGTGGAGAAAGTTGCTTGGTAGAAGTTTGCATCATATAAACATTTAAAAAGAACAAGTACTTGCCAATGAGTGTTCATGTTCAGATCTAAGTGAGATGATACTAGAATGTCTCCTGAGTGGAGCACATTATCTCTTTAGGGCCAAGAACCATAGTAGGTGAGAGGAAATGTACAACAAGAGACAAAAGCCTGGTCCCAACCTTTTATATTTAAGTTAAAAGGAACTTCCTGGACTTCTGTGGCTTCCCTTTTAGCCAGAGGGCTGAAATCTAGAAGGAGGAGGAAAGCATCTTTGCAGGTTGTGCTTGGCAAAAGTATTAAAGGAAATGATTCCAAATTTCTGTGGATCCATCCTCTTTCTCCTGCTCTTACCCACAATTAAAACACAACATGTTTTTGTGTATGACCTTCTAACAACTTCTATCACATTGTGTATAATAACTGCAATAAAGTAAGAAAGGGTTAGAAATTTTTCTTTTAATTTTTTTAATTGGAGGAATTAATGGTTTACCGTTGTTGGTACATGTTTTCTGCTAAACATTCTGACCCCCTGTCCCCTTCTCTCGCCTAGGTCCTCCTCCACTATTATGCACCAGGATCTGTAAGCCTCCTCCCTTCACCACTTCCCCCTCATCCCCAGTCCTTTACTTTGGTGCAATACAGGGTTAAAAAATTCTTAGGGAGAAAATCCAGGAGACATTGATTTGCACCTTACCTTGTCACTCTGTCAGCAAATCTGGAAAACAAGCACCCAGACTGGCAGCCCTGCCATATAGCATCTGTCTGCTAGCTCACCTGGTCAAGCACCTGATCTTGCCACATGACCTGCCATCCGACCTGGCAGGCATGCCTTGCAGCAGGTAGGCTTAGGGCCTGAAGGACTTAAACTGAGCAAGGCACAGTGTAGAGGAGGATAATTTGAGAGATGAAAGCATTGTCCAATTCTTTATGTTAATAAACTATCATTCCACACATAAAATATTATGGACTTTTATTAACAGCTGGCAGATGGAGCTATTTTTAGTGCTATTTCAACATTGCTTATAAAATACCCTATGAAGACGCTTCAGGCTTGTTATGATCAACATTCCCTCTATCTGCCCTCACTCATACTCATGTACCTACATTGTCTTCCTTTCTGTCCTTTAATGCTCAGTCAGGTTCTGGCCTTTTGTTCTTTGCATTTGAAAATATATCCCCTTAGATTTCTACGTGGCTTAGTCTCTTACCTCTTTCAGATTAAAGGTTACATGACTGACATAGTAAGATTTGCTATTTCTTACTGTACCCTCTCAATATCTAATTTCTCTATTTTATTCAGTAATACTTCTCAATGTCTTGACTATTCATGTTTTAAGACAACTATAGCAAGTTACCAGAAACGTGCAGGCTTTGAGAAAGAGAGGAAAAAAGTATATTTTCTTAAAAAAATAAATCATTATGCACAACAACTGGTAAGGGAAACAAAAATGAAAACTGTTTGTTTTTTTTAAAGCCATTGCCAATGGGAGGGGTAGGAGTTATACCTCTCAAATCATTCTAAATCATTCATCCTCTCATTTGTGCCCTGCACTTTTTAAAATTATTATTTATTTTTATTTATTTATTCCCTTTTGTTGCCCTTGTTGTTTTATTGTTGTAGTTATTATTGTTGTCATTGTTGTTGTATAGGACAGAGAGAAATGGAGAGGGGAGGGGGAAGACAGAGAGAGGGAGAGAAAGATAGACACCTGCAGACCTGTTTCACCGCTTGTGAAGCGACACCCCTGCAGGTGGGGAGCCAGGGCTTGAAGCCCTGCACTTTTAATACAATCTCACCTCTTCTGCATATATGTTGGAGTCTAGGTCTTTAGAGTCAGTCATATGTTAAAAATGAAAAGAAAAAGAAAAAAAAACCCACATTTTGTAAAGCTGGGCATTCAGCCCCAGTGCAGAATATGCAAAAAGGATTAAACTAGAGTTCTCTTCTTTAATAGACACTAACTAAAGTTATTTTCTCAAAGGCAAGTTCTTAAAGGTCAAACGATTACTCCCTTTTTAGCACTAATAAATATGTAAGTTAAAATCCCTTAACAATAATATACAATAATAAATGCAAATCTAAAGTTTTTCTTAGCAACAGTAGAAATTAGCTAGAATTTTAAAACAATTTTTCATCCCTTTTGCTCAGTTACAGCTTGAAAGAAAAGAAAATTATGCTTTCACCGTCCTGGAGACTTTATATCTACAATCACAATGCCAGAAGAACTGATTCCCTTTGGATGGTATAGGGGTAAGTTTGTTCTATAGGTCTCTCCTGGTTTGGGGTAGCTGCTAGCAACTTTTTAGCGTTCCTTGGATTGGGATTACATAACTTCAGTATCTTCCTTCTTTATGTGGTCTTCTTTCTATTTTTTTTCTTTGTCTTCTCAATTTTATTTTATTCTGTATCTTTCATTCATCTTTAATTATGCACTTTACATTTGCATAGATGACCAAAGGGGATCTGGATAGGGTCACATTAAAAAGAAGTGGTTTAGATCTATGAATAATATATGAATTCCATTTACTATTTTACTTCTGGGCTTGAAAGCTATTTCAAGGCTTGCAGGGACAATGGCTATTGCTTGGAGATGTGACGATGCAAAGGAGAATTCCTAGAAGTGTGGAAGAATATTTGGTGGAGAAATACTTGATTAGACTGTGATTGTTTTATCAGTATCCTGTAGGTTGATGAATATTAATGAAGTTGGAGATGTCACTGACTACCAGTTTCCTTTCTGGATGAGGGGTCACTCTCTGCCCACTGAAAGATCAGTTCTCTTCAAAGTTGCTTCTGTAGAACTCTTTCTGGCTTTTATGGGAAAATGGTGACCAGAGAGAAAAGCTCTTCATTTTATAGATGTGGGAAGGAAATCTACAAAATAACACAGACTGTTTTGCTTTTATAATGGCTTCTCTTCTTATAAAGACACTTGTCATGAGTGGGGATAGATAGTATAATGGTGATGAAAAGAGACTCTCATGCCTAAGACTCCAATGTCCCAGGTTCTATCCCCCACACCACCGTTAAGCCGGAACTGAACAGTGCTCTGGTAAAAAAATAAATAAATAAAATAAAAACAAAAGAAACATGGTACTTGTTTTAGGCACTCCTTACTAAACCCTGATAATCTCAAGATTTTTGCTACTGAGTATTGGGACTTGAGCATATCTTTGAAGTCAGATGGCATATATCAGTCCATTACTACTGTGAATTCATTTATTTACTTATTTATTTGCTAGGCTCAGTCTTCCCTTACTGGAATGTCAAGTTCAAGACAACATAAAATTGAATATGATTGACCAATGTTTGTCATACAATGGGAGTTCAATGAATTTGTTATAAATAATTTTTTTCTTTAATTTTTTAATTATCTTTATTGGATAGAGACAACCAGAAATCGAGAGAGTAGGGGAGAGAGAAAGAGAGACACCTGCAGCCCTGCTTCACCACTTGCAAAGCTTTCCCTCTGTAGGTGAGGACCAGGGGCTCGAACCCAGGTCCTTGAGCACTGCAACATGTGCGCTCAACCAGGTGTGCCACCACCCGGTCCCTTATAAATAAATTTTAAAAAGAAAATAAAACAGAGAGTATTCATTTCTATTTATTATATTGTGCTTTTCTTTTTAAAAAAGATTTAGGTATTTCATGGCAGGGGGCAAAGTTTCACGTGAGAGAGAGATATAGAGAAGGCGGAGCACCACTCCAGAGCTGAGGATAGAGACAGGTGGAGCTGGGCATAGAGACAAAAGCCTCAGGCATGCAAGTCCCATGCTCTACCAGTTGAGCTATTTTCTCAGCTTCTTGTCAATATGAAAAGTATTTGAACTTAGGGATATGTTATTATTGTGGGGCTGGTAATATACTGCTTAATATATTTGAACGCTGTCTTTGGCTTACTCTGAGTCTTATTTGAATCTGAATGATAAAGCAAGTATCTGTGATCTGTGATTAAGGACACAAGGGACTACATCTTACCAGAGATTTTACAAACAGAAAATCTGGCAGTCTTTATATTTTAACTTTACATGGAGAAATACTTTTTTATATACAAAGTCATTTTGCTAGAAGATTAGGGCCAGGAGTCCCTGTACCCCAGTTCTACCAGGACTGCCTGAGACTTGGGACTTTTGTGACCAGGGCCCTTTGTTTTTAGCTCTGTCACATAGGAAAGAGAAAAGGACAATCAAGGAAGTATTAGTAGATACAGACTTGGCTTAGAAAGGAAGAAGATGAGATTGTAGAAAGTCTTACCTAGGGAAGCCAGGTGGTGGGTGCACCTGACTGAGCACATATATTACAAGGCACAAGGACCTGGGCTCAAGCCCATGATCCACACTTTCAGGGGAAAGCCTCTCAAGTGGTGAAGCAGTGCTCCTTCTTCCTCTCAATTTCTGGCTGCCTCTATCCAATGAATAAATAAAGATAATTAAAGGGGGCCAGGCAGTAGCGCAGCGGGTTAAGCGCATGTGGCGCAAAGTGCACTGACCCCCATAAGGATCCCAGTTCAAGCCCCTGGCTCTCCACCTGCAGGGGAGTCGCTTCACAAGTAGCTGTGAAGCAGGTCTGCATGTGTCTAGCTTTCTCAGCCCTTCTCTATCATCCCCTCCTCTCTCCATTTCTCTCTGTCCTATCCAACAACAACAGCATCAATAACAACAATAATAATAACCACAACAATGTTAAAACAAGGGCAACAAAAGGAAAAAAGTAGCCTCCAGGGAGTAAGTAGCGCAGCAGGTTAAGAGCTCTGGCTCCCCGCCTGCAGGGGAAGTGAAGCAATGAAGCAGGTCTGCAGGTGTCTATCTTTCTCTCCCCCTCTCTGTCTTCCCCTCCTCTCTCCATTTCTCTCTGTTTTATCCAACAACGATGACAACAGTAAAACAAGGGCAATAAAAGAGAATAAATAAATAAATAAATAAGTAGCCTCCAGGAGCAGTGGACCAAGCCCCAGCAATAACCCTGGAGGCAAAAAAAAAAAAAGATTAAAAAAATTTTTTAAAGAAGTCTTATCTGGAGGGCAATAGATGAGTCAGGTAATTTAACAGACTAAAGAGAAGTTCATTCTAGGTAGACAGGTCTGAATAAATATGCTAAACTTGAACCAATACACCCATTTTGTCCAAGTGACCTGCAAGTTTCTATATGTGTTTTCCTTTTCCTAAATTATGTAAAACCTGACCACAGCCACCCCAATTCTTTGTGGAACACAGTGTGGTGAACCAGAAATCATGGGAAAGACACCTCAGCCTCATCCACGTATGATGATTTGTAGAAACCCATGGCAAGGTCATAAACCATAAGGAACTATTTCTTGTCTCACACTATGGATATGTCTGTATAAGTCAAAGGCAACTTTCAGAGATAAATCTGCAAACTAGAGTATCATTTAAGCAAAAAAGTATGGG
Organism: Erinaceus europaeus; assembly: GCF_950295315.1. NCBI lineage: Eukaryota > Metazoa > Chordata > Mammalia > Eulipotyphla > Erinaceidae > Erinaceus > Erinaceus europaeus. The sequence continues at coordinate 100,991,617 of NC_080185.1, read as the reverse complement.
AATGAGTGAAGAAGAACCTTACATGCTACTTGTAGGGGACATACAAATATCGAATTTTATTAAAAATATCCATTGGCCAATGCAGAGAAAGGAGGTAAATCCCTCAAATCACCCCCCCACACACACACCATTATTGTCCTTTTCCTCTTATATAGTCTTTGCCTCCTCCACATATGTGCAGGATTCCATGTTTTCAGAATGATAATGCAGAAAGCCCATCCCATAAAGCTGGCTGTTTCTGTCCATTACAGATTTTGCAGAATATTCTCAAAGGATATGGAGATTGGGAGCCTGAGTTAGCTTTTCTTCTGTTGTTCATGTGTACCTGCTGGTATATACTGCTGTTATTTTCAGGAAATACTGATATGTCAAGATGAGATGCAAACTAGAGTCCTGTACTTCCGTTCTTAACACTAATAGATGCAAACTAAAGCTCTTTTCCTTATAATAGATGTAAACTAAAGTCTCTTAGCAATAGTAGATAATAATAGATGTAAGCTAGAGTTCCTTTCTTATCAATAGTATATACAAAGTAGAAGTAATTAACAATACTTTCTAATCCCTTCTTGCTCTTGTTACTTGAGAATTTAAAATCTACACATCCTTGAGGTTTATATTGAGAAGATAACTGGAATATATAAGCACTTTATATTTTGTATGCTAGTAGTCCTTCTGATGCACCCAATGTTGATAATGTTGTACTAAAAATAATAATGCACAATTTCCTTATCTTCATATAGTATTCTCTGGACTACATTTGTCACTCATTTGTTTTATATGCATTGTGGGAAAATTCTTTTTTTTTCTATTTGAAGCTCTTGAAGAATATGATTCAGTCTAACAAATACATTAATCACAAAAGAGGATATGCAGTGAGATTTGGAGAGCAGCTTATGAATTGATGGCTATGTAAGAAAAATAAAAGCTGTAGTAAGAAAAACTGGAACTGGGCGTTAGACATTACAAGAATCCACTCAGACTCTACAATCCCTTCATTGTTTGCCTCCTATGATAGGAAATTGACCCTGAAAGAAACAAACATTTAAATAAAGATATCATGTCATTGCACAGTAAAGTAATTCAAGTAGGCTCAAGTGACAACTTGAAGATAAATAGCACTTTTCTTAGAGCAAAGAGATTCCATATAGAGAAACCATGTACTCACTGAACCATGAGAAGACCCAAAGGACCAGTTTTTGTGACTAGTGGGGATTATTAAATTCAAAAACCTAAAATTATAGGCCAAAGAATTCCAAAATATCCATCAATAGAAAAACTGATGCTTCCAGAGGTTTATTTTTCTTTTGTTTTTTTTCCCCTGCTCAATATGGGGTTTTTCATAATATTTTAATTTGACACTACTTTTTTTGTTAGGAAGGCAATGTATATTCAACTAAGGAAAGCACACACACACACACACACACACACACACACACACACACAGTTAGAAAGGAGAAATGAAATATCAACTGGATAGCAATGTCAATGTTCTGTCTTGATTTCATCTCAATCTTCCTTGCTAGGCTCTATTTTTTTTTAGGAGGATTAATGGTTTATAGTCAACAGTAAATGTAGTTGTTGGTACATGTGTAAAAATTCTCTGTTTTCTGCAAAACAATCTCACCCCCCTGCCTAGGTCCTTCTCCACCGTTATGCACCAGGACCTGAAAACCCCACATCTTTTGGGATGGATGTGTTTCATTCCTTAGTATATATCCCCAGGAGAGGAATTGCAGGGTTATAGGATATTTCCATTTCTAGCCTTCTGAGAGTTCTTCAGAGGGGGTGGACCAATTCACATTACCACCATCAGTGCAGGAGGGTTCTTTCAACCCTACAACCTCTCCTGTATTAGTTGTTCCTATCCTTTCGGATATATGACTTTCTCATAGGAGTGAAGTGGCATTTCATTGTTGTCCTTATTTGCATTTGTTTGACAATCAATGGCTTATAGCATTTTTTCATATGTTTGTTGATCTTTTGGATTTCTTCTTTGGTGAATATTCTGTTCATATCCTCTTCCCATTTTAAGATGGGGTTATTTGTTGTTGCTACTGAGTATGATAAGCTTTTTATGTATTTTGCATATTATCCTTTTGTCTGATGTACTTCCAGAGTTTTTAACGAGTGAGTATATGGTAAAATTTTTCTCCCAGAAACAGATGTTGAAAAATTTTAGTGACAAAGGAAGAGATTAAAGTGGTCAGGCAGAAAACTGACTCCATGAAATAGGAAATTTCTAAATGCAAGTTGTTCAGGAAAGAACTGGAAACTCAGCTTGAGACTCTTGTTGCTGGGGCTTCTTAAGAACTTGGACAGATTTTGTAACTGCAGATTGAATATCTCCAATCTAGGGCCAGGTGATGACACACCCAGTAGAATGAACACATTACTATAAGCGAGAACCTGGGTTCAAGACCCTGGTCCCCATGATCCTTCATGAGTGGTGGAGCATTGCTATGGATCTCTATCTCCTTCTCTCTCTCTATTTCTCTCTGTCTCTATCATAAAAATAAAGAAAAAGGAATAATAAGGTTACCATAAAAAAATGTTTGCTGCGAGTAGCAGAGTTGTGATACAAATATCAATTCCTAGCCAATAACCCTAATGGCAAGCAAACTAAAGACAAATAGGATGTAAACTTGAGATACTCATATTAAAGCTAAGAGGTCAGGTACCAGGGTTCTAAACATCAAAGACAGATTTCTAAAATAAAATTTAAACTTCAAAGTTTTGTTTTATGAAGTAGATGCACTGGACCTGAAGCTTCCCAAGTCTTAGAAGCAACACATATGTATTAGCAATATTTATTAGAAGATATATATGAAGAACTGCATGATTCATAAAATTGTGAGCTTGTATTGCAGAAATAAATATCAGTGTTAAGAGAGAAATTATGAAATTCAAAAGAAGAATAATGGGATGAAATGGAAGGTTTGAAGGCACAATTAAAACCAATAAATAAATATATGTGAACAAGAAATAGCAATGAATTTTGAAGAAATTAAACAGGAAAAACGAAAATTTTCTTCTGTCTTAGATGTCTTAGCAGCTGGAAATAAGCAATATTTAGATGAAGAAGCCATGAAGGGGGTGATTTAAAATGCTTGCAGGAAGTCTTTAGGGAGATAAATGTTAATATGCTAAAATGTGATTTGAAAGCAAAAGGATAGCCTCAGAGGCTCACACCCACTCCTGTTCTTGTAGACCTTGCTCTCTAAAAATAACAAAGAATAAAAAAGACCAATTAAGGCAGGGGATATAGCATAATGTTTATGCAAAGAGACTGTCATGTTTTAAAGTCCCAGTTTAATCCCCCCCCCCACACACACACACATTAACAGCAGAAGTTCGAGTTGAGCAGTGCTCTGGAAAAGAAAAACAAACAAAAATAAAACAAACAAAAAAATCACAATAACAATTGAAAAAATACAGAAAAAAAAACAATTATGAACTTTGAAGATCTGGGAGCCTTTGATTTGTCTCTGATTACCTCAAAATCCACTACTGGCTTTCAGTTCCTCCCCCAGTTCCACCTTATACTCCTTTGAGGGTGGAATGTTGGTCTGAAATAATTATCTCCATATTCTAAGCTTGAATGGCAACAAAGCAGTTTTCTTTTATGCAAAATCTGGAATGACAGAATTTGACTTCTGTGGCACCAGATAGTGGGCCCTCCTTTGAGGACTTCTGAGTGTTAAGGATTTGGTTACTAAGGACAAGTTGTTATTTAGGAAGCTTAGACTATAGCAATTATTTACTAGTTGAATGATGAGAAAGATTCTGGCAGGATATTTTCAAGTTACTGTTTCTAAGATGGTCAAGTTCAACATTCGAAAAATTCTAGCCTGGGAGAGAGAACACTAGATCCACTTTGGAAATATATTCAGAAGCTGGAAATGGTAGCAGTACTGAAATTATAATCTCCCCCTGAGGCAGGCAACAGATTCAGGCACATTTTTTAAAAGCAGCTGTGAAAAATCAAAGACAGATCACTCTTTTGAAAGTAAACTAAAAGATTCTGAAGCAACAAGTAGAGAGTTCTAGAAACAATTTGGAAAAAACAATAGAATTTAAGAAACATAGGACTCAAACTTCCAGATTTTCACAGTGCTATTTTTGCATATTTCCACATTGCATACATTCATATGATTTGAAATTGAGAACTAGCTCAGTCACTGAGATGGAAACACAAATCCCAAAGCCAGAATTGGCCCCATCTAGTTATGTGTCCATAAGCCCAGAAAAGCAAGAAGACATGACTTGGCTCCAATAAAGTCCAGATGCTGTGCCTTTGCTCATTACACAGGTCATCCTCTTGCTAACTGGACTAAAGTCACAAACGCATCAATTTTAACACCTGGTCATTTTCCAGCTCTACTCATTGTAGAACCTCACTTATGGCTGGGCTAACTCAGCAAAGCTACATTCACATGCTATGATCTTAAAGTCTGACCAGTATATGCTGAACAGTCTCAAAGGCTTTTTGGAGAGAAAGTACAGAAGAAACATAAGAGTGCCCTACTAAGTATGTATCGAATTTCTAAAATCTACCAGAGGAAAATAAGGATGGCAAATGATTTATGTGTTGACTTGTGACTGTATATTCTTTCTTTAGTTATGTGAATATAATTATGGAGGTTTCATCTTCTGAAACAGCTACAAGAAATTCTGGATCAAAATTTTTATAATACTTAGAATCCACCATAATAGTCACAGGAAACTTTTTCTTTTTCATTAAGAATTTATTATAGTCTTATTGCCTACCTCTAGCTGTGTTTTTTTTCAATCATTTATTGGGGAGTTACTGATTTACAGTGCAGTGTTAACACATGAATATAATTTCTCATCTCCCAATGAATATTCTTTTTTATTAGTGATTTACAAAATTTTAAGATAATAAGGGTGTAATTCCATACCATCCCCACCATCAGATTTCTGTGCCTCCTTCTCCCTCCAGGGGAAACTGCCATACCATCATACCATAGTTCTCCCAAGGTCATGTGTTTGGGTTGTGTGTGTGTGTATATTTGTGTGTGTGTATATATATATATATCTTTTCTTTTTTCTTTCTTTTTCTTTTGCCCATTGTTATTCACTCCTATGGCCCTGCCTTCACATCCTTTCTTTTTTGTATTTATTTAAGAAAGTATTAATTAACAAAACCATAGGGTAGGAGGGGTACAATTCCACACAATTCCCACCACCCATTCTCCATATCCCACCCCCTCCCCTGATAGCTTTCCCATTCTCTATCCCTCTGGGAGCATGGACCCAGGGTCATTGTGGGTTGCAGAAGGTAGAAGGTCTGGCTTCTGTAATTGCTTCCCCGCTGAACATGGACTTCACATCCTTTCTAACTCGCACCTACACCTATTACTACTTCTGAGTGTCCTTCCGCGGATATCTTCTCCCACCCTGTCCAACGCTTGACGTCTCGTCACCCAATCTGGTCCCCTATGCCTACACTGAAATTCTCTGTTCCAGTCTCTTGGAAACAGAGTTGGCAGTCACCTGAGGTAAAGAACAAACACCTCATCACAGACCCCTGCAAGCGTCAACCCGGCTTTGACCTAGCACGTTATGATTGGGCCCTCCTCAATCGCTATCGAACAGGCCATGGCCGGTGCGCCGCTATGTTCCATCGCTGGGGAGCCAGAGACGACCCGAACTGCCCCTGCGGCTACAGACAGACTATGACCCACATAGTCAACGACTGCCACCTCTCCAGATTCAAAGGAGGTCTCGAAACTTTACATCAGGCTCAACCTGACACTGTTGACTGGCTACGGAAGAAGGGCAAATGCTAGAAGAAGAAAAAGTGTCCTTCCTTTTTCCTCTTCCCTCTCAGATAAGCGAAACAGTGCCCAACTTCCTCTGGTGTTTTTCAGATTCGTTTTCCTCTTAGTGGTGGTATATAAACAAAGGTTTCATGTCACAAAAGTTTCAGGTACCAGTGGAACTGGGATTCAGAGCCCTCTGGTCATCTTCCCCTAATATTTTCCCCTCTGGGAGTACGGACCAAAATTCTTTTTGGGGTGCAGAAAGAAGGAGTTCTAGCTTCTATAATTACTTTCCTGCTGGACATGGGCATTGGTACTGGGTATTGGACATGGGTCAATCCGTACTCCCAGGCTGTCATTATCTTTCCCTAGTATAGTCAGGTTCTGGAGACGTGAGTTCCCATGAACATTCTCTGCAGAACACTCTCACTCACATCCTAGGTCCTTTTCCATCATTATCACCAAGATACCAAGACTCTTTTTACCTCCTCCCTCCCCTCCTTCCTGAAAGACCTTTGCTTTGGTGCAATATACCCTACTCAGTCCAAGTTTTGCTTTGTGTTTTCCCTCTCTATCTATGTCCTTATTCCTTAAGTTGGAAAAGATTAACAAAAAACTTTTTATAGTAAAATATGCAGAACATAAAATTTACCATTTTAGTCATTTTGAGCATCAATTTTGTGACAATGAGTACATTCACACTGTTGTATAACCATCACCATCTTTTATCCTTAGAACACGTTTATCTTTCTCAAGTGAAAAATCTGTAGCTGTTAAACATTAATTCCCCATTCCTTAGTTTTCTTATTCCCACATACACTCTCTCTCTGCATTTTACTACTCTAGATACGGTATATAAATGGAATCAGACAATATTTGTGCTTTTGAAAATGTTTTATTTCATGCAGCTTAATATCTTTAAGGTTTATGTTGTGGAAAGTGTCACAATTCCCTTTCTTTTTATGTATGAATAATATGCCACTGTATATTAATACCACATTTTATTTATCAGTAACTGGATATTGGGTTTGCATTTTTTACCTTTTGGATATTTTGAATAGTGATGCTATTGTTTCAGGGGAAAGAGACTAAGGAGTCTCTCCCCCATAGTGTCAGATTCATTATGGTCTCATTTCCAAAGAATTGTGGAGACCATAATTTCAGGTATTTTAAGCTTTTATTAAGGAAAAGTGACATCATGAGCATGAAGAGATGTGTAGGCGAAATGACAGTATGACCACACTGGAACTATTCATATTCTCTTCTAAGGCTACACCTTCCCTTTCCTCTAAACTACACTTGGCCCTATTACCACTATCATTTTTCCTCTTCCCTCTAAAGTAAGGGAAACTAAGTCCTGACATCCTTGTGTGTTTTCCAAATTCTCTTCCCTCTCAGTGACAGGGGCAAAAACCAAAGTTCTTCCCTCTTGCATTGCTGGTGGGAATGTGAATTGTTCCAACCCTCCTCAAGAACTGATGAAGGCTAGAAATGGATCTTACCCTATAACTTTTCAATTCCTCTCCTAAGGATATATACTAAGGAAACAAATACACCCATCCAAAAACATGTGTGTAATCCTATATTCGTAGTAGCACAATTTGTAATGACCAAATACTGGAAGCAACCTAGGTGTCTAACAACAGATGAGTGGCTGAGAAAGTTGTGGTGTATATATACACAATGAAAATATTACTCAGCTATTAAGAATGATAAATTCACTTTCTTCACCTCATCTTGGATGGAACTTGAAGGAATCATGTTAAGTGAGATAAGCCAGAAAGAGAATGATGAATGTGGGATGATCTCACTCATAGATAGAAGTTGAGAAATAAGAACAGAAAGGGAAGTGCAAAGCAGAACTTGGATTGGGTTTGGTGTATTTCATCCAAGTAAAGGAAGGAATCTGGCTGAAGAGGGTGGGACTTTCAGGTCCTGGTGCATGATGGTGGAGGAGGACCTAGGCAGGGGGTGAGAGTGTTTTGCAGAAAACTGAGAATTTTTACACATGTACCAACAATTATATTTACTATAAACCATTAATCCTCCCCCAATAAAAAAACAAAAGCAAACAAACACAGGTTTCTGGTCACAAAAGTTGTGGGTCCCTGTGCAACTGGATTTCAGGGCCTTCTGGTCCTTAATTTCCACTAACATCATGACCATAAGTTTTCAAATATCTGTTCAGATTCCTGCTTTCACTTCTTTCAGATATATTCTCTGATATATTTCAGATATATGCAGAACTAAAATATCTGAATAACGCAACAATTGTTTAGTACTTTTAAAAGGATCCATCATGTTTTCTGTAGTTGTTACATCATGTTAATCCTTGAAAATTGATTGCTTTAAAAATTATTTATAAAAAGGAAACACTGAAAAAAAAACATAGGCTAAGAGGGGTACAACTCCACACAATTCCCACAACCAGAACTCCGTATCCCATCCCCTCTCCTGATGCATTCCTATTCTTTAACCCTCTGGGAGTATAGATCCAGGGTCATTATGGGGTGCAGAAGGTGGAAGGTCTGGCTACTTTAACTGCTTCCCCACTGAACGTGGGCCTTGGCAGGTTGATCCATACTCCCAGCCTATCTCTCTCTTTCCCTATTGGGCAGGGCTCTGGGGAAGTGGGGCTGTAGGACACATTGGTAGGGTCATCTTCTCAGGGAGGTCCGGTTGGCATCATGGTAGCATCTGGAACCTGGTGGCCTCTCCAAGAATCCCAGGTTGAAAGAGCTTCTTTGCATAGCTCACACCAGGTTTTGTCTCCGAGTCGCCATCTTGGCTCTGCCTCCTCAATTGATTGCTTTTTAATGAAATTCCTCTATATTCTTATAAAGGAGGAAACATAATTTTTCCTTTACCCTACTAGGTGCTTGACGGAGATCACCTATAATAAAAAGCAGATTAATAGAAGAAACACAGAATTAAAAAAAATTTATTTATTTATTTATTCCATTTGTTGCTATTGCTTTATTATTGTAGTTATTATTGTTATTATTGATGTTGTTGTTGGATAGGACAGAAATGGAGAGAGGAGGGGAAGACAGAGGGGGAGAGAAAGACACCTGCAGACCTGCTTCACTGCCTGTGAAGTGACTCCCTTGCAGGTGGGGAGCCGGGGGCTTGAACCAGGATCCTTATGCTGGTTCTTGTGCTTTGCACCACCTGCGCTTAACCTTCTGTGCTACCGCCTGACTCCCCCAAAACAGAATTTTTACAAATATACATGGGACAGACTCAAGAAGACCCAGTAGCTCCCTAAATTTATTTATTTATTTATATTTATGAAATGGAAATATTGATAAAACTACAGGATAAGAGGGGTACATTTCCACACAGTACCCACCCCCAGAGCTCCATATTCAATCTCCTCCCTTGATATCTTCACTATTATTTATCCCTCAGGAAGCATGAACCCAGGGTCATTGTGGGCTGGAGAAGGTGGAAGGTCTGGCTGCTGTAATTGCTTCTCTGCTGAACATGGACATTGGAAGGTCGATCCATACTCCCAGTCTGTCTCTCTCTTTCTGTAGTGGGGCAGGGATCAGGGGAGGTGGGTCTCCAAGACATATAGTGAGGTCCTTTGCCCAAGGAAGTCAGATGACATCATGGTATCATCTGGAACCTGGTAGCTGAAAAAGAGCTAAGATATAATACAGAACAAATTGTTGACTAATCATGAACCTAAAGGCAAGAGTATTGCAGATGAAAATGGGGTTCTCCGTTTTGGACAAAGCTAGTAGGTGTATTTTAGGTATATTCCAGAGGGCCTGTGACTACTAGTTTTTGCCTTTGTCTGACATCTAATATGCAGGTGGACCCAGGTTATTGGGGAGTTGGAGTCATAGTTGGAAAAAGGACTAGAAAGCTGGATCAGGGAAGAGAGTAGCTACCAAATATGGGGAAAGTATATAAATATTGTTAACTGTAAACCCCACCAGTTTGATCTGGGGCCCATATTCAGTACAAGAACCTATGTAACCTCTGCATCCCTGTAGGTCTGAGCTTGCATTCTGTGTTCACAACTAGGAACATTCCAGGCTGCACTAATTTCAGGACCCATCTTCCTCAGGTAGTAGGTAGAGTATGTTGTCCAGCCTCCCTTCGGAGAATAGGACATTTCCTACCATTATTGATTCGCATTGAGGGCAAGGTCCTATGGGGACCCACAAAGGGGTACATTGTGTTGTTCCTGATGGAGGTGGCCAGTGACAGTGGCGAGAGAGGGATCTGTTGGGGGTCTAGGCCCATTGTGTATGTGTGGAAACCCTAGGGCTCCCTGACTAGGACCCCAGGTGATCGGGTGGCCTGATAGTGACTAAAGAGTGATTGGTAAAGTATGCCAGTCTCTTATCCTTATTCAGCTTTTTTAGTCCTTACTTAGTCTGACACGGTTAGCTTTGGAGTGATTGGGGGACATGTATTAGCAGGTAGATGAGGAGGGTATCTAGGTCTAAGTAGAAAAACTGTTTCATTAGGTACTTTAAGGTGTCTTTTTAGTTCTTTATACTTTCTTGTTTCATTTATTGACTCACTACAAAATATTGTGCACTTTTGCTTTAAGGTATATATATTTCCCCTAACTTATGAATACATGTACGTATGCCCTATCTTATGGGCCCTGGTCTGTATCTATGTTTTGAGGTTTTGTTAAGAAGTGTGCCACTCGAAATGGAGTTAAGGAGTCCTATGAGCTAATAAAGGTCTCACCAGAATAATGAAGCTGAAGAATTGGCATTCCATTCCTGACGTCTCTGGACACAGTCCGAAGTGAAGCATGCTGAGGTGGCATTGGTTGCATTGATTAGGTTGGGATCAGCAGATGCAGTATCAGTGGTATGACTTGACAGAAGCATGCAGGAAATTGAGCCCCACCCTAGAGATCCCAGAACTGGGAGATGTATGGGCTTTACAGAGAAAGGGGAAGGTTCTTGCTGTCTTAGGGTTTAAGAAGGCAATAGATAGTTATTGCTATAACCAAATTATTTGGCAATTGGGTTAACTTTGAAAATCCCATTGTTAGGATTTGCTGTATTATACAAGACCTCACCATAATTTATGTCCTTTTATGCTATTTATATATAGTTATATCATATAAAGTAACACCACCAGTTGCTTCTGTTCTCTCTGGTCTAAGCTTTTTGTAAACAACATTCCAAAGAACAAGTCATTATTAAAGATTCATTAACAATTGAGCCCATTCAATCTGATTACCAATTTGAAGTATTTTTTTTCTTTTTTTATTTAAGAAAGGATTAATTAACAAAACCATAGGGTAGGAGGGGTACAATTCCACACAATTCCCACCACCCAATCTCCATATCCCACCCCCTCCCCTGATAGTTTTCCCATTCTCTATCCCTCTGGGAGCATGGACTCAGGGTCATTGTGGGTTGCATAAGGTAGAAGGTCTGGCTTCTATAATTGCTTCCTGCTGAACATGGGCGTTGACTGGTCGGTCCATACTCCCAGTCTGCCTCTCTCTTTCCCTAGTAGGATGGGTCTCTGGGGAAGCGGAGCTCCAGGACACATTGGTGGGGTCTTCAGTCCAGGGAAGCCTGGCCGGCATCCTGATGACATCTGGAACCTGGTGATTGAAAAGAGAGTTAACATATGAAGCCAAACAAATTGTTGAGCGATCATGGACTCAAAGCTTGGAATAGTGGAGAGGAAGTGTTAGGGGAGTACTCACTGCAAACTCTAGTGTACTTCTGCTTTCAGGTATATATTTTGCAGTAGTTTACGGATACGTGTGAATATATGCTCTCTCTCACAGAAACTGGTGTATATCTAGGTTTTGGGACTTTGTTAGAAAGTGAACCACCTGAGATGGAATTAGAGTATACTATGAAAGGAAAGGTCTCACCCGAGTAATGAAGCTGAAGGGTTGTCATTCCACACATGAAGTCTCTGGACACAGTCTGAAGTGAAGCATGTTGAGGTGGCAATCATTGTGTTGGTTAGGTTGTGATCGGCAGATGCAATATTATTTGATATGGATTGGGAGAGGCATACGGGAAAGTGGGCCCTATACAATGGTGCTAGGACTGGGGGAAGTAGAGGCTCTAGTGGAGATGTGAGGTTCCTGCTGTAATTTGGTCAGGTCCTGCTTTTAGTTTCCCTTTCAGATCTTCTTACTCAACTTCTGTTGATGAGCGGGATCATCCCATACTCATCTTTATCTTTCTGACTTAGCTCACTTAACATAATTCCTTCTAGCTCTGACCAAGATGGGTCAGAGAGGGTGGGTTCATTGTTCTTGATAGCTGCATAGTATTCCATTGTGTATATATACCACAGCTTTATCAGCCACTCATCTGTTGTTGGGCACCTGGATGGCTTCCAGGTTTTAGCTATTATGAACTATTAAACAAACAAAGAGACCCCTCACAGAATGGGAGAAGATCTTCACACGCCATACACCAGACAAGAAACTAATCACCAAAATATATAAAGAGCTCAGCAAACTTAGCATCAAGAAAGCAAATGACCCCATCCAAAAATGGGCAGAGGATATGAACAAAACATTCACCTCAGAGGAGATCCAAAAGGCTAACAAACATATGAAAAACTGCTCTAGGTCACTGATTGTCACAGAAATGCAAATTAAGACAACATTAAGATACCACCTCACTCCTGTAAGGATGGCATACATCAAAAAGGACAGCAGCAACAAATGCTGGAGAGGTTGTGGGGACAGAGGAACCCTTTTACATTACTGGTGGGAATGTAAATTGGTCCAGCCTCTGTGGAGAGCAGTCTGGAAAACTCTCAGAAGGCTAGACATGGACCTTCCATATGATCCAGTAATTCCTCTCCTGGGGTTATACCCCAAGGACTCCATAACACCCAACCAAAAAGAGGTGTGTACTCCTATGTTCATAGCAGCACAATTTGAAGTCTTAAGTGCTTAGATTGAAGGAACATATACTAAGCCTATGGTCTATGCATCAAAAAGTTTGAGACATTCAATCCATTTTCCCCTCTCATATTAATTAAATAGTTATTTGTGAGACTGTAAGTTAATAGGAGTGACTCCCTAAGTTTAATTAATATTTATGCACCATTCCTGACATTGAGTGGGTAACATTTATAGATATAGATTTTCTTTAAAAATCTAAATATCCCATACAAGAGGTTAGCTTAATGTTTTCAGAACTTACCCATGTCTTTTCTCAGTGCAAAATAATTCATATGTGAAAGATGCATATTTTAATGTTTTATTTTATTTATTATCAATAATATGTTACAACATTATAAAATTATATTGTATACTTCCATACCACATTCACCATCAAAGTTCAGTATCACCACCCTCCCACCTCCCAAAGATAACCACCATAGTTCTCATAAGTCCTACAAATAGTTTACTTGCTTCTGGGTTTTTTTTTTTCTTTGTGGCATGTTAATGTAAATCAGATCTCTAGATTCCATATATGAGTGAAACCATCTGGTAGTTTTCTTTCATGTTCCATCTATTCTGTCCCAAAGGGCACACATTATCTTTTTTGACAGAAGAGTAATATTCCATGGAATATCTATCTCATAACTTCTTTAGCCAGACATCTGTTGATGGACATTTAGGCTGCTTCCACACTTTGGCTATTTTGAATAAATGCAGCTGGGAACATAGGGGTATATATGTCCTTTCTAATTAGTGTTCAGAGTTGCTGTTTAGAAAGCTTTACTGCAACAGTTACCCTAGACAACCACCAATATGCAATAATTTCATATCTAGTGCTTTTTACTAAGTTAGTTCCTCTGAGTGGAATAATAAAAGCCAGAATCTGGTTATTCTCATCTGTAAATAGATAATGATTTTATCAAAGTGTAAAAATTTACCTTTATGTAGCTTCCAAAACTTTGCCACCATGAAAATCAATCATCTTCAAGGAGTCATATGATCCTGTACCAAATACTTAAGAAAAAAGACCCTCTGAGGTTCAAGTTATCTGGTTTTAATTTTTTATAAGGTGTGGCTTTTAAAATTTTTAATATCCGTTTATTTATTGAACAGAAACAGAAATAAAGAGAGAGGGAGATAGCAAAGGAATGAGAGAGACACCTGCAATCCTGCTTCACCACTCCTGAAGCTGCTCCTCTACAGGTGGGGAACAGGGACTTGAATCTAGCTCCTTGTGTACAGTAACATGTGAGCTTAACCAGGCATGCCACCACAGAGCCCTCAGGGTATGTTAAATTCATTTATTTTATAAAGTGAGTAGTAAGTAGATTTATGGCCCTGCAAATAAATCTGTGATTGTTGCGGGGAAATCAAACAGTTTATTTTTTTTTTCTTCTTTCAAACAGAAATGAGGTGGAAGGAGAACATTATGAAGGGAAACTTGTGAGGCTTTTAGAATATGTGGACAGACATTTCCAAGACACAACTGCTCTGTTTTGCTCACTTTGCTTAAGACTGTGATTAGACTTAAACCTAATAAGCTAGGCAAGCAAATAGAAAGGCCTATAGAATGAACCATAATTTGCCTAATCACATATTCACTGCTTAGGCATAGACAAACTCCTCTCATACCCGCTACTTCACTCCCCTCAAATATTCTATCTACTCAACTAACTACATAAAAGAAAGTAATATATATCTCCTAATCTCTTCTGACAGCATCAGCATTGTCACCCTTTGATAATCTTTAGAAGAAACACTGAATACAATTGGCCAAGAGATATACTATATATATATATATATATATATATATATATATATATACACACACACACACACATAATCATCAAATGAGTAAATGCAGTAAAACTTAGGTTATCTTAGACTACAATAAAACACTAGGTCTATTTCCTCCCTAACTGGAGGGCAGACCCCACAAACATAATACCAAACTAGGTACAACAAATGACACTTGACGCTTTAACAACTGGGATAAAAATCTAAGTTTTTCTGATAAAGAAAGAACTACAAAAGCTGGATAAAGCCAAGATATTGGCCCACTTAATGATGTCCTTTTTGGTCAATACCAGACCACCCTATCATCTGGGGCCCTAGTCGGGGAATCCTTGGATTCCTTGATAGATAATATTGGCCAAGACCTCTAACCCACCATCACTGGTCACTTCCATCAGGAACTTCATCATAAGACCTCTTGTGGGCCTCTTAAGGACCTTACCCTCACTATAAAGTAGCAATGGTAAGGACTTCCCCACTCTCTGAAGGGAGGCTGGTCATCCTACCCTGCCACTTGAGGAAGACTGGTCCTGAAATGAGTGTAGCCTAGAATGTTCCCAGCTGTGACCATGAACTGTGAGCTCAGACTGACAGGGAATCAGAGGTTACACAGGCTCCTGTGTTAAATGTGAATATAGATGGGCCCTAGATCATATCAATGAGGTAAATAGTTAATTGCATTTATAAACTTTATTCAAGATTGGGGGCTACTCTCTATTCTAATCCAACTTTCTGGTTCTATTCTAAATTCCAACACCATCTCCCTAGACAATATTTTTAGTCCACCTGCATGTTAGCTATCAATCTTGGGCAAAAATTACTAAAGTCACGGGATCTTGGAACACACCTGAAATAGACTTTCTAGCTTCTTTCCACCCCCAAGATCTCTGATCTCATCTGCTCTTTTCCTACTTTTTGGTGCCTGCTTATTAAACACTTTGTCCCACTTTATATCTTGCCACCTTTCAGCCACCAAATTGAAGATTCTATCCTGACCTCTGTGGCCAGACAACCTCACCAATGTGTCCTGGAACCTCACCTCTCCAGAGCCCTACCCCACTAGAGAAAGATAGAAACAGGCTGGGGGTACGAATTGACTTCCCAATGCCCATGTCCAGCAGAGAAACAAATACAGAAGCCACAACTCCCAGCTTCATCCCATACACCCAGAGGAGGAGAAATGCTAGGGGGAAGATGACCAGAGGACTCTGAAGCCCAATTCCATCAGGATCTGAAGAGAGAAGAAGGAGGAGGAGGAGGAGAAAAAAGAGGAGGGGGAGAAGGAGAAAAAGTAGGAGGAGGAGAAGGAGAAGGAGAGGAAGACATTCAAAAGTAGTAATAGGTGTAGGTGTGACCAGGAAGGAAGAGAAGGGGGCTGGGCGGTATCACACTGGGTTAAGCGCAGGTAGTGCGAAGTGCAAGATCAGCACAAGGATCCCAGTTCAATCCACCAGGTTCCCACCTGCAGGGATTATACCCGTTATCCCATAATTTTGTAACTCGATATTAAATCACTTTATTAAAAAGTCTGATTTTCAGGGAGGTTTTAAACAGCCTTGAAATAGTTCACTTGGATAGTGTGTTGTCTTACCATGAGCATGACCCAGATTTGAGCCTGACCCCCACCACACTGACAGGAGCTTTGGTGATATAACAACCCCCCTTCCTGTCTCTCTCTTTTATCTGAAAATGTAATAAATAAGTAGATTTGAGCCTGACCCCCACCACATTGACAGAAGCTTTGGTGCTATAACACACACCCCTCCTGCCTCTCTCTTTTATCTGAAAATGTAATAAATAAGTATATTTGAGCCTGACCCCCACCACATTGGCAGAAGCTTTGGTGCTATAACACACACCCCTCCTGCCTCTCTCTTTTATCTGGAAATGTAATAAAGAAATAGGTTCGAGCCTGACCCCCACCACATTGAAAGAAGCTTTGGTGCTATAACACCCCCCTTGCCTCTCTCTTTTATCTGAAAATGTAATAAAGAAATAGGGTTGAGCCTGGACCCCACCACACTGAAAGAAACTTTGGTGCTATAACACCCCCCCCGCCTCCTGCCTCTCTCTTTTATCTGAAAATGTAATAAATAAATAGGGTTGAGCCTGACCCCCACCACATTGAAAGAAACTTTGGTGCTATAACACACAAATACCTGCCTCCTGCCTCTCTCTTTTATCTGAAAATATAATTAGTAAATAGGGTTGAGCCTGACCCCCACCACATTGGCAGAAGCTTTGATGCTATAACACCCCCCCCTCGCCTCTTGCCTCTCTCTTTTATCTGAAAATGTAATAAAGAAATAGGGTTGAGCCTGGACCCCACCACACTGAAAGAAAATTTGGTGCTATAACACCCCCCTTGACTCTTGCCTCTCTCTTTTATCTGAAAATGTAATAAAGAAATAGGGTTGAGCCTGGACCCCACCACACTGAAAGAAACTTTGGTGCTATAACAACCCCCCCCCGCCTCCTGCCTCTCTCTTTTATCTGAAAATGTAATAAATAAATAGGTATGAGCCTGACCCCCACCACACTGAAAGAAACTTTGGTGCTATAACACACACACACACCCCTGCCTCTCTCTTTTACCTGAAAATGTAATAAATAGGTTTGAGCCTGACCCCCACCACATTGACAGCTTTGGTACTATAACACCCCTACCCCCACCTTCTGCCTCTCTCTTTTATCTGAAAATGTAATAAATAAATAGGTATGAGCCTGACCCCCACCACACTGAAAGAAACTTTGGTGTATAACACACACACACACCCGCCTCCTGCCTCTCTCTTTTACCTGAAAATGTAATAAATAGGTTTGAGCCTGACCCTCACCACATTGACAGCTTTGGTACTATAACACCCCTACCTCCACCTTCTGCCTCTCTCTTTTATCTGAAAATGTAATAAACAAACAAACAGTGAAAGACACAAACTAGAGGCTTTTATTTGCTTAAGAACCAAATGATTTTATTGAAAGAAATGCCATGGATGGGAAAACAAAACAAACAAACAAACAAAAAAACCTGGGGTAATCTTTTCTAAGACTGATATGATAAAGTGATAGCCCATATTTATGGGGAAAGCAGTCCAGGTTCAGTTCTATTAGTCATCCAGGTTAAGGTTGTGAAAGAAGTACTCTGCCAGCTCTTCTTCTGGGGCCCTCATATTTCTCTGGTTAGTGAGAGGGCTTCCCAACCACTGGGGGGAATTGACTTGCTCATGCAGATAGTGATTCTCCAGGAAGTCACACAGTAACGCATCTCTCACGTTGCTGGCCATCTGGTAGAGATTGGACAGGTTCTGGTTCACATGCTTCTCTAGGCTGAGGGCAATATTCATGGCCTTTGGTGCACTCTCCCAGTCTCCACACACTTGGAAGTCAGGGCGATTGACATGCACCCCGCGCTGGTTCTGCAGCTGAATCAGCTTCTCAGCATGTGATCTCTCATCACTGGACAGGCGCAGGAAGAACTGGGCCAAGTGTCTCATGGCCACATCATCGCGATCGAAATAGTAACTCATGGACAGATAGACACAGGAAGCGTAGAGCTCCAAATTGATCTGCATGTTAATGGCGGACTCACAGTTGGGGTAGCAACTCCGGTGCCCAAGTGATGGTGGTGGCAGCGGTGGCGGTGGCGGTAGCGGCTGAGCTGCCATGGCTGCCGGAAGCGTTCCAAGAGGAAGGCCAAGGCGGTGCCGGAAGAAGTAAAAAGACTTCAGTCCAAGGCAGAAGTATGTGATCTAGGAAGTCTGTGGAAGATGACTATGAGAGCGGAAGTGTAGGCTGTTAGAAAGTAACGGCTGTGATTGGAGCGTGGACTGCGGTTAGAGAAGCATCAGATTCTATGGTGAGCGTGCAAAGCTCGTGCACAGTGCTGCACGCGCCATTAAAGCCTGCGCGAGGTAGGCGACTCTCACTGAGCACCTGGTACGGATAAAGTTTTTCATTTTTAATACTTATGTTTTCCAAGGGCTTTCTCTTGTTCTTTCATTAACTCCTTTTGTAGCATCTTCATTTTATTTATTTATTTATTTATTTATTTATTTATTTATTTATTTAATCTCCCAGATGATATGGGGTAAATATGTCTCCCTTCCTTCCTTCCTTTAACCAGAGCACTGTTCAGCACTGGCTGATCTGGCTGATGGCAGTGCTGGGGATTTAACCTGGGACTTTGGATCCTCAGGCATGAGAGTCCTTTGCATATTTGTTTAAATACCACATAGTTCATAAGTGGTAGAACTGGAATTTATATAAAATCTATTTAGAAAAAAGCAAGTTTCTTTTAGGAATTAAACTAAATGCAGGCCAGGTGGTGGTACATCTGATTGAGCACACACCCTAAGATGTACAAAGACCCAGGTTCAGACCCCTGGTCTCCACCTGCGGTGTGTGTGTGTGTGTGTGTGTGTGTGTGTGTGTGTGTGTTGAAACAGTGCAGCAAGTCTCTCTCTTTTAATTTTTTAATTATCATTATTTATTTATTGGATAGAAACACCCAGAAATAGAGAGGGAAAGGAAAGGTAGAGAGGGAAACAGAGAGACACTTGCAGCAATGCTTCACACTCACCAAGCTTTCTCTCTCCTCTCTCTGTCTCTCTCTTTTAATACTTATAATATTTTTAAAAATATTTTTATTTGTTATTAACAATTTTTTACAAGATTGTAAGACTACAGTGTCTAATTCCACACCACACCCAGTACCAAAGGTTCATATCCCCACCCTCCACCCTCCCAAAGATAACCAACATAGTTCTCATAATTCTTACAATTTGCTTGCTTCTGTTTTTTGGGTTTTTTTTTTCTTCTTTGTGGCATGCTCATGTAAATCTGATTTCTAGATTCCACATATGAGTGGAACCATCTGGTAATTGTCTTTCTTATTTATTTTTCTAACCATAATCACCTACAGTTCCATCTATTTTGTTTGAAAGGACACAAATCATCGTTTTTTGATTGTAGAGTAATATTCCATGGAATATCTATCCTATAACTTCTTTAGCCAGACATCTGTTGATGGGCATTTAGGCTGCTTCCACACTTTGACTATTGTCAATAATGCAGCTGGGAACATAGGGGTTCATATGTCTTTTCTAATTAGTGTCTGAGTGTCCACTGGATAAATACCTAGGAGTGATATTGTTGAATCATAAGGTAATTCCATTTTTTAAAAAATTTTATTTATTTTCCCTTTTGTTGCCCTGTTGTTTTTTATTGTTGTTGTAGTTATTATTGTTGTCATTATTAGATAGTACAGAGAGAAGTGGAGAGAGGAGGGGAAGACAGAGAGGGGGAGACAAAGATAGACACCTGCAGACCTGCTTCACCACCTGTGAAGGGACTCCCCTGCAGGTGGGGAGCCTGGGCTCAAACTGGGATCTTTATGCCAGTTCCTGTGCTTTGCGCCACATGCGTGCGCTTAACTCACTGCACTACCTCCCAGCTCTCAGGTAATTCCATTTTTATTTGTTTAAGGACTGTCCATACAGTCTTCCAAAGGGGCTGCATCAGTTTGCATTGCCACCAGCAATGTAGCATAGTCCCTTTTCTCCACAAGCTCTCCAACACCTGTCATTTTCTGGTTTGTTGATGGAAGCCATTCTCTCAAGTATGAGATGGTATCTCAGTGGAGTTGTAATTTGCATTTCTCTAATGGTTAGTGAAGTGAAACCACTATTCATGTGTGGGGGGGCCATATGTATCTCTTCTTTAGAAAACTGTCTGTTTAGTTCTTTGGCCCACATTTTTACTAAGCTATTTTTGCTTCTTTTGTATATCCATACCAATTATATATAGATGTTTGCTATCCATAATTTGTCTGATGATTGATGCGTAAATATCTTCTTTCATTTACATGGTTTCCTAGTTATCCTTGTGTAGTTTTAATGTGTAGGGACTTTGTAGTTTCGTGTAACCCCATTTATTTACTTTTTTAAAATTTCTTTATTGGGGAATTAATGTTTTAAATTCAATAGTAAATACAATAGTTTGTACATGCATAACATTCCCCAGTTTCCCATATAACAGTACAACCCCCACTAGGTCCTCTGTCATCCTTCTTGGACCTGTATTCTCCCTACCCACCCACCCCCACCCCAGAGTCTTTTACTTTGGTGCGATACACCTATTTACTCTTGTTATCATTTCCCGTGCCCAGGGGATTGAGTCTCCAAATACATGTTAGAGTTAAAGGTCCTATAATGTTTCACCAAAATTTTCTTATGTAAATTTTATAGTTTCTGTTTTAATATCTATATTTTTAATTCATGTTGATTTGACCTTGGTGTATGGCACTAGCTAGTGGTCTAGTTTCACTTTTCTACATGTGGCTGTCCAATTTTCTCAGCACCATCTATTGAAGATAACTTATTTACCTTATTGAATGGCTTTGGCCTTTTTGTCATATATTAGGTGGTTGTATATATTAGGCTCATTTCTGGGCTTTTGATTCTGCTCCATTGATTCAAGTGTTCATTTTTACTTCAGTACCATGCTGTTTTGATTACTAGTGCTTTGTAGTACAAACTGAAGTTGGGGTGTGTGATATCTCCATATTTTTTTCATTTTTCTCAAAAGTGCTTTGGCAGTTTACGACCTTTTCTGGTTCCACACAAATTTTTGGACAAGTTGTTCAATTTGCTTGAGAATGGTTTTGGAAGTTTGACAGGGATTTCATTAAAATTATAGACTGCTTTTGGAAGAATGACCGTTTTAATAATGTTTCTTCTTCTGATCCAGAAACAAGAAATGTTCTTCCAGTTCTGTGTGTCCTTCTCTATATCTTTTAGCAGTGTCCAATGCTTTTGTTGTAAAGGTCCTTAAGTCTTTTATTTCCTTTTATCTTAAACCTTGTTTGTATACAGAAATGCCTCAGATTTATGTGTATTTATTTTATATCTTGTTATGTTACTGAATTTACTAGTTATTTCCAGTAGCTTTTTGGTGGAGTCTTTGGAGGTTCTCTAGGTATAATATCATGCTACACACCAAAGTCAAATGAAAATGGATTAAACATATAGATATTAGAACAGAAACTATAAAATTTATATAAGAAAATGCTGTTGAAACATTGCAGGACCTTTAACTCTAAGTATTTGGAGACTTTTAGCAGTGTCCAATGTTTTTGTTGTAAAGGTCCTTCACTTCTTTTGTGAGATTCACTCCAAGGTATTTTATTCTTTTAGTTCAATTGTAAATGGGGTTGAGTCTTTTATTTCCTTTTATCTGACTCCTTGTTTGTATACAGAAGTGCCTCAGATTTATGTGTATTTATTTTGGATCCTGTAACTTTACTGAATTTACTAGTTATTTCCAATAGCTTTTTGGTGGAGACTTTGGGGTTCTCTAGGTATAATATCATGTCATCAGCAAAAAGTGATAGTTTGATTTCTTTTTTTCCAATATGTATGCCTTTGATAGCTCTTTCTCCTCTGATTGCAGAGGCAAGAACATCAAGAACTATGTTGAATAACAGTGTAGATAGTGGAATCCTTGTCTGGGTCCTGATTTTAGGGGGAAAACTTTCAGCTTTTCCCCATCGGGAATGATGTTAGCTGTGGTTTTGTTGTAAATGGTCCTTATTATGATGAGAACTGGTCCTTCTATTCCCAATTTCTTGTGGGTCTTTATCATAAATGAGTGTTGAATCTTGTTGAATGCCTTTTCAACATCATTTGATATGACCATATTGTTTTCCTTTTTGTTGATATGATGAATTACATTGATTTGTGGATGTTGAACCATCCCTGTTCCCCAAGGATTAATCCCACTTGGTCTTAGTGAATTATTCTCTTGATATATTGTTGGATTCGATTTGCCAGCGTCTTGTTTAGGATCTTTGCATCAGTTTCTTCAGGGATACCAGTCTATAATTTTCTTTTCTGGTAGAATCCTTTTCTGCTTCAGGGATCAAAGTGATACTGATGCTGTCTCATAGAACATGTTTGGTAGTGTTTGTCCTTCTTCACTCTTCTGGAAGAGTTTGAGGAGAATAGGTGTTATTTCTTCCTTGAAATTGTAATAGAATTTTTTAGTAAAGTTGCCTGGGCCTGGGCTCTTTTAGTTTTGGGAAGAAGTTTGATAGCTGACTTCAGTTTCTAAACTAGTGATCAGCTTTTTACACTGTCTACTTCCTCTTGGGTTAGGCTTGGTAGGTGGTATGATTCTAGAAATGCATCTATTTGATATATGTTGTCCAATTTATTGCCATGGAGATGTTCATAATATTCACATACGATTCATTGTATCTCCCCATCTTCAGTTGTAATTTCATCTCTCTCGTTCCTGATTGTTTTTATCCTATTTTTGTCTCTTTTTATTTTTGTGAGTCTAGCCAGTATTTTATCTATTTTATTTATCCTTTTGAAGAACCAGCACTTGGTTTCGTTAATCTTTTGGATCATCTTTCTGGATTCTATCTCACTAATTTCTGCTCTGATTTTGACTATTTCCTTTCTTCTGCTGACTTTTGTGTCTCTTTTTTGCACCTTTTCTAGGTTACTCAGTTGTGATGCTAGGCAGCTTACTTGAGATCTTTGCTGTTTGTTAATATGGGCCTGTATTGCTATAACCTTTCCTCTGAGGACAGCTTTTGCTGCATTCTACATGGTCTGGTATTTAGTCTTTTCATTTTCATTGTTCTCCAAGTAATTTTTAACTTCTTTTGATTTCTTCAGTAACCCAGGATTTATTCAGAAGTGTATTGTTCCGTCTCCATGGTTTGGATGCATTTTTAAAAATCTTTTAATGGTTAATTTCTAATAACTATTTTTTAACTTTATTTATTTTATTTGATAGGACAGAAAGAAATTTAGAGAGAAGGGGGATAAAGAGGGAGAGAGACTGAGAGACAGTTGTAGTACTGCTTTACCATTTGTAAAGCTTTCCCCCGGAAGGCGGGGGCCAGGATCTTGAACTCATGTCCTTATGCACTATAATGTGTGCATGAACCATGTGTGCCATCACCTGGCCCCTTGTGGTTGATTTCTAACCTCACTCCCACATGGTCAGAAAAGATTTTTTTTATGATTTCAATATTCACTTATTTATAAAGGCTGTCTTTGTGTTCCAACACATGGTTGATCCTTGAGAATGTTCCATGTGCACTTGAAAAGCATGTATATTCTTTTGGGAGAAAGGATTGAAAGGTCCTGAATATATCTATTAAGTTCATCTCATGTATAAGTTCATTTAAGGTTTCTATTTCATTGTAGTTTTTTTTTTTTGTCCTGATGATCTGTTTCTTGTTGTGAGTGGTATGTTGAAGTCTCCAACTAACACTGTGCTGTTGTGGATGTCTCCATTAAGGTCAGGAAGTCATTTTTTATATATATTTGGGTACACATATATTGGGAACATATATGTTGATGATGGTTATGCCTTTCTTGTTGAATTGATCCTCTGACCTATATGTAGTGTCCATGTCTGTGGCTTTTCACCTCCTTTGCCTGAAAGTCTAATTTATCAGATATTAGAATTGCTGTTCCTGTTGGAAAAGGAATATTTTGAAGTGGCATATATTCTGTCCCTCTTCAGATGGGAAAAACCAGTAATGGAAAGCTGGATGAATTCATGTGCAAGTGGTGTTAATCTGAATTATCACTTCATAAGTAAGCCCAACAATGAGGAATAATAAGTAAATTTTAGTAATGTTTCTTTAAGTTAAAAAATTGCCTGAAAATGGCATTTAATCTACTTATTCTGGAAAGGGCATTGGAGGACTGAGACAGATGCTTTAAGTCAAAGACAGATACCAATACAGATTTTCTCAAAATGAGGAAGGTATATCTTACTAGATATTTTATCCCAGCTCCTTTTTGCTGTTCCTTTGCTCTGTTTTGCTTAAAGAAGCTAGTTATCAATGCTCTCATGGTCTGAAGTTCATTACAAGGAATATTCTACATATTTTATTTAGCAGGAGTTCTCAGCTTTAAAATTTTCTAAGCTATATGCACACTAGGTGTTTGGCTTGCCAAACACTGAGGCTATTTACATGAGAACTAAGAAGCTTCTGGAACAAGCTTTTCAAGCAGAGTAGGAATCTAGCCACACAAATTCAATTCAAGAATAATAGCTCATATTCAGAAGAAATTGGTGATTTGGATGAAGTTCATTGTGGGTTATATGTACTATGGATCTCCCAGGGTTCTGGTCCCTGTGGGAATCTAATGAAAAGACAATAAAAGGAGAATGCAAAGTAAAAATCACATCAGTCAATTCTTGAAAGTTCTGAGAGTAGTAGGCAGTTCTACTTGGTTGTCAGTATAACAAATTTAGTCAAAGTGAGAAGTGTATCTCCTCCTATTCAGGGTAATACTATTAATGGTAAGGGTTGTATCATAATGCAAAAGACATGGAATAGGAGGAACTTCAAGGGGCAGGAGGTTCACATCAAAGTTAGATTATAATAGGAAAATTGGCTGAATAGAATGGAGTCTGTCATCAGTGGTGCCAGATGAAAATAGCAGATACTATGGGATCACCCAAAGAACATAGAGCCCTTATATAAGGTGTAATTGGAAAGAATTTTAAGTTAATTACGGAACTACAGTCCTCAGTGACAAGAGGAAGGGAAAAGGAAACAGGTTATATCTGTACTGCTTATGACACTATGTTAGCCCTCAAGCTCTTATAATTTGACAGGAAAAGACTAAGGTAGCCTAACATTAGAGGAATCATAGTTTGAACATAAGTGGGATGCCACATGAAGGTACTAAGTATAAATAGGATTTAGGGGGACAAGAAAATCAGATTTTAATTTTAAAAGGGAAAATGATACCATTGAAGGTTCTTAAATAGACTCTTTGTCTTATATAAAATCTGTGTTTTTTTTCCTTCCCAAAGGAAACAACTGGGGCAATTTTGATTTGTTTGAAATGTGTGCAGAAGCACAGAAACACACCGTTTCCATACTCTTAAAAATTATTTTAGAGGGCAAGGGTAGATAGCATAATTGTTATGCAAAGAGACTCTCATGCCTGCAGCTTCAAAGTCCCAGGTTCAACCCCCTGTACCACCACCAGCCAGAGCTGAGCAGTGCTCTGGTTAAAAAAAAATTAAAATAAATAAATAAATAAATAAATATTTTAAAAGGAAATGATTGCTGCAGCTTGTAATGTGAAAGATAAGGAGTTTGTTTTCCCCAGCGAGATAAGCAGTAGAGACGTTTCCATTGGAGGGGATGGGGCACACAACTCTGGTAGTGAGAACTGTATGGAATTATACCCTTATTACAATTATACCCCTTACAATCTTGTACATCAGTATTAAATCACTAATAAAAAATAAGAATTTTGTTTTCAAAATTCTAAAGTGTATTGTATGCATATGTTAAATATAAAATTAATATCTAGGATGTTGACCTATAGCAGTAGTACTGAGATTAGTGAGTCAAGGGTGGGCACACAGATTTGTCCATCCTGGATAGAATATCTCTTTACCTCATTATCATATGGTAAACAGTTACAGTCTTAGGATAGTTTTCTCCAGTGGCCAGTGAGAAAACTACTACCTCACTGGCCACTGGAGAAAACTATTCTAAAGTACAATGGGTAGTACAAGCATGAAGTTCTGAATTCAATCTCTAGCATCACATGTGTGTCAGAATGATTCTTTGGTTCTCCCTCTCAATAAATAAATATTTTTTAAAACTCTTACCAGTGTCCTTACTATCTCATTCTCCTTTGCCCTATTTCTCCAACACTGCACTACCAGTGTTACTTTCTGAAGACATATACATCTTCCAGTCACTTGTTCAAGAATTTGATATGACTCCCTAGGGCTTAGTAATCCATTATAGAAGTAAATGACTCCATACTTTTTATTATATTCATCTCCCTTTTCTTAGTCCCTAATATTCATTATTTTCACACCCATTGCCAAGTTGTTTTCACCTATTCCACTTTTAGCTCTGCTTAACCTGCTTCCTTTACTTTCCACATACTGTTTAAATTCCAGCATTTTCAGTATGTTGTCGCTAATAAGCTATGCTCTTTCTTCCTTCTATTACCCTTGTAATCATAAGAAAACAGCGCATACAGTAGTAGTGAACTGTTGCAAGTAATTCAAGCTAAGGGCCAATTACTTGAAATACAACAAAAGGACAAAGACTGTATCTTACACGTTTATAGCAAACTATGTAAAATATTTGTCAAGATATTTGTCAAGATGAAGGTGGCACAGTGATAGAGGACATAACCTGCAAGTCTAAGACTCAGAGTTTGATTCTTGCCATTGTATTTGCCAGAATGAACTCCAGTTCTCTCTCTCACAAATAAGTAAAGAAAGAAATATTTAAAGAAAAAATAAAACAAGACAATACAAGTTCCATTAGATATACAGAGGAAATAGTTATTTATTTTTTCTAACCTTTTGGTACAGAGGAACCTGGTATTGAATCATTAACATCTTTCCTCTCAATGCTGTGATGTCTCAAGATTACAAATTCTTCACTTTGGATATAAAAGTTCTTCTCATCTGAGTATGTAATGAGACAGTGCATCTCTGACAAATAGTGAGTGGTCAAAAGAAGCACTACTATTAGCCTATGGAACGCACAATTGGCAGCATTGTTTTCTTGACAGTCTAGTTCAGCAAGTAGGTAAAAAAAAAGACTTTTACACATTTCCAGTAACAACTTTCATTCTCAGCGATGATATGGGGACAGAATCTGACACATGAGGGAAGAATGGAAGTGTTTATATGAATATATACTGAAGTAAATCAGCCTTCTCCCCACTACCAACCACAGTCTGCCATTTATCTTTTTTATATTTTATTTATTTATTAATGAGAAACATAGGAGGAGAGAGAAAGAGCCAGACATCACTCTGGTATATGTGCTGCCAGGGATTGAACTCAAGACCTCATGCCTGAGAGTCTGATGCTTTACCCACTGCGCCACCTCCCGGACCACGACTGCCATTTATCTTGTTAAGGTTCATTAACTGTGGAGGCTGGGAAAAGTATTTAGAAGGCATTTGCCATTGTTTAGATCAAAGCTGCCATGTAATGAAAACAAATCTAGGAGGCAACAATAAGGAATAGAAAGAACCAAGAACGTTAATGAAGGATAGAATTTGGAATTTTAGAGATATTGATTAGTGTAGGTAGTAGATTAGCACTAAGCTAGTAGATATAATTCTCTTGATTAAAACATCTGAAAAATGCCCCCAGAATATTGTGGCTTTCAGGTTTTGAACTATATTCTAGAAATTAATGACAGTATTTATTTATTTATTTATAAAAAGGAAACATTGACTAAACCATAGGATAAGAGGGGTACAACTTCACACAACTCCCACCACCAGAACTCTGTTCCCCTCCTCTGATAGCATTCCTATTCTTTAACCCTATGGGAGTATGGACCCAAGGTCATTGTGGAAGGTCGGCATTTATATAAGCCACGTGATAGTGATAGTCAACATCATTGTTGAGCTGTCTCTCTGCTCCACATCTGTCTAGTATCTTCCTTTTTAAAATTATTGTTATTAATCTGTCCAATGTCTCTCTGACTCCTCACAGCAGCTCTAGGATGCAGTGTTTCCCTATTACAGATGAAGAATCAAGATTTGGTTTAGAAATGTTTAGTAATTTTCCTAAAGTCATCTAGCTGGTAAATATCAAAGGCAGGACTTGAATCTGGGGCAGTCCAACCTCAAAGCCCATTATTCTTTTGCGCAAGTTGCATCAAATGAGTAGTTCAAATAGAAATGCCCTATCTTCCATGCTTTCTTCATTTTTCCCAACTGTGTATGTGACTTTAAAAGCTTCCATGTAAATTTTCCAGCAACAAAATCAACAAACATTTGCTGAGGATTATTGTGGGCCATAAATTATTATAGATGTTTTTTCTTTATTATTCATTTAATCTTCACAGTCAACCTGCAATGTAGGCATTGTAGGAACATTAGGGAAATCCCCTACCTTCTGTGTTCTTCACGAAATGGGCAAATAATTCAAAGAGCACTAGATAAGTTAACAAAGGAAAAATATTGAATAATAACATGTACAAGGAGGGAATACAGTTAAATATAAGCCCCTAGATTCACTAGGGAAGTGAAGTGTGATTCATGTTGGGGACTCTGTCCAGAGAGTACAAGGAGTGGTAGGGGCATTGAGAGTGGCAGAGGGAGGTAACCTATGATTAGATAAAAGAAAAGGGCTGTTACAGTTCATCTAATCTAGATAAAAGGAGAAGGATGACTTGTTTTGAAGAGTCTCACAACAACATTTGCAGTTAAAAATTATCTGCATACTGAAGAAGTGTTTCTGAAGACTGATGCCCAGGTACCTATGGTTCCTTCAGCATCATCAAAATCATCATTTATCTTCCCATTTAGCCCTCACCTGGCCCTTAAACTATACAGAACAGATTTAATTACACCAACTTTTGTATGTACCTGTTGGCTTCTCTAGTCTGTGAACATCTTTAGCATCCTCTCTGAGGAATATAGGAGACAGGGCAAAAACAAAACCTAAGGAATTCAAGCCATGCTGTTCTTCAAATCATAGACGCTAACACATTTGCTTCATTCTTTCTGATGTTTTGGAATGTCTTCCCATTTGTTTTATGGATTATCTATAGAGGTTTTAGTTACATTTAGTGGGACAAATAGAGAGAAATGTTTCCATTTCACTGTTCTAAGAAATGGGACTGTAAAAATACAAGTGTATTTTTAAAGTACAGAATTAGAGCTGGGGAGATAACACAATGGTAAATTCACCAGACTTTCATGTCTGAGGCTTGAAAACTCATGTTCAAGTCCCAGTACACTATTAGCAAGAGCTGAGCAGTGTTCTGGACTCTCTATTTCGCTCATTCTCTCTCTCTCCCTCTCACTAAAATAAAGAAATATTATTAATGTAATTATACTTTCCATTGGATTATAGTTCATATATGCATAGAGATACATATAGTAAAGGCTGTGATAATAGTTTTCTTTTAAAAAATATTTATTTAGTTTGGATAGAGACAGAAATTGAGAGGGAAGGGGAGAAAGAGAGACATCTGTAGCACTGCTTCACCACTTGTGAAGCTTCCCCACTACAGGTGGGTAGCTAGGGATTCAAGCTGAGTCCTTGCACATGGTAATGTGTGCATTATACCAGGTACAGCACCACCCAGCCCTGATAGTAGTTTTCTCAGATTGACAAGAGTCTTCATCTGCTTCACCAGTGGTCTCCTATAGTATTTAAATACTTCTTCTTTTGTTAAATAGAACATTCAGAATTAGTTACACAATGAATCCACCTCCCACAGTGGCCATTTTTCCCCCTTTTATTTGATAGGACAGAGAGAAATTGAGGAGGGGGGAGACAGAGAGAAAGAGAGAGAGAGAGAGAAAGAGAGAGAGAGAGACATCTGCTGTACTGCTTTACCACTCCTAAAGCTTCCCTCCTATAGGTTGGATACTCAGGAATTGAACCCAAGTTCTTGTGCATAGTAATGTATGTGCTCAACCAGGTGTGCCACCACCTGGTCCCCTTACACATCTTTGTCCATTCGTATCTCATTGGGCATTCAATTGCTTTATGAAAATATAATTAATATACTAAAACTCTAAGTATTCAATGCATGCACTCTGATGACTTTGGACATATGTATGTACTCCCTAGAAGTATGTTTTATTGCTCATAATTTATCTAAATACTCTTTAGTTAGTTTTTATTACTTAGTTTTCATTACTTTCATACTACTATAATTGGCAGCTCTGTTTAGAAGATAGTTCACTTTTCCTTTGAAAAGATAAGTGGTTTTTTGTTTTTGTTTTTTACCAGTTCACTTGGACCTTATGCATGTAAATCCTATGCAATGCCACTGCACAATTTCTCTAGCTCTGGAAAACTAGATTTTTTTTTAAAGAAGTACAATATTCTACCTTTTAGATACATTATTCAAGGTTTAACCAGAGAGGCTATTCTTCATTAGAGAAGTCTCAGCTGTACTTTATGGAGCTGTCAACAGATTGAGTCAGGCCCATCCCAGTTATTTTTGGTAATGTACCTTATATCTGAGAATATGACTCAGCAGGTAGAATGTATTAATTGCATATGCGAGGCCTTGGGTTTTATCCCTGGCATGCATATGACATAGTAGTATTCTGGTCTTGGTCTGGTTAAATAAATAAATACACAAACAAACACATATATTAAAAATGTACCTAAGTGAAACCAATTGAGTATGAATTTAAATAACATCTACGAAATATATTTATAACATCTACGATGTTATAAATATATTTATAACATCTACGAAATATATTTATAACAACATTTAGTTCAGTGTCTCAATATCCAAAAGAAAACAATTGCATAACGTATACAAAATTTTCTGCCACTGCTAATAAATTATTCAAAGCAAAATATCAAAATTGTATCACAGAATAAATCATGCTCATATCTTAGTAGAAAATGAACATTATTTAATCATTCTGGGTAGACAACACAAAGATGTTGACTATAGAATATGGTATATTAACATAGCAAATTGATAGCCCTTATGCAATAACTGAGATGGTTAAAAGTGATAGAGTAGAAGAGATAGTTAACTGGGTAGGTCTCTTGTTTTGTCAGGCACATGATCCAGGTTTGAGTCCTGGCATCACATAGGAGGTGCTATGCCATTAGAGGAAGCTGTAGGTAGCATTGTGGTATCTCCTTTCTCTTTCTATAAGATTCTTCTTTGTCTCTGTATGTGAATGTAAAGCAGATCAGGGTGGTGAATTGTGCATGTGCAGACCCTACCTCCACAAAAAAGAGGGAGGGATAACTAGAAAGAAAATATTTTAAAACTATTGTAAAGTAAATGGAAATGTTAGAAGGTAAGATTATGAATAGACGGATAATTTCTTTCTTTTTATTTTATTTTATTTATTTATTTATTTATTTATTTTTTCCTCCAGGGTTATTGCTGGGCTCGGTGCCTGCACCATGAATCCACCGCTCCTGGAGGCCACTTTTTCCCCTTTTTGTTGCCCTTGTTGTTGTAGCCTTGTTGTGGTTATTATTATTGCCATTGTTGATGTTGTTCATTGTTGGATAGGACAGAGAGAAATGGAGACAGGAGGGGAAGACAGAGGGGGGAGAGAAATATAGACACCTGCAGACCTGCTTCACCGCCTGTGAAGCGACTCCCCTGCAGGTGGGGAGCCGGGGCCTCGAACCGGGATCCTTACGCCGGTCCCTGCGCTTTGTGCCACATGCGCTTAACCCACTGCGCCACCGCCTGACCCCTTTTTTTACTTTTCTTAAATGTACTTTTTATTTTTTCATTTTTTTTCTTTCTATTTTGTTAGATGAGAAAGAGAGAAATTTAGAGGGGAGGGGTGGATAGAGGAGAGAGAGAGACACCTGCAGATCTGCTTTACCACTCATGAAGCATCCCCCTCTCCTATAGGTGAGGAGTGAAAGCTTGAACTTGTGCATAGTAATATGTAAGCTTAACCAGGTGCACTACTGCCCAGCCTCCAGTACTTATTTTTTTGCAAGACATGTATCTGAAACAGGAAATTAAACACTTTGTACTAGATGCTGTCATTGAATATTCAGTTACTTTTGATTTGAAATAATAGATTATTTAAAAATATAAACTATTTTTAAAATACAATATTCAAAAAATCAGTGGCATGTCTTGTTGTATGCTTTACATTGGGTTGTTCTAGTTCTCCCCCGCCAAGAGAATTGGATCAGTCCTGCTAGCTTTGCGGGCCCACTTGGCCCCACCCCTGGGAACCCCGAGAGAGTTCCAGAGTTCCAGAGTTGGAGAGTTGCAGTGTAAGAGAGAGTGCTTGGCACCGCCGCTGGGGGAAAGAGGCAGCAGAGTTCTGTTTGGTTATTAGTTTGGTTTAGTTTATGAATCGTTGTTCCTGAATAAAGAAATACAGCTTCCCTGCCCAGCCGTATGTCTCTGGTCGTCTCTGTTACCCACCCGTGAAGCTAGCCCGGCCAGCTAGAGCCTCCGAATTTTAACAACAAAACTGGGCTTTGAAGTCCCCAAGTCCTCACTGCAGCTACAGGGTAGCCTGTCAGCTGTTACACCAGCTGCCTTTTTTCTTTTTTATTTCCCTTTTGTTGCCCTTGTCTTTTTTATTGTTATTGTAGTTATTGTTGTTGATGTCGTCATTGTTGGATAGGACAGAGAAGTGGAGAGAAGAGAAGAAGACAGAGGGGAGAGAAAGATAGACACTGACAGACCTGCTTCACCGCTTGTGAAGCAACCTGTTGTGTGCTTTACATTGGGTTGTTCTAGTTCTCCCCCGCCAAGAGAATTGGATCAATCCAGTTAGTTTCGCGGCCCACTTGGCCCCGCCCCAAGGAACCTGGAGAGGGGTTCCAGAGTTCCAGAGTTTGAGAGTTGAAGAGCTGCAGAGTTAGAGAGTGCTGGCACTGCCGCCGTGGAGAAAGAGGCAGCAGAGTTTTGTTTGGTGATTAGTTTGTCTTAGTTTATAAATCGTTGTTCCTGAATAAAGAAATACAGCTTCCCTGCCCAGCCGTATGTCTCTGGTCGTCTCTGTTACCCGCCCGTGAAGCTAGCCCGGCCAGCTAGAGCCTCCGAATTTTAACAACAATGTCTAGTTTATAAGAAAATCTTATAAGTATCAAAGGACAAAATCAACCCAGTGACCCCTATAAAAAAGAAAAACAATACTGAATATACTGTAGCAAAACTTCAGGGTTCATCTCTAACAAAGAACTTATTTAAAGTGCAAGGTTGTCTCAGTCCACAACTTCTCACTGGAAACACCCTCCTTTAGGCTTTTCAAAGAATGGATATTTGTGTAGTTAGGCAATTGAAGTAAATAAAACCTGTTAACTCTGCTTTGACACTGGGAACAAATCTCCTTTTTCCTTTTCTTGACTCCTATGTGACAACAAAAGACTAGAGAGGGACTCTAGCCCCCACCCACCCCCATTTTTTTCTAAATTTCTTTATTGAGGGATTAATTTTTCACAGTCAACAGTAAATATAGTAGTTTTTACATGCATGACATTTCTCATTTTTCCACACAACAATACAACCCCGACTAGGTCCTCTGCCATCCTATTCTAGGACCTGAACTCTCTCCCCCCACCCACCTACCCCAGAGTCTTTTACTTTGGTGCAATACACCAACTTCAGTTGAAGTTCTGCTTAGTGTTTTCTCTTCTGATCTTGTTTTTCAACTTTTGCCTGTGAATGAGATCATCCCATATTCATCCTTCTGTTTCTGACTTTTCTTCTTCTAGCATTTGCCCTTCTTCCGTAGCCAGTCAACAGCGTCAGGTTGAGCCTGATGTCTGCTTGTTGCTGGCTTTGAAAGTGACTGGGATCCATGTGGATTCAGTCGACTAGGAAGGATCGTCAGTTTCCCCAATAAATGGGTACTCACGGGATGCACCACCAGAAGGTCGATCCAATGCATCCCAATTCTGACTTATTTCACTTAACATGATTTTTTCAAGCTCCATCCAAGATGGGCTGAAAATGGTGAAATCACCATTTTTACTCTGAAAATGTCCAATAGTTGTAGTTTATCGATCTCTTCATTTAGCTCCCTTGTTTCTTTATTGATTTTTCTGCCTGGATGATCTGTCAAGTTGAGAGAGTGGGGTATTGAAGTCCCCTACTATTACTGTGTTGCTGTTAATATATTGCTGTAGTTCAGTATATGTTTGATGTATTTAGATGGCCTCTCCTTGGGTGCATAGATATTGATAATCATTAAGTCCTCTTGACTGATTGATCATCTGAGCACTAAGTAATGTCCATCTCTATCTTTTAGCCCCCCAATTTTTAATTTTGGGAAAGGATTATCACTCGGTAATAATGTAATGACTGATTTAATTTCCTTTCCATATCTCAATTTATTTAAACATAACAGTGTTTGATAATTTTAAGAACAAGTTAAGAAATAAACTTTTAAACTCCTCATTCATGATTCCTTGGACAAAATCCTAATATAATATTTTCTCCTAATAAATGCTTATCTTCTCCCTGTAACACGACTGGCTTTCTTTGTGATTCTTCTAGTCAGTCTAGAACCCCAATGGAAATGGAACTGGGAAATGCCCCCAATTAGCTGCTCCCTCCCCCTCAACAAAGTAAGCTTTCTCATTGATGTATAAAAAGTGCTTGTGATATGTGTAAATTGCATGTAAACCTAGTTGTAAATGTTACTGAGGATTTATCAAGGGAAGGCGTAGGGTGGAGAAGTGGGTGTAGTCTGCTTTATATTTAGAGTTGAAAGAGACACTTTATCCAAGTTTCACCCATATAATGGATACACTACAAGTTATATTATATCCAGCTGCTAAACAGAAATAAAAATTTTATTTTAAAATTTTATCCAGCTGCCAAACAGAAATAAAAGAGACACTTTATCCAAGTTTCACACTACAAGTTATATTTTATCCAGCTGCTAAACAGAAATAAAACTTCCCTATTCTCACACCTCCCCATGTCTGCTTGAGAAGTGATTAATTGCAGGAATCCTAGTCACATTTAAATTTCCAAACATTTATGTACTTTTTAACAATTTGGTCTTTTTGTGAAAAACCAGCTACTTACAAATTTATAAAAAGAAAGCATTATGAAAATGCTTTTATCAAATTACATAGACATGGGTATATATTTCTTTTAGAATCAGTAGTTGAAGGACTTTTTTTCATTACCTGTTTTACAGGCTTTTCCTCCTCTTTAGCTACAGAATGAAGTTTTAAATGGTCTCATTTATTTTGCCAATCTCACAAGCCCATTGGAAGCAGTTTTAAATTCTATTTCAAATAAGTAATACCAAAGAGGTTCTGGATTCACTGGGGGTCAAACAGGGAAGAAAGTACATATAGATTATAAATTAATTGAGCATTGAAAGATTCTCGAATCATTTGATGAACAATATCCTTCATAATCACTGACATGATTTTTTTTCAGATTGATTTCATTCATCGACAAGTCACATTTATCAGCTTCTGATTTTATAGTGGTTGTATTTTGCAACTCAACAGACATCAATAAAATTTGATACAAAGCCTATACTATCATACCAGTCCTGTCTAAAACACTGTTATTATGTGCTTCACCAACCAAATACTGAACTGTTAAATGAAAGATTGAAAGATGACAATTTCTACATCAGCAAAAGTATAAACTGGCAGGGAGAAATGAAGGAAATCGAATTGAAAATGTAGGACAAGGGAAAGGTTAAAAAAATTAAGACTATGTTGAAACTGGGGGGGGGGGAACCAGCAGAGTTAAAATATTGAAAATAAAATGTTATGGAAGTAATGAATAAAGTAATTTGGGACAATTAGCAAAAGAAATTAAATCATAACATAATTCATAATTTTATTCATAATTTAAATGAAAAATAGGTAAATCAACATATGAAGGGAATTATGTATTCAACAGAAGAATTAAATCTCAACAACAAATTCCCAGAGGTAAATTAAAGGTAAGTGTTATCAAGAGAATTAATGTCCAATTGTTAAGTGTAATTAAGCCAGCACTAAATAAAACTTCTGAGGGAACATGTTATTCATAGATAATGTTGAGGTAGTTAACATCTATTTTCTCATTTTTACATTAGGATGAATTTCACAGGGATAATAGATATAATTATTTCAAACAAAATAGTAAAAGCACCAGAGGAAACTATGGAAGAATTTTTGGCACAAGGAAGACCTTTTTAAGAACAAATAAAAAAACTTTAAAAACCTTGAAGCCATTCGTGCTATATAGATAGGTAGTTCATCTAGATAGGCCTATGCTTTGCCTTGTGTGTGGTTGGGGGGCAGAGGTCAAGCCCTGTCACCACATGAGAGTAGCGCAACTCCTAAGGGGCATCTCCACCGTTGTGGTGTCTCTCCTCTCCCTCACCTCTATATGTCTGCAATAAAGAGAATGAAAAAGTAGACCCAGGAGCAGCAAAAATGTTGATGTGGCAGGCCAAAACAGTGACAACAGCAAAAATACCTGAAACTACAAAATAAAATAATGACTTATTTCATTAAGATGGTGGTTATAAACTTAAAAAAAAAAAGGGAAGGGAATATAGCATAACGGGTATGCAAAGAGACTCACAAGTCCGAGGCTCCAAATTCTCAGGTTCAATTCTTTGTACCACTATAACTCGGAGCTGAGCAGTGCTATGGGAAAAAGCATTAGAAAACTGTGGCAGTGTATGTGTATATGTATGTTTATATGTATATATATATGGGGGCAGTTGCATGTACATATATTTGCAAATCCTATCACAAGCAAAGCTAATTCCCTGAATACATAAAGCATTTATGTAACTGATCTGCATATTGACAATATCGACATGCCAAGAAAATGTCTCTGAATATAGAAAACAGAAGTATAAATTACTTTAAATAAATAAAAAAGAAACTGATTCCCATAATAATAAGATAAATGACAATTATTCTACTTGAAAACACTTTTTTACCTAATAGAGTAACAGAAATCAAAACATTGGAAACATGCATGTGATTTTCTACTGCTGTATAACAAATTACCATAAAAGCGGCTGGTGCGGTGGCACACCTGGTTGAGCACACATGTTACAGTGCACAAGAACCCAGGTTTCCACCTGCAGGGAGAAAGCTTTGCAAGTGGTGAAGCAGAGTTGCAGGTGTCTCTCTGTCTCTTTCCCTCTCTATCTCCCCATACCTCTCAATTTATAACTATCTGTATCCAATAAGTAAATAAATATCATAAAAAATTAAAAACCAAAAACAAATTGTCATAAACTTAGCAACTTACTACAGAAATCTGGGCACTATGTGACTGGATTCTTTGTCCAAGAATTCAGGAGATTAAAATCCAAATACCAGCAGAACTACGTTTCTTTCTGGAGGCACTGGGGAAAGGATCCACTCCCAAATGCATACAGGTCATTAGTAGGATTCAATTTTTTAATTTTATTTATTTTATTTTTCAGAGAGATGCAGAGAGAAAAACAGAGAGAAATACCAGAGCACTATGGTGGTGCAGGGGATTGAACCTGGGACTTCGGAGCCTCAGGCACTAGTCTCCTTGCATAATCACTACCCCCACCCGGATTCATTTTTTTTTAAAATCATTGCATAGAGACAGAGAAATTGAGAAGGGAAGAGAGACAGAGAGGGAGAGAGACAGAGAGACACCTGCAGCCCTGCTTCACTACTCATGAAGCTTTCCCTCTACAGGTGGGGACCAGGGGCTTGAACCTGGGTTCTTGTGCACTATAATGTGAGCACTTAACCAGGTGCGCCACTACCTGGTCCCTAGAATTCAGTTCCTTTAAGTTTCGAACTGAGGTGTCCATTCTTCACTGATTGTTAAAGACTGACTTTCAGTTCCTAAGGTTACTCATTTTTCTATGGAGCTTTCCATTTTCCAAAACCACAGTGGGACAGTAAATCCTTCCTGAGCTTCAGATGTCTCTGATTTCTTGTTCTGACATGAGAGTAAGAGATCTTAAACAGGGCTAATATTAGATCAAACAAATCTGTATATTCTCCCTAAGGTCAACTAATCCATATAACTTGAACTAATCATGGCAGTGATGAGTGGTTACCAGTTCTGGGAATTTATGCAGAATATGTTTTAATGGGGGCATTTTGGAACTCCTGTCTCCCACACAAACTGTACTAACTGGAGAAAACATTCTCTCATTTATTGTTGGTCACACTATGATTAATTCAAGCTATTTCAAGAGTCATTTGATTCTATTTATTGAATGACAAATATATCAACTTGTGACTCAGTAATTTTACTTTTAGCAATTATATAGTGTGGAGATTTAAGCTCATGTGTGAGAAGAGATATGTGTAATACACTCATCACAACTCTGCTTGCATTGGCAAAAAAAAAATAGTGGCTCCTAGGGCATATCAACAGTACACTGATTCAATAAGTAAACGCATAGCCACAAGATGGAATACTATGCTACTATTATAAATACTATTGGGAACCAGGAAGTGGTGGTCTGGTTGAGCATACATGTCACTGTGCACAAGGACTCAGGTTCAAACCCTAAGTCCCTACCTACAGTAGGGTAAGCTTCATGAGCGGTGAAGTGCTGCAGATCTCTCTCTCTCTTTTTGCAGGTATTTCTCTTTCTCTCCTCCTTTCAATTTCCCCTTTTCTCTTGATTTATCTCTGTTTCTGTCCAATAAAATGAAAATAAATTTTAAAAAATGAAAAAAGAGAGATGAGATTGTGAAAAATAAAAATACTATTAATATACTTCCATGACTTACACTGCCACCCAACCCCCATGCTATCTGTTTTATGCAGACATTAGTCTCATCAACTTAATTATTTTAAATTAATTTTTATAATGCAATGGATTCTTTCAAAAATATTTTCAAATTTATTTTAGATATAGACAGAAATTGAGAGGGAAGGGAGAGATATGGGGAGATAAAGTTGTACTGCTTTATCACTCTTAGTTCCATTCTTCCACATGGGGATTAGGGGCTTGAACCCAGGCCCTTGTACATGGTCACACATGTACACTTCCTTGTGCACCACCACACAGCCTTTCTCATCACTATATTCTTACTGCCATTTCATTATCTTGAAGTACAGTTAATCATATGCAGTCTTAATGAATTTCATTCTATATTGTATACTTTTAAAGTGTGGCAGCTAACACATTTATAAAATATTTTTAATCCTCATGTGCTTTAAAATCTATGTATCCTATTTCAGTAACTCCTGTTTCTAAATCAGTACTCTAGTTGCTTTGATAGTTCTTTTTTAATATTTTATTAATTAATTAATTAATTAATGAGAGAGATAGGAAGAGAGAGAAAGAACCAGATATCACTCTGGTACATGTGCTGCCGGGGATTGAACTCCGGACTTCATGCCTGAAAGTCCAGCACCATATCCACTGTGCCACCTCCCAGACCACGCTTTGATAGTTCTTTAAGGATTGCATTCAGACACTTTTTTCAAAAAGTTTTTTTTTTTAACTTTTTAAGATTTTAGACCATTGAAATTTGTAATTTCCACTGCTTTCCCTTTGTCACAATTTCCTTTAAACATGTCTTGAAATAAACACCCCAAAAAAGTATAGTAAGAATTATTAATATTTTTATTTTTTACTTCATCATTAGTTTTAAAGATTTAGTGTTTATTATGAAAGAGAGAAAGGCAGGAGTGAAGAGAGGAAGTGATAAGAGAGGGATTAAGGGAGAAGAAGCGGGAGAGAGGGGCGAGGGAGAGAGACACAGAATACTACTTGGCTTTGGCATAAAGTGATACCATGGATTAAACCTGACCTCTGGGCTCCTAGGCATATAAAGCTGAGTTATTGTCCCAGATTACCTCCTTGTTATTATCCCTTCCTTGTTCAGAAAATCTCTCCACCACTAGAGTTTTCACTAGCTAAATATAAAGTAAAACGTCTAATTCCTATTTCAGTGTATAATGTACAGTCAATAGACAACAGTTACATTTTTTCTCTTAAATTAATTCAGAGTAGAGGAATTGCAAGCCTGCAATAGGTATTTAGCATGTCTGTCTACCTTACAAGTCTCCACAACAATAAAGCTCATCATTCATTATAATGAGGAATAAAATATAACCTAATTTATAACATATAAATCATTCCACTCAGAGTGCTTGCTTTCATTTTCATATACAAGTTCTGCCAACTATGCTGCTTTGGAAATCTGAGCAAAAATGAACATACACATTTTATCCATGACACATAATCAACATCATTCTTCAGTGAAGTCTCTGGCACATATAAGGTACTATTTTATCTTTTGAATTAATATTATATAAAATCTCATTAGTTAAGCCTTAAAGAAGTACATAATTAGGAATAGTTGAACATTGGGGCTAAAAACAGCTTACAATTTAGAAAACAATATTGTTTGACTATTATCTGACAAAGAAAATGGGCAAAAGAATTCTGAGGTAAACAAATAATTCAAAATTTCCAGTTGGGAGTAGCTATTAAAAAAATAACATAAAAACAAGAAAGTAAGCTGAACTGTAGCTATTAAAGTCACTGAATTGATTTTGATTTTTAATGATCTTGGAGGCATGTGACATCCTTGCCTAGTTGCAGAGAGTATTAACAGAAGAGGGAAAAAATGTTCTTCATTTACACTATATCACTTTATCTTTAAAATCCACAGAAAAGTTCAGAGTTGGGCCAGTTTTGTGAGAGGGAGTGATTTTGATGTAACTTCACCTACTGGTGATTTTGATGTAACTTCAGAGTTTCTAATTTTTAAAAAAGAATATTTATTTTGAGTGATAGAAAACCTGAATACCATCTTGGCATTCCTTACACATGGAAGTTCTGTGCACAGTCGTCGAACCTCCTCCCCCATCACTGGCATTCAATTTTTGTAGAAATTGATGGGAGAGCTTTTCAAACAAATTTAGTCTAGGGTCCTTTGAGTTCTTTCAATCACTGTAAAATTGCCTTGCATAGTTTCTCAAGGATATGAACCAGGTTGGCATTGTGGTGTCATAGTAGTGATTACTTTAAAATACAACTGTTAAAGGGAAAGATGAAATGATGCCATTTGCTACATCATGTATGGACCTAGAGGGTGAAATAAGCCAGACGGAGAAAGACACACACCATTTGATCTCACTCATATGTGATAGAGAAAACAAACAGATGAAACAAATAAGACAATGATAAACTTTTGGGCCATAGGGACAATTTTCATTACCACAGTGGAGGGAGAAGGCCTCAGAACAGGGGTGGTGGTGGTGGTGGTTATAAATTAGGACAAAGGGGACATGTGTTGCTTTTCAATGATGCACCCCTGAAATTTGAACACTGCAATATAGTTTTAATTAAGCAGCACATATTGCTATTTAAAAATCTAGTTAATCTCCTGCATGTCAAACCCACATCAATAGGATCTTGAAAAAAAGTACGGATTTTTAAAAATCCCTCACTTAATGAAAATTTGCAAATATGAATCACCATCACCACCATTACTTCTCACCATTTTCAACTACAGGCAACATTTTTTAAAACCTGTCTTTATATCGGGGGCAATTTTTATGTGATGAGATTAGGTATTTATTATTCTGGTACTACGTAGTGGCAAGTAAGAAGTGAAAGGAACTTACTAGTGCTATTTTGAATTGTTATGTCGAAAACTGGGAAATGTTATGCATGTACAAACCACTATATTTTACTGTCAACTGTAACCCACTAATCCCCCAGTAAAGAGATTTTTAAAAAATATTTATTATATTTATTTATTCCCTTTTGTTGCCCTTGTTGTTTTATTGTTGTAGTTATTATTGTTGTTGTTGTTGTTGTTGGATAGGACAGAGAGAAATGGAGAGAGGAGAGGAAGACAGAGAGGAGGAGAGAAAGATAGACACCTTAAGACCTGCTTCACCGCCTGTGAAGTAACTCCCCTGCAGGTGGGGAGCCGGGGTTCGAACCGGGATCCTTATGCCGGTTGTTGTGCTTTGCACCACCAGCGCTTAACGCACTGCGCGACAGCCCGACTCCCAGTAAAGAGATTTTTAAAAGAAGGAAGAAAGAAAGAAAGAAACCCCTAGACAGTCACAGGAAATGGAGAGTAAGGACAGTGAATCTGGATCTGGTTCTGTTGGAAATCTGCATTTGACTTCAATTTTCAGAAGCACCTTCGTTTCACAAACGAAGAAAGTTGTGCGTAGGGTAAAGTTCCTGAAACCTCTGCTTACACTGTGTGCCACTGCCTTGTCTGGTAGCATAGAAATAGCCTGGGATCCCTTAGTAAACAGTGATTCTTAGGCCCTGCCACAGATCTGCATTTTAGCAAAAGACCCAGAGATTGCTATTATATTTCAACTGCTATTATATTTCAACTGCTATTATATTTCAATTGCTATTATATTTTCAACTGCTTCACTTCAACTGCTCTTTAAAGTTAGTCTTAAGAGTAGTTAGAAAAGATGCCAACTTCTAGTAGCGTCAGGACTTGGCAAAGTGAGTTATCTGGGGTTTGGAGGTACCAAAGCATATTTTCTCTGGCGTTCTGCACTTGCATCCCCAAAGTTCTTTAGCTCATCACTGGTCTGCGCAATGAGGGCGGAGCCAATGAGTGTGAGTCTAGTTTCATCAGCCGCCTGGGGAATAGACGTTGCTTAGCAACCCATCCACGCTAAGCCAAGATGGTCTAGTCCGCCACGGGCTGCGGGCTACCCTAGAGGACGGCCATGGAGTCCCACAGGACTTCGGTCGTCCTCCGGGACATGGATAGCCCGAAAAAGGAAACACTGCTGCAGGTGTCCCCAGCAGAGTTGAGATTCCAGGACGCCCTGGCCCGGAGGGTGTATCGTCTTCCGATTACTGTACATAATCTCAGTCGTGGTAACCTGAAGATCAGGTTTCATGAGCCAGTTAAACCACAGGTAACATACCTAGATCAAGACCTTGAGAGCACCAGGGCTCTGAGAAAGCCTTCCCATCTGGGCATCTTTGGCGGGGGAATAGACACCTGTTTTTTACTGGGGGTGGGTGGGGGAGCGGATAGAGGGTGGAGGGAGTAGGGGGGTGGGGTGGCGAGTAGGGGGGTGGAGTTGGGGTGGGGGTAGGATTAAGTTTCTTAAAGGCAATGATCTAGAAGTCATGGTAGGTGTGTACTTAATTGCCTTTTTGTTTAGTAGACTTCCTTCTTACTTGGAGTTGGGGAATGGGGGGGGCAAGTTGATCTGGAACCTCCAATTTTTTAAAAAATTTATTTCTTTATTGGGGATGGAACCTCCAAATTTCTTGATTCTAAAAGAAAAGCAGATCCTATGCCAGTCTCCCCTTTACAGTTTAAAAGTCTATGCTTTGTGATACTGTGCAATTAGGACAAGAAAAGTCATTGTTAAGTGGCCTTTGAACCCTAAAGTGCCTGATAACTCCAGATAATGTAGGATCACTGTAAAATTTATGTTATATTTTAGCAAAATTGTTGAGCACCTACAACATAATAGATGATGAGGAATGCAGGATAAACAGAACTTTCCTTTCAGAGGACTCAGGAACTAATGGGGGAGTTATACATGGATAACCAGCAGCAAAATTAATGTTCTGAGAAACTGCCCCCACCTTCTGACTTACAAGTTCATA
Source organism: Erinaceus europaeus (assembly GCF_950295315.1). NCBI lineage: Eukaryota > Metazoa > Chordata > Mammalia > Eulipotyphla > Erinaceidae > Erinaceus > Erinaceus europaeus. The sequence continues at coordinate 100,948,058 of NC_080185.1, read as the reverse complement.
GAATTTCATCTCTCTCTTAGTTTAGATAAGAATGTAAATGGTGCAAGCACCCAGTCTCCACCTGCAGGGGGAAAGCAGTGCTGCAGGTGTTTATCCTTCTCTATATTCCCCTCCATATTCTTGAATTTCTCTCTATCCTATAAAATATAAGGACAATGAAAAAATAAAAGAATGTAAATGGACAGATAATGATCACTTGTTCTCTGGGAAACTTTTCACCTAGTAAAGGTGATAAGAATTTTTGATCTATTAGTAAAAAATTACTGAATATTTTCATGGGATATTCTTTTTTATAATTTGTTTATTAACTCATTGTATATTCTTAATAGTTTAATAATAAATTGAACTGATGAGATTAGGTATTTATTATTCTGGTACTACGTAGTGGCAAGTAAGAAGTGAAAGGAACTTACTAGTGCTATTTTGAATTGTTATGTCGAAAACTGGGAAATGTTATGCATGTACAAACCACTATATTTTACTGTCAACTGTAACCCACTAATCCCCCAGTAAAGAGATTTTTAAAAGAAGGAAGAAAGAAAGAAAGAAACCCCTAGACAGTCACAGGAAATGGAGAGTAAGGACAGTGAATCTGGATGTGGTTCTGTTGGAAATCTGCATTTGACTTCAATTTTCAGAAGCACCTTCGTTTCACAAACGAAGAAAGTTGTGCGTAGGGTAAAGTTCCTGAAACCTCTGCGTACACTGTGTGCCACTGCCTTGTCTGGTAGCGTAGAAATAGCCTGGGATCCCTTAGTAAACAGTGATTCTTAGGCCCTGCCACAGATCTGCATTTTAGCAAAAGACCCAGAGATTGCTATTATATTTCAACTGCTATTATATTTCAATTGCTATTATATTTTCAACTGCTTCACTTCAACTGCTCTTTAAAGTTAGTCTTAAGAGTAGTTAGAAAAGATGCCAACTTCTAGTAGCGTCAGGACTTGGCAAAGTGAGTTATCTGGGGTTTGGAGGTACCAAAGCATATTTTCTCTGGCGTTCTGCACTTGCGTCCCCAAAGTTCTTTAGCTCATCACTGGTCTGCGCAATGAGGGCGGAGCCAATGAGTGTGAGTCTAGTTTCATCAGCTGCCTGGTGAATAGACGTTGCTTAGCGACCCATCCACGCTAAGCCAAGATGGTCTAGTCCGCCACGGGCTGCGGGCTACCCTAGAGGACGGCCATGGAGTCCCACAGGACTTCGGTCGTCCTCCGGGACATGGATAGCCCGAAAAAGGAAACACTGCTGCAGGTGTCCCCAGCAGAGTTGAGATTCCAGGACGCCCTGGCCCGGAGGGTGTATCGTCTTCCGATTACTGTACATAATCTCAGTCGTGGTAACCTGAAGATCAGGTTTCATGAGCCAGTTAAACCACAGGTAACATACCTAGATCAAGACCTTGAGAGCACCAGGGCTCTGAGAAAGCCTTCCCATCTGGGCATCTTTGGCGGGGGAATAGACACCTGTTTTTTACTGGGGGTGGGTGGGGGAGCGGATAGAGGGTGGAGGGAGTAGGGGGGTGGGGTGGGGAGTAGGGGGGTGGAGTTGGGGTGGGGGTAGGATTAAGTTTCTTTTTTTTAATATTTTTTATTTAAGAAAGGATTAGTGAACAAAAGCATAAGGTAGGAGGGGTACAACTCCACACAATTCCCAACACCCAATCCCCATAACCCACCCCCTCCCATGGTAGCTTTCCCATTCTCTATCCCTCTGGGAGCACGGACCCAGGGTCGTTGAGGGTTGCAGAAGGTAGAAGGTCTGGCTTCTGTAATTGCTTCCCCGCTGAACATGGGCGTTGACTGGTCAGTCCATACCCCCAGTCTGCCTCTCTCTTTCCCTAGTAGGGTGTGACTCTGGGGAAGCTGAGCTCCAGGACACATTGGTGGGGTCTTCAATCCAGGGAAGCCTAGCCAGCATCCTGGTGGCATCTGGAACCTGGTGATTGAAAAGAGAGTTAACATATGAAGCCAAACAATTTGTTGAGCAATCATGGATCCCAAGCTTGGAATAGTGGAGAGGAAGTGTTAGGGAGGTACTCACTGCAAACTCTAGTGTAGTCCTGCTTTCAGGTATATATTTTGCAGTAGTTTATGGATACGTGTGCACATAAGCTCTCTCTCACAGAAAGTGGTGTATATCTAGGTTATGGGACTTTGTTAGAAAGTGAACTACCTGAGATGAAATTAGAGTGTACTATTAAAGGAAAGGTCTCACCCGAGTAATGAAGCTGAAGGGTTGTCATTCCACACGTGAAGTCTCTGGATACATTCTGAGGTGAAGCATGTTGAGGTAGCAATCGTTGCTTTGGTTAGGTTGTGATCGGCAGATGCAATGTTATTTGGTTTGGATTGGGAGATGCATACGGGAAAGTGGGCCCTATCCAAGGGTTCCAGGACTGGGGGAAGTAGGGGCTCTATAGTGAAGATGTGAGGTTCCTGCTGTCTTAGGGTTCAAAAAGACAATCAATAGTTAATATTATCATCACATTATTTGTTAATTGGGTTAACTTTGAAAAGTCCCTTTGTTATGGTTTGCTGGACAGTACCCAGTATCTTGTATATAGCTGTGCTATTGGAAGCTTCTAATCTACTTGGTCTAGGCTTTTGAGAGAGTCCGCATATCAAATACATAGCCTATATATTAAAAAGATTCAGTTTGTCTTTTGAGAAACTTTGAGACATACAATTGATTTCCCCCTCTCATATTAATTAACTACTGATTTATATGTCTACATTTTGCTAGGAGTGTACATAAACACCATTCCCACCACCAAAGGACTGTGACCCATCCCTCCCGCCCACTCCCACCCCCCACTGGCCCAGGAAGCTACATGCCTACCCCTCACCACTGGGTTTTTACTTTGGTGCCCTACTTACAATTTGATCAGGTCCTGCTTTTAGTTTCCCTTTCAGATCTTCTTAGTCAGCTTCTGTTGATGCGTGGGATCATCCCATACTCATCTTTATCTTTCTGACTTAGCTCACTTAACATAATTCCTTCTAGCTCTGTCCAAGATGGGTCAGAGAAGGTGGGTTCATTGTTCTTGATAGCTGCATAGTATTCCATTGTGTATATATACCACAGCTTTCTCAGCCACTCATCTGGTGTTGGGCACCTGGGTTGCTTCCAGGTTTTAGCTATTATGAATTGTGCTGCTATGAACATAGGAGTACACACCTCTTTTTGGTTGGGTGTTATGGAGTCCTTGGGGTATAACACCAGGAGAGGAATTATTGGGTCATATGGAAGGTCCATGTCTAGCCTTCTGAGAGTTTTCCAGACTGCTCTCCACAGAGGCTGGACCAATTTACATTCCCACCAGCAATGTAAAAGGGTTCCTCTGTCCCCACATCCTCTCCAGCATTTGTTGCTGCTGTCCTTTTTGATGTATGCCATTCTTACAGGAGTGAGGTGGTATCTTAGTGTTGTCTTGATTTGCATTTCTCTGATAATCAGTGACCTAGAGCAGTTTTTCATATGTTTGTTAGCCTTTTGGATCTCCTCTGTGGTGAATGTTTTGTTCATTTCCTCTGCCCATTTTTGGATGGGGTCATTTGCTTTTTTGCGGCTAAGTTTGCTGAGCTCTTTATATATTTTGGTGATTAGTTTCTTGTCTGATGTCTGGCATGTGAAGATCTTCTCCCATTCTGTGAGGGGTCTCTCTGTTTGTTTAATAGTTTCTTTGGATGTGCAGAAGCTTTTCAATTTGATGTAGTCCCATTGGTTTGTTTCTGCTTTGGTCTTCCTTGCAATTGGGTTTGATTCATCAAAGATGTCCTTGAGGTGTATGTGGGAAAGTGTTTTACCAATGTTTTCCTCTAAGTATTTGATTGTTTCTGGTCTGACATCTAGGTCTTTGATCCATTTGGAGTTGATTTTTGTTTCTGGTGAGATAAAGTGGTTCAATTTCATTCTTCTGCATGTTTCAACCCAGTTTTCCCAGCACCATTTATTGAAGAGAGCCTCCTTTTCCCATTTAATCCTTTGGGACCCCTTATCAAAGATTAGATGCCCATAGGTGTTGGGATATACTTCTGGGCTTTCAATTCTGTTCCACTGGTCTGTATGCCTATTTTTGTTCCAGTACCATGCTGTTTTGACGATGATGGCTTTATAATATAGTTTAAGGTCTGGGAGTGTGATGCCTCCATTTCTGTTTCTTTTCCTTAAGATGGTTTTGGCAATTCTAGGTGTTTTCAGGTTCCAGATAAATGATTGTAGTGTTTGTTCTATTCTCTTAAAGAAGCCTGGTGGAACTTTGATGGGTATTGCATTAAATTTGTATATGGCTCTGGGGAGAATATTCATTTTGATGATATTTATTCTTCCAATCCATGAGCATGGGATATCTTTCCATTTCTTGGTATCAGTTTCTATCTCCTTGAGTAGCAACTCATAGTTTTCAGTATACAAGTCTTTCACTTCTTTGGTCAACTTTATTCCTAGGTATTTGATTGATTTTGCTGAAACAGTAAATGGGAGTGATTTCTGGATGTCTTCTTCAGATTTAGTGTTTGCATAAAGAAATGCCACTGATTTTTGTACATTGATTTTGTAGCCTGATACCTTGCTCTATTGCCTAACAACTTCCAGTAATTTTCTACTGGATTCTTTAAGTCTTTCTATGTATACTATCATATCATCTGTAAATAGTGAGAGCTTGACTTCTTCCCTTCCAATCTGTATCCCTTTGATTTCTTTCTCTTGCCTGATTGCTATGGCAAGAACTTCCAATACTATGTTGAAGAGTAACGGTGACAGTGGACAGCCCTGTCTAGTCCCCGATCTGATGGGGAATGCTTTCAGCTTCTCTCCATTGAGTATGGTGTTGGCTGTAGGTTTGCTATATATAGACTCCACTATCTTGAGGAATTTCCCATCTATTCCCATTTTTTGTAGAGTTTTGAGCATGAATGGGTGTTGGATTTTGTCAAAGGCTTTCTCTGCATATATTGAGATAATCATGTGGTTTTTGGCTTTGCTTTTATTGATGTGATGAATGACATTGATTGATTTACGGATGTTGAACCAGCCTTGCATTCCTGGGATGAATCCCACTTGGTCATGATGAACAATCTTTTTGATGTGTTGCTGTATCCGGTTGGCCAAGATCTTGTTTAATATTTTGGCATCTATGTTCATCAGAGATATTGGTCTGTAGTTTTCCTTTTTTGTTCTGTCCCTATCAGCTTTTGGTATCAGGGTGATGTTGGCTTCATAAAAGGTGGAAGGGAGTATTCCTGTTTCTTCAATCTTATGGAATAGCTTAAGAAGTATGGGTAGTAACTGTTTCCTGAAAGTTTTGTAGAATTCATTTGTGAATTCTGGTCCAGGACTTTTGTTGTTGGGGAGATTCTTAATAACAGTTTCAATTTCTTTGTCTGTGATTGGTGCATTTAGATTTTGTAGTTCTTCTTGGTTCAGTTTTGGAAGTGCATAGGTTTCTAGGAATTGTTCCATTTCTTCCAGATTCTCTAGCTTGGTGGCATATAGTTCTTTATAGAAGTTTCGCAGAATTCTCTGGATTTCTGTGGTGTCAGTTGTGATATCTCCTGCATCGTTTACAATTCTATTAATTTGAGTCTTCTCTCTTTTTTGTTTGCTGAGTCTGGCTAGGGGTTTGTCAATTTTGTTTAATCTTTCAAAGAACCAACATTTGGCTTCATTGATCTTTTGTATGGTTCTTTTATTTTCGATGTTGTTTATTTCTGCTCTAACTTTAGTGATTTCTGTCCTTCTGGTTGCTTTAGGGTTCCTTTGTTCCTCTTCCTCTAAGTCCTTGAGGTGTGTAGTAAGGTCGTTCATTTGGGCTTTTTCTTGGTGTTTAATATGTGATTGTATGGCTATAAGTTTCCCTCTCAGTACTGCTTTCGCTGTGTCCCAAATATTTTGATAGGTTGTGTCTTCATTTTCATTAGTTTCCAGGAACATTTGAATTTCCTGTTTGAGTGAGTCTCTGACCCAGTGGTTCTTAAGGAGCATGTTGTTTAGTTTCCAAATTCTATGTCTTTTAATAATTTTCTGTTTGTTGTTAAAAGTTAGTTTTACTCCACTGTGGTCTGAGAAGATACTTGGGATGATTTCAATGCTCTTGAATTTATTGATGCTGTCTTTGTGGCCTAACATGTGGTCTATCCTTTGTTGGTATGCATGAGACCCCTTCTGTTTCATTTGGTTTAAATCCCCCCTGCTTAACACTATTCTATTTACATAACCACTTCATTCTATTTACATAACCGCTGTTAACAAGCACCTCCCTCCAGGGCATTGGTTCAATCTCCAGTTTCATGATATGTTTTTGCTCCACCCCCCTCCTTGTCACACCCTGATCCCTTCTTTATCACACCCTGATTTTCACCAGTCACTTTTCTCTCCACCCTCTCTGTCACATCCTGTTTCCACCCTACTTGGGAAGTATATATAAAGACAGCATTGTGAGTTTTAGAGTACTGTACTTTGAGTTTAACTTAGCTCGTCTTAGATTGTGCTGCGTCCTGCATGAATAAAGAGATACTGCCTACAGCTCAACCATGAGTCCCTGGTCATCTGTTACCCGCCCGTGAAGCCAGCCCATTGACAACAACTTAGCCCGATGAAAACAACATAGCCCGCGCAAAACAACAATCCTTGAGTATGTGTTGTGTGGATTTGAAAAGAAGGTGTATTCCAGTTTTTTGGGGTGGAGGAGTCTGAAAATGTCCAAGAGGTCTAGTCTGTCAATCTCTTCATTCAATTCTCTTGTATCTTTATTGGTTCTCTGCTTTGTTGATCTGTCTAAGTGTGAGAGTGGGGTATTGAAGTCTCCCACTATTATTGTATTACTATTGATGTATTTTTGAAATTCTTTCAATAGGTGTTTAATGTATTTAGATGGTCCCTCGTTGGGTGCATAGATGTTAATAATTGTTAAGTCTTCTTGGCTGATTGATCCTCTAATCATTATGTAATGTCCTTCCCTATCTTTTATTACTTTATTTAATTTAAAATCTATCGTGTCTGAGATGAGAATGGCTGTTCCTGCCCTTTTTTGTGGACCGTTAGCCTGTATGATAGTTTTCCATCCTTTCACTTTAAGTCTGTGTTTATCTTGTTGTGACATATGGGATTCTTGCAAGCAGCATATGGTTGGGTTATGTTTTCTGATCCATCCCCCCACCCTGTGCCTTTTGATGGGTGAGTTTAAGCCATTGACATTTATTGATATTATGGATTTAATGTATTGTAGTGCCATTGTTCTAAAAAACAATTTGTTTACTCTGATATATTACAAGTATTATAGTGATGTTCTTGTTTATAAGAGGTCTTTTAGTACCTCTTTCAGGGCCAGCTTGGTGATAGTTGCCTCCTTTAACTGTTGTTTGTCTAAGAAGGTTTTGATCCCTCCATCTAGCTTGAATGAAAGTCTAGCAGGATATATTATCCTTGGTTGAAACCCTTTTTCATTCAGGGCTCAATAGATATCTTGCCACTCCCTTCTGGCTTTTAGAGTTTGAGTTGAGAAATCTGCAGAAAGTCTTATGGGTTTTCCCCTGTATGTGACTTTTTGTTTCTCTCTTGCAGCCTTTAGGATCCTTTCTTTATCCTTACTTCTTCTCATTGTGACTATGATGTGTCTTGGTGTTTTCAGGTCTGGGTTGATTCTGTTTGGTACTCTCTGGGCCTCTTGCACCTTGATATCCTTTCTGTTATTCAGGTCTGGGAAATTTTCTTGTATTATTTCCTCTAGAATGTTTGCTTCCCCTTCCTCTCTTTCTTCCTCTGGCAGGCCAATTATACGAATGTTACTTCTTTGAGATCATCCCATATGTCTCTGTTGTTGTTTTCAGTGTCTCTCAATCTCTTTTTAAGCTCTTTCACCTCTTTCTTAGTTTTCTCTAACTCATCCTCTGTCTGACTAATTCTGTTTTCTGCTTCTGTTAGTCTGCTTTCCCTTGCCCCAGCTTCTTTCTTCATTACAGCTATTTCAGCTTTCAGTTCTCTAACTGTCTCAAGATAATCAGTATTTTCCTTGGGGGTCTCAACTGTTGTTTCCCTAATACTGCCATTCCTTTCCTCCAATGTTGTTTTCATTTCTGTGATTAATAAGTTTATTATTGCTTGCATGCTTTTCTCATCTATGGTTACTTCTGACTGATTTGTGGTTTCTTCTGGGCTCTTGTCTTCATTCATTGGGGTAGCAGTTTTATTTGTTTTTAATCTACCCATTTTTTTTTATTTATGTGTTTCTCTCTTTTTTTTTTTTTAATGCTCTGTTGTTACTCAGTTGTTGTGTTTTGAGCACAAGTAACACTGTACTAAATACCTTTATGACAATTGCACTCACCAACCTCCGGAATTACAGTAGCAACTGAAGTAAGTATTGAAGGAGTTTAATCGTTACCAGTTAGCCAAAAAATTTCTCCAGTCCGTGAAAAAATAGTAACCAAATCCCAGTGAAGAAAGAGAAAAGAAAGAGAGGATAGCAAGAATAGACAGTTATGCAAATCTACTATCCAGTGTATATTCTAGGGATAACAAGAGTGTAAAGGGAACTAGAGCAGAGATACACACATAGAGAGTCCACTCTGGGTCAGATTTCTTCCCCAAAGTAATTCACAAATTCAGAAAGGCAAAGAAGAAAGAAGTGTATGACAAGATAAAATAAATAAATAAATAAAAAATAAAAAAAAGAGATAGAGAGAGATAAGAGAGAGAAAAGGGAGAAGATAAGAAGAAGGGTTGTAATTCAAGAGCAGTGTGAGGAACTTCCCAAATGTGTATCAGTGAGTTAAAAAAAAAAAAAAAACCTTGTTTGGTGGTATGGGGTATCCTGCTAGTAGCTGGTCCCAGGCACTGCTTATGGGGGGGGGGGGGCGGCGGGAAGGATGTATGCTTGAAAATTTAAAGGAAGAAAAAAGAATTTTTTTCCCCTATTCTAATTCTTTTTTTTTTTTTTATTCTTTTTTTTTTTTTTTTTTTCTTCCTCCAGGGTTATTGCTGGGCTCGGTGCCTGCACCATGAATCCACCGCTCCTGGAGGCCATTTTTCCCCCTTTTTGTTGCCCTAGTTGTTGCAGCCTCTTTGCGGTTATTATTGCCATTGCTTTGTTGTTGGATAGGACAGAGAGAAATGGAGAGAGGAGGGGAAGACAGAGAGAGAGGGGAGAGAAAGACAGACACCTGCAGACCTGCTTCACCACCCGTGAAGCGACTCCCCTGCAGGTGGGGAGCCGGGGGCTCGAACCGGGATCCTCACGCCGGTCCCTGCGCTTTGCGCCACGTGCGCTTAACCCACTGCGCCACCACCCGACCCCCTCTATTCTAATTCTTAACCCAAATTAAGTTATAGACACCTCCTTGGTGTTACCGCTATGGCCTCTTATTGGCTGGCCTGCTAAAGGCAGAAAATCCTATTGTTTACACGAGATGTGTCGGGAGCTCCAAGGCTAGCCGCTTTTCAGTCCGCCATCTTCCGGGAAACCCCCCCCTCCAGACTTTTTTAAAGGATTTCTCAAAAATGAAAACTAGCTCCAAATCCTTTGATCCAATGAGAGCTATACTCAAGAAGTCTTTGGATCCGCTCTCAGGGTCGCGGTGGACCCTGGAGACTCCCAAGAGGAAGCCCCCGAGCTAAAGTGCTCTCTCCGGGTCCTCTGCCCGCCGCGCTCTGCAACCGGCGGAGGAGCCGCCTTCCTGGGGGGGCGGAGGACAATGCCCGGTGCACTCGCCTTGCCTGGCGCCGCCTGGGAATTCTGGAGCTCCGCTAGTCCGTGTCACCTTTACTCTAATTCTTAACCCAAATTAAATTGTACTCACTTTTTGGTGTCACCCCTTATTGACTGGCCTGCTAAAGGCAGAAAATCCTACACTTGCCGACGATGAGATCAGAGCGCTCGCTGTTAGCGACTTCTCAGGCCGCCATCTTCCTCCAGTCACCCCAGGATTAAGTTTCTTAAAGGCAATGATCTAGAAGTCATGGTAGGTGTGTACTTAATTGCCTTTTTGTTTAGTAGACTTCCTTCTTACTTGGAGTTGGGGAATGGGGGGGGGAACAAGTTGATCTGGAACCTCCAATTTTTTAAAAAATTTATTTCTTTATTGGGGATGGAACCTCCAAATTTCTTGATTCTAAAAGAAAAGCAGATCCTATGCCAGTCTCCCCTTTACAGTTTAAAAGTCTTTGCTTTGTGATACTGTGCAATTAGGACAAGAAAAGTCATTGTTAAGTGGCCTTTGAACCCTAAAGTGCCTGATAACTCCAGATAATGTAGGATCACTGTAAAATTTATGTTATATTTTAGCAAAATTGTTGAGCACCTACAACATAATAGATGATGAGGAATGCAGGATAAACAGAACTTTCCTTTCAGAGGACTCAGGAACTAATGGGGGAGTTATACATGGATAACCAGCAGCAAAATTAATGTTCTGAGAAACTGCCCCCACCTTCTGACTTACAAGTTCATAGAATTTCATCTCTCTCTTAGTTTAGATAAGAATGTAAATGGTGCAAGCACCCAGTCTCCACCTGCAGGGGGAAAGCAGTGCTGCAGGTGTTTATCCTTCTCTATATTCCCCTCCATATTCTTGAATTTCTCTCTATCCTATAAAATATAAGGACAATGAAAAAATAAAAGAATGTAAATGGACAGATAATGATCACTTGTTCTCTGGGAAACTTTTCACATAGTAAAGGTGATAAGAATTTTTGATCTATTAGTAAAAAATTACTGAATATTTTCATGGGATATTCTTTTTTATAATTTGTTTATTAACTCATTGTATATTCTTAATAGTTTAATAATAAATTGAACTGATGAGATTAGGTATTTATTATTCTGGTACTACGTAGTGGCAAGTAAGAAGTGAAAGGAACTTACTAGTGCTATTTTGAATTGTTATGTCGAAAACTGGGAAATGTTATGCATGTACAAACCACTATATTTTACTGTCAACTGTAACCCACTAATCCCCCAGTAAAGAGATTTTTAAAAGAAGGAAGAAAGAAAGAAAGAAACCCCTAGACAGTCACAGGAAATGGAGAGTAAGGACAGTGAATCTGGATGTGGTTCTGTTGGAAATCTGCATTTGACTTCAATTTTCAGAAGCACCTTCGTTTCACAAACGAAGAAAGTTGTGCGTAGGGTAAAGTTCCTGAAACCTCTGCGTACACTGTGTGCCACTGCCTTGTCTGGTAGCGTAGAAATAGCCTGGGATCCCTTAGTAAACAGTGATTCTTAGGCCCTGCCACAGATCTGCATTTTAGCAAAAGACCCAGAGATTGCTATTATATTTCAACTGCTATTATATTTCAACTGCTATTATATTTCAACTGCTATTATATTTCAATTGCTATTATATTTCAATTGCTATTATATTTTCAACTGCTTCACTTCAACTGCTCTTTAAAGTTAGTCTTAAGAGTAGTTAGAAAAGATGCCAACTTCTAGTAGCGTCAGGACTTGGCAAAGTGAGTTATCTGGGGTTTGGAGGTACCAAAGCATATTTTCTCTGGCGTTCTGCACTTGCGTCCCCAAAGTTCTTTAGCTCATCACTGGTCTGCGCAATGAGGGCGGAGCCAATGAGTGTGAGTCTAGTTTCATCAGCTGCCTGGCAAATAGACGTTGCTTAGCGACCCATCCACGCTAAGTCAAGATGGTCTAGTCCGCCACGGGCTGCGGGCTACCCTAGAGGACGGCCATGGAGTCCCACAGGACTTCGGTCGTCCTCCGGGACATGGATAGCCCGAAAAAGGAAACACTGCTGCAGGTGTCCCCAGCAGAGTTGAGATTCCAGGACGCCCTGGCCCGGAGGGTGTATCGTCTTCCGATTACTGTACATAATCTCAGTCGTGGTAACCTGAAGATCAGGTTTCATGAGCCAGTTAAACCACAGGTAACATACCTAGATCAAGACCTTGAGAGCACCAGGGCTCTGAGAAAGCCTTCCCATCTGGGCATCTTTGGCGGGGGAATAGACACCTGTTTTTTACTGGGGGTGGGTGGGGGAGCGGATAGAGGGTGGAGGGAGTAGGGGGGTGGGGTGGCGAGTAGGGGGGTGGAGTTGGGGTGGGGGTAGGATTAAGTTTCTTAAAGGCAATGATCTAGAAGTCATGGTAGGTGTGTACTTAATTGCCTTTTTGTTTAGTAGACTTCCTTCTTACTTGGAGTTGGGGAATGGGGGGGGCAAGTTGATCTGGAACCTCCAATTTTTTTTAAAATTTATTTCTTTATTGGGGATGGAACCTCCAAATTTCTTGATTCTAAAAGAAAAGCAGATCCTATGCCAGTCTCCCCTTTACAGTTTAAAAGTCTATGCTTTGTGATACTGTGCAATTAGGACAAGAAAAGTCATTGTTAAGTGGCCTTTGAACCCTAAAGTGCCTGATAACTCCAGATAACGTAGGATCACTGTAAAATTTATGTTATATTTTAGCAAAATTGTTGAGCACCTACAACATAATAGATGATGAGGAATGCAGGATAAACAGAACTTTCCTTTCAGAGGACTCAGGAACTAATGGGGGAGTTATACATGGATAACCAGCAGCAAAATTAATGTTCTGAGAAACTGCCCCCACCTTCTGACTTACAAGTTCATAGAATTTCATCTCTCTCTTAGTTTAGATAAGAATGTAAATGGTGCAAGCACCCAGTCTCCACCTGCAGGGGGAAAGCAGTGCTGCAGGTGTTTATCCTTCTCTATATTCCCCTCCATATTCTTGAATTTCTCTCTATCCTATAAAATATAAGGACAATGAAAAAATAAAAGAATGTAAATGGACAGATAATGATCACTTGTTCTCTGGGAAACTTTTCACATAGTAAAGGTGATAAGAATTTTTGATCTATTAGTAAAAATTACTGAATATTTTCATGGGATATTCTTTTTTATAATTTGTTTATTAACTCATTGTATATTCTTAATAGTTTAATAATAAATTGAACTGATGAGATTAGGTATTTATTATTCTGGTACTACGTAGTGGCAAGTAAGTGAAAGGAACTTACTAGTGCTATTTTGAATTGTTATGTCGAAAACTGGGAAATGTTATGCATGTACAAACCACTATATTTTACTGTCAACTGTAACCCACTAATCCCCCAGTAAAGAGATTTTTAAAAGAAGGAAGAAAGAAAGAAAGAAAGAAACCCCTAGCCAGTCACAGGAAATGGAGAGTAAGGACAGTGAATCTGGATCTGGTTCTGTTGGAAATCTGCATTTGACTTCAATTTTCAGAAGCACCTTCGTTTCACAAACGAAGAAAGTTGTGCGTAGGGTAAAGTTCCTGAAACCTCTGCGTACACTGTGTGCCACTGCCTTGTCTGGTAGCGTAGAAATAGCCTGGGATCCCTTAGTAAACAGTGATTCTTAGGCCCTGCCACAGATCTGCATTTTAGCAAAAGACCCAGAGATTGCTATTATATTTCAACTGCTATTATATTTCTTCTGCTATTATATTTCAATTGCTATTATATTTTCAACTGCTTCACTTCAACTGCTCTTTAAAGTTAGTCTTAAGAGTAGTTAGAAAAGATGCCAACTTCTAGTAGCGTCAGGACTTGGCAAAGTGAGTTATCTGGGGTTTGGAGGTACCAAAGCATATTTTCTCTGGCGTTCTGCACTTGCGTCCCCAAAGTTCTTTAGCTCATCATTGGTCTGCGCAATGAGGGCGGAGCCAATGAGTGTGAGTCTAGTTTCATCAGCTGCCTGGCAAATAGACGTTGCTTAGCGACCCATCCACGCTAAGTCAAGATGGTCTAGTCCGCCACGGGCTGCGGGCTACCCTAGAGGACGGCCATGGAGTCCCACAGGACTTCGGTCGTCCTCCGGGACATGGATAGCCCGAAAAAGGAAACACTGCTGCGGGTGTCCCCGGCAGAGTTGAGATTCCAGGACGCCCTGGCCCGGAGGGTGTATCGTCTTCCGATTACTGTACATAATCTCAGTCGTGGTAACCTGAAGATCAGGTTTCATGAGCCAGTTAAACCACAGGTAACATACCTAGATCAAGACCTTGAGAGCACCAGGGCTCTGAGAAAGCCTTCCCATCTGGGCATCTTTGGCGGGGGAATAGACACCTGTTTTTTACTGGGGGTTGGTGGGGGAGTGGATAGAGGGTGGAGGGAGTAGGGGGGTGGGGTGGGGAGTAGGGGGGTGGAGTTGGGGTGGGGGTAGAATTAAGTTTCTTAAAGGCAATGATCTAGAAGTCATGGTAGGTTTGTACTTAATTGCCTTTTTGTTTAGTAGACTTCCTTCTTACTTGGAGTTGGGGAATGGGGGGGGGGAACAAGTTGTTCTGGAACCTCCAATTTTTTAAAAATTTTATTTCTTTATTGGGGATGGAACCTCCAAATTTCTTGATTCTAAAAGAAAAGCAGATCCTATGCCAGTCTCCCCTTTACAGTTTAAAAGTCTATGCTTTGTGATACTGTGCAATTAGGACAAGAAAAGTCATTGTTAAGTGGCCTTTGAACCCTAAAGTGCCTGATAACTCCAGATAATGTAGGATCACTGTAAAATTTATGTTATATTTTAGCAAAATTGTTGAGCACCTACAACATAATAGATGATGAGGAATGCAGGATAAACAGAACTTTCCTTTCAGAGGACTCAGGAACTAATGGGGGAGTTATACATGGATAACCAGCAGCAAAATTAATGTTCTGAGAAACTGCCCCCACCTTCTGACTTACAAGTTCATAGAATTTCATCTCTCTCTTAGTTTAGATAAGAATGTAAATGGTGCAAGCACCCAGTCTCCACCTGCAGGGGGAAAGCAGTGCTGCAGGTGTTTATCCTTCTCTATATTCCCCTCCATATTCTTGAATTTCTCTATCCTATAAATATAAGGACAATGAAAAAAATAAAAGAATGTAAATGGACAGATAATGATCACTTGTTCTCTGGGAAACTTTTCACATAGTAAAGGTGATAAGAATTTTTGATCTATTAGTAAAAAATTACTGAATATTTTCATGGGATATTCTTTTTTATAATTTGTTTATTAACTCATTGTATATTCTTAATAATTTAATAATAAATTGAACTGAGTTAAATGAACTTACATGTATAGAAATGAAAACACGACCATGATTCATAGGAATATTGATTTGTACATACAAAGATATACAATAATGATTAAGAAGACTGTGTTCTCTCCTTCACAGTAGTCTAAAAGTAGCATGTTTTTATTTGCTATGGTACGCTATTTGGTGGATCTGGGAATTTTTTTTAACCACCAATTTATATAGAAAAATATTCTGAGTACTCCAAGACCCTAACAATGGTCCAAATCATACGAAATAGGAACATTTTACCTTCAGAAAAATAGAAGACTGCATTCCACTTTTTTCTTTTCTCTTTCTCTCTCTCTATTATTATTATTATTATTATTATATTGCATTCCACTTTTCTACTTCCAACAACATATGAATTCTAGGTCAATTCCATGTAGAAGTACATAAAATGAAGTATGTATGTAACCATGATTATAGTGACTAAACAACCTTTTCTGATATTTTCCTTTTCATCTGTATTTCAATACTACAAACTTCGTTTTTTTCTGTATTTCTATTTCAATACTACATACACTCCATTGTACATGTGATTCATAGTGGATTGTAGAATTTTGACACAACAATGTATAGTTCCATGCCACACCTACCACCAAGGTTCTGTGGCCCCACCTTCCCATTTCCCAGAGATAAGTCTCACAAGTCTTAGAATTCATCATTATGTATATATTTCTGTACTGATTTGCATTAGCAGTTTTTAAATTGTGTACCTTTAAAAGCAAGGAAAAGCACAATCTTAAATTTGTAGAATTGGATAGATAAAATATATAGTTTTTAATTTTAAAAGTTTTTTTGAATTTTTAATGTTTTATTTAAAATATATATTTCCTTTAGAACATGAGTAAAACCTATTTCATTATATATCTCTTAAAATAATGTATACTTATAAGTATGATTACCCACATTACTTCCTTATTAAGAGTTAAAAACATATAATTTTATCTTTTTTCCTCCCATCAAAGTTCAAACTAGCCATGACTGATTTGGATAAGTCACTTGCTCCTGGTCTTCAGATGACAGTTATGGTGGAATATCATCCTGATAAAGATGTAGATGTTTATGGTGTACTACTTATTTCCACAGGAGATAAAAAAGTTGAAATTCCCCTCACTGGGTATGTACTTTTCATATTTCATGATGTAGTTTTGAGCACTCTTCAAAGAAAACGAAGAGTCAAAATATTTTGTATATTTTCTGATAAATAGGAACTTGTATCTGTGGTTTCCTTACAGCTGAACTTGAAAGACACATTTTCTTTTAGCAAATTGTGTTTAAAACAAATGGAAGACTAATTTTCTGATTTAAAAAAAAATAACTTTAGCAGTAAACCTAGCAATAAATTCAACAGCCACCTTTTTTTAAAACTTTGTTTATTGTATAGAGACAGAGAGAAATTGAGAGGAAAGGAAGAGATAAAGAGGGAGAGACAGAGATACCTGCTGCACTCTTCACCCTGACAAAGTTTTTTCCCTGTAGATAGGGACTGGGGGCTTGATCATGGGTCCTTCTGCTTGGTAATGAGTTCATTCCACCAGGTGTGCTATGACCTGGCCCAACTATATATTTTTCTTGAGCTGGCATCCTGTTTTATTTACACCATATTTTTGGTACCAATTTTAATAGCAAAATTATCAAAGAAAGCTAGTTTTTGTCTCCATGACATTTCTTTCCATTTTCAGATGAACAAACTCCAGATAGATTCTTTTTCCTGAGATTCTGAATTAAGTAGTTCTTGCATGATGCCAATTTACTGGCATTTCCTCTGTGTTTATCTTACTCTTTATTTTTTGACAACATTAGGTGGACATAGTGAACCATTATTACTTTCTTGGACCACATAATCCTCTTGGCTTCCAAGGGTAGCATGATGCATCATTCTGTCACACATCTTGGATTTGGTTTCCACCTTTTGTTGTTGATGGTTGTGGTGCTAGGGCCTCTTACTTGCAAGATTCTACTTTTAACGAGACTTTAAATTTTTTTAAAATTATTTTTATTTATTATTGGATAGATAAAGGTAGAAATAAGGAGGGAAGGGAATATAGAGAGGGAGAGAGACTGAGAGACACCTGCAGCCCTGCTTTATCACTCATGAAGCTTCCCCTTGCAGATGGGGACTGGAGGCTCGAACCTGGGTCCTTGTGCATTAAACACATGTCCTCAAACAGGTGCACCACCACCTGGTCCCCACAAGGAGACTTTTCCCCCCTTACCTTTACATTCCAGTTAGAAAGAGAGAGACACAGAGTAACAGAAAGAAAAAGACCACATCAACTGTCTACCATTCATGGAGTGTTCTCTTGGTGGCATGCATGGTGGCTTTTTTATTGACTTTCCTGTTATCTTGTTTTAAATTCCAGTGATTGCTGCTCATGCCTTTCTTTGTTTTGTTTAATTTGCATTTATTATACTCTCTTTTTAAAGTCTCTTGAGGTTAGTATTATGTCACTGATTTGAGACATTTCATTTCTAAGGTAAACACATAGTATTGTCATGATCCTTTGAACATTATTTTGGCTATGTCTTGCAAATTTTTGAATGCTTTATTTATGTTTTCACTCAGGTTATTATTTTTTAGTTCTTTTCTTTGAAACTTCCATTTAACTCATATATCATTTCAAAGTATTGATTAATATCCACATGCATAAAGTCTAGTATACTGCAAGTTTAGAAACATAAAGTCTGTTTTTAGCTGGGATATAGATCGGCCTGTCAACACCCCTGTCCAGCAGAGAAGCAGTTACAGAAGTCAGAACTCCTACCTTCTGCACCCCAAAAATAATTTTGATCCTTACTCCTAGTGGGAGAAAAATGATAGGAGGAAGAGGATAAGAGGACTCTGAACTCCAACTCCGTCAGGACCTGGAGAGAGATGAGGAAAAAGAGAGGGACATTTGGATATATTAATAAGCTTATGTGTAGCTTGGGAAGAAAGAGAAGACAGGACCAAAAAAAAAAGGGGGGACACACAATTATATACAAATATAGACAGATAGTTGTTGTAGAAATAATAGTTAACACATATCTGCAACCTTAGGAAAGCTGTTGTAGCTTTCAGTAAAGGGAGTGTGGATTTAGAACTTTGGTGGTGGGAAAGGTATGGAATTACATACCTTTGTTGACATGTAATTTTATAAATCAGTATTAAATCACTAATAAAATTAAAAATAACATAAAGTATTATTTTTTGTTTAAAATATGTCATATTATCTTGTATTCATATCTTTATTTCACAGTTCTCTTTTTTTCCATCATTTAGAACTTTCTTTTAAAATTTTTATTTATTTATTTATTTAGAGTAGAGACAAATTGAGAGGGAAGGGGGAGACAGAGGAAGAGAGAGAGAGAGAGACCCCTGCAGAACTGCTTCACTGCTTTTGAAGCTTCCCCCTTGCAGGTGGTGACTGGGATCTTGAACCCAGGTCCTTGCTCATCGTAATGTTGTACTCAGCCAGATGCCCCACCACTTGGCCCTCACAATTTCTCTTATTACAAATATACCACAAGTATATTTCCTCTAAGGAAACTGAAATATTTTTAATAAGATAAAAGTGTCTAAATGCTACCACTGTATTTAACTATGAGGTTATAGTTATTAAAATAAATTACATGGTCCTCTCTTCTACCCTAGACTGATCCCATGCTGTGAATTACATATGGTATCAGAAATCAATTTTGGAAAATTGGTTTCTAATAATAAAGTACATTCTAGAGAAATTCGTCTTACTAATCATGGATTACTTCCAGGTAAATATGTCATAAAAAATTAAGATAAATTTTTGAGAAGAAAGTTGGTACTTCTGAAATCTAAATCTTGTGTAATCTTTACAGTCTGTTACTTTTCAACAAATACATAGATGTCTACCATTTGAAATAGCACACAACTAAAGGCCCTTGAATAGGATGGTTGTAAAAGACTGATATGATTCAGGAAGATGAATTTTCCATTTACATTTTAATTAATAAAGCCCAACCCTCATATGATGATAATCTCTCTAGGATAGGAAGGAGATTGGTGTCATAGATATGATATAGTATTAAGGACATTCAGAATTAGGATCAGGCATGGTGCCTTACTAGGAATAGATTTGGGCCAAGTGTTCTTTAAGAACTTTGCAGACAAAAATTCCTCTTTTATAAGCTGTAGCTAATGAAATACACTATTACAAGTTATATATGCACTTAAAAATGTAATGTGGCATTAGCCCTATCATCACATTCAGTAATATATCTTTTTCTCTATCAAATTCAACTTAGAATTCATGCCATAGATTTTAAAACATTTGTAGAAGCAATAAGTAAATAAATAAATGTCTCTCTCTTCTCCAGACTGGATTCTTTGTAGAGATTCTTACTGTGACCAAAGAGTTTCCATAAAGTGTGTGTGTGTGTATGTGTGTGTGTGTGTGTGTGTGTGTGTGTGTGTTTGTATGTGCTTATACATTATCGTTGATGGTCTTCGGTAAGTGTAAAATCACCTGTTCGTTCAGTAGAAATTATTAAAACAAAAGCAGTCTGACACTTTAATTAATTCTTCCTGGGGTAGAAATAAACAACCTCCTCCCCCAACCAATAATCTTTACTCATTGAATATTATGTCTTTTACTCTGTATGCTTTGGTTTTAAATGATAGCATTTCTAGTCCCTTGTAGGATTTTGCAAGCTAACAGTCTCGTTTATTATCTGATTCCAGTGCTAAAAATGGAATCTCTCATGGCAAGTAATTATGAACCATGTGGTCTTTTAGATTCTCTGCTTGTATTTTAGAGCAGTGATATGTAATTGAGATCTATTTGGGTTGTTTGAGTTTCCAAAAATCTCTTTGTCCATTCTAAAACCTTCACAACATGTTATTCATATCCTTTATTTTAAAACTTCACCAAATTTTATAGTTCCACTTACATAAAATACATCTACAAGTAAAAAAATATGGTTTTAATTCAATATTTAATATTATCTTACTTAATGTAACAAGTTAAATTAAACCTCAGACCTGGTTCTTTATTTTAGGAAAAGTAATCCACTTTGGCTCTTAGGATTGTATTTCTAATTTGGGTGAGCATTGTATTTGTAATGAATACTGCTTTTGGTTAATTGTAATAAATATTACAAAACATTATATTAATTACTATTACCTTATAAACTGAAACATATTTGTTATGAATGCAACATATTTTCATAGTATTATCCTTCATTCTTGGAGTTGAATGATACTATTTTTTCTACCATCACTGAAATTGATAGTATGTTTTATATTCACAGTAGCAAGTGTAGTAAAGTATCATAAAATCTTTATTATCAACACACAACATCCATAAATATTTATGAGACTAACAATGTGTTTTCATGAAGCAAACTTATACAGAAAATAGATTCAGCCACCAAAGATGATTTAATAAAATTTTAATAAAGATTTTGTGTGACAAATATTTTATAGTTTTAAGCCAAATATCAAATGTTTATGTACATATCTAATAGGACATTAAAAACCACTTGTTAGATTCATGATTTGTACAGGCTTATTTGCATCTCTGTCAGGTAGTATCACTGGTGCTATTATCTTTGGTTGTGCAGACCCCAAAGTTTTATCTAAGTAGCAAACACCATGGTGCTTTATTTTAATATCCCACTGGGTAACCATCCATAGACTAGCCAATACTGCCAGATAGATTTTGTTTTCTCATTAGTTATAAGATGCCTAGCCATATGCAACCCAGGTTTGAGCCCTGGCACCACATGCTTGCTCGCTCTCTCTCTCTCTTTTTCTTTCCTCTGTCTCTATATGAATGAAAAACCAGCCTGGAATCATGAAATCACATATATGTGAGCATGAGATTCAAACTCTGAACCAAAAAACAAAGAAAAGGAAAAAGAGAAGAATATTTCCTAAACTTACTCCTGATTTTGGGAAGTAGCTCTTTTTTTAAAAAAAGAATTAAAAAAAATTAAAAGTATTTAATCCTTTTTGTTACCCTTGTTGTTTTATTGTTGTAGTTATTATTGTTGTTATTGATGTCGTTGTTGTTGGATAGGACAGAGAGAAATGGAGAGAGGAGGGGAAGACGGAGGGGGAGAGAAAGAGGGACACCTGCAGACCTGCTTCACTGCCTGTGAAGCAACTCCCCTGCAGGTAGGGAGCTGAGAGCTCGAACTGGAATCCTTACGGAGGTCTTTGCACATTGCGCCATGTGCGCTTAACCTGCTGTGCTACCACCTGATTCCCGAAGTAGCTATTTTTATTTTGAAAACACGTATGTGCTCTATTGGGTGTGCTACCACCTAAGGCCCAAATCTTGGTTATTCCACTTACTAGCTAGGAAACCCCAGGGAAGGAGTTGATTCTTCCTGAACATCCATTGTCTCACTTCTACATCATTGGAATGAAACAGCACCTACCACACATTAGCCAGTATGATATCTAAAAAGAAAAATTAGCATTTGATGACAAAAGTTGTATTTGTAATATCCTTCCTTCAATGACATTCTTAGGATGATGTTCATGTTCCTGTTAACAGTTTTAAAAAGTCAAATATTTCAGTTATTACTAGGTATTAAGGTTACTATTTAAGAAATGGCATTATTTGTATAGCCACTATTTTAATATATTGAGAAGATTTCAACAATGTTCAGATGGTTTTAGGTCATGTCTGAATAAGCTTTCAAAATTTATCAGATTATGTCTAAATGATGAAAACAGGAACTGTTTTACTGCTTCAGATTTGACTGAACTCAGTGTTCTTTCTAGAGAATAGTGTCAAAATGTTTATTTGAAGTGGATAAGAATTTGCATAATTTTATGACTTAAAAAGGTCTCAAATTTTATACTTTTTAAAAACACTTAACAGAGGGAGCTAGGCTGTAGCACAGCGGGTTAAGTGCAGGTGGCACAAAGTGCAAGGACCTGTGTAAGGATCCCGGTTCAAACCCCCAGCTCCCCACCTGTAGGGGAGTCGCTTCACAAGCGGTAAAGCAGGTCTGCAGGTGTCTCTCTTTCTCTCCCTCTCTCTGTCTTTCCCTCCCCTCTCCATTTCTCTCTGTCCTATCCAACAACAATGACATCAATGATGACTACAATAATAAAACAGCAAGGGCAACAAAAGGGAATAAATAAATAATAAAAAATATTTTTAAAAATGCTTAACAGATTTTGTTATTATGAGTTTGCCTTATCCCTCATATCCATGCATATACATGTTTCTGTATGTGTGTGTATTCCCTATCTTTGTTTTATGATGCTTCTCAAGCCCTTCTTTACTAAATTTCCATATAAATCAAAATCAGGACACTACTGAAAATGCAACAACATGAAAATTCTGTTTCAGTCTTTATATTTAATGAGAAACCAGAAGGATGGAAAAGAACTTCAGAGTTAATTTTCTAAGCTAAACAAATTCTGGTTTAAATCCAGAACATCCTAGCTATGTGACTTTATTCTCTCAAACTTCAGTTCTTCTAGCTTCAAATGTGGAATACGTTAAATGTCTATAATTAATACTTTATGAAGATCAAATTTCATAAAATAGAAAATATGGGTTGCATAACTCACAACACATAGTGAACTCTCAATAAATGTAAACCATAAAATATTTCATTGTATTTTTATGTTTGCAGTACTTTTACTATGAATCCATTTTAGTCTCTAAATTTAAATGAATGATTATGGAAAAATGTAATTAAATGTGACACTACTGGTCAATAGGTTCTCATTCTCTCCTCCCGAATCATAATATAAACAAATCCCTAAAACAAACAGAAAAAAAATCCAGATAAATGGGAATTTAAAAAACTGTTTATGTTAGTAGCATTCTTGTTTGTATTAATAGTGTATGATGGCATTAAAGACATCAGTGAATGACAACTTCCACTTGTTGGAAGTCATTTAGAGTTCCACTTGGTAGTAGGTGTTGTGTGGGTTGCTAGGATCATAGAAATGAAAAAGAGTATAATATATTAAAGATTTCATGCTCCAATACAGGTAACAAGCATTGTCATAAGTTAAGAACCAGAGTAAGAAACATATAACCTATTTTTCATATGCTAGTTCATTCTTTTTAAAAAAATTTTTTTTAATATTTTTATTTTATTTATTTTTTCCCTTTTGTTGTCCTTGTTGTTTTTAATTGTTGTAGTTATTATTGTTGTCATTGTTGTTGGATAGGACAGAGAGAAATGGAGAGAGGGAGGGGAAGACAGAGAGGAGGAAAGAAAGATAGACACCTGAAGACCTGCTTCACTGCCTGTGAAGCGACTCCCCTGCAGGTGGGGAGCCGGGGTTCGAACCGGGATCCTTATGCCGGTCTTTGTGCTTTGTGCCACCTGCGCTTAGCCCGCTGTACTACAGCCCGACTCCCGCTAGTTCATTCTTAATGCCTTTCTTCTGCACGAGCTACATTGATTTCTATAGAGACAGGACAGTGGCTTTAAGTGTAGCACCAGTGGCCAGAATAATTCAAGGGAAATTTTCATTTCTGTTGGTTAGTTACTAATTTCAGAAGTCAACTGTCGCTATAGGACAGAGTGCCCCACAACTGTATATCTTGCAAAGGCTACTTTTTCTTAATGTTTCATTTGTATATAGATTAGCTGGAACTTGACTGGTCTAATTGGTGGCCCTGCTCCAAGTTGGGGGAGGGAGGAATGTGTTACTCACTATAGCCTGTGAGTCAGTTGTGCGGCTTTGCTCTAAATTTACTTGTTATGGGATGCAGACCATCAAAGTGACAGCAGCTATTCAAGAGAAACAGCTTCCCTGGAAGAATTGCAAGAGAAAATTTATGATTGGAGCTGGCATTTTGTCCTATTTTTCCACATGCTACTGGCCAAATAAAATCACATGAAGTCCAATGTCAAGACAGTAGAAAGACATACTTTGCCCATGACAGAGTAAGGATATAGACACACTTAAAGAATTGGTGTCAGCAAGTTAATTTATCATAATAATTATGTGCCTTCGGGCATATCACGAAAATTTTCTCATTTCTATTTAACTTTCCATAAAATATAATGATTAAACCTGTAAAGTAGAATAATTATGAGGGTTAAATAGAACAACACAAAGTTTTTAGCATAAGTGAGCACAATAATTAGACTAATTTAGTATTAGAATTGAGTTCTAACACTAGTCCTACATTTGTTGGATAAACCTACTGATGGAATTCATAATCATAGTTATGATGCTTCTTGGTCTACAGTATACCATAGATGATATAATTCATATCTGTTCACGATTAAGGGTACAAATATAACATAGTAAGGAATCAGATATAAACTTTCTGTTTTTATTCTCTTTAGGTCAATATGAAGCAAAATATGAAGGAGAGTTACCCATTGTTATTTCTCCAACTAGTAGCATTGTGAATCCTAGGTCATCAATTGCTATTAAAATTGATTTCTGTGCAGACCAGCCAGGAGTTGTTAATGAAGTTATAAGGTGAGTGCATGCAATGGTTCTTGATTTCAATATAGTTCTTAATACTTTGCTATTATACTATTTATTGTCTTTGAATGTATGTGATGGGTTAATGAAACAGATTAGGAAGACTCCACTAAGGAGCTAATAATTAGTTGAACTAAGAACCTGTTGGTGAATAGGAATTAACCAAGCATAGAGAAATGGTGTGTGTGTGTGTGTGTGTGTGTGTGTGTGTGTGTGTAGGAGTTAGTAGTGATATTGGGTTAGAGACATGATTATAAGCAGAGAAAGATAATTTGAAATCCTTGAGGTCAGTAGTCATTGTTATACACTGATTTGAGTTAATGTTGAAGCAAAGACATGGAGTTGGGGATAATGTGATGAAGCCAGAGGAACAAAATAGTATAAGACCCAGTAAAGAACCTTGTCTGAGTTCATTAGTAGGGTGTACAGTTGTTATAATGAATAACATTAGTATAACATTATAATTAAGAAATAATAGCATTAATAATAACATAATAATTAAACAGAAAATATCAGAATGTATCTCACATAGCATAAATGTCTTGCAAAACTCATTTCATATGTGCTTGTGTTTCATACATTACAATGGAAAATACATTTCTTATTGAAGGTCGCAACAAAAGGGTCTTGAAAAGAACTTATGTTTCATTGTGAAAGGCTTGAGATTTCAGGAAGGTTTTAAGATAGGAGTGTGTTAATGAGTTTATATTGTGCAGTGGTCCTGCTAATAGCACTATGCTAAACAAATTGGAGATTACAAATGTGGGAATGAATGAGCAGCCTAACTAGAAATGATAATAGAGAAATGATGAAGGCCTAAAAGTATGTATAAGTTGGAAGTATGAAAAATATACTGATAGGAAATATAGTAAAGTGGTAGATTTTATTTTATTCTTATTTATTAGTGACTTAATAGAGCTTTAAAAAATTAAAAGATGGGAGTCGGCAGTAGCGCAGTGGGTTAAGTGCATGTGGCACAAAGTGCAAGGACCGGCGTAAGGATTCCGGTTCAAGCCCCCGGCTCCCCACCTTCAGGGAGGTCACTACACAGGCGGTGAAGCAGGTCTGCAGGTGTCTATCTTTCTCTCCCCCTCTCTGTCTTCCCCTCCTCTCTCCATTTCTCTCTGTCCTATCTAACAACGATGACATCAACAACAATAATAACTACAACAGTAGAAAACAAGGGCAACAAAAAGGGAAAAATAAATACAAATAAATATTTAAAACATTAAAAGATTTCATGCATAGAATTTCACCATACATGGCCAGTGTAAGTTACCCCACTCTCTACTAAATTTCCATGCCCCTAATTCCATAATCATCTTAATTCTGACAAATTAAGAGAGTTTAATTACTATTACTTTTGCAAATTCATTTGTTTAGTCATTTATAATCCATGTATGAACAAAACCATCCAGTGTTTGTTCTTCAACTCAACTTATTTCACTTAGAATACTCACCATAAGGAGGCATATTTGCATAGATTTGGTGGCTGGTTATAGAAAGGGAAGGGGTATACCTATGGGAAAAGATCTTGGGTTCCAACACATTGGAATTGATTTGCTTTTTAGAATTCTGTAGAACTGGTTAGAGGCTGTTAGATTCACTTATCTTAAATCCCAGAAAAATAAAAATAGTTTTGCTATGTTTATTTGAGATTTGCCAGTGTTTAAGTTGTAGATGAAGCTTGGAAGTATTGAAATAAACTTTTAAATAGAAGGTGGAATATGAAAGGGTAGAAGAGAAACACCGTTATTCATAGAATTTATAAATACTTCAAAGTCTTGGGAGAATGAGAAGGTACTGAATGAGTTAGAAAGAAAATTAGGGAAGTGGGAGTCAGGCGGTAGCGCAGCAGGTTAAGCTCATGTGACGCAAAGCACAAGGACCAGCATAAGGATCCTGGTTCGAGCCCCTGGCTCCCTACCTGCAGGGGAATCGCTTCACAGGCGGTGAAGCAGGTCTGCAGGTGTCTGTCTTTCTCTCCCCCTATGTGTCTTCCCCTCCTCTCTCCATTTCTCTCTGTCCTATCCAACAACAACGACATCAATAACAACAACAATAAAAACAAAAAGGGCAACAAAAGGGAAAATAAATAAATAAAGTTTTATAAAAAAATAGGGAAGTAAGATGTCATGGAAGCTAATGGAGGATGTATGTGCAAAGCGATGGTACAACAATGCCCTGTGTGAGAGAAACATGGGATATGTTAAAGACTTCAGTGATTGTTGTGGAGTGGTCCATTATCTGTGGTGTCTGTTGGGGCAAAATTGTGAATGGTTCCATTTATGCCAGAGAGGGAGAAATTTAGGGAGAAATTTAGGTGTTGTTACATTCATTTTTTTTTCATTAGTGGTTTAACCATATTTTGCAAAGTTTTAACATTTCAGGAGTATAATTTCACAAGAGGGTGCATTTTCACAAGGGAATTCAGATGAGTCTGGAAGGTAAAGTTTTATGGGAAGGAAATTCACTTCAGCAGAGAAGTAGTGGTTTTCAGAGATACTTTACTCTTTAGGTAACTGAGTTATTAGAGTAGTATTGAGGTTGACTTTGGGCACCTTAAGGACTCTTGGATCTGTGAGTTGAGGTCTGTGCTATTTATTTTGTTTTCTTCTCAAATGCTGCACCCTACTCTGCTTGACAACCTTAACTTCTATGCATCCAATATCTCTGATGTCCTCTAGCTTCCAGTTGATTTAGGAGAGTGAGATGAGTTAGATAATCCCACAGTTCTACAGTAAGAGTTAACCATATAAATTACCCCCATCTAACTCTAGTATTTACAGAATGATTGTTGATATGAACATAGCAGTAAATTCTTTTGGGGGCTAAGTCAGGCACTTATTTTCCTTCCTAGAAATAATGAATTAGGTTGTACACATGGCATTCTATTGTGCAGATTCAGACAGAATGGCATGAGAATCTCTGGTCTTTGTGTGAAAATAATTGCTCTTAGGCCTCTAAATTTTAGTTATAATGCAATTTTATAAAATTTCTGTTCATTCAAACATCTAGGAGAAAAATAAAGTATATAGAAACCTAATTAAAATATCTATGTTCTTAATTATCTTCTAGTGTGAGTTTACAAGATCAACCAAAGACGCTCTTAACTATAAAAGCTAATGTGGTCTCACAGATCATCGAACTATTAAGCATAAATCATAACACAAGATTGGATTCTTTACGCTTCGGTCCTGTCTACTTCGGAACGGCAAAAATTGAGCAGGCATTTCTACATAATAACAGTTCAGAACCCTTGAATTGGGTGGCCATAATGCACGATGATTCTATCGGAGCAGAAGTGGTGAGTAATAATGCAACAAGAGAAGATGTGTTATATTTGACACACACTGCTTTGAACTTACTGATAACCAACAAGCTGTTTAATTATTCTAAATATTTACCATGAAGATAGGTAGATTTGACTTCATGTGTCTCTAGGAGTAGCCTTGAAAAAGTCAGTCAATTAAATTGACATTATTAAATGTTCTTTTTTTTCCCCTTTTGTTGCCCTTGTTGTTGTAGCCTTCTTATTATTGTTGTTGATGATGTCATTTGTTGTTGGATAAGACAGAGAGAAATGGAGAGAGGAGGGGAAGACAGGGGTAGCGAAAGATAGACACCTGCAGACCTGCTTCACCGCCTGTGAAGCGACTCCCCTGCAGGTGGGGAGTCAGAGACTCCCCGGGATTCTTATGCTGGTCCTTACACTTTGTGCCATGTGCGCTTAACCCGCTGCACTACTGCCTGACCTCCCAAGCAAATGTTCTTATGCAACAATGGCTAGCTGTAGAGATTCTTATGAGTTTTTAAAAATATTTTTCTTTATTTTTATTATTGGATAGAGACAGAGAGAAATTGAGAGAGGAGGGGGAGATAGAAAGAGATAGATAGCTGCAGCTCTGCTTCGTCATTTGTGAAACTTTCCCATTGTAGGTGGGGACCAGGAGCTTGAACCTGGGTCGTTGCACACTGTAATATGTGCATTTAACGAGGTGTGCCACCACCTGGCCCCATCAGTTTTTTTTATGGGGGATTAGTGGTTTACAGTAAATTCAGTTGTTGATACAAGTGTAAAATTTCTCAATTTTCTGCAAAATACCCCCAGTCAAGGTCCTCCTCTATCATCATACACCAGAGCTTGAACACCTCTGCCCCCTGCTTTGGTGTCTTTTGCTTTGGTGCAATACGCCAAACCCAGTTTTTTAATAGTTTACTAAATTTTATGATATGACTTGGTCTGATTTATGTATGCTAGACTATGTAATTTCAGTAATTATTTTGTATCCTCTTAAAACATTTTATTTCATTATATTTTATCTTAATATTCTTTTCTGATTTTATATAACAGGGAACAAATATTCACCAAAGAACAGATGTTACGATAAGTAATCTCAATTACGTTTGCAAGCTCAAGAACATGGATATTTCGGCATTTATTTCTTGTATACCAAATGAAGGAAGGTTATTGCCTTATCAAAAGACTATGATTACATTCTGTTTCAATCCGAAGTAAGCAAAAATTACTTTCACTGTGGTATTACTTATTAATGGAAATATATATATATGCATCATCGAGACGTCACTACAATGAACCAGTTTTTTCAGCTAGACAGAAAACAACATAGAAAAAGAGAGGGAAAAGTTCCACAGCACTGAAGTTTTCTCAAGTGTGGAGCAGAACAGGTTGGAACCTGGTTCACTCATGGCATGGAAAGCACCCTCCAAATAAGTTATATTGCCAGCGCGGAATGGAGATATACATTTCATCTGATTGAGTTTAGCATTTTAATAGGAAAACTTTCCAGAAGGTACAAATCTGTTCTTTCTTATTATGACTAAGTGTTTTTGCTGACAGGGTAAGTATTACTTCCAGTATTTGAAAATATTGTTCTAAGCGCTGCATTGTCAATTTAAAATCTCTCCAGACCAAAGGAAGTAGGATGATGGAAGTGGGAATTTTGGCTGTTTTAGATTGTGATTACAAACTAGTTTGTGCAACCAAGTTCATGTTGCCAGTGCAGGTGAAGCAGGTCTGCAGGTGTCTCTCTGTCTCTCTCCCTTTCTATCGTCCCCTCCCCTCTCAATTTCTCTCTGTCCTATCCACTAAAATGGAAAATGGCCACCAGGAGCAGTGGATTCATAGTCCAGGAATCAAGCCCCAGTGATAACTCTGGAGGAAAAAGGAAAGAAAAGAAAAAAAGAAAAGAAAGGAAAATAGAAATAGTCAGGTGATGGCTAATAGCATGCAGTCTATTCCAGGTGTCCCCAAAAAGGATGCTGTGCTCCTCTCAAGGCAAAATGCTTACTGACTATCATGAGTATTAAAGTCTACAATAGCTGATAGTATAAACCATTATTGCTTGTTGAAATTCATTCTGATTTTTAAGACTTGCCAATGTTTATTTTTCACAATCTCATGTATTTGGTTTGGTTATCCACTGTGAAATAGGTTTGTTTTAAATATATAGTTGCAATTTCAGCTACACTGGAGAGGACAAAGTGTATGGTAATAACTAAGCCAATTGTAAGTATGTTTACCTTTGTGAGAAGGCAATGCTTTTTGCTGTTAATGTATTTCTCTTTGTTGTAACCTGGTCTGCTTGGTGATGCCAGTTATCTGTTGAAGAATATGTTGTTTTATTTTTAGAATGATAATAAACCAATCATTTATATGTATTATTTATAATTGCCTTATTAATCATAATTTAATACAGGAAGTTAGGGAATCTGTAAGGTTCTGTCTAATAAACAACCCTTGAAATCCCAAATATTCTTTTAAAAATGTTTTATCTTAATGAAAGAGACATATGCACAGAGAGAGAAGAGGAAAGAGAAAAGAGAGAGAGAGAGAGAGAGAGAGAGAGAGAAAGAGAGAGAGAGAGACTCAACAGTACCAAAGATTCCTTCAGTGTTGTGGGGGCCAGACTCAGATCCAAATATTATTTTTCATGAGAGCGTGCTAACTTTACGAGCCTAACATAAACTTATGAGTTTTATTTGAGGTAAGATTTAGTTAAAGGTATTCTCAGTAGGCTATTCATATTCACACAAAGCAGTTAACACCAATTTTTTAGTATGTGTTTGAATATTCATTAGTAAAAATGCTGATCTCAGATAAGACAGATAAAGACCACCAAAGTACAATTCTATAATTTACTCTCTCTCCATCTCCCCCCACCCCTACTTCTCTACTTGCCCTTTCCTCTGACAAAAAATCTGGTTGTCATATTGTGCTCCAAATTTTCTCTTCCAATATGTGACTAGCAAAAATGTGTGGTCCACAAAAGGATGACAAATACATAGTAAAAGCCTGCAGTTACACCCAGGAATAAGAAGAATGATTTAAAAAACAAAGCAGAGTGCTTAGCTTGGAATAAACTCATCCTGGGAAGAAAATACGTTAGATAGGAAGCATTTGAGCTGAATGTTTATGATTTATTTAAATGGTTTTGCTTTGAAAATGTTATTATGAACACTTTTTTAATCTTTACAATTTGCAGCCTTCATTTGGTGAGTTTCTATGTCTGGAGTAATTTTGGAAAATAATCACATTTTAATTTTTTTCCTGACTTTAATCTGTTGGGTAGATTTGTAGTATGTCGGTATTCACTTTTGAAGGGTAATGAAGTGTATCATCTCCACTTTAAAATAACTCATTGCGAGTATTTATAGGTTAATCATAGATGGCAAGAAGATTACTGACCCCTCCCACAGACAGGACTATGCTGTATTTTTGAGATTTGAATCTTTAGGAAGTAAAGAAGGATTTTTGAGAGATGACTACTGTAGAAGCAAATGTAAGTGTGAACTTAGTATAGTTATCAAGTGTATAGCAGTTTAAAATGTTTAGAAGTTTAAACATCAGTATTTATAGAAGTAATTCAATAAAATAATTGTTGAATAGAATGAAAATGCAAACATACTTACAACATCTTCTGTGGGACATTAAGAAGTCAACCTCAGAATTATTTCATGATAATATTCCAAATTGCAATTTTGATACTATTGTTATTTTAAAATGAAATTTCACAGATAAACATGATGCTCTAGTGTTTATGGAATAAAAAATAATTGTACTATGAAAAGCCAAAACCCTGATTTGTGGTTTCACTTGAAAGGTATGACTACTAACCTTAAGTGTATGCTTTAAGAAATTTGGCATTTCTGCTGCATTGCCCCACTTACTCTTTTTCTTGCAATATGAGATTAAAATCCCACATCTTATCTCCAGTGAATTTTCTCCTTTATCTTTAGTGTGATTTTGTAAATGTATTAAGTGACCTAGTAGACATTTCTACTTGGATATCCACCAGATATCTCAAACTTAACAAGCCCTAAACAGAACTTCTGTTTTCCCTATAACCTACTTGTTCCTCCTGCAGCCTTTTCTGTCTCAAGAACTACCAGCTCCATCATTTCAGTTACTTGAGCTAAAAAATCTTAACATTGTGGCATATTGTTGATAGATTTCCCATTCTACACCCAGTAATCAAATGTTAAAAGCATACCTATGTTCTAAATTCTGTTTCTCATAATTCTCTACTATTCATCCTAGATACGTGTGTGTGTGTGTGTGTGTGTGTGTGTGTGTGTGTGTGTGTGAGTTGTGTGTGTGTATGTGTGTATATATCCATGTGGATACCTAGCAAACAAAGTTCTACCTTAGATTCTGTGTGCTCACTATTCCCTTTAGAAAACTTTTCTTTCCCTGAATTTTCATATGATTTTCTTCCAGATTCACTTTATACTGTATTCAAATGTCTCCCTACTAGTGGAGCCTTTTGGTATTTGCCTATATAAAGGAGTAACCCCAAGATGTTACAGTTTGTCTTGCCCTACTTAACCTTTTCCCATAGTATGTGTACTCTGTACTATGTATTCACTTATTTTATTATCAATGTCACCAGGAGAGCAGAAATGCTGTCTATTTTATTCACCGATGTATTCCTTCAGACCCGGAAAAGGGTCTAGCACAGAGAAGGCACTAGAAACGGTTGTTGAATAAAAGACTGAGTTATTCATGTCCCATCAGGTCTTTCAGATGATACTGTTTGCATAGACTAGATAAATATATTCTGTGATAGGATCAAGAGGATAAGTGGACTTTGAACTCAACTCCATCAGGACCCAGAGAGAGAAGAGGAAAGAGAGGGACATTTGGATGTAGTAATAGAGTTATGTATAACTTGGAAAGAAAGAGAAAACTGGACAATAAAAAAAAAGAAGAGGGACCAGGCGGTGGCACACCTGGTTAAGCACACACATTACAGTGTGCAGTGACCCAGTTTCGAGCCCCTGGTCCCCACCTGCAGGGGGAAAGCTTCACAAGTGGTGAAGCAGGGCTGCAGGTGTCTCTCTGTTTCCCTCTCTATCTCCCCTCCCATCTTAATTTCTCTCTATCTCTACAATAATAAATGTATAAGTAAAACAAAAAAAATTTAAAAAGAGGACAACTGTATACAAATATAGACAGATAGCTGTAGAAATAATACTTAATCCATATCTGTAACCTTAGGAAAAACTGTTGTAGCTTACAATAGAGGGCTTGGGGACTCAGAACTCTGGTGGTAGGATTGGTGTGGAATTATACCCCTGTTGACATGTAATTTTGTAAATCAATATTAAATAACTAGTAAAATAAGAAAAAATAGAAATATATTATGGAATTTCCCAAAACACTTTTTTACATTAAAAAGCTATTATTGTTTTTACAGGTGAAAAATCTCACAGAGCGGAATTAGCGGTGACAGGCTCAGGACTTCCTGTGTTACTAGATTTTGACACAGGGAAGGTCTTTAATTTTTCATCTTGTTACCTGGGTGAACGTTCAGATATTATGTGTGTTATGCAAAATCAGTCCAGATTACTTCCTGTAACATACCGCTTTAAAAGGACTGCACATTTTAAAGTTAACCCAGAAAAGGGTAAGATCAATGAAGGATGTATCCAGGTAAGATCATTGCTCTATGCTTTCACATGCTTCAAATATTTTAGTATTTTCTAAAATGCCATTAGAAGGTTGAAAACTACATTTATAGGACCAGAAAGCTGGATCTGGGTAGAGAGAAGCTTCCAAATATGGGGAAAGTATATACATATTGTTAACTGTAAACTCTATGGATTTGATCTGGGGCCCATATTCAGCACAGAGCCTGTGTAACCTCTGCATAGGTCTGTAGGTCTCAGTTCACAATCTGTGGTCATAGCTAGGAACACTCTAGGCTGTACTCATTGCATGACCTTCCTCGTTGCATTGTCTTCCTCAAGTGGCAGAGTATGTTGACCCAACTTCCCTTCAGAGAATGGTGTAGTCCCTACTAATGTTTCCATATCTTAATCTTAACTGTAGCAAATATGAATGCTTTTGGTCTTGCCAAAGTTTATGTACTCATCTTTTCTCCTCTGCATAATAATATGGTTCATAAAGTTACAGATGGAAGCTGTTTTCCAATTGCAATAAAGAACTATTGTATATGTATTTAAATAATACAGCCCAGATTTATAACTCAACTACTTCATTAGAAATAGACTCCCTCATCAAGTGTGGATAGATATAGTTTTCATTAAAACAACAAGATAACTACTTTATCCAGAACTCTAATTTTAACTCCTTCCTAGCCTTCCTTTGGTACAAGTCTCTTAAACCTACCCACTGGATTCATTCTCTCCAGTAACATGCACATCTCTAAATGTACCTGTTAGATAAGTCCCTACTATAATTTTAGCTCTATACATTTCTGAAATTGTCTAGCACTAATGTGCTTCAGATTAATAAGAAGTGATTATAGGAAATGTGGGGAACCTCAAAGAACTGTTAACTTGCAGAATCTAGTCACGTTGCCTTTTACTGCTTAGAAGTGTGTTAAGATCATTCTTTTAAAAAATTTCGGCTTTATTCAAGTATAATTCACTTCCAATGAATTCACATATCTCAAGTGTAGCTGGTATTTTGTATAGATAGAAATTTGTTCAACTATCAGCCCTGTTTAAATTTCACAGCATTCTCATTGCCCACCAAAGAAGTCACATGCCTATTAGCAGTCACTTTCCTTTCTCCTCATTCCTCAGTTCCAAGCAGTTGTTGATCCATTTTCTATCTAACTACCTCTACTCTTGATACTGCATATAAATATAGTCATAATGTGGACTTTGTGTCTGATTTCTCTGAATTAGCATGACCTTCTCAATATTTATTAATCTTATAATTTGCATCAGTATCTCATTTATTTATGTGGCTAAATTAAACTCCTTCATATGGATATGCTACCCTTTTGTTTACCTATTAATCAGTTTATGGACTTTTGAGTTGATTATACCTGCTGGCTATCATGAGTAATGAATGCTACTATTGTGTATCCATGTACAATTTTTTGTATGCAGGACTTTTATTGTGTACAACTATATATATATATATTTTTGCCTCCAAGGTTATTGCTGGGGCTTGGTACCTGCACTATGAGTCCACTGCTCCCAGAGGCTATTTTTTCCCCTTTTATTGTCCTTGTTGTTTTATCATTGTTGTGCTTATTATTGTTGTTGTTATTGATGTCATTGTTGTTGGATAGGACAGAGAGAAATGGAGAGAGGAGGAGAAGACAGAGAAGGGGAGAGAAAGATAGACACCTGCAGACTACTTCACCACCTGTGAAGCAACCCCCCTGCAGGTGGGGCCCTGGGGGCTCGAACTGGGATCCTTATGCCGGTCCTTGGGCTTCGCACCACATGTGCTTAACCCACTGTGCTATTGCCCCACCCCTTATGTACAACTATTTTTACTATAGAAACAAGATACATAATTAAACAAAAAGAAACATTACAATGTTTTCTCCCTTATTGCTGGTATTTCACAGCTCAAGGCTGATTATTTCCAAATGAGAGGGGGGGGCGGAGAGAAGGAGGAGGAGGAAAGACACTATAGTACTGCAGCTTGCTGTGATGGGCTTTGGGCTTAAACATAGGTTGCATATGGCAAAGCAGATACACTATCCAGGTGAGCTACTTTTCCCGCCCAACATTAGACCTTTTCATAGAGATCCAAATACTCAGAAGGAATGTGGCAATAAATATAGTTCATATGTATCCTCCACAAGTTTCACTTCTGTCCTTAGCAACATTTTAATTTTCTCTTAGCTTTATGGAGTATTACCAATAGAAATTTCATATATTTAAGGTGTGTAATTTAATGTTTTAATATATGTAGATGTTGTGAGATAATTTCTACCATCATTTATATTCATCACCTCACATAGTTTGATTTATTTTATAGTGAGAGCCATTTTATAGTGAGTTACCATTTTAGCAAATTTCTGTTGTACACTGTAGTTGCCATCCTGTCCATTAGATCTCTAGAACTTACTCATCTCCTATAACCCCAAAGCATTTGACCCCTATCTCCCTCCTGTGACAACTGCCATTCTACTATTTCTTAGAGTTTGACTGTTTTAGAGTTCACATTTAAGTGAGGTCATACAGTCACACATATTCTCTATATGTGTGTCTGTCTTATTTCACTTAGTTCACATCCTCTAGGCTCATCAATATTATTGCAAATGTCAGGCTTTCTTTCTTCTTTAGTTTGAGTCATACTGTATTATGCATATGCATATATATATCTATACATATATATATGTATATACTAATTTTCTTTTTGTGTGTGTTCTATCAGTAAGCATTTAGATTATTTCCTAATCTTGGTTATTGTGAAAAATTATTCAGTGAATACGGAATTATTACAATATGAAAAATTATTCAGTGAATGTGGAGTGATTATAAATTTTAGAACTACTGATCAATTTCGTTTGGATATATGTACTCAGCAGTAGTATTGCTTGATTATATAGTTTTAATTTTTTGAGCATCATATTATTTTCTATAGTGGCTGCACCAATTTACATGTCTGCCAATAATGCATAATAGTTCCTTTTTTTCATAGCCTTGCCAAATTTTCAGTTTTTTAAAATATTTATTTATTTATTCCCTTTTGTTGCCCTTGTTTTATCATTGTAGTAATTATTGTTGTTGTTATTATTGATGTGGTTGTTGGATAGGACAGAGAGAAATGGAGAGAGGAGGGGAAGACAGAGAGGGGGAGAGAAAGAGAGACACCTGCAGACCTGCTTCACTGCCTGTGAAGTGACTCCCCTGCAGGTGGGGAGCCGGGGAGCTCGAACCAGGATCCTTAAGCCAGTCCTTGCGCTTCACACCATGTGCACTTCACACCATGTGCGCTTAACCCGCTGCGCCACCGCCCGACTCCCCAAAATTTCAGTTTTTAAAAATAATAGCTCTAGGTTTGGGGTGATATCTCTTTGTGGTTTTGATTCACGTTTCATTTTCTTCTTCTTATTTTTTAGATAGAGACACAGAGAAAGATGGCATACCTGGTTAAGCGTAAACATTATAGTGTGCAAGGACCCAGGTTCAAGTCCCCACCTGCAAGGGGAAAGCTTCATAAGTGGTGAAGCAGGGTTGCAGGTGTCTCCCTCCCTCTCAATTTCATCCTCTTAATTTCTCTCTTTCTCAATCCAATAGTAAATAAATAAAAACATTTAAAGAGGGAGAGAAGGATAAAGAGATCACATCACTGAAACTTCTTTCGGTGTGGTCAGGCTTAAACATGGGTCACTCACATGACAAAGCAGTGCATTATCCAGTGAACTATTTTGCTCTGCGTGATTTTCATTTCTTTGGTGATTAGTCACAATGCCTGTTCTTTCAAAGACTCAGTTGTTTTTTATAAAAAAAAAGATTCTTGGATTTTTAAAAGCTTATGTGTACTTATGTGTAATTTTCATATATCTAAAAGTTGACTGATAATTTCTCCAGTGATCTCTTCTTGTTCATGAAAGAGTAGAGTTTTAGAGGTCCTTAATTTGTCATTCTGAAGTGCTTGATTTCTTTTTGAAAAATTGTTTCCCAGCAATATTTATTTTCAAGATAAATCAGTGATGTGTATGATATTTCTGAAGAATGTTTGTATCACCATGATGAAATTGCTTTCCATAAATTTTATAAACTACATTTTTGGATTTTTTTTTTCTTACTAACACCTTAATACTTTTTCTTAAAAAATCTTTGTAGATTGCTATAATGACATATCATAGACTGTGTAGTTTATGATCATATGGTTGTTGCGAAGTTCTGGAGAATGGGAGTCTGGGATCAGGGTGCCAGCATGTAGAGTAAGACCCTCTTCTGGGTTGGTTGCAGATTTCTTGTGTCTCCACTTAATAGAAGGGACTGGAGAGCTCCATGGACTTTATTTTCTAAGAGTGCCTGTCTGATTCAGAAAGCTCTGTTCCCATGACCTCCCAAAGGCCCCATTTTCTAATTCCATTATATTTGACATTAGATTTCAACATTTTGGGGGAGGGGTTTATAACTACTCATTCTACTGCAGTTGACTACTATTATCCTTTCTCTCTCTCTTTCTCTCTCTTTTTAGAATCTAACATGTTCATTCATTCCACATCAAATCGGAATATTTCAAGTGAAGCAAATTATAGAAATTATTGGCCCTGTGGCAGATAGAGGTTTACAGTCTACATCATTGAAAGTTTTCCATCATCTAGCTTTAGAATTCAATGGTGTCTGTCATTCTACTACTAAAAAAGTTGTGATGGAAGTTAATACTGGTAAGTTAGTCTACATGCTTTTAAAAAATATTAAATTATCTTAATAACTAATTGCTATTATTCACATGTATAAATATAGTTTAATCTATTGGTTCTTACCTTTTGTATATAGTGAAATCTCATAGAAGGCCTACTATAATAGATAGCACTGGTCTACATCCCAGCATTGGTTATTGAGTAAGTCTTTAATGGAAGCAAAGATTCACATTTTTGGCATATTCCCGGTGGATGGTAATGATTCCATTTTGAGAATCATATTTTGAAAACACTAGTTTAGCAATCTGTAAAAGTTATAAATAATACGATTTTTATATTTTATCTATTTATCTTCTTTTGAGTTTATAATAGAAATTGATTTTGACCATTCCATGGATTTTCTTCTGGTTCCTGTATCATATTATATCTTCAGTTTTCTTTTATGCTTTGAACCACGTAGAGTTACTGATAGCCAACTCTCCTTGACCTTAAAAAAATTTCAGTTTCACATGGGCCAACCCACTCTTTCAGTTTACCATGTTTTACTTTTTATGCTTATATTGTTATATATTATGCATGCATTATTTTGCTGAATTGTATCAAGAAGATTCCTTTATTAAATGAATTGTGCTTTCTGAATGTGTTTGTTCAGGGACTTAGTAAATTAGAACCAACTTTGTAGGATTAACAGTACATTAATAAATTCATGGATATTATTTACAATGCCAAGATGCATAAAGCCATATTTAAACTGAATGTTCAATTCTATGAAAGGTATATCCCCTTTGGTCAGTAACCCTACGGGGCATTTTGTGGCCAAAGATGCAGCAAATCACAAGGACTATCCACGTGCTGCAGTACTTCAGTCAAAACCTTCACATTCTGGTGACCCTCAATCAGATAAAGAGCCATCAAAGACTTCGCTACTAGCTTTTCCGAATGACAGAGCTGGAAGTATCAGACCTGCAGAGCAGGATAAAGAGTTCAGGTAACATGTTGTACTATTTAATAAACTGAAATTTAGAAGGCACAGTGTGATCACATTATATTCAGAAGTCTTATAGATCACACTCTTAGAAACTAATGACGAGAATAATAATCATAAAGATAATAATGGAATTTTAAAAATACACTTTATTTATTAATGAGAGAAAGGGAAAGTGGGGAGGGGAGAGAGAGAGAAAGAAAAAAAAACACTACTCATCTCTGGTTTATCGGGTGCTGGGGATTGAACCTGGGACATCAGAGCCTCAGGCATGAAAGATGAAAGTCTTTTGCATAACCATTATGCTGTCTTTTCCTGTCCAGTCGTGATGAAATTTTACGTTTTTTTTTTTTTTACATTGGGGGAAATGGTTGTTGAAAAGCCATATATTTGATTTACTAACCTCTCATTACTATTCCGTGTACTTGCCAGGAAGTGAGTGGCTTACTAGAAAGTTCTTTTTTATTGACTAATTGAATATTGGTCAACAGTACTACACAATTTGAGGGGTATAGTTTCATACTTGTATACAAGTATGTCTATATATGTCTATTAGACTCACTACGCTCACCGCAAGGTTCCAGTGCCATTACCCTAATCAGAACTCTCCACATTTCCTTGCTCACATCTGTTTCCTATAATCACTACCATTGTGATCATTGTTTTTAAGAGTTTGTTTTGTTGTTATGCTTTGAAGTTTGTTTTATTTATATTCCACATATAAACAGTCACCGGATTATTAACTTTTTTAAGATAGCTATTTTTTTTTTAAAAATGTGATTGTATTTGATAGGAAAGGGAGAACTTGAGAGAAGGGAAGAGAGATAGACACCTGCAGAACTGCTTCATAGCTCATGAAGCTTCCCCTTGTAGGTAGGGATTGGGTG
Organism: Erinaceus europaeus; assembly: GCF_950295315.1. NCBI lineage: Eukaryota > Metazoa > Chordata > Mammalia > Eulipotyphla > Erinaceidae > Erinaceus > Erinaceus europaeus. Next base: position 100,908,079 of record NC_080185.1, on the reverse strand, counting down.
TGTGAATCCAGGTCTTTTTGCATGGTAACAAATGCACTAAGTAGGTGTGCTACCACCTGACCCAGATAATTGTCTTTCACTTTCTTGCTTATTTCACTGAGCATGAACACCTTGAGTTTCATCCATTTTACCGCTAAAGACATAATTTAATCTTTTTAGTAGTAGTGTAGTATTCCACAGAGTATATTTCCCACAACTTCTATATCTCATCATATTTTGATGGGCATTAAAGTTGATTTAGTATTTTGGCTGTAAACATCAGGTACTATTTGTAATATGTTATTGACTGGCATAGAAGTGTAATATAATGTGCAAAGACCCTAGTTCAAGTCACTGGTCCCCACCTGCAGGGAGGAAAGCTTCATAAATAGTGAAGCAGTGCTGTAGGTGTATATCTTTCTCCCTCTCTATCTTCCCCTTCCCTCTCAATTTCTCTTTGTCTCTATCTAAATAAATAAATAAAATGTTTTAAAAATAAGTATAGGGAGTTGGGTGGTAGCGCAGCGGTTTAAGTGCAAGTGGTGCAAAGCATAAGGACTGGTGTGAGGATTCCAGTTCGTCCACCAGCTCCCCACCTGCAGGGGAGTTGCTTCACAGGCGGTGAGGCAGGTCTGCAGGTGTCTTTCTCTCCCCCCCCCTGTCTTCCCCTCCTCTCTCCATTTCTCTCTGTCCTATATAACAATGATGACACCAATAACTATAACAATAATAACTACAACAACAATAAAAAAACAAGGACAACAAAAGGGAAAATAAATAAAAAGAAAAAAATTAGTATAGTAGAAATAAACACTTTTATAAATCTACAGAATCTTCAAAGTAGTCATGTTCATTAACTATGACTGAAAACTTGACTTTTTCTAAGATTAAAAATCATTTAAAAATTCTGTGAGACCAATTACCTTATGATTATCATCATTATCTTTGATCCTTTCAAAATATCATCTTTATTTCTTTCCACATTGGACTAAACTCCCCAAATTAGGATCATAAGTTATAGTAAACTTCAGTTTTTATGAATCTAAAGCTCAAAAAAAAAAATCACTACCTTGTCAGTGCTTGATGAGAAGAGTCTCTTGTCCTGACATCTTTATCTGGGTCATTTATTCCAGAGTGGGTTTTATACATTTTAGACTGAAATTAGTTCCATTTTTACTTTTTATGTTAAACTAGTTGACTATCTAAACTTGATGTCCTGAACTGACTTTATTTGTACTTTTAGGTCATGTAATTTTATGCCATTTTCTTACAGTAGTATTTGAGTTTTAGGCCATAATTATTTCATTGTTAACAGAATTTTTTTTCCTCTTTATTGGTGGGACTAATGGTTTACAGTCAACAGCAAAATACAGTAGTTGGTACATGTGTAACATTTCTCAGTTTTCCACATAACACTCTAAACCTCCACCTAGGTCCTCCTCTGACATCATGTTCCAGGACCTGAACACTGCCCCCCACCCAGTCTTCTATTTGGCACAAAACACCAAATCCAGTCCAAGTTTTGCTTTGTGTTTTCTCTTCTGTTCTTATTTTTCAACTCATATGAGTGGGATCATCCCATATTCATGCTTGTCTTTCTGGCTTCTCACTTAACAAGGGTGGTTTTTGAAAACAATTTTTAATGTATCACTTAAAATTTTCTCCTGGGCTTATATAACTAAGTCTAGAAGTATAATTTGTTCATTCAATTTTAACTCTTTCTCTATGTTAGTATTAATGGAATAATCCAGAAATACCAAAATATTTTGAAAGCTAAACATTTCTTTTTCATCCCATAGCCGTAATTATTTTGCTCAATGCACTGTTCCATATGAACAGAAATACAACATACAGTTCAGTTATTTTCTGGCTAGAAGTTAATATGTTTAAATAATGAATTTTGTAGTGTATCAAATTCTTAGTAACAATCACTACTATTTTAATTTAAGTTTTTGTGCACCCTCAGTCTCACGTGTACAATTTCACCACTCTGGGCTGCTTTTTCATTCAGATGTGTGTGTGGGGTGAGGCAGGTAGAGGGAAACACCACACTGCCTCTCTGCCAGGCCAGCGTGGGGGTGCTTCTTCCTCCGGGCGTGTGGTCTCTGGGTTGGAGAGAACTTGACCGGACTCAGCCTGGGCTGCTACTCACTCAGCAACTCAGGAGATAGATGACTCAGAAACTCATGGCAGCTTGGTAATGCAAAAGGATCTATTGATTAGAGAGCCAATGATTTTATAGGATAAAACTGGAAGTGGCAAGTCGGAAATGGAAATGGCTAGGAAAGGGGGTGGAGAAAGGCAAAAGCATGCTGGGAAGGTAGAAGCTTCCTTAGCAACTGTTGCGAGGGTTTTAACCAGTGGGATTAATGTTACCCTGCAGGCAGGGCGGGTCTCGAGGTAGAAAGAAAATAGATCAATGGGATAGGTGGGGATCTTTCAGGCAAAACAATGATTATGTAAATAGACCATAGTATTAGCAATGCCAGATGGAGCAGGGGGATCTGGCTTAATGCCGACAACTCTCATGTGGTGCAGGAGTTTGAACCTTGGTTGTGTGCATAGTGGTGGCTAAGTTAATTCTGTAGTCCTAAAATCACTGTATTTTTTTTTTCAAAATTCATTTTTTATTTGTTACATATTAGAGAGAATGAACATTTCACATGGAGCAGAGAGAAGGAGAGATGGACAAACCAGAGCACTGCTCTGATATACTTGGTGCCTGAGACTGGTAACTCACTTGGAACCTTGGACATTTAAAGTCCGATGTTCTACCAGTTGAGCTATTTCCCTAGCAGCTATAATAGCTTTTAAAAAAAAAAAAAAAACTTTATTTATTTTTTTATTTTTTTCCCTTTTTGTTGTCCTTGTTTATCATTGTTGTTGTTATTATTATTGTTGTTGTTGCTGTCATCGAATCTCTCCTGTTCACTACTGTATACCTACCCCTAGCATAAGTAACAATTATGATTGAAGCAAATGCATACATAGGTTCATAAAAATGATTTTTTCATATTGTAGGACAATTTTCACAAAGACTCCAAGATATACCTATTTGGATCCTGAGTATGAATATACTGATAACGAAAAAATGGAAAAAGAAATTCATAAAAAACATTATGTAAACTACATTGACAAATTAAGAGACGATCGTCTACGGAAACAGTCTGAGAGGTAAAGTGCACGTCCTCAAATTGCATGGCACAGATTATGGGGTTTATGGAGCCATAAATTTATTTCTTTACTCCTTTGCTGCTGCTGCTGCTGCTGCTGCTGCTGCTGCTGCTGCTGCTGCTGGTTCTCCTCCTCCTCTTCTTTTTAACAAATTGAACAGCTTTTTCATTTGTGAAAATAACAAAATGGCAAACTACTTTAACTGTAATTATTTTGTTTCTTTTGATTTAGGAATACCATAGATGAGGTTCCCTAGAAGTAAACCCTGAGACAGGGATTGTAGTACCTGAGATTTTTGGAAAGTACTCTTTAGGAGAAAATTGTATAGGTTGAAGGAAGCAGGATTCGCTGGGGGCAGGAGGACTTGAAAATAATGTGTTTAAAATGAAGCTTGCTATCAACTTAATACCTAAAGTTTGTTGAGTATCAGTTCTACCACATAGCTACACTTTCCTTAAAACCAAAGGGCTTCGTCTTTTGTATTTCCTATCAGTCATTGACTTTAAGCCATCCCTTGGTGTTGTGGGATGGGAATAACTTCCTTGTGGAGCTAGTTGAGGTTGGGCCTTTGTCAGTGCAGGCTAATTTTAGGGAGATGAGTACATCAGTCTCTGTAGGTGTATCTGAGTGAAATGATGACAACATGCACAATGGATAGTATTTGGATTTGCAGGTGCATTTTTAATAATTTAACTTTAATTATTATTATGATTTCAATAGGAAAGCCATGCTTTCACAGAATGATCGTGCAGGATTAAAATTACCATCAACTCAAAAGTCACATATGCCCACAAAAGTGAAAACAGAAGCTGGACCATCTTCAAAAGTGAAAACAAAGGAGTCACATTCAGTAAAGTCTCTGACTAAATCTGATGAGTTGTTAACTACCAGCAAAATAGCTGTCAGGGAAACAAGGTCTCTAAAAAGAAAGGCATGTGCAATATTTTACATTTCACTGTACCATGAGAATTCTTAAGCCACCTTTTACTAATGTTGAATTATTCACTTTGTAATAATACCATTTTTCACAGGTTCTCAAAGCAATTAAAAAGTCCCCTTCAACCCCCCATGAAAAACGTGATTGCAAGTTAACTTTGACACCAAAGCAAATTCATCAAGTAATTGTTGGTAAGTCTATGAAAGATCTGCTTAGTTTTTAAAGATTTATTGAAGTATAATTTGTATTCTATAACATTTGCCAGTGTAAATATGTAAATGAATGGGTTTTAGTGAATTCACAGGATTTATGCAACTATCCTCATGATTCACTTTTATTTTTAAAAGATTTAATGTATTAATGGAAGTGGGGGGGAGGGAGAGAGAGAGAGGAGACTAGGGCAAACCAGAGCATTAATCTTGTATATGTAGTGCGGGGAATCAAATTTAGGACTTCATACTTGTAAGTTCTGCATTCTTCCACTGCGCCACCTTCAAGGACATGATAATTCAATTTTAGAATGCTGCCATAGCATCACATAGCTAATAGAAAGACTGTAGAATTTGCAAAGGTTTTCATGGTCAGAAAAAAGGGTAGGACAAGATTATTAGCAAAAAATAGATTATTTGAGGCAAGCTCATCTTTCATTAGGGTCATCTTGTGTATGTTATCTTACTAGGGCTGATCTGGAAACTCCAAAATGATTGGTATAATATTCTTTTGGGAGATGCTCAAATTGTTAATTAGGGCAGTTGGGAAAATAGCTCAACTGGTAGAATGTGAGATGTGCATATTTGAGACTCCCTGTTCAGTCCCCAACACTGCATGTGTTGGGCTGGTATTCTGACTCCTCTCTCTCCATGTGAAAATTTCTCTCTCATAAAATAAATAAAAGCATCTTTATTAAAAAGTATAATTAGGATAGATATTAAGTGCTGATGGGACCCTGACATGAGTCCATTTGTTGATTTAAAAAAATATTTCATTTATTTTATAAGAGACAGAAACAGACAAAAAGATCAGAGCATTGCTCAGTTCTTGCTTATAGTGGTACTGGAGATTGAAACTGGGAGCCTAGAGTCTCAGGCATGAGAGTTTTTTTGCATAACCTTTATGTTGTCCTCCCAGCCCTGATTATTATTATTATTACTTTTTTTTTTTTTTTTAGCAAATCATACATCTTTCAAGTTTTTTTTTTTTTTAATTTTATTTACCAGAGCATTGCTCAACTCTGGCTTATGATGTTTGCTGGGGATTGATCCTGGGAGCTCAGAGCCTCAGGCATGAAAGTTGTTTTTATAACCATCATGTTGCCTCCCAGCCTCTAAGGAAATGTCTTTTAAATTCTTTGCCCAAATTTTGAGTATTTACATTCTTACTATAGAGCTGTAAGATGTGTTTATAGTAAATAGAAATCCTTTGTCAGATGATTTCCATGTATTGTCTCTTAAGTATGGGCCATTGTTTTTTCATTTCCTTTTTAATGGTGTTAAAAGCACAAAAATTCTGGATAAGTGAACATAAATGTATTGATGGGAGTGGAAGAGTGGAAAGGATATTGGAGTAAGATTGGATATACTGATTTATTAATGATTTTGCCATATAATTTACCATGCTGTAATATTACAACATGTAATATAATTATAATGTTGATTTTTAGTCAATAATCTAACTTCAATTCATTTATATTATTTAGCCATTTAAAATATAGATTATTAATTTCTGAATAATAAATACTTTTCTAAGTATCATTTTTTTATAAATTGTGTAGTAATTGTAGTATGCACACTTCAAAAATATATGATGAACACACTGGCAATATTAAACTTAATAACTTTTCATTTTTCAGGGCCTTCTACTCTAAACTTTGATCATGTTTGTGTGAACTCCACAAATACTCTTTCACTACATGTCATTAATATGTTATCTACATATATTTGGGTCCAGTTAATTATTGATGTCAAAGAACTGAAGAAAACCAACCAGTTGTCATATGTCATTCCACCTGTAGCTAGTGCTTCTCTTTTGATATCATTTGAATCTTCCAACATTGGAAATTTTTTGAAGTAGGTTTTTTTATTTTTTAATTTCTATTTGCTACATTGAAAGTATCCTTTTGTAGAATATATATTCATTCCAATAGTTGTAGCATTTGGTCCCTCAAAATAGAAATCAATTTATAGATAGATATATTCATGTTTCAGTAGTTAACTAATTATTTTTTATTAATAAGAATTAATTATGAATGTTGGTTGGTAGCATTTGCATTTTTTACATGTAACTGAATCCAGTAATTGCAGTTAGCTACTTATTAGCTACATTTGAATGATTTTTACTATGTTACAGGTCTTTCAACTTTACAGTGAACAATGTAGTCTGTGGACACATTTTGGTAACAGCAGTTGTCCACCCAGTGAAACTTGAACTGTCTTCCAATGAACTAATACTGAGACCACATGGCTTCTTTATAAATTCATGTTTTAGAGAGACGGTTAGACTATATAATCATCATAACTATTTTGCTGAGTTTGAATGGCAACCTGTAAACACAAAAAGAGGGATAACATTTTCCATTTGTCCAACTCAAGGTATTAATTTATTTTATTTGTTTTATTTAGATGCTCATTTAATCATATAGTCAGGTCAGGTGGTAAATATAGCCAACAAAGAATTAAAAAAAAAGAAATTGAACCCCAGAAACTTGCTAAACTGTTGCTGTATGTAGCCTGTCATAGCAAACATCATAGTGATGTGTTATGAAGACCTCATGAGGACACAGATATATTTTAAAGAAATTAAATAGTTACAAATTGGATAGCAATATGCTATCTTCTCTTTATATACATCATACCATTCTATCTAGATGGAAGCGTCTCGATCTCTGTATCTGCATTTACCTGGGGTTTTAGAACCAGTTGAAGTCCACATCTGCATGAAAAGAAAAGTCAGAAAAACTTTGGAGTTATATATATATATATATGATTTCAAAGCTATTCCTTTATTCTCACTAGCTTTGTGATTTTGAGAAAAGTGCTCTGTATGCATTAGTATAGTTATCTGTGAAGTCTTCTCTGGTAATTTCTTTTTATAAATGACTAAACTATAACCATGATAAAGGCTTTTAAAAGAACTAATATTAACATCTTACACTGAGTACTTTCTGAGCATCACACATTATATTAATCCCTTTATATGCTATCTCCTTACAAAACTAGAAGGTAGACACTATCTTTTTTAAGGCGAGGGAATTGCCATCATCTGAGGTCAATCTGACCCAAAGGTGAAGTTTGCTTGTGCTGGTTTTCATATCTTGGTTGCGTGTCCTGTGCCTTTGAACCTTAGGTGAGTCTTTCTCCTGAAGTCAGAATTTGTAAGACATTCTTTCCACTAGTATTATTTTCTAACACCAAAGGAGATGATGAATATAAGATGATGAAGTAGTGTACACCAAATTTGCTTGATATCTCCTGGTTTCTAAGCCTATTATAATTATAGAAATGTGTTGGTTGTTAATAGCAACATTAGAAACAATGTCTCTAGGCATGTGAAAAAAATATTGGTGATATATTTTCGACCTTTAAAATTCAAATGATTATCTGATGTTGATAACTATTTTAGAGTGTTGGGAAACATTTGGAAGGAAAATTTTGTCAGGGATCACAAGTGATTTTTCTGTTGTCTAAGTATAAAGCTGTTTCTAATCTTATAGTGTTTGTGCCATTGGTGCATTTTTGCTTGTGGCAAAACATGGTATGTTTTTGTCAAATATTTTCATTTGATTACTAAAGTTAGAAAATATGTGGACCATGCAGTGGTGCACCTGGTTAAGCACACATATCACCAAGCACAAGAACCCAGGTTCTAGTTCAAATTCCCCACCTGCAGTGTGTGTGTGTGTGTGGGGGGGTCACTTTTCACAAGTGGTGAAATTGGTCTGCAGTTTGTATATCTCTCTTCTTCTCTATTTCCCCCTCCACTCTTAATTTCTCTCTGCACTGTCTAATGAAAGAGAGAAAGAAAGAAAAGAAAAGAAAAGAAAGGAAGAAAGAAAGGAAGGAAGAAAAAGTAAACTTTTCTGGTTTTGTTGAGTTTAATTTAAATTTATGATAGAATACATTACATTTTTATTCTAGTCTTATTTTGACTATTAAATGTTAATATAGTCACATGAGGGGTCGGGCGGTAGCGCAGCAGGCTAAGCACACATGGCACGAAGTGCAAGGACCGATATAAGGATCCCAGTTCCAGACCCTGTCTCCCCACCTGTAGGGGAGTAGCTTTACAGGCAGTGAAGCAGGTCTGCAGGTCTTTCTCTCTCCCTCTCTATGTTCCCTTCCTCTCTCCATTTCTTTCTGTCCTATTTAACAACGACATCAATAACAACAACAATAAAACAATAAGGGCAACAAAAGGGAAAAAAGAAAGCAAAAATTTTTTTAAATTAAATATATTCACATGAATATATATGTTTTATATATCATATAAAGTAAATTACTCTTATTTCTTTGAATCGTCTCTAGGTACTGTCGAACCATATTCATGCTTAGAATGTGAAGTAAAATGGCAGCCAGGTTATAACTCCACAGAAAAAGGAGAATTTATTCTTCGTGTTCCGGATGGAAGCACGGAAACCCTGAAATGCATTGCACATGTAATGGTTTCCTTTGAATATTATTTGAAGGGGCTCTAAATTGGTTGGGTACATTTGATGTATGTATAGTTGGGTGTATAGTGAAAATTTATTTTGCTTGAAATACCATAATTTACTTAATTATTTGAGCACCTTTTTGGAGTCATTTATGTACCGTGAAATGAAAACTTTTCATCTGCTCTGTGATTGAAATAACCTGATTCCTACTATTTCCACTGGGTTTGGAGTACTTTTTATTCCTCTAAAGACTTTCTATTGAAGTGTAGTAAGCATACAGAGAGGTAAACACATTCTGAATTATGTGGAACTCAGTTCATCTTTACAGAATTATAGCACCTTTGCAGTTTACACCCAGATCAACCAGAACAAAAATCAAAATATAACTAGCATCACTAAAGAACACTCATCCTCTGCCAGTTCAGTCCGTACTTTGAGTCACTATGTGTCCCAGAGTTACTGCTATTTTTACTTCTAGGATCATACATTCATTTTGATTTCTATTTACCTTATGTCTGGTTTCTTTTGTTCATCACTAAATTTGTGGGTTGTGTCTTTGCTGGTGCATGTCGTTGTAGATTATTTATGTACTCTTAAGCCTGAGTAGTATTCCATTATGTGGCTATACTACCAACAATTTCCTCTTGCATAGCTAATAGAAATTTAGATTATTTCCAAATCCTAGTTGTTGGAAAAGTTATGATACATTTTTGCATAGAAAAACAGAAAAATGCATAATGACTTTTCTGACAACTCATTGATAATGCATTCTTTTAACTGTTGTTTGATGAGCATATTTACTCAGTTCTTTAACTTTTATTCATACAACTTTGTTAGACAAGTTTGCTAATGTGAATTTGCACATATATTCATTCCATGTGCAGTTTTTCTAAGATAAAGGGTGGTAATTTAGTAATTTAGACTTCAAATTAATAACAGGCATTTTGCTGTGTAATTACTTTGTGCCAGATCTAATGGTAAATTCTGTTCATGTCTTACCTAATTTAATCTCCACAACAACTCTATAAGGTATGCACTGATATGTAAAATCGTAGCAATAGAAATGGAGGGTTGGAGTGATTTAATTAATTGACACAAGTTCACACATGCAGTAAATGTCTCAGTTGAAAGTTATATCTAGATTTGTCTACCTCCACAGCTTTTCTTGTTACCCTCTATTAAAATTGATTTTTTATTGTTTTTTCCTACTGTTAGATTGGTTAAAAATTTTCCTCTGAGAGAGGAAAACGATTAATTAGATTATTTTTGGTTAGTTTTTAAAGCTCCTAAAGTTAAATTAATTGTGAAGTATTACTCTTAAGAAAGTAAAAATGGTACCAGCAAGATAGCTTACCTTGTTAATGCTGTACAACCCAGGTCCCAATCAGGTCACTACCACACTAGAAAAAGTTGGTGCTGTGGTACCTTTTCCTTTCTCCCTCTGCCCCTCTTTCAGTCTGACAAATGTTGTCTATATTACAGTATATGATGCCCAGGTAACAACAATGAAAAAGAGTAAAGATGAAGAAAAACGAAACAACTAGATAAAATGTTAATTTTAACTTTTATCATTAATTTTTGAAAAACATACTTGAACATTTCCACTTCTGTTAGCTTTGTCTGAAAATTTTTTGTTCCAGCTATTCAAATCATATTCTAAAAGTGAGTGGTAAAATTTATTAAAATCTCCTAAGACAATAAGAAATAATACATCTTGTAGAGACTGTAGGTTCTGGTATAAAAAGCACTACATGAAGAATTAGGAAATTATTTCTCATTCCTCTTGGCTCTTATTTGTATTCCTACGAAATAGGAGAGGTAGATATTTTTTTTTTCTTAAAAAAAGTGTTCTATAATTCACTAGTTCTTTGAAATGGATTTTGTGGGGCATTTTGTCCTTCATCTAGATAATTCAATGAATCACAGTGAACTACTTCTCTATTATCAGGTAAGTAAGCTGTCTATTATCAGTGTATTAAGTGCCATGAGAAGACATCTAGTAGAAACATACCTGGGTAATATTACTTAACATAATACTTCTCATATTAAGGTGACCCCCTTATACTCCTCCCTTTTTCATTGCTCATGCTAACATCTTGTACATAGCTAGGCAGTTGACTTCAGAAGTCTTCAGTGATTAAATTATTTTATTCTCAGCCCTGGATTTGCTTTCTGCATAGGTTTTCTTACTCTCTCTGTCTTTCTTAGTTTAGGAGTGCATCTTAAATATCCTATTTTTTTTCCTTTCTCCGAAGTGCCATAAAGTCTTATAACAGTTAATATTTTTGAAATTTTAAGAAACCAAATAAAAGGGGCCAGGTGGTGGCACACCTGGTTAACTGCACACATTACAATGCACAAGGACCCGGGTTCAAGCCCCTGGTCCCCATCTGCTGGGGGAAAGCTTCACGAGTAGTGGTGAGGCAGGGCTGCAGGTGTCTCTCTGTCTCTTTCCTTCTCTGTCTCCCCCTCTCAATTTCTCTATGTCTCTATCCAATAATAATAATAAAAAGAAACTGAAAAAAGTTTAGTATCTGATAGGAAATAAAAATATCTGCCATTGTTCAATTTGCATATTCTCTTTCCTCTTATTAGGTTGGGAACACCAAGGTCCTGTTTTTAGAGCCAAGAATACTTTTTAGTAATATTGCTCAAGGTTTGACAAGCTGGAGGAAAGCTATTCTTCATAATATAGGACAAAACCATGCTTATTTCAAGGTAATCTAGAATCTTGAAATCTTTTTTTTTAAGATTTTAAAAAATATTTATTTATTCCCTTTTGTTGCCCTTGTTGTTTCATTGTTGTAGTTATTATTGTTGTTGTTATTGATGATGTTGTTGGATAGGACAGAGAGAAATGGAGAGAGGAGGAGAAGACAGAGATTGGGAGAGAAAGATAGTCACCTGCAGACCTACTTCACCGATTGTAAAGTCACTCCTCTGCCGGTGGGGAGCCAGGGACTTGAACCTGGATCCTTACGCTGGTCCTTAGGCTTTGTGCCACTTGTGCTTAACATGCTGCACTACCGCCCAACTCCTAGACTCTTGAAATCTTATTTAAAATCTGATTACATTATAATTTGAGTTAATTTTTGCCATATATACCATGATGTTAATACTTTAATCTTTACAAATTGACTAGTGCTGAATTTTAGATATGACATTTATCAGGGCAAATTTAAATACTTTTTTCTTTTAATTTTTCATAAAAATAATTTTTCATTTTTGTAAATTCTCTTTTCCTTTTTCCTTTGCATAATTTTGTTTTATTGAGAAGAGATGACTTAATAAAAGTAAAAATATTCATTGCATATGGTATGCTTCATATTTAATTAGATGTCACTTATTTTCTTGTTTTCAGTCTAACATCAAGATTTTTACGGTAATAGATAGGGTCTAGATCAGTATGATTCTATGTTATATAGATATTCTATTTATAGTTGTTGCTCCTAATTTAAATTGTGGAGTGTTTAAAGTGTTGATTGCTGTTTTTTAATTGAAAAGTATATTAATATCTACCAATAGTTACAATAGAGGGCAAAATTTAATATATCTCATTCAAGCTTTGTATTTATATGTCTAGTAATGTACAAGTCAAGATAACCTTTACAATTCTATTGCTTTAGAGTTAGTTCTGGAGTTTATTTGTTCCTTTATCCTTAAAATTATTTTAATTGATTTTCCTTAAGTTATTTTTACATAAAGAGTTGTCTAAACTGACCTTTGTCAAACAACACTATAAATTTATTGGTAAGTTACTTGCCACTTTTTTTTTTACTGCTCTGACTTTTTTTTTCCATTAAGATAGAGATAAAGAGAGAGAGGGAGAGATACCATGAACCCAGAACTTCCTCTGACGCTATAGCATCTCCCATATAGGAGAAACACACATGCCTTTCCCACTGAGTTAACTCTCTGGCCCCCTTAAAACTTTTTGAAAGTTAGCATGATATTCAAGACACTGGGCTACTAAGAGCATTAAATAAGAGGAGGTTACTTTACCATCTTGCTTCCTCACTAACTTTGCCTTACAGTCTTGAGGCCCATACATTTAGTTAACCTTATTCCATTGGAATTGGAAGATGCCACTGAAAGTTCTGTATTCTTGGTTAGGGATAGAAATCCCTGTTGAATTTGAAACCTTTTGTGAGTGTAGTGTTTGAAAATTGATTACAAAATCATCTCAAGCCCTGTAATGGTGGCATTCTCTTTGAACAGTAGTTTGGAAACGTTCCTATAAAAGCTCTAGAAAAGTGCATTCAAAGGACAATAAAGCATTTTTTGAATTTTTTCATTTACAGGTTAGTGACCAGGATCTTTTACCCACCGTTAAAATTTTTCCATCAGAAGGAATAATTCCACTTGGAGGACTAGCTGTTCTCAATATCTCCTGTTCACCAACTGTGGCAGAAAAATTTGATACGAAGGCAAAGGTATGTTAATACTGTTAAAAACCAAAATTTCTTAAGTTTCAAGACAGTTGTTACTGAACCACTCATGGATCAGCATCCAATCAAATAAGCACTGCAAGGAGCCATTTTATAGTGAGAAAGAGGATGGAATATCATCAAATGAGAAAAAAAAAAGACACAAAAATGAAAGATTGATTGGTTTGATACTATGCTTTTCCTGAGAGTCTAAGAACTAATTTTTGGTAGTGCCCTGCATAAAGTACTCCATTCTGTGGACACACACACACACACACACACACACACACACACTCAGATTTAACATTTCAATGTGAGATTGCACTTATATATTTCTACATAGATTCAGTTGGTTAAGTGCACGTGCCACAAAGCGCAAGGACTGGAGTAAGGATCCAGGTTCGAGCCCCTGGCTCCCCACCTGCAGGGGGGTTGCTTCACAAGTGGTGAAGCAGGTCTGCAGGTGTCTATCTTTCTCTTCCCCTCTCTGTCTTCCCCGCCTCTCTCCATTTCTCTCTGTCCTGTCTAACAATGACGACATCAATAATAACAACAACAATAAAAAACAACAAGAGCAACAAAAGGAAATAAATATTTTTAAAATATTCAGTATTAATAGTAGGTATAGTGCTATAGAATGTTTGGCATATGCTTGTTCTTCGATGTGTACTGATGATTTCATCCAATGGGAATGTATTGTAAATCTATGATCCAGAAGAATAATTTAAAATTTTTGGTTATTTTTCTGTGTATTGCATTAATTTTAATGACATGTTTCATATATATATATATATATATATACACACACACACACATAATTTTCCCCCCAAGAATATCACTCAATTCTGGCTTATTATGGTGATGCTAGGAATTGAGCCTGGGACTTTTGGTGCCTCAGGCATGAGAGTCTCTTCTCATAACCATTATACTATCTCCCTTGTCTTAATGACACATAATTTTCAGAGATCTATAAACTAAATAACTTTACATGTATCATCTAAAGTAGAAGTGGCTATAAAGACTCTGCAAAAGTATTTGTAGAAAATAGTGGTGAAAGTTACTGATGGAAAATTCTCAATTGTAATGGAGGATTCTTTTCATCAACTTATAAGCCATTGTTTATAAAATTGAAATGATGCTTGACATCTCAAAGTTGTGACAAGTTCTCACTGGTTACGGTACCGTGGCTTATTTGTTTATTTTGGATAGAGATAGAGAGAAGTTGAGAAGGGAGGGGGAGCTAGAGAAGGAGAGAGACAGAGAGATATCTGCAGCACTGTTTCATTGATCAAGAAGCTCCGCCCCGCAGCTGGGGCCTGGGGCTTAAACCTGGGGTCTTATATGCACTATTATGTGTGCACTCAACCAGATGTGCCACCACTCCTTGGGTGACTTTTTTTATGACATTACTTCAGAATTCCTACTCTAAATTGATATAGTGACTATATGCATTGTAAGCAAATTCCAAATAATGTATGCATCTGTATTTTTTTTCTACCAAAATATGCTCACATTTGGTAGATTCACCTAGGAATTTGAATACAAACATGGCATGTGTGTGTGCATGTGTGTGTGTGTGTGTGTGTGTGTGTGTGTGTGTGTATGTGTGTGTGTGTGGTGTGTTCTAAACCACATCTGTATTTTATTACACACATAAAATGTTTTAACAGTTTTATGTTCTGGGAATTATGTAAATGAATAGATACTACCTTGATTTTGGGAAATTTTCTAAGTGTTCATTAAATAGATTAATAAAACCTGTAAGGCCAGTGTGTAATAAATTTTATGTTTTCTAAACTTAAGGAATGGAATAATCTTGATCTTCAATCTGCTCAGTTGTTTGCACTTGCTCACATTAAAAAAATAACATGCACACTGTCATCAAATAAAAGTGAATAATTGCTTTAGTTGTATCTTCCATTTTATTTTTGTTTCCCATAACAAGTCTTAAATAATATGTAGCTTAAAATAATATAGATGGATTTGTCTTGCCTCTTAATATGCCTAATGGCTATACCTTATTTTATAGAGAACTATGTATTGAAACACTTCGTAAGCTACAAATATGTTATATGGCCTAAAACTTGTGCAGAATTTTTTATAGTGTTCTGGAAAAAATATTGAAATCTACCCACTAAAATGTAGATTTTACTAAAGGATTAATTTCTACTATGTTTTAGAGGATTATGCTGCTTTTATAAAGCTTAACTTTTTAACATTATAGTATGATTCATTTATTTACCCAGTCAACACATATGGTGTGCATATTATATGTAAAATTGAACAGGAAAATCAGGGTCCTTAATCTCAGATAATTTGCAATCTGTTGCATGGTGAGAACAACTCAAAAGAAAAATTCAAATCCAGTTCAATAAGTATTATCATAGAAAAATGGCCAGCTGAGGAAGCACACAGAAGAGGGATACAACCCAGGCTCCAAAATTTAGAAAGTTTGCTAGTGGATGAGATAGCTGAAAAACTTTTAAACTAAGGAAAGATGAAAGTCATAGTACTGGAGTGAAAGAGGGAAAGGAGGAAGGAGTATTAAGGAAGCACGAATCACATGTGTTCATGCACGAGAGGGGGTGAAGGGAGACATATGAAAGACAGATGAAAGAGTTGAAGTCAAGTATAGTCTGCACAGGTGAACAATCATGTAATCAAGTATGTGATCAAGCATGTGAAATACTTTCATATCCCTTTCTTAACTATAATATACATTTAGATTCAAACAGAAAGCTTGACTACTTCCTAGTCTTATATAGGCAAGAGTTTTAGGGCATGCTGACTTTTGATTCTGAGATTCTGCTTAGGCAGTTATATATTCAGATAATCTACAATGCTTATTTTGTAGGAATTGTGCACCTAAGCTTGCTCCCTTCTTTCCTTCCTCCCTCCCTCCCTCCCTTCCTTCCTTCCTTCCTTCCTTCCTTCCTTCCTTCCTCTTTCTTTCTTTTCTTCCTTTCTTTCTTCCTTTCTTTCTTTCTTTCTTTCTTTCTTTCTTTCTTTCTTTCTTTCTTTCTTATCTCTAGGGTTATGGCTGGGGCTTGGTGTCAGCACTATGAATCCACTGCTCCTAGGGGCATTTTTTTCTTTTCTTTTTTTTTTTTTTTACATTTTATTGGATAGGACAGAGAGAAATTGAGAGGGGCGGGGAAGATAGAGAGGAAGAGAGAAAGACACCTGCAGACCTGCTTCACTGCTTGTGATATGACCCCCTGCGAGTGGGGAACCAGGGGCTCGAACTGGGATCCTTGTGTGGGTCTATGCACTTTGTACTATGTGTGCTTAACCTGGTGTGCTACCGCCCAGCCCCCTGCTAAGCTATTTTTCTATTGTAATATTTTGGAAGCAGTTGAGAATGTTCATATAATCTTTGGTACATGAAAGCCATTGTTGCCTTCAAGTTTTATGACTAAGAAAAGGACATTGCGTTTGGCCTTTATTAAGCCTCAATTTTCCTCATTTGGAAATTAGAGTATTAACAGTAGTAACTTAACAGAATACTGAGGAGTAAAAAGGAAATAATGTATATAATTCTATTCTTGGCTCACATATTCAGTAATTTTTAGCTATTGTCATTATGATCATTCTGGATATTAGTGTCTTTGTATGGAAGAAATGTTTGCCCTCAGTTTGCTGTTTTTTTTTTTTTTATTTCAAATAATCCATTGAAATTAAGTAAATACAAAAGAACCGCAGAGTGTGGCCAAACTGTCTAATCAAATTAGTAAAATCTACAGCCAAATTTATAAGCTGCCAGCTGGTCCTGTTTGTGGTAGAGATTTTCAACAGTAGCACACTCAGTCCTCTTAGAAATTTCAATTCTGTATAACAGTAAATGCAATGACAAGTGTCAGGATAAATCTTGTGATCTTTACCAAATGTTAGGAGTATTGAATTATAAAATGTTATATAAATGCCAAGCATTACTTCAATAATAACTGAATGTCTATTAATGTGGTTCCTACAACGCTTTTTATTTCTCCTATGGAAGGTTACTATTCGTCGTTCAAATGTCATTGACCTTAGGATTAGTGGAACTGTTGATATTGCGGATATCGAAATTATTCCAGTAAGTATTATTTCCTGTCACTTTATGAATATGTTTTTATTTGTTGTTCCTTTAGTCATATAATATTTATAATTAAATTATTTTTATTATGTAGTAATTTGGCATGTGGGAGTTAATACATGGGGTATAAATATGTGACAAAGAAGAATATTAAGTGAATGTTTAAGAATTTGCCACTGAATTAAGTATTATTGTACGACCAATACCACTAAACCATCTGTAGGCTTTATCATGACCCTATCCCTCCTGAAAGAGAACTACTTTCCTAAATTATGTCTGGCTTCATCTATGCAAAGAAACTTTCCTTCATCCTTCAGAGCAGGCCTATATGCCATTTTATTGCGACGTTTATAAAGTGCCAGGAACTACTACTTAATCTCTGGGAACATTTCCATGATAATAATTCTCTTGTTACTTTCAGACTGTTTGAACTTTTGTTTTCCTTTCCTAATAGTACCACAATACCAACCAGTGTTCTGATTCAGAACTAAATTGAGCACAAATTGATGAGGCAGCTGGATGCCTCAGGTAGGGCAGCACTACTAATCTGCAGTTTGATGGCATCCCCACGGCTCAGGATCTGCTTGTGTTATATAAATCTCTAACCTTTATTTGTGTTTAATGTTGAAAACATACTAAATCTAGATAGATTGCCAGATGCTGAGCTAGTTTGTTATGGTGGTTCTTGGGAGATTAAACCTTGTAATATCCAGGGTGTTTTTACAATTGCAAATGATATGTCTGCTGGAATAATATTAGATTTGTATTGAAACTTCTGCTACACTTTATATATTCATCCAAAAGACATCTGTGGCTTGTTTTGCATGTTGTTTCAGTTGAATCATTTATAGGACATTGCATGAATACATAGCTGTCATTGTTCCCAAAATACATGAGATTTAATTAATAAATAATGTAATTTTATTTAATTTAGTTGAGAGAGGAGAAACCAGAGCATCACTCTGGCACATGTGATGCCAGGGACTTAACTTGGGAGGGACCTCATGCTTGAGTATCCATACAATGCTTTTTCCACTCTGCCACTTTCCAGACTACTATGTTAGGATTTAAACATAACTGTTAAGCTACCTTTTCAAAATAATATTCTAGCATCACTTGATATTTTCAGCAATGCAGAT
Source organism: Erinaceus europaeus (assembly GCF_950295315.1). NCBI lineage: Eukaryota > Metazoa > Chordata > Mammalia > Eulipotyphla > Erinaceidae > Erinaceus > Erinaceus europaeus. The sequence continues at coordinate 100,889,700 of NC_080185.1, read as the reverse complement.
AACTGAATGACATTACTTATGTGTCTTTATAACAATTAGGGGTTTTATCCAAATGAGCACATAGGCAAGGCCAGAATGAGATAAGAAGAATAATACTTTGCATAAACAAAACCTCAAACTTACACTAGATTTTGGATTTTACAACTTGCACCTATGGAACTTTTTGTTTTGTTTTGTTTTGTTTTGTTTCCTTTTGCACTATATCTTTGTGCACGCATGAGTCCAGCACCGCTCCTGAGTTGAGTATTTTTTTCATTTTAAGATTTATTTCAAATATACATATAGAGAGAGAGAATGAAAGAGAAAAACAGAGGAGAGGGAAAGGGGGAGACAGAGAGATGCATACCTCAGCTTTGTACTATCTGTACTTGTTTTTTGCCTCCAGGGTTATCGCTGGGGCTCAGTGCCTGCACTACGAATCCAGTGCTCCTGGAGGATATTTTTCCGATTTCGTTGCTCATCGTTCTTATTGCTGTCATAGTTGTTGGGTAGGACAGATAGAAATCTAGAGAGGAGGGGAAGACAGAGAGGGGAGAGAAAGATAGACACCTGCAGACCTGCTTCACCACCTGTGAAGCGACCCCCCCTACAGGTGGGGACCCAGGGGTTCAAACCGGGATCCTTACACCAGTCCTTGAGCTTCATGTCACATGTGCTTAACCTGCTGCGACACCCCCGGCTCTCTATTTGTAGACTTTTTTCTGATGTGGAGGTGCTCCCATGTGGTGCTGGGGCTCAGATCTAAGGTTTCACTCATGGTAAGGCACATGCCCTGTTTGTTTTAGTTTTCTCCCAGGATACTTGTTTGCTATTTTAAGTGAAGCAAGTAGTGGAGAATTGACCTTAATGCAGTATTTTCCTCAGTTACAAATATTGTTGCCTAATTATCCTTTTTTTAAAAAAAATTATTTTATTGAGGAATTAATGGTTTATAGTCAACAGTAAAATACAGTATTTTGTACATACATAACATTTTCCCATTTTCCACATAGCAATACAACCCCCACTAGGTCCTCGTTTGCCATCATGTTCCAGGACCTGAACCCTTCCCCCCACTCTTTTATTTTGGTGTAATGCAGAGACTCCAATCCAGGTTCTGATTAGTATTTTCTCTTCTGATCTTGTTTTTCAATTTCTGCCTATGAGTGAGATCATCTCATATTCATCCTTCTGTTTCTGACTTACCTCACTTAACATGATTCCTCCAAGTTTCATCCAAGATGGGCTGAAAAAAAGTGAAATCACTATTTTAATAGCTGAGTAGTATTCCATTGTGTATATAGACCACATCTTGCTCATCCACTCATCTGTTGTTGGACACCTGGGTTGCTTCCAGGTTTTGGCTATTATGCTGCTAAGAACATATGTGTACACAGATCTTTTTGGATGAGTGTGTTGGGTTCCTTAGAATATATCCCCAGGAGGGGAATTGCAGGATCATAGCGTAGGTCCATTTCTAGCCTTCTGAGAGTTCGCCAAACTGTTCTCCACAGAGGTTGGACCAATTGACATTCCCACCAGCAGTGCAGGAGGGTTTCTTTGACCCCACACCCTCTCCAGCATTTGTTGCTGTTACTTTTTCTGATGTATGACATTCTCACATGAGTGAAATGGTATCTCATTGTTGGTGGTATCTCATTGTTTGCATTTCTTTGATTTTTCATAACTTGGAGCATTTTTTTCATGTTTGTTGGCCTTTCGGGTCTCTTCTATGGTGAATGTTCTGTCGATATCCTGTCCACATTTTTGGATGGGGTCATTTGTTTTCTTGTTGCTGAGTTTGGTGAGCGCTTTATATATGTTGGTAGTTAACCTCTTGTCTGATGTATGGCATTTAAAGATCTCCTCCCACTCTGTGGGGATTCTCTTTGTTTGGGTGGTGGTTTCTTTTGCTGTGAAAAAACCTAATTCTCCTTTTAATGATAAATGTAAGTCTTTTACTAAGGAACTCTGTAGGGTATGCATGCTAACTCTACTGGAAGGAGAGGAGCCTACAGAACTTTGTGTGAAGGCATATTCCTGGAATAAAAACTAAAATTAGGGCTGGGGAGACAGTATAATGGTTATGCCAAAGTGCTCTGACATTCCAGGTTCAATCCCCAGACCACTATAAACCAGAGTAGTGCTTTGGCCTTTTTCTCTATGTCTCCCCCCCTCCCATCAATCAAATCAAATATTTTTAGAACACTAAAATTAAAACACATTTAATAAAAATTCCGAATATATTTAAACTAGGTATCTAATGCTAGAGATGCTATATGGATCCTTTTTTTTTTTTTTTTTTTTTTGCCTCCAGGGTTATTACTGAGGCTCGGTGCCTGCACCATGAATCCATTGCTCCTAGAGGTCATTTTCCCCATTTTGTTGCCCCTGTTCTTGTTGTTATTGTTGCCATTGCTGTTGTTGTTGGATAGGACAGAAAGAAATTGAGAGAGGGGGGAAGACAAGAGGAGAGAAAGATAGACACCTGTAGGTAGACTTGCTTCACCGCCCTTACATGGTCCTTGAGCTTAGTGTCATGTGCACTAGAGATGCTGTACGAATCAGGCTTAAGGTTCTCTAGGAAAGACATGAAAACAAATTAGTGTGGACTTTGTGATACTATAATGTGAGTTGATAGAAGACACAGAAATAGTCCCTAACACAGTGTAATTAATTGTGATTTATCTAATGAGTGTTTGAAGGAAGGATGCATATTTCATCAGGTGGGGGCCAGATGGTGGTGCACCTTGTGCACACATTACAGTGCACAAGGATGCAGGTTCAAGCCCCTGGTCCCACTCACAGATGGTGAAGCAGGGCTGCAGGTGTCTCTCTGTCTCTCTCCTTCTCTGTTTCCCTTCCCCTCTCAATTTCTCTTTGTCTCTATTCAATAATAAATATATAAATAAATAAAATGTTTAATATATATACATATATATATATTTCATCAGGTAGTTACAAGTTGGAGAAGTGATAGAATTGGTGTTGGGGGTAGTAAGATAAGGCCAGAATCTGAGGCATGAGAAGATCATAGTGAATATGATGAGCTCTAGTAAGGAACTTTGAGATTGTCCTATAGGTGAAAGTGAATTGTCAGATTTTAGGATAAGAATTGGTATAATCAGATTTCAAGTTGGAGACTCAGTTGTGGAGAATTGGAAGACATCAATCATCGGAAAATGAAATGAAAATCGTTGTTTTTAATAGTATATACCACTACAATAATAAGAGGCAGAAAAGAACAAATATGTAATGAGATTTGATAACTGACTACATATAGAAGATAGGAAAGAAGGAAAATGGGACTAATTTTATACTGTACAGTGCCTAGCAATGTTCTTGATAAACATGACAATATATTTTTTAGTTTATGCTACTTTCATAAACTATTAATCTTTCTAATTATTTCTTTTGTAAAATTTTAGAATTCATATAAATTCAATGGTACCTATGTCGGTACAACCCAGGCAATTCCATTTTTAATAAAAAACAACGGTTTGATACCTGCCAGAGTAGAGTTTAATCTTGTAGAATTTCCTGCATTTAAAGTTGAATTTGCAGACAAATCAGGTATGTGTTTAATACTATAATTATTCCATTGTAAAATTGTTTTAACTTGCTCAAAAACATAATTTAAAATAATTTAAATCAGTAGTGATTATTAAATATTTTAATGATTCAGTATGATTTTATGTTCTCTTTGTTAATGCGATTTTGCTTCTATAAATATATAAATATCAGAATAGTTTGATAATGTAAGCCATATGTTTATTAATTGATTAAATATAAATATGGTATGCATATGAAAGTACTAAAAGGAAAACAACATTAGAAATTGCTCATTTTAATTATTCAAGACTTTCAGGTAAATCATTTCAGAGAGCTTTTTCTGTATGCTTACATATGTATTAGCTATATTTATATTAAATTGACACTTTTAAAATACACTTTTAAAAGTGTATTTGTATTAGCAAACTAAGACCCATGGTCTAGACTTTACCTAACACTTACTTTCATAACTAAGATTCTGATAGCACACAAACATACTCATGTTTGTACATTGCTTGTGACTGCTTGCATGCTATTATGATAAAACTGAAACTTATGGTAGAAACTACATAGCTTATAAAAAGTCTTTTTTATCTCGACTAAAGCAAAAGGTTTTTTGACTGTTACTTTGGTTATCTCCTTTTCAATACATATTGATTGAATAGTAATAATAGACTAGATACTAGACTTTGAGTATATGAAGATAATAAGGCACCTTGCACATTCTCAAAAGTAATTTATCAATCAGGGTCTCTGATAAAAAAAGAAAATAAAGTAATGACTCACTCAAATTGTTTAAAGAAAGGTAGTAAAGTAGTTATTTATTATAACCGTATATCTGACTGTTTTCATAATATCTGTATCTTTCCCTGTCTTATAGTGGAACATTCAGACCCTAAATTCCCTGGTATATATTTTGTGGAAGTAGAAGAAAAAGCAAATATGGAATGTGCTGTAACATTTTCTCCTATGGAAGTAAGTTCATATTTTTGTTTTATTACTAGAGAATTTTGAAACTGGGAACCTTATCAAAGACTACCTACATTCTTTTTTTAAAAATATATTTTGTTTATTTTAATGAGAGTTACAGAGAGACTAGAGCACTGCTTGGCTCTGGCTTATGGTGGTTTAGAGGCTGATCCTTAGACTTCAGAACCTCAGACATGAAAGTCTTTTTGCATAATCATTATAACCATTATTTTCTATCATATATATATATAGCAGTTTTTCCCCCAAACTTGTGAGTATACCTGTATATATATTTTTATTAGTGATTTAATGATGATTAACAGACTTATGCCAAAACATTTTGTATGTTCAATATAGCTATCATGATGCCTCATGACCAGTGTTTGTAAAATAGAATGAACTAAATGAAAATTACTAATAATACAACAGGTATTTAATGCTAAGTATACTTTAGTAATTTATTTTTAATAGTTAGTAGTTTATTGAAATTAGAAACATTTTTATAGAAAATATTCCCTTTCTCATAACATTCTCACTGTATCTTCCTAGATGTTAAATAGTTGGGTCAATCTCTATGTATATATTTCAGGCAGTTTATACATACTGCATAATTACTCTTCAGAAAGTTTGTACCAATTATATTATGTTGGCAATAGTATAAAATATTACTTATTACATTATTTCTTTGTACAACTAGGTTGCATCAATTATTTGTGTGTGTATTACGTACTGTGTGTTATATTAAATTTAAAAACTTTGGAGAAATGTTATTTCTGTATGAAATTTAATTTCTTATTCAAAAGCAGGGTATACCTTTAATTTTTTATTAAAGTATTTCTTGTGCATCATAAAAATTGAAATATTTTGAGTTTTCTATGCTGTTTTGTCTAGTGTAAATGCTTTCATATTTTTACATTTTGAAAATAATGTCAATGTATGAAATTGTTTACTTATTTCTTGCCACTAAGGCTATCACTGGGGCTCAGTGCCTGCACAAGGCCACTACTTATCCCAGCAGACATTTTTTTATTTTCCTTTCTTTTTCTGATAGAGGCAGAAGCAGAGAGGGAGGGAAGAGGGAGGGAGGGAGGAGGGAGAGAAGGAGAGAGAGAGAGAAGGAAAGAGAAAGAGATACACTTGCAGTAACTGTTTGACTGCTCATAAAGCCTCTGGTCTGAAGGTGGGAACCTGTTGTTTATTGTACTTTAAATGTCAATCACTTTTTAAGTTTCTTTTATGTTAGACTTTTCAGCAGTAATGTAATAGATTCCAAATTTTAAGTACAATATTTGATAAAGGGGATAACAACAAACATCATTAATGTGTTTCTGATGGTAGGGCAAAAGCATATATTTCACCATTAAATAGTATGCTAGCAGTATTGGGTTTTGTTTTTTAGATTATAGATTTTCTTTATTAGTTTGAGGGAGTTTCCTTTTTATTTCTCATTTGTTCAGTATTTGAAATGATTTGTTTATTTTTACTGTAGAGAGAGGAAGAGGGAGAAAGAGTAGATTATAATTCAGCTTTGGCATATATGATAGCAGGGACTGAACCAAGGGCTCATGCATAAAAGCTCTGCACTTTACCCACTGAAGCAGTGTTTAGTTCTTTACCACACCCACCACCAAAGTAGGACCTTGAGATACCTCACCTGGGAAGGTGCCTACTTTGCACAGCATGCCACCTAGATTTGATCCTGGGTCTTCACGGAACTGCAGAAAGTTTTGGTGCTATGGTATTGCTTCCTTTCTGTCTCTATCTTTTTGTCTCTGTCTCTCCCTTTCTGTCTGAAAAAAAGCCAGACCACTGGGTGAAGGCTTGGTGACAAAAAGAAAAGTTAAAATTAAAATAAATTAAGTACCATGAGACTATGTAATAGCACTCCCTAAAGAGCTCATAATGGTGTATAAGGACCCGGGTTCAAGTCCCAGGTTGCCACCTGCATGGGGGCAAGCTTCACAAGCAGTGAAGCGGTACTGCAGATGTCTCTTTCTCTCTCCCTCTCTATCTGTCCTTTGCCTCTCAATTTCTCTATTAAAAAAACAAAAATAAGTAAATCAAATTAAAATTGAAATGCATTAAGTACCACTAAAATTAGGAAAAGTATAATACACACTTTAAATCTGACATGAATTTTTATGGAGTGTATATATGTGGTTTTACATTTTAAAGTTTTTGAGTCTAGCTTACTATTTAACAGTGCCAACAATTAAAAATGTGTAAATCCATTCATTGATTATGACTCTATTTACCCATTGAATATTTTCTTTCTTAAAATATCTTTTTCAAATCTTTTATGTATTTTTTTAAAAAAAACTAGACACTTTTTTATTCTCCTCTGAGTATTCTTTGTGTATTTTGAAAACAAATTGAATTTTAAAAGAAATTTCTTTTAAATTTCTTTGGGCTTCTAATTTTATTTTCATAACTTTGAAGAATAAATATTTTTAATTTTGATAGAGGGCACTGTAATTTATAGATGGTTCTTTAGGTATTGCATTTAAGAAATCTTTGCTTAATCAAGAGTCACAAAGATTTTCTCTTATATCTTCTTCTATAAGATTTAATCCAGTTGGTTTTATATCTAAAGCTTAAATTTATTTTGAATTACTTTTTTTTTTTATTTAAGAAAGGATAAATTAACAAAACCATAGGGTAGGAGGGGTACAACTCGACACAATTCCCACCACCCAGTCTCCATATCCCACCCCCTCCCCTGATAGCTTTCCCACTCTGTATCCCTCTGGGAGCATGGACCCAGGGTCATTGTGGGTTGTAGAAGGTGGAAAGTCTGGCTTCTGTAATTGCTTCCCCGCTGAACATGGGCGTTGACTGGTCGGTCCATACTCCCAGTCTGCCTCTCTCTTTCCCTAGTAGGGTGGGTCTCTGGGGAAGCGGAGCTCCAGGACACATTGGTGGGGTCTTCAGTCCAGGGAAGCCTGGCTGGCATCCTGATGACATCTGGAACCTGGTGACTGAAAAGAGAGTTAACATATAAAGCCAAACAAATTGTTGAGCAATCATGGACACAAAGCTTGGAATAGTGGAGAGGAAGTGTTAGGGAAATACTCACTGCAAACTCTAGTGTACTTCTGCTTTCAGGTATTTATTTTGCAGTAGTTTATGGATACGTGTGAACACATGCTCTCTCTCACAGAAACTGTTGTATATGTAGGTTTTGAGACTTTGTTAGAAAGTGAACCACCTGAGATAGAATTAGAGTATACTATGAAAGGAAAGGTCTCACCTGAGTAATGAAGCTGAAGGGTTGTCATTCCACACGTGAAGTCTCTGGACACAGTCTGAAGTGAAGCATGTTGAGGTGGCAATCATTCTGTTGATTAGGTTGTGATCAGCAGATGTAATATTATTTGATATGGATTGGGAGAGGCATACGGGAAAGTGGGCCCTATCCAAGGGTTCCAGGACTGGGGGAAGTAGAGGCTCTATAGTGGAGATGTGAGGTTCCTGCTGTCTTAGGGTTCCAAAAGACAATCGATAGTTAATGTTATCATCACATTATTTGGTAATTGGGTTAACTTTGAAAAGTCCTTTTGTTAGGGTTTGCTGTACAGTACCCAGTATCTTGTATATAGCTGTGCTATTGGTTGCTTCTGTTGAATTACTTTTATTTTATTAGTGATTTCACATTGTTTTACAGAATTATTAGGTTTCAGGTGTATTTTTATACCCACACTTGTTACATGCGAGTCACCACATCCTCCACCTAAGTCTCATCCTCCCTACTCTACCTGCCCTCCCCCACCCCACCCCATAACTGTTTTAGTTCTCACATTTTACAGGAAAGAGTCTGGTTCCTGCCCTCTTCCTCACTCTCCTTTGGTTTAGTCATCTATACTCTGCATATGAGTGATACCACCTGGCAGTTGTCTTTTACCTCTTCACTTATTTCACTTAGCATAACCAATTCCACCGACAGCTGGTGAGAATGCATACTGGTACAATTTGGAGAATTCTTAAAGAAAGAAACATGGAATTACGCTATGACTCAGCAATACTGGTCCTAGTCATATACTCAAAAGACATGGAAGTATAAATTTGAGGAGATATGAGTACATCTATGTTTATAGCTGCATTATTTACAATAGCCAAAGTATGGACATAACTTAAACTTCCAATGACAAATGACTGATAAAGAAGTGAGAAATATACAAAAGGATTATTTTATAACTTATTTAATGATTAAAGACTCATAAAATAATCTGTCTTGATAAAAAAAGTACTTTCAATGTAATATGATATTTTGGAATTTTAAAAATTTCTGTTTTGCTGAAACTGTGGTTACTTGGTTAGATTTCCAGAATTTACTCATCTTGCATAATTGAAACTTGGTTCCTTTGTGTATTTCCCTCTCCTAAGTCCTTAGTAACCACTGTCCTATTCTCTTCTATGAATTTGACTATTTTAGATTCCACACAAGAGTGAGATTAATATTTTTGTTTGGCTTTTCCCCACATAGCATAATGCTTTCTACATTCCTTCATATATTTACAATGACAGATTTTCTTTTAGTTTCAAAGTTGAATAATATACCATTGTATCCATACACCCGATTTTCTTTATCTATTTACCTGTTGGCAGATACTTATGTTGTTTCTATCTCATTGCTATTGTGAACAGATGACTATAGGTATCTTTTTGAGATCTTTAATTTAATAGGCTTGGGTGAATACCCACCAGTGTTATTTCTGTGTAATACATGTAAGTTAGTGGCTGTTAGTTAACTTGACTGTGCAATTTTTTTCATTTTCTAAATATGTATAACAAATGATAAAGTTGTGTACTTTTTAATATATACTAAGTATAGACTGAATAACACCAATTTCTTGTAGCAAAAATAGTCACAGACCTATTCTTTCATTGTCAGGTGAGAACATTTGAATTTACCTTTCACATTTCAATTAATTACTTTAAAGCTTCAGAACTTTACTTGGAATCCTGTTTATCAGAGTTTCCTCAATCTCAAAAGACAATGCCACTCATTCAGCCATGTCATATCCAGGCTACTGGTATGTAATATGAAATGTTTAATAGATGTGCACAAGTCAAATAATTGCACTTATGTATCTATAAGTTAAAAAAATTTAGAACATACCTTCTGCAACCCTCAATGACCCTGGGTCCATGCTCCCAGAGGGCTAGAGAATGGGAAAGCTATCATGGGAGGGGGTGGGTTATGGAGATTGGGTGGTGGGAATTGTGTGGAGTTGTACCCCTCCTACCTTATGTTTTCGTTCATTAATCCTTTCTTAAATAAAAATTTAAATAAATAAATAAATAAAAAGAAAAAAAAATTAGAACATAATATTCATTTTTAAATGGGGGGAATACTATAATGCAACAATAAATATGTATTATTTGAATTGTTAATATGAGAGTGAATTTTGTTAAATAGGATAGCTGTAATCTCACAGGAGTAACTTTTGTTAAAAAATGTAGGATATACTTTAAAACAAAATTCAGCTTATGCATTGTGTGTTTATTCATTATGATTAAATAAAAAACATAAAATATTAAGCTAAAATCACCGAATATAAAATAAAGTGAACATGTTATTTATTTATTCTTAATATTTATTTATTCCCTTTTGTTGCCTTTGTTATTTTATTGTTGTAGTTAGTATTGTTGTTACTGATGTCATCATTGTTGGATAGGACAGAGAGAAATGGAGAGAGGAGGGGAAGACACATAGGGGGAGAGAAAGATGGACACCTGCAGACCTGCTTCACCGCTTGTGAAGCGACTCTCCTGCAGGTGGGGAGCCGGGGGCTGGAACTGGGATCCTTATGCTGGTCTTTGTGCTTTGCGCCACCTGCGCTTAACCCTCTGTGCTACCGCCTGACCTCCCCTATTTATTTATTTATTTTTTTGTAGGACAGACAGAAATGGAGAGAGGAGGGGAAGACAGAGAGAGGGAGAGAAAGATAGACACCTGCAGACCTGCTTCACCGCCTGTGAAGCGACTCCCATGCAGGTGGGGACCAGGGGCTCGAACCGGCAACCTTACACTGGTCCTTGTGCTTCACACCATGTGTGTTTAACCCACTGCAGTACTGCCTGACTGTGATGAACATGTTATTTAAGAAATTCTTTTTTCACACAGGCGAAAGTTACTATAGAAGTGATGCTGTGTTGTTTCATATATCTTTGTCTGAAATTGAAAGATAATTCTGCCAAGAGTAATAGAATCAGTGGGCAAAAAGGGTTGAAGGATATGGTTTTTTTATTCTGATTTCTGGTATAGCAAGTAAAAAGCTTGAAATTCAATATTCTTTCCTAACATCGTGTAGAAGATCAACAGATCTTGGCTCTATAAGTCATGGTGGACATAGAAAAATCTTACTATTCCAAAGATCCCCAAGATTTAGGAAGAAGACATAGAAGGGGAGAGAAAGATAGACACCTGCACACCTGCTTCACCGCCTGTGAAGCGACTCCCCTGCAGGTGGGGAGCTGGGGGCTCGAACCGGGATCCTTACGCCGGTCCCTGCGCTTTGCGCCACATGCGCTTAACCCACTGCGCCACCGCCCGACCCCCCCAAGATTTCTTTTTAAAATTTTATTTATTTATTAATGAGAAAGATAGGAGGAGAGAGAGAAAGAACCAGACATCACTCTGGTACATGTGCTGCTGGGGATTGAACTCAGAACCTCATGCTTGAGAGTCCAATGCTTTATACTGCACCACCTCACAGACCACCCCCCTAGACTTTCTTGTTTCAAATGATCCATCCTTAAATTATTTTATTTACTTCTATATTTCCCTTCTATATTTCTCCACTTCTGTGATTCTGCATAAGTCATACGTACAAGGGAAGCTTCATGAAAGGTGGAGTGATGTCATGTTGTCTCTCCTCTTCTCTCTCTCTTTCCATCTCCAACCTGTTCTCCTTTTCTGTCTCTGACATTAAAAGGGGGAGGGGAGTAAGGACTCCTCTAGGAGTCATGAAATTGCACAGGCTCAAAGCCCTGGTAATTGTATTAACATTAGAAATACAAAATTGTAACTTGGTAGATGTGATAAACCAAAATATTCTGGAAATGTTTCAAGGTACAATTTTCTTTTTATTTTTGCCTGGGAATATAAAATATAGAGAGAACTTTGCATATATTGTTTCATGTTGAAACTATGAGTTTATGGCTAATAATATACTTATCAGTACTTGTTTTCCTTTGGTAGTATTGCAGTCACCACTAACATTATCTAGCACTGAATTTATACTTGAAGCCCCACTGCATGCTTTCGATTCTAAAGCGAAGGTCACAGAAACTAAGGTATGTATAGAAAATTTGTCATTTACAAGTGTTTTTTTCAATTATGTTTTTTATTGATTATTCAGAAGCATGTTTTGTAAGAACATTTTCATTTTTTGAGAGCTTCCATATGTAACACACATTGATTCTCAAAAGGAGTTGTCAGAGTATACAAACATATAGTCATTTCTTTTCTTTTTTTAATATTTATTTATTAATGAGAAAGATAATAAGACAGAGAGAAAGAACTGGACATCACTCTGGTAAATGTGTTGCTGGGAATCAAACTTAGGACCTCATTCTTGAGAGCCCAGTGTTTTATCCACTGCACCACCTCCCAGACCACGTAATTTTATTTTCTATATGGTTAAATTTAATAGATCTATTTAGAACATTTTAAATATAGGTCATCCTCACCTAAATGAGAACTATGATTAAAATTATTTGAAATGTGCTTCATAAGTTTAAGCTCATTCTTTACAGTATATAGCTTTATAGGATTTGGAAAACGTGTGTAATAATTTACCACTTCAATACTATACAGAACAGTTTTATCACACTAAAATAAAACCTTTGTGTAACCCATTTCTAGTCACTTATTCTATCTTTCACCCACACTTTGAAATCACTGATGTTTTTTTAATTTAGTAATAATTTTCAAAAAATAGGGATGTAATTCTCCACCATTCCCATCACAGAGTTCTGATCCCCCACCCCACTTCAGTGGAAATTGCACTAGGTCCCCCAAAGTCACAGATATGGGTTGACTATATATCTAAATCAATCAATCAATCAATCTACTTATCTATCTATATATCATCTATATATTTTTTTTGCCCATTTTTATTCATGTCTGTGGCCAACAGCTGTTACTACTTCCAAGTGTCCTTTTTTCCTCTTCACTTTCAGGTAAGCAAAACAGTGCCTGACTTCCTCTGGTGTTCCAGATTCTCTTCCCTTTCAGGGATGGTTTTAAAATAAAGATTACTGGTGACAAATTTTTGGGGTTCTGGTTGAATTGGAGTTCAGAGCCATCTGATCTTCATCCCCTAACACTTCCCCCCTCTGGCAGTATAGACCAAAATTTTTTCTGAAGTGCTAGCTTCTGTAGTTGCTTTTCCACTGGACATGAACATTGATTGGTTGACTCATACCCTCCCAGCCTCTTTCTTTCTTTCTTTCTTTCTTTCTTTTTTTCTTTCTTTCTTTCTTTCTTTCTTTCTTTCTTTCTTTCTTTCTTTTTTTTTTTTTTTTCCCTCCAGGGTTATTGCTGGGGCTCGGTGCCTGCAACACGAATCCACTGCTCCTGGACGCCATTTTTTCCCTTTTGTTGCCCTGGTTGTTTTATCGTTGTAGTTATTATTATCACTGTTACTGATGTTGTTGTTGTTGTATAGGACAGAGAGAAATGGGGAGAGGAGGGGAAGACAGAGATGGGGAGAGAAAGATAGACACCTGCAGACCTGCTTCACTGCCTGTGAAGTGACTCCCCTGCAGGTGGAAGCGACTCCCCTGCAGGTGGGGTTCTGGGGGCTCGAACTGGGATCCTTTTGGTGGTCCTTGTGCCTTGTGCCATGTCTGCTTAACCCGCTGTGCTACCGCCGACCCCCCTCCCAGCCTCTTTCTATCTTTCCCTAGTAGAGTAGGGCTCTGGAGAGGTGAGTTCAAGATGCAACTGTAGTAGCATCTGCAACTTGACCACTGATTTTTTGCATCCACATACTTTTTCATTTCTAAAATTATAGATAAGTTAATTATATAATGTGTAGCCATTTGTGTCTGACATCTTTAACCTAACAAAATACATTTAATATTTCAGGATCTACATGAATTAATATATCACTTATTTAACTACTTAACTTAATTCCACTGTATAGCACTACCAAAGTTTGTTTATAAATTAAAAATCTTGGGGGCTGGGTGGTATTGCACCAGGCTAAGAACACACATCACCACTCCCCACCTGCAAGGGGGATGCTCACAAGTGGTGAAGCAGATCTGCAGGTATCTCTCTTTCTCTCTTTTCTCTATCTCCCATCTTCTCAATTCCTATCTGTCTTATCTAATAAAAGTATAAAAACAAAGGAAAATATGGTTGTCAGGAGTGGTAAATTCATAGTGCTGACACTGAGCCCCACCTATAACATTGGTGAAAAAATGAATTACTACTAAAGATCTTTTTTTTTCTTCTAGTGTTTGATGATTATGAGCAAAACTACTTTAAATATTCACATACATATTTTGGTTTGTGAATATACATTTTAATTCCCTTAAGTAAGTACTTAAGAGTATTGTAATAAAATCCCAAGATTTTCCAAAGTGACTCATTTTGAATTCTCATCTTCAATGACAGTTCTTGTTACACTGTATCCTTGCTAGCTAGCATAGCTATTTTGATATTTTATTTCTCTTCAGCCTCTAATTTTTGTGTACTTCTCATATGATTAAAAGACTAAAATAGTTACTTACTCTAGATTTCCCAACATCATTTAAAATTTTATCTGTGATTAGCATCTTAATCACTTGAATTAATGCATAGGGCCTAAGCTGTGGTAATACAAACTAAATTTTATATTGAATACCATAATGTTTTTTTTTTAATTAGTGATTTAATATTGATTTACAAAATTACAAGGTAATGGGTACAATTCCACACTGTTTCCACCACCAGAGTTCTGTGTCCCCATTCCTTCCATTAGAAATTGCAGTGGCTCTCCTGAGGTCACAGATATAAGCTGACTATTACTTCTATAGCTATTCTGTCTGCCTGTCGATCTGTCTGTCTGTCTGTCTGTCTATCTATCTATCTTTTTTTTTTGCCCATTTTTTTCTGTGGACCTGCATTCTCTTCCATTTTAAGTCACACCTATACCTTACTCTTTCTGAATGCCCTTCCTATTTTCTTCTTGATGTTGAAGGGATTGAATCCCATAATTTTTATGAATTAAAACATTTTCATTTCTGAACAGGATCTAATCTTAAATAATACTTCAAATAGAGATGTGAAATGGAAGCTTGATGTTACAAATGCTGATAAACTCTTTAAAGACAAGATATTTCACTTTAGCTCACAGTATGGTCTCGTTAAAGCACATCAAGAATGTTGTATTTCCATAAGTTTCAATCCAAGTAAGTGCTTTTCTTATCTTTATTTGCTGATATTCCAGTTTATTGTTCATATATTATTTTACCATGTATGAATTTTTAGATTATTGGTTACATGTTCATAAAACGGTTTTAATAATAAGTTTCTTAGGAGACCTTTGTTGTCAATATACTTGAAAAAAGCTCCTGTGATCCTCCCTCTGGTATTCATACCATTGAATGTATACATGCATGTATCTGGTATTCATTCATTCATACTCCCTTCCAATATCAAATAGTGTTGATATATGACCATTGGATACTATGAGTATGATAGTGTGTAACTTCCAAGACTGGGTCAGAAATGACATCACAATATCGGGTTTGTAATCTTGAATTGTTTGCTTTGGGGTAAGCTAGCCAATATGCCTACTTACTTACATTTTCAGATTTTTAAAAATTATAACAACTTTATATTTCATTTTTGTAACTTTTGTGATAAATCTCTTGTTTAAAAAAAGTTTACCAGACTTTCTTTTTCCTCAGAACTTGTTATTTCTAATCTCTTTTTAAGTCATTTTATTGGGCTTAATGGTTTACAACTGTTTGTACAAGGGTACAATTTCTCATCTCCCCATGATAAGTGTCTGTAAAACACTCACCCCCAGCATAGGTTCATTTCTACCATAATGCACCATAAACCAACACCATCTCCACCTCTTTTTTTTTTTCCCCCAGGGTTATTGCTGGGCTCTTTTTTTTTTTTTCCCCTCCAGGTTATTGCTGGGCTCGGTGCCTGCACCATGAATCCACGGCTCCTGGAGGCCATTTTCCCCCCTTTTGTTGCCCTTGTTGCCGTAGCCTCATTGTGGTTATTATTATTACCATTGTTGATGTTGTTCATTGTTGATGTTGTTCATTGTTGGATAGGACAGAGAGAAATGGAGAGAGGAGGGGAAGACAGAGATGGGGAGAGAAAGATAGACACCTGCAGACCTGCTTCACTGCCTGTGAAGCGACTCCCCTGCAGGTGGGGAGCCGGGGGCTCGAACCGGGATCCTTACGCTGGTCCTTGCGTTTTGCACCACGTGTGTTTAACCCACTGCACCACCGCCTGACCCCCTACCATCTCCACCTCTTTTCTTTCCCTTACTCAGACTCCTTTGCTTTGGTGCAATATACCCTACCCAGTTCGAGTTTCTCTTTGTGTTTTCCCTTTCTGTCTTTGTTTCTTATGTTCCACCTTTAAGTTTGATCATCTGATATCTAGCTTCTCTTTTTAGCTTCTCACTGAACATGATTCCTTCAAGCTGTATCCAAGATGAGGCAAAGTAGTTGACTCTCTAGATCTCTTCTTTGGTGAAGACTGTCCATATCCTCTCCACGTATTTTAATGTTGTGTTATTGTTGCTGAATTTAGTGAATATATATATATATATATATATATATATATATATATATCCACTAAATATATATATATATACATATATATTCACTAAATATATCTATTTACTAGCCCTTTGTCTAATGAATGTCATGTAAAGATCTTCCCCATCCGTAGAAAGTCTTTCTGTTTTCATGATGGTTCGTTCCCTTTGCTGTGCAGAAAATTTTCAGCTTGATATAATCCAACATATTGCTTTGTTTTTGTTTTTCTTGCTGTTTTACTCATATCTTCAAAGTAATTTCCAAAGCATAGATGGTGAATTGTTCTCCCACTGTTCTCTTCTCTGTATTTTATGGTTTCATGTCTAATGTCTCTGTCTTTGGTCCATTTGGAGTTGATTTTTCTGCATGATGATTTGTAGTGGTCCTGTTTCATTCATCTGCATGCTTCAGCACAGTGTTCCCAGCATCATTTTTTTTTTTTGAAGAGACACACCTTCTCTATTTAATGTTCTGGACCCTTTCTCAAAAATTAATTGTTCATAGGTGCAAGGGCTTATTTCTGTGCTCTCAATTGTATTCCACTGGTCTCTGTGTCTATTTTTTGTTCCAGTACCAGACCGTTTTGATAATAGTCCTATAGTATAATTTGAGGTCAAGAAATGTGATACCTCCAGTCTTGACTTTTTTTCTTTTTTTCAAAATTACCATGGCAATTTTAAGTATTTTCTGGTTCTAGATAAATTTTTGTGGCCTTTGTTCTGTTTCTTTGAGGAAGTTTGGTGGGGCCTTGAGAGGGATAGCATTAAATCTGTTTATGGTTCTGAGTCAGATGGTCACTTTGATGATGTTAATTATTCTTTTTTATTTATTTATTTATTTATTTATTTATTCTATTTTGTTGCCCTTTTTATTGTTGTAGTTATTGTTGTTGTTGCTGATGTCGTTGTGTTGGATAGAACAGAGAGAAATAGAGGAGGGGAAGACAGAGAGGGGTAGAGAAAGATAGACACCTGCAGACCTGCTTCACTGCTTGTGGAGCGACCCCCTGCAGGTGGGGAGCCAGGGCTCGAGCCAGGATCCTTATGTTAGTCCTTGCGCTTTGCACCACATGTGTTTACCCCACTGCGCTACTTCCCGACTCCCCAGTGTTAATTATTCTAATCCATGAGCACAGTATATCTTTCTATTTATTTATATTACTTTCTTATTTTTTATTTTATTAGTGATTTAATATTGATTTATAAAATTGCATGATAATAGGGGTATAACTCCGCACCATTCCCACCACCAGAGTTCTGACTGCCCAATCCCTCCATTGTAACTACAGCAGTTCTCCTAAGGTTGTAGATATAGATTATTATTTCTACAACTGTCTGTATATATTTGTATATATTTGTACATTTGTTTTTAAGGTCCCATCTTCTTTTCTTTCCCAGTCACACATAAACCTATTACTACATTCAAGTGTATATCTCACTTTCTATTTCCTTGAATATTGAGTATGATTTTTGGTTCACAGGTCTTTCAGCTCCTTGCTCTTATTTTATTTTATTTTTTTATTTTGCATGAGTTATACAATTTTCCAACACCATTGAAGATAGGCAGAGAGAGTGAGGGAGACCAAAGGGCCAACACTTTCTTCAATGCGATGGAGGTTGAACTTAAAAGTGAGTCACACACATGATGAAGCAACACACTACCCAAGTGAACTATTTTGCCCCATACTATTTTAGAATTGTTCTATTTCCTTGAGGAATGTCAGTAGGAACAAGGCCTTGAAAGCATGAGGTCCTGAATTTAATTCCCAGACTACATTCACTAGAGTACTGTGGCTTTATCTCCCTCTCTCTTTCATTTATTAATCTTAAAAAATAAATCAGTGGGAGTCGGGCGGTAGCGCAGCGGGTTAAGCGCACGTGGTGCAAAGCGCAGGGCCTGGAGTAAGGATCCGGGTTCAAGCCCCCGGATCCCCACCTGCAGGGTAGTTGCTTCACAGGCGGTGAAGCATGTCTACAGGTGTCTGTCTTTCTCTCCCCCTCTCTGTCTTCCCCTCCTCCCCCTATTTCTCTCTGTCCTATCCAACAACAACATCAATAATAACTACAACAATAAAAAAACAACAAGGGCAACAAAAGGGAATAAATAAATAAATAAATAAATATTAAAAAAATAAATCAGTCTTCAAGCTGGAGAGGTAGGGTGCATACATTTTCAAGTGTATAGTCCAACTTTGAGTCTCCACATGGGAATGACATAGCACTGTAAAAAGCTGCAGTGTTATTGGCTATTTTTCTCTCTGAATGAAAAAATTGGCCCGAGAGCAGTGAAATTGCATATGTGTGATTATTGACTGCAAAATAAATAAATAAATATTCTATTGTCCTGTTTCTCCAAAGCACATATATTTTTTCATAATAATGTAAATGTACTTTAAGGAAGATTGCTCTATTTCTAGACATAGCATACTTTAAAAGATTTTTATTTCAATAAAACCTCATTAAATTCCTCAGCATGATTAATCCACTTTCTGGGTAATCTGTTTTGCTCCGTTTATCTGTGACTTCATATTACATCTTAATGTTTAGTAAGGCTTAAACTATAGCAAAGTGTTTTGGTATGTGAACTAATCTGAAATATTTAATTTTTTCAATAGAACGCTCCACAAAATACACAGCTGACATCCCTCTGTATTTAAATGATATTCCAATTTGCTATCAAACATTATCCCTGAGTGGAGATATAAAATCACCTAAATTGGTGTTTGACCCTCCATTTGTATTTTTTGCTCCTATTCCTTTGAATGTAACAACTGTGATGGAAATCAAAATTTTACCTGAAAACTACTACAGGTAAATGCATAATGAAAAATTGCAATATTATCTTTATATGCCTTTTATTTATCTGTGTTATATGTGTTATAAGCAATGTCTGGTTTGTTCTATAGTTTTAAAGACTCATTATTTAACTGTGAATTTAAATTTGATTTTTTTGCCACCAGGGTTTTTGCTGGGACTTGGTGTCTGCACCACTACTGTTCCTTTTTCTTTATGTTTTGACTGAGGATGGGAGGCAAAGAACGAGAGGAGAGAGAAAGAGGAGGGGGAGGCACTCTACAACATTGCTCCACCACTTGTGAAGCTTCCCCCCTGCAGGTGGCTTGAGTCATCACACATGGGAATATCTGCACTCTACTGGGTGTCCTCCCATCCAGCCCCCAAATAAAAACATTTTATTTATTTATTCATTCATTCACTCATTCATTCTACCAGAGCACTGATCCACTCTGGCTTATGGTGATGAACCAATAACTTTGGAGCCTCAGACTTGAGTCTCTTTGCATAACCACTTTGCTATCTACCCCTGCCCAATAAAACCATTTTAGAGCCTTCTTAGTTGTTGCACGATTAGTCACTGAATTGTCTTTTGAGAAGCAAGCTTAAAAATTCAGTGCATTCATTTGCTTTTGCTATGTCATAAATTGTCACTTAGTGACTTAAAACATGTGCTTGTGCCTGTGCAGATAGCATAATGGTTATACAAAAAGACTTTCATACCTGGGCATGAAAGACTGTTCAGTCCCCCAGCACCACCAAAAGACAGAGCTGAAGAGTGTTCTGGTCAAAACAAAACAAAAACAAAAAAAAAAAATGGATGTTTATTTCCATGAACTACTAGATATTATACCCATGTTAGATCTTCTCTAGTTAAATTGTTTTACAGTTAAGAATTCTGAAACCAAGAGAAAACAAAGTTCCAAGTGTGATGTAATGGTTGAAAATATGTTAACATGGTTGCGGTTGAAGGGCGTAGTGAGAAGTTTAATTTCTAATGTTTGGTTTGCTTGATGAAATGAGTGCTAACTTTTGCCATGGGGCATGCTCAAATGCCATTTTGTAAGACAGTGTAGTTCTTCAACATTAGCTTAACAACGTTGGAATCCACAGTTCTTTCAAGACCCTATCTCAAAGTAGACACCAACTTTTATTACTTTAACAGAAAATAGAAGTGACTAGAATTATATTGTGCTAGAAAGCATGTTTTATTAAGAATCATTATCTAATAAAAGAACTAATCTTTAAGATTTTGAATTAATATATAGAATGTTCATTTAAATATAACCCAAATCCAAAAGCTGAATTTTGCAAAATATGATATAGTGAACATGTGAAAAGTCCTGTAGAGATTATGTAACTCAATCTCTTCATTCTATATATAGTAAAATCAACAGTATTAATGACACACCTGATGGCATCTAACTACTTAAAAATAGACTGGATTTAGCGTGATTTGTACATTGCTTTTCATGTTTCATCCAATGAACCACAATGATTTATTTCAGGTTGAGATAGATACTTTTTCTAAATTAATTAGTAGAATAATCTGCATTCTAATTAAAATGCTAAAGAAATACCCTATTTGACCATTCTTACTTGCTCTAGGAGCCTACATATATAATAAAATAAAGATTAATATGGCTAGATATTTATTAATCATTAAAATTTATTAATTCAATTTAAAAGTGAATATTAGAGTCCAGGGAGGTCACTCAAGTGGTAGAGCACTGGACTTAACAAGCATGAGGTTCCAATTTTGATCCCTGGTATTGCATATGCCAGACTGATGCTCTGGTTCTCTCTCACTCATGTGTTTTTCCTCCCTAATAAATAAAATTTTAAAAGAAAAGAAAATGAAAGTGAACACTATCCTAAATTATTAAAAATTAAAAATCACAAATATTTTATTAAAAATCACAAATATTTTAGATTGGCTAGTCCTCCCCCCATTTCTCTCTTTCTCTCTCGTTCTTTCTCCATAATAAATAAAGCTCTAAAAACATAAAAATGAAAGTAAACACTATATCCTGTTATTAAAAAAACACAAATATTTTAGGTTGGCTAAGTAAATTATAAATAATGAAATCTGTGAATAGTAAGTATGTTTTTATATAGCTATTTAAAAAATATTTGTGGGCCTGGGGAGTAAGCATAATGGTTATGGAAAAGACTTTCATGCTTTAGGCTCTAAGGTCCCAGGTTCAATCCTCAGACCACCATAAGCCAAAACTGAATAGTGCTCTGATCTTTCTCTCTATATATCTTTCTCTCTATATTACTCCCATTAAAAATGAATAAGTAAAATATTTAAAAAGGAAAAAAATGTTTGTGATGTACTAATATATATACGAGTAATAGATAGTATACAAATTAAAAAGAATACACGTGTATATGCACTTGTTAATATTATTTATTCTGCATACTTTAAAGCTTTAGCTATAAAAGGGTTAGCTTTTGTCATTTTTTTCAGGCTATTTAATGACAGTACTATTTATACAATGGATGTAAATAAAAACACACTGTATTAAATTGGTTTTTTTTTCTCCTTAGAAAACAAAAGGAACTTTTCTGATCACTTTATGTGGTTGGTAAAGTTCACATAATATCTGTCTAGTGTGACCAGTAAAGAAGAGGCAGCACACAATTATCTTTGATAACTACATATTATTTTAATTATTTTCTAATATTTAAAAAACAGATAAAATTTTAAATCCAATTGTTTGCATGTGCACTGAGCTAATTTATTCTTATTTTAAGCAGAAATTCATCTTTACATGTCCATACCCCTGCTACAAGACTTCTTGATGGCGATGAGATTTCTCCTTTATCCGTGGTATTTCCAAAAGAAAATGCTGTCACGGGCTCTTCCAATGGAATTAATGACGTGATAACGTGCCATCTCAAGTTCAGTTCACCTAAACCTGTGTCATTTTCCTCCAATATTGTTTTTTCTGACTACAGAGATAGCCAGTAAGACATTTAAATATATATTCTTTTATATGTGACAGTGAAGAATAATGGGTTTCTGTTCTGCACTATTATAGAATATTAGGAAGGAAAGACATCTAAAATAATGGTTTCATGGAGCCAAGAGATCGCTTACCTGCCTTGTTTACAAGAGAGGTGCCACAGTAGCAGGTGAAGCTCTGATGCTGTGATATCTCTTTCTCTCTCTAAATGAAACAGTTGGCCTGAGAGAGGTGAAATAGCATATATGGGAGAACCTGGCCCTGAAAAACAAAATAAAATGAAATCATAGCTTCAGAAAAACACTGTTTAAAGTTCTGAATGTAGTGCTGCACTCATGAGAAACAGAATGATAATAGATGCCAGGATATGCACCAGATTCTCAAGTAATAATGTTTTGGTCAATATTGTTTCATTATAAAGTTGATGAGAAAAGAAAACAATAAACCCAGCCCAGGCTAAATGAAACAACTTTTCCCCCCAAGGATGTGGTTTCATGGTACTTCATTTTTTTAAATGTAGCCATTTCCAAGAATCTATCCACTACCTTCAGTGAAAACTTACTTATTAGGGAGCTAGGTTGCCTAGGTTTGAACACTGCCTTTGTTAGCTGGGTGAAGTTACTTAATTTCCTGTGCCTCTTGGTTTCCTCATTTGTGAAATGAAAGTAATAGCATGATTGAACTCATCTGCAATTATGAGAAATTCATTTAGTTAATAATTATAGGGTAACTGAATAGGAACTGGGTCCAAGCAGATGTTAAGTAGTAATTAAAATGAGAAAGTTAACATAATGAGTTTTCCAAAAATGTGTTTTTGTTACATGTTGTTTTAGTCTCAGGAAAATTATACCTTAGTGAAACAATGTTTTGTTTTGTTGATGTTTCATCTTGTAAGACCAGAAAGACCACTTCCACATTGATATGACTTGTCAGTTGACAAAATGCTAATATGTTTAGTAAAAATGTTTATAGTTGAACCAGTGAACTAGCTTCACCATGTATGTGACCTAGGTTCAAATCTGGTTGCCACTGCATTGAGAAAAACTTTAGTGTTGTGGTCCCTCCCACTCTCTATCTCTGTTTCTCTATTTCTCTCTTTAAAAAAAAAGCTTACAGTGAGGAATAGCATTTGACCGAATTATGTATGTCCTCTATGATAATTTATTAACTTTCAGTGATAGAATTAGCATATAATATACTCAGAATCAAAGGATTAACTTATGTGTTAGCAATATGTAGGGAGAGAGATTGGGGGCATAGATATTTATATGTCTAAATATGTGTAATAGGTTTTCATTTGATGCTGAACTTACTAAACTGGAAACCAACTGAACTTCCCTAAAAGGCAGAACTGCACATGCTACTTTAGAGTTGAGTAATCAGAAATTCTTCTTTTAAGAATTACAGGAAATTCATGTACACAGTAAACTTTGTGAATCACAGGCCTTAAAAAGACAAAATGAGGGAGCTGGGCGGTAGCGCAGTGGGTTAAGCGCACATGGCACAAAGCTCAAGGGACCAGCGTGAGGATCCTGGTTCGAGCCCCTGGCTCCCCACCTGCAGGGGAGTCACTTCACAGGCAGTGAAGCAGGTCTGCAGGTGTCTATCTTTTTCTCCCCCTCTCTGTCTATGCCTTCTCTCTCCATTTCTCTCTGTCCTATCCAACAATGACATCAATAACAACAACAGTAACTACAACAACAATAAAAATAACAAGGGCAACGAAAGAAAGAAAGAAAGAAAGAAAGAAAAGAAAGAAAGAGAAAGAAAGGCAAAATAAGTGAAATGCAACCAAGAGTGATTAAATTAAACTAAAATACTGTTAAAAATTTGGAAGGCAATAATGTTACCACTAGGAAATGCTGTTGCAATGAAAATCTTCAGACTACCCATTTTTCTTTTAAAGTACATTTAGTTCAGTTTGCTGAGAATATATTATCTAAGAATCTACTAAAGATATCTGCATGAGAAAAATTTATTATCTTTATTTATTGGATAGAGATAGTTAGAAATTGAGAGGGGAAGGGAAGATAGAGAGGGTGAGAGATAAACACCTGCATTACTGCTTCACCACTTGCAAAGCTTTCCCTTTGCAGGTAAGAACCAGGGGCTCAAATGTGGGTTCTTGTGCATTCTAACATGTGCACTCAACCAGGTGAGCCACCACCTAGCCCCTGTATTAGAAAATATAATCCTGAATTTACAGCAGAAGAAATTGAAGTACTACTATACCATTTATCTTTTCTACCCTTACACACTTATAAAGTGAACAAGCCTAGATTTGAGCTTGTCTTACTATCAGTCCTCTTTTAAAAGACCCTCTTTTGCAAGTTACTAGTTTCTACTCACTGGAATATATTCTGACATTCAGATAAACTAATGCAGTAATGAGTTCAAAAAAAAAGGAAAAAAAAAGGAAAAAAGTGGGAATATACAGTCTTAACCTATACCATCTTTTTGTGTACAGTAGTATTTATCAATCTTGTTTACTTTTTAAAAAAGGTATTGACAATCACTTAAAATAGTTTTAAATATTATTCACTACAATAAAAATGAATAATGAAAGCTGAACCTAATTTTTTCTAGTCTTTTTTTTTTATTGGATATAGATAGCCAGAAACTGAGAGGGAGAGAGAGACACACGTGCAGCCCTGCTTCACCACTCATGAAGCTTTCTGCCCTTTCTAACTGTCAATATTGATTCCACATTTACAAAAAAATGCCCAATTACTTCTAGATTTCTGCTCAGTAGAAGTGATACTTCCATAGTATAGTATCCATCTACCACTGCAGTATCCGTTTGAGAAATTTGGTTTTCAGTTTGCTTTTTTGATTAATTGCCTGACTTATATTTTATGTTTTCTCCAACATAGATAAAACTATGTGGAACTAATTTGCATATGCTAACAAATAAATGTGAAGTAAACACTTGTTTATCTGCCACCTTTAGTCAGGAAATAAGAACATCATTGATCTTCCAGATATCTCCTTTGAATTACTTCCCAGTTGCTACCAGATTTAATTTTTGTACTTTTTCTCTATAATTATTGATTTCTGTAACCTTGGTCATTTACATTAAATAGGCAACAGTCAAGCTAAGACCCTATATGTATGTTCAGTATTATTAAAAAAGCAAAATTCATTTGCTTACCTCAAGTGATAAAGGAAGGCAAAATATGGCATAACTACTTGAAATGTATGTCAAACTTGGGACCTCATGAGTACAAGCTTAGCATTTTATCCATTGTGTTCTGGTCTCCATTTAATTACTTGTATTAAATATTTTGAGCTATATATATTTCAATATACTTGATTTTATGTAATTTTACTGTTTAATTTTCTTTGACCTTTACTTGTAGCCTCAGTATCTTCAGTATTCCAACTTGATATAAACTGATATTAAAATACTTTAGTAACAATATTTCAGAATTTCAGCAGGCTGCCCACATTCATTATATACATACTTGAATTTTATTTAAAGATAAATGTTACCGTAATGACTCTTGGAAGATTTACTTATGCCCTTTCAAAATAAGATTATCATCTACTTGCATTTAGTTGATTCCCATTTGATAAAACCATAACTTTAAAAACTTTAAATAAATCTTTTTAAAAATAATTGTTTATTATGTATTAAATAGAGACAGAGAAACTAGGAGGAAAAGGAGAGGTAGAGAGAGAGAGAAAGAGAGATACCACAATACTGCTTCACTGCTTGTGAAACTTTCCCCCTAAAGATGAGAACTGGGTGCTTGGGCCTATGTCCTTGCACATTGTGACATGTTCGCTCAACTAGGTGTGCCACCACCCTGTATCATTTTGTTCACTGCATATCCAAATAATCATTCTAACAAAAGATTGGAGATGTGTGACATCTACAGGGAATTTATACTAAAAAGTAAGAGTTTGGCATGAGTAAAACTGATTAAGAAGTTCATTCTATACTTACTGTGATAGAATTCCGTTGAGTGCTCAAAGATTCTGCTTTCCAACGAGCATGGCAAGTTTAGGGAGTATATGAAGTTTCTGAGAAGCCATTTAAGCTCTCCTTACTTAAGAAGGGCTCTTTCAGAGGTCTATTGACCATTGTGTATCTCCTGTGTTATGAAATACATCAAGTGTTTTGGGTTAGGAATTTGTACAACTTGCTATACTGTATGATCATTTCACCTATTAGATTGTTCTAATTTAGGGATAGGTCAAAGTAGGTCTGTTTGTGTGAAATCCATGGCACTCAGTCTCTTCAAGCTTCAAGGTATGCTTTGCTGCCTAACTCTGTTGAGTCAGGTCAACAGACTGCCTTCATTTGCCAGCTCCTACAAGATTTGTGTTTGCTAAAAGGTAATCCTTGACCTGAAGCTATAGACCTCAGTAATTAATCCAGACTTACTGAGGCAGGCTTAGAGGGCAAGCCGTTTTATTCTAATGCCAGAAGCTCAAACCCAACCCAGAGCTCCATATCCATTTGACCAAGGCTCACCAGGCCTCTATACTGATTCTACATCATCTATACTCTAGCCTCAAATCTTTCTATTCCATATATAGGTACTGATCCTAATAACCTTCTTAAACCTCAGACTGTTTTCTTCCAGAAAACTAGGCTTGTGGCAATTAGAGATTAAATATTATACATGTGAGATCCCTACTGATAGGTACAAAGTATTCTCATTCATTCACCAAGCCACCCATTCATCTTCCCATATACACAGCCAAAACTTCCAAGTGTTTAATATGTGTTATGTATTGTATTTGCTTTTATTTATTTATTTATTTTGCCTCCAGGGTCATTGCTGGGGCTCGGTGCCTGCACTACAAATCCACTGCTCCTGTGACCTTTTTTTTTTTTTTTTTTTGAGAAAGAGGAGGGCAAGACTGAGAAGGAGAAAGACAGAGAGACATCTGCAGACCTGCTTCACCACTTGTGAAGCAACCCCTCTGTAGTTGGGGAGCTGGGGGCTCAAACTGGGATCCTTGCTCAGGTCCTTTAGCTTCGTACTGGTGCTCTACCGCCTGACCCCCTTTATTTGCTTTTAAAATAGTTAGGTTGACTAAGAAAAGATAAAAGCCAATAGTAGAGAGATCAGTAAATAAATTAACTCAGATTGTTGCTGTGAAGTTTAACTACATTGGTAGTTAGAATGAAAAGAAATATATAAGTGGGAATTAAAATACTTTGGTCAAGATACGTATAAAGATAAAGACATGAGTGATGTCAATGTCTAACAACGAACCTTTTAAATCAAAACATTAAAAAGTTGAATATGTAAATGTACAATGGTTCTGTAGCTTTACAGATTAATCTGTGTAGCTTGCCCTACTTTGTGTAAATGAGTGTTTTTTTAATTTTAAAAAGTAAATAAAATAACTTATGCCCTACTAATCTCCCAAACATAGCCCTTGTGTTGGCTAGTAAAACTCCCAAGTCTAATGCTCAGAAGGCTAGAAATAGACCTACCCTATGACCCTGCAGTTCCTCTAATGGAGATATATCTTGTTGTTGTTGCTTCCAGGGTTATTGCTGAGGCTCAGTGCCTGCACCATGAATCCACTGCTCCTGGAGGCCATTCCCCCCCTTTTTTTGTTTCCCTTGTTGTTGTAACCTTGTTGTGATTATTATTGTTATTGTTGATGTCGTTCGTTGCTGGACAGGACAGAGAGAAATGGAGAGAGGAGGGGAAGACAGAGAGGGGGAGAGAAAGAAAGACACCTGCAGACCTGCTTCACCACCTGTGAAGCGACTCCCCTGCAGGTGGGGAGCCAGGGGCTTGAACCGGGATCCTTACGCTGGTCCCTGCGCTCTGCGCCACGTGCGCTCAACCTGCTGTGCTACCGCCCAACCCCCAGAGATATATCTTAAGGAATCAAACATACCCATCCAAAACGATCTGTGTATACCTATGTCCATAGCAGCACAATTTGTAATAGCCAAAACCTGGAAGCAACTTAGGTGTCCAACAACAGATGAGTGGCTGAGTAAGTCGTGGTATATATACACAAATGTATATTGCTATTAAAAATAGTGAATTCGCTTTCTTCACTTCATCTTGAATGGAGCTTGAAGAAATAATTTTAAGTTATATAAAACAGAAAGAGAAGGATGGATATGAGATGATTCTACTCATAGACAGAAGTTGAAAAATAAGAACAGATGGGAAAACTCAAAGCAGAATTTAGACTAGATTTGGAGTATTGAACTAAAGTAAGGGACTCTGGGCCTTGGGTGGGGGGCAATGTTCAGGTTCTGGAGCATGTTGGTGGAGGAGGACTTAAGTTTGTGTGTGTGGGTGGGTAGATTGTAAACCATTAATCCCCCCAATAAAGAAAAAAACACAATCACACAAAATACTCTTCCAAGTCTTATAAGTCAGTTTATTTTTAATTATTTCTTGAAAGTTTCATTTTCTAATTTCCAAGTCTAGCAGCAAATATTTGCCTATTATACTAATGGCATATTCTTTATAATGATGAGAATAGTCACCTACATTTTATAGTCAGTGTATGGATGTTTGTAGATACTGGGATCTGAAGTTTTTTGAGTGTCTCGCTGGACATAGTGCTTTCCTGTTATTACTAGATAAGTCCTCATAAACAAGTATACGTGACAAGAAGTGAAATTCATTTCTTTCATTCTAAAGTAAAAAGGCAGTGCAGAATTCTATATAGTTTTTGATGAGACCTCCGTCTTTTATGTACTTTAAATGACCTTTATATCTCAGTCCTGCATAGCCTAATGGGATACAAGGGCGGTCTATTTTAAACTGTTTTTCAAGTTGAAGAGGGATAGTCTCATATTTTGCAAGTGGAGCATACTCAAACCAATTACTAAACCCTTTACATGAGAATGTTTAAATATTGCTCTTCTCTTCCATTTTTTTTTTTTGCGAAAACATTGGCCAGAAGTTAATCTAAATTCAGTAGCACTTTAAAATATTTTTTCTATTAACAGTATGTTAGAGTACAGACTGAAGTCTCTTTTAAGTTTATTTTAAACATGTGTTCAGGAAATAATTTTTCAGTGCGTAAATACCCTATGCTACTTTGTATGAAACTGCAGCACAGAAACAAGTAACCATTTTTTGTAGTTGTCATACCCATCAGTAAATAATTTCATGATGTTTTCACAAAATAGAATATGAATGTTGTGGGAGGAAGACTGAGTAACTTTTGTAGCATTCATTTCAGTTCTCAGGCACATTAAAAGAAGGACAAACACAAAATGCCTTCTAAAGAAATTAGCTGGTGTGTGGTGACCTTGCAGCTGAAAGAACCCATGAATGTTCCAGATGTTGGGAAGCAAAAGAAAGGAAACTTTAGAGAAGACACAATAGTTTTGTCTAAATGTTGGAAAGATTGTAATGGACATCAGTTTGTAGATTTTGCTCAGTATAGCTCTGAAACATAACTCCTGCAGATGGTTCTATGTACATAGAATGGGTGTTTCTGGGTCGTCACTGTCAACCTGGTAGTGTCTCTTTCTAGAAGTGTCATATAAGGCTGGGTACCATTTGTCAGGGATTGTGTAGAAGAATGCAACTTAATCAACTCTGACACTTCTTCAAATTTAAAATTTCCTGAATCTGTGAACCTGCAAAATTATAACCTGTGTTCAGGAGCATACTAACAGTGAAATTTA
The DNA here is from genome assembly GCF_950295315.1 of Erinaceus europaeus. NCBI lineage: Eukaryota > Metazoa > Chordata > Mammalia > Eulipotyphla > Erinaceidae > Erinaceus > Erinaceus europaeus. The sequence goes on along the minus strand of NC_080185.1, from coordinate 100,860,013 downwards.
CAATCTGTTAAAAGCTTTAAAAGTATTCTAAACCATTAAAATAGATGCAGTAGGTGGTTAAGAAAAACAAAGTAGGTGGGAAGAAAAATGATGGATAGTCCATATCTTGATCATTAAAGGTATTCGGGATACTTAAATATTTTACTGTATTTGCTGTATGTGAAAATTTTATTTTATTTTATTTAAATACAATGTTTTTATTTTCAGGTTTTCACTACCAGTTATTGCAATAGCAGAAAACTGCATTCTTACTGTTTATCCATACATGGCAACACATATTGATAAGCAAAAATATGTTGTAAAGGATGGTAAGTTCTACACACACACCATTATTGTCTCTGTATCTCTTGCTGTATATCTTGCTTTGAAAGGCCTACATCTGAAAATAAAATTACTTAAAAAAACCCAGATAATTATTGAAATCCTGTCATTGCCAGATGCTGTGTTTAGCATTGAGGAGATGGCAATGCCTCTTAATTACAAAAATTAACAATTTAGCAAAAGGCACATAAAATAATATAAAGAAGGTTGAATTAAGACATACATATATACATATATATACATATATATATTAATCAACTGAGGTATTGGGAAGTAGATTAATACTGGTTAATACTAATGTTGGTGTTTGAGGATGACTTTGTAGAAGAGATGACATTTGTGTAAAGCTTACCAAAAGACCCGATTGATGAAGGAAAAAACATGGCAAAATGATAAATACTTTATAATTCCAAATACCATATTTAAGTGAACAGTCATCTGTCAGAAATCCAGGACTCAGTACTCTTCTACCTTAAACCATTCCTTTATCTGAATCCCTTTATCCAGGGAACTTGCTTAGTTGGCTAATCTGACTGACTCTTGCTGTTCAACTTTTACCTCCTTCCTAGCTACTATGGGGGAGTGCACAGAATGACTATTGAGAGGAAAGAGGAATAATATCTTCTTTGGAAAGACCTACTACCAAAGAGGATAAAGGATGAAGTCAAGTTTAGCATATCTGATTTATTCTTCTCAGATTTGCCAGTCAGATAAGCCACTTAACTTCCTAGGTAGAGGGAAAGAGTACTAAAGGAATCAAGTAATTCCTTTAACAGGAAGGAAATGTCAAAAAGAAACGTTCTTTCATAATATTGCTAAAACTTCACTACTGTATAGCAGTGTACAATGCTGACTATTTTCTCTGTTTTCTTTCTCTTTCACACATCAGACTGTCTGCGATTCCACATAATATACTTTCTTAGTTCTTATCTTTCTTGACTGTTCCTTCTGAGCACATATACATAGGGTTTTTTGTTTTCTTAATTCTCATAATATAGAAGTTTTTGGACAGGGGTAGATACCATAATGGCTATGCAAGCAGACTGTCATGCTTGAGGCTCCAAAGTCCCAGGTTCAATCCCCTGCACCACCTTAAGCCAGAGCTGAGCAGTGATCTGGTAAAGTAAATGGACTGAAAGCTGTTCACAATGATTTTGGCTCCTAACCAGGACTGATTTCATTTGAGAAAATTAACTATAGAAATTACTTTTGTTAGTGACTCATTAAATTTGCTTTTGAACAGTATACATAATTCACAAAATTTTGCTGTGGAAGCATTTAGAACATTTTGTATATATGATTTATGCTAAGTTCATATTTTATGTTTATTCTCCAATAAATTTGATATACTGTAAATAATGGCCTTATCAAATAAAGGTAATTAAATCCAGAATACCTTTTAACCATTTATGATTTTTCTCTTATTTGACATTTTATTTTGTAATATGCATATATATATATATGAAATATGAAATTCAGCCTAGATAATTTAATAGTGAACTCACAAACGCTTTCCCCCTCCCCCAATTTGCCAGTTGTAGATACAGCTCCCAGCGATCTTCAACTTGTCTCCATAGAGTCTGGATTATTTTCTTCACTGCCTTCTAGATCTAATAATGCTAATATTGAAAATGGATTATTTGTTGGTATGTGGCAATACTCAAATCAGTCTATAGCATAATCTGCTAAATAGTAATTAAGTAAAAACTTAAACTTTTTCAGATAATGAATACACAAAAATGATGACTTTTTAAAATTAGTCTTAAGTGAATCATCTTTGAAAACTCTCTGCTATGATGAGGAGCAGAAATTCTCCAGTGTTTTTGATTCATAGAAAGATTAGTGGGAGTCGGGCTGTAGCGCAGCGGGTTAAGCGCAGGTGGCACAAAGCACAAGGACCGGCGTAAGGATCCGGTTCAAACCCCGGCTCCCCACCTGCAGGGGAGTCGCTTCACAGGCGGTGAAGCAGGTCTGCAGGTGTCTATCTTTCTCTCCTCCTCTCTGTCTTCCCCTCCCTCTCTCCATTTCTCTCTGTCCTATCCAACAATGACAACAACAATAATAACTACAACAATAAAACAACAAGGGCAACAAAAGGGAATAAATTTAAAAAAAATTTAAAAAAAGAAAGATTAGTATCTTAGTACTTTCCCCTAGGCCAAAAAATAGGCCAAGCAGTTCCATTTATTAGGTATTTTTTGGTTAAAAATAAAAAAAAACAGAGTAGTAGCTTATGTGATATACAAAAAATGCTGTAATGATAACGATAATTAAATAAAATGTTCAATATCCTGGAAGCCCTGTGAATCTGCTGCCGTGACATCACAGGTACCCTTTGTACATAGTTTTGTAACTGCTGAACTCTAGTGGTTTGTCTGGTAACTAGTAGTAGTTGGATGCATTGGTGCCTGTTGTAGAAGGAGATCGGCACAGATAAATATGCAACTTAGATCTTATTATTTGCAGTGATCTGTTTAAAACCCCACTAACTAAATCCTTTTAAAAATATTTGTATTTATTTATTATTGGATAGATAGAAATTCAGAGGGGATTGGAGAGACATACAGAGGGAGAGAGACACCTGCAATATTGCTTTACCCACTCATGAAGCTTTCCCCTTACAGGTAGGGACCAGGGGCTTGATCCTGGATCCTTGTGCACTGTAATGTGTGTGCTTAATCAGGTGTACCACCATCTGCCACCCTAACTAAATCCTTAGAGATCATTTAAAGTTCTTAATAATCTGATCTTGTTTTAAAAATTAACAGTGATCTTTTCTCTGGACATGAGTAATATTAAAAATTCTCCTTGCTATTGAATGGACCAAATCAGATTAAATATTTAAGAGACTATGTGCTTCTGCCATTATGTAGGCAGATATTTTTCAAAAAATGATAGAATCATTTTATAGTCTTGGATACAAAATCATTTTTAATTTGAAGCAAATATTTTGTTTCTGTTACTTTTTCAGCTAAAGTTTAAATTCTGTCCAATAAATAAAACTTAAAAATTGTCTGAATACTTTACATAAGTAATTTAAAATGAACACTTCCATTTTAAGAAATGTTTCACATACTGCCATGGCAAGAACAACATTTGATGGTTATCTTCATTGAAATTCATATATTTTTATGGTATTTCTGTTGGGTATTTTGTAGATCTATATTTTAAGTGTAATAAATTGACAAAAATAATTTTTTAGAACATAGACTAAGTTGTAGAAAAGCTCTATCTGTATACAAGAAGCAGTAGATTACTGACAGACTATTTTACATTGTGACCAGGCAATAATTCTTTTCTGAATAAATGAATTTTTAGGAGTGGAAATGACAGCTGAAAAATTAAAATCTAGTGAAAGTGAAACATCAGAGCATGAAGAAAATGTAATTGTGGAAACAGAAGAGAAAAATGAACAATTCTTTTTTCCTGAAGAGGGAACAGCACCCTATAACTTCTTTGCGGAGGTTATAAGGGCAACTGAAACTTGGTTCAGTCTCTTCGGCTGGCCAGAAGGACCTCACACACTCTCTATTCCAGAGACCATACGAAGGTGACAACTATTTTCTTTAAATCCCTTGATTTGTATCACATAAAGATATGTGTTCATTGACATATTGTTTTAAGTGAACCCCAGTATTAAATAATTTGTTCAAGATGATAAGTTATGGGATTGATTAAAAAAAAATCAAATGCAAACAATTCTTCAGTGTGCATGCACTTTTCTTCTAAACATTTTAGGCAGAAACTGAAATCTCTGAACCTTGGCTTCCTCACCTGTGAATTGAGAAAGTGTAGGGAAAATCCTTTTGAACTGGAAAAATTGAGAAACTCCACATTTCTATAAAAGCGAAATATCAGACCTACCTCTAATGTGTAATTAGGTAGACAGGCAATTAGTCAGCCAGGATGGACACCCACTTTTTTTTTCCACACTAGCTCCTCTTTGCCAGTACATTTATCTTTCACTGTTTTTTTATTATTATTGTCCAGCATGTCTGTTAATTTAAACAGGAATTCAGTTTCTTTCCTTAGAAAACATTGGTGTAGGGGTTCTTAGAGCTTTCCTGAAGTGTTATTGCCCAGCACAAGGGTGATTTATTGACCTCAGTGAGTGTAATACAGTTCTCAATAGCTATATTGGCTTTGCTAGAATTTTTGCATCTGTATTCAGTTTAAGATAAGCCTATTGTTTTCTTATAAATTTTATTTTTCAGCTTTTTTATTAGAATAATACCAGTTTCATTGAATTAAAGCGTTACTGTTTAATCTTTGTCTGAACTGAGGGATAATTAATGTTGTGGATACCAGAAAATTCATAGGCTTGATCTTAAAACCATCTGACTAATGGGAATATTTGAGAGAAGTTATTCTGTTACAGCTTTTAAATTCTGTTTCAGTGTTTTATTCTACTGAAAATTTTAATTTTTTTTCTTTTTTTGCCTCCAGGGCTCTTACTGGGGCTCAGTGCCTGCACTATGAATCCTGCTCCTGGAAGCTATTTTTTCCCCTTTTGTTGCCCTTGTTGTTTATCATTGTTGTTATTATTATTGTTGTTGCTGCTGTCGTTGTTGGATAAGACAGAGAGAAATGGAGAGAGGAAGGGAGAGGGGGAGAGAAAGACACCTGCAGACTTGAGTCGCCAATTGTGAGCGACCACCTGCAGGTGGGGAGCCAGGGACTCGAACCAGGATCCTTACATCATCCTTGTGCTTTGCACCATGTACGCTTAACCCGCTGTACTACTGCCAGGCCCCCAAATTTTAACTTTTGAATAAATTTGAACATGTGTATTATTTATGAGGGGAATCTTTTTTGTGTGTGGCATCAGGGCCTTGCATGTGTGATTTCATTACTTCCAGGATGATTTTTTCATTCAGATAGAGAGAATGAGGGAGGGAAACTACAGCACCAGAATTCCTCTTGGTGTCATGGTATCTCCATGTGATGCTGGGGTTTCAACCTGGGCCATGTAAATGGCAAGGCATATAACTTGCCTGATGCCCAAGTTCTTTGGTCCCGTGGAAGAGATCGCTGGACATCAAAAATTCATTATACAACAGTTATTACTATAACTACTATTTGTAGGTAGTCTCTTCCTCATTTGTAAATTCAGTTTTTCTGGATTATAAATATTAGCAGCTTACTTTATATTTCATGAATTCCTGGGTTCATCAGTCCATTTCTGTTTCTTAAATAATTCAATTATGGTATTTTTATTTTTGAGGGGTATGCCAAGAATTTAACCCAGCAACTCATATACCTGAGGCAAGTACTCTTGTCACTGAGATACAAATCAAGCTGTATAATTTACTTTTTAAAACTTTAATTGTGATTTAATTATTTTCAGCATGTGAAACCTATTGATTTCACTTTGTATGCATCTCATGTTTTTATATTAAATGTTCTTTTTCTTCTTTGCTAGAGAGATTGAGATTTTAATTTACACTTTCAGTTTTTTATTATAATTGTTAAATATTATATAATGTGACAGTGAATCAATACATTATCATTTATTCATTCTTATTGCATTTACTTGTATATTTTTTTGAAATTTTCTGAATATAAATAATACTAGGATAGACATATGATTTAAAAACAGTACCAAGAATTTTTAGATATTGCATAGGAAGTTTCTCAGAGGTGAGATCAGTAGATTACATAACACAAGCCTTTTAAAAATCTTATGTTCTACTAAGTGTTCTCTTTCATAGAGACAGAGAGATAGAGGGAGAGAGGAAAAGATTACCAAAGCTTCCTCCAGTGTGGGTGTGTGTGGGGCAGGCGGGGAGCTTGAACCCGGGGCATGCACATGACAAAGCAGGTACACTATCCAGGTGAGTTAGCTCAAAATAACAACAACAACAACAATAACAAATTAAACAGAACTCAATTCTATTAGAAAAAAAAGACACTTGAAATTTGACTCACTTAGTAGGGATATAAAATAAATATTAAGAACAGGGAAATATATGGGTACAACAGACATCTGAACTTAAAAGGAATCCTCACTCATGAAGCTAATAAAAATATGTGTCTAAGTATCAAAATACAAATTTTATTTATTTATCTATTTATTTTTGCCTCCAGGAATATCGCTGGGGCTCGGTGCCTGCACCACGAATCCACTGCTCCTGGAGGCTTATTTTTCCCATTTTGTTGCCCTTGTTGTCATTATTGTTATTGTTGTCATCGATGTTTTTGTTGTTGGATAGGACAGAGAGAAATGGAGAGAGGAATGTAAGACAGAGGGGGAGAGAAAGATAGACACCTGCAGACCTGCTTCACCGCCTGTGAAGCGACTCCCCTGCAGATGGGGAGCTGGGGGCTTGAACCGGGATCCTCAAGCTGATCCTTGTGCTTCACGCCATGTGTGCTTAACCCACTGCGCTACCTCCCAACTCCCTCAAAATACAAATATTGAGAAAAGGTTATAAATTTAGATTTGTATGTACATGTATAATGATTTAAATCTGTATAAAATAAAATTATAAGTATTACTATCTTCAATTTGCAGCATGCAAAACTGAGTTCAGTGAGCGAAGTCATCATATTCACACAGCTATTAGATGATGTTTCCAGTATTTAGCACCTCTGCCATTTCTTAGAAACACTTATAATCATAACTTAGTCTTTCATACTTGATAACTACAGAATGAGATACTAACAGCTCTGGGTCTATTAAAAAGGTTATTTTTATTTAAAAGGTTATTTTTATTAACAAATGCTGGCTGAGTAAACTGAAATATGTGATATTTACTTGTTTTTAAATATAATTTAAGTCATTGAACATTTTATCTTAACAATTTTTAATTATTTTAACTGTAAAATTGTTTTCCTATAGGGATGTATATAAACTACAATTCCATTCATCAGCTGTAAAATCAAAAACATTTATAAGACAGAATGACTTTTCCAAATATAACAAAACTATTTATGATGTGATGTTCAATTTGACTGGAAAATTGCTACCTGGAGTTAATGCAACTCAGTCTTTACCAGTGAATGACATTGAAAGGGTGATTCAGCTTTATAATCAACATACTTCACTTCTTGAATTTCTCAAGTAAGAGCATGGATGTGTTAACTTTGACATGTAATTATGACTTGGGTAGCTAAGTTGATAGGAAGACTAATAGACTTTGATAGCATTTATCTTTTTACAAAATATTAAATTTCTACTGTCTATAAACCCTATAATGAATATCTTGGACAGATAATATAAAATAAATATTCATGATCAACTGAATTTATAATCTCAGGTAAACATTCTCAAACTTTATCATGTATCTAGATTACTGGGATGTTATATCATGATGCTATGTTATGTTATGATACTAGTTTGCATGTATAACAAGTTTCAAGTGATATTGATACTTCTGGTCCATGACTTTAGTGTGAGAATCCTCAGATACAGCAAGTAAATAAACTATTGAACAAAAAAGGGGGTAAAGCTAATACAAATCAAATGAAATTTTCTATTAAAGTGCATAATAGAAATATAGCAAGTGTATGAAAACACATATATTTAAAAATAGAGCAGAAATGCAAGTGAAAGATTTGGTGTTTATCCTTATTTCCAGATTAGACATTTTCACACATATTTTTATTTTTAAATTTATATTTGTATTTTGCTTTTTTATGTTATGTTTTTTTTCACTGCCAGCCCCTTTTACTAACTTTTTTTATTGAGGGGGTATGCTTTACAGTGAAGTCATTAACATATGCATACAATTTCGTTATATAATAGAGCCCCAGAGTTTTCTTCTTCTTTTTTTTTTCAGAGTTTTCTTCTTATCCACCGTCTCCCTTCCTCCCCAGAGTCCTTTGCTTTAGTGAGATATACCATGTCCAGTCCATGTTTCATTTTGTGCTCTCCCTCCCTGTCTCCACTTTATACACAGTGGAATACTACTCAGCTATTAAAAATGATGAACTTGTCTCCTTTGCATCCTCTTGGATGAAACTCAAGTACATCATGTTGTGTGAAATAAACCAAAAAGAGAAGGATGAATATCAAATGATCTCACTTATTAGTGTGCTTTTTTAAAAAAATGAGGATGATGATTCTGCTGTTGGGTAATATACAGAAGTGCTAATAATCTGTAATGGTGATTTTTTAAAAAAAAATTATTTATTTTCCCTTTTGTTGCCCTTGTTATATTGTTGTAGTTATTATTGTCGTTGTTATTGATGGTCGTCATTGTTGGATAGGACAGAGAGAAATGGAGAGAGGAGGGGAAGACAGAGAGGGGGAGAAAAAGATAGACACCTGCAGACCTGCTTCACTGCCTGTGAAGCGACTCCCCTGCAGGTGGGGAGCAGGGGGCTTGAACCGGGATCCTTAGGCCAGTTCTTGCACTTTGTGCCACATGCTCTTAACCCACTGTGTTACCACCCAACTCCTGATGATTTTTTTAATAAGCCGTCTTTTTATTTGTGATTTCTACTGCTTTACAAGACTGTAAAATTATAGGTTATAGTTATACATCACACCTATCACCAAAGTTCTGTGTTCCCACCCTCCCAAGGGTAACCACCATAGTTCTCACAAAGTCTTAGAGATAGCGCACTTATCATTAGAGAAATGCAAATTAAAACTACACTGAGATTCCACCTCATACCTGTGAGAATGGGCTACATCAACAAAACAGGAATTGACAGGCATTGGCAAGGTCGTGGAGAAACTGTTGCATTGTTGGTCTGAATGCAAACTAGCGCAGTTCCTTTGGAAAACTGTATGGGAAGTCCATACATAAAAATGGAATTGCCTTTTGATCCACAGTACTACTCTTAGGCATTTATCCGGAGGGCACGCAAATACTAGCTCAAAGGCACACGTGTTCATGGTTGCACATTCACAATAGCCAAAGAGTGTCATATGGTGTCTTCATTGTGTCAAGGAACTTTCCTTGTATTCCCATTTCTTAAAAGGTCTTTATCCTAAATGGGGGCTGGAGCTTGGTAAATGCTTTTTCCAGCATCAACTGATGAAAACCATATGATTTTTTATCTTTTTTTTTCTCATTTTGGTGTATTGCATTGATTGATTTGCAAAGGTTGCATCATCCTAGAATTGAATCCAACTAGGTTCTGGTGGATTATTCTGTTAATACATTACTGGATTTGATTTGTCAAGATTTTGTTGATTATCTTTGCATCAGTGTTAATTAGAGATAAATATCTATAGTTTTATTATATGTATATGTATATGTATATGTATATGTATATGTATATGTATATGTATATGTATATGTATATGTATATGTATATGTATATGTATATGTATATGTATATGTATATGTATATGTATATGTATATGTATATGTATATGTATATATTCTTTCTCTGATTTGGAGATTAGAGTGTTATTAACCTCATAGAATGTGTTTGGTAGTGTTTTCCCCACTTCAATTTTTTAGAAGAGTTTGAGGAGGATAGGTGTTAGTTTTTCTTTGAAAATCTTATAGAATTCATTAGTAAAGTCATCTGGGCCTGATCTTTTGTTCTTGGAAAAATCTTCATTACTGCATCAATTTCTATACTACTAATTGGCCAGTTCAGTTATCATTCTAAGAATGTGTCCATTTCATTTAGGTTGTTCAAATTTTTTTGCATAGAGATGTTCATAATATTCTCATATGGTCATTTTTATCTCTGCATCATCAATTGTAATTTCATCTCACTCATTTCTGATTTATTTTATCAAAGTTTTCTCCCTTTTTTTCTTGGTGATTGTAGCCACTAGCATATATATATATATTTATTTATCCTTTTGAGGAGCCAACTCTTAGTTTCATTGAACTTTTGAACCTCTTCATTGTTATTGGTTTGCATGTCATTAATTTCTCCTCTGATTTTGACTATATCCCTCTTTCTGCTTACTATTGAGTCTCATTGCTGCTCCTTTTCTAGTTATTTCAGTTGTGTTATTAGATATCAGTGGCTCTTTTGAGATCCCTCTTTGTGAATGTGGGCCTAAATTCCTAAGGATTTCCCTCTTATTATTGCTTTTGCCACATCTTATAGGGTCTAGGGTCTAATAGCTGATGCCCTCCTTTCCATTGTTCTCTAAATAATTTTTGATTTCCCTTTTGATTTTTTCAATGATCTATGTGTTATTCATAAGAATGATATTTATTTTCCACATATTGTGGGAATTTCTCTCTCACTCTTTTTGGTTGATTTCTACTCTCATACTATCATACTCTGAAAAGACAAGTTTTATGATTCAATATTTACATATTTACATGCCCTGGCCCGCTGGGTCGTCAATCAGAGACCCTAGGAGGGGGAGTGGGAATGAGGTAGGACAAGAGATGCGAGAAATGGAGACAAGTCTGATCAAGTCTCGTTTATTGAAAATTTTCACGTGTATTTAACTATGGCTAAGGTTGGGGAGGGTCTCCAGTAAATGGGGTTGCTATGGTTACCTAACCTTGGAATGCTCTTTCCTTGCAATCTATGGTCATGCCTGTCCTGCTAATTGTGGAGCTATCCCAGAAAGGAATGCAGCTGCAGAGGTTAAGTAAACATCTCTAGGAGGTGGGTGAGGGGTGGTCTTGCCTGTGTACCTGTCAGGCAGGCTTATGGTTGATGGAGATTTTACACAAGATGGAGTAGCCTGTTCCTCAAAACCAAGGTCCCTGAGGGGGCGGCTTCCCGCATTTACAAAGGCTGTGTTTATGTTCAAGCACATAGTCAATCCTTGAGAATGTTCCATGTGCATTTGAGAAGAATATGTATTCATTTATTTTTGGCATGGGATTTTCTGTGTAAACCTATTAAATCCATTTAGTCTATGGTTTAGTTTAAGGTCACTGTCTACCTGTTGATTTTTATCCTTATGGTCTGTCTCTTGCTATGAGTGATGTGTTAAGATCACTTGCTACTGTGTTGCTGTCAGTATCTCCTTTGAGGTCAGTTAATGCATTTATTTACCTTTTTTTTTTTTTTGACTTCAGGGTTATCTTTGAGGCTCAGTGACAGCACTATGAATCTACTCCTCCTCCATTTTTCTTTTCTTTTACTTTTTCTTTTCTTTTTTAAACTGAATAGAACAGACAGAAATTGAGAGGAGAGGGGAATATATATATATAGAGAGAGAGTGACGGGGCTGGGTGGTGGAGCACCTGGTTAAACACACACATTATAGTGTGCAAGGACCTGGGTTTAAGCCCCCAGTCCCTACCTGTCTGTCTGCTTCTAAGACCCCTTCTGTTTTGATCATCACGTTAAGATCCCTTGCATTGCTTAACACTGTGGTCTATTTACATAATTATTGTTTTGTTTGAGACCCACACTGGTTTAATCCCCATTGGTTCAAGCTCTTTTTCCACTCCACCTCCTCTCCTAGTCACATCCTGTTTTCCACCATTTAATCCCCAGTGGTTCGAGCACTTTTTTCCTTCTCCCCATCCCCTATCCTATGTACTTCCTCTTCCTGACACTTCTGCCTCAGGAGATATAAAGGACAGGATTTTCTAATGAGAGATTAGATTGATTGCACGGCATCCCTGCTCATCAATAAAGATTGAACTGCATTCCCAGCTCAGCCATGAGTCCCTGTTCATCTGTCTTCCGCCTGTGAAGCTAGCTGGCATTTGGTGCCCGAACAGGGCCCGGCACCCACCTGCAGGGGAAAAGCTTCAAGAGTGGTGAAGCAGTGCTGCAGGTGTCTCTCTCTCTCTCTCTCCATCTCTTCCCCTTCCTCTCAGATATGACAGTCTCTATCCAATAAATAAGTTAAGATAATAAAAAAAATTGATAGAGAGGATGAAAAAGAGAGAGAGACCTGCATGCCTGCTTTATCGCTTTTGAAGAGACCCCCTGCAGGTGGGGAGCCAGGGGCTCAAACTGGGACCCTTGCACAGTCCTTGTGCTTCATACTATATGCATTTAACCTGGTGCACCACCAACTGGCCCCTTACTTACTTTCTATTTTTTATTTCAGAGAGAGAGGGAGAGAGAGAGAGAGAGAGACAGTCTGACCAAAGTATTGCTCAGCTCTAGGTTATGGTGATGCTAGGGATTGAACCTGGGACTGCAGAGCCTCAGGCATGAAAGTCTTTTATGTAACCATTATGCTGTCTTCCCAGCCCTTGTGTGTTTTATGTTTCTGGGTGAAGCCATGTTGGAAGTATATATTTGTGATAGTTATATCTTACTGTTGACCATTAAATAGTGTCCATCTCTGTCTCTAACTTTGTTGTATGAAAGTCTATCTTATTTGAAGACAGAACAGTTGTCCTTGTCTTTTTTCCCCCTATACTATTGGCTTGGAATACCTTGACCTGGTCTGTCACTTTGAGATAGAAAGTACATGACTCTTTTTGTAGTTTTAATTCCTAAAATTAGTAAAGACCACTTCTTATTCTTTATCTTTGATGATGGATTCCAAAAAGTAAATGTTCTAATTCAGTAAGTCAAAATTTTGAATGTCATTCTTATTTTAGAAAGTTAACTGTATTTTTAAAATCTAATAGAATGTCAACTACGAACATCAATAATAATAATAATAATAATGAAAAACAAGGGCAACAAAAGGGAAAATAAATATAAAAAATTAAAAATAAAAAATGCTTATTATCTTATAGAAGTAACATAATTTTCTGATAGCATCATTGATATCAAATATCCTCTGTGATACTCCCTGTTGTTCTTGTAGCATTATTGTTGGCACAGTTCCCAGTAGTGTTGACATTAACATGGGTGATTTCTGTTTGACATTTAAAAAAATATTTATTTGTTTATTTATTTATTCCCATTGTTGCCCTTGTTGTTTTATTGTTATAGTTATTGATTCCATCATTGTTGGATAGGGCAGAGAGAAATGGAGAGAGAAAGAGAAGACAGAGAGGGGGAGAGCAAGATAGACACCTGCAGAGCTGCTTTACAGCCTGTGAAGTGACTCCTCTGCAGGTGGGAAGCCAGGGGCTCGAACCAGGATCTTTACGCTGGTCCTTGTGCTTTGTGCCACCTGCGCTTAACCCGCTGTGCTACCGCCTGACTCCCGTTTTGACATTTTATGGTATGATGATGCAAGTGTGGAAGAATGATTTTAGTATTAAGCCAAGTCATTCAAATTTATTGCCATTTTATCAGCAAATATATGCCTATCATAATATGTTGGTTATGATAAAATTCTTCAACATTTAGAAAGTGGCAGTATGGTTAATAAAATTAGATCATTAATCCAGGATGCATGCAATGTTTCATCATGGAAATAAATGTATTAAAATAAAAGTAATAAAAATGTTACTACCTTCCCCATTTAAGTTTGATGAAAGTGAGTGAGGACTTTTTTTTTAATAGTTATTTTATTTATTTATTCCCTTTTGTTGCCCTTGTTGTTTTATTGTTGTAGTTATTATTGTTGTTGTTGTTGTTGGATAGGACAGTGAGAAATGGAGAGAGGAGGGGAAGACAGAGAGGAGGAGAGAAAGACAGACACCTGCAGACCTGCTTCACCGCTTGTGAAGCGACTCCCCTGCAGGTGGGGAGCCGAGGTTCGAACCGGGATCTTTATGCTGGTCCTTGTGCTTTGTGCCACCTGCGTTTAACCCGCTGCGCTACAGCCCGACTCCGAGTGAGGACTTTTATACAAGTGAAATTATATCTATTTTGTGTGAAAAATGAGAAACTATAATTTTTCATGTTTAGGATTTAGTAACTCATTACATATAATTTTATTTTTGTAATACTCATTGTAAACACATACAAAATAGTTAAATAGAAAACCTGGCACTTAAAAAAATGCAGCCAATTCAATTATAAGTGTCAACTCACTCTAAAACTACTCACTAGATATAAAGTCTATGGACAAAACATAATTGTAAATACTTTCTCAGGGACATGTAGTGGTAGGGCTCTAGATAGATAAAAATGTACGGAATAAAATACGTCACTTATAGGGGAGGGAGATAATTTTTTCCCCTTTACTATCTTAGGCTCATGGCAGATACCCTCCCGTAATAAAAAAAAAAAAAAAACTCATTACCAATGTAAAATTGATCTAATTATTGGTAAAGGAATGAATTCCATTTGAATAAAATTAAATTCTGTTTCTAGGATGTCAGCTTAATAGGTCATCATCTAATTGAATTCTTACATAAAATTAACTCCTGCTAAGGAGTAGCGTTGCATTAAAATGAGGCTTTGTTTAAACTTATAGTAATTCCAGTGTAACGAAGATTCATAGGAATGATGTAAAAAGATGAAAATCAGAGAGAAATAATGATATGATATTTGACATTTTGGTAACATAGGACAATAATTTACCTGCCCCTTTGGTTTCTTTTCTGCATGGTAGAGCAAACAAGTTCACATCACAAAGATTAGTAGGAGAAATGAGCATAGTTAATTGCATACATATGGAAAGTTTGCATGGCTATAAATTCTAGAGTAAATGGGATGAACTGAATGTTTATATTTTGAGTTAGGGAATAAGATAAGGGCCTGGGGCCTCAAGGAGAGAAGATGAGAAAGGAGTAAGCTCATATAGTACACCATGTATGTGTTTGACTAGCTATAAGATCAATGTTTCTAGTAGAAAAGCATATTTCTCAAAGTGACTCTAAATCTTAATAATGTTCACTTTTTAATATTATAGTAACAGGTTTTTCCTGAGAGATGCAGACCCTCTATTGACCTTAGTTCCGCATACTAAGATGACATGTCTTGAACAAAACCTGCTCTAGATATCTTGGGAAGTCAATTTGAATATTTAGGGGCAGACCTACCCTTCAGGCTTCAAATAAAATTGAAACATCATGTAGGCAGCACAATAAATTCCATTAACATTGTGTGGCATATTATTGTGTCAAATTTAACACCTGTAGAAATGTGCTCACAGCTTCCACTCTCACAAGGGTTCTCTTCCTCAAATCTGCAAAAGCTCTTTGGCAGTTTAATGTTCATAAAGTGAACATTCTGGTGGTGATGAACATTCCTAGAAAGACTTTGAATAAAAATATTTCAAGAAGCAGACCTGCTTCACCGCCTGTGAAGCGACTCCCCTGCAGGTGGGGAGCCAGGGGCTAAAAGTCTACATTTTTAAAGTAACAGTAACACTTCCTATGACTTCTGGAGCCTCCATTGACCTTAGTTTCCCATTTTAAAGTGGTACTCGCTAGAAAAGGCCTATTCTTGTCATATAGAGAAAAACCTATCTATTTTGGGGAGATCCATTCCACAAGATGTCTTAGTACAAAACTGTATATTTAAAAAAAAAAGCATCAGTTTTTTTAATGTTATCTTTGAAAAAAATGTGATAGGTTATTTTGTACTGTTCAATACATATAAAAAGTATAGTTGAAGTTCAAATGTAATTGATATATAGATATAAGTATCATACTAATTTGGAATTTTCATTGTTAATTTTAGTCTTCAAGGAGCATCTATTGCTAATATATTGCCAGAATTTCTACTTGAGCCTGACGATTATGTGATGTGGCTTGAAATCACAGTAAGTGAATATAACTTTTAGGAACACTCTACATAGCTATTACTGAATTGATTGGTTTTGGGTCTTTGTTAGAAGAGTTGATTTTAAAACCCTTGTTCTTTTTTTTTTTTTTTTTTAACTAAGTATCCTGTCTTATGCTTCTCTAGTCAGCCTACGTACGTGTGTGTGTGTGTATAACAATCTCTATGGAATTCCTATGTGGGAATGATTGTATGGCTTTCTTTTCTCTTTCAAAGATTTATTATTTAAATCATATGAGAGAAGGGAATTTCATGTGTGGGAGAGAGTAATAAAAATAGCGCTCTGATACATATGCCACAAGGAGTTGAACTGGGAGCCCTGGGCATGCCAGTCCATTCTCATTTGAACTCTCACCTATGTCATCACTTTCATAAATATAGAAGCAGTTGTTCTGTTCTTTTTTAACTTTTTGCCACCAAGGTTATCACTGGACCTCTGCACAATGAATCCTCCACTGCTCTTGGTGATCATTCCCCTTTCTTCCTTTCCTTCATCTCTTCCCCACCCCACCCCACCCCACCTAGTCTCTCTCGTTTTTTTTTTTTTTTTTCTGATAGAGACAGGAGTTGAGAGAGAAGGGGAAGATAGGTATGGAAAAAGACACCTGCAGTACTACTTCACTACTTGTGAAGCATACCCCCTGTAGGTGAGGCTCAGGGACTTGAACTGCACAGTTAAGGGGGGTATCCTTGCACATGGTAATGTGTGTAATCTGTAGGGTAAATCTCCACAAGGCCCCAAAGCAGTTGCTTCTTTTAGGGGATTTAGAAATGAAAAATTATGTAAAATTTCCCTTAAATAAAATTTCAGAATGTATGTCTTCCCCCCCCCATATACACACCCCAGTTCTTGTTTAATAATCTTTCCACTCCCCTTACTCATATTTATTTGTTTGTTTGTTTGTTTGTTTATTTCCACCAGGGTTATCACTGGGCCTCTGTGCTGGCACTATGAATCCACCACTTCCAGTGGCCATTTTTTTTCTCCTTTTTTTTTTTCCTTTTCAGTTTTTTAATTGGATAAGAAAGAGAGCAATTGAAAGGGGTTGGGGAGATAGACAGGGAGAAAGAAAGACAGTTGCTGACCTTCCCCACTCATGAAGCACCCCCCCTTGCAGGTGGGGAGCGGGAGCTCAAACACAGGTTCTTGTGCTTGGTAAATGTGTGTGCTTAACCAGGTGCACCACTGCCCCAACCCCCTCCCCCCATTCAGTTTTAAAGAAGAATAAAGCAAGGTGTGCTTGACTTTTAAAAGGTATACATGAGAGAATTGGGCAGTAGCGCAGTGGGTTAAGTGCATATGGTGCAAAGCGCAAGGACCAGTGCAAGGATCTTGGTTCGAGCCCCCGGTTCCCCACTTGCAGGGGTGTCACTTCACAAGCGGTGAAGCAGGTCTACAAGTGTTCTGCAGGTGTTTCTGTCCCTCTCTGTCTTCCTCTCCTCTCTCCATTTCTCTCTGTCCTATCTAACAATGATGACAACAATGAAACAACAAGGGCAACAAAAGGGAACAAATAAATAAATATTAAAAAAATTATACGTGACTTTTGTCAAAGTATACAATTAATTTTTAAAGAAACCTTTTGAGAAGAATTATTTTTGAGATGCCTTGAAGCAGCTCTACTTTGTGATTGATACCACACAGGAAGATTTTAATAGATTTAAAAAATTCATGCAAAAGATGTATTAAAAATAAATAATTGTGCTAATTAAAATTTGGACTTATGTTTACTTTGTATTTTAACTTACGTTGTAATATTTTATTTCTTAAAGTCTTCCAAAAAGTCTTCCTTGTCTTCAAAGTACTGTATACCTAGGAAGCGGCATCCAATTGTTATAGATAAAACTAAGTTTGAAGACTGGAGTAAAAGAGCATGGACAGATGTATTACTTCAGATATACAAGGTAAAGTTCTTATTCTAGATAACTGCTTGTATTTTGTTGATTCATATTAATAATATTTCAGTTAACACATAATGAAACTGAGTAAGCATCCACTGCCTAGTGCCAAGCATTGTTTCATCAGCTTTTGAAGGAACGGAAAGGCTCATTTCATGCCTTTCTAGTGTACAATGGATACAGGAGCCCTGCTCAAATGTATCAATCTACATCCATGGGTAGCAGAGTGGGGGCTGGAAAGATAGGAACTAGGTTCCGTGAAAAACTGGATGGAGCTTGAGGCCATCAGATCTTACTACCTCCTACATCATAGATGCATTTTCTTTGAATTTTTCTCTTAAAACAGTTTGTAACAGCTCTAACATGACTCATTTATCTGAAGATCAAGAAAAACAAGAATGGGGGAGTGAGTCTCTGATAATTTTCTTTTTACTTCCAAATTGAGTTTTAGCATATGAATTCCTCCTTACAAAACAGTTCTAGTAAGCAGAACATTGGGTGTCCAATTTCTCAAACCAATGTGCCAAGTTAGCTTTTACTTCAGGACCATGTCAGGTAACCCTCTCCCTTTGGAGCCATGGTTCTGTAAAAATAGAGTGGCTCAAGTAAGATGAACTATTTCTTTTTTATTTTTCATGAAACTGTCAGCAAATAAGTGATCTAGATAGAGTGGGGTATCTCTTCTCTCATGTATGATTCAGTTTCTCCGATAAGGAAAAACAAAGGCATAGAGAAGATAAGTAAATACATTTTAAAGCGATTACCCCCCAAAACACAGAATTTACATTTCACCTTTCATTAGACAAAATTTGGTGATATGATTACATCTACTTGTAAGGGAAGTTGTAAAATATGGTCTCTAAAGTGGGTAATTGATAGAAAGGATTAAATAGTGGATAGTAGTGAAAATTATAGTTTCTGTCACTGATACATAATGACTATTGCTATAAAATAATTCTGGAGAGATATTCAGTAGGAAGTAAGAAATTTATGAATAAGCAGGCATTGAGATTCAACAGTGTACTTACTTCATGCCAAGTTGTTTATGTGGTTAAATTAACATAGTTTAAATTATGTGTTCAAAACAAATTTAATTCATAAACCAGTATACTGTTTCAGTCCTGCGAGTTTTTTCCTAGGTTTTCAAATGTGACACTATAGATCTCACCCATTAAGACAAATGGATACTTTTGCTCTGTCCTCACAGATTGCAGTCACAGATAGGGTGAGTTGTAAGACATGGAGTTAAAATGTTGGAGAACTTAAAAAGAAACACCAAGTAGCTATCAAAAGGAAAGGGCCAACTAAAAGCTAAATAGTGGGTAGTATCAGTAAGACTCACATAACAAAATGCTTTTAGAATGTGATCTTGTTTAATCTTCATAACCAATTTAGACCTAAGGAAATTAAAGTTTAAAGGCATACATACTTGCCTCTAAGATAACTAGAATTGGGCCGTATTTCTCTGTCTTCTCTGCTGGGGCCTTGCATCACATGGCCCGCCTTTGCTGCCACCACTCAAGTCTACTCACTGGATAGTTCCTTTTGCATAATGTGTAACTTATTCCTTCTCCTACCCCTATCATCCTGCCCTGCCTTTCCTCCTGAATGTTAAAAAGAAAAATCCCAATTTTTTTTGAATAATTCCAAGAAAAATGTCTGAGATTATTTGTGACACAGGCATAGACCTAGGAAAAAGTACTTTTTCTTAATTATATTTTGCAGCCATCTATAATTCTACTCACTGTTAAAGAGACACTACTTCAAAACAAAAGAACAGCAAATTCTACATTTCATAGATAAACCAATCTTGGTGCATGAATTTTATTCATTAATTCATTTATAAATTCATTCATGTACACAAGTCATTCTTTAATTTGCCTTCTCCAACTTAAGTCTATGAATGTAGAAACCAAGTATCACTTGTAAATCTAGCAAGTAATAGAGTTAGTTACTGTCTCAGAGCCTCACCTCTCCAGAACCTACCCCACTAGGGAAAGATAGAAACAGGCTTAGGGTATGGATCGACCTGCCAATGCCCATATCCAACAGAGAAGCAATTATAGAAGCTAATCCTACCACTCCATATAGTATTTTGACCCATACTTCCAGAGGGGTAAATGTTAGGGGAAGAGGTGCTCTGAACTCCAACTCTATCAGGACCTGGAGAGAGAAGAAAAACAAACAAAAAACAAACAAACAAACAAAAAGACACTTGGACATAGTAGGTGTGATTTAGAAAGGAAGAAAAGGCAGGACCACAGAAAAAAAGGACAAATATGGAAAAATATAGAAATACTGGCCATATCTGTGATCTTGGGAGAACTAATGAAGTTTCCAGTGGAGGGAATGGGGACACAGAAATCTGGTAGTGTGAAAGGCGTGGAATTATACCCTTGTTATCTTATAATGTTGTAAATAAATATTAAATAACTAATACAAATTTAAATGTTACATAGTAGGTGTTCAATAAGTGTGTATTGAATGAATTTGTTCAACAACTCAGGGTTCATATAATATAAGTGATTTTACATAATCTCTTTCAAGGATTTTATTCCTGTGTATTTACAAGGAAATATAGCATGCTTTTGAAAGGTAATCCCAAAGAACTAAGGATGTGTGCAAATGGAGAGGAACCTCACTTTCCTATGTCATGGGCAAGTGGTTTCAGGAAGGAAAGCAATATAAACTCAGCCCTCAGAAATGACTTTGTTAGGTTGGAATGATAGATTGGAAAGAGTGCAGTTTATATGAAGGAGGTGGTTGACAAGTTTTACTGGTGAAGCAGGGCAATAGAATTCATCAAGACTAAGAGGAAATCATTATTAAAATGCCTAATGTTAGCTAGGGCATGGTCCAGTCTGTGGAGTAAGTACAGTATAGCTGTGGGTAAGAGGAGTGGATGATTCCAGTAAAAACGAGTCATGGTTGACTTCATGAGCCAAACTGAGGAGTCTGGACTTCATTGGTTTTAGCCTAAGGTCAGTACAGAGTAATTTAAGGATTTTAAGCACAAAGTTGACAGGATCTGCTTTGCATTTCTGAAGAAATCACTCTGGTACAGTATGGGAACTAGGGATGTATTTTAATGTCTGGTGCTGAGAATAATGGTGGTAGTAGAAAAGTCAGCATGGGGTAGCTTTCATAAAGATTAGAAGAAAGCAGGACTTAAGGAGTGACTAAATCTTTGGGGGTGAAGAAAGCAGAGGTCATGGATGATTTTTTTTTTTTGCTTGTGTGACAATAGAGTTTAATTCGTCACTGAAATATAAGACAAGATTGTATAACAGAACACAAAACACTGTATACCTGCTATGTTTTTTTTTCTCATTTACTCTTCAGATAGTTTCTGTTTGACTATTCAGATCTATCAAAAATGATCTCTATTTTTCAGGTTTTGGTATTATCACGGGTTGTACCATATAGTGGCAAAAATATACCTTTGATCCAAGCACAAAATTCACCAAAAGTCCAATCTCGTTTAACATCCAGTAATATATATTCTAAAAATGAAAGGACTCTACTTAGTTGGTTGAACACAAATTATGAGAATGGCCGACATATTATATGGGAAAACAGTGAAGGTGAGAAAATTTGTTATTCCTTTTAAGTGGTATAAATTATGAGAAAGTATAGAATGAGCCATGGAACCAGACTTCGAATGCATGGAATCTAAACCATACTTAGGAATTTACTCTGTTCTGCAAAAAGAAAGTTCCTTAGCAGCTTCAGTCTCCATTTCCTTACACATATAGTGGAAATAATAAAAGATGCTTCTTTATTTTCCTCCAGGGTTATTGCTGGAGCTCAGTGCCATCGCTATGAATCCATTGCGCCTGGTGTCTTTTTTTTTTTTTTGAATGGATAGAGAGAAAATTAGATTGGGAGAGAGACACCTGCAGACCTGTTTTACCACTTTTGAAGCATTTCTCTGCAGGTGGGGAACCCGGGGCTCGAACCCAGGTCTTTGCAAGGGTCCTTGTGCATAAGTTCTATGTGTGCTTAATTGGTGCGCCACCACCTGGGCCCCTTCTTCAATTTCTTTTTTTTAAAAAATATTTTTATTATCTTTATTTATTGGATAGAGACAGAAATCAAGAAAGAAGGGGGAGATAGAGAGGGAGAGAGACAGAGAGACACCTGAAGCCCTGCTTCACCACTTGCAAAGCTCTCCCCCTGCAGGTGGGAACTAGGGGGTCAAACCTGGGTCCTTGTGCACTGTAACATGTGTGCTCAACCAGGTGCACCACCACCTGGCCCCCCTTCAATTTACTTTTAAGAATAAATGATAAAAGTACATAGACATACTCTAGAACATATGTGTGTGTTTTGCTGGCATTTTCTCCTCTGAAATATACTGTTTAGCTGAGACTGCTCAAACTTTGTACATAATTTAGTTGCTATCAAGTGAAAACTAAAAAGCATTTTACTGGTCATTGTGGCAGTCATACTGGCTATCAGTAAATGTAGTATGTGTTGTGAATTTAGGGGTGGGGCAGTAGCTACATTAGGTACATGTACTGAGATAAGTGGGTATCATATATGGGCTGGCTCCTGTAGTTAGCAGCATTTGTTCTTCTGCCCTTGAGGAGTGTGGTTCTAACATTTTTACCTCAAGAATCTTTCAACTCTTTTTGAAAAAAGTTCTGATTTGTTTATTATTTCTGTTAATGTTTTTTCACTGATGAGTGATTTTTTTCACAACTTAGTAACAATTTTCTCTAGTAAATTATATATACTATCTTTAACGTCATTCCTTTTGGTTCTTTGTTTTAATTGCTACGTTTGATTGTTGATGGACATTTCCTCATTCTTTAACCACCTGGTGGCTTTGAAAATTACACAACATCTTATAAAATAAAAAGGAATTTCTAACAGGACTAACTACTTTCATTTGACTAGACTATCAAATGAAAACACATTTTTGAGCTCTGTTCTACAAATCTGTTGCTACTTAACTCATGCTTGTTTAACTTTTTTTATTAAACATATTTTTATTACCTTTATTTATTGGCTAGAGACAGCCAGGAATCAAGAGGGAGTGGGGAGATAGACAGAAAGACAGAGAAACACCTGCAGCACTGCTTCACCACTCGTAAAGCTTTCTCCCTGCAGGTGGGGACCAGGACTCGAAGCTGGGCCCTTGTGCTCCAAAAATATGGCTTTTTATTTTATTTTCTTTAGTGGAACAGAATTGTGTGTTTGGCAACAGTTACTTGTTGTTATGTACCATCTAAAGGTGTCTCTGGTCTTATTTTATAATAGTTTGTAAAAATAAACAATATTCAGTACACATTTGGGAGATTGTATTGGCTTTTTAATAATACTATCTATTCTTAAAAGTACTGTGATTCTGGGTCTTACATTTATACACATTGGTTGTTCCAAATGTATCTAATTTTCAACTTCATTAAACCAGAAAATGACAATTATTTACAGAGGACTTTATATTTTTCCAGAAATTACAAATTAGCCCTTTAATGTTTAGAATTAGATATTTATCTTTAGTATTGCAAGACTGAAGACTGAACTGCACACAAACAGTAGAAATGATATAATCTGACATTTTGAAGTTCTATCTAGAATTTTTAATTTCAAGTTTGTGACTGTCAGTCAATCTGCAGAAATCAAGATTAGTGTGAAGCTCAGCATTAAGTCCAGAGAAATGGTGAGCAGTCCAATATGAGAACAGAAAGTTAAACCATTTCCAAATGGATCAGCAGTGTGGTGCAATAAATCATGGTTAACTAAAGTGAAACCTCAGTCTCTTTGGAAATGGATCATGGAAACATTTATTAAAATTCAGATCGCACTTTTTCTTTCCATGTCCAACATGTGCAGCGTCACTACCTTCTATCCAAGGACCACTGGAAACACATCTATAGTTGAGCAAGTTTACTTAATGCTGATTATAATGAAGGTGACTGCACATTATGGGGAGCCAAAGACTATCTCAACCTGGCTATTAGACATTATAGTATTTGTACACTGGCTAGGCAAATTGGAGAAAAGGTTCAAGGAAGCCTTTATTTTACACAGTCAGAAAATGATATTTATTTGATAGAGTAACCTAGTGTGTCTTACCTGAATTAATTATATAGTAATACGTAGTGATTTCATATATTGTCCAGGAGGAAGGCATGTTTGTTGTCTTGTTTTTTAAGCAGGATTGTTAAATGAACTTCTTTTGTCTGATTTCATCACATAGACAGACTTACCTTTGTGTGATGTTGGTGTGCTATGAGACTATGTCTCATAAGAGAGTAACATGATCTTACTATGTTTATCAGCTCAGCCCCTGCAAGTACTGAAGCCCAGCAGATAGTACCAGTTCAAATTTCAAGGGCTGTTTTTATCTTTCCAGCTTAAATTATCAAATAGAAAGTATTATAAATTATGCTCGAGGGCCAGCTAAATAGCTCATTTGGATAGTGCCCTGCTTTGCCATGTGCGTGACCCAGGTTTGAGCTTGGCCTCCACTGTATTGAAGGAGCTTTGGTGCTGTGGTCTCTTTCAGTCTCTCCCTCTGCCTCTCTGTCTCTATCTTTTTTAAAAAATAACTATAGGGGAATTGGGCGATAGCACAGCGAGTTAAGCGCACATGGTGCGAAGTGCAAGGACCAGTGTAAGGATCCTGGTTCCAGCCCCCGGCAACTCACCTACAGGGGAGTCGCTTCACAGCCCATGAAGCAGGTCTGCAGGTGTCAAAAAATATATGCTTAAAGCATGGTTTCTGAAATGAGCAATCAGCATCTATAAACAGATAAATTATTTTAATGCATTTTAAGAACAATAATGAACTCTACTATTCCTTCACATTTACTATTTTAAATGATGAAAATCAAAGTCTGATTCCTAATAGCTTGTAATTCAACACTTTCTCCGTTGTGGCAGTGAAGAATAGGATCGTGTTTACTGGGTATTAAGCAATGTTGAGTCAGTATTCATTCACTCTGTATTGACTGCAGTCTTTAACATCAAAAGCCATGAAATCAGTACCAAGTTCTTTAAAAGTATATGAGGATTGATAATGTATCACAGAGAGAAAAAATATTTTGAGAGGAGAGTTGTTTTGAATGTTGACTTTGTTAAATATTCTTAAATTTATCACATATATTTTGTGTACAGTGCAGAGTTAATGTGTGTCTGTATCTATCTATCTATCTATCTATCTATCTATCTATCTATCTAATCTATCTATCTATCTATTGTAGGGACTTAAGGGGAAGGGATAGACAAAGAGAGAAAGAAAAAGAGACACCTGTAGCCCTGCTTCACAACTTGTGAATCTTCCCTCTTCTGCAGGTGGAGACCAGGCTTGAAAGTGGGTCCTTGCACATCGTAACAATTGAGCTCAACCAGTTTTCCCTCGTTTTCAAGTAAAACATCATCCTAAAAATTGTTATGAATCTAGGCCATTTTGGAAACTTAAAAATTAAATGTTACATTAAAATTGGCAGTAATTTCTGCTATTTAAATTCTCCTTCCTCTGTACCATAGGACAGTCTGGCAGATGTTTAGTGAATATTGGGTTATCAGAAAAGTATGATGTATTTTTACTTTTCTGATAACCCAATATTTGGATACATTTACATTTTTTATCCGTTTCAGTGCAGTATTTATTTTTGTAACTGAGCATTCCTTTTATTATTCCTCCATATTGTATTTTTTATATTTAGTTTGGATTTGTAAATCTCCAACACTTTCCACATACTCAGCATACATGTAAAGAAATTTCTGTGTCAAACAGGAAAACTGGCACTAAATGTTTGGAAGTACAAATAATCCTATGCCTCCTCCTGGGCTTTCCTACTCATGTTAATGAGCATTGATCAAACTTTTGAAATCAAAGGCAATCAACAGAATGAGTTATTTTGAAATAAGTTTTTACCCTATTAATTTAAAGTTAAAGTATTCTTCAAAGTGACTGAGAAATGAAGAAGAAAGGTTGTGGTTGCTTATAAAATTCATTTTTTCCCTTTTCTACTCTAAGATAATTTTTCTTTGTTTATTCTTCAAATTTCCATAAGATATTTTAGAAAAGTGTAACTGTTCTTAAGTAAATCTTAAATTTTCCACCCCCCTTTCTTAAACAGGTATTATTCCTCCTGAGAAATGGATACTTAATTTTGACCGTGACCTTTCAGATGGCCTTGTTTTGGCAGCACAGTTGGGAGTTTATTGCCCATATTTGGTAAATGTCATTTTATTCAGGATAATGTCTTCTGTTAATTGAAAGAGGCTGGTACTTAAAAATTAATTAATATTTTTTCTGTAAACTAATTTTTAAAATGTTTTAAATAACAACTAGATCTGAATGACTGTCTTTTATCATTCTATGTCAATTCCAATAATCTACTGACAAAAGTTTGTTAAATTACTTTATTTATTGAACTGCAGAGAACCATTTAAAGACAATGATTGCCATACCTTACCAAAAAGTTTGATATCTTTTTCAGAATGATTCTTTTTTTATCGATATGTATACACAACCAACACGTTTTGAACATTATACACACAATTGTTTGATTATAGTCAGTGCTCTTCAGGAAATTGGCTTTGAGATGGATATACAAGTAAGTGATTTCGTCTTGCATATTCTATAAATACTTAAGAGTTTCTTTCCTTTATAGCTTTATTAAAGTTTTTGATGAGATTGTATGCTATTATTCTTTGAGTGCACAACATGATAGTTTAATATATGTGTATACAATGTGGAATAAGTACTGCAATGAACACAACTGTTAATTTCTTATGGGACAGCTAAAAGCTTCTCTCCTAGAAAATTTCAAGCATATAGTTCAGCATTAGAGCTCTAATGACCACAGTTTACATCCTCAGAGCATATTCATCTTAATAGCTAAGTTTGTACCCTTTGAATGCCATGTTCCAATTCCACATATTTTATTCTCTGGAAATCACCATACTCTGATTCTATGAGTTTTACATCATTAGCTTTCACATATTAGTGAAATTGTCTAGTATTTGTCTGTGTGACTTAACTGCTTAGCATAATGTCCTCTAGATTCATCCATATTGTCGCTGATGGTAGAATTTCTTTCTTTTCATTACTAAGTAGTATTTAATTATAAATAAATACCACATTTTCTTTATTAATAGTCACTTGTTTCCTATCTTGGCTATTGTGAGTAGTGTTGCAATTGAAAATAGGAATGCAGGTATTTGTAAGATACTGTTTTCATTTCCTTTATCTCAAATGTTTTCCAACAGCCATCAATCATTTATCTAGTTTATCAGCATAATTTCTTTTTTTGTCTTGTAATTTTTGTGCTCTGGGGAAAGAATATCCCCAAACCACCTCCTGTCTGATCTGCCTGAATTGTTGCTCTTAAGCTAGTCTTTGTTTAAATTTTAGGTCCCTCACCCCAGCACTCAGTATTTTCTCCCACTGCTTACCCCTTCTGAACATAAGCATTATTCATTTGTACTTGTTCCTCAAATAAATGCCATGCTTCCCCATATCCTTCCCCTATAATTCTTTGCCTTTCTGATAGAACATGTCCTTTCCCTCATACCAAACGCATTAAAAAAAAAAAAACAAGTTCTTCAAGGCTATCTCATGTGCAACATCCTACACAGGCTCTGGTTTAAAATCTCTTATCATCTTTCATCTCAGAATTTTTTTCTTTCTTTTTTATGGTTTAGTATATTACTTTAAATGAGGGATAATAGGTTAGTCACATGACTGTTAACTAACTATTCTGGAACCTATGGAGCTGTGAAGTATGAAAAGTTGGCATCATTGAAGTCATTCTAAAATAGAGCCAGAGGGGTTGGAAGATAACACAACTGGTAGGACACATACCTTGTCATGCGTAAGGCCTTGGGTTCAAGCCTTGGCAACACATGAGAGCACCCCAGCCCCTGTGGTCAACTCGATGAGTCGTGAGGGGTGATGTGGTGTCTCTCCATTGCGATCTAAAATTAAAAGGATAAATAAAATCAGGCTAGGATCAATACACATGTTGAAGAAAAAAGAAAAAAAAAAAACCTCAGAGAAAGCTACTGCTTTACAAGGCCAAATCCCTGACTATCTAAACCACTAACACTCTAAGAAGCCAACAATATATTAACATAAATTCCAGATTAAAAGAATGGATGAAGTGAACTTTTACTGCTTTTACCTTATGATTTATCATCTCCTGCTATCTCATTATTTTTTCTCTGTAAATGCCCCCAGCTTGGATCCCTTCTTAGGATTTACTGTAATTTTTACCTTAATCTGAGAACTTTGAATTGAATTTTTTTCTTTTCTTTTCTTTTCTTCTGTTATTATTATTTGAATTGAATTTGTCTGCTATTCCCAATTAAACACAATTCAATTGACCCACTAACCTTATAGTTCTTTTGTTGGAGGTTAACAGACATCCAATCCATATTTGAATAATTTGGTTGAACCCTTGTTTCACAGCAGTGTTTTGTTTGCTGTGCCTGCATTTCAGTGTTATTGTCAATCAGTAACATTAAAAACATTTTTTTAAGTGTTACATGGTTAGTGCTGTGTTTTGCCATGTGTGTAACCTAGGTTTTAGCCTACTCCCCACTGCATAGAACTTCACTGGTATAGTTTCTCCCTCCACACACCCCCTACCCCCTCTCTCTCTGCTTCTCAGTCCATCTGGAAAATACTGAACCAGAATTATGAAACCCAGGACAAGACAAAAAAGTAATTAAGGAGTTAAATAATTGATGTACTATGCTTTTTTTTTGTGCATTTTACTTATATAGTCTCTAAATTTTGCTTCTCTTTTTTTTGAAACCAGGCTAGTGATATCTATAAACCTAATCCAATTCTGATGCTCATGCTATGTGTTTACATGTATGAAAGGTTGCCTACATATCTCCCGAAGAAGGTGGTGTCTTTTTCTTGTAATCTGCATGAGACTGTGCCAGAACAGGTAAAGCTATATTTGAGGTCAAAATACACATGAAATTAAATACTTATGAGGGTTTTAAAAATATTGATATTTCTTTCCAAGCCTAAAATTAACAAAATTATCATTATGAAATAATAAGCCTTGGCAGTTATTACTCCTTGTAAATCAAAAGTACAGATGAGTGAAAAGAATCAATTTTGCTTAATAATATTCACCACCTACAATGAAAGGATATATCCTTTCCATGAAGAATGAACCTTGGGAAGATAGAAAATAAAAGTTAAGCATTTTGAAGAGTAAGTTGTTTCAGGAGACTTGAGATCCATTTCAGGTACAAGAACACTAACAACATAAGTGGAAACTGTGATCTATATATGTTTGGCTTTCCTTTCAAGAGAAATTTGGACATCCAGATGGCCTTTATCTAAATAAGGATATAGAAAGAGAATAATGAAAGTGTTCCTGTCCAGGGTCGCCTAATTCCCACTAGAGAGCTTAATATAGGTTGAAGCTTCTAAATGTATAACACTAGATTTTCAATTTGTGGAAAAAAAATGAAATTTAAGATCCTGTGGTAGTAACCAAAACTATCAATATGTCCGTGTTTTTTTAAGTTTTATCTTTGAGAAATTTCTTGCCAGGGACTGTTGATTTCATTTTTTCCCCAAACAATGTGTTTTATATTACATTTCTGGAATAACTTCTAGCATACAGTTTTTTTGTTTTTTTTCTTTTATTTATTTCCTTTTTGTTACCCTTGTTTTTATTGTTGTTGTAGTTATTGTTGTTGATGTCATTGTTTTTGGATAGGACAGAGAGAAATGGAGGGAGGAGGGGGAGACAGAGAGGGGGAGAGCAAGACAGACACCTGCAGACCTACTTCACCGCCTGTGAAGCGACTCCCCTGCAGGTGGGGAGCTGGGGGCTCGAACCGGGATTCTCATCCCTGTCCTTGTGCTTTGTGCCACATGCACTTAACCCACTGAGCTACTGCCCAACTCCCAGCATACGGTTTTAAATGGCTTATATTTAAGATTATTCCTTTATAGTTTTCATAAACTCTTTACCAGTTAGATCTCTTCTTCTTTCCTTATTACTCTATAAACTGATAGAATATTTTATGAAAATATCACTACTTTGCCTTTTTGGATAACCATGTGTGTCCCTTTTCTCAGGTTAGTCCGCATATTCCTCTGCATATTTAGTTGTAGGTAGTATGAGAGGTATACTGTATACTTCCCATGAAAGATGCATTCATATTTGGTCTTTGAAGCATGTGTCCTCGCCTCGTCAACTTTGTTTTGTAATTTTCACCTCTCAAGAAAATAAGTTGTAGCCTCTGTGACAGTAGGAGTGATGGTTGGTAAAAACTGGAGGAAAATCCAGGTTCTTCTCTCAGTGTGAAGGGCTCATTTTAAAGACAAGAAAGTTACTTCTGATGTTTGTTAGTATATACTGAAATCTGATCCTGTTTGCTTTATCATTTTTGCTCTTTATTGCCAGAAAAGGAGATAAATTCCTTTTTTTTTTAACACCACTTAATTTGATAATTACCTGCCAACATTGATACCCAAGGGCTTACCTACCAACATTGATACTCAAAGGCTTAAGATACTACCTAGTGGGAGTCAGGCAGTAGCGCAGTGGATTAAGTGCACGTAGCACAAAGCGCAAGGACCCACATAAGGATCCTGGTTTGAGCCCCCAGCTCCCCACCTGCAGGGGAGTCGCTTCACAGGTGGTGAAGCACGTTTGCAGGTGTCTATCTTTCTCTTCCCCTCTCTGTCTTCCCCATCTCTCTCCATTTCTCTCTGTCCTATCCAATAACGATGACATTAATAACTACAACAATAGAACAACAAGGGCAACAAAAGATAATGAATAAATAAATAAATATGTTCTTTTAAAAAAGAATCCAAGATACTAACTAGCATAGAACAGTACCTCTCTTAGAGTATATTTTAACTTAAAGTAAAATTTACAAAGAGTAAGAAGTGTTTTTCTTAAGTCTGAAGAAGATAAGGCTGAATTCAAGTAAGCAGTGATATATTACAATATTATTTACTACTAATTCTCTAACTTTGCCTCCATGTTCAGATTTCAATGTGTAATTCAGTAGATACTATTTTTCAAAGTAAATAATGCAAACTAATTTTAAGCATAGATTTTAAATATAACATTAAAAACAAAATTAAAAAGATTCATAGTGAAGTAGGTGGTTTAGTGATTAAGAGTGCAAGACTTCCTCTACATGAGATTCTGGGTTCAATTCCTGTCACTGCATGTGCTGAAGCAATGTTCTGGTTGGTCCTTCTCTCTCAAAAAATAAATATTTTAAAACAAGTCATATTAAAATGCAAAAATTTCCTCCGCATTTTACTCTTTAGTAGAAATAATTCTTTCAGATTATATATATATGATTAATCATAAATTTAGATATAGCTGAAAAATTAAATGCTTATTACATAAAGCTTTGATTTTTAGATTTATCTAAGAAAATTTCTGATCTACAAATTACTGAGAATATTTGACTTAGTTTGTTCCTATGTGTCAGTACCATCAATGGCAATGCCTATGCCATAGAATGACATATTTATCAAACCCCCCATTTTTATTGCCACCAAGGTTATCACTGGGGCTCAGTGCATACACAATCTACTGGTAGCCAGTTTTAGTTACCCCTTCTTTTTTTTCTTTTTCTTTCTTTTAAAATTTTGGATGAGAGAAAAATTAAGAGGTGAGGAGGAGAGAGGGAGGGAGAAAGAGACACCTGTAACACTGCTTCACTGCTCATGAATGTTCCGACTGTAGGTGGGAACCAATGACTAGAACCAGGGTCCTTGTGGATGGTAAAGCCTGTGCTCTACTGGATGCACCACTGCCCAACCCCTTTATCAACCTTTTCAGTCCTCCATAATAAAGAAAACATCTCAAGAGATATCTAATATAACTGAAAAAAAAAGGAATTCTATAGTTATATGCCATTAATTGAAATATAGGATCATGGAAACGTTAAAAAAAGTTTCTGTGAATAAAACGCTATCAGTGATTCCATGAGTCAGGCTGGGCTGCCTGCCTGTCTGCCTTCCTTCCTTTCCCGTTACTGGGACTTCACTGTGAGCTGACGTTTGACTTTTTCACCTACATTGAGACAGAGACAGACAAAGGAAGAAAGGAAAAGATAACAAAGTACTGAAATATCCCCCAGTACTAGAGGTGTGGGCTGGAAACTGGTACGTGTACATGGGAAAGCAAATGCTTTCTTTCCTAAATGAGATATCTGCTGACCCAGGCCAACTTTTTCATTCTTTCTGCTTCAAGGAGAGAATACAGAGAGGGAGAGACAGAGCACTGGAGCTTCTCCTGGTGTCATGGCACTCCCTGTGGTATTAGGATTTGAACCTAGATTGTAGATTGTACTCAGTGAGCTATCTCTTGGCCTTTATATTAGATGTATTTTAATTCATGATTTCATTTATTATCTCTTCTTCAATATAGATTATACTGACAAATCCAAGCTTAAGAAGTGTAGTATATAATGCTTCAATTATTGGAAGAGATGCTTCAAACTTCTTTCTTTCCCAACATGGGCACACTATAACAATTTCTCCAAAGTGAGTATTTTAAAATTTCAATGCATTGAACATAGCAACTATAGACATTGAATTATGAAAGAGTGACCTGAATTTTATTAATATATATATGCTTTTATTCTCATATATATAGAGAGATTTTCACTCAGATATAAACTATTCACATATTGCTGAGATTTCTCACCAATTTTGTTAAATATACCAGCACAAAATGTCAATCTCTTGTGTATTTCTTTCACTCTATTTTGCATACATATTGACCATAAACTGTATGTTGTTTATTTATGAACTGCATTTCTGGTTCTTGTAGGAAAATTGGAACCAATGTATCACACACACACACACATTTTCTGAGTATAAAAGCATTACGTGTTTATTATAGAAAATTATATAGGGGCAAAGGTAGATAGCATAATGGATATGCAAACCATCTGTCATGCCTGAGCCTCCGAAGTCCAAGGTTTAGTCCCCATACCACCATAAGCCAGAGCTGATCAGTGCTCTGGTTAAAAATAATAATAATTTTGTATGGCCAGGCTGTAGCACAGCAGGTTAAGCACACATGGCACGAACTGCAAGGACCAGAGTAAGGATCCCGGTTCGAGCCCCCTGCTCTCCACCTGCAGGGGGGTCGCTTCACAAGCGGTGAAGCAGATCTACAGGTGTCTGTCTCTCTCCCTCTCTATCTTCCCCTCCTCTCTCGATTTCTCTCTTTCCTGTCCCAACAACAACGATAGCAGTAACAACAGTAATAATAACAACGATAAACAACGAGGGCAACAAAAGGGAAAAAAATAGCCTCCAGGAGCAGTGGATTCATAGAGCAGGCACCAAGTCCCAGCAATAACCTTGGAAGCAAATAATAATAATAATAATAAATTTAATTAAAGAAAATTTAGAAAGTATGAACAAAAATAAAAAGCTTATCATCTTACTTCAGAGATGCTCCCAATGTTTCCATTTCTCTTTCACTTCACTGTTTATGGATGGGTGGATAGATGGGTAAAAGAATGGACAGTTAGTAAATAGACGGGCATAAACTTCTATCTCATTTTTATTGAGTCTTATTTTTATCTGATTCTGTTATCATTATACTTGTTTAATATTTCTACAATAATATACTAGCAGTACTATATATGTTATATACTATAGTGTTTCTACTATTTCAATTTAATACTAATGTCCCACTCTAAAATATGTGAGAAATACAAATTAGGCTTCTAGAAAATAGTCTTATAAATTTATGAGTATAATAAATGACTTCCCAAATCACCAGATCTTATTTCATATGCCAACAGAAGTTAAATGAATGGAAATAATCGTACTATATAATACAAAAATGATACATGTTTAGCAGTGTCACTCTCACAAAAGTTGGCAAATTTGAAAACCTCTAATGGACCTTAACTAGTCTTAAATTTAATCCTTGCTTTGGTGTTCAGTTATTATTTTTTTTCTTAATACAAGTGACAGATACTAATTTCTGTTTATTTTTTCCCTGTTAACTATACATTAACATGAGTTACTTTGTACATGATAGTCTTTACTGCTTCTAGTATCTCAAGCTCAGAAATTATTGGAAATGAGTTCTCTTTTAATAGTATTTCTTAAAAATCCGGTTGCAGTCATGCCCTCAGCTTGTCCTTCACCTGTGTTCATTTTCTTCACTTATTGCTACATGCTAAAGTAGTATATAATTTATAAGTCTGAAAATTTGTGGTTGAGAGTATATTCAAACTGAATATTAGAAAAAGTAGTGTGTCTACAGTATAAATTAAATACTAATATTCTTTGTATAAATAACCCACGTATTTTCTAAGTTATACTTCTTTCATGTTTGTTACAGAATAAGACTTTTGTTGTTCTTGGGTTTTTATTCTTTTCATTTTTTTTCTCTGTGTGTTAACAAAACAAGTGACAGGACTAAGAATTATCCAAAATAACCTAGAATTTTACACAAAACATGTATTTTTCACACAAAATAGTATATATTTCACACAAAATACACATGATTTCCTACAACTAGTTATTAGAAAATCCGTTATTTGGTATATCCTACAAGCATTTGAAAGCTAACTTTTCACTTTCCAGACTGGATCAGGATATCAATAAATGTATTTGTAGGTTTTCTAAGAACTGCAGCAGCCTTTACATTAGTATAGGAGAACACCAGAGTGTAGACCCTGGTCAGATGGTCTACACTGAATAGATGCTTGTTATTTATTTAGTTTCAATAAAATATTTTCTCTTTTTATTAAATAGAAACAAAGTTGATATCACTGTAAAATTCAACGGTCGCTTTCTCCACCCTGCTGAAGCTTTATTGCTATTAATTTCAAAAGCTGAAAATAAAATTGGAGGTATTACAATGGCTTTCGCTCTTAGAGGTGAAATTAACAATTTTAACAACTATGTAAGTAACTTTTACTTATTTTATATGTTTTTGCTTCTCTTCTGAGTTCATGGAGTGGCTCAAGCATGGTTGCTCTTCCACGTTTTATCACTCTGCAGCACTGTTTCTTTGAGATTACATGTGTGTACAGATACACAGATGTACACATATAACATTTGTACAACTTAGCTTCTGTATCTGTGATAGTCTTTCTATGATAGTTTTTCTGTATAAATAATGCTTCGGTTTTATAATAGAAGTTGAAAGACAAGTATTGAACGCTACATTATGGTTAGATTTTTAGGACTGCAATTGTTCTTTTGATCTAAGGAATCCTTCTTTATATACCTGAGAGTTTATTTGCCCTTCTGCCTCAGAGACTTGTGATTGAAGATAAAGTATACCTGAGCTTGTGTCTGTGTTCTTCTTTGAATTGAAAGTTGGTGGTTTACACAGGAAAGGAATAGTTTCTCTTCTTTGATAGAAACATTCATCAGTTTGTCCTGAGTGTCCTATGGATCAGATCCATTGTAAAGATAAAACTATGACTGACATTTCTTGTGAAGTGACAATGTTCCAGAGTTCTATTTATATCTTAGAGGAAGGAAAAGACTCAAGTCTCTATAAAATATTTGTGACATTGCTATGATTGATTTTTGTAGCTATTATTCTGTTAACTATTTATATTTTGGATGTATGATGACAGACACATTTGTTATGTTGGCAGTGTTCCATATTTTCTAGATGATATTAGACATTCAAAAGTAGGTGTGATAGAGTAACTCTTATGATGGTCAGTTGTATGAAGAGAGCATTAAGATGCTTACATCGGGGGCAAAGGGTAGATCGCATAATGGTTATGTAAAGAGACTCGACTCTCATGCCTGAGGTTCCAAAGTCCCAGGTTCAGTCCATCCCCCATCTCCACCCCCACCCCCAACACATACACCATCAACCAGAGCTGAGAAGTGCTCTGGTTAAAAAAAAAAAAAAAAAAAAAAAAAAGCTTATATAAGCAGACTTTCTATTTGATAATATGTTATGGAACAGGAACAAACATTAAATTGTTACAAAAATGTATGTTGTGATCAGTTGATTTCTTCCTCCTGGATAATGAACTCTTTACCCTTCCCAACCTTCTTATATAACTTTTGAAACAAGACACTGTTTTTCCACATGTGGCTAAGCAACATGGTTAATTTAGGCCTGATATTACTCTGACATCTAGAACTCATGTATTCCTATTTACTTCTTTTTTTAAAAGTATTTATTGGGTAGAGACAGAGAGAAATAGAGAGGGGGAAAGAGAGATAAAAGAGAGAGGCCGAGACCTGCAGCACTACTTCACCACTTGTGAAACTTCCTCCAAGAAGGTGGGAACTGGAACTTAAACCCGGGTCCTTGTGCATGGTAACTTGTGCTCTCAACAGTGTGCACCACAATCTGTCCCACAGTTTACTTTTCTACTTTCCCATACATGATCTTAAGTCACTAGAAAGTTAATTGGATAACAATAGGGAAATAAAACATGATTAGGAATATTTCTCAATGTTCTTACCCTTAATTCTTTTCTTTTCTTTTCTTTTTTCCCCTTAATTCTTTTCTTAATAAATTTTCTTAACACAAAAAAGGATTAGGAGCAGTCTAAAAATGTAGAATTTTTTTTCTTCAATGGAAGTCCTTTGGGTGGTGAATTTTAATTTTCTTGATGGCAAAGAGAGACTTGAGTTCGTGGTGGGAGTACTGGGAAGTAAGTCTGTAACCAGTGTGTCAACAAATGCCACATAAATCAGTATTTCTCCAATAAAATAATAAGAAAGCGTGGTCCAGGAGATGGTGCAGTAGATAAAGCATTGGACTCTCAAGCATGAGTTCCCGAGTTTGATACCCAGCAACACATGTACTGGAGTGATGTCTGATTCTTTTACTAGCTCTCCTCCTATCTTTCTCAATCACACATACATATATACATGCATATCACTGCCACTTCTTTGTATATACATATGATTGATTTATTTGTAAATATGAAATAGTACTCAGTCATTAACCATACCAATTTAAGGAAATCACTTTGGGAGACACCATTGTAACAAACAGTTCAGTTAAAAGCACAGTGCTATGTACCAGTTGCAGTGGAAAGCCAATTGTATCCTTTCCCTTCCAAGTTTCAACAGTATGATGTGTGTAGGAAAAGGAGAATTCAAGAAATTAATATCATTCTGATATTTAAGTGGAAAGTTTTCTATATGAAATTTATATTTTATAATTTAAGATATTATTTTTGTTACTACCATATAATATGTTTAATTTTTTCTTTTTGCTTTAGGAGATTATAAACTGCAAAAGTCCATGTTATAGATGGAAGGAAATCTCTTTGAAGGTTACAAATCCTTTTAATGTTGCTGGTCACTTCAAGTAAGTTATTGTTTTGCTGTGAATTCATTGCAGTTAACCATCTACAGTTTTAAGGGAAAGAAATGTGTTACTTTTTCCAATATGAATCACTTTGAGGAGAAATTTTATCTACTTATGTTGCTATAAGTTTGAAAACATCATATGACAGAAATGAAAAAATAATGAAGGTGACTCAATTCTCCTTGAAATGCTTTTTGAGCTATACAAATATAAGGCTGAAACTACCACATTTATAATAGTTGTGTCTATAAACTTTCTGCTTGTTGAGATTCACTACTTCAATTTTTGAAAATTTATAATCTACATACTTTTTTAACTTCTAGCTTTATCCTCTGGTAGAGTACACATGATCACACATACAGGGACCTGGCTTTGTGTTCTGGGCCGCCATGTGGCCTGCAAGGGTGAATTTTCATGAGTGCAGAGCAGTGCTATGGCATCTCTTCTGTGTCTCTGTCTCTTACCCTCTATCTAGAAAAAATGAAAATGATGACCATTGGGACTGGTGGAGCTGTATAGGCGTCAAACCCCAATGATAACCCTTGGTGGCAAAAAAAAAAAAAAGAAAGAAATATTGAAACTGATTCAGGCAAAAAAAAATTAAGGCATCATGATCTATTATTACTGCACATTGAGCATGTCTTTGTAAATTTTAAATGTAACAGCAAAATAGATTTAAAATGAAAAGGTGATTAAAATATTGAAGTATTATTTAAGGCTACAGTAGAAAAATATCTTCAAAAGACCTATACTGAGGAAGATGGACAGCAGTACTTTAGTACTGCTTAAATGATGAGTTTGGCTTCACCAGACTTACCCATCAGATCCTCATAGAAATATTTGTGTTGAGATTGGAAGTTGTGCATGCTTATAACTTCAGTATTTGTTAATCATAATTTTAACTACTTCTAGGATTTGGTTAGTTTCTTCTTTATAATTTTTAATTTTTTTTTTAACAAAGAGTCAGAAAGAGTGAAAGAGAACACAGTACCAAAGCTTCCTCCAGTGTGGTAGGGGCCAGGCAAGAACCCGGGTTGCCTACATGCCAAAGCTGCACACCATCCAAGTGAACTTTTCACCAGCCTTACATCACCTCTTATTAACATCACTTATTGTTGACAAAAAAAAAACACATTTGCTTAGTTCATAGTTTCCATTTCACTACAGTTCACCCTCTGCTTAAATTTGTTAGTATTTAGTGGTGATATTATGCCTTGTAAACATCAGAGATATCCAGTTAAGACAAAGAGACTGAAACATTAAGATAAATGAATATATTATATTTTAGTTTGTATATATATATATACAAACTAAAATATTTGAAGAATTTTTATCACTCCATTGCTTTTCATTGTAAAGCAAGTATTGTGAAAACTTAATAATTGTTGCATAATGAGAGATTTCTTTTAACAAATGTAGAGTTTGGGTAAATCTACTTAAAAATATTATATAGATTCTGTTCAATTCTCCAGATAAAACTAGGCATTCCTGACATGACTCTTCATGAAATTTTTTACCTGCTACTAGAAAATCATTTCCACACTATCCTCCTATTATAATGTAGGAAACCTAAAGCAGATGATAACATATTCATGTTTGTAATTTCCAGCATCTAGTCTCACATTGAATACATTGTAGAGTTTATAATTGCTTCTTGAATGAGTTTCATATTCATTTTATACTGAATATCAGCATGATTCCAGAACATGGTCTAATTATTTTAATGTTCTTATTAACTTTATACCAGCATCTGAGTCTACCCCTAAATGAAACATTTATTTTGTATAGTCCTGAATGAAACATTTCTTTCTTTCTTGGGAGTGGGAGAAATGAGTCAAATATTGATTTTTTTTATTGTCACCAAGGCTATCATTGGGGCTCAGTACCAGCACTGCAGATTGTTCCCATGGGCATTTTTTCCTTCGTTCCTTCTTTCCTTCCCTTCCTTCCCTTGCTTCCCTTCCTTCCCTTGCTTCCCTTGCTTCCCTTGCTTCCCTTGCTTCCCTTCCTTCCCTTGCTTCCCTTGCTTCCCTTCCTTCCCTTCCTTCCCTTGCTTCCCTTGCTTCCCTTCCTTCCCTTGCTTCCCTTCCTTCCCTTCCTTCCCTTGCTTCCATTGCTTCCCTTCCTTCCCTTGCTTCCCTTCCTTCCCTTGCTTCCCTTCCTTCCCTTGCTTCCCTTCCTTCCCTTGCTTCCCTTCCTTCCCTTGCTTCCCTTCCTTCCCTTGCTTCCCTTCCTTCCCTTGCTTCCCTTCCTTCCCTTCCTTCCCTTGCTTCCCTTCCTTCCCTTGCTTCCCTTCCTTCCCTTCCTTCCCTTGCTTCCCTTCCTTCCCTTCCTTCCCTTGCTTCCCTTCCTTCCCTTCCTTCCCTTGCTTCCCTTGCTTCCCTTGCTTCCCTTCCTTCCCTTGCTTCCCTTCCTTCCCTTCCTTCCCTTGCTTCCCTTCCTTCCCTTCCTTCCCTTGCTTCCCTTGCTTCCCTTCCTTCCCTTGCTTCCCTTGCTTCCCTTCCTTCCCTTGCTTCCCTTCCTTCCCTTCCTCTCTTTCCTCTCTTTCTTTCCTTTCTGTTTTATTGGATAGGACAGAAAGAAATTGAGGGGGTGGGGGGAGAAATGGAGAGGAAGAGGGAGAGAGAAAGATACCTACAGACCGCCTGTGAAGAGACTCCCCTTGCAGGTGGGGAGCTGGACTTGAACACAGGTCCTTGCACATGATAATAGATGTTCTTAACTGAGTGTAACACTGCCCAGATCCAAATATTACAATTTTTATAGTTTTAAAGTATAATTCAGACAATTTAGAAAATACTCTAAAATTCTTTGCTATGATAATTCAAGTAATCTTTCCTTTTAAATAATTATATATATATATATATATATATATATATATATATATATATATATATATTCCCACTCCTGATATTTGTCTGCCTGCCTGTTTACCTGCTTCCTTCCTGCCTGCCTGCCTTCCTGCCTTCCTGCCTTCCTGCCTTCCTCCCTTCCTCCCTTTCTTTCTTCCTTTTCTTAGCACTATATAGCTCTGGTTTATGATGTCATCAGGAGTTGAACCTGAGACTTCATAGCCTCACTCATGAAAGTTTTGCCTAACCATTATGCTATCTTCCCTGTCCTGCCTTTTAAAAAAATGTGTGTGTATTTGAGTTACAAAATAAGAATGTATTATTTTCACTTATAATTTACTATGATTCAAAATATATTTTACGTATGATGAAAAACAGTAAAGGAAGAATGTTTTATGATAATCAGGATTTTGTTGTGTTGGAAATCAAGCTAATTTTTTCCTTATTTTAGTGTCATTTTGGTGGAATCCTCAACATTCATTTCTTCGCCCTCTCAAATAATTGAATCAGAACAATACCTGAGCCAGGTGTATCAAGGGTAAATGTCTCTTTATTTTATGCCATTAAGTACCTCCCCCCATATCTAGATAAATTAGCATTCAAATAAATGTGTTATATAATATGTAATCTTCATGTATTTGAAAATTGTAAGAGAGCTATAATCTAGTTTGGGAGCTAAAATTCTTTAGTGTTCCATCATTGTAGATATTGCTCATTATTTATACAGTGTTCTTTTATTTGTTTGTGTGCATGTGTTCATGGTCTTTCTTCCTACTGATCAAATTATAATTTTTTTTGTAAAGTAGGGGCCTCACACCTAAGTGATTTCATGCTCCTGGGCTGTCTTAGCATTCAGAGAGAGGAAATGTACATCTTGATGCTACCTCTTAGTATCAGCGTTTTAATCATGTTTCCTCTTCAGTAGTTTCAACAATAATCATGTACATCTAGGAAAATGATAGCATGAACTAAGGTGCAGGAAGTTGCAAAAATATGATTGCTTTTTTGCTCTGTTGCTGGGTTATGCAAGGGACTGATTTTGTAAACAAGTAGGATTTATTGCTGAATTTCTAGACTTAAGAATATTAATCAGGTAAAATGGAATTTTCCTGAGAAATTATTTTATTGCTTTCTGATGTCTCTGAATTAATCATGATTGTCATTAGATTTATGTACAATTTGATATAATTTCCTAGGTCTCCTCTTATTTTTTTCTATTATTACTAGAAACATAAACTCAATTATTCTATATTTGAGAATATCCTTTGAGGATGAACAAAGTATTTGATTCATTCAAAAGGCACTTTCACTATCTGTTCTCCAATAAAATAGAGGATAAAAAAGAGACAATGTGGGAGTCGGGCGGTAGCGCAGCGAGCTAAGCGCACGTGGCGCAAAGCACAAGGACCTGCGTAAGGAGCCCGGTTCAAGCCCCTGGCTCCCCACCTGCAGGGGAGTCTCTTCACAGGCGGTGAAGCAGGTCTGCAGGTGTCTGTCTTTCTCTCCCCCTCTCTGTCTTCCCCTTCCTCTCTCCATTTCTCTCTGTCCTATCCAACAACAACAATGACATCAATAACAACAATAATAACTACAACAATAAAACAACAAGAGCAACAAAAGGAAATAAATAAAAAAATATTTTTTTAAAAAGAGACAATGTCTAAATTGGTCAGCTTTTTTATTCACAGAAAAAAAGAGAAAAAAAACCACGACTGAAGGGTTACTTGCAATACATTGCAAGTATTGAACAAATTGGGTTTGGGGAATATTAGAGAAGTTTAATCTGGTGTTCTTATTGTAGTTCCATTATCCATGAGACAGGGGTGAAATCATATGAATAGAAATAAACATTCTTTGTTTTCTTTCCTCTTTATGCATTATTTCCGTTATAAATGTCAAAAAAAGACATATTGTGCTTATAAAAGCCATAGATTAAGGTATCTATCAAATGCTTAAATTGCATAAAATTGAAAGTGTCTTTTTATTAGTTACTACAAAAAGTGCTAACCAGAATGCCTGAGTAAAGCACAGAGTAATTACAAGGTATAGCAAATAGTCTTTATTTTAAACTATGATGTAAAGAAAAGTGTGTTTGGAGAATAGAAATGAATATGGTTAGAACAACATTACATGAAAAATGGTCAACATTAATAGTATTAATTTCAATCAAAAGCAGGTGACAAAGTGAGAAAATAGGGGATTTTTGTACTCTTAGAAAAGTAAGACAAATGCTACCTGGCAGCCCAGACACTAATTGACAGCATGTTGAGTGAAATAATCATGAATACTAAGAAAAGAGCAATTTAGGTAAAATGCATGTTTGCTGGAAGATATGATATCTTCCAGTGGAGGCAGTCGCTTCAGGCTATGATCTGCTAATTAATTTTCAGAAATGCAGGCAGAGATTAAATAGCTGCCCAAGTCTTCTACTTGACTATAGAGAAGAAATATTTTCAAGACATAAAGTTCTAGAAACACTTTTGTAGAGAATACCTATGTAATTTTAGGCTAAGACCACTTACTTTTGAATATTAGGATTTGGATTATTTTTACCATCACATGTTTATTTTTTATCAATACTTACATGTAAAAAATAATCAATTTTACTGTTTCAAAAACTGGTGAAAAATATGGTGTTAACATCTGTTTTGTATTTTTTTTTACAAACTTCTAATGATATGATCTACATCAGTGATATTTGCATATTGTAATATATATGTTTATTTGTATACATACATACACATACACACATACACACACACACACACACACATATACCTTCGAGATTTAACTAAGGTAATGAATTGGCTTTTTCAAGTTTTATCTTTCTGTTATTGATGCAGTTTTCCCATTCTCTTATGACAGTGATAAGACCACGAGTACCAATGAAAACGATATTGCTGCAGACTGTTCTCCTTACCCAAGTCCCTTAAGAACTTGTGAGTACCTCACATAAGAGCTTTAATTTATTTTCTGACTGTATGTTTATTTACAAAGCATATTTTGAAGTGAAACATTCAATAAAATGTGGTAAAACTGGTTAGTGGAATGGCAGTTCCTGAACAGGATGTCAAAATGTTGGTCCTTAGCTTTTTTCTGATCTTGATCCTTTGGAGCATTCTACCCATATCTTCCCTTTCACCACCAAAGTTTATTTGTTTGTTTGTTTTTCAAGTGTATAATGAACTCATTTGGATAAATGACCTTTCTGTTGCTTTTGGTTTATTCTCAAGTATTTAAGTGACAGGTATCACCAAGGTTAAAGTTATAAGGAAAGCACCAATTTATTTTGTTTTATAAAATAACTATAGATTTAAAAGTATGGATGTAACTGATAGATAGGAAAATAGATCTAGGGAAGGTCTGTTATCTATATATCTACAGAAAAAACACTTATGTTACATTTTCTAACTTGTTAATTGTATATGTGTAAAACACCCCTTGACTGCTACTTCAAATTGTCCTTGTAATGTGAATTATTACATAGTCCTCTTTAAAACTCACTGAAGATTCTTGTTTGATCACTCTGATAGATATATATGTCCAGGATAATTTTAAACAGTAGCAAAGTTTGCTTTGTATTGAAATTATGCATTAAAAGTCACATTGCTTGACTTTGCTGTATTATAGCGGTTTCTATTAAGAGCATGTCTGTGAGACTGACTCATCACTATATTCAAGGCAAGAATTTGTAGTTTTCTTAAAACCGCCAAAAATGTGATATATGCAGCTGACCCTTGAACAACTTGGAACTTGGGGATGTTGATTGGTTATGCAGTTGAAAAATCTTATAATTATTTAATTCCCCCAAACATAATTGCTAATAGCCTGTCACTAGCCAAAAGCCTTACTAATTTCTCTTGACTGCAAATGATATTGTGTACAGTCTGTAGATAAAAATTAATCTTTTGTAATGATTTCCAAATATTTTATACACTTATGACAATCATTTTCTTAATACATCTTACTTCACTTTGTGGTTCACCTGTAGTTTTCTTCCAAAATGTTGCATATCTTAAAAAGTGTTCATTATGTTGAAAAACTCTGTTTATAAATGGACTTGTATAGTTCACACTTATGTTGTCCAAGGGTCAATAGTATATGTGTAAAACACCCCTTGGCTGCTAGTTCAAATTGGCCTTGTATTGTGAATCATTGCATAGTCCTCTTTAAAAATCACTAAAAATTCTTGTTTGATCACTCTGGTAGATATATATGTTGAGGATAATTTTAAACAGTAGCAAAGTTTGCTTTGTATTGAAATTATGCATTAAGAAATATTTGACAGAGGGTTATAATTGCATTTTATTATGTCAAGCTTGAGCTGGGGTTACCTGTACTTTTCTTAACAAATGCATCTCTCAATTTTTGTACTAGTGCTTTGACCACTTCTAAATTTAGTACTAAAACTTGAATCACTAATTGCAACAGCTCTCTTACTTGAATAGTACTTCTGAAATAATATGTAAACAAAATTTGCTTTATCTTTTGGCAGCAATTAATTCCAGTATCCTCAGAGAATTCTTTTGTTCTACACCTACTTTTAAACTGGGATTGAAAGGGGCAAGTCTAGA
The DNA here is from genome assembly GCF_950295315.1 of Erinaceus europaeus. Lineage (NCBI taxonomy): Eukaryota > Metazoa > Chordata > Mammalia > Eulipotyphla > Erinaceidae > Erinaceus > Erinaceus europaeus. Next base: position 100,815,586 of record NC_080185.1, on the reverse strand, counting down.
TCTATTCTACCTTCCCTTTGGCACCCATGTTCGTTTTTGTGTCGTCATTCTCAGCAACAAAGAGGTGAGAATAGGATTGTGATTTCCTCAATGGCTGTCACTTTAGTGTAATAACCCATATAGATCTTGAAACTATACAAATATAGATAAAAATTTCAACCCTCTGGCTGCTAAACAAAGAGCTTATCTTTAAGAATAAGCAGAGTTGTACTTGTAGATAAATTTTATAATGGCTGAATAAGTCCCATGAAAGCAGAGTGGAGAAATACTTAACCTTACCATGGCATTAGATATCTGTGCTTGCATTGCAAATGGCCAAACACTGTGAAGCTTAAAACAACACTAACTTAAGGCCAGTCAGGGTGCATCTGGTTGAGCACAAACATTACAATGTCAAGGATCTGGGTTCAAGTCCCCATCCCCTGTCTACAGGGGTGAAGCTTCACAAGTGGCAGAAGAGTGCTACAGGTGTATCTCTTTCTCTGTTCCTCTCTATCCCTTCTTCCCTCTCAACTTTTGTCTCTATCCAAAATATATAAACACATAAATAATATATTTTTTTAAAAAACAGCACTATCTCACTTATTGCCTTATATTTTCATGCATTAGAGACTCTCACATGACATAGATGCATCCTTTGTTTAAGATCTATCAATCTTTCAATCAAGAGATTGGCTACAGTGCTGGGTTCTCCCCAGAACTCGATAGAGGGAAGAGCTGCTTCTCAGCTTTCTCAAGTTTTACCAGAATTGATTTTCTAGTTGTTCTGGGATCTGTATCACGTGCCTCTTTAAATCCAATAGAGAAGAGGTAGAGTGTGAAAAAGAGAGAGGGCAAGAGGGAGACAGTGACAGTTAATAGAGAAAAAGAGTGAGGCTTTAGAGGAAGAGTTAAGGGCATTACTTATCCACTTTTAAGAAAAGAAATTATTAAATTGTTGAGAGCAAATAATAAGATTATGTCTTAGCACCTTTGAAGTTCCTTTTTATCATTTTACTGGGGGAGATTAAAGGCTTATAGTGTGGTTGTTGACATATGGATACAACTTCTCATCTCTCCATGATAAGTGGGACGTTTGAAATTTCTTTCTTTTTTACATTTTGTTTATTCATATATATATATATAGTGTAGTGTATATGTATTCAGCATATATATATAGACTCTTGGAGACCCAGACATCCCACATATGTGTGTCAGTTCCCTTCAATAATAAAATTCAGAATGAAGGAAAACATTGATTTTTTTTAATTGCCAATATACCAAAGTTATCTGTAGCTCTAAACATTAAGTGATAACTAATGTTACTGCATCCTAGGACTTTCTTAGTCCTTCATGTTCTGATTACCTACAAATTTTATCCCATACTATGGTAGAGCTGTTTTAACTTGTTTCTTTCTCCACCCATTTAGGGTTGATGTTACTTAGGAATGTGTAATTCAGGGCCTCCAAAATTGTTCATTTCCTTAGTGCCCTTCTTTGCCATGTGTGTGAACTAGATTTCACCTTGGTTTCCACCACATTGGAGGGAGCTTCAGTGCCTGTCTCTCTCTGCCTCTCTAACTCTTTGCCCACGGTGGTGAAGCTCCAGAGGAAACCAAATAAAAAGGGAAAAAATGTATAGTGCACAGATGTTTTTATGGTACCTAGTTTTTTCATAGAATAAAGATATATTTTTTCTGGTCTTTTAAAATGCAGTATTGTTGTGTGACTGTGTTTTAGATTGGCGAATTAATATACGTTTTGGAAGGAGAAGGGACCCTTCCTTTACCCACCAGCTTCCTCCCAGTGGATTATTCGGGTGATCGTTACTATAGTGGATGTCCAGAGAAAGGTAAAGAACATTTACTTCAATTATGATGTTGAAAGCATGGAACTATTTCTCATGTAGTCGCCTATATATCCTGACAATAACTATTTCTAATGTATAACTGTTTGCTTTTTTAAAAATTCATTTTTTATTTTCTTATGTTAGCCTCCATGGAGTAGAGCACCACTTTACAATTTAAGAAAATATTAGTGATGATTATTTTTATGATTTATTTATTTATGGGGTAGAACCAGAATATGACTCTGGAATATGTGCTGCCAAGAATCACAATTGGGATTTTTTTGCCTACATGTTCTGTGTCACTGAGTCACCTCCCTAGTCCTGATTTTTTTTTCAGTCTTCAGATCAATATTGAATTTTATTATTCAGAATATTTACTTGGTAAAATTTTTCATTTCCTTTACAATCTGGAAATCACTATACTCCCAAGTTCTAGGTATTATAATTGACTACTACTCTGCACTCTGGTTCAAAGTCTAATATTGTTGGTGAAAGATAACTGAAATTCTAGGGGCCAAGTGATGGCTCACCAAGTAGAGCACACATATTACTATGAAGGAGGACCTGGGTTCAGACCTCTAGTCCCCACCTGCAGAAGGGTGTTTCACAAGCTGTAAAGCTGCTAATATCTTTCTTTCTTTACTTCTCTCCATTGCTCCTTCCCTTTCTATCTCTTTCTGTCTCATATTCCCTATAAAAGAAAATAAAAGGGGAAAAAAACATATCACTGCTGGGAACCATGGAGTCTTTAATCATTGAATTAGTGCTACTAGAAATGTGTTACCTATTTAATTTTTTAGAAATTGTATAGTGATTTAACATTGTTTTATGAAATTGTCAGATTTCAGGAATATTTTCATACTTACACTTTGTGCATGCAGGTCACCACCCCCCACCTAAAGGTCTGTTCCTAATTTTATTATGGTTAAAGGAAGACTATAACTACAGTTTTAGATTTTGTATCTGTCATGTCCATCCTGAATAACAATATCAACAACAGAATTGCTGATTACACCTATGAGTGGTCTTTTGTTTTCTCTAGAAGTAAATAAGGATGATCCAGTTCTATATTTGAGCTGTGGTAACCACCAAGTCCTGGAAGTGGACCTTAAATTCCCACTGACAAATGAAGCCAAGGAAAAGGCTTTGGCCTTTGCAGCACAGAAACTAATGTCAGAAACAGAATATGAACGAAGAGCTATCATCGGCACTTTAGAGAGTAGTAGTGTCCGAGTGGCTGTTGCCCTCCTGGGACTAACTGAAATCCAGGTAAGAATGAAGAGCAGGTCATGAACTTAGATTATCCTTTCTTTAGAAATACACAAAGGCATCACTGCTTAATGAGAATAGTGTTTCTATGTTTTAAAAAATGATAAAAGCCCAGGAGTCGGGCAGTAGTGCAGCGAGTTATGCACATGTGGTGGCAAAGCGCAAGGACCAGTGTTAAGGATCTTGGTTCAAGCCTCCGGCTCCCCACCTGCAGGAGGGTCACTTTACAAGCAGTGAAGCAGGTCTGCGGGTGTCTATCTTTCAGTCCTCTCTGTATTCCTCTCCTCTCTCCATTTCTCTCTGTCCTATCCAACAATGATGACAACGATAGTAACTACAACAATAAAACAACAAGGGTAACAAAAGGGAATAAATAAAATGATAAAAAGCTCGTTTATCACAGAAAAAAAAACAGTTTTTTCCTTCTATCATTTATCCCATTGAAATCTGAAGCAGGGAGTTGGGTGGTAGCGCAGCGGGTTAAGCACACGTGGCGCAAAGCCCAAGGACCGGTATTAGGATCCGGGTTCGAATCCCTGGCTCCCCACCTGCAGGGGAGTCGCTTCACAGGCGGTGAAACAGGTCAGCAGGTGTCTTTCTCTCCCCCTCTCTGTCTTCCCCTCCTCTCTCCATTTCTCTCTGTCCTATCTAACAATGATGACATCAATAACAACAATAATAACTACAACAATAAAAAAGGCAACAAAAGGGAAATACATAAATAAATATGTAAATAAATAAAAATATTTTTCAAAAAGAAATCTGAAGCAAAGTATTACCTAGTAAGGTTATTTAAGGCATTAAGATCACTTAATTCACAGTTGTTTTCAATTCTGTCTGCACAAGATGTCCTGGAAAACTTAAAAATATAGTACCAATGCCCAAAACAAGTAAATACTAAGCTCTGTGAGGTTTTGGATTGGGACGTGTCCTAAAAGTTGTTCTGGATATTTTGTTTTACATAAGAGAGAATGGTGCCTAGTGTCATACTAGCAGACTAAGAATCCAGACTAATAAAGCCCTCCTCAGTGACTGTCAGTTACTGTAAATTTGTCAAATTTCAAATATTTTTCCAGTATTGGGAATTAATGGAAACTGAGATAATTATGTAAAGACTAGCACATTGCCTGGTATAGAATAAGTGTTCTCTCTGTATGGCATTGTTGTTATTATTACTACTAATTAGACTTTTATTAAAGAATTTATATTCTGCTGGCCATTCATAAACTGGCACTAATTATATGTATGGGTAGATGTTAAGCAATATATGGTTCAATTCAAGTAGGGAAACACTCTCAGTGCTGTTCACCACTGGAATCACTTCCTAAAGCAATGAATTCCTGACCAATTAGTCAGGAATATGACTAAAGTAGGGAACAGTGAACATCTTTCCATAAACAGATTACTCCAAGGCCAGGTGGTGGTGCACATGATTAAGCGCACACATTACAGTGAGCAGGGACTCAGGTTCAAGTCCCTGGACCCCACCTGCAGGGGGAAAGCTCCACAAGTGATGAAACAGAGCTCCATGTGTCTCTCTGTCTCTTTCCTTCTCTATGTTCCCCCATCTCAATTTCTTTCTGTCTCTATCCAATAATAAATAATATTTAAAAAAGATTACTTCAGTGGTTCTATAAAAGATGATACAGTGTTATTTTCCACCAATTAAATAACAATGTATCTAAATAAATAAACATATCCAATATTCTAGTGGACTTTTCTCCCCAAATATAGAGTCTGAACATATAGTGTGCTTTCTTCATGTTTTTGGAGGTAGAGAGAGAGAGAATTATATTCTAATTTTGTCCTCTGGTGTTTTGCAGGCTAATATGCTCCTTAACCCCTCAATTTTGAAGAAGCCAGAGTCTATTCTCTACAAATTACAACTAAGCCTTCCTACGCATTATGTTATTCCAGAGGAAATCTACATTCCCAGCGTTCCACAAACCAGAAGTGAATGCAAAATAGGTAATCTTTAATATGTGGGCACTGCCTGTGAAATACTGAAGTATAAAAAAGAGATATTCATGATTAGGATGCTCCTAATAATATTGAAGAGGAATTTCAACTAAATAAGTGTCAATTATCGAATGATACATATATTTTAATTTCTTTATTGGGGGATTAATGTTTCACATTCGACAGTAAATACAATAGTTTGTACATAACTTTCCTCAGTTTTCCACATAACAATACAACCCCCCACTAGGTCCTCTGTCATCTGTTTTGGACCTGTATTCTCCCCTCCCCACCTACCCCAGAGTCTTTTACTTTGGTGCAATATATTACATATATACTGAATGATATTGTATGTGATAAATAGCCACCATTCTACATCACAGTGCACTAAATTATGTACTGAGTGTGAGTACTAGATACTGGTACTGAAGTTACAGACTTGTCTTTGCTAAAGAGTAGATATCAGACAGTCAGTAAGTACTTTGACAATGAACTCACCTACTGAAATTCAGAAGTTGCACCTTAGATTGACTCTAAAAGATAGAGGGATGGTGATGACAAAAGCATATCAGAGAGGGAAGATGTCATTTAGGGTAATTCGTTTCGATCTGAACTAGGTTTCCAATGCTTTATCTACTGCGCCGCCTCCCGAACCACTTATTTTAGCTTCTACTATTATTTATTTATTTGTTTGTTTATTAGATAGAGACAGGAACTGATAAGGTAGAGGGAGATAGAGAGGGAAAGAGACAGAGAGACACCTGCAACCCTGTTTCACCACCTGTGAAGCTTCCCCCCTGCAGGTGGGGACCAGGGGCTTGAACACTATGCACTGTAATGTGTGTGTTTGATCAGGCACGCCACCACCTGGTCCTCTAGTATTTTTTTTTTTATTGACCCAATTCTTTTCCCCTCCCTGGGTATATGTGGCAAACATCTTGGAAGTTCCTAAGAAGGTACAATGCTCGACTGCTACCTTAATTTCCACTACTTATTCAACAAATAAATGCAATCAGTCACTCAGAAGGTACATTTCTGAAAAGTTTTATGAGAAGAAAGTGTCATGAGCAATCAATGTGAAAGATGTAAGAAAGGAATTATATCTGCTATGAGGTGCTCTGGGGTCTCTCTCTCTCTCTGTCTCTCGCTCTTATTAAAATAAAATAAATGAAATATTAAAAATAAACAGGTTTACTGTCAAATGTAAAGCATTAATTCCACAATAAAGAAATTAAAAAATAAGTAAAGAAAAAGAAAAGAAAGAAAATCGCAGGCATAATTGTTGCTTAATCCAGCTGCCTTTAATTGTCCTCCTGCAATGAGAACCTAGAGTTTGTTCAGTTGCCAGTATATATTCTGTCCCCATAATTGAGGGTTTTGTTTTGTTTTTGCCAGTTACAAGTTCTTTCTTTTCAGCCCCATGAAACAAGACATGATCGTTTTTGTTTGTTTGTTTGTTTGTTTGTTTGTTTTTAACAAAGCACTGCTTAGCTCTTGCCTTTGGTCGTGCAGGGGATTGAACCTGGGACTTTATGGAGCCTCAGGCATGAGAGTCTATTTGCATAACCATTATACTATCTTCCCCTGCCCGAGTGTATCCTCTGGTGCCTAAATAAATATACCTTAAATCAAAATGATTTTCTATAATCAAGTCACTGTAATTATTATGTCTAAGATTGAGTATAGTCTTTGTCTTTAATCTTAATATAATATTTTTCTCAATTAGTTTTTGGTTGTTTTATGTCCATGGACATAGATCCTGCAAGAAAAAAAGAAAGTGAACTTTTAAACAGTATCATTAATTCTGTTAGGTATTCAATAGTGAGCATATGCTTTGCAATAATACATCTAGGAAGACATTTAATAAAAAATTGTATAAACCCTTCCTCCAAGCTTGAGTTCTAGAAATTGTGCTTTTTATTGCTTGCTAACAGCATGCTCAAACTAATTTGAACACTTAAATCAATCTGTAAGAACTTAAAAAGTGTTCCAAACATTTTATTTTTAATACAAGACAATCGGAAAAAGTTTATGGCATTCAGAATTGAAAATGCAAAACACAAAGCTAATTTACTGTTAGCAATCCCTTGCTTTCTTCTTCATGGAGGGGTTAATTAGAAAGTAAAATCTGATTTTACTTCTTTTGAATATATTGTCTTCTAAAACAATTATTTGAAAAGATAATTTCCTAGTTAGAATACTTGCAAACTAGAACTGCACAATAGACTCTCTCCTAACTTTCCATTAAATGATTCAAAACGGCACACAGAAATTTAAACATCCAGTAGCAATGGGAAGGAAAGATAACAGCTACCCATTTACATAAATCCTATGAGGATTTCCCAGTAATTACTGAGCTGATGTGGCCTGATTGAAAAACCCATTTAATAGCTACCTCAGGCTTGTGCCCAATTAACACATAATTTAGGTATAAAGAGAAATAGTCTCGTCCCATGATCATTTTCCTAAGGAATGCATTATCAGCCCTTAACCAGAAAACTTAGGAACTGCCTCTTTATCACATACCTCCTAAGAATAACATTCAGAAATATTGCTCTGATCACTGAATGTAACATACTTTCTAAGATGGCCACAGTCTGTTGCTTGTCACCTTTGTGCTTTTTTTTTTTTTTTTTTTTTTGATTTTTTGCAATCTTCTTAAGAGAACCCTTTGGACTTTAGACTGCAATTGTAGGGCAAAATGTAGAGGAATATCATTCTATCAAAGATGTATAGACTAGCATGTAGATCTTGTGGTGTCCACATATATGAGAAGAATCTGAATGTTCTGTGGCGCACATTGTTGATGGAACTTGGGTTTATCCATTTAAGGATAAGAATGAGATTTTGGGGCTGGGTGGTGGTGTGCATGATTGACCATACACATCATAGTGTGCAAGGACTCAGGTTCAAGCCCCTTTTCACCACCTGCAGAGGAGAAGCTTCTCAAGCAGTAAAACAGTGCTGCAGGTCTCTCTTCCCTTCTCTTTTAAAAAAAATTTTTTTAATAATAATTTACTGGATAGAGACAGCCAGAAATTGAGATGAAGAGGGAGATAGAGAGGGAGAAAGACAGAAAAAACACCTACAGCATTGCTTCACCACTTGTGAAACTTCCCCCTGCAGGTGGTTTGGGGGCTGGAACCCACGTTCTTGCTTATTGTAATGTCTTCCTCTCAATATTTCTCTTCCTTCTCAATGTCTGTCTCTATTCAAATAAATAAATAAATAAATAAATAAATAAATAAAAGTTTTTAAAGAATGAGATTTTTTATTAATTTTCCCCAGGACCGTAGATTTTTTTAAGATTTAATATTTTTCTTTAGCTTATTGAAAAAGGTTTGAAGAATGCAAAAGAATGCCCTCACTACATCTGATTGACTGATGTTTGTACAGTAAAATTGACTCAAAGGCTATGCATTATATTACCTTCATGTTTAGATCTAAAAGATCACTAAAAATGATCTATGTGTAATAAGTAATAAAACCCTGTACAAATTATCACTTCAGAGCAAATGAAAGAAAAAGCAAAAATGTTTCATTTAATTATTAGGAGACAAAAGGGTGACATCTAAATTCATACTTTGATGGACTATAGTGAAATGAAACAATGGCAAAAATGAGGAATTCTGAAAAAGCAACAAGATAAAATGAAATAATTTTCAAAGATAAAAATTATATTGAAGACAGAATTATCAACAATAGAAACCAGAATACAATGGAATTACAATGCTAAAGCAAATTAACTGTCACTCTAGAATTTCAAACTCTAGTAAATTTTCACTCAATATTAAGAATAAAATAAAAATAAAAGTATTTTAACCTAACAGTGAAATTGAGAGAATTTAGAACTCAAAGAAATTTGCTAAAAGTGCTATTAGAAAACCTACTTAATGATGAAGGGGGATGAATTTAGAAGCAGTAATTGGGATCCAAGAGTGGCCATTAATAATCAGTAAATGCATGTAAGCCTTAATGGGCATTGACTATGGAAACAATAAATATTTGGGGTATAATAAAAACTAAACTCAATTACTAGATGAAAATTATTATAATAAAGAAGGAGTTATTGTTAATAGGGGCATATAAGATTTCTTTGGAGCATCGTGGGAATAGACATGGAATTCTTACAGATTTTTAATATAAAGTATGGATGTTGAAAATTTAGGGCAACCAGAACATAGACTGAATGTTTGACTATTTCATATAATTCACTGGAATCATAAGAGGAAATAAAACTCGCTGAGTCCAACAGAATACAAGGACAGAATAGATTATATCATTGATTATAATAAATATAACTAGACTTTAAAAGTTGATATTTTAACAGTGGGAATGAAATGCAGCACTATATTATTTACACAATTACCTAGTAAAATAGACAAACTCCCTCAAAAATTTATATATATATATCTGATATCTATGTATACATATATTCATAGCAGGAAAGTTTGTAAGTGACAGAACCTAAAATCAACCCAGATGTTCAACATCAGATGAATGCCTTAAAAAAATTGTGGTATATATACATGGTGGATTACTTCTCAGCTGTTAAAAATGAGGAGGTTGTCTTCTTTGCATTCTCTTAGGTGAAACTTGATGACATCATGTTGAGTGAGATAAGCCAAAAATAGAAGAACATATATCAAATCATCTCATTTATTAGTAGGACTTAATAATGTAAGGGTGGGGAAGGAAAGCACAAAGTGAAGCATGGACTGGACATGGTGTATTGCACCAAAACAAAGGACTCTGGTGAGGAAGGGGGAAGGAGGAGAGGAAGAAAATTTCGGAGGTCTGGTACTTAATGGTACAGTGCAGTCATATATCTATCTATGACTGCACTGTAAAGGGTTAATCCTCTCAATAAAAATTAATATATATCACATAATGTGTTAGTATTACAGTACAAGTAGACACTAAGGTGATAACTGATAACTGATAACTTTTTTCCTGACCAATGAACAAAGGAGGAAAGGTCTTGCTGATATTACAACTACAATGGGTCCCTAAGTAACTTAGTAGAGCAGACTTTGTACAAACTGTGTAGACTATTCCATCAGTGATAAAAAAACAAACAACAACAACAACAAAACCTTGCTTGTTATACCTTGGGGATTTAGTATAGTATAGCCTTATTATAAGTTTGTCGTTTATAAAATATGCAATACAGTTAAATACAATATTAAGTGACCACGTGGTGGCATGCTTGATATAATGCATGTGTTACAGTGCATAATGACCCAGATTCAAATCTCTGGCCCCCTCATGCAGGAGGGAAGCTTTACAAGAGGCAAAGCACTTCTGCAGGTGTCTTTCTCTCTCCCTCCCCCTTCACTATCCATTCCTATTTTTATCCAATGGATAAATAAAGTTTAAAATGTATTTTAAAAATATGATATTAAACATTACCCTACCCCAAGATCAGCACTACGAATTATGCCACTAAATGATTAACTATTTTAATTATTTTTATAGTTGCAGATGATTTTGTTACAGTTCCTTTACGATTTACACCTTTTGGTCCTGGACGATACCCTTGCAGAATTTTGTTGGCATCTGCATATGATCTGCGTGTTTATAGCATTGAAGGTGTGGTGAATGACAAACACACAGAAATCATATTTAATTTTGTAACACCAGCATTTGAAGCTATTACCCAAAATATTCCAATAGTAAGTTCTAATATTAATTTTGTACTTTTCTTCATTTCCATTGATACTATCTCAGATTCTCCAAATCTCTAATCTTGAATTATTATCAGTCTACTGTTTCTTCAAATTGATGCAGTTTTATTCCTGAATGTGAATGTTATGTGTCATTCACCTGATTAATGACTCCTGCTAAATTTCATTGCTTATAGAATTAACTCCATCTTCCTTAACCTGGCATTGAAGTGATACTCAAGGAGGCCAGGCAGTGGCGCACCTGGTTAAGCGCGCATGTTGCCATTTTTAAGGACAAGGGTTCACACCCTCTCTCCCCACTTGCAGGGAGGATGCTTCACAAGTGGTGAAGGAAATACTGCAAGTGTTATCTGTCTTTTTCCCTTCCTATCTCCCCCTCCCCTCCCTTCTCAAATTCTCTCTGGCCTATCAAATAAAACCTTCAAGAAAAAGAAAGAGAGAGAAAGAGAAGGGGGGAGAGAGAGAGAGAGGAAGAAAGAAAGAAAGAAAGAAAGAAAGAAAGAAAGAAAGAAAGAAAGAAAGAAAGAGAAAGAAAGAGAAAAGAAATAGAGTCAAGAAAGAGAAAAGGAAAAGAAAAGAGCCACCTGGAGCAATGGATTTGCTGTGCAGGCACTAAGCTCCAGCAATAACCCTGGTGGCATTTAAAGAAGAAAAACAAGTGATACTTAAGTCATGTCTCCTGGTTGTACTGAACAGAATGATGGCTCTTTAGATTACTCCATTCCATATTCAGTCATGATCTTAGCATTTGATTTGATCTTAGCATTTTGATTATGGGTTCATAGATACCAAGAATAATGAGTTGGTGTAGCCTAGTTTTCACAATGGTCATAAGAGAAGATAGTTTTTTAATTATAAGGAATTTAAAAAGGCTTAGACTGAAAATAGTTTTTGTTCATGAGTTTAATTTTAAGGATATAATAAAGGTCTGCTCAAAGAACAAAAATATGTTTTGATGAGATATGTAAGTTTTACAGTCTGAGTGATCTATCAATTAGAGCACATAAGTAGGTATTGATTGTATAGATTTAAAATGATTTTATCTTTATAACAATAAGTTGTAAGTCAGAAACAGGAATATTTCTTTGGATACTGAATAATCCTTAGAAAAACCTATTAGACGCTGTACTTTCATAACATTGACTGGACTTATAATCACACATGTTTATATACATGTATGATTATAAGACTTATATACATGTTTTTGATAGTTCTTAAATATAGCTTTCACATGGTTAGTCTCAAAAAACTTATTAAAATCTGGTACATAATTTTATTATAAGTACCAATAATTAATATGTAATTTAACTTTATTAACATTAACTTTCTGATATTTCCCCACTTTTTTTTTCTTTAGCATAATGATACAAAGAAGGAATGGAAATGTAAAGTTCAGATAGAAGGAGAATGGTTTTATGGACCTCCTGCTTTTAATATTAGAGCAGGAGAAACTTTGCAGTATCCTCTTACATTCAAACCTGGATTAGAATGTGAAATTAAGGTATGAACTCATTGTTTTCCCGCAGTATTAATATGTCAAAGAATCATTGTATGACATTAGTCTGTATAATTTATGATTTTTTTTTTTGCAGAAAAAATTCTTTTCTGTCTCCTCCTCCTCCTCTCAATTTCTCTGTCCTATCCAATAAAATGGAAAAGATGGCCGCCAGCAGTGGTGGATTTGTAGTAGTGGCACTGAGCCCCAGGGATAACCCTGGAGAACAAAAAACATTGTGGGAGTATGGTGGTAGCAGAGCAGGTTAAGCACAGGTGGCACAAAGCTCGAGGACCAGCTTAAGGATTCTGGTTGAGCCCCAGGCTCCCCACCTGCAGGGGAGTCACTTCATAGGCAGTCGCTTTTCTTTCTTTGCCCCTCGCTGTCTTCCCCTCCTCTTTCCATTTCTCTCTGTTCTATCCAACAACGATGACAATAATAACTACAACAACAATTTTAAAAAGGGGGTGGGTAACAAAAGGGAATAAATAAAAGCATTGTAACGTGTGCTGGATCAGGTGCTCCACTGCCTGGCCTCTTTAAAAAAATTGTAAATGTGATAATTAGTGTTTACTCTGAAATTTAATCAGTGTTTTAACTTGGGGTAAATATTTACATAGTCACAGTGCCATTGACTGCCAATAGGTTACTTTAAAAAAAATTATTTCCCTTTTTTTGCCCTTGTTATTTTTCATTGTTGTTGTAGTTGTTGTTGTTCTATAGGACAGAGAGAAATGGAGAGAGGAGGGGAAGACAGAGAGGGGGAGAGAAAGACAGACACCTGCAGACCTGCTTCACCGCCTGTGATGGGACTCCCCTGCAGGTGGGGAGCCGGGGGCTCTAATCGGGATCCTCCCTGGTTACTTTTAAATAGAACATTTAATAAAGTGGTTACTTCTTTTGCTTTTATCAATTAGGGGGAATTGGTACCTCAGAATATATTTTCTTAAAACTTATTTTAAAAAGAAAGTAATCATGAATGTAATTGTATGTATGGTTCTGCCTATATAAACTTGGTAATTAAGAGAAAAAAACCCAATAGTTTTTCACAAGAAAATCATCTTAATTCACTTAGTAGAATTATTGATATTTAAATTAGGAAAGCCAATGTTTAAAACCTCCTTGAAAGATCATTTATTTCATTAATGAAATCCATGATAAGTAGGATTACAGATTGACATTTATGACCTCTGTAGACCTGAAATTTGACTGATTTGTCACAGGGAAAGCTTGTTATAAAAAATGAAGGAGATGGTATGGAACATAAATTTCAAATAAGAGGGGTTGGGAAAAAGCCCATAGCCTTGGAACACATCTATGTGAGCTGTCAAGTGGGAAATTTGTCAAACAGAACCATAATGGTACCGAATTCTACAAAGGACGTAGTAACATATAAGGTAAGTTCTTTGTTATTTCTTCAGATGAAAAGTAGCATTTAATTGATTTTACTAGGTTAAGCAATAGCACATCAGAGACTTTTAGAGTTCTGCTTTTTATTCAGTGGTTGTTTTCACTTAAATTGTAAATTTGAACAAGCATCAAAAAAGTTTTTTTTAATTATTTTTATTTATTTACTGGTTAGAGACAGCCAGAAATAAAGAGGGAAAGTGGTGATAGGGAGAGAGAGTGGTCTGGAAGGTGGCACAGTGGATAAAGTGCTGGACTCTCAGGCATGGGGTACTGAGTTCAATCCCCGGCAGGACTTGGACCAGAGTGATGTCTGGTTCTTTCTCTCTCTTCTCCTATCTTTCTCATCAACAAATGAATCAAATATTAAGGGGGGTTGGAGGGAGACAGAGAGACACTGCTTCACCATTCACAAAGCTTTACCCCTGCAGTTAGGGACCTGTGGCTTGAACCTGGGTTCTTGAGCATTATAACATGTGTGCTTAATCAGGTGAGCCACCACCTGGCCTGACAAGTTTTATATCTACAGGTACAGAATTATAAAACATTAAAAGCTACTTTAGTAATGTACATTTTCACATAAAGAAATTATGTATGACAATAAGATTTTTCAAATAATTTAGAGCAGGTTTTAAAATTTTAATGTGAATTCCAATTTCTAGGATTGAATAGATGGCTCATTAAGTAGTGTAATGGGATAGAATTCTCCACACAGAAATCACAATACTCCACACCAAGTAAGGTGGTTGAGTATGAATTTTATTTAAGCCTGCTCAGCTGAGGGTCCAGTCCAAGCTTACACAGGAGCTACCCAAGGACTGAACACCTAAGCACAGTCACAAGCATCTTTTTATACTTTTTGTAGCATATTCCAGCATTGGTTACACACAATAGTTTTGCACAGGTTCCGGGACTTGGCTCGTTTACCTGAAATCTAATGACTGGGGTCTTTTAGGCTTGTACCACATCTTGGTACAAAAACATCTTGTTTTCCCAGAAATAAACATCCTACCTTACTGAAAGTGGCAGGGTTTACAAAAGCGGAAAGTTAGCATTATTCCTACTCTAGGCTACTTTTAAAACCTTTCTTTCTTTTTTTTATTTATTAATGAGAAAGACAGGAGGAGAGAGAGAGAGAGAGAGAAAGAACCAGGCATCACTCTGGTGCGTGTGCTGCCGGGGACTGAACTCAGGACCTCAGGCTTGAGAATCTAGTGCCTTAGCCACTGCAACACCTTCTGGACCACTTAACCTTTCTATTCTTCTGGTGCCTAAGCATCAATCTGGATTGATCTCTGAACTATTGTTAGCAACTTCTTAATTATACCTATACCCTCACAGTAGGACATGTATGTTACCATGATCTGTGGCACAAAGTTGAGATCAGGCACCACATAAGAGGTGTTCTTGCACCACAGGAGGCTCTGTGGTGTGGTATGATGTGGTGTGTCTGTCTTTCTAACTAAACAGCAGCTTGGAGCAGTGAAACCTTGTTTGCAAGAGGGTCTGTTTAAAGGGGGAAAAGAGAAGACCAGCGTTCGTTCCCCCAACATTAAAAAGTTTGTCACGCATTACTTCAAAGAATTGAGAGAGCATGAATTTTCAAGTACTTTAAACTTTTATTTGGGAAAATTGAGAACATTCACATGTTAGGGCATGAGATTAAGAGAAAGAGACAGATAAAGAGGAAAAAGACCAAGTTAACGGTTGCATGGTGGTGGTGGACAGAGAGAGCCTGAAAGCTCAAAGGTCTAGCTTTTTAAAGCCTAAGCCCAGCCGGGTTATACTTTGTCCCTCAACAGGTCCAACTCCACAAGCAACAACAACAGTATCTAAAATGGAAATGCAAACTGCATTCTGTGATTTACCAGTGTGAATAATAGAAATATGAAGTAATGCATGATTATTTGTGTACTTATTTTTATGAAATATTGTATTTGGTCCTCCTTGCTTGACTTGTTTAAATCAGTGTTAAAATGAGTTTTTCCACTTCGTGTTGCTTTATTTATTTACAAATTGTATCGTGTCCAAAAGATTCTTGAAGGAATCTTCAAAATACCTATCCATCATATGTGTCTGAATGCAATTTAAGTGAATACTGGGGAAATTTGGCATTCTGAGTTTGCTTTTTTCTGTAATTCTGAAAAAAAATGCTCTGATTTTTCTTCCCTTTTTACTGGTTTGCAAATGAAATGAAATGAAAAGTCACATTTTGTCTCTCCTCTGCTAAAACTCTTCAATCTCACTTCTGACTTTCAGGCTCAAGTTTACTCTTCTGACTTTCAGGCTCAAGTTTACTTTCACTGTACTTTGGTATTTTGTCCTTGCTTATTTATGTACTCACTTTTATTTTTCACCACTCCTGGCTCCAGAAACACCAAGAACATCTTTTCTACAGAATTTACTTTTGCTACTGTCTAGAAATCTCTGCCCATGTCATTATCTTCTATTTCTCTGTGCCTAACTCTTTTTCATTGTGTTTCTAATACTTTATTTATTTTTATTTAATATGAGAGAGAACACTAGCCACCAGGGCACTGCTCAGCTCTGATTTGTGGTAGTTCTGGGGATTTAACTTCAGAGCTCAGAACCTCAGGCATGATAGTCTTCTGCATGACTATTATGCTATCTCCCTAGCTCACTCCTGTTCATTCTTAAAGGCAAGTTTTAGATGCTGCTTTGCAAAGATCCTCCTATAGCACCCCAAACTTGGACATGACATTCTGTACTTCTCAGCATTTTTTTGTTATTCTCTTGTTCAATTACTCTCCACCAGATTTTAAACTATGAGAATAAGAGCATGGTTCTCATTCACATTCTAACACATAGCGTAAATCAGAGTATCTAGTACATAATAGTTTTTCAAGGAAGATTTAGTTAATGAGCAGATAAAAACATAATGGGTGACATTTAAAATAAAGAAGATAGAGATCCAGAGAGTAAAAGCAGAAATATTATGACTACTTGGATTCACTGTGTTAGAGCACAAATTAATTCGCCTCCCTTTAACCTCCAGCCCAGTGGAACTAGAATAATTCAAACAGCATTAGACCGGTTAGTAAAGGTAAAATATCTAATATATATATAATTAAATGTAGGTCCCCTGAGTTTACTAGGAAAATGGGGTGTGCCTGGAGGGGGTTATTACAGAAGTTATGCCTTTAGGGAATCCAAGGAATGGGGAGAAAAGATTGGGACAGACAGACAGGTGGAAGTAATGTACAAATAAAAGAAACAAAAAGGCTGCTAAACTTAATCTAATCAAGAATAAGGAGAATCCACTGTTCATGGAGGCCATTTTTTCCCATTTTGTTGCCCTTGTTGTCGTTATTGTTACTGTTACTGTTGCCATTGATGTTGTCGGATAAGACAGAGAGAAATCGAGCGGGGAGGGGAAGACAGAGGGGGAGAGAAAGACAGACACATGTAGACCTGCTTCACTGCCTGTGAAGAGACTCCCCTGCAGGTAGGGAACCGGGGGCTCTAACCGGGATCCTTAGGCTGCTGAGCTACTGCCGGACTCCCACTGAAAGGTTTTTGATTCTTCCTATTTATTCTTTCATAATGAAGTTAATCTCTGTGCCCTCAAGACTGATTTATATTCTCTCTTCTTTCCTGTTTACCTCAATGTATAGTTTTTTCTTCTCTAAGCCTCCATTTTCTTCAGATATTCAAACTGCAGCAAATACATGCAAAAAGTCAAGTGGTTTCCTCCAACAAACACTCAAATTGCAGCAAACACCAATAGATATTCAGGAGACCAAGGTTTTAACTTAACAATATGGGTGTTAACCAGTTTCCTCTGCCTGCTAGACAACAATATATATTTTAATTCTTTCTCTACAGTAACATTAATTAGGCTAGAGTTCTTTCCCCCATCCCCTTAATAGTTGCAGACCAAAACCTAGAAAGTAATAATAGATACACCAACATCTTAACAGTAGTAGATGTTAACAAGAATTTCTTAATACTATTTTTTATATTTGCCTGCATCATACTTATTGGTAAAACACTGAATGATTGTCTCCAAGTAAAAATGAAAGGCAAAAGGAATATTTAAAAAAATCATTAGCACATGCAACTTGTAAGGGAAACAAAAATATTTAAACTTTATTTTAAAATAACTGTTGTCCAATGGGGGGACTGGAGGTAAGTCTTTCAAATTGTCCCCCACAGCGGGGGGATGGAGGTCAATTTCACACACACACACACACACACACACACACACACACACACACACACACACACATCCATAGTGTCCTTTCACTTCTTTTTTAAAATTTTTTTTAATTTTAATTTAATTTTATTTATTTATTCCCTTTTGTTGCCCTTGTTGTTTTATTGTTGTAGTTATTATTGTTGTTGTCGTCGTTGTTGGATAGGACAGAGAGAAATGGAGAGAGGAGGGGAAGACAGAGAGGAGGAGAGAAAGATAGACACCTGCAGACCTGCTTCACCGCCTGTGAAGCGACTCCCCTGCAGGTGGGGAGCCGGGGTTCGAACCGGGATCCTTACGCCGGTCCTTGTGCTTTGCGCCACCTGCGCTTAACCTGCTGCGCTACAGCTTGACTCTCCCCTTTCACTTCTAATAGTCTTATCAGCATAGATGTTGTACTCCAAGTATTCAGTCAGTCATATACTAATATATATATATATATATATATATATATATATATATATATATATATATATATATATAGCTGAGTGCTCCCTTTTCGGTGCAGAATATGCAAAGCAGTTTAAACTGGAATTCTAACTACAGTTCTTTTCTTTTTTAAAAAAACATACATATTTTAATGAGACAGAGAGAACGAGTGAGAGACAGAGCACTGCTCAACTCTGGATTATGGTGATGCTGGGTATTGAACCAGGGACCTAAGAGCCTCAGGCATGAAAGTCTTTTTTTTTTTATTTTGCATAGCCATGGTGCTGTCTCCCCAGCCTTAAAATACTTTCTTAAAGACAGGTTTTTAAAGGTCAAACTATTATTCCTTACTTAGCACTAATAGATTTAAATAAAAATTCCTTACTTAACAAAAATAGGCAATAACATATGTAAAACTTCTTTCTTAATAGTAAATACTAACTAGAATTTCTCCTCCTCCTCTCCCTCCTTCTATGTAATTATCACATAGAGAAATTGAGAGGTGAGGGGGGTCTAGAGAGTAAGAGAGAAAGAGAGACACTTGCAGACATGCTTCACTGCTTATGAAACTTCCCCTGCAAGTAAGGAGCAAGGGCTTGAACCCTAGTCCTCCTGAATGGTAATGTGTCTCTTCAGCTGAGTGCACCACCACCCAGCCCTAACTAGAATTTCTTAATAATTTTCATCTCGTTTTTTCTCAATTACATAAAGTCTGGAACAATACGGTTTTACTAAATTCTTTCTTTTCTTGCCATGTCTATAACACATTGTACCCAAGGTACTAGCTAGAACAGTTCAGTAAGAAAAAAAAAAAAAGGCATCCCAATTGAAAAGACATCATATCCCATCTATTTGCAGAAGGACCTTATAAATAGAAGAGTGTAAGGAATTCACTAAAAATACTACAACACTAACAAGTCCATGGGAATTCATATATATATATAATGTTCTAGGAATTGTTTTTTATTCCCTTTTGTTGCCCTTGTTTTATTCTTGTAGTTATTATTATTGTTGTTGTTGGATAGGACAGAGAGAAATCAAGAGAGGAGGGGAGATAGAGAGGAGGAAAGAAAGATAGACACCATCAGACCTGCTTCACCACTTGTGAAGTGACTCCCCTGCAGGTGGGGAGCCGGAGACTCAAACCAGGATCCTTAGGCAGGTCCTTGAGCTTGGTGCCACCTGCGCTTAACCCACTGCTCTACTGCCCGACTCCCCTATGAATTGTTCAAGTGGGCAATCTGTAGCAATGTGAGCTAGTTTAGTATTTGTCTCGACATTGGGGAATAGTAGATGTAACATATTCTGTAAAGTGAAAGCTGAATTTAAGCAGAGCTGTAGTCAAATTCTGCTTAAATATTTTTCTTTTCTTTTTGTTAATTCTTTATTGTGGGGTTAACTAATTACAGGACAGTTGTTAACATATGGATGCACTCCCTCATCCTCCTGCAACAGGTGTTGGCAAAACACTCTCACCTCAACTCAGGCCCTTTTCCACCATCATTTTATGGTGTTATATTAATATTGATGTATAAATTCATGTGAATGGTTCATCTTTTTTGACACTAAATTTTAAAATGAAAATTATGCCTGTCCTGTAAAAGATAGATTTCCTAAACACTAGTAATCTTGCTACAAATAGGAACAAAGGAAAATCTTAGATCTTTTTTCCTAAGAATTGTTTCCTTAGTTTTTATTTTTTTAATTGGTCTACTCTCAGGATTGTCTTCTATTATATGGAAGTATTTTTTCTGGTTTGATTTTCATTTAATAGTGAATGGTTTTAATCAAAACATTAAAGTCTTTCTTTTCTGTGATTTAATTTGTTGCATTAATTTTGTAATTGTTGTCATTATATAATTCTTATTTTTGCACTGTTTGTTCTAGGTAACTACAGATCTTCAAATTATATGGGGAAAACCATTGCTCACCATACCACCTGATAGTGTATCTCCGTATCTTATACAAATAAATCCCTGGAGACGTGGTCTATATAAAGGTAACAAAACCATTAATAAAATATTACTAACAGCTATACTAGTATGGAAGCATGCTAAGAGAACATTAAATTAATTTATTTTTCTCCTTTTAAGAAATAACTCAGGGAAATCTCTTTTTTTTTTCATTTCAGTCATTAACTTTCTAAATAATCAGAATGTTGGCATGTACATTTTCTGTGTGGGAGCATGCTCTCTTGGTTACTTATCTGAATTTATTTGGGGGTCAAATTCCTAGAAGTAAAAATATTTATGGTTATAACAATTAAATTTTGATAAATACTACTTGTAAGTTATAGAAATTTATGAATCATGCAGCATTCTATGAGAATGTTCACAGATAAGTGATAAAAATATCTACATACACTTAATTCTTATGTCAAAAATAGATTAAAGGATTTAGTATGTGTGACATTTTCCTTGTTTCTTATAAAGTCTTTCAATGTGTGAATTACCCTGATGGTTCTGGAGCAGATTTGCTTGAGAACATAGATAAGGTATAATTCTCCAAGCTTTTGAAAAAAGTTGGGTGAGAAGTGATAGAAGAATAATAGCAAGAACTGAAGGGCTATGTTTCATCAGATAAATAAATTGCCCTATCTGAGAGGTAAATTATTTGTTATAGCTGAACCCAGCTTGAGAAATTATTAAATGTATAGAAATTCACAGTGGAGGAGATAACAATGTTTATGCAAAAAGGCTATCATACCTGAGGCTCCAAAGGCCCAGATTCAATCTCTGGTCTCTGTCTCTCTGTGTGTTTCTGTGTCTCTCTCTACCGTTCTCTCTGTATACCTCTCTGTCATTAAATTAAATAAAATATAAACAAGAGGGAAAAAGAAGGAAGGAAGCAAGGAAGGAAGGAAGGGAGGGAGGAAGAGAGGGAAAGTGATACAATTTATATTAAGTGTAGAACATATCCTAGTAATAATCATGTATTAGCCTCTCCCAGCTTTCCTAGGAGAAAAAGGTTTAGAGAGCTACATCAAAGAGCTGCAGAGAGAGAAGGGACATTTTAGAATGGCTATCACAATCACTGTAGGACTCTTTCCTATAAAGAGTCATCCTATTTTTGCTTCTACTTTGTTTGACTTGAAATATGGCCACAGTCATAGTACTTACAGTCTTCTGAAATTTTCCTATCACTTCAGACATTTAGCTTTACAAAGTCCCTTAAATAACTTTCCGTGTCATAGATAATTTTGAACTACAGTGAATTTGTTCCAGGAATTTCAATAAAGTAGCGTAGCTCCCATTTTTGTGTGATTCAGAAAATTTGAAATGATTTTAAGAAATATTAATTTCTGTTTGCTTTTTTAAAATTTGTTTATTACTGGATAGAGACAGAGAGATGTTAAGAGAGGGGGAGATAGACAGAGACAGAGAAACCCTTGCAGCCCTGCTTCACTACTCTTGAAGCATTCCTCCTGCAGGTAGGGACCAGGGGCTTGAACCTGGGTCCTTGTGGACTGTAATGTGTGTGCTTAACAGTATAAGGTGCTTTTGTACTTGCTAAAAAGTGTTTGTATTCATTCAGTTAAAGATAACTGTGAATTATAGTGGAGTCATTTCCAGAAATTTGCAATTTAGCAGTTAGAACACTGGAATGAGATCTATTATGACATTGGCACAAGAAATCCTCCTCCAACAATTATAAACAAGCTTTTAGTCTGTGTTGGTAGAGTCTTTCAGCAATTTCTCTTCACTATACTTCTGCTTAAAAAAAAATCAAAACAAACTGTGTTATGTGTACACAATAAAGTTCTTATGTTAGGCCTATGTTTAGACAAGGTAGAAACAGTTTTTTAGTTGGCATCCTTCTACTCTTTGAAATGATACACTATCCAGAAAGATATGTACTACCATAAGCTTAAAATGGAATTCAATTCAGTATTTGATTTCTTGTATTGTATGTGTTAAGAAGCACTTCTTTCATATTAATTGTCAGATCGTGATACTGAGCAAAAGCAGTATCATTTAAATTTGCATTTTTATTTAAAGCTTAAGCATTTTATTCATGTTAGCCACCACATTCAAAAGGCAAAATTGCTCAACTTTTACTTTGCTATTTCCTGTTATACTGTTACTGTGTTGTAAAGAAACACATTTGGAAGTCAAACATGATTTTAATATCATTCTTTGGTTGTGTGACATTCAGTGTCAATTATCTTACATGTAAGATGTAGATAATTTCTAACCTTTCTTAGTGGTTATGAACATTAAGTAAGAATGTAGGAAGTTATCATCTATTAGATTCTTAGTTAATGTTTATCACTCTAATTTGATATAGTGACTTTAAACTTTGAAAATTCTTTAATGCTCATGGACATATGGAGAGATTTAGGCTTATTTTTGTCTTTACTCTGTTGCAGTTTACCTTGATAAAAATATGGAGGGGGGTTGGCTATCAGAAACTTTGGTGAAATTAAATTTCAAACTTGTTTATCCCCATCACTATTACAGAAGGCTGCATAGTCATAGAATCATAAAAGGCAATCAGATGCTACTGGTCTTTCAAGACAAGTGTTGTTTGCTTAGTGTATTACCATACTCTTCTAGGTTTCTGGCTGTCTCTATCCAATAAATAAATAAAGATGATACTAGAAGATCACCTGGAGTTTCTGAAACTTGAAACATTTTTATAGTTTTTAAATATATATGCTTGACTTAATTTTCTTAACTACTTATAAAAGTTTCACAAATATCAGTGAACATTTGCTTCTGACCACTCTTATACTTTTATAGCAAGTAATCCTCTCCCCTTTTTATTGCTTTGCTGGGGCTTATGGATATTTTTAATAATAAACTGTGCTCTTATCTCATGTAGGAATACTCATAACAAGAAGGTTTACCTGAAATGGGAAAAACAATTTAAGGGGCTTCACTAATCTGAGTTGACAAGACTACTACTCTTGAGGGCTGGGGGATCTAGAGAGAGAAAAATACCACAGCATTGGTGCTTCCTCCAGTGCTGTGAGAACCAGGCTTAAATCTGGGTCACAAGCGTAACAAAGCAGACACACTATCCAAGTGAGCTATCTTGCTGGACCCCCCATATAGTAAAACTTCTGTATCAACTTATACTTTCATTCCTCCTAGGTAAACCATTTACGTATATGTGGTATGACTGGATAATATAGCAATTGAACTTAAGATGTTCAAAGAAATTGCCAATTTCCCTTTTTTAATATAATTCATTTATTTGATAGAGACAAAGAGAAATCAAGAGGGGTGGGGAAGATAGCGAGGAATAGAGACAGAGAGCTCTGTGCTCTGCAGCACTGCTTCACTACTTGCAAAGCTTTTCCGTACAGGTAGGGAGCAGGGGCTTGAACCTTGGTCCTTGTGCATTGTAACATGTATGTTCAACCAAGTGTGCCACCATCCGCCTCCCTTCCTGTTTCTCAAAGAGTTTTTTTTTTTTTTTAGCATTTCCACAAGCAGTTATAAATTATAAAACTTTTAGGGTTCTGGAGAGAGAGCATAATAGTTGTGCAAGAAGACTGTCATGCCTGAGGCTCTGAGGTCTCAGGTTCAGCCCCCTGCCCCACCATATGACAGAGCTGAGCAGTGCTATGGTTAAACAAACAAAAAAAAATTCTACTAGAAAATTCTATCCTTGACCATACTTAAAATGCTTGATTGTATAAATTTTATGTCTGTGTATTGCTATGGTGTGATTTTAATGTACATTTCTATAACGTTAATAATATTGAGCATTTCATGTTTGTTATTCCTGTGTCTTTATTGGAGTGCTTGTCCAAATTGTTTTCACTTCAGTCCTTTTAGTGATTTGTTTTCCTATTGTTAATGTTTGAGAGCTTTAAAAATATATTCTAGATACATGTCCTTTATCAGACATATCCTTTCAAAACTCTTTTCCCAATCTGTGACTTTTCTTTTTAGTTTTCTGTTGAACAGCAGAATTCTAAAATCACTTTATCTAACTTTATTAAGTGAATGAGAAAATAAAATACTGTGAAATAATTACAGAAAATTTACTTTTCAATCTATTTCTTATTTTTATGAGTGTGAGAGATCAAGGCACTGCTCATTTCTGGTATATGGTGCCATGGATCAAACCTGAGTCTCACATATGCAAGTCTTGTGCTTTACTAAACTAACTTCCCTTAGGAACCTACTTTAGCTGAAATACAGTAAAGCCAAGGATTAAATCTGGGACCTCTGGGGTCTTAGCCATACAAGCCCTGTGTTCTAACATTTATATATGTCCCAAACCCTTAATATCTATATTAAGAATGGCATGCTTTATAAATTTGCTTATCATCCTTGCACAGGGGCCATTTTAATCTCTGTATCATCCCAATTTTAGTATATGTGCTGCCAAAGTGAGCACTAATATATTTTTTAAAGATTTTAATTTATTTATTCAGGAGAAAGATAGGAGAAAGAAACAGACATCACTCTGGTACCCTTTAATAATCGCTTTCTATTGTCTATGATGTCTTCTGTTATTCTCATATAAAAACTATGTTATAGAAAGAACAAACATTATAAACCACTTCCCCTCCCCCCCAAAGGAACTAATAGGACTACGAATGTGTGCAAACTGCTACGTATTTTATCACAAAAGTTAAGAGCTTTTAACTAATAAGAAACAAATGTTGTGTTATATGTAGAAGAAAGATAGATGTTACCACAATAATGCATTTATTTCTGTTTGTTATCGGTCGCATAATGTTTTTAAAAATCCACCTTGCTTTTTAGTCTACTACTGAGGATAAATAAAACAGAAAAAAAATTATGTTAGAAATAAAGTTAAAATGAAGATAAGAAATGGTGAAAGGAGGATAATTAGCAGAAAAAATTAAAAATATTTTATTTATTGGCTAGAGACAGAAATTGGTAAGAGGGAGAAGAGGGAGATAGAGGAGGAGAAAGAGAGACACCTGCAGCACTCCTTCACTACTCATGAATCTTCCCACCACCACCACAGGCGGGGACCAGGGGTTTGATCCTGTGTCCTCATGTATTATAGCATGTGCATTCAGGTGCTCCCAGCCTCTGGAAAATTCTTAGAATTTCAGTTTTAGTCTCGCTACCCAGATTACATAAAATAGTGTGATTATTAGAGAAACAATACACTTAAAATTCATTTGTAATGTCTAAAATAATGTGTGTAGAGCACAATACTTAAGAAAATAGTTCTTAACGGATTTAATATGCCTGCATGAAATTCATAAGACATAAAAACCCAACCATACAGAGATTTCCTTTAACAGTATTCCTCATTAGCAAGAGGGAGTGATGAACCATAAAGTCAGTGGAGGGAATAAGATGGGTGAAAAGGGATCAAGTGCAAAGAGGTATGAGACCTTGCCAGATTTTGCAGTTGCCATGGAAACTTGTTTTAGAAGGCTTCCTAAGGGATGAAATTGTTTAGGTGATCAGTGAGCAGTATCTAAGTGATTTTGCTACTTTTCTACTCAGAGGCCTGTATATTCTTGGTAAGCCTGGTGATATTAGACATAAGTGTGATACTTTCTATAGTCTGTGCATATGCTTTTTATCACTTACTACCTTTGTGACCTGCAGTAATGTGCCCATTCTTCTCTACATACCACACTCAGCTTTAAAATTGGCTTCTCCCACTACATTGGAGGAAGCTTCTGTGTTGTGGTTGGTCTCTCACTTTCTCTGTCTGCCTCTTTGTCTCTGCCTTTCCCTGCCTCTTTTGAAAAGTTATCTTGGAGTTGAAATAAAGTAAAATAAGCTTAATGATCAATTCAGTCAGATGTGTATTAAAGCTATTAAATAAGGTAAAGAATAGGAAGAGTTTGGCTTATGCTTATCAGAGTATACATTCAAAAAATAGCTTCGATTATTTCCAAAATAGGAGGCTTTAATAGAAAGTCACATTGCTGTGCCTTAATGTTTAACATCGATGTTCACATGATACTGTGAAATTAGAGAAAAAAAACCCTCCAAATTTAAGTTTTTAATGTAATTGATTTATTTATGAAAAAGAGAGCATTACTCTGGCATATGTGATGCCAGGGATGCAACTCAGGACTTAATGCTTGCAAATTAGGCCCTCTACCTACTGTACAATTTCCTGGGCTATAGCAATTACTTATTCTTTTTAAAAAATGATTTATATATTTGGAAAGATTTGATTTACAAAAGAAAATGTTGAGAGTTCAGTCAGTAAGTGTTATTTAGCACAGAAACAAATAAAAGGTCTATTTGTCAAATCAAAGAGTCATACTATTGAAATAAAATAACTATAATTACTATTCCTGTTATGTTTTTTTCTTAGTGTTCTCTTCAGAAAAATTGAATATCCCCATTAAGTTCAGGTTGCAATGTCTTAGAATAGAATAGATGCATTGATAACTTTATTTCTGTAATTATTTAGTCATTGTGGTAAACTCAAGCATCAACAATCAAGTGGGTTTTTTTTTTTTGCTTTTTTTTTTTTTGCTCCCTTTTGATTTGATTTGTGTTTTCCTTTTCTTCCCTTCTTTAATAAATTTCATCTGCAAGTGAGACCATCTAGTATTTGTCTTTCTCCTGGTTTATCTCACTTGATTTGATTTCTTCAAATTCCTTCCAATAAATGGAAAAGAAGAATATTTCATCATTATTTTTACAACTGAGTATGACCCCATTGTGTATGTACACCACAACTTTCTTAGCTAATCATCTGTTGCTAGGCATCTGGATTGCTTCCAAGTTTAGGCTATTACAATCTGTGTTGCTATAAGCATAGATGTCCATAGATCTCTTTGCATAGGTATTTGTGTTCATGGCATAAAGCCCTAGGAGAGGAATTACTGATCTTATTAAAGTAAGTCCTGTTCTAGTTTTCAGAGTAGTCTCCAGACTGTTGTTCACAATAGTTCTACCACTTTATGTTCCTATTAGTAGCATAAAAGGGTTCTTTTACCTCTACATCCTTGCCAACACTTGTCATTTCTCTCCTTTCCAATTTGTGGCATTCTTACAGATGTAAAGTGTAAATTGTTTTCATTTGCATTTCTCTGACAGTGACTGAACATTTTTTTTCATGTCTATTAGCCATCTGGAAATCTTCTTTGGTGAAGATTCTATTTCTTCTTTCCATTTTTCTTGAAGTTTACATTATTGTGCAAAAAGTATATGGGATTGTAATTTTTTTGCATTGTCTTTGTTTTGTGTGTCAGGGTAGCACTGCTCTCCCAGATGGAATTAGAAAGTTTCCTTCTTCTTCGATGTTTTTGAAATGTTTGCAGAAAAAATGCTGTTAATTTTCTTTAAGTATATGGTAGATTTTGACAGTGGAGTGATCTCATCCTCGCCTTTGTAAGGAGAGTTTTGAACAATAATTCAGGGCCACTAAATAGCTCACTTGGGATAGTGCACTGCTCTGTCATGTATGCGATCCAGGTTTAAGCCTAGCCTCTGTTGCACTGAAGGAAGCTTCAGTGCTCTTTTTCTCTCTCTCTGCCTCTCTTAGGGAAAAAAAAAAGGAGTACTGATTTACTCAGCCTACTAGTTTTCTTTTTGGAAAAATTTTTAAAATTTATTTATTTATTTTCCCTCTTTGTTGCCCTTGTTGTTTTATTGTTGTTGTAGATATTATTGTTATTGGTGTCTTCATTGTTGGATAGGACAGAGAGACATGGAGAGAGGGGTGGGAAGACAGAGAAGGGGAGAGAAAGATAGACACCTGCAGACCTGCTTCATTGCCTATGAAGTGACACCTCTGCAGGTGGGGAGCTGGGGGCTCGAACCAGGATCCTTACGCTGGTCCTTGTGCTTTGCGCCACATGCGCTTAACCCACTGCGCCACCGCCCGACTCCCAGCCTCCTAGTTTTATGTATATTAAAGTCTTCTGTTTAATCAGGATTGTTTTTTTGTAGTTTGTGGGGTTTTTTTGTTTTTTTTTTTTTTTTTGGTCCAACTGAAATAACTGCATTTTGGCTCTAGTATTTCTTTGTCATGGTCTGGAAACTCTTCTACTGGAAGACATACTTGTTCATACCCTGGAATTAGTTCCACTAACATTGACATGTCTGCACATATGGAGGGAAATAGTATAAACATGTTAAAGGGAGATACTGAAGAAACTTAAGAGAGTGGAGGACATTATAGTAGCAAAGGACTTGAGTAGGTCGGGTCCAATACACAGGTTTGAAGTTGATCTTGGATAGGAGTGTACCAATCATTCCTATAGGAAAAAAGTCAAAGGATGCAGTCACCAGTGTGAAAGGTTGGTTGATGTGGTACTGGGACTATGAAATTCTTTCCTAGAACTGTCCATTTTCTTATTAAATGCTATCTACTCCTGCTCCCAGATAGTTATTTTTTGATAAAACTTTTTGCAACAAATTTTAATATTAAAATGATAACTATTTTACATTTTGCAAGTATGCATATGCTTAGATCTTATGTAAAGCAATAATATTTTAAATGAAGCAAGATCATCAGTTAGGAATGAGGAGAGAGAAGGAACTGTTAAAATTTTTAAGGGAAAGGAGAATCGAACCATTGTGTAAGCATGAAAAACAAAAATCTGAATGTTGCAAGCTGATATCTGGGCCAGTTTCCGAATCATGTACATATATATTAACGTCCATTTAAAAATCAATGCCATTGTCTTAGAAGTCAATTTTAGGATAACAGAGATCTCAGATAGTTAATTTTTATAGATTATTTTATTTATTTCTAACTTTACTTTTATTTGCCCCCAGGGTTATTGCTGGGGCTCAGTGCCTGCACCATGAATCCACTACTCCTGGAGGCTATTTTTTTTCCTTTTTGTTGCCCTTGGTTTTTTAAATTTTTATCGTTGTGGTTATTATTATTGTTGTTATTGATGTAGTTGTTGTTGGATATAACAGAGAGAAATGGAGAGAGGCGGGAAAGACAGGGGGAGCAAAAGACAGACACCTGCAGACCTGCTTCACCACTTGTGAAGTGAGCCCCTTGCAGGTGGGGAGCCGGGGGCTCAAACCAGGATTCTTGGGCTGATCCTTAAGCTTCACGTCATGTGTGTTTAACCCGCTGCGCTACTGCCCAACCCCCAGATTATTTTATTTATATGTTTATTTATTTGTTTAACCAGAGCACTACTCAGCTCTGGCTTATGGTGGTGCCAGGGATTGAACCTGGGACCTAGGAACTTCAGGCATGACATTCTCTTTGCATAACCAATATGTTGTCTTGCCCTTGCCCCCAGATAATTTTTGATAAAACTTTTTGCAACAAATTTAAATATTTTTAAATAAGTATTCTACATGTTAAAAAATAAAGCACATGTTTAGATCTTATATAAAATAACAGTATTTTAAATGAGATAATAAATGGAGTGTTAAAAATTACTTGGGAATATCAACCACCTAAAGAACAAATAAATTTTCCTGAAAGTAAATATAGTTCTGTTATTTTTCATATACTCTTAATGATTGTAAGGAAAAAAAGGCCCATTAAAATTATTGTAATAGAAATTCTGAGAATCCTTGAACTTTAAATGAAATGGTTCCCAACCACCATCAGAGTTACCACTGGTACTAACAACTAGAATTTATTTTTAGTTTCATTTCCATTAGTTTCAAACTAGTACAACATTAGTAACTGCAACCAAACTTCCATTTAAGAAAACGAATCCCTTGTTAATTACTTTGAACCTTTATGTTATAGGCACAATTGCATTTTCCCTTAAAAGCAGAGGAGTAGATGATACTGAAGCTGCAGATAACAATTGCATGAAGAAATTAGAACAAGAAGTATTCAATTTGGATAAAAAAATCTCAGGTAAGATGATGATGATGACAACGATGATTATTTCCACCCTGGTCATTGCTGGTACTCAGAAACTGCACAATTCCTTTTCATGCCTAGTGGTGTGGTGGTGCTTCCCTCTCTCTCTTTCTCTCCCTCTCTCATTTTTCTATGCAAAAATGTGTATGGCATGACTTTCCTGACAACTCAATATACATTTATGTACATATATATTAAGGATAATATACCTTTCACTCTACTTAACAAATGTTAATTTGACAAATGGAAAAATGTGTGTTTGATGCCTGTACACACTTTATCACATAGTTCTTTTATGGTTTACCAGGGTTTCTAGTTTCAGGACGTGGGAGTGTTACTTTGGACACCATCAGCAACAAACACCTGTGATTTATTATTTAATTTTTAAAATTATTTATTATAATTTGCCTCCAGGGTTATCGCTGGAGCTCTGTGCTGGCACTGTGAATCCACCACTTCTGGTGGCCATTTTTTCCCTTTTTTGGGGTCCCATTTTATTCGATACGACAGAGAGAAATTGAGAGAGGAGGGGGAGATAGAGAGGGAGAGAGAGAGATGACATGCTTCACTGCTGCAGGTGGGGAGCCAGAGCTTGAAGCCAGGCACTTACTCAAATCCTTGCACATAGTACTATATGTGCTTAACCAGGTGTGCCACCACCCTGGCCCTCAGCCTCTAATTTTCACTATTAAGTCCAACCCCCATTGTAGATTTATTTGGACTGAATTGCTAGAATTATTTTTCTCATTCCAAAGAAATTAGAAAGCTTCTGAATTAGTCCTGACTTTGTCCTTAAACTAGATTTGTATGGTAGTGAAAGTCTACCATTGTGAATTATGATGTCATATTTAGATATCCTGCATATATGGGTTGTTATAAATGGCATGATATATTTTCTTTTCTTCTATATTTAAAAAATATTTATTTAGAGACAGAGAAATTGAGAGGGGAAGGGAGGATAAGAAGAGAGAAGTGAAAAGAGAAGAGGAAGAATGGGAACAGGGGAAGGGAGAATGGAGGGATACACACCTGCAGCACTGCCTCAGCACTTGTGAAGCTTCCCCCGTAGGTGGGGTTTGGGAGTATGGACCTGTGTGCTTGTGCACTTTAATATTTTCTATATTTTTATGCAAAAATGCATCATTACTTTTCTGACAACCCAATAACATAGGAATGCTTTGACAGAGGAACCCAGTTGGTTATTTACTTTGAAATATTGATCTTAAAAAAAAGATATATTGATCATTTTTAAAAAAGGATAAAAAAAGAGCCAACAAAATAGGTCACTTGATTAGTGTGGTACTTTGCCATGTGCATGACCCAAGTTTGAACCCAGCTTCCACTACACTGAAGAAAATTTCATTGCTTTGGTCTCTTTTATACTCCTTCTTTCTGCCTTTTTGCCTGTGTCTATTAAAAAAATAAAAGAATAAGAAAAGAAATATTGATCCTTAATGTAAAAGTAAAAACTCTTATTTTAGTGGGGTTCTTAATGAATTACTGGGACAGGATAAAGTTTCTGTTGTCATTTACATATTATGATGAAACCTGTTTTAACTCTCCCTTCAGTTCTCTTGACAAATGAATCCAGCAAAAACAAAAGCCTGAAAATGATATATTTTCATGTTTCTCATATTTTATATTAAATATGGTATTCTGAAGTCTGTATTAACAATTCTGTTTTTTCTTCACAGATTATGATGTTACTTATTTAAAACTCTGGTATCATATTGAGATTCGTAGCAATCCTGCTCCACCTGTAGAAGTTATGGAAATGCAATGCATAGCTTTGGTAAGATCCTATTAAATGATCATAGGCTATTTTGTAAATGGTTAGAGCTTTTGTTGTATACTTAAATTGCTATCCCTAAAATATAAACATACTATGTAAATATATTGAGATAAATTGTTCAAATTATAGCTGTTTTATTTTAAAATTCAGTAATAATGAACCTTGCATGTTTATGGAAAACATAAATAGTTATATCTATTTAGCTATGGCTACACAGATTAGGTTTTTGCCTGCATGTTTCAAGAGCTGCTAAAGTAAATGTAACCTTAGCCTATGTGCTTGTCTTCATGCATAAGATAAAAGCAGGACTGAGCTTTCTAGGATTTTAGTATTGATTCTTACCAGTCCCTAGAACAGGCCTTTTGCTTTGAGGCATATTTGGAGTAATTGGCATAGATTTGAAGTCTTAAGTAAGAGTGACTAAGAACAAAATATTGAAGCAACATTGCGTTATAAGTTTTAGGTGTATCTCATCAAAAAATTAACATCTTATGTACAAAGTATTGTATTTTACTGTTGACTGTAAACCAATAAAGAAATTAAGAAAAAAATCAACATTATTAAATTGACCACTGAAAGTTCAGTTTTCTCTTTCACCATAAAATTGACCCTTTTTACCCAATTGACTCACTCATTTTCATCTTCCCTTCCAGTAAATACTGATTTGGCCTTATAGCCTAAGTTTGTTGCTGTCTATTTAGTTCATCCACATGTGTCCTTTTATGCCACATATATGCAAAACCATATGAGTGTTTTTTGTCTTTTTATGCCACATATATGCAAAACCATATGAGTGTTTTTTGTCTTTTTCCATCTGACTTATTTCACTGCGTATAATACTCTCTAGGTTCATTCATATTCTTGTAAATGACAGAACTCTACCTTTTGTGACATCTGAGGAGTTCATTGAATATATATACCAAATCATTTTTTAATATTTATTTATTATTTATTTCCTTTCATTGCACTTGTTTTATTTTTGTAGTTATTATTATTGTTGTTATTGATATCGTTGTTATTGGATAGGACAGAGAAAAATAGAGAGAAGAGGGGAAGACAGAGAGGGGGAGAGAAAGAAGGACACCTGCAGATCTGCTTCACCGCTTGTGAAGCAACTGCCCTGCAGGTGGGGAGCCATGGGCTCCAACCAGGATCCTTAAGCCAGTCCTTGCGCTTTGAGCCACGTGGGCTTAACCCGCTGCGCTACCACCCTTCCCTACCATATCATTTTTATCTATCATCCATCTGGATAATATAGGTTATTTCTAGTTCATAACTATTGTAAATAATTCAATAAGTGTGTGTGTGCGTGTGCGCGTGCGCGCACATTTTTTTTTCTTGGTAAGTAGATATAAATGGAATAAATACATATAGAATTTCCATTTTCAGTTTTTAGAGGAATCTCTAATCTGTTTTCAATAATGGCTATGCCCATTTACATGCCCATAAGTTTCCCTTCTTCCCATGTTTTTGTTTGTTTGTTTTGTTACCAGAACACTGTTCAGCTGCTCTTGCTAATGGTGGTATAAGGGATTGAACCGGGGACCTCAGAGCTTCAGACATTGGAGTCTGCTTGAAAATCATTATGCTATCTCCCCCACTCCATATTATCTCCAACAGGTTTCTTATATTTTGAATAACTATTTTTATAGATGTAGGGTAATATCTGATTGTTATTTTGCTTTTGCTTTCTCGCTAAAGAGAAGGGGTAAAGAATAATTTGTTTTTCCTTTCTCTCTTTTTAAAGGGTTTATTTATTTATTTACTTATCTAACTATCAGAGAAATAGTGAATCAGGAAACAGGACAATATCCCATCCCCTAAGTCTGAGTACCACAGCTAGTAGGAACATGGGCAAATCCTCATAGTCATAACAATACTACAGTTTTACATTCCCCTTAGCATTGGTCTTCATGTTTCTCTTGGAGTGCTTATTAAAAAATAATAATAATGCTGTGCAAGAGAGGTAGACTAGCTTGTTAGAGTACAGGATTTGCATGCCTGAGACCCAAAGTCAATCATCTATACCATCATAAGCCAGAGCTGAACAGTGTTCTGATGTCTTTATTTTCTCTCATAAGAATAAGTAAGTAAATATTTCTCTCACAAGAATAAATCTTTTAGAAAATAATGGTCTGTATTTTTATAGAACAAATACTGTTTTCTGACACTATGTACTGATTATGTTCTGTGAATCTAGGAGAATTTTTTCTTTGAGATACCACTCTCTAATCCAGATGAAAAAGATCTTCACTTAGATGTGGTTTTATCAAATGCTTCCCTTAATGGAGTTAATTCAGTTAAACTGGAAGGGGTATCACGAACCACCTACCTTGTGCAGTATTCAACAGCTTCTACAGGACTTAAAGAAGAAAGGTATGTTTAAATGTGATATTTTATTGCTTATTCTTGGAAATTTGTTTTTTAAATTACTATTTCTTTGCATCTTAACTCCACCAGGTTACAATTATCAGTTTTAGCTTTATTTAATACTATTATCTCATAAAATCAACTAGTTTCCGTTCTTTTACTCATGAAAAATACTACTTGAACTTGGAAGAAAACATAAACAGAACTCTCCCATTTAATTTTTTCAACATCTTCAATAATTCAAATCCAGCTGTAAGTAAAACAAACACAAAAGTAGGCTAATGAGACCACGTAAAACTGAAAAGCTTCAGCATGGCAAAGGGAATCACTGCCATAACAAAGAGACCCCCACGAAATCTTTATGTGTCATACATCAGACAGAGGACTGATATCCAAAATACACAATGAATACACCAGACTCAACAATAAAACGACAAACAACCCCATTGAAAAACAGGGGGAATTGAAGGAACATTGAGGGTCTTGTTGTGTCTTGTAGAGACCAATCAAAAAGAGATGAGAGGTTGTATCTATATAGTAAAGATTACACTGTAAAACAATATGCATTTGTTAATGATTTTACATTAATGTGTAGCTTTAATTCAGAGGTTTAAATACAATGAAAAAAGAAAAATGCTATTGTAATAACAAAATGAAGTAATTTTAATATCTTTATATATATCCACTTCTGTTTAATTTTTCACTAACCAAATCATTCTGAATACAACAATTAAACCAAATGAAAAATATTCATGAGGACTAGAGATTATATTTTAAATGTTATAGATGAAAATTATATGTATATAACTAGCTTACACCTTTAGAATGTAATATACTCTCCCATTTCACAAACTAAATTTGATTTGATCATAATTTAAGAGCAAGATTTTTCTTGTTAGATCTCCTACATATGCTTAAATTACTTATGTTTAAGCATTTTTTCATTGATTAAATGCCACTTATTGAACAGGTGTCAGTGATGATATTCTTTTTTGAATTATTTAGTGGCTTTGTCTTGCAAAATTAAAGAAAAAAATACAGTGTGAGTAGAATGTTATCACAGAACAGTTGTCGAATACTGAACCTCAAACCCCCTTGTTTAATTCTTTTCTGTCAAATTTGTTATACAAACCAAAACTGCTAACATGAGTCTTTATTTCTCTATACCAGCATTATTTTCCTTCCCGATCACGGTCCAGAATTCTGGTATTTACTGAAATTATCTGCTGGGTTGCCAAAGCCAATCGTAATACCAGAAGTATATTGTAACCTTGGAAAGTAAGTTCTATTCAATATATGAATCTATTTCATAGAAGAAAAAGATTAACCAAAAAATCGCTAATCTAATGTATTTAATTCATATTTATGTATTTATTTATCTATTTGCCACTGACGTTATTGCTGGGGCTTGGTATCTCTATGATGAATATGGCTCTCCTGGAAGCCATTTTCTTTCTTCCTCCTCTGCCTCCTTTTTTTAAAAAATAAAAACAGAGAAATTGGCAGGAAAAGGGAAAATAGGAAGAAAGAAAGAATCTTTCAGTATTGCTTCATCACTCATGAAGCTTTCCTCCTGCAGGTGGGGACTGTCCAGTTGAACCTGGGTTCTCTAGCCACTTCCCAGTCCCATATGTAATCCTTTAAAATAAATATTTTAGTCATTCATTTTCTTTCTAGGGAAGTCTTTATATTTAAACTCCCCTGGCAATCTTAAATGAAAGTAAAACAAATCAGGACTTAGTATGGCAACGAGGCTTTATTTTTCAAATAATTATTGTAAGAACTACGTAGTAGTGGAACTGTTGCCATATAGAACATTCTATCTTCAGAAGTGTACACATATTTGAAAATCAGGAGGCCGAGTGATGGCACACTCAGTTAAGTACACATGATACTAAGTACAAGGGCCCTTTCCTTTCAATTTCTGTCTGCCCTATCAAATAAAATGGGGGTGGTGGTGGTGGCTGCCGGGAGCAGTGGATTCGATTAGCAGTATGGACACAGAGCCCTAGTGATAACCCTGGGGCGGGGGGGGGGAGGGGGGAATGATTTTCTTTTATAAGATAACCAATACCCATAGGCCATTTTCCCTTCCTTATCTAACTTTCCCTCCACAGACTCTTCTTATCTCTACACACCCCACATCTCCCACCAAAGTTCTATGTCCACCCCACTTCTAGAGAAATATAATATCTACACTTCTCATATTTAGATCTGTAATCTATCTGCATGTGATATCTCTATGTGATATAAGAGAAATATCTGTTAGAAGGTCATTACTCTAATTCTGATCCAAGTGATAGCAGCTTGAATCAGAGTGTGACTGTGTGGTGAGATGTATTTATTCTATTTATGGTTTGTTTAAAAGTAAAATAATGAGCTTTGTTAATTGATACTATTGGAGGTGTAAGGAAAACAGAAGGGCATGGATGACACTAAATTTTTAAAATTATTTTTATTTATTGTATAGAGACAGCCAGAAACTGAGAGGGAAGGGGGAGACGGGGAAAGACAGAGAGACACCTGCAGCCCTGCTTCACTACTTGCAAAGCTTTCCCTCTGCAGGGGGGGATGTGCACCTTATGCACATGCATGCCAAGCCATTACCATCATAACAATTGTAAAATTATCATTGAGCTCCTTTAACAATAAATTTACAAGTTTTATTTTTTCTTCTAGGTACACCGCTCAGATCATTTCCTTAGTTAACCCAACACATGAAGTCTTACAATTGGAAGCAGTAAGCACCAATCCTGATAATTTTGCCCTGTTTATGACCACACGAAAAGTAAGTATAGCTAGAATTCCAAATAACTAACTACCACTGAAGTATTTTCGAATTCTGACTTGGGGGACATTTTGTGGTATTATCATTTGCATTATGAATAAGTTTTCAAAATGCCTAAAATTTTAAAGTAAAATATGTGCGTGTGCGAGCGTGTGCATACATACATTCTTGATTTTAATTGATCAAAACACCATTATCATACTCACATATAATTTTTTAAATTATATATTATAATCGTATTCATCACTGAATTCTAAATAACCTTGTTGTGCTTTATTTCTATTTTAATGATCTGTTTTTCCAATCATCCTACTAATAGAATTTTGACTCTGCAGTCATCCTATGTTTATAATATCCTAGGATATTCCCTGCCTAGTCCTTCATGAGTTCCTGGCATCACCTCCCCTCACTTCCCAGAGAGTACGAGGAGCTCTATTCCTCTCTCCTCCTTTCTCTGACCATTTTTTCCCCTCATTCCTTGATTCGTAGAAGAGATTAGAACCATTAGTTATCCTCAGCAACTCTTTCTCTCCCCCAAATAACAGAAGAATTGAAGGTTTAGCATTCCTCTTTCCAAAGTGAACTTTGAAAATATGTGGACTAAATGTCAAAACCATGCTTTAAGTAAACTTCAAAATGATAATCTCAATAGAGTATTTCTCAGAGAACTTTCCAGTAAATCATGACTTATTATGTAGATATGTCTTTAAATGAAGGTATTTTAGTATTTGATATTTAATGATTAAGAAATTTGCAATGTAAAAAAAGAAAGTTATAATGTAATTTATTTTTTAAATTTTTCATTATATTTATTTATTTATTGGATACAGACAGGCAGAAATCAAAGGTAAGGGAGAGACAGAGAGGGAGAGAGACACCTGCAGCACTGCTTCACCACTTGCAAAGCTTTCCCTCTGAAGGTGGGGACTGGGGACCCAAACCTGGGTCCTTGCACATGGTAACATGTGCGCTCAACCAGGTACGCCACCAGCGGCCCTTAATGTAATTTCTTTATTTATATCTTGACACCAGTCTTTTGTCAATCATTGGCTGGCAAATAATATCATGATATAACATCGATTTTTTTTTTTTTTTGCCTCTAAGATGATTGCGGGGGCTCGGTGCCTGCACCAGGAATCCACTGCTCCTGGAGACCATTTTTTCCCCTTTTGTTGCCCTTGTTGTTTATCATTGTTGGGGTTATTATTATTGTTGTTGTTGCTGTCATTGGATAGAACAGGGAGAAATCAAGAGAGGAGGGGAAGACAAAGGGGGAGAGAAAGATAGACACCTGCAGACCTGCTTCACCGCCTGTGAAGCGACTCCCCTGCAGGTGTGGAGCCGGGGACTTCACGCCAAGTGCACTTAACCCACTGCACTACCGCCTGATTCCCATAAAATCAATTTTTGATTACTATAATGATTATAACTAGATCTCACTAAATAATTACATTGATGAACTTAGTATATCAATTTAATCTTAGAAAAATTACATTAGGGAGTTGGGCAGTAGTGCAGTGGGTTAAGTGCAGGTGGCGCGAAGCACAAGGACAGGCATAAGGATCCCAGTTCAAACCTCTGGCTACCCACCTTCAGGGGAGTCACTTCACAGGTGGTGAAGCAGGTCTGCAGGTGTCTCTCTTTCTCTCCCCCTCTCTGTCCTTCCCTCCTCTCTCCACTTCTCTCTCTATCCTAACAACGACGACATCAATAACAACAACAATCATAACTACAATACCAATAAAAAACAAGGGCAACAAAAGGGAAAATAAATATAATTTAAAAAAATTGAAATTACTGAAAGTAGTTATTTTTTCTACTTTTCTGGGGAAAAGGGGCTTAATGGCTTACATTAAAGCTTTTGGCACAAAAAAAAGTGGTGTTTTCTTATTATTTGTATTAATGTATTTTGTAAAGAATAAAAATTCTTAGGGTTGGTGGTGGCGCTCCTGGTTGAATGAACACATTACAGTGCACAAGAGCCTGGGTTCAAGCCCCCAGTCCCCATCTGGAGTGGGGAAGCTTCATGAATGGTGAAGCAGTGCTGCAGGTGTCTCTCCCTATCTCTCCCTCCCCTCTTAATTTCTCACTGTCTGTATCCAATAAATTATAAATAATTTTTTTAAAAGATATGAAAGAGAAAAAACCTCCTGTCCAGGGAAAATCAATTATAATATGTGCCACTTTGCATTATATGATGAAGAGCATGTTCTCCTTTAACATTTCCAGCCATGTCTTTTTAGTTCATTCATTCTTCTATACATTTTTGAAATATTGAGTACTGAATATGTAGTTAATTTTAATATTATGAATTATAAAAATGTATAGATGAGAAAATACCATTACATATCACAGCTCAAATAGAATGCATTATGGTAATAATAACAAATGGAAAAATCACATATAATGTACATATTTACACATATACATATAACTTCCCTCAATTCTCTGCATAGCATTTATGTTCACATAAGTGAGGTGTTAAATATTCTTGATTACTGATAATGTTTTGTAAGTATATATTAACAAAGCAGCTAGAGATATAAAAACTAGATTACTGGGCTGGCAAAATAGTTCACTTAGATAGTGTGCTGCTTTGCCATGGATACGACCCAGGTGCCATACTGGCCCCCACTGCATTGAAGGGATCTTTGGTGCTGTGGTTTCTTTCATTCTCTATCTAAAAAAGAAAACGAACAAAAAACCAACTCCATTATATATATTATGGGAAAAAAATTAACACATCTATTATAGGGAGATGAGAAATTATACCCATGTGTCAAGAACTGTACTGTAAAACTTTACTGCCCCAGTGATAAAAATAAACTTTCTGACAACAAAAATGAATAACACGGTGTGGGCCAAAAGATAGCTCACCTTGTAGGGCGTTTGCTTCAATATGTTCATAGCCAAGGTTTTTACTTTGGGTGCCACATGAGTGTATGCTATGGGACCAGGGGAGACTCCAGTTCTGTAATGTCAATCTTAGACTTTCTTCCTCAATTTTTATATTAATAATTAGGCACTTTATGTCATACATTGCTAATCTTCAGTTTGAAGGTAAGTTGTAGGCAAAATACAATGTACAATTACTGGATTCTAATCTTACATTAGTATCCCATTTAAATTTAAGAATACTTACACAAGATTATATTTTCCTCTTGAAGTAGGACCAAGTGTAAGCTCACATATTGGAATTGGTTACCATGAAAACACATGCTTGTAATTAAAAGTTTTAAACTTCAAAATCTCCTATATTTAGCTATATATATCCCATTACGGATGTGTATACGGTATACATGTTTATCCTATTACACAAACCAGTGTGTTTACTACAAGGATGTTCATTTTCCTTTTCTTTAAATCATGGTTGACATGCATATTTCAATGAATTTTTGTAAATCTTGGTTCAAACTGTATTGTGTTACTGCTTGGCAGTAAATACCCCCAACATTCACCACATGTTTCTGATGTATATTTTTAGAAGATGAATTTGATGCTAGAGAGACTAATATATTTAAACTACATAGTAGTTGGTAGAAGTAGAATTAAAATCCAAATTAATGCATTTCCCACTGAATGATTCCCTTCATATATTTGTGTGTGTGTGTATTTGTATGTGTGTATGTGTGTGTGTGTGTATGCATAGAGATGACATTTTTATATTTGCTAAAGTGAAAAGGTTTATGAAATGCAACTTTTATTTTTTCCTAAGGTTGATGTTAAAATTGATTTATACTTTTTCAATCACCCATTAGTTGATATTCTCAAAAAAGTTAGGATAAGAGAGGCAGAGACAGCATTATATAATATTTACTCTACATTAACCAAACATATATGAAGGAGGTGACTGTTCTAGATATAAAGTTAATCTTTTATTTGTATTTCATGTTCATTATTACAGCTCAGTGAATAACAAATATTCTGTTTTACAAGTATTGAATGACACCACTGAATTTCAATTTTATTTTTTCAATAGTTATGGGATGAAATACATTAGTGAACAAATTAACTTTTCACACATATGCCACTTATTCTATCACTCTGTTAGTTCTGATATTAAATATTATTTTATTCAAATATTATTTTGATTACATTAGCTACCCAGGACTTCATTATTTTGTCATGGAGTTGTTGGCTTCTTTCAAAGTCCCTGAAGAGTTAGCTCAAACTAACAATGTTGAGATTCAAGTTATTTTAACAGCTCACACCTTGCGTGTAGAAGAAAGCTTCATTATATTTTAGAAAAGCATATCTTAAAACTATCCTTAGAATAGGCTCTTTCCTTTTGACATCACTAACATTACAATTTAGGTTCCCACCAGTGGTTTGAGTTGTGATGACTGATAAACTTTGTTTTTGTGTTTGCTACCAAGATTATTCGTTGGGGCTCAGTGCCTACATGATGAATCCACCATTCTTGGTAACCTTTTTCCTTTTTTTTAGAGACAGATAATTAGAGGGGGGAGAGAGGAAGAAAGAGCAACAACTGCAGGACTGCTTCACTGCTTGTGAAGTTTCTGCCCTGCAGGTCGGAACCTAGAACTTGAACCCAGGTCCTCTTATATGTTAACATGTGCACTCTATCAGGTGTGCCACCACTCAGTCACTAAGCTATGGGTTTTCAAAAATGCTTATTTCTATTATTGTGAATTCTAATTCAGCTTAATACTGGTTTCCTTTTATAGAGTGTTAACATTTTCTATACAAACAATATAACACACTACTAGGAAACACTACCACAGACTTTTTACCAGTATTCTCTCTTTCTTATTTTTAAATAGTGACAGGGAGAAGGACACACACACACACACACACACACTGACAGAGAGAGAGAGAGCGAGAGAGAGACCACAGCACCAAGCTTCCTTGAGTGTCATGAGGGTTGAGCTCAAACCTGGTTTACATGCATGCCAAAGGAGTGCACTATTCAAGTGAGCTATTTCACTTGCTTTGTTTTAACATTAGTCTCCTAGGAGGCAAACTGAGTATAGATAATATATACAAGGAACACAATAATCATATAAACATCAACCCAGTATATATATCACAAAAAACACAATGACTAAAGAAAAATATTGATTTTTTTTCCCTTCTTTCTGCGTTTACATAGGTCACTGTACGTCCTTACTCTATTGAAGAAGTATGTATTAACTTTAGTCCTTCTTCACTTGGAAGAACTGGTCATCAAAGCTGTATCATCTTCAGCTGTCCTCAGGTATGATAGAATATTCTTGGACCAAGTCAAGTCAATTAAATTTCAAAGTCATTAAATAAATGTACCACAACAGATTCATTGTAAATTATTAATTATATACTCTTTGGAAGATACAGTACACATTGTGTATCCAGGTATCAAAAGCAGATAATTTTAATCCCATAGTTTGCTTGAATGACAAAGAATATACACCCAGACTTAAAACATAATTTGGATCTGCAAAATAGCTCACTTGGATAGTGCACTTGCTTTGCCTTGTGTGCCATCCATGTTTGAGCCTAATTCCCTTTGCACTGAAGGGACATTTAAATTAACACTCTACTTTTGTTATTTTTTCATTCTTCGGACATTGAGGGGAGGGAAGTAAGTGAAGACATGTACTTTATTTCCTGGGAAAATATAAAGTCCTTCCATCCAAAAAATAGTGGAAGGGATCTCATGTTAGTACAAGGCCTATGAGTGTGGCTAAAATGCCTTTTTCCATGAAAAATGTGTGATTTATTTTTAGAAAAATATTTCAGAGATTATTAAATTTCATATGCTTCTGATATTATACATGACCTGCAGCAAATAATACAGAAGTATTCTTGACTGTCAAAAATATTAAGGAGGGGGCATGATGGTGGCGTACCTGTTTGAGTGCACATGTTATAATGTGCAAGAACCTAGGTTCAAGCCCCCACTTCCCACCTACACAGGGAAAGCTTCACAGGTGGTTTAGCAGGTGTCTTTCTAACTCTCTTCCTCTCCCATCCCTCTCGATTTCTGCCTGTCTTTATCCAATAAATAAATAAATATAATAAAAAATATTTTTAAAAGTAGCAACCAGTAAAAAAAAATCAGAAACAGTAATCGTTTTCATACAGAAAGGACACTTCAGTGTATTTTTTTTTTCAAAAATAATTTCATGGTAGATCTTCTGAATCACTGCAATGGTTCGAGCCCCCAAGCTTTCCTTCTGCAGGTGGGGGTTGGGGGCTCGAACCTGGTCCTTCCGCATTGTCACATGTACATTCAACATGTACTTAGTCAAGAATTGACTCACAATCATCTGCACTGTTAAGGAATCATCTGTACTTTGTTAAGTCCAAAGGAAATGTTTTCAGAAACAGCTTTACAGCCTTATGAAACCCAGATAAGAACAATGACCATATTCAGTCTCTTTCAGTGCTTTTCAAAACATTTTCCACATCACGTGCTAACAGAATATACACAGAACTAGTAGATGAGGATGACTATTATGGCCTACAGTGGTGCACACTTCCTTTTTTAAATTATTTATTTATTTACTCATTCCCTTTTGTTGTCCTTTTTGTTGCTGTTGTTGTTGCTGGATAGGACAGAGAGAAATGGAGAGAGGAGGGGAAGACTGAGAGGGGGAGAGAAAAACACCTGCAGACCTGCTTCACCACCTGTGAAGTGACTCCCCTTCAGGTGGGGAGCTAGGGGCTCAAACTGGGCTACTTATGCCGGTCCTTGCACTTTGCGCCACGTGCGCTTAACCTGCTGCGCTATCACCTGACTCCCTGCACACTTCCTTTTAATGGAACTTCAGTCTATGCCTCATCTTCTTCATCTTCATGTGATAATTTCATTTGGAATTGACCCTAAGACTTTGGAAAATTCATGTGATGTTTACTTTCCAGTTTGTTAGAACATTTTTAAAAAAGAAACACTACAAAAAAAGAAAGAAAGAAAGAAAGAAAGAAAGGGAGGAAGAAAGAAAGAAGACTTGGGCAGAAAATGCAAGCTTATTAAGATTTCTCTTTTATGTTGCTGTAGTAATTAATCTTCAGTGATTGGCATGGTTTTTGAATTGTTTCAATGTGAAGAGTATTTTTTTCCCA
The DNA here is from genome assembly GCF_950295315.1 of Erinaceus europaeus. Classification (NCBI taxonomy): domain Eukaryota; kingdom Metazoa; phylum Chordata; class Mammalia; order Eulipotyphla; family Erinaceidae; genus Erinaceus; species Erinaceus europaeus. The sequence goes on along the minus strand of NC_080185.1, from coordinate 100,771,518 downwards.
GTAAAGTGAAAAGGAATTTGAAAATGAAAATGAAAACAGTACATGTTAAGTTGTAACAACAAAATGTTTCTTATCTGTCCAAAGTTTTCTGTTTAAATTTTGCCAATAAAATGCATGCAATTATGATATATATGTCATGAATTTTTACCTTTAAACAGATTAAAGAATGGAGATTCTACTTATCTGGAGTAGGAATATTCCCTGAGCCTCTAGAAGTAGAAAGAATCACTACATTTCTCCATCTTCATGCATCTATCATTCTACCTTTTCAAAATCCCACCAATGAAGATGTTTTAGTCAATCTCATACTAACATGTAAGTTGTTTTACTTATATTTTACTTGTTATTTTGTAGTTATTAATCAAACTTGGTTTACCATAGATTCAAAGTATTTTAGGGATATTAAAAGCTTTAGATATCTATTGATTCAACAATATTGTACAAAAGAGAAAACTTAAATTGTGTAATGTGATTTGTCTTGATTGAAACAAATGATTTTTAAGAGGCCATGGTCTTTAACTTTTCTGAGAATGTGTTAGAATAATTCTTTCGTATAAGAAACTTTCCCCAATGTCTGTTTTGACAGTTTTGTATGGTATTCTAAAATAGTGCCATGTACACATAAATATCAGCTACTATAAACTTTTGAAATAGCAGGTTAAATGTACTCTCAGTAATATTTTCTATTTGAGTAATTTAACTTAAAATTCTAAAACTATATAAAGCGATAGTTATAAATTTTCAGTATTATAGATAGAACATTTAATAATATTAGTAATTAATATATTCATCAAAATACCAATTGTCTCATTTCAAAATTCATTTTGAAACTTTCATTTAAGAAATTTTCCATTAGAGAAGAATTTAATTCTATTTCAGTCTCCACTGA